>NC_134544.1:105892477-108357477 GCF_050624435.1 Tenrec ecaudatus
TAATAAAAATCAGGGCGGAGTTAAACCAGTGGGAAGACAAAAGAACAATGCAAAGGATTAACGCAACTAGAAGCTGGTTTTATGAACGAATTAATAAAATTGACACTCCCCTGGCAAAGCTTACCAAAGATAGAAAGGAACAATCATCAATAGCCAGGATGAGGGATGAATCGGGGGCAATAACAACAGACCCCAATGAGATAAAAAGGATAATCACAAAGTACTATGAAGGTTTGTATTCTAATGAATTCAGAAACCTGGAAGACATGGATAAATATTTAGAAAAACAATCTATCCCTAGATTATCTGAGACAGAGATCAAGAACCTCAACAAACCCATAGCGAAGGAAGAAATAGAGAGTGTCATCAAAAACCTACCAAGGAAAAAGGCCCCAGGGCCAGATGGCTACACAGCAGAATTTTACCAAACATTCAGGGAAGAGCTGACACCGATCCTCCACAAAGTATTCCATAACATAGAAAAGAACGGCAAGCTCCCAAACTCATTTTACGAAGCCAGCATTACTTTGATACCCAAACAGGGAAAAGACCCCACAAGTGTAGAGAATTATAGACCAATATCTCTAATGAACATAGATGCAAAAATCCTTAACAAAATATTGGCCAATAGAATACAAAGGAACATCAAACATATCATTCACCACGACCAAGTAGGATTCATCCCAGCGATGCAGGGATGGTTTAACATCCAAAAATCCATCAATATCATACACCACATCGAGAAGAAAAAGGATAAAAACCATATGATAATATCCATAGATGCAGAAAAAGCATTTGACAACATCCAGCATCCATTCCTAATCAAAACACTCATGAAGAGAGGATTGGAAGGTAAGTTCCTCAAGCTCATACAAGCTACCTATGAAAGACCAACAGCCAACATCATAGTCAAAGGAGAAAAGACAAGAACAATACCACTGAAAAAGGGTACAAGACAAGGATGCCCCCTGTCCCCTCTTCTATTCAATATCGTTTTGGAGGTTCTGGCTAACAACATAAGACAGCGGAAGGACATCAAAGGGATCCAGTTGGGAGAGGAGGAGATGAAACTATCGTTATTTGCAGATGACATGATCCTATACATTGAAGACCCCCAAAACTCCACAGTTGGAATACTTACAGCAATAGAGGAATACGGAAGAGTAGCAGGATACAAGATCAATAAACAGAAGTCGGTAGGGTTTCTATACACATCGGACAGGGACATGGAAGAGGCGATTAAGAGGGAAGTACCCTTCACAGTAGCCAAGAACAAACTGAAATACCTAGGAATATACTTAACAAAAAATACTAAAGACCTATATAAGCATAATTATAAAACCCTATTACAGGAAACCAAAAGTGACCTTCACAAATGGATGAAGCTCCCCTGCTCATGGTTAGGTAGGCTGAACATAGTAAAGATGACAGTTCTTCCTAAAGCACTCTACAAGTTCAATGCTATACCAATCCAATTACCATCAACCTTCATCAAAGAATTGGAAAAACTGACCACCAACTTCATATGGAGAGGGAAGAAACCCAGAATTAGCAGAGAACTCCTCAAGAAGAAGGACACAATTGGAGGACTCGCCCTACCTGATTTTAATGCCTACTACACAGCTACAGTGGTCAAAACAGCATGGTACTGGCACAATGATAGACACTCAGACCAGTGGAAAAGAATAGAAAGCCCAGGAGTAAAATCATCAGCATATAGACAACTGATCTTCGACAAGGGTCCCAAAAACGTCAAGTGGGAAGCAGATGCCCTCTTTAATAAGTGGTGCTGGAAACAATGGATATCCACATGTAGAAAGTTGAAACAAGACGTCTACCTCACCCCATGCACAAGAATACACTCAAGGTGGATCACAGATCTAGAAGTCAAACCCCAAACCATCAGGACCATTAAGGAGGGAATCGGGACTAATCTCAGAGCACTGGCCCAGGGAGCACATAGGCTCACTGCAACAGGGAAGGGGACACACACAGGTGATCTGGAAATCGACAAATGAGATCTAATAAGAATAAAACACCTGTGCACCTCGAAAGACTTTGCCAAGAGGGTGACAAGGCAACCCACAGACTGGGAGAAGATTTTTAGTAATGACACGTCAGACAAAGGGCTCATTACTAAAATCTACAACACCATCATGACCTGCAAAAAGAGGAAAACAGTTAACCCCCTAAGGAAGTGGGCAAAAGAAATGAGAAGAACTTTCACTAGAGAGGAGATCAATATGGCCAATAAATATATGAGAAAGTGCTCGAAGTCCCTTGCCATAAGAGAAATGCAAATCAAAACAACCATGAGATACCACCTAACACCCCTCAGGCTAGCTCAGATCAGTAAATCAGAGAGCAACAAGTGTTGGAGGGGCTGTGGTGAAATAGGAGCCCTCCTCCACTGCTGGTGGTCGTGCAGATTTGTACAGACACTGTGGAAAGCAATCTGGCGATACCTAAAGAAAATGGAAATTGATCTACCTTACGACCCAGCCATCCCTCTACTGGGCATATACCCGGTTGAAGCAGCAAATAAAACACGACCAGTCATATGCGCTCCAATGTTTATTGCAGCACAATTCACAATAGCAAAGACTTGGAAACAGCCTAAGTTTCCATCGATAGACGAGTGGATTAGCAAACTTTGGCACATACACACAATGGAGTATTATGCAGCACTAAAAAGCACCGATGAGCACATGAAACACGTTATTTCATGGGAAGAGCTGGAAGGAATTATGTTAAGAGAGGTAAGCCAGACCCAAAGGGACAGGTACAACATGAGTCCCCTGAGGTAAGTACAAACAACATGACAGAAATGGGGCATTAATCCACCCAAGGGGAGGGTATTGTTTATATCTCCACAGGGAAAGTGGGACCAGACTTCAACCCAGTGTCGCAAGGTGTGAATGCAATATCCCGGCGTGGAGGACGGAACCGGTGGAGAGGTCTGGGAGGCTGGCCCCAGCACCATAAATTAAGTGGATTCCTGCCCCTCCCCCGAAAAAAACTTGTTCCAAAGGACGACATTGACCCTGCAGCTATGGGAGATGGACATATTTGATCAGAGCACACGGGAGCAGATGAAGGGGCAGGAGGAGAGAGTGGAGCACAGCCTGGCCCACCAGGCCGTGATGATGATGTTCCTGAGTAGAGCAGCCAGTCCACAGAGAGAACAACATGGCTGGCCCTACTATGAGACATGATGCCCCTCAGTGACTAAGGGCGATACAGGGGACAGCACCGGAGACACAGTGTGGAAATTGCACCTGACCTGATCCCACCACACCGAGGCAAATCACTGGGGGAGTGCCACGGGACAGCAAGGGAATGGAGTGGCAAGGTCCCCAGGGAATGCTGAAAGTGGACTTTGGGGCCAGGGCGTGGTGCCCCAACAGACTGGACTGGAAAACGCTCCTAAGGGCCAGCAAAGATCCCTGAACTAACTACAAGCTTTTCTCTTGTGAACTGTTTTGTTCTGTTCTTTTTCAGTGGTTTGTTTTGGTTGTTTTGTTGTCTGGTTGTATACTGTTGCTTTGTGTTCCTCTGTCTAGTTTTCGTGCATGTTAGTGACTCCACAGGTCTGTCTGAATAGGACAGGCTGGATGAACTATCTGGATGAAAAACAACGGGACCGACAGTTCCGGGGGGACTTGGGGTGGGGGGTAGGGGGGGTAAGGAAGTGGTGTTAACAAACCCAGGGAAAGGGAAAAACATGGGACCCCAAAGGGTAGAGAAGGGGGAGTGGCAGGCCTGATGGGAAATGATCAAGGGTAAGGTTGCTTAGAGAAGAGGTATACTCTAGCCCAGGTGGCGATGAAGCATGGTAGTAGGGCAGGAGTAAGGTCAAGGGAGATGGAGGAAAGAGCTAGGAGTCAAAGGACATTCATGGAGGTCTAGACAAAGACATGTACATGCAAATATATATAGGAGGTTGGGGAAATAGATCTTTGTGTCGATATTTATAGGTCAAGTATTAAGGTGGCGGAAGGACCTTGGGCCTCTACTCAAACACTCCCTCTATGCATGAATACCTTCTTTTATTAAATTGGAACTCTATGATGCTCACTCTCCCGACACAATGGCTGGAGCCAAAGTGGGTGAACAAGTAAATGTGGTGAAGAAAGCTGATGGTGCCTGGCTATCAAAAGAGATAGTGACTGGGGTCTTAAAGGCTTGAAGATAAACAAGCGGCCATCTAGCTCAGAAGCAACAAAGTCCACATGGAAGAACACACCAGCCTGTGTGATCGAGTGGTCCCAAAGGGATCAGTTACCAGGCATCAAAGAACAAAAAATCATATCATTGACTGCACACCTCCATGATAGGATCGCTGAAGACAAATGGGTGCACAAGCAAATGTGGTGAAGAAAGCTGATGGTGCCCGGCTATCAAAAGAGATAGTTTCTGGGGTCTTAAAGGCTTGAAGGTGAACAAGCGGCCATCTCGCTCAGAAACAAATAAGCCCACATGGAAGAAGCACACCGGCCAGTGCGATCACGAGGTGCCCAAGGGACCAGATATAAGGCATCATGCAAAGAAAAAAAGATATAAGTGTGTGTATGTATGTGTATATATGTGTATATGTATATATGTATGTGTATATATATATTATATTAAATGAAGGGGGAAGTACAGAGTGGAGACCCAAGGCCCAAGTGTCGGCCAATGGAGATCCCCTCATAGAGGGGCTTAGGAGAGGAGATGGGTTAATTAGGGTGTGAGGTAGTATCGATGAAGAACACAGCTTTCCCCCAGATCCTGGATGCTCCCTCCCCCCAACTACCATGATCCGAATTCTACCTTGCAGGGCTGGATAGGACAGAGGTACATATGAGGTACATATGAGGGTTGGAGGTACAGGGAATCCAGGGTGGATGATACCTTCAGGACCAAGGGTGTGAGGGGCGATGCTGGGAGAGTGGACGTTGAGTGGGTTGGAAAGGGGGAACTGATTACAAGGAGCCACATGTGACCTCTTCCCTGGGAGAGGGACAGCAGAGAAGGGGGGAAGGGAGACCCCGAATAGGGCAAGATATGACAAAATAACGAGGTATAAATTACCAAGGGCTTATGAGGGAGGGGGGAAAGGGGAGGGAGGGGGGGAAAAAAGAGAGGACCTGATGCAAGGGGCTTAAGTGGAGAGCAAATGCCTTGAGAATGATTGGGGCAGGGAATGTATGGATGTGCTTTATGCAATTGATGTATGTATATGTATGGATTGTGGTAAGAGTTGTTGGAGTCCCTAATAAAATGTAAAAGAAGAAAAGAGAAAAAAATGATTAGGGCAAAGACTGTACAGATGTGCTTTATACAATTGATGTATGTATATGTATGAACTGTGAAAAGAATTGTATCAGCCCCAATAAATTGTTAAAAAAAAAAAAAAGATGTAGTTGAGCACATTTGGGGATGCACAAGTCCAGTTTTGGTTGTTGTTTGCTGCTGTTGAGTGGTTTTTGACTCATTGAAACTCTGTGCACAAATAATGAAACGCTGTCCCATCCTCTGCCATCCTCACAGTGGTTCTTTGCTTGTGCTCATTGTTGCAGGCACTGTGCTAACCAGTCTTGCAGGGGCTGCCTTTCCTTTGCTGCCCTTCTATTGTACCACATATCTGCTTTCCTCTAAGGCAGCGCTTCTCAAACTTCCTAATCCCATGTCCCTTTAATACCATTCCCCATGTAGTGGTGACATCCCAATCATAAAATTATTTTTATTGCTGTTTCATAACTATAATTTTGCTGCTGTTATAAATTGGGCCACCCTTGTGAAAGGGTCATTTGACCCCAAAAGTGTTCGCGAACCAAAGCTTGAGAACCGCTGCTCTAAAATAATAGAAGTTTATCTTAATGTCTTCCTCAGCCTATGGTTAGAAGCACAATCCTGCTGTTTTTGTTAGGTACTGTTGAGTCAGTTTTGACTCATAGCAACCGTATGCCCAATATAATAAAAGGCTTCCCCTCCTCTGACATCCTCACAGTCATGTTTGCTGGCACTCATTGCTGCAGGTACTGTCTTAAAAATCCATCTTATTGGGGATGCCTCTCTTTTGCTGCCCTTCTACAGTACCAAGATTTCTGTCTTCCTCTAGGACAATGGTTCTCGACCTTCCGAATGCCACGACCCCTTCATACAGTTCCTCATGTAGTGGTGCCCCATACCCATAAAATTATTTTTGCTGCTACTTCATAAGTGTAATTTTGCTACTGTTATAAACTGGTCCACCCTTATGAAAGGCTCATTCGAGCCCCCCCACCAAAGATGTAACAAATCACAGGTTGAGAACCGCTGCTCTAAACTAAGAGAAGAAACTGACAAACTTCCTCTAGCACTTAAATGCTGCCTCCCCCCCACCTATAATCATCCCAATTCTACCTTGCAAACTTGGTTAGACCAGAGAATGCACAGCGGTACACATGGGAACTGGAAACACAGGTAATCTAGTCAAAATTAACCCCTCAGGACCAGCGGGGAGAGTGGTGATATCGGGAGGGAAGCAGGGATTAAAAGGGCAAACCGATCACAAGGATCCACATATAATATCCTCTCTGGGGGCTGGGTAACAGAAAAGTGGGTGAAGGGAGACTCTGGGTAGTGTAAGATAAGATAAAATAATAATTTATAAATTATTAAGTGTTCATGTGGGAGGGGGGAGGGGGAAAGGGGAGACAGGAGAAAAAGGAAAATAGGAGCTGATTTCAGGATCCCAAGCAGAAAGCGATTGATTAGAATGATGAGGGCAATGAATATATAAGTGTGCTTTAAACAATTGATATGTGTATGGATTGTGATAAGAGTTGTATGAGCTCCAATAAAATGACTTTTTTTTTAAGGTGAAAAAAAGGGAGATTCCTGGAAGATGGCAATGGAGTGACACATACCAGAGGGACTCCGCAGAATCCAGCCCAGAAGAGTTGCTCAGAGGGAAATTGAAAGCCACTGGATCGCAGGAGGAGCATCATAAAGATAAGTAGGCACAGATCCACGGGGTTTTGAGGGGCTGGGGGCTTTTGGCTTACCTCAGTGGAAGCCGGCTGGGGCTCGACCCTAGCCTAGCCGCTGTGTCTGCCCAAGCCTGGACCATTTGGAGCCTGTAGCAGGGCTTGGCCTTGGCGCAGCCACAGTTTCCCCCTGCCTGCCTCAGGGCAGGGACAGGGCCCTTGAGGCTCCACTGGCAGGGATTGGTGTTTAGCTGCATTGTTGCTTCTGTTTGCATCTCTGCTCTATATTCCCATGCAGCCTTGGAGGGCTTTGCAGGGGCTTTTTCGGGGCACAGCCACAGCTTGTCGCACCGCGTGGGCTGAGCAGGGACTGAACCCAAACCCCCACAGCTCCATAGGCAGGGATCAAGCTTCAACTATATTGCGGCATCTGTTAAGATCTCTGCTCTCTATCCCCCCACTTCTCTGGGGGCTGCTCAGCAGCTTTCTTACGACTCTTCTTGGGGCTCAGCTATGGATTGCTGCTGGGGCTTGGGGCAGGGGTGGGCCCTTGCAGGTCCACAGGCAGGGAGTGGGACTCAGCTGCATAGTTGCTTTTCCTTCCCTCACTTCCCTGTACCCCTGCACAGTCCAGTCTCACTTTTTAATTTTTCTCCCCCTCTTGTTCCTGAACTGCTCTCTCACACTCCATTGCAGACTTATGGGACACTCCCATTTCCCTAGGGCATTTGCACCTGGGCCACACCCAGATAGGTGAGCTCCACCCTGCATAGATAGCCCAAGGCTAGGGAAAGGCCTGCTTGCTCTCCAGGGGATACTCCTCAGACTCCTCGCCAGGGAGTTCCTGCCTGTGAACCTGGGGACATAAGGCAGCTCAGCCAACACTTATCAATATTCAAACCAATAGCAGGAACTTCAGCCCAGCCTCTGCAACACTGGGGCAGGCAGCTGACCCGCCATCTGGGGCACTCCCCTGATAGGGAAGCCACAGGAAGATAAACTGGTTGGCTAATAACTTAGCAAAATCAGCTGTAGGCAGTTCGAAGAAGTATTCCTATAAGTCTTCCAGAGAGAGACTAGAAAATGACACCTGGTCCCTCAAAAACAACTCAACGCAAACAGCCATCAGCCAAAATGACCTCAATGAAAAAACAGGAGAAACAAAAGACAAAGGCAGAAGATGTGCTGAACATAGCAACATACATAGAAGAAGCAGACATTGAGATGCCATACAAAAAACTCTTAGAATGCTGCTTGGAGCCATGCAGGATATGAGGGAAACAATACAGAAAAAGGATGAAACGATAGAGGAGATAAAAGCCATACACCAAAGGGAAATACAGGAGCTTAGGGAGGAAATAACGAAAAACAATAGCAAAATCATGTTCCTTGAGAATCGACTGGAGAAATCAGAGAACCGCATCAGTGTCTTGGAGGACAACCAAGCAGACTTTAATAAACGTGAAGAAAAATCTAATAAGAGCATCAGAGAAGCCGAAGAAAACCTAAGAGCTATGTCTGATGCTATGAAGAAGAACAACATTAGAATTATTGGCCTACCGGAGGAAGACACAAGAAAGAAGTCATCTGCAACAGTAGCGAGAGAATTCTTGGAGGAAAACTTCCCCAGCCTAATGAATGAAAACCAAGCAACCATCCAGGAGGCTGAAAGAACACCAGCACGATGGGACCCCAAGAAGAAATCACCAAGGCACATAATAGTTAAACTATCCAACTTTGAGGAAAAGGAGAAAATCATGAGAGCAGCTAGGGCAAAAAAAGCAATCACATATAAAGGTCACCACATAAGGATATGTTCAGACCTATCAGCAGAAACTATGAAAAAAAGGAGAGAGTGGAGTAATATATTCCAAAAGTTGAAGGAAAACAACGCAAATCCAAGAATACTCTACCCAGCCAAATTATCGATCAAGATCGATGGAGAAGTAAAAGTCTTTCCAGACAAGGAAAAACTCAAAAAATACGTTACAACAAACCCAGCCTTACAAAAGATCCTCGCCGACTCAGTATGGGCAGAAGAACAACACTCACCAAGCACAAATAAGAGACCAACACATAGAAAAACTTCACAAAACAGGCCCCAAGATAGCAATGGCTTAAGGATGGAAAGAAGTCAAGAATGAAACACACACAAAACACATACTAATGATAAAGGAAAGTAGGAAAACTCCCAACACAAAAGGTATAAAATGGCATCACAGAATCCGCACATTGAGATAAAAACCCTGAATATCAATGGCCTGAACTCAGGCATTAAAAGACTGAGACTAGCAGAATGGCTTAGAAAACACAACCCATCAATTTGCTGCCTGCAGGAGACACATCTCAAGGCTACAGACAAAAATAGGCTGAGAACCAAAGGCTGGAGAAGGACCTACCAAGCAAACAGCAATACAAAAAAAGCAGGTGTTGCAATCCTTATCTCGGATAAAATTGACCTCAAAGTGCAAACCATAAAAAGAGATAAGGAGGGACACTATAATGCTCAAGGGAATCGTAGACAATGAACCTCTAAGCATTGTAAACATATATTCCCGGAATGAGAGACCAGCTCAATACGTCAACCAAACACTCAAAAAGATTAAGAAGAAATCACAGACTCGACAATTATAGTGGGCGACTTCAACACACCACTCACTGAGAAAGATAGATCAGAGGGAAAGAAACTCAACAAGGAGACTAGAGAGCTAATCTCCACAATTAGACAATTTGACCTAATAGATATTTACAGAGCTTTTCATCCAAATACAAAAAATTTCACATTCTTTTCAAGTCCCCATGGCACATATTCAAAGATAGACCACATGCTGGGGCATAAGGCAAATCTACATAAATTTAAGCACATTGAAATAATACACACCTCTCTCTCTAACCACTGTGCCATAAGACTGGAAATCAACAAAAAGAAGACGAAGAAAATAAGAGCAAATAATAGGAGGATGAATAACTCTCTACTGCAAAAGGAGTGCATACTGGTGCAGATCAGAGACGAAATCAGGAAATTTCTAGAAACCAACGAAAATGAGCACAGGATGTACCAAAACTTATGGGACACAGCAAAGGCAGTCATCAGAGGAAGGTACATAGCAATACAAGCACACCTAAGAAAGGAAGAGAGAATCATGATGGATACGCTGACACAAAATTTACAAAAACTAGAGCAGAGTCAGCAGGACAACCCTACTAATAGCAAAAGAAAAGAAATTATAAAAATCCGGGCTGAGATTCAGGAGAAGGAAAATTAAAAAAATATGGAAAAAATTAATATCGCTAAAAGTTGGTTCTTTGAAAGGATAAACAGGATCGATAGACCATTGCCAAACCTAACCAAAGAAAGGAGGGAACAAATCTCAATAGCAAGAATAAGGGATGAAAGAGGGGTCATTACAACAGACCCTAATGAAATCAAAAGGATAGTTACACAGTACTATGAAGGATTGTACTCCAATGAATTCAACAATTTGGAAGACATGGACAAATTCCTGGTAAAACAATCCCTCCCTAGACTATCCTCGGTGGACATCAAGAATCTCAACAGACCCATAGAAATGGAAGAAATAGAAAAGGTTATCAAGGGATTACCAACAAAAAAAATCCCCTGGACCAGATGGCTACACTGGAGAATTCTACAAAGCATTCAGGGAAGAACTAATACCAATCCTACACAAACTTTTCCAGAACATAGAAAAAGATGGCAAACTCCCAAACTCCTTCTATGAGGCTAGTATAACTCTGATACCCAAACCAGGCAAGGATACCACAAGAATCGAGAACTACAGACCAATATCCCTAATGAACATCGATGCAAAAAATCCTTAACAAAATACTAGCCAACAGAATACAAAAGTATATAAAACAAATAATTCACCATGACCAAGTGGGATTCATACCAGGGATGCAGGGATGGTTCAACATACAAAAGACCATTAGTATTATTCGTCACATTGACATGAACAAGTATAAGAATCACATGATTATATCAATAGACGCAGAAAAAGCATTCGACAACATTCAACACCAATTCCTGTTTAAGACACTAGCGAAGATAGGAATGGAAGGAAAGTTCCTCAAGACAATACAAGGTATATATGAAAAACCAACAGCCAAAGTGGTAGTCAATGGAGAAAAGACTAACACAATCCCACTGAAAAAGGGGACCAGACATGGATGCCCCTTGTCCCCACTCCTGTTTAATATCGTGCTGGAGGTTTTAGCTAACAGCATAAGGCAAAGAAGTGACATCAAAGTATTTGACTGGGGAAGGAGGAGGTGAAACTATCGTTATTTGCAGATGATATGATTCTATATATGGAAAATCCCAAAAGTTCCACAAGGGGAGTACTGGAAGCAATAGAGGAGTTTGGCAGAGTGGCAGGATACAAGATCAACAAACAGAAGTCCATCGGACTGTTATACACATCAGATAAGGCCACAGAAGAAGAGATCAAAAAGGTGGTACCCTTCACAATAGCCAAACACAAATTGAAATATCTAGGGATACACCTGACTGAAAAAACAAAAGATCTATATAGGAAAAACTGTAGAACACTATTACAAGAACCCAAGAGCGACCTCAACAAATGGAAGAATATTCCATGCTCTTGGATTAGGAGACTTAATATAGTTAAGATGTCAGTTCTGCCAAAAGCACTATATAAGTTTAATGACATCCCGATACAATTACCATCATCTTTCTTCAAAGAAATGGAAAAACTGATTACCAACTTCATATGGAGAGGGAAGAAACCCAGAATTAGCAGAGAACTCCTCAAGAAGAAGGACACCGTGGGAGGGCTTGCTTTACCTGACTTTGGCACACACTATGCAGCCACAGTTCTCAAAACTGCATGGTATTGGTACAATGACAGATACTCAGACCAGTGGAAGAGAACTGAAAACCCAGAAATAAAAGCATCAGCATACACACAGCTGATTTTTGATAAGGGCCCCAAATATATCAAATGGGAAGCCAATGCCCTCTTTAACAAGTGGTGCTGGAAAAAATGGATATCCACATGCAGAAAAATGAAGCAAGACCCCTATCTCACTCCATGCATAAGAATAAACTCAAGGTGGATCACAGACCTTAAAGTTAAACCCCAGACTATTAGGGCCATCAATGAGGGAATTGGGACCAACTTGAGAACTTTGGCGCAGGGAATACGAGGCACAAATTGACAAATGGGATATACTGAAGATAAAACACTTGTGTACATCTAAAGAATTCACCAAGAGAGTAATAAGAGATTCCACAGATTGGGAAAACATCTTTAGCAATGACATATCAGACAAAGGTCTTATTACTAAAATCTATAATACTCTGATAGCTTCCCAAAAGAAAAAAAACCAATAGCCCACTTGAAAGGTGGGCAAAGGACTTGAACAGAAATTTTACAGGGACAGAAATCCGAATGGCCAACAAACATATGAGAAATGTTCCCGATCTTTAGCCATAAGAGAAATGCAAATTAAAACAACAATGAGGTACCACCTGACACCCTCAAAGGTAGCCCAATTCAAAAAATTGAAACAACAATTGTTGGAGGGGCTGTGGGGAGACAGGAACTCTCATCCACTGCTGGTGGACCTGTAAGTATGTACAGCCACTATGGAAATCAATCTGGCGATACCTAAAACAGATGGAAATAGAGTTACCATATGACCCAGCAATCCCCCTACTGGGCATATACCCAGAAGAGGCAAGGAACAAACCAAGACCAGACATCTGTGCTCCAATGTTCATTTCGGCACAGTTCACAATTGCAAGGAGTTGGAAGCAACCCAAATTTCCATCAACTGACGATTGGATTAAAAAACTGTGGTATATACATACAATGGAGTACTATGCATCACTAAAAAGCAGTGATGAACGTATGAGGCACATAGCGGAATGGGAAGAACTGGAGGAAATCATGCTAAGCGAAGTAAGTCAGGCACAAAAGGACAAGTACAACATGAGCCCGCTGAGGTATTAAAAAAATTTTTTTAATGCAAAAGTGACACAGGGGAAAAAGCTACTGTATACAAACATTCCTGGGGTGAAGACTGTGTAGTATGGCAGAGACCAGACCAAAACCAGGGATGCACATGGTAGACAACAGTGGAGGAGGTGGGGAAAGGAAAATAAAAGGATGAATATAAGGAAGAAAAGGGAAGTGGGGGCATGGGGCACTAATCCACCCAAGTGGAGGGTATTGTTTATATCTCCACAGGGAAAGTGGGACCAGACTTCAACCCACTGCCACAAGGTGATCCCGGTGTGGAGTAGGGAACCAGTGGAGAGGTCTGGGAGGCTGGCCCCACCACCAAAAATTAAGTGGATTCATGACCCTACCCCGAAAAGAATTTGTTTCAAATGATGACATTGATTCTGCAGCTCCGGGAGATGGACATATCTGATCAGAGCACATGGGAGCAGATGAAGGGGCAGGAGGAGACAGTGGAACACAGTCTGGCCCACCAGGGCGTGAGGATGATGTTCCTGAGTAGAGCAGCCAGTCCACAGAGAGAACAACATGGCTGGCCCTACTATGAGACATGATGCCCCTCAGTGACTAAGGGCGATACAAGGGACAGCACCGGAGACACAGTGTGGGAATTGCACCTGACCTGATCCCACCACACCGAGGCAAAGCACTTGGGGAGTGCAGTGGAACAGCAAGGGAATGGAGTGGCAAGGTCCCCAGGGAATGCTGAAAGTGGACTTTGGGGCCAGGGCGTGGTGCCCCAACAGACTGGACTGGAAAACGCTCCTAAGGGCCAGCAAACGATCCTTGAACGAACTACAAGCCTTTCTTTTGTGAAGTGTTTTGTTCTTTGTCAGTGGTTTGTTTTTGTTGTCTGGTTGTATACTGTTGCTTTGTTTTCCTCTGCCTTGTTTTCGTGCATGTTAGTGTCTCCACAGGTCTGTCTGAATAGGACAGGCTGGATGAACTATCTGGAGGAAAAACAATGGGACAGACAGTTCCGGGTGGGGGAGGGGGAGGAGGGTAAGGAAGTGGTGTTAACAAACACAGGGACAGGGAACAGCATGGGACACAAAATGGTAGTGAGGGGGGAGTGGCAGGCCTGATGGGGAACGATCAAGGGTAAGGTTGCGTAGAGAAGAGGTATAGCTGTAGCCCAGGTGGGGACGGAGCATGGTAGTGGGGCAGGAGGAAAGTCAAGGGAGATGGAGTAAGAAGCTGGGAGTCAAGGGGCATTTATGGAGGTCTAGACAAAGACATGTATATGCAAACATATATATGAATATGGGGAAATAGATCTAAGTGTCTACATTTATAGGTTTAACATTAAGGTGGCTGAAGGATCTTGGGCCTCTACTCAAGCACTCCCTCAATGCATGAATACGTTCATTTATTAAATTGGTACTCTATGATGCTCACTCTCCCGACACAACTGCTGAAGCCAAAGTGGGTGAACAAGTAAATGTGGTGAAGAAAGCTGATGGTGCCCGGCTATCAAAAGATACAGTGACTGGGGTCTTAAAGGCTTGAAGATAAACAAGCAGCCATCTAGCTCAGAAGCAACAAAGCCCACATGGAAGAACACACCAGCCTGTGTGATCGAGTGGTCCCAAAGGGATCAGTTATCAGGCATCAAAGAACAAAAAATCAGCACATCATTGGCTGCACACCTCCATGATAGGATCGCTGAAGACAAATGGGTGCATAAGCAAATGTGGCGAAGAAAGCGGATGGTGCCCGGCTATCAAAAGAGATAGTGTCTGGGGTCCTAAAGGCTTGAAGGTGAACAAGCAGCCATCTAGCGCAGAAGCAAAAAAGCCCACATGAAAGAAGCACACCAGCCAGTGAGATCACAAGGTGCCCAAGGGACCAGGTACAATGCATCATGCAAAAAAAAAAAAAAAAACAATATATGTATGTGTATATGCCATATTGAATGAAGGGGGAAGTGCAGAGTGGAGACCTAAGGCCCAAGTGTCGGCCACTGGAGATCCCCTCATAGAGGGGTTTGGGAGAGGAGTTGGGTCCGTCAGGGTGCGAGGTAGTACCAATGAAGAACACAGCTCTTCCCCAGATCCTGAATGCTTCCTCCCCCCAACTACCATGATCCGAATTCTACCTTGCAGGGCTGGATAGGGCAGAGGTTGTACGCTGGTACATATGAGGGCTAGAGACACAGGGAATCCAGGGTGGATGATACCTTCAGGACCAAGGGTGTGAGGGCCAATGCTGGGAGAGTGGAGGGTGAGTGGGTTGGAAAGGGGGAACTGATTACAAGGATCCACATGTGACCTCCTCCCTGGGAGAGGGACGGCAGAGAAGGGGTGGAAGGGAGACTCCGGATAGGGCAAGATATAACAAAATAACTATGTATAAATTACCAAGGGCACCTGAGGTAGGGGGGAGCGGGGAGGGAGGGGGGAAATAAAGAGAACCTGATGCAAAGGGCTTAAGTGGAGAGCAAATGCTTTGAGAATGATTGGGGCAGGGAATGTATGGATGTGCTTTATACAATTGATGTATGTATATGTATGGATTGTGATAAGAGTTGTATGAGTCCCTAAAAAAATGTAAAAAAAGAAAAGGGAAACAAAATAAAAGAAAATGATTAGGGCAAAGAATGTAGAGATGTGCTTTATACAATTGATGTATGTATATGTATGGATTGTGATAAGAGTTGTATGAGCCCCTAATAAAACGTTTAAAAAAAAGGTGAAAAAAAAAGAAATTAAACTAAGAGGAGTTTCTCTTAAGTTCTAGTTCAGTGTATTGTTACATGCATGAGTCCTCTTGTTACTGTTTTTACTGGCCATCGAGTGGCCTTTGGCTCCTAGCAACTCTAGGCACAATATAATGAAACCCTGCCACATCCTGTGCCATACTCACAGCTCTTCTCTGCTTGCGCTCATTGTTTCAGACACTGTGCTAATCCATCTTTTTTGAGGACTGCCTCTAATTTGCTGCTCTTCTATTCTACGAAGAGCTCTGTCTTCCTCCAAGGCAGTGGTTCTCAAACTTGCTGTACCATGATCATTTCATACCGTTGCTTATGTAGTAGTCGCAGCCCAATCATAAAATTATTTTCATTGCTACTTCATAAATCTAATTTTTCTACTGTAATGAATGGTCCACCGCTGTGAAAGGATCATTTGTCTCCTGAAAGGGGTCACAACCCACAGGTTGAGAAGTGCTGTTCTAAACGAAAATTTGTTTCTTTTAAGATGTAGTTCAACACATTTTGAGAAGCACAAGTTCGGTTTTGGTTGTTTTTAAGTGCTGTTGAGTGATTTTTGACTCATAGGAACTCTATACACAATATAATGAAACACTGTCCCATCCTGTGCCATCCTCACAGTGGTACTTTGCTTGCACTCATTGTTGCAGCCATTGTGATAATCAGTCTTCTAGGCTGCCTCTGTTTTGCTGCCCTTCTACTGTACTATGTGTTCCTTTAAGGCAGTAGTCCTCAGCCTTCATATTTCCACAATCCTTTCATATATTTCCCATTGTGCAGTGGTGGTACCCCAATCATAAATTTTCCCTTGCTATTTCATAACTGTAATTTTGCTACTGTTATGAATCTGGCCACCCCTGTGAAAGTGTCATTTGACCAACCAAAGGGTCAAGACTCACAGGTTGAGAACCGCTGCTCTAAAATAAGAGTAGATTCTTTTACAGTTTAGTTCAGCATATTGTTAGGCACACGAGCCCTGATTTTATTGTTGTCAGGGGCTGATGAGTGGGGTTGGCTCATAGCAACTCTCTGCAAAATGTAATGTAATGCTGCCCAGTCCTGTGCCATCCTCGCAGTGGTTCTTTGCTTGTGCTCATTGTTGCAGCTACTTTGCTAATCCATCTTGTAGGGGCTGCCTCTCTTTTGCTGCCCTTCTACTGTACCAACATTTCTGCGTTCCTCTGGGGAAGGGGTTCTCAACCATCCTAATGCCACGTTCCTTTTTTACCCTCCCCCATGTAGTGGTGATCCCGCAATTATAAAATTATTTTAATTGCTATTGCATAACTGTAATTTTGCTACTATTATGAATCAGGTCACACTTGTGAAAGGGTCATTAGACCCCCCCAAAGAGGTCACAACCCACAGTTTGGGAACCGCTGCCCTAAAATAATAGGAATTTCTCTTAATGTCTTCCTCAGAATATTGTTAGAAGCATAATCCTGTTGTTTTTGTTAGATGCTGTCGGGTCGATTTTTGACTTATAGCAACTGTATGCGCAATATAATGAAAGTTTGCCCCCTCCTCTGCCATCATCACAATGGTATTTGCTGGTGCTTATTGTTATAGCCACTATGCTAATCTGTCTTACTGGGCTGCCTCTCTTTTGCTACTCTCTACTGTACCAAGACTTCCTCTAGGGCTGTGGTTCTCTACCTTCCTAATGCCACGACCCCTTCACACAGTTCCTTATGTAGTGGTGACCCTACAATCGTAAAATTATTTTCATTACTCCTTCATAACTATAATTTTTCTACTCTTATGAATTGGACTACCTCTATGAAATGGTCATTTCACACACACACACACACACACACACACACACACCCAAGGGGTCACGACTAACAAGTTGAGAGCCGCTGCTCTAAACTAAGAGGAATTTCTCTTAAGGTCTAGTTAATTATATTGTTAGATGCACGAGTCCTGTTTTTATTGTTTTTAGGGGCCGTCGAGTGGGTTTGGGTCAAAGCAATTCTTTGCACAATATAATGAAATGCTGTTTCATCCTCTGCCATCCTCACAGTGGTTTTTTTGCTAGTGCTCATTGTTGCAGCCACTGTGCTAATCCACCTATTACCTCCCATTGCTGCCCTTCTACTCTACCAAGATTTCTGTCTTCCTGTAGGGCAGTGATTCTCAACCTTGCTAATGACACGACCATTTCATACCATTCCTCATGGTACTGGTGACTGCCACGTCATAAAATTATTTTGATTGTTACTTCATAACTCTAATTTTTCTACTATAATGTACAACCCACAACTGTGAAAAGGTCTTTTGTCTCTGAAAAGGGGTCGCGACCCACAGATTGAGATCCGCTGCTCTAAACTAAGAGGAGTTTCTCTTAAGGTCTACTTCAGCACCTTTTTCAAAAGCATAAGTCCTGGTTCTCTATGCACAATATAATGAAACGCTGCCCCTTCCTGTGCCAGCCGGACAGTGGACGTCGGCTTATCCTCACTGTTGCAGCCACTGAGCTATTCCATCTCATTCATAGCTGACTCTCATTTGCTGACTTTTTATTCTACCAAGGCTTGTGTCTTCCTCTAGGGCAGTGGTTCTAAACCTTACTAATGCCACGCCCCTTCACACAATTCCTTATGTAGTCTTAAATGTCCAACTATAAAATTATTTTCATTGCTATTTCATAACAGTAATTTTGCTACTGCTATGAATTGGGCCACCCCTGTGAAAGGGTCATTTGGCCCCCTCCAAATGAGTCGCGAACCACTTGGTGGGGAAAGCTACTCTAAGCCAAGCGGAGTTTCTCTTAATGTCTTCTTCAGCTTATTGGAGAAACACAAATCCTGTTGTTATTGTTTTTAGGTACTGTCATGGGTTTTGGCTCATAGTAACTCTATGCACTATATAACGAAATGCTCCCTCGTCCTGTACCATCCTCACAGTGGTTCTTTGTTGTGCTCATTGTTGCAGCCACTGTGATAATCCATCTTTTTGGGGGCTCCCTCTCTTTTGCTGCCTTCTCCTGTACCCTGATTTGTGTCTTTCTCTAGGGCAGTGATTCTCAACCTTCCTAATGCCACAATTCTTTAATACCATTCTTCAAGTAGTGGTGAGCACCCAATCATAAAGTTATTTTCGTTGCTCCTTCATGAATCTGATTTTGCTACAGTAATGAATGGGTCGCCCCTGTGAAAGTGTCATTCAACCTTCAAAAGGGTTCATGACCCAGACATTGAGAACCATTGTTCTAAATGAAGACTTTTTTCTTTCAAGATGTAGTTCTGCCCATTTGAGAAGCAGAAGTCTTGTTTTTGTTGTTGTTAGGAGCCGTCGAGTGGTTTTTGACTCATAGGAACACTATGCAAAATATAATGAAATGCTGCCCCATCCTGTGCCATCCTGACAGTGGTTCTGTGCTTGCACTCATTGTTCTAGCCACTGAGCTAATCAATCTTGTAGTGGCTTCCTCTATTTTGCTCTCCTTCTACTGTACCTTCGTCCTCTTCTAGGACAGTGATTCTCAACCTTCCTAATTCCACAATACTTCCATATACTTCCCAATGTGTAGCTATGGTACCCCAATCATAAATTTTTTCCCTTGCTGTTTCAGAACAGTAATTTTGAGACTGCTATGAATATGGCCACTCTTTTGAACGCATCATTCTACCAACCAAAGTGGTCACGATTCACAGGCTGAGAAGCGCTATTCTCAACTAAGTAGAGTTTCTCTTAAGGTCTAGTTCAGCATATTGTTAGACGCACGAGACCTGTTCTTCTTGTTGTTAGGGGCTGTCGAGTGGGTTTGGCTCATAGCAACTCTATGCACAATATCATGAAAAGCTGTCCCATCCTCTGCCAACCTCACAGTGGTTCCTTTGCTATGACTCATTGTTGCAACCACTGTGCTAATCCATCTTTTGGGGGCCTACCTCTCATTTAGTGCCCTTCAACTCTATAAAGATTTATGTCTTCCTCTCAGGCAGTGGTTCTAAACCTTCTTGATGCCATGAGCATGTCATACCATTCCTCATGTATTGATGTCCCCCAGTCATAAAATTATTTTCATTGCTACTTCATAACTGTAACTTTGCTACTGTTGTGAATGGGCCCCGCTATGGAAAGGTCGTTTGTCCCACCGAAGGACTTACGACCCACAGGTTGAGAATTGCTGCTCTAAATTAATAGGCAATTTTCTTAAGATATCGTCAGGCACATTTTTAGATACACAAGTCCCGTTGTTACTCTTTTTAGGAGTCTTTGAGAGGGTTTGTGATCAGAGCAACTCTCTGTAAACCGTATTGTAATGCTGCCCAGGTCTGTCCCATCCTCACAGTGGTTCTTTGCTTGTGCTCATTGTTGCAGCTACTTTGCTAATCCATCTTGTAGGGGCTGCCTCTATTTTGCTGCCCTTTTACTGTACCAACATTTCTGGCTTCCTCTAGGGCGGTGGTTCTCAACCTTCCTAATGCCACATCATTTTAATACCATTCCCCATGTAGTGGTGATACCCCAATCATAAAATTGTTTTCATTACTGTTTCATAGCTCTAATTTTGCTACTGTTATGAATCAGGCCACCCCTGTGAACGTGTCATACAATGCCCCCAAAGAAGTCACGACCCACATGTTGAGAACCGCTGCTCTAAAATAGCAGGAGTTTCTCTTAATGTCTTCCTCAGCATATTGTTAGAAGCAAAATAATTTGTTTTGTTTTTTTTAGGTGCTGTCGAGTCGGTTTTGACTCATAGCAACTGTATGCCCAGTATAATGATATGATGCCCCTCCTCTGCCATACTGATAGTGGCATTTGTTGGCGTTCATTGTAGGCACTGTGCTAATCCAATCCATCTTAATGGGGCTGCCTATCTTTTGCTGCCCTACTGTACTAAAAAATCTGTCTTCCTCTACAACAATGGTTCTCAACCTTCCTAATGCCACGACCCCTTCATACAGTCCCTCATGTAGTCGTGACCCTACACCCATAAAATTATTTTCATTGCTACTTTGTAACTGTAATTTTGCTACTGTTATGAACAGTTCTACCCCCATGAGAGGTTCATTTGACCCCCCCAAAGATGTACCAACTCACAAGTTGAGAACAGCTGTTGTAAACTTAGAGAAGTAATTGACAACAATCCTGTAGCTTTTAAACTCTGCCCCCACCATCCTATCATCATCCCAATTCTACCTTGCAAACCTGGTTATACCAGAGGATGCACAGAGGTACAGATGGGAACTGGAAACACAGGGAATCCAGGACAGATGAACCCCTCCGTAGCACCAGGGAGAGTGGCAATACCCGGAGGAAAGTGGGGACAGAAAGGGAGATGAGGTGACCAGTCCTGCCTCATGACGTCGAAGACAGAGTCGAACGATGCCTGGCCCTGCTTCAAAGGAGCTGGACAGTGGGAGTTGGCTGCCCAAACCCGCTCTTGACATGTATTTGGACTTGTTTGATTGGCCTTGCCATAATTATTTGGAGTGCTTTTGTGCAAGATTCTAAAAAAGTTTACCAACCTCTTCCCATGGTTTTTCCCTTTCCTTATCTTGGTTACCGCATAGGGGGAAGAATACGGCATCCCCCTCCAGGAAATAACCCAAAGAGAAAAAGAGTTTCTGGCCCTGATTTACCTTATACAGGGATTTACAATGAAAATGGCATAAGAATAGTTAACAAAGAAAGGTGTAAAAGTTCTTTTTAGTAGTTTAAGTTTTATGGAACGGTTAGCAAGAAGAGGGCCTTCGTGATGTTTGAAGTCCACTGAAGCAAAGCTACCTATTGTGAGGCAACTTGAAGTCCACTGAAACAAAGCTACCTATTTTGAGGCAACTCATACCGTGGTACAGAAAGACTTTGGGGAGTTTAATTTATGGGAACTTAGTGGAAAAGTAAGAACAAGAAATGAAAACCCAAGAGGAACAGCCCAAGAAGGAACAGAAAGAACAGCCAAAGCTTGTCAAGAAATTTTTGATAATGAAATATATTAATGCTTTATTGATTTCATAGTTAGAACAATGCGCCCTAAATAAATGAAGTATGCTCAGTTACTGTTAGAAGGTTTATCACCCTTGTATGAGAAAGTTTTATTTTCTAGATGTACTAATATTTAAGCAAGAATCATGATGTGATTGATGTAACTTGTTACGGTCTTGTGGCCTGAGAATTTCCTAATGTATGATCTTAGGGCATAAGCTTTAAGCCAAGAAAAAGAATATATACATTGAAGCTTTGCATGAATAAAATTGGAACCGTCACCCTTAAACTTTGAGCCGTGTGGTTTCTGTCTTCCGCTTGTTGATGCCTTACCCACCTAGCAGGGGACCCAAACCTGCTGCTGCTGTACCATGGCAGGGAGAACCAATCACAAGGTTCTATATATAATCTCCTCTCTGGGGGGTGGGCAACAGAATTGTGGGTGTAGGGAGACTCTGGGCAGTGTAAGATATGATAAAATAATAATTTATATATCATTAAGTGTTCCTGTGGGAGGA
This sequence comes from Tenrec ecaudatus, assembly GCF_050624435.1. Taxonomy (NCBI): domain Eukaryota; kingdom Metazoa; phylum Chordata; class Mammalia; order Afrosoricida; family Tenrecidae; genus Tenrec; species Tenrec ecaudatus. Next base: position 105,914,607 of record NC_134544.1, read on the forward strand.
AGAAGCGGGGAAGGAGGGGCAGGAGGAATAGGGAAATGAGGAGCTGATTCCAGGAACCCAAGCGGAAACCAAATGTCAAGAATGATGAAGTCAGTGAATGTATAGGTGTGCTTTAAAAATTGTTGTATGAACACTCCCTCAACGCATGGATACCTTCTTTTATTAAATTGGAACTCTATGATGCTCACTCTCCCGACACAACGGCTGGAGCCAAAGTGGGTGAACAAGTAAATGTGGTGAAGAAAGCTGATGGTGCCCGGCTATCAAAAGAGATGGTGACTGGGGTCTTAAAGGCTTGAAGATAAACAAGCGGCCATCTAGCTCAGAAGCAACAAAGTCCACATGGAAGAACACACCAGCCTGGGTGATCGAGTGGTCCCAAAGGGATCAGTTACCAGGCATCAAAGAACAAAAAATCATATCATTGACTGCACACCTCCATGATAGGATCGCTGAAGACATATGGGTGCATAAGCAAATGTGGTGAAGAAAGCTGATGGTGCCCGGATATCAAAAGAGATAGTGTCTGGGGTCTTAAAGGCTTGAAGGTGAACAAGCGGCCATCTCGCTCAGAAGCAAATAAGCCCACATGGAAGAAGCACACCAGCCAGTGCGATCACGAGGTGCCCAAGGGACCAGGTATAAGGCATCATGCAAAAAAAAAAAAGATATAAGTGTGTGTATGTATGTGTATATATGTGTATATGTATATATGTATATATATATCATATTAAATGAAGGGGGAAGTACAGAGTGGAGACCCAAGGCCCAAGTGTCGGCCAATGGAGATCCCCTCATAGAGGGGTTTAGGAGAGGAGATGGGTTAATTAGGGTGTGAGGTAGTATCGATGAAGAACACAGCTTTCCTCCAGATTCTGGATGCTTCCTCCCACCAACTACCATGATCCGAATTCTACCTTGCAGGGCTGGATAGGACAGAGGCTGTACACTGGTACACATGAGGACTGGAGGTACAGGGAATCCAGGGTGGATGATACCTTCAGGACCAAGGGTGGGAGGGACGATGCTGGGAGAGTGGAGGCTGAGTGGGTTGGAAAGGGGGAACTGATTACAAGGATCCACATGTGACCTCTTCCCTGGTAGAGGGACAGCAGAGAAGGGGGGAAGGGAGACTCCGGATAGGGCAAGATATGACAAAATAACGATGTATAAATTACCAAGGGCACATGAGGGAGGGGGGAATGGGAAGGGAGGGGGAAAAAAAGAGGACCTGATGCAAGGGGCTTAAGTGGAGAGCAAATGCCTTGAGAATGATTGGGGCAGGGAATGTATGGATGTGCTTTATACAATTGATGTATGTATATGTATGGATTGTGGTAAGAGTTGTATGAGTCCCTAATAAAATGTAAAAGAAGAAAAGAGAAAAAAATGATTAGGGCAAAGACTGTACAGATGTGCTTTATACAATTGATGTATGTGTATGTATGAACTGTGAAAAGAATTGTATGAGCCCCAATAAATTGTTAAAATAAAATTAATTTAAAAAAAGAAAAAAATTGTTGTATGTATGGATTGTGATAAGAGTTGTTTGAGCTCCAATTAAATGATTTTTTTAAAGGTGAAAAGAATAAAAAAAATAAATTAAGAGAAATTTCTCTTAAGGTCTAGTTCAGTATATTGTTACATGCATGAGTCCTCTTATTAATGTTGTTAGTGGCTATCAAGTGGTTTTTGGCTCTTAGCAACTCTAGGCAGAATATTATGAACCCCTGGCCCGTCCTGTGCCATCGTCATAATGGTTCTTTGCTTGGGCTCATTGCTGCAGCCACTGTGCTAAACTATACTTCAGGGAGCTGCCTCTCTTTTGCTGCCCTTCTACTGTACCAAGTTTATGTCTTTCTCTAGGGCAGTGGTTCTCAACCTTCCTAATGCCACAACCCTTTAACGCCAATCTGAATGTAGTGGTGACCGCCGAGTCATAAAATTATTTTTGTTGCTACTTCATAAATCTAACTTTGCTACTGTTATGAAGGCCCATACCCTGTGAAAATGTCGTTCTCCCTCAAAAGGGTTTGTGACCCAGAGATTCAGATTCGATGTTCTAAAGTAAGATATGTTTCTTTCAAGATGTAGTTCCACACATTTTGCTAAGCACAAATCCTTTATTTTTTTAGGTGCCATCAACTGGTTTGTGACTCCTAACAACTCTATGCACAACATAATGAAACACTGTCCCATACTGAGCCAACCAGACAGTGGTTATTTGCTTGTGCTCATAGTTCCAGCCAATCAATCTTGTAGCGGCTTCCTCTCCATTGCTCTCCTTCTACTGCACTTTCGTCTTCCTCTAGGACAGTGATTCTCAACCATCCTAATTCCACAACCCTTTCATACACTTCCCAATGTGTAGTAGTGATACCCCAATCATAAATGTTTTCCCTTGCTATTTCAGAACTATAATTTTGCTACTGCTATGAATCTTGCCACCCCTGTGAAAGGGTCTTTTGACAAACCAAACTGGTCAGGACGCCCAGGTTGAAAACCACTGCTTTCAACTAAGTGGAGTTGCCTTAAGTTCTAGTTCAGCATATTGTTAGACGTTGAACACAAGAACACTTTGGCATACCCACACTTATTTCTGACCGATAAGGTCATCAAAAAATGATTATTGGGAGAAACCGGTCGAAGAGCAACAATCCGATACTCTGTTTTGTAAGATTTCTAGAAGCAGAAAGGGGGATCCAGTGAACAAAATGACCTTTGGAAATTTCTGGGCCTGATCATTACTTCAGGAAGTCGTGGCCCAACGCTTGCAGAAATGGTACTGGACCAGGAATAAATTACTTGCCACTCGGTTTTCCAGAGTCATTATATTAGAATAGAGATATTTGTTGATTATGAAATTATTTTACTTCACAAATAATGAAGAATTTGGGTACAAAAGTACTGATATTATTAGACAGCCAAGGAAGTTAACTGCTCCCCTTTCAAGTGTTGTTCTCCCAGTGGAGGATAGCCACAGAAGGGCGAGACTGGGCGGAAGAGTGGTACTGTGTAATCTTTGAGGATTATATTGTTTCTAAGCAAAGCACCTCAGATTTATCCATAGAGTAGTCTCCAGTGCCTGCTTGCCCTTTTAATGACATTGGGAAAATCTTCTGACTGGAAATTTTAATCCATGGCAACAAAAAAGTTTAGATGTAACCCAAAAGATATTTTAGACCAGAGAGAAAGCAGCGACAGTGACACAGCATTATGCACAGAATTGCACTATAGTGTTTCCTCGGGAAATTCCTAATCCAACACTGTCACTGCTCAGAGAAAGGATGACAGTGAGGAAGGTTCCGAACCTGAGCTCTGCAATGGGCAATCGAGATGCTCTATTGTCTTCCGGTATGGATGGGCCTGCTCAACCAAGATTCCCATTTACTGGAGCACCTGTTATGTATGTAGATGTTGAACACAAGAAAGCTTTGGCGTACTTACAATTATTTCTGACCGATGAAGTCATCGAAAAATATGATTACAGAGAGGAACCAGTCGAAGAGCAACAATCCGATACTCTGTTTCATAAGATTTCTAAAAGTAGAAAGAGGGATCCAGTGAACAAAATGACCTTTGACATTTCTGGGCCTGATCATTACTTCAGGGAGTGGGGGCGCAACGCCTGCAGAAATGGTATTGGACCAGGAATAAATTACTTCCAACTCGGTTTTCGAGAGCTGTCATATTAGAATCCTGATATTCATTGATTATGAAATTTTTTCACTTCACATATAATGAAGAATTTGGGTACAAAATTGCTGATATCATTAGACAGCCAATGAGGTTAAATGCTCCACTTTCCAGTGTTGTTCTCCCATTGGAGGATAGCCACAGGGGGGCAAGAGTGGGCGGGATAGTCAATAGGGCATGTTTTAAAGAGACATACAGGCATAGAGTTATACTGTGTAATCTTTGAGGATTATATTGTATCCAAGCAAAACACCTCAGATTTATCCATGGAGCAGTCTCCAGTGCCTGATTGCCCTTTTAATGACACTGGGGAAATCTTACTGGAAATTTTAGTCCATGGCATCCAAAAAGTGTAGATTTAACATACAAGGAGTTTTAGACTAGAGAAAAAACAGCGAGAGTGACTCAGCATTATGCACAGAATTGTGTTATAGTTCCTCGGGAAATTCTTAATCCGACACTGACACTGGTCAGAAAAAGGATGACAGTGAGGAAGGTTCCGAACCTGAGCTCTGCGATGGGCAACCGTGGTGCTCTATTGTCTTTGGGTATGGATTGGCCTGCTCAACCAAGATTCCCATTTACTGGAGCTCGTGTTATGTATGTAGACGTTGAACACAAGAAAGCTTGGGTGTATCTACAATTATTTCTCACCGATGAGGTCATTCAAAAAAAATTATTACGGGAAGAAACCGGTCTAAGAGCAACAATCCGATACTCTGTTTCATAAGATTTCTAAAAGTAGAAAGAGGTATCCAGTGAACAAAATGACCTTCGAAATTTCTGAACCTGATCATTACTTAAGGGAGTGGGGATGCAATGCCTGTAAAAATGGTATTGGACTAGGAATAAATTACTTGGAACACGGTTTTCAGGAGCTGCCATTTTAGCATTCTGATATCCGTTGATTATGAAAATTTTTACTTCATAAATAATGAAGAATTCAGGGACAAAATTAGTGATATTATTAGACAACCAGAGAGCGTAACTGCTCCCCTATCCAGTGTTGTTCTCCCAGTGGAAGATAGCACTGGGGGCGGGTGAGACTAGGCAGGGAATTCAATAGGGCAAGTTTTAAAAAGACATACACAAATAGAGTAGTAATGTGTAATCTTTGAGGATTATATTGCATCCAAGCAAAGCACCTCAGATTTATCCACAGAGCAGTTCCAGTGCCTGCTTGCCATTTTATGTCATTGGGAAACTCTCCTGACTGAAAATTTTAGTCCATGGCATCAAAAAATGTGTCATTTTAACCCAAAAGGGGTTTTAGACCAGAGAAATAACAGTGACAGTGACTCAGCATTATGCACAGAATTGTGCGATAGAGGTTCCTAGGGGAAATTTCTAATCCAACACTGACACTGCTCAGAGAAAGGAGGACAGTGAGGAAGATTCCGCACTTTAGCTCTGCGATAGGAAAATGTGGTGCTCTCTTGTCTTTGGTTATGGATGGGCCAGCTCCACCAAGATTCCCATAGACCGGAGCACCTTTTATGTAGGTAGACGTTGAACACAGGAACGCTTTGGCGTACCTACAATTATTTCTGACTGAGGAGGTTATCGAAAAATGATTATGGGGCCAACCTGTCGAAGAGCAACAATCCGATACTCTGTTCCATAAGATTTCTAGAAGCAGAAAGAGGGATCCAGTGAATAAAATGACCATAGGATATTTCTGGGCCTGATCATTACTTCAGGAAGAGGGGGCGCAACACCTGTAGAAATGGTATTGAACCAGGATTAAATTACTTGCAACTCGGTTTAGGAGCCGTCATTTTAGAATTCTGATATCCGTGCATTATGAAAATTTTTCACTTCACAAGAAATGAAGATTCATGTACAAAATTAGTGATATTATTAGACAATCAGAGAGGTTAGCTGCTCCATTTTCCAGTGTTGTACTCACAGTGGGGGATAGCCACAGGTAGGGGGCGGGGTGAGACTGGGCAGGGAATTCAATTGGGCAAGTTTTCAGGAGACATACACACCTAGATTGGTACTGTGTAATCTTTGAGGAGTATATTGTATCCAAGCAATGCACCTAAGACTTATCCATTGAGCAGTCTCCAGTGCCTGCTTGGCCTTTTAATGTCATTGGGAAAATATTCTGACTGGACATTTTAGTCCATGGCATCAAAAAAAGTGTCATTATAACCCATAAGAGTTTTAGACTAGAGGCCACACAGGATATTCGCAAGAAAGTCCAAAAAATAGTGCAAAAGCCTGAAGGAGCTACCCTAGAGGAGGTGGTGGCTTATGCCAATACAGCTTTTTACAATAGGGAGCAAGAAAGTGAGGCTCGAGCCCGGGAAAAGGACAAAAGAAAGGACATTAGGCATGCCCAGATATTGGCTGCACTCAATAGCAGACTCTCGTTGAATGCCTCCCAGGTTACCCAGACCTTTGAACCAGGTACCAAGTGCTACATTTGCCGGCGACCAGGTCATTGGGCTAGGAACTGCGCTGACCGGAACGAGCCTCCTCAGGCGCCATGTGTCTATTGCGAGCAGATTGGCCACTGGGTTGACCTCTGTCCTAAGGTCCAAAATCTGGAGGGGAGGCACCCAGAGGCCAGCTGGCAGCTGGCAACAGTGGAGGAGGACTGAAGGCACCCAGTCTGACGGCCCAGCAGCAAATGGTAACTATTACTGGTCTGAAACCTAGTGTGGGCATCAGCGTGGCAGGAAGGTCAGTAAACTTCCTTTTAATACTGGAGCCGCCTCTGCCCTTATTTCCTTCTCTGGACCTCTGGCACCCCGCACCGGCTCCATCCTGAAAGTGTCCGGAAAGCCTGTAAACATTTTACTGAGCCCCTCAGATGTCTTTGCGATAATTTCTATTTTTCTCATAGCTTCCTATTATTACCTGAATGTCCAGCTCCTCTCATAGGCCGAGACTTGCTGTCCAAGCTGCACACCTGCATAGTCATCGGGCCTCATCAAGGTCCCTCTATAGCTTCCAGTTGTTCCTCACAGTGGAGGAGCCTCAGATTCCCCCACAGGAACCATGGGAGCAGATGAATACTCCTGTGAGCCACAGGATGGTCTTGGGATGATATTTTATCGCCACTCCAAGTCAGAGGAGGGCTGCACAGATGATTCTACCTCAGACCCCTCAAAGCCTTTAGGCCAGTGAATACCTTTCCTCCGTTCCTGTGTTTACAATGACCAAACTCTGTGACACTAACGTAACTTGAAGGGCACTGCCACCTCACAATCTTACCCATGTCTCACTTAAGCTGTTCACCTGCTTGTTTCTTTGTTTTTCAGTTTTCAGCTTACTAAGTCCTCTAACCAAATGTGCCAGCTACAGGGCCAGCACCTTCTAAGCCCACCTCGATCTTATCCATCCTGGGCTCTAAATGGAAAACCCCTTATAACAGAGTAGGAAGATTATGGACCCAAAACCCCACTTCACCCACTTTGCCAGCAGGAAGTAGCTAGAGATGTCGTTGTCCAGTACTCTAAAGATTTGGGTCCATATCTCTTCAGGGGGAAATATTAGGCAGAGAGGCAGGGATTGGATGCCCATTGACGCAAGCCCAAGAGAGCCAAGCATGAGAACAAAGGGCGGCGCACTGCACATGCTCAAAAGTCTAGGTTTCCCACAGTGGGCATGGGTGGGCTTATTGACCCACCTGGGCCAGGTGATTGCAATTCAGTCAATGGGGTCGATCTGGGGTCGTCCACCAGGTCTCTCCCTGGAATCCTTGAAAAGGCAGGAACCAGTGGGGGAGAGGAGGAACTGGGGAGAGAACATGAGAAAAAACTTGAAACAGGACTTTTGGAGGAGAACTTGGGAAACAGATCTTTGCGTGACACCAAGCAGTCTCTGCCAGCCTGCATGGTGGGGAAGAATCCGATGGGTGCCACATACACCTGGAACTTCTAACTACCATTAAACTCACTTGGATCAGGAGCCAGGCTTCGGCGTGAATCCTTTCTCGTTCAGAGCCAAGGAACGAGGTGTAACTCTATCACCAGAGAGATCTTAAAGCATCAAAAAAAGTATTATTTTAAACAAAAGAGGTTTTAGACCAGGAATAAATTACTTGCTACTCGGTTTTTGGGAGCCCACATGCTAGAATACTGATATTCGTTGATGAAGAAATGTGTTCACTTCAGAAAAAAATGAAGAATTAGGGTACAAAATTACTATTATTTTAGACAGCCAGGGAAGTTAACTGCTACCCTTTCCAGTGTTGTTCTCAAGAGGAGGATAGCCACAGGGGGACTACACAGAGAGGGAAATTCAATAGGGCAAGCTTTAAAGAGACATACACACATAGAGTGGTACTGTGTCATCTTAGAGGATTATATTGTATCCAAGAAAGCACCTCAGATTTATCCCTACAGCAGTCTCCAGTGCCTGTGTGCCCATGTAATGTCATTGGGAAAATTTTCTCGCTGGAAATTTTGGTTCATGGCATCAAAAAAGTGTCATTTTAACCCGAAAGGGGTTTTAGACCCAAAAGAAAACAATGTCAGTGACTCAGCAATATGCACACAATTGCACGTTAGTGGTTCCTCAGGAAATTCATAATCCAACATTGATACTGTTCAGATAAAGGATGACAGTGAGGAAGATTCTACACCTGAACTCGGTTATGGGCAAACGTGGTGCACTATTGTCTTCAGTCTTCGGGTATGGATGAGCCAGCTCCACCAAGATTCCCATTCACTGAAGGAACTGGTATGCAAATAAAGCATGACCACTACAAACTTTTGGAATAACTACAAGTATTTCTGATTAATGCAATCATTGAAAAAATTATTACAGAGTCAAACTGGTTAAAAAGCAACACTCCGCTACTCTGCTTCACAAGTTTAAAAGGAGCAGAAAGAACTATCCAGTGAAAAAATAGGACATTTGGAAATTTTGGGGCCTGATCCTACACCAGGGACTGGTGGCACAATGCCTAATGAAATGGTATTGCACCACCAATAAATTACTTGCAAGTCCATTTTTGGAAAGATTCATGTTACAATACTGATACTCATTGATTATGGGATTTTTAACTTCAAAAATAAAGAAGAATTTGGCCATAAAATATGGACAAAATTAGACAGCCAGTGAGGTTAACTGCTCCCCTTTCCAGTGTTGTTCTCTCAGTGGAGCATAGCAACAGGGAGGCAGAAATGGGACAGAAATTGAACAAGGAAAATTTTAAGGAAATACACACACACATAGAATGGTACTGTGAAACCCTTGGTGATTACATTGTATCCAAGCAAAGCACATCAGATATGTCTGTACAGCAGTCTTCAGTGTCTGTGTGCCCATGTAATGCCATTGAGAAACCCTTCTGACCTGAAATTTTAGTTCATGGCATCAGAAAAGTGTCATTTTAATCCAAACGGGGTTTTAAACAAGAGAAATAGCAGTGAGAGTGGCTCAGTATTATGCACAGAATTGTGCAATAGTGGTTCCTCGGGAAATTCCTAATCTGACACTGACACTGCTCAGATAAAGGATGACAGTGAAGAAGATTCTACACCTTAACTCTGTGATGAGCAAACGTGGTGCTCTATTGTCTTCGGGTATGGATGAGCCAGTTCCACCAAGATTCCCATTTACTGGAGCACCTGGTATGTATGTACACGTTGAACACAAGAACGCGTTGACATACCTACAATTATTACTGACCGATGATGTTATCGAAAAAAATGATTACAAGGAGGAACCTATTGAAGAGCAACAAACCTCTACTCTGTTTCATAAGATTTCTAGAAGCAGAAAGAGGGATCCAGTGAACAAAATGACCTTTGGAAATTTCTGGGCCTGATCATTCCTTCAGGAAGTCGGGGCGCAATGCCTGCAAATGGTATTAGACCAGGAACATATTACTTGCAACTCAGTTTTCAGGAGCTGTCATGTTAGAATACTGATATTCATTGATGATGAAATTTTTTCACTTCCCCATGATTGAAAAATTTTGGGGAAAATTACTGATATTATTAGACAGCCAAGGAAGTTAAGTGAGCCCCTTTCCAGTGGTGTTCTCCCAGTGGAGGATAGCCACAGGGGGACCAGACTGGGAGGGAAATTCAGTAGGGCAAGTTTTAAAGAGACATACACACATGGAGTGGTACTGTGTCATCTTTGAGGATTATATTGTATCCAAGCAAAGCAGCTCAGATATATGCATAAGCAGTCTTCAGTGCATACTTGCTCTTTTAATGTCATTGGGAAAACCTTCTGACTGGAAATTTTAGTCCATGGCGTCAAAAAAGTATCATTTTAACCTAAATGGTGTTTTAGACCAGAGAAATAACAGCGAGAGTGACCCAGCATTATGCACAGAACTGAGCTATATTGGTTCCTCGGGACATTCATAATCCGACCCAGACACTGCTCAGAGAAAGGATGACAGTGAAGAAGATTCATTACCTGAGCTCTGTGATGGCCAAACGTGGTGCTTTGTTGTCTTTGGGTATGGATGAGCCAGCTCCACCAAAATTCCCATTTATTGGAGCACCTGATAAGTATGTAGACATTGACAACAAGAACGCTTTGTGTACATCCAATTATTTCTGACTGAAGAGGACGTCAAAAAAATGATTACTGGGAGGAACCTATTGAAGAGCAACAATCCGCAACTCTGTTTGATAAGATTTCTACAAGCAGAAAGAGGGATCTAGTTAACAATTTGACCTTTGAACATTTCTGGGCCTGACCATTAATTCAGGGAGTGGGGGCGCAATGCCTGCAGAAATGGTATGGGACCAGGAATAAATTACTTGCCACTCGGTTTTCCAGAGCCGTCATGTTAGAATAATGATATTCGTTGATTAGGAAATTTTTTCACTTCACAAATAATGAAGAATTTGGGTACAAAATTATTGATATTATTATACAGCCATGGTGGCTAACTTCTCCCCTTTCAAGTGTTGTTCTCCCAGTGGAGGATAGCCACAGGGGGCGAGACAGGGTTGGAAATTCAAAAGGGTAAGTTTTAAAGAGACATATACACATAGAGTGGTACTGTGTCATCTTTGAGGATTATATTGTATCCAAGAAAGCACCTCAGATTTATCCCTACAGCAGTTTCCAGTGCCTGCGTGCCCATGTAATGTCATTGGGAAATTTTTACTCGCTAGAAATTTTGGTTCATGGCATCAAAAAAGTGTCAATTTAATCCAAATGTAATTTTAGACCAGAGAAATAACAGCGAGAGTGACTCAGCATTATTCAAAGAATTGCGTGATATTGGTGCCTCAGGATATTCATAATCCTACACTGACACTGCTCAAAGAAAGGATGACAGTGAAGAAGGTTCTACACCTGAGCTCTTTGATGACCAAACGTGGTGCTCTATTGTCTTCCCGTATGGAGGAGCCAGCTCCACCAAGATTCCCATTAAGGGAGCACCTGTTATGTACATTGATGTGGAACACAAGAACGCTTTGGCGTAACTACAATTATTTCTGACCGATGAGGTCATCAAAAATGATTACTGGGAGGAACCGATTGAATAGCGAAAATCTGCTACCCTGTTTCATAAGATTTCTAGAAACAGGAAGAGGGATACAGGGAACAAAGTGACCTTTGGACATTTCTGGGCCACATAATTTCTTCAGGGAGTGAGGGCACAATGCCTGCAGAAATGGTATTGGACCAGGAATAAATTCCTTGCAACTCTCTTTTCAGCAGCCATCATGTCAGAATACTGATATTCGTTGATTATGAAATGTTTTCATTTCACAAATAATGAAGAATTTGGGTACAAAATTACTGATGTTTTAGACTGCTAGGAAGGTTAACTGCTCCCCTTTCCAGTGTTGTTCTCCCACTGGAGGACAGCCACAGGGGTGCAAGACTAGGCAGGAAATTCAACCGGGCAAGTCTTAAAAGAGACATACACACATAGAGTGGTACGGGTAATCTTTGAGGATTATATTGTATTCAAGCAATGCACCTCATATTTATCCGTAGAGCTGTCCCCTGTGCCTGCTTGCCATTTTAAGGTTTTTGGAGAAATTTTCTGACTAGAAATTTTAGTCCATGGCATAAAAAAGTGTCATTTTAACCAAAAGGGGTTTTAGACCAGAAAAATAAGAGCGACTATCACTCAGAATTATGCACAGAATTGCGCGATAGTGGTTAGTCGGGAAATTCATAATCCAAAATTTACACTGCTCAGAGAAAGGATGACAGTGATGAAGATTCCTCACCTGACCTCTACGATGTGCAAACGTGGTGCTCTATTGTCTTCGGGTATGGATGAGCCAGCTCCACCAAGATACCCATGCACTGGAGCACCTGGTATGCAAGTAGAGGATGACCACTACAAACTTTTGGCATAACTACAATTATTTCTGATTGATGAGGTCATTGAAAAAATTATTATTGAGACAAACCTGTTGAAGAGCAACAATCCGCTACTCTCCTTCACAAGTTTCCAAAAGCAGAGTCATTTCAACCCAAAAGTGGTTTTAGACCAGAAAAATAACAGCGACAGTGACTCAGAATTATGCACAGAATTGTGCGATAGTGATTCGTCGGGAAATTCATAATCTGACACTGACACTGCTAAGATTCATGAAGACAGTGAGGTTGATTCCGCACCTGAGCTCTGCAATGTGCAACATGGTGCTCTATTGTCTTCGGGTATAGATGAGCCAGCTTCACCAAAATTCCCATTTACTGGAGCACCTGGTATGCAAGTAGAGGTGGTCACTAAAGCTTTTGGTGTAACTACAATTTTTTCTGATTGATGAGGTCATTCAAAAAATTATTACGGAGACAAACCGGTTGAAGAGCAAAAGTCCACTACTCTGCTTCACAAGTTTGCAAAAGGCAGAAAGAACTATCCTGTGAAGAAATATGATATTTGGAAATTTCTGGGCCTGTTCCTACTCCAGGGACTGGTGGCACAACGCATGAAGAAATGGCATTGGACCACGAATAAATTACTTCCAACCTCATTTTGGGAACCTTCATGTTAGAGTACTGATATTCATTGATTATGAATTTTTTTCAATTCAAAAATAAAGAAAAATTTGGGTACAAACTTATGGACATGGTTGGACAGCCAGGGAGGTTAACTACTCCCCTTTACAGTGTAGTTCTCTCAGTGGAGCATAGACACAGGGAGGCAGAAATGAGACAGAAATTGTAAAGGGCAAGTTTTACAGAAATATATGCGCACAAAGAGTGGTACTGCGTAACCCTTGATGATCACATTGTACCAAACAAATCACATCTGATTTCTCCCTACAGTAGTCTCCATTGATTGGTTCTACTACATTTGCATTCTAGGATGCAGACTTCCCTACACGACCACTAAAGACAAAGTGGTTCCATAAGCAAATGTGTTCAAGAAAGCTGATGGTGTCCAGCTATCAAAAGATATAGCATCTAAGGTCTTAACAGCTGAAGGCAAACAAGCGGCCATCTAGTTCAGAAGCAACAAAGCTCACATGGAATAAGAAAACTATCCTGTGTGATAACGAGGTTTGAAAGGGATCAGGTATCAGGCATAATCAGCACAAAATATCGTATAATTGCGAATGAGCAGGGAGTGCTGGGTAGAGACCCAAAGCCACTGGACATCCCCTTAAGAAAGGTTTCGGGGAGGAGATGAGCCAAGACATGATATGAGACAGCAACGATGAAACATAACTTTCCTCTAGTTCATAAATGCTTCCTCTCCCCTCCACTATCATGATCCCAATTATACCTTACAAATCTGGCTAGACCAGAGAATGTACACTTGGACAGATAGGAACTGGAAACACAGGAAATCGAAGGTGGATGAGCCCTTTAGGACCAGTTTTATCGATGGAGACACTGGGAGGGTGGAGGGAAGGTAGGTTGGAAAGGGGCAACCGATTACAAGGATCTACATTTAACCTCAACAGAAAAGTGGGTGAAGGGGAACATCGGATAGTGCAAGGTATGACAAAATAATAAGTAGTAAATTAACAAGGACTTCTGAGGGAAGAGTAGTGGGAAGGGAGGGGAAAATGAGGAGCTGGGGCCAGGGGCTTGGGTGGAGAGCAGATATTTTGAGAATAAAGAGGGAAAAGAATGTACAAATGTGCTCTACACAATTGATGTATGCATGGAGTGTGGATAGTGCTGTATGAACCCCTAATAAAACGATTTTTAAAAAAAGATCTAGGCAGAGGACTCATGCAAGGATGTTCTCAGGCTGGATTAGACCTATTTAAACAGCTACTGGAGTCGCCTCACCCTGGGTTTATTCCTGAGTCACGCATGAAGCTTACAGTCCACAGCCCCAGGAACTAGACAGTGAGGGAGGTGGGGCTCTGAGGCCATTCCACAGGGGGAATGGACCTCCTGTCCTGCAGGCACACCCTCCTCTGTAATCCTGCTGTGTGGGGCATGACTTTCATGGATTCCACACCATGGCAGGTGTACAATTCCTGGGGGATTGTCAGGGAGCCTCTGTTCATGCACACACACTACCACCTAGCTGGAGGAACTTGCTGAACAAAGCCTGAGGCAGACAACAAGCCCACTAAATGATACTGTAAGAGATACAATCAGCATCCATAAACCGGCACCTGGGAGTAAGAGGCAGCATACTTTGGTCCCAGCCCCTCCCACTGTAATCTTCAAGGAGAGACACTCCAAAGCAGAGGATTTTCAAAAGGCACTGCCAGGACTGTGAAATGAGCAGCTCATTTGTGGACATGGATATTATGTGATCCAGACGTACTACCTCCTCCGTTCCAGTCAGCTGAGACAAAAATCCTTCCAAGCAGAAAGCCATGCATCTGAACAGTATCCACCAGCCACTCATGTCTAGTCCTGCTGCCTTCAAAGATCCTTCCTGGGTTTGTCGGATCTCTCTGGGGACAGATAGACCTCGGTCTTTGGCTCTGCATGAGAAAGAATTCACGCCATAGCCTGGTTTGTGATCCAAATGAATTTTAGGACAGTTAGGGAGGCGTGGTGGGCAAATCTGGTCGATCCCAGTTGCCGAATTGAATGTAATTGGCCTATATGGGTCAATGCAGATGCAGAACCCACCCAGGTGTACCTACCCTTCCTGGCCGGAAATCTGGTCATTTGAGCACGCTCAGTGTGCCTCTCCATCCTGGGCCACTAGCTTGGCCCTCTGAGTGTGTGTAATGGACACTCCAGTCCCTATGCTAGCTAACTAACATTTACACCCTGAAGAGATATGGACCCAAATCTTTGTGGTACTGGGCAATGACATCTCTAGCTACTTCCTGCTGGCAAAAGGGGCAAAGTGGGGTTTTGGGTCCATGCCCTTCCTACTCTATTGGAAGGGGTTCTCCATTCAGGGCTAGGATGTAAAAGGTTCAGGTGTTCCAGGAGATTGTGGTCCTGGAGCTGGCACAGTTGGTTCAGAGGCCTTGGTAAACTGAGAACTTCTGAAAAACCAAACAAATGGACAAAAGGTTGAACAGTTTAACTGAGACAAGGCTAAGATTGTGACGTGGCAGTGCCATTGAAATTAGGCGAGTGTCACATGAAATAAGTAAAAAAAAAACATAGGATTATCAGGCATGTGTGTTTGTTTACTCTAAGTACAGGAATGGGGGTTAAAACATTCACAATTTCCCCTAGAAGAGTACAGGATTTGGGCACTACTGGGTGCAGTGGGATCACTGCTTCATTTATGATCCTAAGGTTTTGGGCCCGCTGATAAGAACCATCCTTTTTAACCCTATAACGCCTCAATTTTTAGTTTGGGGGGAAAATTTTGTTTTTATTTTTCACTTTCATAGCTATCTATCTATCTCTCTATCTATCTATATACATTCCATTAAATGTTATGAAAACATCATGCTCGGCGTTATGGGTTAAATGGTAATATTGGGGTACTACAGGGGGAGTCAACAGGGATCAAATGAAGAGTAATTCCCTAAGTCATTTTTAATTTTCTTGCGTTCAATTTGAGTAAAAGGCTTGTAAATTACCCGGGGACCAAATTCCCCTGTGCCTCTATTATGGGTAGAATATTCAGGGAGGTTTCAGAGATGGGAGAATAGTAACTTCTAAGTCCAGGATCACTTACGGTAGGGGTCTTCAAACTGTTCACACAGGGGTCAGTTCACTGTCCGTCAGACCACTGGAAAACCAGACTATAGTTTTTTTTTTTAAACTATAAACAAATTCCTATGCACAATGCATGAGTTGGCTGCTAAGCAGGACAGGCAGTGGCAGCAAGAACACCCTGAGGGCGGGATAATTGGCGTCAGGCCACATGTGCCCCAAGGGCCAGTTTGAGGACGCCTGCCTTAGGGGTCCTGGGTACACAGGGGGATGAAGGTCTCTACTGCTCATCAAAAGGAGAAATGCTCTAACTTATGACATCTCCACCGACTTTCCCATCACTCTACAGAACTATTCCAGCTGAATCAGGGTTGGAAGGGAAAGTGTACCTTTCTCTGGCCACCATTCTCCTATCTCAAAAAGCTACTGTGGCCAAATATAGTAGCAAAGTGTATCAGCTATTGTTTGTCCAGCCTCTCTATATCAAATCTACTCAATTGGACAGGATTCATGCAAGGGGGCAATTCCTGAGTATCAAGCTGCTAAGTCCCATCTAGAAAGCACAAAACAATGAGGCCATTCAGAGTTTGCTGCCTCAAGGTAAAAAAACCCCACTTGAAAGTACATCCTTGTGTTGCCCTGAAACTGATGCCTCACGCAGATATCCTAGCCCGAGGTAAGGGGTCAAAGACCAGTCGCTTAGGGCAACTTTTGGTCGACCTATTTTTCTAGACAGCAAGCTAGGAGGACCACTGCTTGGGATGGCCCCACGGGTCTCCAAGATGCCTGCTGGTGGGAGTAGACTCTCAAATCTCTAAAGTGAAGGGACATATGGAAGCTCAGGGAAGCTTCAAGGAAATTGGAATTTCCAGCTGGAACATTTGCAGTCCACTGCACAACAACTTACAGAAGGTTCTCAGAGAGGAGATGAGCCAAGACACGGTACAAGATAGTAAATATGAAACACAACTTTCCTCTAGTTCCTAAATGTGTCGTCTCCCCCACTATCATGATCCCAATTTTACCTTAAAAATCAGATTGGACCAGAGAATGTACACTTGTACAGATAGGAACTGGAAACACAGGGAATCCAGGGTGGATGAGTCCATTAGGACCAGTATTATGAGTGGAGACATTGGGAGGAGGGAGGCAGGGTAGGTTGGAAACGGTGAACAGATTACAAGGATCTTCATTTTACTTCAACGGAAAAGTGTGTGAAGGGGGACATCAGACATTGAAAGATATGACAAAAGAATTAGTTAGTTACAAAGGATTTATGAGTGAGGGGCAGCGCACATGGGGTGCGGGGGAATGAGGAGCTGAGGTCAGGGGGTTGGGTGGAGAGTGTATATTTTGAGAATAATGAGGGCAATGAATGTACAAACGTGCTTTACACAACTGATGTATGCATGGAATGTGGTTAGTGTTGTATGAGCCCCTGATAAAAAGATCATAACACCAAAAAAAAAATCTATCTGGGCAAAGGGCTCATGTAAAGATGATCTCAGGCTGGATTAGACCAGTAAAAACGGGTAATGGAGTCGCCTCACCCTGTATCTATTCCTGAGTCAGGCATGAAGTTTCGCGCCACAGCCGCAGAGCTGGACACTGAGAGAGGGGGGGATTTGAGGCCATTCAACAGGGGGAATGGCCCTGCTGTCCTGCAGGGCCCACGCTGCTCTGTAATCCTCCTGTGTGGGGCATGGCTTTCATGGAGTCCACACCATGGGAGTGCTACTATTCATGGGGGATTGGCAGGAAGCCTCGGCTCATGCACACACACCACCACCTAGCTGGAGGACCACGGTGAACAAAGCCTGAGGTAGACAACAAGCCCACTAACTGATCCTGTAAGAGATACAATCAGCATCCAGAAACCAGCAACTGGGAGTAAGAGGCAGCATACCTTGGGCCCAGTCCCTCCCACTGTGATCTTCAAGGCGTGACATTCCAAAGCAGAGGAATTTCAAAAGGCACTGCCAGGACTGTGGAATGAGCAGCCCATTTGTGGACATGGATATTATGTGATCCAGACGTACTACCTCCTCTGTTCCAGTCAGCTGAGGAAAAAAACCTTCCAAGCAGGAAGCCATGCATCTGAACAGTATCCACCAGCCACTCACGTCCAGTCCTGCTGCCTCCAAAGAGCCTTCCTGAGTTTGACAGATCTCTCTGGGGACAGATAGACCTTGGTCTTTGGCTCTGCGTGAGAAAGAATTCACGTGGAAGCCTGGTCTGTGATCCAAGTGAGCTTTAGGAGAGTTAGAGAGGCATGGTGGGCAACCCTGGTCGACCCCAGTGGCTGAATTGAATTTACTTGGCCTAGGTGGGTCAATCCACATACAGCGCCCACCCAGGTGTACCACCCCTTCCTGTCCGGAAAACTGACCCTCTGAGCGTGCACAGGGCACCACTCCTACCTGGGGTCTTAGCCTGGCCCTCTGGGCATGCATAATGGATGCCCCAGTCCCTAGGTTAGCTACCTAACATTTACCCCGTGAAGAGATATGGACCCAAATCTTTGGGGTACTGGGCGACGACATCTCTAGCTACTTCCTGCTAGCAAAAGGGGCGAAGTGGGGCTTTGGGTCCATACCCTTCCTACACTGCTGGAAGTGGTTGTCCATTCAGGGCAACGTTATCAAAGATGGATAAGATTTAGGTGGTCCAGGACATGGTAGTCGTGGAGTTGGCACACTTGGTTCAGAGGCCTTGGGAACCTGAGAACTTCTGGAAAAACAAAGGGTCAAAGAGTTGAACAGTTTGACTGACACAAGGCTAAGCTTGTGAGGTGGCACTGCCCTTGAAATTAGGTGATTGTCACAAGAAATTAAAAAAAATCTTAGGATTATCAGGCATGTGTGTTTGTTCACTGTAAGTACAGGAACAGGGGTAAAAGCATTCACAATTTCCCCTAGGAGGGCACAGGGTTTTGGCACTACTAGGTGCAGTGGGATCACTGCTTCATTTATGATCCTAAGGTCTTGGATCCGCTGATAAAACCCATCCTTCTTTTTAAACCTATAACAATTCAATTTTAATTTGGGAAAACTTATTTTTCGTTTTGGTTCTTTAATTTCATAGTTATCAATATATCTATATTAATATACACATTTCTTTTAATGTTATGAAAACGTCATGCTTGGCGTTATAGAGTTAAATGGCAATAATGGGGTACTACGGGGGAGTTAACACAGATTAAAAGTAGAGTAACTGCCTAAGTCATTTTTAATTTTCTTGGGTTCAATTGGAGTAAAAGGCTTGTAAATTACCCTGGCACCAAATTCCCCTGGTGTTTTAGGGCTGCGAGATTAGTAACCCCTAAGTCCAGGATTCCTTATGGCAGGCGTCCTCAAACTGTTTACATAGGGAGTCAGTTCACTGTCCCTCAGACCGTTGGAGGGCCAGACTATAGTTTTTTAAAAACCTATGAACAAATACATATGCACAGTGCACATCTTATTTTGAAGTTAAACAAAATAAATAAATGGAGCACAAACACCAGGCAGACAGGACTAATGTCCTCGGCTGTCTGCATGTGGCACACAGGCTGTGGTTTGAGGACCCCTGCCTGCTCTCGGTGCTCATGAAGAGGATGTGGTTTCAACCCAAAAGCTTGGAAACTCCGCAATTTGTTTAAAGGTGATTGGGCAGATGGAGTCCCTGATTCACCCATGCATGACTCCTGGGAACCAGGACATCACGATCTGATCCCTTAAATTCATGTGTGGATTGACATTGCCACTAATAAGCCAGCACGTATAAAAGCCTTACTCCCTCCCGCAACAGAAAGGTTTCTTGTTTCCAAGATTTCAGGAAACATGGCAGACCCGGAAAAACAACCGCTCCAAGTTCCTAAAACCACCAAGATGGAGGCCAACCCTCCCCCTGCCCTCTCCATACCCCTCCCCATCGGCTTTATCCCATTTTGCAGGACTCTGGGAGAGGGAGAGCTGACTTCCGACCCTTTGGTACGACTACCACCTATCAGTTTCCCGGGAGTCGGAGAGAGAAAAAGACTCACAAGCCATTTTTAAGTCCCCCCACCCCACAACACACACTAGGGCTTGCACGTCTTATCAACCGCCCAAAATGGATGACTCAACAGTGTTCGATTCTCCCCCTAAGGAAAGCAACCCCAACACCTGGGGAAGACCCCCAAGTCCCTTTTTGGGTGTAGTTCATCCCCTTTTATTCCAGGGATTTGTATAATTGGAAACAACAAACTCCCCTTTTCTGACAAACCACAAGGTCGGGTTTCTTTGCTAGAAACAGGTTTCCATACTCATCAGCCCACCTGGGACAGATTGCCAGCAACTTCTCTAGGTACTGTTCACAACACAGGAACAGGAGCCCTTCCAGAGAGAGGCCCAGAAGACAGTCAATGGACCTGATGATCAGCCAGCACCAATTCCCCACTTGAGAGAAACTCTTTTTGCCACTGCACGAACAATGTGGAATACAAACTCCTAGCAAGGAACGGAAGGCTTGACCAGGTATTACCAGTTGCTCTTACAAGGCCTCCACAGGAGAGCTAGGAAACCTATGAATTTATCTAAGGTCAGTGAGAATTTTCAGGCTCTTACAAGAGAATGTCCACCTGCCTTTTTAGAGTGGCTTATGGAAGGCTTCAGGCGTTATACCCCTATTGGCCTGGAGGCCCCCGAGAACAGGTGGGCAATAAGCATTCCCTTTATTACCCAGTCTGCCTCAGACACGGAAAAGAAGTGGGAAGGGTTTGAAGGGGAAAATCTTAGTGATTGGTAGAAGTGTCTCAGTGGCTGTATAACAACAGAGATGACCCAAACACGAGAGACATAGAAACTAGCGAAAATACTAGTAATTGCCATGAGAGACCCCAGAGGCTCGGGAAAAGGAGATCAGGGCCCACTCACGGAGAGACTGACCTGTGGGCACCGCCAAGGCCTAGGGAAGGATCAATGTGCCTACTGCAGAAAAGAAGGACATTGGAAAAATCAGTGGCTTGAAAACCCGAGGAGAGGTGGACGACCCTCCACTAGAGAGGACAGGCCTCATCCTCACCTAGAAAAACCCAAGTAAGCAACACTAATGCTTGAAGAATCTGAATGAAGGTGTCAGGGCTCTGTGCCACTTGGTCCCCAGGACCCCAGGCTAACTCTCCAAGTAGAAGGCCAGCCAGTAAATTTCTTGGTGGACACAGTGGCCACCTCCTCGGGTTCAGAAAACAGTACGGGCACATTGACAAAAGGGAAGATTTGAATTACTGTCAGCATATGATTGCTTCCAAAAATTACTCACACCACAATGTTTGCATGGAGTTTGGGTGGGCTTCCCAAGATATCAAGATAAAAAATATCTATCTGCCCTCTGTGCCAGTTAGCAACATGGTTTTGATGGCACTGGCTCCTGGCGCAGCTGCTGAGCCAGTGAAGCAGTTATAGCAGGAGAGGGTAGGTGGCCGGTGGCCATCAACAGAAGGACAAAATCTCCAGAGTGGGCTTCCTGTTTCAATATGGATCCACTTATGTCACCTGCTGGACACTATCTCTATCCTGGACTCAGAATCGCTACCCCAGGTCTAGAATGCAGCTGGCAGGTACACACTATTTGAAACAGTCTCTGGTTAGCACACGGAGCAGAAGAAGAGGGAGAAGAGGAGACTGGAGCACATCCTGGCCCACTAGACCTTGAGGATGATGTTCCCACTCAGAGAAGCCAGTCCACATAGAAGACCACATGGCCAGCCCCTTGATGAGACACGACATCGCTCAAAGACCCATGGCCCTAGAGGGGACAACAATGGAGACACAGTGTGGGTATTGTGGCCAAACTGATCCCACCACACCGAGCATAACACTAAGTGGGTGCAGCAGAAGAGCAAGGAATCAGAGCAGCAAGGTCCCCAGGGAATGCCAAAGGTGGACTTTGGGGCCAGGACTTGGTGCCCCAACAGACTGGACTGGAAAACACTCCTAAATGCCAACACACAGTCCTTGAACTAACTATGAGCCTTTCTTTCTTGTTGTGTTTTGTTTTCTTTTATTGTCATTGGATTTTTGTTGTTTTGTTTCTTTTCCTGCTTGGCTTAGCTCAGTCTGATTTTGTGCGTGTTATTACCTCTACGGGTCTGTCTAAATAAGATAGGCTGGATGAACAATCTGGAGGAGTAAACACGGGACCAACACTTCGAGGGGGGCAAGGGAGAGAGGAAGGTGGGGGGAAAGGAAGTGGTGTAAAGAAACCCAGAGACAAGGGAACAACAAGTGATGCAAATCGGTGGTGAGAGGGATGTAGGAGGCCTGGTAGGGCATGATCAAGGGTAATGGAACCAAGAGGAATTACTGAAACCCAAATGAAGACTGAGTATGGCAGTGGGCACAACAGGAAAATCACAGAAGAGTGAGCTGGGAAGCAAGGGCCAGTAAAAGACGTCTAAATAAAGGCAGGTACATATATTTATAAATGAGCATGGGCAAATCGATCTATGTCCATATATGTATAGATTTAGTATTAAGGTAGCAGATGGACATGGGGCCTCCACTCAAGTACTCCCTCATTGCAAAAATACTGTTGTACTAAATTGGCATTCTATGATGCTCACCTTCCCTACACGATCACTGAAGACAAAGTGGCTGTGTAAGCAAATGTGGTGAAGAAATCTGATAGTGCCCAGCTATCAAAAACATGGCGTCTGGGGTCTTAAAGGCTTGAAGGTAAACAAGCGGCCATCTAGCTCAAAGCAACAAAGCCCATATGGAGGAATCATACCAGCCTGTACGATCACAAGGATTCAAAAGGTTAAGGCATCAGGCATCATGAGAACAAACTATCTTATCATGGCGAATGAGCGGGGACTGCCTGGTAGAGACCCAAACCCATTTGCAATCCAATGGACATCCCCTTACAGAAGGGTTTCAGAGAGGAGATGAGCCAAGACAGGGTATGAGATAGGAACGATGAAACACAACTTTCCTCTAGTTCTTAAGCTTCCTCTTCCCCAACTATCATGATCCAAATTCTACCTGACAAATCTGGCTAGACCAGAGATTGTACAATGGTACCGATAGGAACTGTAAACACGGGGAATCCAGGGTGGATGAGTCATTTAAGACCAGTACTATGAGTGGAGATACTGGGAGGGTGGAGGGAGGGTGGGATGGAAAGGGAGAACCGATGACAAGGATCTACATTGACCTCAATAGAAAAGTGGGTGAAGGGGGACATCAGACAGTGAAAGATATGACAAAAGAATTAGTAAATTACCAAGGATTGATGAGGAAGGGGTAGCAAGCATTGAGGGGAAAAAATGAGGAGCTGAGGCCAGGGAATTGGGTGGAGAGTGGATATTTTGAGAACAATGAGGGCAATGAATATACAAATGTGCTTTATACAACTGATGTATGCATGGAATGTGGTTAGTGTTGTATGAGCCCCTGATAAAAAGATCATAAAACAAACTAACAACAACAAAAAAAGATCTGGGCAGAGGGCTCATGCAAGGATGATCTCAGGCTGGATCGGACCAGTAAAAATGGCTACTGGAGTCGCCTCACCCTGTGTCTTTCCTGAGTCAGGCATCAATCTTAGGGCCCACAGTCCCAAGCGCTGGACAGTGAGGGAGGCGGGGTTCTGAGGCCATTCCACAGGGGGAATGGCCATCCTGTGCTGCAGGGCCCACCCTCCTTGTAATCCAGCTGTGTGGGACATGGCTTTCATGGAGTCCACACCATGGGAGCGCTACTATGCATGAGGGGTTGGCAGGAAAGCTCTGCTCAAGCACACACACCACCAACTAGCTAGAGGACCTCGGTGAACAAAGCCTGAGGCAGAAAACAAGCCCACTAACTGATCCTGTAAGAAATACAATCAGCATCCAGAAACCAGCAACTGGGAGTAAGAGGCAGCATACCTTGGGCCCAGCCCCTCCCACTGTAATCTTCAAGGTGTGACATTTCAAAGCAGAGGAATTTCAAAAGGCACTGCCAGGACTGTGGAATGAGCAGCTCATTTGTGGACATGGATACTATGTGTTACAGACGTACTACCTCCTCCGTTCCAGTCCTCTGAGACAAAAACCCTTCCAAGCTGAAAGCCATGCATCTGAACAGTATCCACCAGCCACTCACGTCCAGTCCTGCTGCCTCCAAAGAGCCTTCCTGAGTTTGACAGATCTCTCTGGGGACAGATAGACCTTGGTCTTTGGCTCTGCGTGAGAAAGAATTCACGTGGAAGCCTGGTCTGTGATCCAAGTGAGCTTTAGGAGAGTTAGAGAGGCATGGTGGGCAACCCTGGTCAACCCCAGTGGCTGAATTGGATTTACTTGGCCTAGGTGGGTCAATCCATGTACAGCGCCCACCCAGGTGTACCACCCCTTCCTGTCCGGAAAACTGACCCTCTGAGCGTGCACAGGGCACCACTCCTACCTGGGGTCTTAGCCTGGCCCTTTGGGCATGCATAATGGATGCCCCAGTCCCTAGGCTAGCTACCTAACATTTACCCCGTGAAGAGATATGGACCCAAATCTTTGGGGTACTGGGCGACGACATCTCTAGCTACTTCCTGCTGGCAAAAGGAGTGAACTGGGGCTTCGGGTCCATACCCTTCCTACATTGCTGGGTGCATAAGTTTGAGGTGATCCAGGAGATGGTAGTCGTGGAGTTGGCATACTTGGTTTAGAGGCCTTGGTACCCTGAGAACTTCTGGAAAAACAAAGGGTCAAAAAGTTGAACAGTTTGACAAACACAAGGCTAAGTTTGTGAGGTGGCACTGCCCTTGAAATTAGGCGAGTGTCACAGGAAATTTAAAAAAATCTTAGGATTATCATGCATGTGTGTTTGTTCACTGTAAGTACAGGAACAGGGATAAAAGCATTCACAATTTCCCCTAGGAGGGCTTTGGCACTACTAGGTGCAGTGGGATCACTGCTGCATTTACGATCCTAAGGCCTTGGACCCGCTCATAAGACCCATCCTTCCTCTAACCCTATAACGCTTCAATTTTAATTTAGGGGAAATTTTTTTGTTTGGGTTCTTTATTTCATAGTATCAATATATCTATATTAACATATACATTTCTTTTAATGTTATGAAAACGTCATGCTCGGCGTTATAGAGTTAAATGGTAATGATGGGGTACTACAGGTGGAGTCAACAGGGATCAAAAGTAGATTAACTGCCTAAGTCATTTTTAATTTTCTTGGGCTCAATTGGAGTAAAAGGCTTGTAAATTAACCGGGCACCAAATTCCCCTGGTGCCACCTACTATGGGTGGAATGTTCAGGGGTGTTTCAGGGCAGGGAGCTTAGTAACCCCTAAGTCAAGGATCCCTTAGGGCAGGGGTCCTTAAACTGTTTACACAGGGGGCAGTTCACTGTCCCTCAGACCGTTGGAAGGCCAGACTATAGATTTTTAAAACCTATGAACACATTCCTATGCACAGTGCACATCTTATTTGAAGTTAAAAAAATATATATAAATGGGGCACAAACACCCGGCAGACAGGATCAATGTCCTTGGCTGTCTGCATGTGGCTCACAGGCTGTAGTGTGAGGACCCCTGCCTGCTCTAGGCACTCAGGAAGAGGATGTGGTTTCAACCCCAAAGCTTGGAGACTCCACAATTTATTTAAAGGTGATTGGGCAGAAGGAGTCCCTGATTAACCCACGCAAGACTCCTTTTCCCTTCCCCTATTACTCAGAGTTCATAGTTATGTTTAGGGGGAACCAGGACATCCCGATCCGACCCCTTAAATTCGCGTGTCGATTGACATTGCCACTTATCAGCTAGCATATATAGAAGACTTACTCCCTCCCCCAACTGAAAGGTTTCCTGTTTCCAAGATTTCAGGAAACATGGCAGGCCCGGAAAAACAACCGCTCCAAGTTCCTAAAACCACCAAGATGGAGGCCATCCCTCCCCCTGCCCTTCACACCCCCCTCCCCATCAGCTATATCCCATTTTGCATGAGGACTCTGGGAGTGGGAGAGCTGACTTCTGACCCTTTGGTACCGCTGCCACCTATCAGGTTCCCGGGTGCCAGAGAGAGAGAAAGACTCACAACCCATTTTTGAGTCCCCCCACCCCACAACACACACTAGGGCTGGCATGTCTTATCAACCCCCGAAAAGGATGACTCGGCAATAGCCATTCTCCCCTTAAGGCAAGCAGCCCCTACACCTGGGGAAGACCCCCAAGTCCCTTTTTTTTTTTTTAATTGCATTTTATTTTTTTTTAATTTTAACAATTTATTGGGGCTCATACAATTCTTTTCACAGTTCATATATATACATACATCAATTGTATAAAGCACATCTGTACAGTCTTTGCCCTAATCATTTTTTTCTCTTTTCTTCTTTTACATTTTATTAGGGACTCATACAACTCTTACCACAATCCATACATATACATACATCAATTGTATAAAGCACATCCATACATTCCCTGCCCCAATCATTCTCAAGGCATTTGCTCTCCACTTAAGCCCCTTGCATCAGGTCCTCTTTTTTTTCCCCTCCTCCCTCCCCACTCCCCCCTCCCTCATATGCCCTTGGTAATTTATACATCGTTGTTTTGTCATATCTTGCCCTATCCGAAGTCTCCCTTCACCCCTTCTCTGCTGTCCCTCTCCCAGGGAAGAGGTCACATGTGGATCCTTATAATCAGTTCCCCCTTTCCAACCCACTCACCCTCCACTCTCCCAGCATCGTCCCTCACACCCTTGCTCCTGAAGGTATCATCCACCCTGGATTCCCTGTACCTCCAACCCTCATATGCACCAGTGTACAGCCTCTGTCCTATCCAGCCCTGCAAGGTAGAATTCGGATCATGGTAGTTGGGGGGAGGAAGCATCCAGGATCCGGGGGAAAGCTGTGTTCTTCATCGATACTACCTCACACCCTAATTAACCAATCTCCTCTCCTAAACCCCTCTATGAGGGGATCTCCATTGGTCCACACTTGGGCCTTGGGTCTCCACTCTGTACTTCCCCCTTCATTTAATATGATATATATACATATATATACATACATATATACATATACACATATATACACATACATACACACACTTATATCTTTTTTTTTTTTGCATGATGCCTTATACCTGGTCCCTTGGGCACCTCGTGATCGCACTGGCCGGTGTGCTTCTTCCATGTGGGCTTATTTGCTTCTGAGCTAGATGGCCGCTTGTTCACCTTTAAGCCTTTAAGACCCCAGACACTATCTCTTTTGATAGCCGGGCACCATCAGCTTTCTTCACCACATTTGCTTGTGCACCCATTTGTCTTCAGCGATCCTATCATGGAGGTGTGCAGTCAATGATATGATTTTTTGTTCTTTGATGCCTGGTAACTGATCCCTTTGGGACCACTCGCTCACTCAGGCTGGTGTGTTCTTCCATGTGGACTTTGTTGCTTCTGAGCTAGATGGCCGCTTGTTTATCTTCAAACCTTTAAGACCCCAGTCACTATCTCTTTTGATAGCCGGGCACCATCAGCTTTCTTCACCACATTTACTTGTTCACACACTTTGGCTCCAGCCGTTGTGTCGGGAGAGTGAGCATCATAGAGTTCCAATTTAATAAAAGAAGGTATTCATGCATTGAGGGAGTGTTTGAGTAGAGGCCTTAGGTCCTTCCGCCACCTTAATACTTGACCTATAAATATAGACACATAGATCTATTTCCCCATCCTCCTATATATATTTGCATGTACATGTCTTTGTCTAGACCTCCATGAATGCCCTTTGACTCCTAGCTCTTTCCTCCATCTCCCTTGACTTTCCTCCTGCCCTACTACCATGCTTCATCGCCACCTGGGCTAGAGTATACCTCTTCTCTAAGCAACCTTACCCTTGATCATTTCCCACCAGGCCTGCCACTCCCACTTCTCTACCATTTGGGGTCCCATGTTTTTCCCTTGTCCCTGGGTTTGTTAACACCACTTCCTTACCTCCCCTACCCCCCCACCCCAAGTCCCCCCCAAACTGTCGGTCCCGTTGTTTTTCCTCCAGATAGTTCATCCAGCCTGTCCTATTCAGACAGACCTGTGGAGTCACTAACATGCACGAAAACTAGACAGAGGAAAACAAAACAGCAGTATACAACCAGACAACAAAACAACAAAAACAAACCACTGACAAAGAACAGAATAAAACAGTTCACAAGAGAACAGCTTGTAGTTAGTTCAGGGATCGTTTGCTGGCGCTTAGGAGCGTTTTCCATTCCAGTCTGTTGGGGCACCACGCCCTGGCCCCGAAGTCCACTTTCAGCATTCCCTGGGGACCTTGCCACTCCATTCCCTTGCTGTCCCGTGGCACTCCCCCAGTGATTTGCCTCGGTGTGGTGGGATCAGGTCAGGTGCAATTCCCACACTGTGTCTCCGGTGCTGTCCCCTGTATCGCCCTTAGTCACTGAGGGGCATCATGTCTCATAGTGGGGCCAGCCATGTTGTTCTCTCTGTGGACTGGCTGCTCTACTCAGGAACATCATCATCACGGCCTGGTGGGCCAGGCTGTGCTCCACTCTCTCCTCCTGCCCCTTCATCTGCTCCCGTGTGCTCTGATCAAATATGTCCATCTCCCAGAGCTGCAGAGTCAATGTCGTCCTTTGGAAAAAATTCTTTTCGGGGGAGGGGCAGGAATCCACTTAATTTATGGTGCTGGGGCCAGCCTCCCAGACCTCTCCACCGGTTCCCTCCTCCACCCCGGGATATAGCGTTCACACCTTGCGACACTGGGTTGAAGTCTGGTCCCACTTTCCCTGTGGAGATATAAACAATACCCTCCCCTTGGGTGGATTAATGCCCTATGATCCCACTACCCTTTTCTTCCTTGTATTCATCCTTTTGTTTTCCTTTCCCCACCTCCTCCACCATTGTCTACCATGTACATCCCTGGTTTTGGTCTGGTCTCTTCCATACTACCCCGTCTTCACCCCTAAAATGTTTGTATACAGTAGCTTTTTTCCCTGTGCCACTTTTGCTTTTTAAAAAAAAAATTTTTTTTAAATTCTTACCTCAGCGGACTCATGTTGTACTTGTCCTTTTGTGCCTGACTTACTTCGCTTAGCATGATTTCCTCCAGTTCTTCCCATGCCGCTATGTGCCTCATACGTTCATCACTGCTCTTTAGTGATGCGTAGTATTCCATTGTATGTATATACCACAGTTTTTTAATCCAATCGTCAGTTGATGGAAATTTGGGTTGCTTCCAACTCCTTGCAATTGTGAACTGTGCCGCAATGAATATTGGAGCACAGATGTCTGGTCTTGGTTTGTTTCTTGCCTCTTCTGGGTATATGCCCAGTAGGGGGATTGCTGGGTCATATGGTAACTCTATTTCCATCTGTTTTAGGTATCGCCAGATTGATTTCCATAGTGGCTGTACGTACTTACAGTCCCACCAGCAGTGGATGAGAGTTCCTGTCTCCCCACAGCCCCTCCAACACTTATTGCTTTCTGATTTTTTGAATTGGGCTACCTTTGAGGGTGTCAGGTGGTACCTCATTGTTGTTTTAATTTGCATTTCTCTTATGGCTAAAGATTGGGAACATTTTCTCATATGTTTGTTGGCCATTCGGATTTCTGCCCCTGTTAAACTTCTGTTTAAGTCCTTTGCCCACCTTTCAAGTGGGCTATTGGTTTTTTTCTTTTTGGAAGCTAGCAGAGTACTGTAGATTTTAGTAATAAGGCCTTTGTCTGATGTGTCATTGCTAAAGATTTTTTCCCAGTCTGTGGACTCTCTTATTACTCTCTTGGTGAATTCTTTAGATGTACACAAGTGTTTTATCTTCAGTATATCCCATTTGTCGATTTGTGCCTCCTCTGTGTTTGTGTCCTTCCCTATTTCTGATAGCCTGTGTATTCCCTGCGCCAAAGTTCTCAAGTTGGTCCCAATTCCCTCATTGATGGCCCTAATAGTTTGGGGTTTAACTTCAAGGTCTGTGATCCACCTTGAGTTTATTCTTGTGCATGGAGTGAGATAAGGGTCTTGCTTCATTTTTCTGCATGTTGATATCCATTTTTTCCAGCACCACTTGTTAAAGAGGGCATCTGCTTCCCATTTGATCTTTTTGGGGCCCTTGTCAAAGATCAGCTGTGTGTATGCTGATGCTTTTATTTCTGGGTTTTCAGTTCTTTTCCATTGGTCTGAGTATCTGTCATTGTACCAATACCATGCAGTTTTGAGAACTGTGGCTGTATAGTATGTGCCAAAGTCAGGTAAAGCAAGCCCTCCCACGGTGTCCTTCTTCTTGAGGAGTTCTCTGCTAATTCTGGGCTTCTTCCCTCTCCATATGAAGTTGGTAATCAGTTTTTCCATTTCTTTGAAGAAAGATGATGGTAATTGTATCGGGATAGCATTAAACTTATATAGTGCCTTTGGCAGAACTGACATCTTAACTATATTAAGTCTCCCAATCCAAGAGCACGGAATATT
The DNA here is from genome assembly GCF_050624435.1 of Tenrec ecaudatus. Taxonomy (NCBI): domain Eukaryota; kingdom Metazoa; phylum Chordata; class Mammalia; order Afrosoricida; family Tenrecidae; genus Tenrec; species Tenrec ecaudatus. The sequence continues at coordinate 105,944,713 of NC_134544.1, forward strand.
CTTCCATTTGTTGAGGTCGCTCTTGGTTTCTTGCAGTAGTGTTCTATAGTTTTCCCTATATAGATCTTTTGTTTTTTCAGTCAAGTGTATCCCTAGATATTTCAGTTTGTGTTTGGCTATTGTGAAGGGTACCACCTTTTTGATCTCTTCTTCTGTGGTCTTATCTGATGTGTATAACAGTCCGATGGACTTCTGTTTGTTGATCTTGTATCCTGCCACTCTGCCAAACTCCTCTATTGCTTCCAGTACTCCCCTTGTGGAACTTTTGGGATTTTCCATATATAAAATCATATCATCTGCAAATAACGATAGTTTCACTTCTTCCTTCCCCAGACGAATACCTTTGATGTCACTTCTTTGCCTTATGCTGTTAGCTAAAACCTCCAGCACGATATTAAATAGGAGTGGAGACAAGGGGCATCCTTGTCTGGTTCCCTTTTTCAGTGGGATTGTGTTAGTCTTTTCTCCATTGACTACCACTTTGGCTGTTGGTTTTTCATATATAGCTTGTATTGTCTTGAGGAACTTTCCTTCCATTCCTATCTTCGCTAGTGTCTTAAACAGGAATTGGTGTTGGATGTTGTCGAATGCTTTTTCTGCGTCTATTGATATTATCATGTGATTCTTATACTTTTTCATGTCAATGTGACGAATAATACTAATGGTCTTTTGTATGTTGAACCATCCCTGCATCCCTGGTATGAATCCCACTTGGTCATGGTGAATTATTTGTTTTATATACTTTTGTATTCTGTTGGCTAGTATTTTGTTAAGGATTTTTGCATCAATGTTCATTAGGGATATCGGTCTGTAGTTCTCGATTCTTGTGGGATCCTTGCCCGGTTTGGGTATCAGAGTTATACTAGCTTCATAGAAGGAGTTTGGGAGTTTGCCATCTTTTTCTATGTTCTGGAAAAGTTTGTGTAGGATTGGTATTAGTTCTTCCCTGAATGCTTGGTAGAATTCTCCAGTGTATCCTTCTGGTCCAGGGGATTTTTTTGTTGGTAATCCCTTGATAACCTTTTCTATTTCTTCTATTGCGATGGGTCTGTTGAGATTTTTGATGTCCACCGAGGATAGTCTAGGGAGGGATTGTTTTTCCAGGAATTTGTCCATGTCTTCCAAATTGTTGAATTCATTGGAGTACAATCCTTCATAGTATGGTGTAACTATCCTTTTGATTTCATTAGGGTCTGTTGTAATGACCCCTCTTTCATCCCTTATTCTTGCTATTGAGATTTGTTCCCTCCTTTCTTTGGTTAGGTTTGCCAATGGTCTATCGATCCTGTTTATCTTTTCAAAGAACCAACTTTTAGCGATATTAATTTTTTCCATAGTTTTTTTATTTTCCCTCTCCTGAATCTCAGCCCTGATTTTTATAATTTCTTTTCTTTTGCTATTAGTAGTGTTGTCCTGCTGACTCAGCTCTAGTTTTTGTAAATTTTGTGTCAGCGTATCCGTCATGAGTCTCTCTTCCTTTCTCAGATGTGCTTGTATTGCTATGAACCTTCCTCTGATGACTGCCTTTGCTGTGTCCCATAAGTTTTGGTACGTCGTGTGCTCATTTTCGTTGGTTTTGAGAAATTTCCTGATTTCGTCTCGGATCTACACCAGTATGCACTCCTTTTGCAGTAGAGAGTTATTCATCCTCCAATTATTTGCTCTTATTTTCTTTGTCTTCCTTTTGTTGATTTCCAGTCTTATGGCACAGTGGTCAGAGAGAGAGGTCTGTATTATTTCAATGTGCTTAAATTTATGTAGATTTGCCTTATGCCCCAGCATGTGGTCTATCTTCGAATATGTGCCATGAGGACTTGAAAAGAATGTGAAATTTTTTGTATTTGGATGAAAAGCTCTGTAAATATCTATTAGGCCAAATTGTCTAATTGTGGAGTTTAGCTCTCTAGTCTCCTTGTTGAGTTTCTTTCCCTGTGATCTATCTTTCTCAGTGAGTGGTGTGTTGAAGTCACCCACTATAATTGTCGAGTCTGTGATTTCTTTCTTAATCTTTTGGAGTGTTTGGTTCACATATTGAGCTGGTCTCTCATTCGGGGAATATAAGTTTACAATGCTTAGTGGTTCATTGTCTATCATTCCCTTGAGCATTATATAGTGTCCCTCCTTATCTCTTTTTATGGTTTGCACTTTGAGGTCAATTTTATCCGAGATAAGGATTGCAACCCCTGCTTTTTTTGTGTTGCTGTTTGCTTGGTAGGTCCTTCTCCAGCCTTTGATTCTCAGCCTATTTTTGTCTGTAGCCTTGAGGTGTGTCTCCTGTAGGCAGCAAATTGATGGGTTGTGTTTTCTAAGCCATTCTGCAAGTCTCAGTCTTTTAATGCTGAGTTCGGGCCATTGATATTCAGGGTTATCTCCATGTGCGGACTCTGTGATGCCATTTTATACTTTTTGTGTTGGGAGTTTTCCTACTTTCCTTTCTCATTAGTGTGTGTTTTGTGTGTGTATCTGTATCATTCTTGACTTCTTTCCATCCTTAAGTCATTGCTATCTTGGGGTCTGTTTTCTCTTTGTTGCCCTCTGGGTGAGGTTGTTCTATGTGCTGGTCTCTTATTTGTGCTTGGTGAGTGTTGTTCTTCTGCCCATACTGAGTCGGCGAGGATCTTTTGTAATGCTGGGTTTGTTGTAACGTATTTTTTGAGTTTTTCCTTGTCTGGGAAGACTTTTACTTCTCCATCGATCTTGATCGATAATTTGGCTGGGTAGAGTATTCTTGGATTTGCGTTGTTTTCTTTCAATTTTTGGAATATGTTACTCCACTCTCTCCTTTTTTTCATAGTTTCTGCTGATAGGTCTGAGCATATCCTTATGTGGGAACCTTTATATGTGATTGCTTGCTTTTCCCTAGCTGCTCTCATGATTTTCTCCTTTTCCTCAAAGTTTGAAAGTTTAACTATTATGTGCCTTGGTGATTTCTTCTTGGGGTCCCGTCGTGCTTGTGTTCTTTCAGCCTCCTGGATGGTTGCTTGGTTTTCATTCATTAGGCTGGGGAAGTTTTCCTCCAAGAATTCTCTCGCTATTGTTGCAGATGACTTCTTTGTTGTGTCTTCCTCTGGTAGGCCAATAATTCTAATGTTGTTCCGCTTCATAGCATCAGACATAGCTCTTAGGTTTTCTTCGGCTTCTCTGATGCTCTTATTAGATTTTTCTTCACGTTTATTAAAGTCTGCTTGGCTGTCCTCCACGCCACTGATGCGGTTCTCTGATTCCTCCAATCGATTCTCAAGGAACATGATTCTGCTATTGTGTTTCGTTACCTGCTCCTCAAGCTCCTGTATTTTCCTTTGGTATGTGTCTTTTATGTCCTCTATCATTTCATCCTTTTTCTGTAGTGTTTCCGTCATATTCTGCATCACTCCAAGCACCATTCTGAGAGCTTCTTCGTATGGCATCTCAATGTCTGCTTCTTCTATGTATGTTGTTATGTTCAGGACATCTTCTTCCTTTGCATTTTGTTTCTCCTGTTTTTTCGTTGAGGTCATTGGGGGTGATGACTGTTTGCGTTGAGTTGTTTTTGAGGGACCAGGTGCCATTTTCTAGTCTCTCTCTGGAAGACTTATAGGAATTCTTCTTCGATCTGCCTACAGCTGATTTTGCTATGGGATTAACCTACCACTTTATCTTCCTGTGGCTTCCCTATTAGGGGAGTGCCCCAGATGGCAGATCAACTGCCTGCACCAGTGTTGCAGAGGCTGGGCTGAAGTTCCCGCTATTGGTTTGAATATTGATAAGTGTTGGCTGAGCTGCCTTATGTCCCCAGGTACACAGGCAGGAACTCCCTGGTGAGAAGTCTGAGGAGTATCCCCTGGAGAGCAAGCAGGCCTTACCCTAGCCTTGGGCTATCTATGCAGGGTGGAGCTCACCTAGCTGGGTGTGACCCAGGCGCAAATGCCCTAGGGCAATGGGAGTGCCCCGTGAGTCCGAAATGGAGTGTGAGAGAGCAGGGCAGGAACAAGGGGGGTGAGAAAAATCAAAAAGTGAGACTAGACTGTGCAGGGGTACAGGGAAGCGAGGGAAGCAAAAGAAACTATGTAGCTGAGTCCCACTCCCTGCCTGTGGATCTACAAGGGCTTACTCCCTGCCCCAATCCCCAGCGGTAGTTCGCAGCTGAGCCCCAAGAAGGGTCGCAAGAAAACTGCTGAGCCGCCCCCAGAGAGCAGAGAGGGGGGACAGAGAGCAGAGATGTTAACAGACGCCGCCGTGTAGCTGAAGCTTGATCCCTGCCTATGAAGCTGTGGGGTTTTGGGTTTATTCCCTGCTCAGACCACGCGGCGCGGCTGCGGCTGCGGCTGTGCCTTGAAAAAGCCCCTGCGCAGCCCTCCAAGGCTGTGTGGGAATATAAAGCAGAGACGCAAACAGAAGCAACAATGTAGATGAACCCCGATCCCTGCCTGTGGAGCCGCAAGAGTCCTGTTCCTGCCCTGAGGCAGATAGGGAAAAACTGTGGCTGTGCTGAGACCAAACCCTGCTACAGGCTCCAAATGGTCCCTGCTTGGGCAGATCCAGCAACTGGACTAGGGTCGAGCCCCAGCCGGCTTCCACTGAGGTAAGCCAAAAGCCCCCAGCCCCTCAAAACCCCGTGGATCTGTGCCTACTTATCTTTATGATGCACCTCCTGCGATCCAGTGGCATTGAATTTCACTCTGAGCAACTCTCCTGGGCTGGATTCTGCGGAGTCCCTCTGGTGTGTGTCACTCCGTCGCCATCTTCCCGGAAGTCCCAAGTCCCTTTTTTTAGTTTAAGTTGACCCCTTTTATTCCAGGGATTTGTATAATTGAAAACAACAAAATCCCTTTTTCTGACAAACCACAAGGTCGGGTTTCTTTGCTAGAAATAGGGTTCCATACTCATCAGCCCACCTGGGACGGATTGCCAGCAACTTCTCTAGGTGCTGTTCACAACATAGGAACGGGAGCCCTTCCAGAGAGAGGCCCAGAAGACAGTCAGTGGACCTGATGGTCAGCCAGCACGCACTCCCCACTCTTGAGAGAAACTCTTTTTGCCACTGCATGAACAATGTAGGATCCAAACTCCTAGCAAGGCCAGGAGGGCTTAACCAGGTATCACCAGTTGCTCTTACAGGGCCTTCGCGGGAGAGCTAGGAAACCTATGAATTTATCTAAGGTCAGTGAGAATTTTCAGGCTCTTACAAGAGAATGTCCGCCTGCCTTTTTAGAGTGGCTGATGGAAGCCTACGGGCTTTATACCCCTATTGACCTGGAGGCCCCCGAGAACAGGCGGGCAATAATTATTGTCTTTATTATTCAGTCTGCCTCAGACATGAAAAAGAAGTGGGAAGGGTTTGAAGGGGAAAATCTTAGTGATTTGGTAGAAGTGACCCAGCGGGTGAATAACAACAGAGATGACCTTATCTCGACAGAGGCAAAGAAACTAGCTAAAATACTAGTAATTGCCATGAGAGACCCCAGAGGCTCAGGAAAAGGAGATCAGGGCCCACTCACGGAGAGACTGACCTGTGAGCACCGCCAAGGCCTGGGGAAGGATCAATGTGCCTACTGCAGAAAAGAAGGACATTGGAAAAATCAGGAGAGTTGGATGACCAACCACTACAGAGGATACGCCTCATCTTCACCTATAAAAACCCAAGCAAGCAACAATAATGCTTGAATAATCGGAATGAATGTGTCAGGGCTCTGTGTCACTTGGCCCCCAGGATCCCAGACTAACTCTCCAAAAAGGGGGCCAGCCAGTAAATTTCTTGGTGGACACAGGGTCCACCTTCTTGGTTTTGGAAAAGACTACAGGTTCATTGTCAAAAGGAAATATTTTAATTACAGGGGCCACAGGCCAGACCCAAGCACACCCATGGACAATGGCCAGAATAACAGATTTAGCACAAGAGACAGTTACACACTCCTTCCTGGTAATGCCTCAATGCCCCTATCCCCTAATGGGTCGGGACTTATTACGATAAATGGCGGCCATAATTACTTTCTCACATCTGCAACCACCTTAACCCTTGAATTTGAAAAGGCAAAGGTTTTGCTCACCGCTCCAATTTCAGAGGGATCTGTGTTTTATCAAGGAGCAGAAGAGACCTCCTCAAAGGAACTTCGTGATAAATGGGTAAAAGATATTCCTTTTGTTTGTGCATAGAACAACCTGCCAGACCTTGCTGAACATCAGGTGTCTGGGGACATACAATTTCTGAGCTCGGTCACACTGGTGAGTGTCAAGCAAAACCCTACTCCATGGAAAGCAAAGGTGGGTATTATGTTCACATATGCAGACTAAAAAGGACAGGCATTTTGGTGCCCTGCAAGTCCACATGGAATGCTCCCCTGCTGCTGGTGTAGAAGCCAGGAACTGAGGACTTTCAACCGGTGCAGGGTCTCGGAGAGGTAAATCAAGGGTAGAAACTGTCCAACCCACGGTACCAAACCCTGAGACCCTCCTGAGTACTATTCTGTCAAACTGAATTTGTTATACTGTTTTGGACTTAAAGGATGCTTTGTTCTCCACACCCTTGTCCCTGTAAGTCAACCCAGTGAAGACTTACAGGAATATAAGGAGGAACGCCCCAAAAACCCCTTATTCCTGTATGCAGGTGACCTCCTCCTGGCCTCTGAAATCCTGGAGGAATGCCAAAGGGCTACCGAGGACCTGTTAATAGTCCTTGGCCAATTTGGGTCCAGGGTATCTGCAAGAAAGGCTCAACTGCGTGTCAATAAAGCTGTATACCTAGGCTACCAACTGGAGGAGGGAAAACGGACCTTGTCCCCCAGCCGCACAGAGGAGATCCTCAAAATCCCAGTACCTGAGACTTCGAGGCAGGTGCAAGCGTTTCTAGGAGCTGTGAGGTACTGTCCATTGTGAAATTTTGGATTTGCAAATGTAACCAAACCAAACATTTCTGGGGTGAAGACTGTGTAGTATGGCAGAGACCAGATCAAAACCAGGGATGCACAAGGTAGACAACAGTGGAGGAGGTGGGGAAAGGAAAATAAAAGGATGAATATAAGGAAGAAAAGGGAAGTGGGGGCATGGGGCACTAATCCGCCCAAGGGGAGGGTATTGTTTATATCTCCACAGGGAAAGTGGGACCAGACTTCAACCCAGTGCCGCAAGGTGTGAATGCAATATCCCGGCGTGGAGTAGGGCCCAGCACCAAAAATTAAGTGGATTCCTGCCCCTTCCCCGAAAAGAATTTGTTTCAAAGGATGACATTGATTCTGCAGCTCCGGGAGATGAACATATCTGATCAGAGCACACGGGAGCAGATGAAGGGGCAGGAGGAGACAGTGGAACACAGCCTGGCCCACGAGGCCGTGAGGATGATGTTCCAGAGTAGAGCACCCAGTCCACAGAGAGAACAACATGGCTGGTCCTACTATGAGACATGATGCCCCTCAGTGACTAAGGGCGATACAGGGACAGCACCGGAGACACAGTGTGGGAATTGCACCTGACCTGATCCCACCACACCGAGGCAAAGCACTGGGGGAGTGCAGTGGAACAGCAAGGGAATGGAGTGGCAAGGTCCCCAGGGAATGCTGAAAGTGGACTTTGGGGCCAGGGCGTGGTGCCCCAACAGACTGGACTGGAAAACGCTCCTAAGGGCCAGCAAACGATCCTTGAACGAACTACAAGCCTTTCTTATGTGAAGTGTTTTGTTTTGTTCTTTGTCAGTGGTTTGTTTTTGTTGTTTTATTGTCTGGTTGTATACTGTTGCTTTGTTTTCCTCTGCCTTGTTTTCGTGGATGTTAGTGTCTCCACAGGTCTGTCTGAATAGGACAGGCTGGATGAACTATCTGGAGGAAAAACAATAGGACAGACAGTTCCGGGGGGACAGACAATTCCGGGAAGGGGAGGGGGATGAGGGTAAGGATGTGGTGTTAATAAACACAGGGACAAGGGAACAACATGGGACCCAAAATGGTAGTGAGAGGGGAGTGACAGGTCTGATGGGGAACGATCAAGGGTAAGGTTGCGTAGAGTAGAGGTATAGCTGTAGCCCAGGTGGGGACGGAGCATGGTGGTGGGGTAGGAGGAAAGTCAAGGGAGAGGGAGGAAGGAGCTGGGAGTCAAGGGGCATTTATGGAGGTCTAGACAAAGACGTGTACATGCAAACATATATATGAGGATGGGGAAATAGATCTAATTTTCTCCATTTATAGGTTTAATACTAAGGTGGCAGAAGGACCTTGGGCCTCTACTCAAGCACTCCCTCAATGCATGAATACTTTCGTTTATTAAATTGGTACTCTATGATGCTCACTCTCCTGACACAACTGCTGAAGCCAAAGTGGGTGAACAAGTAAATGTGGTGAAGAAAGCTGATGGTGCCCGGCTATCAAAAGAGATAGTGACTGGGGTCTTAAAGGCTTGAAGATAAACAAGCGGCCATCTAGCTCAGAAGCAACAAAGCCCACATGGAAGAACACACCAGCCTGAGTGAGCGAGTGATCCCAAAGGGATCAGTTATCAGGCATCAAAGAACAAAAAATCATCATATCATTGGCTGCACACCTCCATGATAGGATCGCTGAAGACAAATGGATGCATAAGCAAATGTGGCGAAGAAAGCGGATGGTGCCCGGCTATCAAAAGAGATAGTGTCTGGGGTCTTAAAGGCTTGAAGATAAACAAGCGGCCATCTAGCTCAGAAGCAAAAAGCCCACATGGAAGAAGCACACCAGCCAGTGCGATCACGAGGTGCCAAAATGACCAGGTATAAGGCATCATGCAACTAAAAAAAAAAAGAATATGTGTATGTATATATATATATATACCATATTGAATGAAGGGGGAAGTACAGAGTGGAGACCCAAGGCCCAAATGTCGGCCAGTGGAGATCCCCTCATAGAGGGGTATAGGAGAGGAGATGGGTCAGTCAGGGTGCAAGGTAGTACCGACGAAGAGCACAGCTTTCCCCCAGATCCTGGATGCTTCCTCCCCCCAACTACCATGATCCGAATTCTACCTTGCAGGGCTGGATAGGACAGAGGTTGTACACTGGTACATATGAGGGCTGGAGGCACAGGGAATCCATGGTGGATGATACCTTCAGGACCAAGGGTGCGAGGGGCGATGCTGGGAGAGTGTAGGGTGAGTGGGTTGGAAAGGGGTAACTGATTACAAGGATGCATATGTGACCTCCTCCCTGGGAGAGGGACGGCAGAGAAGGGGGGGAAGGGAGACTCCGGATAGAGCAAGATATGACAAAATAGCGATGTATAAATTACAAAGGGCACATGAGGGAGGGGGGAGCGGGGAGGGAGGGAAAAAAAAGAGGACCTGATGCAAAGGGCTTAAGTGCAGAGTAAATGCTTTGAGAATGATTGGGGCGGGGAATGTATGGATGTGCTTTATACAATTGATGTATGTATATGTATGGATTGTGGTAAGAGTTGTATGAGTCCCTAATAAAATGTAAAAAAAGAAAAGGAAAAAAAAAGAAAGAAAAGAAAATGATTAGGAAAAAGAATGTACAGATGTGCTTTATACAATTGATGTATGTATATGTATGGACTGTGATAAGAGTTGTATGAGCCCCTAATAAAAACGTTAAAAAAAAAAAGTAACCAAACCCCTATATGCAAGTACTGGGGAAAGGAAAAAGAACTTAAATGGACTGAAGTAGAACAGCAAGCCTTTGAATTCTTAAAAAAGTCACTCATATGGGCATCCTCTCTTCCCCTTCCAGACATAGAAAAGCCCTTCCAATTGTCTATGTATGAGTCCAGAGGGCACAGCAAAAGGAGTGCTAACTCAGAACCTGCAGCCATGGAAGAGACCTCTGGCCGATCTTTCAAAGAAATTGGACTCTGTAGCTGCAGGATGGCCAAGCTGCATGCGAGCTGAGGCTGCCACCGCCATCCTAGTTATAGAAGCTAGGAAGCTTACACTGGGACAGGATATTGCTGTGGTAGGGGGACATATGGTTGAGCCCCTCCTAACCAGACCCCCGGACCGGTGGATCTTGAACGCCAGGATTATGCAACCAATCCCCCTGAGGTAGTGACCGTCCTCATGCCGTCCCCAGTGTTACTGCCACAACCTACATACTCGGAACAAGATCCAAAAGTAAGCCAAGAGCTGGGTTGCCAAAGACACTCGGAGCATCCAGTGGTGCTGCTCCATCCTTAAGGAAGAAGATTCATGCCAGAAGCTCTGGGGAGTGATCTGATTCAAGGACTACATGAAGGTATGCACTCTGGATCCTCTAAATTGTCTCAGTTGCTCCTCAGGTACTTTTACATACCCAGCCTTGGACACGGTGGCAGGTGTCACCCACCGTTGATTGCACTGTGCTCAGGGAAACAACTCTAGAAAATAAAAGTAGCAACCCCAACCACAAGCTCGAGGTAGTAGTACTGGAGAATTCTGGAGGTGGACTTTATGGATATCAAACTTAGAAAGTATGGCTACCAGTATTTGCTGGTGTTCGTGGACACCTATTCTGGATGGGTGGAAGCCTTCCCAACGAAGAAGGAAACCGCTGCCACTGTGTGTAAATTATTAGTAACAAAAATTGCCCCTAGATTTGGCCTTCCCACCATCTTGGGGTCTGACAATGACCCAGCATTCATTGCTCAAATTACTAAAGTATTAGCAATGCTTCCAAATATTAACTGGAAGCTCTCCTGGGCTTATAGGCCCCAAAGTTCAGGGCAAGCAGAAAGAATAAACAGAACCATAAAGGAATTGTTAGTTAAGTTGCATTCAGAAACTGGCGAGAACTGGGTTGATCCTTTCTTTACCTTTTGCCCTACTTTGAGTCCGCTGCACTCCCTATGTGAAAAGCATGACCCCATTTGGATTTATGTTTGGCAGACCTTCCCCAATCCTCCCAAGGTTGAAGGAAGTAGAAATAATGGAATTCACCAACCGGTCCCGCATCAAGTGCCTGCAGGTTGTGCAGCAGGTGCGAGACAAATCAACTGCTCTGACACCTTCATTTTGCGTCCAACCAAGGGAATGGTGAAGAGGCAGCCCACAACTTGCAACCTGGAGACTGGACGTGGGTAAAGAAGCACCAACCCGACACCTTAGAACCTAGGTGGACTGGCCCATACTAGGTGATACTTACTACACCAACTGCTGTTAAAGTAGTGGGGAAGGGGGCATGGATTCATCAGTCACAAGTAAAAAAAAAGCCCTCCCTGAGCGTATCCTGAAAAGATGGACACTCAGAAAGACAGAAAAACCCTCAAAATTAAGGCTTTACAGAACTTAATGGTTTTGTCTGAGTATTGCTGACAGCACCAGACATTTCCCCCAACCAGAAACACATCTGTGGACTGCTATTCGAACCTCCAGCAGTGAATATGTAACCTCTTATACTGGGTATGGCCCCGTTTTCACTTTGATTTGTTTGACTTGCTAGGAAAGAGTTGGCATTCCGGATCCTTTAAAGATAAAGGGCACAATGGGGCCCATAACCGGAATCCCATCCTATGGGTGCAGAATACCCTCTATAGAAAGAAGGCTCCAAACAAACCATATCTATATATGCCTGGCTGATGGAACCCCTAACTGCCAAAGGGAGGGACATTACCATTGTGCAGCTTAGGATTGTGAAACTATCATCTTCAGGGTGGAAACTTGTTAACGGCGACCCTATTATTTTTATAAGAATGGGACTAAAGTCGGAGGGGTTTGATTCCACCACGTGTATAGTTTCCAAATGTAACCCAATAAGAATTGGATTCAAGCGTTATTGGGTTCACTGGGAAAACATGGGGAATTCAACATTATGTAAATGATAGAGATCCCAGGGCAACTTTTACTATCCAGCAAAGTAAAATATGGCAACCTCCCGTCCGTAAAAAGGCCCAAACCTGGTGATAAATCCTGAAGAGCTACAGCTGGGTGTCACTAAGATTCTTTTGCCGCACCCTCCAGACTTCAGTAACTTTCCCGTTCACCGCTAACCCAACTCAAAGGGCCCTTCCCATTCAGGAACCACCTCAAGGTTTTATGTTTGATACTCTGGATGCTGTATTCCAAATTATGAACTCAAATCCTAACCTCACAGCTGATTGTTGACTTGTCTGAACCCTGCTCCCCCTTACTATGTAGGCACAGGTACAAATAGCACTATTGGTGCAGAGTGTAATCAAATTAAAAATGTTAGTATGAAGGATTACACGAAGCAACAGTCTGTAGGTGAGGTTAGAATGGACTCAGTTCTAAGCTCACTTTAAGATTTGCAAGGGCAAGGGCTGTGTTTTTATTCATCTAATTAACCCTTAAGTATATCAAGATATCGAGATTTTTGCCTTCAAGCTGTTCCCATTGAACCAAATGTTAATCCTTATTTGTTATCTGCTCCAATGAGTACTTGCTTTACTCGTTCCACAGTACTAACACCCTGTCTCTTTTCCCCAGTATTAGCAGCGGACTCAGGTATTTGTGTACAGTGCATGTTGTTCCTCAAGTGTACCTGTATTCTGGTGAAGGAGGTAGGGATCACTTTGGAATTTCTGGATGAGTTAAAAGAGTCCCAATTTTGGTCCCACTGTTAGCAGGGCTTGGGATTATGGGATTAGCTGCAGTCGGGTCAGGTGCTTTAATACGAGGACATTTAAACTATCAGACTCTTAGTCAGCAAATTGATTTAGATTTACAGGGATTAAAAAACCCTGTTTCCCATTTAGAAAGATCCTTAGACTCCCTTGTAGAAGTTGTGTTGCAAAACCGCTCAGGGCTTGACTTTCTCTTTTTGAAACAAGGAGTGCTGTGCATGGCATTGGGAGAAACTTGTTTTATCCAAACCATTCGGGAATCATTAAAGATAGGTTAGCCCTGGTTAGGAAAAGATTAGAGGAAGGAGACAAGAAAAGAAATGAAGGAACCAGTTGCTTTGAAAAGCTGTTTAATTGGTCAACCTGGCTAACTACCCTAATAACGACCCTAGCCGGACCCCTAATCCTCCTCCTGCTAAGCTTCACATTTGAACCAATAATAACCAATAAGCTAGTGGCATTCCTTACACAGAAAGTACAAGCCATAAAACGCTTAGTGCTGAGCCCACCATACACTGGGCTGACTACTGCAGATTCAATGATTTCAACTTGGCTAAGAACAGGAGGGAATGTAGCAGCTCTGGGAGTAGCTTAAACAGCCTGACAAGAGAAGCCAGTTTGAGCTGACAGAGCCATTATGAATGGTAAATAAACTAGCTATGAACTGTCAATGAACTAGCTGATATTGGGGAGGTAGGCTGTGCAGACGTAGCCCAAGGGAATGTACAGAAGGAAATGGATATTCAGAAGGCTTGCAAGAACGACCAGAGCAGTTTTTGTTCAACTAAGGATGGCTAACCACAATACCCCACTTCTGTGCTCTGCTTGCTTGCTTGCACACCTGCACATTGCAAAAGTATAAAAACCTTTGCAAAATTAGACTGGAGGCCACTCAGTCTCCTCTCAAGAGAGCTGACAGTCCCTGAGCAGGAAATGAAACTTGTTCTGTTGACCTTGCCGGCGGTCTGGGTGGTTTTCTTTCTGGGAATGGACAGTAGCTACAACAGACACAGGTTGGCGCCATTCTGCCTGGGAGTGGGTCACGTGGCTGGGAAAATGGAGGCCGCAGGTTATGGCCTAGCCACAAGCCAGCCTGGGGCCAGCCACCCAGCCAGAGTCCTGCCAAATCCAACAGGGTGGACGCGGGCGCCCCCAGCCATCCGCTGGCCAGAGCCCCGGCACACCACTGAGCTGCGAGAAGGCTTTGGGAGTCAAAATCCTCCCAGCCTCCAGGCAGCAGTGTCCCAGTCCCCTCCCCAAATGCAGCCTGGGGAGGCAGGCGAGTTCCCGGGAAGGTAGGCACAGAAAGGCACTTCAAGTCCCGCACACCAGCAAGAAACGGTGCAAAGACGGACACAAAATGCTAGGGCTGTGGCAATACTCTAGAAGTGTCCACAGGGGCCTCCACGGTGTTGTGTGGGCACGGCACCTGGATTGGCACACCTAGGCCTGGCGAATTCAACTCAACAAATCTCCTGAGGGTGGTGAGGTGAAAGGAGCCAGAGGGGCTCGCAACCCGTGAGACCAGGATGGGAGGGCCCACTCCTGGGGCCGGCTTACATCATAGCTCCAATTCAGACAGCACCGCTTCTGTTAGACCTCTCCGGGGACAGGTATGCCTTGGTACTTGGCTCCACCTGAGAAACAGCTCATGCCGAGGCCTGGTTTGGGATCCCTGTGAGTTAGGGAGGCGTGATGGATGAAGTTGGTCAACCCCATTGGCTGAATTGTTTAATTGAATTCACCTGGCCTTGGTGAGCCAATGCAGGTGCAGCACCCACCCAGGCATATCTCCCCCTCCTGGCTGGAAACCTGAACTTCTGAGCATGCAGTGCGCCACTACTTCATGAGCCGGTAGCTCGGATATCTGGCCATGGGTAGTGGATGTGCCAGTCCCTATGCTAGCTCCCTAACAGGTTTCCCAGCCAAAGGTCTGCCTTCTGGAGCTTTTCTACAGAAAGCACTTAGTTCCGGACCTCTACGCATTCGGGGTGATGGATGCCTTTGTCTCCATGCTTGCTTCTTTGTAATTCTGGAATGGTGCTTGTTTCACAAGATCTGCGAGGTCAGGATTTCTGAGCTGGTTGGCTACCAAGCACAAAAAAATAACCAACAGATTGATATAGCAACTCCTATTTGGTTTATTATGGACCATACAAACGTGTGTCTGATACGTCTCTCCTAAATTTCTGAACCTTGACCTCCTTGCCACGTGTACATGGAAAGCAAGGATTCCAAACTCTGATCACCACATTTGACTGTTCCCCCAGCCCCTCTGAGCCTCACCCCCGCCCCTTGTCTTCCAGAGGCGCACTGTCAACCAGCAAAGTTGGGCCTCTCCATTTCTCAGAAGGTGAAGATTGTTATGTGAAATTACCCTGTGTTTAAATGTTAGTGATTATGCTATTTAAAAGACAAATGTGTGAGCCAACTGGGGGCAAACAAAACTCATTTCAAACACCAGCTCTGTGTCCTCTAAGGGCCCGTGTACAACTGCTACAACACAACAATGGGTCCTGCTGGGTCCCCATTAGCATCTGGGAGGAAGGCTGTTTATTTCAGGGAATCCTACCTTGGTCCCTTGGTGTTAATTGCAGACTCACTGAGTGACAGATTGTATCTGACACGCACCATGTTTACGGCAGCAAACACCAACACTTTGTCAAACTCCGTTTGGTATTGCTCCATCCCTCCATCATTCTCCCTAATGAAAAAAATAATTAACACATTCATATAAAAGCACAGGATGAGGAGAGCTTTAATTTATTCATCTAGTTCAGCGTCATCCCTGTTATCAATATATGACAAGTTAATGAGGCTTAATTAAAAAAGCAGCAGTAAAGTAATTTAGGAAACTGAGGGATTGTCACAAGTCCTGGTTGTGACAGCATGTTTTGTGCATCATGGAAGATAACAGATTTACCTTCTCTGGTATCTCATATCCATCATCCCCAAACTACCTGCTCTTCGGGGTAGAGAGAGCGAGCTTTTCTTTGAAAAAAGTGCCTGGGTTTGGTAGCTGCTCACAGGATGGCAGGTGTAACGTATTATGAGAACTTAACAAGGCTCTGAGAAGGTGGTTATTGGAAGGTCTGGCTGGAGAGTAAGGTCATGAATCCTGAAGGATTCAGGATCCAAAAGTCAAGTCATAACTGGATGCCAGAGACTTTCTTAATCCAGCCCTCTTTGCCCCTCCCCTAAAGCCAATACATTTTTTTTTTTTTTTGCTTCGGGAGGACTCCTTATACTCTTCTTACACAAGGGAATTGGTTACAAAACAAACATCAAAGAACTTGAACATTCCTAAACTCTTTTTTTTTCTTTTTTTAAAAAATTATTTAAAAACATTTTATTGGGGGCTCATACAACTCTTATCACAATCCATCCATCTATCCATGTGTCAAGCACATTTGTACATTTGTTGTCATCGTCATTCTCAAACATTTGCTTTCTGCTTGAGCCCTTTGGGTTTTTTTTTGGTTTTTTTTTGTTTTGTTTTTTTAATTTTAAAAATTTATTAGGGGCTCATACAATTCTTATCACAGTTCATACATATACATACATCAATTGTATAGAGCACATGTGTACAGTCCCTGCCCTAATCATTTTTTTCTCCTCTTTTCTTTTTTTACATTTTATTAGGGACCCATACAACTCTTATCACCATCCATACATATACATACATCAATTGTATAAAGCACATCCATACATTCCCTGCCCCAATCATTCTCAAAGCATTTGCTCTCCACTTAAGCCCCTTGCATCAGGTCCTCTTTTTTTCCCCTCCCTCCCCTTTCCCCCCTCCCTCAAGCAAATACATTTCTAAGGGTTATGGATTCTACTTCAGAATCTTTCTCAAACCCAGGACCCTCTTCACCATTATTGGCTAGACCTGTTCACCTCTTGCCTTATATATAAAAATATGGGTTTATTGTAAGTCTGGGTCTGTTAGGTTTCTCAGGTGGGACATGTCTCGGTCCTTGGCTACACACTAGAAAGAAAGTCACACCAAAGCCTGGTTGGTGATCTGAGTGGATTTAGAAACAGAAGAGAAGGTTCCAGCATTACAGTAAACTGAACACGGGCACCCTCATGACACTGCACACCCAGCCCTGCTGAGAGGAAGGCAGGGAAGCAGCTGAAGGGGAGGGGCGGTGGTCTCCAGGTTCCAGCCTTTTAAGGGCTTTCAGCTGCGTGGTGTCAATTACACTCTCCTGGCTTGGGCTTGAATTGGTGTATGCCCCTTAGCCCACTTTGGCTTCCAACGTCCTGTAGGGGGCCCCGTAAGTATGGAGAGGAACAACCCGTTGTCTTGCTACCTAACAGGTCTATATTACTGTATGGCTACATTGAGATGGAACTAGCCTCTTTAGACAGCCTATGTGGTTCACCAGGAGCCACAGGCCCCAGCGTTCCCTGTTACCACCTTAAACTACTGTTGGAGTTTATATTACGTGTGTGTGTGTGTGTGTGTGTGTGTGTGTGTGTGTGTGTGTGTGTGGGCATGGGACGTTTCCATGCCAGAGACCTGAAGTTTCACAAATAGGCATCCAGAACAGAACTCATACAGGCTCTAATAAGATGCTCAGATGCTTCTCACTAGGATGAGAATTCATCCAAGTGTGTGAGCAGTTCATATCTTGTAAGGGAGAACAGGTCAGTAGTGTAACCAGAGAAGAGAGCAAAGGTCAGGGGAAAGGGAGGAAGCACGCAGATATCTGTGCTCTGTGTTTGGTCACAAGACAAGAAACCAGGCCTCCCTGCAAAAGAAAGCAAAACAGCAGGTCCCTCGGATCTAGGACATCTTTAAACATGACCTATACAACACTCGGCTCAGGGAGGCACCTTGGAAAGCCATAAAAGCCCGAAAAGAGGGACAAGGAGAAAGCCCGAGTCTTTGGCTTTCCCTGCTGTGCTTTCAGTATTGAAATGTGTGTGCATGAAGCCTTTGAAATTTCTGAATCAGAGAGTGGATTCACAAGCGAAGCTCCTGCTTTATTCTTCACTGCATTTTAGCCCAACTCCTTGGTGAGACATGTAACAGAAATTCTGGACTTAGGAGCCACTTGATCCTTGGACACTAGGAGATTTCAGTGGAATCTGAAACAGGGCTCTAACCACCAGCTGGACTGGCCTAGGAAGCCCAAGTATTCAGTCTCCCAAACACCAACCTCCCATTGCTCTTCATCTGCCTCTACCTTGTTCAGCTTTAGTTGTCCGTGGAAACGCTTGGCACCCACCTGATGCTTCGGAACCCAGAAAGAAGGAAAGGTAAAACTGGGATTCAAATGAAACAGACTGAAGCAGGACCATAGCCAAGATGTGCCCAGGGCTCCCCGCAGCATTTGTCACCGTCATTCCTCTCTTCAGACTCAGATGTGGCAAGGTTCAGAAACAAGCTTTACCAGAAAGAACAGCTGTGAACCCAGCCTGCTTCCAAGTGAGAAAAAGCCCTTTACACATGAGTTCCTGAGGTCAGCCCAGCCCCTTCCCTCCCAGAGTCCCCTACTCTCTGGTGAAGCATTAAAGCAAGTCGAAGTAGAGATTTGCTAATAATTAAAAAAAATCACTTTTCACAATAGCACGGCACATTCTGGATGGCAATCACGGCTGCACAAAATGTATCCGTCCTCCAGCCATAATGTTGGCGCCTCAGTGACCACACACACACATTGTGTGGCGAGACTCAGAGTCTATTCCATTTGTGATCAATTGTTTCCTCCCTCTCCATACTTTGCACTTATGAGACATGCTCTCTGGAGATGGTTGAGGCTTGTCTTGTCACCAAAAATCATCTCCGATGCCTTCCTTTCCAGTCACTAATTAGATGTCTTCACTCAAAGAATTGCCAATAATTTGAGGTTGTGGAGGAGAGCTCCTTGAGCTCCCCCAGACAACAAGGAAGCCAAGTGTCACCATCATTTTCTTGAGCTTGGAGGGAGCATTAGTGTTCCAGAGGCTGGGGATCCGTCACTGCCTGCCCACTGCACAGAGAGGGCAGGTGATGATTATAATTGCGTCTAGACGTCCTGCCATGGTCAGTTGAAAGACAAACCCTTAAACACTGCCCGACTACAATAAAATGGGAGTACACAGACATTTCTGCATCATTGCCGGGTGAAAATATACTGAGTGGAGTTGGATGAGATGGCAGCAAGTGCTTAAGAAGGGGATGCTGTGGGAATACCAACAAGATGACTGTCAGTCTCCGTTTATTCTCTCATCTGCTTTTTTTTTCTCTTTCTTTCAGGACCAAAAGACATGACAGATATGTAAGGAAACAAATGTGTCCATTTGCAAAGGAGTTTCCCACCCACCCACCCCCATCCACCCCCGGATTCCTTTGAGCAAGTCAGTAGAAGTTGCTTTTTGTTTTTTTTTTTAAACCTGGTTTCTACTATGGCAATTTCCGGAGCTGCTATGTGGCTGTGTTTAAAAGTCTCCTTTGGGATCCAGAGTGCAATCTGAGTCACAGAGGCATCCTCCCAGGCCCAAAGAGCAATGTGACCTCATTTCAGAAGGTTGTTCTTATTTCCATAGACGCAGAAAGGAGTTCAAGCTGTTGATCTTGACCATGGCTGTCGAGTCAGCTTCTCATGGGCAGCGGAGAAAACTGTGCCAGTCTGTGCTACCACCATGGCTGGAAGGGTAAGCCAACCGTGGTGGGCCATAGGTCGATGTGTGGATGGAGATGATCAGGTATTTCGTCCTTATTCTATTTCAGTCTGGAAACACCGCTGAAGCCTGCTCAGTGTCATAGCAACACACAAATCTTCACTGACAATCTGGGGCACTTAGGCTGCAAATCGAACCTGGGTCTTCCCAGTGAAAGATGATAAGAGATCTACCACTTATGCACCGTGGCCCTCACCTCAAACCAGAACAGTCATTTCCCACAGATCTACCGGAGTCCAAACCAGACCACAATGCAGAATGACGGAGATTGCCACCAGAATCTGATATTGATGTAGAAAAAAACTAACTACCGTTTTATTGACTCCAACTCATACTGTACCAATAAGACCAAGAACTGGCCCTTTGGGGTTTTGAGACTTTAAATCCTTACAGCAGCGGTTTTCAACCTGTGGGTCGCGACCCCTTTGGGGATCAAATAACCCTTTCACAGGGGTCACCCAATTCATAACAATAGCAAAATTACAGTTCTGAAGTAGCAATGAAAATGATTTTATGGTTGCAGGTGACTACAACATGAACTGTATTAAAGGGTGGGGGCATTCAGAAGGTTGAGAACCAGTGCCTTACAGAAATAGACAGCCTCATATTTCTCCCATGGATGGGCTAGGCAGTTCAAACCCCTGACCTTGCGATTAGCAGCTTGATGCATAGTCCACTACACCACCTAGGCTCCTAATGATCTAATAAGAGACACTATTGTTAGATCTCTCGTGGGAGAGATATACCTCAGTCCTTGGCTTCACGCAAGAAAGAATTCACTCTGAAGCCTGGATTGTGATCCAAGTGAGTTTTTTGAGAGAAGTTTCAGGTTTATATAGGCACCTCAGGGCCTCTCACACCACCACCACCCCCACCCACCCCCAGCCTGCCTAGAAGCTGCTGGAGAGAAAGTCACACAGTGGGCTCTGGGATACTGGCTTTTTCTTTTTCTTTTTCTTTTTTTAAAACAATTTATTGGGGCTCATACAATTCTTATCACAGTTCATACATATACATACATCAATTGTATAAAGCACATCTGTGCAGTCTTTGTCCTAATCATTTTTTTCTCCTCTTTTCTTTTTTTATATTTTATTAGGGACTCATACAACTCTTATCACAATCCATACATATACATACATCAATTGTATAAAGCACATCGATACATTCCCTGCCCCAATCATTCTCAAGGCATTTGCTCTCCACTTAAGCCCCTTGCATCAGGTCCTCTTTTTTTTTTCCCCTCCCTCCCCATTACCCCCTCCCTCATGTGACCTTGGTAATTTATACATCGTTATTTTGTTATATCTTGCCCTATCCGGAGTCACCCTTCCCCCCTTCTCTGCTGTCCCTCTACCAGGGAAGAGGTCACATGTGGATCCTTGTAATCAGTTCCCCCTTTCCAACCCACTCACCCTCCACTCTCCCAGTATCGTCCCTCCCACCCTGGGTCCTGAAGGTATCATCCACCCTGGATTCCCTGTACCTCCAGCCCTCATATGCACCAGTGTACAGCCTCTGTCCTATCCAGCCCTGCAAGGTAGAATTCGGATCATGGTAGTTGGGGGGAGGAAGCATCCAGGATCTGGGGGAAAGCTGTGTTCTTCAAAGGTACTACCTCGCATCCTAATTAAACCATCTCCTCTCCTAAACCCCTCCACGAGGGGATCTCCATTGGCCGACACTTGGGCCTTGGGTCTCCACTCTGCACTTCCCCCTTCATTTAATATGGTATATATATACATATACATATATACATATACACTCATATACACATACATACACACACTTATATCTTTTTTTTGTTGCATGATGCCTTATAACTGTTCCCTTGGCACCTCGTGATCGCACTGGCCGGTGTGCTTCTTCCATGTGGGCTTATTTGCCTCTGAGCTAGATGGCCGCTTGTTCACCTTCAAGCCTTTAAGACCCCAGACACTATCTCTTTTGATAGCCGGGCACCATCAGCTTTCTTCACCACATTTGCTTATGCACCCATTTGTCTTCAGCGATCCTATCATGGAGGTGTGCAGTCAATGATATGATTTTTTGTTCTTTGATGCCTGGTAACTGATCCCTTCGGGACCACTCGATCACACAGGCTGATGTGTTCTTCCATGTGGACTTTGTTGCTTCTGAGCTAGATGGCCGCTTGTTTATCTTCAAGCTTTTAAGACCCCAGTCACTATCTCTTTTGATAGCCGGGCACCATCAGCTTTCTTCACCACATTTACTTGTTCACCCACTTTGGCTCCAGCCGTTGTGTCGGGAGAGTGAGCATCATAGAGTTCCAATTTAATAAAAGAAGGTATTCATGCATTGAGGGAGTGTTTGAGTAGAGGCCCAAGGTCCTTCCGCCACCTTAATACTTGACCTATACATATAGACACATAGATCTATTTCCCCATCCTCCTATATATATTTGCATGTACATGTCTTTGTCTAGACCTCCATGAATGCCCTTTGACTCCTAGCTCTTTCCTCCATCTTCCTTGACTTTCCTCCTGCCCTACTACCATGCTTTGTCGCCACCTGGGCTAGAGTATACCTCTTCTCTAAGCAACCTTACCCTTGATCATTTCCCACCAGGCCTGCCACTTCCCCTTCTCTACCATATGGGGTCCCATGTTTTTCCCTTGTCCCTGGGTTTGTTAACACCACTTCCTTACCCCTAATACCCCCCCCACCCCAAGTCGCCCCGGAACTGTCGGTCCCGTTGTTTTTCCTCCAGATAGTTCATCCAGCCTGTCCTATTCAGACAGACCTGTGGAGACACTAACATGCACGAAAACAAGACAGAGGAAAACAAAGCAACAGTATGCAACCAGACAACAAAACAACAAAAACAAACCACTGACAAAGAACAGAACAAAACAGTTCACAAGAGAAAAGCTTGTAGTTAGTTCAGGGATCGTTTGCTGGGCCCTTAGGAGCGTTTTCCAGTCCAGTCTGTTGGGGCACCACGCCCTGGCCCCAAAGTCCACTTTCAGCATTCCCTGGGGACCTTGCCACTCCATTCCCTTACTGTTCCGCTGCACTCCCCCAGTGATTTGCCTCGGTGTGGTGGGATCAGGTCAGGTGCAATTCCCACACTGTGTCTCCAATCCTGCCTTTTCTTCTACTTTTTTTTAGTCGTTTTATTAGGGGCTCATATTACTCTTATCACAATCTATATATATATATATATATATATATATATATATATATATATATATATATATATATATATCAATTGTGTAAAGCACGTTTGTACATTCATTGCCCTCATTATTCTCAAAACATTTGCTCTCCACTTAAGCCCTTGGCATCAAGTCCTCATTTTTCCCCTCCCTCCCCGCTCCCCCATCCCTCATGAACCCTTGATAATTTGTGAGTGGTGATACTGGGAGGGTAGAGGGAGGGTGGGTTGGAAAGAGGGAACCGATTACAAGTATCTACATGTGACCTCCTTCCTGGGGGATGGACAACAGAAAAGTCGGTGAAGGGAGAAATCGGACAGGTCAAGATCCTGCCTTTTCAATTCCTCCATAGGGAGGCATAGTTGATGGTCCTGGTCAACCCCATTGGATGGATTGAATTTAACTGGCCCAGATGGGCCAATCCAGGTGTAACGGCCACCTAGGTGTACCACCCCTTTCTGGCCGGAAGTTGGAACCTGAGCATATGTAATGGATGACCCAGTTCCCTTTGCTAAGCTACCTAACAGTATTTGCAAGATGCCTAGCACTGTTCTAAGCTTTTTGTATGTAATAATGCAATAATTCCACTTAACAAGCCTATGTGTGGAGTCTATTCCTGCCTCATTTTACTGATGAAAAATCAGTGGCACAGGATAACAAAGTCATGAGCCTATGACCACACAGTGAGGAAGTGGAAAGGAGAGATTTGAACGTAGGCTGCAGAGCCCGTGCCCTGGGTGCCTACAGCTGCCACATAGGACACAGAAAAGCATGGAACAGACTCGGCATAAGACATTAGGGAGTTGGGAGGACTGTAGCATGCATGTATGTGCTAGGACTTTATGAGAGTAGCTGCTACTCAGATCCAGAAGAGAATAAAAGCCTTTTGCAAAAATTATTTTTGCCAAGAGAGGGTGGAAATCTGCATCTTGTGTGAAATCCCCCAACCTGCACATGTGCATAGCTACTTCAGAAGGTTCCAAACGATGTGTGCTGTGCGGCAAAGCAAACTGAGCTCAGGGGGAGCTGGTCTGTGGGTTATGTTAGCCAGAAGGTGAGCAGTGTGAACTCACCAGCCACCACTCCAAGGGAGAAAGAGGAGGCTTTCTGCTCCCATGGACTTACTGTGTTCAAAGTGGCAGGGAGCAGTTCCCTGCAGCCTATGATTAGGATCTCGGAGGGTAAGGGTGGATGGACTTGGTTGAGACCTGGCTTCAGGGCATTTCCCAGAAAGGCTTCCTCCAGTGGCTCTGCCTCCTCGAGTATCTGATGACCCTGAGGGCAGCAAAGTCCTAAACACACTCGGGCAGTGGTTCTCAACCTTCCTAACACAGGGCCTCTTGTTGTGGTGACCCCCTGACCATTAAATTATTTTCTTGCTACTTCATCACTGTAATTTTGCCACAGTTATGAACTGAGTGAGCCCTGTAAAAGGGTCATATGACTCCCAAAGGGGTCGCAACCACAGGTTGAGAACCACTGCACTAAGGTTTCTCCTTCCGGGCAGCTCTACCAGTGTCTGGTGTGCATAGTTCTGTGAGGTGAAAGAAAAAGAGAGAAATGAACTTAGTGTCTGCTTCTGCTAACAGTTGATGTGGGTGGGCTTTCTCCCTTTGTCAAGACCATCTCAAGCCTTTTGTCACCACAACAGAGGGAGCCACGCACATAAAGCAAGAAGAGGAGGCAGCACGGCAGGACAGTAAGCAAAACAAAGTTTGAATAAGCACAATTCACGTCAATCATGAATCGGGTCCCCTTGAGATTTCAGGAAGATCCCAGTCTAGTGACATTATATCAGGTTTAGGGATTGAGTGAAGGGACCCTCTTGGCTCCCCTCAGCCCCTATCTTGCTTTCCCATTGACCCTGACCTTTGCATCGTGATTGGTCCTTATTCCAGCAGGATGGTTGGTTTCAT
The DNA here is from genome assembly GCF_050624435.1 of Tenrec ecaudatus. Taxonomy (NCBI): domain Eukaryota; kingdom Metazoa; phylum Chordata; class Mammalia; order Afrosoricida; family Tenrecidae; genus Tenrec; species Tenrec ecaudatus. The sequence goes on from NC_134544.1 coordinate 105,968,989, forward strand.
AATCACGGCATATGGGAATGTGTTAGTCGATAGGTAATACAGGCACAGCCTCTGGAATGGGTAAGTGAGGAGGCGATTTGGGCTTGCTCATGAAGAACTCTAGTTGTCCTTGACATGACTGGCGGAATGGATCATGTGAAGTGATTTGAGATCGGTGTTCAGACCTGATAGGTCATCCAGGCCTCTAGCGAATCCTGGCAGTACCTTAGTTTAAGGAAACAGAATGTTAGGCGTTTAAGTCGTATTTGAGCTTAAATTTTGACCAGTAGGCTGTGGCTCACAGTGAGAGTCTATGTGGAGACACTATATCCATTTTGAGGGGCCACAGATTCATCCAGCATTGAGTTCTTTCCTATTGCTGACTGGCAATGGAAAGCTTGGCCCTCAGGCAGGGTGCTTGCATCCACTCCCCTGGCCAGACTCAGCGACATACAGTAGTGTGCACATCCCAATGAAGGTCCCGCTCATGCTCTCACAGGCCCTCCTGCAACTCCAACTCTATGAATTGATCTGTCTTCAGTCACAGTTTTGTGACAAAGCTGTTTGTTTTCCATGTCTTATTTAAGCATTCAGGAGCCCAGGTGGTAATGCTGGATAGTGTTGGACTATTAGCAGCAAGGTCGCTGGTTCGAAGCCACTAGTCATTCCACAGGAGAAAGATGTGGTTATCACTTCCTGTAAAAGTAGCAACTTCAGGATCCCTACACAGAGTCATTATGAGTCAGAGTCAGCAGGACAGAAAGGGTGTCATTTTATTTAAGTAACTGTGGCTGTGGGTCCTTCCGACACCATTGTGGCCTCATGCGGATGCTCTCCTTCATCGAGAACATCAGTTTTAGCCTTTTTCTTATGTAAAACTTAGCAAAGGAGTTCCTAATAAAATATAGTTGAATTGGGAGTCGTTTTCCCCTAAAACAAAGTAAATACACAAATAGAGATGAGACAATGGTGCTAATAACCAGTTGGAGAGTTGCGAAAGATGAACTTTCAATCCTGATAGAAACCATTGTGACTTTGAGTGCCTGCTCAAGGTCATCCACAACCTATGAGGTTGAGTGTTGAGTCAAACAAAACAGATGTGTTGGGGAGTAATTGTGTACATTAAGTAAAAAATTTATCTTTCTAAAGATTCTGTCTAAAACTTACTTTAAATAGTAAGTTTTCCCCTGGGCTAGGGAAAGATCAGGGAACTTAACCCCCTAATATGCACCCCCTCTCAGCATTCATCATGTTAGCCCCGAGGAGCCAAATCACTCTCACTACCCAGGGAGCGCTGCTTCCAAAAGCACATTGTCTGTGCTGGGGCAGAGGGCAGGTACCTAGACCAGAAATGCTCATGGAGTGGAACCAGAGAGCTCATCCACCAGCTTCCTGAGGGAGCAGCTGGGGTGGTTCACTTCTGAATGAATGTGTTTAAGCAAAGGCCAAGGGCATGACTTGGGTAGCAGGAAAAGCAGATGTGTAGAGTTTGTTTCCTGCATTCCAGAAGTTCACACACTTCCCAGAGGCTCCTTGGCTCAATGGCAGGAAGTCATTGGTGGCTTCCACCTTCAATCCCAAAAGGCCACTTCCATCAAGCGGATTCCAACCACAGTGACCCTATATGGAGTTTTCAAGACTGTAAATCTTCATGGGAGACAGCAATCTCATTGTTCCCCTTCGGACAGGGAGCTAGCAGCCTGTTTCGCCACCAGGGCTCCTTCCTCTGTAATTCTGGATCCAGTCCCTCCAAATATCCTGCCCTGCCCTTGTCTAGGCTTCTTAAATGCTTTCCACACTGCTTATGTTAGTCTGGGTGCATTAGGGAAACAAATCCATAGAAACTCGTATGTATAAGGGTGCACATCAAGAAAACATGCCTGCATTTGCTTATGTACCGCTTTGTCTTCAGCGCTCATGGCAGGGTAGGCTGCTGTGCTTCTTCCATGTGGGCTTTGTTGTTTCTTAGCTAGATGGCCCCTTGTTTATCTTCCAGCCTTTAAGACCCCAAACACTATATCTTTTGATAGCCAGGCACCATGGTGTTTAACCACTACACCACCAGGGTTCATTAGCATGTGACTTATCTCCTGACATTCACACTAGATGCTCAAAATAGCAGGAAACCAGGTTTCTTCTTTGTGGCCACACCAGGTACTGACAGAACCAAGAACAGAGACACACTTAGTTATATATCTTGACTATCATTTGTATATTATATGCCAGGCAATCTGTAAGCCTTCACTCGCCTGACCTCTCATAGCCTCGGTAAAATGAAGCTAATAAAAGTAGTGATCACACAAGCTTGGTAGGAGACTAAACAACTCACGTAAGGCTACATACCCATCGACCAGGAGGCGAGATGAGGCAGTGTGTGGCTGCTGAACCCACACCCTTCACAACACCTCCATTTAAAATGACTCAGGGCAATGGGGAACCAGAAAGAAGCAGATTCACACCCCAGAATTAGTCAATTAAACTGCCTATTGTGCCTGACCCTTATATCTCCGATCTTAGAAATGGGGTTAGCAACAACAAAACACTATAGAAGAAATGTCCAGCAGGTGCCAGGCACATGATTGAAAAACAAAAACTAAATCACTTAAGTTGAAATTCTAACTCCTGGAAACCCTCACATGCATGCAGAGAAGGATTGAGCCCCATAAGGTGTTTTCAGTGTCCCCGCCCTTCCCACCTAAAATGAGCATTTGATATGGTAATGCCTGGATTGTTCCAAGCCCAAGAATGTGGAGAATTATAGGAAAACCCAGCATTATGAATCTTAGAGCACAGCCCTGCTGGGAAACCGCCCTGCAGCCACTTACTGTTGATGACTGGAGGAGGTGCAGGAGGAGGGAGAAGAACAGAGACTGAATATAAGACTTAAGCAGGGACAGCCTACATTTCATAAAACAAAAAACTCAAAGTCTGCTTTTCTGGTGCTGGAAAGTTAGAACCCATTCCATGCAGTTGAAAACGGGGGTGGGGGTGGGAATGAGTCCAAAGGATGAACTCCATCTGCAATTGTGTCACCAACTGCTTTGCCCTGCTAGCCACACAATATTTGTGGCTGGCCTGCCCTGCTTTTGTTATCAATCCCAGAGAGGGCAAGAGACTAGCTGCTGCAAACTTGTAGTGTGACTTTGAGCATTGCTCCCTATGTCTGTGTGTCTTCAGTGATGCACACAGGTAACGAATTGGCTTTTAATAGCATGCTTGGAAGGTTGAGTCCACCCAGTGGCACCTAGAAAGAAAGGCCTGTCAATCTACTTCAGACCAAGCAGCCTTTCAAGATCCTGGGGAGCATAGTTCTGCTCGGACACATAAGGGGGCCAGGAGTTGAAGTTGATTCCATGATGTAGTTGATTCCATGGTTACTGGTTGTAGCTATACCTAGAGTCACATCCACATGCAGGTTTATATCTCTTCACGCCATGGAGTGTTCATGGCTGCAACTCTTCTGAAGCAGACCACCAGGATTTTTTTGAGGGACCTCAGGATAGGTTGAACTGCCAAACTTTTGGTTTTTAGTTGAGTGCTAAACAACTTGTGCCATGAAGGGGGTTAAGCTCAGAAACTCAGTTGGTGCTTGATGACATCATTTGGAATTATAGAGAGGGTCAGTGATGACCCATTGACTGCTGGGTAATTGTTGATGTAGTCTCGCTGTGCAGACATGTAAAGTACCTGAAAACTTAAAATACAGCTCATCGAGTGCATTATCCTGCCGTGCTCCAGCCCAGCAGCGTGCTCTGCAGGGGACATTTGGCCATGCCTGGAGACATTCTGCAGAAGAGAGTCCCATTGTCGTCTAGTGGACTGAGACCAGGGATGCTCGCTTAGAATCCTGGTGCAGGGAACAAGACGACCCCACAGCAATGATGTTGCCCAAAATGTCAGCAGTGCTGCCACTGGGAAAATGGTCTAGTCCAAGCCCTGACCTTCAGAGAGGAAGAAAGCCAATCCAGAGCAGCTAAGTGACCTGCTGTGGGTTGCACAGTCTGATTCCAAGTCCAGTACTCCAGCCAAAGCTCTGTTACCACGTCCAAAATTAAACAGCAATACCTGCCCAAAGGCCTCTTCGTTTGAGGACCAAGTAAGACAGTAAATGAGAAAGCCCTTTGACAAATGTGGCATGCTGCACAAATATGAGATTTTATTACCCAGGATCTTTTAATATATGTAAATAGATCTTGTACTAGGTCAGTCAATTTTCTAACTACTCTATCTGAGGTTTCAGATGGCAGCACCTCTGTCCAACTCAGTAAAGGTCTCCTGTGCAGGCTGAGCAGCCCTGGAAAACGTCATGCCTGGCTTCTCCCACCCCTCAGCTAATCTCCAAGTGATTAATAAGGGCTCTGACTATGTTATGCCTCCCAGCTGACAGATGCTAGGCTATCAAAGCATTCATATCACTGCCTTTATGCCTGAGGAGTAATGTAGTTTAATGTGTAAGAGAAGCCACGAATATCTCCTTCTCACAACTATACAGCAAACGAGATCTCCCAGTCTGATTTTCAGCCCTCCTGTCTTTCCAAGTGAAGTGGATGGTTCATTTCACGTTGTCTCAAGTCTCTGCACATTTTATGCCAACATTGCAATACAGGGTGCCGCTGTGGGTCTTATTAGACAAAGCCCCCACCCGGAACCCTGCCCCCAAAGCTCCTTGGTCACCCTACACAACATGGGTCCAGGCCGGGCTCCACACTGCAATGTGATCCACCCTGACCCTCCAGTGTGGCCGTCCTCACACCCTCCCACAGCCACCTAGAAGGTCTGGAGATGAGAGATTTCAGAAGCTCCCTGCCTCATCTGCCTCCCTCCCCAGAGTGACAGAGCAGCTGTAACTGATGAGGCAGGATGCAGCCTCCTTCCCAGTCCCCACCCTCTCTGGGAAAGCTGGGCTGTCTGGCACCTCATCCAAGGTCTTTCCCCTGTAATCTCATTACTGAGGAGCTGCTCTTCTACTGCCCACCTCCGTCACCTCATCTAAATATGGGGGAGATGACTATATCTTCTTTGCTGCTCCTTCCCTGACTCCATCCCAGGAGCTCCCTGAACAGATCATCAATCACTTCTCATTACACCTGCAGCAGCCTTCAGATACTGCTGAAAAGAGACAGGCACCTCCCCTGTGCTGCCAGGCTCCAGTGCACATGTGCACACACACGTGTGCACCCATTGTACAGGCACACTCACATGTACACACATGCATGCATACACATGTGCACAAACTTTGTTAAGAGGTGGGAATTCTGTCCATTTTTGCCTCTAATATTGCAATTCAAGAGTGATAGAATAATGAAAGATGAAGGTGGATGAAGGAAGATCTATTTATCCCCTTACTTGTTACATAAACCATTCAGGGCTCTTTTTTTTTCCGTACAAAAAACCCCACCACCACCATCAAAGATAATAAAGTAGTTGTCATGTATGTAGTGCTGCCCTATTCAAGGCGGTGCTGAGTATGTTAGGAGGATTCTCTCTAAAGCACAGCTCTGAGGAAGTCTGTCTCCTTCGCACTTTTACACAAGCAGGGAGAGGAGCCTGCAGGAGGCTCCGTGAGTTGGGTGAAACCACACGATGAGTGGGGAGACCGAGTGTGAAGCCAGGGGAGTGAGAGCCCAGAGTTCACCACTTCACCATGCTAGTGTGCGGAACCATTGAAAGGGTGGCTGCCAACAGCAGGACAGAAAGAAAAAAAAACGAAAGCATGTAACTTGTGGTTTTAGCTCTGGCTTACTTCCAAAAGGAACTTTTTGTTGTTCTAGAAAGCTTTATACCTTTATAAAAACAAAAAACTACTGCTATCAAGCACCTTCAGACTCAAGACAGAGTAGAGCTCTCTCAGTGGGCTTCCAAAGCTGTAAATCTTCACAGAAACAGAATACCTCCTGTGGAGTGGCTCTTGGTGCAAGCCAGCAACCTGGCAGTTAACAAGTACTTCGCTTGTACCTGTAATAACTGTATAAAGTGTATTAAATATGAACTACTCCTGGTGTCTGATTTTAAATTGAATTACTGTGCCTGGAACTTTTTTTTAAATAGCTAAGAATGGTGAAATCAGACTCCTTTCGATGTTATGATAAGAATACACACTACACAGGGCTTGGACCCAACTCATTTTAATTCAAAAGAAAACAAATTATTTTTCTTCTGCTTCCCAGAAGGTTCCGCAGCAGAACGTGTGTTAAACAAAATTGTTTAGATATGGAAAAGAGCAATCTCTTCTTGGGAAGGTTCTGGTAGAAAGGGACTTTGGTTATACATCCAGCTCAACCCAGCCCCAGAGGCCTCGTCATGTTTTATTTTGTTTTGCCCTTGACACTGATTGTCTTGGGAACTGTGACCCCCCAAGCAATGGCCAAGAATTCAGGTTTCTTGATGTAAATCCACTAATATCGCCTACTATGATTTTCAGTGCCAATGGTAAGCCCCACCCAGTGGCTTCAACATGACCCTGAGCAGACACGTCAGAGCAGATGAGAGCATGAGACAGCGTTGAAGAGAATGGTAGGATGGTCCTTGACTTAGCTGTTTGGCCTCTCCTCAGAAATCATTTGTGACACTGACTGGCTGCAGTCATGGGTTTCATTAAGAACAAGTCTATCTTTATCAAAGAAAACTGCAAAGTAAGAGGACTTTAAGCTCCAGCTACATATGTCCCCAAACTTACTTGCCTGTTGTCCTGTTTTCAGAAGAAAAAAAAATTACTCAGTGCCTCCCTGGCAAATAAAAACTTTGGTACTACAACTCACAATCCCAGATAAAGTGTAGGTATAGCTTTGGCAGCTCCCCTGGATTGAGCTGCTCCAGTAGCTCTTCACAACAACCCTGTGAAGAGATGATCAGTCAGGATAGCCTAGTCTGTTGTGCAGAAAGAAGCTACTCCTGAAACCTCAGTGGCTTAAAATCTAGTTTATTTCTTGTTCATGCAAATTCTGACGCTGGAAGGGCAATTCTACAGGGTGTTTATCCTGCACAGTCACTCAGTGATTCGGGCTGCTTCACATATATGGTGCCACCAGATCAAAAGGTGGATTCCAGGTCATCACAGCAGAGGAAGAGAGAAGTGGGGGTTGTGGATCAGTCTTTACATGCTTTGAGACTTTAGTTGACATAGTTCACTGGATAGTGCTGCTTATATAAAGGTTATCAGTTCAAACCCACCTAGCTGTACCACAAAAGGAAGGAGTCATCTGCTTTCATAAAGGGTACAGCCTAGACAACCTCATGCAACAATTGTACTCTGTATCACAAGGGGAGAGCACGAGTCAGAACTGACTTGAAGGCAACAGGCTGTTTGTTTGTTTGTTTGGTTGGTTGGTTGGTTGGTTGGTTGGTTGGTTGGTTTGGTTTGGTTTGTTGGGTGGGAGGTGGTTCTACCTACAGCGTATTAATCTGAACTAGTCACTTTAGTTTTTTTTGTTTGTTTTTTGAGAGATGTGGAAAAGCTCTTTGGCTTTAATGGAGAGTTATCTCTGCCAAGGACGGCCTCCTCAAAATTTCCCTCCCCCTTCAGAAACTAGCAGAGATTTTCAATGAAGGAGCTCTGCTGGCACCCGCTGGACATCTCCCTGAAAGGTCAGTCCTTTGGAGCCCTCGGAGGGAGAACAATGAGACTTTCTATTCCCGTAAAGAATTCCAGCCTCAGAAACCCGCAGGGGGTAATTCTACCCTGTCCTCTCGGGTGGCTCTGAGTCAGAATTGAATTTATGGCTATGAGTTGTGTTTTAATTCCATTCACTTACTGCTATTGATAGGTTGCTAGATTAGGGATTGTCTTCCCAAATGCCAACACTAAACGAAAGTGAGCTGTCCAGGCCACAAAAAAAGGGGTTGGAAATAAATCAGGCACACTAATTAGACACCTATGGCAAAATTCAGAACTGAGTATGCTCTGACCCAAGTCATCTAGGCCCAGGTGGAAGGTCCACCTGGTCACACAGAATATGACATCACACAAGTGTGCCTAAATCAGCCAGTAAAATCGACCAATGCCCTCCAGTGGTGCTGGGAGGTGATAGAAGCAGGCCTGGGCTCCTTGTTGCCCTCCCTTTTTCATGTGCTCTGCAAGTGGAGGGTGAGGCCCTTGGGGGTTCCTGCTGTGGCTCCTCAGCTGGTTCTGCACTCCTGCTCAGGTATTCCTCCCATGAAACCACCATATTCAGCTGCAAACTTTCGCCACCCCTGCCATGCAGCCCGGCGTGCTTTCCGGAGATAGCGGTCCTTTTTGAGACTGCGATACCTGAAACTTTCCTTCATAAAATTCACTTGGATTTACAAAAGTGCTTCTGCCATGTGAATTCTTTCAGCATTGCTAAGCAAGAACTGAGGTCAACCACCCCAGAAACCTAACACTGTCAAGTCGATTCTGACACATCAATTTAGGGGGTCCTCAAACTATGGCCCGTGGGCCACATGGCCCTCCGAGGACATTTATCCAGCGTGCTGGGTGTTTCTGCCCCGTTTTGCTTTTTACTTCAAAATAAGGTATGTGCAGTGTGCATAGGAATTTGTTCACAGTTTTATTTTTACACTATAGTCTGGCCCTCCAACGGGTCTGAGGGACAATGAACTGGCCCCGTTTAAACAGTCTGAGGATCCCTGAAAGGACAACGTAGAACTATGCCTGTAGGTTCCCAAGGTTGTAAATCTTTACAGGAGCTGAGAACCGCATCTTTCTCTGTGAGCCACTAGCGATTCCAACTGGCTGGCCTCATGGTCACACACATTCCACCAGGCTCCTTCAGCCTTAACTTGATAATTTAATGAAACAATACTTCTCCCAGTCACATTGTATCATTGTCTATAATCTTGCTATTCTAATATCAAATTTAAAATAAGGAATATATTTAAGCTCCATATCCATAAGCAATCAGATCATTAAATCTCTTTGGACACTATTACTTAAAAAAACTCTGTACAATTATTTTCAGCACAGAAAAGTTTCCAGCGTTTACAGCTTAGTATTTCATTGCTTTTTCTCTTCTTCTTTTGCATTGCTGAATCATTTTGAGCTTATAATAATTTCAAAATAAATATTTTTCAGAGCCTCCAGGCATTCACTGTGCAATGATCATTTAAAACATTTCTTGGTTAGAGGGTTCTCAAAAGAATAAAAAGCTTGTCCGCATCCCTGGTCATTTCTGAATTCAAAAGATGAAATTGCTCATAAAATGCTACAAGTCAATTTCTTTCTTCAGCCGAACTGCCCATTTTAGCAAAGATTCCATCACTGAATTAAGCAAATGGTTCTACATTTCAAAGTCAACAACGATACTCTTTTCCCTGTAACACGAGCATCTTAAATAGCTCAAAAAGTAGTCGCGCTCTTTATTATGCCTTTTCCTGAGAAAACTGGTTTGTTGTTTGTTTTATCTATTCATTTAGACTTTCACTTTAAGATGTGTGTATTTTAAGTTCTGCTAGTCAGGACATTTTAAATGGAGCCAGATTTTTTTTTTTTGCACTTTGTCTTTTAAAATATAATGAGGCTGAGCAGTACATTCCATAATAAAATATAAAATCTTCCTATTTCTGTTTGTTTGTAATTTCCCTAAGGATAACTGTTAATGTAATAAAACCAAAACCCCCCATAATGAATTACATTTGGTCTAATGGGGGTTGTGGCCAACCTTTTGATAGAAAAGCCTAGAGATTCCCTTCTGCATCTCCTTTCCCAACCAAACCCCGGTGGCTGGAGGCTGGAAGGAAGAGAGAGGCTGGGCTGCTAGGGTAGGGTGTGGAAGGGGTGACCTTGCGGATTATTTCAAATTCTACTCTGAAGGCAGAAAGTTATCCAAATGAGATAGCTAGAGATTCACTTCCTTAGAAAAAGGTTAAAATTAATTTGTCCCTCAGAAAAGCCAAAGGAAAAGTCATTATTAATTTAGGCAATTGAAGAACTTTGAAAGCCATATCTAGTACATAAAAACCTCTCCCTGGAGCCCATCGGCCTAGGAAACTGAATTTTTATACCATGTAAAATAAAGAAGGGTTATTTCTTAGACTTGCTCAACAGAAGATTGTCATTTTAAACCAGCTACTTTAATGAGAAGCTGGGTTTCCGTAAAAAGGAGTGAATGCTCGAGTGAGTTTGAAATGAAATTAGAGGTGCATATTCTGCTGATCACAGCATTTCCGGAGGAATCTGTGTTCCTGTGACTGCTCTTGCTCTGTCTCGTGCCTTCTGGAAAACTCACAGCTTAGTGCCCACATCTAGTCTCTCTGACTTTCTTGTCAGCTTTTGAAAGGTGTTGAGTCTCTTGGATCTGTTGCACAGAGACAGCATGCAAGTGGACCCTTCCCAGATTCCTCATGGAACAGCCCCCCAATGTAAAGCTGTCCGTGAGGTTTGATGACCTTTGCCCCTTCTGCATCTCACATCCTTTGACAGACCCAAGCGCTCCCCCGAGGCATTACTGAAGCACCTACCCCACAGTTTGCAGATGGTGGGTATCAACCTTGTGTGCTCATTTTAATTGCCAGAGAGCTTTCCAAAAGACATTTTGTCTCATCTCCATTGAGTCTGATTTTATTGGCCTGGAATGCAGCCTAGGTACTTGGATTTTTTTTCTCCCCGATGTTTTTATTGTGAATTGGTGATGGTTTACCAAGATCATCAGTTTTCTATTCAACAATTCATACACATTGTGTTTTATGCCACTTATTGCAATCGCCACAATATAATATCACTTATTCCACTTCCTACTTGTGTCTTCTATTTCCATTCCTCCTCCCTTCCTACCCTTCTGACTTGGTCCTTGGATTAATACTGCCCTTTTGAGATCAAATGGTTTGCTATTTTAAGGTTTGTGTACCTCACTTGTGTTACTGCTCCCATTATAGACCAATCTATTCTTTGGCTGAATATTGAGCCGCAGGTATGGGTTCATTTTCAGACTTAGTGAATATGGACCATAGTTTCAGAGGTTCCATTAGTCCCTATCCAGCCAATAAACCTGGTCTCTTTTATGACTGTGAATTTTGCTTCACTATCTAGGACCTTTTGATATGATCCCTTTCAAAGAAGTTGGAATTGATAGTTAGAGATCATCTAGCTTAAAGTCATGAAGTCTAATGTTCATGTGATCCATTCACCACTCTTCTTTCCTCCAGAGTGAGGGTGACAATACTTGCCCCCTAGATGGCCACTTGTGAGCTTCTAAGATCCAGCTGCTACTTACCAGCCTGGATGTCGAACATTGTCTTTACAGTCTAGGTTATGACAATTGACCTTGGTGTTCCTTACAACTATAATCCCCAGCCCCCAAGCCCAGTAAAGCACTCCCTCCAGTTGTTTGGTTATGCCTAAGGAGTTTTTATATCTTCATCCTCTACGTGCTCCAGAATATTCAGTTCCCTGGATGATCAGAATGCTCAGTCAGGGCTCAGAATCTTGGTGTTAAGGCTCCTGGTGAGATCCTGGTACATCAGACACAAAGTAGAGGGTGTGAGGCTAGAGGCTGGGCAGAATGGGGATCATACTGGGTCTAACAAGAAAAGAAAATGAAGGATATAAGCAATTAAAAGCAAGAGCATAAATAGATACAAATACACAGATGTCCCTTGCAACATTATTCCCAATCTCGCAAATGTGTAAACAGTCTAAATATCCATCAGTAGATGAATGGATAAGTCAACCATGTTGCCTACGGTATATACAATGGAATACTACTCAGCCATAAAGAGAAATGAAGTCCTGACCCAGGCTACTAGAGGAATGAACCTCATAAGCATTATGCTGAGTGAAATAAATCAGCTTCAACAAGGACAGATTTTGTTTAATTCCACTCACATGAAATATCTGGACTAGGAAAATGAATAGAGACAAACACCTATCAATTGTTTCCGGGAATAGGTAGGAAGGTAAGTATGGTTGTTACATAATTTCATGTCAATTAGATAAATAAGTTGGGTGGAGTCTTTCTTAAACCTATATGAGTGTCCTTGGTTTCTTTCTCTAGACAACCCAGCCTAACACAGTAGGACCTGGAGGGGAAGTGCCAGCCCTGAGATGATACTGAGCTTCCATATGGGCGATGGCATAATTTTGGAATGGGTAAGGATGATATTTGAACAACATGCAGAATGTCACTTAATTATAATCTTGTAGAGCGTGGAAGTGTCAAATGTTTTGATGCATGTATATTGAGTACAATTTTTAAAGAGTGTATGCAAAAGAGCATATGGCAAGTCTGCATTACCATTTGCTGTTGCTCAGCTAAAAGTGATTTGGGCCTATGTAGTCCAATGGGAACCACAGAGGCTCAGGAGGAACTGGTACCATCTGGAAACTAAGACTTGTCTGACCAAATGCAGAGTCTCCCTTCAAGTAACTGACAGATCAGAGGCAGCTGATCTCTGCTGCAGAAGCAACAATTTGTCTTAATTCCTAGACCACTGCCACAACCATGCCTTGTTGCCCTCGGTGCCCTCCTTCCCAACCACAATAAGTCACTAGGATGCTGTGCTTCATTTAAAAATTAACAAACACCTTCTGTCTCCATCCTGGCACTGTTTTAGCTTATTTAGCATCATAACATATGTCATCTGCTTCCCTAAAATCTAACATGGACATGGCACAATGTGACTGATGATTTAGGCAAATGAGAAACAGCCTGCCCTCCAAACACACACGATGGCATTTGATTTGCTGTCAGTAGATGCTATCGTGTTTCTTCTCCTGTTTCCTGGAAAATAAATAGAGAAAAGAAAGAGGAAATGAAAAGGGCTGCAAGATGTTTAGCTCTGGTCCTTCTAGAAAGTCTAGGAAAAGTATGTGAACCCTGCCTGCCTTTAGATGCCCCACTCATCTGGCAAACAAGGATTGCCCACGGACTATGGACAAGATATGTGGATCTGGGGGGAGATATAACAATTGCCCCACCAGCAAAGAGCTTCTAGATTTACGGGAGAGCACAGGCCAGAACAGCTCGTAAAAAGAACAAGAAGAATCACAAAGGAGGGTGTGCACCAGCAACACTTCGTCCAGCTGCAGACACATGAAGGAAAAGCTTCCTTTGCCTTGAGACAAGTTTATGATTTCTGCTGCATCCCTTACCAACACCTTCACAAAGATCTAGGTTCTTGGGTTGTTTCATTCCAGGGCTGACATCTCCTTGGTAAAGCCATACTTTATGGACAACTCATGGTCCAAGAATTCCACCTATCTGTTCTGAAAGGGAGCCATGCTAAAACCCCTGGCTCAGACTTTCAGGACTGGGCACAACACAGCAAACCCACCATGGGGACACTCTCATTTCCATCACAACCTGGAATTGGCAAAGATATTTTCTTCCACTCACCATCTTTCAGTCAATATTTACTCAGCTATTAATTTATCCCTGAACATCAGAAAAGTGTTCAAACGTTATCGAATTGTCCATCTAATGGTAGAGGTGTGTACAAGGGATACAAGAGCAAGAGGCTCAGAGGTGATCAGTGGGTAACGAGAGAGGGATTCACCTTTGTCTTTTGTAGGAAGCCCCTGAGGTTTAGTCACATTGGCAGACTTTCCCTGGAGCAAGCAAATAAAGCTGCTCCCGACTAAGTTCCATTCCTGATCTGGTCTTGCCATGAGACTATCCAGGCTTTGTCCCAACACCACTTCCTGGAAACCACAAGTGGAAGGAGGTGGACCTTGGGAACATCATTAAAAAGAATGGGAATTACAGAACACTTCATTGTACTCATATGGAACTTATACACAGACCAAGAGATAGGACAAAGTGAGACTTTGAACAGGACAAGGTGATACTGCATGGTTTAAAATCAGAAAAGGTGTGCATCAGAGTTGTATCCTTTCACTGTTCTTATTCCATCCATATGCTGAGCAATTAACACAAGAAGCTGGTCTATGTGAAAAGGAACATGGTATCAGGATTAGAGGAAGGCTTATTTAATAAGTTGTGATATTCATATGACACAACCTTGCTTGCTAAAAGCAAGGATGACTTGAAATAATTTCTGATGACACCCAAAGATTGAAATCTTCAGTATTGGTTGTAACTCACTGTAAAGAACACCAATATGCTCACAAGAATAGCACGATCCACATAAAATAGGGAACATCATGACAGATGGAGAAAGATTAAAATTGTCAAGGAGTCCATTTTTCTCACATCCACAATGATGATCATGCACATGTTATACAAAATATTGCATTGGGTAAATCTGCTGCGCAAGACCTCATCAAAGTGTTGAGGGCCAAGAACATCACCTTGAAGACTAAAGTGGACCTGACCCAAACCATGGTATTTTCAATCACCTCGTGTATATGTGAAAGTTGGGTAAAGAATCAGGGAGATTGAGGAAGAATTTATGTATTTGAGCTCTGGTGTTGATAAAAAATATTGAAAAGTACGGGGGACTGCCAGCAAAACAAATACATCTATCTTGGAAGACATATTTAGCATGCTTCTTAGAAGCCAAGAATGGAAAAACTTCATCACACATACTTTGGGCATGCTATCAGGCGAAAGCACTCCTTGGAAAAGGACATCGAGCTTGTTAAAGTGGAGGGGCTTGAAAAAGAGGAGATGGATGAACAAAGTGACTGTTTCAATGGACTAAATCCAACCCAATTCTGAGGACGGCACAGTACTGGACAGTGTTTGGCTCTGTTGTGCATAGGTTCACGAAGCGTCAGAACTTAATAACATGCGCTTGTTGGACTACCAAGGATCAGCAAATACAGCTCAAAGACATATGCAGTGCTTTGAGTATATACAGGTAGCTCTGAAGTAAAATGAAAATTTCTAAAATATCTAAAATTATTCAGATAATGGGGATTTCATATGTCTAGAAAAATATATTTATGTCTCCAGAATTCTTCTTAAGTGCTTGTCAGGGACAGGATTAGCTCTTCCATCTCAAAGGCTTGCCAATCCCAGGTCTAGCCTAATGCTTCTTCCCTGCTCCAGGTCCTTAGTCATCCATTCCCACCGAAATATTCACTACCTGGTTCTTGTAGACCCCAAATTCCTCTACAGTCCCGAGGCCCGTGCTCAGTAAATGTTTAGGGATATTTTTCCATTCTCTCAGGGGGTAAAAAGATTGAACATAAAAATTGTCACCGTTCATATTATTCTCAAATAAGTTCTAAATTTCTCAGTAACATGCAATGTTATGATGCAAAGTCTCTCACCTAAAATGGTACCAGGTCTCTGCTGTGTGTTCCACTAAAAGAGGAGAAAGCTGGAAAACAATTGGGCTCAGACTCAGGCAGATCCAGTAGCCAGACTGATCCGAGTGGGGAGAAGTGTCTGGCGGTGAAAGTACTCTCTGCTCACCTTTTCCCAACGTCTAGTCTCCTTAAGGTGAAATGAAAGAGACCTAGATGGACAAAATCGAGAGCAGTGAACACTGATCACAAGGAGACAGACTGTAGCCTATTTGAAACAGAGCGCTCAGGCACAGAATGAATTGGCATGGAAGGTGGTGATCTCCTTGGCGCGGGGGACATGCAAACAGCTAATAGATCATAAATGGGTGAAAATATATATAAAAGGAGATGAAGGAAGACGAAGAACTTTGCTCCTGCGTCAATTAGGTGTCAGGCACTCTGTTTGAACTTTGAATCTGTTACATCATTTAATACCCACCATAGTGCTGAGGAAGATATTGTCATTTGCACTGTGCCCACGAAGCAACTATAGCTGGAAGAAGGGAGACAACATTAAAATGCTATAACTGGTGAGTTGGCCTGATGCCAAAGCTCATCCTTTTTCTATTGGAACATACTGCCTCCTTAGCAGGGACCAGGGACAATGTACAAGATTGATTTGTTCATATATGCAAACATCTGGGAGTTTCCACAGATTGGAGTGGACCTGGGGACACAGGAGAAAATGCCTGTGACACCAGTATAATGGAAGGCAGTTCCAGCAGCTGCTGAGCTCACCACAAGAAGGACTTGCTGGGCCAACACTCCTTCTCCTATGTATGTATAGATCGTGATTAGAGCTGTATAAGCCCCCAGTAAAATGAGATTTAAAAAAAAACATTTTATTAAGAACGAATCTAGATATCATGCCATTCTATAGTTCAATAATATCAAGCAGTACTGTAAAATTGCTACCACAGTTTTAAAACATTTTCTTCCTTCTTGAACTCCTTGATATCAGTTCCCCTTTATCCCTACCCACCACCTCCCCTACTGCACCTCCCAGAGATCTTTATTCTAGTTTTCTCTGTAGGTTCATCAATCCTCAATTTCATATACCAAAAAACATAGAAAAACAAAAAATGAGTCAAGGTTACCCACAATGTCAAAAGGCAACAGAGATAAAGCCCAATATGAAAAAAAGAAAGAGGAGAAAATATTAACTTTCAGATCAAGTCTACAGTGTATCAGAGAGAAAATCAAGAGGAAAGGTTCTAACCATTAAAGTCAGATTTATCATTCTAATCTACTATAGTCCTTTTGTCTCCTAGTCTCTCTGTCTGATAACCAAGTTATTCTCATCCTCAGTTATGGTTAGAGAAATTACTGGAGGAGGTTTATTCCCCGTGTAGATCCTGAAAATGTATTTTGGAATTCCACTGTCATCCATAAACTCTGCACATCAGAATCTCACAATTTAAGCTCTGATACATCTATTCCCTCTTTCAGATTTGGATTTGCAATCCTTGAATCACGGATGTTGCTGTGCTTCTTCCATGTGCCCTTAGATGACATCTTACTTAAATGGCTGCTTGTTTACAAACAAGCCTTTAAGATCCCATGCATTATTTTATCTGATAGCTGGCATCATCTAATTTCTTCACCACACATTGCTAAAGCACTCATCATGAGGGTGAGTATCAAGTGCTAATGTTCCTTTTGACCAGCCTACTGACAAAAGCATACAAAAAATGTGCTCCCCTCCACAATAAAAAAAACCCACTGCCATCATCAATTATGATTCATAGCAATCCTGTATGGCATAGTAGAACTGCTCTATAAGGTTTCTGAGACCATAAATCTACATAGGAGCAAATAACCTCATCATTCTCTCCTGGAACATTGATCTTGTGATGGACAGCCATATATTTAATCCACTGTACAGCCAAGGTTCCTTGTGTCTAAACAGGGTTACCCAAAGGTGATTGTCCCATTTTTTTTCCAATTCATTCACCTAGAAGCAGCATTTCCCAAAGCAAGTCCCCAGAACACAGAGCCATAGTCTGTTGCTTAGACTAAGATGATGGGTCCAAGTGGTGAGCTTGCCTGCAGGTTGCTCTTGCCACTGGAAGGTATCAATAAGTGCTGGTCCCTAGCAGAACTTCTTAAACATTTTCCACTCTCCACCCCTTCTTGCCTGAGCAAATTTTCTTCAATCTCAGGTATATAGGTACATAAAACAGGTAGACAAATCAAACGCTTGTAGTAGTAGTTGTTATTGTGTGCCATGAAATTGGTTCCAACTCATAGTGACCCCAAGCACAACGGAGTGAACCATTGCCCAGTCCTGCATCATCCTCACAAGTGTTCCTGTGTTTGAGCCCATTGTTGCAACTATGCTGTCAATCCATCTCCTTGAGGGACTTCTTCTTCATTGGCCTGCTGCTTGACCAAACATGATGGCCTCCTCCAGGATCTGGTTTCTCCTGACAACATGGCCAAAGTATGTAGAAGGAAGTCTCTCAATCTTGCCTCTAAGGAACACTCTGGCCTTACTTCTTCCAACACAGACCTGTTTGCCAATTTAGTAGTCGGTAGTATTTTCCATAGTCTTCTTCAGCATCAAAATTCAAATGCATTTGTTCTCCTGTTTTCTTTTCCAACTTTCATATGTATATGAGGCGATTGAAAATACCATAGCTTGGGTCACCTGCACCTTGGTCTTCAAAGTAACATTCTTGCTTTTCAGTACTCTAAATAAGTCTTGTGCAGTAGATTTACCTAATGCAAGTCTTCTTTTGATATATTTTTGACTGCTGCTTCCATGAACATTGATTGTAGATCCAAGCAAGCCAAAATCCTTGACAGCTTCAACCTTTTCTCCATTTAGGATGCTGTTACCTATTGATCCAGCTGTAAGGCTTTTGGTTGTTTTTACATTGAGTTCTAATCCATACCAAAGACAGTAATCCTTGGTCTTCATCAGCAAGTACTTCAAGTAATCCTCCCTTTTCCTTCACAGTTCTATGAACCAAATATTGAATGATGAGGAAGCATCCAAATAAGCGGGAAAGAATACACAGATTCACTGTAACAAAAAGAACTCGTCAACACTCAGTGAAATGCCTTGGCATAATCAACGAAACCCAAGTAGACATTTTGTGGGTATTATCTGCTTTGGGCCAAGGTCCAAATGATACCAGCAGTGATATCCCTTGTTCCATGTCCTTTTATGAATCCAGACTGAATCTCTGGTAGCTCCCTGTAATGTACTACTGTAACCATTGTTGGCTGATCTTCAGCAACATTTTACCGCCATGTGATATCAGTGATATTGTTTTATAATTTGAGCATTCTACTGGGTCTCCTTTCTTTGAAATGGGCACAGATATGGATCTCTTCCATTCAGTTGGCCAAGTATCTATCTTCCCAATTTTCTGGCATAGATGAATGAGGGATTCAAGTTTTTAATCAACTTAATGAAACATTTGGATTGGTATTCCATCAATTCCTGGAGCCTGTTTTTGACTAATACTTTCAGTGCAGCTTGAACTTCTTCCTTTAGCACCATTGGTTCTTACTCGTATGCTACCTCCTGAAAATGATAGAAGGTTGACTAGTTCTTTGGGGTACAGTGTCTCTGGTGCATTTTTCCATCCTCTTTTAATACCCACATCCATTCCACATTGTTCAATATTTTATCCATAGAATCTTTCAACATTGCAATTTGAGGTTTAAATTTTTTTCTTGAATCCTTTCAGTTTAAGATATGCTAAGAATATTCTTCCCTTTTGGTTTTCTAATCCTAGGTCTTGTACCCTTTATTATACTATTTATATCTGTCTGCCCAAGCTACCCTTTGAAATTTTATGTTCAGTTCCTTGACTTCATTCTTTCTTCCATTTGCTTCAGATATTCTATGATTAAAAACAAGTTTCAGAGTCTTCTGACATCCACTCTGATCTTTGCTTTAATTCTTGTCTTTTTAATGACCCTTTGCTTTCTTCATGGATGACCGTCTTGTTGTCCTCCCACAGTTCATCCAGGTCTCTGTCATTATTGTTCAATGTAGTAAATCTGTTCTTGAGATGTTCTCAAAATTCAGGCGGGATAGACTAAAGGTTGTATGTTGGATCCATGGTTTTGTTTTAATTTTCTTCAGCTTTATCCTGAACTTACATACGATCAATTGATGGTATGTTCCAAAGTCAGCCCCTAGCCTGGTTTTAGCTGCTGATATTGAACTCTCCATCATCTCTTCTCACAGATGTAGTTAATTTGATTTCTATGTACTCCATCTGTGGAAGTACATGTGTATAGTCACCTTTTGTGTTGTTGAATAGAGGTATTTGCTATGAGCAAGTTGTTGCTTTTGCAAAATTCTATCATGTGATTTCCAAGTCCATCTTTTCCAACTAATGTAATGTTCCTTCCATTTTGTTTCTATATTTTGCATTCCAATCACCAATAATTATCAATGCATCTAGATTGTATGTTTGATCATTTTCTGACTGAAGCCATTGGTAGAATTCTTTAGTTTCTTCATCACTTACTTTTGTGGTTGGTGCATAAATTTGAATAATAGTTGTATTTATTGGATTTTCTGAAGGTGGATAGATAAAATTCTATCACAGATACCATTGTACTTCATGATGGATTTTGCATGTCCTTTTTGACGATGAATGTCACACTATTCCTCTTGATTGTATTATTCCTGACATAGTAAACCACACACTTTTCTGATTTAAAATGGAGAATACCCACCCATCCACTTCAGCTAACTACTGCCCAGCATATCGGCCATTATCCTTACATTCAATTTTTGACCACCTCCAATTTCCCTTAACTTCACACATTTCAAGTTCTGATCATTTGCAAATGTTTACACCTGTTTCTCCTTAACCTGAGTCGTGCCTTAACAGGAAATGAAGATCCTGAAGACTACACTCGCACAGCCTTTACTCAACCGAGGTCGTCCTGGAAAATGACTCTGCGAAAGCAGCTCTTCCTCAGTGACCTTTCTAGTGCCTCTGACCTGCGGGACACATCCCCCAACAATCTCCCATAATGCTCTGCTTCCATTCATTAGGCCTTCACTCTCTGACAATGTTTCTAAGCTGTGTACTAGATTTTCAGTGGCTCCTTCCTCTGACGTGGGGAAACGAGCCCTTCTATGTTGTTTGTTCTTGGTCTGGAAATTCTGCTGAAACCTGTTCACTTTGGGTGACCCTGCAGGTCTTTGAAATCAATCAGTCACATAGCTTTCAGCATCACAGCAATACACTTAGTTAATAATAAGTCAGAAAGAAATTTATTTTAAAGCATTCTTTGGTATACATATCTTACCATTTATTAAGACTAAAATTTGCATAGTAATGAGATGTATGTGTTTATTTATTTTTACATAAGGAATTTAACCTTGGTGGATTATTTGATATTGCAGGACGCAGAGCAACTCTAACGCTTTTCAGAGTTTAGCAATATTTTGATTTTATAATCATCAATGCTGAGAACAATATATGTAGCACAAAATTGGAGAAGTTTGTTTAGGGCTATTTCAAAAATTGTTAGAAATTCTGTTCTAGTCACAAGTCAGAATTTATTTAACAATTCTTTTTGGGAACTCAAGTTTCAAACCTGTGTCACTTAATAATTTGGAAAATTCTTCATGAACTTTTAATGACCGATGATTGGCATTTTTTACTATTATTTCAACTGAGTATGGGTAACGAACCCAATTTTTTTTAATCAAAATTTGAAGTGAAGTATTTCTGAAACTGTATCTCCAGGGACTTCTGATGATCAATTGTAACTTACAATTAAATATCTGGGAAGGTTATTTTCAATTTTAAAATAATCTGTAGCTGTAAACATTTCTGAAGAACTGTTTTCCACCTTATTCTTCTAAATGCAAACTCTCCTTGTTAAATTTTCAATTTTTATCCTTTAACATAAACATGTTATACTTTTTTCCTCAAAGAAACATATCAACCCTCAAGATGGCGCCGCTGCGGAGGCGAGGCCTCTCAGAGGCAGGACCAGCGCATGCGCAGCGCGGAGTCCCGGGCCGGGACACAAAATGGCGGCAGCGGCACTGGGGAGGGCGAGGCGGAGGCGGCAAAACAGGCGGTGGAGCAGAACGTGTAGTAGCGTCCCCTGGAGTCCGCTCTGGGCAGCTGCTGACACAAGGAGTCCACGGGGCCCCTGTCCAGCCCTCTGCTGACCAGCCCAGTCACCTGTGCTGAGCCTTCCCGCAGGCCTCCCTTCTGCCTCTGGGACCCCGGAACTGGGGTCCATTCGGTGAGAGAAGAAAACCCTCTCAAGCTAGCATTGCAGACCCCAGAGGGTGAGAGAGACAGAGAGGGGGGTGCCCTCGTTCAGCCTTGAAACCCATGGGCTCAGCCTCCAAGGCACCAGGATTCCCTCCCCAGAAACCGAGGCGCTCATGGCCTTTCTCCCCTAGGTGATTCCAGAGCTTTCCGTCTCCATGGCCCCTGTGCTGCAGACACGTCCTGTTGCCACCGTCATTTTGTCTGCCAGACTGTACCGACAAAAGTAACCCTTCATATTCCCCTTTCCAAATTAACAACTGACATCCATATCTGAGTGTAAATAAAGTCACTGTCCCAACGCTTCCTATGATGTCATCAACAGCCAATCAGAACTTCTGACCAGCGAGTGATAACGTGACCTCACTGAGTTGATAAAAGTTTCAGCAAGCAAAAAAAAGAAAAGAAAAGAAGGAAACATGTCATTGAGTTCTTCAAAAATAATGGACAGATAACATAGTTTTGAAAGTCATAATTCATTATGAAAAATTTAACAAATTTCTTTTTTATGCTCCGTCAAAAATATAGTTTCTCTAATCTGTTTAACCTTTGCCCTCTTGAGAGCCACCTTACTTCTGCATGCAGTAAGAAGACTTGTAATTGGAGTCCACGGCTTTGCATAAGTTTAAAAACAAACAACCATTAAGGATACTTAATGAAGTTAATAATTTTGATAGTAGCTTGAAGTACAACATCTAAGTCTGGTGATTAATTTTTATTTCAAAAGCCTCCTGTTGGATCATGTGGTGAGTAAAAGTGGTATGCTCAATGCCACGACCTTTAACTGTTGCTACACGTCCAACATTCTCATGCATCGTGCTTCAGCACTGTACAGACACCCATGTAATTTTTCCAATGTAAACCCTTTATTTGTGAAGAATTCCTTGACTTTAAGATATATTTATATATATTCTTTCCTTGTGTGCCCTTTCAAAGGGCAGCCAGACAGTAATTCTTCATGTATGCTTCCTTCAGAGACATATCTTACATAAAGTAATAGCTGTGCTATATTAGTTGTTTCATCTAACTGAATTGCAAACTTTTGGCTTCCCTTAAGCCTGATAAGAAGCTGATGCAATTGGTCATTACTAATTTCAGAAATCCTTTTGGAAATAGTATCATTCAATAAAGGAATTTCATGAGTTTCTTCCCATACTTTATCCCATGAACTATTTCTGACATTTTAATTACAGCAGGTAACACAATATTTTCTTCTATCACATAGTTTTTTAAATAGCAATTAAATAAGAAGTTCCATTAGATGAAAGTAAAGAGTTTCCATTAACATTAACAAAATGTTCAGTAAATTATTTTTCTTTAATTTTGAAGGCATTTAAAATATTCCTTTGGTTTATTGTAGTATGCTGCATAATTGCTATTAAAAGGTCATTTTCATTTTGCTGGTTTCATGCTCTCCACAGCTAAAATTTCACTACAAATTAAACAAAGAGGCTTCTCCACACCATCACCATCATTAGGAGTAAATTCATATTGCAAAAAGGCTGCCACCTGTTTCCTTTCTCTTGTTAATGTAGGTGCACTCAACCTACTAGTGAAGACTTAGCTGCCGTATCATCAGTATTTTTACATCATCCGTCTAAATTTAGTCACTTATCCATAATAAAAATATTTTTATCTTAAAATATGGATAAATATTGATAATACTTTCTTACCAACAGACATGCACTTGCCTACTCCAAAATGTGCATAGCCTTTTCCCCTATCTTGACTTGACTTTCCCTTCAGCATCGCTTATCTTTCTGGTAGGAGTGTCTGTTCGTTTTGGGTGACCTTAGCATAATTTTGTTTGTCAGCAATTAAAGGTCATCTCCCACTCGCCCAATCTTGAAAATCTGACCCCAGCTGAAGTGAGGCCTCCTCTGTCAAAGTGATTTTTGAGAACTGAATATAAAGAGGATGCTGCATTTCAGCACGATACAATCCAGGGATATACTCTACTAATTTGATATTTATATGCTGAGGAATGACAGTAGAAAAATATTAAAAGTCTTTACTTTCTGTTATTAAACTATTATGTCTCTGCAAGAAACCGTGCAATCCACAAAACTGTCTCGACTCTGAGTCGATGTGCTTATAGCAGCACTCGGTGGCATTGCCTGGCGTGAGGGCACAAAACATGCAAAATGAACGTGCTGTGTGTTCAGAACCAAGGCTGCAGCAATGCAATATGGATAAACACTGCCTAAAACAGCTCAGATCCATTGCATATTTGATTTTGGATTAAGTTTTGGTCATGGTGCATTCAGAAACTTTATATTGTTGCCAAATTTTTCATGACCCACAGGTTGAGATGTTTTCGACTACCCTTGGGCCGGCCCCTGTGAAGTCTCAAGCTCATTTCCAACTTGCATCCTGAGAGGGTTCACTGCTCTCTTTAAAACAATTACTTCCCAGGACAGATGATCCCTTCAGGACCAGTCCTGACAGTGGCCATACTGGGAGGCTAGTGTGGAAAGGGGGAACCGATAACACAGATCTACATATAACCTCCTCCCTGAGGGATAGACAACAGAAAAGTGGGTGAAGGGAGACGTTGGAGAGTGTAAGACATGACAAAATAATAATTGTTTTATAAATTATCAAGGGTTTATGAGGGGGGAGCGGTGAGGGAATGGGGAAAATGAGGAGCTGATACCAAGGGTTTAAGTGGAGAGCAAATATTTTGAGAATGATGAGGGCAACGAATGTACAAATGTGCTTGACACAATTGAGGTATGTATGGACAGTGATAAGAGTTGTATGAGCCCCCAATAAAATGATTTTTAAAATTGCTTTCAAATTTATTTGACTGTGGCATTTCATATTCAGTCCTACGCAAATCACACCACTAAAGCCAATGTATAATGAAACAATACTTATCATTATTGTGTGGGACGACTGCAAATAGTTTCTGTCCTGTTTTCTTTTTACCATGGCTCAAGACCTTCTAAATCAATTTCGTGACACCATAGTTTGAAAACACTGATCGAGAAACCATCCTGATTGCTAGGTACACTGACCCAACTCTAAATCAGAGGTTCAGAGAAAAGGTCACAGAACTAAGAATCGAGACTCCAGCCCTAGCATCCCTGCTTCCTGGCAGCAAGACCTCAATTCAGTGGCTTCTCCTCCCTGAAACCCTGATCACTTCCATCCATGCTGGTACAACCTGGAATCAGACAGGAAGCAGATGAGGTTCTCAAGGAGAATTTAAGAGACATAAGCATTAGTAGCTGGATCAAACGCACCAGCCACTCTTCCGGAGAAAGTAAAGGTCATCCGCTCCTGCGAGAACCCTATATAAGCCAACATAAGTAAGGACAGATGGTAGGACGGCAGTAAGAGAGTACAGAGACGAGAAGAGGAAGCATATGCTGGAACCTGGAGGGAGAGCTGTAGGGGGACCCCCCACAGAGCACAGCCAGTACCCTTTAAGATGGATCCATTGCTGCATGGATCAGGTATCACATCTGATAAAGCAGAGGCAGTGTGGAGAGGGGCAGACTCCCTGTGAGGGGATTAGCAAAAGAACTACAGCAATGACCTGGACATGATAGCAGACTGAGCAGCATTTCTTTGTTGTACCCAAGGTCACCAGAGCCCGGCAACCTGAAGGCAGCCGACAACAACCCAGTATCCGTGGTGGTTGTCTCTGGTGGTCTTTGAATGGAAGGTACTACAATAAAGAAGGGATGAATTCCATAGCAGGGCTCCATCCATGGGGCGGACCCTCTAGGACTGGACAGATGCAGTGGCCTTCCACTCCTGTCAGTGAGGGGATCTTTGCAGAACCATGAAAGTTCAAGGTCCTGGGCCTATTTCAGTAGAGGAAAGCACTGGGATTTTCCAGAGGAACATAAAGAAAGGGTTGCTAACTTTTAGACTTCAGTCTCTTGGAAGGATTTTATTTTAAGCAGGGAAAATGACACAGCAAAAGCTTTCTTTAAAAAAAAAACTTTTTTAAAAAGAAAGAAAGAATTCCATCTAGCAGCTCTGTGGAGGATAGAAGGGAGAGATATTTTGGAGTCTGTGAGAAGGGATTAAATTGGAATGGCCCGGCCACTTCAGTTCCCTGTTGGACTGTAGGTAGCAGGGCTTGGGTGATAGAGAGGTGTTTTCGCCTTCAATTTCTGCAAATTTAATGTGCTCGTTTTCAGCAATAGTGAAAGAATCTAAACATCACCACTTTCCAGATTGGTTTGTGGGGCTCAGAATGGAACTACGAATCTCCTTGCCCTTGGCCGAAAGCACACAAAGGAAAGTGTTTGAGAACAGATGAGATGGCTGCTTTAAAAAATATCACACACAGGTGTCTGAAGAGAAAATTCATCCAATGTTTGTGGATTGAATTCCCCATCAGTCATAGAAGATTTAATTTTAATTAATGGAAAAGACGGGTAGAATACCTTTGGTTTCACTAGGGGAAAATATTTGAGTCTGGAAGATTTGTTCAAGATGTGAGTATTTGCTTGGTGCAAAAGAGCTAAGTAAGATGAGAAGCTCAAAGCTAGCTAATTTTGAGTGTTAACTGACTCCCAGGTTGCAATGTTTTATTGAACAATATTTAGTACATTTGCCACTTGGGTGGAAAACTTTTCATTCCAGCAGTACTCCCAAGCATCCCTCAGAAGGTACTCTGAACACCTTAATTAGCACCTATGAAAAGTGGCCCAAACGTGAACTACAAAAAGTGAAATAATAATTGGGGGATTTGCCATGCTTCAAAGCAAAGCCCTTCCCTATTCCTAGTTGGCAAGGATGTCTGCTGGGTTTCATGAATGTTGCATGCCATGTGTAATTATCTTGAATAATCACAACTCACCCAAGGTCCATGCCTGATGACGAATGGGCTGTGGCAGGCTCTATTTCTGATCTTCGTGTGGAATTATTCAGTAAGTAGACTTTATGGTGTTTGGGCACATAAACATACATATTTATCTCAACCCCTTGCAAAACTGACACCATATACTTTAAGACACTATCCTATTTGTGGGTAATCAGTACTTCATGAATATTAGATTTCTGTCTCGATTTCACTATCATTACTTTTTTCTTGGAAGAGAAAAGTCAGGACTCAATCATGTTCATGCCACTAGCAAGCAGCAGGACAAACTCCTGTCCCGGGCAGAAAGATGTTATCATGGAAGAGGTGAATTAGATCTTTCATCTACCTCTTTACCCTGACAGTCTCCTAGGTTCTCAATGAAATTCACTAACACCTTGCCTCATTGTCCAAGCCAAAAAGCTACCAAGTCAACCTCAAGTCGTGGTGGCTCCATTGAGTGTCGAAGTAGGCCTGTGCTCCATAGTGTTTTCTTTGGCAGCTTCTTTTAAAAGTAGATCAGCAGCCCTTTCTCCCCAGGAGTCTCTGGATGGACTCAATTCACACTTTCCATTAACAGCCGAGTGCTTTTTGCCGCAACTGTAAGATACACTAACAAACTCATCGCCATGGAGTACATTCTAACTCATAGCGACTCTGTAGGTCTGAGTAGAACTGCCCCTTTGGGATTTCCAAGACTTTATATCTTTCCATGAACAGACAGCCTAATTTTTTTTCCCACAGAGCATCTCGTTGGTGCAAAATTACTGACAGCGTAGTGAGCAGTTCAGGGCTCTTTGCCCCACCCAGAGAGCAGTAAGTGATTCTTACTAAACGACACAGCAAAGATGTGCCAATGGCACGATGACTGGAGAATAAAAACTATAAGGAAGTTGTTGGGTGACGCTTGTACATTGTCCAATGGGCACTGCATGGCAGCCAAGCTACAGTTCCTCAAGAGGCCAAACCCACTGAGAGATGTTTCTGTCACCAAGATGGCTCCAAGAATGTGTTTTTACATCTGACAGATGCTCAAAACTTCCCCCTAAATCAGGCACTTTCAACAGATAGAAAAGGAGACCTAATTTTAAAAAGAAAAAGAAACATTAAGGGAATTAAGCAGTTGAACTCTGGGAGATGGTCCAGGGCTAGGCTAGGCCCTGATAGCTCCATCACTGTCTTCTGAAAAACTTCTGCCCCATCAGGTAGCCTTGAATTCATTTGGTTCTCATTAGATGAGCAGACTATCTACCAAGCATGGCCCTAAGCACTGGCAAACAAAGATGAATTAGACAATCTGTCAGCCTGTGAGTCATTCATTTACAATCATTAATTTACTGGTCTCCTCCAGGGTGACAAACACTGCCATGCTCTGGGTTTACTGTGAAGAACAAACCAGATGCGGACCTATCCCCTTTATGCTGAAAGTTTGTGTGGGTAGATGTGTGATTGTGTTTTATTTGTTTTGTGACTAATTAAAAATTGTGCTAAGTATTATCATCAAATCAAGGAACTATATTTCACAGCAAGGATAACAGGAAAGATCTGATCTGGCCTGAAACATCAGAAAAGGTCACTATGAAGAAGTGACATTTGAACTGAGATGTGAAGAGTGGGACAAACATCTACGCAGTAGGGAAAAAGGTATAAAGACTTTGGCATAGCAAGAGTTTCACATGTTCAAGGAGGCAGTGCCAGAAGTCCTCTGCTGGGGCAGAGGCCATGAGGAAGTGTGGCAAGAGATGGAATGGGAAAGTGGTAGAGCCCGACTAAGGAGGGTAAGCTGGAATTCAAAGACCCCCACCAAGAATGGCTTTCATGGGAATTTTTAAGAAGTGATGTGTCAGTTCTCTGGCTTCACAACTCAAGTGTCAACTCATTGCCATCAAGTTGATTCCAACCATAGCAACCCTGTAGAACTTCTCTCTATTTCTGAGGATGTAAATATTTTATTTATATTATTTTCTTAAATTTTAATAAATCATTTTATTGAGGGCTCTTACAGCTCTTATAACAATCCATACATCAATTGCACCAAGCACATTTGTACATATGTTGCCATCATCATTTCCAAACATTTTCTTTCTACTTGAGCCCTTGGTATCAGCTTCTTTTTAGACTGCTTCCTCCCCACCCCATCACTCCCACCCTCTTGAATCCTTGATAACTTACAAATTATTTTCATCTTCACATTTTATACCATCACTGTCTCCCTTCACCCATGTTTCTGTTGTTCATCCTGCTGGGTGGGTCAGGGGACAGTTGTATGTCCATCATTGTGAACAATTCTTCCTTTCTCCCCTTCTCTCCCAACTTCCCCCTGCCCTCATGGTATCGCTACTTTTATTTTTGTACCTGAGCGATTTATCTGTCCTGGATTCTGTGTGTTCAGAGCTCTTATCTGTACCGGTGTACAGTCTCTGGGCTAGCCAGATTTGTAAGGTAGAACTGGGGTCATGACAGTGCGGGGAGGAAGCATTAAAGATTTAAAGGAATGTTGTATATTTTGTTGGTGCTATAGTGCACCCTGGCTGGCCTGTCCCTTCCTTGTGACCCTTCTGTAAGGGGATGTCCAATTGTCTAGAGATGGGCTTTGAATCTGCATTCCAACTCCCCTCATTCACATAGAAATAGTTGTTTATTTTGGGTCTTCTGAGGACAGATACCTATTCCCATCAACACCTTGTGATCAAACAGGCTGATGTGCTTCTTCCATGTGGCTTTGTTGATTCCCTGATAGATGGCTGCTTGTTTAACTTCAAGCCTTTAAGACCCCAATGCTATATCTTGTAATAGCACCATAATTTTCTTCACCACATTAGCTTATACCCCCATTTTGTCTTCATCAATCATGTTGGAAAGGTGAGCATCACAGAATGCCAGGTGATTAGGACAAAGTGTTCTTGCATTCAGGGAGGACTTGGGTAGAGGCCTGGTGTCTGTCTGCTACCCTAATACTTAACCTATAAATATATGTATATAGACCTATATGCCTATCGCTATATAGTAATAAATTTATACACATACATGCCTATGTTTATACCTCTATAAATGTCTTTTGACTGCTAGTTCTTTCCTCTATTTCCTTTTACTTTCCTCCTGTCCCACTATCATGTTCGACCTTTATTCTGCTCTCTCTACTTCAAGGCTATAAATCTTCATAGGAGTAAAAAGCCTCATGATTTTCCCTTGGACTAGCTGGTGGGTTTGAACTGCTGATCTTGTGTTTAGCAGCCCAAAATATTACCCACTACACCACCAGGGCTCCTCTGGCTTCACAACTCACTGCCATCCTGTCAATTCCAACTGAAGGCAAAGCTGTGGGACAAAGTAGAACTGCCCCTGCTCATTTCTGAGACTGTACATCTTTATGGAAGTAGAAAGTTTCATCCTTCTCTGGTGGCTTCACAGAGGGGAAGGAAAATCACCGCCATCCGCATCACCTACTATAAGCCGGCTTCTAGGAGGCTGGGGTCTGACATGCCTCCACCCTCCAGCTGTCCTTGTCATTTCGAATATCAGTCATCCCTCCCACAGCACTCTCTAGCCCCTGTGCTGGCCACTTCCTATCATGGCCACACAGAGCTCACAGACAACATTCAAGATTATGGGATTTGTTAACAAGCTACAAATGCTCAGGATACAATTATTTAGCAGTGACTGCGTGCAGGCAGGCCTCTCTCTGGTCTTTGATCTTTCAGCTACATGGTCCCTTGACCTCTACCCTGCTCATGCAATGTGACAAAATTCTTTAGGGATGACAATAAATGCAAAAGTGCATGCCACTTCACTGTAAGCCTCAGTTTCAAGACACTCAACTCTAGCTCTGTGATTCAGTAAACCTAGCTCCTCTAATTATATGCTTGGAGGAATCTCATTCCACTAGGCAACCAACGGCAATCAGCTTGACTTCCTCCATGGGCTGGGAAGTCAACTGCCATGTCTCATTCTTTGACTCTTGATTCTGCTGTATCACTCCTCTGTCACTCATTGACTGCCCCTCCTGGATCAAGGAGTTTCAATACACAGGGATCTCAAGGTTCAAAGGACTCATTTCTGGCTCTTTTCAATTAGCAGAGGTTAATAAGATCCTCCTCCACCCTCTTCTTATGAGATGGTTCATTTTATACCCAACAAGATGACAGTCACAATCAGCAATCACTCTTAACTGAATCATATCAGCATCTCACCACACATGGTCCCTTGGTCTCTACCCTGACTGAGATCCATAAGGAAGATGTTTGGTTGGAATAACAAAGACCATGGCTAGAAATGCCATGTTAAATAATTCACTATGCTGAAGAAAATGGTCACAATGTTCTCTAACCTCTAACTGAAATGCAGTTGTCTCTGTGACTTTGCCATCAATAGGAACTACAGGTGTTTTCAAGTCGCATTACAGTTGTTGCAAATGTAGTGCTGTATCATTTACACCCACTACTACTTTGAAATTAGCACAATGACTATAATCGCACCCATATCCTTTCTGTAGTGTGGCGCTAAAGAAAGACATGAAGAAATTGAATTGTCTCCCAGATGTCGGACACCGAAAGCGAAAGCATGAATGCGGACCCCTGTCAGATACTATTCATGGCCAGACATAGGAGGTGAGGCAATGTGCTCTGCTAAAGAAAATGAGATTTGGAAGGGAGCCAAAACAAAAGAGTCTGAATGAGAATCCTGGATTGGTGGAGGAATAAGGGGCAATTGAGCAGGGTCACCAGGGGACTGCAGAGCCTTTACAAGCCCCAGACAATGTCTCTCTTAAGGTTCATTGAAGAGGAGCTGTTCAAGAAAAGGTATTATCATATGACACAGGTCAAGTCTCTAGAAAAGTGGGAGTGATGCTTGGATCCACAGGGGATCCAGAGGTATCCAACACAGCAGATGCTTCAACTGTAAGTCTACACAGCAGGTGCTTTCTTGGTACCACCTCTTACTACTGCTCCTGTACAGAGTGCGGTAACGTTCCCCCAAAGTAACTGAAGAAAATGCGTACACAGGTTGCTGCTTGGAACAGTTTTGCATCTAGGCTTATAGCCCTGCCTGAACCCTCAAGCCATATCAAGATTCCTGGAACGGGACTCCAGGCTACCCCTTTCACTAGACCATGCAGAGAAAGTTGGAACAGAGAACTAGAGAGTGATCCAATTGCTTGTTCATATGGTGGAAGTATTATAGACACCTTGGTCTCTACTGCACATTCTTTCGGTCTTCCTTCTGATGCGGACATCAATGAAAACGCCACGGAAAGCTTTGCCCACCCAAACAGATCAGGAAACAGAGTCTCAAGAAGGTAGTTACCATGCCTATAAACAGAAAATGCATCGTCTCATGTGCAGCAGGCCTCATGACCCTCCAGAGGGCTGCGTTTGATCTCCTGGGAGGGTTGAGTCAGAGGACAAGAGTCCCTGTGGATGTTCCTGCTTTTAGTAACTGCACACTAACTACCCGCATCATATTCTAGCCTTTCTTCTCAACCAGAGGGACACAACAGAAGAGGCAGTGCTTCAGAAAGCAGACATCCGAACCCAAGCACTCCAAGTTTTCTACCTGTTGAACAGAGCTGATGAAGATACCAAGTTGTTCAGTGGCTAGTTTGTCAAAAAGTACATCAGCATATTTAGGAAGGACCACAGGTTGGGAGACAATGGCTAGATGAGCATGAGGATTCTGATGACTTTTTGTGACAACCTTGCCCTTTCCTAGATGACTGGGTCATGAAGAGGAGCCTTCATTTATTCTGAGCATAGTGACAGGTGGAAGTGCAAGGAACTAAAGATGATGGAGGACAGAGTAATGGTCCCAAGTTGAATGGCTACGTGTCCTGGAAGATAGAAGAGATGAGACAGAAGGGAGGGGACCAATATGCCTGTGGAACCCACCCCATTTAGGAGAGATGGTCATGGTGTAGGTTTCTCAGATGAGTTCCCCTTGTTCCTGCTTCTCAATGCTGAAAGAATTCATGGGGCAGAAGCATTTTTTTTTTTTTTGTAAATCTAGTAACTTTTAGGAGGGAAAGGAAAGTTTCAGATAATACACTACAATCCGAATGTGCTACATGCAGATAGCACATGCTATCTCTAGAAAGTGTGTAAGGCCTCATGGTGTGCGGGGAGGGTTCACAACTGAAAATGGCCACTTTGGAGGAGTTCAAAAAACCACGTGGGAAAATGGCTGGTTAAGAGGAGGCCCAGAAACACAGTGAGAAGTGCTGGGATCCAAGGAGAGCGCCTGCAGAAAGAGAGCAAGCTGTGGAACCGAATAGGGGGAGAGGGAGTGTATGCAGGCCTCGCCTAAGGGAGAGACCCCGCCCTCCAAATTGAAAGAGAGGGCGCCTGTCCTCCTTTCTGCTTCTTATTCTCTCCTACCTATACGTGGCAGGGAAGACCCAATGTGACCAGTTTTCTGATTTTTAAAGAGACCTGAGAGGTCTGTTCATTCGTGTGATAGCTTCTGGTTTTTGAATGCTGACACTGAAGTCCAATTATAAAACAAACAAACCCTATGCAAGGTTTATGTGTTTGCACCTGAGAGCTGGATGTAGAGGCCACCTTGGTGTCACTGGTGAGACTGGGTTCATTCCCAAAGGGATTCCTTGTACCTTGGGCCCAGTGTCAGGATCCAGAGCCTCTTTTTGGGGAAAAGGCGCCCAGGTTCAGAATTGTTTTTAAAAGCTGATTGTAAATGAGCTGGAAAAGAAAGGAATTAAAACGATTACAGTCGTTTTAAGAAAGCATTGCTAGTCCATGGATCATTTACTATTGGTCATCGAAACACATGCAACTGTGCATGCCCTATGGCTGGCTTTCTTTTTTTTAACAATTTATTGGGGCTCATACAATTCTTATCACAGTTCATACATAGACATACATCAATTGTATAAAGCACATCTGTACAGTCTTTGCCCTAATCATTTTTTTCTCCTCTTTTCTTTTTTTACATTTTATTAGGGACTCATACAACTCTCCTATGGCTGGCTTTCAAACCTCTGTATCTTTGGAGTTTTTAATTTATTTAGAAGCACTATAATAAGCAGCACATGACAATTACTTCCTTCAGTACTCCTTGTAATCAAGATAAATTATCTTGCTATTGATGAGAATGGGATATGAAAACCTATAGAGTTCTCTAGAGGAGGATAAACTCCACATTATGCTCACCATATTTGAATTTTGCAGCAAAATCATTTTGGGGTCAATCAAAAACTCATTCCCCCAAACTTTTATTGCCATTCATCCGAAGTCACCTCCAGAAATAATTAACAAACCATACCAACAAGTTAGTGTTTAGCCTAGCAGTGAATTGTCTTGCTATTATTACTAACCCCTTATAGAGCACTTATGCCCTCAGACCAGTGGCATCATTTGACACTCGCAGGTGTATTATTGCAAATGCATTCACATATTATTCATATTTATTTACAATTCCTTTCCTTCCACTGTCAAACCACTTCTTATGAAAACAGAAAGTAAAATTAACCATATAGGAATTTTTGTAAACACAGTAAATTCAATTTGCATTCTCTCCACTTTCATTTCTCCCTCTTATTTTATTAATACTTTTATTAGGGGCTCTTAGACCTCTTATGGCAATCCATACATTCATCCAGCTTGTCAAACATATTTGCATATATGCCGCCATCATCATTTTCAAAGCATTCTCTTCCCACTTGAGCCCTTGATATCAGCCCCTCCCCCCATTTCTTCCCTCTCCCTACCGGACCCACACTCCCTCACAAACACTTGATAAGTTATAGATTATTATTTTCATGTCTTACATCGTCCTCCATAGCCCCTCATCTACTTTTGTGTTATTCATCCCCCTGGGAGGGGGTCCTAGTTTGATCCTTGTGATCAATTCCCCCTTTCTGCCCCCACCCTCCCCTAATCCTCCTGGTATCTCTGCTCTCCTTGTTGGCCCTGAGGGGTGTATCTGTCCTGGATTCCCTGTGTTGCTGGCTCTTATCTGTAGCAGTGTGCATGCTCTGGTCTAATCTGATTTGTAACATAGAATTGACGTTATGATAGTGGGGGGAAGAAAACATTAAAGAGCCAGAGGAAAGTTTGTATTTCACCAGTGCTATACTGGCTCATGTCTTCCCTGGGACCTCTCTGTGAGAGGATGTCCAGGTGCTTTGCATTTCCTAGCTAATGTCTCTTTCACCAGAAATGGGCCTTCCACGGTGGTCCTTGTTCTTCCTGCCCTCCGCCGAAGCTTTCTGCAGGCCAGTGGGATGCCCTTCAGGGCAGACCCCTCCAGGCAATCTTGAAACTCTTCGTGCACCTAACTTCTCCTGTGCTAGTGCAGTTTAATTTGTTTTCCTCTTACTCCACATCTTCATTACAAAAGCTCCTTCTTTTCAGCCATCTTATAGTCATATCTTCCCAAGTGACTTCTCAGTTGCAGTTTGCCCAATCCTCCCCCTGCAAAGAAGGCTGCGGTGAGAATGGAGGAAAGGAGACAGGACAGCGAGGGAGCAGTAGCCGCATCAGCAAACACTCCCGTGTAATCTCAGTGGTGAGCCCTGTGCGGTAGGAGTGTGTGTGATCTTATTTTATTGGGTTCTCTGTTTTTTGGGATTTTAACACTTGTTGTCAGTGAAGATATGTGCTTGATCAGTGTCCCTAGGAAAAAGGAGTGCGATAAAATTTGTTTCTTCACACTTGACTGGAGGAGCATTCTCGGGAAAGTGAAAGTGCGTCTAGAAATCCAGACCCATTGCCATCAGTTGGAGGCTGTGGCAGGGAAGGTTGGGTGGAAATGGAAAGCTAATAACAGTGAGTGCCAGAATGAAGAAAATGCACCTCTCCCCAAACTATCATGATCCCAGTTCTATCTTACAAATCCGGCCAGACCAAAGCATGTACACTGGTACAGATAGCAACTGGAAACACAGGGAATCCAGGGCACTCTGGACCCCTCAGGATCAGTGGTGAGAGTGGTGATACCAGGAGGGTGGAGCGAAGGTGGGGTGGAAAGGGGGGAACTGATTACAAGGATCTACATATAACCTCCTCCCTGGGGGACGGACAACAGAAAAGTGGGTAAAGGGCGACGTTGGACAATGTAAGATATGACAAAATAATAAATTATCAAGGGTTCATGAGGGAGTGGGGAGCGAGGAGGGAGGAGGAAAAATGAGGAGCTGATGCCAGGGCCTTACATGGAGAGTAAATGTTTTGAGAATGATGAGGTCAACGAATGTACAAATGTGCTTTACACAATGGATGTATGGATTATGATGAGTTGTATGAGCCCAAATAAAATGAATTTTTAAATGAAGAAATGTTCTAGAACTGTCTATAGTGATAATTGTATAACTTCTTGATATGAGTAAATTATTGAATTGTGTGATATTTGAATTATTTGCCAATAAAAGTGTTAAACAATTGATCGGCTCATAGAGACCCTAGAGAATAGACTAGCACATCCCCACAGGGCTTTCCAGACAACCATATTTACAAAAGCAAACAGCACATCATTCTCCTACAGCGTAGCTGCACCGCCATGGCCCCATAAACATATCCCAAATGGTGGGAGTTGTTCCCAGCTTCACCAGAAAACGTGCCTGATTTCTTGGTCACGTCGACAGGGCTTTGCACACTTTCCTCACTCTTAACCGCTTATCACCCAAGAAATTTGCAACGCTGGCTGCCACGCACTACCAGAAACCCCTCACACTCATTACAAGTTTGATTTTGAATTAATTTTTGGTCATGGCATATTCAGAAACCTTTTACTGTGGCCAAATTGTTCACAACCCCACATTCAGTTAGGTGACCCCAGATGGGGTTGCAGTCCACAGCTTAAGCTTTGACTTGGAACATATCCAGAATGGCCACCAGGAACGATGTCACTTGCTGGTGCCTTTGTCTCTCCTATTGGCTTGCTAACTGCCCCACAGGTGCAGCTCATGCTACCCAACTCCTTGGGCAGCCCCTGGAAAAGCCAGGGTGTCTTCCATGATCAGGCCCACGTGGTGCACAGAAGCAGCCAGCCCTCCTTCTCTCCCTGCCATGCGCAGGGACTCCTTGGTCTGCAGAGCTGACAGTGGGAGCAGGAGCCAGGGCTTTGTGAGCACACTCGTAGCCTGATCTATTTCCAGGGTTGCTCCAGCCAAAAGCAAGGCACACAGCCAAAGCCCAGTAACCACATTTACTTCTCTCTGATAACAATAAAAAGTGTTCCTTAAAACAGGCCATTAAATTTAAATGTATCTATCCCTTTAGTCTTTGCTTCTTGACGGCCTATTCCAACTCCTTTACATCCCAGGTACAAACTAGACACAGTGCTTTGAGACAGAGGTTGTAAACCACAAAGCCCACAGGGGCCAGACCAGTAGCATAAATACCGACATGCACTCAGAGGCGGCCATGAAAAGTGCAAGGGCTGTGGCATGTGGATTCGTTCATAACTGCTCAGCTCCAGTCTAGCATTGTCACAGCTCATGTCTACTCTCCAACGACTTTAAATTGGAAATCAAGACTGGCCTGGATTATCTTTTATTTTATTGTTGAGATCAAATAAATGTGCCTGGTCCAAATATTTGGATCAAATAAAGCATGCCAGTTGACACTAGATTTTTATCTAGCTGACCACCAACCTGTGACATTTGTTTTTAAAAGAACAGTGTCAAACGTAGAATAACTTCATTTGTTCAGCCTTTGCATTGCCCCTAAATATTATTTTATACTTACTAAGCATGTTCATTTACATAACATTATTCAATGTAATGCATGGACATCCTTCTTAATTTTCAGTACACTCTTATTCTATACTGATCACATTGCTGATGTCAGGTCATCTTGGCTCAAAGCAGAGAATACCAGAAAGATACTTACATGTGTTTCATTGACTATAAAAAGGCATTTGACTCTGTGGATCGTAATAAGCTGCAGAAAACCTTGAAAAGAATGGTCATTCTAAAACACTTCATTGTGCTCATGTGGAACTTGTACGTGGATCAAGCGGCAGTGTGCAAAGAGGCCAAGGGGATATTGCATGGTGTAAAATCAGGAAAGTTGTTCAGGAGGGTTGCCTCTTCTCACCATACTTGTTCAATCTACATTCCGAGCAAATATCAGGAGAGCTGAACTATATGAAGAAGAGTGCAGCATCAGAACCGGGAGAAGGCTTATTAAGAACCTGTATAAGCAGATGACAAAAGTTTACTTGCTGAAAGTGAGGAGGAACTGAAGTACTTGCTGATGAAGATCAAGGATAGTAGCCTTCAGTATGGATTACAACTCAGTGTAAAGAAGGCCAAAATCCTCACAAGTGTACCAATAGGTAACATCTTGATAAATGGAGTAAAGGTTGAAATTGTCAAGGATTTTGTCTTACTTGAAACAACAATAAATGCTCATGGAAGCAGCACCAAGAGATAAAATTGATGTATTACAGTAGTTAAATCAGCTGCACAAAACCTCATTAGAGTATTGAAGAGCAAAGATGTTTCTTTAAGGACTAAGGTGCCTGACCCAAACCATGGTACCCTCCATTGCATCATATACATGTGAAAGTTGGACATTGAAAAAGGAAGGACTAAGAAGAATAGATGAACTTTAACTGTGGTGCTGCAAAAGAATATTGAAAGTACTATGGACAAAAAGGGAAAACCAGGCCTGTCTTAGAAATAAGGCAAGAGTGCTCATTAGAAGCAAGGATAGCATGACTTCATCTTACATATTTTGGACATATTGTCAGGAGAGACCAGGCTCTAGAGAAGGACATCATGTTGAGTGAAGTGGAGGGATGGCAAAAAAGAGCAAGGTCCTCAAGGAGAGGGATTGTCACAGTAGTTGTCTCAATGCACTCAGGCATTAAGGATCAATTGTGAGGACAGCACAGGACCATGCAGCATTTGAGTCCGT
The DNA here is from genome assembly GCF_050624435.1 of Tenrec ecaudatus. Lineage (NCBI taxonomy): Eukaryota > Metazoa > Chordata > Mammalia > Afrosoricida > Tenrecidae > Tenrec > Tenrec ecaudatus. Next base: position 106,007,104 of record NC_134544.1, read on the forward strand.
TTTAAATAGGGTCACTATGGGTAGGAGCCAATTCAATGGTACCTACCAAAAATAACAACACTATCACCCTCACTAGACTACTTGTCTGTCAGTTGGTTTCACTGAGCTGTAAATTAACCAAAAAGTGTCCCTACATGTAATGTGCACAGAAATCCAATCTCTAGACATAGCTTTTTTTTTTTTTAAGAAAGAAAGAAAATTAATTTGTTGAGAAGCCCTGAGCAATGATCCAAGAAGATTCCTGGGTTTTCAAATATCTAGAGATTTTCAGAAGTACAGGGAAATAGAGAGGTAATTTATACATACTCACAAAAGATGGTGAGGTAAGACTAGGGATTGGTGAATTTATGTGCGCTTCCATTTGTAAAAGTGCTACATAACTTTTTACTTCCTGTGCAGGCATTCAGGAAGCACTGGGGTTTGGGCTCCAGGAAATCAGGAAGTTTACCTGAAGGGGTTAATACATCTGACATTAATCCAAGTTGCAATCAAGATGTGTTGATAATTATTGATTATTGGGATGTAAAAGTGGCAAACAGAGATGAAGGATAACTCAAAACTCACTTCTATCTAGTCAATGCCAACTCATAGTGACCCTTAGGTTAGGGTAGAACTCTCCTTGTGGGTTTCTGAGACTGTAACTCTTTCTACAAGAAGAGAAAGGCCTAAAGCTGCTGTTTGGCACAACTAGTTGTTTTGAACTCCTAACCTTGTGGACTGCACCGCAACACATAACCACTACACCACCAAGTCTGGTTTAAAAATAAGTCCTTGATGATAGAAATTATGCCAGAGAGCACATAATAAAACTTTATAAGATCAATCACTTATTCACTGCAATTACTTTTTTTTCAACAACATAAATGACAGCTATGCATGCAGGTCCTGCCAGATGGAATAAACAAGAATCAAGTAGACTACATCTGTGGAAAGAGACAATGGAAGGGCTCAATATCATCTGTCTGAATAAAATCAGGGGCCAACTACATCAAACTTATTCTTGAAATAGTCTAAATTTAGGTTTGAACTTCCATATGATCAATTCATGGAAGTTTACACTGAACTTAAACAAAATCAAAACAAGTCCAGGGAAGCCAAATTACAGTCTTGAATCCATTCTATCTAAATTAAAGACTATTTCAAGAATGAATTCAAGACATTGGATACTAATGACAGAAGACCACACAACTTGTGAGATGGCGTCAAGGACATCATACATACAGAACTTGAAAGGTCATTAAAAAGAAAGAAAAGACCAAAGCAGATGTCAGAAGAAGCTCTGACACTTGCTTTAGAACAAAAAAAACTAAAGCGGTAGAGAAACAATGAAGTAAAAGAACTAAACAATCACATTGCCAGTCCCACTATGAGATATGATGTCCCTCATTGACCAATGGCCCTGCAGGGGACAGCATCGGAGACACAGTGTGAGAATTGCGCCCAAACTGATCCCACCACACCGAGGCAAAGCACTGGGGGAGTGCAGTGGAACAGCAAGGGAATGGAGCAGCAAGGTCCCCAGGGAATGCTTTAAGTGGACTTTGCGGCAGGGCGTGGTGCCACAAGAGACTGGACTGGAAAAGACTCCTAAAGGCCAACAAATGTTCTTTGAAATAACTGCAAGCGTTTCTTTCTTGCTGTGTTTCTTTTGTTCTTTGTCAGTAGTTTGTTGTTGTTGTTTTGTTGTATAGTGTTTCTTGGTTTTGATATGTCTTGTTTTTGTGCATGTTATTATCTCCACAGGTCTGCCTAAATAAGATGGAGTGGATTAACTATCTGGAGAAAGAACAATGGTACCGACAGTTCCAGAGTGACATGGGATAGGGGGAGGTGGGGGGTAAAGAAGTGGTGTTAACAAACCCAGGGACAAGGGAACAACAAGGGATCCAAATTGGTAGTCAGGTGGATGTAGCAGGCCTGATAGGGAATGATCAAGAGTAAGGTGACGAAAAGGTATAGCTGAAACCCAGGTGGGGACGGAGCATGATAGTGAGAAAGAAGGAAAGTCAAGGGAAAGAGAGGAAAGAGCTAGGAGGCAAAGGGCATTTATAGAGGTCTAGACAAAGATGTACATATGCAAATATATATATATATATATATATATATATATATATATATATATGGATGGGAAAATAGATATATGTGCCTATATTTATAGGTTTAGTATTAAGGTGGCGGAAGGATCTTGGGCCTCTACTCAAGCACTCCCTCAATGCATGAATGCTTTCTTCTATTAAATTGGCATTCTATGAGGCTCACCCTCCTGACACAACCGCTGAAGCCAAAGCAGGTAAAAAAGCAAATGTGGAGAAGAAAGCTGATGGTGCCCGGCTATCAAAAGAGATAGTGTCTGGGGTCTTAAAGCCTTGAAGATTAACAAGCGGCCATCTAGCTCAGAAGCAACAAAGCCCACATGGAAGAACACACCAGCTTTTGTGATCACTTGGTTCCAATTGGATCAGTTATCAGGCATCAAAAAACAAAAAATCATATCATTGGTTGCACACCTTCATGATACGATCGCCAAGGACAGACCGGTTCATAAGCAAATGTGGTGAAGAAAGCTGATGGTGCCCGGCTAACAAAAGAGATAGTGTCTGGGGTCTTAAAGGCTTGAAGGTGAACAAGCGGCCGTCTAGCTCAGAAGCAACAAAGCCCATATAGAAGAAGCACACCAGCCTGTGTGATAATGAGGTGTCGAAGGGATCAGGTATAAGGAATCATCCACACACACAAAAATCTTACCATAGCGAATGAAGGGGGAAGTGCAGAGTGGAGACCCAAAGCCCATTTGTCGGCCACTGGAGATCCCCTCTCAGAGGGGTCTAGGGGAAGAGATGAGTCAGTCAGGGTCTGATGTAACACCAATGAAGAATACAGCTTTCCTCCAGTTCCTAAATGCTTCCTCCCCACAAACAACCATGACCCGAATTCTGCCTTGCAACTCTGGTTAGAGCAGAGGATGTACACTGGTGCAGATAGGACCTGGAGGCACAGGGAATCCAAGGCGGATGATATATTCAGGACCAGGGCTGTGAGGGGCGTTACTGGAAGGGGGAGGGTGAGTGGGTTGGAAAGAGGGAACTGATTACAAGGATCTACAAGTGACCTCCTCCCTGATGGACGGACAACAGAAAAGGGGGTGAAGGGAGACGCCAGACAGGGAAAGGTATGACAAAATAATATTTATAAATTATCAAGGCCTCATGAGGGAGAGGGTAGCGGGGAGGGAGAGGAAAAAAGAGAGCTTGATGCAAAGGACTTAAGTGGAGAGTAAATGCTTTGAAAATGAGGAGGGCAAAGAATGTACAGATGTGTTTTACACAATTGATGTCTGTATGGATTGTGATAAGAATTGTATGAGTCCCTAATAATTTTTTTAAAAAAGAAAAATTATTACGGAGACACACTGGTTGAAGAACAACAATCCGCTACACTGCTTAACAAGTTTACAAGAAGCAGAAAGAACTATCCATGAATAAATATGACAATTGGAAATTTCTGGGTCTGATCATATTCTAGAAATTGGTGGTTCAACACCTGCAGAAATGGCATTGGACCTGTGGCCGACACTTGGGCCTTGGGTCTCCACTCTGCACTTCCCCCTTCATTCAATCTGATATATATATATATATATATATATATATATATATATATATATATCCACATATATATACATATAAATATATATATCCTTTTTTTTTGCATGATACCTTACACCTGGTCCCTTTGGCACCTCGTGATCGCACTGGCTGGTGTGCTTCTTCCATGTGGGCTTTGTTGCTTTTGAGCTAGATGGCCGCTTGTTCACCTTCAAGCTTTTAAGACCCCAGACACTATCTCTTTTGATAGCCGGGCACCATCAGCTTTCTTCGCCACATTTGCTTATGCACCCTTTTGTCTTCAGCGATCCTATCATGGAGCTGTGCAGCCAATTATATGATTTTTAGTTCTTTGATGCCTGATAACTGATCCCTTCGGGACCACTCAATCACACCGGCTGGTGTGTACTTCCATTTGGGCTTTGTTGCTTCTGAGCTAGATGGCCGCCTGTTTATCTTCAAGCCTTTAAGACCCCAGTCACTATCTCTTTTGATAGCCAGGCACCATCAGCTTTCTTCACCACATTTACTTTTTCACCCACTTTGGCTTCAGCAGTTGTGTCGGGAGAGTGAGCATCATAGAGTTCCAATTTAATAAAAGAAAGTATTCATGCATTGAGGGAGTGTTTGAGTAGAGGCCCAAGGTCCTTCCGCCACCTTAATACTTAACCTATAAATATAGGCACATAGATCTATTTCCCCATCCTCATATATATATTTGCATGTACATACTTTGTCTAGACCTCCATAAATGCCCTTTGACTCCTAGCTCTTTCCTCCATCTCCCTTGACTTTCCTCCTGCCCTACTACCATGCTCCATCACCACCTGGGCTACAGCTATGCAACCTTACCCTTGATCATTCCCCATGAGGCCTGCCACTCTATGCAACCTTACCCTTGATCATTCCTCATCAGGCCTGCCACTCCCCCCTCTCTATCATTTTGGGTCCCATGTTGTTCCCTTGTCCCTGTGTTTGTTAACACCACTTCCTTACCCCCCTAGCCCCCCACCCCAAATCCCCCGGAACTGTCAGTCCCATTGTTTTTCCTCCAGATAGTTCATTCAGCCTGTCCTACTCAGACAGACCTGTGGAGACACTAACATGCATGAAAACAAGACAGAGGAAAACAAAGCAACAGTATACAATCAGACAACAAAACAACAAAAACAAACCACTGACAAAGAACAAAACAGAGATGGGTCAGTCAGGGTGTGAGGTAGTACCGATGAAGAACACAGCTTTCCCCCAGTTCCTGGATGCTTCCTCCCCCCAACTACCATGATCCGAATTCTACCTTACAGGGCTGGATAGGGCAGAGGTTGTACATTGGTGCATATGGGGGCTGGAGGCACAGGGAATCCAGGGTGGATGATACCTTCAGAACCAAGGGTGCGAGGGGCGATGCGGGGAGAGTGTAGGGTGAGTGGGTTGGAAAGGGGTAACTGATTACAAGGATGCATATGTGACCTCCTCCCTGGGAGATGGATGGCAGAGAAGGGGGGAAGGGAGACTCCGGATAGGGCAAGATATGACAAAATAACAATGTATAAATTACCAAGGGCACATGAGGGAGGGGGGAGCGGGGAGGGAGGGAAAAAAAAGAGGACCTGATGCAAAGGGCTTAAGTGCAGAGTAAATGCTTTGAGAATGATTGGGGCAGGGAATGTGCGGATGTGTTTATACAAATGATGTATGTATATGTATGGATTGTGATAAGAGTTGTATGAGCCCCTAATAAAATGTAAAAAAAGAAAATGATTAGGGAAAACAATGTACAGATGTGCTTTATACAATTGATGTATGTATATGTATGGATTGTGATAAGAGTTGTATGTGCCCCTAATAAAATGTTTTTTTTTAAAAAGAAAGAAATGGCATTGGACCATGAATAAATTACTTGCAACTAAATTTTTGGGAACCTTCATGTTAGAATACTGATATTCTTTGATTATGGAATTTTTTCAATTCAAAAATAAAGAAGAATTTGGGTATAAAAGTACAGACATAATTAGAGAGCCAGAGGGTTAACTGCTCCCCTTTTCAGTGTTGTTCTCCCAGGGGAGGATAGCCACCGGCGGGCGAGACTGTGTGGGAAATTCAATGCGGCACGTTTTAAATAGTCATACAAACAACGATTGGTACAATGTAATCTTTCAGGATTATATTGTATCCAAGCAAAATACCACAGATTTATCCATGGACCACTCTCCAGTGCTTGCTTGCCCTTTTAAGTCATTGAGAAAATCTTCTGACTGGAAATTATAGTCCATGGTTTCAAAAGAGTGTCATTTTGACCCAAAAGGGGTTTTAGACCAGAGAAGTACAGTGACCTTGACTCAGCATTATGCACATAATTGCGGGATAGTGGTTCCTCAGGAAATTCACAATCCGAAAACAACACTACTCAGAGAAAGGATGACAGTTAGGAAGATTCTACACCTGCTCTGTGATGGGCAAATGAGATACTCTATTGTCTTCAGGTATGGATGAGCCAGCTCCACTAAGATTCCCATTTTCTGGAGCACCTGTTATGTATGTAGACGTTGAACAGAAGAAAGCTTTGGCATACTTACAATTATTTCTGACCGATGAGGTCATCGAAAAAAAATGATTACGGGGAGGAACCTCGGTCAAAGAGCAACAATCCGCTCCTCGGTTTTATAAGATTTCTAGAAGTAGTGAGAGGGATCCAGTGAACAAAATAACCTTTAGAAATTTCTGGGCCTGATCATTACTTCAGGGACTGGAGGGTGCAACGCCTGCAGAAATGGTATTAGACCAGGAATAAATAACTTGCCACTCGGTTTTGGGAAGCCGTCATGTTAGAATACCGATATTAGTTAATTATGAATTTTTTTGACTTCACAAATAATGAAGTATTTGGGTACAAAATTACTGATATTGTACAGCCAGAAAGGTTAACTGCTCCCTTTTCCAATGTTGTTCTCCCAGTGGAGTATAGCCACAGGGGGGAGAGAGTGAGCGGGAAATTCAATAGGGAACGTTTTAGAGACATACACACATAGAGTGCTACTGTGTAATTTTTGAGGATTATATTGTACCCAAGCAAAGCACCTCAGATTTATCCATAGACCACTCTCCAGTATCCGCTTGCCTTTTAATGTCATTTTGAAAATCTTCTTGTCCCGGCCAGCGGGACATTCACCGTAGGTCCTGGGGGAGAGAGTGGGAATTGGGGGGTACAAGAGTCACGGAGAATGAGGACAAGACAATATCCTGATCAAGTCCTGTTTTAATGAACAAAGAGTCACAGCTTATAAGGGCCAGCCAAGGGGGCAGCCTCAGCCGCACATGCAGATTAGGCTACCTTGGCAACAGGCCAATCAGGGAGTTCAGGGGAGCGCGCCCTGCCCATGAGTCAGTAAGGGCTTACAGTCTTCAATTAGGTACGCAGAGGAGTGGCATGTACATGCAAATCAAGCATAGGGGAAGCCGATCTTTTGCCCAAACAAAGGGATGCAGGAAATGGGTGCTTATCTAAAGAGCATTAACCCTTGTTTGCTCAAGATCTACAGCTGCAGTGCTCTGTCACGAAGGCTGGGGTAGAAGAATGCCCAGAGCTCAGGCTAGTAAATTCCAAGCAAATGGCCGGGCCTCATGGCTCCGGACATCTTCTGACTGGAAATTTTTGTCCATGGCATCAAAAACGTTTCATTTTAAGCCAACAGAGGTTTTAGACCAGAGAAATAACAGCAACAGTGACTCAGCATTATGCACAGAATAGCGCGACAGTGGTTCCTCAGGAAATTCATAAGCCAACAATGCCAGTCCTCAGAGAAAGGATGACAGTGAGGCGGATTCTACACCTGAGCTCTGTGATGGGCAGACGTGGTGCTCTATTGTCTTCAGGTATGGAAGAGCCAGCTCCACCAAGATTCCCATTTACTGGAGCACCAGGTATGCAAGTAGAGGATGACCACTACAACCCTTTGGCGTAACAATTATTTTGATTGATGAGGTCATTGAAAAAATTATTATGGAGACAAACCGGTTGAAGAGCAACAATCCGCTACTATGCTTCACAAGTTTACTAGAAGCAGAAAGAACTATCCTGTGAACAAATACATCATTTGCAAATTTCTGGGCCTGATCCTACTCCAGGGACTGGTGGCGCAACGCATGCAGAAATGTTATTGGACCACGAATAAATTACTTTCAACTCCATTTTTGGCAACCTTCATGTTAGAATACTGATATTCATTGATTATGAAATGTTTTCACTTCAAAAATAAAGAAAAATTTGGTTACAAAATTATGGACATAATTAGACAGCCAGGGAGGTTAACTGCTCCCCTTTCCACTGTTGTTCTCTCAGTGGAGCAGAGCCACAGGGAGGCAGAAATGGGAAAGAAATTGAAAAGGGAAAATTTTAAAGAAATATACACACACATAGAGTGGTAGTGTGTAACCCTTGATGATCACGTTGTATCCAAGCAAACACCTCAGATTTGTCCCTACAGCAGTCTCCAGTGCCTGCCTGAAAAGGTAATGTCATTGGGAAAATTTTCTCACTTACCAAATGGTGTTTTACACCGGGGAAATAACAGCGAGACTGACTCAGCATTATGCACAGAATTGAGCCTTATTGCTTCCTCAGGAAATTCATAATCCAACACTGACACTGCTCAGATAAAGGATAACAGTGAGGAAGTTTCTAAACCTGAGCTCTGATGGGCAAACGTGGTGGTCTAATATCTTCGGGTATGGATGAGCCAGCATGTTTAGGGAACCTGTATTCTAGCTTACACCATTTCTCCCTCAGTGTTGTCCTGCGGTGGCTTGCATGTTACTGTGATGCCATAAGCAGTGCCACCCAGTATTTCAAATAGAAGCAGGATCACCCATGGTAGAGAGGTCTTAGTGGAATCTCCAGAAATAAGGGTGGGGAGGAAGACCTGGTGTTCTACTTCTGGAACATGAACCCTTTAGGTTTAATGACAAGGAAATAATAATGACGAAGTACTAAATCCTCAAAGTAAAGTCAACATTAATGACGTGGATGGAGGAAAACACTGAAAATGAGAAAAAAAAATAGCTGCACACATATTATCCAAATGTGAAGATGGTATATATGAAGTGCTATCAAGAAAAATCTGCAAGTTGTCAAAATAAAATGGAATGTTTAAAAATCAATTGTTTATGAATTATTAAACTTAGTGTGGTATTGTCTATTTATACTTAGATAATCAAGTAGTTTATAAGGCTGAGATTGACAAATGAAAGAAGCTTGGCATCGTATTCATCATCACACAGTACATGGCAAGATCTTCCCTGAAGAATAATTCTGTCAGTGGAAGGTTAATATGCATATGCCTGTAAGTAAGACCACTTACAAGTGATATTTAGATTTGTACACCAACTGTTTAAGCAAACGTAAACCATGGGATCCAGCCCCACCATCAATTGGGCCCTTAGGAATAGTGGGTATAATTAAGGAAGATAAAGCAGACAGCAAAACCTAGTAGAGTGGCCTCATCTCCAATACCGGAATAAGATAGCAAGGTCATTTAACAGTGAATTTATATAGAAGCGAGTCATGCAAGACTCCAGAAGGCACAGACACAAAGAGAATGGACAAATGTGAATGTTGAAATATCCTGAATTCTTTTTAAACACTCCATGATAAGTTTTAGGCTGTGGGAAAATGAGGACCATGAAGAGAGGATACAGACTAATTATTTTTTCTCAAAATTAAAGAAGATTGCAAGGCCAAGTATTTGGATGGAGAGAGGAATTCACATTTTTAAGTTGAAGAAGAGTCCCAGTCACATTCCCCTAATTAAAAATTATCCTCATGATATCCTCTCATTATAGTGTTACCTTAATGATACCTCATACAAGCACATGGCTTATTCCTATCTGCCAGCAGTTTTAACTACAAGAGCAGACATGTCATTGTTCTCTCCACTCAGGAGACAGTTACTCCAATTCACCTGCCCTCGGCACTAGTCTTAAGTTGCTCACCCAATTATTTCAAGAACCCCCAGGGTAAAAGTTGTGCCTACGTTGTTAGGTTGGTAGGTGTGTGTGTGTATGTGTGTGTTGGGGGTGGGGGTTATTGCTATCCATAAATAGGTGAAAGAATATAACGCCTTTTTTATTTCTGCCCTTCAATTATACAACCGTCCCATAGGACTGATCCAGAGGGCATTTGGGAGAAGAAGTGATAAAGGGAAGCTGATTGCTTTTAAAGCTAGGCATCTCTTAGCTGAGTAGCAAGAAGTCAGGCACCTGTAGGAGCTGTATACTAACATCTTAGTATAGGGTAGCTGTGGAGAAAACTCCATCTGGAGATTGTGCATTTCGGCTCTAGCTTTATCCTTGGAGCTTGAGGAGGTTTTCTTCTAACACTAGTACTGCCTTCCAAGCCCTGTGATCAGGAGCATAGAGATAAGGCTGCTTTCATCCAGGTTCTGTTTTCCAAAATAAAGAAATTGAGGACGGGGAAGGGAGGGGAAAAAGGGGAGCTGATATCAAGGAAGTCAAGAAGAAAATGTTTTGAAACTGTGGTAGCAATTGTACAGTACTGCTCCATGTGACTGAATTATGAAATGTTATGATATTTGTAAGAGCTCAAAAAAATGATTAAACAGGAATAAAGAAGATGGCCGAACGGAGCATCCACATATTCTGAGAGCTCCTCCGAGTTTGGTATCCAGGTAGCTTAATGGTAGGAATCTGGTGAGTGAAATATCCCCCCAGGGACAGCACCCCAGCCCCACCCCATGCATTTCTCCGAAGCAGGGGTCTCGGTGAAACAGGACTCTTGGGACATCTTCGGTCACTAGGCTGCCGCCATCACACTGGCCACTAGCCTAAGCTCCATCCCCAGACCGGACCCCAGCCCAGAGTCACTTGCCTGCCCTGCCTGGACAAGCGCAACAAGTCGCGTGATCCCCTACACCAGCTGCCCACTCGCAGGACCCCACTAGGAGAGAAGCTTTCCTCTCCTTCATGGCAGCCATCTTCCTTCGGGCCCGCGTCCCTCCCTCCATTCAACCAAGCTCCATGTAACAAACCTGCGGGTTGTCTGGCGACCACCACGGGGGATCATCCACCCACACTGCTGCCGCGGACCTCTCCACTGGCCCTCCGTGTGCCCGGCCTCCCACCCCCGGGAGCCTAGCCCTCGCTACACTCCCAGCCAGGATCCTGCGCTGAGCACTTCCCGCTGGCACGAGCCATAGCCCAACCCACACCTACCCACGACCCTGCATTTCCACAGAGTACCGCGGCCCGGGCCACTGAGTCTGCCCGCCGAGGGCCCCTCCCAGTGCCTGGTCCTGGAGTGGGTGCCACTGCCGAGAGAGCATGAGTGACAGAGCTCTGCACTCCAGTGGACTGGCATAGCACACACTCTCCCCCCCTCCCCCTGTGAGCTGCAGGGATCCCAGCGGCCACGGCTCTGAGCTCTGAGCCTGGGCGGAGGAAGGGCGCCATTTCTCTCTGCAGTTTCGCGCCAAGCCGCCGCTGTCCATGTGGCTCAGCTGAGAAGTTGGCCCACACAGCTCACAGCCCAGGCAGATTAAACAATAAACATTCTGCCTGCTGGGGAACCTGGGGCTCAGCTTTGCATTAACTGCAGAGCTGTCTGTGTGCTCCAGCTGGCTCACACCACATAGGGGCCCAGTGGGGTCCCCAGTGCCAGCTTCTAAGCCTGCTGGAGCCCTCCCCAGCCACCACAGGAGGCAAACACTGTGCCCTGTGCCTCCTCTCAGTACCCTTAGCTGCCCAAGCACTTTTCGGCTAGTGCAGGACCGCCAGTGGCAACTATGAATCCAGAGATAGTAATAATTACTCTGAATACCAATGGACTCAATTCGTATATTAAAAGAAAGAGGCTGGAGGACTGGCTTAGAAAACATAACCCATCAATCTGCTGCCTGCAAGAGACACATCTTAAGCGAGCAGACAAGCATATGCTGAGAATAAAGGGCTGGCAGAAAGTTTACCAATCGAATGGTAACTCCAAGAAGGCAGGAGTGGCTATCTTAATCTCTGACAAAATGGACGTCAAGATCCAAACCATAAAAAAAGACAAAGAGGGACACTACATAATGCTCAAAGGCTCAGTAAACCAGGAAGCACGTTGCATAATGAATATTGACACACCTAATAATGGTGCGGCAAATTTCATCAAACAATTAAAAAGATGACAGAAGAAATCACAGAATCAACAATAATAGTGGGGGACTTTAACACTCCACTAACACAGAAAGACAGGTCACTGGGAAAGAAGCTCAGCAAAGAGACCAGAGCGCTAAACAATGTACTTAGGCAACAGGGCCTGATAGACATCTATAGAGCTTTTCATCCAAAAGCAAAAGGTTTCACATTCTTCTCCAATCCACATGGATCTTTTTCAAGAATAGACCACATGCTGGGACACAAGTCCAGCCTGAGTAAATTCAAACACATAGATATTATCCAGACATCTTTCTCAGACCACCATGCCATAAAGCTGGTGATTAATAAGAGGGCATCCAGAAAAGCAAGGACAACCAATTAGAGAATAAACAAGGATCTCCTGCGACATGAGTGGGTACAGGCCCAGATCAGAGAGGATATTAGGAAGTTTCTAGAAACTAACAAGAATGAGCATACAACGTATCAAAACTTATGGGACACTGCAAAGGCAGTTATTAGATGTAACTTGATATCATTAAATGCATATATGAAAAAAGAAGAAAGGCGTATGACAGATACGTTAACACAAAACCTCCAACAACTAGAACAGAGTCAACAGAACAACCCCTCCAATAGCAAGAGAAAATAAATAATAAAAATCAGGGCGGAGTTAAACCAGTGGGAAGACAAAAGAACAATGCAAAAGATTAACGCAACTAGAAGATTGGTTCTATGAAAGAATCAACAAAATTGACAGCCCTCTGGCAAAGTTTACCAAGGATAGTAAGGAGCAAACATCAATAGGCAGGATGAGGGATGAAATGGGGGCAATAACAACAGACCCCAATGAGATAAAAAGTATAATCACAAAGTACTATGAAGGTTTGTATTCTAATGAATTCAGAAACCTGGAAGACATGGATAAATATTTAGAAAAAACCATCTCTCCCTTGATTATCTCAGACAGAGATCAAGAACCTCAACAAACTCATAGCGAAGGAAGAAATAGAGACGGTCATAAAAAACCTACCAAGGAAAACGGACCCAGGGTCAGATGGCTACACAGCAGAATTTTACCAAGCGTTCAGGGAAGAGCTCATACCGATCCTCCACAAAGTATTCCATAACATAGAAGAGAATGGCAAGCTCCCAAACTCATTTTATGAAGCCAGCATTACTTTGATACCCAAACAGGGCAAAGACCCCACAGGTATAGAGAATATAGACCAATATCTCTAATGAACATAGATGCAAAAATCCTTAACAAAATACTGGCCAATAGAATACAGCAGTAGGGATGCAGGGATGGTTTAACATCCGAAAATCCATCAATATCATACACCATATCAAGAAGAAAAAGGATAAAAACCATATGATAATATCCATAGATGCAGAAACGGCATTTGAAAACATCCAACACCCATTCCTAATCAAGACACTCAGTAAGATAGGATTGGAAGGTAAGTTCCTCAAGCTCATACAAGCTATTTATGAAAGACCAACGGCCAAGATCATAGTCAATGGAGAAAAGACAAGAACATTCCCACTGAAAAAGGGTACAAGACAAGGATGCTCCTGTCCCCACTTCTATTCATTGTCATTTTGGAGGTTCTGGCTAACAACACAAGACAGCGGAAGGACATCAAAGGGATCCAATTGGGAGAGGAGGAGGTGAAACTATCGCTATGTGCAGAGGACATGATCCTATACATTGAAGACCCCAAAAGATCCACAGCTGGAGTACTTACAGCGATAGAGGAATACGGAAGAATAGCAGGATACAAGATCAATAAACAGAAATCGGTAGGTTTTCTATACACATCGGACAGGGCCATGGAAGAGGCAATTAAGAGGGAAGTGCCCTTCACAGTAGCTAAGAACAAACTGAAATACCTAGGAATATATTTAACAAAAAATACTAAGGAACTATATAAGCATAATTATATAACCCTATTACAGGAAACCAAAAGCAACCTCCACAAATGGATGACCCTCCCCTGCTCATGGATAGGTAGGCTTAACATAGTAAAGATGACAGTTCTTCCTAAAGCACTTTACAAGTTCAATGCTATACCAATTCAAATACCATCAACCTTCTTCAAAGAATCAGAAAAACTGACCACCAACTTCATATGGAGAGGGAAGAAACCCAGAATTAGCAGAGAACTCCTCAAGAAGAAGGACACAATTGGAGGACTCGCCCTACCTGATTTTAATGCCTATTACACAGCTACAGTGGTCAAAACAGCGTTGTACTGGCACAACGATAGACACTCAGACCAGTGGAAAAGAATAGAAAGCCCAGGAGTAAAATCAGCAGCATATAGACAACTGATCTTCGACAAGGGTCCCAAAAACATCAAGTGGGAAGCAGATACCCTCTTTAATAAGTGGTGTGGAAACAATGGATATCCACATGTAGAAAGATGAAACAAGATGTTTACCTCACCCCATGCACAAGAATACACTCAAGGTGGATCACACACCTAGAAGTTAAATCCCAAACCATCAGGACCATTAAGGAGGGAATCAGGACTAATCTCAGAGAACTGGCCCAGGGAGCTCTTGGCTTACTGCAACAGGGAAGGGTACACACACAGGTGAACTGGAAATCGACAAATGGGATCTAATTCGAATAAAGCACCTGTGCACCTCGAAAGACTTCACCAAGAGGGTGACAAGACAACCCACAGACTGGGAGAAGATTTTTAGTAATGACACATCAGACAAAGGACTCATTACCAAAATCTACAACACCATCATGACCTGCAAAAAAGAGGAAAACAGTTAACCCTCTAAGGAAGTGGGCAAAAGAACTGAAAATAACTTTCACTAGAGGAGACTCATGTGGCCAATAAGCATATGAGAAAGTGCTCGAAGTTCCTAGCCATAAGAGAAATGCACATCAAAACAACCGTGAGATACCACCTAACACCCCTGAGGCTAGCCCAGATCAGCAAATCAGAGAGCAACAACTGTTAGAGGGGCTGTGGTGAAATAGGAACCCTCCTCCACTGCTGGTGGTCGTGTAGATTTGTACAGCCACTGTGGAAAGCAATCTGGCAATACTTAAAGAAAATGGAAATTGATCTACCTTATGACCCAGCAATCCCTCTACTGGGCGTATACACGGTGGAAGCATCAAATAAAATATGACCAGTCATATGCGCTGCAATGCTAATTGTGGCACAATTCACAGTCGCAAAGACTTGGAAACAGCCTAAGTTTCCATCAATAGACAAGTGGATTAGTAAACTTTGGCACATACACACAATGGAGTACTATGCAGCACTGAAAAGCATGGATGAGCACATGAAACACGTTATTTCATGGGAAGAGCTGGAAGGAATTATGTTAAGCGAGGTAAGGCCAGACTCAAAGGAACAGGTACAACATGAGTCCCCTGAGGTAAGTGCAATCAGCATGACAGAAATAGAAGAATAAACATCCATCTCACAATCAATGGGGGGAAGCATAGATAGTTGGAGGGAGGGCAGGCCACACTTAGGGAGGTACATGAGAGTCTAGCATAAAGAAGGAAGAGTGGGGCAGGGGGAGGGAAAACCAGGATGGGGAGAATCTGAGTGGATGGTATGGGGAGGAACAGGGCACTAACCCACCCGGGGAGAGTATTGGTTGTGTCCCCACAGAACTGGAACATGCATGCGGACCCCACCATGACACACCAAACAAGGAGGGCAATGTAAAATATGGAGGACTACACAAAGAGGCTGGACCATACGCTGGCCCAATCCAGAATTGGCCCGACCCCCACATTCAAAGGGAGTACCACAGAAAATGAAAATAGATGATCTGGTGTGGGAAAGGAACTGACGCACCACAACACATCCAGAATGAAGCTGAAACAAAGGAAGGAGAAAGGATATAGTGGAGTACACCTGGGCCCACCAAGCCCACAGATTGATAGCCCAGCTCGAAGGGCCCATCGTACAGAGAGGACCATAGAGCTGGCCACACTGCAAGATGCGAAATCCTGCACCAACACATGGCCCTACATGAGACAGCACTTGAGACACAGTGGGGGATGTGCGACTGAGCTGAACCCACCACACTGAGGAAAACACTGGGGGCGTGCAATGGAGCAGCGGGGGAAGCAGAACAAAGAGATCCCGAGGGAGTATAAAGGATGGACTTTGGGGCCAGAACGTGGCACCACACAAGTTTTATCTGGAAAACACTCCTAAAGGCCAACAAACAGACCTTGAACTACTAGCATTTTTTTTCTTTTTTCGCTATCTTTTTGTTTTGCCTTTTTTTTTTACCTTGTAAATTTTGTATGTTAGTGGCTTTTCTGCTTATCAGCGTGTTGGTGTTGTTGCTGTTGAAGCCATGTTCATATG
This sequence comes from Tenrec ecaudatus, assembly GCF_050624435.1. Taxonomy (NCBI): domain Eukaryota; kingdom Metazoa; phylum Chordata; class Mammalia; order Afrosoricida; family Tenrecidae; genus Tenrec; species Tenrec ecaudatus. The sequence continues at coordinate 106,023,218 of NC_134544.1, forward strand.
TGCAACTTGGGCGCTGTAAAAGTCATCTGCATTTGTATGAACATATTACTATATCAGCAGGTGCACCTAGAGAAGAAAGGCTGGACAAACAATGAGAGTAGAATATAACAGGACCAACGGTCCTGGAAGGACATGAGAGCGTGGGAGGTAGGGGAAGGGAGGAGGTGTTAGCCAACACAGGGACAAGGGAATGGTTCAAAACCAGAGAAGGGAGGGGATGGGAGGACTGGTAAGGAGTGACCAAGGGCAAGGTAACTGAGAGGAATTACTGAAACCAGAATGAAGGCTGAACATGGTAGTGGGACGGGCAGAAAGCTAAGGAAATAGAGGAAAGGAATAGGAGGCAAAGTGCATCCAGAGAAGCCTAAATACAGAAATGTACATATGTAAATATATTTATGATTACGGGGGAAATAGACATGTGCATATATTTATAGGTTCAGTAGTAGGGTAGCAGATGGACATTGGGTCTCCACACGCACACTCCCTCAATACAATAGCACCTCGCCCAGCTAAATGGTCATTGCATGATACCCACCTTCCCGACATGATCACTGAAAACAGACGTGTGTGTAAGCAAACGTGGTGAAGAAAGCTGATGGTGCCCGGCTATCTAAAAGATATAGAGTCTGGGGGGTTAAAGGCTTGAAGGCAAACAAGCAGCCATCTAGCTCAGAAACAACAAAGCCCACAGAGAAAAAGCACATAGCCTAAGCGAATACAAGGTATTGATTGGACCAGGTAGCAGACACCAAGGAACAAAAACAATCATTGTGTGATCACCTTCCTCACATAAACACTGAATACGAAGATGTGCATAAGTAAGTGTGGTGAAGAAGGCTGATGGTGCCCGGCTACTGAGAGATATAGCGTCTGGGGACTTAAAGGCTTGAAAGCAAACAAGCGGCTATCTAGCCCAGAAGCAACAAAGCCCACATGGAAGCAGCACACCAACATGGGTGATCGTGAAGGGCAGAAGAGACCAGGTCTCAAACAACAAAGGCGGGGGATGGGGGGAATCACGTCACCGTGAATGAGGGGGAGTGCGTGATGGGGACCCAATGCCCATCTGTAGACAGCTGAACATCCCTTGCAGATGGGTAGTGGGGAGGAGATTAGTTACTCAGGGTTCAGTGTAGCAACAATGAAACTCAAAACATTCCTCTAGTTCTTGAATGCTTCCTCCCCTCCCAATTACCATGACCCCAATTCTACCTTGCAGACCTAGTTATACCAGATGATGTACAGCGGTGCAGTAGAGATCTGGAAATAGAGGGAATCTAGGACGGATAAACCCCTCAACACCAGCGGTGGTAGTGGCAACACTGGGAGGGAAGCGGTTGTACAAAGGGAGAACCGATCTTGGAGATCTATGTGTAACTTCCCTCTCTGGGACATGGGCAATGGGAAGGTGGGTGAGGGGAGATGCCGGGCAGTGTAAGATAAGATAAAATAATTCTTTATAAAATATAAAGGGAGCTGGGGGAAGGGGGGAGCGGGGAGGGAGAGGGAGAAGGAGAGAGAGGGGGGAAAAAAGGAAACGGAGCTGATTCCAGGAACCCAAGTGGAAGGCGAATTTTGAGAATGACGAAGGCAATGAATGTATAAGGGTGCTTTGCTCAATTGATGTATGTATGGATTGTGATAAGAGTTATATGAGCCCCAATAAAAATATTTATTAATTTAAAAAAATACTAAACTTTATTATAACATGCTAGTTACCATAATAAAACAAACTACACCATTCAGATTATAACATCCAAGGGAACAATATTGAATTAGAACTAAGGATATAATGAAGATTAATCAAAACTAATTGATTTGTCCAGAACCTGGGAACATGGGAGTGCATTCTAAAGTGAACCACCAGCAGACACTTTCCCATAAAGAGAGGGAAAATGGGTGGGTCAACTCGGTCAATTTTCTGAGAAGGGAGGGAGGAACAGGCAAATTTCTTAGCAGCTTACAAAAATGGAGTTTCTTTTGCTAGTCTGCCTCACAAGCCTCAGCAGAAGGTAAATGTTTAGAAAATAATGGTGCAACATATGTACAAATATTCTTGCTAAAATTGATGTATGGATTGTTATAAGGAATTTAAGAGCCCCCAATAACATTTTTAATAAAAAAATATTGTTGAGGGCAAAAAACCCCATCTAGCTTCTCTGATTATTTTTTCAGAATATAGATAAATAACTATAGGGAGAGGTCACATAACATTCCTGATTTTAAAACATGCAGTATTCCCTTGTTCTGTTTCCAAAAGAGCTTCTTGATATATGTACAGGGTCTACAGAAGCACCATGAAGTGTTCTGGAATTCCCATTCTTCTCAAGGCTACCCAAAGTAAATTAAAATCAACACAGTCAAATGTCTTTACAGTCTGGGGTCCTCTGCAGCCAAGATCCATCTCACCTCAGTAGTGGTGAGCCCTTGTTCTTCTAAATGCAGCATAAAGCTCCAGCAGCTCTCTGTCAATGTCCTGCTGCATTCATTGCATGATTTACAGCAAAATTTTACTTCAATGTGACATCAATGTTATCGTTTTACAAGGTGAGCATTCTGTCTGGCCACGTTTCTTTGGAGCGGGTACAAGAATGGATCTCTTCCAGTCAGTTGGCCAATGAACTGTCCTACACATTTCCTGGCATAGACGAGTGAGTGTTCCATGTAGGAGCCACTGTGTCAATATCTCATGTCAAGGGCCTTGCTCTTTCCAGGGTCCTTCTCCAAGGACAGGTCTTTTCTTAAAATAGATTGAAAGTATGTAAGAGGAAGTGTCACCATGCACACCTTTAAGAAGAACGATGGTCACACTCCTTTCAAAACGGATATCTTTGTCCTTTTGGCACACTTTTCTTGATTTAAAACCATGCAATATTGAGTTGTTCTGTTCCCACATCTGCTTCTTAATCCATGTAAAGGTTGTAGATAAGCACAATGTAGTGTTCTGGAATGCCCATTCTTCTCAAGGATACCCACAGTTTGTAGTGATGCACACAATTCCTGCGTTGTAGGAAGCTGGAATTTATTGTGCTGTGACTTCCCATTGATGTGGATATCCTCAAAATGGTGCAGCCAGATTATATCCAAAAATAGGTGGTGGATTACAGCTGGAATCTCCTCAATCTGAACTGCTTTGCTCCCTATTTGGGTCAGATGGTTTATCTGAGAAGTCTCAGACTCTCTGCAAACACCCTGGACTCGACACATTCCTAGGGACCAGGAGGTGGAATGCCAGGACCCTAAATCTTAATAGAGACAAGGACCTTGCCTCAGGGCCAACTGTAGTTAAAGCCATCCCTTATAACCAGTCACCTACATTTATCTTTCTATCCACACAAACTGGGAGAGAATAAATTTCTGTTTGTGAAAGCCTTTCATAAGTTGAATTACTTTCTTATATAATGAGCTTATGTAACATATTCTGGTGTCTTTGGGGGGGAGAATTGAGTGTATTCTATTGGATTCTGAAATATATGTGTTTACTTGCTCTACTTAGTATAAGCAGAGCAAACAGATTTGCGTGTACTCTTCACTATCTCTTTCACACCTCATTATCTGTTCAGGGCCTTCAGGACATGTCTTAATATTTTCGTTGTGTGCAGTGGTTCATTGCCTGTATTGACTTGACTTCTTGGGATCATAATTCTCAGTAGTGTGGCAGTTATTTAGTAGTGTCAGCTTTGGATCTCTGGTCAAGTAGTAGGCGGTCTTTGTCTATTAATCAAGAGTTGGAGGCTTCATATGCACCAGGTCTCCAATTGAGAAAGATGAGAATTCTGCTCCCATAAAGACTTTTTACAGTGTTTACCAAAGTACCTGATACTGCTCCTTGAGGGAAATGGAATGGTTCTGTGGTAGAAAGCAGATAACTGTACTTTATTCTATGGGAGAAAGATGTGGCTTTCTACTCCTATAGCTACAGTCTGAGAAACCACAGGGTAAATTCTGCCCTTTACTACATAGTCGCTATTAATCTGCTCATACTCAATGGAAGTGAGAGTTATTTTCATTTTATTCTGAATTATGTGCTATAATACAAACGTTTTCAATTGGCAGCTAGGTGGTGGGTGATTTTCTTTTTTCCTGAGAAGAGGGTATGCAATTGGACCAATTATTTTGGGAGCCTGTGATTGGTAGCATTTGGAAACTAGGGAGCAGTTCTAATTTGTCCATAGGTCGGCTATGAGGGGCAATGGACACAATGGCACTGGATTTGGTTTATTTGGTTTTTATGATAAAATGTGGCACTGCAGAATGGATCAGGTATAATGGAATCATGTAAGAAAGCATTCCATGGTACAAGGATTCAGAGTGTGGCAGTAAATCCTTTATTTCTTCATAATCTTTCTGAGATAAAGAAAGGTAAGGGGATTTTCCTGAGGCGTGACTCCACAACCTTTCCTCTCTGAAAGCATTATAGAGAATTGAGAAGGCAGGACATGACTACAGCAAGAAAGGAGAGCTGTATCAGAGTTCTTCTGTGCACCAGAAGACCCTACCCAGTGAACCTCTTAAACCCAAAGTAACGCTGAAGCCAACATACAGATTGCTGTCTAAGGCAGGTCAGGCCCACAGATGTTGTCAGCAGACAAGGACCTTGCCTCAGAGTTAACGGAGATGACGGCTTTATCCTATGGCTGATGCCCTTAATTTGAATTATATGCACCTAATCTGTAAAAAAATGAGTGTTGGATGGAAAAACCCACAATTAAGGATGCTTCCTTAAACACATTTAAGAATTACAAAAAGGTGCTGGACTTTTCTCTAGATGGCAATCCTTGAAACACATTCAGTGGGACGAATGACTGTTCCTGTACTATAGAGAAATGAAGCTCTGGAAACATAGTTGATTAGGTCTTGACTACTAACCATAAGATCAGTGGTTTGAATTTACCAACCCATCACTGGGGAGAGATACGAGGCCATCTATTCCTGAAATGAGTTACAGTATCATAAACCCAATGTTATCTCAGGTGGTGTAGTGGTTAAGAGTTGGCCTGTGATCCCCAAGGTCTGCACTTTCAAACAGCCAATTGTTCCGGGGGCAAAAGACAGGGCTTTCTACACTTGCAAAAATTACAGACTCAGAAATGGACAGGACCGTTTTACTCTCTCCTGGTGGGCTGTTTTACTCTCTCCTGGATGGCAGTGAGTCTCAGTGTTTGCGAAACCGAAAGGGGCTAGCTAAGAAGCAACAAAGCCCACATGGAAGAAGCATGCCAGCCTGTTCGATCATGAGGTGTCGAAGGGATCAGGTATATGGCATCAGAAGAAGAAAGAAAATCTTACCATTGTGAATGAAGGGGGAAGTACAGAGTAGAGACCCAAATCCCATTTGTTGGCCACTGGATATGCCCTTGCAGAGGGGTCTAGGGGAGGAGATGAGTCAGTCAGGGTGCCATGTAGCACTGATGAAGAATACAGCATTCCTCCAGTTCCTGAATGCTTCCTTCCCCCCTCAAGTATCATGATCCTCCGAACCCTGCCTTGCAAGACTGGATAGAGCAGAGGATGTACACAAGTGTAGATAGGACCTGGAGGCACAGGGAATGCAGGGAGGATGATCCCTTCAGGACCAGGGGTGTGAAGGGCGATACTGGGAGGGTAGAGGGTGAGTGGTTTGGAAAGAGGGAACCGATTACCAGGATCTACGTGTGGCCTCCTCCCTGGGGGACGGACAACAGAAAAGGGGGTGAAGGGAGATGCCGGACAGGGCAAGATATGACAAAATAATAATTTATAAATTATCCAGGGCTCATGAACGAGGGAGGAGTGGGGAGGGAGGGGGAAAAAAGAAGATCTGATATAAAAAGGCTTAAGTGGAGAGCAGATGCTTTGAAGATGATGAGGGCAAAGAATGTGCAGATGCGCTTTGCACAATTGATGTATGTGTGGATTGTGATAAGTGTTGTATGAGTCCCTCCTAAAATGTTAAAAAGAAAGAAAGAAACCCAAAGGGGCACTTCTCCTAATTTCTAGAAAGCGGCTCTGAGTAGCACTCGACATAATGACAGTGAATTGGAACTAAGTGCAGGAGCCAGCTTGATAAATGGTCAAAATGTCAAAGCCATAGGGTGTACATGAGATTCAGTTTCATAAAGCTATTTCTGGAAGGGTATTGCTCCTCCCTCCTTCCCTTTCACAGTTTTTATGTTATTGAAATCACTTGGGTTAAAGGCACAGTGGGTCATGTGTAAGGACTGAGTTTCTGTGTCGACTTGGCTCGGCCATGATGTCAGCCTACATAACAATGTTTGACATAATGCCATCACTTCCATGAAGAGATTTTCTGTCAGCAGTCAGGAGTGGGAGGTAGTATCCTGGTGGGTGTGGTTCCCCCAGTATAAATATAAGTGGATTCTCTCTGAAAGCTGTGCAGCTTTTGGCCAGGTCCAGAAACTCACCAGATGTGGATCTCCAGACGTGAGACAGCATCTTGCCCTATTTCCTACATAGCTTGGATTCATTGTTTGCACAGCCTGTGAGGAATCAGCCTACCATCTAACCTGCCCATCTGGGATTCATCAGGCCCTCAACCTACTTGAATCAAGAGAAGGCTCCAGAGTGATATCTGAGACTTGCCAGCCTCTACCACTGTGCACTGAAAAGGTAAGTAGTGTGACTAGAACTTTTTCCTAACTATTTCTGACAGGTTGGAGGGGTGGGAGAAAAACTTGGCTTTATACTCTGGTAAAAGGTACAGACTCAGAAACTCACAAGAGAAGTTCTACCATGTCCTATAGGGTCTCTATGAGTCAGCATTGACTCAATGTCTTTCAGTGACTAAGGGTGCTGGAGCCTAGATTGCAGAGGGCTGGGCTCACCCACTTGGCTCTCCCTGAGGTCTGAGCAGATGCAGTTTAACCTTCACAGGTCAGGATTCCTTTAGGAGCAGATTGGTCAGAATGAGCACAGGGACCCACTCAGCATCTTGGAGCTTGCCATCCAGAGTTATGTTGCAACATTTCACTCATTCCCTCTCTGGAGTGGCTGTCCATAGAATTTTCCCACCCTTGTTCACGGCAGCTGTTGTCTGGAGAGAGGGAGACAGTGAAAGTCATGGTGGCGGGCTGGTCCTTCATCTCACTGCCCCTGGTTGTTCCAGTGACAATTTCAGAGGACATCTTTTAAAGCTTGTGATAGTTGTCTTCATATTCGCAGTGTCAAGAGTTTTTAGATAATTTGATATCCGGTTGTTTTTAACTTACGGTGTCACATGTTTGTCAAAGGAGAACCGTGCCTCATAGTGTCTTCAAAGATTTTTGTTTGTTTTTGTTTTTTTTTTTCAAAATATGTCACCAGGCCTCTCTGAAAGTACTTTTGAGGAGAAACCAAACCAAATCATCTTCTAAGTTAGCTTCTAAACATTCTAACTGTTTGCATTATTAGGGGTTTCAAATTTAAAGAAGTGAACTATGACATTTATTCACATTTATTCAACAAAAAATGACATACGTATTTTGGAGAGTTTAAAGAATTTTTTTCTAATTAAATTCTTCCTTTTAAGATTTTTGGGTTTGCAATTAAATCTGTTTTGTTCCATTTTCTAGTGAAATTCTCTAAGGCTTTAGGAAAAAGACATTGCATTTAGTTTGTTTTTGCTGATGTTTCTCAGATGATTACTAGGTGTGGCATAAGAGTGGATCAATGACAAGGTGGGTGGAGATAACACAGGCCTAATAAAAGACTGATAGGATTTTCACATTGGAATCTGGGTGGGTCTAATCCAATGAAAATTGTCCTGGGAGATTTTCATTCCTGTGGTGAGAATATTTCTTTTAGATGCATAATTCATAAATTACATTTTATTTATGGATCCTAAAATACATGTCTTTGACTGGATGTTTTAGGCTGTTATTGGTGTTCTGGGCTATGGAATTGTTCCTGATTCATACTTACCCTCAAGTCTTACTCATAGTTAGCCTATGTCAAGATGGAATCAATTCTGCCCAAAACATGGCCATCCTTACAATTGTTATGCTGGAGCTGATTGCGGCAGTTACCATGTCATTTCATATCAACGAACATCTTCCTATATTTTCTCTGAACCTTTTATTCAACAAGCCTGCAATTTTCCAAGGACTGAAATGTTAATCTAGTAGAGGTCAATGCCAGTTCCTTGATATTTTTTCCTTCAAATCATAAAATATTGAAACAATATAAATTCGTATCAGAATTCAGATTTTTTGTTTGTTTTCTTTAAGAAAAGCTTTCTGTTTGAGTTCCATGAAATACACTTTGTCTCTGATTGCGAGTCATAATTTGATTTTAATTTGACTCTCTCTAATGTTCACCTACTGAGGATAAATGCATCTAATGATGCAGATTATTTGTGACATAGACATGTTTGGTTTTCTGTTTCAATTTGATGCTTCTCATGCACATGGAATCAGGAGAGGCAATGATTTTAAGCTCTTAGATGCAAAATACTAGTCATTGGTTCAAGCTCATCAACTGTTTCTTGGAGAAACAGGAGAAAGGGGTGCCTATTTGAAAATGATTAGGGCAAAGAATGTACAGATGTGCTCTTTATACAATTGATGTATGTATATGTATGGATTGTGATAAGAGTTGTATGAGCCCCTAATAAAATGTTTTTTTAAAAAAGAGAGAAAGAAAGGGATGCCTAGAGAGAAATGGCACAGTCAGACTCCATAAAGGTTACAGCCTTAAAGCTAATGCTCTGGTGCAGTGCTACTATATTCTACGGGGTGTTTATTCTGTGATAGGGTTACCTTGCTTGTCTTAGTAAAATGAGGTGGGTGTATTTTTCAATGATCTGACGTAAGTTGAGTTTGAACTGCCAGGCTCTGTGTTAGAGACAAAGCTGTGGATCATTGACCTCCATCTCACTCAGGGCTCCTTAAGCTATGCTTTCACTTTTTTAAAGATAATTGTATATCTAGTTTTAATCCTAAAATGTCTCTAAAGATAATATAACTTAGGAATTAGACTAAAATTATTATATAACACATATTTAACAACTTCTAAATTGCTTTGTTTTGCCCAATTTTTTTTGTTACTTTTGAGTGTATAGCCAGGGCATGGGTGGGGTGGTGGGGGCGGGAGTAGGATGAGAAAGCCAGAACTAGATTGGACTGCCCATTATGGTCAATACTGAGTTTCAAATTTGCTGGTCATTATTTCTAAATACTATGTACTTAAGAGGCAATCATCCCAATGGTAACACAATATTTGAGAACTTTCACTACATTCAGGTTTCTGTATAACACATAGGGTTACACAAATATCTTTCATAGCTAAAGTTTTCTGTACCTCTACTTGTTTTTCCAAGGTTCACTTTTAGTGTTAATCAGGATAGCTATTGCATGTTTCTCTGAAAGTGCTTGATGAATTATATTTCTGTTGCTTAATTTTTAAAGATAATTCATCCAGTTTTAAGATGACTGTTGAAGTCATTTTACATAAATTTTATTTTTCCTATGAAGTTCACTGAAATGTTCACTTTTTCTGCCCTGTATTGGAGCCCTCTTGGAGCCCCATTGGGCTGCCAACCCAGCAGTTCCAAGGACCAGTCGCTCCATGGAGAAAGACAAGGCTTTTAACGCTTGTCAAGAGTTACAGCCTGAGGAAAACACAAGCACATCTCCTCCATGTGTTACAGGGTGAAACTGATGTCAGTGAGTTTGCTTGGTTAGTTGTCTTGGTTCATATTTTACATGAAGTGTGATTTTTGATATTAGCATCTTCAGGCTATATTTATTCACCTGATTTTTTACTAGCACTTCTCATAACATTCACTTATGTCAGGGGTGTCAAACTGGTGGCCTTCCGGCTGCCTGCGACTGCTCAGGTAATTTTTTGTGGCCCCAAATTCTCGGAAATAAAATGAAAATAGAAAAAATTGTTATAAAGAAAATAGCGCTTAGGGGAGATGGAGGCAATACTGTACACACAATTCCCTCTTTAACCCTTTAACTACAGAAGACCACTATACAGGTGGCCCAAAGTCTTTTCTGGAGGCCTGTGGACGTTTCTAGACACGATCATTTCCGGTAACGTTTTAAAGCGATGTCTGCCACTCTCATTGCATAATAAAAACAGACCCTAACAGTGAAAAGGTTAAAAACAGGACTCTAGGATATGCTGTTATGAGTCATACCTAGCGGCAATGCTAGTTAACATTTTTAGAGGGAAGCCATTACGATTGTGCATCACATTTGTCAGCTGTCCAACATTTTGTGTTTTTTATTACTTTGTTATATTTTTCGGTCACACCATAAGAGGCAAGGGAAAGCTAGTAGAAGGAAAGCGCTGGCAAATTTCCGGTTAAAAGCATAATTATAGTTTTATAAATAAAACAAATGTTTAAATAAAAACAATTATATAGGGTTTTAATTATCCTATCCATATTTCTGAATCCTCACTTCAAAATAAAAATTCAACAAAATTTGTAAATGTGATGTGGCCCACTTTAATCTTGCCTGTTGCACCACATGGCAAGCATTTTAATTGAGTTTGACACCCCTGACTTCTGTTGAATGTTACTGAATTACTGTCTTTAGATTTACTTTTTAAAAATCCCTTGAGACACTCCTTGTTAGTGGAATTAGAAATTTCCCAGGATTGCAACAGAAGCTAAGTATCAACAGATAGAGACACCCTTCCAACTGAATAAACTTCCAGAGCAGCATAATGAGCCAGGAGCAATCTGGGAAAACCCACTCCGTGTGCACAAATCCTGTCTCTTTGGGGGAAACAATAGTTGTCCATCATAGTAGAATTCCCTTGGTCAATCAGCATGCCTGGGGAGAGTGCATTTGCTCTCACAGAGCCATCAATACACTGCAAGAGATTTTCAGACAGAAAAAGAAACAAAAGCACAGCATACAAATACACAGAACATCCATAAGAATCGGGTTTTCTGACTTTATTTTGCAGCCATGAATTTCCAGGACTATCGAAGCCAGAACTCAAGCCTTAAAATCATGACTTTCCGGCCTACCATGGAAGAATTTAAGGATTTCAACAAATACATTGCTTACATGGAATCCCAAGGTGCCCACCGTGCAGGCCTGGCTAAGATAATCCCACCCAAACAGTGGACAGCCAGAGAGAACTATGACGATGTGGATGACATCCTCATAGCCAGTCCTGTGCAGCAGGTAACTACTGGGCAAACAGGTGTCTTTTTGCAATACCATAAAAAGAAGAAATCCATGACCGTGGAGGAGTATCGCCACTTGGCCAACACTGACAGATACCGCACTCCCACACACCGGGATGTTGACGATTTGGAGCGGACCTATTGGAAGAGCCGCATGTACAATTCTCCCATTTATGGGGCTGGAGTATGTGGCTCCTTATTTGGTGAAAACACTGAGCATTGGAACCTCAGACACCTGGGGACGATCCAGGATCTGCTGGAGCAGGAGTGTGGAGTTGTCATCAAAGGCGTCAACACCCCCTACCTGTACTTTGGCCTGTGGCAGACCACCTTCACTTGGCACACGGAGGACATGGACCTGTACAGCATCAACTACCTGCACTTCGGGGAGCCCAAAACGTGGTATGCGGTGCCCCCTGAGCATGGAGCCCGGCTGGAGAGACTGGCCAGGGAGCTTTTCCCTGGCAGTTCCAGTGGCTGCGCGAACTTCCTGCGGCACAAGGTGGCCCTCATCTCACCCAGAGTCCTCAGGGAGAACGGCATTCCTGTTGGTCGGATCACCCAGGGAGCAGGCGAGTTCATGGTCACATTCCCCTATGGATACCACGCTGGCTTCAATCACGGTTTCAACTGTGCGGAATCCATCAACTTTGCCACCCTGCGCTGGGTTAATTACGGTAAAGCTGCTTCTCAGTGCAGCTGTGGGGAAGCCAGGGTCACATTTCCCATGGACGCCTTCGTGCGCATTCTGCAACCCGAGCGCTATGAGCTGTGGAAACACGGCAGGGACCGCACCTCCTTGGACCACGTGGAACCCACAGCACTGACCAGCCCGGAGTGGATGGCCTGGAAGGGAGCCAGGACTCGTGCAATGGTCAAGGGGCGTCTGCGGTCCTTTAAGCCACGCAGGGCCAGGCGTCGCTCTCTGACTCTGGCAGCAGACAGTGGGCTTGGGGGCTGTGCACTGTTATGTCCTCGTCCCACAACCCACTCCTGGGCAGACAGCTCTACTGTACAGCCTGAGGACCCTATCTGCATGGGTTGCAGTCCTACAGGATCCAGTGTCTCCCTACTTCCCACCTCAGTTCCATCTGCCCAGTATCTCCAGGCTTCACCAAAGGGTACTCGCACTAGGCGTCCTCGGGACTCCGATGCCCACCAGCAGTCTGTCAAGTCCAGGGCCAAGAGCCACACAGCAAGCACATTTGTACACCTGCCCACACAGGCATTGCATGAGAATCAACAATCAACAGATGACTCTGGCCCTCGGAGATTTGAGATCCAGCATGCTGTTAAAGCTTCTGGGTGCTGCTGTGACCCCGATCTTCAGCCCTTGGGACCCCCACTGAATCCTGATTCTCTGATGCACCCTGGCCCCTGCCTGAAGTCACTGGACAACATCTCAGTGAATCTCCCGGACATGCTTGTGCTGAGTCCTCCTAATGAGTCTTTGACTTCTAAAACATTCTCCAGCTATGCCTCTGTGCACAGTATGGCACCTCTGGACCCCCTTGGTGCTATTGCTATGGACCCCCTTAAACTTCTATAGTCCTGCCCTCAGATGAGGTTCTGCAAATCTACTTACATAGATCCTTGGAGACAGACTCGATGGAACTTCACTTCCTAAATCCTGAAAGGTTGTCACCAGCAAAGATCTTCTTGTTGTGAGTTTAGCTAAACTGCAGTTTTTGTCAAATGTGATTGTCCCTTGGACTATCTCTCACCTTCAGGAAACAAAGACACACCCAGCCAATCTTCAACATGGGAACTGTAATCTGTGGTGATTTTATTGTAATTGTAATCTGTGGTGATCCTTGACCTCTCAGTGCCATGTTGATAGGTTGCCTAATACTTGCTCAGACTATGGACTCCACTAAAATGTGTTCTAAGGACTCACAGACCAACTGGATATATGTGTGTCCTTGATTCTTCCTAGGTTTGGGAGTTGTCCTTGAAAAGAACTCCCTGCGCAGAAATCATTAAACCCATTGCTTTCCAGCGTGTCTCTCCACGTGGCAATCTCAGTGATCAAGACCCACTGTTTCAAAGTTGGACTTGGGGCTAATATTTAAGGAGGCCCATTGCCAAGTCTTTCTTTGATAATGCAGGAGGTGGGTTCAAACTGCTAACCTAGTCCTCACAAAAATTGGAGCCAACATTGGACGATGCTCAGACTCTGAGGCTCAATCCATCTGCACTTCCGAAGCGCTGACCCGGTCTTCTACCGGTGGTCACAACTGTACCTTCTAATGAAATTCAAGCCTTTAACACACTCCAATAATTCTGACGTGGCCACCCTTCAACCCACCAACCAAGCAATTGCTTACGTAGAAACTGCACCTTTGAATGAATGATGTCTGTTGCTGTTTGGGGATCAAGGATACCTATTTGTGATTATTAATTTCATTGTTCTTAGTGTGTATCTGAAAGGAAATAAAATACCTTAAAACGCATTCGGAAAGTTTGACTATGAGAGGTATGTGAAAAACAAAGTGACTCATCACATAGCCAGAGAGAAAGAAGTAGCTAGGTCCCAATGAATTCACCAAACAGTCTGTCCTTGTACCCAGAGTAGTCCATGAGGGAATGGAAGAAAATTGTACAACAAAACACCACCACAGCAAAACAAAAAGTCAAATGATGGGGAGAGCTACTGCCCAGAGTTCCCATCTAATCATTGAGCTGAAATTACTCCTGGAGTCACCTTTTCATGAAATCACACATTGGCATTGACTTGGGACTCCATTTCCCAGAAACTCTTGATACCCCTGTTGGTATTGTCTCTTCAACTCATGTATTTAAAAGCCTGTTTTCAGGTCTGCAGCCAGAAAAAATAAGCATTAGAGAGCCTGTCATGGAAGGTAGTGTGGCAAATTTTCTCTCTTTCTTGAAAGACTCTTAAAAATTTTTTTTTCTCTACAGGAACCCATCCCCTGCCCCCACCCAATTGCTTAATCAAAAGAGGTAACAGAAAACTCACTTTAGAAACTCCACAAATTTCTTATTCATCAGCTCTAACCATTACTCTGAGTGATTATAAAAGGAGAAAAAGTAAAACTGAAACAGATATGGATTAGTTTTTATTTAATTTGTTTCAAACAAACACCAGTTTTAGGCCCAAGTATTTATAATTTACCATAGTCAAAGCTGCATGGAACTATGAGACATAGAAGAAATTCAGATATGTTTGTATTGCATTTAGAACAAACACTTATCCTTTGAAAGATCTAGATTTTAGATTGACCAATAAGCCCCAAAACTGTTTATTGTGCCCTCCACCTGCATTGCTGACACCGCTCTCAGGAAACTATTTTAGTCAGGCTTCCTTCAAGATGTTTGTGGTTTTCTGCTACAGTATCCCTGGGGAATAAACATCATCCTCTGAAATTAGTAAGGTTAGTACAGAAAAGAAAGAGACACAGGATAAATAAAATACTATTTAAACATGAAACAAAACTTTAAAAATGTATAATTAGCCATGATACTTAAAGCAGCCTGGTACGATGGTATATATGAATACCAAAGGATTAGAATTGAGAACCTAGATATACAACCAAGTACCTATAGACACCTAATTTTTTTTGACACCTAATCTTTCACAAAGGACTAAAACCCATTAAGTGGAGAGCAGGTACCCATTTCAACAAATGGTGTTGGAAAAACTGGATTTCCATCTGCAAAAGAATGGAACAAGGTCCATACCTCACATCATACGCAAAAATGAACTCAATATAGATCCAACACCTACATACTAATCCTCGACCACACAACCAAACAATGAAATTTAGGGACAAACTTGAGGGTATTTAAGCAAGGTATAAACACACCTATAGAAGCAGACATTCCTATTGGCTCTATTTCTTCCCGCTGCAGCATCCAATCCCTCTCATACCTTCCTCCAGTACCAGATGGGCCTAAGAGGATTTTATCCCCCATGCCTGAATTAAAAATGTTTTCCATAAACCTGAATTTTTGGCTATCTTAATTGGATCATGAAGTTTCACATAGACAGCTTTCAATGTATAGAAAATAACCATGTCGCCCATGTGGCTCTTTTGAATTTTATTATAAAACAAAAGGGGCAATTGTGGGAAACAGAAAGATGTCTCCCAAGCCTCCCACAAATATATGTTAGACTTAGGACACTGCTTGCAGCTAATGGTAAATGATTGGCCAGATACCTCCCTGAAGGCAGTCAGTTGCCAGACTACTGTCTGGTCCCACCACAAGTAGAACCCACTCCCTGCTGTTAAGGACAGTGGGCTACTTCTCTCTAAAGGCTTGTGGCCATCAGTTTAGTCCCTTCATGGCGGGTTTACAACCTACTCATAATGGTTTCTATAGTGATCCAGAGAACAGATCAAACCAGATCAGCAACATCCAAAGTTAGTCTGCCATGCTGAATCTAGGATCTGCCCACATTGTCGCATGTATATTCCTAGTCCCTCCTCTTCCTATTGCGTGGATACCCCTAAAACACCCCCATCCCATTACTGTATTACCTATAGCACAACCCTTTCCTGTGACATATGTCTTCACCTGTAATTAGGGGGTTCACATGTCCCAAGAGAATATAAAAGCCTTGGTAGCAATAAATATTGCGTTCTCTCCACA
This sequence comes from Tenrec ecaudatus, assembly GCF_050624435.1. Classification (NCBI taxonomy): domain Eukaryota; kingdom Metazoa; phylum Chordata; class Mammalia; order Afrosoricida; family Tenrecidae; genus Tenrec; species Tenrec ecaudatus. The sequence continues at coordinate 106,038,963 of NC_134544.1, forward strand.
TGGATCGCCAGCTGAGGCTGAGGTGAGCATGTGAGCATGCCACCATGAAATGTGTCTGACTCCATTATTTCAATCTCTGTTCTATCTCTCATGCTCTCTATAACTTTACTATAATCTTTACTTATTATCACTGTACAGTTGCGCCTACTGGACCCGTGATGATGTGTTAGGGGCTGGTTTCCCTCACAAAGCAGGAAACTGGCTAAGGCAATTGCACTCTGGTCCAACCATCACAAAGCAACAGACCAGAGAACTATAAAGGCAAGGTTCACAGAGCCATTTATCTCTCAGCCTTTCATTAATGCTACATGTGTTTATTGGCCAGGTTGTCACAATGAAATTTAACTATATCAAGGGTTACACAGAAATCAGTTACATTCCAATCACTTTAGCATTAATTGATATGTCCAAAATCTTGACCCTTTAGTCTGTTATAATAGTCCAGTCACTAGTGTATAAAATGCTCAGTGATAATAGCATCCCAGATTGTCCCTTAGACAGCATCAGCAATGGTAGAAGTGTCTCAGTAGGCAGCAATTGCTATTCTCACGAGTCTGTGAGGCGTTGATGCTTTGGGTAACCAGTAACAGGACAGAGGTCTTTGGACTGCTTGGGCTGTCTCAGGTCACATCATCAACTGCCTTTCTTCTGGGCCTTGCTGGCTGAAGAGAAATCCATCTATCTCCTTTGCTTCTGAAAAGGTAAACAAATAGCCCCTCCTTTTGGGCAATTAACAGTGTGGAAACAGAATCGTGGTTAAGATTTGGTGTTTTCCTCCTTCAATGCATGAATATTTCCTTCTATCAAATTGGCGTTCTATGCTGCTCACCCTCCCAACACAACCGCTGAAGACAAAGTGGGTGAACAAGCAAATGTGGTGAAGAAAGCTGATGGTGCCCGGCAATCAAAAGATATAGCATCTGGGGTCTTAAAGGCTTGAAGATAAACAAGTGGCCATCTAGCTCAGAAGCAACAAAGCCCACAACAAAGGCTGGTGGAAGAACACACCAGCCGGTGTGATCACGAGGTTCTGAAGGGATCAGTTATCAGGCATCAAAGAACAAAAAATCATATCATTGCCACACGCAGCCATCTAGCTCAGAAGCAACAAAGCCCCCATGGAAGAAGCACACCAGCCTGTGCAATCACGAGGTGTTGAAGAGATCAGGTATAAGGCATCACCAAAAAAAATACCATAGTGAATGAAGGGGGAAGTGCACAGTGGAGACCCAAAGCCCATTTGTCAGCCACTGGAGATCCCCTCACAGAGGGGTCTAGGGGAGAAGATGAGTCGGTCAGTGTGTGATGTAGTACCGATGAAGAATACAGCTTTCCCCCAGATCCTGGATGCTTCCTCCCCCCAACTACCATGATCCGAATTCTACCTTACAAGACTGGGTAGAGCAGAGGTTGTACACTGGTGCATATAGGAGCTGGAGGTACAGGGAATCCATGGTGGATGATACCTTCAGGACCATGGGTGTGAGGGGTGATACTGGGAGAGTAGAGGGTGAGTGGGTTGGTAAGGGGGAACGGAATACAAGGATCTACATGTGACGTCCTCCCTGGGGGATGGACAACAGAGAAGGGGGTGAAGGGAGATGCCAGATAGGACAAGATATGACAAAATAATAATCTATAAATTATCAAGGGCTCATCAGGGAGGGTGGAGCGGGGAGGGAGGGCAAAATAAAAAAAGAGGACCTGATGCAAAGGGCTTAAGTGGAGAGCAAATGCTTTGAAAATGATTAGGGCAAAGAATGTACAGATGTGCTTAATACAATTAATGTATGTATATGTATGGATTGTGATAAGAGTTGTAAGAGCCCCTAATAAAATGTTTAAAAAGAAACAAGGGCAAATGGAAAGGCAAACACAGGGAAGATGCAGTTACATTGTGTGGAATGCAATCAATGTCACAAATCAAAGTATGTATGAATTCTCCAGCATAAAACCAGTCTGCTTTGGTAACTTTTATCCAACTTACAAAAAAAGTTAAAGAAAAAAATTCATTATGTTTCTATATACCATCAATAAATTATTTGAAAACCAAAAAAAAAAAAAACCTTGGATGCTTTCTTCATATTTTCTTTGTCCTTCATCTTTCTCCAAATGTTTTTTGCGTCCTTTTTACTACTGTTATGAACAGTGCGAATGACCCTGTGAAAGGGGTTCGCGACCCACAGGTTGAGAACTGCTTTTCTAAGGGGAGTCCATCAGCTTTCTTCTGCAAAAATATAAATGAATCGTCCTTCCTACACGTGATTAGTGGACTGGGATCCCAAAGGGGATTTCCATTTTGCTGGGACTTCTTATGATCAGCTAATTTCTATAGAGATGAATATGTGTCTATCTGCCCTAATTTTGTTACAAGCTTTAAGTAAGGAGAAAATTGTTTTAGTTAAAATGACTAAATGAAATTTATTAGACATAGAATTTCCTTTCATCTCTTCCGTCTGTGTTAACAATGGAGACTCTAAGACATTGTAACCAATCTCAGGGAACTTGCCAGGTTCCAAACCAGTGAAACTTTAAAAAATCATTTTATTGGGAGCTCATACAACACTTTAACTCTAGAAATTCAAAGAAGCAGGAATTGGCTTAAACTGGCTTATTTATTAACCATGGTATATCAGATTTTATTACTGCCCTAATTTCTTCTTCATAATCCTGATCAATACTTTCAGTAACAGTCTGAACTCTATGAGAATTTAGGTTGGACCTTCCTAACAAACATCCTATAGTTCTCTTATGTAGTGGACCCCAAGTACTGCTCTTAATAATTTCTGGTTTAATTACATTTTTGGCTTCTCCCCACACCTTTGAATAACTTCAGTATCAATGTGAACTACATCTTAATGAAGAGAAAGCCCAAATCCTTACCATGGGATCAATAGAAAATACCACGAAAAGTGGAGATAAGATTGAAGCTGTCAAGGATTTCACCTGCTCACGATCTACAATCAGTGGTCATAGAAGACATAGACATATGATGCATTTCATTGGACAAATCTTATGAACATGATCTCTCCAAAGGTTAAAAACAATGTCTCTTTGATGACTAATATGTACTAGGCCCAAGTTATTTTACTTTCAACTATCTCATATGCCCCTGAATGTTGGACAACGAATGAGAAAGTTTAAAGGAGAAATGATGTATTTGAATTATAGTGCTGGTGAATAATTTGATAGTGTGGTAGAGTGTCAATTACATCTTGGAAATGTACAGTTATAATGCTTCTTATAATGGAAATATGAGTATTTCATCTTAAGTATGTTGGACATCAGAAAGAGCAATCCTTGGAAAAAGACATCATGCTTGATAAAGTATAAGGTCACTAAGAACAAACAAACAAACAAAAGGATGAACTTCGACAAGATAGAACATCATAGTAACTGCAACAAAGAACTCAACTGGGCAAATGTGAGGATGAAGCAAGACTCATATGTGTTTCATTCTGTTTTATCTAATGTGGCTGCTTGTCTCAATAATTTGAAAGGACTGACCTAGCAAAATGTGATGCCTATTACAAGCATTTTGCTCAATTGTGAGCTAATGAAAGCATTACTTTTACAGATGGGAACCTGAAAAGGATACCATCTGATACCAATTTTATTTAATAGTGTGCTGAAAGTGTTAACTGCAGCTATCAATCAAAAAATAAAATTAAGGCATCCAAAATGGCATCAAAGAAGTTAAGCTCTATAATTGCTGCTGATATCACTTGAAATATTAAAAGCCCCAAAGGACCTATGAGAAACATATTGCATCTAATTGAAAGGTTCAGCAATCTCATGTGTAGAAGTCAATGTAGAAAAAGAGTTTGAATCCTGTGTACTAGTAAAGAAAGCTCTGAAAAGGGAATCAAGAAAATAATACCATTTACAACAACAAGTAGGAAAATGAAGCTCCACACTCACCCCATGATGAGTGCTCTTTGGTCTCAGTGGTTTAGGTGCAACCTATATGGCAATATCCTTGCTTGATGTTGTGCCAGGGGAGATGGCTTCAGCTTTCAACACTAAAGGGCACTTGTATGTGCACACAATTCACATTCATGAATGTACTTCTGGTCTGCAACAGGTACAACTAATAGGAAACCTAGTTAACACTAAAGAGCCACACATGGGGAAAGCAGAGCTGCACATCTGAAATGTGGTCTGGAGCCTGATGCTTAATGGTGGGTGTATCTCACCAAGCTGGCTAGCAGCTAGTCATGACTGATGCAGATGTATCCACTTACAAACGACTTCATAGATGAGATCTGACAAAACAAAGTCTGAAGAACTAATACTGACCATTCAAGGGGGTCAATTATCTGTGTCTGTCATGAGATGTAATGATTTCTCACTGTGTGTGTGGGGGGGGGGCCGGTCTTACTCACTTTACTATATCCTCCTCACTATTATGCTTTATGGAATGAATGGTTTTTCATTAATAGTCAGCTATATCTTCCACAACCTTACATTTTCTTATTCATTTAAAATAATTTGAACAAAAACGTCATTTTAATGGGTTTACGTTTTGCTCATTTCCTCTCCTCACATAAAAACCAGTCCACAAAACAAAAAGTAAGAAAAATTTAAATATTTTAAAAATATGTAAACTCTTCAAAAACCATACAAAGCCAAGCAATACAATCTTTAAAATATAGGAAATATTTTATTTATCACCACATTATTTGATATTATTCCCCAAATAAATTAAATTCGTTTGGAAGATATATTAAATATGCATTAATAAGATTAACAGAAGTTGTAAGTTGTAATTTCAAAATATAATAACAATGCTGTAAAAAAAAAGAAAGAGAGCCCATAAATCAGGATATATCACTACAAACTCAGAAAAACTTCAATTGTATAGTACACATTTTCAAAGAAAATACGTCCTATTGTAAATGGTCCTAAAACAACTCAAGTGATTAAAGCTCATGATTAAGGCTTGTGAGAACCAACTAACCTTTGGATGTTCTTCATTTAAAGGCCAGGACAATGGTTTACCAGTTTTCAGCTACAAGAACAAAGTATAAGTGTTGATATACTGTATATCACAGTTTCTTGATGCTGGGCTAAGAGGCACCCCTATAATATCCATTCACATGGAGATTACCTCGACTCTCTCTAACATACCCACCCAGGGCCCACTCAGGACTCCTACCACTCCAGTTCCACTTAGGACCCCTGCTCTGTCTCTCTTGACCTGTCTCCTCCTCCTCTGGCGCGCTCCTTATTCTGCAATGTGAGCCATGGGTGCACTGATCCTGGGATTCACTGCACGCACCCAAACAGAGAGCTGAGGTGAATTAGCATATCGAAATGCCATTCAAAATCTAAAAATGGGTACATTAAGAGAGGCACAGCAGCGATCTTATCTGGATCAGAAGCCTCTGAACCCCTGTATTTGACCAAATACATCAATTAAAATGTGGTAGATTTCTAGAGGCTGAGTATTGATTCCCGTGACAGGGGGAAACTACTGGGATCACTCATTAATGGAGCTCCACATTCTATGGGCTTTGAGTTTAAACCCCTCTGGGTTCTCAAGGGAGCATTCAAAACAAGCCCTCGGGTTTCTGCCACTGGAGAGGAGGGCCATTCTCAATTCAAAAGATTTCTCACCAGAGGAAGGTCCATTTCATTGACATTTCATAGTTGGTGGTGAAATGTTTCCACTATCAGCCACACACCTCATTTCCTACCCATGACACCTAAGGGTGGGGGGCCATACTCAGCAGGTATAAACATTTCAAAGGTAAAGAAAGGGGAGACTGCACTAAAGAAACCAAACACGAATGGGGGAAATATAAACCACAGCACAGGCCTGAAGGTCAGAGCCCCACCACCAGGTCCTAAGCAACTTTCAGGCTCAATCAGAAGATCACACAGAGCACTCCATACACTCACTTCATCACCATCCAGGTGCCCAGCATAATGACCGCGGGTTACAATTTACAAAGTCAACTGTGTTCTCCTCTGAGGAGGAAAAACAAACGAGATGCAACAAACATTCCTACTGTCTCACTCCTGCCAGATTTGTCAAGATCCTCACCACACTTAGCTCTGAGAATAGGGTGATAAATGTTTCCACCTTGAGGGAATAGATCAAATTTTCATTGATCAGAATATGTCATTCTCACTTGAATATTATTTTCAGTGGTTATTATTTAGTCTATGAAATTGTGACACCTCAATTAACACATAAGCCTTATTTTTAAAAAAATTTTTGGGCGCTCTTACAGTTCTTATCACCATCCATACATACATATATCCATTGTGTCAGACACATCTGTACATCTGTTGTGATTATTTTTTCCAAAACATTTTCTTTCTACTGGAGCCCCTGGCATCAGCTCCTCATTCCCTCCTACCCCCTTGAACCCTTAAGAATTTAGAAATTATTGTTTTATTCATGTCTTACACTGAGCGCTCTCTCAATTCACCCAGTTTTCTGCTGTCCGTCACCCTGGGAGAGGGGCCATGCATCGACCTTTGCATCCCCATTAATCCCCACCCCCTACCCTTACCCTCCTAGTATCACTGCTCCCTTTTTCGGTCCTGAAGGATTTCTCTGCTCTGATTCCCTATGTTGTGAGTTCTTATCTGTACCAGTATACAAGTTCTGGTCTAGCCAGATTTTTAAGATGAAATTGGGGTCATGAAAGTGGGGGAAGGTGGGATGTGGAGGAAGAATTAATGAAAACCAGAGGAAGGTTGTTTGTTTTGTCAGTGCTATACTGCACATTAGCCTTATTGAAGGTTTCCAAATTTTATTTTATATTGAAAAATAGACTATTCTTTTCAGTCTCAAAAACAATCAATATTCTTTAAAAATTTCTGTACATTTTCCGACAGCAGTATGGACACATGGTGCTGGGAATGGAGTGCTGTATGAAACAGAATCGTTCTTCATAGAAGAGGAGACCGTGGGACAAAATGCTCTGCAGAGCACATTGAAATCTGCAAACAGAGTATGAAGACTAAGCCAAATGCAGTAGTGAACAAATATAAATAGTAATTCATGAATTTCAAGCGCATTATGAAAGTAATGCCTGAAGCCAAATGGCCCAGTAAAATCTGTCAAGTTTTAAAGACAAAATGACAATTATTTATGATACATAAATAGTATCAGAGAGAGCAAACTTATTGTTATCCAAAAAGGTTGACTAGGACTAGAGTTCAGAATCCAGAACACCAGGAAGGAGACACGAGGGTGATATATTTTACGGAGAATCCAGACTGCATCGTACTTGAGAGTGACTGAGAATCGTCCTTGCTACAAGGCCCGACTCTTCTGGAAACATCTAGACATAATTGTGAGTGACTTATATTCAGGTAATAATACATACTGGAACTGCCCCGATAGGGTTCACTAGACTGTGACCTTTGTGGACCCAGATTGTTAGATTTTGTGTTTGCCCAGGGACAAGCTGGTGGGTGATAACTGCTCATTCTTCAAATAGCATGCACGGTCTTGAACATGTGGCACCCGGGATTGCTATGTCATGGACTACAAATGTAGGGAGAAACCCAAGTTAAAAAATAATTGATATATTAGTATTAGTGTGTTAACAAATATACTATAAATTGTATCATAAATCTTGCACAGAAAAAGGTTACATAATTAAAACACGATGTAGGAAATTATATAGGGACCAGAATAATGAGGGGAAAATAGCACAAATACTGACAATAATATTAAATATGATTAAACAAAATACAGAGTAAAACAAAGTAATGAAGATAAGGAATCAAATTAAGATACACATTGAGAAACTCAGTTACCATTACCCAATGGTACCAAGTGAATTGCATCACATAGGACAGAGGAGAACGGCTCCTTCGGGTTTCAGACGCTGAAAATTTGGGGGGAGCAAACAGCCTCATCTTTCTCCCTTGGAGTGAATGGTGGTTTCAAACTCCTGCGCTTCCATTTAGAAGCCCAATGTAAAATCCATCATGCCACCAGGGATAGTGAATTTGTATATAGTGTTTATTTGTACATAGTCTTTATTATTTATTTATTACACTTTATTTTCCTGGTTGTTTGATAGCCATATAATTGTACCTCAATTTGGGCTGATATATTTATTGAATTAAAATTGCTAAATAATTTTAACACTTTCTTAACTTAGAAAACGTTGTACTATATTATTATTTTAGGTAATTGCATTTGGATAAACAAAATTAATTTCAATTTCTGCACCTCATTCCACCAGATATGTTGTTAATAGCCTTTGATTCCAGACATGTTGTTAGTTGCCTTTGATTCAGTTCTTACTCATAATGACACTATAGACAAAAGAAAAGAAAGAGAAACGGTTCAGTCCTGAACCATCCTTGCGCTTGCTCCTCTGTTTGAGACCATGTAGGCCACCACTCTATCTGCACATCTAATTGAGCATATTCCTTTTTCTTGCTAACACTTACCAAACAGGATGTACTTCTCCAGAAACTGGCCCCCTGATAACCTGTTCAAAATATGTGAAGAGATTTACTGTTCTCTATTCCAGAGAATATTCAGAGATACAAGCCTGCTGTGTCCTCCCCTTATGGCCCACTTGCTTATTTTAGAATCAGAGTTCTCCTTCCAATGAGTGTGTCCTTCACTGTGACCTAATCAATGATCTCAGAAATGAGTCCTCCAACCAGATCAGTCATTCTAGTTCATGTGCTTCCAGAGTTCGGGCTCTCTCTATGCCTGGAACCCTTGTTTCTGCATCAAGGGAGATGATGAGTAGCAAGCATCACTGAGGACACGTCACAAAGTTAACCCCAGAAATCTCCACATTATGTTATCAGACCTAGAGAACATCGGTCAATTACTACCCATAATGCACAGGGAGTAATGAAGAGAGACACCTCCTGAGAGACCAGACGCTGAGCTGTAATATATCAATGACCTCGGGACATTTAAAACCATGCATTTCACTCATGAATCTGCACATACTTGTATTTCATTGTTAACATATTTTGAGTAACAGATGATATGAGAATGATAAACTCTTTCCCACGAATGAAAATGGGTCATATAGGATGATACTGAAAGGTCAGAGTCACTTTGATGTTTGTACTGCAGAGAAGGCCAGTTCTTCTTCTCAAGCTTGCAGTGAAGAGACAATATTGAGAAAGAAAAAAAGAAAGAAAAAAAACCTGTTTCTGGAGATGCTGAGAGCTAAGAGAGGGAGCCGTGATTCCAACAGGAAATGCTCCCTGTCATCCTTCTGTGCCTGTCTAGGGCTGGGTGTCTGTGCTCTGGGGGTCCTGCACGCTCCCTGCGGCCCAATGTATCCCCTGGAGGGGAGGTTTGTGTATGGGCTCACACTAACTTTCCCTTACTGGGCTCCTTGCACAGTAATACAGGGCCGTGTCCTCCTCAGCAGTCACAGAACTCAGCTGCAGGAAGAACTGATTCTTCAATGTGTCTCTGGTGATGGAGAGTCAGCTTTGGAAGGATGGGTTATAACATGTATTACCATCATAATCTATGTATCCCATCCACTGCAGCCCTTTGCCTGAGGTCTGGCGGATCCAGCTCCAGTAGTAACCACTGCTGGTGATGGAGAAACCAGAGACAGTGCAGGTGAGAGACAGCTTCTGGGAGGGTTTCACTAGTCCTGGACCTGACTCCTAAAGCTGCACCTGAGACAGAATGTCTACAAATAAAAACAGATGGTCCCTGTCAGTCACTTGAAGTCACAGCCGTCCCCGTAGACCTAGGTCAGATATCGCAATCACCCACCTTTCTTTCCGAAGGGACCTATAGTCCTGTCTGAAGAGAACTGGTAGCTTTCCGGCCCAAGGGTGATTTTTACCTTAGTATCTAAAGAATAATCTGCATGTGAGGGAATCCTGTCTTTATTAACAGAGAATGATAGCGACCAGACTCCCCTCTAACTTTTGATCACATTGTAGGGTCACTCTTTGAACTTATATGCATATTAGTGTCTGATGAGGATGGCACTTGGCCTAAGATGTGTGGGGGGAAAGTTCAAAGGAAAGCCAGTGATTTCTGAGCTCAGTGTTCTCTCTCTTCAGCCCCTCAGCCCCTGCCCTGCCTTGGGCGCCTATATGCCCTATGCCCCAGAGGGTGGACGGGATAGAGTTTAGTGAATGCATCAGGTGGACACCAGGGTATCTCCACTACCCCACACTCTCCAAAACGCCTTTTCTTCTTCACACAGCAATCTTATTACCAGTACCTGAGACCCACTGCAGGCCCTCCCCTGGAGCTGCTTTCATGGTGAATGGAGAGACTGGACAAGAGAGCCTGAGAAATGTTCTCGACTGACTCAAGTTTCCCCCAAACTCTACTGGCTGCACTTTTCCGTGGACATTTGCAAACGCAAAGATTTCCTGTCCAGGAAACTCTCACACATATCCATTGTTTATCTAGCCATTGTTTATACCTGCTCAGTGAATGGGCAGACCAGGGCATGCCATGGCTGTGTCTTCTATCCTCAAGTGGAAGGCTTGGGCTAGGCTGGTTTTATCAACAGAAGAGTAATGTCCCTCTCGTGTGTCCATCTATTTTAAAGCTATATGAGGGGTATATATGAGTGTCTTAGGAGAAGTATGTGGAAATTATGATATCTGAAAAATATACTTGATTTCTTATCATACAAGTTTACTCAACTGTTGGAACTCCATTGAGACCAAGAAGAACAGAGGAAACCATAAAGATTTCTACTAGAATATAACCACTCTCATCCACAACATGTAAATGCCTAAGTGTACAAGTGAATGACACCCGAATGGGAAGTTATGGGCACACATGGTTAACTACTGCAGTTAAGGGGGAAACAGATGAGGGTTAAAATTGTAACAAGAGAGAGAGAGAAAAGCTATATCCCAGAAGAGGGTGAGGCATTTCACCTGGGTTCATGCTTGCCCCTCAGGGAGACCAAGGGTCCTTTTAAGGCCACACCCCAGAAATAGGCTCAAAATGCCCATTTAAGAAGGATGTACGGTCAGATTAAATTAATCACTTCTCCCTTTAGCAAAGTCCTATCCCCCAAACAAAAAGTAGTAAAACATAATAATCCCTAGAATACACCTGAGAGTGCTGAAACATCAGGTGAATTATTTTGGGATTGGGATGAGGTCTGGAAAGTCTAAAACCAGGAGCAGCAAAGAGAAAACTTAAACACTGATATCCACGGAACTGAACCTCTAATATCATTCCCTCCTCTGATTTTGGCATTACCATTTGAAATCCTTGGACCATGCTCTGAAGCCCAAAGCTTTGGCATAACAGTCTTTTGTGCTTCCCACACCAAGTTGTTTCAGCTTTAAGGTCGAGGGAATAGTTCAGTTCCTTTAATGATACTCTTGCAGGATATTATTAAATTGGGGTCACCCTGAGATGTTACTGAATGACAAGAGCCATTTTGTCTTTTGCATTTCCTGCTAAGTGACAAATTGTCCACATCTGGGGTGGAATCTTCACTAAAGTATTGTTATTTCTCTTAAGATGTACAAGTGAGGAAGTGATAAACAGTACCTAGGATATCATATTAAATGATTTCATAATTTCAGAACAGGTGTCAAGCTCTGTCTTTGCATTTTAGCTAATACTGGTGTCATAGAATATATGCCCTCTTGAGATTGAATACTTTCACTCAGCATAAAGTTCTCTAGGTCTATCTATGTCACGACAAGCTCTCTGGTTTCTCCAGTGTTTTTAGACATGTAGAGCATACACATAAATGAATGTCCTAGAAGGATTTGATGAGAATAATATTTGGGAACGATTTGTTATGTGATAGTGATACACAGAACATAGTCATGTTCATATTATTCCAAATACCATAGTTATTAATATATAAATCATTTTCTTATTGCTTAGCTTATGTCACTAAATTTATATACTTTAGGTGGGAATAGACCCATAACTTTATAGCTATCCAGCATGAATTTATTTTAATGGTAAATATCTTAGAGCATGAACACGTGTATGCCACAATTTATTTATTCTATTCATCTGTTTGGGGTCATTTAGGTTGTTTCTCATTTCAAGTTGAAAACAAAAATGCAGAGGAGGGGGAGTGGAAGGAATTCACATTCTTATTCTCACAAATCACCATAACAAGCATGGTCATTCTGTAAACTTTTCTTAACCACAATTGTAAACTTAGTAACATTTAAAACAATAAACATTGTATTTTAAGAGAGAGGGTTGTTATTAGGAAGGAAAAAGAGCGATTCCTTACCTTCGCTGGAGAAGATGTCTTGGATGATTATTTAAGTTGTATAAAGGTTAGCCTGAAACATTTAATAAATAGCCAAAAGTTTCTGGTGTTAAAGTGATTAGGATCCCCCAGGAGCACACAGACTTCAGACAATACGTGTTTTATAGCAGAACATTCCCTTAATGTGTAGATCAGGGGCACTCACACTTTTTCAGCATGCGAGCTACTTATAAAATGATCAAGTCAACATGCTCTACCAACCACAAAAACTCAAAATGTATATTTATTTATTTAGTACATTTATTCATAAATGCATTGAGAATTCTTTATATGTACAATGTATGTTTATGTACCTTACATAACTGCATGAGTCCATATTGCACAACACAACACAATTAACTATGTAAATTTTCTAGATGTGTTCTTTATTTTTCTATTATAATTGTCTCCCACAAATAAATACCCACTTTATGTTTTTGTTTTCATTATGTCATCTTTGTGACCTTGTTTATGATATGATTTAGAATACATTTATTGACAGTTTCCTTTATATTTTTTATCATATCACACTATTTAGTTTGAGTTTCATATTTAACTTTATGGCACCCCTCTCCGTGTCACATAGGTGTAAGGAAAACAAAAAATACACTGAAGAGAAGATAATGGAGCAGAGTGCAGCTCAGAATCCTGTCTTTACCTGGAGTTCTGGAGTCACACTGCCTTCTCCACGCCTCCTTTCACAGTGATGCATAGCAATGGCCTGCGCAGCAGTGGAGCTCAGAGTTTAATGAAAGGGGTCATGGGGGATGTGTACTCAGGACATCAGAGTAGGAGTGTAGGCTGTGCTCTCACCAATCCATACTATACAGACCCACCACTGGTTTAAGAGAATCTAGAGACAGAACCGGTGAGGCACGATGTCTGTGAGTTCTACAAGTCCTTGACCAACCCCTTCAAGCTGCACGTGGAGACAGTAAGGCAGGTGCTCAGATAAAGCATTACCAAAATTTCATGTTTCATCCCTGAGCTGCTCACCTCTGAGAACTACCCCCAAGAAGAGGAAGAAACTGACATGCTCTAGGAACGAAGCCCATGATTCCCAGGTGTATTATCCAGAGTGAGTAAGACCTAAATTTAAACAAATACATCATGAGACACTATCTGATGGACTATGTGGAGATTGGATGTGAGTCGTACTGTTGTAATAAAGTTAAAAAGGGGATCATTTGGGATGAGAATGTTGACTATTTCCTCTGAGAACACAATCCTGACCATGACTTCTCCATTCATCAAGCCCAAGGTCCAGTTTTCCTAGGCCACAGAAAGTGATGAGGAAGATGGTTGAGGAGGTAGACATGGATTAGGATGGAGGATGACTTCAGAAATAAAGGCAGTGATCATGTACTCTCATGGATTTACACATTTATAAGATACAACAAATCCAAGGACATTTAAAATGTCAGATATGCATTTTCTCTTCTGCATTAGATTATGGTAATATAAAATATTCAAAATTTGGAAGATCAGCTACATCTAGCAATCTCACTTAATTCAGCCAAAAGTGACTCCAATTCAATGTTTGTTGTAAATAGGAATGGCTTCTGTGAGTCAATATAAAGGAAGAATTTTTCTTCAACCACTACACTGCTGTGTCTACTCAAGAGTCATTCTAGTGTGGAAAGAGTACATGTCACACTAAAGCAAATTACCTTTGACACAAAGATATTTCTTATCTAGAAAGTAGTCGATAATAATGTCATTCACACCCAAAATTATACCAAAATATCTGAAATTGTTCACCTACAGTTGTGTGTCCCTAGATACTGGAAATGTTATCAATATCATACGATAAATTAGTAGCAAAGCCACCAGAAGTAGTGGCTTTGTTTTCCGAACAAATAATCTGGTAAACAGGACAAATGTGGACCCCTGGGTGAAATCAGTGGGATAACATTCTGTGGGATTATGAAGGTGAAGCTTCAACATCTGACATGAATAACGGAATTATCCTGTTTGGCCCTAGAGATCTCCCTGAACCCTGAATTCACACAGATAAGTTTGTGTCTGCCTTGACAATCTTGGGCAACAGTTTCTGGAACATAGACAGATACAATCATAGGCCACTATGGTTAAGAAAAGCAAAAACAACAGACAACAACAAAAACAAAATCTCTGTCATTTGAAGAAACAATTCAATAAAAAATACGTTGACTGGCTATACTGTGACTAAACCATTGTCAGGAAGTCTAACAACATGTGGTAGAAGAATACACTCTCAAACCTTGAGCCAAGAGTCAAACACTTCATAGTCATATTTACCCCCATTTCCCCTGAGTCTGATTGGAAAGTATTTATGTGAGCATCATGGGAACTCTGATACAGGGACCCCTGGAAGAATTACCAGAATTACCTCTTGTCCTTAAGGCACAGTCTGTTTGTTGCTGTAATACAGACTATATTCTTCTGTTACCATATAATTTTGAATTCACAGATATCAAGAGTCGGCTCAGAATTGTTTTTTTTTAATTAGGGAGAGATTCCTTAGGGAAACTGAGATTTAGAAGCAACCTCAGATCATCACAGGAAACCAGGCTTGAAGCTTCAGCTGCACCTGCTCCTGGGTCTGAGTCCTATGCTCTGTGGATCCTGAGCGCCCCCTGAAGACCAGTCTCCTCTCTGCAGGGGAGGTTTGTGTCTGGGCTCTCACTGACTTTTCCTCACTGTGTCTCTTGCACATTAATACAAGATTTCAAGTCTTATCATGTTTCTAGTTGTCTCTAGATAGGGTGAATCTGCCCTTTACTGAGCCTGTGTAGTATGCATCACCACCAGGATTAATAGCTGAGACCCACTGAAGTCCCTTCCCCGGAGCCTGGCAAACCCAGTTCATCCAGTAGCTACTGACAGTGAATCCAGAGGCTGCACAGGAGAGTTTCAGAGACCCCCCAGGCTTTCTTAAGTTGCCCCAGACTCCACCAGCTGCACCTCACCCTGGACACCTGAAAACACAGAGGCACTGTGATTAGATGACACAAATACAAACACATGCACTCACAATTACCTACACACAGAAGGATCTACAATGATTACCATGTAAAATGGACAAAATGAAAGCCAACGTTGGTGCAAAGTTCATGATGTGTCCTCTGGACCAGTTCCTGGGCACAAATGGAAACAGCAGAGACCCCAGGGACAGGACTATCCTCTGAGATCTCCCACATCAGGGGCTGTGACTGGTTTATCAGTGGCAGAGAGCTGCATTTGCATGTTCCCTGATATTTAGAAGCAGTTAAGTAGAGAATATGGGCAAGAGTTCTCCCTCAGAATCAGAGAAACACAAGCATTTGCAAAGGAAAACATAGCTCTTAAACAAGTTATTATCAAGTATTGCTTTAATTGTTACATATTATCAATATTTTAAAGTAGTTTTTAATTTATAAACTTTATATTATATACACAACAAACTTTGTGGTATGAGAGTTCACAGTGCATCCTCTCTCGTTTCCCTGAAGATGTAAATACACATGGTGATAGTAGACGGCTCTCTTATCTGTTTCTTATGTGGGTACATTATTAGATTTCATGGTTGTTCTCCAAGGAATTTCCACATTTCAGTGGTATTTTTAAACAGTGTGCATGAAGGTGATCATAAAACTTGCCCAGAAAACATGTGGAATGGTGCTTCCTACCTGGTTTCTGTTTTGGGGGATTCTGGTCCTCCTTCTTTTGTCATGATCACGAAATCTGGATATTTACCACCTGACTTAATCTTCCAAAACCGTCCGTTTTCTTTTCTTTTTTAAAGATAAACTTATACTTGTTTAAAATATTTTAAATATTTCTAACCTACTCTTCACCTGTTTCAATTTCAGGTGTGTATCTTTCTTTTTAAATATATATATTAATCATTTTATTGGAGACTCTTACAGTTCTTATAACAATCCACACATCAATTGTATCAAGCACATTTGTATATGTGTTGCCATCATCCTTTTCAAAACATTTTCTTTTACTGAAGCCTTTGGTATGAGCTCCTCTTTTTACCCTCCCTCTTCCAACCTCCCATCCTCATGACCCTTGATAAATTATAAATTATTATTTCCATATCTTACAATGTCCGCTGTCTCCCCTCACACAGGTTTCTGCTGTTTGTGTGTGTGTGTTATATATACATCAATCATTGTGATAGGTTCTCCCTTTCTCTCCCTTCTCCCCCTACCAACCCTCTACCCTCTACCCTTATGGTATCACTATTCCAATTATTGTTCCCGAGGGGTTTATCTGTCCTGTATTCGGTGTGTCGAGAGCTCTTATCTGTACCAGTGTGCATGCTCCTGTCTAAGCCAGTTAGTAAGGTAGAACTAGGGTCATGATAGTGGAGAGGAGAAACATTAAAGAACTAGCGGAATGTTGTGTACTTCATTGGTGCTATACTGCCCCCTGGCTGACTCCTCCCTTCCTTGTAACTTTTCTGTGAGGGGATGTCTAATCGTCTGCAGATGGGCTTTGGGTCTTCGCTCTGACCCCCCTTGCTTGCATCTATATGATTGTTTTGGATCTTTTGGTGTCTGATATTTGATGCTATCACCACTTCATAACCACACATGCTTGTATGCTTCCTCCATGTGGGCTTTGTTGCTTCCCTGCTAAATAGCCGCTTGTTTAACTTCAGACCTTTATGAACCCAGGTGTTATATTTATAATAGCCAGATACCATTAGCTTTGTTCACCACATTAGCTTATGCACCCATTTTGTCTTCAGCGATTGATTCAGGAAGGTGAGCATTGCAGAATGCCAGGTTATAAGAACAAAGTGTTCTTGAGGAAGGACTTGAGTAAAGGCCCAATGTCTGTCTGCTACCGTAATACTTAACATATAAATATATGTTGCATAGAAATCGTTATAGGTTAATATGTTTACATATATACATGCCTATATTTAACCTATATAATTGTCTTTGTCCTCCTAGTTCTCTCCTCTATTTCCTTATACTTTACTCTTTTCCCAGTCTCATATTCAACCTTTATTTGGCTCTCAGTAATTCCTCTCAGTTATATTGCACCTGATTAACTCCCACCAGGCATTTTCACCCTCCTCACCATCGGTTTTTTAGATCTCTTGCTGTTCCCTTGTTTCGGGTTTGACTCTCCCTCTCCCTTTCCTCTACATTTCCCCTGTCCCCCAGGAACTGTCAGTCCCATTGTTTTCTCCTCCAGATTGTTTATCTTGCTTACCATACAGAGAGAGACATGAAAAGAAAAGAAGTCTGGGTGGGAGGAAGAGGGCAGCCAAAAGTAGCAAACAAGTCTGCCTTCTGATCTGAATGAATGTTTTCCTATGGAGTCTGATGCCCTCCAAATCTTTAGTCTATTTTCTGGATTCCTTGGGGACTTTGTTGCTTTGCTCCCCTTGCTGCTCTATTGTGCTCCTTTATGTTTGACCAGGTGTTGGCTGGTCAGACCTGGCACAATTGTCAAATTGCATCTCCAGTGTGGTCCCTGCAGCGCTGTGGGTCAATGAAGGGCTATCATGTCTCACGTGGTGGGGGCGGCACCACGGTTTTCTCTGTGCCTTGACTGCTGTGGGCAGGAGTGTCATCCTCACGTCTTGCTGGACCAGGATGCATTTCTCTCTTGCTCCCTCGCTCATTCTCCCTCTTAGTTTGTTTCTGGGTGGTCTGGGCAGACCTGCCACTCTCCCAGAGTTGTATCTTCAGTTATGTCCTCTGTCGTGCACTCTTCTGAGGAGGGTGTCATGGAAGATGGCTTTGGGGCGGACCCCACAGACTTCTCTGTTAGTTTGCAGCTTCATACCGCTATGTTGTCCTCAAGGCGTGGTGTACCAGGTTGAGGTCTGGTCCCTCTCTCCCGTTCCTCTGGAAACAAACAGTACCCTCCCCACCAGGTAGGTTAGTGCCCTGTTCCCCCAATATCCATGTCTTCTGCTTCTTCTTTTTTCCCCCTCCTTTTTAGTCAGCTGGCACCTTCATCCCTGGGTGGGTCTGACCCCTGCCAGAGTACCCGGGCCTCATCCGGGAGTTTATGCCTTTAGTGACTTGCCCCCTATGCCCCTTGTGCTTGTTAAGCTTACCTCAGTGGGCTCATGTTGTACTTGTCCATTTCTGCTTGGTTCACTTTGCTTAGCTGAATTTCCTCCAACTATTCCCATGCGATGATATGCTTCATGCACATTCATCAATGGTTTTTAAAGGATGTGTAGTACTCCATTGTATGTATGTACCACGGTTTTATAATACCATCATGTGTTGATGGAAATTTAGGTTCCTCCAAGGTCTTCTTGAACTGTGCCGCAATGAACATTGGAGCGCAGATGTCTGGCCATGGTCTATCTCTTACCTCTTCTGGGTATATGCCAAGTAGGGAGATTGCTGGGTCACATGGTAGCATGATTTCCGTTTTTTTTTAGGTATTGCCAAATCGATTACCATAATGACTGCACATACCTACAAGTCCACCAGCAGTGGATGAGACTTCTTATCTCAGCACACCCACTGCAACACTTGTTGACGTCTGATTTTTTTAATTGGACCATCCTTGAATTTGTTATGTAATATCTCACACTTGTTTTCATTTGTTTTCCCTTATAGCTAATGATCTGGGACATTTTCCTCATATGTTTATTGGCCACTAGGATTTCCACCCCTGTGAAACTTCTCTTCAGGTCCTTTCCCCTCCTCAGCATAGAGCTATTTGGTTTTTTTTTTCTTTTTGTGGACTGAGTATTGTATTTTAGGTATAAGGCTTTTGCCTGATATGTCCTAGTTAAAGATGTTTTCCCAGTCTATGGGCTCTCTTACTACTCTCTTGGTGAAGCATTTTGTTGTACACAGGTGTTTTATCTTCAGTATATTCCACTTATCAATTTGTGCTTCCTCTGTGTTTGTGTCCTTCCAACAGTCTGTTTCCATATAATTGGGTTGCTTATATTTCCTGGTATTTAATTTATTTGAGTTCCCTTATTTATTACTTTCCCCTACTAGCCTATGAGATGGCATGCTCATCATTTTCTAGTTCTGTTAGATAGAAACTGAGGTAATTAATTTTAGACTTTGAGTTAGTTTATTGTACCAACCTGGCTGATAAATACATGAGGGATTAATTGAAGGGTGGAGGGATAAATGGCTCGGTGAGCCTCGCCTTTCTAGTTCTCGGGTCTCTTGCTGTATGATAGTCGCACCAGGGTGCAGCTGCCTTAGCAGTTCCCTGCTTCAGCTTTCAAGGCTAACTTCCTGCAAGACATCCCAAGGAGAAGCCACAAGAACCTACCCCGATGCAGCCCTCGGTGCTGGAGCACCCGTGTGGAGACCCCTGCACTGCTGAGATGTTTACACATTCACTGATTCAGCTTTCCTTCTGCAATCGGCATCATTGCGTCTGTTTTCTGAGATGGAGGAGGATTTTGTAGATTGGTGTTGGACATGTGGGTTAATGTTGGACGTATGGGCTTGGGCAGCATTGGGTTGGGATGTTTCCTTGGTGCACACTTAACCTTTATATAAAACTCTCTCTTATACATCAGTTTCTGTGAATTTGTTTCTCTAAAGTACCTAGATTAACACAGAGTTGTATTTCTGCATTATCCTGGTATATGTTGCTACAAATAGCCCACTTCTGTTGAAGACCACATAGTGTGTTATTTTGTGCTTTCATTGTCATTCAGTCCAATACATTTACATGTAGAAACTCTATAAAGCAATGAATATTGCAATATTTTTTTCAAGGTAAAAACTAAATCCAGGTATTTTTCATTTGTTTTCTTTTTTAAACATCATTTTATTAGAGGCTCATAGAAGCCTTATCACAATCCATTCATACACCAATTGTGTAAAGCACATTTGGACATTCATTGCCCTCATCATTCTCAAAACATTTGCTCTCCACTTAAGCCTCTGGCATCAGCTCCTCATTTTCTCCTCTCCCTCCCCGCTCCCCCCTCCCTCAAGAATGCTTAATAATTGAATAGTTATTGTTTTGTCATATCTTGCCCTGTCCAACGTCTCCCTTTGCCCACTTTTCTGTTGTCTGTCCCCCATGGAGGAGGTCACATGTAGATCCTTGAAATCGGTTCCCCCTTTCCAACCCACCGTCCCTCTACCCTTCCAGTACTGCCACTCTCACCACTGGTCCTGAAGGGATTATCCACCCTAATTCCTTGTTTTTCCAGCTTCTAACTGTACCAGTATACATCCTCTGGTCTAGACAGATTTTTACGGTACAATTGGGATCATGATAGTGGGTGGGGAGGAAGCATTTAGGAACTAGAGGAAAGTGGTATGTTTCATCCTTGCTACATTGCACCCTGACTGGCTCATCTCCTCCCCGAGGCCCTTCTGTAAGCGGATATCCAGTGACCTACAAATGGGCTTTTGGTCTCCAGCCCACACTCTTCCCCTCATTCACAATGATCTGATTTTTTTTGTTCTGATGATACCTGATCCCTTTGACACCTCGTGATCAAACAGGCTCGAGTGCTTCTTCCATGTGGGCTTTGTTGATTCTGTGCTAGATGGTTGCCTGTTTACCTTCAAGCCTTTAATACCCCAGACACTATATCTTTTGATAGCCGGGCACCATCAGCTTTCTTCACCACATTTGTGTATGCACCCGCTTTGTCTTCAGCTATCGCATTGGGAAGGTGAACATCATAGAATGCCAGTTTAATAGAACAAAGTATTCTTGCATTGACAGAGTTCTTGAGTGGAGGCCCAATGTCCATCTGCTACCTTAATACTAAAGCTATAAATATATGCACATAGGTCTATTTCCCCATCCTCATATATAAATATGTTTACATATGTACATGCCTTTATTTAGACCTCTATAAATGCCCTTTGCCTCGTAGCTCTTTTCTCTATTTCCTTTGACTTTCCTCTTGGCCTACTATCATGATCAGTCTTCTTTTGGGTTTCAGTAATTCCTCTTGGTTCCATTACCCGTGATCATGCCCTACCAGGCCTCCTACACCCTCCTCACCACCGATTTGGATCACTTGTTGTTCCCTTGTCCCTGAGCTTGTTAACATCACTACCTCCCCCCACCCCACCTCCTCCTCTCTCATGTCCCCCTGGAATTGTAGGTCCCATTGTTTTCTCCTCCATATTGTTCATCCAGCCTATCTTATTTAGACAGACCTGTGGTGATAATAACATGCACAAAAACAAGACAGAGCAAAACCAAGCAACCAAAGAAAACAAAGCAACAACAGCAACAACCCAATGACCAAAAAAAATACAACAAGAAAGAAAATCTTGCAGTTAGGTCAAGGACTGTTTGTTGGCCTTTAGGAGGGTTTTCCAGTGGAGTCTGTTGGGGTGCCAAACTCTAGCCCCAAAGTCTATTTTTGGTATTCCCTGGGGACTTCTTTGCTCTGTTTCCTTGCTGTTCTGTTGCACACCCTTAGTGTTTTGCCTCAGTGTGGTGGGATCAGATCGGGTAGAATTCCCACACTGTGTCTCCAGTGTTGTCTCCTGTAGCGCTATGGGTCAGTGAGGGATGTCACATCTTATAGTGGGGCTGGCCATGTGGTCTTCTCTTGATTGGTTGCTCTGGGCGTGAATATTGTCCCCAAGGCTTGGTGGGCCAGGATGTGCTCCACTCTCTCTTCCTCTTACCCATTTGCTCCCTTGTGCTCTGATCAGACATGTCCCTCTCCTGGAGCTTCAGATTCAGTGCTGTCCTCTGAAATAAACTATTATGAGGGGAGGAGAAGGTGTCCATGTAGTTGGGATTGGGGCTCGCCCCTTAGACCTCTCCACTGGTTCCCAACTCCATGCCAGCAAGTTGCATACACATCTTGGAACACTGGGTTGAAGTCTGGTCCCTCTTTCCCTGTGGAGATATACACAATACCCTCCCCTTGGGTGGGTCAGTGCCCTGTGTTCCCGCTACCCTTTTTTTTTTTCTATTTCCCAACATCCTTTTAATTGGCTACCATATGTATCCCAAGATTTGCTCTGGCCCCTGCCATACTACCTGGTCCTTACTCAAGGAATGTTTGTATACAGTAGCTTTTTCCCTATGTCCCTTTTGCATTTTTTTTAAACTTACCTCAGCGGACTCATGTTGTACTTGTCCTTTTGTGCTTGGCTTACTTCGCTTAGCATGATTTCCTCCAGTTCTTCCCATGCAGCAATATGCTTCATACATTCATCACTGCTTTTCAGTGATGCATACTACTCCATTGTATGTATGTACCACAGCTTTTTTTTTTTCAGGAAATAAATGATAATTCAATTATGGGCAGTGCATGCTGTATATGTAAATTAAAATATTATTTTATTGGGGCTCATACAACTCTTATCACAATCCTACATACATCAATTGTGTAAAACACACATATATTCATTGCCCTCATCATTCTCAAAATTCGCCTTCCGCTTGGGTTCCTGGAATCAGCTCCTCATTTTGCTTTTTTCCATCCCCTGCACCCCCCTCCCTCATAAACCCTTAATAATTTATAAATTATTATTTTATCTTATCTTACACTGCATGGCAGATCCCTTCACTCACTTTTCTTTTGCCCATCCCACAGAGAGGAGGTTATATGTAGATCCCCTTGATTGATTCCCCCTTTCTATCCCCTGCCCCCTTCCCTCCCGATATCACCACTCTCATTGTTGATCCTGAGGGGTCCATCTGTCCTAGATTCCCTGTGTTTCCTGATCCCATCTGTACTGCTGTGCATCCTCTGGTCTAACAAGGTTTGCAAGGTAGAATTGTGTACCACAGATTTTTAATCCACTCGTCAGTTGGTGGAAATTTGGGTTGTTTCCAACTCCTTGCAATTGTGAACTGTGCTGTAATGCGCATTGGAGCACAGATGTCTGGCCTTGGTTTGTTTCTTGCCTCTTCTGGGTATATGCCCAGTATGGGGATTGCTGGGTTGTATGGTAACTCGATTTCCATCTGTTTTAGATATCACCAGATCTATTTCCATAAGAATATTGAACTATCTATGGGGTTTTGTAACAAATATTAAGGAAGAAAGAATTCTTGGAGGAAACAGAAATCCTAGATGCTAACAGGGTGGTCCTTGTTCCCATGCCTTCCACATTGCACTGGTCTCAAAAGTCGTGCCTCTGTGCTTTCCACTGCACCATTATCCCTATAGAACTATGTCATTATGGCAGGGACATTGTGTTTGCGACAGAACTGAGTCCTCTCACTGTTCCTCTCACACAGTAATGGACAGCTGTCCCCTCAGGGTCATTGAGCTCAGCTGCAGGGAGAACTGTTTGGTAGACATTGTTCTGGAGTTGAGAATCAGCTCCTTAGATATGAGTGGTTGTTTTTTCTATTAAAAATATTGGTAACACCTACTCCAAACTCTTCTGCAGGCCTTGGAAGATCCAGCTCTGGCAAAATGGGCTCATCATACCTAACTAAGCTTAGGGAGAGGACCTGTGAGGGATTCATCACTCCTGGGCCCAATCATGGACAACTAGGAACAGGGAAAATAATCACTAGTGACAAGTAAGGGACACCTCATTATGACAAGCCACTTTTTTGGAATCTCAACCCTACCAGAGAGAAGAAACTGCTAGTCAGAAGAATATTCACAGGAAACACATGACTTATGGACAAGGCCTGTGGATCCTAGAGAACCCTGTTCACGACATAATGTTTTTCACCCGGTTTGAGATTTTACATGGATATGTATAAAATGCTCTGCATATTAGAAGCCCCAGAAATAAAGTAGAGACATTTCCAGACTTCTCAGAAGCTGACATGGGATAGTCTGACCCCATCTTCTTCTTTGTGATAACACCAACACCACACTCACTGCCACTGAGTTTCTTTCAACTCATAGTGACTCTGTAAGACCAGGTAGAGTTTTAGGTTGAAAAACACACTCGGCAAAAGGAAATGTGTGGCATGTTACCAACACCACTCTATCTGAGAAACAAAGACAGGGCTGCATGACAGTGAAAGGGGTCCACTTTACTTACATCAAGCAAGGACTGAGCCAGAAGATTCCCCAAGGTGCGCTCCAGAGGAAACGATGGTGGGTGTGGTTTAAAGTTGTAGGCAAGCACACCCATAAGTAAATGTATCAGATTATGGACGTGGAACAGATTTCACAGTTTTACATTTTCTGACAGATTTTGCATTTTATTAGAGATTCACCATTTTATTATAAATTAATGCAACATAAGTTACATGTTGCTTAATTTGCTGTCCACGGTGTGTACTCCTGATGCTGCAACACACCACAGGACCCACTGGAGCTTCATGAACTTTCCTTTTTGTTGCTTCAAATTCACAATTCTGTTAGAGTACATAGTGTGTTGACAAATTATTGTGCTTCTTCTTTGATATAAAAATGTATTAAAATATAAAGTGCACTTCTAGTTGAGTACAGAGTACTAACAATTTTATCTGCGATGTGGACATGCCCCTACAAAGAGAAAACCCTGGAAACAAAAGACCCTCCAACACCTTCCAACACTGTGTATAAAGCACCCGTTGACATATTGCCCAGGGAGACAGATTTTGATGGACAAGATGAATTATGTCCCCCTTGGCTACTAATATTCAGTAAATATTTGTGTTCTCCCTCCCATCTTTGTTTTGTTAATGGTTTATCTGGGGTCAGGGTTCCCAAATCACCTGGATTGTATAAATAAATTTAAATAAATAAGAGTTTTGTGTGCTTTTATTTTTATTTTTAATAGTCCTGTGGGTTACCAAGACAGTAAATTCTTAAAAGAGCAGAAAGCCTCAACTTTTTCCAAAGAAGTAATCAGTTGATGTGGACTGCCAACCTGGTGGTTAGAAACATACATGGAAATCACTCAACAGCCAGGACTTAGGAAGTAAACTACAGTTTAATAATGAGCAGTGCGTGCTATATGTGTAAATTTACACATCCCTTATGTCCTCTGCCTTTGTTCCTTGGACATGCTGTGGAATTTACAGGTGTACACAGGGCTAATGTGTTTGGGAAGTTATCTACATTTATATGAAGTGAGTCTGGAAGTGATCCTTTAAATAATTTTCTCTGTGATTGGCTCATTGGCCACTCACCCCACACATTGAGATTCTCGCCCTGCTTTTACAGTGACTGCCTCCAAGCTGATAGTGAACAAGCCAGGAAACCACATTCCTGACTGCATCCTCGCTTGCCTGCCCTCAGGAGGTCCACATCCACATAACGTCCTGGGGGGAGAGGTGTATTCAGTGAAATCAGGAAAGGTGTTTCCTTGGGCAGATAACTAATTAAGAATACTTTTACCTCAAAAACTCTGAAAACTTGTGCTATAGGAACAGAGAAGTTGTAGCTCTGGTCCAGACAGACATAAGTACAAAAAAACAGAGGATGGATGGATAGATGGAGATGTTGAAAATAAATTCTGGAGTCTGTGTGTCTTTAGCTGTGCTGGGGTTCAGTGAGGCACATCATTTAATAGATAGCACTTCCTTTTCAAGGATTCTACAAATGGGATATTAGTTATTCAAATCATGACAGGAGACCCCTCACAGTATCTAGCATTTGCCATAGAATCTCCTACTGAAGAAATCAGGGTTTCATAGCTGTGCTCCAGGTTATGGATATTGATTGAGAAGACAGTGGGGAAAAGACCCTTTACTTAGGCACAGGACACAGACGACTGGTCCCAGGCTTCATGGCACTGCCTGAAACATAGAAGGAATTCAGATTCATTAAAAACAGCAGCCTGTGAGGGCTTGGGGATAACAATAAATCGGAGATTAAATTCTTATCCAGATATCCAGTTTATGATTTGATTATTTCATAAGAATAATCCACAAGGGATGGTTCTTCAAAGATAGACATCCTTCTCAAAATCCAGGGTTTGGGTCTTGAAGTATGGTTGTTCGATTTTTATTGCTTTTTCATTTTATTTATTTAAAATTCTTTTTTTCTTTTATTTTTCAAATCATTTTATTTTGGGCTCTTACAATTCTTATCTCAATCCATACATCCATCTATTGTGTCAAGAACATATGTACATTTGTTGCCATCATCATTCTCAAAACATGTGCCTTCTGCTTGAACCCTTAATATCTGCTGTTCATTTCCCCACTCCCTCCCTACTCCCCCCTACCTCATGAACCCTTCATCATTCATATATTATTATTATTATTATTTTGTCGTATATTACACTGTCTGACACCTCCCCCTGCCCTCTTCTCTGCTGTCCCTCTCCCAGGGAGGAGGCTATACGCAGATTCTTGTAATCAGTTCCCCCTTTCTACCCTACATCAAAACCTGTTTCACAAAGAAACAAGAATGAAGTGTCACAAGCTACACTGCTTACAGTCTTGAATGTACAGCTTAATAATTCTCCGGCTCAAGTGGGAGGAAAACCACAGCCTCTGGCAGGAAACACCTCACCACACACGTGTCTGCTCCTGGGGATGGTTTAGTAGGGCATGAGCACCCCCTGTTGCTCCATCCTTCACTGTAAGTGAGGTTTGTGTCTTGGTTTACACTAAATAGACTTCAGTGTGTGTGTTGCACAGTAATACACGTCTGTGTCCTCAGATTTCAGTACATTTACTTGCAAATAGGTGATGCTTTTGGCATTATCTCTTGAAATGGTGAATCTGCCTTTCATGGATGAAGCATACTCTGTTGATTGACCTTTTGCTGCATTTCTAATAAAACCAACCCACTCCAGTCTCTATCCTGGAAACCGCCGGATCAAATTAATATAATAGTCATTGAAGGTGAATCCAGAAGTTGCACAGGAGAGTCTCAGAGAACCCCCCCCCCTTCCCGGCTTTTTCATGCCGTCTCCAGATTCCACCCGCGGCACCTCACACTTGATACCTGTAAACACAGAGACACTGTGATAAGACCACTTCCCTCTCCCCACCCCACAATTCTACATACAACCACACAGCATTGTCGTCAATTATTACCATGTAGAATGGCCTAAATGTAAACCCAACCCCATCCAAAATTCATGATGTGTCCTCTGAGTTAGCTGAAAATGGAAAGAGCAGAGGCCCTTTGTAGTGGGGCTTCCTGCCCAGAGCTCCCAGGAAAGAAGCTCTACAGGTTTCACTGGCACACTGAGAGAGCTGCATTTGCATGTGGCCCTCCACTCAGAAGCAGAGGAGTGGACTACCTGTGTTGGAGTTCTCCTTGTGACCCAAGAAACCGAAGCACCCTCACAGGAGAATGGAGGCTTTTATAAAGGCTGCTTATACACATGGTACAGAAGCACTGCTGCTGCTCCTCTATTTAAAAGCTAGCAATACTTAATGACATTTTAAATTGATAAACACTATCATACATAAAAGAGAACCTCTGTGGCATGAGAGTTCAGAATGTATCCTTCCTCCTCAGGGTGGATGGACAGATGGTTACTCCTCATGTGAACACGATGACAGATAGCTCTGGTATGTTTCTTGTTGGTGAACATTATTATCCTTATCACTGTCTTCCAAGATATTTCCTCCTTGCTTTGACATTGATGGTTTTTTTTACATAAAATTGTTCATAAAGCATGCCCATTTTATCTTTTAGAACCCAGCCACTACAAACTGATGCCTCCTCTCTTAATTCTGCCATGCGGGAGTCACATGTCCTGTGCCCTGTGCACCCACCTTTCTGGTACAGCCCTGCCCTATTCCTGTATAGTAGTTTGTGTCTGGGCCCACTGACTTCCACTGTCCCATACAGTAAAAGTGTCTTGTCTTCAGTGGTCACAGAAAGGAACTATAGATAGAAGGAGTTTGTGGGCTCACTTCTGGAGATTGAAGGTCAGTTCTTCAGAACTCCAGTGCAGTTTTTTTCCCGACAACCCAAGCCTATTGTTAACAGTCACTCTGACTCCTTCCAAAGGTATCGGCTGGTCCAGCTCCTGTAATACTAAGTGATTATGGTGTGTGTGGAGAAGTCGGCACAGGTTAGGGAGAGGATCTGGGAGGTTTCACCACTCCTCAGAGGGCTTCCTGCAGCTGGAATGGAGCAGAACAACTAGGGACAGGGAAATAGTAAACAGGCAGTGAGGACAAATAGTAGACACCCATTCATAACAGGCTATTTTGAGAAACCCACAGGGAGGCTCTAACACCAATAGACGAATGCACACAGAAAAACACGAGCTGTTGTGTAGCGTACAGATTCTAACTGTTAGATGGCTTGTCACCGTGATTGCAGCAATGAGATCGAGTATAGCAAGGACTGTGAGGATGACACAGGACAGGACAGGATTTCATTCTATCGTACATGGAGACACTAAGATTGCAACCAAATCAATGAAAGTGACAATAACAATAGTATTTGCATTGAGGAAGCATGATTTCCTATTCAATAAAACTGTAGTGCAAGGTTATTGGTAGATAGGTTGAGAAAAGTCAAGATTCAGTTATAGAGTCCTGGGGGAGCGATTGAATTGGATCACTGCTCTAGGTCAACCCTTGCTATCTGACAGGCTAATCATGAGTTTCAAAAAGCAATCAGTAATTATCCTATCCACTGCACCTGAGGCTAGGTGGGTTCCTTTGCTTCAAGTATCCTAAGAACTCCCTATAAACCTATCACGTCTTTGTGGAAGGTAGGTCTTTGGTTCACCATGAATAACACTCACTAGGGATATATGAAGAACGATCAAGTGTACTTGAATTTCAATATAATGCTGAGTTAGTTATGTTTTCTATTTCTGAGGGAGTGCGGGTAATCAAGTACACCTAAGTCCTTAAAGTGAGATCCTTGCACTTCAATACTCTGAAGAGATCTTGTACAGAAGATTTGTCTAATGTAATATATCTTTTGGTCTTTCAACTGCTGATTCCATGAGCATTGATTGTGGGTCCAAGCAAGAAGAAAATTTCTGACGAACATTTCTCAGGGTGGTGTGGACAGGTCAAGAGATTTTGTGGTAGTGGAATCTGGGGAGGTGTCAGGATTTGCTTTGGCCTTGGCAGGGTTTCGACAGCATTCCTGACTCACTACAGGGTCTTCTGCAGATGAAGAGGAGGCAGAGTTGACCTCTGAGTCCAGTCCCTGGTGTGATCAAGAGAATTAGGACCAGGGAGACAGTTCTTAGCCCAAAGGGGTGTTCTGAGCAGGTGAGGTCGTGTGGTGCCACATCAAAGAGCAGGTGGCTTTCCTGTTGCATCACTGATATTGATGTAGTTCCCTGGACCCTGCCCCACGATGTAATAACTCAATTCTGAAATGCAGATGGAGGAGGCAGTAGAGGAAAGTCCAGTACCTTCTGGAGTCTGAAGTGCCACCCAACTCACCCGACAAAGAGACAGACCAGGCAGAAGATGGGTCTGTAGAACTGGAACCTCAAGTTCCAAAAAATGTTGTTGCAGATTCTACAGTTCTCTCTGCAATGCCTTGCTCATCGATGGAACTGAGAAGGGATTCTTCTGAGTCTCAGAGTCTGGGGTTTGGGTTATACACAGGTCAGAGGCATGAATGGATGTCATCTGGTCAAGCCTGACTAACAAAAGGAGGAAATTTCATGAATCCTGACACAGCATTAATAGAAAAGTGGGTTCGAGATGCATGGGAAGACATTCCAGAAGACATGGTGCAACGTGCCTTCCAGAAATGTAGTATTAGTAATGCTATGGAAGGCAGTGAAGACTGCACATTGTATGAAAATGACAGCAGTGATGGCAATGATGGCAATCTCAGTGAGTACAGCGTCTATGATGACCTCACACCAGCTGAAGCTCTGCATTGGGATATGGATGATGATGAGGAATCCAGTTTTGAAGGATTTTAACTCTTTACATTTTAGCTTGGTTGCTGATTGAGCTCAGAGAATAGTACTCTTAAGGTATATCATTGTTCATACCTTATTAATTTTGCTGAACCTATTTTCCACTTACTGTGTTGGTTTACTAATGTTAAGTGACTTGTTGCCCTTTTATTTATGTTTTTTACATAAAATAAATATTTAAATACATTACTCCACTGATGTCTCCATTTTTAGTAATTTTATTTTCATTTGTTTTGATTATTGAAACTCGCCGATGGCTTCTGCATTTTCCACCCTAGGTTTATATTCGAGTCAATCAGTTTTTCTGGTTTTCCAGGTAATAATTAGGTGCCTTGGCTTAAACTCAGGTCGGCTTATATTCGAGTATATACGGTAATTTTATGGTGGGGTGGCCATCACAACATGAGGAACTGTATTAAAGTGTCACAGAATTAGGATGTTTGAAAACCACTGATTTAGAGGGAAGGGTGAAAAATTAAAAAAGAAAAAATGGCCCTGGGGATGTTGAGAGCTGGTTGAGGACACATGGCTGACAGGAAATACTCCCTGTCATCCATCTGTGCCTGCCCAGGGCTGGGAGTGTGTGCTCTGCGGGTCCTGCGCATCCTCTGCTGCCCATTGTCTTCCCTGCAGGGGAGGTTTGTGTCTGGGCTCACACTGACTTCCCCTCACTGTGATCCTTGCACAGTAATACATGGCCATGTCCTCAGCAGTCATGGAGCTAAGCAGCAGGGAGCACTGATTCTTCTATGTGTCTCTGGTGATGGCGAATCGGCTTTGAAGGATGGGTTATAATCTGTACCACCATCAGGCCATATGTGTCCTGTCCACTGCAACGCCTTCCTCGAGCTCTGGTGGATTCAGCTCCAGAAATAACTACTGCTTGTGATGGAGAAACCAGAGAGACAGTGCAGGTGAGAGACAGCTTCTGGGAAGGTTTCACCAATCCTGGACCCGACTCCTGAAACTACACCTGGAATAGGACAAGTGTAAATAAAGACACTGATCTCTGTGTCAGTCACTTGTAGTCACAACCATTCCCATAGACCCAGGTCAGATATTTGAATCTCCACATTGGGGAACTGTCACCAGGCACAGGAGCATACCAAGCAATAGCATCTTGGCAGTTCTAGCTCTGGCAATATGGAGTCCTCAGAGACAGTGAAGCTTAGGGAGAGGATCTATGAAGGGTTCATCAATCCTGGACCCAAACCATGGGCAACTGGGAACAGGAAAAATAATCACTGATGACAAGTAATGGAACCCTAATTATGTCAAACTATTTTTGGAATCTTGACAAGACTAGTGAGAAGTTCCCACTAGCCAGAAGACTCTCCACAGGAATTTCATGACTTGCGGACAAGGTCTGTGGATCCTATAGAACCCTGGCCATGATGTAACATTTTCACTAATTTGAAATTTCACCTGGAAATGGGTGAGGTGCTCTGCATACTAGAAGCCTGCGGAATAAAATAGAGATCTTCATAGTTTTCTCAGAAGCTGAAAATAAATTATGACCCCGTCATCTTCTTTGGGATAAAACCAAAGTGAAACTCACTGCCATTGAGCTGCTTCTGACTCATAGTGACTCTGGAAAACAGAGTATAATTTTATGTTGAAAAACACTCAGCAAAAAGAAATGTGTGACATGTTACCAACACGACTCTTGCAGAGAAACAAAGACAGGAGCTGCATGACAGTAAATGGGGACCGATCTCCTTGGAGCAAACAAGGACTGAGCCGGGAGATTCCCCAAGGGAAGCTCCTGAACAAAATAGTGGACCATGTTAACACTTGTAGACAACTAGTCCAATAAATTGGTATACCAAAGTATAGGATGAAGAATGTTTAACACATTTCATAGGGATGGTCATGATTACAAATTAGTGTGGGGTTGCAATTCTTAGCAAGATAAGGCTCATTATACTTCTTGGCTCCAAATGTTGTCTTATTTGGTCTGGTGACTTATCTATGGTGACTTTTGGTTCTTTGAACAAAGTAATGCTGTTCTACGTGATCTGTGACTGGAAGGTTGGGGATGTCTTTTGTGGACATGATAGCCTGTCCAGGTTAGTCAAAACTGATAGTCATGTGGTGTAATGGGATATTTTTCTGAGGAAAGGGCTCAACAGAGGAAGGGTCTTCTCAGGAAGGAAAATGCAGGATAAGTATAGGCATTAAATGAGGTATTCCGACATCCTGTGGCAACATCCTATATCCAAGGGGAAGTTGGACAAGCTGTTGGATCTGCATTGAGACACAAAGTTAAGCAGGTTGGGGAATGGGCTCAAACAGAATGCACAATGTTCACGGTTGTTCTTTTTTTAAAAAAATATTTTATTAGGGGCTCATACAACTCTTATCACAATCCATACATATACATACATCAATTGTATAAAACACATCCGTACATTCTTTGCCTTAATCATTTTCAAAGCATCTGCTCTCCACTTAAGCTCTTTGCATCAGGTCCTCCTTTTTTTCCCCTCCCTCCCCGGTCCCCCCTCCTCATGAGCCCTTGATAATTTATAGATTGTTATTTTGTCATATCTTGCCCTATCCGGAGTCCCCCTTCCCCACCTTTTCTGCCGTCCATCTCCCAGAGAGGAGGTCACATGTGGATCCTTGTAATCAGTTCACCCTTTCCAACCCACTCACCCTCTACTCTCCCAGTATCGCCCCTCACACCCCTGGTCCTGAAGGTATCATCCACCCTGGATTCCCTGTGGTTCCAGCTCCTATATGCACCAGTATACAACCTCTGCCCTATCCAGTCCTGCAAGGTAGAATTCGGATCATAGTAGTTGGGGGGAGGAATCATACAGGATCTGGGGGAAAGCTGTGCTCTTCATCGGTACTACATCGCACCCTGACAGACCCATCTCCTCTCCTAAACCCCTCTATGAGGGGATCTCCAGTGGCCAACAAATGGGCTTTGGGTCTCTACTCTGCACTTCCTCCTTCACTCACTATGATATATATATGTATATATGTAAAATCATATATATATACATATATAAATTTTTTTTCTGCATGATGCCTTATACCTGGTCCCTTTGGCACCTCGTGATCGCACAGGCTGGTGTGCTTCTTCTATGTAGGCTTTATGACTTCTGAGCTAGATGGCCGCTTGTTCACCTTCAAGCCTTTAAGACCCCAGACACTATCTCTTTCGACAGCCGGCCACCATCAGCTTTCTTCGCCACATTTGCTATGCACCCATGTCTTCGACTATCATATCGTGGAGGTGTGCAGCCAATGATAGGATTTTTTTGTTCTTTGATTCCTGATAACTGATCCCTTCGGGACCAAGTGGTCACACAGGCTGGGGTGTTCTTCCATGTGGGCTTTGTTGCTTCTGAGCTAGATGGCCGCTTTTTTATCTTGAAGCCTTTAAGACCCCAGAGACACTCTCTCTTTTGATAGCCAGGCACCATCAGCTTTCTTCACCACATTTACTTGTTCACCCG
Organism: Tenrec ecaudatus; assembly: GCF_050624435.1. Classification (NCBI taxonomy): domain Eukaryota; kingdom Metazoa; phylum Chordata; class Mammalia; order Afrosoricida; family Tenrecidae; genus Tenrec; species Tenrec ecaudatus. The sequence continues at coordinate 106,072,353 of NC_134544.1, forward strand.
TTTTGGCTTCAGCAGTTGTGTCAGGAGGGTGAGCATCGTAGAGTGCCAATTTAATAAAAGAAAGTATTCATGCATTGAGGGAGTGCTTGAGTAGAGGCCCACGGTCCTTCCGCCACTTTAATACTAAACCTATAAATATAGACACATAGATCTACTTCCCCATCCTCATACATATATTTGCATGTACATGTCTTTGTCTAGACCTCCATAAATGCTCCTTGACTCCTAGCTCTTTCCTCCATTCTCCCTTGACTTTCCTCCTGTCCTACCATGCTCCGCCCCACCTGGGGTACAGCTATACCTCTTCTCTACACAACCCTACCCTTGATCATTCCCCACCAGGCCTGCCACTCCCCCCTCACTATCATTTTGGGTCCCATGTTGTTCCCTTGTCCCTGTGTTTGTTAACACCACTTGGTTGTTCTTATTCTGTTGTCAGACTCTATCTATTTATTATACTTACAACAAATAGAATCTTGCTACAAAATATTAGTTATTGAAGGCATAAAGATAACGTTTCCCAGAGACAGTGAGTCTATTGTTAAGAATTGTTTGTTTTTTCTCGCTCTCTATTTTTAAGGAATTTGGAAGTGATTGGTAGACATCATTTCTCAAGAAATGTACATAGTATTTTCTTTTTCTGCTCTTCCTTCCAAAGACCAAACTGAAATTTGAGTTAATAATCAAAGGGTTTATTGATGAACCAAGCAGTTCTGGAATGGACAATAATAATTGTAAGGATGCAGAGTACTGCAGTGAAGGACATTTTCAGATATGAATTCAAAAAGATCCTGGAACATACAAGAAAATTCCACTTATTTGATCTTTATTACTTTTGTCTCAAATAGACAAGGCGATATCGAAGTCACTTTGTAAAGACTGAGTAATTTAAAAGTGTCTTATTTGTTTGTTTTTAGATATTGGGGGTGAGAATGAATGCTCTCCCTCACAGCTGTTGTGAGAGTCACTGGGAAGAAGGAAGAAGGATGCCTGAAGATTTCCTGAGCTTTGCTGATTTTAAAAGTCAGTTCAAAATAAACAGTAATCATATACAACTAAAAAAATTTGGAATCTGGCCTGCATCTTTTGTAGACGCCCATCCTTGTTTGAAGAGAGCTCTTTTGTCCTCTTCACCGGGGAAAAATAAGGTGGGGGGAGGGGCGAGACTCACAAAATCATGGCTGGTGAGAGATTGAGTAAACACAGCCTCAGTTCTGACTTCAGGAGGAAGAGAAGGACCGTGATTAGGATAGGGACAGCAATGACATTTTAAAACCTTACAAGATCGGATAACAGCCCTCTGTTTTCCAGGTGTGATTCACAAAATATTAACCTAATACTCCAATACTTGTCAAAGGAAATCCAGGATACGTAAGCTCCTGAGAAAGTGCTAAAGTGAGTAAGTCTCTCCTCTCCTATCCAGAAGAGGCTTGCCAACACTCTTCAGAGTTCCTTTACATTACCTTTTTTGACATTGCAGGTAAGTGGTCAGAAATAAGCAATTGAGGCTGACAGTATGTGAGATTCAAACTGAATTTAGTGGTCTCAATATGCTCATTTGAATGAAGGTACTAGGAAAGGGTGCTGCTAGTACTATGGATTGCCAGAAGAACAAACCAATCTGCCTTGACAAAAGTACAGCCAGATGCTCTTTGGGTTCAAGGATGGCACAGACTTTGTCTCATGTATCTTGGACATGTTATCAGGAGAGAGAGTCCCTGGGAAAGGACAACATGGATGGAAATGTACAGCAACTCAAACAGTAAAATTCTCAAGAAGATGAATGGACACATTGGCTACAATAGGCTCAGACTGAGCCACAATGTTCAGGATGATGCAGGACTTGGCAGTGTTTCAATCTGTGAGCATAAGGTCAGGGATTCAGACCTGACAGGAGAGCACTGTGTTGGTCTGGGTAGATTAGAGAAACAAATCCACAGAAATTCATATGTATATAAGAGAGAGTTTTATGTAAGAGTTATGTGTACATTAAGAAACCATCCCAACCCAGGCCAGTCCAAGCCCATAAATCTGACATTAGCCCATATATCCAACACAGATCTACAAAGTCCTCCTCAAACTCACAAAACACATGCAATAATGCCAAATGCAGGAGGAAAGTCAAATCAGTGAGTGTTTAAGCATCTCAGCGCTGGCAGGAGTCTCCACGCTGTTCTCTAGACCCAGGTCTGCATCTTGGCAGGTCCATGTGGCTTCTCCTCAGGGATGTCTCCCAGGAAGTGAGCTTTGCTAGCTGAGGCAAAGAACTAGCTAAGGCAGCCGAACACTGGTCAGACCATCAGAGAACAAGAGACCAGAGAATAAGAAAGGCGAGGCTCACCAAGCCATTTATCTCTCTACCCTTAAATTAATCCCATGTATTTATCAGCCAGGTTAGCACAATAAACCTTATCTATCACAAGCAACTAACAACAATTTGTGTAAACCTCAGTCTTTCACATACGTAGGCCTCAAAATTCAATCCCTAAGTTAAACTCAATTTAATAGCAGTTTATTATAAGTTAATGCAAGAATACAAAGTACAGGTTTCTTAATTTGCCGTCTGCAGCGTGTACTCCTGATGCTGCAACACATCACAGGACCTCACTGGGGCTTCATGCACTTCCCTTTTCTCATTTCAAATTTGAAAATTTGTTAAAGAGTACACGATGTGTTGACGCAGCAGTGCTATTCCTCCTTTGAAATAAAAACTTAAGCCCGCTTCTATTTGAAGGACAGAAGTTGCTAACTTTTTTAGCTGGGATGTGGATAGACCATTACGAACAAGGAGAAAAACCTGAATACAAAATCTCCATTTCAAGTTGGCTTGCTAGAGCATCATCATCCTTAAGCACTGTCTATAAACACCCCGGCCGTGTTGCTCAGGGAGAGAGATTTTGATGGAAGATGTCATTCTGAATTCTACTATTAAATAAATATTTGTTCTCTGTTTTGTTACTGTTTTAGTTGGGGACAGGCTGTCCAAATCACCTTGACTGCATAACCTAATTTAAATAGATAAGGCAGATTGTGGAGCGCTTTTGTGTGTTTGTTTCAGACATACTCCCCCAGGCTCCCAACCAGTAAATCCTTAAAAGAGCAGGAAGCCTCATCTTTATCCAAAGAAATGACTGGTTGATGTGGACTTTCAACCCTGTAGTTAGAAACATATATGTAAACCACTAAACAAACAGAACGCAGGAAATAAACTACAGTTTAATTGTGGGCAATGCATGCTGTATATGTAAATTTAAACATGTCTCATATCCTTTGGCTTGGTTCATTAGGCAACGTGTGGAATTTACAGGGTTACACAGGAGTAACATGTTTGGGGCGTTGAGTGTGGAAATATCCCTCTTAATGATTTTCTCTGTGACTGACCTATTAGCCACTCACATCACACACTGTGAGCCTCGCTCTGCTTTTCCAGTGGCTGCCTCCATGCTGATGGTAAACAAGCCAGGAAACCACCTTCCTGGCTGTGTCCTAGCTTGCCTGCCCTCAGGAAGGCCAGTGAGGCTTGGGGAATAACATCCCAGGGGGACAGGTGTATTTAATGGGATCAGGTTTTTCCTTGGTCAAAAATATTTTTACCACAGAACTCTGATCACCAGGACTCTGAGAACAGTGCAGTAGTAGGTCTGCACCAGACAGACATAAGTAGAAGAAACAGAGAAAACATAAATAAATGGAGACATAGAATTATGGCAACTCTATGTCTTTAGCTGTGCGGGGGTACAATGAGACACATCCTTGTGTTCAAAACTTCATCATACATTTGGAATACTGGTTATTCACACCATGACAGGGAGGTTTGGGGGAAATAAGAAGCTAAATATATGAGTAGAATAAAGGAGTATGTGTGAATTATGTCAATAAAACAGTTAAAACACAAAAAGCTCAAGCTATTACCTCTCCTCCATGCATAGTCTTGTTGTAGTGCATCAGTCAGATTCCAACTCACGGTAGAGCCGTGTGGTAGGGCAAAGCTGCCCCACAGGGTTTCCCAGGCTATTGTCTCTGCAGGAATGAATGGCCAGGTCTTTCTTCCACAGCACTGCTTTCAGTTAGCGGCTGAGAACTACTTAATGTAGTGCCATCAGGGCGTCCTCCACACATACTCTGGCTTCCCATGACCTACTTCCCATGTTATAACTAGAACATTCATTCGAAAGAGAAAACCATTTTATGTCAAAGCCTTTCCTCTCCATCTCAGAATCAAAGCTCGTCACAATGATCTCTTATATTCCCTGAAAATTGCCATGCTCTCGCCTACCTCATAATCATCCTGAATAGCCTTGGTGGCAGAGTGGCTATGTGTTGTGCTGCTAACTACAGGTCAGCAGTTCAAAATCATCAGCTGCTCCTCAGGAGAAAGACGAGGCTTTCTAATCCAGTGAATAGAGACAGTCCCAGAAACCCACAGGGGAAGTTCTAGCCTGTCCTAAAGGGTTGCTTTGAGTCAGCCTTGAGTGCAGGGCAGAGAGTGTGTTTGAGTTGTGTTCTTATTTTTCTCCTAACTGGAGTCCTTGGATGGAGCAGTGCATGCCCGTGACTGATCAAGAGATTGACAGTTTAAATTCACAAGCAACAACACCCTGAAGAAAGTCCTGGCATCGTACTTCAAAAATATGACCACTGAAAACCCCAAGAGTATCTTTCCTCTGTCACACGTGGGTCTCTGAGATTTGGAATCCCCTGGACGGCAACTGGTTGTTTGACTTTGGGCTAACTAGCTGCTACTTAAGGAACCCCGATGGTGTAGTGTATTATGTATTGGGCTGATAAACACAAGGTCACCAGTTCAATGCCACCAGCTGCTCTGTGGGAGAACAATGAGACTATCTTTTGACAAAAAGAATTTCATAGGTTCCCAAACTTATTTGGTTAACTAGCCCTTTACAGAAAAATAATACTCACTCAGCACTTCTCTGGTAATAGAAAACTTCTGTAGTATCGCCCATAACCTGGGATAAAGTGTAGGTATCTGCTGTTGCAACCTCCCTGCATCATTCCAGTGATCCCAACCTCCACCTCAGGGGAGCGCTTTTACTCACTTTGGGGAACACTGACTTGCAGGCTCCAGAAACACCAGGGGTCACTTCTAAGTCTGTCTTAGAGGGTCCCAATAGTTAGAATTGACTTGTTGATGATGGTGTGGTTTTAACTCCCACGCCTGCAGGTATTAGTGGCAAGATTGGTTCATCTGGACTCACAATGAGGATGAAATCTCAGGCTTGGTACTTATTGACTGTGGAAGTCCGGGCAAGTTCACCTAAGCGTCCTTACTGTTATGATTAAAGGATTCTGTCCCTTTCAAGCTTTCCTAACACGTGGCCAGTTCCCACATATGCTTCATTCTTCTTGTGAAATCCTGTCTTGGGAAAAGCATACAGGTTTTGACTTATTTTATTGATAGTTAAGTTATAAAAAAGAATCCCTTGCTGGTGTCCACAATGTTTTACGACACATAAAAATTACTGGTGAAAAATTTCTAGTTGGTATGATAAAGTTTATTGTGCCAACCTGGCTGACACATGTGGGCTTAATTGAAGCATGGAGGGATAAATGGCTCCGTGAGCCTCACCAATCTAATTCTCGGGTTTCTTGCTTTCTGATGGTTGGACCACGATGCAGTTGCCTTAGCCAGTTCCCTTCTTCAACTGGCAAGGCTCATTCCTGAAAGACATCCCTGAGGAGAAGCCACATAGGCCTACCCTGTTGCAGCCCTGGGTGCTGGAGAAGCCATGTGGAGACCCCTGCCAGTGCTGAGATGCTTACTAGCTCACTGATTCTGCTTTCCTCCTCAGTCAGCAATATTGCGTGTGTTTTGTGAGATGGAGGACTTTATGGATTGGTGTCGGATGTATGGGCTAATATTGGACTTGTTGGCCTGGGCAGCACTGGGTTGGGATGTTTTCTTGATGTGCATTAACCTTTTAAATAAAACTCTCTTATACATGTTTCTGTGGACTTGTTTCTCCAATGTACCCAGACTGACACAATATGATTGTGGTTGTTTATTTTTAATGGAATAATGTACTGTATTCTGAAATCGCAGTTCTAAGTGTGTCATCGTGTCCTGATACACAGTCTTTAAAACATGGGAACACAGGCACAATGTTTCATTCTTGCCTCTGTGAGAGCTATCTCCAGGAATTGTAACAGAAGTCCTGTGTTTCCTGGACGTCTAACAAATAAGAAGGTGAATGATCTTGGTCTCGATTCAAATATAGAGAAATGATCCAACAAAGGTCATTTTGGCAAAGAAGGGGCTTATAAAATACTTTTTTGCATGTAGGTGGTTCGGGGGGAGTCTGGAAATGAGACCATTTAGCCACCACAGTGGGCTTCTCAGGGAGGTAATGCCATCTCCTGTTTGAATATTTGGGTGCATGTGATATGTTCTCTTTGCTTTTGGTGAATATTGGGGTTGGGAGAACTGACTCATTTTGGAGTGGTTCTCAAGCCTGGTTAACGAGCATAATCACTTATAACGGAGCTGTAAAAAAAACCCAGTGGACCATACCACAGTCCAAATCAATTAAACTTCTGACGTGCGAGCTAGGTGATTCCTGAAAGCAGTTCATATGAAAAAGAACTAGGCTGTCCACTTGTGGAGAATTAGTCACTGCCACCTCACGAATAGCAACAGAACTCTGTCATATATAGTGCCAGAAATAAGACCTCAGTTCAGAACACTCACTGCCAGTGAGTCGATGTCAACTCTTAGTGACCCTACAGGAAAGGACAGAAATGTCCCTGTGTTTCCCAGACTGTAACTCTTTAAGGGAGTAGAAAGCCGTCTTTCTCCCAAAAAACAGTGATGGTTTTGAAATGCTAATTAGTAGTTCATAGACCAATGAATAACTACTACACCACCAGGGCTCTTTCTCAGGATAGAAGGCACTCAAAATATGGTCAGGGAAGAGCTGCCAGCTCAAAGCAGAGTTGATCATAATGACGTGGATGGAATAAGTCCGTTGACACCTTCATTTGCTGATAGAGGATGTCTCAATATGAGAAGAAACAGCGACAATGATCTAATCACTGAAACTCAGAATTATGAAGTACTAATACAGAAAAACCAGAACTCATAAAATATTACATGGAACTCATGAAGATCAATGTGCTAGGTATTAGTGAGCTGAAACGGACTGATATCTGCCATTTTGAATCAGACAGTCAAACAGTTTGCTATGCTGGGAATGACACATTCAAGAGGAATCACATTCATCTTCCTAAAGAACATTTCAAGATCTACTTGAAGTACAATGCTATTGTACTTCTCTCTGCATAAAAGAAAATCCAGTCAATACGGTTATGTAAATCGATGCATCAACCACTACAGCTAATGAAGAAACTGATGAATTTTATCATCATCTTCAGTCTGAAATTGATCAAACACAATCTGAATTTATGGATAATTATTGGTGATTGGAATTCAAAAGTTGGAAACAAAGAGGAAGAAACAATAATTGGAAAATATGGTCTTGGTGATAAAAATAAATCTGGAGATCACGATAGAATTTTACAAGACTAACAACTTCTTCATAGCAAATACCTGGAGTGGGCATACACAGGAATCAAACTGACTACAACAGTGGGAAGACAAGATAGAGAAGCTAAATGTCAGCAGCTAAACTCAGTCCGGGAGTCAACTGTGTAACATGCCATCAACTGCTCATAGCTAAGTTAAGATTCAAGCTGAAGAAAATTAAAACAAGCCCCCGGGAGCCAAATACAACCTTGAGTTTATCTCACCTGAATATTAAGGTGTCAGGAGCAGATTTGACTCACTAAACACCAAGGACAGGACACCTGATGAGTCATGGGATATCACCGAGAACATGAAGAAAGCAAAAGATCACTGAAGAGACAGGAAAGAAAGGATCAAACTGGATGTCAGAAGAGACTCTGAAAAGTGCTTTCAATCATGGAGTATCTAAGGCACTTCATATGAAATGGAGCCAAAGAGCTGAACAGAAACTTTCAGAAAGGATCTGGAGAAGTATTACAATGAAATGTGCAGATACCTAGAGTGAGAAAACCAAAATGAAAGAACATATGCACTACATCTTCAATTAACTGAAGAAAACAAATCCAAGCTTGAAGGAGCTATATTGAAATATTCTATGGGGAAAATATTGAACGATCCAGGAAGCATCAAGTGAAGATGGAAAGAATACACATTACTCTCCCAAGAAGAACTAGTTGGCATTCCACCATTTCAAGAGGAAGGATATAAACAAGCACCAATAGTACTAATGGAAGATATTCAAGCTGCACTGACGGAATTCGCCAAAACCAGTTGCCAAGCATTGACTGAATTCAATTTCAAAAGTTTCAACAAATTGATGAAGCACTGGAAGCATCGGTGGAATGATGTTTTGGGGTTCTGGGATCCTGCTGGAATGATGCTCTGAGGGATCCATGACCCTGCCAGAATGATGCTGTTTGGGGTCCAGACCAAAACAGAACGATTCTCTGAGTCCGGGACCTGCCAGAAAAATTTTCTGGTGTATCTGAGACCTCTCCAGAAAGTTGCTCTCCCAGCAGAGAGATGCTCTGGGGGACTGGACTCCTCCGGAACCATCATCCACTAATTGCATGCTTCTATGGGGGTGCCGAAAACCCACTTCCCTCAAGCATATTTCTTGCGGTATTTCCGCTCCACAACACTCCATCTGCACACTCTCAGCACAAACTGGGGCCGACAAAAATTAAGAACAATTATTGTTAGTAGGCATTATGTTTGGCCCTAGAGAATCTTTAGAATAAAAGACTTACTTGAAGCATAAACTCTACCAAGCAAGCCAAACTATTTAGACGGTAATAAATGTCAAGTTTATAAATAACGTACTATCGTGGAGCAGGAGTGAACTTTGCATAAGATGTGAGAAGGCTAAACATTTAAACTGAGATCTGAGCAAATAATGAGCCATGTACAAAGCTGACGTTTTCATGGCTTGGTAGACTGATTGTTATCCAGAGGCAATATTCTACAACTCATCTACAGATTCAACCTCATTCCTCTCAAGGTTTGCTTTTGCAGAAAATGACAAGCTGATTCTAAAATTTCTATGGACATGTGACAGTTTTAGTATAGCCAAAATAATCTGGAGAAACAATAAAATCTAGGTGGAGAATGCTCATTGCCTGATATGAAAACTTACTCAAAAGCTATAGTAATTATACTGTGTAGTAGTGACATAAAGATAACGTATTGATGGAATATAATTGAGAGTCTAAAAATTCAACCTCATACATACATAGCTAAATGATTCAAAAAGAGTGCAGAGAAGTTACTGTGATTTCAGCAAATGCTGTCGAAACAACTAGATACAGGAAAAAAGAATGGGTTTTGACTGCCACCTTGCACTTTATGCAAACACTAACTCAAAATAGATCTTAAGACCTAAATGTAAGAGCCAAATCCTAAAACCCTTAATAGAAAACATATATATAAATGTCTGTGACCCTGGATTAGGGAATGGTTTCTTAAGATATCTTGCATTTTAAGCAATTATGACATCTTAAACATAAGCAGCCCAAGTTCAACATAAGTTGAACTTCATCAAAATTAAAGTCCCTTATAATTGGAAAGACACAATCAAGAATTTGAAAAAGGCAACCTACATCAGTAACTATTCATGATACCTAATAATCTTGTATTCAGAATACATAAATGCTATAAGTCAACAACTAAAACTCCACAAATTAAAAATTAGTCAAGAAGTTAGTCAGTACTCTAAAGATATAAGTATGTTAAACATAAACTATATAACTCTATTATACATTTAGTCTGAAATTTCTGTAAATTGTTTGAAACTGAAAAATATTAAAACAAGTCTACAAGAGCTAAAATATATTTTATGGCTATCCAATCTGAATTTAGGTAACATTTAATGAAATGAACACTAATTACCTGGGGGAGGAGGGGCGATATTAAGAACATCATATGTGAAGGAAGCAAAAGGTCATTAAACACAGAAAAGCAAGAAAAAAATCAAAGTGGGTATCAGAAGAGACATTGAAATTGCTCATTACTTAAAGTAGCTAAGGCAAATGGAAGAAATGATAGAGTTAATAAAGTTGAACTGATAATTTCAAAGGGCAGCTCAGGAAGACAAAGTATTAAAAATTCATCATTTTTTCACCTTATATGCTACCAAGTCCTGACAGCCACCTCCACCCCCATCTGCCCCAAACCAAAATGGCTCTGATATCTCCCATCAGCCTCCACTACAATCCCTGTGCACAGCCACATTCTTGAACTATACCCACAACCTCCCCACTGCTCTCCCTGCATCCACACCTGCACTCTTTCTCCAAGTATCTGCACCAGGCTCCACACCGAAGCCCCAGTGATATACCTAATATTGCTATGACCATGTCACTGCTCCACTCAACTCCCTCCAAAAGTTCCCCGCCTTCATCAGGAAGCTGGATATCAGTTCTGGGAGGCTGGTTAGCACCAGAACCCAGCTGACCTGTGCCCAGCTCCTTCTTCTTGTCCTTTCAAATGCCTGTGTCCCTGAGGCATCTGAAAGGGAGGACAGGCCCCAACAATTTTCCTGGACTTTCATCCTCAGCTGTAAGTGTCCCGTGTCATTTCCACTTGGTCCAGCATCATTAGGATGTGTTTGCATGTCTCTCTGAAGCAAGGATCGCATCAGCAGCCACTGATTGCCTGCCAGACCTGCACTGAATCACTTAACCCACAAACATCTGGCCCACTTTAGGGACGAAACACTAGGGGCTCAATGAGGCTCAAAGACTTTCCCAAGGAAATCAGCTAATGAATAGAAAAACTAGAATTTGATTTCAATTCGGATGGTAGGGCCTATCAGCCTACACAGACATGCTGGAGGGCTTTTGTGTCTACACAGGAGCTGGATCTAGAAAGGACAGTGTGAACCTTCACGGAATGAACAAGAGCAGGTCTCTGCACAGGAACCACCCTCCACACTCAGGCAGGGACTGGAACAGAACTTCCCCCGAGTGACATGTCAAAGGTTACTGGTGGTTAACAGGGTCAGTTGCAGAAAGTGGGGGGTGGAGGGTAGAGGTGATGGGAAAATGACAAGGATCATGGAATGTTAGCTTTCAAACAGATTTTTATAATAGCTGTTAATAAGGCTTAAACCTGTAAATAACTGAACAGGCAAAAGTTGTGAGATAGATACAAGGGGGCTTCAAAAAGTTTGTGGGAAACTTCCATTCTTAGCAGATTTGTTAGAGTCATCACTGGGGCTTTTTCTTGCTTCTGGTTCCTTTGTTGGTCTGCTTTTGCACCTGCATGACCAGGTCCAGGGCCTTCTTGAAAGCTGGAATGACATGGTCCACTGGGGTGAGTGGTGTCCCCCAGGTCCCATACTCACTCAAGCAACAGCTGTCAACACCTGTAGTTGTTCAGGAGCCAGCAGAACTCCGACCCACTCCCCTGCCCCGACACCCCACACCCCCTTGCAACCAGCCTCACCTTGCAGGTAATTGAGAAGCAGGTCTACAGCGGGTTCTGCTTTATTCTCAATGTTCCCCGGGTTGTAGTCTGGCTGCTTGGACATCTCGGGAGAGCTTATCAGGTTGGACCTTGCTGCAACACAGAGGGAAAAGACCCAGCCAGTTCAGTAACTGCCAGTCAACGTAGCAAGTTATTCCTGGGGTCCTGACTCAGGTACGGAATGCAAATGCCTGCATAGATGCCCACATCCTGCCTCCTGATCCTCATCCAGGTCCCCAAGCTTTGCCTACATCACAAAGCTAAGAGTCGGCTTTATTTCTTGACCCTGTATGCTACCAAATCCTGCCAGCCACCCCCCTCTATCATCTGCCCCCAACGCAAAATAGCTCCGATATTTCCCGTCAGCCCCCACCACAATCCCTATGTCACAGCCACACCTCCTTTCTGAACTATCCCAACCTCTTACCTGCTCTCCCTGCAGCCACACCTGCACCCTTTCTCCAAATACCTGCACCAGGCTCCACACTGAAGGCCCAGTGATATACATCATGCTGCCATGGTCATGTCACTGCTCTGCTCAACTCCCGCCAAAGGTTCCCTGTGCTCATCAAGAAGGAGGATGAGTTCTGGGAGGCTAGTTAGCACCAGGACCTGGCTGGCCTGTGTCCAGCTCTTTTTTCATGTCCTTTCAAATGCCTGTGTCCCTGAGGCACTTGAAAGGGAGGACAGGCCCCAGCAATGTTCCTGGACTTTCATCCTCAGCTGTAAGTGTCCCGTGGCCTCCTTTCCACGTGGTCCAGCATCATTAGGATGTGTGTGCATGTCTCTGCAGCACGGATCATATCAGCAGCCACTGACGGCATGCCAGACCTGCACTGAGTCGCTTAACCCACAAATATCTGGCCCGCTTCAGAGACGAACCACTAGAGGCTCAAATACTTTCCCAAGGAAATCAGCTAATGAATAGAAGCACTAGAATTTGATCTCAATTCTGACGGTAGGGCCTATCAGCCTACACAGACATGCTGGTGGGCTTTTGCCTCTGCACAGGAGCTGGGATCTAGAAAGTACAGTGTGAACCTTCACGGAATGAACAAGAGCTGTTCTCTGCAAATGAATCACCCTCCAAACTCAGGCAAGGACTTGAACAGAACTTCCCCCTGGCCAGGGGACTGTAGGAAGTCCCATGTGGCTTGGGGATGAGCTTTCCTAGAAGAGCTAGATTGGGTGGAGAATTAAGACTACAGTAGAGATCAGGTGTCCCGGTGTCTGGTGGGTTACATGCTGTACTTCTAACCACAAAGCCATCAGCTGGAAACTACTGGCTGGAAAAAGAGGCTTCCTACTCCTGTGTAGAGTTACAGTCTGGGAAACCCCCACAGGCAGTTCTACCCTATCCATAGGGTCGCTGGGTCAGAATAGCTGCCAGTGAGTTTTCATGGGAGCGCTGCCTCTTGTCATGCCAGCATGTGTTCAAGGAGTGGTGTGGAGCACCAGGCCAGCCCCTCAGTCCCTCACTAGCAGAGCCACACCCCACCTGGATGGTCTCCTTGAGCAACTCTACAGCCTCCTTCAACTCCCGGATCTAGCTCATGGCTTCGGTAAAGCTGGAAATTTTCCTAAAAGCGCTTACTCAAAACCAAAACCAAACCAAAAGTACCCTACAAACCAAGCAACACACTCGGAATTTTCATTAGAGCAGGGATAAAATGACTCCAGGTGGGAATACACAGTTAAAATGGAGTCGGCATAAATCTAAACATCGGACAAGCTACTTCTTCAGAGGCAGCAGAAACAGAAATATCCCTTTGGGCAATAGGCAGGAGCAGCTCCCACACTCCCCCACACTAACAGATTTGCAGAAATAATGGATCCAGTTCAATTGCCTGGATGTCTTTTACTGGCTACTTTCTCTGCATGAAAAACAATTACTGGTGGCAATTTCCTCCTGTCCCTCTTAAAGAAACCTTTCCTCCAGCTGTCTGTCCTCCACTAAGAAGCTTTCCTCCAGCTTTTTTCTGTTAAACACAAACAGGGTTTTTTAAAAATAACCTGCAAAATTTTTTAAGAGTGTATGTGGGAACGGGGGGTCTTCCGTACTTGAAGGGTCTTGCCCTTCTTTGGAGACTTATATGCCTTCCCAAAGAAAGACTGGCCCTCTTTTTGGTTGAGTTCCTGCTCACCGAACCCCATCTTTGTACAGCTGGGCCGGTCTCTTTCTCCTTTTACTTGCCACCTGCCATACGGTTGACTGGTAGCCACCAACCTGGGTCACCTCCCTTGAGGTCCCAGTCCTGGACTTACCCCACAACCTGGGAATGCCAATCACACCTCAATGCGCGGTGGGTGCGCTGGATTATCACTTCAACACCCTCATGGCTGAGCGCGCTCCCCGCTGCCGCCCTACAAGCTGTCAAGAATGAGCTAGGGCGTTTCTGGACTACCGGGTGCACCCCTCCCCCTCCCCTTCCCCGCTCCCAGAGAAGGCACCGCCCAGGGGAGCAGACTGGGCAAACCTCCGGAGGAAGCCCTAACGTTTTGTGCTCCAGCTGCAGCCACTCGCTTCCTGAACAGCAGTCACTTCGTGGTGAGAGAAGCCACAGACCCGGGGCTCACCTGTGAGCGGAAGACGTTCTAGGAGTTTCAGGGAGGAGCCACCGCTGTGTGAAAGGAAACCATGGAGCGGGGGAGACACGCAAAGTTCCCGAAATGAATCCGGAACCCCGACGCCCAAAGCCCCAGTCTGGGATCCTACTTTCTCCAACAGGAATTCTCCCTAGGAACCCCAACCAATCCCAAAACTGGGGGATGGAAGCAGCCCCTGGGACACCCTCCCACATCTCACCACGCGAGGGGCGCTGACGGAGCGGGGGAGGGGGAAGCAGGGCGCTTGCACGCAGCCAGGCTGCTGTGTGCACCAGGGTCACCCCAAACTGGTCACCGCGCGTCCCCTCACCTGGGCGCGCAGACTACACAGTGCTCAGGTTGCAGGCGCTTCTCTGGCACCACACACCAGGCAGAGCAAGTAGGACCCACGGTATGACACTCACTTCCGGCTAGGACACCGCCACTTCCGGCCCGTCTCAGCGTGACCCGGAAAGGGAGGAGAGTAGTCATGGGTGTGATCCGGAAACACATAAGTGAAAAAACAGGCAGGCGTTAAGGCTTCATTAAGCTGCATAGACATTCAGGAAAATAAGAATCTTACTTGATATGGCAGAGATTAATATGACATCATTCCCACCAACATTATTTAAAAGTTTGTTCTTCATTACACTGACCATACAGGAAGGGATTGCGATGAATTGGAAATAATAAAATGTGGAGGTCTTAGTGGGGAAAAAACCCGCAAACACCCAGATTCTTATCCTGACAAACGTTTAGATTATTATCAGATGTATGATCAAAGTCACATACCTCATAGACAGAACTGACTGAGCTAAAGGCACCAACTTCCCTATGTGACACTGAATATCCACATGGTACAAGGTGTGCTCAGGGCCACGTAAAAGAATAAGCAATATACTTCTACCATCGCAACACAATTTTAATGTTACACAAAACAAACTGAATATTTTCTTTTTTTCTTTTTAAACATTTTATTAGGGACTCATACAACTCTTATCACAATCCATACATCAATTTTGTAAAGCACATCTGTACATTCTTTGCCCTCATCATTTTCAAAGCATTTGCTCTCCACTTAAGCCCTATGCATCAGGTCTTCTTTTTTTTCCCCCTCCCTCTCCACTCCCCCTTCCCTCATGAACCCTCAATAATTTATAAATTATTATTTTGTCATACCTTGCCCTGTCCGTCATCTCCCTTCACCCCTTTTCTGTTGTCCAAACTGAATATTTTTTTCATCTCTTAAGATACTGAAGTACACTCTAACTTCCATGTGGTGCTTATGCATGTCTGAGACTGAGAAAATAAACTACTACATCATCGGTCTAGTTTTGGACTATTGTTTATAAGGACAGTACCTGCTATGGTAAAGATGAAACAGTACGTTCTATAAAATGGAAAAACACAAAAGCCTAAGGAGCTTTTACTCTGCTCTCTATGGTTCTATGAGTCCAGAATTCATATGACAGGTCTGACTTTATTGTCCTTTTGAATATATGTTCTTATTCATATACGTAAAACCTTAGTGTGTTTGTGTATTTGAAAACTGGAGGTAAATACAATAGTAACATCACATTAAAACTGGTGCTTGGTAAAGTAGAGGGGCAGCAAACAAGAAGAAAACGTTTTAGATTGACAAAGGCAAACAACGGGCTCAAATATACGAACAATTATGAAGATGGTATAGTACAGGCCAGTGTTTCTTCCTGTGGTACACAGGGTCACTATGATTTAGAACTCACTTAATGACACCAAACAATAACAACTTCCATTGTACACTGGCTCTAAGTACAATAAGTACTAAAATGTTAGAATATTTCTTTTAAAAATAAGCATTAACTTAATAATCATTCAGAACAGTTGTTGAAAACATATAATCATGGTTTTAAAATATATAACTGCAAGATTAATCAAGAGTTAAGGACAATATTGAACAACTGTAGATCTGCATGAGAAAATTTTTTTTTATTTTACAACTGCAGAGAATGTGGGGTAAAAGCATTTAAAAATACACTCTACAACGGGATATATTATACTGGTGTTTTAACAACACAGTAACAAATTTGATGATTTCATGACTCTAATTAATTGAGGAGAATGATTACATCATATACCCTAACAGTTTATGTGCAGGTTTGTGGAAATGGGATTGATTGAGTTAGAGAGAACCTATCCCTGCCTTTGAGTTCATATTTCACCTTGACTGAGTGGGATTATTACCAGGGATGCAAGGATGTTTCAACATTAGAAAAAATATTAATGTAACCGACTACATAAACAGGGAAAAGAATAAGAACCCTTTGATCATGTTAATAGATGTAGAAAAGATATATGACAATATCCAACACCCATTCCTGATAAAAACACTCAATAATATGGAAACAGAAGGGAGAGACCTCAACACAACAAATGTATTAAAGGAAACACTGTTGGTGAAGGACAATTAGATGATTGGAACTTGCTGGAAATAAGACACTGTTATGCACGCAGAAAGTTTTCATCAAAAGAGTAATACAAAACCCACAGACTGGGGGGAATACATCTTTAGCAATGAGGAGATCGATACAGAGGTGGAGGGGGACAAGGAGGAGCAGAAGACAACTGTGGCATTTTCAGGAATCCCTAATCTAGATGCTCACCTGAGCATGCACCTGGGAAAAGGAGGCTGGAGTCTGGGTGGTCTAGCATAGGGAGCAGAGCCTGAAATCAGTGTCTGAGGATGAAGTTTTGTAAAGGGTCTTTCCGTTGTGGCTCTTGAGTCTACAAGGCTTAGGCCTCTTTGACTTGCGTGATTGGAGGAGTTCATGAGGAAGTCATATGGTGCCAGGAGAGGCATGGTCAAGTGGAGCAGAATGCATCAGGTGCTATCAGGTATGTCTCTGTAATCCATGCAATGGGAGTGTCTCTTGGGGATATTCCCAGTTGGGATGCCTGCTCTCCACCCACCACTTTCTGTCAGCTTGTCTTTCTGCCATGGCTTGTGTGTTGTTGTGTTTCAAATGCAGGCAGGGTCACCCAAAATGAACAGGTTTCAGCAGAGCTTCCAGACTATGCAACTAAGTATGAATCAGTTGCCACTCCAGGTGCTGAAGCTCACCTCTTGGCCCCTCCCTCCCCATCTCTTCCAGGTCACACCCCTTAGGGCAGACTCCACCCCACCCCCTACCTAGGTGATGCAATTTCCTGTTGAACCTACTTCCTCTGACTGAGAAGGTTCAGAGTGAGCTTCCCACAAGCGTAGGTGAGTCTCTATGTTTCCATGTGGATTCCATGAATGGAGGCCCCTGCAGGGTGACGTCCCCAGCTGTGTCTTGGTTCCTGAGGACATTACAATTCCCGCACCCTGTCGGCCCCTGTTCCAGGATGCCATGATCCCCTGGGACATTTCCATTTAAATCCTTTCTGAGCTGGGTACAGGCCTCAGAGCATTCACGCATGGGAATACTCTGCCTCCTTTATCCTGCCCAGAACCCCTCATGCACCCTCACCTCTCAAGCCAGAAAGGCCCGATTGGGTGTAGTTTCTTGTCTGGTGTCCGTTCCCTCCATGTCAGGTGTCAGGCATGAGAGCAAGGGACCCCAGAGTGGCCTTTACCGAAAGGAGCGGCCAGCCTTGCAGTTATCAGGCCACCCCATGATGACTGTGGTCTGTATTAGAGTTTAACTTCCCAGCACCTTGCTTTGCAAAAGGGTGGCATAGCAGTCACAGCCCCAAACCCCGCACAGTTTAAGTCCTCACATCGAGTAAACCTCCACTGAGTGTGTAGGCAGAGGACTTTTGAGAGTGGATTTCCTTCAACTCTCCAGGCAGCCCAGGGAGGGGCAGTGTCTCTTGGATGTTTGCCTGCATGTGTGTCCTTGATGGAGGTCACCAAATGGTTTAGGGGCTCTCCTAGACAGGAGCCAAGTCCAATCAGCCTTGCCCTGACTGCATCGGTCAGGAGGCCCTGGACCCATCTTGTAAGCCCGCTATCTAAGGATGGAAGTGTCTGTCATTGTGATGTATTCATTGATCACCAATCATGCTTTTGTGGCAGTTTCCTTTGCCCTGCCCCACCCCTACAACCTCTTTAATTCACATCTCAATTGTGAACCTGGGAAGCCATTTCAACCTCTTGTTGGTCGCTTCCCTCTTCCAGATACATGATTTGTTTGTGTCTTTACTTTGTCTTTGTCTCTTAACATTTAAAAAATATTCTCTTTAAACTATATTTAAAATGGGGTCTCCTTTTTCATCTAAAACAGATCTTGACTGCGTGTGCTTCCTTAGTCATTTCTGCCCATCGGAAACTAGCTTGTGCTCTGTTTCAGACTGCAAAAGGGACTCCAATCTCAAATAAAATTTAAAGAGAACATTTATTAATAATCAGAAATAATTCGGTGGAGGATTTAATCTATGGGGATGTTAGGTAGCTTAGCCTAGGGAATTGGGAAGTCCATTACGCATGCCCAGGAGAGCCAGCAAAGACAAAAGCTGGATTTACCCGCTGGTGGGCTTGGATGGGCGTTACACCTGGATCAGCCCACCTGGGCTGGGTGATTGCAATTCAGCCAATGGGATCGACCTGGGGTCTTTCACCACACCTCCCCCGGGAACCCTTGGAAAGGCAGGGACCAGAAGGGAGAGGGTCTCTTGGGCGCCTGGTCTCTTGGTCTTGTCTTGTTTGGGTGGTCTGGTGGTCTTTTGGGAGGAGAGAGATCCTTGCGTGTCCCGGAGCAGTCTCTGCCAGGCCGCATGGTCAAAGGAATCCTATGGGTGCCGCGTAAACCTGATGCTTCTTTGAACTTTCATTAAATTCACTTGGATCACAAGCCCGGCTTTGGCATGAAATCTTTCTCGCGTGGAGCTAAGGACCGAGGCTGAGATTTAGGCCGGAGAGAGAAACCTAACAGGGATGCCCTTCAAATGGACGTTAGGCATGCACTGCCATCCACAGCCCTTTACTAACTGGGGTGCTAAGACTTTAATCTCTACTAGAGCTCCTGGGTTTTGTCTCTGCTGATGCTGCACCTTTCCACTTGGAGTGTGAAGAGCACCTCAGCTCAGACATTGGTTGTGTTAATGGCTCACCTCTTTATCACTGCGCTCTTCTACCCGTGCCACCACCCCCTTATCTTCCCTGGTGACTCGTAGATCATTGCTGACCCAGATTTAATGTCCACTCTTTTTATTAACAGGGAATTTTGGTTTCCTTTATCATCCTTTGATTTGCAGAATCCAGAAAATATTTTGTTTTCAGGTCATTTTGTGTATCAATCTGGAGAAAGAATAGCTTTTCTTCAACTGTAAAGAGTTTACGTTTTGAAAATTCAGAGGCAGTCAGAAGTGACTCGATGACAGTGAGTTTTGGTTTTGTGCATTAATATTATCTTTTAGTGACACATGCCTTCAAAGTAAGCACTTTTTTGGTTGTTTTGAGTTATTTTCACAGTTACATAGTATTTAAAGCGTTCATTTATCAGTTATCCTAGTGGGTACAGACAATGTTTCATAGAACCCAATTCTAATTATATAAATTGATTTAATCCTTTTGATGTATTTATTTCATTTGTTAACTGTTTCTTCTTCAATTTATTTGATTTGACTGTGTAAGAATTGTGTCCTACTAAGGTTAACTCCTAATTTTAAAAATATTGGGTCACAATTATTCCTAATACAAGGTGACATTCAGATATATAATTCTTATATATAGTAAGATATCATCTTATTGAAAATAAAGTTACCATTTTCTATCTCCCACGGCATGGAAATACTTAATTGTTCTAACCCTTTATCCAAGTACTCTTGTTAAAAGGCTTGTTTTATTCGCTGCTTTATTGTTCTCAGGTGCACTCTGGTGCACTGTTTGTGATGCCATAGGACCTTAAACTTTTCCTTGTGGTTTCTAGGCTATAATTAATATGTAACCAGATTGCCACATCATGGGATACAACTGCTTACATTTCGTGGAGTTGCCATACATTTACTGTAGCAGTAGGACTTATTCACTAAGTAATTTAGATAGGTCAAATTCTCAGTAGGCTTACATGTTTTTCACTATGGGCATGGTGATTCTTAATGAAAATTATTTTGCGTTTCTGATTTAGTCATATTTTCAACATAAAACCAATGTTTGTCCATAGACATGAATATGCTTTCATCATGTTTGTTTTCCCTTTGGTTAGGTTCCATGTCATGTTAATTCCATCTCATGGCAACTTCATGTGTTACAGAGCAGAACAGCTCATAGCATTTCTGGAGTATCATTTGTGGAAATAGATCTCCAGTCCTGTCTTCCACATAATGCAGGCTGAATTTAATCCATCAACCCTTAGTGGAACAGTCTAGTTCAAGCGGTGTGTGCCACCTACAAACCTTCCTTGTCTTTAACCCCAAAAAGCAAACTCACTGCCACAATGTCAATTCTCACTCATAGTGTTCCTATGTAGGTATCTGAGATTCAAAATCTATACAGGAACAACCAGCCTCGTTTTTCTTATACAGATCTGCTGGTGTAGTTGAACTGCCAGCTTTGAGAGTAGGAAATGAAACCAGGACTCTCCCCCACCCCTAGAAATTAACCCAGCCAAACAGATGCCATCAAACACACACCAACTCCTGCAGACTCCATGTGTGTCATTGCACAGGGATGTTGCAGAGGGGTTTCAGTGACTGGTTTCTCAAAGGCTTTCTTCCCGGAGACTCTGAGTAGACAGAAACTTTGAATCTCTCCATGAACATCTATCCATGGTAACCATTATAATGCTCAGGGACATCAAAAACTAAGCCAGGCACACATGCGTGCATGTGCACACATTCCAGAACCTATGGGACCTGGCATTCTTTCAAAGAAGGAAAACTCTAAACTATAAAATGAGGTTGAATTTTTAACTATAACATGAGAAACCACCTTTTTGAATATGCAAAATTTGCAGGACTCAGAAAAATTAAGTCATTCTGTTAATTTTCAGCTCTCACAATTTTCTTTTTTTTAAAACGTTTTATTAGGGGCTCATACAACTCTTATCACAATCCATACGTATACATTACATCAATTGTATAAAGCACATCCATACATTCCCTGCTCCAATCATTCTCAAAGCATTTGCTCTCCACTTAAGCCCTTTGCATCAGGTCCTCTTTTTTTTTCTTTTTTTTCCCCTCCCTCCTCGCTCCCCCCGCCCTCATGTGCCCTTGGTAATTTATACATCGTTATTTTGTCATATCTTGCCCTATCCGGAGTCTCCCTTCCCCCCCTTCTCTGCCGTCCCTCTCCCAGGGAGGAGGTCACATGTGGATCCTTGTAATCAGTTCCCCCTTTCCAACCCACTCACCCTATACTCTCCCAGCATTGCCCCTCACACCCTTGGTCCTGAAGGTATCCACCCTGGATTCCCTGTGCCTCTAGCCCTCATATGTACCAGTGTACAACCTCTGTCCTATCCAGCCCTGCAAGGTAGAATTTTGATCATGGTAGTTTGGGGGAGGAAGCATCCAGGATCTGGGGGGAAAGCTGTGTTCTTCATCGGTACTACCTCGCACCCTGACTGACCGATCTCCTCTCCTAACCCCTCTATGAGGGGATCTCCAGTGGCCGACACTTGGGCCTTGGGTCTCCACTTTGCACTTCCCCCGTCATTCAATATGGTATATATATATATATATATATATATATATATATATATATATATACATATATTCTTTTTTTTTTTTTGCATGATGCCTTATACCTGGTCCCTTGGGCACCTCGTGATCGCATTGGCTGGTGTGCTTCTTCCATGTGGGCTTTTTTGCTTCTGAGCTACATGGCTGCTTGTTCACCTTCAAGCCGTTAGGATCCCAGACATTATCTCTTTTGATAGCCGGGCACGATCCGCTTTCTTCGCCACATTTGCTTATGCACCCATTTGTCTTCAGCAATCCTATCATGGAGGTGTGCAGCCAATGATATGATGATTAATTGTTCTTTGATGCCTGATAACTGATCCCTTCGGGACCACTCGATGACCCAGGCTGGTGTGTTCTTCCATGTGGACTTTGTTGCTTCTGAGCTTGATGGCCGCTTGTTTATCTTCTAGCCTTTAAGACCCCAGTCACTATCTCTTTTGATAGCCGGGCACCATCAGTTTTCTTCACCACATTTACTTGTTCACCCACTTTGGCTTCAGCAGCTATGTCGGGAGAGTGAGCATCATAGAGTGCCAATTTAATAAAAGAAAGTATTCATGCATTGAGGGAGTGCTTGAGTAGAGGCCCAAGGTCCTTCAGCCACCTTAATATTAAACCTATAAATGTAGACACTTAGATCTATTTCCCCATCCTCATATATATGTTTGCATGTACATGTCTTTGTCTAGACCTCCATAAATGCCCCTTGACTCCCAGCTCCTTCCTCCATCTCCCTTGACTTTCCTCCTGCCCCACTACCATGCTCCATCCCCACCTGGGCTACAGCTATACCTCTTCTCTACGCAACCTTACCCTGGATCGTTCCCCATCAGGCCTGCCACTCACCCCTCACTACCATTTTGGGTCCCATGTTGTTCCCTTGTCCCTGTGTTTATTAACACCACTTCCTTACCCTCCTCCCCCTCCCCCACCCGGAACTGTCTGTCCCATTGTTTTTCCTCCAGATAGTTCATCCAGCCTGTCCTATTCAAACAGACATGTGGAGACACTAACATGCACTAAAACAAGACAGAGGAAAACAAAGCAACAGTATACAACCAGACAACAAAACAACAAAAACAAACCACTGACAAAGAACAAAACAAAACACTTCACAAAAGAAAGGCTTGTAGTTCGTTCAAGGATCATTTGCTGGCCCTTAGGAGCGTTTTCCAGTCCAGTCTGTTGGGGCACCACGCCCTGCCCCAAAGTCTACCTTCAGCATTCCCTGGGGACCTTGCCACTCCATTCCCCTGCTGTTCCACTGCACTCCCCCAGTGCTTTGCCTCGGTGTGGTGGGATCAGGTCAGGTGCAATTCCCACACTGTGTCTCCGGTGCTATCCCCTGTATCGCCCTTAGCCACTGAGGGGCATCATGTCTCATAGTAGGGCCAGCCATGTTGTTCTCTCTGTAGACTGGCTGCTCTACTCCGGAACATCATCCTCACGGCCTGGTGGGCCAGGCTGTGTTCCACTGTCTTCTCCTGCCCCTTCATCTGCTCCCATGTGCTCTGATCAGATATGTCCATCTCCCGGAGCTGCAGAATCAATGTCATCCTTTGAAACAAATTCTTTTTGGGGGAGGGGCAGGAATACACTTAATTTTTGGTGCTGGGGCCAGCCTCCCAGACCTCTCCACTGGTTCCCTACTCCATGCCGGGATATTGCATTCACACCTTGTGGCACTGGGTTGAAGTCTGGTCCCACTTTCCTGTGAAGATATAAACAATACCCTCCCCTTGGGTGGATTAGTACCTCATGCCCCCACTTCCCTTTGATTCCTTATAGTCATCCTTTTATTTTCCTTTCCCCACCTCCTCCACTGTTGTCTACCTTGTGCATCCCTGGTTTTGGTCTGGTCTCTGCCATACTACACAGACTTCACCCCAGAAATGTTTGTATACAGTAGATTTTTTCCCTATGCCACTTTTGCATTAAAAAAAAATTTTTTAATACTTACATCAGCGGGCTCATGTTGTACTTGTCCTTTTGTGCCTGACTTACTTTGCTTAGCATGATTTCCTCCAGTTCTTCCCATGCCGCTATGTGCCTCATACGTTCATCACTGCTTTTTAGTGATGCGTAGTACTCCATTGTATGTTTATACCACATTTTTTTTAATCCAATCGTCAGGTGATGGAAATTTGGGTTGCTTCCAACTCCTTGCAATTGTGAACTGTGCCGCAATGAACATTGGAGCACAGATGTCTGGTCTTGATTTGTTCCTTGCCTCTTCTGGGTATATGCCCAGTAGGGGGATTGCTGGGTCATATGGTAACTCTATTTCCATCTGTTTTAGGTATCGCCAGATTGATTTCCATAGTGGCTGTATATACTTACAGGCCCACCAGCAGTGGATGAGAGTTCCTGTCTCCCCACAGCCCCTCCAACACTTGTTGCTTTCTGATTTTTTGAATTGGGCTACCTTTGAGGGTGTCAGGTGGTACCTCATTGTTGTTTTAATTTGCATTTCTCTTATGGCTAAAGATCGGGAACATTTTCTCATATGTTTATTGGCCATTCGGATTTCTGTCCTTGTAAAATTTCTGTTCAAGTCCTTTGCGAACCTTTCTAGTGGGCTATTGGTTTTTGTTTTTGTTTTTTGGAAGCTAGCAGAGTATTCTAGGTTTTAGTAATAAGGCCTTTGTCTGATATGTCATTGCTAAAGATGTTTTCCCAGTTTGTGGAATCTCTTATTACTCTCTTGGTGAATTCTTTAGATGTACACAAGTGTTTTATCTTCAGTATATCCCATTTGTCAATTTGTGCCTCCTCTGTGTTTGTGTCCTTCCCTACTTCTGATAGCCTGTGCATTCCCTGCGCCAAAGTTCTCAAGTTGGTCCCAATTCCCTCATTGATGGCCCTAATAGTTTGGGGTTTAACTTCAAGGTCTGTGATCCACCTTGAGTTTATTCTTGTGCATGGAGTGAGATAAGGGTCTTCCTTCATTTTTCTGCATGTTGATATCCATTTTTTCCAGCACCACTTGTTAAAGAGGGCATCGGCTTCCCATTTGATATATTTGGGGCCCTTATCAAAGATCAGCTGTGTGTATGCTGATGCTTTTATTTCTGGGTTTTCAGTTCTTTTCCATTGGTCTGAGTATCTGTCATTGTACCAATACCATGCAGTTTTGAGAACTGTGGCTGCATAGTATGTGCCAAAGTCAGGTAAAGCATGCCCTCCTACAGTGTCCTTCTTCTTGAGGAGTTCTCTGCTAATTCTGGGTTTCTCCCTCTCCATATGAAGTTGGTAATCAGTTTTTCCATTTTTTTTTAAGAAAGGTGATGGTAATTGTATTGGGGTGGCATTAAACTTATATAGTCCTTTTGGCAGAACTGACATCTTAACTATATTAAGTCTCCCAATCCAAGAGCATGGAATATTCTTCCATTTGTTGAGGTTGCTCTTGGTTTCTTGTAATAGTGTTCTATAGTTTTCCCTATATAGGGCTTTTGTTTTTTCAGTCAGGTGTATCCCTAGATATTTCAATTTGTGTTTGGCTATTGTGAAGGGTACGACCTTTTTGATCTCTTCTTCTGTGGTCTTATATGATGTGTATAATAGTCCGAAGGACTTCTGTTTGTTGATCTTGTATCCTGACACTCTGCCAAACTCCTCTATTGCTTCCAGTACTCCACTTGTGGAACTTTTGGGATTTTCCATATATAGAATCATATCAACTGCAAATAACAATAGTTTCACCTCTTCCTTCCCCAGACGAATACCTTTGATGTCACTTCTTTGCCTTATGCTGTTAGCTAAAACCTCCAGCACGATATTAAATAGGAGTGGGGACAAGGGGCATCCTTATCTGGTCCTTTTTCAGTGGGATTGTGTTAGTCTTTTCTCCATTGACTACCACTTTGGCTGTTGGTTTTTCATATATAGCTTGTATTGTCTTGAGGAACTTTCCTTCCATTCCTATCTTCGCTAGTGTCTTAAACAGGAATTGGTGTTGGATGTTGTCGAATGCTTTTTCTGCGTCTATTGATATAATCATTTGATTCTTATACTTTTTCATGTCATTGTGACGAATAATACTGATGGTCTTTCATATGTTGGACCATCCCTGCATCCCTGGTATGAATCCCACTTGGTCATGGTGAATTATTTATTTTATATACTTTTGTATTCTGTTGGCTAGTATTTTGTTAAGGATTTTTGCATCAATGTTCATTAGGGATATTGGTCTGTAATTCTCGATTCTTGTGGGATCCTTGCCCGGTTTGGGTATCAGAGTTATACTAGCTTCATAGAAGGAGTTTGGGAGTTTGCCATCTTTTTCTATGTTCTGGAAAAGTTTGTGTAGGATTGGTATTAGTTCTTCCCTGAATGCTTGGTAGAATTCTCCAGTGTAGCCATCTGGTCCAGGGAATTTTTTTGTTGGAAATCCCTTGATAACCTTTTCTATTTCTTCTATTGCTATGGGTCTGTTGAGATTCTTGATGTCCACTGAGGATAGTCTAGGGAGGGATTGTTTTTCCAGGAATTTGTCCATGTCTTCCAAATTGTTGAATTCACTGGAGTACAATCCTTCCTAGTACTGTGTAACTATCCTTTTGATTTCATTAGGGTCTGTTGTAATGACCCCTCTTTCATCCCTTATTCTTGCTATTGAGATTTGTTCCCTCCTTTCTTTGGTTAGGTTTGCCAATGGTCTATCGATCCTGTTTATCCTTTCAAAGAACCAACTTTTAGCGATATTAATTTTTTCCATTGTGTTTTTATTTTTCCTCTCCTGACTCTCATCCCTGATTTTTATAATTTCTTTTGCTATTAGTAGGGTTTTCCTGCTGACTCTGCTCTAGTTTTTGTAAATTTTGTGTCAGCGTATCCATCATGAGTCTCTCTTTCTTTCTTAGGTGTGCTTGTATTGCTATGAACCTTCCTCTGATGACTGCCTTTGCTGTGTCCCATAAGTTTTGGTACATCGTGTGCTCATTTTCGTTGGTTTCTAGAAATTTCCTGATTTCGTCTCTGATCTGCACCAGTATGCACTCCTTTTGCAGTATAGAGTTATTCATCCTCCAATTATTTGCTCTTATTTTCTTCGTCTTCTTTTTGCTGATTTCCAGTCTTATGGCACAGTGGTCAGAGAGAGAGGCCTGTATTATTTCAATGTACTTAAATTTATGTAGATTTACCTTTTGCCCCAGCATGTGGTCTATTTTTGAATATGTGCCATGGGGACTTGAAAAGAATGTGAAATTTTTTTATTTGGATGAAAAGCTCTGTAAATATCTATTAGGTCAAATTGTCTAATTGTGGATATTAGCTCTCTAGTCTCCTTGTTGAGTTTCTTTCCCTGTGATCTATCTTTCTCAGTGAGTGGTGTGTTGAAGTCGCCCACTATAATTGTCGAGTCTGTGATTTCTTTCTTAATCTTTTGGAGTGTTTGGTTGACTGACGTATTGAGCTGGTCTCTCATTCGGGGAATATATGTTTACAATGCTTAGTGGTTTATTGTCTATGATTCCCTTGAGCATTATATAGTGGCCCTCTTTATCTCTTTTTATGGTTTGCACTTTTAGGTCAATTTTATCCGAGATAAGGATTGCAACACCTGCTTTTTTTGTATTGCTGTTTGCTTGGTAGGTCCTTCTCCAGCCTTTGATTCTCAGCCTATTTTTGTCTGTAGCCTTGAGATGTGTCTCCTATAGGCAGCAAATTGATGGGTTGTGTTTTCTAAGCCATTGCTGTCTTGGGGTCTGTTTTCTCTTTGTTGTGCTTTGGGTGAGGTTGTTCTATGTGTTGGTCTCTTATTTGTGCTTGGTGAGTGTTGTTCTTCTGCTCATACTGAGTCGGCGAGGATCTTTTGTAAGGCTGGGTTTGTTGTAACATATTTTTTGAGTTTTTCCTTGTCTGGGAAGACTTTTACTTCTCCATCAATCTTGATCAATAATTTGGCTGGGTAGAGTATTCTTGGATTTGCGTTGTTTTCCTTCAACTTTTGGAATATGTTACTCCACTCTCTCCTTTTTTTCATAGTTTCTGCTGATAGGTCTGAGCATATCCTTATGTTTTGAACTTTATATGTGATTGCTTGTTTTGCCCTAGCTGCTCTCATGATTTTCTCCTTTTCCTCAAAGTTGGATAATTTAACTATTATGTGTCTTGGTGATTTCTTCTTGGGGTCCCGTTGTGCTGGTGTTCTTTCAGCCTCCTGGATGGTTGCTTGGTTTTCATTCATTAGACTGGGGAAGTTTTCCTCCAAGAATTCTCTCGCTATAGTTGCAGATGACTTCTTTGTTGTGCCTTCCTCCAGTAGGCCAATAATTCTAATGTTGTTCCTCTTCATAGCATCAGACATAGCTCTTAGGTTTGCTTCGGCTTCTCTGATGCTCTTATTAGATTTTTGTTCACGTTTATTAAAGTCTGCTTGGCTGTCCTCCAAGACACTGATGTGGTTCTCTGATTCCTCCAATAGATTCTCAAGGAACATGATTTTGCTCTTGTTTTTCGTTATTTCCTCCCTAAGCTTCTGTATTTCCCTTTGGTGTATGTCTTTTATCTCCTCTATCGTTTCATCTCTTTTCTGTATTGTTTCCCTCATATCTTGCATGGCTCCAAGCAGCATTCTGAGAATTTCTTTGTATGGTATCTCAATGTCTGCTTCTTCTATGTATGTTGCTATGTTCAGCACATCTTCTGCCTTTGTCTTTTGTTTCTCCTGTTTTTTTCGTTGAGGTCGTTGGGGCTGATGGCTGTTTGCGTTGAGTTGTTTTTGAGGGACCAGGTGCCATTTTCTAGTCACTCTCTGGAAGACTTATAGGAATGCTTCTTCGAACTGCCTACAGCTGATTTTGCTAGGTTATTAACCTACCACTTTATCTTCCTGTGGCTTCCCTATCAGGGGAGTGCCCCAGATGGCAGGTTGGCTGCCTGCCCCAGTGGTGCAGAGGCTGGGCTGAAGTCCCTGCTATTGGTTTGAATATTGATAAGTGTTGGCTGAGCTGCCTTATGTCCCCAGGTACACAGGCAGGAACTCCCTGGTGAGGAGCCTGAGGAGTATCCCCTGGAGAGCAAGCAGGCCTTTCCCTAGCCTTGGGCTATCTATGCAGGTTGGAGCTCACCTAGCTGGGTGTGGCCCAGGCGCAAATACCCTAGGGCAATGGGAGTGTCCTGTAAGTCTGCAATGGAGTGTGAGAGAGCAGTTCAGGAACAAGAGGGGGAGAAAAATTAAAAAGTGAGACTGGACTGTGCCGGGGTACAGGGAAGTGAGGGAAGGAAAAGCAACTGTGCAGCTGAGTGCCACTCCCTGCCTGTGGACCTGCAAGGGCCCACTCCCTGCCCCAAGCCCCAGCGGCAATCCACAGCTGAGCACCAAGAACAGTAGCAAGAAAGCAGCTGAGCACCAAGAACAGTCGCAAGAAAGCTGCTGAGCAGCCCCCAGAGAAGTGGGGGGACAGAGAGCAGAGATGTTAACCGACACTGCAGTGTACCTGAAGCTTGATCCCTGCCTATGGAGCTGTGGGGGTTTGGGTTCAGTCCATGCTCAGCCCACGTGGCGCGGCAAGCTGTGGCTGTGCCCCAAAAAAGCCCCTGCAAAGCCCTCCAAGACTGCGTGGGAATATAGAGCAGAGAAGCAAACAGAAGCAACAATGCAGCTGAACACCAATCCCTGCTGGTGGAGCCTCAAGGGCCCTGTCCCTGCCCTGAGGTAGGCAGGGGAAAACTGTGGCTGCGCGGAGGCCAAGCCCTGCTACAGGCTCCAAATTGTCCCGGCTTTGGCAGACACAGTGGCTAGGCTAGGGTCGAGCCCCAGCCGGCTTCCACTGAGGTAAGCCAAAAGCCCCCATCCCCTCAAAACACCGTGGATCTGAGCCTACTTATCTTTATGATGTGCCTCCTGCGATCCAGTGGCATTGAATTTCCCTCTGAGCAACTCTCCTGGGCTGGAATCTGCGGAGTCCCTCTGGTATGTGTCACTCCGTTGCCATCTTCCCGGAAGTCCCCCAGCTCTCACAATTTTCTATGTGAATCATACAGATATACTGTAACCTAACTGGTCTCTTTACCATAGCTAGAGAATAAAATTAATATCAACTTTAGTAGATCTTCAAGAGAGACACTCTATGTAAATTTCTTAATATTCTTTCTGCATTTTTATGGAAGGTGAATAGGTTTCTTAAAGATTTTTAAGATATATTATTCCTAATACAAGGTAACATTCAGATATATAATTCTTATATATAGTAATTGAGGAATTATAAAATATTTATTACATTATTCTGTTTAACATAATAATACTACAGTCTTCAGCATTATCTTTATTGCATTTTTCCATGATCTTTTTGAAACCCACTTGTGCATTCATGGCATGAAAGATTGGCTACCAATGAGCTCCTTGTATTTAAATTAGATAATAATTTGATAAATGGCAATCATTTGACCCACCATTTGATTCTGTATGGTGACCATATGTGGTTTCAGAGTAAATCTATACTCAGTAAGATTTTTAATGGATAACTTCAGAAGGTATTTTCTCCTGGAACAAACTCTTTTGGGCTGTCTCTTAGTTAATCCCATCACATCCTTCAAATCACAGTTTTCAATGAATTCAGTTAATTAGACTATTGAGGGCATAGGGTGAAAACCAGCACTAAACAAAATGGCTCCATAGGCAGGAACACAGAATGAGTTCACAGGAGAAATCAACTGAGAGAGGACTTACCTATGTGTCCCTCCCCCCTATTTTGAGGACTGATGTTTGCTCTGGGTCCTAACTAGATTAATTAATTAGAGACATTGAAAAGAATACCTTTCTTATTGTTAGCTGCCATCTAGTTTTCTCCAGTTTATAAGAACAGGATGTACCCATGGAGATGTAGTGGGTTATGTGTTGGATTGCTAACCACACATTCAGTAATTCAAAACCATTAACTGGTGATGCTTTCTAGTCCCTTAAAGAGTTGCAGTTTCAGAAACACACAGAGCCTTTTGTACTCTGCCCTGTAGAGACGTTTATAAGTCAGAATGGACTCAGTGACAGTTCATTGTTTTTAATGGGCAACAGAACAAAACCATGCCCTGTGACCTCAGTATTCTGAGTTCAATAAGGTCACCTTGTTTCTTGGGGACTGTAATGGTGACTTTGGGCTCTTCGCATATTGGTTATAAACCTGAGTCCTCATTTGCATTTCTTCTATTGCCTCTTTTGTTTTACTTTTTTGCTAGTGTTTCTTCATGATCCATTTAGTTTTCCAGCGTGGGAATTTCCATGTATACTTATTGCTAATGAGTTTTTCATTTCATATATAAAATATTCATATATAAACATGTATAAACCACTTTATTTTGCCACCTTCCATGAATCAGATGCAAATGCCTTAAAAGTTTACTGAAAACGTGCTTGTGATTCCTGGTTTTGCCTGTCTGCCTACCTTAGTTCCTTACATTTAGGTAAAGTCTGAAAGAGCAGACAGTTCCACATACATAATTAGCAATGTGAGTTTCTTGATGGGTTAGATTTTGGTTCACTTTGGGGTTGTAGAGTGCTAGAGTCAGAGTCTGTGTGAGATTGGAATCTAGGTCCCGGGATTAATGTTCCCGGTTCAAGAACAAGAGTCAATGGATAGAAACAGAACATAAGTATCAGGAGTTAAGAGTCAGATGTTGGTGAACAGATTAAAGGGCTTTATATTTAGAATGTGTCGTGCCTACCAGCTTATGTTTGGAGTTGCTTAGGGGCTTCTGTTTTATGGTATAAAGATGTAGAGTCATGGTTTAAACAGTATAGTTTTGGAAGGTGGTTTCTGATATTGAGACATGGTGTGATAAAGTTAGGATTAAGATTGTAGAATATACTCAAAGTTGTGCTCCTGATTCAAACAATTGGGTTATTTGAATTAGGTTAGTTTGAGAGTGTATGGCAGAGGTCTTCAAACTTTTTATGCAGGGGGCCAGTTCACTGTCCCTCAGGCCGTTGGAGGGCCAAACAATAGTTTTTTTTAAAAAACTATGAACAAATTCATATGCACACTGGACAGGTTTGGTGCTAAGCAGGACAGGCAGAGGTGGCAAAAACAACTGGTGGGCCTGATAAATATCCTCGGCAGGCCTCATGTCATGTGACCTGAGGGCTGTGGTTTGAGGACCCCTGGTGTATGGTGTTAGGATTTCTTAAGGAAATCCTAATTTTTGTTCCTAATTGGCTGTGGGTATCAGGGAATGCTCAGGGTGTTAGTAGACATTGTGGATGGTAAAGAACTTTTCAGGTGGTTAGGGGTTCAGTGTTTTAGGATATTATCAGTGAGCTGTAAGGATGCTCAGCGTCTTAAGGTATAAGGGTTAATGATTTGGGAGTTGTTGATTAGCAATTAATAGTTAGTGGGTTAAGTTTCAAAAGTTATTTTTGCCTGTTGAAATGTAGCCTACAACGTTTTTATATTTATTACCTACCTAAAATATTTTGAATATTTTATGGATATGAACATTAATTTATGATTAGAGAAAATTTTATTTCATTTTGGAAGCCTCTTTTCTTCCTTAAAAAATCTTATTTTGATTGCTCTAGTTAGAACATACAGTCAATGTTTAATATCAGTGGTGAAAGTGAACATTTATGTTTGTCCTTTTTCTGAGGTGGGGTGATGTTTTGCTCTTTCGTCTAAGTCTGACATTTTGACTTTTTAAAAATAGGAATGTGTATTAGCATATTCACATATTGAACTATATTGTTTCATGTTAGATTTGCAGAGGTGTTTTTTTTAACATGAAAAGCCTCCGACTTTGTTTAGTACTTTTCATGTGTCTATTTAGATAGTTAATCATTTTTTGCATTAATTGCTATATTACAGAGCTTATTTTCTTATGTTAAATCAACTCTGGGGAAGATTCCAATTAATCATGGTATATAATTATTTCAGTATGTTGTCTGACTCAGTTCCCAATATTTTCAAGCACTTTTTCATTTAGATCCATTATAAATATTGATCTACATTTTATTGATGACCTTGTTAACAGTTTATTACTGGTCTCATAGAAAATGATAGTAAGTGTATTCTCACAATTATTGTTATGTTTTCACCCAACAGCTTGAACTTAAGAAAAAAAGTGTTTATTCATAGTGTGTGAATCCTCTGGTCTTTAATCTATTTTAGATTTAGCCTTGAAGTTTCTCATGGAATTTAATTTTGATTCAGTTGATTCTGGACCCTCTGAGCATCTTGAAACCCACTCAACTCATAGATCACTTGTTCTGGATGGATCCTCAGGTCTTGTAGCTGACCCCTCAGTGTAGAGTGGTGTTTCTCAAAATTCCTAATGCTGTGACCCTTTAATACAGTTCCTCATGTTGTGGTGATCCCCAAACATAAAATTATTTTAGTTGCTACTTCATAACACTATTTTTGCTACTGTTATGAATCATAATGTAAATATCTCATATGCAGGATGTATTTCCATTGTTACAAATTGAACATGATTAAAGCATAGTGATAAATCACAAAAACATGTAATTATTGTATTGTGAAATATTTCTAATTATAAATAAATGGAAATTTGTCTTGAAGCATGGTGTAGCATGGGTAACAATCTTCACGATGAAGCCTGGTGTAGCATGGGTAAGAGTCTTCACGTCAGGGACTCATATGTGGGTGTATCTGCATGTTCGCAGACCTGCCTGGTGATGGAAAATGTCTCAGTTCCTACGACCATCAGAAATATGTGTTTTCCAATACTCTTAGGCGTCCCTGTGAAAGGGTCGTTTGACCCCCAAAGGGGTTGTGACCAACAGGTTGAGAACTACTTGCGCAGAGGGATAAATGATTTACAGTAATCTTGATGGACAAATAGTCACTCACACCTGACTGATTGTGTGCTACCCTCACACTTGAGCCCAAGATGGGAAATACTCTGTCATAAGACATGCTGGGTGAATCGTAGAGAATTTGTTTCAGTCCACCTCCAGGAGAATGGTTTAAATCAATGAGGGACAGGAATTCCTCAGTGATTTTATCATCACTTTTTTTTGTTTTGTTTTGTTTTGTTTTGTTTTAGCAAAGGAAACCCATTCCTTCTTTTTAATAAGAGAGTTTATGTTCCGGCAAAGTTCACATGAAAGATTTGGCATCTGTTACCATGGAAATAACTTTTGTAAATATAACTATCACACTAGTATTTTGTGCCTGTCTTCTGTATTGATTAGTGGTTTCTGAGGTTGTCAATGTTAGGTGTCATTGAGTTGATTCCACATAGCAGGGACCCAGTACACAACAGAAGGAAACACTGCATTCTCCTTTAACAGACTCTCAATTTAGGATGAACCCATTGTTGCCGTCACTGTGTCAATCCATTTAGTTGAGGGATTCCTATTTTTCACTGCCCCTCTACTTTACCGGACATACTGTCCTTCTCCAGGGACAGCTCCCTTCTGACAACATTGTCCAAAGTATGTAATATGGGCTCTCACTCTCTTTACCTCTAACTAGCATTCTGAGCTCATTTATTCGAGGACAGACTTGTTTGTGCTTTTGGAGACCAATGTTATTTCAGTATTCTTGGCCATCACTACAATTCAGTCAAAGCTATTCTTCTTCAGTCTTCCTTATTCAGTGATCAATTTCCACATATGAGGCAATTGACAATATGGTCGTTTGGGTGAGGTGAACCTGCTCCTCAAAGTAAGATCCCTGCTCTTCAACACTCTAAACAAGCGTAATAAGGTTTATTTATCCAATACAATGTATTTATTGATCTCTAGACTGGTGATAGAATGACTATCACCATTCTGTTGTGTTTTTTTGTTGTTGGATTTTTTGCATACGCTAACAGTTTTCTGGAAAGAGTTAGAACTTAGTCAAGCGTAGATT
This sequence comes from Tenrec ecaudatus, assembly GCF_050624435.1. Lineage (NCBI taxonomy): Eukaryota > Metazoa > Chordata > Mammalia > Afrosoricida > Tenrecidae > Tenrec > Tenrec ecaudatus. Next base: position 106,106,910 of record NC_134544.1, read on the forward strand.
AAGAATGTTGTTCCCTGAGGGTCTGGAAGGCAACCTTTCTCTGCAATGGACCAAAATAAGATCCCTGAGTTGAAGCCTGTTCTTAAGACTTGGTGGTGTGGTGAGCCTTATATTTAAGGTAGGCTTGATAACTGGGAATTAAACCAATTGTGGTTTTCTCTAGTAGCCTGACTTGCTGATTAGTTTTAGAGGAGCACAAATCTGACCCACACAGAAGAGAAGATAATGGAGCAGAGTGCAGCTCAGACCCCTTTCTTCACCTGGAGTTCTGGAAACACGTTGACTTCTCCCGACCTCATTTCACAGGGATTCATGGCAATGGCCTGCACAGGAATGGAACTCAGCCTTCAGTTAATGTGACTATGAAAGGGGTCATTGGGAATGTGTACTCAAGACATCAGGGTAGGAGAATAGTCTGTGCTCTCACCACTCCATAGCATACCCACCTACAGCTGATTTAAGAGAATCCAGAGACAGAAGAGGTGAAACACAACATCTGTGAGTTTTACAAGCCTGGTTCAAGCCCTGCAGCTGCACCTGGAGACAGTGAGCCAAGTGTGAAGGTAAAGCACTCCCAAACCTTCATGTTTCAATTCCTGAGCTTCTCACCTCTGAGAGCTGCCCCCAAGAAGCCGAAGAAGCCGAAATATTCTTGCGACCAAGGTCCAGATTCTCAGGTGTATTATCCTGAGTGAGTAAGCCCTACGTTAAACAATGCATCATGAGTGGTCCCTTTGTAATAAAGTGAAGAAGGGCTTCATCTGGGATGAGAATGTTGGCTGTTTCCTCAGAGAACTCAGTCCTGTCCATGACTTCTCCATTCACCAGTACCAGTGTTTTCAGCCCACAGAAAGTGATGAGGATTGTGGCTGAGGAGGTAGCTGTGGCTGTAGGATTGAGAATGACTAGGAATAAAGGCTGTGTTCCTCTGTTTTCAGTGACTTACTGGTATATATTTATAAGCCACTCATAATAAATCCAAGGACATGTAAATGGTCAGATACTCATTTTCTTTTATGCATTAGATTATGGTAACATCATTAGATACTCAGAAGTTTGAACATCAGCTAACTCTAGCAATCTCAGTGAATTCAGCCGAAAGTGGTTCCAATTCAATGTGTGCTATAAATAGGAATGGCTTTTGTGAGTCACCAAAAAGGAAGAACTTTTCTTCAACAACTACACTCCGATGTCTTTTCAGTCATTCTAGTGTGGAAAGTGTACATGTCATCCTAAAGCATAAGCAGGGTAAGCTGACTAGAGGACAAATGTGAGCCCTCTGGGTGAAACCAGAAGTAGTGGGCTGACATTCTGTGGGACTGAGCAGGTGAGCTCTCTGAGTCCAGAATTTGCAGATAAGTTCTTATCTGTTTTGACGATCCTGGGCTGAATGTTCTGGAGGATAGACAGAAAATACTAGCATCCACAGAATGAAATACAATTAGTGAATTTATTTATTTGCAGATGGGTTTCCAGAAAATACAAAAAAATAAAATACTAGGCTACCATTGCTAGGAAAAACAACCAAATCAAACCAAACAGTGTAATCTGAAGAAACAACCAAATAAAAATAGACTGACTGCCTAGATTTTAATTAAATGGTTGTCAGAATACCTCAGAAAGTATGAGGGAAGAATATAGTGTTACATTTTCAGCCAATATTCAAACACCTATTATTTATAGTTACCTTTGCCAAGGCTCCAGTTGACTGTGAGTCTCACTGGGAAGCATTTATGTGAGAGACATGGGAACTGTGATGCAGAGACCCCTGACACAGTCATTTTCTCTCCTTAGGGTAAACAGGCCAATTGTTGCTGTAGAACAGAATATATTTTCCTGTTACATTATAACTTTTGAAATCACAGCTAAAAGGCATAGGCACGGATTTTTTTTTTTCAATAAGAGAGAGATTCTTTAGGGAAACAGATTTATAGGAATCAGCAGATCTCCACAGGAAAGCAAACTTGAAGCGTCAGCTGCACCTGCTCTTGGGTCTGAGTCCTGTGCTCTGTGGGTCCTGAGCGCCCCCTGCAGACCATTCTCCTCCCTGCTGGGGAGATTTGTGTCTGGGCTCTCACTGACTTCCCCCTCGCTGTGTCTTGCACAGTAGTACATGGCCGTGTCCTCGGCTTTCAGGCTGTCCATTTGAAGATAGAGCGTCTTCCTGGAGTTGTCTCTGGAGATGGTGAATCTCCCCTTTACGGAGTCTGTATAGTATGCACTACCACCAGTATTAATACCTGAGATCCACTGTAGGCCCTTTCCTGGAGCCTGGCAGATCCAGATCATTTCATAGCTACTGAAGGTGAATCCAGAAGCCCAACAGAGGAGCCTCAGAGACCCCCAGGCTTTCTCAGATCACCCCAGACTCCACCAGCTGCACCCCATACTGGATACCTGCAAACACAGAGGCACCGTGATCAGCCGTCACACACATATATACTAAGGTACTCACAATTACACACATACACAGCAGGGTCGACAATGATTACCATGTAAAATGGTCAAAATGAAAGCCAAGATTGGTACAAAATTCATTATGTGTCCTTTGCACTAGCTCCTGGGTGCAAAATGGAAACAGCAGAGAACCCAGAGACTGGGACTGTGCTCTGAGCTCTCCCACATCAGGGCCTATGGCCGGTTTCTCAGCAGCCAGAGAGCTGCATTTGCATGTCCTCTGATAATTAGAAGGAGATGAGAAGAGAATATGGGCAAGAGTTCTCCCTCAGACTCAGAGAAGTACCAGCACTCTCAAGGGAAAACAAAGCTTTTAAACAGGTTGTTTATCAAGCATTCCTTTAGTTGTATATTATCAATATTTTTAAAAGTAGTTTTCAGTTTATAAACTTTATATTGCATACATAACAACTTTGTGATATGAGAGCTCACAATGCATCCTCTCGTCCCCTTTAAGATGTGGATATGTGTGATGATAGTGGACGATTCTATTATTTGTTTCTCTCATGAGAACATATCCCCCTCTGCCTTCCAAGGAATTTCTCCATTGAAGTGATATTTTTATACTGTGGGCATGAAGTTATCCATAAATATGCGACATGGCATCTGCTGTCTAGTTTCCGATGTGGAGGTTCGGGTCCTCCCTCTGTTGTCATGATCAGGAAAAGTGTGTGTTTTTTTCCTTACTTCGTCTGCTCACAGAGGCCGTTTTCATTTAATCAGCTTACTAGTTGTGTCCCTTCCATCTCATTTACTTCAGTCCCTATGCTTATTTATTTCCCCCTGCTACCTGTGCTGGGGCATACTATTCCTTTCTTCTAGTCTCATGAATGGAAACTGAGGTAATTAATTTGAGAGCTGTATTTCTATATGATACAGATGTGTGTGGCTATGAATTCCCCACTAAGTTCTCTTTGGTTGAATCCCACAGGTTACAATGTTGTGCTTTCATTTTCATTCAGCCCAATACAGCCCTGCAAGATGTAAAAATCATTAAATACATGTCATAGCTATCAGTCATACATCTCAATGTATGCTTCACTCACACTCACTCACGCCCATCGAATCAATGCAGACTCATAGCGACCCTGCAGGACAGGGGAGAACTACCCCTGAGTATTTCTGAAAGTGTAACTCTATATGGGAGCAGAAAGCCCAGGTTTTTTCCTGTGGAGCAGCTGGTGGTTTCAAACTCCTGACCTTCTGTTTTTCAGCCAAGTAAGTAATCACTATGCCACCAGAACTCATGTAATTCTGAATATGCATATAATGTATAAATGAATGAATATTATAAACTATATTTGATGTAGTCATAAATACTAAGGTGGAGTATATCAATTGAGAAAATACCTTAGAGGGAAAGAAGCCCTAGAACTGAAGAGGAACCTCCTGGCTCCCGTGACTCCGCTATTGCCCTTGCCGGAGTAGCCTGATACTCTGCTTTGTACAACCCATTATTGCAGTGCAGTTTGTGGATGGGATGGCACTGGGTCCTCTGACTGTCAGTCTCATTGCAGTAATAGACAGCTGCTCCCTCAGTGCTCATTCAGTCAGCGGCAGGAGAACTGCTGTCTGGACTTTTTTTTGGAGCTTGAGAGTCAACTCCTTTGATATGGAAGGAAGATTGTTGTCTGCTACAAAAACATACTGTTAACAGCTGTTCCAGCCTTGCCTGCCTCTTTTGGCAGATCCAGCTCTGGAAGTATAGAGTCACTAAGATTGCCAACCTTAAGGAGAGCTATCACTCCCGGGCTCAAATTCTAATGCTGTACCTGTCACAGGACACCTAAGAAGGGAAAAACAATCAATAATGGCAAATAATGGAAATCTCTTTAATGTCAGCCCATTTTTAGAATCTCTTGACACTACCGGAGAGAAGTAACCTCCAGACTGCAGAATGTGCAAAATAAAAACAAGACTTATGGACAAGGTCTGTTAAGTCTAGAGAACTCTGCCCACCATATGATTTTTCCTTCAGTTTTCAGATTTAACCTGGAAATTGGATAAGAGACCTGATGTGTGAGGCCGTGGGGATAGGATGGGAGAAGTAGAGAAGTGTCCAGTCTAATGCCCTCCTCTTCCCTGGGATGGGTCTTCATTCATTGAGAAATCAAGAGCTTTAACCTGAGGATAAGAGAAACTGTTGGTCCACAGTGAGCATAGAGAAAATAAAATGTTATTTCATTAGAAACCCTGACTGATAGGGACATTTAGTCTACCCTATTTTCACATTTCTCAGCACATTCTCTGGGGAGTTCACTCCTCTTTTTTTATCCTAACATCTCACTAAACATCAGTCGGGACCGAACATGTGGTACAGTTTTGAGACTCAAAATGGACAAAGGACATGAATAGGTACTTCACCAAAGAATACACTCAGTTGCCAGCAAACGCAGACAAAAATATATTAACTCATTGGTGTTGTTCTTGTTAGATGATGGCCAGTTGGATTTCGCTCATTCTTACAATACAGAATACATCCTGATTTATGGCATTCCCGCAACCATTCTGTTTGAACCCATTCTTACAGAGATCATGTGAATCAATACGGTGGAGGGCTGTTTGTTTTCTTTCTACCTGAACCCATGTTTCAGGAGTCCTAGCAAGAAAGCACAACACGCTTCTCCAGGGACTGGCCCTCCTGATTACATATGCAAAGTATCTGGCAGGACACCTCCCCATTCTGGCTTCTAAAGAGAATTCTGGCTATATTTCCTTCAAGACAGATAGGTCATTGTCATTCTCACAAGCATGGAACGTTACTCATACTTTTTATTCATTGATGATCCTTTTTAGTATTTCTTAGATTCTCATTTCTCAGGTCTGTTGTGGGCTTTATGGGGCCATTGAAAATAGTACATGCTCCTGAGTTCTCAAACAGATTTATTTTCTTTTAAAAAAATCATTTTCCTGTACTATATATCCTTTGTGTCCTTTTATTCTCCATTCTCTTCAAAGGTGTTCATCAATATAAATGGCTCCATTTAATAATGTCCCACAAAATTCTTATATTTTATTATGGTTTTAAAAAATAGATATTTCTTTTAATTTAGTGTCGAGAGATTTGTCTAAGCTCATTGATTCAGGTTTCCATTGTTTCTATTTTACTACTTTTATCTTTCAGAGTTCTTTATTTCAACTATCTTAGTGTTTCTCTTTTGGATTTGTTTTTGGAGTTGTTGAATTATTCCTAAATTTTATCGGTTTTGTTTGATATTTAAAAAATTTTTTCGGTAGCCCTTTTTGTTTTCGTTTTATGTACCTTTCTTTTTAAAACATTCCCATATTTGATTAAAACAGCTGAATATCATTCTTCTGAGCTCCCTCATGAGGAGCTCTAATCTGGAAATTCTCCTGTGTCTATGACTGTCTCTTCTTGCTGGTCATATGGAAATGGACTTGGTAGTATTCCCTTTGCACTAGTTGTAGCTATGGAAAGTTCAAGTGTTGTAGCTATTGCATGTTCAAACTTATTCAGAGAAAGGATTGACAAACTAAGGGTGGTCCCTAATCCCCTTCAGTCTCAGGTGGGCTTCTGTAGTTGCCAGGGGTGGAAGTGAATGACAAAAATGGTGCCTTCTAAAAAATTGTCTTGAAAGAAGGAAGAAAAGAATGCCTGAGACATTCAAACTGCCCACCTGGTATCCATCTCTTTCCCAGTGGAGGGACTGGAGCTTTTATCTTCACCCCAAATGAATGTCGCAACAAGGCTCCAGGTCAATGGAAAGCTTCCCTCCTTAAAGGGGAACTACTGCGTGGCCTACCCATTAACACACTCCAGGGCTATCTTAGAAGTAATACAGCCAGAATGCACCTCAGAGGCGAGGTTGATGAGACTTCATGTCCCATATTTTGGACATGTTGCAGAAGAAACCAGTCCTTCAAGAAGGGCATCATTTTATGTGACTATATTTATAGGTTTACTATTAAGGTGGCGGAAGGACCTTGGGCCTCTACTCAAGCACTCCCTCAATACATGAATACTTTCTTCTATTAAATTGGCCTTCTATGATGCTCACCTTCCCGGCACAACCGCTGAAGCCAAAGCGGGTGAACAAGCAAATGTGGTGAAGAAAGCTGATGGATCCCAGCTATCAAAAGATCCCAGCTTGTGTGATCACGTGGTTCCGAAGGGATCAGTTATCAGGTATCAAAGAACAAAAAATCATATCATTGGGTGCACACCTCCGTGATACGATTGCTGAGGACAAACGGGTGCATAAGCAAATGTGGCGAAGAAAGCTGATGGTGCCCGGCTATCAAAAGAGATAGTGTCTGGGGTCTTAAAGGCTTGAAGGTAAACAAGCGGCTATCTAGCTCAGAAGCAACAAAGCCCACATGGAAGAAGTACACCAGCCTGTGCGATCACGGGGTGTCGAAGGGATCAGGTATAAGGCATCATCAGAGAGAAAAAATATCTTACCATAGTGAATGAAGGGGGAAGTGCAGAGTGGAGACCCAAAGCCCATTTATTGGCCACTGGAGATCCCCTTGCAGAGGGGTCTAGGGAAGGAGATGAAATCAGTCAGGGTGCGATGTAGCACCGATGAAGAATACAGCTTTCCTCCAGTTCCTAAATGCTTCCTCCCCCGCTCAGCTATCATGATCTGAATCCTACCTTGCAAGTTTGGATAGAACAGAGGATGTACACTAGTGCAGATAGGAGCTGGAGGCACAGGGAATCCAGGGTGGATGATACCTTCAGGACCTGGGGTGTGAGGGGTGATACTCGGAGGGTAGAGGGTGAATGGGTTGGAAAGAGGGAACTGATTATAAGGATCTACGTGTGACTTCCTCCCTGGGGGACGAACAACAGAAAAGGGGGTGAAGGGAGACCTCAGACAGGGCAAGATGTGACAAAAATAATAATTTATTAATTATCAAGGTCTCATGAGGGAGGGTTTAGCAGGGATGGAGGGGGAAAAAAGAATCTGATGCAAAGGGCTTAAGTGGAGAGCAAATGCTTTGAAAATGATGAGGGCAAAGAATGTACAAATGTGCTTTACACAATTGATTCATGCATGGATTGTGATAAGAGTTGTATGAGTCCTTAATAAAATGTTTAAAGGGAAAAAAAAAGGACACCATTCTTGTTACAGTAGGAGGTCAGTGAAAAAGAAGCCCCTTAACAAGATGGATTGACATCGAGGCTGCACCACTGGAATAAAATATAAGAACAATTGAGAGGATGGTGCACACACAGGCAGCATTTCTTCAGTTGTACATAGGGTCTCCATGAGGGGAAACAGACTGAATGACCCCAAACAACAACAGAGATGCAGGGATTGAACTAATCACAGCCTTTCTCATGCTGCTTTCAGCCAGCTTTGCCCTCTTCCTGAGGTAACTCCCTCTCAGGGAATGGGAAAGGAAGTGGTTCCACTGTCCTCCACAGCAGGTGTGGATGGAGGACAGAGCTCACCTCTCTCTCTTTCAGTCCTGAAGAAAAGAGTGTTGGGTGAGGGATTGTACAGCATGGACTTTTGTTGGACCACCTAGAAATGGACACTTTCTCGGACTACTTGAACAAGCTTGCTCCCTCTAAAATGTCTGAAACTCAAAAGAGGGTTTTTATTCTTCTCTGTTTTTTGATTGTTTGGTTTTTATTGCAGGGGTGTTGTTTGTTTGTTGTGAGATCTTTATTTCGAATAGGTGGTTACTGAGTGTTTGAATGTGTTTTCCTAGAAGAATTTTCAACTCTTTCAGTCATTCTTAGCATGTATGTTCAGTGTAATCTGTGGTGTGATTTCTCATTTGTTTCTTAAATGCACGCTAATTGTGCATGACAGTAATATGGCATCAGCAAAAATTTCAGTAGTTTCTCTGTGCATCATGATATGCTGAGAAAATAATCTAAGAAGTCCTAAACATGGAAGAGCACAGAAATAAGATTGGAGCAAACCTTATTAATACCCTGTAGTACACAGATAACATAATACCACATGCCATAAGGTAGTATGACTTGAAACACTTACTGATTAAGACCAGGGACTGGTGTCTTAACTACAGATTACAACTCAATGAAAGAAAACCAAAATCCTCACTACGGGACCAATAAAAATTGCCATGAAAAATGGAGATATGATTGAGTTGTCAAGGATTTCATCTCACTTGGATCTCCAATCAATATTCATAGAAGTCATAGACAAGTGATGCATTTCCCTGGGCAAATCTGCTGCCCAAGACTTCTTTAAACATTTAAAAAGCAGCGTCTATTTGAAGACTAGTGTGTACCGGGACCAAGCATTCAAGTAAGACGTTATCTCCCTTATTTGAGCATGTCACTAGGAGCACCACAACTGGAGAATGGTCCTGTGCTTGGTAAAGTAGACTGTCAATGAAAAAGAGAGAGTCTTTCCAGGAGATGCATTGTCGCAAAGGCTGCAATGATGAGTCCAAACGGAGGAATGACTGTGAGGATAGTGCACTTTGGGGCAGCATTTCATCCTGTTGCACATGGGATCTCTGCGAGTTGAAGCCGGCTCAACGGTACCTAGCAATTCAACAAGTTCAATATTATTTAGGTCATTCTAAGTTAAAATTATTACATAAATGTACACTGGTGAGTATTCACTAGAATGAAAACATTGAACATTCATCTGATGGCTTGGACAAGATTTGGAGCTAACATGAAAATTTTTTCCTGCATTCATATTATTATAATGAGGTTGGTGGCATAGTGGTTTGTGTTGGGCTCAGATCTGCATGCCAGTTCCCACTCCAAAGAAGAAAGACAGGGCTTTCTACTCCCATAACCAGTTATAATCTCAGAAACCCATAGAGGCGTCACTATAAATTGTAATCAACTCAATGGCAGTGAATTTGGGTGTGTTTTTTAAAAATATTTCTAACTTTGACAAGGAACAACACTGGTTAGTACCCTGAATTGTAAACTGAGATTTCATATATGCCTATTACTTTTTAAGTCTTCCTTTTGATAAATGGTGAAATAGACAAAGTCCATTCCAATGAAAAGAAGGCAAGTTCAGATACATGAAGGTTCCCTAGAGTCTGTGCTTGGTGGTCCCTAGAGAGGTGCTGACAAGATGAGGAAACCACAGCTTTTGAGAGGAAAATATCACTGACTTGTCTCTTTCACATCTGCTGAACCCATGGCCTGATGTACTAAGGTTTGTCTGGGCTCACATTGACTTCCCATTACTGTGTCTCTGGCACAGTAATACAGGGCTGTGTCCTCAGGATGCACGGAGCTCAGTTTTAAATAAGCTTCACCCTTGGAGGTGTCCCTGGTGATGCTGACTCGGGATTGGAGAACTGGATTATACTTTGTGCCCCCATCAGTATCTATTACACCAAACCACTCCAGTCCCATTCCTGGAGCCTGGCGGACCCAAGCTACATGATAGCTGGTTAAAGAGAATCCAGAGACAGCACAGGTGAGAGACATGGTCTGTGAGGGCTTCACCAGTCTAGGGCCTGACTCCTGTAGCTGCACCTGGGCCAGGACACCTGGGGATAAAGAGAAACACAGAGAGTCATGTGCTCAGATGATGCGTCCCCAGACTTCATGTATGACTCCCTGAAGCACTCACATCCAGGAGTTGCCACCAGAAAGAGGAAAACCCACACACAATTCATGTTCATGTGGATAAGATTCGTGACACCCAGAGAGTGCTCTCCAGGGTGAGAAGGAATACGAATTTAAGTACATGCATGCTGTGGTTTCATGGGACTGGTATTTGCATGTGACTGAGAGGTGCACTTGTATGTAAAGGTGGAAAGGGCTGAATGGAGCCCGTAGCTCTGGGACTCAGACTAGAAAAGCAGTGCTCGAGATGTCCTTGGGAGAACACAGTCCTCTCTCTGAGGTCTTCACTCTATCAATCATATGAACATCTGTGCAGATTTCATGTTCAATGTAACTTTATGTGTATTCTCATCTACTGAAATTAAATACAATCTCTATCCTCACCATGTTTGAGGCAGTAGAGCTACCATAGCGGTCAACACAGCAGTTCTAGCTGACCAGACACTGAAGTCCTTACCCAGGCTCCTGTCCTCACTTCTTTCTTCATTTGGTCCAGAACTGGTGGGTCCTTAGCACCCCTCCAGGTCAGCTTTCTCCCTGAGGTTAGTTTTCTTTCTGGACTTACACTCACTCTCCTGCACTGTGAACAGCTTTGGAGGTAGAGAGTGCTACATCTTGCAAACAATCTGAATTGGTTACAGCAGGAGTAAGTATGATCTATAGATATAGATATTTATATGGATATTATATTGAAATATATTCCACAATAAAATACTGATTAAGAAAGAAATCTGCCTGAAAGACAATGAAGTTATTGAACAGAGTTGAGGTAGTTAGTTTATTGTGCCAACCTGGCCTATAAACACATGTGGTGTTAATTTGAAGGGCGGAGGGATAAATGGCTCAGTGAGCCTCGCCTTTCTAGTTCTTGAGTCTCTTGCTTTCTGATGGTCAGACCAGGGTGCAGCTGCCGTAGCCAGTCCCCTGCTTTAGCTGGCAAGGCTCACTTCCTGCAAGACATCCCTGAGGAGAAGCCACATGGACCTACCCCAATGCAGCCCTGGGTGTTGGAGCTCCCATTTGGAGACCCCGGCCAGCGATGAGATGTTTACACATTCACTGAGTTGGTTTTCCTCCTGCAGTTAGCATCAGTGCATCTGTTTTGTGAGATAGAAGAGGACTTTGTGGACTGGTATTGGACATATGGGTTAAGGTTGGACTTGTGGGTTTGGGCAGCACTGGGTTGGGATGTTTTCTCGTTGTACATTTAACCTTTAGATAAAGCTCTCTTATGCGTGAGTTGCTGTAGATTTGTTTCTCTAAAGTCCCCAGACGAACACACGAGTTTAGGCTTCATTCTTTCCACAGGAAGAGAAAAGGCCTTAAAGCACACTTCTTTTCAAAATAATTGAAGCAAGAAAGTAGTAGGGTAATTTTTCCATGTTTTTTTAAAAAATACATTTTATTAGGGGCTTATACAACTCTTATCACAATTCATACGTGCATACTTTGTGTCAAGCATATTTGTACATTTGTTGCCATCATCATTCTCAAAACATTTGCTTTCTACTTGAGCCCTTGATATCAGCTCCTCACTTTTCCCCTCCCTCCCTGCTTCTCCTCCTTGATAATTTATAAATTGTTATTATTTTGTCATAACTTACACTGTCTAATGTCTCCCTTCACCCACTTTTCTGTTGGTCATCCCCCAGTGAGGAGCTTATATGTAGATCCTTGTAATGGGTTCCTCCTTTCCACCCTACCTTTCCTCCACCCTCCCTGTATTCCCACTCACACAACTGGTCCTGAAGGGATCATCCGTCCTGGGTTCCCTGTGTTTTGAGTTCCTGTCTGTACCAGTGTACATCCTCTGGGCTAGCCATATTTGTAAGGTAGAATTGGGATCATCATGATAGTGGGGTAGGGGTAGAAAGCACTTAGGAACTAGAGGAGAGTTGTATGTTTCATCATTGCTACATTGTATCCTGACTGACTCCTCTCCTCTCCCGGACCCTTCTATAAGGGGATGCCCATTTGCCTACAGATAGGCTTTGTGTCCCCAGTCTGCACTTCCTCTCATTCACAATGATATGATTTTTTGGTTCTTTGATGCCTGGTACCTGATGTCTTTGACACCTCGTGATCTCACAGGCTGATGTGTTTCTTCCACGTGGGCTTGTTGCTTCTGAGCTAGATGGCCGCTTGTTTACCTTCAAGCTTTTAAGATTCCACAGGCTATATCTTTTGATAGCCAGGGACCATCAGCTTTCTTCACCAGTTTTACTTATACACCCGTTTGTCTTCAGCAATCGTATCAGGTAGGTGAGCACACAATGGTATGATTTTTGTTCTTCGATGCCTGATTCCTGATCTCTTCGACACCTCGTGATCTCACAGGCTATTGTGCTTCTTCCATGTGGGCTTTGTTGCTTCTCAGCTAGATGACTGCTTGTTTACCTTCAAGTCTTTAAGACCCTAGATGCTAGATTTTTCGAAAGCCTGTATCCATCAGCTTTCTTCATCCTATTTGCTTATACAACCACTTTGTCTTCAGTGATTGTGTTGGGAAGCTGAGCATCATGGAATTCCAGTTTAATAGAATAAAGTATTCTTGCATTGAGGGAGTACTTGTGTGGAGGCCCAATGTCCATTTGCTCCCTTAATACTATATATATATATATATATATATATATATATGCACATACATGTATTTCCCTATCCTCACATATAAATATACTTACATATGCACATGCCTTTCTTTAGACCTCTATAAATGCCCATTTGCCTCCTAGTTCTTTGCTCTATTTCCTTTAATTTCCTCTTGTCCCACTATCACGCTCAGCTTTCATTTGGTTTTCAGTAATTCCTCTCGGTTACATTACCATTGATCACACCCTACCAGGCCTTCTACACCCTCCTCACCACCGATTTGGATCACTTGTTGTTCCCTTGTCCCTGGGTTTGTTAACAGTACTTCCTTTACCCCCCCACCCCCACCCATCTCACCCTCTCGCATATCCCCCGGAACTGTGGGTCCTGTTGTTTTCTCCTGCAGATTGTTTATCTAACCTATTTTATTTAGACAAACCTGTAGAGATAACAATATGCACAAAACAAGACAGGGAAAACAAAGCAACAAAAGAAAACAAAACAACAACAAGAAAAAAGAAGAGCCTGTAGTTAGTTCAAGGACTCGTTGTTGGCATTTAGAAGTGTTTTCCCATGGAGTCTGATGGGGTGCCACACCCGGGCCCCAAAGTCTAGTTTTGGTATTCCCTGGGGACTTTGTTGCTCTGTTACCCTTGGTGTTCTGTTGCATGCCTTTTGTGTTTGGCCTTAAATTCCCACACTATGTCTCCAGTGTTGTCCCCTGTAGGGCTAGGAGTCAGTGAGGGATGTCCTGTTTCATAGTGGGGCCAGCCATATGTTCTTCTCTGTGGATTGGCTGCTCTGAGCTGGAATATCCATAAGGCTCGTTGGGCCAGGATGTGCTCCACTCTCTTTTCCTCCCCCTTTATTTGCTCCCCTGTGCTCTGATCAGACATGTCCATCTATTTATTCTATGTTAAGGAGGAAATTGTTGAGTCAGAATTCTTTTTCATGGGTTTCTGTGATGTGTGTGATAGGAAATTTTACAGCAGTTATCAATTTTTGAACAAAATGATAATCTAATGCCACTGAATTATGCAGGAGAAGAATGTTGAAAATATTATTTTGTTGCTTATACATGTACCATGAGAAAAATAAGTTAAAAAGTGAAAGATAATTTTCCACACAATCAGAAACTGATGGAAAGCCTTGCTTTTTACAACACTTCAAAAAACTAGCTAAAATATTGAACCAGTAAAGAGATTATGATATAAGCAGAAATTTGAATTTAAAATGTTATTAGCAATGGAAAAGTCTTTAATGTTTTATTTTTCTCATTTTTACCCCCAAAACCTTTTTATTTGGAGCTAATAATCATATCAATTCATGGTTCAAGTGCATCAAGCAGTATTTGTATATTTGCTGCCAAAATCAGTTTCAAAACACCCTCTTCCTTCTTGAAATCCTTGGCATCAGCTCCCTTTTATCCCGCCCCCCACTGTAGGCCCCAGAATCCCTTATTCTCTTTGCTATCTTTATATGTTCATCTATTCCTGCTTTCATCTAATGTAAAACAGAGAAACAACAAAAATTCAAGAATATTACCCACAATGACAAAATGCATCTTAGATAAACGCAAATAGTAATTGGAAATTGAGGAAGCAGGCAGTCCAAGTGCAGTTTGCTGTCCTTCCCCAGAGTCCATCATAGACTGAGGTGTGCTTAGGTCCAAATGTGTCAGTCTGGCTACTGGAACGTGACCTTGCTGTCTGTCTGCCTTTCCCAAAGCTTCTGGATCCAAAAACACTCTTTAGTCACTGGCATCCTATAACATACATCATCTACTTTCTTCTGAACACAGGCTAACTTTCCCCAAAGTGATTATTATACACATTACATGGAATATACAAAACAACAACAATAACAAAATCAGCTCACTGCCTTCCAGTAGATTCCGCCTCATAGCATAACCCTATTTTGTTATCTCTGCTGGTGAGGAGGGAGCACTGTTCTTCAACTGCAGCACAAACAAGGCAGTCTTGCAAACCTCCATCCCTGCACTGGCCGCTGAGTGAGACTGCTGTCTATGGAGACGGTGCCCACTCCTGATGATGAGCCGACTCTGTCTCTTCCCCGTGTGAGAAAACTACTGCTGTACACAATGCCTGTGTGTAAGCTGGACTTTTGCTGGTGACCTAGGACATTGTTTTAACAGAAATATACTGTTAAGATGTCCTTACACTACAAAAGAAGGGGACAATACAAATGGAAGGAAGAATATGGTTATGTTTATCAAGCTACCTCATTAATTGAAGCACACTAGAAAAAATATATTTAAAAGGAAAACCATAAATGATGCCACAGAAAAAGATGCATCATTAACCTCAAAACACAATGTGGGAAATTCTATGGAAACCAAGATAATGGGGAAAAAAAGAACAATTCCTGACAATAGTATTAAATATGTTTAAACAAAATACAGAATAAACAGAAAACAAACTAGCTATTGGAAGGTCAATAACTGTACCCCACAGGCACCAAGTGAATTCTGACTCAGAGTGACCATCTAGAGCAGAGCAGAACTCCTTAGGGTTTTAGGCACTGTAAAATTTTTTTAACTGAGAAATTGGCAAAAATTTAAATGATATATATTAGATAACATTATATCAATGTTAGATTTATTATTTAGTTGCAGTGTTATTTTATTAAAATAATTTTTAACAGTATTCAAAATAAAAATGTTTTACATTTGTCCTGCGACTAATAATTTTAACATTTTATTTCTTTTTAAAAATCCTTTTATTAAGATCTAATCCACTTTAAAATGCTCACTCATCTTACTCGCTTTTCTGTCTTTTCTTTGCTGTTGTTATGTACGAAGCTACTCTCTTGTCTTTCCGTTTCATCTTGCTCTCTCATCTTCCTTTCTTGTTCCCGTCCCATCCCCACCTTTGTCTCTGGGTATTTTGGGGCTCCTCCTCTCTCTCTCTCTCTCTTTTTTGGCCTTTTTGTACAAAGATTAGTTTCGATGTAGTCTGTAGCGTCTTTGTAAACCAATTAAAGAAAAAATTTTTTTAATAAAAACAAAACAAAAATATCTAATTCAGACATCACACCATTCTATAGTTCAATCATGGAAGCAGTATTTACAATCACTACAACAATCCATTAGAAAACATGTTCTTCCTCTTTGAACTCCTTTCTATTAACTTCCCTCTTCTCCCCATCTCTCTTGCTGAAGTCCTCAGGAACCCTTATTCTACTTATTGTCTCTGTAGATTCACCCATCCTGCACTACATAAATTGAAAAACATAGAAAAAGATATCAAGAGTGTCAAAAATGCTACCAACAATGACTAAACACAGCAGAAATAAACCCTAAATATAGCAAACAAAACTAGAAAATATTAAAACCCAGATTAATCACAAAGTATATTAAAGGGGAGATCAAATGACAAGCTTCTAACCATCCAAGTCAGATGTGTCATTTTGCCCTACTATAGTCATCCCTCCAATACCCTCTCTCTCTGACCGCCAGCTTGTTCCATCCCTCAGTCATGGTTAGAGGGAAATCACTGGAGGTGTATTCCCTGTGAAGATCCTGCAAATGCGTTTGAGCTTCCTCTGTCATCCACAGCCTTCTGCATGCCAGAATCTCACAGTGTAAGCTCTGACACTATTCCCTCCTTTGGATTATATAATTCTCAATCCTTGTAAAACTCTGGAGAGCCTCATCTGTCTCCCTCGGAATGGCTGGTGGATTTTATCTGCTGACCTTGCACTTAGCATCCCATGTGAAATCCTCTATGCCACCAGGGAGAGTGGACTGTTATATAACATTTATTTCTTTACAGTATGTATTTCTTATTTATTGCACTTTGCTTTCCTAATTATTTGCAAGGCATATAACTATAACTAAGAAATGGTATATTTATTGTATTTAAAATGTTAAATAATTTTAACAGTTTTTAAATGGTATAATTTATGATAATTTTGGTAATTACATGTGACTGACCAACATTAATCTCAATTTTCTGCACCTCACTCCATAAAAGATTTGCGGGGTGCTTTTGAGTCAATTTGACTCACAATGGTTCTGTGCACAAGAGAACAGCTAACCTGCCAAGTCCTGAACCATCCTCATTTGCTCTTAAGTCTGAGACCATGTTTGCAGCCACTGTCTGTGCATCTAACTGAGTGATTTCCTCTATTTTGCTGATACTCTGCCAAACAGGATGTCCTTCTCTAGGAAATGGTTCCCCTAATGACCTGTTCAAAATATGTGAGAAGTCTCACTACTATCAATTGAGAATAAAGAACATTCTGAGATATTAGTTTGCAATTTCCTCCTCTTGAAACTCATTTGCTATCTTTTGGAATCAAGTTGCCCTTCCAATGAGTATTCATTTCATTGTGATTCCAATGAATGATCTTACTAATGACTCTGCCCACTAAGCAGGTCATTCCAGTTCACCTGTTCCCAATGTCATGGGGCTCTCTATGCCTGGAACGCCGTTTCTGCATACAGGGAGACAAGGGGTACCAAACATAACTAAGGACACATCACAAATTTAGATCCATATGTCTCCACAATTATTTTCTCAGACATAGAGAACATGAGTCAACCACTACCCACAGTGCACAGGGAATAATGCAGACAGACACCTCCCGAGACCAGACCATGCACTGTAAGAGCCATGAGCTCAGGGCATTTAAAATCATGCATTGCCTTCATGAATCTGTACATGCCTGCATTTCCTTGTCAACAGATTTTGAGTCACAGAGAGTGTGAGAATGATTATCTCTTTCTCACAAAGGAAACTGAGGTTTATAGGATGAAAATGAAGGTCAGCGTCACTTTTATTATTGGTACTGCAAACAGAGAATGCTAGTTCTTCCTTCCAATCTTGCCGCAAGGAGAACATTTAGAGAAAGAGAAAAAAGAAAAAGAAAAATTTTTCTCTGGGGATGTTGAGAGTAAGGAGAAAAGGCCCTCATTCTAACAGGAAATACTCCCTGCCATCCATCTGTGCCTGTCTAGGGCTGGGTGTGTGTGCTCAGTGGGTCCTGCGCGCTCCCTGCTGCCCAGTGTCTCCCTTGCAGGGGAGGTTTGTGTCTGGCCTCACACTGACTTCTCACTGTGTTTCCCTTGTGCAGTAATAACACGACTGCGTCCTCAGTAGTCATGGAGCTCAGCTGCAGGGAGAACTGTTTCTTCGATGTGTCTCCGGTGATGGAGAGTCAGCTTTGGAAGGACGGGTTATAATCTGTACTACCCTCAGAGCATATCAATCCCATCCACTGCAGCCCCTTCCCTGAGGGCCGGTGGATCCAGTTCCAGCAGCTACCAATGCTTATGATGGAGAAACCAGAGATAGTGCAGGGAAGCGACGGCTTCTGGGAGGGCTTCCAGTCCAGGACCAGACTTCTGAAGCTGCACCTGGGACAGGACACCTGCAAACAAAATAATATTGTCCTTGTCAGTCACCTGAAGTCATAACCATCCCAATAGACCCAGGTCGCATATCTGAATTTCATCTTGGGGAACTATCACCAGGCACAGGAGAACACACAGAAATAGCATCTTTAGACCACAGCTCTGATTCCCAAGAGACCTACAGCCCTGTCTAAAGAGAACTGATAGCTTTCCCAGCCTAAAGGTGAAATTGTGCGGTTGCCTGAGAATAATTTGCGTGTGAGGGACCCTTGGCCTTATACATAGAAATTGATAGAGAACAGACTCCCCTCTTCCTTCGGAGCCATGCTAGTGTAACCCTTTGTTTGAAATCAAAAGCATGTTAGTCTATAGTGAGAGAAGATTTTCCCCAAGAGGTGTGTAGGAAAGGTAAATGGAAAGCCAAGGATTTCTGAGCCCAGTGTTCTCTCCTTCCAGCCCCTCATTGCTCCTTCCCTGCCTTGGGCTCTTATGTGTTCTATGCCCTAGAGAGTGGGCAGGATATAGTTTGTTGAAACCAAAAATTGGAAATTGGACCCCAAGATATCTTCAAACCTCACACTTTCCAAAATCTCTTATATTATTCTTTTACACCCAAGTAACCTCCTCATAGCACTTGGTAGTTTTCCTTGTGTGGAAGCAACATCTTTGAGAAGCATGAACTTACAGATTAGTCCCAAGGAGTTAGGGTTGATACTTCCTCAAAGGTCCAACTCTTCTATGAAGCCATTCAGTTCCGATTCCCACCCCCTCCTCCCTTGAGGAGATCCCCTCATGCTTCTGGGTTCTGCGAATCACTGCAATGTCCAACAGAAATTCATGAAAGTTTGAGGAAATGAATTATGTGGTGGTGGGTTCTGTTCAGTCCAAATTCTGAGGGTCAGGAAAGGGTATACCAGGCACTGGGTCCAAAGGACACGCTCCATTCTTAGCTTTGCATTTTATGTATGCAATATGACCAGAAGCCTCTGCAGAATGTTTCCAGTCGGCATTGTCCCCTACTAATCTTCTTCAGCCAGGATTTTTCTGACCTTGGGCCATGATCATCACCAACCCCACTGCTCTTATAAGCAATACACACACTCCATCCCAGAGCCTGACGACTGAGGTCAACCTCAGGGCAAGTAAAGAGATTCGTGTCGTAGGGTCTCAGGGAAGAACGTGCCACCTAGAAAAGTTGGGCCCAGACAAGACAGTATTTTAACTCTGTAGCCTCTAAACATGCAAGATTCTGAATAAAGACACTGCCTTTGTTTGCTGGAATATCCACAAGAATGCAAAATCAGCAAAATCAGAGCCATGATTTTCAAGTGCAAAGATTCAGGAGAGCAGTAAGTGGAAAACAACCATTTAAAAACAGGATCAGAATACAAATAAGAGCCAAGAACAATATTTTACATCTTGAATGAAAAGATATTTTCTTGAGACCCAACAGGCACTCTCCATTAAAATTAGGTCCATCCATGCGGCTGACCCTCAACATTCAGAGAGTGAGTGCAGACACGCTTGTAAATGTTCCTTACCCAGAAGGCTCTGCTTCAATTGAAATGTGAGCATCTCCAACCAGAACAGCCTCTCCATTTGTGCTCTGGGCACAGCCCCACCACAAGTGCTCATGGGTCTCACCTTAAATTTATTCCCTAAACTCAAAGATTATCTAATTTTGGAAAAATTGTTCATATTATTGACTATAGAAGCTGTGACACTATTTCTAAACATACAGTTTTAAAGCTCAAACCCCATTCTGTTTCCTTCCTCCTAACAAAGTTAAAACATTTTCCCCAGTTTTAAGACTGACACCACTCATTTCCTGGTGAATTAGAATCTATATATTTCCAAATGAATATATATTTTTACAATGGGGAAATCCAAGCACAAGGTGTTGGTCATGTGGACTTCTTTGGCCCGAATTTGGTGAAGGGAATGCGCCATTGCTTTAAAATGAAGACACATCGATTTCACTAAATCCAGGGGTTCAAGCACAGGACACTCGCATTTTTCGTTTGGAGATCATTGAGTTGGTTCACTTTTCACATGCACACTGGCAGAGCATCACTTGATCCTGTTCATTTCACCAAACCCCCATCTCACTGTCTGCTCTTGGTGCTTGTCTGACCGACTTAAGCTTGAGACCGTGATGTTGCTGCACACGAGTTCAGGTCACCTCCATTTCTGAGTATGACTACCATGATCATCTCATAATTTCATAGCAGTGGTTGCTAGAGGTCTTAAGTGTCAACCTCATGACAGTATCCATCTGCACATCACTTTCCTAACAGGGTTGGTACACATGTTCCCAATGTGCTCCTGAGTGCTCCCTGCACTCTGAAGCAGAACACATTGACATCTAGTGCAGATGTTCTGGGTTTGCTTTGCAGTCCCCCATCTCCTGGGGTTTGGCTTGGTCAGTCACGTAATCAAGGTGCGCTGTGTCTCTCAAAATTCTGAAAGATGGAAATGATAGAAAATATGTCCAAGGAAAATGCAATCATATTTGCTGCAATTGTCTATTGTCGTACACTCAATAGGCAGACAACATTGCAGTTTAAAATTACAACAGTTCTTCATTTGCTTGTTTTTATTTGTTGCTTGGCTTCTCTTTTACTCTTTTGATGCACATAAATCTGATTTTTAGAAGGTCACTCATCCATGTTGTCTTCTTTGTGTGTACTTTCATTGCAATGGGGCACTTATTTGTATGCCTATTTCCTTACAGATGGTCTTTATAGGTCTGGGATTTATATTTAGGTCTGTGATGATCACTTTGTGTTTGATTTTGTACATGAGCTGAGCTTTCAGTTGTCTTTCATTTTTCTGAGGGTGGCGACCCAATTGTGCCGGCCCCATTGTTGAAGAGAAGGTCGCTCTCCATTATAAAGTCCCTTGGGCCTTTGTTGAGGATGAGTTGCCTGTATGTGGATGGGTTGTTTATTAGTCTTCTATTCTGTTCCATTGGTCAACATACCTATCATTGTACGAGTGCCATACTGTTTTGACTGCTGTGGTTGTGCAATAGTTTTGAGGTTGGTTTGTGTGATGGTCTCTCTTTGTTCTTTTTTTTGGGGGGGGGAGGGTCCCTTGATTATTTTGGGACTCTCCATATGGAGTAATCATTTTTCATTTCTTTAAAGGATTATGATGTCATTTGGATCAGGACAGCATTGTATTTAAAGATAGCGTTAGTTATGACATTTCCTTAGTATTGAGCGTCTTTATCCATGAAAATGGCATATTGAGAATGTGAACAGACTTGCATTGGGAAGCATAAACATTCATGAATCATGTCATCTTGATGAACAAGAGAGACAGAAAACAGATTAAGACACAAAGAGAGTTCGGACCAGTGCTGAGTCTGACCTGCACACTTCCCACTGAAGATGAGAGCCATAGGGTAGCCACATTCTGCTTTAATGTGGTTTGTTCCCTACCTAGCCACCTACATAACTCTAACCTATAACTCAATGTCACAATGAGGGAATTCTATGGAAGTCTCTGCTCTCAGTCTGTCCTTTCAGCAGCACAGCACCGTCTTTCTCTTCAGGCATCATTTGGAGAGTTTGAAAAACCGGTCTTTCTGATCCAATTCAAAAGCTAACCTCTGGCAGCACCCACTCACTCCATCTTCTCTAAATCTCATTAGAACAGAACCTCCAAGTTTCCCTGAATTTCTTCTGGAGCCTGATCCTTAGAACCACATGCTGAGTAATTTTCCTCCCATTACCAAACAGACTTATTTTTCTACAGAATGTTTTCTTCTTATAATACAACTTTTTAAATGTATCAGGGATAGTCATGGTAATATTAGAGAGATTCTCTGAGGGAAACCAAGACATGGAGAAGAACACCAATACCACAACAGGAAAGCAGTCCTGAACCTCCCTCCATCTGCACCTGCTCCTGGACCTGAGACCTGTGCTCTGTGGGTCTGGAGTGCCCCTGTGGGGGCCTGTTTTCTCCCTGCAGGGGAGGCTTGTATCCCCGTTGAATCTGAATCTCCTCACTGTGATGGTAGCACAGTAACACAAAGGCATGTCCTCGAATTTCATCCTGTTCATACACAGATACAATATGTTCTAGGAGTCGTCTTTGGAGATAGTGAATTGACCCTTCACAGAGTCTTTGTATTATATACCACCACCCCAGTACTAATTCTTGAGACCCACTGCAGATGCTTCCCCAGAGCCTGGTGGATGCAGATCATGGCATAGCTACTTGTAAGGTGACCAGATGTTCTGCTTTTGGTGGGACAGTCCCGATTTCTAACAATGTGTCTGGCGTCCTGTGGCATTTTTTAAAAGTCCTGATTTTTGAAAAGAATGCACAACAAGCTAGGGAACAGCGGGAGAACGGGAAGGGAATATACGGTTTTTGGCTGCCATGTGGCTATTTCGCCAGGATATGAGTTTTATATAATTTTTGTTAATTTTATAATGTTAAACTTTAATAATAACAAATAATTGTTGAGAACTGATTATCAAGAACTGCTTATCAAAGTTCGCATTGCTGATCAGTTGTTAGAATTCGACCACCATTGTTTGGACTTAATGAACAATGGCATTTTTGCCATTGGCAACGATGAAAACATTTTGTAACTGTCGTGATGTCAACAAATTAGATATGCATATAATTTAGGTAATTTATTTATTTCAATAAATACATACATTTTCTTGAATTTAGCAGAAAGTACCCGTGTTATTTATATTTTATAGTGGCGGCAAAAAGTCTAGCGCCAGCCTTGAAAATGACACGACTTACGTTACAGCAAATTCAGAGAAAAAATAATACAAGTTAGTATTGTTATTATTTAGAAAGAAATATAGGATTAAAATTTAAATAATTTTAAAATATAGTTACTTTACAGCAATCAAATTAATTTAATTTATAACCTAACAAAATATGTTCATGTAATTATGTACCTACTTGCTGTGTTTTTAAGCAATATGTTTATAATGTAATTTTAAATTATTTTTTTGGCAAACAATGCAATCCCATTAGTTTCCTATATGTGCTATGCACGCTATATGCACATACATATTATGTGCTTTGACATGTGACATGTGAAAAATATGGTCATCTTGAAACCAGTCCTATAGGTGATGCTAAGTTTCTTTTTTTAAAGGTAGAGCAGCATTTGAAATACACACTTAGTTGCCATCCATGCTCAAAGAACAATAGACAGCGCCCATCTTGTGTTTGGCCATCTTGTCGTTGATCTTGTGGTTCTGGGAGGCACTAAAGATTATGGTCCCTGCAGATGGGACTTTAGGTATTGGTAGAGCAGCAGGCTCCTCCTGATGAATTTTAAGTTAAATACTATACACAATGTGTGTTGAATTCAGGGAAACAGAGTTCCATGGGAAGAAACTAGCATCCTGGGCCATTCATGTAAATATGAGAAAAGTTATACTTTTGCAATAAACAGAGAAACCACCAGAAAACTAGTTGCTGTCCAGTCGACTCTGACTCGTGGTGCCCCCATGTGGGTCACAGTAGAACTGTGCTCCAGGTGGGTTCTGACGGCCAGATTCTTTTATCCAGAAGTAAACCACCAGGCCTTTCTTCCTAGACAACTCTGGGTGAATTCAAACCTCTAACCTCACAGCACTGAGTGTAAGAACTATACACTCCGATTACCCCTAAATCCAAACAACAAGCAGGAAAAACACCCATCTACAACAAAAAACCCACCACCACAAAAGCCACATCTGACTTCTGGCACCCCATGTGTTGTCAAAGGAGTACTGTGTTCCCAAGCGTTTTCTTTCTTTCTTTGTGTTCCCCCAAGCATTTTCAATGGCTGATATTTATGAAGTTACTCATCAGGCCTTTCATTAAATGTCCCCAATAGGGAAGCATTGCTCTTTGTTTCGTAGAAGGCCCCATCCCTGCTGTATGCATCCATTGACCATAGTTATGGGGTCAGCCTTCTGCCAAACTCTCAACTCTTTTAACTTCCCAACCCCTTAGCTTCTGTGCTTGTCATATCTGCTTCCTGCTGTGCACAGGTCTAAGCATGGGGACTCGTGCCCTTCTTCCTTTCCTCCGGGCACGTAACATGTGCCTACTTCTGAGCGCTTCTTCAGTCTCGCTTGTCTGCTGAGTGCCAAAACACTGCATCAGAAAGTTGTGCAAACATCTATCTATGTAAAGTTCCTTTGGGTGCTAGAGGGGAAGGAGAGGAAGACAAGGATTATTCCTTCTGTTCTCAGCACCCAATCAGCAAAGATGGAACAATCAGATTATAATAGTGCGAGAAAAAACAAACCACTTACCAAGAAAATTAGGATTAAGAACAACTCTCCAAATCTGGCAACAGACCTTCAAGGAATAATCTAGAAAAACCTATGTCTGAGGCTCTTAAGTTACTGTTTTAGGCTGAAGGGTAATTCAAGACTCATCTATGTGACTGTTTATTGGACGAAGATCATGTTACTTTTTCAAAGTTCACTTGTTAAAAGGGACCTGTTTTGATCTATGGACTTATTAGGGAACACCCATTTCACTACTGTCAACTTAAAGAAACAACAAGAAAACAGTGACAGAATCACCCCAGTCTGGTTTCTCCCCCACCTCTCCTAGTTGTCCTGGAGACAGTTGTTGAATAAATAAGATAGAATATTTTTTGTTTTTTGTTTTCCCTAATATAGCTGTGAATAATAATGGCCACCTATGTTCCAGCCTAGCCAAACACATCACATCCCTGCAAGTCCCAAAGGCAGTTTGAAATTCTAAGAGGGTCAAGTGGAATGGCTGGGGCTTCTGCCAGCATCGCATTGAATGATGTGGGAACCTTCAGGTCTCTCCTGCCAAAATATGTTTTTAAGCAATATGTATATAATAATGTATAATATAATTTTAAATTGTTTTTTAGATTTTTAACATAATGAGTAAGAAAAGAGGATGCAAATACAATGATGATCTAAGAAGTGAATTTCCTTTTATTAAAAAAAACAAAAGCGATTACCTGGTAAAATGTGAGAAATGTAATGGTGAGTTTTCTATTTCGCACGGCAGGAAGAATGATATTTCAAAGCACTTGGAGACACAGAAACATAAAAGATATTTAAATACTGCTGCATCTTCCTTCAAAATACAGGAAATTCTTTTTTCGGAAAATAACTTATGGAGATGAAGAAAAGAAATTAGCATTAGCAGAAGGACTTATGTCTTTTCATGCTATTAATCACAATCATTCCAAAAAGTTGTTCAACAAAAATATGCCTGTGCTAGAACAAAATCCGAGGCAACTGTGTGTAATGTGCTTTCCCCATATGCATTTTCAGAATTAAACAAAAATATAGAAAATAATTTTATATCCATATATTCTGATGCATCTAATAAGGATATAAAGTTATTTCCAACAATTATTAGATTTTTTTGATTCGGAAACTGGAATAAATTAAAATTTTAGATTTCGTTTCTCTGCCTGGTGAACCTTCTGAAATAATTTTCAGTTCCATTATTAATATTTTGGAAAAAAAACAATTTGAAACATAAAATAATTCCATTTTATGCAGACAACACAAACACAAATTTTGGAGGAAAAGTAAAGAGGAACAAATAATATTTTTTATAAATTAAACAAAAACCTTAATCAAAATATTGGTGTTGGTTGTGCAGTGCACATAATACATAACGCCATTCAAACAGCTGCTGATTTGTTGCCCATAGATGTGGAAAATATTGTTATTAAAATATATTCTTATCTCTATATATACACTGTGTGAGTTGAAACACTTAAAGAATTTTGTGAAACTGTGGAAGTCGAATATCAGAAAATACTTGGATACAGTAAAACACACTGGTTAGCTCTTTTGCCAGCTGTCAAAAGAATTTTGAAAATATACGATCCTTTGAAGTCCTACTTTCTATCATAGGATAAATGTCCTAGAATTTTAGAAGAGTTTTCTGAAAAAGAATCTTCAAAAATTTGCCTACAGTTGGAACACAATCAAGCAGCTCTTTTTCAAAATGCTATAAAACTTACGGTGACAAAATTTCAGTAATCGAAGTAGCAAATGAAGTTAATAATTTAACATTTCAATATCAAGAGCAGTTAGAAAATAATTTTCTCCCATTAATTATCCGTAATAGTATAAGCCAGCTAGAAGAACAAGGTGCAATAAATCGTGCAGATATAATGAATCACGTTAAAAAGTTCTATAGTAACTGGATAGATTACGTAGAAGACTGGATGGTACATTTCAGTGATATTGAACATTTTCATTGGGCTACATTAAAACAACAACTTAATTGGAATGATGTGCAAAAATCATTCGATTTCGATCATATTACTCAAAATTTCCCATATAGTAATATTTCAAAAAATGATCTTTTAAAATAGGTATCATTACTTTAAAAATAAATTGATAAGGAAAAGATTAAATATGGGCATCAGCAAAAATCACAAAAGAGAACAAATGGTTAGAAATATTTTATCAATTTAAACAAACCATGTTCCATACAATAATGCACTAAAAATTGTGGAATATGCGGACGCTGTCGTTACCAGGAACTAATGCTGTGACTGAATGCGTTTTTTTCTACAGTAAATAAAGTGGACATCAGAAAAATCGCAATTAAGTGTTGAGACATTGAAACCATTTTATGTGTGAAATATAATTTAACGAATTCTTGTGAAAAATTTCATGACCTTTTAAACAACAGCAGCAATCTACTAAAAAATTCACTCAAATGAGAAATATGCCAAAGAATAAAATACTATACATAATTTTTAATGTATTATATTTGTAGATATATTACAAGACTATTTTGTGTTCTATGCAAATTATTATTGCTCCATATAGACCAAATTTTTAATCAAGAACACCCGCTCCCCCCCCCCCCCGCCCCTGTCAATGATGTTCTACTTTACCAATGTTAAAACCTGGACACCTTATAAAAAGAGTAATACAGAACCCACAGATTGTGGGGAAATAAATCTTTAGCAGTGAGGAGAGGGAGAGAGCAGGGGAAGAGAAGAAGAGGAGATGACAACTGGACAACTGTGGCATTTTCAGGAATTCCCCATATTGATGCTCACCTGAGGAGACTTGAGTCTCAGTGCTGCAGCACTGGGAGCAGAACCTGAAATCAGTGTCTGAGTTTGAGAGGCATTCAGGTGAAAACCAGGAGAGAGATGGTCAAGTGGAGCAGATGGCATCAGATGCTGTCAAGTGTGCGTCTCTGTGGCCCTAGCAGCTGGCTTGTCAATTGGGGAAATTCCACTTGGGTAGCATGCCTTCCACCCACCACTTTTCTTTTTTTGTTTTCCACCATTTTTCTTTCAGTTCTTCTTTCTGTCTGGGCTTGTGTGTTGTTGCGATTCAAATGCAAATGTGTTTCAAATGCAAACAGAGCCATCCAAAGAGAACAGGTGTCAGCAGGGTTTCCAGCCTAAAAAGATTAAGAATGAATCCATTGCCACTCCAGGCCCTGAGCCTCACCTCTAGGCCCCTCCCTCCACGTCTCCCTCATTATCTCCAGGCCCCACCCCTTCGCATAGACACCACCCGACCCCCCCTCCCCAAGTGATGCAATTTCCTGCAGAACTCACTTCTGAGTGAGAAGGATCCGAGTGAGCATCCCACGACTTCCTACGGGTGAGTGAGTTTTTGTTTCTGTGCTGATCCCCGGCGCGGAATCGCCCGCAGGCCTGGCGTCCCCAGCTGTGTCTGGGTTCCTGCGGACTTTATAGATCCCGCACCTGGTGTTCCATTGTTCCAGATCGCCACGACCCCCTGGGACATTTCCAGTTAAACCCTTTCTGAGCTGGCTACAGGCCTCTGCCTTCGGGCCCGGGAATATTCTGGCTGAATTTCTTGCTCAGAGATCCTCCTGCACCCTCACCTCTCACTCCAGAAAGGCGTGATTGGGGGTGGGTTCTTGCCAGGGCCCGGTCCCTTCACTGTCAGGTCGCGGGCATGAGAGCATGGGGACCTTAGAGTGGCCTTTACTGAAAGGAAAGGGCAGCCTTGCAGGCATCAGGTCACCCCCTTGGTGACTGAGGTCTGTATTAGAGTTTAACTTCTCAGCACCTTGTTTTGCAAAAGGGTGACAATAGCAGTGACAAACCCAAATAGCAGTGACAGCCCCAAATCTCGGCACAGATTAAGTCCTCACTTAGATTGCAGTCCCCTCAAAGAGTAAGCCTCCATTGAATGGTTTCTGCCGAGGAACAAAGGTAGTAGGTAATTGCCCTCAGGCTTTGGAGTGTGGATTACCTTCACCTCTACACAGGCAGCCCAGGGAGAAGCAGTCTTTCTTGGAGGTTTGTCTGCGTTTGTGTGCCCTTGATGGAGGTCACCAAACTGTAGAAAGTACTGGGAGTCTCCTAAACAGCAGCCATGTGCTACAGTCTTGCCCTGACTGCATTAGTCTGGAGGCCCTGGACCCATTTGTAAACCCTCAATCTAAGGATGGAATGTCTGTCATTGTGATGCATTCATTGGCCACCAGCCATGCTTTTGTGAGTTTCCTTTGCTCTGCCCCTCCCCCAATCCCTCTTTAGCTCCCATCTCAATTGTGAACCTGGGAAGCCATTTCCTCCTCCTTTTGGTGGCTTCCCTTATTCAGATGATCTGTTTGTGTCTTTGTGCTATATTTGTCTCATAAGATTTAATAAATGTTCTCTTTAAACTGTATTTAAAATGGGGTCTCCTTTTTACTCTGTAACAGATCTTGCTGCATGATCCTTCTTAACCATTTCTGCTTTTGGAAACTAGCTTCTGCTCCGTTTTAGACAGTAAAAGGAACTCCAATCTCAAATATAATTTAAGAAGAACATTTATTAAGTTTTAAAAGAGACAAAGAGAATACAAAGACACAGACCTGTCACTGGATGAAGGAGATCGTTAGCACAGTTTAGGGAAACATTCAAGTCGAGAATCTAATTAAGTAAGATTGCAGTGTTGTACATGAGCTGGACCAGAACAACTGAGATGTGAGATTGAAAGAAATAGAAAAGTTTATAAACAAAAAAGAAGAAGAATCAGCGCAAGGACCAGCAGCCTGAAAGGAAAAAAAAAAAAAAAAAAGCTTGGCTGGATGGTTCCCTCCTGCTTACAGACTTGGGTTTTTATAAGGTTTCATTAATCTGCTGAGCTGTACAGAAGGAGAACTTGCTGTTAAGCAGCGCAGCTGATCAAGCTGGTACAGAAGCAGACTTTGCAGTTGCACAATTTCTTGGTCCAGGATAGTTTTTTGCTGATTTTAAGAACAAGGGGCTATTTTTTTTTTTTTTTTAGAATGCTGTAAGGCCTGTGGTTGCATTTTAGGACTGGGGCAGAATGTTTGCTTAGTATAAATGGCTTTACTTACGCTAACTATTACAGCAGCAGAGGAAACTGTCGCAAGTTTATGATTGGTGGAACTTCAGTACAGTATTGTTATAAATGGGACTACAAAAGCAGGGACAGGACCATAACTGAGCCACCTTCGTTGCCAGATAGAGGATTTTACAAGATTGCTCCAGGGCCATCTGACCCAGGCAGTCAGGGCTCAACTGATAAGCCATGGCTCCTGACTCTAGGACCCCCTGGACTGGCTGGAGATTGGTGAAAGGTATCAACTTTCCAAGTTCCTCTGCTCCTGGGAAAATTTAATCTATATGCTTGCTTAAGGATCAGAAAGAATTCAGTGGAGGCTTAAGCTGCACAGCCATCTATATCCCTTTCCTCACTGGAGTGCTAAGACTACTCTCTACTACAGCTCCTGAGATTGGTCTCTGTGATGCTATACCTTTCCACTTGGAGTGTGAAGAGCCCCACGTGGGGATGTTTCCCCTAATAAACCTCCACTCAGAGATTAGTTGTGTGAATGGCTCATCTCTATCAATGCTTTCCACCACCCCCTTTATCATCCCTTTTGACTCTTAGAGCAATGCTGGCCCAGATTTAGTGTCCACTCATTTTATCAACAGGGAATTTTGCTTTCCTTTTACATCTTTTGATTTGCAGAATCCAGAAATTATTTATTTTAGGTCCTTTTTTGTATTAATCTGGAGAAATAATAGGCTTCAGTGTCTTGGTTTTGAAAATCCACAGGGTAGTACTTCTCTGTCCTATAGGGTCACTATGAGTCAGAATTGGTATATTTTCATAGTATATGCTCTCAAGGTCAGCACTTTTTTGTTAATTTGCTAAATTTAGCTTCTATATTTTCCAACTTATGCTTAATTGAGTTGGTCCTCAATTCCCCCAACCCCTTCTCCTCACAAGACTGAGTTTGAAATCATCAGTGGTGGGCCATACATCCACATCCTAACAGCTGCATACTTTGACTGAAGGACATTAAGTCTCATTTGCTAACTTGCTGACACTCTCCTCTCTATTTTTTTATTGCTTAAGCTTGCTATTTCTGCATTGGTCCCCAGACCCACCAGATTCAAAATTTTGGTGGGCTGCTGCCCATGCCCATATTGGATACCAGCAGGAAGTTCCCTAGCTGGTCCATCCCCCTAGTCAGTGTGTACAGCTGTGATTGGAGCCGAAAGTGTTCCCACCCACTCAGGGTGTGTTGCTTTATAAACCAGAATCCGAGTGGTGCTTGGGGCCCAGATGTATTGAGAGCTAGCTGTTGCCTGTTTCTTGGCAGCTGCCTCCAGTAAAGCTTTTCATTTGATGCTTTTCGATGTGGCCCTCATTGGTCTCGAGGCCCGGATATAACAGTTTCTTGGAACCAAATTCAAAGTAGGTAAATACTTTTTATCCTTTTGATTGGTTTCATATGTTAACTGTTTCACCTTCAATTTGTTTGAATTTACTGTGCAAGAACTGTGTCCTACTAATAGCTCCTCATTTTAAAAAATTGTGTCATAACTATTCCTAATAGAAGGCAAGATCCAGACATATAACTCATATACAGTAGATATGATCGTATTTAAAATAAGCTACCATTTTCTCTGTGCCCCACTGCATGGTAATGCTTGAATGTTGTAGCCTTTTAGCCAAGTGGTCTTGATAAGAAGCTTATTTTATTCACTGTGACCAGATTGCCATCTCATGGGCCAAAACTGCTTTCATTTCATGTAGCTGCTAATCATTTAACCACTGGATCAGTAGGACTTCTTCACTGACTAATTTAGATATGCCAAGTTCTCACCAGGCTTACATGTTTCTTATTATAGACATGGTGATTCTTAATGAGTATTGTTTTAGTTATTTAATTATATTTTCAACATAATGCCAATGTGCATACATAGACTTGAATATGCTATCATGTTTAATTTTCCCTTTGGTTTGGTACCTTGGAGCTAATTCCATCTTGTGGAAAATTCATGTGTTATAAAGCAGAAAAGTTCCATAGTGTTTCCAGAGTGTCACATTTGTGGAAGCAGATCTCCAGTCCTGTCTTCTTCCACAGTAATGCAGACTGTTTAACCCATCAATCCTCAGTTGAACAGTGCAGTGCAAGCTGTTTGTAGAACCCTTCATTGTTTCTGAGCCCCAAAACTAACTCACTGCCACAAAGTCAATTCTGACTCACAGTGTTCCACTATAGGTGTCTGAGATTCAAAATCTATACCGGAGTAGACAGTCTTGTTTCCTCTTACAGAGCTGCTGGTTGCCTTGAAGTGCCAGCTTGAAGGTAGTGAATGAAGCCAGAATTCTCTATCTCTCGAAATGAAGCAAACCAAGCAGATGCCATCAAATCCACACCAACTCCTGGAGGCTCCATGTGTGTCATTGCACAGGGATGTTGCAGAAGGGGTTTCAGTGACAGGTTTCTCAAAGTGCATCACCCAGTCTTTCTTCCCTGGAGACTGAGTAGAAACAAACGTCCAATCTTTCCATGAACACCTATCCATGTTAACCATTTGTAATGCTCAGGGACATAAAAAACTAAACAAGGCACACATGCTTGCTTGTACACACACTTTGAAAAGTCAGTACTGTGGTTGCTTTTTCTTTCTTTTTAAAATAATTTTATTGAGGGCTTGTACAGCTCTTACCACAATTCATACATACATTCATTGTGTCAAGAACATTTGTACATATGATGACATTATTGTTTTCAAAACATTTTTTTCTACTTGAGGCCTTGGTATCAGCTCTTCATTTTTTACCCTCCTCCCCTCATGAACCATTGATGATTTGTACATTGTCATTATTTTTTCATGTGTTACACTTACCAGTGTCTCCCTTCACCCACTTTAGTGTTGTCTGTCCCCCTGGGAGGAGGTTACATGTAAATCGTTGTGATCAATTCCAAGGCTGAGTTTTTTAACTATAACATGAGAAACTACACACTTGAATCTGTCAAGTTTCAAGACTCAGAAAAATAAAGTCCTTCTGTTAATTTCCAGCTCTCACAAGTTTCTATGTGAATTGTACAGATATACTGTAACCTAACTGGACTCTACAGTAACTTGAGAATGAAATTAATATCAACTTTAATAGATCTTGAAGTGAGATGCTATATGTAAAATGCTTAATACTCTGAGTTTTTATGGAAGATCAAAAGGCATCCCAAAGATTTTTAAGATGTACAATATTTGAGGAATTATCAAAGATTTATTACATTATTCTGTTTAGCATAAAATATTAGGAACAGATATGCAGTGAATTCAAAAAGTTCATGGATAAATTCCATAACCTTTACCATGGAAGGGTCATGACCTTTTTGAAGGCCTTTTGTGCATTTGTGGCATAAAGGATTGGCTACCAGTAAGCTCCTTGTATTTTTCACTCAGGTTGCGGGCTGTGTAGAAACTATCATATTAAATGGAAAAATTAAGGATGTATCTGAGGTTGGGCTGAGCATGAAGGCTGGAAATCAACTCACTGTCGTCTAGTTGATTCCTACTCAGCAGCTGTTGAGAGCTAGGGTGAAAATTGCCCGTGTGTGTCCAAGGCTAGCGCTCTTCGTGGAGGTAGAACATCTCCTCTTCCTGCAACAGGGATGCACAAGTGAGCAGACATGTGAATCTCCTGTGTAACATGCCTGCATGTTTGTGTCATCTGGGCATGCAACAGCGTTCTTTGGAACTGATAAAGGCACAACACATTTGCCACTTTGCTCTGAGCCTCAACCCAAAGGTGCTCAGTTCCAGCTCCATAGATTAGCAAACCCAGCTTTAAGTGCCCAGAGACACCCACTCCACCAGTGGATTCCAGCTTATAGTGACCCTGAAGGACAAGGTAGAATTACTGACCTTGCAGTTAGCAGCTCACCACAGTTTCCATCAGGGATAATCTAGTGAATAAAAATGTAAATTCCAAGATGAGTTAATCAAAATTTAGCTATAAAAACCCTCTGAAATAAAGTTTTATGAAAATTGGGAGTTTTCAGGTGTTATATTATTTCTTTTATATTATACTATTTTTAGCACTTTTATTGTCAACTATGTGATAAACAAGAGGTCCATAAACTATCCATTCTTCATTTATAGGAAATGAAATCCCTGCTAATACATAGAAACCATTAGGGTTTTTTTGTCCTTCCAGTGTTCTACTGTGATCACATTTCTTACCTGCTTGGAGATTATGATTATATGCCTTTGAGAAGTTTTTATTGCAGTACATTATTATTATTATTGCTCTTATAATATGTTTCAATCTGTGTTAGTGCTGGTGGACTAGAGAAACAAATTCATAGACACTCATGTGTATAAGAAAGGTTTATATACAAAAGCAATTGAATATTGAGAAAACAGTCCCAGCCCCAGTCCAGATCAAGTCCATATGTCTGACATTAGTCCATATTGCCCAATTCCAATTTATAAAGTCTTCTTCAGACTCACAAAACACATGGAATGACACCGAATGCAGAAAGATCATAGGCCAATGGGTAGGAAGTCTTGTCGATCCCGTGGCACTGTAAGCATCTCAGTGCTGACAAGGGGTCTCCACGTGATTCTCCAGCTCAGGGCACTAGCTTAGTTCCATGAGTCTTCTCAGCTGCAATGTCTCCCAGGGAGTGAGCAGTGAGAGAGTGTTTCCACCTTAAAGGAGGAATACCAGGGCTCCCAGAATCAGGAGAAGGCCATGCCCACACAGAGGCCTCATTGACCTGATTGATGGGCTAGACTCCACCCCTTCACCATTAATCTTCTCAAATTGATAACAGATTCTATAACTACCACACATTCAGAGGTTTTTGTTTGCTTGTTTGTTTTTACCATTTGACTATTTTGGTTTTTCAGTCATAATTTAGACAGCAGTGTGTTTTGTCACTCAACATTTTCTACACAAATTGTTCAGTGACATTGGCTACACTCTTCATCATTTGTAAAACATTCTCAGCATTTCTGTTCTTATTGTTCTCTTTTAGTTAATCTAGTTTCCCTGCTCCCTTTCATCCTCACCTCTACTTAAAAATAATTGTCCTTTGGTCTCATAGAATTAACTTTTTTAGTGGAGGAAAGTACTCACAGGCACTCTTAAAGTACTCTCTTATGAGCCAATCCATTATTTAGCTAAAAGGTGACTGCAGAGGCTAGTTTGGGTTCAAGGTTTAAAGAGTGTCTTAAATGATTTTTTTAAAAAGTGTCTCAACTCATTGTTTGTTGGTTTGTTTACTTGTTTTTCTTTTTCAGGAATTTGATATACTATTGGACATTTTACTCCCATTCTGTCCAGAACTTAATTAGAATGATCTGTCATGGTAACCTGCACAATCCCATCTAGTTCTGGTTTCAGGGTAGATAAAACCAGACTCGATAATGTAGACTAGATTCTTCATTGAATCTTTGACTTCTATCTTTCACTTTAATGCCAGTTGAGTAAAGACCAATAATTTATCTCAGATGGCCACTCACAGCTGATAAGATCCCAGACATGACTCTCCAAAGTAGAATGTAGAATATTACACTTTTGGAAGATTGACATATATATATATACATATATATATATATTCATATATATATATTTTTTTTTCAGAAAGCCAGTCTTTGAATTTCAAAAAAGCTGTGCCACACATTTCTACCGGGTGCCGATGGTCACCTGCCATACTCGCACGAGGTTATCTGTGTAACCTGCAAACAGAGTCTGGCCATCAGCAGACCAGGTCAGAGAGGTGCACTGGGGTGGTAAGGCCTTGCTGCTGGTGCTGATCACTTCTTGCTTCAGCTCATCAACAATGATCTTGCCCTCCAAGTCCCAGATCTTGATGCTGGGGTCAGTGGCAGCACAGAGCCAGTAGCGGTTGGGACTGAAGCACAGGGCATTGATAATGTCTCCTCCATCGAGGGTATAAAGGTGCTTGCCTTCATTGAGATCCCACAGCATGGCCTGGCCATCCTTGCCTCCAGAAGCACAGAGGGATCCATCCGGAGAGACTGTCACAGTGTTCAGGTAGCCTGTGTGGCCGATGTGGTTCGTTTTCAGTTTGCAATTAGCCAAGTTCCACACCTTGACCAACTTGTCCCAGCCACAGGAGACGATGATGGGGTTGCTGCTGTTGGGCGAAAAGCGCACACGGGACACCCATTCAGAGTGGCTCTCGTCCTATACGGTGCACTTGCAAACGCCCAGAGTATTCCACAGCTTGATGGTCTTATCTCGGGAGCCTGAGACAATCTGCCGGTTGTCAGAGGAGAGGGCCGCACTCAGCACGTCCTTGGTATAGCCAACATGGCAGCGTGTGGTGGTGCCCGTTGTAAGATCCCAGAGACGTAGTGTTCCATCCCAGGAGCCTGAGAGCGCAAACTGGCCATCAGAAGAGATGACCACGCAGAGCACGTTGGGGAATGCCATAGTTGCTCTCATCCCTCGTGAGCTTCTACATGATGATGGTCTTATCTCGCGAAGCAGACAGAATCATGGCGGGGAACTGTGGCGTGGTAGCGATCTGCGTTACCCAGCCGTTGTGGCCCTTGAGGGTGCCACGAAGGGTCATTTGCTCAGTCAGGGTGGCAGCGGGTGCGGGGGTCGCAGCAGTGACATGGATGGCACCGGATAGCTCCGACACCAGCTCCTGCTGCTGTTCAGCGTGGAAAAAAAAGCTTGGATGATATTAAGACAAGTAACCTAGCTATCCCGTGAGACTATTTTATGTCCAAGAAATATTCATAACTGTGACACCCATGTCTTAATCCATAAACTGTGCAGTTTAGTTTTGCCTCTTTTGAGCTTTCTGTATATTCCATGATAAACTGTGTCTGGGTTCTCATTGATTTATTTTCTTCAGAATGCTTTTGAGTTTTTCACATGTTGGTTGTTTTGTCTTTGGTCTATCAGTGTTGACTCATACACAAGTTTCCAATGTGTGATTGGCCCAGGCTATACCTACCTATTGTAGCACTTTAAGGATTCAAGTGGTTCAAATGTAATTTTACTCTTGTGAATGTTACTGCCCTTATTCTCGTCATTCCCTTTCTGAACTTCTGTTGCTCTCTGGAAAGCACTTTCTGGTGAGAGGAAATTGTTGAGTTGAACATCATATCCAAGTTAAAATTTACTAAAAGAGCTGAAGTATTTAATATATTTTCCTGCCCAAAATGTGCATGTATAGTTATTCCATTTGCTTATCTGATGAAGTACTTTGAGGGCTTGTGATCCACGTGTACAGTGATTTCTTAGTTTGATTTTGTACTTCAAATCTCTTAAAACTACTACCGAGAAGACTTCTCATATTTTTGCACACTTAGTTTATTTTTCTCTGACAACTTACAGCAGATTTATAAACTTTGTAAAATTGCCTCAGGATATTTGTATCTTCTTTTTTATTTTTAAATTGTCTTATTTGGGGCTTGTACGACTCTTATCACAATCATATACATGCATCCATTGCATATCTTACTCTTTTTTGTTGCCTTCTGGTAAATTGTTTTGAATGTTAATACAGATGAATTTTTCAGTCTATCCTCTTATGTTTTCATCTTAGTTTTTCTCTGTCCTGCTGTCATTATTTTTTAAATTCCAAAATAGTATAGTTTTACATGATCATAATTATGTTAATCTATTTGGAGTTTATATTTGCATAGGAATAGACTCTCCAAATTAGATAATAATTTGATAAATATCAGTCATTTTGCCTACCACTTAATTCCATATGGTGACTGTATGTGGTTCCAGAGTAAAACTATACGCTGTAAGGTATAGTTGGAGTTGGTTGCCATATCTTTCTTCTAAGGTACTTCTGTGTTGTCTTCATCCTCCAATCTTTTGTTTGGTAACTGAGCACTCAGCTGTTGGTGAGTTGGTACTACTCAGGAACTTCCATTTAGGGACCCACACCTTAAAGTGTGAGTACTTGCTGTCAGAGCCTGATGTGTCATGAATTAGCTTCCCTTACAAATTGGTAGGCCTTTTCTAGGGCTGCTTATCTTTCTCTGTTGGCCTTTCATGTGTTCCTGTATTGATACTTGATTGGGTAATGTGTATAATATATGAACAAAGGAGCCCTTTTGTCCAGTGGGTTACACATTGAGCTGCAAATGTGCAGGAGAAGATGAGTCTGCCTGCTCCAGTAAAGATACACTGGCTTGGGACTCCTACAGGAAGCTCTACTCTGATAGCTATGCCGTGAGTTGTACTAGACGTGATGGCAGGGAGTTATGTGTGGACCAATCCAGGCCTTATTCTTTACCATTTATTGTTATTTAGGCTAAATGCAATTAAATCCACATTTTTGTGGACTCTTGTGAAGTGCAAGAAATTTTTGTGTGTGACAGTTTTGGAAACTAATCAGTTTGTGGAGGACAGTTGCTTTGGAACATGCTACCTTTTTATTGACTTCAGTCTTTTTGTATTCATTTCTTCATTGAAGTCTCAATCATACCTTTCTGACACCATTCATCCTTATTAATATTTATCTGATCATCCTGAGATTTGACTATCCTTAAAACATGAAATATACTCTTTCCTGATCCCCTGTGGTCAGATATTGTCCCCTCCTGGAACAAACTCTTTTTGGCTATTCCCTTAGTTAATTCCATCACTGTTTTCAATGAATTCAATTAATTAGACGACTAATGGCACAAGACGAAAACCACCACTAGACAAAAGGATCCTATAGGCAGATACACAGCATGATAACACAGTAGAAATCAGGTGAGAGAATACCTATGTGTGCCTCCCCTCATTTTTAGGACAGTTGTTTATTCTGGGTGCTAAGTAGACCAATTAACTAGAGTCATTGAAAAGAAAGCCTTTCTTGTTGTTAGCTGCCATCTAGTTTCCTCCAATTCATAGCAATACTATGCACCCATGGTGTTGTAGTGTGTTATGCATTTGGTTGCTAACCACAGGTTCAGAAATCCAAACCCCTAACTGCTCTGCAGTAGAAAGATGAGGCTTCCTACTCCCTTAAGGAGCTGCTGTTTCAGAAACAAACAGGGGCTGTTCTACAGTGTATATGGGATGCTATATGCCAGAATTGGCTCAGTGACTGATTATTTTTTTAATGTACAACAGAACAAAACCATGCACTGTGATCTCAGTACTCTGAATTCAATATGGTCAGCATTTTCCTTTGGGACTGGAATGGTGGCTTTGGGCTCTTCACATATTGATTATAAACTTGAAAGTCCTCATTTGCATTTCTTGTAACTATTCCCTTTTTGGTTTACTTTGTTGCTAGTGCTTCTTCATGATCCATTTATTTTTCCAGTGTGGGAATTTTCATGTAAACTAATTGCTAATGAGCTTTTCATTTGGTGAATGACAATGGAGCTTTATTTTGCCCTTATGTTGAGAATGGAAGTCTGAGCAACTGAAACCTAAATGTGTTTTTGTTGTTGTTGTTGTTGTTTACTATAATCTTTCTTTTAAACATTTTATTAGGGGCTCATACAACTCTTATCACAATCCATACATATACATACAGCAACTGTATAAAGCACATCTGTACATTCTTTGCCCTAATCATTTTTGAAGCATTTGCTCTCCACTTAAGCCCTTTGCATCAGGTTCTCTTTTTTTAAATGTGCATTTTTAAACTCATCACAGAACCCTTCTATGTTGTTAGAATTTTTTTTAATCAAGCCAGGGTTCATGGGCTAGTGTGTCTTAAAGTGAATGATTGTTGTGTTAATCCGTACACAAGCTCCCTAATATAAATATGCATGTGTTACTGCTTAAGCTCCATCTCTGTTGCATTTCTCATACAATTGATAACCATTTAACATTGTGGTTTTGTTCTTGTTCATTGCTGTGGAGTCATTTTCAACTCATAGTCACCTCATGTGTCCAGGGTAGAACTCCATTGGTTCTGGAATGGTGTGCCCTCTCAGAACAGATTGGTCTTGTTTTGTTTTGATGTGTTCAATGCTGTGTCTGTTTTGCATGGGTGTTAATATTACCTCAATCAACCTAATAATGCAAGAGCCAGATAAATGGGCCTGAGGTAAGCAGTATTATCTGAGATTCATGGATTTTCCAGGGAAATGAGTTCTAGTTGTCTGAATTGAATAGGCTGTTTTCTTTGTTTCCTCTTTGTACTACACAGAAGACCTCTAGATCATCTCTGTAATTGTAATTTATGACTGACAGAATAACCAACTATAGGCATATGAACAGAAATGTAGTTGCCAGGAATTTAATTGTAGACACATGGGCCTGCATGCTGACCCAGTTCAACAAGTTACCATTTGAGCAATACTGAAATTGTGATTAATGTTGGTGACTTTCTTCACCTGTTTCAATTGGAAGCAACATCTGCTTAAAAGAGACAAGAGGACTAAAAGCTAGTGTGGCAAAATCTTTTTTGGAAATTGCTTCAAATTTGTAGAGGCTGAATAAGTGCAATGTTTTATCATGAACTGTTGTGTGGAAGAGACCCTATTGATTCATTGGTTTAATTGATTGGTTGCTGACCATACCCTCTGTGGTTCAAGCATACCAGCCACATCAAAGGAGGATGATGAGGCTGTTTGCACCCATGCAGATCTTCATTCTTGGAAACACTAATGAGCAGTTTCACTCATTGTTACATGGTCAAAATGAGTTAGAATTGACAGCACTACATTTGGGATTTTTTTTCATCGTAAAGGAATGGAATTTAGACTTGTGGAGACTTTAAAATATGTCACCTGATGCATTGCTGTGTACGAAATTCTTGAAAGACTTATTGGATCTATATCTACATTACACTGTCACAGCAGAATTGTAGAGTGACCATGGCAGCTCGTGTCACTGTATGATATATTCAGTTGGCTATGCTGTGAACTGTTAGCATCAGAGTACAGCCTTTTCTATGTTGCTGTTAGGTGTCATCATGTCCATTCTAGCTCATAAAACCTTTTATATAACAGAAGGAACACTGCCCTATCCTGCACCATCCTCACAAATGTTCCCATGTGTGAACCCATTGTTACAGCCCCTGTGCGAATCCATTTTGTCAAAGGCCTTTCTCTTCTTTGCCTCTCTCTCCCTTACTAAGCATGATATCCTTCTCCAGGGACCTTTCTGTCCTGAAAAAATGTGGGAACAAATGTATGACAAGTCATAGAGTTCAGTCCCACAACTGAGAGTCCCACATCATGTTCAACTAATTGCCTTCCATGTCTGCAAATGTGAAAAAATCTTGGAGTGGACCATCTCAAAGCCTGGTGTATAAGTCCTAGGATCCTTGCACAGTTTAACAGTACTATGCATTTAAGTTCAGTCAACTTCTAAGAAAACTGGAATCTAACTACAGTTTCTCAATCAGAAAACAGAAGGGCATGCTATTGTGATACTTTCATTTCCTGCTTTTTTTTTCAGTATGTAACCTTAGTGTGTATTCATGTGAGTATCCAGGTACTTTTTGAAGGGAGCGGTCTATAATAATTGCATTACAGTAGCTTTGTGTCTCAGAGTGGAAAACTTTTGATGATATCTGTATTCTATTGTTACCTATCTTTCACTTTGCTGTTTCTCTTTTCAATACCATGGCCTGTCTCCATGAAGCTACAAAATACTCAAGAGTGCAACCATACAGTGACTGAAATGTAGGTGTGTAACAGAAACACTACAGAAATTTTCATAATTCCCTCAATTAATCATCTCTTTCATGAGGTAATGTGTCAGCTTTTAGTCACCTAGAATTCTTCAAGAGGATATCATAAATCCAGGGCCTTGAGTTGCTACTTTGTTAGTTCATACCAGAAGTTCTCCAATGGCTAATGAGAAGCTAAAAGGAAAAAGAGAAATTCTGCAGTGTTTCCTAGTTGTTGTTGTTATTGTTTTAATCATTTTATTGGGGGCTCATACAACTCTTATCACAATCCATACATATATCCATTGTGTCAAGCACATCTGTACATTTGTTGCCATCATCATTCTCAAAACATTTGCTTTCCCCTTGAGACCCAGTATCAGCTCCTCATTTCCCCCTACCCTTCCCACTCTCCCCTCCCTCATAAACCCTCCATGATTCAAAAATTATTATTATTTTGTCATATCTTACACTGTCTAACTTCTCCCTTCACCCACTTTTCTGTTGTCCATCCCCCAGGGAGGAGGTTATGTGTAGATCGTTGTAATCGTTTCCCCCTTTCTACACCTTTCCTCTACCTCTAGGTATCACCACTCTCACCACTGGTCCTGAAGGGGTCATCTGTCTGGGATTCCTTGTGTTTCTAGTTGCTATCTGTACCAATGTACATACTCTGGTCTACCCAGATTTGTAGGGTAGAATTGGGATCGTGATAGTGGGAGGAGGAAGCACTTTAAGAACTAGTGGAAAGTTCTATGTTTCATCGTTGCTACCCTGCACCATTACTGGCTTGTCTCCTCCCTGCAACCCTTCAGTAAGGGGGTGTACAGTTGCTTACCAATGGGCTTTGGGTCTCCAGTCTGCACTCACCCTCATTTACAATGATATGATTTTTTGTTCTGATGATGCCTGATACCTGATCCCTTCAACACCTCAGAAGCATCAAAGCCCACATGGAAGAAGCACACCAGCCTTTGTGGTCACAAGGTGTAGAAGGGACCAGGTATCAGACATCAAAGAAAAAAATATCATATCAATGGGTGCCCACCTTCCTGATATGATCACTGAATACAAATGTGTGCATAAGCAAACGTGGTGAAGAAAACTGATTGTGCCCGGCTATCAAAAGATATAGCATTTGGGGTTTTAAAGGCTTTAAGATAAACAAGCAGCCATCTAGTTCAGAAGCAACAACGCCCACATGGAAGAAGCACAGCAGCCTCGTTGTTACCTTGCTTTCACTGTTTCATATTTTGATAAATATTCTGGTTGGTCCTGTGCAAGGAGGTGAATTTCTCCCCTCCAATGAAAGAGATGATTCGAATGTGGAATCGGGGTTTTAGTTTTGATCATTTGTCTGGCTTATGTTATGTGTTCTGACTGTTCTCTATTCTGAACCATAAATATAGAAAGGAGCGAGATTGCAGTTTGTCCCAGACAAACTGCAGAGATAAGCTTATTGTGCTAGAAGAATGCAGTACTTGAGATAGCGTGTAATTAGTGAGTGAGTCTAGTGAGTGAAGGGATGAGCTAAACCCTGATGGAAATCTTTAGTAGAATACAGACCCATGTGTCTAATCCCCATGTGAAGTCTCAATTTCCCAGGATGGCCATCTTCCCTGCTTTCATATTGGAGTGCATGGAACCTTGCTGAACCAGAATATATGGGATGTTATAGGACACTGGATGTTTGAGAGGTGGTTGTGGACTTCTTGGAAGAATGGGCATTGCTCGTCCTTTCTTAGAGGAAACTCTATAGTCATGTGATGATGCAAATTTTTAACAATCTGGCCTCAGTAGGTATGAATATTTTTATTAAACAGAAATAAGTCATTCTCATCAGTGCTACTCCAATATTTTGGGCTCAGTAATGGGAATACTTTCTTAAATAATCAAGTGGAATTTTCTCTCAGGGGCATGCATGTCATGCCTTCCCCGTGAATATAAAGCTCTTAGTATCACACTAACTTTTTATATCAAGTGTGACTACACGTCTACTAAGTTTCCTTACATGTTTTAAATGTGTTGACCTTCTTTAGTTCAGAGAGAATATGTGTGCCTTGTGCCTTGTAAACACTCTTTTTTACAAGTTTAACATGAAACTTTTATTATAAATAAGATTCACACCCACCAAAAAATCCACATTCCTACAGGAATATAACATTGGCTCGCTGTCAGGGAAGTGTTGATTATCTTTCCAGACTCCTTGTGATGTGCCTTTCTCCAAGAGCAGTATGTCAGATACACCTTTTCTCCCTCACTTGACACCAGTGTGGTGGGAAACGGTGTTAGGCTGGGTTGTCTAGTAATATGAAAGTATAGATGCTCAGATGCATAAGAAAGAGCTATACATCACAAAGTAAAATTTTATTAAGAGAACATCCCATCCCAGTCCAACTGAAACCCATGTGTCCAATGCTCGCTGAAGCATCTATGTTGTGATGACTCCCCAACCATAAAATTATTTTCATTGCTACTTCATAATTGACATTTTGTTAGTGTTATGAATCAGGCGACCCCTGTGAAAGGGTCGTTCGACCCCCCAAAGGGGTCACGAACCACATGTTGAGAACCGCTAACTTAGAGGGATGTTTGTCATTGGACAAGGCTTTAAGACCTTAGACACTATTCTTTCTGATAACTGGCCACCATCTAATCTGTTCACCACACATTGCCATTTACTTACATTGCAGTGATCCATGAATGAGGGATTGAGTATTGAGCAGAGTCACATGAGAAGAACAAATTGTTCTTAGGTGAGGGCTTTGATCAAATGTGATTTCAAGATACTTGCATGCATCTAAGGTATACGTATACATTTATGGTCCACTATAGAGGCAGCATTATCAGCTTGAAAATAATGTAAGAATTTATATGGTAAATTTGGTATTTGTAAGAACAATAACAACTTGGCCAATGATGTAGAATCTGAATTCCTGTAGACTTTTACACTAAAAGTACACTTATATTTTTAATCATTTTATTGGGGGCTCGTACAATTCTTATCACAATCCATACATCCATCCATTGTGTCAAAAACATATGTACATTTGTTGCCATCATAATTCTCAAAATATTTTCCTTCTACTTGAGCCCTTAATATCTGCTGCTCATTTTCCCCACTCCCCCCACCTCTAAAAGTATACTTACAAGGATTCCAAATTTCATTGGCAGAACACTGTTGAAAACAATATGGATGTGACATACAGGAAAAGGCAAAACCATTTTCTGAACTGAGACATCATAGACAGCAAAGGAAACGTGAACACGGCCAGTATAAGGAAGTTCCAAGTTGTTTATCATTGTGTAAAATCAAAGCAATAGAGATTTGAACCAATGCCCAGTGATCCAAAGTTCAGGACCTGAGGATAGTA
Organism: Tenrec ecaudatus; assembly: GCF_050624435.1. Lineage (NCBI taxonomy): Eukaryota > Metazoa > Chordata > Mammalia > Afrosoricida > Tenrecidae > Tenrec > Tenrec ecaudatus. The sequence goes on from NC_134544.1 coordinate 106,151,134, forward strand.
ATCCTCTGCTTCCTCTCAAGCTTGGCTGCTTCTGGTTAAAGTCCAAAGGAGTGTTTCAGGGTCTTTTCTCCTGCATCAGGTGTGTTGAAGGCAAAGTCCAGTTCACACAGTGAGGTCCTCAAAATCAGTCTTTTTGATGGGACCTCTGGAGAAAGCTGTATTTCAAAAACACACTGAATGGCAAAATCTGGTTAGTCTACTGCATGTGGCCTAGATCGCTTATAAGCAGAGAAAAAAGTTCTTCCCTAATTACAGGATTGATAACATTATACAAGGTAACTTCTCTCACTGGCAGCCTCTGCATGGCAAGTTGAGCATTTCTCTAAGGGCAAACGTTTGTCTAGGGTTTGTTTCTTAATGAAATGAGACCACTCCCTTCAGACCTGCAGGTAACGCTTTCTTTTCTGGTCATGGGTTTCTATACTTTCTCTTAAATGAATATCGGCTCTGACTGAAGTGAGGACCTCTGAAGGCAAACAGTTCACACAGGATTATTTTAATTTATAAGAAGTGAGAAAATTGAATTCATAGGTCTCAGGACATGGAAAATAATAATAAAGAGATGTTCCCTAGGGGAAAATAAGAGATTGAGAATTCCGTGAGCACAACAGGAAACCCACCCTGGCAACTCATCTGTACCTGCCTCAGAGTCTGGTTCCTGTGCATATTTGATCCTGAGCACCCACTACAGAGATTGAGCCTTCTGTGAGACAGTCTTCAGGAAATGAAATGAAAGCCCCCAGGAAACAGGAGCAGGATATTGTTTGGGAACATTTGTAACTAATACACATAAGAATGTCACTAATGAGGAAACATTTCTTTCAACCTAATCCAGAAGGAAAACCATCCTATATATCTATGTATCTTACTAGAAAACATGAACACATTTTCATATATAAAAATACAACAACATGATAAAACCTAATAATGTAATTCTACTCCAACCACAATGAGCATAATGAGACAATGAAGAAACATTGCTTCTAAATTGCATCAGCATGTTTGTGCGGAGAACTGGAGTTCTCAGGACTAGCCAAAGCGCAATTCAAGACTAGTATATAAACGAAGCATAGGAATTTGTCTATGATAAAGGAGGCGGTTCTCTAATGGGTGATTTCGTTTTGAGGTAACCTGGTCAACTTACTGGACATCTGTTGGGTTACACTGACATTTAAGAAAGTTTTTCCTACCTCTCATTTTTTGTTCCTTTTCTCAGGGTAAGATTGGCGGCTTAGCTGAGTGATCCTCCAGCCTCCATGGTATTCTCTGCACTTTCTCTCTTACAAACATTTCCCCAATTAAGTGCATGCACTTAAATCTCACTGAGGCAAGCATACACACTTAGTACAAAGTTATTGACCATAAGAACACATGCAGACATGTTTTCCTAAATAGGGTATGTTAGACAGGGTTTTCTAGAGAAACAAAACCAGAACACTAATAATTTTATATATGTATTTATGTAGATATAGAAACCATAAGAAATAAACTGTTAATTAATCTATAAAGCAGTATAAATGGCACAGTGCAACTCACTCTGGTGAGACAGCTGTGAAACACTGGCAGTTCTTCAAGTTTTTAAGGCCGCTGGGTAGTCCTCTGTATAGCAGTCCAGGTTACCTGGCCACAGACAGCAAACAACAAGGCAGGTAGGTCACCAACAGTCAGCCAGATGACAGTGTCTGGTAGTCCCCAGCTCAAGAGATATAAATTTCAATAGTGTGGCAATATAGGTCTTGAGGGAACCTCAAATTAAAGTGACACAGTCTATGGGTTAGGTGTCCCACAGGTTGTGTAGCTTGCAAATTGAGGCACAGAGCAAGCAAGGCAGCCACACACTGGTCCGATGATCAAAAGGCAAGAGACAAGAAAGGCGAGGCTTGCCGAGCCATTTATCTTTCCACCCTTCACTTAATCCCACATGTGTTCATTAACCATGTTGGCACAGTAAACGTGTACTGTCTCATAGGGTATTCAATGGGATTTCCAAACTTGATAGTGGGTCATCAAAGGGAGTCATTGTGGTGGTTAAACATGGTTAAAGCTGCTGCCTTTAGAAGGCTAGAAATGTTTTCATAAATTGTACATCATTTTACTCACTCATTGTAATACTGTATTTATTTATTTTTTTTTTAATACTGTATTTATTATAGGTGCTAAAATATACTCATAGATTACAGCCAAATAATGGGAGGATTAAAAAATTACCCACGGATTACCTTAATTCCAGTTTAAATGTAAATTTTAAGAATTGTCCTGGCGTCAATCTTCTTAAAAATTTTTAAACTTGGTATTACATATTGGGTATATATTGACTTAAAAATTTCTTTGAACATGCCAATAATACTTATACAACTAAAATGTTTTCTAATTTGGAAAGGAATTCTTGTTTAATGTGGAAACTATAAGGCTTAAAATATGTGTTTTATTGATAAAGTATATTGCTCTGGGCTTTCTTAGTGAAAAACCCCACAATATTTACATGTTACTGACTTATACCTTATGAATAAACATATCCATTTTCCCAGAAAGAAATCTTGGAGGACCCCTAGACACTGTTGACATTGTGAATACAAAATAACCTACTATTAGTTGTGAATCCCCTTAATTAAAATATCCTCAAATAAGCAGCACACTAAAAAGACATAATTAAGCCAGTACAACTTTATAATTAGTTAATTGGTTTTCATTGGTTATTATGCTCTGCCACATGTTATAATTCTCTCTCAGTACTCATAAATTTAGAACATGACTAATTTTAAGCTGTCCAAGCCTGAAGAGAGAGAAGCCATATATAAAACTTAAGGGACAGTCATGGTCGATCAAGGAAGAATAAAGTTAGACAAAGAATTAATTTACTAACATACAAAATTAGTCTGATAATGTATATAAACAGAAAGAAGCTCATCAAAGATTACATTTTCTAATGGAGCAAATATTCAGAACACAATGTTAGGCTGTGGGTGGTAGGTGTACCCTTATTTGATGTTAAATATTATCCATGGTCTCTTACTCTCATGTAGCTTCCTGATTCTCTCTGGTTAAGTCCTTGTTTTTTATCAGTTTAATGAGTGTTTTCCTGCGTGTGTGAGTGTATGTGTGAGCAAAGGTGTTCTAGGACTGCCTTGTGTTACCTAAGAAGGCCTCTCTGCAGCAACCTAAAGCAATCTATATGAGGTCCACTCTGCTTTCAGCTGGACTCACCCAAGGATGGCTATTCCAATAAGCAAGGTTCAAGGAAGATAAATCCTACTGATTTATTATTAATCATGCTGAAGTAATTACAAGTGATTGCCATTTCATTTGTCTATAGCCTTTTCTTCTTGATTTCCCAGCTTACTCTCAGGACCCAGGTAGACCTGGAGGCAGGATCTCAAAAAGAAGTGTAGTGGATCAACCTTGTTTGGATGTTATGTGCTTCCTGGAAGGTAAGCGGGCCTGGAACATGGGCAGGGGGACTTATCTCAGGGGAGGTATCCTCAGCCAGTATGTATGCAAGACAGGCTCAGACAGGAACCCTGCCTTTTGCCTCTGGAAGCTCAAAGGCATTCAGTCCTGTGCCAAAAGTAGAGATAATGAAACTCCCACTAATGACAACTTAGTTGCTGATTTGTCCACATTTAGTCTCCCTTGCATTTCAGGATATATTTAGATATCCATACACCCAGGATGTCTCCCCAGCATTTAGCCCATTAGGTGAGAGAGGGATTGACCCGCTGTTTTTATCATGAGTAACTTTTACAGGACTTCTCTTTTCTCTGAGTGGAGAGCCCCAATGTGCTGGGAGAGAGGGACTTGTTGGCTCTGGACACACAGGGTGTATGTGGGATTGACATCTTTCCATTTGGGGGTGAAGATACAGCACCCACTTGTGCAGGATGTCTTGTGAGGTTAAGTTCCTGGCTCACAGGAATCTAGAGCCATGGACACAAATATTAGGGTTGCCAGCTCAAACTGAGAGGGGATGTACAAAGTATTCCTGTGACCCTTTTTCCTAGGTCTGAGTAAAAGGTAAATTGTTCGTTTTGAAAAATGGAGACAATGTTTCCAATGTAAGCACCTTTAATTTGCTACCTCTTCCATCTTGTGAGAATAGGATCACCTGGGAATAAAGGGATGGAGGGTTTCGATGGATGATAGAATAACCGGTAATGAACTTGTTTTCTTTAATATGAGCTTCACCACATTTTCCAGGGAGAATACAGTTGTGATCTACAAATTAGTAACATAGTATAATTGAGCCCTTTGGCACCTTGCTTATATGGGAACACATCCCTGCATATGTCTAATAGCAGAGAAGGCTCCTTGAGGGCAGGACACAGTAAAACAGGTCCACACGAGAGCTTTGAGAACCCTTGGTCATGATATTGTCATATTTAAACATTTATATACTACTTTATTTTGCCAAGTGTAATGAACCATATGCAAATGATATAAAAGTTAACTGAGAAGAGACGATATATGTCTGATTCCTGGGTTTGCTTGTCTACCTACAGCAGTTCACTTCATTTAGGTAAAACGTGAGAGAGGAGACACCTCCACAAGCATAATTCACAACATGAGTTTGTTGATGGGTTTGGTTTGGGGTTCTTTCCAGGGATTTAGAGTGCTAGAGTCAGCGTCTGTACTTAAGATCAGAATCTAGGTCCTGGGATTAATCACTGTTCCCAGTTCAAGAACAGGAGGCAAGGGATAGATTTGGGAGATAAATATCATGAGTTAAGAGGCAGGTGTTATGGCCAGTTTAAAGGGTTTTATCATTGGTATACATGTGGTAAGCTCTTATGTGTACCAGTGTACATGGTCCTGTGTAGCTCAAAGTGAAAGGCAAGACTGGGGCCATGATAGTGGAGGGTGAGGAAATCTCAAGGAACTACAGGAATAATGTGTTTCATTGGAGCTATACTGCACCCTGGTTGACTCATCCCTTTGTGACGCTTCTGTGATGGGATGTCCCATTGTCTACAGATGCGTTTTGGATCTCTATGTTTTGTTTGTTTGTTTTGGGTCCTCTGATACCACTTAGCTGATCCCACTGACACCTCAGGATCACACAGGCTGGTGTGATTCTTCCATGTGGGCTTGTTGCTTCTCTGCTTTTTTAACTAGTTGGTCACCATCAGCTTTCTTCACATTTGCTTGTGCACCCATTTTTTTTCCTGCAGCAATCATGTTGGAATGATGAGCATCACAGAATGCCAAGTTGTTAAAACAAAGTGTTCTTGTGTTGAGGGAGGGCTCCAACAGTGGTCCAAAGTCCATCCACGACCTCAGTGTATTGCCATATAAATACATGTACATAGGCCAATACCTCTATTTTTACTAATTAATGTATTACATATGTACACATTAATTTATGATGTATAGGGAATTTTTATTTCTTCTGCTTCAAAGTCGTTTTTCTTTTTTTTTTAATGATTATTTTTCTGATTGGCCTAGCTAGAACATACAGTATAATTTTAAATATGAATGTTGAAAATGAACATGTATATTTGTCCTGTTTCTGAGGTTGGATGATATTTTTATCTCTTTCTGCTATATATGACATTTTTCAAAGTTTGTTTTGTTATGAGTATATTAGCATATGTGTAAGACCTGTTTCATGTTAGATTTGTGTTTTTTCCTTTTAATTTGAAAAGTCATGCTTTGTTTAGTATATATTCTGTCTCTTTAATTGAATAGTTTTCCCCCTATCAATTGGTATATTTGAATGCTAATTTTTTGTTTTTGATTAATCATGATATATACCGTATAGACTCGTGTATAGGTCCAGTTTTCTCAGCACATTTTTAATGCAGTTTTTGTGGTAAAATTTGGTGCCTTGGCTGATTTTCGGGTCAGATTATTCTCAAGTGTATATGATACTTAGTAATATGTCTGACTCAGATTCCAGTTCTTAAAGAACTTTTTCATGCAGATCCATTACCAATATTGATACAATTGAATATTGTATCAAGAATGAATGACTCAATGACTATTAGTCTACAATTTTCTTGAAATAGCTTTATCTGACATTGGTATCAGTTTATTTCTGGTCTCATAGAAAGTTAGTAAGTGTTCTTTCCAAACTAATGTTTCAACCCAATAACTCGAACTTAAACAACAAAACAGTAAAAAGGTGTTTAATAAGGGGTCTGATATCGAGGAATTCAAGAATAAAGAAAATATTTTGAAATTGACTGTGGTAGCAATTGTACAATACTGCTTGATGTGATTAAGCTATGTTATGATATATGCAAGCGCCCCCAATGAAATGATTTTTTAAAGAATTTATTCAACATATCTGAAAACTTTTGTCGTTAGCTACCAGATCTTCAGTTTTCATTTATCTTACAGTTAGGCTACAAGTTTCTCACGAAATTTTCTTTTGACTCAACTGAATAACTGTCAATGGAAACCAGCCTCTAATAACCGAGGCGTCTACAGGTACAATTGTACGGATATAATATATAAAGATCATAGTAAAGTTAGAGAAGATAAGAGAGAGAATAAAATAAAGGAGTCGGACACATTTTGTGGTAGCATGCTCACCTCAGCTTCTCTTGCTGGTCCACATAGAGTTGGGAGAAGAGATAGGAGAGAGAGAGTCTTTACTATCTTGGGATATTTATAGGTAGCCATAATATATGAATACTCAGTAGTTACATCCATCACAAGGTGGGTGGCAACCACAATAAGGTCTCTAAGCTCACAGGTGAGAAAACCTAATACCTGCTTCAGGGCGGAAGGAAAGAGGGGGATGGGTGCCACAGCAGGAGAAGATAGCAAAGGAATGTCCACTTGTATAGGGAGATAGAATCAAACATGTGCTCACTTTAAGGAATGATGTTTAATGCAGGATAATGTACTTGGGCATTAACTTACCAAAGTGGTGGCTTTCCTACCGTGGAATACTAGCTTTCCAGATACCCTCTGTTATAAATTAGGGAATATAGTCCTAGTCATATTTCCCAAAGTGTTAATTTCCCACAATTATTGACCTTCTAAACAGCCTGAAACAGTGATTACTATGGATCCATAGCGCTGTTGGACCTTCTGATTTTCCAGCTGACAGCTCAGTATAGAGGATTAAATAATTTACACTCCATTTGACAGACAAATAGCCAGTCACACCTAAGTGTGTGTTGCCATCACAATAAAGCCCAAGTTTGTGAAAATGTTCTGCCTTGTGTCATGCTGGGTGGACCTTAGACAATTTCCTTCAGCTAACCTCCAGAGGAATGGTTTAATGAAGTTTAGGAATTCCTCATTGATTTTGTAGTCACTTTGTTTGTTCTAATTTTTAACAAAAGAAACCCGTCCCTTTTATAAATTAGAGAAATAATAACTTGTAAATATAACTAGCACATTAGCATGTCTTTGTGTATGTCTAGTGTGATCATTAGAGGTTTCTCAGTCTGTTGTTATGTTAGCTATCATTGAGTCAATTCCAACTCCCAGGGACCCAGTGCATGACAGAAAAAAACACGGTCCTCTTGTGCCATCCTCTCAATTTAAGATGAACCCATTGTTGCAGTTTGCTAATCCATTTAGTAGAGGGATTACTTTTTTCACTGCCCCTCTATTTTACCAAACATATTCTTCTTCTCCAGGTACAGTTCTCTTCTGATAACATTTCCAAATTATATATTAACCCTCACCATCCTTACCTCTAAGTAGCACTCTGACATTACATCTGCCAGAACAGAATTGTTTGTCCTTTTCGATGTCCATGGTACTTGGGATATTCTTGACCAGCACTGCAATTCAAACTTATTGATTCTTCTTCATCCTTCCTTATTCGGCGTCCATCTTTCACATGCATATGAAACCATTGACAATAGCATGTTTAGGTCAGGTAAACTCAGTCCTCAAAGTAATATCTTTGCTTCCCAACACTCTAAAGAGGCATTTTCCAACAAATTTATCAAATTTAATGTATCTATTGATTCACCATTTGTTTTTGTTTTGTATATAACCTAACTTTTTTTGCATAAACCTTTTTTCTGGAAGGAATTAAAACTTAGATTAAAAATGTTGATCAAAGAGCCACCTGGTATTCAACCTTACTTTTCAATCAGCCTGCCTAAAACCTCTGAAACTGAAACCTGGATTTAAGACCTAGGGGAATGGTGCACCTTATATTCCACACATGCACGATGACTAAGCATGGAGAAAGTTGAGAATTGTGTGTTTTTCTACCAGCCTAACTTGCAGATTAGTTCTATAGGGGCACCAACCTACACCACTGTCAAGTAACTGCCACCTCACAACTCCCGTCCTTCAGAAACTCACGGGCTTGCAAAAGAGCAATACCAGTGATAACTATGTAGCCATTCAGGCTAATGCCTCCCTACTTTATTGCAGCATAACCTCTTTCCATCACATTTATTTTGTCTTCCTACCCTTTCAAGCTCCTGGTGAAGCATACTTCACAAGCTCATGCCTAGACAATAGCAAATAAATAAGATGCCAGTCTTGGTGTATTTCTTGATTGTTAATATTTCTATGTTTGCTTAGTCTATAAAGAAATATATTTCATTTTTCCTGTGGAAGGTGTTTCCCCTCCCTTCATAAACACACAATAATACCACAGAGAGGGAGAGATATAAAGAGAGCAAGGACATGATATGGAATATGTTGTTTATAGTAGAGAATTTCTGAGCTATTATAAAATCTTAAGTTAGGATTAGAACAGAATCGGACAGTCCAAGTGGGAAGTGATGGGCTTATTATGTTATAAACTTGAGGAGACTTCACAAAGTGAGTGGGATAAAATGGAACTAAAGGTAATTAGTGGAAGTTTGTTACAAAAATATTGAATGTTCTTCATATTGATATGTCCATGAGATGAGATGAAATCTTTTGAGAAGTAAATGTATATGGTTAGAGAATGATAACAATGAGTAAAGCCTAATAGTGCTATGGAACTCATACTATGTGTCAAAATCACAATGAAATGAACATCCCTCAAGATTATAAACCTCATCTTTCTTTTAACATGTATTTGATTGCTTAGGATTCGGATTAAAGAGATTATGTGGGCTCTTTTAGGACTCAGTAACTGATGTGGATGTTACTTTGGATTTTACCGCAGAAGAATGGGCAATGCTGGATGTTTCTCAGAAGTGACTCTACAGAGATGTGATTGTTGAAAACCTCACAAACATAGCTATTGTAGGTAAAAAGAACTTCATCATTTCAAATTAATTCCTTACTTACCAAATATATACAACAATCGCTTAGGAATACCTGGTTAGATATTGCCAATTAAGTTAATTTTCTCTCCAGAACAATTATATCACAGGCTTCCCATGATCACAAATATCTACATATTGCAGTCTACCATTACTTTGTCTATTTGCCACACTGTCAAATCTTGCATGTTGTTATTCTGGAATCTACCCAACCAATATTTCAATTACTACCAGTATTATAAGGAAAGAAGAGCAAATATTCAGGAATTAAATCCATGTGGTACAGATGACTATGTTCTCAGCTAATAACACAAAATAGCCATCAGAATTTCCATTGAGTATGGGGGAGAAATATTTTGGTGATCTCCTTCAATTTTCCATGTAAGTCACTATGAGCCAAAATTGTCTTATCATCTAATAATATTTTACATATAGTTATGTTTATATATTATACATAAAATCAATTGTTATGTATGATATATAACCCAACTATCTGTGCACAATCAATGCATCATCTGCACATCTTCACCCACTGCTCGTTTGTGCATTTGAAATCATAGTGACAGCATAGTACATGGTGGAATTTTGCATAGGATTTTTTGAGGATGTTAAACTTAATGGAAGTAGATCACCTCCTCTTATGTCTGCATAGCAGCTTTGTTTCAACAGCACCATCATTTAGGAGGCCAACACCTAATTCATTGTGTGTAGTGCTTAATCATTGGCCTGGTAAACCAACATTTTCCTGGGGAGAAAAATAAGGCCTTCGTCCACAAGAAGCTATAGTTTCAGAAAATTACAGGGCCATTTCTGTATGGTCCTATAAAGTAGATATGAGTCAAAATCAACTCAATCAAAGGCAATTTTGAAACATATGCTGGGAGCATAGAAAAGATCATAGCAAATGGAAATTTTCCACATTTTGATGCCCCTCTTATGTATTTGTAGATTAATGTAATATATGTGTTTATATATTATGAACATGTAGACAGAGGAACATGATCCTGGTGGTGCATTGTATTAACCATCTGGCCTGTAACGGAATGGAGAGTGCCTCTAGCATATCAGCAACACCCTATCATACATATGATGCTGGCTCTTCTTATAAAAATCATATTTATAGTCTATCTTATGGGGTTACTGAATAGAATGCAGTTTATATTTCTATATTTACATGTGTGTAATTTCTAAGTATGTTCGTAATTATACATATATATGTATGTAGATAAAAATATATACCCTGTATGTATGGCTTTGGTTATACTTTCTTGGTTGCATATCTATATATGATTGTGTGTGTTTGAATTTGTGTCTATCAGTAATATGTTAGCTTACTGCCACTATGTACTTGTGAATTATATTATGAATATTTGAAATATGTTTCTCTTATGTTCATATATAGAATCACTATATATTTCATTAACCCTGTGACCATTATTGTTGTATCACACTCAGATATTTAAATAATGGTTTACTAGACAATTGAGGGAGAAAATTGAATGTTTAGTATCCATGTTAATAATGAAATGGTAAAAAATGTCTTTTTAACTTTGTTTTCAACACAAGATATTTTCCAGTAAAATCTAGGGGAAGATATAAGGAAAACACTCTTCATGGAGTTTCCAGTGTTATGAATATAAGCAGTGTGGTAAGGCTTTTTCTCAACTACACATGCCTCATTCAACATAAGAGAATTCACAAAGGAGAGTGGCCTGATGAATGTAAGGAAATGTGAGAAAACTTACTGAAATGACTAGCCACAATCAACATATGAGAACTCAAAGTGGAGAGAGGCCTTATGAATGCAAGCAATGTGAGAAAACTTTTACTAAATCCTCACACCTCACTCAACATATGAGAATTCACAGTGGAGACAGGCCTTATGAATGTAAGCAATGTAACAGAGCTTTTACTCATTCTACTACCCTCAATGTACATAAGAGAATTCACAGTGGAGAGAGGCCTTATGAATGCAAGGAATGTGAAAAAACATTTACTCGATCCTCACAACTCACTCAACATAAGAGAATTCACGATGGAGTGAGGCCTTATGAATGTAAACAATGTAACAAAGCTTTTACTCAATCTACTGCCCTCAATGTACATAAGAGAATTCACAGTGGACAGAGACCTTATGAATGTAAGGAATGTAAGAAAACTTTTACTCAAAAGACTAGCCTCAATCAACATATGAGAACTCACAGTGGAGAAAAACCTTATGAATGCAAGGAATGTAAAAGAACTTTTACTCAATCAGCCTCCCTCAATAAACATAAGAGAATTCACAGTGGAGAGAGGCCTTATGCATGTAAGGAATGTGAGAAAACTTTTACTCAAATGAGCAGGCTAAATGAACATATGAGAACTCACAGTGGAGAGAGGCCTTATGAATGTAAGGAATGTGAAAAAACGTTTACCCGATCCTCACAACTCACTCAACATAAGAGAATTCACAATGGAGTGAGGCCTTATGAATGTAAGCAATGTAACAAAGCTTTTACTCAATCTACTGCCCTCAATGTACATAAGCGAATTCACAATGGACAGAGACCTTATGAATGTAAGGAATGTAAGAAAACGTTTACTCAAATGACTAGCCTCAATCAACATGTAAGAACTCACAGTGGAGAGAAGCCGTATGAATGTAAGGAATGTAAAAGAACTTTTTCTCAATCAGCCTCCCTCAGTAAACATATGAGAATTCACAGTGGAGAGAGGCCTTATCAATGTAAGTAATGCAAAAGAGACTCTTCTCAATCTACTACCCTCAAAAATCATGAAACTTCACTGTGGAGAGGGGCCTTATCAATGTAAGGAATGTAAGAAACCTTTCCAGCATTCTGTTTAGCTTCAGTCAACATAGTGGAATGCTCAGTGGAGAGAGGCTTTAGGAATCTAAGAAAACTTTTACTCTCTCTACTTGCCTCAGTGAATATATGAGACTTAAGTGGAGAGAGACCTTATGAATATAAGGAAAATGAGGGAACTTTTACTGTATCCTCACTGAACATATGAGAATTCACAGTGGAAAATGGCCTTATCAATGTAAGGAATGTGAGAAAACGGACTCAGTCTGCTAGCCTCACACAAAATATAAGAATTCACAGTGTCCTGAGGACAATATTGCTCTTCAGAGAAGCCAAAGCACAGAGAGAAGTATAGGGCCAGCACCACTACAAGATATGGCATCCCTGACTGACTCCCCTCACTGACCCATACAGCTTCAGGGGACAACACTGGAGACCATGTGGGAATTACATCTGATCTGACCCCACCACACTGAGATGGAACACTAAGGGCCTACAACAGAACAGCAAGGGGAACAGAACAACAAAGTGACCAGGGAATACGAAAAGTGCCTTTGGGGCCAGGGTTTGACACCCCATGAGACTCCACCAGAAAAAATTTCTAAAGATCAACAAATGGACTTTGAATTATTTACAGGCTTTTCTCTGTTTTTATGATTTTGTTTTCTTTTGTTGCTTTGTTTTTACTGTCTTGTTTTTTGTGCATATTATCTCTGCAGGCCTATCTAAATAAGGTAGGTGGGATAAACAATGGGGAGGAGAAAACAATGGGACTGATTGTTCTAGGGAACATGGGAGAAGGGGAGGCAGGGTAAAGGAAGTGGGTGTTAAAATCCCAGGGACAAGGGAATAACAATTGATCCAAATTCAATGGCAAGGAGGGTATAAGAGGCCTGGTAGGGCTTGATCAAGGCCAATGTAACTGGGAGGAATTACTGAAACCCAAATGAAGGCTGAACATGATAGTGGGATAAAAGGAAATAGGGGAAAAACTAGAAGGCAAAGGGCAATTGTAGAGATCTAAAAACAGATATGTATATGTGTAAATGTATATAGAATGATGGGGAAATTGCTCTAGGTGCATATATGTATAGGTTTAGTGTTAAGGAAGCAGATGGACATTGGGCCTGTACTCAAGAACTCCCTCAATGTAAGAACACTTTATTCTATTAACCAGGCATTCCACAATGTTCACTTTCCCAACACAATTTCTGAGGACAAAGTGGGTGCATGAGCAAAGATGTTGTTGCCAGGCTATCAAACGATAAAGCATCTGGCTGATAAGCAACAAAGTTCACATGGAAGAAGCACATCAGTCTGTGTGATCACAAGTTGTTGATAGCCTCTATAAGTTATCAAGGGTTCCTGAGGGAGGGAGCATGGAAGAGGGAGGGGAGAAAAGCAAAGAGCTGATACCAAGGGCTCAAGAAGAAAGAAAATGCCCCTTCCCCCAGAAGAATTTGTTTCAAAGGATGACATTGATTTTGCAGCACCCAGAGAGGGACATATCTCATCAGAGCACATGGCAGCAGATGAACGGGGAGGAGGAGAGACTGGAGAATAGCCTGGCCCACCAGACTGTGAGGATGATGTTCCTGATTGGAGCAGCCAGTCCACAGAGAGGACAACAAGGCTGGCCCCACTATGAGACACGATGCCCCTCACTGACCCATGGCGCTACAGGGGACAGCACTGGAGACACAGTGTGGGAATTGCGTCCGACCTGATCCCACCACACTGAGGCAAAGCACTGGGGGAGTGCAGCGGAACAGCAAAGGAATAGAGCAGCAAGGTCCCCAGGGAATGCTGAAAGTGGACTTTGGGGCCAGGGCGTGCTGCCTCAACAGACTGGACTGGAAAACACTCCTAAAGCCAACAAATGATCCTTGAACTAACTACAAGCTCTTCTTTCTTGATGTGTTTTGTTCTTTGTCAGTGGTTTGTTGTTGTTTTGTTGTATACTATTGCTTTGTTTTCCTCTGTCTTGTTTTTGTGCATGTTATTATCTCCACAGGTCTGTCTAAATAAGACAGGCTGGATGAACTATCTGGAGGAAAAATAATGGGACCAACAGTTCCGGGGGGGACTTGGGATAGGGGGAGGTGGGGGATAAGGAAGTGGTGATAACAAACCCAGCAACAAGGGAACAACATGATATCTAAATTGCTGGTGAGGTGGGAGTGGCAGGCCTGGTAGGGAATGATCAAGGGTAAGGTAACGAAGAGGTATATCTGTAACCCAGGTGGGGAAGGAGCATGATAGTGGAGTAGGAGGACAGTCAAGGGAAATAGAGGAAAGAGCTAGGGGGGAAAGGGCATTTAGAGAGGTCTAGACAAAGACATGTATATGCAAATATATAGGAGGATGGGGAAATAGATCTATGTGCCTATATTTATAGGTTTAGTATTAAGGTGGCGGAAGGACCTTGGGCCTCTACTCAAGCACTCCCTCAATGCATGAATACTTTTTTTCTATTAAATTGGTATTCTATGATGCTCATCCTCCTGACAACCACTGAAGCCAAAGCGGGTGAACAAGCAAATGTGGTGAAGAAAGCTGATGGTGCCTGGCTATCAAAAGAGATAGTGTCTGGGATCTTAAAGGCTTGATGATAAACAAGCGGCCATCTAGTTCAGAAGCAACAAAGCCCACATGGAAGAACACATCAGCCTGTGTGAGCACATGGTTCCGAAGGGATCGGTTATCAGGCATCAAAAAACAAACAATTCATATCATTGGGTGCACACTTCCATGATACGATCGCTGAGGACAAACGGGTGCATAAGCAAATGTGGCAAAGAAAGCAGATGGTGCCCGGTTATCGAAAGAGATAGTGTCTGGGGTCTTAAAGACTTGAAGGTGAACAAGCGGCCATCTAGCTCAGAAGCAACAAAGCCTACATGGAAGAAGCACACCAGCCTGTGCAATCACAAGGTGTCGAAGGGATCTGGTATAAGGCATCATCAGAAAAAAAAATAACATCTTACCATAGCAAATGAAGGGGGAAGTGCAGAGTGGAGACCCAAAGCCAATGTGTCGGCCACTGGAGATCCTCCCACAGAGATGTCTAGAGGACGAGATGAGTCAGCCAGGGTGCAACGTAGCACTGATGAAGAATACAGCTTTCCTCCAGTGCCTAAATGCTTCCTTCCTCCCCCGCACCCCTCTCCCGCCCCCACTATCATCTGAATTCTACCTTGCAAGTCTGGATAGAGCAGAGGTTGTACACTGGAGCAGATAGGGGCTGGAGGCACAGTGAATCCAGGATGGATAATACCTTCGGGACCATGGGTGAGGGGCGATACTGGGAGGGTAGAGGGTGAGTGGGTTGGAAAGGGGGAATAGATTACAAAGATCTACATGTGACCTCACTGGGGAATGGACAACAGAAAAGGGGGTGAAGGGAGATGCCTGATAGGGCAAGATATGACAAAATAACAATTTATAAATTATCAAGGGCTCATGAGGAAGGGGGGAGCAGGGAGGGAGGGGGAATAAAAGGACCTGATGCAAAGGGCTTAAGTGGAGAGCAAATGTTTTGAAAATGAATAGGACAAAGAATGTACAGATGTGCTTTATACAATTGATGTATGTATATGTATGGATTGGTTTAAGAGTTGTATGAGTCCCTAATAAAAGGCTTAAAAAAGAAGAAGAAAATGCAGAAACTTGGTGAGTTTCAATAATCAAAACAAATGAAAATAAAATTACTAAAAATGGAGACATCGGGGATAATGTGTTTAAATATTTACTTTAAATAAAAAAACAAAAGGAAAAGTCATTTAACATTAGTAAACCAGCACAGTAAGTGGAAAACAGGTTCAACAAAAACAATAAGGTATCAACAATGAGTACTATTCCCTTAGCTCAATCAGCAACCAAGCTAAAATGTAGAGTTAAAATCCTTCAAAACTGGATTCCTCATCATCATCATCTGTATCCCAATGCAGAGCTTCAGCTGGTGTGAGGTCATCATAGATGCTGTCCTCACTGAGATCGCCATCATCACTACTGCTGTCATTTTCATACAAAGCACAGTCTTCACTGCCATTCAAAGCATTACTATTACTACATTTCTGGAAGGCACGTCGCACCATGTCTTCTGGAATGTCTTCCCATGCATCTCGAACCCACTTTGTTGTTAACTCTGTTAGGATTCATTGGATTTCCTCCTTTTGTTAATTGGGCTTGACCAGATGACACCCATTCATGCCACATCCTTCACACATGGTCTTTAAAAGGCTTATTCAAAGATACATCCAGAGGCTGCAGTACAGATGTAAGCCCACCTGGAATCACGGCTAAAGTAACTACTAGATTTTGCCAATTTTTTTTATGTCATCCGGTAGGAGGGCTCTGAAAATATCCCAGACAAGTGACGATGGCTTTTTCTTTAAGTCTGCTCCTGGTCATTGGTTCCAAATTTCTTCCAGCCATTTTTTTCCCATCTTCATCCATCCAGCCTTTAACATGTGCATGCACAGAAATTTTTGGTGGGAAATTGATCTTTTTAGGCAAGGTCTTTTAAAAATAATGACAGGATGCAGCTTAGTTCCATTAGCCAAACGTGATAGAACAAGGGTAAAGTGTGTTTTTTTTGTTTTTTTCATTTCCTGCGGTTTTGAGAAAAATGTTTTTTTCTCCTTAACTTGCCATAGTTCTGTTGATTGGAAGATCAAAAGTCATGGCAGTTTCATCCATATTCTCAATATCTGCCAGGTCATAATTATAAATCCTTCTTTGTTTTATAATCAATGACTGGAATGACATACAGTAATTTTTTCTTCAGCGTCTTGTGGCAATTTCTGGTAAATCTTTGTGCTTTGTCTCAAACTTAGGCCAAACCTATTCAGGAAGTGGGTACACTATCCTGCTGATGCAGTAAATTTTTCAATGCCTGGTGCTTCATGTTTGTCATCCTTAGCCATTTGTGAAGCACGTATGCGGATTAACATGTGTGTTACACAGTAACCATTTTAACGACACTCCATAACCCATTTATGCAATTCACTCTCTAAAGCCCCATAAAAAGACATTAATCCACTACGAGCTTTTTTAGCTTTGGAATCTGTTCCAAGTCAGCCTTCATTTTCCGCCACTCCCTCACTTGCTTTTCGTCAACACAGAATTCCCTACTGTTATTGCTCTCTTCTGCTCTTGACACAACCTTCATTTTGAAACCAGCCTCATATGACCAGTGTTTTGGTTCAAGAGTATCCATTTCTAATAGGATTAAAAAACAAGACTTTGACAAAGAACTTTCATGGTAATGCAACCCCCCTCCGTGACGTGTTAGCCAGGAGGAGGAGGAGGGGTGCGGAGTCCGTGTGGGTGGTGGTTGCAGGATGTGAATTAACACAGAGACCAGAGGGGAGAGATGGAGGGCAGCCACAGACACATCCTTACCAGTTCAGCTGCTGGCATAAGTGAATCATTACGGGTGCTTCTGCGAATTGGAGCCATCCACGTTATAAGATGGCTTTGATTGGTTAGATGTGAGTAAGCAAACATTTGAACAAACATTTACTCTCGATTTGTTTCTCTGGTACCTCACTCCTAAGGTACCATAATGTGTTAGTCTGGGTACTTGAGATAAACAGATCCACAGAAACTCATGTATAAGAGTTTTATATAAAGGTTAACTGAACATCAAGAATACAACAACATAAATTTTCTGACTTATTTTCTTTTTAATTATATAGGCATTTTATTTTTGTATCTCATCAATATATTGGAATTTTGAAATGATTGATCCATTATTTTCTAACATTTTCAATAAAGATGTTATTAGAAAGTCAATATCACTTATTTTCTGAACATACAATCTTTTTCATGCATTAATCCTTAAGAGGTATATGGCTGCCATGTGGTACATGTATTTATTACATAACGATGTGTCAGCTTGCTTTTAAGGGCCTGTGGCAATCTGTGCTCCCATCAGTGATATTTCAATGTAGTTCCTTCTAAAATAGCAGAGGCTTCTTTCTAGAAAAACACAAACCACTTGTATTTTATGTGATACAGGAGAGGGAATTCAGTTAGTAAATCACTGCACAGGGAACTTCATACATATTGAGGTGGTAAAGTTGTCTATAGCCAGCTTACATAGAACAAAGTTCAATGTGCTGTGGTCCATCAAGGATACCACTGCCAGCCTGGTCTGAAATCAGGCACATAAGAACTTTTCTGTCTTGTTTTCTTTTCCTCAGGAAGTAATTATTCTCATGCACTATACAATGGATGTAAATCCTACTATAAACCACAGTTCCCGATATCATGTCTAACACACTACTGCTGTTAGGGAATAAGAGTTGGACATGCTTACCTGAGTCAGAGATAATCAGCCATGTATATTTCAGTATCCTAACATATCTGAAGTAAGTTTTCCATTCTTGGCACTAGGGTAATCTATATATGGCCATGTTTCAGTGGTAATTGTCCCTTAGTGTATAATGGGGCTCAAAGTTTCTGATCCAATCAGGAGAGTCTTGATGCTCCATTCAAGATCCTGGCTTTATTTTATTTTGAATTTCTTAGGTCTCAACTTGTCCCCAATTTTTTTTATCATCACTTCTACTTAGTTCTTGGATACATGCATTATATTCGTAAAAGAGAGGGGTACCACATCATCTATTGGAATTTCTCCATCCTAAACCTGTAAAATATTTGGATCCTTTCTCCTGACAGACAAATCACCTATCTTTCTTGTAAGGGAGATTCCCAACATTGCAATGGTCTTTGTCTTTTTACTGTTCTAGTGTGTGAGGAGAGGTCAAACACTTACAGATATCCTCCCCAGGGCAGTTAGTCACCAGACTACAGGGTAGGTCTCTAGGGCAGTTAATCAACCAGACGATATGGCAGGCCTGACTCCCTGCTACTGGGGACAATAAACTATTCCTCCTTGAGGCCTGTGACCAAGCGTTCTCACCCTACCAATAATGATCTCTATCAACTGAGTCACTGAACAGGCCAAACTGACTCTGTGACATGTATTGCATGTATGACCCTAGACCACCCCTTCTCATTACCTATGGCATAACCCCTCCCTGCGATTTATGTACTCATCTGAAATTAGGGGGCTTGCATGTCCCCAGAGAATATAAGAAGCCTGGGCTAGCATTAAAAAAGGACTATCTCCCTCCACGAGGACCATCGAGAGGAGCTGAGATGAGCATGCTACCATGAATAATTGGCTCCATTTACTTCAATACTTCACTTCTATCTCTCATGCTCTCTATAACTTTACTATGATCTTTACTTATTATCTCTGTACAATTGCACCTACCGGGCCCGTAATGATGTGTTAGGGGCTGACTTCCCCTGACACTAGTGAACAAACACTTGGTATACTTTTTGATATGTATGTGTGTGGGTTACTGACATATGATCATTTTTTTCTCATTAAAAAATGTATCAGGTTAAGAAGTTCATGTGTCTTAGTTAAGAGACGTGTGTAAAATAAATATAAATTCTTATTTTATTAAAGAAATTCTCCACTCAACATGGCTCTCTAATACTTACAACTCAGGGGAAAACACGGCTTGTATATAGAAACTCCTAGTGAACTCGATCAATTTCAAGCAGAATTTAACAGGTAGGTGGAACTGAGCCTTGGGAAATCAGATGCTTGAAATGAACTCTGGGTGCTTCAATACTATTTTGACTTAAAAATCATTTTTATAAAAGCCTCCCAGACCCCAGAGAACATGAAATGCAGTATAGCAATCAACCTCAGTGGTTTCCAGTCGTCAGCTTAGTTGATTTACCTCATGACCTCCCCCTGATTAACCCCCCATGGCCCCCAACAATCACACTTCCATTCCTATGGCCTATTTCCTCCCTGGGACCCCTGATTAAGGAGGAAAAGCATGGCAGGGCACAGAATTCTCATATTTACTATTTTCCATATGACAGTCCTTTAAAGCAGGGAACCAGATTGTCAACAAAACAAGAAGTCTTTGTTGTAAACCCAGTAACATGGATCTGCTTGGCTCTCTATATATGATATAGTGAGTCGATAAATCATTCTGGTAGATTACAAGATATACTTTTCATATCCTCCATACACCACTACCTCAAGACTCGCTCCCCATTCTCAGTCAGACACTTTAACACAGACGAACAAGTACTAGCACACCTCTTAAAATTCCCTTTTCCAATTTATCAAAAATCATTCCTAACCAGAAAACCATTTGTGATTAATACTGTCATATAAACCTTACTTTTTGTATAGCTCAAGTACTCTATTTGAACATTTCAAATCTATTCTTGCCATCCACCCAAACCTATCAGTTCTTCATCATCTCCACACAATATAATTTTCAACTATTACCTGATCTTTCTCCTCTAACCCAAAGAGTCAACCCATTTCCCTCTACACAACCCAGAACACTGCACATCATCCACTACTGGAGCACTATGCCAAACAAGCAACAACCAAAAGCATTAATCATTAAAAAAAATCAAGATAACTTCAAGCTTAGATCACAAAAAAACATTGTTGAATGAGGGGGGTCAGAGCAGAGACCCCAAACCCGCGTGCAGACAGTGGGACATCCCTTCACAGAAGGGTCACAAGAAAGGGATGAGGCAGGCAAGGTGCAGTTTAGCACCCATGAAATATACTAGTTCTCGGGTTCCGTGTGACTTCCTCCCCACTATCATGACCCCAGTCCTTCCTTGCACTGTGGGCTAGACCAGAGGATGTGCAAAGTTACAGGTAAGAGCTTAGGACACAAAATCCAGGAACAGAAATGTAAGTAGCGATCCCAGGAGGACAGGGGGGAAGGTGGGGAAAAGGGGAGGAAAGGGAAACCGATTGCAATGATTGACACATAACCACACAAATCCACATACCAAGGGGACAAACAACAGAAACCATGGAAGCAGAGAGACAGAGGCCAGTGTAAGATAAGAAAATAATTTATAATTTATCAAGGGGTCATATGGTAGGGGGAGGGAGGGAAAAAGGGGCTGATAGCAAGGGCTCAACTAGAAAGTAAATGCTTAGAAAATAATGTTGGCAACATGTACAAATATGCTTGATGCAATTGATGTTAGATTATTATAAGAGCTGTAACAGCCCCCAATAAAATAATCTTTTAATTTAAAAAAAATCAAGATAACCAAAAGCCATCAACTGAAGATTACCCCAACCAATGGAATTCACACAAAAAAAATCACCCACTGAATTACCCCAAAGCGAATACAGAAGAATGATGTTTAGGATCATATAAGAGATTTGGGGGTAAATCTTGAAAACAAAGGTAGAAATTGAGATTCTAAGCACCTCACACACAAAAGAAACCGAGAAGTTAAACAACGAGATAACAGAAAATATATGTTACAAAAACTGACTCTTCTTGCTCTTCATCGCATCCATTTCCCTCATGATACCTGATTTCCTGCGATCTAGGGGGAAAAGGAAGCCTGCTTTCTCACTTGTGGGTACCAGCCTGCTCTGTTATCACTGAGTCCCTTCCCAGCCCCTCCCAGGCACAGAACTTCACTAGACCTTGCTCTGAAATCACCATATACCAGGCAAGGAACAACCGATGTGCCCTGTGGGTTGACAAGAACACAAAGCAATGACTTGTCTACTCTGTGAAGTCAGAGTAGTGACAACTCACACTATGTTGTTTGGGGACCACTTGCTCACACGTGTAGGCTGTGTAGACCCTGTGGAGAACTGAGACAGAGCTTACCTGTGACAAAACCTCAGTCATCTTGGGAGGCCTCTACCAGCTTGCGAAGATGGATCCCCTCTGAGAAACCCTCATGGAGTCACTGGTTCCATGACCACTGCAACTATGCATGCCCCCTCTGACCATGAGGGACATGAACTCAGGTGCTAAGGCAAGTCATTCTGGGGCAAGATGGTAATTACATGTTCTAAAGTAGGAGCAGTACAGTCTACCTGAGTTCATAGGGTTTGCAGAAGAGTTGCCTCTGATAGAATGGACTTGCTCCTCCACCTTGTTGTCTATCTTCAATGGTGCCTTAGGCACAGCAGGTCACTGACTGGGACCAGCCATGGAAGGACACTAATCATTGGAGGTGGGCACTTTGCAGCTGTGCTCACCCTGCCCCAATAGTTCATAGGTCAGGAGAAGTTTATGGGTCATGCTGGCTGGCAGCTGGGCTCAGGCTCAGGCTCTGAAGCTTGAGTAGAGCTGGGGCTTCTCCCTTGGTCTCACAAACATGCAGAACCCACCCAGTCTCTGTGAGGACTGGCCCCTGGGTCATTAAAGAGTGTGAGGGACTCCGTCTGGGCTTCACCATGAAAGGAAAACCTTAGGAGGGCTGCTGCCAAGCACACAGTCTGAGGCCTTCTAGAAGAAAGCCAAGCCTGTCGGACTTCTAAGCTTCGGGGACCCAGGTGGTCTCCAGGAGCAGATTCAAAAGCCAGGACGGACAGGGCACTTGGGCAATGGCCAGCCCCACTGAATCAACACAAAGGACAATCTGCAATGCAACCCTATTTTCATACTCGATCACAACCTTTTTGTTTTTCCTTTTTTAGAGCTGAGTTTGATACATGTAAGCAATGATCTTTGTATCTTTCAAAATCTGTGCCTATTTTACATATCTGGTAAAAGCTACATGAAGTTTACTTAATCTATTTTAAAATTCTATTTCTACAAAGTACAGAAAGAGAACAAAAAAGCAAATTTATGCTGTTCAGAGTCAGGAATGGTTGGGGACCTGAATGGGTTCTATGTACAGTTAGTGATAATACATTGAGCAATACACTCAAATATATGTGCACTTTTCTGCTTGTATATATTGTTTCAAAAAAGAATTAAAAAAACACAACCAAATAAAACTAATTCCAGAGAAGAGAGCAGTGTTGGTGGGACAGAGTCAGAACAGCCCTGAAGGCTGTAGGTGGTGGACAGGAACCCTAGGCTCTTCCAGAACAAGGCAGTGTGTGTGTGGATGGGGTGTGGGGTTGGGCTGAGCAGAGCCATTAGTTACCAGGAACTGAAAGCTGTTTGCGGGTGTTCACAGAAACTGGCAACTCTAACAGATAGCATTCTTCTGATGCTGATTCGTACCTCTGAGAGAGTGAACCTTTATGTGGAGCAGCCATGGATATCAGAGGAGCAAAGAGGAGCAGCATGTCAGTGCAGCATGATTAGGGGAAGTGCCAGGAACCACTCTTCAAGGTTCCACACAGGGTGGAAGATGGGCCCTGAGACCTGGAAGGTGGCCCACCGACTGGAGGGTGTGGAAAACATCCATCAAAAGCAAGAAAAAATGATAACAGCCCAGAACCAGAACGCCCTGCATATTTGTCTATCTTCTGCAACTCGAGCAGCTCTTGAGGACAAGAACATACACTCGAAGAGCATCTGTCTTGTGTAAATGTAGGGACTTACAACCCAGCTGAACAACTTCTATAGAGATAGACTTAATCCCAGTACATGAGAGAAAAAGCATGGTTATTCTTAGCATCAGCAACTAGAATAGTTCATATGGTAGTTGATTTATATTCAAGACAACCTAAGTATTAGCATTTTTCCCTGATTACAGGGCACATTAAAGCACAGAGATAGTAAATAAATCATCCATTGTCACTGAACATGGCCCCAGAATGATTTACAGATCCAGGCCTGGGCCGCAGAATCAGACACCCATGACAATTTGCTGTATTGATTTTTCTAGGCTCATAATGGATGTTGACAGAAAAGGGATTATTGAGTTATACTTGACTTTTTATTCATTTCTAATGATGCAAATACTTCATCTCCATAACAGAGAAGCAAACAATTCATCATCTATAAAACTCAAGTCAGAAATGTGTAAATGTACACCTGGCAGAAGCTGACACCATGTCTTACAAGTCTTGCCAGTCTAGGTCAAATGTCTGGACTAGCATGAGTATCTTTTAATAAAAGCTTGAGTTTGTACATGCCTCCCTATTTCCTCAATGACTTTTAGTTGTTTACTTAATTTCTACCACTAGATTGCATGCATATTTATGAAGATGGTATCCATTCAGAGGAGCTGTGACAAGCTCTTTGAGGACATGCATGAGTGGTGGGCACCCCAATTCCTCCAACTCTGCATCAGGCCCTGGCAGTACAGTCAACAAAAGGGGTTAGCGCCACAACCCTCAGGGACTGTGCGGACTGGGAACAGCACAATGGTCCACCCTGAAAGTCTTTGCGGCCTCAGAGGTAGCTGGATCATGACCACGACAGACAGTGCAGGCTCACCGACCTGCAAGGTATAGCTGATTCCATGTCAATCTGTATTTCTTGAACAGTGTGTGCCTAAAGACACCCCTATAGTCAATCTCTGTATCCAAAGTAGGATCACAGTGACAAATTCTGCAAAGATAGTCCAACTGTAGCACAGAACTAGAGGCACAACTGTTTGTCTCTTTTCTGCAAACCAACCAGATCCCCATATATAGGACCATAAACTGCACCTCTAAACAGCCTGAACCTCTCTCTGTATATGCCTTACCTCACTCCAAGTCACACTCTGCCCTTGAGACTGCTGAGACCAGCTAGGAAATGTAGGGAGAAAAATCTGTGGAGAAAAGTAGGAAATGTGTATCAGGATGCATAGGATAATACATATTTCAGGACACATTTCCCACACATACCACAACTCTCAGGAATGTGTGGGAAACGTGTTAGGAAAAAATGTGGGAAATGTCTGTCAGGAAATATGTGGGAAATGCCTGTCGAGGGATGTGTGGGACACATGTAATATTTTAGAAAGCATCTGCCATGTTTCCTGTGGGATATATCTATTGGAATTCCTGTGGGAAACATCTGTTAGGATACATACAGGAAACATCTGTCAGGAAAAAAGGGTAAATATCAGCCAGGAGAAATGTGGGAAATATCGGTTCAGGAGACTTGGGAGCACATCTGTCAGGAGATATGTGAGACATGCATGTGTAATACCTTTAGGAAACATCCTTCATTTTTTATGTGGGAAAAATCCGCCAGAATTTATATGGGAAGCATCAGTTAGTATGCAAGAAGGAAACCAGTCAGGACACATGGTAAATATCAGTCAGTAGACATATGAGAAACATCCGTCGAATCATGGGGTAAAATGTTAGTCAGGAGATGTGGGAAATATCTAGCGGGAGACATGTGAGAAGATCCTGCCAGGATACATGTGGGAAACATCTTTTAGGATCAATGTGGGAAACATTTGCCAGAAGATATGTGGGAAACCCCTGTCAGGAGATATGTGGAATACACATGTCACCATACCTTTACAAAGCATCTGTCATGTTTCATGTGGAAAGTATCTCTCCAAATTCATGTTGGAATACTGTCTCAGTACAGATGCAGAAAACATATACACATCAGTCAGGAGACCTGTGGGAAACATATGACAGGAGATATGTGGGAAACAGTTATCATTGATGTGGGAAATATATGTCAAATATGTCAAAATTTATGTGGGAAATGAGTCAGTATACATGGAGGAAATATCTCTCAGGATATATGTGGTATATATCAGTCAGGAGATATGTGGGAAACATATGTCTGGAAATATTTAGGAAATCTCTGTGAAGAAACGTGGGGAGCATCTGTCAGGATACATGTGAAAAATATGTCAGGAAATATGTGGAAAACACCTTTGAGCAGATATGTGGAAAACAAATGCCAGGATATATGAGGCACACACATGTGGCAAAACCGACAGAAATCATCTGCCACGATTCATGTGGGAAATATCTCTCGGAATTAATCTGGGAAACATCTGTCAGGAAACACGCAGTAAATATCAGTCAGGAGACATGTGCAAAACATCTCTTGGAAGATATGTGAGACTATTCTGTCAGAATACACATGGGAAACATCTGTCAGAATACATGTAGGAAACATGGAAGGAGATATGTGGGGAAATGGTGTCATAATACATGTGGAAAACATCTCACAGTATAAATGTGGGAAAGATCTGTCTGGGGATATGTGGAAAACACCTGTCAGGATATATATGGGATATACATGTGGTGATTTATTTAGAAAGCATCTGTCATGCTTCACGTGAGAAATGTATCTCAGAATTTATCTGGGAAAAACACCTGTCAGCATCTATGTATGAAATATCTGTCAGAAAATATGTGGTAAATATCACTCAGGAGACATGTGGGAAACATTTGTCTGGAGACATGGATAAACAATTGTCAGGAGATGTGTGGGATACACATGTCATGATACCTTTAGAGAATGTCTCTCATTTTTCATGTGGGAAATATGTCAGAATTCAAGTGGGAAAAATCTGTGTGTGTGTGTGTGTGTGTGTGTGTGTGTGTGTGTGTGTGTAAAGATGCTGCTGGGGCTCCCAAGCCTTAGCTAACAATGTCTCCCTGCAGCAACTTAGAGCAATCGACTTAGAGTCTAATCTGCTTCCAGGTGGACTAAACCAAGGATGGCTACATTATGTTGATTTACTAATCATGCTGAAGGAGTTACAGATAACTGTGATTTAACTGCTTTATTTCCCAGCTCTCAGGACCCAGGTGTGGCAGATAATTCAAGGTGCTGAAATTGGGGTATATCGATCTCAGATCAGGTTGTGCTGTGTGGAAAGACAGTGGATCATCCATGCTTGGATGTTTTCTGTGTCCTAAAGGTAAGAGACCCTGGAACCTGGGCAGGGGGACCTATCTTAAGACAGGTACTCTCAGCCAGTAAATATGTAAGACAGGCTCAAGGAGTGTGGGGATTAGACCAGCTATCCCGCATCAAGCTGGGTCCGAAATGAGGCGTGCGGATGAAAGGAAAAGAAAGAGATATATACAAAGTATGGGATCGGGAGAACTCCACTCTGATGGAATGGAGTCTCGTGTATATTTGAAGCTTGGTTTTTATACTCTTCTTACACAAGGGAATTGGTTACAAAACAAACATCAAAGAACTTAAACATTCCTAAACTCTTATCTATGCAAATGTTACTTAACTAGTCACAGTTTCTTAACCTTAGAATAAAAGCACTAGGTTCAAAGACAATCACACAGATATGCAAGATTCAAGAGAGCCTCAAAGAGATCATAAATAACTGAGTTATCCCTCAATGCTTTTAGCAGCAAAGTCACAAATAACAGTCATTTCACAATGCTTTTGTCTGCAGAGATGCAGGGAACTAAATAGTCACCCATTAGTAAACACCT
Organism: Tenrec ecaudatus; assembly: GCF_050624435.1. Lineage (NCBI taxonomy): Eukaryota > Metazoa > Chordata > Mammalia > Afrosoricida > Tenrecidae > Tenrec > Tenrec ecaudatus. Next base: position 106,178,271 of record NC_134544.1, read on the forward strand.
TGATCAGCCAAATGCTTCCTACATATCCCCCTTCTATATTATTAAAAATGAGCAAAGCAGGACTGCGTCTGTACTTCCAGTCCTCCAGACTTTGCGGAGGGGGGTAACTCCATGAACTCGATTCAACTCAAGGCTGTTCAGATGAACTTATGCAGTAACTCATGCTAGCATTATTTGAAGATATTGCAGACAAGGTAGTAAAATGCAAAAAACTTCCAAAAATTAATAATAATAATAACATATTCCTTATATTCATGCAGAAACAACCCAGGGTTAATTATCTTATTGTTAAGCAAGCACATTTGATACACATAGCAACTCTGTCTTCTGCCAAGTTAGACATCCTTGAGAAAATTAAAACACCTCTTTTTCCAGACCTTGCATACTTTCTTGTTCTTGACAGTCTGTTCAAAACTTTAAATTACAGAAGAAATCAGCAAATACTGACACAAGTCATGAGAATTTTCATCCGTTTTAAGGCTGAGTCTTAATGACCTTCAACATCTTTCTCCCCTCCCCCCTTTTTTATATACTTTTGGCAGGGAATATTACTATAGATCGTGATGATTAACATTTCCTTACAGTCTGAAGGAAGTGTCCATAAGCTTCACATTTCCAAAGTAGTCTCTATTTTCCATTCGTCAGTATTTTTTTGAGTATTGTCCTGTTTGCTGGACCAATCGATGATATATCTCTCTTTTGTGATGTTATATGGTATGGGCTTGTCCATGAGGACACGATCTCCACAATATGGTTTTATTATTCTTTTTAGTCTCTAGTCCACAAGAAGAAAAAGACTGCGGAGTGGATGAGATTACATTTCCTTCACCTTGTACAGGGAGGGAGGGAGTCATTAATCCACACTATGATTTCCAGACCTCCCAGATAGCAGGATGTAAGAGTGGTGGATCAGGAACTTAAGCGGAATACTGCTCACTGTGTGAAGTCCTCAAAGCACTTGGAGGCAAATTACCATCTGCATGGTTTCCAAACTGCACCAACTTCTCTGGCAGTCACCTTGCTCCATCAGCATCCTGTGGGAAAAACACAAACATGCCCTTGCCCCCAAATCAGGAGGGAGCTGGCTTTTGCTATTTTCCATTAAGTAGATCTTTCCATTTTACATATGCTTTGTCTTTATGTTTAGGAATCTTTTTCCAAAGGCAGTTAGCAGCAGACTGACTGTGTATATCCAAATTTAAAATTTTTTAAATAAATAAAGTATGATTACTTAAATTGCAAGGAGTGGAAGGGCATATCTCCCCCTTTTTCATTTTTTTAAATGTCGCTTAATAGTCCCATTAGCAGGTTCCTTGAGGATTAGAAGAGATTCCAGTTATGTGTTTAATTCAAAAAGTGACACAAAATTGAGTAAATGCTTTACTAATATAAGCAGATCCATTATCTGTCTTTAAGCATTTAGGTACACAAATTATAGCAAAACAACGTAACATGTGTTGAATAACTAAAGACGTTTTTTCACCAGTCATAGGAGTGGCCACAATAAATCCAGAATAAGTGTCCACCATAACGTGCAAATAACCCGATTTACCAAATGAAGGAATGTGAGTAACATCCATCTGCCAAAGATGTAATTGAAAAACTGCTTTGACTGCATGTAGCTCAACTAAGTGCAGATTGAGCTGGAAAATTTTTAAACATAGTATATTCTTTATAAGAAATAGCTGCAGTTCCAATGGAGGAACCATCAGTAAATATTGTAAGGATATGAAGTAAGGGTTTATTTTTATAAATACTGGGGAAAATAAATAAATGTTTTTTAACAAATTGTAATAATTTATCTGGAGGATAAATATTGTACACCAATCTACAAAACTCAGCAAATGCTAATTCCCATGAAATCACAACTTTCCCATAACCAAGAAGTTTTGGGTCTGTCATAAGGTATGACTATAGAATTAGGATCTTTTCCAAAATATTTAACAGACTCAGATCTATCTTTCATCACGAATTCGGCTATTATTTTAAAATAAGGATTTAGAATTCTTTTTCTTGAAGAAGCTAAATATACCTACAATAATGGTCCTTCCTGCCATAACACACCAGATGTAAAAGTACCAAGGTTTCCCATAATTAATGTACATAATTTGTTGTTCTAGAATACGTAAATTTACTAAATTTAAGGTTTGTTCTGCTAATGGGTAAATCTTCCGAGTCGAATTTGGATTAGGATCTCCTTTTAAAACATCAAACAAAGGCTTAAGCTCTCCAGTACTTATTTTTAAATATGGTCTAAGGTAATTAAAATCTCCTAATAATTTTTGAAAATCATTTAAAGTTTGTAAGTGATCTTTTCTTATTTCTATCTTCTGAGGTATCACAAAACCTTTCTGTAAAATATGTCCTAAATACTTGTAAGTTTCAATAACTTGTACTTTTTCTTCTGCTATAACTAAAGCCTTTTTAATGCTTCTTGTAATAAGTAAAAAATAAAGAGAACCACCTTTTGGTCCCTATGAGCCATCAAAATATCATCCATATAGTGAATTTTATACACCGATGTTTCAGAAGTTCTTACTGACTTTATAGCTACAGTTATAAACTTTTGACATAAGGTGACGCTATTAGACATTCCCTTACATAAGACTCTCCACTGATAATGCTCCATACGTTCTTTAAAATTAACACTAGGAACACTAAAAGCAAATCTTTTATACTCTTTGGAATCCAAGGGAATGGTATAAAAACAATCTTTTAAATCTAAAATGATCTGATATGTATTGGCTGGAATAGCAGAGGGGGAAGGGAGCCCAGGCTGCAGGGCTTCCATAAATTCCATAATATCATTAATCCTACTTTACTGATTTTCCTTGCAAAGCAACTGCTATAGCAAGCCCTGAGTACAGAAAGGTTTAATGTCCCGGCATAGTCTGATATAATCAGACAACTTGCTCTTTATTCTAAAAGGTCTTAGCACTACTTTGCATTTTAAAAGCCAATTGTTTAATTTTAATACAATTCCTGATTTTAATTACACAAAAGGATAAAAAATTAGCACATACTTGAAGGTTACACATCCTACAAATGATGGCAATATTTTCCTTGAGAGAGTAGTTTCATTGGTATAATTATTTGTTAAATACTCAAAAAAGACAACTTTAAGCAGTAATAAACACAAGCAAAAGTGATTCTACCCTTAAACTAAACACTTAGAAAACCCGTTTTGCACATACAACTGAAAGAGTATGTAATACTTACACACACACACACACACACACACTTTGTTCACACAAACAGCTTATATTTGCTGTATTTTGAAAACTCTCAAGAAATTGATTTTCACAAGTCATCTCTTCCGGACAAACACGCTTGAGCCAGCTGTTATTAGTCTCCTGCCCAAAACACATTCTCTCCTATCGTGGCTTCTACTAACTTCATAGTAAAATGAGCCACAGAAACATATTGAGAACAAGCAGTTTTTAAATCTTACAGTTTCGAATGAAATGGGGGGAACATTCGCCCGTCCTTGAGCATTCTGTCCTCTAACTGGATAACATCCTGGATTTCCTAAATTTACTCCCTGTTATGTTGCTAATGACTCATACTCTTGCTCCCAGTCTACGGCCTTTGTTTCATCCCAGCAGGACTTCAGAGTCTCCTGCAAGGGGTCTCAGGTTGAAGCTTCTCAGAAAAGGCAAAAATTCCTACGTCTTCATCATAATAACAATGTACTAACTAGTCCTCCAACTGCTCCGACTCCTCCTCTGACTGCTCAGCATGCCAGGATCAAGGGGTTCCTCATCCTGGCTTTCAAAAGCCTCAGATTCACTTTCCAGTGGCTTCAGTGGTGGAGGGGGAGGAGCTGGAGGCTCAGCAGCAACTTTTCTTTCAATTTTGTTTGAGCATGCAAACAAATTATTCTCCCCCCCACCCCCCAGAAGTCCCTCATGCCTAGCTAAATTCCACAGACTAAACGTGTCTCTGGGAACCTTACTAGGTCCATTAGCAATATCTTTCAACAGTTGCCCTATTTTTTGCCAAGTTACAATATTTACAGTCCCTTCCTCAGCAAACCAAGGACATATCTTAACCACAAAATCTGAAAACTTCTCTAATCTTTGGTAGTTTATTTTTGTTCCTCTGGCTTTTAACATATTTTGAAGCATATTTACATACATACATACATACATTTACTAGAAACCTGTCCCATCATTTATTACGCCCGACTTTTCACCACTTACCCTTAATTTTCTCTGTAAAGATTCACGACCTTGCTTCTCAGTGGTGTCCATCACGAGATCCTTTGTTTTCAAAGCCCCACGTTGGGCGCCATTAATTCGGGGATTAGACCAGCTATTATGCATCAAACTGGGTCTGAAATGAGGCGTGCGGATGAAAGGAAAAGAAAGAGATATATACAAAGTATGGGATCAGGAGAACTCCACTCTGATGGAATGGAGTCTCGTGTATATTTGAAGCTTGGTTTTTATACTCTTCTTACACAAGGGAATTGGTTACAAAACAAACATCAATGAACTTAAACATTCCTAAACTCTTATCTATGCAAATGTTACTTAACTAGTCACAGTTTCTTAACCTTAGAATAAAAGCACTAGGTTCAAAGACAATCACACGGATATGCAAGATTCAAGAGAGTCTCAAAGAGATCATAAATAACTGAGTTATCCCTCAATGCTTTTAGCAGCAAAGTCACAAATAACAAGTCATTTTGCAATGCTTTTGTCTGCAGAGACACAGAGACGCAGGGGACTAAATAGTCACCCATTAGTAAACACCTTGATCAGCCGGATGCTTCCTACAAAGGAGGAACATTGCATTTTGCCTCTGGAAATCCCTGGGGTTGAACTCAAAGGTATTAATTTCCAGGCCAGCATCAGAGAGAGTGTGGCCTGCTGTTGTTATCAGGAGTAACTCTTCGAGGACTTAGGTCTTCAGAAGTGGAGAGCCCCAGTGTGCTGTGAGTGGGAGTTCCTGTCACTGGACACACAGGGTGTCCCTGGAATTGACCCCTTTCCAGCTTGGGGGTGAAGATAGCACTCCTACTTGCAGTATGTCTTGTGAGCTTAAGATTTTAGCTCACGGGAATTTCCAAGAGACATGGACCCAAATATTTTTTTATTTAAATAATTTTATTTGGGCTCATACAACTCTTATCACAATCCATACATAAATCAATTGTGCAAAGCTCTCTTATACATTCGTTGCCCTCATCATTCTCAAAATTTGCCTTCCGCTTGGGTTCCTGGAATCAGCTCATTTTCCTTTTTTCCCTCCCCCTCCCTCATAAACTGTTAATAATTTATGTTATTATTTTTTATCTTATCTTAAAGTGCCTGGTGTCTCCCTTCACCCACTTTCCTGTTGTCCATCCCCCAGAGAGGAGGTTATAAGTAGATCTCTGAGATCGGTTACCCCTTTCTAGCCCACCGTCCCTCCTGGTATCACCACTCTCACCCTTGGTCTTGAGGGGTTTATCTGTCCTAGATCCCCTGTGTTTCCAGTTCCCATCTGTACTTCCTTATTGCTACACTGAACCCTGAGTGAATCATCTCCTCCCTACTACCCCTCTGTAAGGAATGCCCAGTTGTCTACAGATGGGCATTGGGTCCCCATTACACGCTCCCCTCATTCATGATTTTAATTTTTCCCCTGCCTTTATGGCTTGAAACCTGATCCCCTAGGCCCTTCATGATCACACATGTTGGTGTGCTGCTTCCATGTGGGCTTTGTTGCTTCTGGGCTAGATGACCAATTGTTTACTTTCAAGCCTTTAAGTCCCCAGATGCTATATCTCTCAATAGCCAGGCACCATCAGCCTTCTTCACCACACTTACTTATGTATACACTCGTCTTCAGCATTTATGTGGGGAAGGAGATCACACAATGGTCGTTTTTGTTCCTTGGTGTCTGCTACCTGATCACTTCAACACCTCGTGTTCACATAGGCTGTGTGCTTCTTCTCTGTGGGTTTTGTTGCTTCTGAGCTAGATGGCCGCTTGTTTGTCTTCAAGCCTTTAAGACCCCAGACACTATATCTTTTAATAGCCGGGCACCATCAACTTTCTTCACCACATTTGCTTATGCATGTGTCTGTCTTCAGCAATCATGTTGGGAAGGTGGGTATCATGAAATGACCGTTTAGCTGAGCAAGGTGCTCTTGTATTGAGGGAATCTCGGCAAGGAGGCCCAATGTCCACCTGCTACCCTACTACTGAACCTATAAATATATGCAAATAGGTCTATTTCCCCCATATTCATAAATATATTTACATATGTACATGTCTGTATTTACGCTTATATGTATGCCCTTTGCCTCCTACTCCTTTCCTCTATTTCCTTCTATTTCCTTATGTTTTGCTCCTGCCCCACTACCATGTGCAGCCTTCATTCTGGCTTCAGTAATTCCTCTGTTACCTTGCCCCTGGTCACTCCCTACCAGTCCTCCCATCCACTCCCTCCACTGGTTTTGAACCATTCGTTCCCTTGTCCCTGGGTTGGCCAACACCTCCTCCCTTTCCCTACCTCCCACACTCTCATGTCCCTCCAGGACAGTTGGTTCCATTATTTTCTTCTTACATTGTTTGTCCATACTATTTTATCTAGGTGGACCTGCAGATATAGTAATATATGCATAAAAATGTGAATGGCTTTGACAGCACCAAAGTGGTACATAAAAACATGGCATCTACGGCAAAAACACCAACAATCTACCAAACAAAAAAACCACTGACATACAAAATTTAAGAAAAAAAAAGCAAAAAACAAAAAGACAGCAAAAAAAAGAAGCCTGTTATTAGTTCAAGGTCTGTTTGTTGACCTTTAGGAGTGTTTTCCAAACAAGTCTGATGGGGTGCCATGTCTTGGCCCCAAAGTCCATCCTTTATACTCTGTTGGGACCTCCTTGCTCTGCTTACTCCATCTCTCCATTGCATGCCCCGTGTTTTGCCTCAGTGTGATGAGGTCAGCTCAGTCGCACATCCCCCACTGTGTCTCAGGTGCTGTCCCGTGTAGGATATTCAGCATATTAAGGTGTAAGGGATAATGGTTTGGGAGCTGGAGATTAGCAGTTAATGGTTAGAGAGTTTAAAGCCAAAAGTTATTGTGTTTTAAAATGTAGCCTACAACTTTAAATATATTTATTAACTGTAGTATTTATGGTATATTTGGAATCTTGTTATGTAAAATATCATTAATTTATGATTATTAGAGGAATTAGTATTTCTTCTCTTTGGAAGCCTCTTTTCTTTTAAAAAGTATTCCTTTTATGATTGGTCTATCTAGAAAATACTATAGAATTTTTAATATGATATTTAAAATGGAAATGTATGTTTGTCCTGTTTCTTAAGTGGGGTAGGGTATTTCCTCTAGGAGTGAATATTTGCTGATGAGTTTTTTAATGAATATATTAACACATTGAACTATACTTGCTTCATGTTACAGTTGTATTTTTTTCCATGAAAAGCCTTTGAATTTTTTAAAATAAATTATTTTACTGAGGGCTCTTACAGCTCTTATTATAATCCATATATCAATTGTGTCTAGCACATTTGTACATATGTTGCCATCAGCATTTTCAAAATATTTTCTTTCTACTTGAGCCCTTGATATAAGTTCTTCTTTTCCCCCTTCCTCCACCACCTTCCCACGCTCGTGACCCATTGATCAATTTTAAATTATTATTGTTTTCATATTTTACACAATCTGTTATTTTCTTTCACCCACTTTCTGTTTTTCATCCCATGGGGGGTGTTATATGATTAACTTTGAAATTGGTTCCCCTTTCTCACCCTTCTGGCCCCACCTTTCCCCTACCTTCATAGTATCAGTACTTCCATTATTGTTCTGAGGGGTTTATCTCTCCTGGATTCCATGTGCTATGTTGAGAGCTCTTATCTGTACCAGTGTACATGCTCTGGTCGAGCCACATTTGTAATGTAAAACGGGGGTCATGATAGTGGGGTGAGCAAGCTTTAAAGAACTAAAGGAATGTTCTGTGTTCTATCAGTGTTATACTGCACCCTGGCTGGCTCATCCTTTCCTTGTGACCCTTCTGTGAGGGGATGTCCAATTGTCTATAGATGGGCTTTGGGTCTCCAATTGGACACCTTTTGTTCCCATCGATATGATTGTTTGTTTGGGGTCTTCTGATACCTGATCCCATGAACTCCTCGTGACAACACAGGCTGGTGTGCTACATCCATGTGGGCTTTGTTGCTTCTCAGATAAATGGCCTCTTGTCTAACTTCAAGCCTTTAAGATTCCAGATGCTATATCTTTTGATAGCCATGCACCACCAGCTTTCTTCACCACATTTGCTTATACATCCTTTTTGATTTAAGTAATCCTACTGGGAAGATGGGAATCATAGAATGCCAGGTTATTAACTTGCATTGAGGGAGGACTTGAGTAGAAGCCAATGCCTTTGACTTTTTAAATGTTCCTATTTTGTTTTCTGTGCCTACTTAGACAGTTGACCCTCTTTTCTGTCAGTGGGTTTATTACAGTGCTTATTTTCCATGTAAAATATGCTCTGGGACAAATTTCAATTCATCATGGTATATAATCATTTTAATATGTTGTCTGAATCTGTTCCAAATATTTTAAAGAATTTTTAGTGTATATCCATTATCAGTATTGGGTTACAGTTTTCTTGCAGTATCATTATCTGACATTGGTGTCAGAATATTTATTGGTCTGATAGAAAGTATTAGTAACCAAGGGCTCAAGTAGAAAGAAAATGTTTTGAGAATGATGATGGCAACAACTGTACTAATGTGCTTGACACAATGGATGTATATATAGATTGTGATAAGAGTTGTATGAACCCCGCATAAAATGATTTTAAAAAAAGAAAGTATTGAAGTAGTGGTAAGTGTTGTCTCACAACCATTGTTATATTTACACTCAATTACTTGAACGTAAACTACCAAATAGTAAAGCAGTATTTATTCATACCATCACAGTACTCTGTATTAATCTTTAATCTATGGTCTGATTATGCTAGAAGTTTCTCCTGGAATTTTATTTCAACTCAATTGATTATATCCCTTGCAAGCAACCTAAAACTCATTGAACTACCATTGATCCCAGGCACTGGCTGAACCCTCTGATCTTTCAGCTGACTCCTCATTTTGGAAGACTACATGATTTACACTCCCCTTGACAGACAAATAGTCACTAACCCCCAGTTTGGGAAAAACAGGTGAGATCTATATTTTAAAAATGTGAAAAGAAGTCCCATTTTTAGCACTGTCATGTAAAGAATTGTCTTTTGATGCGAAGTTCATGAATTGTTCTCCTGCTGGGACCACACTTTACAAAAACACCTTGTTTTTGAAACATGATTAGATAGCAAGATAGAGTATCTTAGCAATGTCATCTTAATAAGCCTTGGTTTATTTTTTTTTAATTTTTACTACTTTATCAAAACATGTCCCTTAGGTGTGTAGGATTCCTTTTTAAAATTCTTTCCTAGAAACAATATACAAAGGAGAGGCACGTTGTCTTCCAGTCACTTCTGGAAGAGGCTTCTGGGGCTGAGAAGGAGCTTCCTTCTCATGGTGTCTCACTGGTTGTTTTTGGCCTTGGCGTGTATTAAGATGTGATATTTCAGGTTAGTCGACTCAGCAAACTTCTTGTTCACCTAGGACCTGTCTCCCGTGTGGATCTGCACATCTGTGCACAAACTGAAATCCAGGGGAAAACGCTTCCCACAGCCTTCCAACGTGCACTGAAAAGGTTTGTCTCTAGTACGAAGCAATTGGTGTTGTCTGGCTTTGAGCTCTTGACAAAAGCCTTGCCATACTCGGCACAGACGTGGACACGGGGCCGTGGGTGTGCAGGTGCTTCCTCCTGGCTGAGTTGTCCCTGAGCACCTTCGGGCAGCCTTTGTGAGGGCAAGCTATTGTTCTCGGAGCATCAGCTTCTTGAATTTTTCTTGGCTTCATTCTGGCAAATTCTGCCAGCTGTTCGGGGTCCAAGAGGAAGATGCCAGGGATCCCTCCAGGCGGGAGCATCTTTCCCGTCATGTACTCCGAGTAGTCAGGAGGGGAGTTCTCCCCAATGATCTGCTCCCCAACCAGTCTCATGGTCAAGACCTTTTTTCATCTGACTACCATAGAGTGACGGAGAACGGGTCCTCCAGCATCTTGAATGATCTGCACCTGCTTCTCCCACTTCTTGTTGCCCGCATCACCCCCGCCGCCCGACGAGAGCTGTCGCTGCCGCCGCCTCCACGGTGACCAGGTCTGCTCGATGTAGTCCTCATCGTCCTCGTTGCCAACGCTGGCCGGCGCTGGAACTGGGATTGGGATCTGGCCCTCGAAGCCTTCCTCTGCGCCCACCACCAACTGCACCAGGATCGCCTCCTGGTGGTGGTGCACCTGGCTCAGGTCGTCGGTGACCTGTGACCTTAGCGACCCTTGGCCATAGTGCGATCATGGGCGGCGGCGGTGGTGGTGGTGGTGGTAGCTGGCGTGCCCATGGCCACCCCCACCACTGTGGTCGCCCCCCGTCCTTGTCCTCTTCGCCCACCACCATGGTCACGATGGTCTCCACCGGGATGGTCTCCACCTCGATCTCATGCAGCTCCATGATCTCAGCCAGCATCTCTGAGCCGTCCATGGCGTTGTAGAGGGTGTCGCCCGAGGCCATGGCTCTGGGCTCCGGCCTGTACGAGGAGGCGTCACACAGCTGGGAAGGAAGGCAGAGGGAAGAAGGCAGTGAGTGGGCAGGGCCCATTCCTTCTTTTTAACTAGGGCTTAAATTCTAGTGAATGTCTCCTGAGTTTTTGGGCATGTGATACCATGGACATAACTTTTGTAAACATAACTATTTAGCATTTTGTGCATGCCTTGGGTGTTGATTAGTAATTTCTGAGGCTCTTGTTGTTGATAGTTCTGATTGAGTCCCTGTGCACAAGGGAATGAAACACTGCTAACCCCTGCAGCATCCTAACAAATTAGGATGAACCTATTGCTTCAGTCACTGTATCAATCCATTTAGTTGAGGGATTCCTATTTTTCACTGCCCCTTTACCAAACAAAATATCCTTCTCCAAGGACTGGTCACTTTTGACAACATGTCCAAATTATTTAATGTGAACTCTCACCTCCTAACCTCTAACTAGGACCCTGACCTTACTTCTGCCAAGACAGATTTGTTTGTCTATATGAAGGCCCATGCATTACAATTTAACCATATTGATTCCTATTTCTCCCTTATTCAATGTCCAACTTCTATATGCATATGCGGTAATTGGCAATGCCATGGTTTGGGTCAGATAAACCTAGTCCTCAAAGTAACATCATTGCTTTTCAACACTCTAAAGAGGCCTTGTTAGGAAGATTTATCCAGTATAATGCATCTATTGATCTATTGACCTTATTATCATGTTTTAGTTGTTTTGTAATTTTCCATAAGCTAGCAGTCTTTCTAGAAGTTAATACTTAATCAAGCTTAGATTAAGAATATTAATCAAGGAGGGACCTGGAAGCCCACCTTTCACTGAAACCACCTTGTCTCAGAGCCCTGAGATGGAAGGCTGTCCTTAAGACCTAGAGGAATGTTGATGCTGAGATTCCAGAAATGCATAGTGACTGGGCACAAGACGGTCTAAAACAAATTGTGCATCTATCTATTAGCATGACTTGCAGATCAGTTTCAGAGGGGCCCTAACCCTCACCCTTTATCTTATAACTACAACCTCACACCCCTCTGCCTTCAGGAACACTTGGAGGATTGCAAAAGGGTGGTGTCAACGATATCCAACTAACCATTCTGACTAATGCTGCCCTCCTTTATCGAAGCATAGCCTCTCCCCACCACACTCATTTTGTTTTCTTCGCTCCACATTCCTGGTTAAGCATGATTCACAAGCTCCAGCCCAGACACTAGCTTATCCCTTCTCCCTAAAACAAAACTATGCATGCGATGTCCTAGAACCCAAGGCAATCAGCCCTCTCCCAGTTTGTGTTGTTTGCCATCTGTCAACATTACTTAGCTTGAAACCCATGCTCTAGTCCAAGATGACCGAATGGATGATAAGTCATCTCTTTCATTAATCCATCTCATGTACTTTTTTTAAAAGATAATTTTATTGGGGGCTATTGTAACAATCCATACTTCAATTGTATCAAGAATATTTGTACATATGTTGCCATCACTCGTTTTTAAACGTTTACTTTCCATTGATACCTTGCTATCAGCTCCCCCTTTTCCCTCTCTTCCTCTCCCCCAACTCCTGTGACCCCTTGAAAAATATTAAATTATTGTTATTTTCATATCTTGCACAGACTGCTCTCTCGCTTCCCCCATGGTTTCTGTTTTTGTCCCCGGGGTATGTGTGTGTGGGTATGTGTCCATCATTGTGATTGGCTCCCCCTCATTCCCCTCCCATCCCTGCCTTTCTCTCCCCTACTGGTATCAATACTCCCCATTCCTGTTCCTGGATTCCATATGTCACGAACTCTTATCTCTTTTCTGTACCGGCGCACAGGCTCCAGTCTAGCCTACAGGGAAAGGCAGAACTGGAGTCATGATAGTGGGGTGTGAGGAAGCCTCAAGGAACCAGAATAATATTTGGGTTTTTTCAGTGCTATCCTGTGCCCTGGTTGTTTCATCCCTTCAGTGTGACCCTTCTGTAAGGAAATGTCCCATTGTTTACAGATGGATTTGGGGTCTCTACTACAACCCCTCTAATTCTCAACAATATGGTGGTTTTTATTTTGCTTGTTTGTGGTCTTCTGAAGTCTATTACCCTATCTCATGATCACACAGGATGGTGTGCTTCTTCCATGTGGGCCCATTGGTTCTCTACTAGATGACCACTTTTAAACTTCAAGCCCTTAAGACCCCAGGTGGTATCTCTTTTGATAGCCAGGCACTACCCTCCTTCTTCACAACACTTGCTTATGCACCCATTTTGTCTTCAGTGATTATGCTGGTATGGTGAGCATCACAGAATGTCAGGTTGTTAGAACAAAGTGGTCTTGCATTCAGTGAGGGCTTGAGCAGAGTCCCAAAGTCCATCTACTATCTCATTGTATGTCCTTATAAATATATGTATGTAGGTCAAGACCTCTATTCTTAAGAATTAATGTATTTACATATGTACAGACCTATGCTTATACCACTATCCATAGCTTTGCTTCCTAGATCTTTCCTCTGTTTCCTTTTACCTTCCTCCCTACCCACCATCATGCTTGCCCTTCTTCTACCTCATAGTAATTCCTCTCAACTATATTGATGTTGCTTCAACTGCTGTCTAAAAGTGGTCATAACTCTAGGCTTGCAGAAACCTTCTAAGAGCTAGTCACAAGACCTCAGACTGCAGTTCCACCGTGCTGCTAACCACCTTGTGCCTACAGTCTAGGGCTTTTCAATTCCCCTCCCCAGCCAGGAACAGAGTGACTACACCATCCATTACCTTCCCTCATCTCAGGTACTTTTAAGAGTCTTACCTCATTCACCTTGACTCTTAGCATCATCAATCTACCTACACCTACACCTTGTCTGTAGTGTGCCGTCTTTCACAAAAGCTTTAACATTGGACATCCTTAAACACAAAAGCCTTAGAGAATAGAAAATACACCTCCCTCTTGGCTTATTTTCTTGTTAAGGTTGTCTCTGCCTTAACCAAGTCCCCTCTAGTATTCCCTGCTTATTTCCTTTTATCTCTTGTTGTCCACCTCTAAAACAACTTGCACTGGTTACCACACTCTATTGTGGTATCACACTCTATTACTATGGGTTTCTAAATGGGCTCCCCCTACCATGCGCATTTGTTCACACAGTGTAGATATTGTACAGTATCCATGGGATGCAAGGGGCTTGGAGCAGGACAAACTTTGATGAAAAACTCAATGTGTTGGAATGTCACGATGAGAGAAACATTTACATTGATATCAAGAAATAAAAGTATAGCAATTAGCTGGATGATGTAGTGGGAAAGAAAGAAACATGAACAAGTGTGTGACAACTACTTAAAATACATATAAATAATTACTTTTTTTAGTTAAATGATCATTAAAATATTGGGGGGATTTTCTTTATAAATCTTCCCAGGTTAGGTTGTTTGTGTTACTTTCAGATAATGCGTCAAAAAAATAAAGTAAAACGTAAATGGAAAGAAATCATTCTAAATGGGGAACCACTTACAAGGATCTACATATAAACTCTTCCCTGAGGGATGGACAATAGAAAAGTGAGTGAAAGAAGATGACAGTGTAAGATGTGACAAAATAATAATTTATAAATTATCAAGGGTTCATGAGGGAAGGGAGAGCAGGGAGGGAGGAGAAAAATGAAGAGCTGATGCCAAGGGCTTAAGTAGAAAGCAAATGTTTTGAGAATGATGATGGCAACAAATATACAAATGTGCCTGACATAATGGATGGATGTATAGATTGTGATAAGAGTGGTATGACCCCCCCCCCAATAAAATGGTTTTAAAAACTGTTACTGGAAATTGTGCGCAGGAAATAACAGCAACAAAACCATCAATCACATGTCATACTTTTCTAAATTATTTTTTAAGTACAATACTAGTGTTTTTATGGCACAAAAACAATTGACACAATGAGTTCATTGACTTGGACTGAAATCATATGTTGTGCCTGAAAAATCACCTAAGGTGATATGAAATGTATCTGTGTGATTTAATGCTCTAGGTCAACCTTTAACAATAAAGATCAACCATCAACCTAAACATTTAACTCCCAAGTCTATACAGTACTTCAGATTGAGTTTTCATTTTGGGAAGACCTGGAATCCATTCATTCTCTAAGATGAATAAATACCTGGTCTCACATGAATATCAACTAAGGGGAGCTGAAGAAGTATGCGCCCTAAATTTAGAGTGGGTCCTGTATTTAATGCAAATACACTCAGATTGGAACATGGTTGGAGGCCAAGAGGCACCACTTAGGGTAAGAAGTGCAGGACAAGAAACTGACATGCCTTACTCAACATTATCTACTACTATGTTTCAGATCACAGACTTGCCAGAGAAAGAGACTGTCCAGTTGAGGGAGCTAAAAATCTGGGAATACGATCTTTCACATTTACGCACTAGAAGAAAAGATTTCAGCATTTGGCTGGTCTGTGAACTAAATTCATTCAGCCAACTCCAAACTCCCTAGACTCCTGCTTCTTGTATTTAGAGAATACAATAATTTGACTACAGGACGCTTGAGCTACAAAATGGTGAGTATTAAAGAGCCCTGGTATATTTTATTATACACATAAAGGTTAGATAAGACTTCTTGAGAATACTATGTCCATTACCTGAGGGTTGACTATAATGTAAGAGCATGACAGGGGAGGGGAACGAAGACTGGGCTTTATAAAGCTTCATGATAGCTATTGCTATGAAATGTATATATGGTATGATGCACTGGATTACTGATGATCTTCCTTATGTGACTTAGAGTTGGTTATGTAAGGTGTCCACATCCCAGTTTGAGACTTGGTTCATTGGGACGGGCAACAGAACTTTCTGAGTAGAGTCTGGATAGAAAGTTCTACCAGAGGACATGGATTATCAGGTTGTCCAGTGTCACCATTTCTCCAACCCTACAGTTTTCTTTATTCCCTTCGTGCAGTGAAACATTTTGTATAGATTTCTAAAAATGGAAGATTGAGCTCTTTCACGGATTAGAAATTTAATCCTTTCATGGCTTCATTAAAAGAATGAATCTGATGACAATGTATCCAGTTGGTCAATATGTGGGAATTATTTTTTATTGATGGTGAACCACTCCTCACTCACAATGATCCTTTGCACAGCAGAAGGAAATCCTGCCTAGTCTTTCACTATCTCCACAATGCCTGACATAATTAGCCCCCGTGTTGTTAAAATACACCCTATTGTTAAAATATGGCCATTGAAGGTGGTTTTATTTTTTGTCAAAAACCAATCATGTCCTTTTCTCTGGACTATTCCATTCCTGTGATATGTCCTATGTAAGGGAATGATGCCTAACATCTTTGCTTTTTAATAACATTTTTCCTGTACTTCTTCAGAGACAAAAAACAAAAAATACAAACTCACTGCGATAGAAAGGACAACAACTCATAACAACCAAAAAGGGGAGGGTAGAGCTGTCCCTGTAGTTTCTTACACTGGAACTATGTGTTGGAATCGAAAGCCTTATTTTTCTGCAGTGATGTGCCTGGAAGTTTCGAACTACTGACTGAGAAGTTAGCAGCCAAATGTTTCATTAGTGCTCCTTCCAAGATAGATTTGTTTATACTTCTTCCTGTCTGTGGTGTATTCAATATTCTGCACAAATAACAAAAAACTAAAAGAAATTAATGTATAGTTTTACTCATTGTCCATTTTTTAAAAAAATGGATATGTTGTAATGAATATACCATGGTCTGGCTTGAGCCAAGCACCCCTCAGACCCAAAGTGGCATTGTTGATTTCAACACTTTAAGTGGGTCCTTTCCAGTAATTTCTCCAATAAATTATGTGTTTTGGTTTCTTGACAGTGTTGCCAAGGATTATGGATCCAAATAAAATAAAAATCTTTTTTTTTAAATCATTTTATTGGGGCCTCATACAACTCATCACAATCCATAGATACCTCCATTGTGTCAAGCACATTTTACATTTGTCACCATCATCATTCACAAAACATTTTCTTTCCACTTGAGCCCTTGGTATCAGCTCATTTTTTGTCCCTCCCCCCATCCCCATGAGCCCTTGATAATTTATAAATTATTATTTTTCATGTCTTATACTGTCCCATGCACCAGGGAGGGAGTTATATGTAGATCCTTGTGATTGGTTCCCCCTTTCTTCCCCACCTTACCCGCCTGATATTGCTACTCTCATTATTCATCCTGAGGGGTTTATCTCTCCTGGATTCCGTTTCCAGTTCTTATCTGTACCAGTGTACATCCTCTGGTCTAGCCGGATTTTTAAGGCAGAACTGGGATCATCATGGTAGTAGGGGAGAGGAAGAATAAAGAGCTAGAGGAAAGTTGTATGTTTCTTCATTGGTATACTGCACACTGACTGGCTGGTTACATCCCCACAACCCTTCTGTAAGGGGATGTCCAGTTCCCTATAGACGGGTCTTAGGTCTCAACTCCAAGCTCCCCCTCATTCACAATAAGATTTTTTGTTCTTTGATGCCTGATACCTGATCCCATTGACACCTCATGATCACAAAGGCTGATGTGCTTCCTCCATTTGGTCTTTATTGCTTCTGAGATAGATGGCAGCTTGTTTATCTTCAAGTCTTTAAGACCCCAGATGCTGTATCTTTTGATAGCAGGGCATCTTCAGCTTTCATTACCACATTTGCTATGCACCCGCTTTTTCTTCACTGATTCTATCAGGAAGGTGAGCATCATGGAATGCCAGTTTAATAGTACAAAGTGTTCTGGCATTGAGGGAGTATTTGAGTAGAGGCCCAATGTCCATCTGCTACCTTAATACTAAACCTATATGTGTACATCATCATATATAAATGTATTTACATATGTACATGCCTGTACTTAGACCTCTACAAATACCCTTTGCCTCCTAGTTCTTTCATCTATTTCCTTTTCCTTTCCTCTTGTCCTACTCTCATTCTCAGCCTTCATTTGGGTTTCAGTAATTCCTCTTAGTTATATTGCCCTTGATCAAACCCTACCTGGCCTCCCACCCACTACTCACCATTGATTTTGGATCATTTGTTGTTCCATTGCCCCTGGCTTTCTTAACACCCACTTCCTTTCCCCCACCTTCCCCTCTTCCATTTACCCCTGGAATTCTCAGTCCAGTAGTTTTTACCTCCAGATTGTTTGTCCTGCCTATCTTATCTAGATAGACCTGCAGAGAAGATAATATGCACCCCCCCCAAAAAAAAAAAACAGAGCAAAACAAAGCAACAAAAGAAACAAAACAACAAAAAGAAAAACCTATAAATCAGTTCTGAACTTGTGTGTTGTGACCCCTTTGGGAGGTCAGGTACCCTTTCCCAGGGGTTGCTCAATTCATAACAATAGCAAAGTTACAGTTATGAAGTAGCAACAAAAATAATTTATGGTTGGGGGGTCACCACAACATGAGAAACTGTATTAGTGGGGTGTGGCATTAGAAAGATTGAGAACTACTGCTGTAAATAGTTCAAAGTCTGTTTGTTGACCTTTAGGAATATTTTCTGGTGGAGTCTAATGGGGTGCCACTCCCTGGCCCCAAAGTCTATTTTTGATATTCCTTTGGGACTGCATTGCTCTGCTCCCTTTGCTGTTCTGTTGCATGCCTTCAGTGTTTTGCCTCGGTGTGTTGGGGTCAGATTGGGCACAATTCTCACACTGTCTCCAGTGTTGTCCCCCATAGTGCTGTGGATCAGTAAGGGATGTCATGCCTTTTAGTGGGGCCGGCCCTATGGTCCTCTCTGCGCATTGGCTGCTCTGAGCTGGAATATCATCCTCAGGGCTTGGTGGGCCAGCATGGGCTCCACTCTCTCTTCCTCACCCTTCATTTGCTCTTTTTGTGCTCCAATCAGACATGCCCCTCTCCCTGAACTGTAGCTTCAGTGCGGTCCTCTAAAGTAAATTCTTCTCGGGGAGGGGAGACTGTCCATGTAGTTGGGATTGGAGCCAGCCCCTCTAACCTCTCTTGGTTCCCAGTTTCATGCCATTATGTTGTGTTCACATAATGGAGAACCGAGTTGAAGTCTGGTCCCTCTTTCCCTGTGTAGATATAAACAATACTCTCCCCTTGGGTGGGTTAGTGCCCTGTTCTCCTGCTACCCATGTCTCTTTTTTCTTTTTGCCCTCTATTTAGTTGGCTTCCATATGTATCCCTAGGTTTGGTCTTTCCCCTGCCATACTACCTGGACCTCACCCCAGGAATGTTTGTATACAGTAGCTTTTTCCCTGAGTCCCTTTTACATAAAATACACATCTTGATTTAAAATTATGCTCAAACTATTAGGATGCTGCTTATTGGATCAGTTGTGAGGATTTTATTTTCTTTGTTCCATTTTTGAATCAGTACTCATCTATAGTCTTGGATCTTCATTAGTAATTTCTTTACATTCTATTCACTTTCATCTAGAAATATCTGTTTGTCACAAGTTATTAATTTGATTTTCTTCCACCTTGAAACTGCATTATCATGTGGTTTTTCAGATTTAAAAAAAGTCAATGTGTACAGTATATTTACTAATTTTTAAATTACCCAACAACACCCTATTGTTCTGTTTGAATAGCTTCCACTATTTTTCACATTAAGGATTCTTATAAGTACCAAAAGACAGACCAGCATATTTATGGTATTATCTTATGATCTTACCATCTGATAACACCACAAATATCAGAAGTTCACATTCCAGAAGTTCTTCTCAATCCATTTTGGGTTCTTTCCTGGCAGTACCATTGATCTAGAATTAAAGGTGTTTTAGAGTTATTTTCAATATCATTTTATATTTGGGTCATAATAATAGTTGAAAATTTGAAGGTCAATTTCAATGTCTCTTTTGTATAATTCACATTAATATGCATATCCACCAGTCTGCGGACAAGTACTTGTTTTCCAATTTGGGAGCACAGACAATTTCCAAATTTAAATGTGCTTGTTTAACCATATTAATTTTCAGTCAATTATTGAAACATTTATCAATAATACTGCACAGTACATTTGAATTTTTTATGCAACTTGTTCCTTTCTTTTGATTTTAAAGAACAATTTCCATTTTTTTCTGGTTTGTTTTCTTTCAGCTTCTAATCTTTGCTTAGGCTTTAGAGATGGTTGTGGGACAGTACCTGTAGGTCTAAAACAGGATGGGAAGGTTTGGACCTTCTGGGCTTCACGTAACTGGATCCTGACAACCTTGCTGTGAATAGCACAACTCACACAATAATGTGACATCACATACAGTTAGGAAGCACATGTGCTAAGGCACTTGCTATGGAAATGTCTCTGAAGGCTGTGGTCTCCACTGTTTCCTATTACAAACTTCTTAATGGCCTTGTCTCTGGGCTCACAGCAGGCACAGTTCATGCAGCCAATACTGTGCATGGGGACAAAGGCTTTCTTGGCATAACCATCGTTATACCTTTTCTTTTTTATCTCGGAAGAGATGACACAAGAGAAAGGGAAGCGTCAGCTCCTCCATTTCTTGAGGATATGACTGCTCCTCAAATGGTTAAGATGCCTAAAAAAATAAACAAGTTTCCAGTTTCAGTATTTAATTGTTAATACAAAATTCACTTGTTCATAAATATATATATTTGCTATGGAAGGTGTTGCTCCACACCCACACACAGAAAAATTATAATGTAGATGATGGTGTTTATAGTAGAGTTTGTATCATAAACTATTACAAAAGGACATAGACTGGCATTGGACAGTCCACATTGGAAGTGATGTTTGCTATGTAATTAACTGGTGGAAGTGTCACAAAGTTAGTAGAAAAGGGGCTTAAATGTAATGGAAATTTTGCACAAAAATTATGAATGGTGTTCATGATGTGTCTATGAGATAATTTGAAATCTTTGGAGAAGTGAATGTAGATCATTCAAGAATGAGAATAATGACTAAACCCAAAGGTATACTTTATGGAACACACAACCATTTGCTAAATCCTTATGAAATGAAAGTTGATCAGAACTTTAAGCCGCATCTTTCTTTTCACAAATATTTGAATGCTTAGTCCACTGATGAAGCTGATTGTGTGGGCTATGTTAGGACTCTGTGACAGTTGAGGATGTGGCCATGGATTTTACCGCAGAAGAATGGGCATTGCTGGATGTTTCTCAGAAGCAACTCTACAGAGAAGTGATGGTGGAGACCTTCAAGAACTTAGCAATAGTAGGTATGAATAGCTTATTTCAAATTAATGCATTATTTAGCAAATATAAGTGATTGTTGCCTCAGTCACTGGGATAAGGGATGCCTGGTTAAATATGACAGTAAATTTTATCTCAGTTCTGATTATATCCAAAGTTTCCCATGATCACACATCTCTACAGTCTGCCACTACTCTGTCAGTTTTGCACAATATTAAACTTCCATGATTTTATTATGGAAGCTACACAAGTATTTCAATTACTAGCAGTACTACCCATGGTAAACTGGTATCTGCAGAACTTCCAAACTGAGCAGATTAGTAGTAGGAAGAAGTGTTCCACTCCTGGAATATAAGCCACTGACATACAGATGAATCATAATGGAGTATTATCTGATACAGTGACATAAGAAGAGCACCATGTTGCTAAAAACATACAAAGCCTCATTTTTCACCCCCAGACCAGGGTGTCAATACAAAATTTTTGGTGTTCCAGTTATCAGCACAACAAAGTATTAGTGTGTTTATTAAACATTTGAAAGGGAAAAGGTCATTGATTTTTCAAATTATTCACACCTGCATATTTTTTGAAATCTTGAAAAATCAAAGTATTGAAACCACTTCAGTGAAATATTAATAGGACTTCTTTTTCCTGTCAGGAGCAGTATGTTGGTAAGACCTATTTTGTTCGCTTAGAGCAATAAGAGAAATGCCAGGGGAGAGGGCAGAAAATTCATTCAGGATCACTGTCACGAAAGCGTTGGCCAAATTTTCATGGAAGAAAGTTTACTTGAAAAATCTGTAAGAAAAAGTCTCAATTGCCCAAGAACATTCTGCACAAATGCCTGCCCTTGTGTTTTGAATACTTTTTGACATTACTACAGCACCTGTGTTCATGAAGGAAAAGGAAACCTCATTCATCTTTACTGTAACACCTGCCTTTTGCACCATAGCTTTGAAATTTTTTTTTGGGTGCCGAAACCCGGGAACGAACGAAATTTTATCTAATTATAAACTATATATATATGCTACTGTTCTTAATCTTCAATTGCCAATTTCTCTTTGAACATGGCCAAAACATCAATAAATATTTACATGACAAAGTATTTCTTCTCTCATAGCTACTTCTTGTCTGTGTATAATGCTGTTCATTTTTGTTTCATACTGTGAACTTCAATATACATAATTGGTTCTGCTTCTCAAATGTTAATGATTAAGAAAAACTACACAATGAACATGTAATAAGATTCTTGAAAAATTATACAAGTGCCTCCATATTACAAAGAATCTGTAACTTTCATGGAAGTATAAAAGCAAGAATACATGAACCCACTTTTGAAGTGAGTCTAATTTACTTGAGAGAGAGCAATGCTCCAGAATTGAGTTGGAAGGATGTTATATGTTCGGAAAGAGACCGAAGCTAGTATTTTGTAATTTTAATACATGTAGTGTAAGTGTAGATGATTGATGATTAAGCACTCAGCTAATAACAAATGTAGCAATTCAGAACCTGCCAGTGACTCTAAGGAATAAATGCTTTGGTGAGCTCCTTTTTAAATACTTACAGATAAGCCACTCTGAGCCAATATTGTCTTACCATCTATAATACCATATCTTTACATGTACATGTAGAGCTATGTTGTTATGTATAATATATTATAAATATGTAAAGATCAGTTGTTATATATGATGTAAAAATAACTATCTGTAGATAATCAACACACGCTCTACACATATTCAACTACT
The DNA here is from genome assembly GCF_050624435.1 of Tenrec ecaudatus. Classification (NCBI taxonomy): domain Eukaryota; kingdom Metazoa; phylum Chordata; class Mammalia; order Afrosoricida; family Tenrecidae; genus Tenrec; species Tenrec ecaudatus. Next base: position 106,200,791 of record NC_134544.1, read on the forward strand.
GCTCTTTTGTCCATTTGAAATTATACTGACAAAGAATTAGAGTGGAGTGCTACATAAAATGTTTTTGGAGAATGCTAAACTTTTTGAACCTAGATTACCTCATCATAAGTTGGCAATCAACTTTGTTCATTTCAACAGCACTATGACTTAGTAGCCAGCACCTGTTCACCTGGTGTAGTGGTAAAGGAAAAAGAAAAATGTCCCCTTTTCATCTTTAGTGTTACATCTGCGCTGTGCCCCATAGTTTTTAACTTGATCTTCTACTTATAAACTGTGCATGTTACTGCTATGGAAAACTTCAAAGATTATTTTAATTGCCAATTGCTTTTTGAATATTGCCTGCTAATCACAAGGTCGGGAGTCCTAAACCACGTGTTCCAAGGGAGAAACCTAAGGCCTTACACTCTATTAAAAAGTTACCCTCGGAGGAGGGGAAGGGAAGGGAGGGGGGAGGCGGAGCGGGCGGCCGCCGCGGTGAATTTTCTGAGGGGCGCCACTCAGAGCCCCAGGTGCAGCCTGCGCTGGGAGCTGCGGTGTCTCCCGGACGCGCCCGGTTTTGTGGTTCCGAGTCACCGCAGCCACTCTCCAAGGTGGGGGAGGGAAGGAGCCCGAGCCGCCGCCGCGAGCCACACGACGGTCCTGGAGCTTTGGTGTGTCATTCTGCCGTGTAGAGCCCGGAGTGCGTACCCTGGTTCTTAAGCATGCTTTTCCATGGTGCAGAAGGATCCTGTGGACGATAGTGATAGGAATCCTGAAAGATAAAAAGCGCGACCTCGCTGACCTGATGGGAACCAACTCCATGACATCTAACAGGAACTCTCACTCACTGCCATCAAGTCGATGCCAGCCCATAGTGACCCTGTAGGACAGGCTAGAGCTGCCCTGGTTCAATGCTAATCAGAGCCCTCTTCAGTCTCATACTGTCAAAGACCGATGTAGAAAGGTGAAGTGAGATACAGGAAGATCTCAGGGTGATGGTTACAGAATCACGTGGATCCAAGGAAGTGATAGGATTCACAAGTGAGTGATTGTCCACATGACTTCCTGGAATGCCATTCCGCTGCATCTAAAATGAGCTATCCGAGAAGCAGGAGGGACATCTCAATTCCAGCAAAAACCAAGAGTGGAGAACATTCTCTGGGCCCAAGATCTCTGACAGTGAACTGCCCAGATTCATAAGACAGCTACCGCATCAGAGCAGCAGCAGAGCCAAGAGACAGAGCATGAAACAATGATTTAGTAGCCCCCAGAGCAATTAAAACCAAGTGCCTTGGACTCACACTGCAATGGGGTACTTGGGGGCACGTAATTCAGGTATCTGGGTGTGCTGATCCACAGATCTTGAGCTTAACGCCTTTGAATTGAGGCTTACAGCAGAGTGGTATGTCCTTTTGGCATCTATTAGCAGCCCTGAAAGTACTTCAGTATGTTCTCATTTGCATTACAACCTCTTAACTTCCTCAGTAAACCCCTTCATTGGGATTTTTGTCTTTGAATTCTGGGTAGCCGTTGCAATGGATAGTAGAACCTACAGATAAAATAGAGAATACTAGTAAACACAAAGGAGCCCTGGTGGCATAGTGGCTACAAGGTCAGCAGTTAGAAATCATCAACTACTAGTGGGTGAAGGAAGACGGGCAGTGTAAGAAATGATAAAATAATAATTTATAAACTATCAAGAGTTCATGAGGGAGGAGAGAACACGGAAGGAGGGGAAAAATGAGCTGATACCAAGGGCTCAAGTGGAAAGCAAATGTTTTGAGAATGATGATGACAACAAATGTGCTTGACACAATGTACATATATATGGATTGTGTTAAGAGTTGTATGAGCACCCAATAAAATGATTTAAATTAAGAAAAAAAGAAAGGTAGAGCTTTCTAATGAAGAGTTGTATAGTCTTGGAAACCCACGGGGGCAGTCTTTATTAGTCGTAATAGACTAAAGGCACTGAGAGTTAACACTATTTTCATTGAGATGATATGGGAGCAGGCCTTAAGTTTTCTCTGTACCCTAACAATGTTAAATGGCAATTTCAAAAGAAAAAGGATGACACTGTGTAGTTCAATAAATATGCCAACATTAAAACTGATTAATATAATTTAAATTAACTTAAATTTACTTTCTCAGCATATTAGCCCATTTCAAGTGCTCAACAGCATTGCTTTTTGAATGAGTAGGGAAGATTAGCTGAAAAATGAACTCAAACCTAATTTTTCATACTAAGCATTAGTAAACAATTTGACTTTGACTAATCAAGAAATAGAGGCAGAAGAATGTCTGTAATTTTGGAGATGAAATCAGAAAAACCTCAAACAGCTGGATAAAAGTGACTGCTTCTAGGCAGCATGCGGGGAGGGAGGAATGGGCATGCTGACTCCATGATGTTTCTTTTTGAAAGCCTTGTGCATATATTAGTAACATGTAAATTTAAGAAAATCAATGAACTATATAACAACCAGTCTAGAAACTACACAGTAATTTTATTCAGTGAATCAGGGTAATTTTATTCTTTTCCAGTAAATGAAATATCTTCCTGTTCGCTTTAGATTTGATTATAAAGCATTTATACAGAATTGTAAAAAAAAAATTTTAGACACCAATAGCTAAAAAAATAAATAAAAAGTTACCGTCTCAGAAAACATCAGGTAAATTTTTACATGGACCTAAAGTGTTGAACTGGGTCATAATCCACTCAAAGTGAATTCGAACACATAGTTGGTACATAAAAAAACAAAGCCCATGTAAAAATGAGAATTTTTCCAGAAAACGTTTCATGCCAACTTATATTATAAATGTAAATATACGTCTGTGTGTGTATGTATATATATATATATATATATATATATATATTCACAGAAACATACAGCTTGTGTTGCATTATATTAAGCATTTGAGTGCCATTTGAGTGGTTCTAATACATCGGCCACATATTATGAGAAATACAATATAGTTCTTTTTTTAAAAACCTTTTATTAGGGGCTCATACAACTCTTATCACAATCCATACATACACATACATCAATTTTAAAAAGCACATCTGTACATTCTGTGCCCTAATCATTTTCAAAGCATTTGCTCTCCACTTAAGCCCTTTGCATCAGGTACTCTATTTTTCCCCTCCCTCCCTGCTCCCCGCTCCATCATGGGCCCTTGATAATTTATAGATTATTATTTTGTCATATCTTGCCCTATCCGGCATCTGCCTTCACCCTCTTCTCTGTTGTCCGTCCCCCAGGGGGGAGGTCACAGGTGGATCCTTGTAATCAGTTCCCCCTTTCCAACCCACTCACCCTCCACTCTCCCAGTATCACCCCACACTCCTGCTTCTGAAGGTATCATACACCCTGGATTTCCTGTGCCTCCAGCTCCTATATGCACCAGTGTACAACCTCTGCTCTATCCAGTCTTGTAAGGTAGAATTCAGATCATGGTAGTTGGGGGGAGGGGGGGAAGAAAGCATCCAGGATCTGGGGGAAAGCTGTATTCTTCATCGGTGCTACATCGCACCGACTGACTCATCTCTTCCCCTAGACCCCTCTGTAAGGGGATCTCCAGTGGCCGACAAATGGGCATTGGGTTTCCACTCTGCACTTCCCTCTTCATTCACTGTTTTTTTTTTTTTCTTTTGATGATGCCTTATGCCTGATCCCTTTGGCACCTCGTGATCGCACAGGCTGGTGTGCTTCTTCCATGTGGGTTTTGTTGCTTCTGAGCTAGATGGCCGCTTGTTCACCTTCAAGCCTTTAAGACCCCAGACACTATCTCTCTTTTGATAGCCGGGCACCATCAGCTTTCTTTGCCACATTTGCTTATGCACCCGTTTATCCTCAGCGATCATTATCATGGAGGTGTACACCCAATGATATGATTTTTTGTTCTTTGATGCCTGATAAATGATCCCTTTGGGACCATGTGATCACACAGGCTGGAGTTTTCTTCCATGTGGGCTTTGTTGCTTCTAAGCTAGATGGAAGCTTCTTTTCTTCAAGCCTTTAAGGCCCCAGACACTATCTTTTGATAACCGGGCACCATCAACTTTCTTCACCACATTAGTTGTTCACCCATTTTGGCTTCAGCAGTTGTGTCGGGAGGGTCAGCATCATAGAGTGCCAATTTAATAAAAGAAAGTATTCATGCATTGAAGGAGTGCTTGATTAGAGGCCCAAGGTCCTTCCGCCACCTTAATACTAAACCTATAAATATAGACACATAGATCAATTTCCCCATCCTCATATATATATTTGCCTGTATATGTCTTTGTCTAGACCTCTATAAATGCCCTTTGCCTCCTAGCTCTTTCCTCTGTTTCCCTTGACTTTCCTCCTGCCCCACTATCATGCTTCATCCCCATCTGGGTTACAGTTATACCTCTTCTTTATGTAACCTTACCCTTGATCATTCCCTACCAGTCCTGCCACTGCCCCCCTCACCACCAATTTGGGTCCCATGTTGTTCCCTTGTCCCTGGGTTTGTTAACACCACTTCCTTACCCCTACCTCCCCCTATCTTAAGTCCCCCCGGAACTGTCGGTCCCGTTGTTTTTCCTCCAGGTAGTTCATCCAGCCTGTCTTATTTAGACAGACCTGTGGAGATAACAACATGCACGAAAACAAGACAGAGGAACACAAAGCAACAGTATACAACCAGACAACATACAACAAACCACTGACAAAGAACAAAAGAAAACACATCAAGAAAGAAAAGCTTGTAGTTAGTTCAAGGATCGTTTGTTGGCCTTTAGGAGTGTTTTCCAGTCCAGTCTGTTGGGGCACCACGCCCTGGCCCTAAAGTCCACTTTTAGCATTCCCTGGGGATCTTCCCGCTCCATTCCCTTGCTGTTCCACTGCACTCCCCCAGTGCTTTGCCTCAGTGAGGTGGGATCAGGTCAGGTGCAGTTCGCACACTGTGTCTCCGGTGCTGTCCCTTGTAGCGCCCTTAGTCACTGAGGAGTATCATGTCTCATAGTGGGGCCAGCTATGTTGTCCTCTCTGTGGACTGGCTGCTCTAATCAGTAACATCATCTTCACGGCCTACAATATGGTTCTTATAAAAATATTTCTATTCTACCTTATAGAGTCACAATGAGTACAATGACTAAATCAAAGCTTATATCTCTATCCATATATCTATTTGAATATAAAATATAAGTATATTACAAATATTGTTACATATACAGATGTATAACCTATACATATATTAATTCAATTACCCCAATTATGACTGAAGAAATGTGACCCAATTTAAAGTGTCAATATTTACTTGAATAGATTTAAAAAATTTTTTGCACATAGATATATATGTGTGTATCTACCTTTAATAATATAGACAAACACGTCTACCACTATATAGTTTTAATCGCTGTGAATTATCTATTAAATATTATAAATATATTTCTCATATACCCACTTATATAATTCTTCCATATTTTATTAACTCACTGACAGTTATGTTTCTATCACATATTTAAATTTATGATTTGTTAGATAATTGAAGTAATCTGTGTATGTTTACTATCTTTGGGAATGATAAAATGGTAAAAACCTTATTTTTATCTGATTGGTTTTAGTAGAAAGTATTTGTTCTTGATGTCCTCTGGAAGATATGAAGTAAATACTATTCCTGAGCTCTCCAGTCAAATTGCAATTCTTAACTGCATTAAAAAGATTAGGACACTTATATCCCATGGAATGTCTTTTTTTTTTTTTTGGAATATCTTTTATATGAAAAATCATTCAAGCGTTTACCTTCACTACAGCACAACAAGCAATTTTACACTCAATTCAATGCTGACCATTTTAACAAATGTCGAAAAAACAATATGTACACTACAATAGAATTTCTAAAAGAAAACAAAGGTGACAATACAGAATCTAGAAAAATCCATGGAGATCCGTCAACACTCATGGATGATATTAGAATGACCAAGGGAGCTAAGTCTAATGAATGTAAGCACTGTGGGAAGGCTTTTACTCAAGATACATGTCTCATTCAACATTTGAGAATTCACAGAAGGAAGTCATTTGACTGAGGAATGTGGCAAAGCTCTTCTTAGAGTCTAAGATCATACTAGATATATGAGAAGTCACACTGGAGAAAGGCCTTATAAATGTAAAGAATGTGAGAAAACTTTTACTGGATCTTCTAGCTTCACTCAACATATGAGAATTCACAGTGGAGCCAGGCCTTAGGAATGTAAGGAATGCGAGAGAGCTTTTAATACATCTATGCACCTCAAAGCATATATGCGAATCCACAGTGGAAACAGGCCTTATGAATGTAAGGAATGTGGAAAAGCCTTTATCATTCTTCAAAACTCAATCAACATATGCGAATTCATAGTGGAAACTATTTTAGTAACGAACTTAGGAACTAATTAATTCACTACTCACACCTCATTAAACATATAATAATTCAAAGTGGAGGGAAGACTTATGAATGTAAGGAATGTAGCAACAGACTGTGAATCTGAAAACTTCACTGTACTTGTGAAAAACACATATTGCAGAAAAGCATTAGGAATTATGACAATGCTATATCACTCTTTAGTACTGTAATATGTTAATTTCCACTCAATTTTATGATCTGCTGACTTCTATATATGCAGCACAAATTTTATGGATCATTACTTTAATTATATACAATAATATTTTACAACCTCATTAATATATAGGAATATGGAAATGTTTTATATACTGTTTTCTTAAATTTTTAAGATTATATTAACAATCCTGTATCACTTTTTTATTGATGATATATTCTTTCAAATGAATAAATGTTTAAGGGCATTTAGTTATCATGTGGTATTTTGTATATATAATAAAAATGTATCAACTTATTTTTAAGGAATTGTGCCATTCTGTGATCCCATTAGTATTGTTTCAAGATAGTTTCTACTTGAATTGTAGAGGCTACTTTCTGGAGGAACTCAAAATACTTATATTTGTTAAGGGTACCAGGCAAGGGAATTCTGGAGGTGAATCACTCCATAAGAAACCAATATATATTGAGGTGATGAAATTGTCCATCGCAGTCTTAACTAGAAAAAGTGCAACTTGCTTTAAGTCATCAATAACACCACTGCCAGCCTGTTCTGAAACCAGGACACATTTGAGTTTGGTTTTTCCTGAAAGAAAATATTACTTTTCATGATCCTTATAAAAGATGTGGCTGTAGCAAGGAAGGCTGATGACACCCAGCTATCAAAAGATATAGCATCTGGGGTCTTAAAGGCTTGGGAGTAGACAAGCGGCCATCTAATTCAGAAGCACCAAATCCCACTTGGAAGAAGCACACCAACCTGTGTGATCACGAGGTGTTGAAGGGATCTGGTATCAGGCATCATCAGAACATAAATCATCATTGTGAGTGAGGTGGAGTGTGGGGTGGAGACCCAGGGCCCAGCTATAGGTCATTGGACCTGCCCTTACGGAGGGGTCACGGGGACGAGACGAGCCAATCAGGGTGCAATGTAACAGCGATAAAACATACAAATTTCCTCTAGTTCGTAAATGCTCCCCCCAAACCCAAACTATCATGATCCCAATTCTACCTTACAAATCTGGCTGGACCGGAGGATGTACACTGGTACAGATAGGAACAGGAAACACAGGAAATCCAGGGTAGATGATCCCTTTGGGATCAGTGGTGAGAGTGGCGATACCAAGAGGGTGCAGGGAGAGTGGGGTGGAAAGGGGGAACCAATTGCAAGGGTCTACATATATCCTCCTCCCTAGGGGATGGACAACAGAAAAGTGGGTGAAGGGAGACTTTGGACAGTGGAAGATATGATGCATCTATGGATTGTGATAAGAGTAGTATGAGCCCCTAACAAAATGAGTAAAAAAAAAAAAAGAATAGGAAAAAAAAGATGTGGCTGCTACTCTTTGAAACCAAAGTTCCTGATGTCATGTTCAGTACATCATTGCTGGTATAGAAATAGACTCAGGCATGTGATTCTGAGCCAGTGGGTCACATAATAATCAGCCATGTGCATATCACTTTACTACCATATCTGAAGTAAGTATTACCTTCTTTGCACCAGTGTAACTCTACATGTGATCACACAATAGTGACATTGGTCAATAGTTGACAATTGGGATTAACATTTTCTGATCCAACAGTGCATACTCAGGAATCTTGACTCCCCCTTCATGATTCTGACTTTATTTTGTTTTCAGTTTATTAGGTCTAATTTCAGACCAAATTTTTGTTTCTCCACTTCCACTTCTTGATGACATGAGTTAGCTTTGTAATGAGGAGGCTGCCATTTCTTCTGCTGGAGTCTACTCAACCTAGCCATTCAAAATATTGAGGCCCTGTCCTCTGAAGGAAAATCACTTATCTTTTTGTTTCAGGGAGATTCCCAACATTTCTGTATTCTTTATTTAGGCACGCTACTATGTTCTGGTGAACAGTGGGTATTTTGGGGGATATAAATGTAATTTTTTGACATCTGTTCATTTTTAATAGCTCAAAAATTATCAGGTTAAGAAGTTCATGTGTCTGAGATAAAAGACATACTGTATATTCTTGTGTATAAGCCGAGTTTTTCAGCACAAAAAATGTGCTAAAAAACTGGGGTTCAGCTTATACATGGGTCAGTGGTACCTGTTAGGTGTAACATCTCGCTGCCCCACCCCCCTGAGGTAACGCGATGAGTGCCCATTATCTCGCGGGTGATTGCTGTTTCTCCGCTGTTCATTCAAAGCCCGCTGACACTGCAAGGCTTTGAATGTTTGTTTACTCACATCTAACCAATCAGAGCCGTCCTATGAAGTGGATGGCTCCAATTCACAGAAGCACCCATAGTGATTCACTTATTCCAGCAGCTGAATTGATAAGGATGTGTCTGTGGCTGTGCTCCGTCTCTCCCTCTGGTCTCTGTATTAATTCACATCCTGCATCCCCCGCCCACACGGACTCCCTCCTCCTCCCGGCTAACACGTCCGGGGTGGGGGTAGGGGTGGCATTACCATTAAAGTTTTTTCTCAAAGTCTTGTTTTTTTATCCTATTAGAAATGGATAATCTTGAACCAAACAAAAATGCTGGTCATATGAGGCTGGTTTCAAAATGAAGGTTCTGTCAAGAGCAATAACAGTATTGCAAGTAGGAAATGCTGTGTTGACGAAAGCAAGTGAGGGAGTGGCGGAAAATGAAGGCTGACTTGGAACAGATTCCAAAAGCAAAAAAAGCTCGCCATGGTTTAACGTCTTTTTATGGGGCTATAGAAATTGAATTGCATAAATGGGTTATGGAGTGTCATCAAAATGTTGTTACTGCATAACACCCATGGGAATCCGCATACGTGTTCTACAAATGGCTAAGGATGACAAATATAAAGCACCAGGCATTGAAAAATTTGCTGTGTCAGTAGGATGGTGTACCCGCTTCATGAATAGGTTTTGGCCTACTCTGTTTGAGACAAAGAACAAAGATTTCCCAGAAACTGTCATGACCTTGAAGAAAAAATGACCGTATGTCATTCCAGTCATTTATTATAAAACAAAGCAGGATTTATAATTATGACCTGGCAGATATTGGGAATATGGATGAAACTGCCATGACTTTTGATCTTCCAAGCAACAGAACTGTGGCAAGTATAGGAGAAAAAAAACATTTTTCTCAAAACCACAGGAAATTAAAAAACAAAAGACTTTACAGTTGTTCTATCATGTTTGGCTAATGGAACTAAGCTGCATCCTGTCATTATTTTTAAAAGAAAGACCTTTCCTAAAAAGATCAATTTCCCACCAAGAATTACTGTATATATACATGTTAAAGGCTGGATGGATAAAGACAGAACAAAAAAATGGCTGAAAGAAATTTGGAATCAACAACCAAGAGCAGCCTTAAATAAAAAGCTATCGTTACTTATTTGGGATATATTCAGAGCCCACTTATTGGATGACATTAAAAAAAATGGCAAAATCTAGTAAAGTTACTTTAGCTGTTATTCCAGGTGGGGTTACATCTGTACCGCAGCCTCTGGATATATCTTTGAATAGGCCTTTTAAAGACTATTTGCATTAAGGGATGTCATCTGGTCAAGTCCTACTAACAAAAGGAGGATATCTCATGAAGCCTGTGTTGGACAGGGTTCTCTAGAGACAAACCAGATTGCTAGTAATTATATGTCCCATCCCACGGGTCATCAACAACGTGGACACCTGAAAGAGGGACTGTGAATGAAGATGTGCAAGAGACGCGAGAAATGGAGGCAAGACAGGAATCTGATCAAGCCTCGTTTATTGAGCTGAGAGCAGAGGCTTAAATAGCAGCGAAGGGCGGGCACCATTACGTCACATGGAAATAGGGTACAGCTGAGGTAGCCAATAGTCGTGCATCTCCCAAATAAGGAAGAAATGGCGGGCAACTGTGATCGAACAGTTAAGTATGCTAATGAAGCATACCAGACACCTGGGGAGAAATGCCACCAGTCATGTATTGACCAATGAACATAGCAGCTGCTAGTGAAAGAGCACCAATCCTAGTAAGGGTCAAGACAGCCACCATCTGGCATGTGAAACAAAGGCAGTAAAACTACCAGGCACAGTTTGTATGGCAGGAAACTGAGAGTAAATTCATAAAGGTCTTAAATCCAGGGTAGGGGGACACGCAGATCCCTACAATTATATATATAAATATATTTATAGATAGATATATAATACAAGAAATGAACCGTTAAATTATATACAGATAGATAATACAAGTAATTAAAAGTTAAATTATAAAGCAGTGAGACACTAGCAGTCCTTTAAGGCTTGAGAGCCGCCAGTTGCCAGTCCCCTTCTATAGAGAGAGCTGGGCTATATATATCCAGGCAGCAAATAGCAAGGCAGGTCCCCAACTGTCATCAACTGTCAGTCCCCAGCTCCAGAGATGTACATTCCAATGGTGTGGGCTTAAAGGGACCTCAACTTACAGTGACAGAGTCCACAGGCTAGGCATCCCACATGTAGTGTACCCCTTTAAACTGAGGCACAGAACAAGCAAGGCGAGCCATTTATCCCTCTGCACTTCAGTTAATCTTACTTGTGTTTATCGGCCAGGCTGGCACAATAAACTATCGCAAAGCCTAACATAGAGTTAATAACAAAGTGGGTTCAAGATGCATGGGAAGACATTCGAGAAGACATGGTGCGCTGTGCCTTCCAGAAATGTAGTATTAATAATGCTATGGATGGCAGTGAAGACTGCGCTTTATATGAAAATGACAGCAGTGATGGTGATGATGGCGATTGCAGTAAGGACAGCGTCTATGATGACCTCACACCAGCTGAAGCTCTGCACTGGGATACAGATTATGATGAGGAATCCAGTTTTGAAGGATTTTAACTCTTTACATTTTAGTTTGGTTGCTGATTGAGCTCAGGGAATAGTACTCTTAAGGTATTGTTTTTTGTTGAACCTATTTTCCACTTACTGTGCTGGTTTACTAATGTTAAATGACTTGTCCTTTTATTTACATTTCCATTAAAAAGAAATATTTCAATACATTACCCCACTGATGTCTCAATTTTTAGTAATTTTATTTTCATTTGTTTTGATTAGTGAAACTCAGCAATAACTTCTGCATTTTCTACTAGGTTTATACTCGAGTCAATCAGTTTTTCTGATTTCCCAGGTAATAAGTAGGTACCTCGGCTTATACTTGGGTCGGCTTATATTTGAGTATATATGGTAGGTATAAATTCATATTTTCTTTTTTTTTCTAACCTCGTCCCCTCCCCCACCCTCCCCGCCTCCCGCCTGCCTAAATTCATATTTTCAATGAAAAATTCTGCACTCAAAACTGTTCTCTAATAATTGCATCCCAGGGGAAAAGATGTCTTGCCAGAAAGAACCTTCTAGTGAACTCAGCCAGTCACAGTCAGAATATAACAGACTATTTTCGCCTTTTTTTCCTTTTAAAAACATATGACACCCACACGAAGAAATTTTTAAAAAAATAAAAACATATCATAACCCCCCAACCCACCCAGGGTACACATAACTCACCATATCAGCAAATTTCAGAGGCTCCATCTCCTTCAACTTGACAACTAACCAGTTCTGGTTATTACCTACTGATGACCTCCCCTTAAATAGAAACATCCACCCAATACCTCGGACCTGTCTTCCTCTGCCTATATCCAATCTGGGACCCCTTCATTGATGATGGATAGTCTGGTGTGGCACAGAAACCCAATAGATTTCCACTAATTATCATGTGACATTTATCACAGTGTCACCAAAAAAGGGACCCTTTTTTATATATACAATGACATTGACCCAATGCCCTCCCCTCTGTATTTTATGGAGAGTTGATAAGTTTCTCTGGTAATTACTAGATATACCATCACTTAAACAGAACTCTTGTGCTAACATCTCCTATTTGTCGTAGCAATCCATCTCTATCAATCTTTCTTCATTTCCACACAACACAATTTCAGGCCACTACCTGACCTTCCTACTCTAACCCAAAGAGCCAACCCCTTGCCCTCTACACAACCCTCAAACTAACACACCAACTACAGGTGGAACAATATGCCACACAAACAAAAGACAGCAACATATCCACAAAAAGTACAGGTCAACAAAGGTAAACACTGTACGATTACCCAAACATAATGGAACACACAACGAGTAAAGCCATTGAAATACCAGGAAGAGAATTATGTGTAAGACCACACAAGAGTTCTGGGAATCAATCTTGAAAACAAACTGGAAAAAAAAAGAACTACTAAGAACCTCATAACCAAAAGAAATCCAGGTGGTTAAAAAGTTCAAAAAACAGATAAAAGGGTAAAATGTGTTATAAGAACTGAGCAATAGAATGGAAGAAAATCAAATCAATGAGCTGAACAATCATGCAGATTTCAGCAAACAAGAGAATGAAGAAAACAGAAAATCAAAAGCACTGAAGAAATCCTGGGGATAATGTGGAACACCATGAAGAGAAATACACATCTCATTGGAATACCGGAACAGAAGAAAAAAACAAGAGTACAGATAAAATAGAAAGGAAATTCATGGGACAAAATTTCCTCAATATCACAGAAGGACTCAATAGCAATCCAGAAAGCAAAGAGAACAGCAAATAGGTTACATCCTTTCTGTCCACAAGCAAAATTCAAGACATATAGTAGTAGACGTGATATGTATTACTAAGGAGAAACTAAAACACAAACTCACTGCTCACTCATAGCAACCCTAATGGACAAGGTAAAGCCGCCTCACCTTTCGCCCATGGAGCGTCTGGAATTTAAAGACTACTTACCTGGTGGTTAGAAAAACCACTATGCCACCCGTGTGCTCTTTTGAAACTCAAGAGTAGCAAAGTGGAAATATGGAAGAGTACCAACGGCTGCCACAAGGGGGCAGCAAGGATGAAAAAGAAGGTTGGCTGCAAGCAGAAGTTGCTGAACTCTACCTGCTACTCCTGAGGCACTCTGGCTGTCAGTGTGTCCCTAGAAAGTTGATGCTCAGCCCTGGTGAGCCATTAGCCAGAGACCTTAAATCAGTTTTCAAAATAAAATAACATTGGAGCAGAGACAAGTGAGCAGCAAGACAAGAATCCATAGGGTCAATCTGGCAAGTCTTGAATGGCAAGATAAGTAGCACAGGGTTGGTATAGACCTGTACTGTTCCAAACTGGTCCAAGAGCTGTCAGCTACCCATGTGGCTCTGGCGGCTCACTGCCCCGTGAAGCAAGACCTTCCACATCTTGGCATTTCAGCTCTTCCCTGTTTGTATTGAACCAATGACTGCCATCCCACCCCACTTCCCATCCTGCCTCCTGTCCCTGAATCTCTGCACCTTGCAGCCTCTCTCCCTCTTCCAGCTGTCTGGCTGACTCATCCCTTCAATGTTCTATTTAAATTCCTGAGGGAATTGTGATGGGCCCTGCTTGTGTAAAATTACATGATCATCCACCTCAGAAGCTACAAGTTACCTTTGTTGGGGAAGTGGGGGGTGTCTCTCAAGTCATAGGCCGTGGTGCAGGGTTGACAGAGTGAGCAGCCACAATTTAGAGACGAGCCACCATTCAAACTCTATCACCAGCAGGAACCTATCTAGGAAGAATTTGTTCGGTTGGGTTCCCTAGAGAAGCAAAGCCAGTGGTCCTTGGATGTTTTGTACACAGAAAGACAGTTCTACCAAGAAATGCTTTACACAGCTGTAGAAAGAGCTCCATCCAGTCGAGTACAAGTCAGGCTTCTCCTGACCCATGGAAGCTTATGAACAGGAAGCAAGACAACAAAGCAAAGACAGAGATGGGCTGAGAACAGTGGCACAGACTGGCCATGCAAAGGTCTGAAGTCAGCCAAATGAATCCACCAACAGTCCACTCAGGACTCCTGGGATTGGCAGATGATGCCACAGAAGATCAAAGAACCGGATGCATGATTCAGCCCTGACAGATGGGAAAGGACCAAAGAGGATTTGACTCTGCTCAGTCTCTCACTCTTATACAAAATGGCTTATGATCCAACCTGATAGTTTAGGCACCACCCTACCCTGTGAGGCTTGAGCTGAAGGATTCACAAAAACCAACTGGTTCCTGTCTCAGTTGATGTTACTGATTTTTCAGAAAAAATATTGACAGACTTTTCTGGGTAGGCACCTGTAAGTAGACTCGAACTGCCAAATTTTCAGATCAAAGCCAAGTCTGTTAACTATCTGCACAGCCCAGGGACACCTAAGAATTCATCGGCTGATTTAAAATTTGAAATAAAATAATGCGATGTGCATGGTGAAAAGGTATCATTGACATCAACGTTTTTCCCCATTGCTTGAAGGTTCTCTGATCACTGTAAAACTTAACTACCCCCCACTCCAACCAGACAGGAAGTTTGGGACATATCATCTGTTGGATTCTCACTGGATTCTTGAAGCAGTCCACTGCTTGTTTCACTCGGTAAGCCTTTGCAGGAATAAACTTAGAATGTCTCAAATCAACCTGGTCTCAGTTTTTGGCTACAATGACAGGCTCTCCTAGACACCTTGCAGTCCAAAAACAATATGACCCTTTCACATATAACCCCACATCATACATAAGAAGAATGAATAGTAACAATACTAATAAACCATTATTGATCAAAATGTAAATAACACTATAAAATGAGAATATATGAAAGAGGTTACATTTAGTAATGAGTTTTTAGATAAACACCACACGAGTATCTACATAAAATAAAATACTGATTAATAGCATATGATCAAAGTTAAAACTCTGTAGAAAAAAATTCCCTAACAAGAAAATATAAAACATGTAACATACTTGGTAAAGTTTTGCAAATAAGCTGTGATGAATTAATTTTAGATTTAAAAAGGCAAACCATTCTCTTCTTTTTAAGGCAAATCATTCTTAAGTAAATAAGAATTTTTAGTAAAGATAAAATGTTCAGAATATCTGATCAAATATGTCAATAGAGTCATTTAACTATACATAATTACATGGAAAAGTTATTTAAATAATTTTAATTTTGAAAGTTCATATTGAAACAAGGGGATGATACTACTGGCCAAATAAACTAAATGTTTCCCATCCCAAGACCACACAAAGTCATTTGCTCCCAAGTAAGCAATGGACAAGAATTTCTCGTGATTGGATTGTTTTGATGTAAAATGGTTCAGTTACTTTGAGAAAGTATTGGATAGTTTCTTAGAAAGCCTACCAGTGCCTTATCATTTTATCCTGAAACATGTTTCCAAGGTGTTTGCCTTGTTGAGTTGAAAACATGTCACCAAAAGCTGTGGGCTAATGATTTATAGATTTGTACACAATTAACTAAGTTTGAAATAGTCAGCATGGCCTTCAACATATGAATAAAAAAGCAATCAGTGTTATATCCATGCAATAAATATTATTGTTATTTTTAAGAGCTATCAAACCATGGAAATAGATGAATCTTAATTTGAATTAGTCATTTTTAAAAAAGTTATTCATTATATGATTTTGATTTAAAACTTTTGAAAAGAGAACTATAGAGATATGACAAACCAATCAGTGACTGCCAGGAATTTGGAAATACGGTGTTCAATAGGGGAGGCATAGGCACTTTTTTACAGTACCAAAATCCTTCTACTTGGTATTGTCATGGCGTAAATATGGTATTTTGATTTATAAAAGCACTTAAAACTTCACAGCATAAAGAGTCAACCTTAGCTATGGAAAAGTAAAAATAAAAGCTTAGGGATCTCAAGAGAGATATCAAATTATAAAAAGTGATGTTATTAAAAATGTCTGACAGAACTCCCTGAAGTTGGCAGGGACAACATGCTAGCATACATAACTCTAAGGTGAACAGAGGCTGCAAACCTAAAGGCAACATAGTGCATACAGCACCGTGCTCTCCACTTTACAAATTCCTTTCCCATGACTACAAAGCTCAAAATATGAAATCATCACACATCCACAGTATAATTAAAAATATAAAATTGCAAATGTATAATAAATGAAATTAAAATGTTCTCATTACAACAAAATGCTGGAAAGCTTCAAACAATAACAAAACACAACATAGCTTTGGATTATAATACAAAGGGTAAAATCAATATCCCTGAAGCCTTATTACATCAGTAAATGATTGAATGAATAATAAAAATGGGGTAAAGAATCACCTCTCACAAGAGAATTTCAAGTGACTTATATATATTATATACACATGTAGCCACTAAAAGAGTAAACTGTGAAGTTCTTCAAGATTTAATTTTACAATAACCCACAATGAATTTAATTAGCACATTGCATTTGGTGAATCTACTGTAAAATATATTTTTACACTGTGAATGACAAAGGTGTGACGTTGAGGAATTAAGTGCACGTGACACAAGTCATAGTATTTTAAATGGTATACACATGAAAAAGCTTGACCATAAATTAATATAACTTAAAATATTTGGTACCTTTTAATTATGATGTTGCTGATGAAATATGTAATACATAGTATATTCCTAGAAAAAATAATTATACCTGTGTTGGAACCAGTATTCTCTGTAGAAGTGAGCTTTGCAGGACATCATCTACTATACTTTGGACATACTATCAAGAGGGACCAGTCCCTGGAGATGGACACAGTAGCTGCCACAACAAACTCAAGCCTAGATTGTGAAGATGGACCAGGACCAGGCAGTGCTTTGTTCTGATGCACATAGGACACTCGATGGCACCTAACAGTAACAACAATAGTGCAAACGGAAACAAACAATATATCTTGCTGTTTGAACTGGAACAACTCAGAATAGCACACATTTTTCTGTGCATGTATAGACATCTCAATAATATGAATGTGTTTACATTCAGAACATGTTAGCAACTGTAAATGAGATACCAGAAAGAAGAAAACAGACTAGGAAAATAAGGGATACCAGGTCATATTTGGCTCCAGCAGGGACACTTGTGTGTGAGAAGAAAGAGGATCAGATGTGAACATCATTCTGCTCTGACATGTTACTCATCCTAAACCAGACACGACTGACTTCAACCTGAAACCCTAAGTGTTCTACGTTGTAGTAAGCCACTGAGATCCCAACACTGAGTCTGGTATTTCAGAAGCAGGTCAACAGAACTGTTTTCTAACTTTCAACCAGTATTCCAGTGCTTAACTGTTTTCACCACTCAGAACCTCCAGGTGCCCTCAATGAATTTGAAAAATTCTCTTCAGATTTCCTGAGGTTTATTAAATATTAGTAATTGAAATTCCAGGTGGAGTAATTTCTCCACCATGTAAGACAGGCTGCTTCCTCTGCATGGGACAATAGTTTTGCCTGTTATACCTTTTTACTTCACAGATATCAATTGTAGACCAGAAGCTATGAAAATAGAGAAATCCTGTCCACCAAGCCCTGAGGACGATATTCCTGCTCAAAGCATCCAATGCACAGAGAGGACCATAGGGCAGGCCCCACTATGAGACATGACGTCCCTTGCTGACCCATGGGGCTACAGGGAGAACACTGGAGAACAGTGCAGGAATTGAGCCCGACTTAACAGCACCACACTAAGGTGAAACACTACGAGTATGCAACAGAACAGCAAGGGGAACAGAGCAAAGAAGTCCCCAGGGAATACCAAAATTAGACTTTGGGCCCAGGGCCTGATACCATCTCACTCCCCTGGAAAATATTCCGAAAGGTCAACAAACCAACCTTGAACGATTTACATGCTTTTCTTGTTATTGTCGATGGCTTTTGTTTTGTTTTCTTTTGTTGATTTGTTTGGCTCTGTCTTGTTTTTTGTGTATACTATTCTCTCTACAGGTCTATCTAGATAAGATAGGCAGGATAAACAATCTGGAGGAGAAAACAATGGGACCAATGGCTCTGAGGGGGGCATGGGAGAAGGGCAGATGGGGGGAAAGAAAGTAGGTGTTAACAAACCTAGGGGCAAGGAAACAACAAATGATCCAAAATCAATGGTGAGGAGAGTATAAGAGACCTGGTTCAGGAGGCCCTTAATCAAGGGCAATGTAACTAAGAGGAATTACTGAAACCCAAATGAAAGCTGAGAACGATAGTGGGACAAGAGGAATGGAAAAGGAAATAGAGGAAAGAACTAGGAGGCAAAGAGCACTTATAGAAGTCTATATATAGGCATGCACATATGTAAATATTTTTATATATGATGATGGGGATATATATCTATGTGCATATATTTATAGATTTAATATTAAGGTAGCAGATGGAATATTGGACCTCTACTCAACTACTCCCACAAAGCAAGAACACTTTGTTCTATTAAACTGGCATTCCATGATGCTCACCTTCCTGACACAATTGCTGAAGACAAACTGGGTGCATAAGCAAATGTGGTGAAGAAAGATGATGGTGCATGGCTATCAAAAGATATAGCATCTAGGATCTTAAAGACGTGAAGAAACAAGTAGCTGTCTAGCTGAGAAGCAACACAGCCCACATGGAAGAAGCACACCAGCCTGTGTGATCATGAGGTGCCGATAGGATAGGATCAGGTATTAGGCATCAAAGAACAAAAAATCATATCATTGTGAATGAATGGGTGTGCATAGTGGAGACCAAGACCCATCTGTAGGCAACTGGACATCCCTTACAGAAAGGTCGCAGGGAGGAAATGAGCCAGTCAGGTTGCAGTATAGCACAGACAAAACATACAACTTTCCTCGAGTTCTTTAATGCTTCCTACTCCCCGCTACTGTGATTCCAATTCTACCTTACAAATCCGGCTGGACCAGAGTATGTACATGGGTACACATAAGAGCTGGAGACACAGGGAATCCAGGACAGATAAAATGTTTGGGACCAATATTGAGAGTAGCCATACCTGGAAGATAAGGGGAAGGTAGGTGAGAAAGGGGGAACCGATCACAATAACCCCCTCTCAGGGAGACAGACAACAGAAAAGTGGGTGAAGGAAAACATTGGACAGTGTAAGTCATGAAAATATAATAATTTGTAAATTATCTAGGTTCATGGAGGGTGGGGGAGGAACGGGGAAAATGAGGAGCTGATATCAAGAGTTCAAGTAGAAAGAAAATGTTTTGAGAATGATGATGGCAACAAATGTACAAAAGTGCTTGACACAATGGATGTATGTATGGATTGTAATAAGAGCTGTATAAGCTCCTAATAAAATGATTTTAAAAGAAAAAAGATCTTTATATACAAGAGCAGTTGAATATTGAGAAAACATCCCAGACTAAGTGTGTAAGTCTGATATTAGCCCATATGTCCAATACCAATCTATAAAGACCTCTTCAGACTCATGAAACACATGCAATGATGTCGAATGCAGGAAGATCACAGGCTAGAGAGTGGAAGATCTTGTGGATCCAGTGGCATTATAAGCATCTTAGCGTTGGCAGGGGTCTCTACATGGTTTCTCTAAGTCCAGGGTTCTGGCTGCATTAGGGTAGGTCCATGTGGCTTCTCAGGGATGTTTCACCGGGAGTTAGCAGACAGAGAGAGTGCCTTCTACCTCCAAGAAGGAGTACCAGAATTCCCAGAATCCTCAGGAGAAGGCCACTCTCACACAGAGGCTTCATTGGCTATATCCTGACTGACGGGCTAGACTCCACCCCTCAACCCTTAATCCTCAAACTGACACCAGATTATATAACTACCACATGCACCAACCACTAAAACTAAGGATGAAGATACAGGAATTTTATCAGTACCTTCAGGTAGAAATTAATCAAACACAAGATCAAAATGAATGGATAATTATTGACAACTGAAATGCAAAAGTTGGAAACAAAGAGGAAGGAACAATTAATTGGAAAATATGGTCTTGGTGATAGAAATAATGATGGAGATCACATGACAGAATTTTATAAGGCTAACAACTTGTTCATAGCAAATACCTTTTTTGCCCAAACACAAAATGCTACTATACAGATGGCGTACATAGGACTCAAATTGAGTATATCTCTGGGAAGAGAAGATGGAGAAGCTCAATATCAACAGCTAAAACCAGTCTGGGGGCCAACTGTGGAATGAACAATCAATTTCTCATATGTAAATTCAGATTCAAGCTGAAGAAAAAATAAAGCAATGCCATGGGAGTAAAGTACAATCTTGGGTCTTTCTCACCTTAGTTTCAAGATCATCTCAGATACAGATTTGACTCCTTGAACACTAATGACAGGAGAGCTGATGTGCTGTGGGTGACATAAAGAACATCACTCATGAAGAAAGTAAAGGTTATTAAAAAGTGAGGAAAGAAAGAAAAGAGCAAAGTGGGTGTAAGAAGAGACTCTGTAACTTGTTTTAAATTATGGAGTAGCTAAGGCACTTACTTCATAAGAAATGAAGTCAAACAGCTGAATAGAAGCTTACAAAGAGCAGCTTGAAAAGTAAAGTATTATAATAAAATGTGGTTTTCTAGAGTTAGAAAATCAAAATGGAAGAATTTTTTACTATATTTTAAACTGAAATAACCAAAGAAAAAAATTCAAGCCTTGGTTGTTATAATGAAGATTCTATGGAAAAAACATTGAATAGGGAGGGAGGGGGAAAAATGAGGACCGGATGCCAGGGGCTTAAATGGAGAGTAAAATTTTGAGAATGATGAGGTCAATGAATGTACAAGTATGTTTCACAAAATTGATGTATGTATGGATTGTGATAAGAGGTGTATGAGCTCCTAATAAAACAAATTTTAAAATAAATAATAAAAAGAAAAACATTGAACAATACAAGAAGCATCAAACAAAGATGAAAGAATACAAATTACTCCACCAAGAAGAATTAGTTAACAATCTACCATTTCAAGAGGTAGCATATAAACAAGTACCAAAAGTACTGAAGTAGAATTCCAAGCTGCACTGACATTAGCCAAAAACAAGGTGCCAGGAATTGACTGAATATAATCAAAATGGTTCAACAAATTTATGAAGCACTGGAAGCATCGCTGGAATGTACTCTGGGGGCCCGGGGCCCCACCAGAATGATGCTATTTGAGGTCCGGACCAAACCATAATGGTGCTCTGGGGGCCCAGGAACCCACTGGAAATACCACCCCACCATACAACCCCAACCCCAAAAGCATGTTTCCATGTGGGTTTCTGGAATGCCCTCGGAAGCAAACTCCTTATGTGGCTCCCGCACCCACCAGAGCATTCTTCGGTGGGGTCCCAGAGGCTTGCCAGAAGCATGTTTCCAGATGATTCCTGCTCCACACCCCACCCTCACCTCCCTCAGAGCATAGGCTGGTGCCAAAAGAAATTCAAAATAATTATTGTTACTAAGCATTGTGCTCAGTCCCTGGAAAATCTTAATAATAGGAAAACTTACTAAAAAGCTGTATTAAGATAATGTAGTACTGACATAAAGGTAGGCATATATATTGATGGGATATAATTTAGTCGAAAAATCAATCCATACACTTATAGTCAATTGATTCAACAGAATGTCCACAGAATTTAATAGAAAAGCATTGTGATATCAGCAAATGGTATTGAAACAAAGATATCCTCATGAAAAAGAAGCTTTTGACTTCTACCTTGCACCACATGGAAACATTACATCAAAATAAACCTTAAGACCTAAATGTAAAAGCCACATATATTGAAATCTTAGCAGAAAACATATACACAAATCTTTGTGACCTTGGATTAGGGAATGGTTTTTTAAGATCTCTTACATTTAAGCAATTTTGCCATCTTAAGCATAAGCAACCCAAGGAAAAAGTACATAAATTGAACTTTATCAAATTTAAAATCCTTTGTTATTGGAAAGCCATGATAAAGGATTTGAAAAAGATAATTTACATCAGTAACAATCCATAAGTCATATATCTAATAATCTAATAAGTAGAATATCTAAAGAATTATTAAGAATCAACAACTAAGACAACCAATTAAAAATTGGGAAAAATTAACTAGTCACTACTCCAAAGATAAATATTTTCAGCATAAACTATTCAATTCTAGTGTACATTTACTCTGCTAAAAAAAAAAAAAAAAACTGCTGCAAATTTAGGTTGAAGGCTCACTCCCTGGGAGACACTGCAGCTGACAAGACACACGGAACTAACTATGCTAGTACCCTAAGTTGGAGAAACCACATGGACCTATCCTGATGCAACCAGACCTCTCAAGCCGGAGAAGCCATGCAGAGGCCCCTGCCAGCAATGAGATGCTTCTAATGCCACTGGATCCAAAGACTCTCTAGCCACTGGCCTCTGATCTTCTCATTCGGCATCCCTGCGTGTGTTTCATGAGTCTGAAGAGGACTTTATAGATTGGTATCGGAGCATATGGGATAATATTGGACTTATGGACTTGATCTGCACTGGGCTTGGATGTTTTCTCAATGCTCAATTGCTCTTGTATACAAACCTCTCCCTTCTACACACACACACACACACACACACACACACACACACACACACACACACACACAAATTTTAGGTTGAAGTTGAAGAATATTAAACCAAGTCTACGAAAGCCAAAACAAGATATGGAGAATATCTCATCTGAACTTAGGGAACATTTCAAAACACATTTAATGCATTGAACACCTGATGAGCTGTGGTAAAATATCAAGAACATCACATATGAAGGAAGCAAAAGGTCATTAAAAAGACAGAAAATCAAGAAAAAAATCAAAGTGGATATCAGAAGAAACTCTGAAACTTGTTCTTAATTGTAAAGTAACTAAGGTAAATGGCAGAAATGATGAAATCAAAGAGCTGAACAAAACATCTCAAAGGGCAGCTCAGGAAGACAAAGTACTAAACAATTCAGCATTTGGGAAATACAAATCCAAATGACAATGAAATGCCACCTTACACAAACAAGAAAGCTATAATAAAACAAATAACATTGTCTATGATGTTGAAAAATCAGTGTCCTCATGCACTTAAAGATGGTGTAGCCTCTTTGGAAAACAGTCTAGCAGTTCCTCAAAATAGTATACATACTACCACGTTGTTATTGTTATTGGTAGATGTCATGCAATCATATCACACTCGTAGTCACCCTGTCTAATAGCTAGAAACACAGCTTGGTCCTGCACCATCCTTACAATTACTATAATGTTTGAGCCCATTGTGACAGCCACTGAATCAATTCATCTTGTTGAGGGTCTCTTCTATTTTTGAGATCTGTGTCCCAAATATGATGTCCTTCTCCAGGGACTGATAACATATCCTTCTGATAACATCTTTAAAGTATGAGGGAAGTCTTGGCATCATCACTTCCAAAGGACCATTCAGCTGTATTTGTTCCAAAACAGATGTTAGTTCAACTGGCACTTTATTGTAATTTCAATATTCTTTGCCAACTCCTAGTTCAGATGCATCATTTCTTCTCAGGTCTCCCTTATTCATTGTCGTTTTCATGTCTATATGAGGCCATTAAAAATACAACAATTTGGTTTAGGAACACCTTACTCTTCAAAGTCATATCTTTGCTCTTTAACACGTTAAAGCAGAGGTTCTCAACCTGTGGTTTGTGACCCCATTGGGATTCGAACAACTCTTTCACAGAGGTCACCAGATTCATAACAATAGCAAAATTACAGATATGAAGTAGCAACGAAAATAATTTTATCGTTGGAGTCACCACAACATGAGGAACTGAATTAGAGTCATGGCATTAGGGAGGTTGAGAACCACTGTCCTAGACCCAAGGTGATGCTAAAGCACACATACACGGTGCTGTCTAAGGCAGGCTAAGTCCACAAATGTTGCAAGCAGACAAGGACTTGCATAGACCCAACAGGAGAACCTTATCCTATGGCTAATGGGACATGAGATTCTACCCACCTAAGCTAAAAGAAAGTGAATTTTTAATGGAAAAAAACAATTAGTGGTGCTTCCTTGAAAAACACCCTTAAGAACTAAGAAAATGTGCCAGACTCTGCTCCAGAGGCCCAAGCTCTAAACACATCCAGTGGTATGAAGTAATTGTTACTGTCCTATGGAAAGCTGGAGCTCGGGAGGCTTAGTTGTTTAGGTACTGGCTGCTACACACAAGATAGTTTGAACTTGCCAACCAACCCTTGGGGCCAGATACGAGGCCATCTGCTCCTGGAATGAGTTACAGTATCATAAATGCTGTGGTAGCCCTGGTGGTGGTGCAGTTAAGAGTTGGGCTGTGATCCCCAAGGTCTGCAGTTTCAAAGAGCCAGTTGTTCTGAGAGCAAAAGACAGTGCTTTCTACACTTGCAAAGAGTTACAGACTCAGAAACGCACAGCACCCATTTTACTTTCTCCTTTAGTGAGAACCGACTGAATGGCAGTGAGTCAGTGTTTGTGAAACCCAAAGGGGGACCTCTCCTATTTTCTAGAAAGCGGCTCTGAGTAGCAATCGACATAATGGCAGTGAAATATTCAAAATATCAAAGACATATGGTGTATATGAGATTCAGTTTGATAAAGCTACTTCTGGAAGGGTATTGCTCTTTCCACCTTCCCTTTCACATTTTTCTATGTTATTGAACTCACAATGTCAGCCTAGGTGACACTGTTTGTTATAATGCCATCACTTCTGTGAAGAGATTTGCTGTCAGCAGCCCAGAAGTGGGCAGTCTTATCCTGTTGGGTGTGGTTTTCCCCATTATCGATGTAATTGGGTACTGCCTCTAAGCGGTGCAGCTTTTGGGCAGGTCCAGGAACTCACCAGAAATGTGGATCACCAGACATGAGACAGCATCTTGCCCTACTTCCTATATAACTTGGATTCCTCCATCTGCACAGCCTGTGAGGAATCAGCCTACCATCTAACCTGCCCATCTTGCATTCATCTGGCCCTCAACCGACTTGAATCAAGAGAAGGGTCCAGAGTGATATCTGAGAGTTGCCAGCCAATACAACTGTGAATTGAAAAGGTCAGTAGTGTAACTAGAATTTTTCCTAAATATTTCTGACAGGGTGACGGGAAGGGAGAAAAACTGTGCTTAGTACTCTGGCAAAGGGTACAGTCTCAGAAACTCACAAGGGAAGTTCTGCCCTGTGCTTTAGGGTCTCTATGAGTCAGCACTGACTCAATGTCTTTCAGTGACTAGGGTGCTGAAGCCAAGATTGTGGAGTGCTGGGGTCACCCATGTGGCTCTCCCTGAGGTCTGAGCAGATGCAGCTTACCCTTCATGAATCAGGATTCCTTTCGTAGCGGATTCATCAGAATGAGCACAGGGCACTCGGGATCTTGGAGCTTCCCATCCACAGTGATGTTGCAACATCCCACCCTTGTTCACGGCAGCTTTTCCCCAGAGATAGAGGGAGACAGTGAAAGTCATGGTGGAGGCCTGACCCTTCATCTCACTGCCCCTGGGTGTTCTAGGGACAATCTCAGAGGACATCTCTTGCTTGTGAGAGACAATTGTCTTCATATTATAAGTTTCCAGCGATTTTAGATAACATTTAAAATTCGGTTGTTTGTAGTTCACCATGGCCGTTTGTCAGAGAATGGTGCCTCATAGGGTTTTCAAAGGTTGCTTTTTCAAAAGAAAGCCACAGGCCTGTCTCTTAAAGTGTCTCTGAGGAGAAACCAACAACCTTCTAAGAGAGCTGCTAAACATTTTATCTGTTGTGTTATTAGGAGTTCCAAGTTTAAAGAAGTTAACTATGAATTTCACATTTAAGCAAGAAGAAAAATGACATATCATCAGGTTTTTATTTTGGAGGTTTTAAAGATTTTTGTCAAATAATATCTTTTTAAGATTTTGGGATTTGCATTTATATTTTTTTGTTTCATTTTCTACTAAAATTCTCTAAGGTTTTAGGAAAAAGGTATTGCATTTAGTTTGCTGTTGCTGGTGTTTCTGAGATGATTGCTAGGTGTGCCATAAGAGTGGATCAATTAGAAGTCAGGTGGAGATAACATAGGTCTAAATAAGAGACTGAGATAGGATTTTGATATTAGAATCTGGGTGAGTCTTGCCCAATAAGAATTGAGTTTGAAGATTTATATTCCTGTGGTGAGAATATTTCTTTTTAGAATCTAAAATTTAGATGCATAATTCATAAATTCTATTTATAGATTAGAAAATGTCAGTCATTGATGGGATGTTTTAGGCTGTTCTTGTTAAGGGATCAGGAATTGGTCCTCACTTATACTTACCCTCAGAACTGACTCATAGTTAGCTTATGTCAAAATTGTGGAAATATAGGCCAATGCACGATCATCCTAAAAAGTGTCATGTTAGAGCGCTGATTGCTCGAGTTATCACATCAATCCAGCTCAATGAATTATTATTCCAGAGAAGACTTTCATTCTCTATGCATAGGTCCAGAAGCCAGTTTTAACCTGCAGTGATATTTTTGAGTTCTGAGCATATGACTTTGTACTATACAGGAAAGGAAAGGGAACACATAAAAATATATACCTCGGCAGGATTGTTGAGCCCACCTCGGACTCCCTCTAATAATAATTATTATTATTATACTAATCACTGCTATAAAACAATTGATGTAAACATTCAACTTGTTAATTTGGTCTTCAAATATCCTATTCACTGTAGGTCTCTGATTTTCCTTGCAAGAGCTGACAGAAGACCTACTCTGACCTTCCTTGCCAAGATGCTGATAAAAGATCTGCTCTGATCTTCCTTGAAAGATGATGATAAACAGTATCCACTACCCTGGAACAGTCATGTAGGTTCTTTTGCATCCTATTTATTCACTTCACCTTGAGCCCTCACCCTCCCTGCTGGCTTCACCAGCAATAAAAACAAAGTTTTTGCCGAAGCATAGGTTTAGCATATAAAACTGGAGGAATAAGGATGACACTTTGTATTTCGAGTTATGAGATTTTATGACAGTGATATTTACTCTGTTATTGACCTGTGGTAATGTGTAACCAGTTAATCAGTTATTAGCAAATGTATTTTTTTAAAGGATACATTTTTTCTTATTCACACTTGTAGTAATTTATCTAAGTACTGACACTTGACCATTCATTAATATTGAGTAATGAATTTCATACACATTATTGTAAAATGTTAAGAAAATAGAAATTCAAGGAAATATTTAGCAAATATATTGTCTAGTAATTACAAGAAATAATGAAGTCTCACAATTTATATCTCGTGTTATTTATTGAAATGATAAAAGAATCATGATATATTCATGGGAAAGGATGAAAATATAACATTCACAGCAAAATTAATATTTCACTACATCTGTGGAATTTTTAGATACGATGCATGTTTCGGGTATGTTGGAAATGTCAACGGAGATCATGAATATTTTGTTGGCCAGTGCAAAGCAAAGAAAATAGACTAATTTTTTAGAAATCCCCCCTCGGGCTCCCTCTGCACCTTTTCACCACAATGTATTCTCATTGCTCCTAAAACCAGCTCAACAATCCTGCCAAGGTATATATTTTTATGTGTTCCCTTTCCTTTCCTGTATAGTACAAAGTCATACGCTCAGAACTCAAAAATATCATTGCAGGTTAAAACTGGCTTCTGGACCTATGCATAGAGAATGAAAGTCTTCTCTGGAATGACTTTTCAGGACAGTCCTGCAATAAATACAGCGTGTAGTGAGTTCTGCGGGTGAACTGAATACACGAGCAGGTGTCCACACGAAGGAACCCAAGGCAGTAATGGTGCAGAGCTCTTAGATACACTTTGAGGCTCAGGAGAGACTAAGATTCAGGTGTGCCTGATCCATACCATGATACTTTCAACATCCTCATATGAATATCAAAGTGGGACCGTGAGAAGAAAATCAAAATGAGAGTCTATGCATTCTACTTAGAAACTTTATAGTGATGAATATTGAAAGTAACATGTATTATCAGAACAATAAAAGTATCTTAAAATGCAAATAGAATGATGCTTAGAAGCAAGAATGTTGATACTTCTTTCCGTGACTTTAAACACATTATCTTGGTGGAACAGTCCCTGGAGAAGGACATTATTTTTTTTTTGTAAAATAGGACAAGGAAAAAGAAAAATATTCAATCAATGGACTGAGACAGTTGCTGCAATCACGGACTCCTTCCTATGTAACCACACTAGTGAGGACTGAGCTGCGTTTGCTTCACTTGCACAGACTCCATGAGGCTGAAAGGACTCAATGGCACAAAACATGCATTTGTTTTCATATATGATCATGCCTCAGAAACCCACGCCTTATATATCGTTTTTAAAAATGCTATGAAATTATTGTTCATGTTTAGAACCTGTCTCATTTTGAATTATAGTCTGAATCAGGAATCCTCAAACTTTTTAAACAGGGGCCAGTTCACTGTTCCTCAGACTTGTTGGAGGGCCAGATTATAGTTTTTAAAAAGACTATGAACAAATTCCTAAGCACACTGCACATATCTTATTTTGAAGTAAAAAAAACGGGGCAAAAACACCAGTTGGGCAAGATAAATGTCCTCAGTGGGCCGCATGTGGCCCGTAGTTTGAGGACCCCTGAAGCATAGGTCGCAATTAATTCTTCTCCAAATGGCTAATTCTTCCGCAAACACATACTGAAGAAATTCTTTATTGGATGATCTTAGCACTCAGTTAGAAGATCAGTTTACATTAGCTATATAAGTTTGCTTGTGTACTTTTCATGGTGTTACATTGGTTGGGATGGAGTCCTCAGGTAAAACAAGTAGTGGGGGTTCCAACCCACGCAAAAGTGCCTTGGAAGTCAGGCTCACTGAACTAATTCTCAAAGCAAAACAAGACAACCAGCTGCATTCTGCACACAATGGGTCACATGGAGTCAGAATCCCCTCTTAGGAAGCAGAAGCAACCCCGGGTGGCTTTTCTTTTCATGATGACTATTAGCTCATAGAAACCGAGGCAGCACCATGGTTAGGGCATTGGGCATCTAAAACCCAACTATGAGGGAGAACAGTTAAATTGTTCTTCTTAGAAAATTACAGACCCTTATGAGTGGTTTTATGTCCTCATTGACAAGGACAGCAAGCGACCTCTGCGCTGCCTGCTAAGGGGATAACCAAAGGACCCTGTGAAAGAAGACTCTGTAACACCTTAATCATGAAGCCAGGCCCCCGTAAACATCTTGCACTAGACTGTACCAAAGATAATTTTGACCCAGAGCAGCATCCCAGATAAAACTGAATGGAACGAGATATGAGAAACAAAGACAAATCAAGTCAATAATTAGAGAGCTGATTGACCACTGAGGCAGCACCCTCCAATTTGAAATTACCGTATAAAAGCTAGAAGTGTTCTCCTAAACCAGGGGTCCTCAAACTTTCAAAACAGGGGGCCAGTTCACTGTCCCTCAGACTGTTGGGCCAGAGTATAGTTTAAAAAAAAAACTATGAACAAATTCCTTTGCACAGTGCACATATCTTATATTGAAGTGAAAAAACAAAATGAGAACAAATACAGTATCTAAAATGAAGAACAAGTAAAGTTAAATCAACAAACTTACCAGTATTTCAATGGGAACTATGGGCCTGCTTTTTGCTAATGAGATGGTCATGTCCGGTTCCATATTTGTCACTGCTAGTCCTAACAAGTGAGGCAAGTGTGCATCAGTTAGTCTAGATCTGATTGGAGATTTCAGATGTTTCATTCTGGAAAAAGTCTGTTCACAGACATAAGTGCTGCCAGAGATGGTTGCCATTGTGAGTGCATGGTTCCTGGCATGAGGATAGGTCTCAGAGGGGGAGCTGCACAGAAATTAGGAAGGTTGCTTGACTTGAATGCATCTTTAAGAGAGTCACAATTCTGCAGTTCAGCCAGTTCCATTTGGTAAATAGTATCCACTTTTTCAATGTCAACAGAAAACGGGTTACAGCAAAGCAGTATGTCCTGTTCATGAAGACGAAGCTCTTTAAATCTAAATTGGAACTTCTTTTGCAACTTTTCCAGTGAATCCGCATGTTTTGTTTGGGAATGCAACCAATGGGTTTTCCGCTAACAGTTTTGAGTTTTGGGGAGATGGCAGAAATTTTCCTTCTTCACTTGTTTGAAGAGCTCTAATTTTACTTCAAAAGCTTTCACAGGTGATTTCATATCACAGATGAGCTTCCCCTTTCCTTGAAGTTATACATGGAAACTGCTGAGTAGCTCTGTTACATCTGTCAGAAAGGCAATGCATCATTGAGCTCCGGTACTTCTTTGTTTTTTGAAAGCAGAAAAGCTGTAATCTGCGGAAGTAAGTCATAGAAATGTTTCAAAACGTTCCCTCGATTCAGTCAACGGACTTCTGTGTGGTACAGATCATCTTCATAGGCAACATTTAGCTCAGACCAAAATTCCTGAAATTGTCTGTGGTTTAGTACATTAGCTCTAATGGAGTTCACACAATATACCACAATTTTCCTAACAGACTCCCACTTCAGTGATTTACTACACAGTGCTTGCTGTGTATGAGGCAGTGTATGGCTATTGGATGAGAATAGTTATGTTTGTCCATCTCTGGGTTAATTGTAGCAATTACTCCTTTCTTAGATGTCACCATGCTAGGAGCACCATCAGTTGTCACACTGGCTAGTTTAGCCCAGTCCAGCTCCAACCCATTCAGTTTGGCAAACCTTTTCATAGATATATTCTCCTGTAGTTGTTCCTTTGATGCTTTGCAGTGCAGCAAGCTCTTCATGACTTCAAAATAGTTATTCGTCTCGCGAATAAAAATCAGAAGTTGTGTAGAATCACGAACATCATTACTTTCATCGAGTGCCAAGGAAAAATAGGAACATTTTTTCCAGAGTTTTGCAAATGCTGATGAAAATTGTCTCCCATTTCTTCAATCCTTCGTGTAATTGCAGGTCCTGAAAGACTCACTGTACTAAATAAATCGGCCTTCTCTGGACACATCTCTTGGGAAACAGAAAGAAGGCATTCTTTAACAAATTCTCCCTCCACGAATGGTCTACCAGTGCATGCGATTAGCTTGGCAACTTGAAAACTTGCTCGCAGTGATGAAATATTTAGCTGCTTCTGCTTCACAAAAGTATTTTGCTGAGTTGTCAATGTAATTTTTCAGTTTTAAAATTTTATCTTTTCTCACTTGTCTGACCAAGCAAACATGTTTATCTTTATGTTGAGTTTGATAGTGAAAATGCAAATTATATTCTATGAACACAGACACTATATTCTGGCATATCAAACACACAGCTCTTTTCTTGTACTGCATGAAAAAGTAATCATAAGCCCACTGTTCTTTGAATATCCGGCACTGAGTCAAATTTTCTTTCTTGATATAATTGTTTTCTAGGGATTCCAAATTGCGATGAATAAAATACCAACATATATATGCAGCACTACAAAAACAATATACCAGTAATAACTTTGCCCAGAGACATAGAATGCACTGACCATTAATACGGTCTGATCAATGCCCATCAAATATATATGCAGCACTACAAAAACAATATACCAGTAATAACTTTGCCCAGAGACATGTAGACTGCACTATTAATACAGTCTGATCAGTGTCCATCAATGCAGTCTGATCAGTGTCCATCAATGCAGCCTTGCCAGTCCACATCAGTTCAGCCTCACCAGTGCCCATATTGGTGGAACTCTGCTTCTACCTCAGTTTCACACTGATGCGGTTCGGGAAGCGGCAGGTGTACAGGGCCGGTTCCTCTACCACCTTTCGAGTTCACACTACCCTGTGTGATCCGCACTGTGATCTGTGAACTTGCACAGGAATCTGATCGCATGGGTGAGAAGACCCATAGTCAGATTCCATTGCAGGAAAAAAGAAGGCACGGCTGCCTTTTATCTTGTGAATCTAATGTGAGCTCAGCCATACAAGCATATGGCTGAACCTGCACTGCTCAGATACTGCAACAGTGTGAACCGGGGCTCGGGGCTTACACAGCACACAACATATACCATCATACACAAGCGACTAGCAATCAGAATATAAATGCACTCACTCCCAATTAATTAGGTTTCCTACTCCTCTGCTGTCTGCAGAGCCAGATTAAGTTCCCATGGGGTACTACGCAGATTACCAGTTTGGGGCCTCCAACCAATAACACTGACTGCTGATCATTTGCATTACCTCTGAGCACTGACAATCTGCATTAGCACTGAGCACTGACTATTTGCATTATGACTGTGAGGCAGCCCCCCTAGAAACCACCCCCAACGAACTAACCAACTTAAAAAAAAAGACCTCCTAACTTCAGGGGGGCGGGGAAGGCCCTACTAACTGCAAAATAAAATTTTCAAAAAGATCTCCTAAGTTAAAAAAAAAATCCTAACTTGTTCTTACCTTGGTCCTCAAGCAGCAGCAGGCTCTGCACAGGCAAGCTCATGACTCATCCAATCAGATCACACTGGAGACTGAGAGGAGGAGTAGAGACAGAGAGGAGGGGAGTCGGAGAGTACAACTCACATTCCACACATGTGCAGAGGGCCCGGGACTAGTCAGCTGTTAAGCAGAACAAGCAGAGGCTGCTGTTGAAGGCCATTAAGACTCAGCCTTCAAAGGGCTGAGCAATCTCATGATCTATGTGTCAGTGTTTGCTGATTTCTTCTGTGACTTTATGTTTTGAACAGACTGTCAAGGACAAGAAAGTATATGAAAGGTCTGGGAAAAAACAGGTGGTTTAATTTTCTCAAGGATGTCTGGCTTGGCAGAAGATAGAGTTGCTATGTGTATCAAATGTGCTTGCTTAACAATGAGATCATTAACCCCGGGTTGTTTCTGCATGGATCTAAGGAGTGTGTAGAATAAACTCCAGTGTTTCAGTCTATCAGATTGTTGTCCTCCCTATCCTTTCTGTCTCTCTTTTTTCCCTTAATCCTCACTCCCCCTTTCAGGACTGTTAGACTCATCAGCTGGCTCCGACAGGCTGCAAAAAAAGACAAGGTGGGCTGGATAAATGTCCTCAGTGGGCCGTATGTGGCCCACGGGCCATATTTTGAGGGCCGCTGATATGACCAATGGAATAATAAATTACGGTTTTCAGGCTTTTTCCAAACAGAAATTTACTGACCCCTGATCTAGGGTAAGAGTCAGGAAGAAAAACAGCAAGGCTTTCTGAAATACATAATTTTAAACTATGATTATTTGACAGAATATATTTTTTAAATGTCACCTGGACGGATTGGTTGAACTACCAACCCTGGTTGTAGTGGTGACTTGCCCAGCTGTTAAATGAACAATCTTTCAAACCCACCAACTGCTCTGTGGGCGAAATTTGTGGTAGCATAATCTCATAAGGAAGTACAGGCTTGGAAATCTTAAAGAAGTTCTAGTCTGTCCTATAGGGTTATTTTGAGTTGGAAATGATCAGTGTTACCAGAATTTTAGTTTGGGTGAAAAGCAACCTTTTTCAATATACTATACTTGAATAAATGACACCAAGTTTCAAACCACCAACTTTACAGCCATTAGTTGAGTCCTTAACATCATCCCCCACAGACTCCAGAGTCTGCTTGAAAGATATTCTGACTGTGACAGTTACACAATCTCCTGTCAACTTGCAAAAGATTGAAGTCTAACCTGTCAATCAGGTCACAGCTTGATGACCTCATTTGGAGGTGGCAAAGGAGATAAATAGCTCACTGGAGGCCAGACACACTCTCTCCCTGCCAGGTATTCCTGTTGACAAGCCACATGGAGCTATGCAAATGGCAACCAGAGCCTTAGAGCTGGAGGAGCCACATGGAGACCCATGACAGCACTAAGATGCTTTCAATGCCACTGGATCCACAAGACCTTCCACCCACTAGCCCGTGATTTGCTTGCCCTCAGCGTTGTTGCATGTGCTGTGTGAATCTGAAGTGGAATTTACAGACTGGTATCAGACATATGGGCTAATATTGGACTTACAGATTTGATCTGGACTGAAATGTTTTCTCAATTTAGTACTTTTTATATAAAACCCTTTCTACACACATAGTAGTGTCTACGAATTTGTTTCTCCAGTCCACTCGGACTAACACACTGACCTTCTCAAAACATAGGCTGATCACCCGTCACTCCCTATGGAACAAGCTCGTTTGTTTTATTTTCTCTCCAAGAGAATGTTTTCTCTTCTTACAACTCTAAATTCACAGATACGAAGGGTAGGCACTGAATCATAAAAATAGATTCCAAGTGGAAAACTGTAGATGAAAACCCTGGATCAAAATAAGAAATCAGACTCGAAACTCCCTCTCCAAAGGCTCCGGAGTCAGAATCCTTTCTTTTCAGGCCCTTACAGCGCCCTGCCACACAGCTGCCTCCCTGCATGTGCGGTTTGTATCTGTTCTCACACTCAGTGTGTCTTCCCCACCATAATACATGGATGTAAGATAGACTTTTAGAGTGTCCATTCGCTGATACAGTGTACTCTTGGCAATGTTTCTGGATATGGTACACCAGCCTTTACGTAATCTGTATGTTATAGCAACAGTACTAATATGTGAGACCCACTGTAGGCCTGTGTCCGGGGAAGCGAGCCCCTAACACATCATTACGGATCCAATAGGCACAATTGCACAGCGACAATAAGTAAAGATCATAGTAAAGTCATAGAGAGCATGAGAGCTAGAAGAGAAATATAGAAATAAATGGAGTCAGACACAATTCATGGTAGCATGCTCACCTCAGCCCCACTTGGTGGTCCACATGGAGGGAGAGAGTATCTTTAATGCTAACCAAAGCTTTTATATTCTCTGGGAACATGCAAACCCCCTAATTACAAGTGAGGACCCACATCACAGGAAGGGGCCGTGCTATTGGGAATATAGTAATGGGAGGGGGTGACCTAGGGGTATCCACGCAATGGAAGAGGAGGGACTTGGCGTACACATGTGGCAAGATGGGCAGATCCTAGATTTAGTTTGGCAACTTAATTTTGGATGTCACAGAGCCCATTTGACTTGTTTCCTGGCTCAACTGATAAAGACCATTGTCGGTAGGATGTGAATGCTTGGTCACAAGCCTCAGAGAGAAATAGTTCATTGTCCCCAGCAGCAGGGAAGTGGGGAGGGGGCTACCCTGTAGTCTGGTGACTATCTGCCCTCAGGGAGGATGTCTGTAAGCATCTGACCTCCCCGCACAGCCTGGAGCATGGCTGATACAGGTCACGGCAGTGCTACTAAAAGTGAATCCAGAGATGGCACAAAAGAATCTCAAAGACCTCTTATGGTCCCTGAACTATCCTTCAGACCCAACCAGTTGCACATTAGTGTTGACAACTGCAAACACAGTATAAGCTGGTCATGAAACCATCACCCATTTCCAGTCTCCTACTCATACCCACTCACACACACTAGCCCGCAATAAAGTGACTTGTTAACTAAAATACCTGAGTGAGATGACTCTGTTCATACAAATTACTGAATGGGGTTACCTGGGGTGTATGGTACTGAGGATCTTCTCCCAGAGATGAATGGTTTGGATTTTATTATAAGTGGGGGTGGTTTTTTTTTTTTCATATCTTCCTATTATACGGTGGCAATTATACCTGGATACTTTCAGAATACTCACTGTCCTACCGTACACATAAATGAATATCCCAAAAGGATTTGATGTATACCACAATTTATGTCTTTTTAGACATTTAGGTTGTTTCTCATTTCTGGTTTTATAATGAAAGTTACTATTTGGGTTGAAAATAAAAGAGAGGAGAAAAAAAAGCATTCACATTCTTATTACCAGAAATCACAGCAACAAACATGGCCATACTATAAAATTTTCTTCAACACAATTGTAATATTAAAAACAACAACAAAAAATATCGTATTTTTAGTCAGTTCCCATTAGGACAGAAAAACACCAAAGTCTTAACTTTGCTAGAGTAGATGTCTTGGATGACATTTAAAATACATAAAGGTTTTTCTAAAATATTTAATAGTTTAAAGCTTCTTGTGTTAAAGTGAATAGGATGTCCCAGAAGCACAGACTTATGACCATACTTGTTTTATTGCAGAACATTCCTTAAGATGTAGATAATAAACAAATATCAATTTCCTTCTAATCCCTTGATGGTGGCTAGAGTAGCAGGAGAGTAATCACTGACAAAATGCAACCAAACTGACCTCTCCTGACCCTTAGCAGAAGAAAATCACTGAAAGGCTAGGTATACATTCATAAAAATCACTATCTAACTGGCACAGGCCAGAACAAGTCTGAAATTATGTCCAGAAGCAACTCTCTTCAGTTTGTTTATGTATGAAGTCTTCAATCTGAAGAGGAAGAACATAAAAATGTGTAGCTGAAAATCTTTTTCAGCAAGGGCAGGCATAGGTTCTCGACTAGCAGAACCTTTGCAGGGAGAAAGAAACTATGATAACGCCGTATCTCAGATGTAGGTTCTAAAAGGAACGAAATGGGCTTTCTTGAGCCAATGATAGTTACCTGGGCTTCAGATGGGTGATCTTCAGTGGGGCCTTACACCCCCACACCCATCAATCCTCCAAGGTCAAGCCAAGTAGCTCTAACATTGAGGAAACTTGAGCAGGTTGCACCGGAGGTCTAACGGGATAAACTTTCCCACTCTCTGTAGAGTTGGGCAGTCATTTCCCCAGTGACCTTTCTGTTTGTAGTATGGACATGGTCTTTTTGGAGGTCATAGATTAGGGCATACATTTGCTCAATGCCCTAATTGGGAGCATCTGAAGTTGTGCTGCCCAGTAACTAGTTTAGACACACCCACTCTCCCCTGGAGGACACTTGCAACATTTGACATTTAACCTTATCTCTTTGTAGCTTATATAACTTTTCCTGATCCTCCCTACTGTTGAAAACTTTGAATGCTGCACTGAGAAGATCTTGCTGTGAAGTCTGGGATCCACATTCTAACCTTTTAATGTTTCTTTTAATGCCTGGAGCTGAGTGTGAGATGAAATTTGAGCTGACTGTGAGATGAAAAATGATCCCTTCTGGTGTAGTAGGGTCTACTTTGGTACACTTAAACCTTCTGGAAATTGTCACAGACATTTGACAGAATTTTCATTTGATTCCTGAATGATTTCCCGAGTTTTGTCATAACTGACTGCCTTGGTTGAGACTTTTGGTAAGCCCTCAAGGAGATACAAATCATATCATTTTGAAGAATTGGGTGCTCAGGACCATCTTGTAATTCCAGTTAGGACTGTGCTGGGGAATGCCTTGAAGTCCATGGACTTATCCCATTTCTGGGCATGCCCTTCATCACCTCTCTTTGTGCAGCTATCAACTCTCCCTATCTTCAGGGGTCAAGGTCATTGTTAAAATCATATGGACGGCATGCGAGGTAAGATCATATGACTGAGATATTTAAATTATTTTTTATTGTTTATAGTTTATTCATAATCATAAACTTAACTCTGCTTTCCAGCTGGACTCAGGGGGAATAAGGAAAGTAGGAAACCTGAAAAACTGGAAGTGAGAGCACAAGATTAAATGATATTGCAAGCACATGGGGAATGGAAGGGTGATTTCTCAAGCTACACAAGAGATGGTCTGGTACTTAAAACTTGAAAATCCAGATCAAATTTAATTAGAGTTGTCCACAGTCAGCAATGGTGATCTTCTTGCTGGTCTTGCCATTCCTGGAACCAACACGCTCATGGCTTCTACAATGTTCATGCTTTCTTTCACCAGACCTAAGACCACGTGTTTGCCATCCAACCATTCAGCCCTAGCGGTGCTGATCAAAAACTAGGAACCGTTCATAATGGGCCCAGCATTTGCATAGACAGGATGCCAGGACCTGTGTGCTTCAGGATGAAGTGCTCATCTTCAAATTTCTCTCCGTAGATGGACTTGCCACCAGTGCCATTATGGCATGTGACATCACCACCATGGCCCATAAACCCTGGGATGATTCTGTGAAAGCTGGAACCTTTATAGCCAAAATCTTTCTCCTTAGTTTGAAGAGTGCAGAAGCTTTCTGCTGTCTTTGCAACTTTGTCTGAAAACAACTAGAAAGAGACGACGCCGTCGATGGCTATGTTGAAAAACACAGTAGGTTGATCATGGCTGAACACAACAGGCCCAGTCGAGACTACTAACTCAGGCAGCAGCATTTGCAAAGCCGATATAAAAATTCTTTAATGCAAGCGTCTGAGTTCAATGTATAACATCCAAGATGTTTTCCTTAGACTGATAAATAATTAACAAAGAAAGGGACATGAACTTTTACTAGCCTCTCTGCTTCTGCAACATCACACGGGAAAGAGGGGGAAAAGGATTTGAGGATGGATCCTTTGGGTTTGAACAAGCTGTATTTGTACCAGAGAGTGCTGAATATAAGAGTGAGAGGCGGAGATGGTGCTGGCAGTAGGGGACAGGTAAGGGTGGGAGGGGAACTGGTGGGAGGAGTGGACAATCACGATATGGACAAGGGAGGAATTTGGGTAACAGGGTAGGGGACAATGGATTGTACCTTGTGAGCTCAGAGGTGGTGGAAGGAGGTTGAGACAAGGTTGGGGTGGGAGGAGGTGGTGAGGAGGAAGGCTGAAGAATGAGACCGGATAGCAGGAGATACAGGGTTAGAGTCTGGCAACTGGGAGAATGCAACAGTATCTAGGGGGTGGTGGTGTTGGAGAGACCTGAAGGGAGTTGTAAGGGGAAAGGGAGAAAGAAGGCTCAGTAGCAGTTTGGGCAGAGACAACAGCCACTGAAATTGGCGGCACAATGTGATCAGAAGGATCAAAGTCTGAGTCTTGGGCTGAGAGAGGAACATTTTACTGAACCAATAGTACTTGAATAATTCTGACGTAAATGAGGTTGAACATAAAGGAGAGAAACCTTGGATATATGGAATATCAGAATATATTTTGTAGATTGAAAAGAAATTGAGATCTTGAATAATGTTTACATCAAGTTTACCAGCTGGTGACCATCTTGAGTTGTTGTCCAATTTGTAGTGCAGTCACGCATTACATAAGAAAATCAGTTTTCCCCTTTAATAACTGATTTAAGACCCAGCGAATTGAAGTTTGCCAGTAAACAAACTAGAGGTATTTTATCCCATTGCTTAGTGTGGTAGTTGTATAATTTGTCAATTTGATGATTAAGACTGAAGGAGTGGAGTCTAGCCTGTCGATCAAAATATAAACAATGGCCCCTGTGTGGGTATGGCCTTCTCCTGGAAATTCTGGGAATTCCGGAATTTGCTCCTTGGAGGCGGGAGTCTCTCTCTCTCTTTTGCATCACTCCCTTAGAGAACCTCTACTGACCAGACACATGGCAATATGCTGATAGACCTTATGCCCTGGGAACTAGAGAAGCCACGTGAAGACCCCTGCCACTGCTGAGATGCTTACACCACCACTGGATCCAAAGACGTTCTACCCACTGGCCTGTGATCACCCTGCATTCGGTGTCATTGCATGTTTCTTAAGTCTAAGGGGAACTTTATAGATTGGTATCGAACACATGGGCTAACATCAGACTTATGGGCTGGGTTGGGATGCTTTCTTAACGTACAATTACTCTTTATATAAAACTCTTATACACCAGTTTCTATGCATTTGTTTCTCTAGCCTACCTTTAGTAATATACCTAGAATTCTTACAACACATTTAAAAGGCTGAGAGAAATTTTTAGCTCTCTTAAATGAGGTAGCAACAGGAGAGCATCCTTCCACTGAATAATTACCACCTAAGCCCCTGGGGCTGGGAAGGCCATCTGATGGTGCAAAGATTTCTGTTATGTGGACATTTTCAGAAAGGCCAAGAGAAAATGTGCAGACGACCTTGGAGTAGGGAGCTTTGGATTTAACATTCACCAATGTGCTGTCAGAGGGTCTTTGGCAGAAGATGTGGAGATCCCTTTGTCAGGCTCGCTTGAAGGGGGTCCCGAAAGGCGGCTAGAAGGTAGTCTGGAAAGGCTGCTGGGGACTTTACTGGCTAGGGAAAGCAAAGTGCTGCTCCAGTCCTAGCTTAGCCAGCCTCCCGTGCAACCCACCATATATTAGGTTTTACAGAGACAAGAGACAGAGTGAGACCTGTAATTTATAGACTTATTGAGGGAGGTGCAGTTTGTAGGGAACAGGAAATCAAAGGAACTTAGGATAGTAAGATAGTAAGATAAGGTTAGAGCTGGCCCTTAGTCTAAAGCCAGAGGATTAGCTACATTAAAAGATGTAAAGTCCTTGAGACCC
Source organism: Tenrec ecaudatus (assembly GCF_050624435.1). Classification (NCBI taxonomy): domain Eukaryota; kingdom Metazoa; phylum Chordata; class Mammalia; order Afrosoricida; family Tenrecidae; genus Tenrec; species Tenrec ecaudatus. The sequence goes on from NC_134544.1 coordinate 106,241,225, forward strand.
GCTATAACATACAGGAAGAGAACATTAGGCTTAATACAGACCCATAAACGAACTACAGAATTGGTGAGGAAGGGGTTAGACAACTCTAATGTCTGCTGCAGAACCCGCAGAAAGACTCTAAGCGGGAGGGAGAGCCAGCCTTACAGGTAGAGAGGAGAGGTGACAGCAAAGGAGGTCAGAGCAGCAGGAGGGTAGAAGGAGCCCAGTCCATGTGAGAACAAAGGATCAATTTTGGTGTGCAAGTCTTTGGGATGTCTGTAACTCTTTTTGCTAAGGAGGGTTCCCCCACATCTTTCTGGTGGGTGTAGCTAGCTCCAGTGGGCTGCTGCCAGCTTCCATGGACTGACAATACTTAACTGAGTGGCAAGAGGGGTGCAGTAAGCTTTGTAAACAGAAGAAACCTATGCTGTCCTTAGTAAAGATTTCCAATGGAAGCGGTCTGGCCCTTCTAGAGACCTGTAAGCTTTCCAAAAAAAGACTGAGTCTCCCTTTGGCTGAGTTCAAGGTCATTGAACCCATCTTTCTAGAGCTGAACCTGTCTCTTCTTCACTTGCCAGCTGCCAGGGTGTTGACAAACAGCCACCCAACTGGACCATCTCCTTGAGGGCCCCAGTCCTGAAAAGGGCTTAGCCCAGCAACTGTGGAATGTCAATCACATTTCAGTGCATGGTGGTTGTGCTGGAATATCACTTCAACAACCACAAGGCTTAGTGTATGCCATGAGGCCACACACCAGCCAGGGAGTTTCTAGACCTTAAATTCTTTAAGTGTCTGGGTCCAATGTATAACATCCAAGATGTTTTCTTAAGACTGATAAATAATTTATCAAGAAAGGAATGTGAACTTTTACTGACCTCTCTCTGGTCCTGTGACTTCATAGGGGAATGAGGGGGGCAGGATATGAGGATAGATCCTATGGGTTTGAACAAGCTGTCTTTGTACTGGAGAGAGCTGAACACAGAAGGTTGAGAGGTGGAGATGTTGCTGGCATTAGGGGAGAGGTGTCAGATGTCTTAAAACATGGTAAGTGTGGGAGGGGAACTGCTGACAGGAGAGGTGGCAGGAGTGGACCATCCTGGTATGGGCAAGGGAGGAGTTCGGGTAGAAATTGTATGAGGTAACAGGGTAGGGGATATTGGATTAAAACTTGTGGACTCGGAGGTGGTGGGAGGAGGTTGAGACAAGGCAGGGGTGGGAGGAGGTGGTGAGGAGGAAGGCTAAAGAAGAATGAGACTGGATAGCAGGAGATATAGGGTTACAGTCTGGCAACTGGGAGAACACAGCAGTATCCAAGGAGGTTGGAGAGACCTGAAGGGAGCTGTATGGGGGAGGGGAAAAGAAGGCCCAGCAGCAGTTTGGTCAGACACAAAAGGCATTGAAATTGGGGGCACAGTGTGATCAGAAGGATCAAAGACTGAGTCTTAGGCTGAGAGAGGAACATTTTACTGAGCCAATAGGACTTGCATAGTGGAACAATTTTGACATAAATGAGGTTGAACATGAAGGAGAGAGAAAACTTGAATATATGGACTATCAGAATATGTTTTGTAGATTGAAAAGAAATTATTGAGATCTTCAATAATTTTTAAATCAATACACCAGCTGGTGACCATCTTGAGTTGTCCAAGTTGTACTGCAGTCACACATTACATAAGAAAATCAGTTTTCCCCTTTAATAACTGATTTAAGATCCAGCGAATTGAAGTTTGCCAGTAAACAAACTAGAGGTATTTTATGCCATTGTTTAGTGTGGTAGTTATATCATCATTTGTCAATTTGATGATTAAGACTGAAGGGGTGGAGTCCAGCCTGTCAATCAAAATTTAAGCAATGGCTCGTGTGTAGGTATGGCCTTCTCCTGACAATTATGGGAATTCTAGAATATGCTCCTTGGAGACAGGAGGCAGATTCTTTCCCTCTCTCTCTCCCTTTCGGCTTACTCCCTTAGAGACCCTCTACTGACCAGACACATGGCAATATGCTGATAGACCTTATGCCCTGGGAACTAGAGAAGCCACGAGAAGACCCCTGCCACTGCTGAGATGCTTACACCACCACTGGATCCAAAGACGTTCTACCCACTGGCCTGGGATCATCCTGCATTAAGCGTCATTGCACGTGTTTCTTTAGTCTGAGGGGGAATTTATAGATAGCTATCAGACATATGGGCTAACATCGGACTCGGGGCTTGAACTGGACTGTGTTGGGGTGCTTTCTTAATGTACAATTACTCTTTATATAAAATGCTTATAACACATGGCTTTCTATGGATTTGTTTCTCTAGCCTACTTCAACACTCACAAGGCTGAGTGTGCTCCCTGTGGCCACACACCAGCTGACAAGAAGAGCCAGGGAGGTTCTAGACCTGGACCTTGGGTTCTCTCCCCGCGCTCCCAGGAGAAGGTACCGCACAGGTGACAAGACTTAGCAAACCCCGGGCGAAAGCACTAACGTTTTGTGCACCAGCTGCAGCCACTCGCTTCCTGAGACGCGCTCTCTTCCCTTTGAGCTGACGAGGGACAAGAGTCTCTGGGAGAAGGCACCGCTGTATGGAAAGGAAACAATGGAGGGGGCTTAGCAGAAACCCACAAGGCAACGAACCTGGGAACCCCGAAGACAAGAACCCCAGCTTGGGATTACCCCTTTCTCCAGCGGGGATTCCCACCACGAGCCCCAACCAATCCAAAAGCTGGGGGATGGGATCGGCGTCCCGGGACAGGCGCTCACCTCTCACCACAAGGGGCGCCGCCCGGAGAAGGACAGGAGGAGAGAAAGGGGGCTTGCACCCCAGCAGGGCTGCTGGGAGCACTACGGTACCCCAAACTGGCCGCTGCCCACACGCGTGTCCGTGGAGACGAGCGCCCCTCACCTGGGAGCGCTGGCTACACAGTGCTCAGATGGCCGGCGCTCCTCTGGCCCTAAAGTGAGTGCAAAGTAGGAGCCGTTGAAAAGCGACACTTCCGGCTAGGACACCGCACTTCCGCCCCATCTCCGAGTGACCAGGGTGGGAGGAGCCGGCGGGGTCGGGGCCCCGCCTTCACTTCACCTTTGAGGCGGCTCTGGACCCGCCCATTGCGCGGCTGCGCAAACCCAGGTGCCCAGAAGTGGGAGGGGCGGTGCTGTTTGGACCGGGGGCGGGGCCGCAGCGGCGGAGCCCGGGAGAGGCGCTCGGCAATAATGGGCCCTCAGCCCTGGCTCAGCCTGCAGCTGCGAAGGCTCAGGTCATGATGGCAACTGGGGGCAGAAACGGTACTTTCCCCAGCGTGGAGTATTAGGCTTATTTGGACGCGAAAACAGAATCAAAGACCCAATTAACGAAGTTTTAGAAGCAGGCTTTATTGCGAAGCTGGCCGGCGGGTTCAGCAACTCAGGGTATTGAGCTATTGAAGCTGCGCAGGGAAAAATCCTGGTGGCGTTTTATGTCCACTGCTGGCAGGCACAGCTGGGGAGGATCATAGCTGGGGAGGATCTGCTCACACAGGTGCTTCAGAAGGGAGAAGGTCGATAATCTTATCTATATGTCAGGGAAGGGTCGAGTGACCACATCTTCAGAAAACATTCTGGCTTTGGGAAGAGCTGGTTCCAGGAATTTGGGGTTGAGCAGGGGAGGGGAGGGGAGGTCAGTTAGGGGTCAGTCTTGAGAGCTAAGATGGAGGTACAGAACTCAAAATGGAGTCTGTTGTGCCAAGACCAGACATCGAGAGGGTGCATGGGCGACATAAAACGATGTTCAATGTACATATGTAAGCCTGTGATCAGATTCCCCAGATGGGGCATCCTCCTAACTAACGCGAAACGCCCAGCCATCCACCCTGCCACAGTGTTACTGGGCTGAAGCAAGAACTGTGACTAATGACCTTTGAGGTGAAGGACCATAGTGCACCGCAAAGCTTTGTGGTGTATGACTGCCTTTAGGAAAAGAGAAGTACCTAGCATCATATGGTCTCGGTAAATTATGTCAGTGTAACAAAATGTAAAAATAAAACTTAAGCAGGAGCACTAAAAAGTGATGGGAGAAAGGGGTGGTGGTGGTGTTAAACTTGACTGTCCTTAGAATTGGAGTTTGTACTTTTATCTTGTTTCATTTTGCTTGAATTCTATTGGGGCAGTTAAACTTGACAGTTAAGTTCAGTGATACTTATCATGATTTACTCACTCTGCTACTTTAATTATATCACTTACCAGAGGTTCTATCAGTCCAGTGGTTTCAAGCGCATGGGCAAAAAGTTTCTAGAGACTCTTCCAAGTTGAGAGGTCTGGAATTTAAATTTCCTTCCTCTAAGTAACTCTTGCCTGCTGGGTCTCTCAGAACAAGTGCTTATGGGACAGATCAAAGTGAAATATTTCTCTATTAATTTGCATCCAAAAGGATTATGCTTCTCTTATGCCTGATACACTAGAGAATTTCCTTATGAAAGTTCTAGTCAGATTTCAAAGTTGCTGGTTGAAAATTGAGATACGAGGATTGCAATACTTTGTTACATTTCCCAATATGGTCAGATAGTTGTGCAGATGATACAGAAAGCACTGTGTCACTTATCAACAAATATTTACTGAATTAAACTGATTTATGTTCCCAGATTTGATGGAGCCACCTTATCATTAGATCTTGGGAAACAGAGGGTAGATTTTGCAACTAAAAGGGACTTCTTTTAAAATACCTGCCCTGTTAGACTGGGTAGGCTAGAGAAACAAATCCAGGGTCACTCATAATGTGTAAGAAGGAGCTTTATGTCAAAGAGTAATTGGATATCAAGAAAACATCCCAACCCAGTCCAGATCAAGTCCATAAGACTGCTATGAACCCATAAGTCCAATACTAGTCCATAGATTCCTCTTCAGACTCACACAGCACATGCAATGATGCTGAATGCAGAAAGATGACAGGTCGGTGGCTTAAAAGTCTTGTGTATCCAGTTGCGGCAGAATTTCTTAGGGCTGGCGCAAGTCTCTCGTGGTTCTTCTACCTCTCCGAACAGAGGGAAGGTGAAGCAGAGAGAGAGGGTAGCCTACCTCCAGTGAGAAAGAGTAGAAGTTCCCAGAATTCTCATGAGACAGTCTAGCCCACCAGGAAGCATCATGGAACTGTGATCTGATTGACAGGCTAAACTCCAACCCTAGTCTTATTTATCAAATGAATATGAAATTATGTAACTACTACACCTGCTTTCATGTGAGTCTTTCTGTCCCCATGGATAAATCATGAATTGTCAAAAGAAACAAACAAACAAACAACTCAGTGCCATGGAGTCAATGTGAACTCAGAGTGACGCTATATGACAGGGTAGAACTGCCCATATGAGTTTCCAACACTAAATCTTTGCTGAAGTAAGAAGCTCCATCTTTCGCTGTGGCGTGAATGGTGGATTCAAAGTGCTAGTCTTACAGTTAGCAGTCCAACTCGTAACCACTACACGAACAGGGATCCCTATGTATCTTTGTAGCTCTACCCACCATAGCACACAAGTGTAGTCCAAAAGGATCCCTCAGTTATACAAGCTACTTTCCATTAAATTGCTAACCTAATGTTAGTGATTGATCAGACCCAGATGTGCCCAGCTACCACTACCAAGGGCTCGAAAAGGAATCCCACTAGAAGATCATAGATAGAGTAGGAGGAAAATGAGGACCAAAATTCAAATCACCAAAGAGACCCTCAACACAATGGTCTTTAGTCACCTCTCAAGTTCAGTCTTTGTGTAAACAAGCCTGTGACAATCGTGGGGTTTGTAGTTGAAATTGCATGGCTATAATATACAAAGAGCATAGTAAAGTCTTAGAAGATAGGAGAGAGAAAGTAAAATAAAGGACTCAGACACATTTTATAGTAGCATGCTTACTGTAAGGGTGAAACTGAGGAACAGGAAGGCAGACAGACAGGACAGGACGTGGGAGAGCAGAAACAGAAATAGCTTTATTAGGTGGGGGAGCTCCCGGATGAGGTTCCAGGACCTAGGCCAACAGGTAAGGGAAGTCATGCTCAGCAACTGCACATGAGGGATTTTAAAGGGGTGGTGAAGAATGTAGGGCAATTAGCATAGGGGGTCTGGAAACTGGGAGGGAGAATTGCTTGCTGCTTTCTTTGAACCAGTAACATCTGTTTTCACTGGTTATCTGGCGCCCAGCAGCTGCTGACCTTTGGGATGTGCAGGGAAGCACGTGCAGGATCTGGACCTGCTTCAGCTTAGTCCAAAAAGGGGGCTGCCTAGTTCAGACCCGACCCAAACACTTACTTCTGGGACCGCCATGATCTCAGTAGCCAGATTTACGCAAAGAGAGGGAGAAGGAGAGAGTCAATCTTTACTGTCGGGATATTTGTAGGTAGCTATAAGTTATGCACATTCAGTAGTTACATACATCACAAGGTGGGTGGTAACCACAGTAAAGTCTCTGAGTTTACTCCTGAGGAAACCTAATACCTGCACTGGGGGAAAGCATGAGGGGGGATGGGTACTATGCCAGGAGGGGACAACAAGAATGTTGGCTTCTGTAGAGAGATAGAATCAACCATGTGCTCACTTTAAGGCAGCATAGCTGTTAGGGGAGAATCTGTGGAAATGGTATTTAAAGCAGAATAATGTACTTTGACTTTATCTCTACCATACCAAAGTGGTGGCTTTCCTACCATGGAATACTAGCTTTCCAGATTCCCTCCATAATAAGTTAGGGAATATAGTCCTAGTCATATTTCCCTCTCTCTTATTTTCCCACAGTCCGGAACTAAACTCACCCTGTTGATAGACTAACCAACCATGTAAGTCAGATCAAAAGGACAGTACACACCCAAGGACAGAATTTAGGAAATGAGGAGGAATAGAAACAGGAAAGCCTTGTAGAGAGTGGGATGAATGATAGTGTGTTGTTGCTCTTGATAGTTGCCCTCAATTAGGTTCCAGCTCCCAGAGAACCCATGTACAACAGAATGAAACACTGCCAAGTCCTGCTCCATCTCACAGTAGTTTTCTGTTTGTGCTCATTGTTGCAGTCAATCATTCAATCTCTCACAAGGATCTTCCTCTTTTTCACTGCCCTTCTACTTTCCCAAGCATGATATGCTTTTCCAGGGACTGGTTTCTCTTGATAACACATCCAAAGCACATGAGACAACATCTCCCAAGGCGCACTTCTCAGGAGCATTCTCGATGCACTTCTTCTGAGACAGATTGGTTAGTTCTTCTTGAAGCCCATGGTTCTTTCAATATTCTTCGTCAAATGATAATTCAAATGATGCAGGAAGTATCAAAAGAGGATGGAAGGAATACACAAAGCAAAAGGTAGTGTATGATCAAGGACCTATGGTACTGAAAGAAGAAGTCCAAATAGTACTGAAGATATTAGAAAAAAACGAGGCTCCAGAAGTTGACAGAAAACCAGCTGAAATGTTTCAACCAGCTGATGAAGCACAGGAATCACTCATTTCTCTATGTAAGAAATTTAAAACTCAGCTACCTGAGCAAAAAAAAAAACCTGTAGAAATTATGAACCAATAGAATTAATACCTCATGCACGTAACATTTTGCAAAAGACAATTCAATAATGATTGCTGCAGTACTTCAACAGGGAGACTCCAGAAATGCAATCTGCATTCAGAAGCGAATGTCAAATATGATGTGATTGCTGACATCAGATGGGTCTTTCCTGAAAGGTACCAGAAAAATGTTTACTTGTGTTTCATTGACTATGCAAAAGCATTTAACTATGGATCTATGGCAGGTAGATTTATGTCAACTTGAAGATGTAGGAACGTGTAGTGGTGGAATCCAACCTGCCAGTCAGGTCACAGCTTCATGATGCCTCCTTGGGGGTGTGGCCTTCTAATAATTGGAGAATATTTAAATTTCCCATTGTCTGCCACTCCATCTTCCTGCTTGATATAACTCTCTTCCTTTAGGGGTAGCCCCAGGTGGGCTGCCTGAGACTGAGAGCTATTGGTGCCCTTCCATACTACGACTGACCTTGGATCCATCTGATCCTGCCGCCACTGGCCTGTTATCTTCCACATCCAGCTTCACCTTTATACATCATCAGGCTGCAGCTCTGTAAGTGTGCAGAGGACCCTGACCTGCATCAGACTTGTGACCTTGAGTTAGACACGGGTTAGATGCCTTGTTGGTATAATGTTACTTCTTGATATAAAACTCTTCCTTATGTATATATGAGTGTCACTGGATTTGTTTCTCTAGACAACCTGGTCTACCACAAGATCATAGCATTGAGATGAATTCAAATTTGAGAACATTTAGTTGTCCTCATGTAGAACTTGTACATGGACCAAGAGGCCCTTATCTATAAAGAAGAGAATATTTTGTGGTTTAGAATCAGGAAAGTTGTATGTCAGAATTGTATCTTTTCATCATGCTTATTCAATCTATATGCTGAGCAAATCATCCAAGAAGCTGGAGTTTCTGAAGAAGAACTTGGCCTTATACTTTGCATTGTCTAGGAGGAAGGTTTCTAACATCTGTCAGTCTGCACGTGACACGCCTTGCATGCTGGAAAGGATGGGAACCTTCTGTATGGATTCCAACGCTATGTAAAGAAAACGAAACTCTCATTACGGGACCAATAGATAATATGCTAAATCAGGGAGATATTGAAATTGTCAGGATTTTACCTTATTTGGACATGTGTGCATTGGGCATATCTGGTGTACAAGACCACTTTAAAGTACTGCAGGGGAAAGAGGTCACTTTGAGGACAGAGGTGCACCTTTTTTCAGTCCCATCATATGCATATGCAAGTTGGATATTGAGAAAGGACCAAAGAAGAATCAATTAATTTGAATTATATTATTGGCAAAAAATGCTGAAAGTACCAAGGACTTCCAGAAGACAGTACCTTAAGGGGATTGAAATGGTTAAGTCAAAACTGATGAGGTAGGGGGGAGAGTGAAAGGGTTAGTCTGCTGTTAGTTAAAATGTGAGAAATATAACTGTATCAGATTTAGTTGTTGGAATTTTAAAATGCAGCAGTCCCCTACTTGCTGTACAAATTGCTTCTACGCTTAATTAGTGGAGCAAGTCTTTTAATTCAGGAAGATGGTAAAGAAGGCCATTAAGATAGGCAGGCAAAAAAAAAAGATAGGCAGGCAAACAGCAGCATCCTTTTTTAGATAAGCAATGGAGTCGAATGCTTCAGGGGCTCATGGCCTGCTAACCCCTTGAGAAATATATGCATAGATACTTCTTATCTGTGGATGTTGCAAAAACCTGCTTTTTGCCACAGAATTTGGAGTACAACCATGCACACACACTCCAGCAGGCACACAAACCTGCACATGCCAGATGAACCTCAAATGCCATTGTCATTAAAGTAAAATTGACCTACAGATGACGATGCAACTGCACACATCTGAGCATTTCCAACCAGTTGATCAAAAGGCACTCCTAATTGACCTCGCAAGTGGCACATTGTTTTCCAGGGCTCTGGCTACATCAGTGTAGCTGCATGTGGCTTGTCATTTGAAGTGTCTTAAAGGGAGTGAGCTATAGCCCCTTTGAACCTCCAAAAGAGGTCATGAAGCTGCGACCTGATTGAATGGGGAAAGTCCACCCCTTCGGAAGTTGACAGGAGATGATGTAACTGCACATCACCGAACACCTAATTTTTAATAGTGTGCTCCTTTTCCTTTATTTCCTAATTTTCATTAGTTCAATGATGGGTTCACTTGCCACTGTTCTCAATCCACTTTATGTCCCTGCTACATTACCGGTTGTTGTCTACAAAGTGATGGTTCACAATTCTAGGCTTAGACTATGAAGTAATATCCTAGACAGCCTGCCTTCACAAAGGCTGGTTAAGTACACGTTGAATGTGTCCTACCAGCACAGTTGTACTCAGAGGGATCAGTGACTGGAGTTTTGTTGGTCACTTAGTTCATTAAATATACTTTCATCTCAAGTCTGACAATCGGGACCATGAGAACAACATATTAATAGGTTGATCCAGACAGGCAGAAATAAAGAAGCAGAACCAGAGTTCCAAGAGGATAAGACTACAATAAGCATTCTAGAGACTACATTGCTCACCTGTGGTGTATCCAAGTGTCACATCACCTTGGCTTCAAGATCTCATGGGATTTGTGAAACTGGGTATCGACAACATGAAAAGTTGACTCTTCCATCACTTTGGACTTCACATGGCTTCCTTGAAACCAGAAATTCACAGTTCTTTTAAAGTCAAGAAAGTTATGGAGAATATTTTGATTTAAAAAACAACAAAAAACAAAACATGGACATACATTTGCAAAATGTTGCTTATTATGGCATTTTTATTATACCAAAACAATGGCGACAATCAAAAACTGACTCTAAATGGAGGGCAACTATCAAACGTCTGTATTTATATAATGGAATGTTATGGAATATCACTTAAAAACATGACTCTTTTAGTCATTTTAAGACATGGACTTAGCAAGAGAACATTAAGATTAGGAATGTTAATTCGTCTCACAAAGATAACTATTTTATGAAATCATTATTATAAGAAATTAAGAAAATGTTGTTTTCATAGTAAAAGATAAGGTTTTAATGACTGCAAGGGTGATGGAATGTGGTGTTGGCCATAAGGAGAAAGGGTCATAAAATTTTGGAGAAAGAGACAGCCAAGAAAATAACTGCATAAAGTGGGGGAAGAACTGGGTCACTTTTACTGATTTGACTTGATGAGATGGGCAGTGCAACTACACAGGATATGTTTTTATTTCAAATAATGTTCTACACGCAAAAATCAAAGAGAGGTATTTAAAATATATAAAAATTGATAAATACCAAGATAAATAAATGAGTTACTTTATTGTGACAACCTGGTTGATAAACATGTGAGGTCGGTTGAAGGGTGGAGAGATAAATGTCTCAGTAAGCCTCACCTTTCAAGTTCTCAGGTCTATTCCTTTCTGATGATAAGATCAGGGTGTACCTGCCTTAGCCAGTTCTCTGCTTCAGCTGGCAAGGTTCACTTTTTGCAACACATCCTGAAGAGAAGCTACATGGACCTACCCCGATGCAGCCCTGGGTGCTGTGGTAGCCATGTGGAGACCCCTGCCAGCGCTGAGATGGTTACATGTTCACTGATTGGGCTTTCCTCCTGCACTCGGCATCATTGTGTGTATTTTGTGAGATGGAGGAGGACTTTATGGATTGGTGTTGGACATACGGGCTAATGTTGGACGTGTGGGCTTGGGCAGCATTGGGTTGGGACGTTTTCTAGATGGGCATTAACCCGTTATATAAAACTGTCTGATACGTATGACTTTCTGAGGATTTGTTTCTCTAATATACCCAGACTAACACAATAAATAAAGTAAAATTTTCTTTTTTAAAAATATAGGTTGAGAAATGTGGCAGGGTTAAAAGCCATTCAGATTCTTTACAAATCAGACATCAACATTGCTGAGTCTCAATAAAAAAGGGAAAAGAAAAACTGAAGAGGACATAGATTCTTTATTGATATAAAATTCATTTTAACATATGAACAGACTGTTTAAGGCACAGGTATATATTAGGCACAGTTATATATATTTATTGTTTAGACATATTTACTTGGAACTACAGAAACATAGAACGAATTCATGTGCATTGAAAATGACATGGTGTATGGATCTTAAGTACAAGAACAACAGCAATTAAAAATGTAAGACCAACAACTACGAAACAAAAACTCAGGCCCAGATTCTGATCCTGTATAAGAATTATTTACGTAGGATTGTGTTTAGAGGTAAGACTTCTTCTTCTCAAAATCCAGTTTCTTTATTTTTAAAGTGATAATTCTTTATTCCTGAAGTCCTAGCTAACATAGGTCTCAGACATAGATGCCCTTCAATCTCACAGTTCTACTAGGGTTGTCGCTCAGAATTATCCTGTGGTAGTTACAAAATCTCTTCTCAATTTGAGACTTGAGAATGAAGGACTGAAGTTTTGCCTGTCAATCAGGTTGCAGCTTGATGACCTCATTTAAATGTGCTAAAGAGATAAATATCTCACTGTAGGTGGGACACACACTCACTCCCTGCCAGACATTCCTGCAGACAAGACTAACCTCTGGCTTATAGACTTCTTTTGGACTGGGCGGGGATGTTTTCTCAATGTTCAATTGCTGTTGTATATAAGGCTCTTTCTTACACAGATATGAGTGTCTGTGCGTTTGTTTCTCTAATCTATCTGAACTAACACCTAACATTTAAAGCAATCCCTGTTGGATTCTTAGATTAACCAGTAAGCCAAAGAATTGTTCATTGTGATCTCCACCTGCATTTCTGACACCATCCTACTTAGCAGTCCCACCAAATGTGCACTGTTTTTTGGTTTGTTTGTTTTTTTGCCTCACTCTACTAAGGGAATAGGTGTAAGTCTCTTAAATCAGTAAAGGCTTATGTGGAAAGAAAAGAAACTCGGTATAAATAAAACACTATTAATATGTTTAAAAAAAAAGTAGGAAGTCTTTAACCCCCAGACATTAAGACATATTATATTGCCATGGTAAACAAACAGCCTGGTACTGATATAGCAATTCATATGAAGACCAATGGATTAGAATTGAAAACCCAGAAATAAAATCAAATATTTATACACACCTAATCTTTAATAAAGGTTTGAGACAGAGTAAATGGGGCAGACATAGCCTTTTCTCTCAGAGATCCAAATTATGTTAGATCTTCACCTGCCAAAAAAAACCAAAAAAAATGAAGAGGACCCATACTGCACACCATGTACAAAAATGAACTCACCATAAATCAGAGATCTAAATAGAAACCCCAGAAACATAAAGAGTAACAACGAAAATTTAGGGACAAACTAAAGGGCACTAACACAGGACACAAGCATACTGTGAATGTAATGAAATATCTGCAGTATAGAAGAAATGTAAAGAACTGAGATCACCTGAAAATACAACATTTATGCACATCAAAAGACATCATCAAAGAATTTATAACGAATGCATAGAACGAGAAAACCATTTAGTAATAATACATCAGATTAAGGACAAATCTCAAAATCTGTAGGGAACTACAATATTTAACAAGAAAAATACAAACAACCCAATCAAAAAATAGGCACAAGACAAAATTAGACAATTCATTAAGGACGTCATCCAGGTGTCCAACAATGATGTAAAGAAATGTTAATGTTCACTAGGAAGAAGAGAAAAATAGATTAAAACAATAATGAAATACCACCTGATACCCACATTTTAATCAAAATTCAATAAGACAAAATAATCAATGCTACTGGAGAAGAGTAGGAATTGGAATGCTCATACATTGCTGGTGGGACTGTACAATTTTAAAATCTCTGTGGAAAACAGTATGACACTTCCTTAAACAAATGCAAGCACAAATATAACCTAGTAATCTCATCATTTTAAAAAAAAGTACTTTTATTGGGGGCACTTACATCTCATCACAATCCATATATTCCTCCAATGTGTCAAGCACAATTGCAAACATGCTGCCATAATCATTTTCAAAGCATTCTCTTCACACTTGAACCCCTGATATCAGCTCCTCGTTTCTTCCCCCTCCCTTCCCACCCGTCCTCCCTCACAAATCCTTGAAAAGTTATTATTTTTTCCATATCTTACATTGTCCTCCTTCACTGTTCACCCACGTTCCTGCTATTCTTCCCCCTGGGAGGGGGTTCTAGTTTGAGCCTTGTGCTCAATTCCCCCTATCTCACTCCACTCTCGTCTAATCCTCCTGGTATTTCTACTCTTCTTGTTGGCCTTGAGGGGTTTGTCTATCCTGGATTCCCTGTGTTGTGGGCTCTTATCTGTAGCAGTGTTCATGCTCTGATCTAGTCCAATTTGTAAGGTAAAATTGAGGTCATGATAGTGCGGTGAAGGAAGCACCAAGAGAACTAGAGAAACGTTGTGTGATTCATTGGTGCTATATGGCGTCCTGACTGGCTCATATCTTCCCTGTGACCCCTCTGTAAGGGGATGTCCAATCTCTACAGATGGACATTGGGTCTCCACTCCATGTGCCTCATCATTCACATTGGGTATGGCTTTATTCTGTGTCTTAGATGCCTGATACCTGATCCCATTGACACTTCATGATCATACAGGCTGGTGCGCTTCTTCCATGTGAGCTTTTTTACTTCTGAGATAGATGGCTGCTTGTTTGTCTCCAAGCCTTTAAGATGCCAGATGCTAAATCTTTTGATAACCGTACACCATCAGCTTTTTTCACTGCATTGATTATGTACACATTTTGTCTTCAGCAATGTTGTCAAGAAGGTGAGCATCACAGAATGTCAGATTGTTAGAATAAAGTGTTCCTGTGTTAAGGGAGTACTTGATTTGAGGCCCAATATCCTTCTGCAACTTTAATTCTTATCGTATAGATATGAGTACATAGATCTATTCCCCTCTCGTTATATATATTTACATATGTACATTTTTATATATACCCTAAAGAGATAAAGAATACAACACGAACAGACATATGCACACCTATGTTTGTTGCTGTATTTTCCAAAATATAAAAAACAAGGAAACAACCATGGACACCTATTATAAAGCAATAGACAAACCCCGGTACTTCCATGCAATAGAATATCATACATCAATGAAAACAAAATGACTCTAGGGTTAGGCACAAGTGGAGTGAGACAAGGATGGCAGACTCTCAGTTCCCATTTACACTGCATAGGCCATATCTCTGCAAAGATAGTCAATGTATTCCAAGCCCAGAGAACTTTCTGTAAGAAATGCGGCAACCATCAACCTCACAAAGTGACCCAGTATAAGAAGGTCAAGGATTCACTGTATGCGCAAAGAAGGAGACCCTATGATGGGAAGCAGAGTGGCTGTGGTGGGCACACAAAGCCAATTTTCTGGAAGAAGGCTAAAACCACAAAGAAGATCATGCTGAGATTGAATGTGTTGAGCTTAACTGTAGGTCCAAGAAGATGCTGGCCATTTAAAAATGCAAGCATTCTGAACTGGGAGGTGATAAGAGAAAAAGGACCAAGTGATCCAGTTCTAAGCCTTGTTTTATCTTGTAAATTTGAAAAAGTGTTGAATCAATAGTTATATTATCTGTAAGCATATAGAGTTATATACTTACTCGGGGAGGGGGGCGGGGGGAAGGACTGTCTAAAACACCACGAGGCATGAAAAAACGTATTATGCTTTGCAAACTCAGTCAATCTTACAAACATAAATATTTAATAACACTAGCATTATAATGAAAACCATACATAAAGAAACTTGGATTATACTTGAAAAGATAATACTTTGAAAACTGTGAAGAGGCAAAGGACGGGGGTGGGGGGGGTGGGAGGGGGGAACAGGGATAGGAGAGTGATAGTGTTAGGCAGCTAAGCCTAGGGAATTGGGAAGTCCATTTACGCATGCCCAGGAGAGCCCACCTAGAACAAAGCTGGTTTTTCCCGCTGGTGGGCTCAGATTGGCTTTACACCTGGAGCAGCCCACCTGGTCCAGGTGATTGCAATTCAGCCTATGAGAGCGACCTGGGGTCATTCACCACGCCTCCCCCGGGAACCCTTGAAAAGGCAGGGACAGGAAGGGAGAGGGGCTGGTCTGGTCCTCTTCCTGGGAGGAGAGAGATCCTTGCATGATCCTGAGCAGTCTCTGTCAGGCCACATGGTTGAAGGAATCCTATGGGTGCCGCATAAAACCTGAAGCTTCTTTTAACTCTCATTCAATTCACTTGGATCACGAGTCCAGCTTCGGCGTGAAATCTTTCTCGCGCAGAGCCAAGGACCAAGGCTGAAATCTAGCCTGGAGAGAGAGACCTTACAATAGGTTGTTGAGGAAGATGGGGCAGAGAAAAAAAAGAGACTATTATTTGGACTGTTTAAAATATTACTTTTGATATCCATTTCTTGAGGTGGGCTGTGTAAATATATACAGTGTACATATTTCTTAAAAAATCCCTCAAGATTTCTTATTCCTCCAATCTAAATATTGGTCTGAGTAACTAACAAAAACCAAAAAATTCCAAAAAGCAGGAAAGTAAAACTGAACTATATTAGGCTCGTTAACTATAGAAAAAAAAAGTTCAAACAAAAAAGACAAAGGAAATCAGTAAAGGCTTTTTTTTTATGGGTACCCAATTTACTAAGAATCATTGACTTTATTAATCTGTTATGCTGGAAAATGAGAGCAACACAGTATACGCTTAGTCAAACAGACATAAGCAAAGATGCAGAGGAAGGCTCGGGACAAGAGAAAAGAGGGAAGAAACTGTTGTTGCTGTTTTTTAAATTACAATGTGCTTTTTTCCAGAGTTGATAATGAACACATTTCCCTGGCAGAGAAATTTATTATATCTCAGGGTCCAATAGAAATTGTCCTCTGTCAAAAGTCTTTTAAGCCATTTTTTCCATGATGGCCTGATAATCCCTGAGCACTTCTCACTGTGAGCCCAACTTCTGCTTTTTCACTGGTCATTTCAATAGCAATGAAAAACAAGCCTGGCCACAACCCTCAAAGGGGAACACCTGAACTGAGCAGTTAGGGAAGGTAAAAATCTTGTGGGCCATTGACCATGGAGGACAGACCCAAGTATATAAGGCATTGAATGGGACATTGCAGGATTCAGATTCATTAAAAAAACAAAAAAAACCCAAAACGACACCCATGTGATTTTAGGTGAAACAATGAAATGATCAGAAACCTCCTTACCTAATTTACTGAGGTGTTCTTTCAGAATTGCTAATTTTCAATCTCTCAATGATGTGTTCAGTTGTCACTAAGGTCCATTTTTATCAGGTTAATCCTCACTTTATTACCTCTCTCTCCTTAGAACTGTTCTTAAAGGAAAGACTTAGGCAATTAATTTTTTTTGGTTTTAATATGATATACTTTTTCCTGAATTGCTAATTAACAAGTCAAAGAAGTTGGGAAGCATGCCCTCCACCCACTACTTTTCCTTAGTTTGTCTTTCCCTGTTGTGATTCAAATGCGAGCAGGGTCACCCAGAGTGAAGAGTGTTTAGCAGAACTTCCAGACTAAGAAAAAACTACTAAGAATGGATCAGTTGCCACTCCAGGACCTGAGCTTCACTTCCAGGCCACGCCCTCCAGGAGTCTCTTATTACCTCCAGGCCCCGCCCCTTGCGAATGACCCCCCACCCCACCCCTACCCAGCTGATGCAATTTCCTGCAGAACCCACTTCCTCTGACTGTGAAGGTGCAGCCCGAGTGTCCCACACGGGTAAGTGAGTCTCCATGTTTCTGTGCTGATCCTAGGCTCGGAGTCCCCGACAGGCCCGGCATCCCCAGCTGTGCCCCTGTCCCCACGGATATTACAGTTCCTGCACCCTGTCTGCCCGCGTTCCAGGTCACCGCGACCCCCTGGGTTATTTCCAGTTAAATCCTTTCTGAGCTGGTTACAAGCCTCTCTGCCTTCTGCCCTGGGAATACTCCTGTCCCCTTTCCTGCTTAGGCCCCCTTTCCTCATTCACCCTCACCCCTCACGCCAGAAATGCCCAATTGAGGGCGGGTTCTTGCCTATGGCCTGTTCCCTCCTTGTCAGTTAATCGGGCAAGAGAGCAGGGGATCCCGGAGTGGCCTTTACCGAAAGGAGAGGCCAGCCCTGCAGTCACCAGGCCGCTCCACTGCTGACCGAGGTCTGTGTTAGAGCTTAACTTCTCAGCACCTTCTTTTGAAAAAGGGTACCTTAGCAGTGACGGCCCCAGATCCCCGCACAGACTAAGTCCTCACTGGGATTGCAGAGTCCCACGTAGAGTAAACCTCAGTGACATAGAATTTAAATCGGTCCTTTATCAGTTATCCTAGTGCAGTGGTTCTCAACCTGTGTGTTGTTAACCCTTTAGGGCGGGGGTGGTAACATGTGTTACCTGAGACCATGGCAAATCACATATTTTAGATGGTTTTAGGACCTGAGACACTGCTCCTCTGTCTCCTGCCAGGTCCACCCACATGCATATACGCCCACATATGAATACCCGGAGGTGAAGACTCTTACTCATGATACACCATGATTCAAGACAAAATTTCCTTTATTTGTAATTAGAAATAAACATTTCACAATATATAATGCATATTGTTTTCTGATTAATCACTGTTTTAATTATGATCAATTTGTAGCGAGGAAAATACATCCTGCAGATAATTACATTATGATTCATAACAGTATCAAAATTACAATTATGAAATAGCAACAGAAATAATTTTATGGTTGGGCGCACCACAAAGTGAAGAGAACTGTATTAAAGGGTCGCGGCATTAGGAAGGTTAACAACCACTATCCTAGTGGATACAGAAAATGTTTCTTGCAACCAAATTCTAAGTATGTAAATTCTTTTTATTCTTTTGATTTATTTGCTCTGGTTACTTTCTTTTTCAATTTTTTTTTAATTTTACTGGGTAGAACTATGTCCCAATGTTAGCTCCTAATTTTCAAAAATGTGCTATAATTGTTCCTAGTAAAAGGCAACATCCAGATATATAATTCTTATATAAAGTAAGATCTCATCTTATTTAAAATAGGTGACCATTTTCTCTGCCACACTGCATGGTAGAACTTAAATGTTCTAACCTTTTATCCAAGTGTCCTTGATAGAAGGCTTGTTTTATTCACTGGTTTATTGTTCTCATGGGCACTCCAGTGCATTCTGGTAGTGATGCCATGGGCCGTTGAACTTTTCCAGGTTTCGTGGCTGTAATCTGTATTTCAACAGATTGCCACCTCGTGGGACTCAACTGCTTTCATTTCATCAAGCTGACACTCATTTAAGCACTGGAGCAGTAGGGCTTCTTCACTGACTAATGTAGACTTGCCAAGATGACATGTTTTGCATAATAGACATGGTGATTCTTATTTATTATTATTATTTAAATCATTTTATTGGGGTCTCATACAACTCTTGTCGTAATCCATATATACATCCATTGTGTCAAGCACATTTTTTGACCCCGTTATTCTGACATGGTGACTCTTAATGAGAATTATTTTTGTGTTTATTTGCACAGAAATGTTTTGTTTTAGTTCATTCATCAGTATGTGAGAAGCTTCAACACTACACAGAAAATTACAGGACTCTAAATCCACGACTTTCCTAAGAACATGGGTGGAATCTAATTCCACATTTCTGGGTCCTAATATGAACAATATTGCACTTTTGCTCATGCTGTGTTTTAAAAGACTTGTGTTATTCAGCAAGGCAACTCTGTTTCCATTGTGTACCCTTCTCTCCAGTATAGGTTTAGAGTGTGGCCTGATTATTAGACGTTCATTGTCTTCCATCCCGTAAACACACATCTTCACTGTTTGAAAGGTGTTAAGGGCTGTTAAGGAACCTCCATAAAAATGAAGATTCTTGTGACATTGCTGTCGGACAGTAACATTTCCCCTATTACAAATGGTATATTCACAGCTATGAGGGAGGAACAGAATTATAAGACAGGTTCAGCACTTCTCTAAGGCAGCTGCTTTTCTAGGGTCTGTGTACAACCCAAGTGAGGTCACTCCCTTCAGACCTGCAGTTAGCACCATCTTTTCTGGTCATCAGTTTCTATACGTTCTCCTAAATGAAAACTGGTTCTGACTGATGTGATGATCTCTGAAGGCAAATAGTTCACATGCAGTTTTTTTAACTTCTAAGGAAGCCCGATGATTGAATTTATAGATCTCAGGGCTTTGGAACATAAGAATACAAATAGAGATGTTTTCTTGGAGAAAACGATGAAATTCAGAACAGGAAACCCACCCTGTCAACCCCTCTCTACCTGCCTCAGAGGCTGGTTCTTGTGCTCACTTGTTCATCAGCACCCTCTGTAGCCCGTTCCTGAAGGTGAGGTTTGTTCCTGGGTTCACACTGACTTCCCTCACCGTGTCTCCCACAGTACTAGCTGGCCATGTCCCCCATTCCGCTATGGATTCACAGATATAGCTCATCCTTGGCACCTTCTCTGTAGATGACTAATCAGGTCTTCATGAAGTCTGCATATTCTTAGCACAAGCATCAGTTTATATTAGGTAATCCACTCCAAGCCCCATGATGGCTGTTCCGAAAAGGAAGGCACCTGGAAGAAAAATTACATTGATTTATTGATCTTGCTGAAGTAATTCTGGGTGGTTACCATTTAATCTGTCTCTAGCATCCCCTTTATTTCCCAGTTGGAGCTCAGACCAAGGTGATCCTGGAGACAGATTATTCGACGTGCTGAAATTGGGACAGATGTGGATCTCAGATCAGGCTATGCTGTGTGGAAAGATAGTAGATCATTCTTGTTTGGCAGTTTTGTGCTTCTTGGATGGTAAAAGACCCTGGAACCTGTGCACGCGGGCCTATCCTAGGCCAGGTACCCTCCTCCAGTAGGTATGTAATAACAGGCTCAGGGAGAAACAATGTCTTTTGCCTCTGGAAGCCCCTGTGGTTACAGTCAAAGGTATTCAGACCTGTGCCATCATCCTGGCCGTGATGTGTCCACTAGTGACTTCTTTTATTTATTTTTTTCCATGGCTGAAAATCCCTTTATTTTGGGAGGTTTGGGGTGCTCTCCTGTTGATAGTATGGCTGGTTTTAAAAATCTATATTGAAAAATAGTTTTCCCCCCGAGCTTTGATGATGCTCCCTAGGATTCTTGTGCCCAATATTGCTGGCCAGAGGGACTCTCGAGTTTGTCTAAATCTTGCATCAAGCCGTCTAGTTATTCTTGTTCTGAAGAAAGTTTTGCTTTTTTGTCTTTATCCATAGCATTCTCTCATTGGACTAAACTGGACTTTAGTTCATAAATCCTTCTTTTTTTAAAAAAATCATTTTATTGGGGCTCGTAGAATTATTATCACATCCATACATCCATCCATTGTGTCAAGGACATTTGTACATTTGCTGCTTTAATCATTCTCCACTAATGACTTCTTAGTTGCTAATTGGCCCATACCAAGTTCTCACTTTCATTTCAGAGTTCATTGAGATATCCATGTGCCCAGGGTGTCCGGTCAGCATTTCACAGGTTAGGTCCGAGAGGGGTTGCCCCGCTGTTGTTATCATGAGGAAGTATTTGAGGACTTACTTTTCTCAGTGAGAGGAGAACCCCAGTGTGCTCTGACAGGGAGTCCCTGGCACTGGACACACAGAGTATCCTTAGGATTGACATGTTTCCAGTTAGGGGTGAAGATACAGCCCCACTTGAAGTATGTCCTGTGAGGTTAAGCTGTTGGTTCACACAGATCTAAAGATTGACTGGAGTCAGATATTTTCGGGTTATCAGTGCACACTGGTAGAGGAGGTATATAAAATCATTCACTGAGCCCTTTCCCTAGGTCTCAGTAAAAGGCCAATGTTAGTTTTGAAAAGTGGATACAATGCTTCCTATGTATGTACCTTTAATTTTCTGCCTCCTGCATCTTTTGTGACCTGAGTGTCCTGTGGGAATGAGGGGAGGGAAGGGGTCGGTGACAAAATTAAGAAGTAATTAATATGCCTTATTGATCATGGGTTTCGCTACATCTTTGAGGAAGAAACCAGATGAAATTGGGATGTATAAATTAATAAATCAGTACAACTGAACCCTCAGGCACCTTGCTTATTGGGTAACATCCTTGCATATGTCCGATAGCAGAAAAGACTCCTTGAGGCCAGGACAGAGTAGAGGGGAGATCCACAAGACACCTGTCATATGGACATGTTGTTGTTATCATATATAAACATTTATCAACCAGTTTATTTTGCCAACTACCATGAATTAGATGAAAATGATTTAATAGTTAAAAAAAAGAAAAGAAAATGATTTAATAGTTTACTGAAAATGTGCCTGTGATTCCTGGTTTTGTCTGTCTACCTACCTTATTAGTTCCCTACATTTAGGTAAAGTCTGAGAGAGAAGATAGCTCCACATACATACCTAGCAATGTGACTTTCTTGATGGGTTAGATTTGGGTTCAATTTAGGGTTGTAGGGTGCTAGAGTCAGAATCTGTAGGTAAGATTGGAATTAGGTCCTGGGATTAATGTTCCTGGTTCAAGAACAAGAGTCAATGGATAGAAATAGAACATAAGTGTCAGGAGTCAGATGTTAATGGAGAGATTAAAGTAAGGTGACCAGATTTTAACATTGGTAAAGCAAGGTACCAGCAGGACACCATTGATCAAACTCAGATCCTGGTGAAATAGCCACATGGCAGCCAAAAACCGGATACTCTAGCTTGTCATGCATTCTTTCCAAAAATCGCGACTTATTAAAAACACCGCGGGAGGTGAGAAAAATTGTTAAAAATCAAGACGTCTGGTAAAGGGCTTTCTGTTTAGAATGTGTCCTGCCTGACAGCTTATGTTTGCAGTTGCTTACGGCTTATGTATTATGGTATAAAGATGTAGAGCTATGATTTAAACAGTACAGTTTGGGAGTTGGTTCCTCAATTTGAGACTTTGAGTTATATAGTTAGGATTTAGGTTATAGAATATATTCCAAGTTGTGTTCCTGATTTTTTAAATTGGAATAAATGAATTAGGCTAAATTTTTTTAATTGGTTTTTGCTATCAGGGAGTGCTCAGGGTATTAATAGCCATTCTGGATGGTGAGGGGCTTTTCAGGTAGTTAGGGTTTCAGTGTTTGGGAAGATTATCAGTGTGTTGTCAGGATGCTCAGCATGTTAAGGTGTAAGGGTTAATAGTCTGGGAGCTGTTGTTTAGCAATTGATGGTTTGTGAATTAAGTTCCCAAAGTTATTTTTACGTATTGAAATGTAGCCTACGTTTTTATATTTATTACCTATTTATGGCATATCTTAAAGATTTCATGGATACAATCATTAATTTATGTTTAGAGGAATTTTTATTTCTCTTTGGCAGCCTTGTCCTTAAAGAAATCTTATTTTGATTACTGTAGTTTTAATATACAGTCAGTTTTTAATATCTGGTGAAAGTGGATATTTTTGTAGTTTTTCTAAGTCTGACATTTTGACCTTTTTTAAAAAAAAGCAATGTTTATTAGCATATTAACCTATTGAAGTATACCCATTTTATGTTAGATTTGTGGAGGGTTTTTTCCCTTAACATTAAAAGCCTTTGATTTTGTTTGGTATGTTTTATGTGTCTATTTAGATAATTGATAATTATCAATTCTTTTGTAGTATAAAAAAGATAATTTGTTTATATTTTTTGGTATATAACAGTGCTTATTTGATGTTAAATCAACTCTAGGACAGATTTCAATTAATTGTGGTATATAATTATTTGGATGTGTTGTCTGACTCAATTTCCAATAATTTTAAGAACTTTTTCATGTAGATCCATTACCAATATCAGTCTACAGTTTTCTTGAAGTATCATCTGACCTTGGTATCAGCTTATTACTGGTCTCATAGAAAATGTTAGTAATGTACTCTCACAATCATGGTTATGTTTGTACCCAATAACTTGAGCTTAAATAACACAACACAAAGTGATTATTCATACTGTATGAATACTCTGGTCTCTAGCTACCAGAATCTTCAACTTTAACCTATCTTATAGTTAACCTTGATGTTTCTCATGGAATTTAATTTTGATTCAGTGATGATAGACCTCAGTGATTTTGTCATTACTTTGTTACACACACACACACACATACACACACACACCAAACCCATTCCTTCTTTTTAATAAGAGAGCTTATGTTCCAGCAAATGTCACATGAAAGGTTTGGCATCAGTTACCATGGAAATAACTTTTGTAAATATAACTTACACACTGGTATTTTGTGCTTGTCTTGGGTACTGATTAGTGGTTTCTGAGGTGGTTGTTGTTAGGTGTCACTGAGTTGACTCCATATCATAGGGACCCAGTACACAACAGAAGGAAACACAGTCTTCTATGCCAGACTCACTGTTTAGGATGAACCGTTGTTGTCGTCACTGTGTCTGTTCATTTAGTTGGGGATTCCTATTTGTCCCTGACCTTCTACTTTACCACATACAATATCCTTCTCCAGGGACTGCTCCTTTCTGACAACATTGTCCAAAGTATGTAATAGGAACGCTTACTATCTTTGACTCTAACTAGCACTCTGAGCTTACTTCTTCAAAGACAGATTGGTTTGTGCTTTTGGACACCAATGTTATTTCAGTGTTCTTAGCCAGCAGTATAACTCAAATAAATGAATTCTCCAGTTTTCCTTATGCAGTGTTCAGCTGCCAATACATAAGAGGCAATTGACAATACCATGATTTGGGTGATGTGCACCTAGTCCTCAAAGTAAGATCCTTCCTCTGAAATACTCTAAATAAGCATAATAAGGCATGTATACAATGTAGCTATTGATCTCAACGGTTACTATCACCATTCTGTTTTTTTGTATTTTTCGCATAAGTTATCAGTATTTCTGGAAGGCATTAAAACTTAATCAAGCTTAAATTAAGAATGTTGCTCAGGAGGGGCCTGGAAGCCAACTTTACTCTGCTACCAACCAATGTAAGGCGCTAGAGTTGAAACCTGTGGTTAACACCCGGTGCAATGGTGAGCAT
The DNA here is from genome assembly GCF_050624435.1 of Tenrec ecaudatus. Classification (NCBI taxonomy): domain Eukaryota; kingdom Metazoa; phylum Chordata; class Mammalia; order Afrosoricida; family Tenrecidae; genus Tenrec; species Tenrec ecaudatus. The sequence goes on from NC_134544.1 coordinate 106,265,661, forward strand.
TATATTCAAAGTAAGCTTCATGACTGGTATACATGACAGAGTCTAAAACAAATTGCGCTTTTCTCTAGTTGTCTGACTTGCTGATTTGTTTTAGAGGAGCACTAGTCTACACCCCTTATCCTATAACTGCAACCTCACAGCCCTGCGTTCAGAGACACCCTGGGGGTTACAAAAGGGAAGTGACAATGATATCCAACTAACCACTCAGGCTAATGCCTCACTACTTTATCACACCATTGCCTCTTCCCACCACATTCATTTTGTTGTCCTGCCGAACTGGGTCCTGGTGGAACATGTTTCACCAGCTCAAGTCTAGGCACTAGCTTTTCCTCTTCTCCCTAGCAGACCAAGACTATGGATGGGACATCCTAGAACCCAAGCCAATAAGCCCACTCCTACAGTTTTTGCTGTTTGCCATCTGTCAGCGTTACCTAGAAAGCTTGGAATCCAGAATGTAGGCCATGATTACAAAATCGTTGATCAGTCATTTCTTCCCTGGATCCACATTGTACTTTTAAGCTTCTGGCCTCACCTTGGCTCTTGGGATCACCCATCTCCCTACCCCTTGCCATTCCTTGACTGTAGGCTGCAGTCTTTCCCAAAGGCTTTTAAATTGGACATCAGTAAGCAGAAGAGCTTAAAAGAGTAGCACGTAAGGATTCGCCTGGCTTGTTTTCTTGTTTAGGATATCTCTGTCTTGGCCAACGTGCATCTCGATGTCCTTTTGGTGTCTCTCTGTCACTTGTTGTCCACCTCCACAAGAAGTTTCTGTAATTACCATAGTGTTGCACTTAAATGTGCTACCCAACCATAGGCATTTCTTCACACATAATAGATATTGTAAAGAATACAAAGGATGCAAGCAGATTGGAGAAGGTTAAACATGATGAAAAGCTAAGCATCAGTTGGAGTGGCATGTAAGAGCATTATTCAACTTGATCACATTCGCCAAATATGTCAAGGGTTATAGTCTTTGGGGTAGTACTGGCTGGTAGAGAACATTCTTCACAAAATATTCCTTTTAAAGTTAGATTTCTGGTGAAGGAAGATGTTTACCTTCAATGAAGCTTGAGAATTATGAGGCCTTAAATACTTGTACCTTGGAGGGAAGGGAGTGTAGAAAGGGAGAACCGATCTGGGGGATCTACATGTAACCTCCTATCTGGGGGATGAGCAACAGGAAGGTGGGTGAGGGAAGACTCCGGGCAGTGTAAGATAAGATAAAATAATAATTTATAAATTATTAAGGGTTCATGAGGGAGGGGGGAGTGGTGAGGTAGGGAGAGGGGTTAAAATGAAAATGAGCTGATTCCTGGAACCCAAGTGGAAGGCAAATTTTTAGAATGATGAGGACAACGAATGTATAAGGGTGCTTTCCTCAATTGATGTATGTATGGATTGTGATAAGAGTTTTATGAGCCCCGATAAAATGATTTATTAAAAAAATACTTGCACTTTATTCTGAAAATGAATATTGTTTACATATAGGATGTGGATCCAAAGTTGATAATTATATTTGAGAAATTGGTAAAATTGCTCTGTAAATGTAGAGTGGGCTCTGTTTTTAATGCAAGCACCCTCGGATAAGGGCATGGTTTTGATTCCAAGGGTTCGGGGTGGTCACTATTTAGCTCAAGAAGTATAGGCCAAGAACTTGACATGTTTCTCAAAATTGTCTGCTCATCAACAAAGATTTGGCACTGAGAAATGCAGTCCAGTCTATGGAGCTAGAAGTCAGTTACTACTGTCTTGCACATTGAAGCCTCACAAGAAAGATTTCAACTTCTGACTGGGTTGTGAACCAGATCCATTCACCTGACTCCAAGCAGGGTGAGCAACCCTGGGGCTCCTGGGGGTGGGGCCAGGGTGGAGGAGCTTGAGGGGAAGTAGGGATCCATGCTTCCTGGGGTCTGACCCCAGGAGAGCGCCAGTGTACAGGGGCCCATGCTGTCCTGTCCATCATGGTCCAATGTCTCATCTCATCTCCCTGAATGATAGAATTCACTGGGTAAGTAATCAATTTGCAAAAGGCCTAGTGGTTACAGATTGGGCTTCTACCTGCAGGGTCAGCAGTTCAGAATTACAAGTAACACCTGGGGGAAAGACAGGGTTTCTACTCTTGTAAAGGGCTACAGTTTCAGAAACTCACCAGGGGCAGGTCCACCTCCTAAAGGGTTGCTGTAGCAGGAACCCGCTTGATGGCAGTGAGTTGGGTTTTAGGTTTGGGTTGCTGATGACAGTGACAACAGAGTGTCTGTTTGCTGTGTCCCGCTTTGATTAGGTCTCCATTGAATCCTTTCTGATAATTATCCAAAGATGTAGATCATCTTCCCCCAGGGGAGAATGCCTTTGAAGTAGATTGCCTGCACTCCTTTCCAGCCAGCTCCTCTCTACGGGCCTGCCTAGGTCAACTGTCAAACTGCATTAGGTTACCACAAATAATGCTACATTAAAACATCATTTATCTTTGGATTCAAAAGTGCACTCACTATGGGGATATATACTTCTTACTTCATTCCAAAATCTGCACATAAATTTCAATCTATTTTTTTAAAATGTTTTATTAGGGGCTCATACAACTCTTATCACAGTCCATGCATACATCAGTGGTGTAAAGCACATCTGTACAATCTTTGCCCTCATCGTTTTCACAACATTTTCTCTCCACTTAAGCCCTTTGCATCAGGTCCCCTATTTTTCCCCTCCCTCCCGCTCCCCCCTCTCACATGAGCCCTTGATAATTTATAAATTATTGTTTTGTCATATCTTGCCCTGCCCGACATCTCCCTTCACCCCTTTTTCTGTTGTCCGTCCCCCAGGAAGGAGGTCACATATTGATCCTTGTAATCGGTTCCCTATTTCCAACCCCTCTCCCTCTACCCTCCCAGTATCACCACTCACTCCCCTGACCCTGAAGGTTTCATCCGCCCTGGATTCCCTGTGCTTCCAACTCCTGTCTGCACCAGTGTACATCCTCTGCTCTATCCCTACTTGCAAAGTAGAATTCAGATCATGATACTTGGGGTTGGGGTTGAGGGGGAAAAGAAGCATTTAGGAACTTGAGGAAAGCTGTATATAAAAAAAATTCAATGTAATAGATGATATATATAAGTGTTTATATGGAACCCTTGTTTTGACATGTGTTAAGGGTTGGACTGCTAATCTCCAGGTTAGAGGTACATACCTATTAACTGCTTGTCATGTCTTTACAGTCTTTGAAACTCGGTCGAGCAGTTCTCCTGTGTCCCATCAACAGCTTATACATCTAACTCTACTTGATGGGGAGTTTTACAGTGTTTCTAAAGTGATTTTACAATGTATAGTTCCTCTAGAAAATAGTGTTCACTTTATACTAGCTTTTTTATATAGCCCTTTCAAAATGTTTCCAGCTGCTTTAATTAACATAACCATCTTCAAGGTTCATTGATTTATCATTCTCCTTGAGAATCACACAGTAAGGAATTGATAGTTACGTGTGCTGTGAGGTAGGGATCCTGCTTTTTGTTTCTTTTTGACAGCTTATTTGACTTTGTCCAATGTATGTTTGATTGTCCAATCTCTATTTATTATAAAGCCATCTTTACTCACATGTCTGAAGGTTATGAGTTTTAGATTTTATTGCTCATGATAAAATCATTTTTCCATCACTCAGTAAGGGCACAGTTAACAGTATTGAGGACTTTGTGCAATAAGAGGAAGGGAATTGTTATAGCTTTTGGACCTACAGATTATGTGTTATTCACATTGTATTCTCCCATCAGCTTGCAGATTGTGTATCACCAGCAGCGGCGTACAGGAAGGAGGAAGAAGTTCCTGATTTTGGTATTATTATTTCTGGGATGTCCTCATAAGAGATTGAAATTTGTGAACATCTTTATTGCTGATCCAGATAAGACAAACATAGAGTATCCCAGTTGCTGGCAGTGTTCTAAGGACCGAAGAAAATGACCAAGGCCCAGGTGATTCTGATGTGTTTTATCCTTTTCTATATTTCATACTGGGATTGTGGAAACCTGCATAATACAGATCCAGTTCATTGGAAAAGTGGAAATTTGAAATTGTAGACGTTAGAGATAAACTTGAACTCTGATTTCAGCATTGGGCTTGAGATTAGGAATAGATAGATCATAGGATTAAAACTAAACTATTGACATTGAACATAATGCGTCTCTGAAGATTCTTGGGATCACGTTATCATCTAAATCATTATTCTATGGCCAAACTATGGCAGTCATTCAAATTATAGGCTATGCCTAGTTTTTAAGGGGAAATAAGATCATTTCTTTAGAAGTGTCTGTATTCCATGGGATTTTTGTTTGACTAAGTTTCTTTAATGCTTCTTTCTGAAGGTGATGTGTTACATAATCTCCCAAAGAGCCGCATTTTCATTAATGAATCTAAAATTGAAAACCCAAATTTTTAACCTCAGCCAATAGTGGTTCAAAAATGATTGACATCTTCTCCCCTCCTCTAACTATAGATGCAGGAGAGAGAATCAACCATCAACGTCAGGTCGGATTCATATGAGGCAGAGCTTAAGCATACCTGTACTCTCCATACTTTTCCAGTGATGGCACCAGTTATTGTTCCCACAGTCCTCTCCTACTGTGCTCATTAACTTTTTGCAGTGGCCCTGTGCAAACGTACAGTCCAGAGCCACAGGTACAAGTTTTATTAAGTAACAGCATATAATTTGGTATCAGAATGAATAGGCTGCACATTGGGATTCATATTAAAGAGCCATATAGAAAATTTTGCTCTTCTTCAGGGCAGGCTTGTTTTTTCGGTCCCTCAGACATTTTACCCACGGAGGCAGGCTCATTTCATAGTTCCATCTGTCTAGCCTTCTCTCATCTCCTTGGGGGATATCCTCCTCTTGATCTTGCCTGCCTGCCCCACTATCTTGGCTGAAAAGTCCTTTCTGGACCTGTAACCATTGACTCTGTCACTGTGTCCCTTCTGCCCTGGTCATTATCTCCATCAGTCTAGCTCTTGAACCATGAATATTAACGTTCATTTTGCAGAACCAGCAGTAGATGAGTGAGTGCCTATGAGATAGAGGTTCACGGTGTTCCATGATTTACTTTGTAGCATCTCACAAAGCTAAATATTCATCAAGTAAACAAATACCTCGTCAAGATGTGGATTCTGGTGAGTCCCTAATCTGTATAGAGGTCAGGGATCAATCTGTACGGTTCTCCTCATTCATGTGTTTGCAAAGGCTGATGAACCAGATCATCAGGGCAGACAACAGTCCACTGCCTCACAAAGTGAAGTTGTTGAATCTGGTCAGATAATAAGTTGCAGGGGATGAGGAACCCAAATGGGAAAGTCATACCGCAAGCTGTTGACTCATGGAGTAGGGGAAGTTCTCAAGTCAGGTCACACAGTGGGTTCACAGGTGTTCAAGGAAATGGCTCATGCATTTCTTGAAATTGGCAAATCCCTAATCCATGGGATCAATGTGAACTATGTGGCTTCAGGGTCTAACAAAGCCAAATCAACAAACCAATGTCTCACTGTCTCTTCTCATACCATGCGTGCAGGCAGTTCTCTCTCTCTCCCTCTTGATATGATGGCTTCTTGGGTCAACCTAGCACCTTCCCTGCCTAGGCAAGGTTAGGAGGGCTCCAGAGGTCCACCCAACAAAACTACGAAGACCCCTTGGAGAGCATGTGGTGGAAGATGGCAGTTGCAAGAGGACCTTGCAATTAAAGTTAAGGCAATCTGGTCTGAAAGTGGCTGCGAAGAATTTGTCCTAAGGTTGTCATGAGGAGCTTGTCCTAAGGTGACATTTAAGAGCTTCGAAAGTTGTACTGCATCCAGGAAGGGAGATATTGCCTATGAACATTTTGATCTTGGTTCTCAGTTATATCTTTTTGTTCCTGAACCCGAGTTTTACCTTGTTCATTAATAGACCACTTTAATCTGTTGAGTTTTGTGTGACCGTAGCAACAGATTATCAATGAGACATAGAGTGCTGTGGGAGGAATGACTTGATTAAGAGTTAACAAAAATGTGGAGAGTTGAGGTATGTTTGACCTCCCCCATCTGAACTCTTCCTGATAATTGTTGACACTGATACTGCTAGAAGTCCTAATTCCATTTGATAATAAACAGGTGTTTATCTACTTTGTGCAAGTATAAATCTTGGCTATTTCTAGCTCATTCAGATAGTTTCACTGGACCTCAAAGTTCTAATGTTATGAGTGGGTGCATTATTATAGAGCACGGGAGTCCGCTATACTCGAACAGTGATTCTCAGGAACGACATTGCAATTGTGGCAAATATTAAAGACTGACCAGTGTGGCACGGGGTTCCTCAACCTATGTCAGGACTGAGAAAGTGAATGTATTTTCCAATGGGTATATGTACTGGAGTTTACAGATCTTTCCATAGGCGTGCATGTCATGCAGTTAGCGTGTACATAGTCAGTGGGTACTATCATCAGCGGGTAACATAATAAGCAGGATGGTGAGTCACCCTGTTGACCTAGTGCTAGTTGATTTCAATCCCACCCTGAGCCCTCCCCAGGTATTTGTGACATTTATGGTGGCTTAGCTATGGAACCTGATTTCTCTGATCTACAAATAACCTTCAGGCACAGTGAAGTAGCCAGGCACGGAAACTGTTCATCTACTATGGTAATTCCTTTAACACTGCTCCTTAATGGAGAGCTATATGAATGTGTATTTGAAAACATTTCTTAGAACAGTGGGGACCTTTCTGGAAATAGGGCTCGTGTTCTGTCCTCATAATTGCGAATGTAGAAATAAGGTCAAATACTTTTTACCAAGTCCTCAGTTTTCCACACATTATGGAATGCACTGTCACAATAGTTTTTCTTACTGTTTTGCTTTCTTTACTGTAAGATATATTTTTAAAATCTTCAAGTATAAAATACGCCATTAAATCGACTCCTCTTTCTACAGGAATCACTGACATTCAACGATGTGGCTGTAAAGTTCACCTGGGAGGAATGGCAGCTCCTGAACCCTGCTCAGAAGACCCTATATCAGGATGTGATGTTGGAGAACTATCACAACCTGGTTTCCATTGGTGAGGAGAATTCTCAAGTCATTGACCTCGTCATTGGCGTTTCCTGTCTTATGTGTTAAAATTTTTGCAGTGTCTGTGGTGTTCTCAAAGAGGTAGATTCTCATTGCATCCTCTGGTCTTAAGTTAGTGGGTTGGGTCTTCTGCCCTTGAGAGAACACTTTGTTCCTTTGAACATTATTTTCCTAGAAATACAACATTCTGCAGGCTTTACAAACTTTAGGTTAATTTTGGTGTGTCTAAGATTGTGCAATTTCTCATGAACAGGTTATCTAGTTGTCACCCCAGAATCTGTCTCTCAATTGTAACAAGGAGAACTGTGGTCGGTATTAGAAACAAGCTATAGTGGAATTTTATCAGGTGTATAGTCAAAATACCTTAAGGGTAATAGGCTGGGGGTATTGATTCAACGGGCAGAGGGCCTCACATCCATGATAGATGTTGGAAAATGCATAAAAGTCTGTGCTTCTTTGAATGTGAGCACTCACTTTTCCTAGCAGTTGAGAAAAGTACCCCTGTAGCTCTAAATGAGATTAAATTTCCATTTATTTGATTTATACTATTGTATGTTTGCTTCCATAATTTTCTTTCTTTAAGATTCTCAAAACTTTCCCTCTCTTATATGCGTCTCTCTTATTTTGAATATCCATCTTGCAAGCCTCTCTCCAAACAGATGGAGCACCATCTTGGATGTTCAACTCGAACCATAAATGGGCCTCCTTTGTGCTTTCTTAGCTCCCCACCTTGGAGTTTCTCTAAAGATTTTGGTGTCCATTTTCTCATTTGTTCTCCTGGTTCTTTAAAGTTTTCCTCATTCTGGTGAAATAAGTTCTTTCTATTTTCTTTTAGAGACGGTCAAATTGCCTTGTCTGTTGGAATTCTTTAACAGACATGTTTCTCCATAGTTTGCTCCTTTTGGTGAAACACATTTATGACTTCGGTTATTTTCAGGTATCTAAAGTCACCTTCCTAGCAAGAAAATTGTTATCAGCTTAGCATATAATTTTGCACCGCACCTTCAATTTTTTTCTACCTGTAAGATTTTGTTTTGTTTTTCTTAGAAAAGTACAAATACTTTAATTCTAAGTGACCTGCTCTGCTTAGGACCCACCCAAGAGACGTTCAAAGTGAAATCCAATTGTTCACACTTCATCTAGTATCACACAGGCCGCTTTCCAATGTGTGCACACGCGCATACACATGGGAGGAAGGAGGGGACGGGTTGGGAGTGCAGGCACAATGGACTTTGACCACAGGATGCAAAACGCTTCAGAAACCAGACCTGTCAGACAGCTAAGTACAAAACTGCCTAAAATAGCAGGGCTACTTTTCCCAGACGGCCTGCATACAACCTGACGAAGATGACTTGGATTTGTTTCCCTTCAGTCAGTTTGGAGCTGTGGCCGAAGATGCTGCCTCTGGAAAGCTGAGTGCGCTGCTGAGGCAGACCCGGAGTCTGCCTGGGACTGGGAAGCACAGGCTCACTGGGGGCCACTGCAGGTTCCTCACCGCCACTGTCAGAAAGCTCCTGTCTGGCTCTTCCAACAGCTTCCTGGAGAGGATTTCAGGATGGCTTCCGTGCTCCTCTGTCAGTGCAGTTCTGCAGCAGTCCCAACAGCTGTCTTCGTTGTACTGAATCAGGAACTTCTGGCACGTTCTAATTGTTCCTGTGGCAGGAGGGAGATGAGCGCAGGACTGAGGGTTGGGGGTCCAGGGGCCGGGCCGGATTGGCTCACCTGTGCTTGAATCGCACCATGGCCGCCTGCGTCATGTAAGATTTTTTTTTAAGTTGCCTGTTCCTCCAATAACTTTGTAAGTGGAAAGGGCATTTTTAACATCCTGTATTCTTGGATTTTTCCTTAAGCGTATGTCTGCTTTATATTCTTTACTATGCAGTGTGCCTTCTTTAGGCCCACCCCTTCTTAACAGGTCCTCAACCCAAAAGATGACCTTTGCTGCTTCTAAAGAACATTTTTGCAGGACATTCCAACAGAATTTTTTACTGTAATTCAAACAATGCATAGAATAATCAATATCATTCTCTTTTCTTTTTTGTCTTTGAAGTATCCTTTTGATTTCTAAATGTATGATTTCTTTTGTGTCATCCCAGAACTCATCTGGTCTCAGTCATTAGTCTTCAGTCATCAGTCTTTTATTACTCCAGTTTATTCTTTACATAGTCTCTCAGCTCTGTGATCTAGGTATTTTGGTTAGCTTCTACTTGGATTTGAGCAATTGATGGTCTGTTCCACAGTTAACCCCTGGACATGTTTTGACTAATGAGCTTCTCCACCATTTCTTTCTAGGGATGTGGTTGATTTGATTTTCATGTGTTCCATTCAGAAATATCTATATGTATAGTTTCCATTTCTGTTGTTTAATAAGAAATTTGGTATGAATTCATCATTCATCTCACATTTTTATTGCTAAACTTGCATATCCTTTCTGTCATGGAGGTCACATTTCCCACCTACTGACAATTTCCCCAAATGTTACGTTCATCAGTGTACATGATTGTATGATTGATCAATATCAGGCTATAAAAGTCATGTAAAATTTTCAATATATATGTTTAATCTTTTTTGGGGGAGCTCTTACAGATATAACATTTCATAGTTCAATCACTGTACAATTGCTACCACAGTTTCAAAACATTTTCCTCTTGACTTCCTTTCTATCTGCTCTCCTTTATCCCTTCCCTTCCCCACCCTCAATTTCTTTATTGTGGAAAAGAGAACCTGGATTAAAGCAGCCTTATCTCTTTACTCCTGACTTCAGGGCTTGGAAGACCAGTACTAGTGTTAGAAGAAAACCTCCACAAGTCCCAAGGATAAAGCTAGAGCTGAAATGCACAATTTCCAGATAGAATTTTTTCCACAACTGCCCTCCAGTAAGATGTTAGTATACAGCTTCTACAGGTGCCTCACTTCTTGCTACTCAGCTAAAAGATGCCTAGCTTAAAAAGCAATCAGGTTCCCTTTGATGCTATCACTCAAGGAGTCAAGTATCCCTTTGTCTCTTAAATGCCCTCTGGATGGGTCCTATGGGAGGGTTGTATAATTGAAGGGCAGAAATAAAAAGGCTTTATATTCTTTCACCAATTTATACAGTCTCAGGGCTTGCAATCTCCCTCCCCCACCCCTCCGCTCCTTCCCCAGCACACACACACACACACACACACACACACACACACACAGACACCTACCTACCTAACAAGGTAGGTAGGACTTTTACCCTGGGGGGTCCCTGAAATAATTGGGTGAGCAACTGAAAACCATTTGTGAGGGCAGGTGAATTGAAGTACTCTCTCCTCAGTGGGGAGAACAAGAACAACATGTCTGCTCTTGTAGTTAAAATTGCTGGCAGATAGTAATAAGCCATGTGCTTGTATGAGGTATCATTAAGATAATACTATAATGAGAGGATATTGTGAGGATAATTTTTAATTAGGAGAATGTGACTTGGATTCTTCTCCAATTTACAAATGTGAATTCCTCCCTCCACCCAAATGCCTGCCCTTGCAATCTTCTTTAATTCTGAGAATAAGCAATTAGGCTGTGTCCTCTCTTCTAGGTCCTCAGTTTCCCACAGCCTAATACTTACCATGAAGTGTTCTAAAAGAATGCAGGATATTCCCATGTTCACACTATTCCGTTCTGTTGTGTCCGTGCCTTCTGAAGGCTTGCATGGCTCGCTACTATATAAACTCACTGTTAAATGACCTCGCTGTCTCATTCCGGGATTGGAGATGAGGCCACTCTTCCCCGTTTTGCTGTCTGCTTTATCTTCCTTAATTGCACACACTATTCCTAAGGGCCCATTTGAGTGTGGGGCTGGATCCCCCACGGTTTACGTTTGCTTAAACAGTTGGTGTACCAATCTAAATAGCACTTATAACTGGTCTTACTTGCAGGCATATGAATATTAACCTTCCACTGACAGAATTATTCTTTAGCGAAGATATTACCATGTACTGTTTGATGATGGATACGATGCCAGGCTTCTTTCATTTGTCATTCTTAGCCTTATAAACCACGTGATTATGTAATTATAAGTAGACAATACCAGTCTATTTAAGTTTAATAATCATACACAATCGATTTTTAAACATTCCATTTTGTTTTGAAAACTTGCAGATTTTTGTTGATAATACTTCATATATTCCATCTCCACATTCTTAGAATATGTGTGCAGCTATTTTTTCTCATTTTCAGTCAAGTTTTCCTCCATTCACGTCATTACTGTTGACTTTACTTTGAGGATTTAGTACTTCGTCAGTGTTATTTCCTTGTCATTAAACCTAAGGGGTTCATGTTCCAGAAGTAGATCCCCAGGTCTTCCTCCCAGTCCTTGTTTCTGCAGATTCCACTAAGACCTGTCTACCATGGCTGATCCTGCTTCTATTATTTGAAATACTGGGTGGCATTGCTTTTGGCATCACAGTAACGTGCAAGCCACCGCAGGACAACACTGAAAGATGAGTGGTGTAAACTAGAATATAGGCTCTATAAACATAAAGCATATGTTTCTGTACCACAATACCTTTCATATATACTTCTAAAAATGCTTTTCCCCCAAGTAGAACATTCTGCAATGTTCACATTTCCAACTTTATGTAGTACTCAGTTGTCTTTCAGTAAAGCTTGATGAATAGAATACATGTAACCCCTACCGGCTGGAATTAGCAAGCCTTATCCGACCTGTGGTCTATTGTTCTCAATGTCTTCCTTCTATTACATTTGTTGTTCATTTTCATATACCTCTTTAAGCAAATGCCAAATCTGTGTTCACTCATCCTTTCATATCCAACCAGAGTTCTACAATAACTATTTTTACCATTTGGATTATTTACACGCTTGTATTTCTTCCAATGAGCAATAAACATCAAGCATAGTGTTTTATTTATATTCATATAAGAGGGTTGTCACTAAAGATCTACTTCGTATCGATGCATATTTTAAGGAGTCCATTGTAAGTCAAGATTTTGAAAAGAATCAATGTTCTGTTCTTTTATAGAAATCCAGAAAGATGCCGACCATTTGCTTGAACACATGCAATGTGAAAGATACATGGACAGAATGGAACAATAGTATACATTTAATACATTGGAAAGTACTGTTTATCAGCGCAGAAATTATTTTCTTCCAAAGGAAACGTATGAGTTGTTTGGATTACATGGAAAAATAGTAAAATCAGATTTAATCATTCTGAAATTAAATCAGAACAGAAGCAACAAAACACAGAAGTCAGTTGTGCTCAAGGAAGATGAGGACAATTTCCTCCACACTGAGCAGGAGCAATTTTGTACTGAAATGAAATTCTCTGAGTGTGAACAATCCAGGATCTCGAAGTCACAGCATCAGGAATCTGATCAAATTGAGAAACCGCACACTGGTGATAAATGTGGGACGACCTTCATTGAGGAGTCTTTGCTCTATGAATGCCAGCTCATTCATATACTAGATAAGACCTGTCAGTGTGGGCAAAAATACAATAATGTGTTCCAACTCAATGAACATTATCAAAAATCTCACGAAGGACAAAAGCTTTATAAATGCTTGGATTGTGGCAAAACTTATCACAGTAAGTCATACCTCAAGGGATGTTGTGAAACTCATGTGGCAGGGATGCCCTACATATGCAGTGAATGTGGGAAGGACTTCACCATGAAGAGTGATCTCACTGTTCATCAGCAAACTCATACTGAAGAAAAACCCCATGTATGTGGTGAATGTGGCAAAGGCTTCATTCAGAAAATACAACTCAAAACTCATCTACTAACTCATACTGGAGATAAACCCAATATATGTAATGAATGTGGCAAAACCTTTATCAGGAAGAATGCTCTCACTGTTCATCAGCAAACTCATACTGGAGAGAAACCCCATGTATGTCGTGAATATGGAAAAGCCTCTACCAGGAAGTCTTTTCTCACCGTTCATCAGAGAGCTCATACTAGAGAGAAACCCCATATATGTGGTGAATGTGGCAAAGGCTTCACTCATAAAGTAAATCTGAAAACTCATCCACGAAATCATACTGGAGAGAAACCCCGTGCATGTGATGAATGTGGCAAAGCCTTTTTTTGGAAAACTGCTCTCACTGTTCATCAGCAAAGTCATAGTGGGGAGAAACCCCATGTATGTGGTGAATGTGGAAAAGTCTTTATTCAGAAAATCACTCTCACTTATCTTCAGCAAACTCATACTGGAGAGAAACCCCATATATGTGATAAATGTGGCAAAGGGTTTACCAGGAAGACTTCATTCACTATTCATCAGCAAACTCATACTGGAGAGAAACCCCATGTATGTGGTGAATGTGGAAAAGCCTTTATTGGAAAGACTGCTTTCACTGTTTATCAGCGAACTCATACTGGAGAGAAACCCATGTATGTGATGAATGTGGAAAAGGTTTTCTCAGGAAGTACATGCTCCCTGTTCATCAGGAAACTCACCAGAGAGAATCCCCATGTATGTGGTGAAAGTGGGAAAGCCTTTATTGGAAAGACTGCTTTCACTGTTTATCAGCGAACTCGTACTGGAGAGAAACCCATGTATGTGATGAATGTGGAAAAGGTTTTCTCAGGAAGTACATGCTCCCTGTTCATCAGGAAACTCACCAGAGAGAAACCCCATGTATGTGGTGAACGTGGCAAAGTTTTTATCAGGAAGAAGGACCTCAGTGTTCTTCAGGGAATTCTTCCTGGAGAGAAACCTCATGTACGTTAGTGAATCTGGCAAAAGCTTCATTCGGAAAGGAGGTCTCAAAATTCATCTATGAGTTTACACAGGAGCTAATCCCTATGTATGTGGTGAATGTGGAAAAACGCCTTTATCTGGTACAGTGAGCTAACTGAGCATCAGCAAACTCATACTCCAGAGAAACCCCATGTATGTGGTGAACGTGGAAAAGCCTTTCTCAGGAAGAATGCGCTCATTGTTCATCACGAACTCATCCTGGAGAGAGAGAAATCCCATATATGTAGTGAATGGGACAAAGGCTTCATTCAGAAAGCACATCTCAAAACTCATCTATGAATTCATACCGGAGGAAAACTTTTCATGTGATGAATGCAGTAAAGCTTTCAGCCAGAAGTGGTGTCTTAAGCACATCAGAGATTTCACAAAGGAGAGAATCCCTTTGCATGAACTAAATGTGGAAAATTTTATTTCCTAATTTTCATTAGTTCAATGATAGATTCACTTGCCACTATTCTCGATCCATTTTCTGTCCCTACTATATTTCCGGTTGTTGTCTACAAAGTGATAGTACACAATTCTAGGCTGAGACTATGAAGCAACGTTCTAGACAGCCTGCCTTCACAAAGGCTGGTTAAGTACATGTTGAATGTGTCCTACCAGCACAGTTGTACTCAGAGGGATCAGTGAAGGGAGTTTTGTTGGTCACTTAGATCATTAAATATACTTTCATCTCAAGTCTGACAATTGGGAACTTGAGACCAACATATTAATAGGCTGATCCAGACAGGCAGAAATAAGGAAGCAGAACCAAAGTTACAAGAGGATAAGACTACAAGAAGCATTCTGGAGACTACATTGATCCCCTGTGGTGTATCCCAGTGTCACATCACCTTGGCTTCAAGATCTCATGGGATATTTGTGAAACTGGGTATCAACAACATGAAAAGTTGACTCTTCCATCACTTTGGACTTCACATGGCTTCCTTGAAACCAGAAATACACAGTTCTTTTTTTTTTTTAACGTTTTATTAGGGGCTCATACAACTCTTATCACAGTCCATACATATACATACATCAATTGTATAAAGCACATCTGTACATTCTTTGCCCTAATCATTTTCTTTTCTTTTTTTTTTCCTTTTCTTTTTTTTACATTTTATTAGGGACTCATACAACTCTTATCACAATCCATACATATACATACATCAATTGTATAAAGCACATCCATACATTCCCTGCCCCAATCATTCTCAAAGCATTTACTCTCCACTTAAGCCCTTTGCATTAGGTCCTCTTTTTTTTCCCCTCCCTCCCCGCTCCCCCCCCTCATGTGCCCTTGGTAATTTATACATCGTTGTTTTGTCATATCTTGCTCTATCCGGAGTCTCCCTTCCCCCCCTTCTCTGCCGTCCCTCTCCCAGGGAGGAGGTCACATATGCATCCCTGTAATCAGTTCCCCCTTTCCAACCCACTCATCCTACACTCTCCCAGCATCACCCCTCACACCCTTGGTCCTGAAGGTAACATCCACCCTGGATTCCCTGTGCCTCTAGCCATCATATGTACCAGTGTACAACCTCTGCCCTATGCAGCCCTGCAAGGTAGAATTCAAATCATGGTAGTTGTGGGGAGGAAGCATCCAGTATCTGGGGGAAAGCTGTGTTCTTCATCGATACTACCTCGCACCCTGACTGACCCATCTCCTCTCCTAAACTCCTCTATGAGGGGATCTCCAGTGGCCGACACTTGGGCCTTGGGTCTCCACTCTGCACTTCCCCCTTCATTCAATATGGTATATATATATACATATATATATATATAGATGTACACACACATACATATATATATTTTTTGTTGCATGATGCCTTATACCTGGTCCCTTGGGCACCTCGTGATCGCACTGGCTGGTGTGCTTCTTCCATGTGGGCTTTTTTGCTTCTGAGCTAGATGGCTGCTTTTTCACCTTCAAGCCTTTAGGACCCCAGACACTATCTCTTTTGATAGCCGGGAACCATCAGCTTTCTTCGCCACATTTGCTTATGCACGGAAATGAACAATCTCTTCCACCAAAACCACACCCACTGTGAGTGCATCTTTTCTGACTCATAGTAATCCTATCAGACTGGTTAGGACTGCTCGCTAGGCTTTCTCTGCCTATAATTATTTACAGAAATAGACAAGTTCATCTTACTCAGAGGGACCCCTTGTCTGGTTTGAATCCCTGGCCTTGTGGTGAGCAACCACATCTGATCCCACAGCACCACCATAGCCCTGTCTCTGCACCAACAGGCCCATAGTACAAGGTTTCTTAACTGTCACTTTTAGAAGCCAAGTCATGATATTTTCAATATTATTATATAGATATGAACTCGACTATGAATAAGGAAGGCCATAGAAAAAATGAGATGGCCTTTGACTTATGGTGTTGTAAAAGAATGATGAAAGTACTGTGGGGCAGACTGGTAATAAGATAAATAGGTCTGTTTTGAAGGGAGTACAGCCAGTGAGTGCTTTAGAATCAAGGATGGTGAGACCTTGTTTCATGGAAAGTTATCATTCCTGTCACTTCAAAAAGATATCAACCATGATAAAGTAGGACATCAATGAAGACCAAGGCCCTTGATGAGATAGATTGACACAATGGCTGTTTCAATGAGCTCAAAATATCCATTGCAATTATGATGCTGAGAGAGGCATTGAGAATAGGAACTGACTCTGTGGCACTTAACATAATAAAAAAGAAATCAAAATACACAACATTCTTCCCAGGTTAAATAACAGTGCTTGGGAAATCGTATGTGTTTTATGCAGGAAAACACACCTAACAAAGGGAAATATGTAACAGAATTCACTGTCTTTATCATTGCTCTTACGTTGAAGTTCACTGTGTCTTGGGTAATTATTGGTAGCACATGTCTACATATTTATAGAGCTTTAAGCATCCAAAGTTACATGGGCGCAGGATGGTTGTTAGAGACTCGTAAAGAAGTTTAACGTGAAAGAGAAGAACTGTCTGAATAGGATTTTCTTTTCTGAAATACTGATGGCAGAAAGTTAGCAGGTCTTTAACCAGGGGAGTCACTGGATGGTTCTGAACTGCCAACCTTTTGGCTCAAAGTTGAGCATTTAATCATTGTGCCACATACTTTTTTGGTCCAGGTTCTCCTGAGCATAACTTACATGCATCAACTTAATATTCTGAAGACGAACATTCCTGTTCATATTGTCCAGTGTTAAGACACCATATAGATTTCTTCAACATCAGTGCTACTGCTATTTTTTGCTCCTTGAGTATTCATTGTCGCATACGTAGAGTATGCTGTCCTATATATTGTGTGTTTTCTGTAGCAACCCTGGACAGTATCTGTAGTGTCAGAAACAGCTGCCACATTTGGGATAACTAAGAGTGACTCTAAGAAAGGTCAAATACCCTACCAGAAATATCAAAAGAATTGATGCACTTGGGTTATGGTGTTAGAGAATAATATTAACTGTATTGTGGGCTGCCTGAAGGACAAACAGGTCTGTCTTGGAATAAGCACATCTGGCTTCTTGGAAGCATTCAAGTCAGACGTTATCTCCTTCATTTGAACATGTCGGTAGGAGCACCACAACCCGGAGAATGGTCTTATGCTTGGTAAATTAGAGTCGGTGAAAAAGACAGTCTTTCCAGGAGCTGGATTGTCACAAAGTCTGCTATGGTGAGTCCAAACGGAGGAATCACTGTGAGCACAGTGCACTTCCGGGCAGTATCTATTCCTGTTGTACCTGGGATCTCTGCGAGTTGAAGCCAACTCAATAACAATTCAACATATTCAGTATTATTTAGATCATTCTAAGTTAAATTTATTACATAAACCTACACTTGTGAGTGTTCACTGGAATGAAAACACTGAACATCCATCTGATCGCTTGGAGAAAATTTGGAGCTCACTTGAGAAATTTTTCCTGCATTAATATTTTTATACTCACATTAGTGACATAGTGGTTATGTGTTGGGCTGAGATCTGCATACCAGTGCCCACTCCAAACAAGATAGACAGGGCTTTCTTCTCCGATAAGCAGTTAGAATCTCAGAAACCCACATGGGCGTCACTATAAATTATCAACAACTCAATGGCAGTCAGTTTGGGTTTTTTTAAAATAATATTTCTAACTGACAAAAAAACAGGACTAGTTATTTCCCTGAATTGTCAACAGATTGAACCGATAACTATTACTTTGAAGTCTGCCTTTCAATAAATGGTCAAATCGACAAAGCCCATTCCAATGAGAAGAAGGCAAGTTCAGATACATGAAGGTTCCCTAGAGTCTGTGCTTGGTGGTCCATAGAGAGGTGCTGACAAGGTGGGGAAACTACAGCTTTTGAGAGGAAAACATCGCTGACTTATCTCTTTCACGTCTCCTAAAACCATGACTTGATGTACTAAGTTTTGTGTTTGGGTTCACACCGAATTCCCATCTCTGTGTGTCTGGCACAGTAATACAGTGCTGTGTCCTCAGGATGCACGGAGCTCAGTTTTAAATAAGTTTTGCCCTTGGAGGTGTCCCTGGTGATGCTGACTAGGGATTGGAGAGCTGGATTATACTTTCTGCCCCCATCAGTATCTATTACACCAAACCTCTCCAGTCCCATTCCTGGAGCCTGGCAGATCCAGTGCACAGCATAGCTGGTTAAAGAGAATCCAGAGACAGCACAGGTGAGAGACAGGGTCTGTGAGGGCTTCCCCAGTCCAGAGCCTGACTCTTGTAGCTGCACCTGGGCCAGGACACCTGGGGATGAAGAGAAACAGAGTCCTGGGCTGCGATGCTGCCACCCTAGACTTCATGTAGGAGTGCCTGAAGCACTTACCTCCCGGAGTCACCACCAGAAAAGGAAGCCCACACACAATTCGTGTTCTTGTGGATAAGACTCGTCACACCCAGAAAATGCTCTCCGGGTGAAAAGGAATAGGACTTTCAGTACATGCGCGCTGCTGTTTCACGGGGCTGGTATTTGCATGTGGGAGGTGCACTTGTATGTAAAGGTGGACAGGGCCGAATGGAGCCCAGAGCTCTGGCACTCAGATGAGAAACGCGATGCTGGTGGAGTCCTTGGGAGAACACAGTCCTATGAGGTCTTCACTCTACCAACCATATGCACATCTGTGCAGATTTCAAGTTCAGTGTAACTTTATGTGCATTCCCGTCGAAAGTACCCAAATGATCTATTGAAATTAAAGACCATCTCTATCCTCATGTTTGGAATCAAGACTGGGGTCACCTGAATCTTTCATCCATCTGAACACACAGGGAAACAAGTGTATGTCATCCCAAATTCTTCTTTCCCCTGTTTTATTTCACAGTATTTGGAAAGAAGTAAAAGGTACTTCAATGTTATATTCTCTATTTAGAGTTGGAATGAAAAGGTTTCCTAACATCAGGGTCATTTGTGAGGCTAAAAGAAACCACAAAAATAAAAAGAAATTCCATTTTCTTCCATGAATTAGTACCGGGTGGGTGTTGGGCTCAGTGTATTCAGAGAGCGCCCTGCTGACAGCATCCCATCACTTACAGGAGAGGTGTTCCCTGACCTCACACTGTCCTCCAACTTCTGTGGGTCCCACAGCAACATTTTTTCTGGCCCTAAGCTTTCACGCTATTGGTCAGGAGTGTTACCTGGCACTGTCTCCGCAGGTTTCCTGCCCTGGGCCGTAGAGTTACCATAGTGGTCAGCACAGCAGTTCTAGCCGACCCGGCACTGCAGTCCCTCATCCATGCTCCTGCCCTCACTTCTTTCTTCTCTTGGCCCAAAGCTGGTGGCTCTTAACATCCCTGCAGGTCCGCTTTCTCCCTGAGGTTAGTTTTATGTCTGGACTCACACTGACCCTCCCTCACTGTGAACAGCTTTGGAGGTAGAGAGTGCTACAACTTGCAGACAATCTGAATTCGGTACAGCGGAAGGAAGTATGATCTATAGACATAGATATTTATACAGATACGATATTGAGATGCATTCCACAATAAAATACTGATTAAGAGAGAGATTTGCCTGAAAGACAAGGGAGGTACGGAGCAGAGTTTAGCTTTCAGTCTTTCCACAGGAAGAGAAAGGCCCTTAAAGCAGGCTTCTATTGAAATAATTGAAGCAAGAAAGTAATAAAGTTATTTATTCCATGTTAAGGAGGAAATTGTCAAGTCAGAATTCTTTTTTATGGGTTTCTGTGATGTGTGTGATAGGAAATTTTACAGTTTTTGGCAATTGTTGAGCATAATGACAATCTAATGCCACTTAGTTATGCATGAGAAGAATGTTGAAAATATTATTTGATTGCCTGTACATGTACCATGAGAAAAAATAAGTTAAAAATGAAAGATAACTTTTTCCTTCATAATCAGAAACTGATGAAAAGTCTTACGGGAACAACACTTCAAAAAACTAGTGAAAATATTGAACTATAGAAGATTGTTATATAAGCCAGAAATATGAAATTAAAACTTGTTAGTAATGGAATAGTATTTAATATTTTAGTTATTTTCTTAGTTTTCCTCTAAAACCATTTTATTTGGTGCTAATAATATTATCAAGTCGTAGTTCAAGTGCATCAAACAGTATTGTATAATTGTTACCAAAATCAGTTTCAAAACACTCTCTTCCTTCTTGAACTCCTTGGCATCAGTTCCCTTTTATCCACGCCACCCCCTACTACAGGCCCCAGAATCCCTTATTGTCTTAGCTATGTCTATATGTTCATAAATTCCACGTTTCATCTAATGTAAAACAGAAAAACAAAGCAAAAATTCAATAATGTTAACCCCAATGCCAATATACATCTGAGATAAACCCCAGTAAGAATCGGAAATTGAGGAAGCAGGCAGTTCAAGTGCAGTCTGCTGTCCTTCCCCAGAGTCCATAACAGACCCAGGTGTGCTTAGGTCTTAGGACCAAATGTGTCAGTCTGGCTCCTGGAATGTGATGACCTTGCTCTCTGACTGCCTTTCCCAAGGCTTCTGGATCCAAATACACTCTTTATGAGCTGGCGTCCTACAGCATACCTCCTCTACCTTCTTCTGAACACATGCTAGCATTCCCCAACCTGACTGTTATTCACATTACACGGAATATACAAAACAACAACAACAAAACCATCTCACTGCCTTCCAGGAGATTCCACCTCCTAGCACAACCCTACTTCTCTATCTTTGCTGGTGAGGAGGGAACACTGTTGTTCAACTGCAGCACTGGCTGCTGAGTGAAACCACTGGCTGTGGGGACTGGAGCCCACTCCTGATGATGAGCTGCTTCGGTCTCTTCTCTGTGTGAGCAAACAACTGTTGCATCCAATGCCTGTGTGTAAGCTGTGCTTTTGCTGGTGACCTCAGGCATTGGTTTAACAGAAATACACTGTTAAGTCGTCCTTACACTACAAAAGAAGGGAAAAATACAGATGGAAGGAAGAATAAGGTTATTTTCACTAAGCTACCTTGTAAATTGAAGCACAGACAAAAATATATTTAAAAGGAAAACCATTAACATGTTAATAAAGATATTATAAATAATACCATCAGTGATGCGACAGAAAAAGATGGCATCATTAATCTAAAACACAATGTAGGCGATTCTATGGAGACCAAGGTAATGGGGAAAAAAGATCAATTCCTGACAATCGTATTAAATATGATTCAACCAAATACAGAAAACAAACTAATGGACATAAGCAACCAAAATAAGATTCAAATTGGAAACACAACATAACTCACTGGCACCAAGTGAATTCTGAATCATAGTGACTGTCTAGAGCAGAGTAGATCTGCTCCTTAGAGTTTTACGCACCGTAAAACTTTTTTTTAATTGAGAAATTGGCAATTTTTTATTAAGTAGATAACATTATATCAATGTTAGATTTCTTATTTAATTTGCAATATTAGTTTATTAAAATGAATTTTGAGATTATTCAAAATGAAAATGCTTTAAAACATTTGTTCCACAGCTACTATGTTTTAAAATGTTATTTCTTTCAAACAAAAACCCTTTTATTAGGACCTAATCCAGACATCTTCCCATCTATAGTTAAATCATATGAAGCAGTGTTGTACAATCAGAAAACATGTTCTTCCTTCTTGAACTCCTTTCTGTTACCTCCCCCACCTCTCTTGCTGAAGCTCCCATTACCCTTATTCTAGTTATTGACTCTGTAGAGTCACCCACCCTGTGCTTCATAAACTAAGAAACATATAAAATATATGAGAATCAAAAACGCTACCAACAATGACAAACATAGCAGAAATAAACCCCTAAATGTTTAAAAATAAACCCATAAAATGTTAAAACCCAGATTCAGCACAAAGTATATCAAAGGGGAGATCAAGTGAATGACAAGTTGCTAATCATCCAAGTCAGATGTGTCATTTTGATTTCCTACAGTCATCTCTCCAATACTCTCTGATCACCACCTTCTTCCATCCCTCAGTTACGGTGAGAGGGAATCACAGGAGGTGTATTCCCTGTGGAGATCCTGCACATGGATTTTGAACTTCCACTGTCCTCCGTGGCCTTCTGCATGCCAGAATCTCACAATTAAGCTCTGATATTATTTCCTCCTCTGGATTTGGATTACAATTATTATTTGGACTATAATTTACAATCTTGTGAATCTTTTTTTGAGCCTCATCTGTCTCCCATGGAGTGGCTGGTGATTCTGAACTGCTGACCTAGCACTTAGCATCCCAATGTGAAATCCACTATGCCATCAGGGATAGTGGTGTTGTAAATAACCTTTATTTGCATATGTATTTACTACTTATTTATTACACATTGTTTTTCTAATTGAAAAGCATGTAGCTGTAACTTAATTAGGAATGTTATATGTATTGAATTTTAAATGTTAAATAATTTTAACATTTTTAAAATTTAAAAATGGTATAATATGTGATTATATTAGGTAATTACACTTAGCTGACCAAAATTAATCTCAATATTCTGTACCTCACGCCATCAAAGATGTTGTTGGGTGTTTCTGAGTCACTTTTACTCATAATGTCTCACAGGAAATACGTAAACTTCCAAGTCCTGAACCATCCTCACTTGCTCTTAAGTTTGAGACCATGTTTGCAGCCACTGTGTCTGTGATTCTAACTGAGCGTTTTCCTCTGTTTTGTGGACACTCTACCAAACAGGATGTACTTTCTCTAGAAACCAGTTCCCCTTATCACAGGTTCAAAATACGTGAGAAGTCACGTTATTCTCAGTTCTAAAAACATTCTGCGATATGAGCCTGCAATGTCCTCCTCTTGTGATACATTTTCTATCTTTTGGAAATTAAAGTTTTCTTTCCAACATGTGTTCCCTTCCTTGGGACTTCAATGAGTAATCTTACAAAGGAGTCCTCGAACCAGACAGCTCATTCCTGTTCAGCTGTTCCCCTCTGTGCCTAGAACACTTGTTTCTGCATCAAGGGACACAGTGGGGAGAAAGCATCACGAAGGATATGTCACATGTTTAACCCCCAAAGTCACCTCAATTATTTTCTCAGACTTAGAGATTTTTAGTCAGTTACTACCCACAGTGCACAGGGAGCATGTCAGAGAGACCTCCAGAGTCCTAACCAGGGGCTGTAATAGATCAGTGAGCTCAGAGCAATTGAAATCGTGCTCTGCACTCATGAATGTGTACATGCCTGTATTTCATTGTCTACAGATTTTGAGTAACAGAGAGGATGAGAACGACCATGGTAATCTGTTTGCCGAGAAGAAAAATGGGTCATCCAGGAAGAGTATGAAGTTTCAGAGTCACTTTAATATTTTTTCCTCCATTCAAGCCTGCAGTGAGGAGAAACTCTGGGGGTGGGGTGGGAGGAGGAAAACTGTCCCTGGAGATGCTAAGATGTAAGAGAGGAAGCCCTAATTTCAACAGGAAATCTTCCCTGTCATTCACATGTGCCTGTCTAGGGCTGGGTGTGTGTGTCCTGTGGGACCTGTGAGCCCCCCGCTGCCCAATGTCTCCCCTGCAGGGGAGGTTTGTGTCTGGGCTCACACTGACTTCCCCTCACTGTGATCCTTGCACAGTAATACACAGCTGTGTCCTCAGCAGTCACGGAGCTCAGCTGCAGAGAAAACTGATTCTTCGATGTGTCTCTGGTGATAGAGAGTTGGCTTTGGAAGGACGGGTTATAATCTGTATCACCATCGTAATCTCTGTATCCCATCCACTGAGGTCTGGCAGATCCAGTTCCAATCATAACCAATGCTGGTGATGGAGAAACCAGAGACAGTACAGGTGAGGGACAGTTTCTCGGAGGGTTCCACCAATCCTGGACCCGACTCCTGAAGCTGCACCAGGGGCAGGATGCCTATAAATAAAGATAATTGGAATCCGTCCGTCACTTGCAGTCACAACCATCCCCATAGACTCCACACTGATCTCTGAGACCCTCACCTTGGGGAACTGTCATCAGGCACAGGAGAACACACAGCAATGGCATCTTTAGACCACAGCTGTGCTTTCCCAAGGGACCCACAGGCCTGTCCAAAGAGAACTGATAGCCTTCAGTGCCCAAGGCTGGGATTTCAACCTAGTGTCTGAAGAAGGATTTGCATAGGAGGGAACCCTGTGTTTATCAATAGAGGCTTTTTTGTTTCTTCTAAGTCCATTGTAGGGTAATTCTTTTGAACTCATTTGTGTGTTAGTCTGTAATAAGAGATCATTTTTCCTAAGAGGTGTGTGTGAATGGTCAAAGGGAAACCCAGCATTTCTGAGCCCAGTATTCTCTCCCTCCAGCCTTCATTGCTCCTGCCCTGACTGAGGCTCCCGTATGTCCTGTGTGTCGAGGACTGGACAGTACAGAGTTCCTTGAAACCATCAGGTCCACCCCAGAGTATCATCATTGGCCCACACTCTCCAAAACCCATTCCTTATTTAGACCCTGATGCTGTGAGGTAGCTAGAGGCAGAACTGAGGGCTGGCCCTCTACATGCCAAAGCCTCCCGCTGCCCTTACAGGAAGTTGGAAGCTGCTTAAGGCTAGAGGGCATGCTCACATTCAGGACTTTGGGAGAGGAAGCCGGTACACCTGGGTGGGACGCCATCTAGGCCAGGTGGGCTTAATTCAGCCAATGGGGTTAACCAGTATCATCGACCACGCCTCCCTTGAAAAAGCCAAAAACGTTGAGATCATGGCTCTCTCCCAGCGGCTACTACACGGTTCAGAGCAGCCTGGTTGTGGTCCGGTGCAGCAGCTGTGCCGTGTTATCTTGCTCCTGCTCTCGCTCTCTCTTTAGTTCAATTTACTCTAACACCTGAAAACGGTTTCTATCCTTTATAAAAATAAAATTCACTTTGATCACAAACTAGGCTTCGGTGTGAATTCTTTCTGGTGCAAACCCAAGGACTGAGGTATTTCTAACTCAAGGGATCTAAAAATGCCTCTTAATCAACCTCCTCAAAGTCCTTGGTAGTTTTTCTATGTGGGAATATATGTTTTAGAAGAATTAATGCCAGACATATTCCAAGGAGTTGGGGATTAATGATGCCTCAAATATTCAACTCTTCCAGGAAGCCATTCAGGGCTATTTTCCACCCTCTTCTCCCTTGATTATATCCTCTCATGTTTCTGGGCTCTGAAAATTATCGCAACGTCCAACAGAAACCCATGACCGTGGTTGAAATGGTTTACGTGCTGGTGGGTGCCCTTCAGTCCAAATTCTTAAGGTCAGGAAGCCGCATGCCAGATGCTGGCACCAGAGGTTGCCCTCCACTTCTGTCTCTGTATTTTATGACCTGCCGAGTCTGGCAGGATGTCTCTAGTAGATTTTGGCCACCTACTACTGTTAATCAGCCAGGGATTTCCCCACCTTGGGCCACGATCATCAGAAACCCACGGATCTTACAAGCAACGCACACACTATATCCCAGTGCAAGATGCCTAAGGAAAAGCTCAGTGTCAGTACAGTGATTCATGTCTCATAGTGTCTCGGTGTCAGTACAGTGATTCATGTGTCAGAGTGTCTCAGTGTCAGTACAGTGATTCATGTGTCCGAGTGTCTCAGTGTCAGTACAGTGATTGATGTGTCATAGTGTCTCGGTGTCAGTACAGTGATTCATGTGTCATAGTGTCTCGGTGTCAGTACAGTGATTCATGTGTCATAGTGTCTTGGTGTCAGTACAGTGATTCATGTGGCAGAGTGTCTCGGTGTCAGTACAGTGATTCATGTGGCAGAGTGTCTCGGTGTCAGTACAGTGATTCATGTGGCAGAGTGTCTCGGTGTCAGTACAGTGATTCATGTGTCATAATGTCTCGGGGAAGAAGTTGCCACCTAGAAAAGGTGGGCACTATTTCAAGGGTCATGAATCTGAGTAAAGAGATTATTCAGAGCAAGAAGTGGGAAACACTTGTTTAGTAGATAGGGCAAAGTAAGAATAAGATCCATAAACGATATTTCAGATCTTGAACCAAAATACACCAGCCTCAGACCCAAAAAGCACTCTGGGTTAAATGAGGTCCATTCAGATTCTCAAAATGTAGGAATGAGTGCAGACTGTTCTAAATGTCCCTTGCCCAGGGGACTCTGGCTCACCTGAAATGGGAGCATTTCCAACCAAAGTGTGCCTCTCTATTTGTCCTTTACGTGTGACCCCTTGATAACTGCTCAGGGATCTCAACCTTGAATTTATCACCAAAATTCATAGATCATCTCATTTGGAATATATATGTATAACATCATATATATAATGTTATTGACCAGGAACTCAGTAGCACTATCCCTAAATATATATATATATTTTTAATTTTAACTCCCATCTAGATTATTTTCTCATTTATATACACCATCAGAAGGATTTTTCTCCATTCTCACAGTTGACACCACTAAGTTACAGAATGATTGTTTGTATATCTGAACTAATATGTATTTTAACAACGCAGAAATCCAAGTACAAGGTGGTGGTCACTTGGATTTTTTGAACCAGATTTTGCTAAGGAGAATAAACAAAAGTTTTGCAAAAAATACTCATGAGGTTCACCAAAATCTAAGATTTCAAGCAAATGACATGATAATATTTTTCATTGGGAGTGCATTAGATTCATTCAGCTTGCACACACAGACTGGCATGGCTTTACTTGAACCTGGTCATTCTAGCACACGCAGCTCATGACATCTGTTGCTGGTGGTTGGCGGGACAATTTAAGGTTCACACTGTAATGGAGCTGCACACTAGTCCAGGTCACCTCCATCTCCGAATGTGGATGCCATGATTGTACAGTAAACAGGTATAAAACTTTGCAGATTAAAATTACAACTTTTTATTTTTGTTTTGTTGTCTGATTTTATAGCTAGGAAATAACATGGAGGAGAAGGTTTCATCCCAGAACCCATGGCGTGCCTGTTTGAAAATCTTAATGCATGGATGGTGACCCCTGTTTCAGGAAGGCACTTCCATCGGTCTGGCAAGCTGCCCTGGCTGGAGGCCTGGAATGCATCCAGGCCGAGAGGGAAGCATTTGTTCCAACACCTGGATCTCTCCTTTGGACTCAGCTCACAGCATTGTGCGTAGGTGAATGTTGAAATGGAAATAAAGTGACATTTAAATTATATTAATTATTGAATTACATTTATGTTTAAATTATAATTAAATACACCTACTTAAATTAATATGCTCCTATGAAATCTGACACGTGTCATTTGTAAACATTTGTGAGGGGGTGGGGCCAATGCAATCCACGGCACAAGGCAAACAGTAGATGAGGTTTGCTCAGTGAAAGCACCTCTCCTCACTCTACACAAGGTAGCACAATGCTCCAGGCCCTCAAATGTGTCCTCCGAAACCCATCGCCTCTTTGGTCCTGATTCCCTGTCAGTGTCTGTACTTGTTAAGGGGATTAAGATACAAGAGTTTTTGAAATACACAAGACAGCTCCGATGCCCAACTATGGCTTGAGGACACTGAGATGTGCTTGCTGGTTCATCCTGGACTGAGCTAACTTCTAGGAAATTCCAGCTGCCCTTGCCTCCCAATACCCTTACTGGGGACAGATTTGCATCATGGTTGAAAGATCCCCCATGTTTTCCTTGTGCCCTCTGTGTGTATCTGACTCCATATGTGTCCTTCTGCTCTTTGGAAATAGGAGACTGTTTCCTCCCCTTACAATGCAAAGTTTCTAATTCAGTGGTTGATACAAACCCTCACATCGAGAGAAGCTCCAAGGGAAACTGTAAGATGGAGACACTGACAGGCAGCCAGCTCTTAACCCCCCTCCAGCCTGTCTGCCAGAACTGAGTCCTGGCTGAGAGCCCTCAGCAATCCCTGAAGTCCAAACCTTCCTGTAGGGAGGTTTCTGTCCAGACGCTTACAGATTTACTTTACCCTGTCTCCATTATTGGAATAGAAGGTTGTGTTACCAACATTGAGGCTGTCCATTTGAAGATGCAGTATGTTCTTGGCATTACTTCTGACTGTCAATCAGCTACTCCCAGTGTATATGTAGGCTAGGGAATCACCATAAGGACCAGCAATTGTTACTCACTTCAGCCCCTACAGGGAACTGGCAGTGAAATCCGTGTCCTAACCGCTGGTGGCCAATCCACAAGTTGGGCAGGAGAATCCAGGGGTGCCCTAGTCTGCCTCAAGTCTCCCAGAGCCCACCAGCTGCACTGGAAACATGCAAACGCAAAGACATCCTGATGAGGAAAGCATCACACATTGTTTCTCTCTCTTGTTCACCACATTTTCTTTTCCTTTTTAATACTGCAACAAGCGAAGCTCACTCAGATCAGCAGTTCCAGTGGGACTTATGCAGAATCACGCCGTTCCGGTGAATTGGGGGAGCTGGGCATCCGACGGCTGTTGAGGCTGTATTCTCTCCTGTAGCTGAAGGACTGGGCTAGGCTGGATGTCATTAGCAGAGTAACATGCCATTGTGCGTGTCTTTTATTGTAAATATACCTGAGCGGCAGATATGAATGTCCCAGGGGAACTAGCTGTCAAATAATAGTTGGGAAAATATAATTTCTTATCATGCCAGTATACTATATTGGTTAAACCACATAGACACCAAGGGGAAAAGAGGATACCATATACCTTTTTCCCCGGAAAATAGACCCTCTTGTCCATAAGATATCAATGCAAAAAAAAAAAAGATATCAATGCCTAGATGTACAAGCTAAAGGTTCCAAACAATAAGTTATGGTCACATGTGGTAAACTACAGTAACTGAGGGGGAAATGGATGAGGTAAAAAAGAAGATCTATCCTGGAAGAGGGTCAGGAATTTCTTCTGGGCCTATATTGCCACTGGGGTATAAACATGGATGTTTGTAAGGCAACACCTCAGACCTCGTTCACAATGTTTCCTTAAGAATGATGAAGTCAGAGGGTCAGATTAATCACCCCTCCCTTTAGCAAAGCTCCACACAAAACTTACAGTCATCAAATATAATAAACCTGGAATGTACCTGGGAGTGCGGAAAAAAACAAGTGCGGAACAAACATCTGTAAGCATCTGTTTTTTCCTGGTGACCTCAAAGCCAAGAGAGGAAGAAAAACAACAGAACTTCACTAGAAGCTTGGAGTCTCTGCTGTCCACAACCAAGAGAACTTCAACACTGATAGCCACTGAATTGAACCTCTAATACCATTCCCTCCTCTGATCTTGGCTTTTCCATTTGAAAATCTTGGATCATACCCTGAAGCCCAAGACTTCGGGATATCAGTCATCTGTGCCTCCCACAACAGCAAGTTTCAGCTTTAAGTTCAACAGAGTAGTTCGGAGATTCTAGTACATTGAAGTAATCCTGGGATGCTGTCAGAAGCTATTTGCCCCTTTCCATTTCCTGCTAGATGACAACATATCCCAACTGAGGTGGATCCTCTACTATAGAAATGTTTGTTGTTGTTTTCTTATTTTGTTTTGCTTAGTCTTTTAAAATTTTAGATGAACAAATGAGAGAGCGATACCTAGTACATAGTTAGAGAATCATGTTACAACATTGCCTGGGATGTCGTATTAAATGTTTACATGATCTTAGCAGAGTTGTCAGGCTCTGTTGCTGTTTATGCTGACAGTGGTCTGATACAACATTTGTTCTTTTGTGATTGTCCAGTTTCACTCATTAAAATTTTCTACAGGTCTAAGTCATAATGTGCTTTGTGTTTTCTCCAGCAGTTTTAGACATGTGTAGTATTCCATTGTGTGTATGTACCAAAGTTTCTTTATCCAATCTTCTAAAGAGAGTCTTTGGGATTATTCCAATTTCTTGATACTGTGAACAGTGCTCTGATGAGCATGGAAGTGCATAGGTCTGTCTGCGATATGCGATTTTACTTTTTTAGGATATAAACCCACAAAACTTGTTGATGGATGGTATGCAATTTCTTATCCCATTTATTTGTAGTGTGTAATATTTGCTTGTAGCATTACCAGATAGGTTTGCAGAGCCATTGGACAGAACCATCAGTCCAGTGGGTGAAAGTCCCAATCTCCCTGCTTCGTCTCCAGTAGGGTTTTTTGGGTTTTCTTTTTAATTGGGCTATCATTGTCAGTGTGACATGATATCACTTTTTAAAAAAATCTGCATCTCCTTTATGACTAATGTTTGTGAATATTGTTTTCATGTCTTTTGCTATTTGAATGTCTCTTTTAATTAACTATGGGTTTTGCTGCCTTTATAATTGAGTTATTTGTTTTTTATTGTGGTATTACAGCATTCTCTAGATTTTAGATTTAAGTTGGCCATTGTGTCCTTGCTTAGGATTGTTTTCTAGTCTGTGGAAAACATTTTGTTCTCTTATTGAATGTTTTGATGCACATATGGGTCTTATTGTAAGTAAGACTAACCATTTATTTTGTCTTCCATTGTGTGTGTTTCCTCTAAAATATTTGATAATATGTGCATGCCTTGCAACTGGGCCCTTAAGTTTGTACCTATGTTCCCACTGATGATCTTTGTAGCTCTGGATTGATGTTTGGGTTTTTTTTTAAATCATGCTATCGGGGGCTCTTACAGCTCTTATAACAATCCATCCAAACATTGTGTCAAGAACATCTGTATATGTGTCGCCATCATCCTTTTCAAAACATTTTCTTTCTACTCTGACCCTTGGCATCAGCTCCTCATTTTTGCCCTCCCTCCCCCCACCTTCCCACCCTCAGAACTATTGATACATTATAGATTATTATTATTTTATGCTGCCTCCCTTAACCCATGTTTCTGTTGCTTTTCACCCTGGGTGGGAGGTGTTATATGTCGATCATTGTGATCGGTTTCCCCTTTCTCCCCCTGCCTTCCCCCTACCCTCATGGTATCGCTACTCCCATTATTCTTCCTGAGGAGCTTATCTGTCCTGGATTCCATGTGTCCAGACCTCTTAGGGAAAACTGGTACAGACATCTGTACCAGTGCACATGCTCTGATACAGCCAGATTTGTAATGCAGAACTGGGGTCATGATAGTGGGGGGAGGGGAATATTTATAGGTTTAGTATTAAAGCAGCAAATGGACATTGGACCTCCACTCAAGTACTTACTCAATGGAAGAACGCTTTGTTCTATTAAATTGGCATTCCATGATGCATACCTACCCACCACAATCACTGAAGACAAATGTGTCCATAGGCAAATGTGATGAAGAAAGCTGAGGATGCCCGCCTGGCAAAAGATATAGCATCTGGGGTCTTAAAGGCTTGAAGATAAACAAGTGTCCATCTAACTCAGAAAAAAACAAAGCCCACATGGAGAAAGCAGACCAGCCTTTGTGACCACGAGGTGTGAACGTGATCAGGTATCAGGCAAAAAGAACAAAACTCATATCATTTTAAATGAGGGTGAGTGCAGAGTGGAAACCCAATGCCCATCTGTAGGCAACTGGACACCTCCTTATAGAAGGGTCTCAGGGAGGAGAGGAGCCAGTCAGGGTGCAGTGCAGCAACGATGAATCATACAACATTCCTCTAGTTCTTAAGTGCTCCCTCCCCTCCCACCCCCACTATCATGATCCCAGTTCTACCTTACAAATATGGTTAGACCAGAGGATATACACTGATACAGATAGGAACTGGAAACACAGGGAACCCACGACAGATGATCTCTTCAGGACCAGTGCTGAAAGTGGTGATACCAGGAGGGTGGACGGCAGGTGGGGTAGAAAGGGGGTACCGATTATGAGGAGTTACATATTACTTCCTCCCTGGGGGATGGACAACAGAAAAGTGGGTGAAGGGAGACATCGGACAGTGTAAGATATAACAAAAGAATAATAATTTATAAATAAGGGTTCATGAGCGAGGGGAAGTGGGGAAGGAGAGGGAAAAATGAGAAGCTGATATCAAGGGCTCAAGTAGAAAGCTAATATTTGAGAATGATCATCGCAACAAATGTACAAATGTGCTTGACACAGTGGGTGTATGTATGTATTCTGATAAGGGTTGTACAGGTCCCCAATAACATGCTTAAAATGATAATAATTTTATGGTTGGGGGTCACCACAGCATGAGGGGCAGTATTAAAAGGTCACAGCATTAGGAAGTTGAGAACCACTGCTCTAAAGCAATAATTCCTTACTAGCCATGAAACCTTATTAATTACAAAGATTTTCAAAGGTACAGATTACTTGAGCTCTTCCCCAGTCTTATTGATCAAAACTTTTTCATAATGCCATGTACAGACCTGTATTTTGGGAAAGCCAGTTTATTAATATCCATGTGTTAATACTGGCCATCCTTATTAATACTAAAAACTACTTGCTTATATGTTACCAGTTTTTAGTATTCTCCAGATGTCTCTATCAAGGTGATTGATATGCATGGGAGTAACAAAGTTATATTCACCTTTCCATCAAGTATTCATTGTTAATTTATTAAGAGCATAAAAACATTAGCATGCCATTATATCCATCTATTTAAAAATATTTTTTCTTATCATCTAAGAATAGAAACTTGCAAAAAAATTACAATAAAAAAAGCTAGAGGAATGAACTGGGAGGGAAAGGACTTTTATAGATTTATAAATACAGTTATAAATTTATAGAGTTATGTATATGTAAATATATTTTTATATAATGATAGGGACATAGACATA
This sequence comes from Tenrec ecaudatus, assembly GCF_050624435.1. Lineage (NCBI taxonomy): Eukaryota > Metazoa > Chordata > Mammalia > Afrosoricida > Tenrecidae > Tenrec > Tenrec ecaudatus. The sequence goes on from NC_134544.1 coordinate 106,298,466, forward strand.
TGTACATATACTTATATATACATATACTTATATGTTAAGTATTGAGGTAGCAGACAAACATTGGGCCTCTACTCAATCACCTCCCTCAACGAAAGAACACTTTGTTCTAATAATATGGCATTCAGTGATGCTCACCTTCTGGACACAATCGGTGAAGACAAAATGAGTGCATAAGCAAATGAATGAAGCAGTGGGTGCCCAGCTATTAAAGATATAATATCTGGGATCTTAGAGGTTTGCAGATAAACTAGCAGCTATCTAGCTAGGAAGCAAAAAAGTCCACATGAAAGAAATACACCAGCCTGTGTGATCATGAAGTGTTGACAGGATCAGGTATCAGGCATTTTAAAACCTAAAACAAACAAGCATATCGATGCAAGTGAGGGGGGTCAGAGTGTAGACCCAAAGCCTATCTGTAGACACTTAGACATCTCACAGAAAGGCCACAAGGGAGGGACGGACCAGGCAGCGTGCAGTGCAGCACCTATGAAACATACACCATTCCTTTAGTTCTTTAATTCTTCCTTCCACCCACTATGTTTAGTTTTGTGGTTTTTCCCCATCAATCTTCCGCTAGCTTTTGTTCATGGGATGAGGCATGGATCTTGTTTTACTCTTCTACAGATGGAGATCCAATTTGCAATCACCATTGGTTGAAGCATAAGATTCTTTCCCATTCAATATCTTTTAAGTCCTGTGTTGAAGGGTTTTCTATACTTTTCCAAAGTGCCAAGCAGTTTTAACTACTGTGGCTGTTTAATGTTTTTTGAGGTTGGTAGTGGAAAGTCTCTTACTTCATTCTTCTTGTTTTTGCAGTTCATTGCTTATCGTGTATATCTTCCCTGTTCGTATGAAGTTGATATTAACTTTTAACATTTCTATATAGCATAAAGTTGCTACTTCGCAATTATTTTGGTGTGATTAAAATTGTTTTCAGTGACATTTATATTTATATGATATTGACTTTTCTTATCCATGAGGGCTATTATTCCACTTGTGTAGGTCTCTTTGGGTTTCTTGTTGTTCTTAGGTACCATTGAATAAGTTTCTGACTTAAAGCAACCCCATGCACAACACAAGGAAACACTGTCGGGAAAGAAGGATCAGACTTCAACCCAATGCTCCAAGATGTGAATGCAACATGCTGGCGAGGAGTAGGGAACCAGTGGAGAGGTCTGGGGGTGCCGGCTCCAATCTCATATACTAAGTGGACACCTGCCCCTCACCCCAGAAGAATTTATTTCAAAAGATGGCATTGAATCTGCAGCTTTGGGAGAGGGAAATATCTGATCAGAGCACACAAGTGCTGAAGAAGGGGGAGGAGGAGAGAGTGGAGCATATCCTGGCCCACAAGGCCTTGAGGATGATGATCCCAATTAGAGCAGCGAGTCCAGAGAGGCTCAAATAGCCAACCCCACCATTAGACATGACGACCCTCACTGACCCATAGCACTACAGGGGACAACCCCAGAGGCACAGTGTGGGAATTGTACCTGATCTATTCCTGCCACACCGAGGCAAAACACTAAGGTGGTGCAACAGAACAGCAAGGGAATGGAGCAGCGAGGTCCCCAGGTAAAGCTGAAGGTGGACTTTGGGGTCAGAGCATGGTGCCCCAACAGACTGTACTGGAAAACACTCCGAAAGGTCAACAAATGATTCTTGAACTAACTACAAGCTTTTCTTTCTTGTCATGTTTTGTTTTTGTCATTGGTTTGTTGTTGTTGTTTTGTTGTACATTGTTGCTTGGTTTTGTTCTGTCTTGTTTTTGTGCATGTTATTATCTCCACAGGTCTGTCTAAATAAGATAGGCTGTATGAACAATTTGGAGGAGAAAACAATGGGACTGACAGTTCCAGGGGGGACATGGGAGAGGGGAAAGTGGCGGGGGGTTAAGGAAGTGGTGTTAACAAACCCAGGCACAAGGAAAAAAGTGATACAAATTGGTGGTGAAGAGGGTTTGGGAGTCCTGGTAGGGCATGATCAAGGGTAATGTAACAAAGAGGAATTGCTGAAACCCTTGTGGGGACTGAGCATGATGGTGACACAGGAGGAAAGTCAAGGGAAATAGAGGAAAGAGCTTGGAAGCAAAGGGCATTTATAGAGGTCTAGATAAAGACATGTATATATGCAAATATATTTATATATGAGGATGGGGAAATAGATCTATGTGCATATATTTATAGGTTTAGTATTAGGTAGCAGAAGGACATTGGGCCTCTACTTAAGCACTCCCTCAATGCAAGAATACTTTCTTCTATTAAATTTGCATTCTATGATGCTCACCTTCCCAACACAAGCGATGAAGCCTAAGCGGGTGAATAAGCAAATGTGGTGAAGAAAGCTGATGGTGCCTGACTATCAAAAGAGATAGCATCTGGCGTTTTAAAAGCTTGAAGGTAAACAAGCGGCCACCTAGCTCAGAAGCAACAAAGCTCACATAGAAGAAGTACACCAGCTTGTGTGATCACGAGGTGCCGAAGGGATCAGTTATCAGGCATCAAAAAACAAAAAATTTTATCATTGTGTGTTCAACTGCATGATACGATCACTGAAGACAAATGGGTGCATAAGCAAATGTGGCGAAGAAAGTCGATGGTGCCCGACTATCAAAAGATATAGCGTCTGGAGTCTTAAAGACTTGAAGATAAAGAAGCGGCCATCTAGCTCAGGAGCAACAAAACCCACATAGAAGAAGCACTTTAGCATGTGCCATCATGAGGTGTTGAGGGAATTTGGTATCAGGCATCATCAGAACAAAAACTCTTACCAGAGTGAATGAGGTGGGGAGTGTGCAGTGGAGACCCAAAGTCCATTTGTAGGCCACTAGAGACAGGGTGCAGCACAACAACGATGAAAAATACAACTTTCCTCTAGTTCCTAAATGCTTACTCCCCGCCCCCCCAAGCACTATCATGATCCCAATTCTGCCTTGCAAGTCTAGCTAGACCAGAGGATGTACACTGGTACAGATAGGAACCAGAATAACAGGGAATCCAGGGTGGATGATCCCTTCAGGACCAGTGATGTGAGTTGCGATACCGGGAGGGTGGGTTGGAAAAGGGAAACCGATTACAAGGATCTACATGTGACCTCCTCCCTCAGGGACCGACAACAGAAAAGTGGGTGAAGGGAGACGTTGGACAGGGAAAGATATGAAAAATAATAATAATTTATAACTTATCAAGGGTTCATGAGGGAGGGGGAGCAGGGAGGAAGGGGTAAAAATGAGGACCTGATGCCAGGGGCTTAAGTGGAGAGCAAATGTTTTGAGAATGATGAGGACAATGAATGCACGAATGTGCTTTGCACAATTGATGTATGTATGGATTGTGTTGAGTTGTATGAGTCCCTAATAAAATGATTTAAAAGCAACAACAACAAAGAAACACTGTGTAGTCCTGCACTACCCTCATAATTGTTCTATGGTTTGAGCCCATTGTTGCAGCTACTGTGTCAATCCATTGCATTGAGAGTATTCCACTTTTTCGCTGACCCTCTTATTTACCAAGCATAATGTTCTACTCCAGCAACTGTTCTCTGCTGACATAGTCTTGTCATCCTTCACTGTAATAACATTCTGGCGCATTGTTTCATAATTTTCTTTGTAGACATATCTTATTTTACTGGATCTGTTTTTTGGTGTGTGTGTGTGTGTGTGTGTGTGTGTGTGTGTTTTAATCACTTTTTTGGAATCTCATACAACTCTTATCACACTCCATACATCCATCGTGTCAAGGCCATTTGTACACTTGTTGCCATAATCATTCTCAAAACATTTGCTTTCTACTTTAGCCCTTGATATCAGCTCATTTTCACCACCCTTTCTACTTCCCTCCCTCATGAACCCTTGATAATTTATAAATTATTGTTTTGTCATATCTTACACTGTCCAACATCTGCCTTCACCCACTTTTCTCTTATCCATCCCCCAAAGAGAAGGTTATATGAAGATCCTTGTAATCAGTACCCCCTTTCTACCCCACCTTCCATCCACCCTCCCGGTATCCCCACTCTCAGCACTGGTCCTAAAGAGACAATCTGTCTTGGATTCCCTGTGTTACAGTTCCTATCTGTACCAGTGTACATCCTCTGGTCTAGCCAGATTTGTAAGGTAGAATTGGGATCATGATAGTGGGGGTGGGCGGGGAAGCATTTAAGAACTAGAGGAGAGTTTTATGTTTCATTGTTGTTGCACTGCACCCTGACTGGCTTTTATCCTCCTTGCATCCCTTCTGCAAGGGGATGTCCAAGTCCCCAAAGAAGGGTTTTGGGTCCCCAATCTGTACTCCCCCTCATTCACAATGATATATTTTGTGCCTTGATGCCTTATACCTGATCCCTTTGGCACCTATTGATCACACAGGCTGGTGTGTTTCTTTCATGTGGGCTTTGTTGCTCACTTTGAGCTAGATGGTCGCTTGATTACTTTCAAGCCTTTAAGGCCCCACATGGTATGTCCTTTGATAGTCAGGCACCATCAGCTTTCTCCCCACTGGGTTTTTTAAAAAAAATATTTTATTAGGGGCTCATACAACTCTTATCACAATCCATACATATACATACATCAATTGTATAAAGCACATCTGTACATTCTTTGCCCCAATCATTTTCTTTCTTTTTTTGGGGTACAATTTATTAGGGGCTCATACAACTCTTACCACAATCCATACATATACATACATCAATTGTATAAAGCACATCTGTACAGTCTTTGCCCTAATCATTTTCAAAGCATTTGCTCTCCACTTAAGCCCTTTACATCAGGTCCTCTTTTTTCCCCCTCCCTTTCTTCTCCCCCCTCCCTCATGAGCCCTTGATAATTTATAGATTGTTATTTTGTCATATCTTGCCCTATCTGGAGTCTCCCTTCCCCCCCTTCTCTGCCGTCCATCTCCAAGGGAGGAGGTCACATGTGGATCCTTGTAATCATTTCTACCCTCTACTCTCCCAGCATCACCCTTCACACCCCTGGTCCTGAAGGTATCATCCACCTTGGATTCCCTGTGCCTCCAGCTTCCATATGCACCAGTGTACAACCTCTTCCCTATCCAGTCCTGCTAGGTTAAAATTCAATGTTAAGAAAATGAAACTCTCCACTATGGGACCAATGGAAAAAATCAGGATGAATGGAGATAATATTGAAATTATCTTGCTTGGATCTGCAATCAATATTCATGAAAGCTTGAGTCAATCAAGTGGTGCATTTCATTGAGCAAACCTGCTGCACAGACCTCTTTAAAGGTGAAGAGCAAGGATGTCTCTTTGAGGATTCAGATGTACCTGGCCAAACTCTGAGGTTTTCAATTGTCTCATGTGCATGTGAAACGAGGACAATGAATGAAAAAGATCAGAGATCAAATGATGTACTTGAATTATTGTACTGGGGAATAATGTGATGGTAGGATGGACCACCAGAAGAACAAATAATTATACATTGGGTGATGTATACTTCTGATGCTTAATAGAAAGAAGTGAGGCGGTGATTTCTTCATCCCAAGTGCTTTGGATATTTGTTAGGAAAATGAGAATTGGATAAGAACATAATGCTTTATAAAGCATAAGGTCATTTTAAAAAGCTGACCTTTAATATGATAGATTGGCACAGTAACTGCTCCAAAGGCCTCATGCATCACAACTGTGAGGATGAAGCAAGACCTATGCTTCATTCTGTTTTCTCTAGTGTTGCTGTGGGTCCAAACTGATTTGATAGGACTTAAAATAGCAAACTACGAGGCCAATGACAGACATTGCACTCAATGGAGAGGAAGTGCACGCATTCACCTTTCAAATTGGAATCAAATAAGGATATCATTAAATACCAATCTTATTTCATATTGTGCTGAAACACTGTGGTGGTTGCATAATCTGCTGTCCACTTGAGTATGTTAAAAGTGAAGGGGTAGAATTTAGCCTGTCAATCAGGTCGCAGCTTGATAACCTCATTTGGTAACAGTATGGAAATAAATAGCTTGCTGGAGGTGGGATACACACGTACTCCCTTCTGGATACAAAAAACTTCCCGAGCTTTGTCTCCCCCAAAGATGTGCTACATACTGAGGCTATTTTCCAGCACATGGTGGGAGGTCAGATGCTTCTAGAGATATACTCCCTGAAGGTCTCTGATACACTGTGGGTGGGATTCGCACCCTAATGATAATGGTTTCCACGGAGAGCCAGAGAACAGGTCAAATCTGCTAGGTGACATCCAAAGTTAGGCTGCCATCCTGAATCTACAATCAGCCCATCCTGTCATATGTATACCCTTAATCTCTCCTTTTCCTTTAGGTATGTACCCCTAGGCCACCCCCTCCCAATACTGTATTACCTATAGCACAACCCTGTCCTGTAATGCATGTCTTTACCTGTAATTAGGGGCCTTGCATGCCCCCCCTCAAAAAAAAGATATATAAACCTGGGTTAGCAATAAAAAGCTCTCTCCCCTCACTCTCCCTGTCTCGCCACTCCAATATTTCCTTTCCCCTTTTCCTCCTCCCCCTCCCTCTATTTCCTGCCCTCCTGTCTCCCATCTCCACTTGGGCCACCAATTGGGGCTGAGGTGAGCATACTACCATGAAATGCGTCCATTATTTCAATCTCTCCTTATTCTCTATGACTTTATTATAATCTTTATATACTCACCTGTACAATTGTACCTATAAAACCCATGATTAGTTGGCGGGGGCTGACCTTTCACCCACACTTCCTATGAGGCATTCCTGCTTATAAGACACATGAAGATATACTAGAGTGCTGCAGCTGGAAGAGCCAGCATTCAGATGCTTCCATTGCCACTGGATCGACAAGTCTTTCCATCTACTGGCCTATGATCTTCCTGTAATCAGGGTCATTTCATGTGCTGCATGAGTCTGAAGAGGAATTTATAGATTGGCATTGGACATATGGGTTAATATAGGACTTATGGATTTGATCTGTACTTGGCTGGGATGTTTTCTCAATATACAATTGCTCTTTTATATAAAGGTTTTTCTTAAACAGATTTGAGTGTCTATGAATTTGTTTCTATAGCCAACCCTGACTAACACAAACTGTTAACAATAGCTATCAATCAACAAATGTAAACCAACTGCATCCAAAATGGCAACAAAGTAGTTAAACTCTGTAATTGCTGATGATAACTCTAATCACAGAAAATCCAAAAGCCCTAGAATAAAATTATTGAAAGTTCTAAAAAGGAAATCAGAAAATAATGCCACTTACAATAGCCCCCTAAAAGATAAGAAAAAAATAGAATAAACCTAAGCAGAAAAACAAGTCTTGTAGAAAGAAGCCTTTAAGAAAAACACTACTCCAAGGTACCAAAAGAAAAGCAAATAATTAGAATACTGGACCAGGTTCATGAAGAGGAAGACTCAACTTTGTGAAAATAACACACTCTAAGCAATCTATAATTATAATGCAGTTATCATTGTAAGTAACTTCTGAACAAGGTCCCAGCATCTCTCTTCAAGGACAAGGAAATTACTGAACAAAGTTTAAAAGAAATTACTTATCGACTTTAAAAAATGAAATAGAACCGTCTTTAAAAAGGCAGAGTGTCTCGGTGTCAGTACAGTGATTCATGTGGCAGAGTGTCTCGGTGTCAGTACAGTGATTCATGTGGCAGAGTGTCTCGGTGTCAGTACAGTGATTCATGTGTCATAATGTCTCGGGGAAGAAGTTGCCACCTAGAAAAGGTGGGCACTATTTCAAGGGTCATGAATCTGAGTAAAGAGATTATTCAGAGCAAGAAGTGGGAAACACTTGTTTAGTAGATAGGGCAAAGTAAGAATAAGATCCATAAACGATATTTCAGATCTTGAACCAAAATACACCAGCCTCAGACCCAAAAAGCACTCTGGGTTAAATGAGGTCCATTCAGATTCTCAAAATGTAGGAATGAGTGCAGACTGTTCTAAATGTCCCTTGCCCAGGGGACTCTGGCTCACCTGAAATGGGAGCATTTCCAACCAAAGTGTGCCTCTCTATTTGTCCTTTACGTGTGACCCCTTGATAACTGCTCAGGGATCTCAACCTTGAATTTATCACCAAAATTCATAGATCATCTCATTTGGAATATATATGTATAACATCATATATATAATGTTATTGACCAGGAACTCAGTAGCACTATCCCTAAATATATATATATATTTTTAATTTTAACTCCCATCTAGATTATTTTCTCATTTATATACACCATCAGAAGGATTTTTCTCCATTCTCACAGTTGACACCACTAAGTTACAGAATGATTGTTTGTATATCTGAACTAATATGTATTTTAACAACGCAGAAATCCAAGTACAAGGTGGTGGTCACTTGGATTTTTTGAACCAGATTTTGCTAAGGAGAATAAACAAAAGTTTTGCAAAAAATACTCATGAGGTTCACCAAAATCTAAGATTTCAAGCAAATGACATGATAATATTTTTCATTGGGAGTGCATTAGATTCATTCAGCTTGCACACACAGACTGGCATGGCTTTACTTGAACCTGGTCATTCTAGCACACGCAGCTCATGACATCTGTTGCTGGTGGTTGGCGGGACAATTTAAGGTTCACACTGTAATGGAGCTGCACACTAGTCCAGGTCACCTCCATCTCCGAATGTGGATGCCATGATTGTACAGTAAACAGGTATAAAACTTTGCAGATTAAAATTACAACTTTTTATTTTTGTTTTGTTGTCTGATTTTATAGCTAGGAAATAACATGGAGGAGAAGGTTTCATCCCAGAACCCATGGCGTGCCTGTTTGAAAATCTTAATGCATGGATGGTGACCCCTGTTTCAGGAAGGCACTTCCATCGGTCTGGCAAGCTGCCCTGGCTGGAGGCCTGGAATGCATCCAGGCCGAGAGGGAAGCATTTGTTCCAACACCTGGATCTCTCCTTTGGACTCAGCTCACAGCATTGTGCGTAGGTGAATGTTGAAATGGAAATAAAGTGACATTTAAATTATATTAATTATTGAATTACATTTATGTTTAAATTATAATTAAATACACCTACTTAAATTAATATGCTCCTATGAAATCTGACACGTGTCATTTGTAAACATTTGTGAGGGGGTGGGGCCAATGCAATCCACGGCACAAGGCAAACAGTAGATGAGGTTTGCTCAGTGAAAGCACCTCTCCTCACTCTACACAAGGTAGCACAATGCTCCAGGCCCTCAAATGTGTCCTCCGAAACCCATCGCCTCTTTGGTCCTGATTCCCTGTCAGTGTCTGTACTTGTTAAGGAGATTAAGATACAAGAGTTTTTGAAATACACAAGACAGCTCCGATGCCCAACTATGGCTTGAGGACACTGAGATGTGCTTGCTGGTTCATCCTGGACTGAGCTAACTTCTAGGAAATTCCAGCTGCCCTTGCCTCCCAATACCCTTACTGGGGACAGATTTGCATCATGGTTGAAAGATCCCCCATGTTTTCCTTGTGCCCTCTGTGTGTATTTGACTCCATATGTGTCCTTCTGCTCTTTGGAAATAGGAGACTGTTTCCTCCCCTTACAATGCAAAGTTTCTAATTCAGTGGTTGATACAAACCCTCACATCGAGAGAAGCTCTAAGGGAAACTGTAAGATGGAGACACTGACAGGCAGCCAGCTCTTAACCCCCCTCCAGCCTGTCTGCCAGAACTGAGTCCTGGCTGAGAGCCCTCAGCAATCCGTGAAGTCCAAACCTTCCTGTAGGGAGGTTTCTGTCCAGACGCTTACAGATTTACTTTACCCTGTCTCCATTATTGGAATAGAAGGTTGTGTTACCAACATTGAGGCTGTCCATTTGAAGATGCAGTATGTTCTTGGCATTACTTCTGACTGTCAATCAGCTACTCCCAGTGTATATGTAGGCTAGGGAATCACCATAAGGACCAGCAATTGTTACTCACTTCAGCCCCTACAGGGAACTGGCAGTGAAATCCGTGTCCTAACCGCTGGTGGCCAATCCACAAGTTGGGCAGGAGAATCCAGGGGTGCCCTAGTCTGCCTCAAGTCTCCCAGAGCCCACCAGCTGCACTGGAAACATGCAAACGCAAAGACATCCTGATGAGGAAAGCATCACACATTGTTTCTCTCTCTTGTTCACCACATTTTCTTTTCCTTTTTAATACTGCAACAAGCGAAGCTCACTCAGATCAGCAGTTCCAGTGGGACTTATGCAGAATCACGCCGTTCCGGTGAATTGGGGGAGCTGGGCATCCGACGGCTGTTGAGGCTGTATTCTCTCCTGTAGCTGAAGGACTGGGCTAGGCTGGATGTCATTAGCAGAGTAACATGCCATTGTGCGTGTCTTTTATTGTAAATATACCTGAGCGGCAGATATGAATGTCCCAGGGGAACTAGCTGTCAAATAATAGTTGGGAAAATATAATTTCTTATCATGCCAGTATACTATATTGGTTAAACCACATAGACACCAAGGGGAAAAGAGGATACCATATACCTTTTTCCCCGGAAAATAGACCCTCTTGTCCATAAGATATCAATGCAAAAAAAAAAAAAGATATCAATGCCTAGATGTACAAGCTAAAGGTTCCAAACAATAAGTTATGGTCACATGTGGTAAACTACAGTAACTGAGGGGGAAATGGATGAGGTAAAAAAGAAGATCTATCCTGGAAGAGGGTCAGGAATTTCTTCTGGGCCTATATTGCCACTGGGGTATAAACATGGATGTTTGTAAGGCAACACCTCAGACCTCGTTCACAATGTTTCCTTAAGAATGATGAAGTCAGAGGGTCAGATTAATCACCCCTCCCTTTAGCAAAGCTCCACACAAAACTTACAGTCATCAAATATAATAAACCTGGAATGTACCTGGGAGTGCGGAAAAAAACAAGTGCGGAACAAACATCTGTAAGCATCTGTTTTTTCCTGGTGACCTCAAAGCCAAGAGAGGAAGAAAAACAACAGAACTTCACTAGAAGCTTGGAGTCTCTGCTGTCCACAACCAAGAGAACTTCAACACTGATAGCCACTGAATTGAACCTCTAATACCATTCCCTCCTCTGATCTTGGCTTTTCCATTTGAAAATCTTGGATCATACCCTGAAGCCCAAGACTTCGGGATATCAGTCATCTGTGCCTCCCACAACAGCAAGTTTCAGCTTTAAGTTCAACAGAGTAGTTCGGAGATTCTAGTACATTGAAGTAATCCTGGGATGCTGTCAGAAGCTATTTGCCCCTTTCCATTTCCTGCTAGATGACAACATATCCCAACTGAGGTGGATCCTCTACTACAGAAATGTTTGTTGTTGTTTTCTTATTTTGTTTTGCTTAGTCTTTTAAAATTTTAGATGAACAAATGAGAGAGCGATACCTAGTACATAGTTAGAGAATCATGTTACAACATTGCCTGGGATGTCGTATTAAATGTTTACATGATCTTAGCAGAGTTGTCAGGCTCTGTTGCTGTTTATGCTGACAGTGGTCTGATACAACATTTGTTCTTTTGTGATTGTCCAGTTTCACTCATTAAAATTTTCTACAGGTCTAAGTCATAATGTGCTTTGTGTTTTCTCCAGCAGTTTTAGACATGTGTAGTATTCCATTGTGTGTATGTACCAAAGTTTCTTTATCCAATCTTCTAAAGAGAGTCTTTGGGATTATTCCAATTTCTTGATACTGTGAACAGTGCTCTGATGAGCATGGAAGTGCATAGGTCTGTCTGCGATATGCGATTTTACTTTTTTAGGATATAAACCCACAAAACTTGTTGATGGATGGTATGCAATTTCTTATCCCATTTATTTGTAGTGTGTAATATTTGCTTGTAGCATTACCAGATAGGTTTGCAGAGCCATTGGACAGAACCATCAGTCCAGTGGGTGAAAGTCCCAATCTCCCTGCTTCGTCTCCAGTAGGGTTTTTTGGGTTTTCTTTTTAATTGGGCTATCATTGTCAGTGTGACATGATATCACTTTTTAAAAAAATCTGCATCTCCTTTATGACTAATGTTTGTGAATATTGTTTTCATGTCTTTTGCTATTTGAATGTCTCTTTTAATTAACTATGGGTTTTGCTGCCTTTATAATTGAGTTATTTGTTTTTTATTGTGGTATTACAGCATTCTCTAGATTTTAGATTTAAGTTGGCCATTGTGTCCTTGCTTAGGATTGTTTTCTAGTCTGTGGAAAACATTTTGTTCTCTTATTGAATGTTTTGATGCACATATGGGTCTTATTGTAAGTAAGACTAACCATTTATTTTGTCTTCCATTGTGTGTGTTTCCTCTAAAATATTTGATAATATGTGCATGCCTTGCAACTGGGCCCTTAAGTTTGTACCTATGTTCCCACTGATGATCTTTGTAGCTCTGGATTGATGTTTGGGTTTTTTTTTAAATCATGCTATCGGGGGCTCTTACAGCTCTTATAACAATCCATCCAAACATTGTGTCAAGAACATCTGTATATGTGTCGCCATCATCCTTTTCAAAACATTTTCTTTCTACTCTGACCCTTGGCATCAGCTCCTCATTTTTGCCCTCCCTCCCCCCACCTTCCCACCCTCAGAACTATTGATACATTATAGATTATTATTATTTTATGCTGCCTCCCTTAACCCATGTTTCTGTTGCTTTTCACCCTGGGTGGGAGGTGTTATATGTCGATCATTGTGATCGGTTTCCCCTTTCTCCCCCTGCCTTCCCCCTACCCTCATGGTATCGCTACTCCCATTATTCTTCCTGGGGAGCTTATCTGTCCTGGATTCCATGTGTCCAGACCTCTTAGGGAAAACTGGTACAGACATCTGTACCAGTGTACATGCTCTGATACAGCCAGATTTGTAATGCAGAACTGGGGTCATGATAGTGGGGGGAGGGGAATATTTATAGGTTTAGTATTAAAGCAGCAAATGGACATTGGACCTCCACTCAAGTACTTACTCAATGGAAGAACGCTTTGTTCTATTAAATTGGCATTCCATGATGCATACCTACCCACCACAATCACTGAAGACAAATGTGTCCATAGGCAAATGTGATGAAGAAAGCTGAGGATGCCCGCCTGGCAAAAGATATAGCATCTGGGGTCTTAAAGGCTTGAAGATAAACAAGTGTCCATCTAACTCAGAAAAAAACAAAGCCCACATGGAGAAAGCAGACCAGCCTTTGTGACCACGAGGTGTGAACGTGATCAGGTATCAGGCAAAAAGAACAAAACTCATATCATTTTAAATGAGGGTGAGTGCAGAGTGGAAACCCAATGCCCATCTGTAGGCAACTGGACACCTCCTTATAGAAGGGTCTCAGGGAGGAGAGGAGCCAGTCAGGGTGCAGTGCAGCAACGATGAATCATACAACATTCCTCTAGTTCTTAAGTGCTCCCTCCCCTCCCACCCCCACTATCATGATCCCAGTTCTACCTTACAAATATGGTTAGACCAGAGGATATACACTGATACAGATAGGAACTGGAAACACAGGGAACCCACGACAGATGATCTCTTCAGGACCAGTGCTGAAAGTGGTGATACCAGGAGGGTGGACGGCAGGTGGGGTAGAAAGGGGGTACCGATTATGAGGAGTTACATATTACTTCCTCCCTGGGGGATGGACAACAGAAAAGTGGGTGAAGGGAGACATCGGACAGTGTAAGATATAACAAAAGAATAATAATTTATAAATAAGGGTTCATGAGCGAGGGGAAGTGGGGAAGGAGAGGGAAAAATGAGAAGCTGATATCAAGGGCTCAAGTAGAAAGCTAATATTTGAGAATGATCATCGCAACAAATGTACAAATGTGCTTGACACAGTGGGTGTATGTATGTATTCTGATAAGGGTTGTACAGGTCCCCAATAACATGCTTAAAATGATAATAATTTTATGGTTGGGGGTCACCACAGCATGAGGGGCAGTATTAAAAGGTCACAGCATTAGGAAGTTGAGAACCACTGCTCTAAAGCAATAATTCCTTACTAGCCATGAAACCTTATTAATTACAAAGATTTTCAAAGGTACAGATTACTTGAGCTCTTCCCCAGTCTTATTGATCAAAACTTTTTCATAATGCCATGTACAGACCTGTATTTTGGGAAAGCCAGTTTATTAATATCCATGTGTTAATACTGGCCATCCTTATTAATACTAAAAACTACTTGCTTATATGTTACCAGTTTTTAGTATTCTCCAGATGTCTCTATCAAGGTGATTGATATGCATGGGAGTAACAAAGTTATATTCACCTTTCCATCAAGTATTCATTGTTAATTTATTAAGAGCATAAAAACATTAGCATGCCATTATATCCATCTATTTAAAAATATTTTTTCTTATCATCTAAGAATAGAAACTTGCAAAAAAATTACAATAAAAAAAGCTAGAGGAATGAACTGGGAGGGAAAGGACTTTTATAGATTTATAAATACAGTTATAAATTTATAGAGTTATGTATATGTAAATATATTTTTATATAATGATAGGGACATAGACATATGTACATATACTTATATATACATATACTTATATGTTAAGTATTGAGGTAGCAGACAAACATTGGGCCTCTACTCAATCACCTCCCTCAACGAAAGAACACTTTGTTCTAATAATATGGCATTCAGTGATGCTCACCTTCTGGACACAATCGGTGAAGACAAAATGAGTGCATAAGCAAATGAATGAAGCAGTGGGTGCCCAGCTATTAAAGATATAATATCTGGGATCTTAGAGGTTTGCAGATAAACTAGCAGCTATCTAGCTAGGAAGCAAAAAAGTCCACATGAAAGAAATACACCAGCCTGTGTGATCATGAAGTGTTGACAGGATCAGGTATCAGGCATTTTAAAACCTAAAACAAACAAGCATATCGATGCAAGTGAGGGGGGTCAGAGTGTAGACCCAAAGCCTATCTGTAGACACTTAGACATCTCACAGAAAGGCCACAAGGGAGGGACGGACCAGGCAGCGTGCAGTGCAGCACCTATGAAACATACACCATTCCTTTAGTTCTTTAATTCTTCCTTCCACCCACTATGTTTAGTTTTGTGGTTTTTCCCCATCAATCTTCCGCTAGCTTTTGTTCATGGGATGAGGCATGGATCTTGTTTTACTCTTCTACAGATGGAGATCCAATTTGCAATCACCATTGGTTGAAGCATAAGATTCTTTCCCATTCAATATCTTTTAAGTCCTGTGTTGAAGGGTTTTCTATACTTTTCCAAAGTGCCAAGCAGTTTTAACTACTGTGGCTGTTTAATGTTTTTTGAGGTTGGTAGTGGAAAGTCTCTTACTTCATTCTTCTTGTTTTTGCAGTTCATTGCTTATCGTGTATATCTTCCCTGTTCGTATGAAGTTGATATTAACTTTTAACATTTCTATATAGCATAAAGTTGCTACTTCGCAATTATTTTGGTGTGATTAAAATTGTTTTCAGTGACATTTATATTTATATGATATTGACTTTTCTTATCCATGAGGGCTATTATTCCACTTGTGTAGGTCTCTTTGGGTTTCTTGTTGTTCTTAGGTACCATTGAATAAGTTTCTGACTTAAAGCAACCCCATGCACAACACAAGGAAACACTGTCGGGAAAGAAGGATCAGACTTCAACCCAATGCTCCAAGATGTGAATGCAACATGCTGGCGAGGAGTAGGGAACCAGTGGAGAGGTCTGGGGGTGCCGGCTCCAATCTCATATACTAAGTGGACACCTGCCCCTCACCCCAGAAGAATTTATTTCAAAAGATGGCATTGAATCTGCAGCTTTGGGAGAGGGAAATATCTGATCAGAGCACACAAGTGCTGAAGAAGGGGGAGGAGGAGAGAGTGGAGCATATCCTGGCCCACAAGGCCTTGAGGATGATGATCCCAATTAGAGCAGCGAGTCCAGAGAGGCTCAAATAGCCAACCCCACCATTAGACATGACGACCCTCACTGACCCATAGCACTACAGGGGACAACCCCAGAGGCACAGTGTGGGAATTGTACCTGATCTATTCCTGCCACACCGAGGCAAAACACTAAGGTGGTGCAACAGAACAGCAAGGGAATGGAGCAGCGAGGTCCCCAGGTAAAGCTGAAGGTGGACTTTGGGGTCAGAGCATGGTGCCCCAACAGACTGTACTGGAAAACACTCCGAAAGGTCAACAAATGATTCTTGAACTAACTACAAGCTTTTCTTTCTTGTCATGTTTTGTTTTTGTCATTGGTTTGTTGTTGTTGTTTTGTTGTACATTGTTGCTTGGTTTTGTTCTGTCTTGTTTTTGTGCATGTTATTATCTCCACAGGTCTGTCTAAATAAGATAGGCTGTATGAACAATTTGGAGGAGAAAACAATGGGACTGACAGTTCCAGGGGGGACATGGGAGAGGGGAAAGTGGCGGGGGGTTAAGGAAGTGGTGTTAACAAACCCAGGCACAAGGAAAAAAGTGATACAAATTGGTGGTGAAGAGGGTTTGGGAGTCCTGGTAGGGCATGATCAAGGGTAATGTAACAAAGAGGGATTGCTGAAACCCTTGTGGGGACTGAGCATGATGGTGACACAGGAGGAAAGTCAAGGGAAATAGAGGAAAGAGCTTGGAAGCAAAGGGCATTTATAGAGGTCTAGATAAAGACATGTATATATGCAAATATATTTATATATGAGGATGGGGAAATAGATCTATGTGCATATATTTATAGGTTTAGTATTAGGTAGCAGAAGGACATTGGGCCTCTACTTAAGCACTCCCTCAATGCAAGAATACTTTCTTCTATTAAATTTGCATTCTATGATGCTCACCTTCCCAACACAAGCGATGAAGCCTAAGCGGGTGAATAAGCAAATGTGGTGAAGAAAGCTGATGGTGCCTGACTATCAAAAGAGATAGCATCTGGCGTTTTAAAAGCTTGAAGGTAAACAAGCGGCCACCTAGCTCAGAAGCAACAAAGCTCACATAGAAGAAGTACACCAGCTTGTGTGATCACGAGGTGCCGAAGGGATCAGTTATCAGGCATCAAAAAACAAAAAATTTTATCATTGTGTGTTCAACTGCATGATACGATCACTGAAGACAAATGGGTGCATAAGCAAATGTGGCGAAGAAAGTCGATGGTGCCCGACTATCAAAAGATATAGCGTCTGGAGTCTTAAAGACTTGAAGATAAAGAAGCGGCCATCTAGCTCAGGAGCAACAAAACCCACATAGAAGAAGCACTTTAGCATGTGCCATCATGAGGTGTTGAGGGAATTTGGTATCAGGCATCATCAGAACAAAAACTCTTACCAGAGTGAATGAGGTGGGGAGTGTGCAGTGGAGACCCAAAGTCCATTTGTAGGCCACTAGAGACAGGGTGCAGCACAACAACGATGAAAAATACAACTTTCCTCTAGTTCCTAAATGCTTACTCCCCGCCCCCCCAAGCACTATCATGATCCCAATTCTGCCTTGCAAGTCTAGCTAGACCAGAGGATGTACACTGGTACAGATAGGAACCAGAATAACAGGGAATCCAGGGTGGATGATCCCTTCAGGACCAGTGATGTGAGTTGCGATACCGGGAGGGTGGGTTGGAAAAGGGAAACCGATTACAAGGATCTACATGTGACCTCCTCCCTCAGGGACCGACAACAGAAAAGTGGGTGAAGGGAGACGTTGGACAGGGAAAGATATGAAAAATAATAATAATTTATAACTTATCAAGGGTTCATGAGGGAGGGGGAGCAGGGAGGAAGGGGTAAAAATGAGGACCTGATGCCAGGGGCTTAAGTGGAGAGCAAATGTTTTGAGAATGATGAGGACAATGAATGCACGAATGTGCTTTGCACAATTGATGTATGTATGGATTGTGTTGAGTTGTATGAGTCCCTAATAAAATGATTTAAAAGCAACAACAACAAAGAAACACTGTGTAGTCCTGCACTACCCTCATAATTGTTCTATGGTTTGAGCCCATTGTTGCAGCTACTGTGTCAATCCATTGCATTGAGAGTATTCCACTTTTTCGCTGACCCTCTTATTTACCAAGCATAATGTTCTACTCCAGCAACTGTTCTCTGCTGACATAGTCTTGTCATCCTTCACTGTAATAACATTCTGGCGCATTGTTTCATAATTTTCTTTGTAGACATATCTTATTTTACTGGATCTGTTTTTTGGTGTGTGTGTGTGTGTGTGTTTTAATCACTTTTTTGGAATCTCATACAACTCTTATCACACTCCATACATCCATCGTGTCAAGGCCATTTGTACACTTGTTGCCATAATCATTCTCAAAACATTTGCTTTCTACTTTAGCCCTTGATATCAGCTCATTTTCACCACCCTTTCTACTTCCCTCCCTCATGAACCCTTGATAATTTATAAATTATTGTTTTGTCATATCTTACACTGTCCAACATCTGCCTTCACCCACTTTTCTCTTATCCATCCCCCAAAGAGAAGGTTATATGAAGATCCTTGTAATCAGTACCCCCTTTCTACCCCACCTTCCATCCACCCTCCCGGTATCCCCACTCTCAGCACTGGTCCTAAAGAGACAATCTGTCTTGGATTCCCTGTGTTACAGTTCCTATCTGTACCAGTGTACATCCTCTGGTCTAGCCAGATTTGTAAGGTAGAATTGGGATCATGATAGTGGGGGTGGGCGGGGAAGCATTTAAGAACTAGAGGAGAGTTTTATGTTTCATTGTTGTTGCACTGCACCCTGACTGGCTTTTATCCTCCTTGCATCCCTTCTGCAAGGGGATGTCCAAGTCCCCAAAGAAGGGTTTTGGGTCCCCAATCTGTACTCCCCCTCATTCACAATGATATATTTTGTGCCTTGATGCCTTATACCTGATCCCTTTGGCACCTATTGATCACACAGGCTGGTGTGTTTCTTTCATGTGGGCTTTGTTGCTCACTTTGAGCTAGATGGTCGCTTGATTACTTTCAAGCCTTTAAGGCCCCACATGGTATGTCCTTTGATAGTCAGGCACCATCAGCTTTCTCCCCACTGGGTTTTTTAAAAAAAATATTTTATTAGGGGCTCATACAACTCTTATCACAATCCATACATATACATACATCAATTGTATAAAGCACATCTGTACATTCTTTGCCCCAATCATTTTCTTTCTTTTTTTGGGGTACAATTTATTAGGGGCTCATACAACTCTTACCACAATCCATACATATACATACATCAATTGTATAAAGCACATCTGTACAGTCTTTGCCCTAATCATTTTCAAAGCATTTGCTCTCCACTTAAGCCCTTTACATCAGGTCCTCTTTTTTCCCCCTCCCTTTCTTCTCCCCCCTCCCTCATGAGCCCTTGATAATTTATAGATTGTTATTTTGTCATATCTTGCCCTATCTGGAGTCTCCCTTCCCCCCCTTCTCTGCCGTCCATCTCCAAGGGAGGAGGTCACATGTGGATCCTTGTAATCATTTCTACCCTCTACTCTCCCAGCATCACCCTTCACACCCCTGGTCCTGAAGGTATCATCCACCTTGGATTCCCTGTGCCTCCAGCTTCCATATGCACCAGTGTACAACCTCTTCCCTATCCAGTCCTGCTAGGTTAAAATTCAATGTTAAGAAAATGAAACTCTCCACTATGGGACCAATGGAAAAAATCAGGATGAATGGAGATAATATTGAAATTATCTTGCTTGGATCTGCAATCAATATTCATGAAAGCTTGAGTCAATCAAGTGGTGCATTTCATTGAGCAAACCTGCTGCACAGACCTCTTTAAAGGTGGAGAGCAAGGATGTCTCTTTGAGGATTCAGATGTACCTGGCCAAACTCTGAGGTTTTCAATTGTCTCATGTGCATGTGAAACGAGGACAATGAATGAAAAAGATCAGAGATCAAATGATGTACTTGAATTATTGTACTGGGGAATAATGTGATGGTAGGATGGACCACCAGAAGAACAAATAATTATACATTGGGTGATGTATACTTCTGATGCTTAATAGAAAGAAGTGAGGCGGTGATTTCTTCATCCCAAGTGCTTTGGATATTTGTTAGGAAAATGAGAATTGGATAAGAACATAATGCTTTATAAAGCATAAGGTCATTTTAAAAAGCTGACCTTTAATATGATAGATTGGCACAGTAACTGCTCCAAAGGCCTCATGCATCACAACTGTGAGGATGAAGCAAGACCTATGCTTCATTCTGTTTTCTCTAGTGTTGCTGTGGGTCCAAACTGATTTGATAGGACTTAAAATAGCAAACTACGAGGCCAATGACAGACATTGCACTCAATGGAGAGGAAGTGCACGCATTCACCTTTCAAATTGGAATCAAATAAGGATATCATTAAATACCAATCTTATTTCATATTGTGCTGAAACACTGTGGTGGTTGCATAATCTGCTGTCCACTTGAGTATGTTAAAAGTGAAGGGGTAGAATTTAGCCTGTCAATCAGGTCGCAGCTTGATAACCTCATTTGGTAACAGTATGGAAATAAATAGCTTGCTGGAGGTGGGATACACACGTACTCCCTTCTGGATACAAAAAACTTCCCGAGCTTTGTCTCCCCCAAAGATGTGCTACATACTGAGGCTATTTTCCAGCACATGGTGGGAGGTCAGATGCTTCTAGAGATATACTCCCTGAAGGTCTCTGATACACTGTGGGTGGGATTCGCACCCTAATGATAATGGTTTCCACGGAGAGCCAGAGAACAGGTCAAATCTGCTAGGTGACATCCAAAGTTAGGCTGCCATCCTGAATCTACAATCAGCCCATCCTGTCATATGTATACCCTTAATCTCTCCTTTTCCTTTAGGTATGTACCCCTAGGCCACCCCCTCCCAATACTGTATTACCTATAGCACAACCCTGTCCTGTAATGCATGTCTTTACCTGTAATTAGGGGCCTTGCATGCCCCCCCTCAAAAAAAAGATATATAAACCTGGGTTAGCAATAAAAAGCTCTCTCCCCTCACTCTCCCTGTCTCGCCACTCCAATATTTCCTTTCCCCTTTTCCTCCTCCCCCTCCCTCTATTTCCTGCCCTCCTGTCTCCCATCTCCACTTGGGCCACCAATTGGGGCTGAGGTGAGCATACTACCATGAAATGCGTCTGACTCCATTATTTCAATCTCTCCTTATTCTCTATGACTTTATTATAATCTTTATATACCTCACCTGTACAATTGTACCTATAAAACCCATGATTAGTTGGCGGGGGCTGACCTTTCACCCACACTTCCTATGAGGCATTCCTGCTTATAAGACACATGAAGATATACTAGAGTGCTGCAGCTGGAAGAGCCAGCATTCAGATGCTTCCATTGCCACTGGATCGACAAGTCTTTCCATCTACTGGCCTATGATCTTCCTGTAATCAGGGTCATTTCATGTGCTGCATGAGTCTGAAGAGGAATTTATAGATTGGCATTGGACATATGGGTTAATATAGGACTTATGGATTTGATCTGTACTTGGCTGGGATGTTTTCTCAATATACAATTGCTCTTTTATATAAAGGTTTTTCTTAAACAGATTTGAGTGTCTATGAATTTGTTTCTATAGCCAACCCTGACTAACACAAACTGTTAACAATAGCTATCAATCAACAAATGTAAACCAACTGCATCCAAAATGGCAACAAAGAAGTTAAACTCTGTAATTGCTGATGATAACTCTAATCACAGAAAATCCAAAAGCCCTAGAATAAAATTATTGAAAGTTCTAAAAAGGAAATCAGAAAATAATGCCACTTACAATAGCCCCCTAAAAGATAAGAAAAAAATAGAATAAACCTAAGCAGAAAAACAAGTCTTGTAGAAAGAAGCCTTTAAGAAAAACACTACTCCAAGGTACCAAAAGAAAAGCAAATAATTAGAATACTGGACCAGGTTCATGAAGAGGAAGACTCAACTTTGTGAAAATAACACACTCTAAGCAATCTATAATTATAATGCAGTTATCATTGTAAGTAACTTCTGAACAAGGTCCCAGCATCTCTCTTCAAGGACAAGGAAATTACTGAACAAAGTTTAAAAGAAATTACTTATCGACTTTAAAAAATGAAATAGAACCGTCTTTAAAAAGGCCAAAACTACACCACCACCCCATACCTAGGAGATCCAATGGTGTGAATTACACAATAGACTATTAATTGCAAGTTCTGAAGTTCAAGAACACCATCTAATCCTCAGGAGAAAGATGTAGCTTTCTGTTCATGGAAGGTTTTACAGTCTCAGAAATCCAAAGGAGCAATGATGTTTTATCCTGTACAGTTTCTATGAGTCTGAATTGATTCAACAGCAGTAAGTTGGGTGTTGGGATGGGGATGGGGCCATCCCTATAACTGCACCAGAGATTGACCTAAAGGAAAAAGGACAGTTGCAGTTCAAGTGGAGTATCACTAGACTTGTTTCTGAATCCCTAAGACACTCTTCTCTGGAAATGTCCACCAGAAAGAAAACCAACACTCACTTGTGTTTCAGGTTTTCTGGATGTGAATTATCTTGTTTCTAGAGAAGATATTAGAACAGATTGATCCGTATATAAAGCCACGGTCACACAACAGAATGTTTCACTAATCCAGGCAGATGAACTACCTCAAGAAATGATTTCAAAGATGTCTTCCCCATGCAAATGAATGAATTGCGATTGAGGACACAACCTCATGTGTCAGTTGCAATTTTGTAGCATTCTTTATTTAGAGTGTTGTGCAGCCTGCTGAGGAATGGAATGGAATGGAGATGCCCAAAGGAGGACCTGATGTCATTGCTGCACACGTGTGAAGGAGATGTCTGTTCCTTACCACCCGGACACCTCAAATCCTCTTCTGGGAGCAGTGCCTATAGCTGGATCTCAGTTCTCAGAAAGCAGAGATCAAACAAGCAGCTGAATTGACCTTCGTAAGGACACATTGTTCTAGGGAAGAATTCAGGACCTCCAAGCGTTTTTCTTTTCAGGCAAGCATTCTGAAAGACCTTTAAACAGCGGGGTTCTTACAAGACTTTAAAACAAAGCTGTTAATTAACAAGGTGACTCTTCAGCTTGTCTAAAGTATTGGAAATCTCCACTGCACCAGAGAAAATTCCTAAACTCATTCAAGATAAGTCAACCTTCTTGTGACATATTGCCTGTTGCCGTTGTTGCTAATTTCC
The DNA here is from genome assembly GCF_050624435.1 of Tenrec ecaudatus. Classification (NCBI taxonomy): domain Eukaryota; kingdom Metazoa; phylum Chordata; class Mammalia; order Afrosoricida; family Tenrecidae; genus Tenrec; species Tenrec ecaudatus. The sequence continues at coordinate 106,321,520 of NC_134544.1, forward strand.
ACGTCTGTCAGCAAGTATCTCCTGTCTGGCTTATTCCTCACTAATTTGGTGGCAGAGTTCATAGAACGAAGGGACTTGAGAGATGCTTTGGATCTATCTTAACAGAGGCACTGCTAAAATGATTGATGGGAAGATGTAGCCAGTTTGAAGAAAGGATCCCAAGGATATTATTACTGGTTTTCAGCAACATGTTTAGAGAATTCGTAAAATGGATCAGACATCAACCCAATGAACACAATGATTGGTGTATTAAAGTTTATATGGACAAGGTGTGACTTTCTGAAATGGGCCAAAGGAGCTCCTTTGAGATTCCTCCTGCCAGGAATGTAGAAAATGGGTACAATTTGAGGAGCATTCTGTTCCAGGCATTAGTGTCTTTGGTTTTTGGTAACAATGAGAATGTAAGTGGCTCTTCTTGACACTGTGCTCTGCTGTTCTGACAAGGATGCAGAAAGGTTAAGGGGAAGGTTGGGCTGATAAACGAGAAACCTGTGTCATGTCACCTGTCTTAACTGCTGGGTTTTCACATCCTGCCACCTTCCCCTTGTAAGGTTGATCAAAACCCTTTTGAAGATGAAGGGATTGTATCAAGATTTCCTGATGCTGAAAATATTAAGTCAGTCTTACACCATGGTTTGATGTACGGATGGTTGGCTCTGAATTAAACCATCCACCTTTGGTTTGTACAACAGTATTAGTACATAGGGGTAGACTCATAAATGTTCAAATGTTCTGTGTTAGAGTTGTGTTTAGGTTCTAAAGCTTTTTTTAAAAGCAAAAAACCCAGTGCTCAACTTTCACCCCTGAGCACGCTCAGTGAGACTGGCCATGCGAGCATTTATAGTGCCATGCTCTTTAAGCCTATATTTTCTTGTATAAATGTTTACCTATTTGTCTTCACCAGTGTACAATTCATTTTTTATTTTGGTGAGGGTGTCGTAGGATACCTGCCATTTAAGAAAATGAAATGTTAAAATCAGTGCACAAGAAATAGGCTGGTTTGAGCCCAGCACCACACTGAAGTGGCCTCCTGCTTTTGGAGTGAAGAAGCCTTACTCCGTCCACTTTTCCTCTTGCTCCCACACAAAAAGACAGCAATGGAAAAGCTCTTTCCCCCTTTGCTTGCCCAAGGGGATTTGAGAGCTGGCCAAGGAAAATACTTGTAAGGAATGGTGCTTTCTGTGTCAGTCCTGAACAGTGCCTGGTCTGGAAGTGTACAGTGATGGACACCTCAGAAACACGTATGGCAGGTTGCTCTCAGGAAAAACAGAAGCCTGGATTATCCATGTGGCAGCTCTGCTAGGGAGATGACAGCTCTGAACTGCCTTCCACCTGCTTGACCAGATCAGTCATGAGGGTGTCCAGATACATATATGATTTGTAGATGGAAGGAAGTGAGTTTTCTGCTTAGTGTTACCTTTGTCCTTGAGCTGCATAACTGAACAGTAGGTAATCAGATTTCACAGAACCAATCTGACTGCTGGCTTGGTTCATAGTTTATATCATCCTTTGCTGTGAGTGCCTTTTGGTCTGAAAATTGGGTTGTTTCATAATACCCACAGCTAGGACATACTCTATAAATTGTCCTCACTTTACATTAAAAGGATTGTGTTTGATCACTAGGGTTTGTCGATACTGGATTGTTTCCACTGTGAGTTTCATAAAATGTTGTCTCTGCATAATAAAGCCACTCGTGTTAGAGAACCTTTCAACAAGAAAGTTTTGTAGGTGAAGTACTGCATATTGTTATAATATCTATACAAAAGAAGCCCTGGGTGTCAATTTAAGATTTGCACAATATCTGTTTTCCATATGTTAACACCCACAAATACACTAAATTGTTATTTTCTGCTGGGTTTCTGGAACCTTGGAAGTTATGTGTTTGTTTTGTTTTGTTACATCTGTTTCTCCGAAGCAGATTTGTATGGCATTCAGTACAAAGACTTCAGAATAAGTCTCTGTGTTACACTCTGTTGCCTCTTGGCTATATAGCTTACGAGTGCAAATCGTTGAACTCCAAAAAAATATTGTAGAGAACAAACCATAATGGGCTAAAATAAAATTTTAAAAAAGAGTTACAGCCAGAGAAAAGCACAAAGACATCTCCACCATGTCCTATAGGGTCGAACTGATGTCATTGAGTCTGTTTGGCTAGTTCTCTTGGTTCATATTTTACATTAAGTGTTATTTTTGATATTACCATCTTCATGCTATTTTTCTTTACCAGATTGTTTCTTTACTTGCATTTCTGGAAACCTTCACTTATGTTGAATGTTTCTGAATTATTTTCTTTAGATTTACTTTTTAAAAAACCCCTGGAGGCACTTCTTGTTAGTGGAATTGGAGATTTCACATGATTGCAACTGAAATTAAGTATCAACTAATACAGATACCCTTCCAACTGAGTAACCTTCCAGAGCAGCATACTGAGGCAGGGGCAGTCTGGGAAAAACTACTCCAAGTCCTGTCTCTTTGGGGGAAAACAATAGCTGTCCACCATAGTAGAATTCCCTTAGTGAATCAACATGCCTGGAGGAAGTACATTTGCTCTCACGGAGAAATCAATACACTGGAATAAATTTTCAGAGAGATAAAGAAACAAAAGCCCAGAATTCCAAGATACACAGAACGGCCATGAGAACAGGGTTTTATGACTTTATTTTGCAGCCTGAAGTCCCCTGATTATCAAAGCCAGAACACAAGTCTTAAAATCATGATTTTCTGGCCCCTCATGGAAGAATTTAAGGATTTCAACAAATATATTGTTTATATGGAATACCAAGGTGCCCACCATGCAGGCCTGGCAAAGATAATCACACTGAAGGGTGGACAGCCAGACAGAACTGACAATGTGGATGCCACCTCATAGCCAGTCCTGTTCAGAAGGTAGCTATGGGGCAGGCAGGTGTCTTTTTGCAAGACCATAAAACGAAGAAATCAATGACCGTAAAGGAGCATCGCCACTTGGCCAACACTGACAGACATCGCACTCCCACACACTGGGATGTTGAGGATTTGGAGCGAACATATTGGAAGAGCTGCCTGTACCATTCTCCCATTTATGGGGCTAAGGTATGCGGCTCCTTGTTTGGTGAAAAGACAGGGCATTGGAACCTCACACACCTGGGGACGATCCAGGGTCTCCTGGAGCAGGAGTGTGGAGTTGTTGTCAAAGGCGTCAATCCCTACTCCCTGTACTTTGGCCTGTGGAAGACCACCTCCGCTTGGCACACGTAGGACAAGGACCTGTACAGCATCACCCACCTGCACTTCAAGGAGCACAACACTTGGTATGCGGTGCCCCCTGAGCAAGGAGCCCGCCTGGAAAAGCTCCCTGGCAGTTCTAGTGTCTGCGAGAGAACTTCCTGCGGCACAAGGTGGCCCTCATCTCACCCAGCCTCCTCAGGGAAAATGCATTCCCTTTGGTCGGATCACCCAGGAAGCAGGCGTGTTCATGGTCACATTCCCCTAGGGCTCCCACGCTGGCTTCCATAGCGGTTTCAACTGTACGGAATCCATCCATTTCGCCGTCCTGCGCTGGGTTAATTACGGTAAAGCTGCTTCTCAGTGCAGCTGCGGGGAAGCTGGGGTCACGTTTCCCATGGACGCCTTCGTGCGCATTCTGCAACCTGGGCGCAATGAGCTGTGGAAACAGGGCAGGGACCGCACCTCCGTGGACCACGTGGAGCTCACAGCACTGACCAGCCCGGAGTGGACGGCCTGGAAGGAAGCCCAAGCTCTTCAGGGGCATCTGCAGTCCTTTAATCCACGCAGGGCCAGGACTTGCTCTCTGACTCTGGCTGCAACACAGTGGGCTTGGGGGCTGTGCACTGGTGTGTCCTGGTCTCACACATCCCTCCTGGGCAGGCAGCTCTGCTGTGCAGTCTGAGGTCCCTACCTTCAATGTCAGTAGTCCTGCGGGATCCAGTGTCTCCCCACTTCCCACCTCAGTTCCATCTGTCCAGTGTCTCCAGCCTCCACAAATGGGAGTCGCACTAGGAGCCCTTGGGACTGAATCCCACCAGCAGTCCAGGGAGTCCAGGGACATGAGGCACACAGCACGATCACTTGTGCACCTTCCCTCTGAGCCCCTGCCTGCTGATGGATCGTCAACAGATGACCCTGTCCCTCAGAGTTTTGAGATGCAGCATCCTGTCAAAGCTTCTGGGTGCTGCTGTGACCCCATCTTCCGACCTTGGAACCCCCGCTTGATCCTGATTCCCTGAGCATGCTCGCCCCTGCCTGCTGTCACTGGACATCTCAGGGAATCTCGTGGACATGGTCATGGTTATGCAGAGTCCTACCAGTGAGTGTTTGCCTTCGAAAACATTCTCAAGCCAAGTTGCTGTGCACTGCATGTCCCTTGTAACCTACTCAGTTTTTGCTATGTACCACTCAGACACCTGCAAATTCCTGCCTTCAATGATGTCAACAATCAACTTGACCGATCACTGGGCACAGAATAATGGAGCTGCTTCTCCTAAATCCTGAAAGAGGGCCAATACCAAGGTTCTTCTTTCTCTTTGAGCTCAGCTCAATTGAAGTTCTTGTCAAATGTGAGTGTGACTCTCATGCTCTCAGCCCCAGGAACAACAGTCTCACCAGCCAATATTCAACTTGGAAAGTGGTGACCTATCGTGACCCATTTACTTCACCCTCAGAAGTGCAAATTCTAGGTGTCCCAATATTTTCTCTTACTATGGACCTCCCCATCTCAATGACTACTATGTTGTTTGAAATCTCAGAGCACTTGGAAACACTTATGTGTCTTTTCTGAACAAGAATTGGGTGCTGTCCTTGAAAAAGAAATCCCTTGTCTGGATATCTTGAGCCCACTGTTTTCCAGTGTGTCTTGATACCTGGCAGCATCAAGTATCAAGATCAACTGTTTCAAAGGTGACTCTGTGATATTTAAGGAGGCAAACTGCCAGGCTTTTCTCTGATAATGCAGGATGTTGATTCAAATGGTCACACTTTAGCCCCCACAAAAAATTTGGACCAACATTGGATGATGTTGAGAATCTAAATGAGACTCTTAACTCATTTGCACTCTGAAAAATTGATCCAGTCTTCTACCAGTGAACATAGCTACTTCTTCTAATGAACCCCACACCTTTAACACACTCCATTAATTAAACCAAACAACTGCTCATGTAGAAACTGCACCTTTGTCCCTTGGAGTCTGTTATTATTTGAGGTTCAAGGATATCTAATTTGTGTTCATTAAATTTGTTGTTTTCAGTGTGTATCAAAAAAGGAAATAAATGGTGAAGGGAGACATCAGATAATGCAAGATAGGACAAAATAATCATTTATAAATTATCAAGGTTCATGAGGGAAGGTGTGCAGGGAGGAAGGGAGAAAATGAGGAGCTGATGCCAAGGGCTTAAGTGGAAACCAAATGTTTTGAGAATGATGATGGCAACCAATGTACAAATGTGCTTTTTTATTGTTTATCTTTTATTTCATAATCATAAACGTAACTCTGCTTCCCAGCTGGACTCGGGGAATAAGGAAAGAGAAAACTCGAAGAACTGGAGTGAGAGCACAAGATTAATCGATACTGCCAGCACATGGGGAATAGAAGGGTGATTTCCCAAGCTACACAAGGAATGGTCTGGTGCTTAAGATAAAACAGAAAATTCTGATCACATTTAATTAGAGTTGTCCACAGTCAGCAATGGTGATCTTCTTGCTGGTCTTGCCATTCTTGGAACCACAACGCTCCATGGCTTCCACAATGTTCATGCCTTCTTTCACTTTACCGAAGACCACGTGCTTGCCATCCAACCATTCAGTCTTAGCAGTGCAGATAAAAAACTGGTAATCACTTGTATTGGGTCCAGCATTCACCATAGACAGGATGCCAGGGCCTGTGTGCTTCAGGATGAAGTTCTCATCTTCAAATATTTCTCCATAGATGGACTTGCCACCAGTGCCATAATGGCGTGTGAGGTCACCACCCTGGCACATAAACCCTGGAATGATTCTGTGGAAGCAGGAACCATTGTAACCAAAACCTTTCTCCCTAGTGCTCCGAGCGCGGAAGTTTTCTGCTGTCTTTGGAACGTTGTCTGCAAACAGCTGGAAAGAGACATGGCCGAGGGGCTCGCCATCAGCTGCTATGTCGAAAAACACAGTAGGGTTTACCATGGCTGGGCACAGCAGGACCAGACAGGAATACAGATTCAGGCGGTAGCATATGCAAAGCGCATATAAATGTGCTTTACACAATTGATGTATGTATGGATTTGATAAGAGTTGCATGAGGCCCAATAAAATGATTTTTTTTTAATTGTGGTGATAATTGGACAACTCTTCTTTTTTTCTCCAACTCTTCATGATGTGATCAAACTATTGAATGGTATGATATGTGAATAATATGAAACAAAACTGTTAAAAATATGACTGAACTATTGATTTGTATATTTTGTGAATTATATGCCAATAAAACTGTTTAAAAAATTTTTAAAAACAACATATTTGGAAACGACTTTTGTGTATGAGATATATTAAAAACAAAATGACTCATCATCTATCCAGATAGGATAAGAAGTAGATACAACCTGAAGACTACACAGAATATTCTGTCCCATTTTCCAGAGTAGATGTTTCATGGGGGAATGGAAGAAAAGTGTACAACAAAACATCAGGTGCAATAAATAGGCGGAGCTACTGCCCAGAGATACTTTCTAATCATTGAACTGAAATTACTCCTGGACGTCTCCTTTCAGCTGAATCACAAATTGGCTAAAAAATAAATGAAATACTCTATGATTTGTCTGGAGCCATGAGGCAAAGCCATTACTTGGAATTTATTAGCCTGAGCTCTGGATATTCTTCCACCCCAGCCTACGTGACAGAGCACTGCAGCTGTGTTTGACATACTTATCTTGCCAGAAACAGATAAAGAAGTCTCTATCTGTCTGCATGATTCTGTTCTGAGGTCATTATTCCCGGAATGAACTCTGCTCGCAAACTTGGGTAAACGTGTTTAATGAGTATATGTAAGCACCTGCATCTTGTTCCCCCCACTATTGTTCTCAAGGAAACATCTGCATCTTGCTTCCCCCACTATTGTTCTCAGGGAAACACCTGTGGCTTGCTTCCCCCATTTATTGTTCTCTGGGAAACACATGCGGCTTGTTTCCCTTTCCCTGGCCTGTATAAGCTATAACTTTCCACTCAATGAACAAGACTTGATCAGGATATTGTCTTGTCTCCATTCTCCGTGCCTCTTGTCCCCCCAATTCCCACTCTCTCCTCCAGGATCCACGTTGAATGTCCCACGGGACGGGACAATGATTACTGGCCTTTTTTGCATTGAACATCCACAGTCTGAAACATGCCCATGCCAATGTTGTTCCCCAAGACCTTATCCCAGATACTCTATGCCTCCACTGAGTATGCCTTCGGGGCTGAGAGAAAGGGTTAGGGTTCTCTGCTGGCAGCTACCAGTCCTCTGCAGCATTGCTTGTAGATCCATTCCTTCCTCAGAGTCACACTCCCTGGCCAAGCATTTGAGACCACTTCCATTGAGGACACTGCAAGGCAGGCTACCAGAGATCAAGTGGAGTGACTGGATGAGGGGTATGTGATGAGTCAGAATGGCAGTCAAGGGGACCCCCTTCCCCATTATGCCAAATTATGTTTTCCATTGTAGTCTTCATGTACCAAGAAGGAAACAGAAGAAACTTTTACTATCATTATTATTATTGCAATTGATTTTATTATTTTATTAGGAGCTCTTACAGATATTATAGCAATTCATCATTCTATTAGATCAAACCTAGTTGTACAATTGCTACCATCATTATTTTCTTTCTTTCTTCCTTCCTTTCTTTCTTTTTCTTTCTTTCTTTCTTTCTTTCTTTCTTTCTTTCTTTCTTTCTTTCTTTCTTTCTTTCTTTCTTTCTTTCTTTCTTTCTTGTTAGTTCAAGGATCGTTTGTTGGCCTTTAGGAGTGTTTTCCAGTCCACTCTGTTGGGGCACCACGCCCTGGCACAATATCCACATTCAGCATTCCTTGGGGATCTTGCGACTCCACTTCCTTGCTGTTCCGGTGCACTCCCCCAGTGTTTAGCCTCGGTATGGTGGGATCAGGTCAGGTGCAATTTGCACACTGTGCCTCCTGTGCTGTTCTCTGTAGCTACCATCATCATTTTCAAAGCATTTTTTTCTTCTTTAACTCTTTGACATCAATTCCCTTTTATCCTCCCTACCCCCCATCAATCCTTAATATATATTATAATTATTGCCCTATTTTACACCATCCAGTGTACCCATTTACCTACAATTCTGTTGTTAGTTCCCTGCGCCTGGGGTTGTACAGTCATCATTGCTATCAGTCCCCCTTCTCCTTTCCATATGCTCAGGGAATCATTACTCTCATTACTGTTTATGAGGGGTTTATCTATCTTGGATTTTGTGCATCAAAAGGTCTCAATTGTACAAATGTACACATGCAGGTCTAGTAAGATTAGTGAGGTAAATCTAAGGGTGTAATAGTGAGGCAAGGAAATATTTTTTTAATAGAGGACAGTTATGTGTTTAATCAGAGTTATACTGCACCCTGCACATATCATCCTTTATATATAGCCCTTGTGTAAGGGACTGTCTAATTGTCTTACAGGTGTCTCAACTTTATCCATGCTTTTTCACATCAATTTGATTGGTTGTTTTTGAACTTCTGATTCCTGTTGACACCTCATGATCACACAGGCTGTTATGATTTCATGTGGTCTTTGTTGTTTCCCTCCTAAACAGTCCTGTGTTTAACCTCAGGGCTTTATGATCCCAGGTACTATATATTTTAAGAGCCGAGCACCATCAGTTTTCTTCACCACATTTGCATATGTACCCATTTTGTCATCAGCAATTGAGTATCACACGTTGCCACAATATTAGAGTTGTTTTCGTTGTATGTTTTCTTTCCAACTTGCTAATTATCACAGTTCTCATAAAAAGTTCTTCAATCTCATGGCACAATGAGAATTGCCTACAGAAAATATCCTTTTAAATCATTTTTTTCGTGATTGACAGGTTCCCAGGTTCCCTTAAGAGCTCCACTTCTGCAATGTCAGTGGCTATTCGATGGTGATGACAAAGAGTCACGTTCCAAACTTTCAAGGTAACAAGGCTTTATTCAAGGAGTCTGGTTCAGTTCGGGGAGGTAAAATCGCAATGTGGGATGTAGATCACAGAAGACAGCCAATGGATACATGATACTGAATGAGACATCAGGTGGGTTCAGATTCATCAAAGATAACAATGTTTGTGGAGCTAGATTTAGCACACACACACACACACACACACACAAAAACCCAAACCACCTGTGCTAGTCCTGGTTGACTAGAGAAACAAAATTCATGGACACTCAAATATGTATAAGAAAGAGCTTTATATTAAAGGGCAATTGTGTATTGAGAAACATCCAAGCCCAGTCTAGGTCAAGTCTATAAGTCCAATATTAGCCCATACGTCCAATACTGGTTAATAAGTTCCTCTTTAGACTTGTGGAGCTATGCAATAATGCCAAATGCAGAAAGACCACTGGCCAGTGGGTGGAAATTCTTGTGGACCCAGGGGCGGTGGAAGCATCTAAGTGCTGGCGTGGGTCTCCATGTGGTTCCTCCAGTTCCAGAGCTCTGGGTGCATCGGTATAGATACAAGTGCCTTTTTAACAGGAATGTCTTACAGGGAGTGAGTGTATCTGGCCTCCAGTGGGTTATTTATCTCTTTTGCACACCAAATGAATCATCCAGCTGTCTATGAGTTTTTTTCTCTAGCTTACCTGGATTAATACATAGCTATGAAAGCAACCCGTATTGAACTCTTACATTAACCAATAAGCCAATATACTGTCCATTGTGACCTCCAACTGCATTTATTACACAGCCCTTCAGATACCATCCTACTTAGCAGGCCTCAAAAATGTGCAATGTAATTGTTTTTGCCACACTCTCCTAAGAGAATAGGTATAAACCTCTAAATCAGTAAAAGTGATTCAAAAAAGAAAGAAACTTGATATAGATAAAACACTATTAATAAATTGAAACAAAGTAGAAAGTCTTTACACCCAGACATTAAAACGTATTTTATAGCCATAGCAAACAAAACAGACTGGTACTGGTAAAACAATTGATATGAAGACTGGTGGATTATAATTGAACACCGGAAATACAATCAAATACCTATAGACACCTAATCTTTAATAAAGACACCTACAATCAAATACCTATAGACACCTAATCTTTAAGGCAGAGTACGTGGGGGCAGAGATAGTCTTTTCTCTAAGAAATCTAATTTACGTTGGCTCTTTACCTACAACAACAAAAAAGAAAAATAAGAGGACCCATACTACACACCATGTATAAAAATGAACTCACCATACATCAGAAACCTAAATAGAAACCCCAGAACCATAAAGGCTAGCAATGAAATTTTAGGGACAAACTAAAGGTCACTATCAAGGCATAAACACACTGTGAACATAATGAAATATCAGCAGTATAAACGAAAAGTAAAGAACTGAGACATACTAAAAACAATAAACATTTATACACATTGAAATAATTCATCAAAAGAATTAAGAGAAAACGCACAGATTGAGAAAACCATTCAGTAATAATACATCAAATTAAGGGCAAATCTCCAAAATCTGTACGCAACTAAAACATTTAACAAGAAAAATACAAATAACCCAATGGAAAAAATAGGTACAAGACAAAAACAGACAATTCATTAAAGATGGCATCTAGATGTCAAACAATCATATTAAGAAATGTTAACATTCACTAGCAAGAAGAGAAAAATAGATTAAAACAATGAGGAAATACCACCTGACACTCACACATTTATCAAAATTCAAGACGGCAAAATAATAAATACTAAAGACAAAGAGTAGAAATTGGAATGCTCATACCTTTCTGGTGGAAATCAGTGCGACACTTCCTTAAACAAATGCAAATCCAAATACTTTAAAATCTAGTAGTCTCTTCATTTTTTATATACCCTAAAGAAGTAAAGAATACAATATGAACAGACATATGCATACTTGTTTATTGCTGCATTTTCCAAAATATAAAAAACAAGGAAATAACCAAAAACGCTTATTATAAAGGAATAGACAAACAAACCCTGGTACTTCCATATAATAGAATATCATGCATCATTAAAAACAAAATGACTGTTAAACAGGAGGAGACATGGAAAAAAACTAGAGAACATTATGCTTAGCAAACTCCCTCAATCTTACAAACATAAATGTTTAATATTACTAGCATTATTATGCAAAGAACTCGGATTATACTTGAAAAGATAAGATTTTGATGACTGTGAGGAGGCAAAGGACAGGGATTGAACAGGGACAGGAGAGCCATAGGTTATTGAGGAGGATGGGGCAGAGAAAACAAAGAGAACCACTTGCATGGAGTGTTTAAAATGGTACTGCTGTTGATTTCCATTTCTTGAGAGATGGGTGGTGTAAATATATGCAGTGTACATATTTTTTTAAATCCCTCAAGATTTCTTATTCTTCCAATCTAAATATTGGTCTAAATGACTAACAAAAGAATAAAAAACCAAAAAGCAAACTGAACTGGACTTTAACTAAAGAAAAAAGTTCACTTCCAACAAAAAAGACAAAAGAAATCAGTAAAGGCTTTTTTTTTATGGGTACCCAACCTACTAAGAATCACTGACTTTATTAATCCATTGTGCTGGAAACTGAGAGCAGCATAGTAAAACGCTTAGACAAATAGGCAGACGTAAGTAAAGAAGCAGACTAAGACTCGGGACAAGAGAAAGAGAGAAGAAACTGGTGTTGCTGGTCTTTAGATTGCAATATGCTTTCTTCCAGAGTTGATAAGGAACACATTTCCATGGCAGAGAAATTCATTCTATCTCAGTGTCCGATAGAAATTGTCCTCTGTTAAAAGTCTTTTAAGGCATTTTTTCCATGATTGCCTGATGATCCCTGACCACTTTTCATTGTGAGCCCAACTTCTGCTTTTTCACTAGCTGTTTCAACAGTAATGATAAACAAGCCTGGCCACAATAGAGTTTGGGAAGGTAAAACTCTTTTGGGTCATTGACCATCAAGGACAGAACAATGTACATAACGTATTTAATGGGACATTAGATGGATTCAGATTAAGAAAAACCACTTGCAGCCCGTGTTATTTTAGGTGAAACAAAGAAATAGATCAGAAACTTCCTCAGCTAAGTTACTGAGGTGTTCTTTCTCTCTGAATTGCTAATTTTCAATCACTGAAAGATGTGTCCAGTTGTCACTAAGACAAGGCCCATTTTTATCAGGTTTATGCCCACTTTAATAGCTCTGTCTACTTAGAATTGTTCTTAAAGGAAAGACTTAGACCATTCAATTTTGTTGTTTTTAATATGTACTTTCTTCCTGAATTGCTAATTAACAAAAGTCTAAGTAGTTGGACAGCATGCCCTCCACCCACCACTTTTCTGTCACTTTGTCTTTGTCTCATGGCTTTTGTGTTGCTGTGATTCAAATGCAAAGGCGTTTCAAATGCAAGCAGGGTCACCCAAAGTGAAGAGTTTTTAGCAGAACTTCCAGGAGTCCCTCATTACCTCCATGCCCCGCCCCTTGGGAAAGACCCTACCCCTACCCAAGTGATGTCATTTCCTGCCGAACCCACTTCCTCTGACTGAGAATGTGCAGTGCGAGGGTCCTAGTAGGGTAAGTAAGTCTCTATGTTTCTATGCTGTTCCTAGGCTCGGTGGCTCCGACAGGCCCGGCATCCCCAGCTGTGGCCCGATCCCCACGAATATTACAGTTCCTGCATCTTGTCTGCTCGCGTTCCAGGTCATCGCGACCCCATGGGATATTTCCAGGTAAATCCTTTCTGAGCTGGTTACAAGCCTCTCTGCCTTCGGCTTGGGAATATGCCGGTCCCCTTTACCTGCTCAGAGCCCCTCATTCACCCTCACCCCTTAAGCCGGAAATGCCCGATTGATGGTGGGTTCTTGTCCACCTTGTCAGTTATTGGGCATGAGAGCAGGGGACTTCAGAAAGTCCTTTACTGAAAGGAGAGGCCAGCCTTGGAGTCATCAGGGCACTCCACTGATGACCGAGGTCTGTATTAGCGCTTAACTTGTAAGCACCTTGCTTTGCAAAGAGTACTATAGCAGTGACAGCTCCAAATCCCCGCATAGATTAAGTCCTCACTTGGATTGCAGAGTCCCACATAGAGTAAACCCCCATTGAGTGCTCTCTCCCAAGGAAGCAAAGTTGTAGGTAACCTGGCCCTCAGGCAGAGGGCTTTGGAGTGTGCATTACGTACACCTTTTTCCAGGCAGCCCTGGAAGGGGCAGTCTTTCTTAGAGGCTTGCAGGCCTGTGTGTCCTTGATGGAGGTCACCAAACTGAAGACAGTACAGGGGGTCTCCTAGCCATCCCTTATCAGTCTTGCCCTGGGAAGCATGCCTTCCACCCACCACTTTTCTTTCAGTTTGTCTTTCTGTCTGTGCTTCTGTGTCGTTGTGATACAAATGCAAATATGTTTCAAATGCAATCAGGGCCACCCAAAGTGAACAGGTTTCAGCAGGGTTTCCCGACAAAGAAGAAACTACTAAGAATGAATCCATTGCCACTCTAGGCCCTGTGCCTGACCTCCAGGGCCGTCCTTCCAGGTCGCACTCATTATCTCTAGGCCCCGCCCTTCTCACAGACTCCACCCTCTCCCCTCCCCAGGTGATGCAATTTCCTGCTTAACCCACTTCTGACTGAGAAGGATCCCAGTGAGTGTCCCAGGAGTTTCTGAGGGTGAGTGAGTTTCTGTGTTTTTGTGCTGATCCCGGGCGCGGAATCCCCCGCAGGCCTGGCGTCCCTAGCTGGGTCCGGGTTCCTGTGGACATTACACTTGCCACGCCCTGTCTGCCAGTGTTTCAAGGTCGCCGAGACCTGGGACATTTCCAGTTAAATACTTTCTGAACTGGTTGCAGGCCTCAGGCTTCGGGTCTGGGAATACTCTGGCCGATTTTCTTGCTCAGAGCTCCTCCTGCACCCTCACCCCTCGCTCCAGAAAGGCGCGATTGGGGGTGTTTTTTGTCCTTGTCAGGTCGCGGCCATGAGAGCATGGGGACCCCAGAGTGGCCTTTACTGAAAGGAGAAGTGAGCCTTGCAGTCATCAGGCCACCCCACTGATGATTGAGGCCTGTATTAGAGCTTGGTTAAGTTCTTCTTGCTTTCCAGAAGGGTACAATAGCAGCGACAGCCCAAATCCCAACATAGATTAAGTCCTCACTTGGATGGCAGAGTCCTACATAGAGTAAACCTCCCTTGAGTCCTTTCTTTCCAGGAACCAAGGTTGTAAGTAACATGGCCTCAGGCGGCTTTGGAATGAGGCCAGCTCCAGTAAACTTTTCATTTGATCCCTTTGGGTGTGGCCCTGATTAACCTTGAGACCTGCATATAACAGTTTCTTAGAATCAAATTCTATGTATGTAAATTCTTTTTATCCTGTTGGGTTTTTTCCCTCATATGTTAACTGTTTCTTCATTTTGTTTGAATGTACTGTGCAAGAACTGTGTCCTACTAATAGCTCCTCATTTTAAAAATTGTGTCAATTATTTCTAATTAAAGGCTACATCCAGATATATAACTCTTGTATATAGTAAGATAGGATCTTATTTAAAATAAGCTACCATTATTTTCTCTGCCCCACTGCATGGTAGTGCTTGAATGTTTTAGCCTTTTATCCACGTGTTCTTGATAAGAGGCTTGTTTTGTCCACTGCGCTACAGTGGGTTCTGTGAATGATGCCATAGCACCTTACACTACTCCTTATGGTTTCTAGGCTGTAGTCCATGTCTATTCAATGGCCACCTCATGGAACACAACTGCTTTCATTTCATGGAGCTGCCAGTCTTTTAACCATTGGAGCAGGAGGGCTTCTTCACGGGCTAATTTAGATAGGCCACGCTGACATGTTTTTCATTATCGACATGGTGATTCTTAATGGGAATTATGTTTGTTATTCTGATTTAGTCCTATTTCCAACACACTCTCCATGTGCATAAATAGACATGAATATGCGATAATCATGTTCAATTTCCCCTTTGGTTAGGTGCCATGAAGTTAATTCCATCTCGTGGCTATGTTATGTGAGTTCCATAGTGTTTCTGGAGCATGATATTTGTGGAAGCAGATCTCCAGTGCTTCCACAATAATGCGGGCTCTTTACCCCATCAAGCCTCAGTGGAACAGTCTAGTGCAAGCTATTTGTGCCACCTAGAAACTTTCATTGTCCCTAACCTCCCAAAACAAACTCACTGCCACAAAGTCAATTCTGTCTCATAGTGTTCCGTATAGGTGTCCAATATCAAAACCTGTACAGGAGCAACCAGCCTCATTTTCCTCTTGCAGATGTGCTGGTGTGGTTGAACTGCCAGCCTTAAGGGTATCAAATGAAGCCAGAATTAATTTTTTCCCTTAGAAATGAACCAGGCCAAACAGATGCTGTCAAACCCACAGCAGCTCCTGGAGGCTCCATGTGTGTCATTGCACAGGGATGTTGCAGAGGGGTTTCAGTGACTGGTTTCTCAAAGTGCATCACCCAGGCTTTCTTCCCGGAGACCCCGAGTAGACACAAACGTCCAGCCTTTCATGAACATCTATCCATGGTAACCATTATAATGCTCAGGGACATAAAAAGTGAAGCAAGGCACAGATGCGAGCAAGTACACATACTTAGAAAGGCCAGAAACTATATAAGTTGGAAATTTTTCAGAGAAGGAAAACTCAAAACTATACAATGAGGTTGAGTTTCTAACTATAACATGAGAAACCACACGGTTGAATTTGTAACCTTTGCAGGACCCAGAAAAATAAAGTCATATTGTTAATTTTCAGCTATCAAGTTTTTATGTGAATTGTACAGATATACTGTAACCTAACTGGCCTCTTTACCATAGCTAGAGAATAAAATTAATATCAACTTTAATAGATCTTCAAGAGAGATGGTATATGTAAATAGCTTAATATTCTTCCTGAGTTTTCATGGAAGATTGGAAGATGAACAGGTATCCTAAAAATTTTTAAGATGTACAATATTTGAGAAATTAAAAAATTATTATATTCTATTTAGCATAATCCTGAACTGTCTAGAATAATCTATTAGGAACAGATATGCAGTGGCTTCAAAAGGTTCATGGATAAAGTCCACTGTCTTTATTCCATTTTTCCATGACCTTTTTGAAGCCCCTTGTGCATTCATGGCATAAAGGATTGGCTACCAATGAGCTCCTTGTATCTCAATTAGATAATACTTGATAAATATTAATCATTTTGCCTGCCATTGGATTCCATATGGTGACTGTATTTGGTTTCAGAGTAAAACTATACTCTGTAAGATTTTCAGTGGCTAACTTCAGAAGTTGGTTGATTTCTTGTAGGGTACTGCTCCGTTGCCTTCAATTGCAATCTTTTGTTTGAAAGCTGAGCGCTCAGTCATTTGCACTACTCAGAGACTTCCTTTAAGCACCTACACCTTGAAGTTTGAGTGCTTGCAGTCAGAGCCCTGCATTGCCAGATGTGTCATGAGTTAACGTCCCTTACAAGTTGGTGGGCCTTTTCTAGGGCTACTTTTCTTTGTCTGTTGTTCTTTTATGTGTTCTTGTAATGATACTTTATTGTGTGTGGGATATATGAACAAAGGAACCTATTTGTCACAGTGGGTTAAAAAATGAGCTGCTGACTGCAAGGGCAGCTGTGCAAACTCACCAGAAATGCGCAGGAGAAAGATGAGTCTGCCTGTTCCAGTAAAGATATACAGGCGTGGCAGTCCTAAAGGGAGTTCTACACTGTCTGATAGTTCTGCTGCGAGTTGGCCAGATGTGAGGGCAGGGAGTTACATGTGGACAAGTCCAGACCTTATTCTTGGCCACTTATTCACTATTTGAGGCTAAATGCAATTAGATGAGCATTTTTGTGGACGCTTGTGAAGTGCAAAAAAAATTTTTTTTGCTGACAGTTTTGAGAACTGATCCATTTGTGGAGGAGAGTTGTTTTGGAACATGCTATTTTTAAAATAATTTATTGTGGGCGCATACAACTCTTACCACAATCCATACATACATCCATTGTGTCTGACATCTCCCTTCACCCAGTTTCCTCTTGTACATCCCCCAGGGAGGAGGTTATAATGTAGATCCCTGTAATCAGTTCCCCCTTTCCACCACCCCCTTCCCTCCATCATCCCCCCACCACCCCCCTGTATCGCCTTTCTCACCACTGGTCCTGAAGGGATCATCTGTCCTGGATTCCCTGTGTTTCAGGTTCCTATCTGTACCTGTGTATATCCTCTGGTCTAGCCAGATTTGTAAGGTAGAATTGGAGTCATGATAGTTGGAGGGGTGGGGAGAAGCATTTAGGAACTAGAGGAAAGGTGTAATTAATTTTCATCATTGCTACACTCCAGCCTGACTAGCTCATCTCCTTCCTGCGATCCTTCTGTAAGGGGATGTCCAATTGCCTATAGATGGGTCTTCAGTACTCAATCTGCACTCACCCTTATTCATAATGATTCGATTTTTTGTTCTCTGATGCCTGATACCTGATCCTTTTGACACCTCCTGATCACACAGGTTGGTGTGCTTCTTCCATGTGGGCTTTGTTGCTTCTGAGCTAGATGGCCACTTGTTTACTTTCAAGGCTTCAAGACCCCAGATGCAATATCTTTTGATAGCTGGGCACCATCAGCTTTCTTCACCACGTTTGCTTTTGCACCAATTTTTCTTCAACGATCATATTGGGAAGGTGTGCACACAATGGTATGATTTTTTTGGAATATGCTACTTTTTATTGATTTCAATTTTTTTTTATTCACTGAAGTCTCAATGACACACCTTTCTGACATCCTTTATCCTTATTTAAATTTATTTGGTCAACCTGGGGTTTGACTATCCTTAAAACATAACAAGTACATTCCTTCCTGATACCCTGTGGTCTGGTATTTTCTCCTTTAGGAACAAACTCTTTTGGGCTATCCATTAGTTAATTCCCATTACAGCCTTCAAATCACTATTTTCAATGAATTCAATTAATTAGACTACTAAGGGCAGATAACGAAAACCACCACTAGACAAAAGGTCTGGATAGGCAGGTACGCAGAATGATTTCAGAATGGAAATCAGCTGAGAGAGTGCCTATGTTCACCGCCCCTCTGTTTTCAGGAAAGATGCTTGCTCTGGGTCCTAACTAAATTAATTAATTAGAGGCATTGAAAAGGATGCCTTTTTTTTGGTTAGTTGCCACCTAGTTTTCTCCAATTTATAACAACACTGTGCACCCATGGTAATGTAGTACGCTATGTGTTGGGTTGGTACCCACATGTTCAGCCTTTCAAAACTGCTAACTGGTCCACAGTAGAGATGAGGCTTTCTACTCCCTTAAAGACTCGCAGTTTCAGAAACGCACCGGGCCTGTTCTACACTGCTCTTTAGGAATGATTGAGTCCGAATTGACTCAATGACAGTGATTTTTATTTTTAATGTACAACAGAAAAACAAAACCAAAAAAAAAAACAAAAAAACTTGCCCTGTGACCTCCGTACTCTGAGTTCAACATGGTCAACTTTTTTCTCTGAGACTGAAATGGTGACTTTGGGCTCATCACAATTTGGTCATGAACCTGAAAGTCCTCATTTGCATTTCTTATAACTATTGCTTCTTTTGTTTTACTTTCTTGCTAGTGCTTCTTCATGCTCCATTTATTTTTCCAGTGTGGGATTTCCATCAATACTTATTGCTAATGAGCTTTTCATTTGGTGGGTGACCTTGGAGCTTCCCTCTCCTGGCCATGAAGACCTGGGTGCTCTTTGACTCCTTTGCTTGTACGTTTGAGAAAGGAAATCAAACCATATTTGCAAACTCATCACAGAACCCCCCCCTACATTGTTCGAATTTCCTTATCATGCCAAGGTTCACTGGCTAGTTTCCTAAAGTGATCATTTTATTTCTCCCTGTGCTATTTCATGAAATGTAAATATGCATGTGTTACTGCTTAGGCTCCACCTCTGTTGCATTTCTCATACAAGTTATTACCATTTGACCTTGTGCTTTTCTTCTTGTTAGTTGTAGATTCATTTTCAACTCATAGCCACCTCATGTGTCCAGGGTAGAACTGTTGGTTTTAGAATGGTGTGCCCTTTCAGAACAAATTGGCCTTGTTTTGTTTTGATTTCCTCAATGCTGTGTCTGCTTTGCCTGGGTATTATATTACCTCAATCAATTGAATAAAAGCAAGAGCCAGTTATATGGGCCTGAGGTAAGCAGTATTGTCTGAGACTCATGGACTCTTCAAGGCAAATGAGTTCCAGTTACCTGAATTGAATAGATTGTTTTCTTCGTTTCCTCTTTGTACTACACAGAATATCTCTTGACAATGAGGCTACATGGGCCCGTAAAGATTTACAGACTTGGAAACGCTAATGAGCAGTTTCACTCCCTGTTATATGGTGAAAATGAGTTAAAATGTACTTGACAGCACTACATTTGGTTTGGTTCATCATGAAGGAATGGGAAGGCTTTAAAACATGGCACCTGATGCACTGCTGTGCATGAGATTTTGAAAGTCTTATTGGATCGACATTAGGTTACATTGTTGTAGCAGATTTGTAGAGTGACCGGTGAAGCTCATGTGACGTTTATGTTATAGCTAGTTGGTGATGCTGTGAAATTTTATCATGAAAGTGAAACCTTTTCTATGTTGTTGTTAGGTGGCATTGTGTCCATGGCAACCCTAAAACCCTCTATTTAACAGCGTGCCCTGCCCTGCACCATCTTCACAAATGTTCCCATGTTTGAGCCCATTGTGACAGCCCCTGTGTCGATCAATTTTGTTGAAGTCCTTTCTCTTCTTTGCCTCTCTCTCCCTTACCAAGCATGATGGCCTTCTCCAGGGACTGGTCTATCCTTAAAAAATGTGGGAACAAAAGTCTGACAAGTTATAGAGGCCAGTCCCACAGCTGAGAGAATGCTAGTGGTCATCATGTTCAGCTAGTCTGCCTTCCATGACCTGCAAATGTGAAAAAATCTTTAAAATATCTAAAATGTGAAAACATCTCAAAGCCTGGTGTAAGTACTAGGATCCTTAGACAGTTTACCAGTCAAATGCATTGAAGTTCTGTCTACTTATACGAAAATTGGAATCTAACTACATTTTCCCAATTAGCAAAAAGACGAACATGCTATAATGATATTTCATAGATTGTGCTCTTTTGTCAGTATATCCTATGGGCTTAGTGTATATTTATGTGTGAGTGTCCACTGTTCTTTGAGGGGAGTAGGCCATAATAATTACATGACAGTAGCTTTGTGTCTCAGAGTGGGAAAATTTTTGAGGATATCACTATTCATTTTTAAAAAAATCATTTTATTAGGGCTCCTACAACCCTTAACACTATCCACGTGTACATCAATTGTGTAAAGCACATTTGTACATTCATTGCGCTCATCAATCTCAAACATTTACTCTCCAATTAAGTCCCTGGCATCAGCTCCTCATTTTTCCCCTCCCTCTCCACTCCCCCCTCCCTCATGAACCCTTGATAATTTATAAATTATTATTTTGTTATATCTTGCCCTGTCCGACGTCTCCCTTCACCCCCTTTTCTGTTGTCCATCAACCAGGTTGGAGGGCACATGTTGATGCTGGTAGTTGGTTCCAAACCACCCTGCTTTCACTCTCCCAGTATCACCACTCTCACCACTGGTCCTGAATGGATCATCCACCCTGGATTCCCTGTGTTTCCAGTTCCTATCTGTACCAGTGTACAGAGGGTATCTATATTCTATTGCTACCTTTCACTCTTGCCATGTTACCCATTTCCCTGTTCAATAGCTTGTTCTATCTCCATGAAAGTACAAAATACACAAGAGTGCAACTGCAGAGTGACTGGAAAGTAGGAGAGTAACATAGACACACCACAGAAAACTTCATAATTCCCCAAATAATCATCTCTATCAGCAGGTAATATGTCCGCTCTTGATCATGTAGAATTCTCCAAGACAATTCCAAGAATGCAGGGCTATGGGTTGCTACTTTGTTAGTTCATATCAGTAGCTCTCCAATGGCTAAGGAGGGGCCACAGGGAGAAGCACAAATTCTGCACTGTTTCCTGGTTGCTATCTTGCCTTCGCCCTGTGCTTCATGTTCTTCTAATAAATATTCTGGTTGGTCCTGTGCAAGGAGGTGAATTTGTCTCCTCCCTCCAATGGAAGAGAGGATATGAATGTGGAATTGAGGCTTTTATTTTGGTCATTCGTCTGATTTGTGTGTTCTGACTGTTCTCTATTCTGAAAAAGAGATAGGAATAAGGTTGCAGTTGGTCACAAACTGTACAGAGATAAACTCATTATGCTAGAAGCATGCAGTCGTTGGGATAGCATGTAATTAGTCAGGAAGTGTGTCTAGTGCAGTGGTTCTCAACCTTCCTAATGCTGCGGCCCTTTAATGCAGTTCCTCATGTGCGGTCACCCCCAACCCTAAAATTATTTTCATTAATGTAATTTTGCTACTGTTGTGAATCTGGCAAACCCTGTCAATGGGTCATTCGATCCCCAAAGGGGTCACAACCCACAGGTTGCGAACCCCTGCTCTAGTGGGTGAGGTGGGTTAGCTAAACCCTGTTGGAAATCTTTAGTAGAACAAGACCCCTGTGTCTAATCCATGTGAAATGAAGTCTATTTCCCAGGACTGTCATCTTCATCTTTCATATAGTGGAATGCATGGCACCTTGCTGAACCCGAATATATGGGATATTTTAGGACACTGTGGCTGTTGAAGAGGTGGCTGTGGATTTCTCTTAGGAAGAATGGGCATTGCTGGACCTTTCTTAGAGGAAACTATAGAGACAACATGTGATGACAGAAACTTTTAGAAACCTGACCTCAGTAGGTATGAATATTTTCATTAAAAAAGCGAAATGTGAGTGTGTGTGTGTGTGTGTGTGTGTGTGTGTGTGTTTGTAATACTCATTGATGCTACTGCAGTATGTGGGCTGAGTAATGGGAATACTTTGTTATATGAACAAATGTAGGAATTTCCTCTCAGGAGCATGCATGTCATGCTTCTCCCCATGAATCTAAAGCTTAGTGTTATAGTAACTTCTTATATCAAGTGTGACTATGAGTCTACTAAGTTTCCTTACATGTTATAAATGTGAGTGTTGACCTTTGGTGCAGAGAGTATGTGTGCATTGTGCCTTGTAAGAGCTCTGTTTTTTACAAGGTTAACATGATAGCTTCATTTATTTAAAATCATTTTATTGGGGGATTGTACAACTCTTATTACAATCCATACATACATCCATTGTGTGTCAAGCACATTTGTACATTTGTTGCCTCATCCTCAAAATATTTACTTTCTACTTGAGCCCTTGATATCAGCTTCTCATTCTTTCCCTCCCTCCCCGTTCCCCTCTCCCTCATGAATCCTTGATAATTTATAAATTATTATTATTTTGTCATGTCTTACACTGTCCAACATCTCCCTTCACCCACTTTCTGCTGTCCATCCTCCATGGAGGGCATTACATGTAGGTCCTTGTCATCGGTTTCCCCTTTCTGCCTCACCTTCCCTCCACCCTCCCAGTATCACCACTCTCACCACTGGTCCTGAAGGGATCTTCTGCCCTGGATTCCCTATGTTTCAGGTTCCTATCTGTACCAATGTCCATCCTCTGTCCAGCTGGATATTTAAGGTAGAATTGGGATTATGAGAGTGGGGGGGGGGGGAGGAAGCATTTAGGAAGTAGAGGAAAGTTGTATTTTTCATCGTTGCTACATTGTGTCCTGACTGGCTCATCTTCTGTAAGGGGATGCGCAGTTGCTGACAGATGGGCTTTGGGTCCCCAACCTGCACTCCCCTTCATTCACAATGATTTGATTTTTTGTTCTTTGATGCCTGATACCTGATCCCTTTGACACCTCGTGATCACACAGATTGGTGTGCATCTTCCATGTGGGCTTTGTTGCTTCTGAACTGGATGGCCACTTGTTTACTTTTAAGACCCCAGATGCTATATCTTTTGGTAGCTGGGCACCATCAGCTTTCTTCACCACATTTGCTTATGCACCCATTTGTCTTCAGCGATCATGTTGGGAAGGTGAGCATCACGGAATGCCAGTTTAATAGAACAAAGCGTTCTTGCATTGAGGGAGCACTTGAGTGGAGGCCCAATGCCCATCTGCTACCTTAATACTAAACCTATAAATATATGCACATAAATCTTTCCCCCCATGATCATATAAAAATATATTTACATATGTACATGCCTGTATTTAGATCTCTGTAAATGCCCTTTGCTTCCTAGTTCTTTCCTTTACTTCCTTTTACTTTCTTGTTGTTATATTATCATGCTCAGCCTTCATTTGGGTTTCAGTAATTCCTCTCAGTTACATTGCCTTTGATCAATGCCTACCAGGTGTCCTACACCCTCCTTGCCACTCTAACACATCATCATGGGTCCTGTAGGTGCAATTTACAGCAATAATAAGTAAAAATTATAATAAAGTCACAGAACATGAGAGATAGAAGAGAGATTGAAATAATGGAGTTAGACACATTTCATAGTAGCATCCTCACCTCAGCCTCACTTGGTCCACATGGAGAGAGAGATTTATTGCTAACCAAGGTTTTATATTCTCTGGGGACATGTAAGCCCCCTAATTAAAGGTGAAGACATACGTCACAGGAAAGGGTTGTGCTATGGGTTATACAGTTATGGCAGGGGATGATCTAGGGGTTCATATTGCTATAGGAAGAGGAGGGAATAAGGGTATACTTGTGACAAGATGAGGGGACCCAAAATTCATGATAGTGGCCTAATTTTGGATGTCACTGAGCAGGTTTGACCTGTTCTGGCTCACTATAGAAACCATTATCAGTAGGATATAAACCTACCCTGCAGGGATCAAACTGAAACCTTTAGGGAGAAGTAACCCATTATCCTTAACAGTGGGCCCTATTTGTGGTGGAACAACTGATTGTCTTCAGGGAGGTAACTTGACAATCATTTACCATTAGTTCCGAGCAGTGTCCTAAGTCTAACATATATTTGGGGAAACAACTTGGGAGAAATATTTTTGTTTCCCACAATTTTAGATCACTTATTGTTCCCCTGTCCTTGGGTTGGTTAACACCACTTCCTTCCTTTCCCCCACCTCCCCCAATCCCATGTCCACCCCCTTCCCCCAACCATGGGTCCTATTGCTTTCTCCTCCAGATTGTTTGTCCAGCCTATCTTATCTACATAGACCTGCAGAGATAATATGTTCACACACACACACACACACACACACAGACACACACACACACAAAGACAGCAAAACAAAGTGACAAAAGAAACAAAACAACAGCAACAAAAAAAGCAATGACAAAAAAAAGAAAAACCTGTAAAAAGTTAAAGGTGTGTGTGTTTGTTGACCTTTAGGAGTGTTTTCCTGTGGAGTCTGATAGGCTGCCACACCCTGGCCCCAAAGTCTATTTTGCGTACTCCCTTGGGACTTCCTCACTCTGCTCCCCATGTTCTGTTGCACGCCCTTAGTGTTTTGCCTTGGTGTGGTGGTGTCAGATTGGATGCAATTCTCACACAGTGTCTCCAGTGTTGTCCGCTGTAGGACTATGGGTCAGTGAGGGATGTCATTTCTCATAGTGGGGCCAGCCATAGGTCCTCCCTTTGCATTGGCTGCGCTGAGCGGGGGATATTGTCCTCAAGGCTTGATTGGCCAGGATGTGCTCCACTCTCTCTTTCTCCCTCTTCATTTTCTCCTGTGTGCTACATGTCCCTTTCCCTGAGCTGTAGCTTCAGTGTTGTCCTCTGAAGTAAATTCTTCCAGGGGTAGGGGGGGAAGGGGGCAAATGTCCTCGTAGTTGGGATTGAGGCTGGCCCCTCAGATACTGTTGTTATAAATAGATTTTCACCCACCCAAAATCCACAGACTTAGAGGAACATAGGGCTGACTTGGTGACAGGGAATTGGTGATTATCTTTTCACACTTTCCTTGTGATGTGTCTTTCTTTAAGAGCAGCATGTCAGATACACTCTTTTGCCCTCATATGTCACTAATGTGATGGGGACTTGCCTTGGGCTGGAGTATCTAGAAAAATACAACTATAGACACTAACATATACATAAGAAAGAGCTTTTTATCAAGAAAATATCCCAGCCCAGTTCAACTGAAGCCCGTGGGTCCAATTCTAGCTGGAACATCCATGGCTCAGTGTGTTCAAGTCCTCAAACTTCAATTTTTGGGTGAACATCAATCCTTTCTGCTGTCCAGCTTAATATATGTGTGTGTATGTTATATACATTTATGTGTGTCTATATATGTAACTATATAGTCACTCTAATATTATATGTGCCTAAAATCCCTTGCTTTAGTTCATTAATTCATCAGTATATGAGGACCTTCAACACTACAGAAAACTACAGGACTCTAAATCCATGACTTTCATCACAGAAAGGGTCGAAACAAATTCTGTTTCAGGGTTCTAATTTGAATAATTTTGCATTCCCTTCTCTGTAAGATAAATGCTGTAATTTTGATCATGCTGTATTTTCTTTATCTTTTTTATTAAATCATTTTATTGTGGGATTATACACTTTTTTTATTATATACTCTTATCACAATCCACACATCCATCCATTGTGTTGAGCACATTTGTACATTTGTTGGCATCACTATTCTCAAAACATTTTCTTTCTACTTGAGCCCTTGGTATCAGCTTCTCATTTTTATTCCCTCCCTCCCTCATGAACCCTTGATAATTTGTAAATTATTATTATTTCATGTCTTACACCGACCGATGGATTCTTTCACCCACTTTTCTGTTGTCCATCCCCTAGGAGGGGGTTATATGTAGATCATTGTGATTGTTCCCTCTTTCTCCCCGACCTTCCCCTCACCCTCCTGATTAGCAATTAATAATTAGTGAGTTAAGTACCAAGAGTTATTTCAGCATGTTTAAATGTAGCCTACCACATCTTTAATATTTATTAGCTATTTATGGCATATTATGAATATTTTATAGATATTATTAAATTATGATTAGAGGAATTTTTATTTCTTTTTGGAAGGCTCTTCTTCCTTCAAAAAACTGTTAAGGGGGTGGAAGGGGAAAAGAGAGAAGCTGATACCAGGGGCTCAAGTAGAAAGAAAATGTTTTGAGAATGATGATGGCAACAAATATACAAATGTGCTTGACACAATGGATGTATGTATGGATTGTGATAAGAGTTGTATGAGCCCCCAATAAAATGGTAAAAAATGTTTTGGAAATTTTGATTGCAACATATGTACAAGTGTGGTTAACACCATCGAATGGTGGATTGTTATAAGATTTGCAAGACCCCCCCCAATAAAATGATTAATTAAAAAAATGTTAACCTGATTGCTCTAGTTAGAACATACAGTCAATTTTTAATATTACTGGTAAAACTGGACATTTATGTTTGTCCTTTTTCTGATGTGAGGTAATGTTTTTTCAAGTATGACATTTTGACTTTATCTTTTTAGGAATGTATATTGGCATATTAATATATTGAACTATATCTGCTTTATATTAGATTTGTAGAGGTTTTTTCCTTAGCATTAAAAGCCTTTGACTTTGCTTAGTATGTTTCTTTGTCTATTTAGATTATTCCTTTTTTTACATTAATTGGTATATTACAGTGCTTATTTTCATGTTAGATGAATTCTAGGATAGATTCCAAGTACTCATCATATGTAATTATTTTCATGTGTTTTTGACTCAATTCCCAATATTTTCAAGAACTTTTTCATGTAGATCCATTATCAATATTGGTCTACAGTTTTCTTGAAGTTTCATGATCTGACCTTGTTAACAGGTTATTACTGGTCTCATAGAAAATGTTAGTAAGTGTACTCTCACGATCATTGTTATGTTTCACCCAATAATGTGAACTTAGACAAAAAGCATAAATTGTTTATTCATACTGTGTGAATACTCTGGTGTCTAGCTGCCAGAATCTTCAAATTTAATCTGTCTTCCAGTTAGCCTTGAAGTTTCTCATGGAATTTAATTGTGATTCAGTTGATTATAGACCTTCTGAACATCCTGAAACCCACTCAACTCTCATCGATCGCTTGCTCTGGCTGGATCCTCTAGTCTTGCAGCTGACCCCTCAGTGTAGAGTGATAAATGATTTACACTCCTCTTGAGGGACAAATCGTCACTCACACCTGAGACTATGGTTGGGACATCCTTGAACTCAAGCCAATAAGCCCACTCCCACAGTGTGTGTTGTTTGCCATCAGTCAGCATTACCTAGAAAGTTTGGAATCCAGAATTTAGGCCAAGATGACAAAATGGTTGATAAGTCATCTCTTTTCTGGATCCATCTTGTACTTTTAAGCTTTTGCCCTCACCTTGGCTCTTGCCATGGCCCATCTACCTTAGCCCTTGCCATTCCTTGACTGTAGGCTGCAGTCTTTCCCAAAGGCTTTAAAATTGGACATCCGTAAACACAAGAGTTTAAGAGCGTAGCAAATAAGGATTCCCCTGGCAGGTTTTCTTGTTTAGGATATCTCTGTGTTGGCCAAGGTACGTCTAGGATGTCCTACTGGTGTCCCTCTGTCTCTTGTTGTCCACCTGTACAACTTTCTCTACTTACTACACTAAGATGCATAAATGGGTACCCAACCATAGGCATTTCTTCACACACAATTGATATCATAAAGAATACCCAGGATGCAAGGGGATTGGGGCAGGTTATACTTGATGAAAAGCTCAGCCTACGTTGGAGTAACATCTATGAACACGAATCAGCTTGATCACTTTCACCAAATATGTCAAGGGTTATGGTCTGAGGTGCACTATGGGCTGGTAAAGAACATTCTTCATAAAATATTCTTTTCTTCAGTTAGATTGCCGAAGAAAAGAAGGTATTTACATTCAATGGAGCCTGAAATACTTGCGCTTTATTCTAAAACAAAATATTGTGTATATAGGATGTGAATCCAAAGTTGATGATGATATTTGAGAAATTAGTAAAATGCTGTGTAAAGAGAGTGGGCTTTTGTTTAATGCAAACACCCTCAGCTTGGAGTGTGATTTGGATCCCAGTTGGTGAGGGTGGTCACTATTTAGCCCAAGAAGTACAGGCCAAGAACCTGATATGCCTTTTTCAGCATTGCCTCCTCTTCTGTTTCACATCAAAGATTTGCCACAGAGAAATATGGTCCAGTCTAGGGAGCTAGAAATCTGGTACTACTGTCTTGCACATTGAAGCATCACAAGGAAGGATTTCAACTTCTGACTGGGTTGTAAACCAAATCCATTCACCTGACTCCAGGGTGAGCATCCCTGGGGTTCCTGGGGGCAGCACTGGGCAGAGGAACTTGAGGGAAAGGAGTAGGGATCTGGGCTTCCTGGAGTCTGAATCCAGGAAAGCACCAGTGTACAAGGATCCAGGCTGCCCCATTGGTCAGGGTCTGAGCAATTTGAGCATCTCCCTGAAAGATAGAATTCACTTGTTATGAAACCATTTATAATTATATTAGAACTTAAATTGTGAGCACTCCAATTTCCAAAAGGTTGCTGGCATAGTGGTTACAGATTGGACTGCTAACTGCCAGTCAGAGGTTCAGAATTACAAGTCACCCCTGGGGAGAAAGACAAGGTTTCCAATCTTGTAAAGAGTTACAGTCTCAGAAATCGACAAAGGGCTGTTCCACCTCCTTTTAAAGTGTTGCTATAATCAGAATCCACTCGCTGGCACTGAGTTGGGTTTAAGGTTTTCGTTGCTGATGACAGTGACAACTCTGTCCATTTGCTGCATCCCCAACTTGATTAAGCCTCCATTGAATTCTTTCTGATCATTAACCAAGAATGTAGATCATCTTCCCTTTGGGGAGAATGCCTTAGAAAATAGATTGCCTGTACTCCTCTCCAGCCAGCCCCTTCCCAGGGCCGTCCTAGATGTGTCCTTGATGGAGCTCACCTTACTGAGGACAGCACAGGGGCCATTGTCATGAGTCTGGCCTTGATTGCCTCAGTTTGAAGGGCCTGGACGATTCGTGTAAGTCCTTCTATCTAATAATGTGCATGTCCCAATTATGGTCCCATTCCTGCTGCTACTGTCCCACCTGTAGCTGTGATGTACTGATCTGCCACCAATCATGATCTGTGACATGGCCTTTTGTTCTGTGCCCTATTATCCAGGGTCTTGACTGAATCCTCAGTTGCATTTGAACTACTGATGGCCTCCCTTATCCATATGATATGTGAGTGTGTGTCTTTTGTTGTCTCTTAAAGTTTAATAAATGTCCTCCTTAAATTATATTTGACAAAGGGGTTACTTTTCTACCCTAAAGCGCAATTTAGGATCATCAGTGACTCAAGGTACAGTTCTTTGGGACAGCATCTTAACAGCCACCCTGCAGGTGAGGTCAGGCCCTGCAACCCCCTGGTTTCTGTCCTGAATGGGCAAATGTTACAAAGGTCTTTTCATTCTGCGGATAAATGCTCACTCTGCACCTTAGCCTCACACCAAACACACTCAGCTCTATGTGGGTTGGCAAATCTAGTTGCCAAGATAAGTACTCATATGTACCCCCATTTCACCTCCTAACCTCCTGCCCAAAGGCACTCGCGTCTCTTGTTCTGTGACCTGGGAATCCCACTGCTCTGTTTCAGTCTCTTGGTTCTGCTGCCACCATGTCTCTGTTGCTGCTTCTCCCCATCACTTCCTCTCTTGTGTCACAGCTCTCTGTCTTCTGGATTGAAGAGTTTTAGTGCAAGAATGTAGTATCCAAAGGCCCCTACTTCTGGCTCTTCTTTTTTGATGGTAGTGAGATCCCAGTTTTTGTCTCTGAAATGACTCAATTAGTCCTAGGACGATTTCCAGTGTGACTAATCTTCAGGTTAGGTTTTAGACAGTTTATTTAGGTAACCACAATGCACAAAGTACCGAGTATTGTTGGGCAAGCTGCCCAGTCCTCTTGAAGCAAAAAAACCAAACTCACTGCCATCAAGTTAACACTGACTCATAGTGAGCCTTTAGGACAGGGTCGAACAGCCCCCGTGAGTTTCCAAGACTGTAACTCTGGCGGAGTAGAGAGCCATGTCACTCATGGTTGATAGAAGCCCCATCCTGCTTTTGAGGAGAAATTGGGAGTTTCCAACTGCTGAACTTGCAGGTGACAGCCCGACAGTCACCACTGTGCCACCAGGGCTTCTTTGCCTCGTTCGCATTGGCAGGAGACAAACCCACGTAAATGATTTGGAAGAAGTTAAGGGGACATAGCTAGAAAGACTGTATACTTGTATAGGCCAACTGTCTAACTCAATGATTCGCAACCTTCCTAATGCCCCAGCCCTTTAATACAGTTCCTCATGTTGTGGTGACCCTCCAGCCATAAAACTATTTTCATTGCTATTTCATCACAGTAATTTTGCTACTGTTGTGAATCAGGCAACCCCTGGGAAAGGGTCCTTCAGCCCCCAAAGTGGTCTCAACCCATAGATTGAAAACCGCCAATCTTAACTGCATTAGGTACTACAAATAATGCTACATTAAAAACGTTATCTATATTGGGATTCAAAAATGCACTCACTATTGGGGAATGTATACTTTTTCATATATATATATAAATATAAATTTCAATCTAATAGATGTCATGTAAGTGTTTATTATGGAGCCTTGGTTTTAACATATGCTAAGAGTTGGACT
Source organism: Tenrec ecaudatus (assembly GCF_050624435.1). NCBI lineage: Eukaryota > Metazoa > Chordata > Mammalia > Afrosoricida > Tenrecidae > Tenrec > Tenrec ecaudatus. The sequence continues at coordinate 106,352,249 of NC_134544.1, forward strand.
TCTATCCTCAAGGTCAGAGGTACACACCCATTAGCATCCTGTTATGCCTTTAAAGTCTTGAAAGCTCTGTACAGCAGTTCTCCTGTGTCCTATCTGCAGATTATACGTTTAACTCTACTTGATGGTGAGTTTTAAAGTGATTATACAATTTATAGTTCTTCTATAAAATACTCATTAGTTTATAATAGCTCTTTATATAGCCCATTTAAAATGTTTCCAGATGCTTTAATTAACATATTTATCTTAAAGATTCATTTGTTATTCTCCTTGAGAGTCACACAGTAAGGAATTGATAGTTCTGTATGCTGTGTGGTAGGGATTCAAATGTTTTGTTTCTTCTTTCTGACATTTATATTTGATTGTCCAATCTCTATTTGTTATAAAGTAATCTTTTATTCACATGTATGAAAATTAATGAGTTTTATATTTTATTGCTCATGTTATAAGCATGCTTCCCAATACTCATTGAGGGGACCATTAACAGTATTGGGGACTTTGTGTGTTAAGAGGGAAAGAACAGCAACAGCATCTGGACCTACAGGTTATGTGTTACTCACATTGTATTCTCCCATCAGCTTGCAGATGGTGCATCACCAGCAGCTTAGAGGAAGGAGGAAGAAGCACCTGGTATTATTATTTTGGGGATGTCCTCATGAGAGATTGAAACTTGTGAGCATCATTAGCTGATCCACAAAAAATAAACAGAGCATCCCAGTTGCCGGCAGTGTTATAAGGATCAGAGAAAATGCCCAAAGCTCAGGTGATTTTGATGTGTTTTTTATCCGTTTCTGTATTTCCTACTGGAATTGTAGGAGCCTGTGTAATACTGATTCAGTTCAGTGGAAAAGTGGAGATTTGAAATACTAGAAGTTAGAGATAAACTTCGACTCTGACTTCAATATTTGGCTGGAGAATATTAGGAGTATATTGATCATAGGATTAACATAAACTATTGACATTAAACATAATATATCAGTGAGGGTTCTTTGGATGACATTATCTTCCAACTTGTAGTTTATTATTCTATGGCCAGCTCCTGAGAAGCATTCAAATGATATGTTATGCATAATTTTTAAGGAGAAATAAAATCACTTCTTTAGGAGAGTTCACTATTCCATGGGACTTTGAGTAAGTTTCTTTAAAGCTTCTTTCTGAAGGTTATATATTAGATAATCTCCGAAACAACAGCATTCTCATCAATGCATCTAACATGGACCCTGTAGCAGTAGTGGTTTAAAAATGGCTGACAGCAGCTCACCTCCTCACACTATGGAAGCAGGAGAGAGAATCAACATCAGCTGTGATTTGTATGAGGCAGAGCTTAGACAGACCTGTACCCTGCAGTAGGTTTCCAGTTATGACACCAGTATCTTTGCCACAGCCCTCTCCTACTCAGCTCAGTAATTTTTTTTGCAGTTTCCATGGGCTAATTACAGTTCAGAGTCACAGGTAACAGAGTGTAATTTGATATCAGAATCAATAGGCTACACATTGGCTTTCATATTAAAGAACCATGTAAGCACATTTGCTCTTCTTCAGGGCAGGCCTGCTTTCCCTGTCCTCTATCAGACATTTTTCCTCCTATAGGTTGGCTCATTTCTTAGTTCCATCTTTATAGGGTCCTCTCACCTCCTTTGGGATATCCTCTTCTTGATTTTCACTGCCTCCCCACTTTCTTGGCTGAAAAGTCCTTTCTGGACCTGTCACCATTGGCTCTCTCACTGTGTCTCATCTGCCCTTGTCATTTTCTCCATTACACAGCTCTTGACCTGTGAATAGTACAGTTCATTTTGCAGGAGCAGCAGTAGACCGGTCCCTATGAGGTAGAGGTTCAAGATGGTCCATGATTTGCTCTCCAGCATCTCACAAAACTAAATAGTTATCAAGTAAATAAATCACTCTTCAAGATGTGGAAGCTGGTGAGTCCCCAATCTGTAAAGAGGTCGGGGATCAATCTGTAAAGTTCTCCTCATTCATGTGTTTGCAAAGGCTGATGAACCAGATCATCAGGGCAGAAAACAGTCCACTGCCTCACAAAGTGAAGTTGTTGAATCTGGTCTGATAATAGGTAGCAGGGGCTGAGGAACCCAAATGGGAAGGTCAGACAGCAAGCTGTTGACTCATGGAGTGAGTGTATTAAGCTCTCCAATTAGGTCACACAGGCAGCTTGCAGTTGTCATTCAAGGAAATGGCTCATGAATTTCTGGAAGCTGCAAATCCCTAATCCATGGGTTCATTCTGAACTGTGTGGCTGCAGGGGCTAACAAAACCAAATCAACAAGTCAGATGACAGGAAATGTCTCTTTCTCTCTCTCTTCTCAAACCATGCCTGCAGTTCTCTCTCTCCCTCTTGACATGATGGCTTCTTGGGTCAACCTAGCACCTTCCCTGCCTAGGCAAGGTAAGGAGGGCTCCAGAGGTCCACCCAACAGAACTACGAGTGGCCCTTGCAGAGCATGTGGTGAAAGATGGCAGGTTCAAGAGGACCTTGCAATTAAAATTAAGGCCATACGGTCTGAAGGTGGCTGAGAAGAATTTGTCTTAAGGTTGTCAAGAGGAGCTTGTCCTAAGGTGGCCTTTAAGAACTTAGAAAGTTGTTCTGCATTCAGGGAGATATTGCCCATGAACATTCTGATCTTGGTTCTGGTTAAAGCTGCTTGTTCCTGATCCCAAGTTGTACCTTGTTCATGAATAGACACTTTGTTCTGTTGAGTTTTGTGTGGCCATAGCAGCAGATTACCAGACCCAGAAGTGAGACAAAGAGTCGTGTGAGAGGAATGACTTGTGTAAGAGTTGACAAAAAATGTTGGAGAGCTGAGGTATGTTTGACCTCCCCCATCTGAAATGTTCCTGATACTTATTGCCACTGAAGGTTCCGAGCCTCTTATAATGGTGATACTAGTAGAAGCCCTAATTCCATTTCATAATAAACAGGTGTTTATCTACTTTGTGGGAGTATAAAGCTGAGCAATTTCACTGGAACTCAAAATTCTAATGTTATGAGTAGGTGCATTATTTTGGGGCATGCAGGTCCCCAACACTCCAAAAGTGATCCTCAGGAGTGACATTGCAATTGCGACAAATATTAAAAGACAGAGAGCAGACAGTAAGACACAGGGACTCTCTTCCCAGGTCAGGACTGAGCGTGAATGTATTTTCCAACGGGTGTATATATAGTGGAGCTTACAGATCTTTCCATAAGGCGTGCATGTCATTGCCGTTAACATATGCATAGTCAATGGGTAATAATATCATAAGTGGGTAACATAATAAATAAGCAAGAGTGTGACTCACCATCTTGACCTAGTGCTAGTTGACTTGAAACCCACCCTGTGCCCTCCCCAAGCATTTGCTACATTTATGGTGGGTTGGCTACAGAACCTGATGGCTCTGATCTACAGATAACCTTCAGGCATGGTGAAGTAGCCAGGTTCAGAAATGATTCATCTACTATGGTACCTCCTTTAAGACTGCTCCTTAATGGAGAATTATTGCAGGGGGTGGGGGCACATCATTTGGCCTGGAGAATGTTTATTTGAAAACATTTATTTCTCAGAACAATGGAGATCTTTCTGAAAATCGGGCTAGTTTTCTGGGCTGATGGTTGCGAATATAGAAATAAGGTCAACTATTTTCTACCAAGTCCTCAGTTAGTTTTTATTACTGTTTTGATTTCTTTACTGTAAGATATATATTTTTAAATCTTCAAATGGAAAATACACCATTAAATAGACTCCTCTTACTATAGGAATCACTGACCTTCAATGATGTGGCTATAAAGTTCACCTGGGAGGAATGGCAGCTCCTGAACCCTGCTCAGAAGACACTATATCAGGATGTGATGTTGGAGAACTATCGCAACCTGGTTTCCATTGGTGAGGAGAATTCTCAAGTCATTGGCTCTGTCACTGACTTTTCCTATCTTAAGTGTTGAAATCCTTGCTGTGTCTGTGGTGTTCTCAAAGCGATAGATTCTCATTGCATTCTCTGGTCCGAGATTAGTGGGTTAGGCCTTCTACCCTTGAGAAAACACTATTTACTTTGTTCCTTTGAACATTATTTTCCTAGAAATACAACATTCTGCAGGCTTTACAAACTTTAGGTTAATTTTAATGTGACTAAGATGCTGTAATTTCTCATAAACAGGTTATCTAGTTGTCACCTCAGAAGCTTTCTCTCAATTGGAATAAGAGAACTGTGTTCGGTATTAGAAACAAGCTATAGTGGAATTTTTTCAGATGCATAGTCAAAATACCTTAAGGGGAGTTGACTGGGGGAGTTGATTCAACTGGTAGAAGGCTCACATGTATAATAGGTGTCAGAAAATGCATAAAAATTGCACACTTCTTTGAATTCTTCTAGATGTTGAGTGAAGTAGACATGTAGCTCTTATGAAATTAAATTTCCATTTACTTGTTTTACACTACTGTATGTTTGCTTGAATAAGTTTCTTTAACATTCTGAAATTTTCTCTCTTTTGTATGCTACCACTTTACTATGAAAATCCATCTTGCTAGACTCTCTCCAAACAGAGAACTCTGAATTTGTAACTGTCCTCTGAGCACAGCACATTCCTCCCCTACTGGGTAAGAATGGATTTCCCTTTGCAGTATGCAGCACCATCTTGGATCTTGAACTCCCACCATAAACGGGTCTCCTTTGGGCTTCCTTAGTTTCCGCCCTTGGAGTTTCTCTAAAAGTTTTGGTGTCCATTTTCTCATTTGTTGTCCTGTTCTTTTAAAGTTTTCTTCATGCAGGTGATATAAATTCTTTCTGTTTTCTTATAGAGATGGTCAAATTGCCTTCTTCTGTTGCAATTCTTTAACAGACATGTTTCTCAATATTTTACTCCTTTTGGTGAAACACATTTATGACTTCTGTTATTTTCAGGTATCTAAAATTATCTTCCTAGCAAGAAAATTATCAGCTTAAAGCATATTTTAGTACTATACCTTAAATTTTTTTCTACCTGTAAGATTTTTTTTTAAGTTGTCTGTTCCTCCAATAATTTTGGAAGTGGAAAGGGCATGTTTTCTTTTCATTACGCACATGTCTGCTGTGTATTCCTTAGTATGCAGTGTGCCTTCTTAATAGGTTCCAATACACGAATGATGACCTTTGCTGCTTCTAAAGAACATTTTTGCAGTATATTCCAATAGATTTTGTTGCTGTTATTCAAACAATGTGTAATATATTCAACATTGCTCTTTTCTTTTCTGTCTTTTGAGTAGCCTTTTGGTTTCCATATGTAAGATGTCTTTCGTGTCATCCCACATATCTAGTCTCAGTCACTAGTCTTCAGTCATCAGTCTTTTATTCCCCAAGTTTATTTTTTATGTAGTCTCAGCTCTGTGATCTAGCTACTTTTCCTTGCTTTTACTTGGATTTGAGCAATTGATCTGTTCAACAGATAACCCATGTGTGTGTTTTGACTAATGAGCTTTTCCACCATTTCTTTCTATAGATGTGGTTGATTTGATTTTCATTTGTTCCAATCCAAAAGATCCATATGTATAGTTTCCATTTCTGGTGCTTAATAAGAAATTTGGTATGAATTCATCATTAGTCTCAAAATTTTATCAGTAAACTTGTATGTCCTGTCACTATTGTTACATTTTCCCATTACTGATACTTTCCCCAAATTTTACATTCATCACTGTATATGATTGTATGGTTGATCAATATCAGGCTGCAAAACTCATGTGAAATTTCCAATATATATTTTTCAATATTTTGTTGGGAGCTCTTATAGATATCATAACATCCCATAGTTCAATTACATGGAGGAGTACTATACAATTGCTACCACAGTTTGAAACGTTTTGTTCTTAAATTCCTTTGTATTAGCTCCACTTTATCCTCTCCCTCCTCCACCCTCAATTTCTTTATTGTGGAAAACAGAACCTGGATGAAAGCAGCCTTATCTCTATACTCCTGACCACAGAGCATGGAAGACCAGTACTAGTGTTAGAAGAAAACCTTCTCAAGCCCCAAGGATAAAGCTAGAGCCGAAATGCACAATCCCCAGATAGAGTTTTCTCCACAACTGCCCTCCAGTAAGATGTTAGTGTACAGCTCCTACAGGCCGCTGACTTCTTGCTACTCAGCTAAAATTTGCCTAGCTATAAAAACAATCAGCTTCCCTTTGTTGCTATCACTCAAGCAATCAACTATCCCTTTGTCTCTTAAATGCCCTCTGCATGGATCATAAAAGGTTGTGTAATTGAAGGGCAGAAATAAAAAGACTTTGTATGTTTCACTAATTTATGTAATCTCAGGGCATGCAGCCCCCCTGCCCACCTCACAGACACCTACCTACCTAACAAGGTAGGCAGGATCTTTAATCTGGGATGCCTGAACTAATTGGATGAGCAATTTAAGACCAGTGTTGAGGGCAGGTGGAGTAGAGTAACTGTCTCCTTAGCAGGGCGAACAATAACAACACGTCTGCTCTTGTAGTTAAAGCTACTGGCAGATAGTAATTAGCCATGTGCTGGTATGAGGTATCATTAAGGTAACACTATAATGAGAGGATATTGTGGGGATGATTTTTAATTAGGAGAATGTAACTGGGACTCTTTTCCAGCTTACAAGTGTGAATGCCTCTCCACCTAGATACCAGGCTTTGCAATCTTCCTTCATTCTGAGGATAAATAATATGTCTGCACCACTCTTCTTGACCCTCACCTTCCCACAGCCTGATACTTATCATCAAGTATTCTAAAAGAATTCAGGTCCTGAATAAAAAAATATTTTCTTCTATTAAATTGGCGTTCTATCATGCTCACCTTCCCGACACAACCACTGAAGACAAAGCGGGTGAATAAACAAATGTGGTGAAGAAAGCTGATGGTGCCCAGCTATCAAAAGATAAAGTGTCTGGGGTCTTAAAGGCTTCAAGGTAAACAAGTGGCCATCTAGCTAGAAGCAAAGGGATCAGGTATCAGGCATCATCAGAACAAAAAATCTTACCAGAGTGAATGAGGGAGGGAGTGCGAAGTGGAGATCCAAAGCCCATTATTAGACCACTGGAGATCCCCTTGCAGAGGGGTCTTTGGGAGGCAATCAGCCAGACAGTGTGTGATGTAGCAACGATGAAAAATACAGCTTTCCTCTAGTTCCTAAATGCTTCATCCCCCTGCACTCTCATGATCCTAATTCTACCTTGCATGTCTGACTAGACCAGAGGGTATACACTGGTACAGATAGGAACCAGAAACACGTGGAATCCAGGGCGGATGATCCCTTCAGGACCAGTGGTATGAGTGGAGATACTGGGAGCATAGAGGGAGGGTGGGTTTTAAAGGGGAAACCGATTAAAAGGATCTACATGTGACCTCCATCGGGGACGGACAACAGAAAAGTGAGTGAAGGGAGATGTTGGACAGGCAAGATATGACAAAATAATAATTTATAATTTATCAAGGTTTCATGAGGGAGGGGGGTGTGGGAAGAGAGGGGGGAAATGAGGACCTGACTCCAGAGGCTTAAGTGGAGAGCAAATGTTTTGAGAATGATAAGGGCACTGAATGTACAAATGTGCTTTACATAATTGATGTATGTATGGATTATGATAAGAGTTGTATGAACCCCTAATAAAACGATTATTTTTGCAGTCTATCTGCAGCAAGGTCCGGGGGGTCCCTCAAGGTGGGTAATGGCATCGGTGAGGAGACAGAAACCACACGACTCAAAGGTTATGGGTGACTGTTCCAATTTTATTCACGCAAAGCTTCAGCATATATATTCTTTTTCTTGGCTTAAAGCTTATGGCCTGAGATCATTCATCAGGAAATTCTCAGGCCACAAGACCATGACAAGTTACATAAATCACATCATGATTCTTGGTTAAAAATTAGTACATCTTGAAACTACAACTTTCTCAACTACAAGGGTGATAGACATAAACCTTCTAACAATAACTGAGCACATTCCATCCAACTAGGGTGCATTGTTCTAACTATGAAATCATTAAAGCATTAATACATTTCATTATCAAAAATTACTTGACAGGCTTTGGCTGTTCTTTATGTTCCTTCTTGGGCTGTTCCTCTAGGGTTTTCATTTCTTGTTCTTTCTTTTCCACTAAGTTCCCATAAATTAAACTCCCAAAAGTCTTTCTGTACCAAGATATGAGTTGCCTCACAGTAGGTAGCTTTGTTTCCGTGGACTTCAAACACCACGGGGCCTTCCTCTTGCTAACCTTTCCATAAAACTTAAACTACTAAAATGAACTTGTACACCTTCTTTGTTAACCATTCTTATGACATTTTCATTACAAGCCCCTGTATAAGGTAAATCAGGGTCAGGAACTCTATTTCTCTTTGGGTTATTTCCTGGAGGGGGATGCCGTATTTTACCCCCTATGCTGTAACCAATATAAGAAAAGGGAAAAACTGGGGGAAGAGGATGACAATTTTTTTAAGTCTTACATAGAAGCTTCCAAATGAACCTCTGAGATTTCTGTGAGTTTTGGTTGCACTAGCTCAGCCTGCTCAAGATCCACCATAAATTCCTTAAGTGGGGTTTCTGGCATCCAGTTTCTAGTTTTATTATACAATACACTCTGCACGCAGTCAGGACATGGATCTTTCCAAACCATAGGAAGGGAAGTAACCTCAACTTCTGGGGAATATTCCTCAGTTGACATCAGTTGTTTCCTAAAAGGGTAAGTGATCAAAATTATCAGGAACCAGAGAGCAGCTACAATTATCAATAATGATATCAGGCCAATAATTCCAAAGGGTTCACGGGGTTCGTGGAAGGGACCTTCCTTGGTGGAGCCTTCTTTAAATGCTCCTCCATGCACTGACTTTGTCAAGGCCCATGGTTGGAAGTGTTCTCGGCAGATTATAATAAAAATTCAGGATATTCCCACATTCATACTTGTCTGTTATGTTGTGTCTTGCCTTCTGGAGGTTTGCATACCTCGCTACCATATGAACTCACTGCTAAACGACCTCGCGCTCTTATTCCGGCACCAGAGATGAGACAACTCTACCCTGTTTTTGCTGTCTGCTTTATCTTCTTTAATGCATATGCAATTGCTAAGGGCCCATTCGACTTTGGGGCTGGATCCCTCACTTTATGTTTGCTTTAATTGGTGCACAAATCTAAATAACACTGGTAGTAAGTGGTTTTGCCTACCACTGACAAAACAATCTTTCAGGGAAGAGCTTTCAATGTGCTTTTGGATAATGAATATGATGCCAGTCTTGAATTTGGGTACCTGATTATCTAATTAAAAATAGCCAGTACTGGTCTACTAAATTTGAATAATGCATAAACTATCAATCTTTTAACATTCCATTTTGTTTTGACAACTTGCAAATTTTTCATATTTCATGTATGCCATTTTCCAATTATTAGAGGATGTTTGCAGCTATTGTATTTTCCTTTTCAGTCATGCCATGTCAAGCACTGAAGGTTCCCAAAGCTCTTCTTCTATCTGCATCATTATTGTTGACTATACTTTGAGGATTTAATACTTGTTCATTGTTATTTCATTGCCATTAAACCTGAGGGCTGCATATTCTAGAAGTAGATCACTATGTCTTCCTCCTAGTCCCTATTTCTGGAGATTCCACTAAGACCTGTCTACCATGGGTGATCCTGCTTGTATTTGAAATACTGGGTGGCATTGCTTCTGGCATCAAAACAACATGCAAGCCACCACAGAACAACACTGTAAGATAAGTGATGCAAGCTAGAACAGACTCCATAAACATAAAGAATATGTTTCTGTACCATAATACCTTTCCTATATACCTGTAAAAATGCGTTTCTCCCAAGTAGAACATTTGGCATTTTTCACATTCACAACTTTATCTAGTACTTAGTTGTCTTTCAGTAAAGGTTAATGAAATGAATACATCTAATCTCTACCAACTGGAACTAGTAAGCCTTATCACACCTGCGGTCTATTGGTTTCAATTTGTTCCTTCTAGTACATTTGTTGTATATTTTCATGTACCTCTTTAAGCAAATCCCTAATCTGTATCCATGCATCACTTTCATATCAAACCTGATTTCTACAATAACTATTTTTAACATTTGGATTGCTTACACAGTTGTATTTCATCCAATGGACAATAAGCATTAAGCATAGTGTTTTATTTATATTCATATAAGAGGGTTATTACTAAAGATCTACTTTGTCAATGCATATTTTAAGGGGTCCATTGTAAATCAAGATGTTGAAAAGAGTCAATTTTCTGTTCTTTTATAGATATCCAGAAAGATGATGATCATTTTCTTGAGCACTTGCAATGTGAAAGATACATGGACAGAATGGAACAATGCTATAAATTTAATACATTGGAAAGTACTGTTTATCAGCACAAAAATAATTTCCTACCAAAGGAAACTTTTGAGATGTTCGGTTTATATGAAAAAATTGTTAAATCAGATTTAATGGTTCTGGAATTAAATCAGGACAGAAGCAAGAAAACACAGAAGTCATTTGTGCTCAAGCAAGATGAGGAAACTTTCCTCCACATTGAACAAGAGCAATTTTGTACTGAAATGAAATTCCCTTAGTGTGAACAGTCCAGGCTTCTGAAGTCACAGTGGATTCAACATCAGGAATCTGATGCAATTGAGAAATCACACACAGCTGATAAATGTGGGACAACCTTCATCGAGGAGTCTGTGCTCTATGAGCACCGGATCACTGATACACTAGATAAGAACTATGAATGCAGTCAGTGTGGACAAAACTTCAAGAAAGCGTTCAAACTCAATGAACATTATCAAAAAAGTCATGAAAGACAAAAGCTATATCAATGTTTGCAATGTGGGAAAACTTTCAAAAGTGGGTCCTACCTCAAGGGACATCAGGAATCTCATGTGGCAGGAATGTCCTATATATGCAGTGAATGTGGGAAAGACTTCACCAGGAAGGGTGATCTCACTGCTCATCAGCAAACTCATACTGCAGAGAAACCCCATGTATGTAGTGAATATGGGAAAGGCTTCATTCAGAAAACTCATCTACGGACTCATACAGGAGAAAAACCCCATGTATGTGATGAATGTGGAAAAGTGTTTCTCTGGAAGTACAATCTCACTGTCCATCAGCGAACTCATACTGGAGAGAGACCCTATGTATGTGATGAATGTGGAAAAGCCTTTAACTGGAAGAATGGGCTCACTGTTCATCAGCGAACTCATACTGGAGAGAAACCCTATGTATGTGGTGCATGTGGCAAAGGCTTCATTCAGAAAATACATTTTAAAGCTCATCTACAAACTCATACTGGAGAGAAACCCCATGTATGTGGTGAATGTGGCAAAGGCTTCATTCAGAAAACACATCTGAAAACTCATCTACGAACTCATACAGGAGAGAAACCCCATGTATGTGGTGAATGTGGAAAAACCTTTAACTGGAAGAACGAGCTCACTGTTCATCAGCGAACTCATACTGGAGAGAAACCTTATGTATGTGATGAATGTGGAAAAACATTTATTGGGAAATCTGCTCTCCTTTATCATCAGCGAACTCATACTGGAGAAAAACCCCATGTATGTGATGAATGTGGAAAAGCCTTCAACTGGAAGAGCAGGCTCACTCTTCATCAGAGAAATCATACTGGAGAGAAACCCTATGTATGTGATCAATGTGGCAAAGCCTTTACTGGGAAGACTTCTCTCACTTATCATCAGCGAACTCATACTGGAGAAAAACCCCATGTATGTGATGAATGTGGAAAAGCCTTTATCAGGAAGAATTCCCTCACTTAACATCAGTTACCTCATACTGGAGAGAAGTCCAATGGATGTGATGAAGGTGGGAAAGGCTTTATCAGGAAGAAGGACCTCAGTGTTTATCAGGGAACTCATACAGGAGAGAAACCCCGAGAATGTAGTGAATATGGCACAAGTTTCATTCAGAAAGGAAATCTCAAAATTTATGTGTGAGGGAAACCAGCCCCTAACACATCATCATAGGTCCCGTAGCCGCAATTGTACAATGATAATAAGTAAAGATTATAGTAAAGTCATAGACAGCATGAGAGATAGAAGACAAATTGAAATAATGGAGTCGGACGCATTTCATGGTAGCATGCTCACCTCAGCCCCACTTGGTAGTCCACGTGGTGATAGAGATTTATTGCTAACCAAGGTTTTGTATTCTCTGGGGACGTGCAACTCCCCAATTACAGGGGAAGACATGTCACAAGAAAGGGTTGTGCTCATGGCTTGCCCTTCTATGAGACATGATGCCCCTCAGTGACTAAGGACGATACAGGGGACAGCACCGGAGACACAGTGTGGGAATTGCACCTGACCTGATCCCACCACACCGAGGCAAATCACTGGGGGAGTGCAGCGGAACAGCAAGGGAATGGAGTGGCAAGGTCCCCAGGGAATGCTGAATGTGGACTTTGGGGCCAGGGCGTGGTGCCCCAACAGACTGGACTGGAAAACGCTCCTAAGGGCCAGCAAACGATCCCTGAACTAACTACAAGCTTTTCTATTGTGAACTGTTTTGTTCTGTTCTTTGTCAGTGGTTTGTTTTTGTTGTTTTGTTGTCTGGTTGTATACTGTTGCTTTGTTTTCCTCTGTCTTGTTTTCGTGCATGTTAGTAACTCCACAGGTCTGTCTGAATAGGACAGGCTGGATGAACTATCTGGAGGAAAAACAACAGGACCGATAGTTCCGGGGGGACTTGGGGTGGGGGGGTAGGGGGCGTACGGAAGTGGTGTTAATAAACCCAGGGACAAGGGAAAAACATGGGACCCCAAATGGTAGAGAAGGGGGAGTGGCAGGCATGGTGGGAAATGATCAAGGGTAAGGTTGCTTAGAGAAGAGGTATACTCTAGCCCAGGTGGCGATGAAGCATGGTAGTAGGGCAGGAGGAAAGTCAAGGGAGATGGAGGAAAGAGCTAGGAGTCAAAGGGCATTCATGGAGGTCTAGACAAAGACATGTACATGCAAATATATATAGGAGGATGGGGAAATAGATCTATGTGTCTATATGTATAGGTCAAGTATTAAGGTGGCGGAAGAACCTTGGGCCTCTACTTAAACACTCCCTCAATGCATGAATACCTTCTTTTATTAAATTGGAACTCTATGATGCTCACTCTCCCGACACAACAGCTGGAGCTAAAGTGGGTGAACAAGTAAATGTGGTGAAGAAAGCTGATGGTGCCCTGCTATCAAAAGAGATAGTGACTGGGGTCTTAAAGGCTTGAAGATAAACAAGCGGCCATCTAGCTCAGAAGCAACAAAGTCCACATGGAAGAACACACCAGCCTGTGTGATCGAGTGGTCCCAGGGGGATCAGTTACCAGGCATCAAAGAACAAAAAAATCATATCATTGACTGCACACCTCCATGATAGGATCGCTGAAAACATATGGGTGCATAAGCAAATGTGGTGAAGAAAGCTGATGGTGCCAGGCGATCAAAAGAGATAGTGTCTGGGGTCTTAAAGGCTTGAAGGTGAACAAGCGGCCATCTAGCTCAGAAGCAAAAAAGCCCACATGGAAGAAGCACACCGGCCAGTGCGATCACGAGGTGCCAAGGGACCAGGTATAAGGCATCATGCACAAAAAACAACAACGATATAAGTGTGTGTATATATGTGTATATGTATATATATACCATATTAAATGAAGGGGGGTGTGCAGAGTGGAGACCCAAGGCCCAAGTGTCGGCCAATGGAGATCCCCTCATAGAGGCGTTTAGGAGAGGAGATGGGTTAATTAGGGTGCGAGGTAGTACCGATGGGGAACACAGCTTTCCCCCAGATCCTGGATGCTTCCTCCCCCCAACTACCATGATCCGAATTCTACCTTGCAGGGCTGGATAGGACAGAGGCTGTACACTGGTGCATATGAGGGCTGGAGGTACAGGGAATCCAGGGTGGATGATACCTTCAGGACCAAGGGTGTGAGGGACGATGCTGGGAGAGTGGAGGGTGAGTGGGTTGGAAGGGGGGAACTGATTGCAAGGATCCACATGTGACCTCTTCCCTGGGAGAGGGACAGCAGAGAAGGGGGGAAGGGAGACTCCGGATAGGGCAAGATATGACAAAATAACGAGGTATAAATTACCAAGGGCACATGTGGGAGGTGGGAAAGGGGAGGGAGGGAAAAAAAAAAGAGAACCTGATGCAAGGGGCTTAAGTGGAGAGCAAATGCTTTGAGAATGATTGGGGCAGGGAATGTATGGATGTGCTTTATACAATTGATGTATGTATATGTATAGATGGTGATAAGAGTTGTATGGGTCCCTAATAAAATGTAAAAAAAAGAAAAGAGGAGAAAAAAATGATTAGGGCAGGGACTGTACAGATGTGCTTTATACAATTGATATATGTATATGTATGAACTGTGATAAGAATTGTATGAGCCCCTAATAAATTGTTAAAATTTTTAAAAAAAGTAAAAAAAAAAAGAAAGGGTTTTGCTATAGGTAATACCGTAATGGGTGTGTGTGTGGGGGGGGGGTGTGATATAGGGATATATACGCAATAGGAAGAGGAGGGATTGGGTGTATCCATGTGACAAGATGGGTGGATCCTGGGTTCAGAATGGCAGCCTAAGTTTGGATTTCACTGTTCCAGTTTGACCTAAGTCTAACATGTTTGGGGGAGATGACTTGGGAGAAATCTTTCTGTTTCCCACATCTATGAATTTATACAGGAGATAAACCTTATGTATGTATTGAATGTGGTAAAGCTGTCAGCCATCAACCATACCTTACTAGCACATCGGAGATTTCATACAGGATCTAAACTCCATGTATGTGGTGAATGTGGCAAATCCTTTCTCAGTAAGAATAAGCTCATCGTTCATCAGCGAACTTATCCTGGAGAGAGAGAAAACCCATGTATGTAGTGAAGGTGGCAAAGCCTTCATTCAAAACTCATCTGTGGAATCATACTGGAGAAAAACATTTTATGTGTTGAGTGTGGTAAAGCTTTCACCCAGACGTGATGCCTTACAGCACATCAGAGATTTCACAAATGAAAGAAGCCCTTTGCATGAATTAAAAGTGGAACATCTTCTTTGTGGAAGTCAGGTCTCATTAAACACGAGAAAATTCTCAACAAGAAAATCTTTCATTGGAGTTAGTATAACAAAACCTTCAAAACAAAGGAAGAAGTGCTAGAGTTTGCCCTGGGCCATGTGTGGAAACAGTTGTGATTTACCATATGGGTACCCATATTCTGTGTTGCTGTCCCTCTACTGACATGGCCCACCATTTTGGGGGCAGATGACCTTCCAGACTTCCACAGTGCATGGGTACCTCATTGCTCTTCCAGCTTTGAGTGCCCGAAAGAGAGCTGAACCTGGTGTTTCTGGATCACAGATGTACCAACCAGTAGAGTGACCACCCAGATGCCAGTTGTGCCTGCCACACTTGCATGCTCTTTGTTTACCCTTCCTCCCCAGACAGCAGAGTAGTACCATAAAATAAGAATAAAGGAAATAGAAGATGTGTGGGAACAATTCATCCTGAGGATGAATTGACCACAGCAAACCTCAGCCTCCACAACCCTGAGACAAGAAGAACTAGACAGTGCCCATCTTCCACTACTAATTACTCTGAAAGGGATCACAAAAGAGGGTCCTGAGTCGAGTGGGAGAAGAAAGAACAAACCAAAATCATAAAATAGATCACTGTTCTGATGGAATCCTCAAATTATGGACTTCAGCGACTCTTCAGTCTTGGACCTGTACTCACGCCTCTGACTCAGCTTTCAGCCCAACAATCTATAAGCTAGGAGGGGAAGATTAACATCTGAGGTATACTCCTTAGAACAATCAACCATACTAAATAAAAAGAACAGCATTTGCTTATGGATAAGAACTCTTGAAAGCAAGAAGGTATAGGAAAGAAGGATAAATAATATAAAAACACGAGGAGGGCTGAAGTGGAAAGAATGCTGGTATATCTTGGGGATTGCAATCAATGTATGAATTGTTGAATGGAAACCAGTTTACTCTGTAAAGTTTTAAATCATAAAAAGAGTTAAAAAATGAAGAGCTCATGTCTCATCAATGATTTCATGTAATATGGTTACCATGTAGCTGTAATGAGTGTGGGTAACAAACTTACCTGTGTTTCTAAGTTTACTTGACATAAATACACAAAATTGAAAAACCTTAAGTTCAGTCAAGATGGGAAAGCTCTGCACAGGAAGTCATGTGACATCACATACCAGTGATCTCAATGACAAGGAAAGCTCTGGCAATATAGTGACTTTGCAAATACCCTCCTTGGTTTCTCTCAGTGTGTCAGTCAACTACATTAGAGTTTTAACCAATGTAGTCCTGGTTGGCTGGCCTTTAGCCCAAATGGTGTCATGTGACAATAGAGGATTTGTACAGCAGAGAAACCACATGAATACAGGGAATGTGGCAGTGCGTATGCATTTAGTGACTGACAGTGCCTCCAGTATCCAATTACATTTTCTTTGATGTTCCGCAAAGCTCAGGCTAAGCTGATGCACTAACTGCACAGAAAGACTGAATGAAGTCTGCCACATTGTATGACTGCAGTGTAAATCCTGTAGGAAATCCTACGAATACAGAGACTTGGAAAGCCTAATGACTGATGCTGTGTGCATATGTGCATTGATATCAAGACCAATATCTGATTTTACATTTGTTCTCTCTTTTGACCCATGTTAACTACATTAACTGGAGAAATACTGTGGCCATAGAAGAGAAATGAGAATAGCCTTGCTCTCATGCAGCATTCTTTGGAAAGTAGGTTATTGCAGATGCAGTTAAGGTAAAATATAACCCTTTAGCCTTTGAGATACTTTTTGACCCATTTTAAATCTATTGTAGTTTTTAATATTTCTCTTCTATTGAGCTTTATCTCTTTTAATTTGTTGTTGCTTTTAAAAATATGTTTCTATGAATTCCATGATGCCTAATCGTATTGCTGGATATATGGGATTTCAAGTTCTGGTTGTTTTAAGTAGTGCCACATTGTTTTGCACAATGGCTGTATGTATTTATGTCTTCCAGCAGTATATATGAATCCCAGTTCCTCCAGATCCTCTCCAGCATTTGTTGTTTTGCTTCTTTGGTTTGGGCTGGCATTGTAGGACTTAAGTGCTATCTCATTGTGGTTTTCCTGAAGGCTAGTGATTGTGCGCATTTTTTATATGTTTGTTAATCATAGGTACCTCATTTTTGGTGAACTGTCTGTTCATATATTTGTCCCATTTTTTCGTTGGGTCTTGTTATTTTCTTATTGATATGTTGTAGAGTTCTGTATATATATATTTAAGGATATATTTTAAAAATCATTTATTGGGGGCTCATACAATGCTTCTCACAATCCATACATACATCCAATTATCATGATCCCTGTTCTACCTTGAAAGTCTGGTTGAACCGGTTGTTGTACACTGATACAGGTGGTAACTGGGAACACAGGGAATACAGAGTTCTGTATATTTTTGTAACTAGCTCTTTTTCCAGTGTGCCATTGGTAAAAAAAAAAAAAATTACCAATTCGTGGGCTCTCAGTCTTTTTTGTTATTTAAATAATTTTGTTGGGGGCTTGTACAACTCTTATCACAATACATATACAAATCCACTGTGTCAAGCACATTTGTACATTTGTTGCCCTCATCATTCTCCAAAAATTTGCTTTCTACTTGAGCCCTTGGTATCAGCTCCTCATTTTTCCCCATCCTCCTCATTTCCCCCTCCCTTATGAACCCTGGTAAGATATAAATTATTATTTTATCATAGCTTACAATGCCCAAAGTCTCCCATCACCCACTTTTTTGTTGTCCATCCCCAAGGGAGGAGGTTATATGCAGATCCTTGTATTCCGTTCCCCCTTTCTACGCCACCTTCCCTCCACCCTCTGGTATTGCCACTCAGTACTGGTCCTGAAGGGATCATGTGTCTTGGATTCCTTGTGTTTCCAGTTCCTATCTGCACCAGTGTGCATCCTCTGCTCTAGCCAGGTTTGTAAGTTAGAATTGGGATCATGATATTGCTGTGGGTGGGGGCTGCGGATGGGGGAGCGGAAGCATTTAAGAACTAGAGGAAAGATGTGTGTTAAATGAATGTTACACTGTACCATAACTGGCTCATCTCCTTTGACCCTTCTACATAGGGATGTCCAGTTGCCTACACTGGGTCTTGGGTCCCCACTCCACACTTTCCCTTATTCACAGTGATAGGATTTTTTTGTTCTTTGGTGTTTGATACCTGATCCCTGCAACACCTGTGATCACACAGGCAGGTGTGCTACTTCCATGTGGGCTTTGTTGCTTCTGGGCTAGACGGCCACTTGTTTACCTTCAAGCCTTTAATATCCCAGATACTATAGCTCTCAATAGCTGGTCCCCATCACCCTTCACCACACTTTCTTATGCACACGTTTGTCTTCAGCCTTCATATGGGGAAGGTGAGCACAAAATGATGCTTTTTTGTTCTTCAATGTCTGATACCTGATCACTTTAACATCTCGTGATCACACAGGCTGGTGTGCTTCTTCCATGTGAGTTTGTTGCTTCTGAGTTAGGTGGCTGCTTGCTTACTTTCAAGCCTTTAAGACTCCAGACGCTATATCTTTTGATAGCCGGGCACCATCAGCTTTCTTCACCACACGTGCTTGTGCACACGTTTGTCTTTACTGCTCATGTCAGGCACTAAGTGAGCATCATCATAATAGAACAAAGTGTTCTTGTATCGAGGGGGTACTTGAGTGGAAGCCCAATGTCCATCTCCTACTTTAATACTAAACCTGTAAATATATGCACATAGATCTATTTCCCCGTCATATATAAATATGTTTACATATGTAAATGCCTCCTAGTTCTTTGCACTCTCTCTTTTTACTTTTGTCTTGTCCCACTTGTCCCACTATCATGCTCAGCCTTCATTTTCATTTCAGTAATTCTCAATAACATTGCTCTTGATCACTCCCTACCAGGCCTCCCAAACCCTCCTTGCCACTAGTTTTGAATCACCAATTATGAACCACTGATTTGGATCTCTTGTTCTCTTGTCCCTGGGTTGGTTAACACCACTTCCTTTCCCCCACCTTCCCCTCTCCCAGGTTCCTTGGAACTATCTGTTGCATTGTTTTCTTCTCCAGATTGTTTATCCAGCCTAGCTTATCTAGATTGACGTGTAGAGATAATATGCACATAAAAACAATACTGCACTAAAAAAAATGACACATAAAAACAATGACAGCAGCAATACAAAAAAAAAACAGTGACTTGCAAAAAAAAAAAGAAAGAAAGAAAAGCCTGTAAATAGTTCAAGTTCTGTTTGTTGACCTTTAGGCATGTTTTCCTGTCTAGTCTGATGGGATACCACACCCTGGGCGAGTCTATTTTTTATTTTCCCTTGGGTCTTACTTGCTCTGCTCCCCTTGCCGTTCTGTTGCACACCCTTAGTTGGTGTGGTGGGGTCAGCTCGGGCACAAATCCCACACTGTGCCTCCAGTGTTGCCCCCTGTATGGCTATGGGTCAGTGTGGGATGTAGTGGGGCCAGGCATATGGTCCTCTCTGGGCATTGGCTGCCCTGAGCGGGGCTATTTTCCTCAGGGTTTGGTGGGCCACGGTTTGCACCACTCCCCGTTTATTTGCTTCTGCTTTCTTCTAGGTATGGTAGGTCAGTTCCTTTCTCTCACCAGAAGGTCTAATGTTATTCTCTATGCACACCCTTCCATGGTGGTCAGGCTGGTTCTGATTGGGGCCGGCCCTATAGACCAGTCTTTTTATGGATTCCTCCACCTGTTACATTGCCCTCCTGGTTTGGTGCGTCATGGTGGGTTCTCTTTGCACATTCCAATTCTGTGGGGACACAACCAATCCTCCCCTCCTGGGTGGCTTAATGCCCTGTTCCCCCCATATCATCATCTCGGTTTCTCCCCACCGCCATTCTCCTTCCTCCTTCCCCTTTTCCCCTTCTTTATGTTGGACTCATATATTACCTCCCTGGGTTTTGTCTGACCTCCCCCTGACTAGCTGTGATGCCTCCTGTGATTTGCGAGATAAGTGTCTGTTCTTGTATTCCTTACCTCAGGGGACTCGTGTTATACCTGTCCTTTTGACATTGGCTTACCTCGCTTAACGTGATTCCTTCCAACTCTTCCTATGAAACGACGTGTTCCATGTGATCATCCATGCTTTGTGCTCCATAGTGTGTTTGTGCTAGAGTTTACTAATCCCATGGAAACTTAGGCTGTTTCCAAGTCTTCGTGATTGTGAATTGTGCCGCAATAAACATTGCATTGCAGATGACTGGTCATGTTTTATTTGTTACCTCCTCTGGGTATATGCCCAGTAGAAGGATGACTGGGTCATAAAGTAGATCAATTTCCATTGTCTTTAAGTATCTGCAGATTGCTTTCCACAGTGGCTGTGCATATCTACGTGACCCCCAGCAGTAGAGGAGGATTCCTATTTCACCACAACCCCTCCAACACTTGTTGCTCTCTGATTTTCTGATTTGAGCTAGCCTCAAGGCAGTAGGTGGTATCTCATGGTTGTTTTAATTTTCATTTCTCTTATGCCTAATGACAGGGACCAGTTTTTCATATGCTTGTTGGCCACATGGGTCTCCTCCCTAGTGAAAGTTCTTTTCAGTTCTTTTACCCACTTCCTTAGGTGTTGGGAGAGGTCAGAGGCTTACAGACATCCTCCCGATGGCAGTTAGTCACCAGAGTATATGGCAGGCCTCACTCCCTGCTACTGGGGACAATAAACTATTCCTCCCTGAGGCCTGCAACCAAGTGTTCTCACCCTACCTATAAGGATCTCTATCAGTTGAGTCAGGGAACAGGCCAAACTGACTGTGACATCAAAGTTAAGTTATCCGCCCATCTTATCACATGTATACCCCCAATCCCTCCTCTTACTATTGCATGTATGTTTCTAGACTACCCCCTCTCATTACTGTATTAACTATAGCACACCCCCTTTCTGTGACATTTGTACTCACCTGTAATTTGGGGGCTTGCATGTCCCTGGAGAATATAAAAAGCCTGGGCTAGCATTAAAGATCTCTCTCTCCCTCCACATGGACCATCAAGTGGGGCTGAGGTGAGCATGCTACCATGAATCATGTCTGACTCCATTTATTACAATACTTCTATCTCTCATGCTCTCTATAACTTTACTATGATCTTTACTTATCACTGTACAATTGCGCGTACTGTACCCGTAATGATGTGTTAGGACTGGCTTCCCCTGACACTTGGGGGTTCACTGTTTTCCTCTTTTTGCAGGCCATGAGGGTGTTAAAATTTTTAGTAATGAGCTCTTTGTCCAATGTGTCATTACTAAAAATCCTCTTCCAGTCTGTGGGTAGTCTTGTCACCCTCTTGGCCAAGTTTCGAGGCACACAGGGGTTTTATTCTTATTAAATCCCATTTGTTGATTTCCAGTTCACCTGTGTGTGTACCCTTCCCTATTGCAGTGAACCTATGAATTCCCTGGGTCAATGATCTTAGGTGTATCCCGATTCCCTCCTTGATGATCCTGATGGCTTGGGGTTTTACTTCTAGGTCTGTGATCCGCCTTGAGTTTATTTTGCATGGGGTGAGGTAAACGTCTTTTTTCATTTTTCTACATGTGGATATCCATTGTTTCCAGCACTACTTGTTATAAAGGGCCTCCCCTTCCCACTTGCAGGTTTTGGGACCCGTATTGAAGATCAGTTGTCTATATGCTGATGGTTTTATTCCTGGGCTTTGTATTCTTTTCCACTGGTGTGAGTCTCTGTCATTGTGCCAGTACCACACTGCTTTGATCACGGTAGCTGTGTAATATGTATTAAAATCAGTTAAGGCGAATCCTCCAACTTTGTCCTTCTAGAGTTCTCTTCTAATTCTGGGCTTCTTCCCTCTCCATATGAACTTGGTGATCAGTTTTTCCAATTCTTTGAAGAAGGTTGTTGGTATCTGAATCAGAATAGCATTGAGCTTGTATGACCGGCCGCATCTTTGCTATGTTGAGCCTTCCAATCCAATAGCATGGGATATTCTTCCATTTGTGAAGGTTGCTTTAGGTTTCCTGTAGTAGGATCCTATAAATTTCCTTGTATAGGTCTTTAGGATTTTTGTTAAATATATTCCTAGATATTTCAGTTTGTTCTTGGCTATTGTGAAGGGTGCTGCTTTCTTCATGCTTTCTTCCATGGTTCCGTCCGATGTGTATAGCAAACCTACCAACTTCTCTTTGTAGATATCATATCCAGCCACTCTTCCATATTCCTCTATTGCTGTAAGTACTCCCATGTGGAGCTTTTGGGGTTTTCAATATACAGTATCATCTTCAAATAGTGATGGTTTCACCTCCTTCACTGCCATTTGGATCCCTGTGATATCCTTCTGCTGTCTTATGTTGTTAGCTATAGCCTCCAGTAGAATATTGAATAGAAGTGGGGACAAGGGGTATCCTTGTCTTGTACCCTTTTTCAGTGGAATTGATTTTGTCTTTTCTGTATTAACTATGATGTTGCCTGTTGGCATTTCGTAGACAGCTTGTACCTGCTTGAGGAATTTACCTTCCATTCCTATCTTCGTGAGTATTTTAATTAGGAATGGATGTTGGGTGTTGTCAAATGCTTTTTCTGTATCGATGCATATTATCATATATTTTTAAATCATTTTTCTTCTTGATGTGGTGTATAATTTTGATGGATTTTTGGATGTTAAACCATCCCTGCATCCCTGGCATGAATCCTACCTAGTCAATGTAGATAATATGTTTTATATACTTTTATATTCTATTGGTCATTACTTTGTTAATGATTTTTACATCTATGTTCATTAGAGGTATTGGTCTGTAATTCTCTATACCTCTGGGGTCTTTGCCCTGTTTGAGTATCAAAGTTATGCTGGCTTCGTAGAATGAGTTTGCCATCCTTTTCTATGCTTTGGAAGACTTTGTGGGGAATCTGAGTCAATTCTTCCTTGAATTCTTGGTAGAATTCTGCTGTGAAGCCATCTGGCTCAGAGGCTATTTTTTTTTGGTAGCATCTTGATGACCCTCTATTTCTTTTGCAATAGGTTTTTTGACATTCTTGACCTCTGTGTGAGATAATGTAGGGATCGACTGTTATTTCAAGTGTCTATCCTTGTCTTCCTCTTTTCTGAATTCATTAGAATACAGACTTTCATAGTGTTTTTTGATTATCCTCTTAATCTCATTTGGGTCTGTTGTAATTACCCCTGTGTCATCCCTCATCCTGTCTATGGATGCTTGCCCTTTCCTATCCTTGGACAGATTCGCCAGTGGTCTGTCAATTCTGTTGATCCTTGCATAGAAACAGCTTTTAGTTGCATTTATCTTTTGCATTGTTCTTTTGTCTTTCCACTGGTTAACTATGCCCTTAATTTTATTATTTCTTTTCTTTTGCTATTGGAGGGGTCCTTCTGCTGACCCTATTCTACTTGTTGGAGTTTTGTGATAATATTATCTGTCATAAGTCTCTCTTCTTTTTTATATGTATTTAATGATATCAAGCTACCTCTGATAACTGCCTTCGCAGTATCCCATAAGTTTTGATATGTTGTATTCTCATTCTCATTACTTTCTAGACACTTCCTAATATCCTCTCTAATCTGGGCCTACCCATTCATGTCGCAGGAGATAATTGTTTATCTTTTTTATTGCTCTTGCTCTTCCAATTGATTGCCCTTGCTCTTCTGGATGTACTTTTATTAATGTCCAGCTTTATGACATGATGATCTAAGAAAGACGTCTGAATAATATCTATGTGTTTGAATTTACACGGACTTGACTTGTGTCCCAGCATGTAGTCTCTTCTTGAAAATGACCCATGTGACCTTGAGAAGAATGTGAATTATCTGTATTTGTATGGAAAGCGGTATAAATGTCAGGCCCAGTTTCCTAATTATATTTTTTAGCCATATAGCCTCTTTACTGAGCTTTTCCCCCAGTAATTTGTCTTTCCCTGATAGCAGTGTTCTAGTCACCTTTTATGATGGTTCAATCTGTGATTTATTTTTTCATCTTTTTAATAGTTTGATGAAATTTGTCACTCCAACGTGCGCATAAATATTCAATATGCTAACTGGTTCTTGGTTTACTGGGCCTTGAGGCATTATGTAGTTTCCCTTCTTGTCTCTTTTTATGGTTTGAACCTTGAGATCCATTTTGTCAAAGATTAAGATTGCCACCCATGCTTTTTTAAAGGTGTCATTTGCCTGGTGTACTTCTGCCAGCCTTTATTCTTAGTTTATTTTTGTCTGTGTGCTTAAGGTGTGTCTCTTGAAGGCACATCTTGATGAATTATGTTTTCTGAGCCAGTCCTCCAGCCTCCTTTCTTTCCGTGTATGAATTGAGTCCATTGGAATTCAGAGTTATTATTACAATCTGTGCATTCAATGTTCTTACGCCCTGTCTTGTGTTTTGGGTGTTTTCCTATCCTTTCATATCAGTGTAGAGATTTTCTATTTTGTCTTCTTTTCTCATTTAGGCCCTGTTGTCTTGGTAATTGTTGCTGGCATTTTGGCTTCTGGATATATGGTGTCTGCTTGTTTCTGGTGGAGGTTGAACCTCTGGCCACAATGAGTCAGCCAGTATCTTCTGCAGGGTCAGGTGTCTTGCAGCATATTCTTTTATTATTTCCTTGTCCTGGAAGACCCTTATTTTCCCATCTATCTTAATGGATAATTTGGCAGGGTAAAGGATTCTGGAGGAGGCATTTTTTCTTTCAGCTTTTAGAAGATGTTTCTCCACTCTCTCCTCTTCATAGTGTTTGCTGATATGTCTCAGCATATTCTTACCGGATATCCTTTGTAGGTGACTGCCTTCCTTTCTCTTGCTGTTCTTAAAATTTTCTCTTTTTCCTCAAAGGTGGATATTTTTACTGTTATATGTCTTAGTGAGTTCTTCTTGTGGTCTAGTCTAGTTGGTTTTGTTCAGCATCCTGTATGAGTGTCTCGTTCTCACACATTAAGGTGGGAAAGTTTTCTTCCAGAAATTCTTCCACTATCTTGGCTGTCGACTTCTGTGGTGTGTTCTGCTCCAGTAGACCAATTATATGAATATTATTCCTCTTCCTAGCATCTGTCATTGATATCTGGTTATTTTCTGCTTCTTTGATTTTCCTATTTGACGGTCTTTCCCACTTGCATATGTCTGTTTGTGGGTCTTCGAGATCACCGATACCGTTCTCTGCCTCCTCAAGCGCAATCGTAAATTCTGTAAGCTTGTGTTTGGCTTCTGCTACTTCATCCGTTAGCACCTGTGTTTCCCTTTGGTGTGTGGACTTCATCCCCTCTATTGTGGACTTCACCTCCTTTATCATTGTATCCTTATTCTGCATTGCTTCCTTCAGCTCCAGTATTACTCTGAGCAGACTTCTGAAGATTTTCTTCTGTGACAGATCTGTGTCTGATTCTTCTACGAGAGTCATTAACTCTGCTACTGTGTTTTGTCTCTGGATTTTTGTAGGGAATGATGTGGTCTGTTGATTTTTCCTCAATTTTTCATAGGCCCCATGTTTCTAGGACACCAAGGGCCCCTTAACTCCTTCCATGTGTTACTATTAAAGGTGCTTCTGGGGGCTACATATGACCTTCTATAGAGGTGGGTCAGACTCCTTTGTAGACAGAGTCCCTTGATGGTTCAGTGGCCAACAGTGGTGAGAAGTTTCAGTGACTGGAGTGGAGACTGGAGCCTAAATGTATGCTCCTAGGATCCTTTGACCTGGTCTGTCAGGGCACGATTAGTCTTTTTCTTGGTTAAAAAAAAATTTTTAATAGGGAAAATCATAATAGCAAAAAAGAAGAGAAAAAAGAAATAATAATGTAAAAGGTCAAAGAAAAAATAAAAGAAAAACAGATTATTTTCCCCCTTTTGCCTCCAATTTTTAAAGATGCCGAATTGAAGGCGTATGTTGGGGAGAGCTCACTGTCACCCGAATGGTGCTGATCAAGGGCTCCAAAGCCAGACTATGTGGGAATGAATGCTCTTCAGATCAAGCATGCTCTTCCCAAGGTCCCTGCAGGCCTGTTGTGTTTAGCCAGTAGGCAGAGGTTAGGCATCCAGGAAACGCACAACAGCAGCGAGCCAACCACACCAGCCTGAAAGGACTGGGGAAGCAAGAGGTGGTGTGGAAAATGCCAGACCAAGATGCCCACCTCCTCTGCCAGCAGGAACTGGGCTGGGGCCAGAAGGCATTTGGGGCCGCTGGTGCTGGGGATGCCTTGGGGTACTGCAGTTGCTTGGGCCATCTGGAGTGGATAGAAACAGCTCTGGCAGGAAACCCAAAGATTGTCATTAGCGTCCTTAGCAGGCAAGAATGCTTATCGTTCGGGCCGTGCTGTGAACCCCGCAGGGCTGCACAGGGCTCTGCAGTTGCATGGGCCAGGCCAGGAAAGGGCAGAAGTGGTTCTGGTGGGAAACACAGGGTAGTGGGGCCAGCCCGCTGCACTGTGGGAATGGGCTGGGGCAAGCAGGCTTAGCTCTTGGGGCTGCCAACACTGGGAACCCCTCAGGGCACCACAGTGGCATGGGCCAGCCTGAAGTGGCTCTGTGGGTAGAAGCTGGATGGACTTGGCAGCGGGTGCATGTTGGTGGAGAGTGCCCACCGTCATGCAGCCTCCCAGGCAGGGAGCAGTAGCGAAGCTGACAGGAGCAGGCAGGCAGACCATGGTGCTGGTGGCGAGGTCCCAGGCAACAATGGGGGCGGATTTTCCCTAGTGCAAGTTACCAAGCCAGCTACTGGTAGATTTCAGGTCAGTTACTGGGCCCAGGCAGATTTCTGCCACGTGGGGAGAGGGGAACTGGGAGAAAGGGAAATTTCTCTCTTAGTGGGGTCCCATGTGTGGGCAGCTGTTGTAGGGAGTCCCACCATAGCTTTGCGTGTCTGCGCGGGGCAACCAAGCAGCTCCTGGTGTGGAGGCCCGGCCTGGGTGTGGAGTGAGTCAATCACTGCTCACACCAGTGGTGGGGGTGCACTGGGGTCACTCAGCCTGATGAGCCGAGATTTCCCAAGAATCGATCCCAGATCACTGAGTCTATGGCTCAGGACAGATGTGTGGAGTGGGGGTGGGGGAGCTGATCCAGGGGCATCTCTCACCAGAATCCTTCCACTCGACTACCAGGACACTTAACCCACCATGTCCAAAAGAGCCTTCGGTATGTGTGGCTCACCTGGTTGCCATCTTGACCCCTCCTCCATTTCACTCTTCTAATGTAGTCTTCTGATGTGCATAAGTGGTGTAATTTCATTTATGTCCAGATTGGGAATCTTTATTCTAGCTAGTGGACTTTGGGAGGATTCAAACTCTCTGAAATTCCCCAAGGCACAAAATGATATTCTGGTAGGTTTATAAGAGCAAAAACCATAGTCAGTTTGGCAATCAGTAGGGGTTGAGGATATTACAAAGTATAAACAAAGAAAGGTTGAGGCTTCCACATTCCATTCAGCAAGCAGTTTATAGAAACTAAGATAAGCATTAATGTTCTTAAGTTTGTGAGGTAGGGTGGAATGGGGTATGAGACAAAGGGCACATTCTGAGAAAAGGAGGATATTGACTTTTGGGTAATAATACACTGTGAAGGAGCAAACCTGAGTGTGGAAGTGAAAGAGGTCACATATTTTAGTGATTAAAGAGACCTGGACATCATTTTTACTAAATTCGAAAATGGGGGCACACGAGTCAAGCTTAAGTCCTTACAACACTGCACTCTGAACCAAATGGTGATTCACCCAGAAGGCCTTGGAAGTCAGGCTTATTGAATTAGTTTTCAAAGGTCTCAGCCTTCAAAATAGAAATGCAGTTCTGCTCTGTGCAGAATGGGACACAGTGCATCAGAATCAACCCCCATGGAATCTAAAACAGTACTACATTGGTTTGGTTTTGTTTAAGTGCTATGAGCATAAAGAAACCCTGGATGCACAGTGGGTAGGGCGTTGACCACCTGAAATCCAGCTTCTAGCAAGGATGATTAAAGGGTGTGCCTCCAAATAATTTACATTCCAGACCCTACAAGGCTCCTATGACTTAGAATTGACTTGGTGACTGTGTGTAGGGCCTAATTGTATGATTTGAGTCAAAGTTTCTTCTCATTTTGTGGACCTGGTTTAACAGCCCCCAATCAGAAAATATTGCACAGGAAATGAAAGTTTTTTTTCCCTCAAAGCTTTAACCACTATGTGGAGAAAAATAGAGACAGCACACAAATTGTCAAAGTCATTCCCTCTGTCCTGGGTTTCTGGGACATTTTCAGGATGTGAATTTTCACAGTGTTTTCTACATAGTCATAGGTGGATGGCAGTGTCCTCAGACTGCAGTGTGATAATCTGAAGATATTCTGTGCTGACTGCAATGACTATGGAGAAGACACTTCCTTCTGTAAAGTCCTCAGGGAGATGCATTGATACAGTGACTGCAGTACTAGTCTTAAACATAGCAGATACTGTTTTGCAGATGCTGTGTACTTGTTAGGTGTCCTGTAGTCAGTTCTGATTCACTGTGAATCTGCAAACAATAGTCATAAACACTGCTTGGAGTTAGATTTGGTCAGTCATACTCAAGGTGCACTAAAAACCCCAATATTCTGAAATGTGGAAATCATGGTAGAAAATATGATTCCAAGGAAAACATAATCTAATTTCATGCAGTTGTGCTGTTAATTGATAAACAAGAATAAAATTTTCAGATTAAAATTCTAACTACTTTGTTGTTTTGTTTTCTGACTCTATGACTAAGAGATGGCATGGAGGAGATGGTTCCATTCCAGATCTTATCTAGTGCCTGATTGAAAAGCTCAACAGATGAATGGAGCCTTTTCTTCCAAGATGGCTTTGTCTTAAGTCTGGCCAGCTGGCCTGGTTGTAAGCTAGGAATGCATACAGGGCTGAGGATCAGGACCTTGTTCTAGCACCTGGATCTCTCCTTTTGACTGCCCTTCCTCCCAACATGGTGCCTGCGTGTGTCCTGAAAATCATGAGTTAAATAAAATGAAAGCTACATTAAAATTTATTGATTTTCACTTATGTTTAAATTAAAATATGAAATTGTTTAAATTAATATGGTCTCTAAGAGCTGACAAATTAGAAATACTTTGGGTATTTATATACAATCAACCCCACAAGGGAAAGTGTAGAGTTTCCTCAGGAATAAGTACCTCCCCTTGCTTCAAGCACAGGAGCACACTATTCCAAGGGCCCCAAATGTGTCCTCTGAAACCAGTCACTTCTTCTGTCCTGATTCCCAGTCAGTGGCTTAGGATGGTAGCAGGATTTAGGCCACCAGTTTTTCAGACCCACTTGCCAGCTCTGATGAGCAATTGTGGCTTGAGGATACCACTGTGCTCTCGCTGGTCTACCCTGGACTGAGCACATTTCAGGGAACCCCTACCCATCCTATATCTTCTCCTCCTCATAGCAGTTCCTGGGGACAGGGTTGCATCAGAGCTGACAGGTCCTTCAGCTTTGCCTTGTTCCCTCTGCATGATGTGCCTCCATGGGTGGTCTTCTGCTCTTTGGGAACAGAAGGGCATTTCCTCATATTACAATGAAATGTTTCTAATTCAGTGTTTGATACAGACCCACACATCTAGAGAGATCCTCAAGGGAAACGGTAAGATAGAGAGGAAGCCCCAGACACTGACAGGAAGTCAACTTTTAACTCCTCTCTGTTTGGTCTGCTGGAACTGAGCCCTGGGTCCGAGGGTCCTCAGCAATCATTGAAGTCCAGTGTCCCACTGTAGGGAGATTTGTGTATAAACATTTAATGATTCCCTTCATGGTGTCTCTTTTATGGTGATACAAGGTTATGTCTTTAACTTTGAGCCTGACTATTTGAATGTAGGGAATGTTCTTGTCATTGTCTCTGGGGACTGCCAATCAGCCACCCGCTGAGCTTATGTAGGGTGTAGTACCAACATTAGTACTAGTAATTGAGACCCACTGCAGGCCCTCCCCTGGAGCTGGCTGATGCAGTCCATTCATAACTGCTGGTAAATGCAGAGACATTGTCTAGTTAGCCTCGGGTCTCCCCCCAGACTCTACCAGCTACTCTTTACCCTAGACATCTGCAAACACAAAGACATCCTGTTCAGGAAACTATCACAGATATCCACTGTTTCTCTTGTTCATCATCTTTTCTTCCTTTTTATAATTGCCACCAGGGAACCTTAGGTCAGCAGACTCCATTGGGACTTGTGCATATCATATCTGCTCAGTGAATGGGGAGACCTGGGCAGCCCATGGCTGTGCACTCTCATTTCTAGAGTTTAAGGGTTAGGCTAGGCTGCTTTTCATCAG
Source organism: Tenrec ecaudatus (assembly GCF_050624435.1). Lineage (NCBI taxonomy): Eukaryota > Metazoa > Chordata > Mammalia > Afrosoricida > Tenrecidae > Tenrec > Tenrec ecaudatus. Next base: position 106,382,507 of record NC_134544.1, read on the forward strand.
CAGACGAATGTGCTCTTTGGGAGATGCTTTCATTAGAAAGATATCTGAGGGGAAGATATGAGTGTCCTGGGGCAAATAGCTGGTAATTATAGTGTTTGGAAAAATATGATATCTGATTATACGAGTTTACTGCACTGATTAATCCACATAGACACCAAGTGGAACAGAGGGAACAATATTTTCCCCGGTAATACAGCTCCTGTCATCCGTAAGATATAATTGCCTAAGTGTAAAAGTGAATGACACCAAAACAGGATGTTATGGTCACAGGTGGTAAACTACTGTAGCTTGGGGAAAAGATGTGGGGGGGGGGGCGGGAGGGAAAAGAGAAAAAGAAGTTCTATCCTGGACAGGGTCAGAAATTTCTCTCCTGGGCCCATAATTCCCCCGAGGGAGAGACATGGATACTTTTAAGGTCCCAAGCCAGTCTTTGGTTCAGAGTGCTCCCTTAAAAATGATGCAAAGTCAGAAGATTAGATTAATCACCACTCCCTTTAACAAAGCCACATCACAGAATTAACAGTCATCAAATATAATAACCCTGAATGCACCTGAGAGTGCTGGAAAGGCAAGTGGAGTTTTGGGGATTTTTTATATTTGTTTCTGGAGAGTGCAAAGCCAAGCAAAAGAAGCAAAGAAAAAACTTCAACCCTGATACCCACGGATTGAACCTCTAATAACATTCCCTCCTCTGAATTTGGCTTTACCATTTGAAATCCTTGCATCATACTCTGAAGCCCACGACTCTGGGTTAGCAGTCATCTGCGCCTCCATTCCAGGATATTCCAGCTTTAAGTTCAATGGAATATTTCCGTTCCTTTAATAACAGCAAAGTAAGTGATACTATTAAATTGAGCTGAGCTAGAGTCATGTAACATTGCCTGGGGCATCATATGAAATGATTACCTAATCTGAGAATAGGTCTCAGACTCTGTGTTGGTGTTTATGCTGTTATTGGCTTATGCATTATTTGCCCTTTTGAGATGGACTGCTTTGACTCAGCATAATGTTCTTTAGGTCTACCTGTGTAGTGATGAGCTTTGTTGGTGTTACACTATTTCCTACACATATATAGTATCCGATTCTGTGTATGTACCAAAGTTGCTTTATCCAATCTTCTATTCATTGGTTTTTGGTTATGGCCAATTTCTTGATATTTTGAAGAGTACTTTGATGAACATGGGCATTCATATGTCTATCTTTAATTTGTGATCTTAATATACCCACTGAAAGCTTTGCTGGAATACATGCAGTTTATTATCCCATTTGTTTGTGGTATCACCATATCACTTTACAGAGTAGTTGGACAGAACTACCAGCAGCAGTGTCTGGGAATTCCAATCTCTCTGCTTCTTCTCTGGTACATTTATTTCTGTTTTTCTTTCCTTCTTTTCATGGGCTACCATTTTCAGTGTAAAATTATATAGCTACAATTTTTTTATATCTGCATCTTCTGTATGGCTTATGATCAGGAACATTTTCTATGGTTGCTGCAAGCCAAGTGCTCACTCGATCAGGAACATTTTTAATGTACCTATTTCACATTTAGATGCCTATTTTGATTAACAGTCTAGGTATAATTTTTACTGCTTTTATTGTTGAGTTATTTGGATTTTCTTATTATTAAAGTCTTGCATCATTCTATATATTTTAGAGGTATATAATTGCCCCTGTGTCATTGGTCATGATTGTTTTCCAGTCCAGGAAATAATTGTTAATTCTCTTATTGAATTATTTTGATGTACATATGGGTTTTATTATACAAAGAATTAGTCAGTTATTTTGCTTCTCTTGTGTGGACTTCCTCTGCTGTGTTTGAAACGTGTATGCCCTGTATTTGGGCCCTTAAGTATGTAACTATTTTCCCATTGGTGATCTTTATGGGTCTGTACATGGAGGTAGGTCTTTGATCTATCTTGAATTCAGTTTTGTATATGAGAAGTCAAATGGGTCCTGTGTAATTCTTCTGTAGATTTAGATCCAATTTTGCCATCACCATTTGTTGTAGAGAATGGTTTCTTCCCATTTAATTTTTGGCACTTTCTTGAATATCAGTTGCCTACAGGTGGTTGACTTCATTTGTGAGTTGTCTCTGCCCCTCGCCCCAGCCACCACCACACACACACACTGGTCAGTGTACCTATGATTTGACCAGTCTTATGCTGTTTTGCCTAATGTGGCTGTATAATAGGTTTTGAGATTGGGTAGTGTGTGTTCTCCTACTTTGTTGCTCTTTTGATCTTTCTTGCTTATCCTGGGTCTCTTCTCCCTTCATATGAAGTTAGTAATTAGTGTTAACATTTGATTATGGGATGAAGTTATTATTTGGATCAGTATTGAATGGTATTTAAAATTTGTGTTGGGTAATATTGATATTTACATAACGAGCCTTCCTATCATGAGCGAGGGACAGTCTTCCATTTGTTTAGATCTCCTTTGGTTTCTTGTTGTTAGGTGCCATTGAGTTGAGTTCTGTCTTAACGTGACCCTCTGAACAACAGTGTGTATTGCTGCTCAGTCTTGTCCCCACCCCTGTCCTTGATAAACGATTTAATCAATTATTGTCTCTGTGTGCCCAGCACTTCTAGACAATAATAATTATATAAAGATAAAAATAAAATGTAAGAAATAAAAGTCTACTCATAATATGTTTAAAACAGAAAAGGAATTACTCTCATAGAAAAATAAAAAGATATTTAACCCTAGAGAAAATTCAGGTTGAGTCAAGAGGGAAATCAAGTGACCTTGTACCATATTTTTCCATGATTAAATCCACTATAATCAAGTTTACAATAGTATATGTCTGAGACTAACACTGAAAGAATTTCTTCAGGGATAATAAATTAAATTAAGGAAAATTTAACATTGTTTATTATTTTAATTGTCTTTAAAGATAACTAATATTTAAAACAATAACAAATTTGTATACTTATCTATTATATTCAAGTGATTTTGTTTAAAAAGGGACAGAAGATAGGGAAGGAAGAATTGGAAATATGTTATTAAATTATCCTTATGCTCAATGGAAGGAATGTATTATTGTCTAAACATAAAATAAGATTATTAAAAATTCATGTTATAAAACAGGATAGATTTGTAAAAGTTCATGCAAGAATAATTTACTAATTCAATTAATGTAAATAATATTTATAAAATACTAATTCAAAGCAAGAAGTAGAGCAAAAACAATCCAATAAATAGAAAACTACTAGTAAAAATGTACCTACTAGTAATGTGTTCAGTTTTAATACAAAATGTTCAATGTGGTATAAATTTAAGTCTGAGTACTGATTTGAGTTGGAGACATTTCCTTTGAGGCAAATACCTATCATTCCCACGTGAGAACAATGTATGGCTGTTGTAGGATAGGGGCCCACCTGGGTAAAGTTCAATCTGGTGTGAGGGGAGAGAGTAAATTTGGCACACAGTATAAGATTTTTTTTTTCCTCTTAAGAAATTCTCTTGAGGGTGGGGGGAGTGGGAAGGGAGGGGAAAAAAGAGGACTTGATGCAAAGGGCGTAAGTGGAGAGCAAATGCTTTGAAAATGATTAGGGCAAAGAATGTACAGATGTGCTTTACACAATTGATGTATGTTTGGATTGTGATAAGAGTTGTATGAATCCCTAATAAAATGTCAAAGAAAAAAAAAGAAAGAAATTCTCTCAACCACAGAGCTGATGAGAATCTTCGTTTATTGAGAGGAAAGGGTCACATGTCATGTAGGTAAAAGGTATAAGAACAGTCACCCTGAAACACGCTGATGCCACCGAGTCAATTCCAACTCATAGTGACCCAATAAAATGGAGTAGAACTACTCCACAGTGCTTTAGAGACTTCAGATATTTATGGAAGCAGACAGCCTAATCGCTTTCCTGCAAAGTGGCTGGGGGGTTTAAACTAACAACCTTGCCATTAGCGGCTGAACACTTAAGCCATTGCATCACCATGGATACTAAGAATTTTTTAGTCATTGGAAAATTCTCATCTGTATAGAGAAAATATCACTTCCTCCTTATAGGACTGCAATAGTGATCAATGAAAGCCACAAAGAAAACACAAACAAAAAAGTGCCCTTGGGGACAAATGACAACAAGGGAAACAGAAGAACAACCAGAAGATAATATTGCTGCACATATATCTGAAAGTATAAATTAAATAAGAAAAAATAAAAAGTAAAACAACCTATCACTTCCTCACACACAAGCCTCAGAAAACCAAAAACTCAAACCAGACACCAATGATTAAGGTATGTTGGTGAGGATATGATAACATGTTAAATGTCTTTGTCATTAGGGAATTGTAAAGTTGAACAGTGAGATACCATATTTTTGAAATGAATGAATCAAGCAACATTAAAGGGCAACCTAATAATGCCTTATGTTGTTAAGTGTTTTAATAGTTGTTTAAAGGACATAAACACAGAGAGTTGTTCTCTAAAATCTGGTCAGGAATATGCACCACTTGTTTTAGTTTTGTGTTTTAATGCACTATGGTCTTAAATAAATGCTTATATCAGTTTGATGATTTCCAAAGTATCTGATAAGGAGGGACACTATAAAATGCTCAAGAGAATGGTAGACAAAGAACGACTAACCATTGTGAACATATATTCCCTGAATGAGAGACCCGCTGAATATGTCAACCAAACACGCTTAAAGATGAAAAAAGAAATCACAGCCTCAAAAATTATATTCAACACACCACTCACTGAGAAAAATCATAGGGAAAGAAACTCAACAATGAGGCTAGAGATCTAAACACTACAATTAGACAATTTGACCCGATAGATATTTACAGAGCTATTAATCCAAATTCACATTCTTCTCAAGCTCACATTAGCACATATTCAAAGACAGACCATATGTTGGGGTGTAAGGTGAATCTACATTAATTTAAGCACATTGATATACAGATATCTCTCTGGCCACTGTGCCATAAGGCTAGAAATCGACAAAACGAAGACAAAGAAAACAAGAGCAAACAATTGGAGTATGAATAACTCTACTGCAAAAGGAATGTGTAATGGCACGGATCAGAGATGAAATTAGGAAATTTCTAAAAACCAACGAGAATGAGCACACGATGTACCAAAACTTATGGGCCACAAGGAAGGCACTTATCAGAGGAAGTTTCATAGTGATACATGCACACATGAGAAAGGAGTAGAGACTCATGATTGATAAGCTTGCACAACATTTACAACAACTAGAGCAGAGTCAGCAGGACAATCCTACTAATAGAAAAAGAAAGGAAATTATAAAAATCAGGGCTGAGATTCAGGAGAGGGAAAATAAGAAAACTATGGGGAAAATATTGCTGCTAAAAGTTGGTTCTTTGAAAGGATAAACAGAATTGACAGTCCACTGGCAAACCTAACCAAAGAAAGGAGGGAACAAATTTAATAGCAAGAATAAGGGATCACAGAGGGGACAATACAACAGATCCTAATGAAACAAAAAAGGATAACTACACAGTACTATGAAGGGTTGTACTGCAATGAATTGAACAATTTGGAAGACATGGACAAATTCTTGGAAAATCAATCATTCCCTAAACTATCCTCAATGGACATAAAAAGTCTCAACAGACCCATAGCAATAGAAGAAATAAACAAGGTTATCAAGGGATTACCAACAAAAAAATCTCCTGGACCAGATGACTTCACTGGAGAATTCTACAAAGCATTTGGGGAAGAGCTAACACCAATACTACACAAACTCTTCCAGATTATAGAAAAAGACAGCAAAGTACCAAACTCCCTCTATGAAGCTAGTATACCAAAACCAGGCAAGGATCCCACAAGAATTGAGAACTACAGACTGGTATCCCTAATGAGCATCGATGCAAACATCCTTAACAAAGTACTAGCCAACAGAATACAAAAGTATATAAAACAAATAATTCACTATGACCAAGTGGGATGGTTCAACATTTGAAAGACCACTATTATTATTCATCACACTGACATGAAAAAGTATAAGAACCTCATGATAATATCGATAGATGCAGAAAAAAACATTCGACAACATCTAACACCAATTCCTGTTTGTGACACTTGAGAAGATAGGAATGGAAGATAGGAATTCCTCAAGACAATACAAGCTTTATATGAAAAACCAACACTCAACGTGGTAGTCAATTGAGAAAAGACTAACACAATCCAACTGAAAAAGGGGACCAGACAAGGATGCCCCTTGTCCCCATTCTTATTTAATATCGTTCTGCAGGTTTTGGTTAATAGCATAAGGCAAAGAAGAGACATCAAAGGTATTCTTCTGGGGAAGGAAGAGGTGAAACTCATTATTTTCAGATGATATGATTTTATATGCAGAAATTCCCAAGAGGTCCACAAGGGGAGTACTGGAAGCAATAGAGGAGTTTGGCAGAGTGACAGGATACAAGATCAACAAACACAAGTTCACCGGATTGTTATACACATTGGATAAGGCCACAGAAGAAGAGATCCAAAAAGTGGTACCCTTCACAATAGCCAGATACAAATGGAAATATCTAGTGATATACCTGACTAAAAGAACAAAAGATCTATATGGGGAAAACTACAGAACACTATTACAAGAAACCAAGAGTGACCTCAACAAATGGAAGAATATCCCTTGTTTGTGGATTGGAAGACTCAATATAGTCAAAAATGTCAGTTCTGCCAAAGGCACTATATAAGTTTAATGCCATCCCGATACAATTACCCTCATCTTTCTTCAAAGAAATGGAAAAACTGATTACTAACTTCATATGAAGAGGGAAGAAGCCGAGAATTAGCAGAAAACTCATCAAGAAGAAGGACACAGTGGGAGGGCTTGCTTTACCTGACTTTAGCACATTCTATACAGCCACAGTTGTCAAAACCACATGGTGTTGGTACAATGACACATACTCAGATCAATGGAAAAGAACTGAAAACCCAGAAATAAAATCAACAGCATACAGACAACTTATCTTGGATAAGGGCCCCAAAAATATCAAATCGGAAGCAGATGCCCTCTTTAACAAGTGGTGCCAGAAAAAATGGATATTTACTTGCAGAAAGATGAAGCAAGACCCTTATCTCACTCCATGCACAAGAATAAGCTCAAGGTGGATCTCAGACCTTGAAGTTAAACCCCAAACTATTAGGGCCATCAATGAGGGATTTGGGACCAACTTGAGAATTTGGCACAGGGAATACATAGGCTATTAGAAATGGGGAAGGACACAAACACAGAGGATGCACAAATTGACAAATGGGATACACTGAAGATAAAACACCTGTGTACATCGAAAGAATTCACCAAGAGCGTAATAAGAGAGTCCACGGACTGGGAAAACATCTTAAACAATGACACATCAGACAAAGGCCTTATTACTAAAATCTATAATACTGTGCTAGCTTCCCCCTCCAAAAAAAAATCAAACACTAATTACCCACTTCAGAGGTGGGCAAAGGACTTGAACAGAATTTTCACAGGGACAGAAATCTGAATGGCCAACAAACATGTGAGAAAATGTTCCCGATCTTTAGCCATAAGGGAAATGCAAATTAAAACAACAATGAGGTACCATCTAACACCCTCAAAGGTAGCCCAATTAAAAAAAATCAGAAAGCAACAAGTGTTGGAGGGACTGTGGAGCGACAGAAACTCTCATCCACTGCTGGTGGACCTGTAAGGATGTACAGCCCCTATGGAAATCGATTTGGCCATATCTAAATAGATGGAAATCAAGCTACCATATGACCCAGCAATCCCCCTACTGGGCATATACCCAGAAGAGACAAGAAACAAACCAAGGCCAGACACAATGTTCATTGTGGCACCGTTCACAATTGCAAAGAGTTGGAAACAACCCAAATTTCCATTAACTGATGATTGGATTAAAAAACTGTGAATACAAAGGAATACTATGCATTGCTAAAAAGCAGTGATGGGCGTATGAAGCACAACACTGCATGGGAAGTACTGGAGGAAATAATGCTAAGCCAACTAAGTCAAGCACAAAAGGACAAGTACCACATGAGTCTGCTGAGGTAAGCTTTAAAAAAAATTTTTTTAAGGGACATAGGGAAAAAGCTACTGTATACAAACATTCCTGGGGTGAGGACCAGGTAATATGGCAGAGACCAGACCAAATACAGGGATGCACATGACAGACACCTAAAAAATAACTGGGCAAAAGGAAAAAAGAGTAATAAAAAGAAATGGGTAGCGGGGGCACAGGGCACTAACCCACCCAATGGGAGGGTATTGTTTAAATCTCCACAGGGAAAGAGGAACCACACTTCAACCCAGTGCTCCAAGATTTGATTGTCACATGTCGGCGTTGGAGTAGGGAACCAGTGGAGAAGTCTGGGGATCCAGCCCCAATCTCAACTACTAAGTGAACACCTAACCCTCTCACCAGAACAATTTATTTCAAAGGTCGGCATTGAATCTGCAGCTTTCGGAGTCGGACATATTTAATCAGAGCACAGGGGAGCAGATGAAGTGGGAGGAGGAGAGAGTGGAGCACATCTGGCCTCACATCTGGCGTGAGGACGATGTTCCCAATTAGAACAGCCAGTCCACAGAAAGGACCACATGGCCAGTCCCACTATGACACATGATGCCCCTCAGTGACCCATAGCCCTACAGGGGACATCACCGGAGACACAGTGTGGGAATTGCACCTGATCTGATCCCACCACACCTAGGCAAAATACTAAGGTGGTGCAACAGAGCAGCAAGGGAATGGAACAATGAGGTCCCCAGGGAATGCTGAAGGTGGACTTTGGGGCCAGGACATGGTGTCCCAGCAGACTGGACTGGAAAACAGTCCTAAAGGCTAACAGACGATCCTTGGACTAACTACAAGCTTTTCTTTCTTATACTTTGTTGTTGTTTTTTGTCATTGTTGTGTTGTTATTTTGTTGTATATTGTTGCTTGGTTTTGCTCTGTCTTGTTTTTGTGCATGTTATTATCTTCTCAGGTCTGTCTAAATAAGATAGGCTGGTCGAACAATCTCGAGGAGAAAAAAATGGGACCGACAGTTCCGGGGGGACATGGGAGAGGGGAAGGTGGGGGGGAAGGTAGTAGTGTTAACAAAGCCAGGGACAAGGGAACAACAAGTGAGCCAAATCATTGTGTGGGAGGCCTGGTAGGGTATGATCAAGGGTAATGTAACCAAGAGGAATTGCTGAAGCCCTGGTGGGGACTGAGCATGATGGTGGGACAGGAGGAAAATCAAAGGAAATAGAGGAATGAGCTGGGAGGCAAAGGGCATTTATAGAGGCCTAGATAAAAACATGTACATATGCATATATATTTATATATGAGGATGCAGAAATAGATCTATGTGCATATATTTATAGGTTTAGTATTAAGGTGGAGGAAGGACCTTGGTCCCCAACTCAAGTACTCCCTCAATGCAGGAATACTTTCTTCTATTACATTGGCATTCTATGATGCTCACCTTACCAACACAACCGCTGAAGAAAAAGCGGGTGAATAAGCAAATGTGGTGAAGAAAGCTAATGGTGCCTGACTATCAAAAGATATAGCGTCTGGGGTCGTAAAGGCTTGAAGGTAAATAAGCAGCCATCTAGTGCAGAAGCAACAAAGTCCACATGGAAGAAGCACACCAGCCTGTGTGATCACAAGGTGCGAAGGGGTCAGTTATCAGGCATCAAAGAACAAAAAAATCATACCATTGTGCGCTCACCTCCATGATATGATCACTGAAAACAAGTAGGTGCATAAGCAAATGTGGCGAAGAAAGCTGATGGTGCTCGGCTATCAAAAGAAATAGCGTCTGGGTTCTTAAAGGCTTAAAGGTAAACAAGCGGCCTTCTAGCTCAGAATCAACAAAGCCCACATGGAAGAAGTACACCAGCGTGTTCGATCACGAGGTGTCGAAGGGATCAGGTATCAGGCATCATCAGAACAAAAAATCTTACCATAGTGACTAAGGGCGGGGGGGGGGAGTGTGGAGTGGAGGCCCAAAGCCCATTTGTAGGCTACTGGAGATCCCCTTACAGAAGGGTTTCGGGGAGGAGACTCAGGGTGTGATGTAGCAATGATGAAAAATACAACTTTCCTCTAGTTCCTAAATGCTTCCTCCTCACCCCACTATCATGATCCCAATTCTACCTTGCAAGTCTGGCTAGACCAGAAGATGTACTGTGGTACAGATAGGAACCAGAAACACAGGGGATCCAGGGTGGATGATCCATTCAGGACCAGTGGTGTGAGTGGTGATACTGGGAGTGTAGAGGGAGAGAGTGGGTTGGAAAGTTGGAACTGATTACAGGGATCTACATGTGACCTCCTCCCTGGGTGACGGACAACAGAAAAGTGGTGAAGGGAGACATCGGATAGGGAAATTCATGACAAAATAATAATTTATAAATTATCAAGGGTTCATGAGCGAGTGTGGAGGGAGGGGAAAGAATGAGGACCTGATGCCAGGGCCTTAAGTGGAGAGCAAATGTTATGAGAATGATGAGGACAATGAATTTACATATGTGCTTTACACAATTGATGTGTGTATTGATTGTGATAAGAGTTGTATGAGTCCCTAATAAGACGATTTGAAAAAAAAGAATGTGTCAACTTGTTTTTAAGGGCCTGTGGCATTTTGTGGGCTTGAGGCATTTTGTGACCCCATCAGTAATATTTCAATGTACATTCTGAAGGAAGAGCAGAGACTCCTTTCAGGAGGAACACTAAATACGTTTTTGGTAAGTGATAGTGAGACAGAGCATTTGGTAGCTGTTAACTGCACAAGGAACCGCATACATATTGAGGTGATGAAATTATTTCTAGAAATCTTAACTAGAACTATGATCAATGTATTGTGACTCGTCAATGGCACCACTAGCAGCCTGGTCTGAAACAAGGACACATAAGGTTTTCCATGTAAAGGATATGGCTATGACTCCTTGAAACCACAATTCCTGAGGACATTTGTATCTGATCCAGTGGGTCTCATAGTACTTAGGCCTGTAGCTCTCAGTTTCCTAACATGTTTGAAGTAGCTTTACTCTCTAGGTACCAGGGAAAGTCTATGTGGCCTTGTCCAATTGGCACTTATCAATAGTGGATAATTAGGGTCAAACTTTTCAGATACAACAGTGCGTACTCAGAAGTCTTGACCTTAAAGACCCTGGTTTTATTTTGTTGGGTCTCAACTTGGCCCCAAATTGTTATCCACTTATCTCTTGAATCTGTGCCTTAGCTCTGTAAATGAGAAGTGTGACATTTCATCTACTGGAATCTCCCCATATTAAACCTGTGAAATATTTTAGTCCTTTCTCCTGAAGAACAAATCACCTATCCTCTCCCCACCCCCGCAAACCTTCCCTCTATTTTATTCAATAAAACATACTATTGACAGCATTCACTGCGTCAATCCATCTTTTCCAGGGTCTTTGTTTATGGCCCTCTCCTTAACCAAGCGTAAGATCCCTCTCCAAGGACAGGTCTGCTCTGAAGCATGACCAAAGGAAGAGTGTGACCGCAGTCCCCCACTACCACAAATTATGCAGTCGCGTTTCCCACATTTGGGAAAATCGCAGGGGTCAGCACATCCGGAGTGCAATGGATAAGCCTCGCCCTGGGAAAATCACCTTCGTGATCATGATCTCTCCCCTGCCAGCCAAGACCCACCTGAGATCTGCAATGGTGTCCCTTGCTCCACAACCTCTTCTAAATCAAGCCTGAATCTCTGAGAGTTTCCTGTTAATGTATTTGCATTTGATGTCAGTGATTTTTAAAATAATTTTCACCTTCTGTTGGATAACCTTTCTTTGGAATGAGTGCAAACATGGCTCTTTTCCAGTCAGTTGGATGAGTCACTGTCTTCCAAACTTCTTGGCATAGATGCGTGCTTCAGCAGCTTGTGGAAACACTCCACATGGTACTGCACTGATGTACTGCTGCGACCCTCACTGGGGCTTCACTTTCCTGTCGGTTTGTCATCCTGTGGCGCCTTGTGTGTTGTTGTGATGCTGGAAGCTATGCCACTGGTATTTCAAGTACCAGCAAAGTAAACAAGGGAACAGGTTTCAACAGAGCTTCCAGACTGCAAACAAGGAGTAAGTTTTCCCTTTCATATAAATTAGCCAAGGGAAACATATGGATAGCTATGAAACCGTGTGCGATACTGAAATCTGCATGCATAGAACAAGAGCATTGTCAAAGATAGTGCCGAGAGACGAGCCCCTCAGGCTGGAAGACACTCAAAACACGACTGAGGAAGAAGTGCCTTCTCAAAGCACTGTGGACCATAATGCTGTCGATCGATAAAGCCTGAGGGAGGAAAGCCTTCAGAATCCTCATTTGCTGATGGGGCAGGATTCAAAATGAGAAGAAACCACTGAAAATATCATTTAGTCATTGAAACTTGGAGTGTACAGAGTATGGACCTAAGACAATTAGAAGTCATCAAAAACGAAATAGTGTACATAAAGGCAGATACCTAGGCATTAATGAACTACAATAGTCTGTATTGGCCATTTTGAATCAGAAAATCATACAGTTTAATTATGCCAGGAATTACAAAGTCAAGAGGAATGGCATTGCATTAATTATTAAAAATGGTATTTCAAATTTTATCTTGAAGAACAATGCTGTCTGTGATAGGATAATGTCTATCCAGATATAAGAAACTCCAATCAATACAACTTCCATTAAAATTTATGCATCAATTACTAAATTTACTGATGCAGAAAATGAAGAATTCTGCCAATGTGTGCAGTCTGAAATCACACATGCAATCAAGATACTTTGATAATTGTTGACAATTGGAAAGAAAAAGGAAGAGTAATTGGAAAATATGATCTTGGTGATAGAAATGTAGCTGGAAATCACACGACAGAACTTTGCAAGATCAACAACTTCTTCATTGCAAATACCTTTTGCCAACAACACAAAAGGCGACTATAACATGACCTTCTCCAGATGGAATGCACAGACTGACTCCATCTGTGAGAAGAGACAATGGACATGCTCACTATCAGCAGCTAAAACCAGGCCCATGTTGACTGTGGGACAGGCCTTATAAGTAAATTCAGGTTGAAACGGAATCAAATGAAAACAAGTCCAGGAGAGCCAAAGTACAACCTTTGAGTCTATCCCACTTGAACCTCAAAAACATCTGAAGACCAGACTTGATGCATTGAACACTAATTACAGGAAATCTGATGACTGGGATAATATCTAGAATATCATGTATTGAGAGGCAAGCAATAAAGTAAGGGGTTATTATAAAAGACAATAAAGAAAAAGAAAAAAAATACTATTGACATATTATGTTCTAGCCTCCTAACTACAGTACATGATCATCTGTGGATTTATTTTTATGGTTTTATTCATTCGAAACAATTTAATAGTGTTATAGGCATGTAATCCACATATCACACAGTTCAGTAGTTCAATCATAATAAGAGTTGTACACTCATTGCCCAATCAAATTATTTTTGAACGTTCACTCCTGCCTCCATGGTTAAAGCACTTTTAAAATGAGTTGTGTAATCATCATCAGTTCTAAAGAGTGCTCCCTCCCCATCCCACGTGCATCATTTGCTCCCTCAAACCTACTCTCCCTAACTCCCGCCCTAACCTCTCCATCCCCTATAAACCCTTGCAGTAGTTCTTATGTTTGTGCTCCTATTCCTTCTGTTCTTAGCAACCTGGAAAACAAACAGAAGCAGTATAAAGAGAAAAAATTCAATTGCAAGGATAATATAATATTACAGAGATAAAAATACAAATAGTTGGAAAGAAAGAAAAGACCGGCGTGAATTGGTATGATTTCTGTAAGAACTCCCAATAAAATGCTTTCAGGGGGAAATTGTCACACATCTGAGTGTGAGTTTGAGCCCCTGTCCTAACAACCAATTTTTCAAAAAGACATAAGAAAGTGTCCATTTGGGATGGTATCTGTATTTGAAATGAATTCACCTCTTTGTGATGTTTGGCTTAGGATCTGTAAGTAATAGTGACTTTATTAGATAGAAACCAGGCTACTGCCAACAACATGTTGGGTCAAATTGGGGCCAACCTGTTGCTCAAAGTTTACATTTGGAAATCCACAAGGGTTGCAGCGACCAGGAGCACAGGAAGGAGGATGGTGGGGGATGGAAGAAAGACAGGAGACCTGATACAAGAAGCTGAGGCAGGTGGAGCCTTTTCCCTGATGAGGAAGGAGGCTTCCCAGCAACTGCAGCACATTAATTTATACGGGCAAGGCATAAGGAATTTCATGGCTAGTCGAGGGGAGTCGCAAGCTGGGAAGAAGGAGCATAGCTGATTTGCAGGTCATCCTGCTTCAGCGATGTTACAGGGAACAAGGGGGGAACTGTCAACTGTCCCTTAGGTGAAGGACACGACACTTGTTGCATCCGCTCCTTGAGCTGTCAGCACCCTTCCATGGGGCCCTGCCTCAGCTGAAGGAAGTGATGATCCTGCCCCACTAGTCCAAGAAGTAGACAGTTTTCCCCCCCAAGAGTTTGCCTCCAGCTTCTCGCAGCCTTCACCAGTTGCATCTCACACTGGACACCTGCAAACATAGGGACATTCCAGTCAGCAAAACCCTCACACACATCCACTGTCTCTCCACCATGCACATTCATGCTTGCTTTTTCTCTGTAAAATCACTTTTTAACATAGTAACAAGGAAAACCCGGATCAGCACTCAAAGGTGACTTGTGTTCAGTCCTGATAATTGAATTTGGACACCTGGGAATTCCAGAGTTGAGGCACTTCTCCCAGGGCTGGGTTGTTTTATCAGCAGAAGGAAGGGTTGACACCAGTAAGTGAAGTGCATGACTGCTGAGAAGGTCATCACAAGAGCAGATAAGAATGTGCTAAGTATCATAGGGAGTCTTAGGCGTGTTGTTTATGATGAGTGGGGCTGCTAATTACAAAGTCAGCAGTTTGAACCACCAGTGGTTCATTGGGAGGAAGATGAGGCTTTCCACTCCCACTGAGATTTGCAACTTAACACTCCTACAGGGGAAGTGCTACTCTGGCCCCTTGTGTCTTTGAGAGGAAATGACTCAATGGCAGTGATGCTTTTTGGATGTGCTTTTGGAAGGACACTGCATTCTGGGTAAAGTAAGGTATGTATAATTTTACTATACTAAATGGAGAGAACACATCACTTTATTGCATTTTTGAATAAATACACAAATGTGGGTAGAGGCACCATTACCATTTTAACTTTATAGGTGTAAAACTACAAATGGAAAAAAAAAAACTACAAATGGAATTCTTAAAATTTCAGCTGTGTATCCCGCAGAGACTCACCTCATGCTCTTTGTCCATGTTCTTTGAGCTCTTAGGGGGAAAAAACAAAGAATTTGAGGTAGGCTACTTCAATGCTATAGTGTGAAATTTGTAAGATTTTCCTATGAAACTATCAGAGGACAACTCTTCATACCTAAAAGAATAGGTGAGCACAATGTCCCAATGGGGAACAGTTCCTCAGTTCTTCTATCCACACATGTGCCCATCATTGCAGGTTTCCATTGTGTTCAGAGTTCATAATGTGTTCCATGTTCTGTTTCCTTAGTTTAAAAAAAGTCTTTGAAGATTAACAATTTGATAACAAAATTTACTCATCATAAGCTTCTGAGTTAACTTTTATGTCTTTAATTTAACTGACCCCACAGATAGATTATACAGCCCCCGTTAGCCATAATTATTAGTATTTTTACCCACACTTGTGCCTCTGGTCTTGGGTCACAAGCCAGTTTTGTGATAAGACAGACTTTAACCTACTTTGTCGTTTATGCTTCTTGCTTCTGCTGTCATATGGTTATTTCTCATTAAATAAAAATTTTAAATCACACTCTTATACTTACTTAAAAATGACTTTATTGTTCATGCTTAGATCTTTGGATATTTTTAGTTGTATGCCTGTGTGTGGCGGGTGGGGGACATGATCTGATACACGGATTCATTCTTCTGCACGTGGAAATCTAATTCTTTTTTTAGGGGGGGGTTTAAATTTTTATTTCAAAAGCTTGGATAGCTTCAATATCCAGGTCGTGGCAAAATCAGGACACGTGTAAAATACCTTACAATACATTAGATTCCCAAAAAGGTACCAAAAAGTACAGTAAAATTAACACTTCCGTTAACAGGAAATGTATGACACAAATAATATAAAATTAAAAGGTGAAAAAAGGTGACACTGGTTTCCTAAGATACAAGTTTACTCTTTACCGACCAGGGCCTGCAGGCCCAGGATACAGAGCAGCAGCAGGGCGCACACCCACCCCTCGGGTTTGGGGGAACCTGGTGTTAAATTAGGCCCACGATGCTGCTCGGCCTCTGATACACCACACGCTGCTAACACAACTAGCTCTGGAAATAGTAAACAGGAGAGTGATTTCCAGGGGGAAAATTTTAAATAAGATGCACATGGGACAGGCCATAGAAAGTTTGCCAAGTTAAATTTGGTACATAATTGTGTTCACTGATATCCAAACAGAGTGGCGCGGTCAGCTGTCGTGCCTGCCACGGCCTCAGTATGGCTTGTAGTTATTCTGGTGGCCACCGCGTCGCTGGCTCTTCCCGTAATTTGTACTACCCTGACTGTAGTCGTAGCCGTAGCCGTAATAGCCATAGGGCGAGTAGTCGTAGCCGCCATAGCCGGGCCCGTAGCCCTGCTGGTAGCCGTAGCCCTGGTTCCAGTAGTTGCCGTAGCCCTGATTCCAACTCTGACTCTGACCTCCACTTCCACCACCACCACCACTGCCTCGGTTCCCTCGGTTGTGGTTTCCACGGCCCCCAGGGCCGTACTGCTGCTGCTGGTAGACCTCTTTGGGCTGGGCCACCTGGATTTCACACTTGCTTCCACTGACAGTGTGAAACTTTTTCTCCAGAACCTTCTTCACAGGTTCCTCTTCTTTATAGGTGATAAAAACAAAGCCTCGTCTTTTGTTAGACTTTGGATCCATGGGAAGCTCAATGGCCTCAATCTCTCCAAATTCGCCAAAGTACTCCCTAATCTTCTCCTCAGTGGCCTCAGGATTCAGACCCCCAACGAAGATTTTCTTCACCGGATCCTTTTTCATGGCCATGGCCTTTTTAGGGTCAATAACCCGACCATCCAGCCGGTGCTCCTTCTGGTCTAGTACCTTCTCCACGCTGGTTGCATCTTTGAAGAGGATGAACCCAAATCCTCTTGACCGTCCAGTGTTAGGATCCATTTTTATTGAACAGTCAACGACCTCTCCAAATTTGGTAAAATAGTCTTTCAGATCCTTTTTGCTGGTATCCCAGCTCAAGCCACCAACAAACATTTTTCCCGCGTCCTCCTCGTTCTTGCTGGCGTTGATCTGGTCTCCCTCGGCGCCATTCTGATTGCCGGCCGGGGTGGCGGCGGTCGCCGTGGTGGCTACAGTCGCGGTCGCCGTCGTGGTCGTGGTCGCGGTGCCGGACCCGGCCGGCGACTCGCCCTCTGGGGCGGCCTCGTGCCCGTTTTCCGTGGCGCCGGTCGTCTCCATTGGCTGCTCGTCACCCGTTTCCGACATAGCTCGGCCGGTGCGCTGCGGCTCAGCTTCCCTCCGGCCCGCGTAGTTCCGCCGCCTTGGAAATCTAATTCTTACAGAATCATTTATTTAATGGTTACTTCACTTAAGAGGATTTAATACTTTTTTTAATTAATTTTAACAATTTATTAGGGGCTCATACAATTCTTATCACAGTTCATACATATACATACATCAATTGTATAAAGCACATCTGTACAGTCTTTGCCCTAATCATTTTTTCTCCTCTTTTCTTTTTTTACATTTTATTAGGGATTAATACTCTTATATAAAATAAGTTTACCTCAGTTGTATAAGCATATAATTTTTACTTTAAAATTTACTCCATTGGTCTATGTGGAGTCCCTCTGTGAAGGATTACACTCTATTCTGCTCACCATATAACAGGTGATTCACACTCACCCAGAGATACCTGAGAGTAAGGTCTAGTGAATCATTTCCCAAAGATGCCTGGAAAGTAAGAGGAGGAGGGACTGCATTTGTCTAAATGGTGAGATTCTGTTTTGCAGGAAACTGTGGATGATAGTTGAGTCCCCAATTGTATTCATTTGTATATCACATTTATTATGTATTTATTGGACATAGTTTTCCTGATTAATAGCCATACAGGTAAACTGAATAAGGAGTGGTATGTATTCTGAATGTTAAACATTAAACAATTTAACACTTTGCGAATGTAAAAAACTATAATATATTCTTAATTTAGGTAATTACTTGACTAAACAGCATTAATCTAAACATTCTGCACCACACTTCATCAGAGATGTTGTTGGGTGCTTTGGTGTCAGCTTTGATCATCATGGTTCTATGTACATCAGAAAAAAAACATAAACTGCCACATCTTGGACTGTCCCCACTTATTCCTAGAGAACAATTTTGTAGCCACTCTCTGTATATCTAATTAAGCATTTTCCCCTATTTTGCTGACACTCTGTCAAGCAGGATGTCCTTCTCTAGGAACTGGATTCTCTGATCGCAGGTTCAAAATATGTGGGAAGTCCCACTATTCTCAATTCTAAAGAGCATTCTGAGATGTTAGTCTGCAATTTCTTCCTCTTGTGGCAAATTTGCTATTTTTAAAATTAAAGTTTCCTTCCATTGAATGTTTGCTTCATTATGCTCCAAAGAGTAATCTCAAAAATGACACCTCCAACCAGACGGGTCATTCCAGTTCCCCTGTTTCCTATGTTAGAGATCTCTCTCTGCCTGGAACACTTGTGTCTGCATAAACCGAGACAATGAGTAGCAAGCATCACTAATGACATGTCACAAGTTCAGCCCCAGGTGTCCCCACAGTAATTATCTCAGACATAGAAAATCAGCCAGTCACTACTCACATTGCAGAGGGAGCAAAGCAGTCAGACACCTGACCCTTCAACAAGTTTTGATGAACAGATAAATGATAATAACCATGATAATCTGTATGCCAAGAAGGAAAATTGATCATATGGGATGCCAATGAAGGGTCGGGGTCACTTTTAATATTTGGACTACAAACAGAGAATGCTAGTTTCTCCTATTAAGCCTGCAGTGAGGAGAAATTTAGAGAAAAACTGTCCGGGGGATGCTGAGAGCTAAGAGAGGAAGTGCTCATTCTAACACGTCTGTGCTCAGTGGGTCCTGTGTGCCCCCTGCTGTCCATGTCTCCCCTGCAGGGGAGGTTTGTGTCTGAGCTCACACTGACATCCCCTCACTGTGCTCCTTGCACAGTAATCCATGGCCGTGTCCTGAGTGTTTATGGAGTTCAACTGCAGGAAGAACTGATTCCTAGTGTGTCTCTGGCTTTGGAAGGATGGGTTATAACTTGTACTACTCCATAGCATATCGCTCACATCCACTGCAGTCCCTTTTTTGAGGTCTGGCAGATCCAGTTCCAGCAGGAAATTCTGGTGATGGAGAAAACTGAGACAGTGCAGGTGAGGGACTGCTTCTGGGAGGGCTTCACCAGTCTTGTTCTCGACTGCTGAGGCTGCACTCCTGTAAATAAAGATAATTGGTCTCTGTCAATCACTTGCAGTTACAACCATCCCTGTAGACCCAGGTCAGATATCTGAATCTCCCACCTTAGGGAACTGTCACTTGGCACAGGAGAACACAGAGCAAAAGCATCTTTAGACCACAGCTCTGCTTTGCCAAGAGACCTAGAGTTCTGCTGAGAACTGACAACTTTCAGTGCCCAAAAGCGAAATTTTAACTTAGTGCCTGAAAAATTATTTGCATGTGAGTTTTAAAAGTTTGGCGTTGAAAAAGTAAGACCAAAAAAATCTATCCAATTTGAACTGTGGTCCTGAAGAAGACAGTTGAAAGTACCTGGGATTGCTCAAAGGACAAACTAACTTGGAGTGAAGTGAAGGGGTATGGAAAGAAGAAGGCCTTCAAGGAACTGGACTGACAGTGTCTACAACAATGGGCTGAAGCATGGGAGCAATTTTAAAGAAAGCACAGGACCGTGCTGTGCTTTGTTCTGTTGTGTACAGTTCCCTATGGGGTTGTAACCAACTGGATGGCAGGTAACAACAACAAATGGGTGATGGTTGTGGTTGAGTCATTTGGATGACAGAAAGCATACTGGCTGGGAAGTAGGTTGACCATAATGCAGAGCCATGTGTAAGCAGAATGGTCACAAATGTGATACCGTGTCTGTAAACTTTATTGTTTAGGATGTGACCCCGTGATTGCAGGAAGGTAGTGAGTCAAGTGGCAGTACAGTGGAGAGGTCTAACTAGAAGATCTTCCAGGTCAGTTAGTAACAGAGAATCTGATGGCAGGGATTCTGGCACCTGAGCTACCCAATGTAGATATCAGGAAAGGGCTGAGAAACCTGCTATCGACTGCCTGTGAGCTAGGTCACATAGCAGTAGAGAGGTTGCTAGTGCAGAGACCGAATGCAGAACTTCTGTACTGACCTGGAGTTAGACCAGTGAGCAGCAGAGAGACCCCACTGGTAGAGAACTGTCCAATGCTCTGATCAAGAATTGTATCAACAGGGAATATTTTTGTTCCAAGGTTTATCTGCTTCGAAAGCTCCCCTGGTTAGCCAACTACATACAATTTGTATCTTGTTACTTTCAAATTTTTATTTTTCTTTAAAAAAATACCTTTTTGGGGGGCTCTTACATCTCTTATCACAATCCATATGTTCCTCACATGTGTCAAGCACATTTGCACATATGCCACCATCATCATTTTCAAAGTATTCTTTTCCCACTCGAGCCCCTGATTTCAAATTAAGTTTCATCCCAATGTATAACCTGTTTTCAACCTCCAATTAACTACATACCTGTGAGTGTGGTGTGAGTCTGTGCAGCTAGTGGATGGATTTGTCAAACCCAGCTGAGCAGGGAGTGAAGCACAGAGAATTGATGGGTTTAGAAATGGTGAAGGAGTTGGAGAACGGTAGTGTATATCTGACCTCCAGCTTATAGTACTCACCTTTATGCTGATTGCAAATCTATTCCACTGTGAATTATTCAAATAATTAAACTACACCATAAACGCGTATCTCCCCACAGGTTATTAAACATTCCTTAAATTTTTATGAGTTTTTAATTCATAAATAAATTAGCAATAACATGATGGCACTACTTTGTGACGATTCAAAAAACAAACCTTAAAATTTACAATCCAGTTTTTTATTTATATTGATCACATTTCATGTGTTAGCTAGACATGTGTTACCACCCTACCAAATTGAACATCAGAGATAATGACCAAGACTTCCTGTTTTATAGCTATGACTGTATAATGAGAAATGTAAAGTATAGTGTGTACATATATGTACATATATATGTTGAAAAAATATATGAAAGTCAGTGAAAACATCATTTAAATGATCCCAAACAATAAAATTCCAAAACTAGTTGATATTTCACAGCAGAAAAAATATATATGTATTTGAAAGTGAGTGACTAACCTCATGAACCAGAGTGGAGTGATGGATTGCTTTTATATGGCCTTTCTGTCCACTGCTTTGTCCTTCCCAACCAAAGAATGGGTAAGGCCCTGCAAATAAGGTGTATGAAATTAGAACAAGTGGGACACACACACTCACTCACTCACTCACTCACTCACTCACTCACTCACTCACTCACTCACTCACTCACTCACTCACTCTTTCCTCTTGTACAGCAAGTATCTAAGCATGGCGCCCTCCACCAAGTCTGTGAAGGGCGGGGCCGGAAGTGCGTGTCGCCAGCATCTGGCGTGTATTTCGGCCTTTGGCGGCCGCCATAGTCACGCACAGCGTCCCCGTCGCGCCGGGAGCTGCGGCGGGAGTTTGAGGAGGATCCTGCGCACCGGCGGCGCGGCGAAGCCTTTGGGAAGTAGTGTAAGTTGTCGGGACGACGGTGAGTGAGGAGAACAAGTGCGTGTCTGCCTCTGAAACAGGGCGAGCGACGCGCGGACGTGCGGCGTCAGGACCCGGGCTCCTGAGGGCGAGGCGGGGCAGAGGAGCTGGGGGGGGGGGCAGCAGGCTGGAGCCATGCTTTCTGGGGTCCGACGGGGAGAGCGCCCACACACAATCACCCGGGGTGCCCTGCCCGTCAGGGCCAGAGGGCTTTGCGCCTCTCCCTGAATGACAGAATTCACTGGATGGACAACCGTTTATAATTGTATTAGAGCTTCTTCAGTTCTGAGCCCTCCAATTTGCAAAAAGTGGTGGCCTAAGTGGTTACAGATTGGGCTGCTAACTGCAAGGTCAGCAGTTCGGAATTACAAGTCACACCTGGACAGAAAAGCAGGGTTTCTACCCTTGTAAAGAGTTACACTTTCGGGAACCCACCTGGGGCAGTTCCAACTTCTCCTAAAGGGGCGCTGTAATCGGAATCCACTCGATAGCAGTGAGTGGGGTTTTAGGTTTGGGTTACTGACGACAGTGATACCTCAGTGTCCATTTGCTGCGTCCCCACTTTGATTAAGCCGCCATTAAATTCTCTCTGATCATTAACCAATGATACAGAGCATCTCCCCCTCCGGGAGAATGCATGAGAAAGTAGATTGCCTGCACTCTTTTGCAGCCAGCCCTCTCCATGGGCCTGCCTAGGTGTATGCTTGATGGAGGTCACCTTACTGAGGACAGAACAAGGAGCATTGTCATGAGTCTTGCCTTGATTGCTTGTGTATGAAGGTCCTGGACCAGTCTTGTAAGCTCTTCTATTGAATAAGGTGCACGTCCTAATTATGGTCCCTTTCCTGCTGCTGAAGTCCCACCTGTACCTGTGATGTATTGATCTGCCACCAGTCATGATCTGGGACATGCCTTTTGTTCTCTGCCCTGTTACCCAGGGCCCAGGCTGTGAATACTCAGTTGTTATTTTGACCTCGTGCTAATGGTCTCACTTATCCATACGGTGTGTGTTTGTCTTTTGTTTTCTCTTAAAGTTCAATAAATGTTCTCCTTAAGTTATATTTGGCATAGGGGTAACTTTTGTACCCTAACACACAATTTGGATCCTAAATGACTCAAGATACAGTTCTACTTTGGGACAGCATCTTGACAGCCATACCTGCAGCTAAAGTCAGGCCCTGCAGCCCTTTGGCTTCTGTCCTGAATGGGCAAGTGTTTCAAAGGTCTTTTAGTTCTGCAGATAAGTGCCCACTCTGTCCCTTAGCCTCATGGAACTCTGTGTAGGTTGGCAGATCTGGTTCCCCAGATAAATACTCAGATGTATACAACTTCATGTATTAACCTCCTGCCCAGAGGCACTCAGCTCTCTTGTTCTGTGGCCTGGGAATTGCACTGCTCTGTCTCAGTCTCTTGGTTCTGCTGCCACCATGTCTGTGTTGCTGCTTCTCCCCATCACTTCTTCTCTTGTGGCACAGCTCTCTGTCTTCTACATTGAAGAGTTTCAGTGCAAGAATCTGGGATCCAAAGGCCCCTACTCCTGGCTCGCTCTCTCTTTTTTTTTTTTTGGATGGTAGTGAGATCCCAATTTGTGTCTCAGAAATGTCTCAGTTAAACCTAACAGGATGTCCAGTGTGACTCAGCTCCAGGTTAGGTTGTCAGGCAGCTTATTTGCATAACTCCAAGTCTCAAGGGTACCAATCTATTGTTTGGCAATTTTCACAATTCTCTTAAACCAAAAAACCAAACTCACTGCCATCAAGTTAACACTGACTCATAGCAAACCTATATGACAGGGTACAACTGCCCCATGTGGGTTTCCAAGAGTGTGACTCTTTAGTGGACTAGAAAGCCATGTCACTCGTGAAAGGAGAAAGCCCCATCTTTCTTTCTAGGAGAAATTGGTGGTTTCCAACTGCTGACCTTGCTGTTAGAAGCCCAACAGTAACCACTATGCCACCAGATCTCCTTTTCCTCATTCACATTGTCGAACGACACACCCACCTAAACATTTGGAAGGAGTTATGCGGCCATCGCTAGAAAGGCGTACAGGCAAACTAAGTGCATTGGGTTATTGTAAATAATGCTACATTAAAAATGTTATTTGTCTTGGAGTTCAAAAGTGCACTCACTATGGGGGATGTATACTTCTTACTTCATATATACATATTTAAATTTCAAACTAATAGGTGATATATGTGTTTAATATGGAGCTGTGGTTTTGACAAGTGGTAAGTGTTGGACTGCTAACCCATTAGCTGCCTGTCGTGGCTCTGTAGTCTTGGAAACACTGTAGAACCGTTCTCCTTTGTCCTATCGGGTGCTTATATGTGTAACTCTACTTGATGGTGATTTTTAAAGTGTTTCTAAAGTGATTGTACAATTTACAGTTCCTCCAGCAAAATAATCTTCAGTTTATAATAGTTCGTTATATAGCTCATTTCAAAATTTCCAGATGCTTTAATTAACATAATCATCATAAAGGTTCATTGATTTGTCATTCTCCTTGAGAGTCACACAGTAAGGAATTAATTCTCTGTGTGCTTTGAGGTAGTGGTCCAGATTTATTGTTTCTTCTTTTTGACATGTATATTTGATTATCCAATCCCTATTTATTGTAAAGTCATCTTTTACTCAGATCTGAAAATTATGAGTTTTCACTTTTATTGCTCATGGTATTAACATGTTTTCTGTCACTCAATAAGGAGACCGTTAACAGTATTGGGGACTGTGTTAAGAAGATGGACAGGAACCCTTACAGCATCTGGAACTAAATTTCTCGCATTGTAGCAGCTTGCAGATTTTCACCAACCAGCAGCTTAGAGGAAGAAGGAAGAAGTGCCTGGTTTGGGTATTATTATTTCTGGGATGTCCTCATGAGAGACTGAAATTTGTGAGCATCATTGGAGCTGATAGAGTTAAGACAAACATAGAGCATCCCAGTTGCTGGCCGTGTTATAAGGACCAAAGAAAATGACCAAGGCTCAGGTAATTCTGCTGCATTTTCTTCTTTTTTGTATTTCCTACTGGAAGTGCAGAAGCCTGTTAATACTGATTTGGTTCCTTGGAAAGTGGAAATTTGAAATAGCAGAAGTTAGAGATAAACTTTGACTCTGACTTCAACATTGAGATGGAGAAGATTAAGAATATGTTGATCACAGGAATAACACTAAACTACTGACATTGAACATAATACATCACTAAGGATTCTTTGGATGATATTAGCTTTCAACTAATAATTCATTATTCTATGGCCAACCCATGAGAATCATTCAAATTTAACACTATGCTCAGTTTTTAAGGAGAAATAAGATCACTTCTTTAGGAGAGTCCATTATTCCATGGGTTTTTTGTCTGAGTAAGTTTCCGTAATGTTTCTTTCTGAAGGTGGTGTTGAATAATCTCCCAAACTGCAGCATTCTCATTAATGCATCTGAAATGGGCCTTGTAGCAATACTAATTTAAAAATGGTTGACGGCTTCTCACTTCTTCTAATTATAGATGTAGGAGAGAGAACCAACCATCAGCATTAGCCCTGATTCATATGAGGCAGAACTTAAACATAAATCTACCCTCCAATGGTTTTCCAGTTCTGACAGCAGTTATTTTTACACAGTTCTCTCCTTCTCAGATCATTCATTTTTTTTCAGTGGCCACATAGAAATTATAGTCCAGAATCACAGGTACAAGTTTTATTAAGTAACAAAATATAACTTGCTAACAGAATCAATAGGCTACACATTGGGATTCATATTAAGGAAACATGTAGGCAGATTTGCTCTTCTTCAGAGCAGGCTTGTTCTCTCTGTCCCTCTCAGACATTGTGCCTTCTGAATAGAAGCTCATTTCTTGGTTCCATCTTTTTCAATTCATCTATATCAGCTCCTTAGTGATACTGTCCTCTTGATCTTGCCGGCCTGTTCCACGATCTTGGCTGGAAAGCTCTGTGTGGACCTGTCACTGTGTCTCCTTTGCCCTGGTCGTCATCTTCATTGGACAGCTCTTGATGCAAGAATCTTACAGTTCATTTTGCAGGACCAGCAGTAGACCTTCACTATGAGGTAGAGCTTCAGGATGTCCATGATCTGCCCTGCGGTATCTCACAAAAGTAAACAGCCATCAAGTCAATAACTCTTCAAGATGTGGAAGCTGGTGAGTCCCAAGTCCATAGGTCAGGTATCACTCTGGAGCAGTGGTTCTCAACCTTTCTAATGCCGCACCTTTTAATACAGTTCCTAACGTTGTGACCCCCAATCATAAAATTATTTTCGTTCCTAATTTGTAGTAATTTTGCTACTGTTAGGAATCACAATGTAAGCAGGATGTGTTTTCATTGTTACAAATTGACCATAATTAAAACATAGTGAGTAATCAGAAAACAATATGTAATTATATATTGTGAAATATTTCTTTCTAATGACAAAAAAATGAAATTTTGTTTTGAAGCATGTATAGCATGGGTAATAGTCTTCACGCCCGGTACTTGAATGTGGGCGTATCTGCATGTGGGTGGACTTCCTGCATACAGATAGAGGAGCGGTATCTTGGTTCCTAAGACCATTGGAAATATGTCTTTTCTGATGATCTTAGGCAAGCCCTGTGAAAGTGTCATTCGACCCCCAAAGGGGTTGAGACCCATAGATTGAGAACCGCTGGTCTGAAGGGTTCTCCTCATTGATGTGTTTGCAAAGGCTGATGAACCAGATCACCAGGACAGTAGTCCACAAGGTGAAGTTGTTGAATCTGGTCACATAATAGGTTGCAGGGGCTGAGGAACCCAATTGGGAAGGTCAGACAGCACGCTGTTGGCTCATGGAGTGGAGCAAGCTCTCAAGTAAGTTCACACAGGTGGCTCAGAGTTGTCATTCAAAGAAATGGCTCATGAATTTCTGGAAGCTGCAAATCCCTAATCCGTGGGTTCATTCTGGACTGTGTGGCTGCAGGGGCTAACAAAACCAAATCAACCGTTCAGATGACAGGCTAATTTCTCTCTGTCTCTTCTCAAACCATGCCTGCAGGCAGTTCTCTCTCTCCCTCTTGATATGATGGCTTCTTGGGTCAACCTAGCACCTTCCCTGCCTAGGCAAGGTTGGGAGGGCTCCAGAGGTCCACCCAACAGAACTACGAGGGCCCCTTGGAGAGCATGTGGTGAAAGATGGCAGGTTCAAGAGGACCTTGCAATTAAAGTAAAGGTAATTCTGTCCAAAGGTGGCTGAGGAGAATTTGTCCTAAGGTTGTCCAGAGGAGCTTGTCCTAAAGTGGCCATTAAGAGCTTAGAAAGTTGTTCTGCACTCAGGAAGGGAGATAATATCTGTGAACATTCTGATCTTGGTTCTGAGTTATAGCTTCTTGTTCCTGATCCTGAGTTGTACCTTGTTCATTAATAGACCGCTTTGATCTATTGAGTGTTGGGTGACCACAGCAACAGATTATCAAACCCAGAAGTGAGACAGAGTGGTGTGGAAGGACTGACTTGTTTTAGAGTTGACAAAAAATGTTGGAGAGTTGAGGTATGTTTGACCTCCCCGATCTGCACTGTTCCTGATACTTCTTGTCACTGAAGGTACCGAGCCTCTTATAATGGTGATGCCGGTAGAAACCCTAATTCCATTTTATAACAAATAGGTGTTTATCTACTTTGTGTGAGTGTAAAGCTGAGCTATTTCTAGAACATTCAGATAATGTTACTGGACCTCAAAATTCTAATTTTATGAGTGGGTGCATTATTTTCGGGCACTAGGGTCCCCAACACTCCAAAAGTGATCCTCAGGAGTGACATTGCAATTGTGGCAAATATTTAAAGACAGAGAGCAGACAGCCGGACACAGGGGCTCTCTTCCCATGTCAGGACTGAGAGAGTGAATATATTTTCCAATGGGGATATATAATGGAGCTTACACATCTTTCCATAAGGCGTTCATGTCATGCAGGTAGCATGTACATAGTTAATGGGTCATATCATAAGCGGGTAAAATTATAAACAAGCAAGATGCTGAGTTACCATCTTGACCTAGTGTTAGTTGACTTCAAACCGGCCCTGTGCCCTCCCCAGGCATTTGCTACATTTATGTTGGGCTGGCTCTAGAACCTGATTGCTCTGACCTCCAGATAACTTTCAGGCACAGTGAAGTAGCCAGGCACAGAAATGATTCCTCTACTATGGGATCTCCTTTAAGTCTGCTCCTTAATGGAGAGCTAGCTATTGTGGGGGCCACATTATTTGACCTGGAGAATGCGTATTTGAAAACATTTATTTCTCAGAACACTGGAGCTCTTTCTGAAAATAGGGCTAGTTTTCTGGGCCGATGGTCGCGAATGAAGAAATAAGGTCAGATATTTTCTACCCTGTCCTTGGTTAATGGCACATTATGGAATGAACTACCACTGTAGTTTTTATTACTGTTTTGTTTTCTTTACTGTAAGAGTTTTTTTTAATTTTCAAATGGAAAATACTTCATTTAGTAGACTCCTCTTACTACAGGAACCACTGACATTCAACGATGTGGCTGTAAAGTTCACCCGGGAGGAATGGCAGCTCCTGAACCCTGCTCAGAAGACCCTATATCAGGATGTGATGTTGGAGAACTATCGCAACCTGGTTTCCATTGGTGAGGAGAATTCTCAAGTCATTGACCTCGTCACTGGCTTTTCCTGTCTTATGTGTTAAAAACTTTGCGGTGTTTGTGGTATTCTCAAAGAGGTCGATTCTCATTGCATTGTCTCATCCTAGGTTAGTGGGTTAGGTCTTTTACCCTTGAGAGAACACTATTTACTTTGTTCCTTTGAACATTATTTTCCTAGAAATACAAAATTCTACAGGCTTTACAAACGTTACGTTAATGTTGGTGTCTAAGAGTCTGTAATTTCTCATAAACAGGTTATCTAGTTGTCACCCCAGAAGCTTTCTCTCAGTTGGAACAAGAGAACTGTGTTTGGTAGTAGAAGCAAGCTATAGTGGAATTTTTTCAGATGCATGGTCAAAATACCTTAAGGGGAGTTGGCTGGGGTAGTTGATTCAACAAGGAGAAGGCCTCATATCTATGATACGTGTCCGAAATTGCATAAAAGTGTGTGCTACTTTGAATGTGAGAGTTCACTTGTCCTAGATGTTGAGGGAAGTGCACCTGTAGCTCTTATGAGATGAGATTTCTATTTTCTTGTTTTACACTATTATATGTTTGCTGCCATAATTTTCTTTAACATTCTGAAATATTCCCTTCTTTTATGTTTCCACTTTACTATGAAAATCTATCTTGCAAGCCTCTCTCCAAACAGATAACTCTTAATTTATAACTGTCCTCTGAATTCAGCACATTCATCCCCTACTGAATAAGAGTGGATTGCCATTTGTATTGTGCAGCACCATCTTGGATCTTGAGCCCCCACCATAAGCAGGTCTCCTTTGGGCTTCCTTAGCTTCCCCCCTCGGAGTTTCTCTAAAGGTTTTGGTGTCCATTTTCGTGTTTGTTGTCCTGTTCCTTTAAAGTTTTCTTCATGCAGGTGACATAAGTTATTCTGTTTTCTTAGAGAGATGGCCAAATTCTTTCTCTGTTGGAATTCTTTAACAGACATGTTTCTCCATATTTTACTCCTTTTGGTGAAACACATTTATGACTTCTGTTATTTTTAGGTATCTAAAATCATCTTCCTAGCAAGAAAATTGTTATCAGCTTAGAACATACTTTAGCACTGTACCTTCAATATTTTTTTACCTGGAAGATTTTTATTTGAAGTTGTCTGTTCCTCCAATCAGCATCTTATATTCTTGCTTTCTTCATTACGCACATGTCTGCTGTGTATTCCTTAGTTTACAGTGTGCCTTCCTTAGACCCACTATTTCTTAACAGGTTCCAATACACGAACGATGACCGTTGCTGCTTCTAAAGAATATTTTTGCAGTATATTCCAATAGATTTTATTGCTGTTACTCAAACAATGCATAGTATATTCAATATTGCTCTCTTTTCTTTTCTGTATTTTGAGTAGCCTTTTGATTTCCATGTGTAAGTTGGCTTTCATGTCATCCCACATCCCATCTGGTCTCTGTCATTAGTCCTCAGTCAATCTTTTATTCCTCAAGTTTATTCTTTACATAGTCTCTAAGCTTGTGCTCTAGCTACTTTGGCTAGCTTCTACTTGGATTTTAGCGATTTATGATCTGTTCCACAGTTAACCCCTAGGCGTGTTTTGACTAATGAGCTTCTCCACCATTTCTTTCTATAGATGTGGTTGATATGATTTCCATTTGTTCCATTCTGAAAGATCCATATGTGTAGTTTCCATTTCTGGTGTTTAATAAGGAATTTGCTATGAATTCATCATTAGTACCAAAATTTTATCAGTAAACTTGCGTGTCATTTCTATTCCTAAGGTCACATTTTCCAACTACTGATACTTTCCCCAAATTTTACATTCATCAGTGTACATCATTGTATGATTGATCAATGTCAGGCTGAAAAATTCATGTGAAATTTTCAATACATATTTTAAAAATATATTTTTGGGGGTGCTCTTAGAGATATCATTACATCCCATAGTTCAATTACATGGAGCAGTACTGTACAATTGCTACCACAGTTTGAAACATTTTCTTCTTGAATTCCTTGATATCAGCTCTCCTTTATCCCCTCTCCCATCAATTTCTTTATTGTGGAAAACAGAACCTAGATGAAAGTGTGAGCAGCCTTATCTCTATACTTCTGACCACAGGGCTTGGGAGACCAGTACTAGTGTTGGAAGAAAACCTCCACAAGCTCCAAAGGTAGAATTGCTAATGCGCAATCTCCAGATAGAGTTTTCCCCACAACTGCCCTCCAGGAAGATGTTAGTATACAGCTGCTTCAGGCGCCTGACTTCTTGCTACTCAGCTGAAAGATGCCTAGCTTTAAAAGCAATCAGGTTCTCTTTGTTGCTGTCACTAAAGGAATCAACTATCACTTTGTCTCTTAAATGCCTTCTGGATGGTTCCTAAAGAAGAGTTGTGTAATTGAAGAGCAGAAATAAAAAGGCTTTGCATTCTTTCACCAATTTATATAATCTCATGGCATGCAGCTCCCCCTGCTACACCACCACCCCCCCACATGCACAGGCAGACACCTACCTACCTAACAAGGTAGGCAGGATCTTTACCTTGGGGATCCCTGAAATAATTGGATGACCAACTTAAGACCAGTGCTGAGGGTAGGTGGAGTGGAGTAACTGTCTCCTGAGCGGGGAGAACAATAACAACATGTCTGCTTTTGTAGTTAAAGCTGCTGGCAGATAGTAATTAGCCCTGTGCTTGTATGAGGTATCATTAAGGTAGCACTATAATGAGAGGATATTGTGGCCATGATTTTTAATTAAGAGAATGTGACTGGGACTCTTCTCCAACTTAGTGAATGCTTCTATATTTGCTTTAATTGGCGCACAAAACTAAATAACACTTGTACTAACTGGTCTTGCTTGCAGGCATATGAATATTAGCCTACCACTGACAAGATTATACATCAGGGAAGACACTGAAGTGTGCTTTTGGATAATGAATATGATGCCAATCTTCTTGAATTTGTCAATCTCAGCCTTATAAACCACTTGATTACCTAATTAAAAATAGCCAGTACCAGTCTATTACAGTTGAATAATGCATACACTATCAATTTTTTACCGTTCCGTTTTGTTTTGACAACTTGCAAATTTTTCCTGATAATATTGCATGTGTGCCATTTTCCAATGATTAGAGGATGTTAGCAGCTATTTTTTTCTCATTTTCAGTCATGCCATGTCAAGCATTGAAGGTCCCCAAAGCTCTTCCTCCATCCACATCATTACTGTTGACTGTACTTTAAGGATTTAGTACTTCCTCAGTGTTACTTCATTGCCATTAAACCTGAGGAGTTCATGTTCCAGAAGTTGATCACCAGGTCTTCCTCCCAGTCCTTATTTCTGGAGATTCCACTAAGACCTGTACACCATGGGTGATCCTGTTTGTATTTTAAACACTGGGTGGCAGTGCTTCTGGCATCACAGCCACCTACACGCCACCAAGGACAACACTGTAAGATGAGAGCTGTGAGCTAGAATACAGGCTCCATTAACATAAAGAATGTGTTTCTGTACCCTAGTCCCTTTCATATATACCTGTAAAAAATGGTTTTCTCCCAAGTAGAACATTTGGCATGTTTTACATTTCCAACTTTGTCTAGTACTTAGTTGTCTTTCAGTAAAGATGGATGAAATGAATACATCTAACCTCTAATCACTGGAATTAGCAAGTCTTATCACTCCTGTGGTCTATTGGTCTCAATGTCTTCCTTCTGTTATGTTTGTTTTATGTTTTCATGTACTTCTTTAAGCAAATATCAAATCTGTGTCTATTCATCACTTTCATATCCAACTTGATTTCTATAAAAACTATTTTTTATCATTTGAATTGTTTACATGATTGTATTTCATTCAATGGGCAATAAACATTAAGGATAGTGTTTTATTTATATTCATAAAAGAGGATTGTCACTAAAGATCTACTTTGTATCAATGCGTATTTTAAGGGGTCCATTGTAAACCAAGATGTTGAAAAGAGTTAATGTTCTGTTCTTTTATAGAAATCCAGAAAGATGATGATCATTTGCTTGAGCACTTGCAATTTGAAAGACGCATGGACAGAATAGAACAATGCTCTAAATTTAATACATATCCTCAGCATAAAAATAATTTTCCTCCAAAGGAAAATGATGAGATGTTTGGATTACATGAAAAAATTGTAAAATCAGATTTAATCATTCTAGAATTAAATCAGAACAGAAGCAACAAAATACAGAAGTCAGTTGTGCTCAGTGAAGATGAGAAAACTTTTCTCCACATTGAAAAAGAGCGATTTTGTACTGAAATGAAATTCCCTGAGTGTGAACCACCCAGGCTCATGAAGTCACAATGCATTCAACATCAGGAGTCTGATGAAATTGATAAACCACACACAGGTAATAAATGTGGAACAACCTTCATCGAGGACTCTGTGCTCTATGAGCACCAGGTTATTGATATACTAGGTAAGACCTATGAATGCAGTCAGTGTGGGCAAAAATTCAAGAAAGTGTTCAAACTCAATGAACATTATCAAAAAAGTCATGAAAGACAAAAGCTATATAAATGTTTGCAATGTGGGAAAACTTTCAAAAGTGGGTCATACCTCAAGGGACATCAGGATTCTCATGTGGCAGGAATGTCCTATATATGCAGTGAATGTGGGAAAGGCTTCACCAGGAAGAGTGATCTCAATGCTGGAGAGAAACCCCACATATGTGGTGAATGTGGAAAAGTCTCAATCAGGAAGACTGCTCTCACTGATCACCAGCGAACTCATACTGGAGAAAAACCCCACATATGTGGTGAATGTGGAAAAGCTTTTATCAGGAAGAGTAAGCTTGCCGTTCATCAGCGAACTCACACTGGTGAGAAATCCCATGTATGTGGTGAATGTGGAAAAGCCTTTCTCAGGAAGGATGTTCTCACTGTTCATCAGCGAACTCATACTGGAGAGAAACCCTATGTATGTGGTGAATGTGGGAAAGCCTTTATCACGAAGACTGCTCTCATTGTTCATCAGCAAACTCATACTGGAGAGAAACCCCATGTATGTGTTGAGTGTGGAAAAGCTTTTATCAGGAAGAGTAAACTTACTGTTCATCAGCGAACTCATACTGGAGAGAAATCCTTTGTATGTGGTCAATGTGGAAAAACCTTTCTCAGGAAGGATGGTCTCACTGTTCATCAGCGAACTCATACTGGAGAGAAACCCCATGTATGTGGTGAATGTGGCAAAGGCTTTATCCAGAAGGCTTCTCTCACTGTTCATCAGCGAACTCATACTGGAGAGAAACCCCATGTATGTGGTGAATGTGGAAAAGCCTTTATTCGGAAGCGTGCTCTCACTGTTCATCAGCGAACTCATACTGGAGAGAAACCCCATGTATGTGGTGAATGTGGAAAAGCCTTTATCTTGAAGCATGCTCTCACTGTTCATCAGCGAACTCATACTGGAGAGAAACCCCACATATGTGGTGAATGTGGAAAAGTCTCAATCAGGAAGACTGCTCTCACTGATCACCAGCGAACTCATACTGGAGAAAAACCCCACATATGTGGTGAATGTGGAAAAGCTTTTATCAGGAAGAGTAAGCTTGCCGTTCATCAGCGAACTCACACTGGTGAGAAATCCCATGTATGTGGTGAATGTGGAAAAGCCTTTCTCAGGAAGGATGTTCTCACTGTTCATCAGCGAACTCATACTGGAGAGAAACCCTATGTATGTGGTGAATGTGGGAAAGCCTTTATCACGAAGACTGCTCTCATTGTTCATCAGCAAACTCATACTGGAGAGAAACCCCATGTATGTGTTGAGTGTGGAAAAGCTTTTATCAGGAAGAGTAAACTTACTGTTCATCAGCGAACTCATACTGGAGAGAAATCCTTTGTATGTGGTCAATGTGGAAAAACCTTTCTCAGGAAGGATGGTCTCACTGTTCATCAGCGAACTCATACTGGAGAGAAACCCCATGTATGTGGTGAATGTGGCAAAGGCTTTATCCAGAAGGCTTCTCTCACTGTTCATCAGCGAACTCATACTGGAGAGAAACCCCATGTATGTGGTGAATGTGGAAAAGCCTTTATTCGGAAGCGTGCTCTCACTGTTCATCAGCGAACTCATACTGGAGAGAAACCCCATGTATGTGGTGAATGTGGAAAAGCCTTTATCTTGAAGCATGCTCTCACTGTTCATCAGCGAACTCATACTGGAGAGAAACCCCATGTATGTGGTGAATGTGGCAAAGCCTTTTTAATGAAGAACGATCTCACTGTTCATCAGCGAACTCATACTGGAGAGAAACCCCATGTGTGTGATGAATGTGGAAAAGCCTTTATCACGAAGACTGCTCTCACTGTTCATCAGCGAACTCATACTGGAGAGAAACCCCATGTATGTGGTGACTGTGGAAAAGCCTTTATCCAGAAGACTTCTCTCACTGTTCATCAGCGAACTCATACTGGAGAGAAGCCACATAAATGTAGTGAATGTGGCAAAAGCTTCATCTGTAAGGGAAATCTCAAAACTCATCTACAAAATCACAGGAGAAAACCCCTATGTATGTGGTGAGTGTGGCAAAGGCTTTATCCAGAAGACTTCTCTCACTGTTCATCAGCGAACTCATACTGGAGGGAAACCCCATATATGTAGTGAATGTGGCAAAAGCTTCATTCTTAAAGGAAATCTCAAATTCATCTACAAATTCACAGGAGAAAAACCCTATGTCTGTGGTGAGTGTGGTAAAGCTTTCAGCCAGACGCAATGCTTTACAGCACATCAGAGATTTCACACAGGAAAGAAGCCCTTTGCATGAATTAAATGTGGAACATCTTATATTGGATGTCAGATCTTGTTAAACATGAGAAATTTTCAACAAGAAACCTTTCATTGGAGTTAGTTTAACAACGCTTTCAAAACAAATGAAGAGGTGCTGGAGTTTGGCCTGGGCCAAGTGTGGGAAAGGACAGTTGGGACTTACCATATGGGTACCCATGTTCTGTGTTGCTGTCCCTCTACTGACATGGCCCACCATTTTGGGGGCAAATGACCTTCCAGACTTCCGCAGAGTGTATGCTCTTCCAGCTTTCAGTGCCTGAAAGAGAGCTGAACCTGTTTCTGGATCACAGATGTTCCAACCAGTAGAGTGCCCACCTACTTGCCAGTTGTGCCTGCCACACTTGCATTCTCTTTGTTACCTCCCCCTCCCCCAGGTGACAGCACAGAAGTACAATAAATTAAAAATAAAGAAAATAGAAGGTGTGTGGGACAATTCATCCTGAGGATGAATGGACCATCAACCACCACAACCCTGAGACAAGAACTAGATGGTGCCCAGCTTCTACTGCTAATTACTCTAAAGGGATCACAAAAGAGGGTCCTGATTCGAGTGGGAGAAGAAAGTGGAACAAACCAAAATCATAAAATAGATCAGGCTTACTGGTCTGATGTAGACTTGGAATCCCCAGATTATGGCCTCTAGTGACTCTTCACTCTTGGAACTGTACTCACTCCTCTGACTCAGGTTTCAGCCCAACAATATACAGGCTCAGAGGGGAAAAATTACATCTGAGAGGTATGCACTCCTTAGAAAAATCAACCATACTAAATCAAGAGAGCTTTTGCTTATGGATCAGAACTTTTGAAAGCAAGAAGGAATAGGAAAGAAGGAGGACTAATATAAAAACACAAGGAGGGCTGAAGTGGGAAGAATGCTGGTATGTCTTGAGAATTGCAATCAATGTATGAATTCAATGGAATACAATTTACTCTGTAAAGTTTGAAATCATAAAAAAGTTTTTTTTAAAAATGAAGAGCCCGTGTCTCATTAATGCTTTCTTGTAGGATAGTTATCATGTAGCTGTAATGAGTGTGGGTAACAAACTTTTACCTTTGTTTCTAAGTTTTCTTGACATAAATCTACAAAATTTAAAAGCCTTCAATTCAGTCAAGATGGGAAACTCTCCACAGGTAGTTATGTGACATCACATACCAGTGATCTCACGCAGAAGGAAAGCTCTGGCTATATAGTGACTTTGCAAATACCCTCCTTGGTTTCCCTCAGTGTGTCAGTCAACTACATTAGGATTTTAACCACTAAGTCCACTGCACTTGGAAAAAGTTTCAGAAAGGGCACAAGCTCAAGGAAGTATAATCTACAGATATAGGCATTTTTATAGATTTTGATATTGAGATATATGCCACAGTAAAATACTGGTAAAAAAAATCTGGCTCAAAGACAGTAAAGATGTTCCACAGGGTTTAGGCTGCATTCTTTACAGAGGAAAGGGGAAGTATTTAAATCAGGCTATTCGGAGGGCTTGCTCTACCTTAACTTTACACATACTTTACAGCCACTGTAGTCAAAACAGAGAGGTACTGGCATAATGACAGATATTCAGAACAATGGAAAAGAGCCAAAAACCCAGAAGTAAAAACATCAGCATACAAGCAACTGATCTTTGATAAGGTCCCAAAAAATATTAAATGGGAAGCAGATGCCATCTTTAATAAATGGTACCAGAAAAAATGGATATCTACCTGCAGAAAAATGAAGCAAGACCCTTACCTCACTTTGTACTTCTTTTTCTTTTGAATTCATTTTGTTGAGAATTTGTTAATAATTATTTGTTTCCTAACAACAGTATTGGCATAGACAATATTTTCTAGGGTGTTCTAAGAGGAAATTATCGCACAATGTGCACTAGTGAGTATTCATTAGAATGAAAAAATTCAAGATATATCTGAGGATGTAGACAAAATTTGAGACAACATGATCATTTTTTAACTGTATTAAATATTTCTAAGTTTGACAACAAATGGCAGTAGGTTGTATCTAAATTGTAAACTGAGGTCTGAGCAATACATAGTGCTCTGAAATCTGCCTGGTGAACGATAGACAAACCCCATTCCAATGAAAAGAAGGCATGGTCAGATGCATGAAGGTTCCCTAGAGTCCATGCACGGTGGTCCCTGAAGAAGTGCTGACAAGGTGGGGAAACCACAGCTTCTGAGAGGAAAGCCTCACTGCCTTCATTCCCTTGTCTCTGCTGAAACTGAGTTTGTGTTTGTGCTCACACTGACTTCCCATCACTGGGTATCTTGCACAGTAATACATGGCTGTGCCCTCAGGATTCACAGAGCTCAGTTTTAAATAAACATGGTTCTGGGTGGTGTCCCTGGTGATGGTGACTCAGTACTGGAGATCTGGATTATACTTTGTGCCCCCATTCTCCCATATCCCAATCCACTCCAGACCCTTTCCTGGAACCTGGTGGACCTAGGTCACATGATAGCAGGTTAAAGAGAATCTAGAGACAGCACAAGTGAGAGATAGGGTCTGTGAGGGCCTTGCTAGTCCAGGGCCTGACTCTTGTAGCTGCACCTGGGCCTGTACAGCTGGGGATAGAGAGAAACACAGTGAGTCATGTGCTCGAATGCTGCACTCCCAGACTTCATGTCTGACTCCCTGAACCACTCACCTCCCGGAGTTGCCAGGAAGAGGAAAACCCACACATGCTTCATGTTCATGTGGATAAGATTCGTGACACCCAGAAAATGCTCTCCGGGTGAGAAGGAATATAAATTTTAAGTCCATGCGTGCTGTGGTTTCCTTTGGGTTCATGTCAGGCATTTGCGTGTGGGAGGTGCATGGTATGTAAAGGTGGAAAGGGCTGAATGGGGCCCCTGCCTC
The DNA here is from genome assembly GCF_050624435.1 of Tenrec ecaudatus. NCBI lineage: Eukaryota > Metazoa > Chordata > Mammalia > Afrosoricida > Tenrecidae > Tenrec > Tenrec ecaudatus. Next base: position 106,420,633 of record NC_134544.1, read on the forward strand.
TGGGACTCACACTAGAAAAGCAATGCTGGTGGAGTCCTTGGGAGAACACAGCCCTCTCTCTGAGGTCTTCACTCTACCAATCATGCGGACAGCTGTGCAGATGTTAAGTTTAATGTAGCTTTACATCCATTACCATCAGAAGTACACAGATGATCTGGTGAAATTAAATACGATCTCTATCCTTACCATGCAATGGAATCAAGACTAGGCCTACCTGAATCGTTTCATACCTCTGACCATGTAGGGAATCAAGTATATGTCATCCCTAAAACTCTTTGTCCCCATAACATTTCAGAATATTTGGGAAGGGGTAAAAGATACTTTGTCATATTATGTTTTTAATATTGGAATAAAAAGGTTTCCTAACAACAAGGTTATTTGTGGGGTTACAGGAACCCACAGAAATCATAAGAAGGTCATTTTTCTTCCCATGGCTTAGTACCCTATGTGGGTGATGGGTATTCTGAGCCCCCTGCTGACAGCAACCCATCACATACAGGAGAGGTGTTTCCTGGGCTTACACTGCCTTCCAACTTCTGCGGGCCACACAGTAACATTTTCTCTGGTCATAAGCATTCAGACTGTTGGTCAGGAGTGTGACCTGGAGTTGTCTCTGCAGATTTCCAAACATGGCAGTGGAGCTACCATAGAGGTCAGCACAGCAGTTCTAACTGCAGTCTTTATCCAGGCTCCTGTGGGTTCTTAGCACCCCTGCAAGTCAACTTTCTCCCTGAGGTTATTTTTTATCTCTGGTCCCTCAGTGTGAAAAGCTTTAGAGGTAGAGAGTGCTACAAGTTGCAAACACTGAGTTGGATATAGTGAAAGGAAGTATGATATACAGACATAGCTATAAAGATTTTGATATTGAGATATGTGCCACAATAAAGTACTGGTATAAAAAATCTGGCTCAAAGACAAAGTTATTCGACAGGGTTTAGGCTGCATTCCTTACAGAGGAATGGGTAAGTATTTAAATCAGGCTTCTATTCAAAATAATTGAAACAGGAACTTTTAGTTAATTATTCGATATTAAGAGGAAAGTTTCTAGCCAGAATTATTTTGGGGGTGGTTTTCTGTTATGTTTGATGGGAAATTTTGCAGATGTTGGTAATTGTTGAAAACAATAATCTAATGCCACTGAACTACACCTGAGAAGAATGTTGCAAATAGTATTGTGTTGCATGTTTCATGAGAAAAATATGTTCCAATGTATGACAGAAAATTTTGCACACATAGCTGGAAACTGATGGAAATCCTTGCCAGTACAACATATCAAATACTGTTTAAAATATTGAACAGGAAAAGGGATTATGATATAAGCCAGTAACTGAATTTACCAAAAAAATTCATAATGAAATAGTCTATGTTTATCATTTTATTTTATTGTTCATTTTTGCCCAAACCAGTTTATAGTTAGCTGTGGTAGTCATATAATCATTTGTCAATTTGACAGGATTAAGAGTGAAGGGGTAGAGTCTAGCCAGTCACTCAGATCATAGCCAGTGTGGCCTCTGTGTTGACATGGCCTTCTCCTGAGGATTCTGGGAACTCCTTTATTCCTCCTTGGATGTAGGAGTCTCTCTGTCTCTGTCTCTCTCTGTTCACTCCCTGGGAGACATTGCAGCTGACAAGACACATGCAACTATGCTAGTGCCCTGAGCTGGAGAAACCATGCCATGCTGGACCCATGCCAGCGCTGAGATGCTTACAATGCAACCGGATCCGGAAGACTTCCCACCCACTGGCCTGTGCTCTTCTTACGTTTGGCATCATTGCATGTGTTTTGTGAGTCTGAAGAAGACTTTAAAAATAGCTATCGGGCATATGGTCTAAGATTGGACTTAAGGACTTGATCTGGACTTGTCTGGGATGTTTTCTCAATATTTGATTGCTCTTGTATATAAAGCTACTTCTCAATGACACAAGTGTCTATGAATTTGTTTCTCTAGTCTACCCAGAGTAACACAGATACCATATCATAACACAGTTCAATCACATCAAGCAGTATTTTATTATTGCTACCACAATCAGTATGAAAACATCCTCTTCTTTCTTGAACTCTTTAATATCGGCTCCCTTTTACCCCACCCACTGCCCCACTGTACCTCCAAGAAACCCTTGTTTGTCTTGCTGCCTCTATACATTTATCAATTCTGGGTTTGTACTGTTAAACAGAAAAACACATAACAAAACTCAAGAGTATTACCCCCAGTTGCAAAATACATCTGAGATGAACCCGAATAGGAATTGGGAGTTGAGGAAGAAGGCAGTCCGAATTTAGTCCTCTGTCCTTCCCTGGAGTCCAGGACTGAGCCAGATGTGTTTCGGATCAATTATGTCAGTCTGGCTACTGGGGTGTGGTGACCTTGCTGGATAACTGCCTTTCCAGGGCTTCTGTGTTCAAAAATACTCTTTAGGTCCTATAGCCTGCCCTTTCTACCTTTGGCTTATCACATGCTAACATCCCCAAACTGATTGTTAAACATATTACAAGAAAAACACAAGACACCGAGAAAACGAACTCCCTGCCTTCCAGTAGATTCTGCCTCATAGCACAGCCCTATTTTGTCATCTTTGCCGGTGAGGAGGGAACACTGTTCTTTTAGCAGCACAAGCGAGGGATGCTTACAAACCACCATCCCTGCACTGGCCGCAGAGTGAGACCGCTGGCTGTGGGGAGTGGGAACCACTCCTGATGATGAGCCGGCTCCATCTCTGTGTGTGCAAAGTTCTGTTGCATGCAATGTCTGTGGGTAAACTGCTTTTGTTGGCGACCACAGACAATGGTTTAACAGAATTATGCTGTTAAGTTGACCTTACACTACAATAGAGGGGAATACTGTTGGAAGGAAGAATAAGGCTATTTTTATAAATCTACCTTTAAATTGAAGCACAGCAAGTGAAAAAATATGCTTAAAAGGAAAACCAAGTGTTTGATCGCCCCTGTGAACAACTTGCTGCTGTGGGATCGCCAAATTTGTGGGTGGTAGCTGGGTTGGGAGACCGGGATATAATACCGGGCGTCCTTTAAATTGGTTTACCCACAGAGAGCACAGCTGTGCTCTCAATCATGCCGTCCCAGTTCACAGCACCTTCCTGTGTTTTGCTTCCCTTACAGGTTCTGTGGCAACTCCCGACCGAACAGTTGATACTTCAGGAGCATCCCACAGAAGCCTGCAGAGACAACTGGAGGCTTGATGCTGAACCACAAGGTCCGCAGAGGGAGGAGAGCTCCCACTGGTGATAATCCCTAGCTATGCCCAGCTCCCTCCTGCAGATGATTAGACCAGGCCACGTGGAGAGTCTCAGCACTCGGGAAACAGGAGTGCTTGGAATCTTCCAGGAGCGGGGCTAGGTGTCGGTGGAGGTGTTTCTATTTTGATTTGAGAAAGGAATCACAAAGCTCCTCACCCTGCTAGTAGAAATGGGACCTGGCATTTCCAGGTTTCCCGGCAGTTTTCCTGCACAGGACTGGTACCTTTCAAAACTGGTGCCCAGACTCTAGCCTGATCCACTTCTGAATGTACACTCCTCTTCCTTGGGCCATCCACTGTACTAGAAAACTTACACCCCAGGACCACGCATAAACAGCGGATAATTCTGAGCTGTACAGGAAACCACTGTTATAAGCACAATAAAAGTTCACTCTTCTAAGAATAATTCACAGAGTCCATAAGGGACTCTAGTGGATTGATTATACTCCTCCCTTGCCCCAAACCACAATAACCTCTGTAAATGCAGACCGGTATCTCTCATGAATATAGATGCTAAAATCCTCAACAAAGTCCTGGCCAATGGAATCCAACAGCATATAAACTTTTTTTTAAAGACCAATATTCTCAGGCCAATGAATCAGGACAGAAAATCAACAATAAAAATATCCACATACAATTGATTTTTACAACAACCCAAAAGACATTAAATAGGAAGCAGGTGCCTCCTCAATAAATGGTGCTGGAAAATCTGGATATCCACCTGCAGAAGAATTTGGATATCCACCTGGATATCTTATTCCATGCATGAAAATAAACTCGAGGTGGATTAAAGACCTATATGTAAAATCCTGAGCTAGCAGGATCATTAGTGAGAAAATTAGGACATTGCTAGGAGGCCTAGTTCAGGGAATACATGGGCTGGCAGAATTAACAAAAGAAACATACTTCATAGAAGGTAAAATAGATCAATGGGACCTATGAAAAAGAAAACACTTGTGTAAATCAAAAGTTTATTTAATAAAAGAGTAAAAAGAGAGCCCACAGACTGGAATATGATATTTTCCATCTAATGACACATCAGATAAAAGACTAATTACTAAGATCCACAGAATGTTACAAGCTTATAGCAAGGAAAAAACAAACTTTTGATAAGATGGGCAAAAGACCTGAACAGACAATTCACACAAGATGACAGTTAAATGGCTAATAAACACATGTGGAAATGTTCCAGGTCTTTAGTCATCCAGGAACTGGAAATCAAAACAACAATGTGATACCAACTAAAGCCCAGTACTGTATCCCAATTTCAAAACAAAACATAACTGAGAACAATAAAGGGTGGAGAGGGCCTGGTGGGATAGGGACTCTTGTACACTGCTAGTAGGCATGTAAATATGTACAGCCACTGTGGAAGGAGATATGGCGATACATAAAACAGATGGAAATTGAACTACCATATGACCCACCAATACCATCACTGGGCATATACCCCAAAGAAATAAGAAAGAGATGACGAACAGACATGTGTTCCCCCATGATCATTGCAGCACAGTTCACAATAGCACGAAGCTGGAAACAAATTCCCATCAAGAGAAGAGTAGATACATTTTTTTTAAAACACTCTGATACATACACACAAATAAATAGAATCCCTAAAAAGCAGCAATGAAACACCTCAAGTCGTGGTGGAATCTGGAAGACATGCTGAGTGAAGTTAGTCAAGCACAAAAGGACAAATGCTATCTAAGTCCGCTGCACTTGGAAAAGGTAGCAGAATGGGCACAAGCTCAAGTTTACTGGCCATCAGGTCTTCTGGCTGGGAACTAGATCACCTGGGAAAGAGCTGGACCGGTGCCATGAACCACAAATCCTGTTCAAGGTAAGTACTGTGGAGGTCATTTGGCCAGAGGGCACTTCCTGACCTTATAGCTGGGATCCATTGGTGGCGGGAAAGGGGGCAGGAGGCTGAGTGGTAGCAATATGGATCTGGGGTGAGGTCCCCTGGAGAGGGTGGTGGCCCTCTCAAAGGGGTGAGGCTTATTGATGGTAGGGGTGGGCAGCTCTGGAGAGTGGGGATGGAACAGTCAATTTTGGGTGAACATAAGTGCGTGTCTGTTGGGGTGTGGGAAAGGAGAGCTGACAGCCAACTGGGGGAAGGAGGGACTGCAGGTGCTCTTGGGATCAACAGGTAGGGAGGGTATTTCATGTCTTGCACTGGGAGAGCAGAGCTGACCTAGGACTCTGGGTTTACCTGGGAAGCTAGGCCAGATGTCACAGAACAGTGGGAAACTGAATCCTGACTCTCAGAGTACAAGTCATGCTGCAGAGCTGCATCTGTGAGATCCCCAAATGGGAACTCCACTGGGGGAATTGGATTCTACCCCAGACTCACTGTAACCTGAGGATTTAAGCAGGAAAACACATGGTGTCGGGTTGAAGAAAAGACCTGTACCAAGAGCTGTGTACTATTGGTTGTCAAACAAACAAACAAGTCTTGGTACAGCGAGTGTGCTGTGTTAAGACCTGTATTATCCTGGCAACCCTGTGTGGCTGTCCTATTGCAGTCTGCTTATACTCATCTATATTAGCCTGTCTCTCAGAGGTGTGCCGCCATTGGGGCTCACCGTCTTGAAGCAGTGTAATTTGTTTTATTATTTTTCAGAAAATGAAACCTAGGGATGTTGAGCCCACAGGGAACGAAAGTATAACAAGGGTTTAGGGTGCTTGAAGGGTGGAGGAGACAAAAGGGAGATGATTTCCAGAAGTCTGGGAAGGAACCCTATCATTTGGAAAACATGTTATGAGTATGCAAGCAATTCCACAATTAGTTTAGACAGAATTGAACTATGGAACAATGAGACCTATACAGTGGTTCCCAAGTTAAATCATTTTAATTTTATCCAATAAAAGGAAATAAAGGAATAGATCAAGGAATGGGTTTGGAGCTTGCACTAAATCCTATCCCCAATTTAAGAACAATCAGTTCTTACATCATGGCCCTGCTTGATCCTCAGCTTAATGAAATGATCACTTGATATAAGGGCGCTACAGCAAAGTGGTGAAGAAACCAGAAGGTGCCTGACTATCAATCAGAACAGTGTCTGCAGTCTTAAAAGCTTGTATTCAAACAAGCAGCCATCTAAGCAAGGAGTCTGCTAACTCCACACTGAGAAAGCACAGCAGCTCGTGTGACCCAAAGATGGCAATTACAAAACAGCAGTACAGTGAGGAGAAAAGCATCAGAGCACACATTGTGAACACCCAATTTGTGGAGGCCTATGGGCATGGTGAGAGCCCCAAACCCATCTGCAGAGCATCTGGTCAGACTGAGCCACTGGCAGATGGCTCTAGTCACAGGCAAGAGTCTCCGTCAACCTTACTGTCAGAGACCATGGTCATCCTGATTATGCAAGGTTGAATTCAACACTTGGCCAGGGGACCACCAAACAGACGAGACTTCAATTTGTTCTGGGCGCAAGCATTTCTTACTGGTTCTATGACAGAAACCTCTTCCCTGGCTTTTTGAATATTTTTGGTGGTCTTTTCCTTCTTGCACATTGTTTGTATGTTTGTCTTTATACTATTATGTTTTTACCCTTACCACCTTAGCGCATTTTTGTTTGTTTTTGTTGGGTCATCCAGCAGTGAAGTACAGGTAGAGCGGATGCATGTTGATAATAATGTCTATAAGGGTCTATAGGAATAGGTAGGGGGAGATCGGGAGGGAAACAGGATTTGGGGAGTAACTAATGAAGATGGGAGGGGGTGGGAGCACTAGGACAGATTGTGATTGCATAAATCATCTTAGAGGCAATTTACCTATGGCGGGGCAGGGGACGATGCTCTAAAATTGATGTGGGGCGATTGTAAAATTCTCCATGACAGGATTGAGTAAATAAACTACAAAATAAACAATATAAACCATTAACATCTTAATAAAAATATTATAAATGATATCATAAGTGATGTCACAGATGAAAGGGCATAATTAAAATAAGAGTACCATGAAGAAAATTATGTGGAGACCAAGATAATGGAAAAATAGAACAATTCCTGATAATAATATTAAATACTGTTAAACAAAATACAGAACACACAGAAAACAAACTACTGGAGAAATGCAATCAAAATAAGATACAAATTGGAGACACAATTTCCATAACCCACTGGCACCAAGTGAACCCACACTCACAGTGACCCTCTAGGACCGAAGAGATTGCTCCTTAGTGTTGTTTCAGCCGCCAGAAATCTTTTTCCTTCATTGAGAAATTGACACATATGTATTAGATAATCAATTTTAGACTCCCTTTTGAATGTGCAACTGTGCTATATAAAAGTAATTTTTAAATATGTTCAAAATAAAAGTGTTCTGAAACATTTGTTTATCAACTAAGATTCTTTAATATAGACTTAAAAACACTTTATGATGATCTATTTCAGACATCATACTATTCTATAATTCAGTCCTATTAAGCAGTGTTGTACAGTCACTACCACAATCCGTTTCAAAACATTGTCTTCCTTCTTGAAATCCTTTATGTTAACTTCCCTTTACCTGCCACATCCCCTGCCATAGCCCCCAGAACCCTAATTCTAATTATTGTCTCTGTAGATTCACCCATCCTGGGGTTTAAAAATTTCAAAATATAGAAAAAGACCTAACCAGGAGTCAAAAAAATTACCAACAATGACAAAACACCATAGCAATAAACCTGTACCTGGAAAAAAAAAACCCACAGAAAATATTAAAAACCAAATCAAGCACAAAGGGTATCAAAAGGGAGATCAAATGATAAAGTTTTAATCATTCAAGTCAGATTTGCCATTTTAATTTACTTTAGTCCTTTCTCCAATGCTCTCAATCTGAGCACCAGGTTATTTCCATTCCTCAATTAAGGTTCGAGGGAAATTTCCGGAGGCTTATAACCGGTGTAAATCCTGTAAGTATGTTTTGAGTTTTTCCTGTAAGTGTGTATTGAGTTTTCAGTGTCACCCACAGCTTTCTGCACACCATAATCTCACAATTTACGCCCTGATACTATCCCCCCTTTTGGATTTTAATGATACAATTTATAATCCTGGCACATCTTTTCAGAGCCTTATCACTCTCTCTTGGATTGGCTGGTGATTTTGAACTGCTGATCTTGTACTTGGCATTCCAATGTGAAATCCAATGTTGTATCAGGGAGAGTATATTTGTATATCATGTTTATTACTTATTTATTAAACTTTATTTTCCTGATTATGATAGCCATATAGTTAAATTTAATAAGGAATGGTATATGTATTGAATTTTAAATATTAAATAATTTATCACTTTCTGAATATAAAAAGCTGTAATATATTGTTATTTTAGGTAATTACTTGGCTAACCAGAATTAATCTAAATGTTCTGTACCGCACTTCATCAGGGATGTTGTTCGGTGTTTTTGAGTCAGTTTTACTCACAATAACTGTGTGTACAAGAGAACAAACACATAAACTGCCAAGTCTTGAGTTATCCTCACATGCTCCTAACTTTGAGACCATGTTTGCAGCCACTCTGTCTGCGCATCTAACTGAGCATTTTCCTGTTTTGCTGACACTTTACTAAACAGGATGTTCTTCTCTCGGGACTGGTTCCCCAATAACATGTTCAAAATATGTGAGAAGGCTCACTATTCTCAATTTTAAAGAGCATTCTTAGATATTAGTCTGAAATTTCCTCCTCTCGTGACACATTTGCTTTATTTATTAATAAATCTTTTTATTGGGGCTCATACAACTCTTATCACAATGCGTACATACATCAATTGAGCAAAGCACCCTTATACATTCGTTGCACTCGTCATTCTCAAAATTCATCTTCCACTTGGGTTCCTGGAATCAGCTCGGTTTTCCTTTTTTTCCCCTTCCCCTTCCCTCCCCGCTCCCCCCTTTCCCCTGGTCCCTTAACAGTTTATAAATAATTATTATATCTTATCTTATACTGCCCGGCATCTCCCCTCACCCACCTCCCCATTGCCCATCTCCCAGAGAAGAGGTTACACATAGATCTGCAAGATCGTTTCTCCCTTTCTACACCCCCTTCCCTCCTGGTGTCTCCACTCCTTCCGTGGGTGTTGAGGGGTTCGTCCGTCCTAGATTCCCTGTGTTTCCACATCCCTACTGCACCGCTGTACATCCTCTGGTATAACCAGGTCCACAAGGTAGAATTGGGGTGTCGCACAACACAGGGACAAGGGAACAGCGAGTGGTTCAAAACCAGAGGAGGGAGGGGAGGGGAGGACTGGTAGGGAGTGCCAAGGGCAAGGTAACTGAGAGGAATTACTGAAACCAGAATGAAGGCTGAACATGGTAGTGGGACGGGAGGAAGGAGAAAGGAAATAGAGGAAAGGAGTAGGAGGCAAAGTGCATACAGAGAAGCCTAAATACAGACATGTACATATGTACATATATTTATGATTATGGGGCCAATAGGCCTATGTGCATATATTTATAGGTTCAATAGTAGGGTAGCAGATGGACACTGGGCCTCCTCATGCATACTCCCCCAATACAATAGCACCTTGCCCTGCTAAACGGTCATTGCATGATACCCACTGTGTTGGACAGGGTTCTCTAGAGAGACAAACCAGGTTGCTAGTAATTATATATAAATATACTTATAAAGATAGATATATAATACAAGAAATGAACCGTTAAATTATATACAGATAGATAATACAAGAAATTAACAGTTAAATTATAAAGCAGTGAGACACTAGCAGTCCTTTAAGGCTTGAGAGCTGCCAGTTGCCAGTCCCCTTCTGTAGAGAGAGCTGGGATATATATCTCCAGGCAACAAACAGGAAGGCAGGTCCTCAACTGTCATCAACTGTCGGTCCCCAGCTCCAGAGATGAACATTCCAATCATGTGGGCTTAAAGGGACCTTAACTTACAGCGACAAAGTCCACAGGCTAGGCATCCCACAGGTAGTGTACCACTTTGAATTGAGGCACAGAACAAGCAAGGCGAAGCTCACCGAGCCATTTATCCCTCTGCCCTTCTGTTAATCCTACTTGTGTTTATCGGCCAGGCTGGCACAATAAACTATCGCACCCACCTTCCCGACATGATCACTGAAGACAGACCTGTGTGTAAGCAAACGTGGTAAAGCAAGCTGATGGTGCCCGGCTATCAAAAGATATAGCGTCTGGGGTCTTAAAGGCTTGAAGGCAAACAAGCAGCCATCTAGCTCAGAAGCAACAAAACACATGGCCTAAGTAAATACAAGGTGCTGAATGGACCATGTAGTAGACACCAAGGAACAAAAACAATCATTGTGTGATCACCTTCCTCACATAATCGCTGAAGACGAAGTGTGCATAAGCAAGTGTGGTGAAGAAGGCTGATGGTGTCTGGCTACTGAGAGATATAGTGTCTGGGGACTTAAAGGCTTGAAAGCAAACAAGCGGCCATCTAACCCACAAGCAACAAAGCTCACACGGAAGCAGCACACCAACATAGGTGATCCTGAAGGACAGAGGAGACCAGGTCTCAAACAACAAAGGCCGGGGGTGGTGGTGGTGGGAATCACATCATCGTGAATGAGGGGGAGTGCGTGATGGGGGACCCAATGCCCATCTGTAGACAGTTGGACATCCCTTCCTGAGGGGTTGTGCGGTGGAGATGAGTCACTCAGGGTTCAGTGTAGCAACCATGAAACTCAAAACCTTCCTGTATTTCCTGAATGCTTCCTCCCCTCCCAATTATCATGACCCCAATTCTACATTTGCTATTTTTAAAATCAAAACTGTCCTTCCAAAGAATGTGGACTCTTTATGACTCCAAAGAGGAATCTCACATAGGACTCCGCCAAGAAGATAGATCACTCCAGTGCACCTGTTCCCAGTGTTGAGGGTCTCCATATGCTTTGTTTCTGCATCAAGGGAGACAATGGGTAGCAAGCATCCCTGAAGACATGACACAAGTTTGGCCCCAGAAGTCACCACAATTATTTTCTCAGACCTAGAGATCTTTTGTCAGTCACTACCCACAGCCCACAGGGAGCAATGCAGAGAGACATCTCCAGAGACCTGACCCTTCAACAAACTTTGATTAAGAGATATAATGAGAATGACCATGTTAATCTGTTGACTATTTGTACTGTGAATTGAGAAGGCTAGTTCCTTCTCAAGCTTTCAGTGAGGAGAAAATGTAGAGAGAAAAAAACACCATCCTTGGGGATGCTGAGAGCTAAGTGAGGGAACCCCGATTCCAACAGGAAATTCTCCCTGTCATCCATCTGTGCCTGTGTAGGCCTGGGTGTCTGTGCTCTGTGGGTCCTGCGTGGCCCCTGCTGCCCAGTGTCTTCCCTGCAGGGGATGTTTGTGTCTGGGCTCACATTGACTTCCCCTCGCTGTGTTCATTGCACAGTAAACACGGCCGTGTCCTCAGCAGTCACGCAGCTCAGCTGCAGGGAGAACTGATTCTTCGGTGTGTCTCTGCTGATGGAGAGTCCAGTTTGGAAGAACGGATTATAATATGTATTACCATCATACCTTATATCTCCCATCCACTGCAGTCCCTTCCCCAAGGGCTGGCGGAACCAGCTCCAGGTGTAAACACTGGTGATGGAGATACCAGAGATACTGCAGGTGAGGGAAAGCTCCTGGGAGGACTTCACCAATCCTGGGCCTGACTCGAAGCTGCACCTGGGACAGGATCCCTGCAAACAAAAACAGATGGTCCCAGTCAGTGACTTGAAGTCACAACCATCCCCATAGACTCAAGTCAGATGTCTGAGACCCCCACCTTGGGGAACTGTCACCAGGCACAGGAGAACACACAGCAATAGCATCTTTAGACCACAGCTTTGCTTTCCCAAGAGACCTATAGCCCTGTCTTAAGAGGACTGATAGCCTTCTTAGCCCAATGGTAAATTTTACCTTGGTGCCTGAAGAATAATTTGTATGTGAGGGAGCCCTGTCCTTATAAGCAGAAAGTGTTAGAGACCAGACTCCCCTCTTCCTTCTGAGCCCATTCTAGGGTAACTGCTTGCTTTAGCTCATATGCATGTTAGTCTATAATGAAAGAAGGTTTTTCTGAAGAGGTGTGTGGTAAAGGACAAAGAATGTCCAGAATTTCTGAGTCCAGTGTTCTCTTCTTCCAGCCTCTCATTGCCCTTGCCCTACCTTGGACTTCTATAAGTCCTGTGTCCCAGAGAGTGGGCAGGACAGGGTTTGTTGAAAACATCCATTGGACACCAAGGCATCTTCAGATCACACTCTCCAAGACCCATTTTTTTCCTGTCCACCCTGACACCTCCTAATTAACATCCTCATATTACTGAGAAGTTTTACATGTGTGAGAGTAATATCTATTAGAAGCATTAACACCAAATCAGTCCCAAGGAGTTGGGCTTGATAATGTCTCAAAGGTCCAACTCTTGTATGAAGCCATTCAGTTCCAATTCCCACCCACTCCTCCCTTGAGGAGATCCCCTCATGTATCTGGTTTCTGAGAATCACTGCAACATCCACCAGAAATTCATGAAAGCTTGAAGGAATCAATCACGTGGTGGTGGGGTCTGGTCAGTCCAAATTCTGAAGATCAGGAGAGGTTAAACCAGACACTGGGTAGAAAGAAATGTCTCACTCCTAGCTTTGCATTTTATTTATGCACATCTGACCTGAAGCCTCTGACAGAATGTTTCCAGTTGGCATTGTCCTGCTACTAAGCTTATTCCGCCAGGATTTTCCCAACCTTGGGTCATGGTCATCACCAACTCCACTTCTCTTACAAGCAATAGACACACCACATCCCAGAGCCTAATGATCGAGGTCACTCTCAGTGTAAGTAAAGAGATTCGAGTGCCAAAGGGTCTCAGGGAAGAACACGTGGCCTATAAAAGTTGGGCTTAAGACAAGATAATGTTTTCACTCTGTAGCCGCTAAAAAATGCAAGATTCTCAATAGACACGCACACACGCACCTTTGTTTTCTGGAATATCGAAAATGATGTCAAATCAGTCGAATCCTGGTTTCAAGTATAAAAATTCAGAAGAGCAGTAGGTGGAAAACCATCATTTGAGAAAATAATCAGAGTAAGAAGAACCAAGAACAGTGTTTTAGATCTTGAACCAAAAGACACTTTCTTGAGACCCAACAGGCACTCTCCATTAACATTAGGTCCATCCATGCAGTTGATCCTCAACATTTAGAGAATGTGCGCAGACACTCTTAAATGTCCCTTACCCAGGGGGCTCTGGTTCAATTGAAATGGGAGCATCTCCAACCAGCGACAACCTCTCCATTTGTGCTCTGGACACAGCCCCATTACAACTGCTCATGGGTCTCACCTTACATTTATTCCCTAAACTCAAGGAGAGTCTACTTTTGTAAAACTGTTCATATTATTGACTCTAGAAGCTGCGCCACTATCTCTAGCCATGCTACTTTCTTCAAATACTTTCTTCATAATGTATCATTTTCAAATAAATGACAGTCAGTATAATGTCTTGATAATTTAGAAGAGTCTTTATTTGGTTATAACTGGATGGCTAGAATCTAAAAGTGATTTGTTGTTTGCAGTCCCAAGTCCACATTTCAGTCAATCTTTTAAAGGCAAAAAGCTTATTTATCCTTTGTCTAAGATGTACTCAAGCATGGACAGAAGAAGAAAGAAAAATTAATGCTACTATTCTTTAGGCTTAGGGAGCATTACAGGGCACAGCATTGATTATAACATTCTGCAACTAAAAAAACCAAGCATGCATTACCAGGTACATTCCTTATCATAAAAGAAACAATGCCAAAATTGACTATAACAACCTGGTTACCATAACCATAAGATTAACTACACCGTTCAGATTACAACATCAAAGGAAGCAATATTGAATCAGAACAAATGATATATTGAAGAATAGTCAAAACTAATTGTGTCCAGAACCTGGGAACATGGGAGTACATGCTAAAATTAATCACAAGCAGATACTTTCCCATAAGAGGAGGGAGAAAGGACAGGTCAACTAGCAGTCTACGTTTTGAGATGGGAGGGAGGAACAGGTAAGTCACTTAGCAGCTCACAAAAATGGAGTTTCTTTTGTTAGCCTCAATAACACAGTTTAAAATATTTTCCCCAGACTAAGCTTTGACACCATTCATTTACTGAATATATATATATATATATATATATATATATATATATATATATATATATATATATATATATATATATATATATATATATATATATATATATACACATACATATTACAATGGGGAAATCCAAGCACAAGGTTTTGGTTACCTGGACTTCCTTGGGCCAGAATTTGCTGAAGGGAATAAGCAATTGCTTTGAAACGAAGACACATAGATATCAGTACAATCCAGGGGTATAAGCACAGGACACTAGCATTTTTCATGTGGAGATAATTGAGTCAGTTCCCTTGTCATATGTGCACTCGCAGAGCATCACCTGATCCTGTTCATTTTACCAAGTCCCCATCTCACCGTCTACCCTTGGTGCTTGTCTGACTGATTTAAGCTTGAGACCATGATGTAGCTGCACATGAGTTCAGCTCACTTCCATGTCTGAGTTTGACTGCCACAATCATCTCAGATAATTTCATAGCAGTGGTTCATAGGGGTCTCCTTAAATGTCACCCTCATGACATTACCCATCTGCACATCATTTTCCTAACAGGGTTGGTACACATGTTCTCAATGAGCTCCTGGGTGCTCCCTTTACTCTGAAGGAGCAACACATCCAACTCTAGACGCAGATGGGTTTCCTTTGCAGTCCCCCATCTCCTGGAGTTAGGCTTGGTCGGTCACTTAATCAAGGTGCACTGAATCTCTCAAAATTCTGAAAGGTGGAAATGATGAAAAATATGGCTCCAAGGAAAATTCAATCATATTTGCTCCAGTTGTCTATAGTTGTACACGAAATAGACATACAACACTGCAGCCTAAAATTACAAGAATTTTGTTGTTGTTGTTGTTTTATTTGTTGCTTGGTTTCCCCTTTTATTCTTTTGATGCAAAAATGTCTGATTTTTAGAACGTCACTCTCATCTATATTGTTTCTTTGTGTGTACTTCTTTTGCTCTGTTTGACAGTGTACGAGTGCCCTGCAATGGGGCACTTACATGTGTCCCTGCTTCCTTATAGATGGACCCTATAGCTCTGGGATTGACGTTAGGTCCTTGATCATCTTGTGTTCGTTTTTGTACATGAGCTGTAGTTTCAGGTCTCTTTCATCTTCTGAGGGTTGTGATTCAATTGTGCCGGCACCATTGTTGAAAAGAATGTTGCTGTCCCTTATAAATTCCCCTTGGACCTTTATTGAAGATCAGTTGCCTGCTTGTGGATGGATTATTTATTTGTTTTCTATTCTGTTCCATTGGTCAAAATGCCTGTCATTGTATGAATGCCAGATTGTTTTGATGGCTGTGGCTGTAATAATTGTAAGGTTGGTTTCTGTGAGGCCCCTACCTTGTTCTTATTCTTTTGGGGTCTCTTGCTTATCCTGGGACTCTCCGTATGAAGTCAGTCATAGGTTTTTGTTGTCGTTGTTGCCGTTTTCATTTCTTTAAATGATTAAGTTGGTATTTGGATTGGAATTGAATTTTATTTAAATATCTCATTAGGTAGTATTGACATTTCCTTTATATTCAGTATCCTTATCCATGAATATGGCATATTGAGAATGTGAACAGATTTGCATTGGGAAGCATGACCATTCCTGAATCATATCATCTAACTGGAAAAGAGAGACTGAAAATAGATAAATAAAGACACAAAGAGATTTTGGACAGTTCTGAATCTGGCCTGCACACTTCCTACTGAAGATGAGAGTCCTATGGGAGGCACATTCTGCTTTGATGTGGTCCATTCCCTAACTAATTGCCTGCATATCTCTAACCTGGAACTCACCTCCCCCAGTTTCTGTGGAGAGTTACTCTAATCACTATTTGTGATCACTGCAGGCTGTACTGTAGAGTGATTGCCACACTTCTTGGGTAGTGTGTTAGTCTGGGTTGACTAGAGAAACAATCCTGAAATACTCATATGTGTGTATGAGAGAACTTGATACTAATGAGCAATTTTACATTATGAAAACATCCTATTCCAGTCTAGATCATTCCATAAGTCTGGTATTACCCCACATGTGAATACTAGTACATAAATTCTTCTTTAGACGCACGAAGCCATGCAATGATGTTGAATACAGGAAGATCGCAAGCCAATGGGTGAAAAGTCTTCTGGATCCAGTGGTGGTGGAAGCCTCTCAGTGCTGGCATGGGTCTCCATGTGGCTCCTCCAGTTTCAGGTCTCTGGCTCCATCAGCCTAGCTCTATATGTCTTGTCAGTAGGAAGACGAAGCAGAGAGTATGTGTCTGGCCTCCAGTGAGATATTAATCTCAATTGGACCTCTAAATGAGGTCATCAAGCTGCAGCCTGGGTGACAGGTTAAACTCTACCCCTTCACCCTTAACAGTGTCAAGTTGACACCAGATTTTTTGACTACCACAGATAGGTTGTACTATCTCTGTTATTCGGGAGCTAAGGCTTCCAGGGCATCCTACTAGAGCTCTCCTGCCTTGTTCTGCAAGCCAAGTCTTTTTGTGCATATATCAGCCTCATGCTGGTCTTGTAGACTTATGTCCCTGAATCTCAGCACCTCCATCATCCAAGCTAGCTCCTTGACTGGGAAAATTAGGTCTAGAGATTTGGGGGTCTTCACACAGCCGGCTAGTGTTGAGAGTCGATATCAACGTGGAGTCTATCAGCAAAGGTTACTGATCTTTCACTAAATTTGTGTCTACTTTATGCTGATAATCCTTCATTCTGGAAGTATAGGATATCCCTCTTGCAGTTATTTTCCACTGGTCTTTGTGGAGTCCCTCCCATGTGTGCTACTCAGTCGCCATATTGCTCCGTCTCTGAGATATAGGATATATATATATATACAAAATGTTTCTCTACAATTTTAAACATTTTTACTAAACAAAAAAATTAAAATGTAAAGCTATTCTTCTAAACTTTCCCCCAAAGAATTCTATCCCCCTTGATTGACAGCACATCAGAATGAAAGTTCCACAAGCCTCAAGGAAGTTCTCTTACTTTTGGGGACACCCAGAAATATGCAGGGGAAAGTCAGCTCTTCAGTGTCCATGGTGTAAGGTTTGTCCTTGGTGTAAAATCCTCTATGGACAACCTTTCCAACTCTTGAAGAATGAGCTGGTGTATTGTCATGATAGATAGAAAAGATCTTTTGTGCAACATTCTAGGATGTTTTCTCACTAATGTCATGTTTTATTTTCTTTAAACTTATTCATAGTAATATTCTTAGGTTTTCTATGTCTTATGAGAATTTCACTCCAGACCTACCTGTTAGAATCCATAAAATCGCTGTCATATTCTGAATTGAACTTTATCCCTTGAATATCGACCTAGATGATTCCCTCAGAAGTAACTGTTTTCATTGTGTCTTTCTCTTTGGATCATAGTGATGCATCCAAGATTTATCAATAATTAAGTTTCATTACCAAAAGCTGGCTTCATTAATTTCAGTTTTCTTTTAAAACAATTGTGTAATATCAATATTTTGAGCTCATTGATGTATGTGTACTGGTTTCTGGCACCAATCAAGAAACCAAAATTATCACTTAAAATTTAAAATACAGAACCATGTGATATTCTCACTTCATAAGTTACCTCCTCAATGGTAACTCGATGGTCTTCTTCCACAAGCACTTCATGTCTGCCAGTTTCATCATTTGTAGCAGTTGACTTTTTCCCCTCTTTGGCTCATCTGTGAAGTTTCCACTATATTTCTTATAACACTTGATCCATTTTTTAACTATCATGTGTGCAGAAGACAGACTTTCTGTTGACCTAGTTTCTTTCTTTCTTTCTTTCTTTCACGACTTCCACACAAACATGTATTTTTAATCACCCTAATGAAACCAAGTTGAGTGTGTTACTGAGAAAATATGGCCACAGTCATCCCCTGATAGCAGAGGCATGTTTAAACATGTTTTACTTGGAATAAACACATGAATGCAGAATTTATTTTACTAATTCTTACATAAACTATAGCTCTTCTTGGCTAGGCAAAAATATGTATGAATGTGTGGATAACTGCAACTGTGAATTTATTGATAACATAACCACATATTTATAAAGGGTTAAGCGTTCTAATTTGATTTGGTGAAGATGGTCATAAGTGTAATTCTCATAAACTGTCATTTACTCTGCAGATGAATATTTGTATTTACATGGTAAGTTTTAAGGCTATATAGTACAGTTTTTCAATCTTAGCATAATTGATATTTGGGGTTATATATTTATTGTGATTTTAAAAAAGGAATCCCTGGATTCTATCTACTAGTGCCAGCAGAACTTCCCTAAGTTTGGCAAACTGAGATAAATTTCAAGAATTTCAAGGTATCTCTGGGAGAAAATATTTCCTCTGAAATGTGAGATTGTTAATATCAATGTGCATAACATTACCCAGGTTATTCTAAATATGATATTGCAGTAACATAGATTGATGAGTATTCATATAAATGAGAAAATTGATGATATATGTGAAAGCTGGGGAAAGATTTAGTTTTTTATTGTTAAAAGGTCATTTTATTGGGAGCTTTTACAACTCTTATTATAATCCATATATCAATTGTATCAGGCATATTTGTACATATGTTGCCATCGTTCATTTCTAGATATTTACTTTCTATAGAGCCCTTGTTATCAGCTCCTCTTTTTTCCTTCACCCCAGATGTAGTTTTAACGTGATCAATGTTAGAAACAATTCTGCATTGTTTCTAAACTTTGCCATTAATGATGCCTTTTAGTTCCCTGAACTGCAAACCAAAGTCTCACCAAGAACCATTGCTTTGAAATAATCTCTGGGATGATCAGTGGAAGACAAACAAATCCATCCACTTGAAAAAGTATTGTTCCCTGTCAAATTTTCCCTAGAGTTACTGTGCTTGGGAGTCCCCAGGGAGGTGGTGACAAGGTGTGGAAACCACAGCTTCTGAGAAGAAGCCCACACCCAACTGCTTTCCATAGCATCTGCTGAGAAGATAGGGCGCTAAACTGAGTGTGTACTGGGGACCCCAACACACCGTCCCCCTGCTGGCTGCCACAAGGAATTTTTTGTCTGAGCTCACACTGTTTTCCCAACACTATACCTGTCTCTTGCACAGTAATAGACTGCTGTGTCTTCATAATTCACGGAAGTCAGCTTTAAATAATCTTGGCTCTTGGAGATATGCCTGGTGATGCTGACTCAGGACTGGAGAGTTGGAGTATCGTGTGTACTCCCCTGGACTCCATATCATACCAAACTACATCAGCCCCTTTTCTTGAGTCTGGTGGAACCAGTGCACACGATTGCTGGTTGAAGAGAATCCAGAGACCGTGCAGGTGAGGGACGGAGTCTGCGAGGGCTTCACCAGTCCCGGGCCTGGCTCCTGTAGTTGCTCCTGGGACAGGATCCCTGGACACAGGGAGAAACCCACTGAACCATTTGTTCCGAGGTAGAATTCCAGACTTCACAGGGAACCCCTGAAGCATGCACCTCTAGAAGTTGCTGCCAGAAAAAGGAAAACCAACGCATGTTTCATGTCCCTGTGCATGAGGTCTCTGACACCCAGGAACAGTTCTCCACGATGAGGAGGAACCCGAATTTAAGTTCACGTGTGCAGTGTTCTCTTGTGGCTGCCTAAGAGAAGTTTGCATGTGCGAGATGCATTTGTATGTAAACGTTAAATAAGGTGAAGGAAGGTCCCTGGCTTAGAGACTCACACTGTGGGGAGAATGATGCTGAGAGTACCATTGAGAGAAGACAGTTCTGTCTCAGAGTTCTTCACTTCTACTAGACCAGGGTTCTCTTTATCCACCCTAGGACATATTCAGGAATCCAGATTTAGTTATGGATCCAGGAAATCTCTAGGAATAGGGTAAATGAACTTAGACTCCAAGGTGTGGATGGATATTTAGATAGTGTCAAAAATAAAAGATAGATTGGTGAACACACCTGCAGATAAATAATTTATGTTAGCTATGTGGAGATAATAAATAGATATAAAGAAAGATCTCTCACTGCTGTATGAGTCCAGTCAGACTTAGTACGAATCTGTAGGACAGGGTTGAACTGCCCCTATGAGTTTTGGAGACTAACTTTTTATGGGAATAGAAAGCCTGATCTTTCTCTGCACAGCAGCTGGTGGTTTTCAACTACTGACCTTAAAGAACACAGCCTCACACGTACTCACTACACCACCATGGATCATGTTGGGTTGTGATCCATAAGGTAATCAGTTCAAAATCCTCACCCATACATCAGAGACACTCTGGGCTTTCTACTCCCCTAACAAGCTCCAGTCTTGGAATCTCACGAGGGCAATTCTACCCTGCCCTATAAGGGCCCTGTGAGTCAGCATCAGCTCAATGGCAGTGATTTTTTTTCATAAAGAATGACAGATAATGGTAAATGGAGAAGTAGACCAATAAACATCAAAGAGTCACCAACTCTCCAGGGTTCCCTGAATGCTCACATTTTTAATCATTCCAAATGTCCATTCACTCTTGTTGAAAATATTAAATATTCCAAAGTATTAATAAAGGAATTAAATGGTCCCCAAACATTGACTCATGATGAAACCGGAATCAAGGTGCTATTTGTCATACACCTTGAAACATTCATTAACTTGGGCGAGTAGTCTGCACCAAAAATATCTTTGGAGTCAGGTGCATTGAAGGGTTATTGTGCCAGGAAATACCTCCATGTCAACATAAATTAGATTTTGTTTTTCTCTGCCTATGTGTCTGTCTGTCTCTCTGCCCTCAGTTTACCTCTCTGCCTAGAAAATATTCCCTTTCCCCTGAAATGGAATTTCTTCAGAGTCTGTAGATCATGACCTTGAAGGAGCACTTTGGGAAGCAGAAACCATCAGGACCACAAACAAAGATAATACATGGTCCTCAGTTCACAACTATGTTTCTGAATAACCAGGACTTCATACTTTGATCTCTGATTATTAGCACCTGCCCTGCAGAGTGAGGATTCACTAGCCCTCATAATCCCTGTTATCTTAGCAGCCTGACAGCCACCTGCCCCTATCATATTCAAGGTCAGTAGTTTGAACCCACCAGCCACTACATGGAAGAAAGACTTGGATTTGTATTTCCCCTAAAGAGTTACAGTCCCTGAAGCTCACAGAAGCAGATCTACCTGTCCTGGAGGGATGCTATTAGTCAGAATTGGCTTGATGACAGTGAGGCTTTGTTTCGTGTTGTTTATCATATAAGACATCAGCCTGCCACTTAATCCAAGGATTTGGTACTTGTGAGTCCTCATTTATCATGTGAGCTATTTCTTGATATCAATCTCTGTGTATATATATATATATATATATATATATATATATATATATATATATATATATACACACACACACACACACACACATCTACTTCACCAGGTTTATTCCTCTGGGTAACTCAGATAAGTATGTGTATGGATGTGCATGTGTGTGTGTTATTGAGAAAATTTTCAATTCAGCTAACCTAACAGTGACTTATAGAATATTTCACTGCATTGAAATATCACCAAACAAAATTTATATCTTTTTTTGGTGTTTTGGTTTTCATTGTCTATTAACTATGTCTAAAATAATTTAGTGGAATGATGTCCTATGTGAATGACTATATATCCCCAAAATAATTGAAAATGAATTAAATTCAACTAATCGTTCAACTAGAAGTAAAATGCAAATATTTTCAAACAGACAATTTTACACAAACTCATATTTACTTCAAGCCTTTTTATTTTCCAATTACATAGTACTGAAGTTTAATATTATTTCAAGTGGTCTCATTGATGTGAAGTTTAAGCACTTGTTTGTTGGAAAAATGTTCATCTTTCTAATCCACCAAGCTATTTTCCTTAGAACTGAGGCAGGCTGTTGTACTCTACCCGTTGGTGTTGTGATGAGTGGAATATCAACTCAAGTACACCTACCAACAACCGTGATGTCAGTGGCTTATTCGTAATTATTAAAATACCAACCTATTTCTCTTCAATATTAATTATACTGTTTGAGAGTTCATGATTAAAATAGTCATGAAACTTATTTTCTTTTTCATAAAGTGGTAAAAATAAGTGTGCACAATTTAAAGTATACATATTTCTTCCATGAAAAAGAAGAACAAAAATAAGCCAGAATCTTTTCCTGGATAGAATTCAGGTTACAACATTTAAGAATATTTTGTGGTTCTGAAACTATAAATATATTAACCAAGAGCCCTGCATTGTTTTAGGAGACACTCAGAGTGACGGTTCATGAGAGAGAGCTGCCCCGTACGGTTTTCTAGTGTGTGATCCTGATGGGAGCAGGCCATCAGATCTTTTCCCAACTGAGATACCAAGTAGCTTTGCATTGCCCAACTTTTGGCTAGTGTGTTAGTCTTGGTAGACTAGAGAAACAAATTCATGGACACTCACATGTGTATAAGAGAGAGCGTTATATAAAAAAGTAATTTTCCATTAAGGAAACATCCCTGCCCAATCTAGATCAAGTTCATAAGGCTGATATTAGCCCATATGTACAATACCAATCTATAAAGTCCTCTTCAGACTCACGAGACACATGCTATGATGCCAAATGCAGGAAGATCACAGGCCAGTGGGTGGGAAGTCTTGTGGATCTAATGGTGTTGTAAGCCTCTCAGTGTTGGCAGGGGTTTCCACGTGTCTCCTCCAGTTCCTAGGGCACGGGATCTATCAGTGCAGTGCTATGTGTCTTGTCAGTAGAGCATCTCTCAGGGAGTGAGCAGAGAGAGAATGCCTCCTGCCTCCAAGGAGGAAACACAGGAATTCCCAGAATCCTCAGGGGAAGGCCATGTCCACACAGAGGGCTTATTTGCTATATCCTGATTGGCAACCTAGACTCCACCCCTAAACTCTTAATCCTCAAACTGACACCAGATTATGCATCTAGCACAGTTAGCAGTTGAGCGCTTACCTATTCTGCCACCAAGGCTCTCTGTTACAAATTTAACTAGGAGGGAATGCAAGGTGGGAAATTCACTAAGCTCCATGGATAACTTTGAGACTGAAGAAAGGAGCTCTGTTTCTTTTAACCTTTGTCCCAGGTTTAATTCTTTAGTAGAACCGCTGCCCTCTGCCAACACTCATACAATACTAAATTAATTCATTACTTATTTACAAAATGCCTCTATATTCCCATGAACTCTCAGTCCACAGAGTTCTTCTGAACATATATGCATTTTTCCAGTTGTCCTAGACCCTTCACTCTGAACGCACTATATTTCTCATTCCTGAGGTACAACCCATTGCCATGATGTCATAGAAAGTTAATGATGTGCATACCTAGATCCTTTTGATTCTAATTTCTGTCCTATCGTCTCCTACAGAAACCAAAGACAATCTGCTCTCAACTCAACGTTTGGTAAGCACTCTTCAACGGCTAAGCATTACAGATCCCAGACAATCAACGTTCACGGAAAGCAACACAAAAGACAGAAAGAGGAGCGTGGGAAGGGGGGTGGGGTGCTCTCTGCATTAAAGTGGAAAGCATACATTCTTAGAGAAATAGTGCCCTTTTCTTTTAACATAGTTCTAGAATTATCCTAGTGTTTACAGGACCATGTACATCCACGACTGTTTGAATGTCTTCCCCATATATAATGAGAGGTACTGATCTCTCAGATTTCAGCAGAAGAAATGGGATGTGGAGTATGCAGGCTGGTGATAACATGGTAGGTATGAAGCATACTGAAGCGGAAGCGTGAGGAAGCACCCTATATACGTATTTGTTCACACCTACATTACACCCAACTGTTGGTGTGTCTTTGTCTTGTGACCCGTTTTATATTCTCCTGAGGCAAATACCTGCTCACAGCTATATATTAATGAGTTCTGAGAGTGGTCTGGTGACAGCAGTCTGCTCCAGGCAAATATAAATTGCCTTACTTCTCAAGCAAGTGGGTCATTTAGTGGTGTTCCCATGCTCCTCCATTTCTCCCCATCCCACAATCTCCTCCTGAAATGGCTCTGAGAGCTCTGCTCTGCAGCTGTGACTGTCAAGGGTTTGGGGCGCTTCGAGATGTGGTTTCCGTCGCTCTGTCCTCACACAGTAATGCATGGCTGTGTCTGAGACCTTCATGCTGTTCCACTACAGGAAGGCAGTGCTGAAGTCTTGTCCATGGACAAGATATGGCCTTGGAATGAGAATCTATAGTGTGTTCTTGAATCTTAAGGATCAGTCATCCCCTCGCACTGCAGGTCAATCCAGATGAACCAATAGCTACTGGAAAATTTGTATCCAGATGCTTTACATGAGATCTTCAAAGCCTTCCCCCACTGCCCCCCCAAGACCTCTTCACCTCTAGCTCAGGCTGCAGCAGATGTACCTGGGTGAATATGCCAGTGGAGACATGGGTGAGATGTCCATTCCAGCCCTTTTGTGATGCCAGACAAAGAACTACCCCTGACCTGGGAATACAGAGACTAGGAGGGAGAAACATAGACAGAGACCATCCTTCAAGAGAACAGAAAAGACAGCACTCAGGATGCCAGAAGGGCACTGTAGGAGACTCCTCAAAGGAAGGGTACTGTGGTTGTAGATGACACATCTCTGATTTTACATAGTACAGCCTGACATCCAGATAAAACTCGTCAAGGCTGGTAACCCAGATATCAGGCAGAGCTGGTTTTCAGCTTATGGAGAAGAGCAAAATGTCTCCATTAACACACACACACACACACACACACACACACACACAAGCACTGCGGCAATAGAAAATGCAGAACAGTGCCTTTCCCAATCGAGTGCATCTCTCAGCTTCCTCTGGTGATGAGAAGGGGAACATCTGTGTGGGGCTGCTCCTGAGGGCCATGGGAAAGAAGGAGAAGGGATTTTCAAACTTCTCTGGGTCATCTTTCATGTTCTTTGGTTAGAATAATTCAGTGTTTTCTTGGAGATGGCATCAAGACCTGTGGGTTACAGAAGTTCCTCCCCCCAAATGCTGAGTGTATCATTGCTGTATCTACTAAAGATTAAATAATTTGCAACAAGATAGCGGGCATTTATTTTATTCACATCTTGCCTGTGGCCCGGGGACACTATTCAGGTAGAAGATAAGGTAATCTTTGCTCTACATTTTATTTTATCATTCCTAATTCTATTATCTGTTGCAGCAAACTGTGAAAACACTGGAAGCACTCAGTCTCATGTGCAAGGATATTTGGAAGACAGCTATTTGGTCAACTGACTGGACAATATTTGTGCCCATTGCAAGGGAGGCGATCCCATAAAAATGCTCAAAATATAGAATGCTATTACTGATATTTCAAGCAAGTAATATATTCCTTAAGACCATCCAAAAAAGTTTCTGGCAGCATATTGACAGGGCACTGCCAGACGTTCAGACCAGAGCCAAGAGGATGTGGAACAAGGCATAGCATTCCTGGTGTCAGATGGATCATGGCTCAAGCAGAGAATAAAAGAAAGAAGTTTATTTGTGTTTCCTTGACAATGCAAAGACATTAAACTGTGTGGATCATAATAAACTGGATAACCTTGAGAATGAGGAGAATTCCAGAATATCTAGTTGTGCTCATGGATCAACCAGGTAATATGTTGTGGTTTAAATTCAGGACAGGTGTATGTCAAGGTTGTATCTCTTCACTGTACATGTTCAATCTGCGTGCTGAACAAGTGATCACAGTAGATGAGGGGGAATGTGGCACCAAGTTTGGAGAAAAGCTTATTAACAACCTCTGATATGCAGATGACACAACCTTCTTTGATGAAAGTGAGGAATTGAGACACCTGGATCACGGATCGTGGCCTTCAGTATGGATACAAACTCAATGTAAAGAAGACAACATTCCTCATAATTGGACTGAAAGCTTACATCATGATAAGTGAAGAAAAAGTTGATGTCATATATTTTGTCTTGCTTGTAGCCACAATCAATGCTCTGGGAACAGCAATTAATAAACTAAAAAAAAACATATTGTATTAGGTAAATCTGCAGCACCGAAGAGCAAGGTTGCTGCTTTGAGGACTAAAATGTGCCCGACCAAATTCATGGTTTTCTCCATTGTCTCATATGCATATGAAAGTTGGACATTGACTAAGGAAGACCAATAAAGAATCAATGCATTTGAATTATTGTACTGAAGAAAAATATTCAAAGTACCATGGACTACTAAGAAAAAATATTCAATGGACCATGGATTGCTAAAAGGACAAACCAGTCTGTGTTGGAAAAATGCTGTCAGAATGCTCCTTAGAGGCATGGATGACAATACTTTGTCTTAGATACTTTGGACACATTGCCAGGAAAAACTAATCCCTGAGGACATCATGTTTGGTAAAGTGGAAGGGCATCGAAAAGAGGAAGGCCCTCACTGAGATGTATTGACACAGGCTGTAACAACAGACGCAAACATAGAATGTGAAGGTGGCCAAGGACCAGGCAATGCTTTGTTTTGATCCATAGAGGGCCAATTGATAGCACCTAATAACATTAAACCAAGAGTTTAAACTAAAGCAAACTTCATTTATCTTATAGTTTGCATCTTGAAGCACTCAGATTAGCATACACGTTTATTTTTTTACAGATGTGTTAATAATATGAATATTTTGCATCACCAATTATGAACCACATAGTAACCATGAATTAGATGACATTGCTGAACCAGGAAGAAGAAGAAAAATGAAAAAAAAACAGTAGGAGAAAAGGAGATGCCAGGTCATAGTTGACTCTGACTGACAGGGACACTTCTTAAGGAGATAAAAGAGTCAGATGTGAACGTCATTTTCCACTGACATGTTACTGATGCTGAACCAGTTGCTGTGGACACCCACCACAAACCCTGATGGTGTGCTAATTGAGGAAAACTAATGGGATCACTACACTGACTCTGATATCTTGGAAACAACTCAACAGAACTGTTCTCTGTCTTTCAGCTACTAGTAGAGTGCTTAACTGTTTTCTTAACCCAGGGACTTGAGATGCCCTGAAGGAGGTTGGAAAAGTCTCCCCGGGTTTCCCTGAGGTTCATTAAACAATGATCCAGGGAACCTCTGGCAACATTCCCAAGATGTGAGACAGGCTCCTTTCTCTGCATGCAACAGTACTTTCTCCTGTTACGACTTTTAGCTTCAGAGATATCAGCAGTAGACAAACTGTCACAACAATCGGAGATTCCCTGAGGGAAAGTGTGAGATGGAGAAGAATCACTAGAGCACAATAGGAAACCAGTCCAGAAACTGTTCCTCTGTACCTGCTCCTGGGTCTGTATCCTATAATTGGTGGGTCCTGGGCGCCCCCTGCAGTCCAGCCCCGTCAGGGCAGGGAAGATTTATGTCAGGGACACACTGACTTCCTTTCAGGATCTTTCTCACAGAGTAATAGATGCCCTTGTCTTGGAGTTCCAGGCTGTCCATGTGCAGCTACAGCGTGTTCTTGGCATTGTGTCTGGAAATGAGGAATCTGACCTCCATGGAGTCTGCATAGTTCTTATACCATGATAGATGTATTTACACAAGAGACTTGAGAAAAGGTTACATACTGATGTGTTTTCCTCCTCCCCTTTTGGGTCACTGGTTTCATTCCACAGGAAATAAAAGTATTTTTCTTTGTTTCTCATGTCTAAGTGCATAACCAGTAAATAAAGAAAGGATTCAGTTGCTATTCTGGGTCACTGCCTCAGCGCAGCACAGCCCCATCTCCCCAGGTTTTGTGACAATCTCAGGATGTGGGTTTCACACTGTGTCTTGCACAGTAATAGGTGGCAGTATCCTCAGACTTCAGGCTGCTCATCTGTAGATACGCTGTGCTGACTGAGGCGTCCAAGGAGAAGACATAGCCTTGTGTGAAGCCCTGGGCATATGCTGGTTTCCCAGAGTAGTGTAGATTCAGCCCATCCACTGAAGGCCTTTCCCTTGCACCTGCCACACCTGCGGCATCCATTCACCATGCTAAAGCTAGTGAAGGGATATCCAGAAGTCCTGTAGGACACCTTGACAGACTCTCCTGGTTTCTTCACCTCGGCCTCCAATTGCACCAGCTGGATCTGGGCACTTGCACCTGTGAAGAAGTGAAACAGAAGATGAGTGCTCTGGAGCTACCATAGCATCCTCCCCACCCCAGGATCTTGCCTAGTTACCTAGGGCAACTGCCAGTGGGAAAAGGAAACTCCATAGCCACTCCATGACGAGTGGACTTTCGTCTTGATGGTTTATGAGTAACCTATATGGCAATGTCCTCGATGGGTGGT
The DNA here is from genome assembly GCF_050624435.1 of Tenrec ecaudatus. NCBI lineage: Eukaryota > Metazoa > Chordata > Mammalia > Afrosoricida > Tenrecidae > Tenrec > Tenrec ecaudatus. Next base: position 106,449,145 of record NC_134544.1, read on the forward strand.
GTCTATGGGGAGATGATGTCAGCTTTTTACTCTATAGCGCACTTGTTTTTGCATATAAGCCGAGTTCTGGAATGCCCGGTTCCTGTTCTCCATCAGGTATAAGTAGCACGTTCCTGATGAAGAGTATTGGACACAGCCTGGATTGCTAGAAGAGCAAATATATTTTATAAATACAACCACAATAATGCAGCATTCTTCCTCTGTATTTTGAACATGATTTCATAAGGAACCACTCCCTGGAGATGGGCATCGTGATAGGGGGCGATGTGAAGAGTCAACCCCTATTATTTCATGATGGAACTGTAACAGTTCAGAAGAATCTTAGTTAAGAGAATTGTATAGTTTGCTGAGACATAGCTTGACTACAAATATTATTCCATAGCTGTGACCCTAAGCTCGATGAGGGAATCTGGGGAGTCTAGCCCTGTTATTTTATGATGGAAATATAATATAGTTTAGAAGAATCCTAATTAATAGAATGGTATACTTTTTCAAGACATAATTTAACTAGAAAACTTCCATAGCGGTGATCCTAGTGGGTCACAGTGAGTCAGGATTATCTCCATGGAAACTAAATCTACATCTGGTTGGTTTTTGTTTCTGTTTGTTTTTTAAATTACTATGAGCGTATAGAAACCCTGGAGGTACTTGTACTTAGGGCATTGGATGTCTATAATCCAGTGACTGGGGAAAACTTAAATTATTTGTCCCATGTTGGTTTACATACCAGAAAACAGTATATCAGATTTCTAGGAGTTGGGATTGATTCAATGATAGAAGATGTATGACCTCATAGTATGACTTAAGTCATGAAGTATATCCCTCCCATTTTGTGGACTTAGTTTAACAGCCCATAACTGAAATATGTCACATGAAGTGCAAGTTTCCTTTTTCACCAAAATATAACCAGTAAGTTACATTTTGCAAACACATTGTCTTGTACCTGTCCCTTCCCAGAATAGCTGCCTTACCACTCTGGGGTTCTGACATTTTCATGATATGAATTTGAACTGTTTCCTAAATAGTCATAAGTGACTATGTCCTCAGACTGCAGGCTCTCTGAAATGTCCATGCAGAAAGCATATCCTTCTTTGAAGGCCTCAAGGAGACAGATTGATACACTGGCTAAAAGAGTGTGCTCAAATTTAGCAAATCTTGTTAGGATCGTGTGGTGTTTGCTATTGTTATGTGCTATGGAGTTGGTTCTAACTCACTGTGAATCTACATAGAGTGGAAGAAAACTCTGCCTGGTCCATTGGCCTCCCCACAATTATTATATCTGAGCCCAGTGTTTCAGTTATGCTTCAATTCATCTCTTTGAGACCCTTCCTTCCTTTATTTTTGTTTTCTTTTTAAGGACGGCATAGGACTAGGCATTCTTCCTTCAGTTGTGCATTGAATTGTTATACAATAACAACGGAATGGCTCAAATTTTACTGATCTGCAGGGAGGATGAATGCTTATATCATTAGGCATTTTGTAAATTGCACGGTAGAATTTTATACGTTGAGAATCTTCTTAACACAAATGTAGGCATTTCCCCCCACTCTTAACACTGCTTGAAATAGACCTTAGAAATAATTAGCTTTCATAATTACTTCATGATTCTGTTTCATAATTACTTCATGATTCTGTCTTGCACTGATGTGGTCTTCTCACTGGGACACTATTAAATAAAAATTTTATTTCTTCTTTAGAATGAGGAGGGTAAATTGACTGCACCATGGCAGAAGGGGGGAAAACCTGCATTTCAGGTGGCACAGAATTATTTTTAAAAATAGAGAAAGATTCCCTAGGGAAGCTGTGGATGTAGAAGAATCACTGATTACAAAAGATAGCCAGCCCTGAAGCCATCTGCACCTGCTCCTGATGTGAATCCTGTTCTCTGTGGGGCCTTAGTGCCCCCTGCTGCCAATGTCTCCCCTGCAGGGGAGGTTTGTGTCTGGGCTCACACTAACTTCCCCTCCCTGTGCTCCTTGCACAGTAACACAGGGCCATGTACGCAGCAGTCATGGAGCTCAGCTGCAGGAAGAACTGATTCTTTCTTGTGTCTCTAGTGATGGAGAATCGACTTTGGAATGACAGGATATCTTTTGCATTACCATCAGAGCACTTGAGTCCCATCCACCACATTCCCTTTACCAGGGTTTGGAGGATTCTGGGCCATCAGTAACCACTGGTGGTGGAGTAACAAGAGACAGAGCTATTAGGGAGAACTTTGGGAGGGTTGCACCGGTCCTGGACCTGATTCCTGTAGCTGCACCTCAGCAAGACACCTTGACACAGTGAGAGTTGGCCTTTCTGTCACTATCATCCCCTATAGACCTGGCCTGATACTGAGACCCTCACTTTGCGGAAACTGTCAGCAAGCATGGGAGAACATCCAGCAATGTCATATTTAGACAACTTTATTTGACGAGAACTGAATGCCTTCACAGCTAGACAAGAGAATTCCACCCTAGGCCTGAAGAATAATGTGCTGTGTGGGGGAGCCCTGGACTTATCAATGGAGAAGGACTGAGTTCAGGCTCCACTCTTTGTTCTACGGCCACCATGAGGTAATTTTTCTTTCAGTCTGTAGTGAGAGCGAATTGTTCTTAAGATGTGTATGGTAAAGGTCAAAGGAAAGCCAACTATTCCTAAGTCCAGGATTCTTACCATCATGCCCCCTACGACTCTTCTCTTGCCTTGGACTCCAATATATCTTGTGCATTTCTGAGTGAACAGGATCTAGTTCTTGAAAGGATCAGGGAGTCTTCATTACCTCACACTTTCCCAAACCCATTTTCTTTCCTGACATTCAGGGAGCTCTTAATCTGCTTACTCCAAGTTCTTGGGGGGATCTTTTTTGGATCATGAGCATCACAAACCACCACCATTCCAACAAGCAACGTAAATACAACACCCAGTTCCTGTTTATGTTTGTCTGGATAGACTAGAGAAACAAATCCACAGAAACCCATATGTACATATACATATATGAGAGTTTTATATAAAGGGTAAGTGTTAATTAAGAAAGCATCCCAACCCAGGGCTGTCCAAGCCCATAAGTCTGAAACTAGTGCATATTTCTGACACTGATCAACAAAGTCCTGCTCAAGCTCACAAAACACATGCAATGATGCCAACTTCAGGAGGAAAGCGGAATCAGTGAGTGTGTAAACAGCTCAGCGCTCACAGGGGTCTCCACATGGCAGCTCCAACACCCAGGGCTGCATCCTGGGAGGTCCATGTGGCTTCTCTTCAGGGATGTCTTGCAGGAAGTGAGCCTTTCCAGCTAAAGCAAGGAACTAGCTAAGGCAGCTGCACCCTGGTCCAACCATAAGAGAGCAAGAGACCTGAGCACAAGAAAGCCAAGGCTCACTGAGCCATTTATCTCTCCGTCCTTCAGTTAAGCACACATATGTTTATGGGCCAGGTTGGTGCAATAAACCTTAAGTATCTCACTGATCTATATCCAGTCTCAGCTTCGTTAAATAAATTAAAGTGAACTACAGATGTATCTCACCAGACAAAGCAAGGTCTTAACTCTATAACCTCTCAGATAACTCTGAGAAGAGACTGTTTGTTTACTCGAGAGCACCCAATATAACACTATTCCAGTCGAGTTGATTCTTAAGTTGGCCAGGTCTGCCAGAGCAGTGAGCAAGGAATCAACATTTACCAGAAGGAGCAGAGTAGGAATAAGTGCCAAAACCTGTAAGTCACATCTTCAATGGAAAGACACCTGCTGAAGACTGAATAGAGACTCTGGACTCAAATGTAGGCCTGCACTTCTGACAGGCAACAGGGCCTCAGCATTTGGAGAATGACCATGGACACTTTTAAATACCCTTTACCCAAGTGGTGCTGGTACATCTGAAATGTCAGCATCCTCAAATTCAGTCTCTCCATTTATGCTCTAGACACAGCACTCTATTTTGCTACTTACCCAAACTCACAGATTGAGCTTTTCATATTATTGACAATTAAGGAGTATCAACTCAAAACAAGCATTTTAAAAGCTAATTTCCAACAGTGGTTCCCTTTTCATTTCTCTTTTTCATATCCTAGGTCTCAAAAATGGTCCAGAGTTAGAGTTGGTCTCCCTCACTCATTTTCTGCTTGGTTATAACCACTGTATTATATCACAACTAACCAAATTTAAGCCAAATTCATCTGGACTTCTCTGAGCCAGATGCTGTTGAGAGGAATAAGTAACTGCTTTGACAGAAAGAGCCATACATTTTATCAATACCCAGATGTTTAAACACAGTCATGTTTGTGTGTGTCATTGAGAAATTGCGGGATTGGTTCTTTTTTACACACAGGCTGGAATGGCATCACTCGATACTGGTATTTCCAACAAAGTGCCATCTTATGCCATCTGATGCTGGGGGTTGTCTGACCAACTTACACACCAGACTATGTGCATCTAACAACGAGTCCAGGTCACCTTCATCTCTAAATGTGATGGTGATGATTGTCTCAGATAAGTTCATGACAGGGATCATGAAATCTGAAGTGTAAATCTAATGACAGTATCCCTCTGAATTTAATGCTCTTATTAAGCATGCTACACATAATCTTTTCCCCGCTAATTACAGTTAATTTATTTATTTTACACATGTTAGTGGAGGCTAATACAACTCTTATAGCAACCCATATATCCATCCATTGTTTCCTTATTCTCAAAACATTTGCTTTCTGCTTGAGCCCTTGGTATCAGCTCCTCATTTTATTCTCCTCCCTCTCTGCTACTCCCTCCCTCATGAACCCTTACTAATTTTAAAATTATAATTATTTAGTCATATCTTACACTGTCCAATGTCTCTCTTCACCTAATTCGTGTTGTCAGTCTCCAGGGTGGAGGTTACATGTAGATCCTTGTAATCCTTTCCATACCACCTTCCCTCCACCCTCCCAGTATCGCCAATCTCAACACTGATCCTGAAGGGATCATCTGTCCTGGATTCCCGGTGTTTCTAATTCCTATCTGTACCGGTGTATATCCTCTAGTCTAGCCAGATTTGTAAGGTAGAATTGGAATCATGATAGTGGGGATAGGGGTTGGGGGAAGGAAGCATTTAGGAACTAGAGGAAAGTTGTATGTTTCATCGTTGCTACACTGCACCCTGACTAGCTCATCTCTTCCCTGCGACCCTTCCATAAGAGGATGTCCAATTGCCTGCAGATAGGCTTGGGTCTCCACTCCTCACTCCCCCTCAATCATAATGACATGATTTTTTGTTCTGATGATGCCTGTTACCTAATATCTTCGACACCTAATGATAACACAGGCTGGTGTGCTTCTTGCATGTTGGCTTTGTTATTTTTGAGTTAGATTGAAGTTTGTTTACTTTCAATCCTTTAAGAGCCTAGATGCTGTAACTTGTGATAGATGGACACCATCATCTTTCTTCACCATTTTTGCTTATGCACCCATTTGTCTTCAGCAATCATACTGGGAAGGTAAGCACATAATGGTATGATTATTTGTTCTTTGATGTCTGATATCTGATCCCTTCTGCACTTTGTGATCACACAAGCTGGGGTGCTTCTTACATGTGGGCTTTGTTGCTTCTGAACCTGATGGCTCATTGTTTACCTTCATGTCTTTAAGACCCTGGATGCTATATCTTTTGATAGCCATGCTCCATCAGCTTTCTTCACCACATTTTCTTATTCACCTGCTTAGTCTTCAGTCATCAGGTCGAGAAGGTGAGCATCACAGAATGTCAGTTTAACAGAACATAGTATTCGTGCATTGCGGGAGTACTTGAGTGGAGGCCCGATGTCTATCTGCTACCTTAATACTAAACCTATAAATATATGCACATAGATCTATTTCCCCATCCTCATATATAAATATATTTACATACGTATGTGCCTTTATTTAGACCTCTACAAATGCCCTTTGCCTCCTAGCTCTTTCCTCTATTTTCTTTGACTTTCCTCCTGTCCCACTATCATGCTCACCTTCATTTGGGTTTCAGTAGTTCCTCTCAGTCACATACCCTTAATCGTGCCCTAACAGGCCTCTAACACCCTCCTCACCACCAATTTGGATCACTTTATTGTTCCCTTGACCCTGAATTTGTTAACACCACTACTTTTACCCCCACCTCCTCCTCTTCCATGTCCCCCTGGAACTGTCAGTCCCATTGTTTTCTCCTCCAGATTCTTCACCCAGCCTATCTTATTTAGACAGACCTGTGGAGATAATAACATGCACAAAAACAAGACAGAGCCAAACAAAGCAACAAAAGAAAGCAAAACAACAACAATAAAAAGCCAATGACAAAACAACAACAAAGGAAAGCCTGTGGTTAGTTCAAGGACTGTTTGTTGGCCTTTAGGAGTGCTTTCTGGTTGATTCTGATGGGGTGCCAAGTCCTGGCCCCAAAGTCTGTTTTTGGTATTCCCTGGGCACTTTGTTGCTCCGGTCCCCTTGCTGTTCTGTTGCACGCCCTTAGTGTTTTACCTCCATGTGGTGGGATCAGATCAGGTGAAATTCCCACTCTGTGTCTCCAGTGTTGTCCCCTGTAGGGCTATGAGTCAGTGCGGGATGTTTTGTCTCATAGTGGGGCCAGACATATGGTCTTCTCTATGGATTGGTTGCTCTGAGTGGGAATATTGTCCTCCAGTCCTGGTGGGCCAGGATGTGCTCCACTATCTTCCTCACCCTTCATTTGCTCCTGTGTTCTCTGCTCAGACATATCCTTCTCCCTCAGGAGCAGCTTCAGTGCTGTCCACTGAAATGAATTCCTCTGGGGGCCATAAATATTCTTAATAAGCTGTAAAGTTCGTCCTGGACTATGGAAATCAACACCTTGAGCTTTACACTCAATGCATGGGTTTCATTTCCACTGCCCCAAGCCACAGGGTGATATTAGGTCAGTCATTTAATCCAGTTGCCCTTATTACTTTCCAATTTGGAATTTTTAGAGTAATATGGGCCCAATGAAAGGGCAATCATATTTATTCCACCTTTCTACTACTGTAGAGAAATCATGCACAATTCTTTACAGCTTAAAATTACAACTACTTGGTTATTTCATGACTGTGATTAAGACATCACGTGAAGAAGAAGGTCTGTCTTATCTCTGTCCACATGCAGTTTCTCCTTGAGAATCTAATGGGTGAGTGAAGATGGTACTCTCATACATTCACCTCTCTTGCTACTTGAGGCTGTAGGATGAGAGCTAAGCAATAGCTAAAGCCAAAATCTTGTTCCAGCACACCTGGACCACCACTTTTTCTCCTGAGTGTTCTCCCAATGTAGCTGCTGTGCACCTCTAGAAAGCCAAGGAACAAAATGAAAGTTAGTTTAAAATATATACGTAGTTTAAATGATATATTTCATTTAAACCATACTACACGCACGAATTTCAGTGTTTAAATAATTTCTCAATTTGACCTCCCTGTTCTCTGAAGTGCCAACCTGCAATAGAAGCTGATGAACTATTGAGAAATGCCACATACCAGAAGATTTCCAAAGAATTAGACTAAGTGTGTGTGCCTGTGTATATAAGCTCTCTATAGATTTATAATCTACTTAAAATGATAGAACTATTGACATAAGGGAAGAGATTAGTTGTTGAACTATGTGACCTAAATTCACCATCTTGGGCTGTGAGTATGGGAGTCATAGCAGAGAGTTTTATCTCCGCAGGTGTAAAAATTCTATAAAAAATTCGGGACCCTATTCCTCAAAAACAAAAGTAAACCAAACAAATGATCTTCATCTTTACTTCTATGGAAATTCTAAGGAGTACAAAACAGATTTGTTAGTTCTTGAAAGCTATGGTGTATTCAATAATCTTTGCCTATACCATAATTCATATACATTAAGGTTTCATTGGTCTCTTAAAAGTCATTGTCAAGATTTCTTATCCCTGTTAGGTGATAGAGAATGACATGACTAGGGAAAGCCATAACGTAGTCCCAACCATGACATTAAAATATTCAAAGAGGTATTTTTAGAAATTTATTTTACCTTGTTGTAATTACTGATTGCTTCTTGTATTGATACTGATTGTAGATTTAGGTGAAATGAATTCCTTGACTGAAGTAGTTTCTTGGTTTTTCATAATATTTTTATTGACTCACTTCAGAGGACTAAAGGTTTCTTTATGATGAAATATAAACCACCTGAAGGCTGTAATCATTGGCATCTATCAGTGAGTGCTAAATATCTCTTCACTTTCAGTCAGCATATTGGTGTCATCTGTGTGTCATAGTCATTTGACTTCTAATGGAAAAACGTCTGTTTTAATTAACCAAGTATTTCTGCTCTCTTCCCATGAAGATTTATACTCACAAAACCTTATGCAGCATGGCTGTGGGTCAGAATAGACTTAATGACATTGAGTTAGGGGCACTATGAAAGACACTTCTAAGAAATATAAAGCAAAATCATGAAAAGGGTATATTTGTAGAAAACAGCTGAGATAATGACCTTATATACAAAATATGAACTAAGTTCTTAAAACTCAATAAATAAAAGTGACAGGAAACTAATTGTTTTTAGGTACTATTTTTAATGTTGAAGCTATTTGGTTGCTGTGATAATTACCTATCATTTATAATCTTTGTAATGTCCTTGATTCCCCTAATCTCTAACATTATGGTGCACACTTGTTTTTCTCTGTTAAGGCATAAGGGATAGGTATAGATGATAGATTGACAGATTGACAGAGAGATTGCTTGTGTTAGGCCTGGTTGTCTAGAGAATTCAAACCAGTCACTCAAATATGTGTAAGAAATAGCTTCATATGAAGAAGTAATTACATATTGACAAAAACATCCCGCCCAGTCCAACTCAAGTCCATGAGCCCGATACTATTCCATAGTTCCTATTTAGACTCATGCAGCCACATGCAATGATGCCGAATGCAGGAATATCACATGATGGTAGGTGCAAACTCTTGAGGATCCAATGTCTCTACAGCATAATGATGAAGACACAGAGTTGGGGGTGGCGTGGGGTTCCAATGTTCCTCCTTATGAGAAAACCATGCCCACAAGGAGGTACCATCAGTCTGTGACCTCAGTGACAGGCTAGATTTCACCACATTATATATTTTCAATCTGACATGAAATTATGTAACTACCATACTGATAGTGATAGATAGATGATAGATGGTGATGATAGATAGACATAGATGACAGATATCGATTAGATGATAGATGATGATAGAGATAGATATGACATATATTTATAGGGATAAGTATTTTAACAGTTTTATTAGTACTTCATCCACATGTCATACAATTCAATAATTCAATCATGTCAAGAAGAGTTGTGAACTTATCACCACTTTCAATTTTAGAACATTTTCTTCTTCCTTGTACTCATTATTATTCATGAAATTAATTTTTGTAAGTGTAGCAAAAATATACACAAGAAAACACTCTCCAATTACACAATTTCTACATGTAAAATTCAGTGCCATTAATTAAAACATTTCATGTACAAAGATTACTGATATCCTTTTCCAAATTAATCCACAACCATTAACATAAACTCAATGATCCCTAAACAACAGTGCTTTCTCCTTCAACCATGATAATCATTTGTCAAGTTTGGTTTCTTTCTGCTTGTTTGTTTTAGTTGCAATATTCTTCATACAGTATTCAAATATCACACGCTTCTATGTCGAGTTAAATTGCTTTTAAAATGAGTTTCATAGACATCATCACAATCATTTCAAGTGCTTCTTCCCCCCCTCCTGCACTTATTGTATGCTCCCCCAATTCCCTCACATCCCCAGTAAACCATTGCATTACTTATTGTCTCTATGCATCTACTCCTGTGCTTCACAATATGGGAAACCCAACAGAAATCAAAACAAACCGGCAAGAAGAAAATAATACGAATATAAAGATACAAATAAAAATTAAGAAAGAAAATACCACCAACAATATCTTTTTTTTTTTCAATGACCATAAAAGAAAACACAACTCATCAAGAAAGGAAAGCTCGTAGTTAGTTCACAGACTGTTTGTTGGCCCTTAGCAGTGTTTTCCAGTCCAGTCTGTGCGGGCACCAAGTCCTGCCCCCAAAGTCCTCCTATGGCATTCCCTGGGGACCTTGTTGCTCCACTTCCTTGCTCTTCTGCTGCACCCCCTTAGTGCTATGCCTCGGTGTGGCGGGATCCGTTCCCGCACTGTGTCACCAGTGTTGTCCCTTCTAGGGCTATGGGTCTTTGAGGGACGTCGTGTCTCATCTTGGGCTGGCCATGTGGTCTTCTGTGTGGACTGTCTTCTCGGAGTAGGAACATCATCCTCAAGGCCTGGTGGGCCAGGATGTGCTCCACTCTCCCCTCCTCCCCCTTCGTCTGCTCCGTGTTCTCCATCAGATATGTCCCACTCCCGGAGCTGCAGATTCAGTGCCATCCTATGAAAAAACATTCGGGCGTGGGAGGGGGCACAGGGGGGGGGGAGGATCTGCTCAGATCTTTCGAGGGTCCAGGAGAGGGTGACTGCTCAGCTGGGCACAGGCATATGGGGCTCTGAACTCTGGCTCCAGACACTGGTTGGGAATGTGGCTTTGTTGTTAACCAGTTGTGTTCCTGTGGGTCAGTGCCTGTGTCTTTTTGAGTGAGTTTTCTCATCTGGAAAGTAAAGGTATGCCATGGTCTAGTGTCCCATGTCACTAAGTGATCAAGAGGGGTTAACCCGAACCTGATTCAAACCATGTGCACATGTCAGGCGCATTCTAGATCTGGGGTGGCGATTCAGAGCCCAGGACAATGATAATGTCCAAGAGGTGATATAGGTGGCTTCGTATTGAAACGGGAAGCCCACTGTGGAGGTTTTGTCCTTCCGCTGATGGCCACTTCAACTCCTGCTAAAAGAGTTTCACTGGCTCAACAGCCGAGCCGGGAGCCAGTGCCATGAAAACCATGTAGCTAACTGGGACATAGGGCAGAGAGACATTTTTTACCTTGATGGCTTGGGAAGCCCCCCAATCTCCATGCAAACCTTCTGGTGTGAGTACTTTGGAAGCAATCATAGGCTGACAGTAATTCCAATCTTTCCTTTGACAATGTGTCCATTCTCTTTGTTGAACCTGAGAAGATGGTCCCTGTGTCCTCCAAGACATTTCCTGGTTGGCCCCCGACTTGGACAGTTAGCACGGGATCCTGGGGGCCAGTGAAACAGAGCCCTGAGACATTCCTTCAGCTTCCTCAAGCGTTATTGTCTCTCCCTTGGGTTTTTCTAGGCGAGGACGAGGCCCGTCCTCTCTAGTGGAGGTTTGTCCGTCTCTCCTGGGGTTTTCAATGCAATGGTTTTTCCAATGTCTGTCTCTTCTGTAGTAGGCACCTGGATCCTTCCTTCCTCGGGGCTTGGCGGTGCCACAGGTCAGTCTCTCCGTGAGTGGGCCATGATCTCTTTTCCTGAGTCTCTGGTGTGTCCCATGGCAATTCCTAGTATTTTAGCTATTTCTTTGTCTCTGTCGTGGTAGGGTCATCTGTGTTGTGATACACCCACTAAGACACTTCTACCAAATCATGAAGTTTGTTCCCTTCAAATGCTTCCCATTTCTTTTTCATGTCTGAGGCGGGCTGAGTAATAAAGGCAATACATATTTCCCTCTTGTTCTCGGGAGCCTCTGGGTCCACAGATGCTGCCGCCGCCGCTGCCATCACCGCTGCTTGTCCCGGACAGGAATCGCCACCACAATGGCTGCTGCCACCCTCCGTGCACGCGCCTCCGGTGTCCCGCTTCCGGACGCTCTATCCCACAGCCAAGTGCCATCCACCGCACTTCTGGCAGATCCCTCACATGCTTATGAAAGCTGGACAAAGACTGGAAAGTTGATTCTATGAATTATGGTGTTGGTGAAGAATACTGACTATGCCAAAAACTGCCCGGCGCCCCACGCAGCGCGCTCCGGATCCGATGTGCCATCAGTAGCCCAACCGCCGCGGCCACCCCGCTCGGTCACCTCGCGCCCGCCCGGCGCGCCACTACGCCACCCCCACCAACAATATCTTAAAAGCAAAAAAAAAAAAATCTTAAAAGCCAGAGAAGAAATTACTGTAGTGGAAAAAGTGAGAAATATTTGAACCTAGAGCAAATTCATGTTGAGTAAAGAGAGGTCACCTGAACAAGTATCATATTATACTATGGTTTGATTTACCATAATCAAGATTACAATGATCTCTGGCTGATAGTAAAGCTGCTCAAGACCCTTTCCTGTGTTTAAAGGGGATATGCCAGAGGATTACTCTCACTAGATGGTTTGAAAATGGATTTGGGGTCCCCACTGTCCTACATACTTTTCTATAATTTTTTTGTTTTGTTTTTCATAATTTAAGCTTTGCTGTTTTTCTCTTCATCATATTTGGATTTTGTTATGATCTGTGCATCACACATGTGTTTCTTCCATGTGGACTTAGTTGACACCTCACTTAGATTGATGATCGTTTGAATAAAGATAGAACACCTGCTCTGACTTCCCTGCAAGATGCCACTGATCTTCCAGGCAAGACGCAGATAGAGGACCTCTGTCTGACCTGCTCTGATCTTCTGGGCAAGATGCTGATAGAAGATCAACTCTGATCTTCCTTTCAAAATGCTGATAGACGACCTGCTCTGATCTTCCTTGTGAGATGCTGATAGACAATGTCTACCACCCTGGACCAGTGATATTGACTCTTGTGCAGACTGTTCATTTGCTTGATTCTTAGCCTTCCCCCTCACTGCTGGTCTCGACCCAGACACAGGGCCACTGGCGGCTGCTAAGTTGGGTAGACCAGCAGTGAGTGGGAACTTTGTCATTTTCCTCACCGCCAGTGGGAGGTTGACGAGCAATCTCATGCTGGCAACCTGTGGGAGATGTTCTGATGTGCTCATGCTCTTTGGCTCCCCTGGGATCTGAGCCCAGGTCTGCCAGCAGCTAGCCCACAGATGGGTCCAACAATTCTCCCTCTTCCTCTTCAGCAAACTTTTGGGTAGTAATGGGTTGGGTTCCATTTTCTTTTTTAAAAATCATTTTATTGGGGGCTTATACAACTCTTATCACAATCCATAATTCATCAATTCTGTCAAGTACATTTGTACATTTCTTTTTTCTAATTTTATTGTTTCAAAATGTTTCAAGAAACAAATCAACCTTTATCTGTATTTCATGATTTTACTTCAAAACACTGTCCTAATCTCCCATCTGTTCTGTTCAAGATGCATGCGTATTAAGGGACGCTCTGTGTGTGTTTGTGTATCCAACATACACACCTGTTTGTGCAGTGTCGTGTTTACCAAACACTCGGGAGGTGAGCCAGCCAGTAGTCTGGGTCGGGCAAACAATGAGGTGCGACCTCCTGGTGAATGTGTGCACCTTCCTCCTGACCCTGCTCTTGGGAGCACCGCACGCAGGTGGGCCAGCTCTGGCTCCTCTCTGGCAAACAGCGTCCCCTCCTCCTCCTTTGAATAGTTCTGGATAATGATTTCATTTCTCAAGTGTATCATTTAAAAATTTTAAGTTTAAAATCGGGCAGTTTATATTTAATTATTTTATTTAAAAACCCGGTGTGTCTGGCATGCATAGAGGGTGATGGGGTGTGTGTGTGTGTGTGTGTGTGTGTGTGTGCGCGTGCGCGCCTGCGTGTGCATGCGCGCCAGAAAAAGAGATGAGTCAAGCCCCGGCATGGCAAAACCCAAGAAAGGACACACTCACTAAGGTGGTGTAAAAAACACAGCCAAATCCTATGTTAGGATCAACATGCTGATAATACCGACTTGGAAACAGCAACTGAGTGAGAAGACAGGCTAAGCTACTGAGCAGGGTACCCTTGCTGGGGAAAGTTCCCACCTCCACTCCAGAACCAACAAATGAGAGAATTGTCCTTGCAAGACGCTGGTAGAGGATCAATCTGCTCTGCCCTTCCTTGTGAGAAACCGCTCACCTTCCCTGAAAGACGCTGATAGATGACCGGCTCTGATCTTCCCAAAGACGATGTTCAACAGTTGCGGCAGAGGAACTATTTGACAGCAGCAAAATTCTTCTAGTGCAATGGAAATATGGCATTTTGACATATAAAAGCATTTAAAACTCCTCAACGTAGCAGTTAGCCATCAGTAAGCAAAAATTTTTAAAAGGTCAGGAATCTCAAGAGAGAAATTAGATTATAAAAGTGTTTATTAAAAATATATGAAACAGAGGAAGGAGCTGGGAGTCAAGGGGCATTTATGGAGGTCTAGACAAAGATATGTACATGCAAATATATATATATATATATATGGATGGGGAAATAGATCTATGTGTTTATATTTACAGGTTTAGTATTAAGGTGGCAGAAGGACCTTGGGCCTCTACTCCAGCACTCCCTCAATGCATGAATACTTTCTTTTATTAAATTTGCACTCTATGATGCTCACTCTCCCGACACAACTGCTGAAGCCAAAGTGGGTGAACAAGTAAATGTGGCGAAGAAAGCTGATGGTGCCCGGCTATTGAAAGAGATAGTGTCTGGGGTCTTATAGGCTTGAAGGTGAACAAGCGGCCATCTAGCTCAGAAGCAATAAAGCACACATGGAAGAAGCACACCAGCCGGTGCGATCACGAGGTGCCAAAGGGACCAGGTATAAGGCATCATGCAACAAAAAAAGAATATATATATGTTTGTGTGTGTATATGTATGTATGTGTGTGTGTGTGTGTGTGTGTATATATGTATATATATGTATATATATATATATGTATATATATATATAGTGAATGAAGGGGGAAGTGCAGAGTGGAGACCTGAGGCCCAAGTGTCGACCACTGGAGATCCCCTCAGAGAGGGGTTTAAGAGAGGAGATAGGTCAGTGAGGGTGTGATGTAGTACCACCAGATCCTGGATGCTTCCTCCCCCAACTACCATGATCAGAATTCTACCTTGCAGGACAGGATACGGCAGAGGTTGTACACTGGTGCATATGGGAGCTGGAAGCACAGGGAACCCAGGGTGGACGATACCTTCAGGACCAGGGGTGTGAGGGGTGAGGCTGGGAGAGTGGAGGGTGAGTGGGTTGGAAAGGGGGAACTGATTACAAGGATCCACATGTGACCTCCTCCCTGGGAGATGGACGGCAGAGAAGGGGGGATAGGGAGACTCTGGATAGGGCAAGATATGACAAAATAACAATCTGGGGATTTTCAAGGGCTCGTGAGGGAGGGGGGAGCGAGAGGGAGGGGGAAAAAAAGAGGACCTGATGCAAAGGGCTTAAGTGGAGAGCAAATGCTTTGAGAGTGATTAGGGCAAAGAATGTACGGATGTGCTTTGTACAATTGATGTATGTATATGTGTGGATTGTGATAAGAGTTATATGAGCCCCTAATAAAATGTAAACAAAGAAAAAAAGAAGAAAGAAAATGATTAGGGCAAAGAATGTACAGATGTGCTTTATACAATTGATGTATGCATTATGTATGGATTGTGATAAGAGTTGTATGAGCCCCTAATAAAATGTTTTTTAAAAGTGTATGAAACAATCTCTGAAGGTGACTCTAAGGTGAATAAAGACTGTAAACCTAATGGCAAAATAAAGTGCACACAGCACCTAGTTTTCACTCTATATATTCCATTTCCTTGGCTATGTGGCTCAAGAAATTGAAATTGTTATACATGTACAGTGCAATTGAAAATACATAAAGGGAAATGCGTAATGAAAAATGAAACGAAAATATTCCCAATATAATAAAAAAGTTGGACAATTTTGAACAGTGACAAAACACAATATAGATTTGGATTATGATGTAAAGTTGAAAAACAATATCACTGAGTCTTCACCACATTAATAAATGGTTGAATGAATAAAATAAACAGGGACAGAAAGAAACATCTCCTACAAAAGAATTTCAAGTGACACATACTTGCACTCACGCACACACACACACACACATCAATGCACCCACTTTGAAAGACTAAAGAGTGTCATCTTTCAAGAGCTCATTTTACTTGTAGCCACAATTACATTAAATCACATATTGAATTTGAGGAATAAACTGTGGAAGATCGCTTTAAAGTGCTAATTATAAAGATTTCACCTTGAGGAATGAGGTGCACGTGACAGAAGCCACAGTAGTTTAATTGGCATACACCCGAAAATGTTTGACCATAGATTAGAAAAAGCAAAGAACACTTGATACCTTTGGATGATGGCATTGGGGACGGATACTTAATATGTAGTAGATCCCTGTGTGGGAACTAGTGTTGCCAGAATTCTCTGTAGAAGTGAGCGTGGCAGGACTTCATCTAATACACTTTGGACATAAGATCAAGAGGGGCCAGTTCTTGGGGAATGGCATTATGACTGGTGAAGTAGATGGTCGTGAAAAATGTAAGGCCCTCAGTAGCTGCCGCAACAGGCTCAAACACGGATGGTGACGGTGACCCAGGGCCAGGCAGTGCTTTGTTCGGATGCACAGAGCCCACTCGATGGCACCTAACTACAACAATGTAAACAAACAAACAAACTTAATTCATCTTGCTGTTTGCGTCAGGGAGAACTCAAAAGAGCATACACTTAAAAATATAGATCTTGATATATGAACATGTTTACATTGAGCACATGAACTGTGAACCAGTGCTGAACTAGAAAAGAGCAAACACTAGGGGAAAAGGCAATGCCAAGTCATAGTTGGCTCCAGCCGGGACATTTCTGTGTGAGAGGACAGAGGGTCAGAGGTGAACGTCATTCTGCTCTGACATGTTACTCATCCTAAACCAGACCCTACTGACTTCACCCTGAAACCCTAAGAGGGTTTCATGTGTAGTAAGCCACTGAGATCTCTATAATGAGTCAGTATTTCAGAAGCAGGTTAACAGAACTGTTCTCTAACATTCAGCTCGTGTTCCAGTGTTGAACTGCTTTCACCACACAGCGCCTCCAGCTGCACTCAATGAGTTTGGGAAAGTTTCCCAGGATTCCTGGGGTTCATCAAACACTAGTGTTTGGAATTTCAGGTGGAGTCATTTCTCTAACATGTAAAACAGGCGACCTTCTCTGCATGGGACAATAGCTTCTCCTGTGACAATTGTTTGCTTCATGAATATCAATTGTAGACCAGGACTCATAAAAATGGGAGAAACCCCTTGGGTGAAACAGTGAGATGGAGAAGCGTCCCCAGAGCACAACAGGAACCAGTCCTGAAACTGCTCATCTGCACCTGTTCTTGGGTTGTAGCCTGTGATCTGTGGGTCCTGCGCACCCCGTGCGGCCCAGATCTCTCCCTGCAGGGAGTTTGTTTCTGGGATCACACTGACCTCCTCTCGCTGTCTTTCTCACGGAGTAATAGACAACCTTGTCTTCCACTTTATAATGTCCATTTGCAGACAAACTGTGTTCTTGCCATTGTCTCTGCAGATGGTGAAATGACACTTCATGGAGTCTGAATGGTTTGTGGTCCTGTGATGAAGTACTGACACAGAGAGATGGGGAAAGTCTACACACCAAGGTATTTTGTATCCTCCTCCCTTGAGGAGCTAATTTCACAGGAAGTCATTTTCTTTGTTTCTCATCTCTAGGTGCATACTCTGTAAATAAAGAGGGGGTTGAAGCACAGCTGCCATCCCTTCAGGCTTCCTGACACTCTCAGGATGTGAGTTTTCACAGCGTGTGTCTCACACAGTCACAGGGGGCAGTGTCCTTGGACTTCAGGCTGCTAATCTGTAGATAAGCTGTGCTACTGGGGCATCCAAGGAGAAGACATAGCCCTGTGTGAAGCTCTGGACATATGTTGACTTCCCAGTGTGGGTGTTGATCCAGCCCATCCACTGAAGGCTTTTTCCTGGTGCTTGTCACACCCAATTCATATCGTAGCTGGAGAAGGTGTGTCCAGAAGTCCTGCAGGACACTTTCACCTACGCTCCTGGCTTCTGCACCTGGGCCCCAGACTTTACTAACTCCATCTAGGCGTGCACACCTGCGAGGAAGTAAACCATAAGGCGAGGGCTCTGGAGCTGCCACAGTCTTCCCTCTGGCCTCATCCATGTCTTAGCTTACCCAGCACGGCTGCCAATAGGAAAATACAGCTCCATAGTCACTCCTGATGCATGCACTTCAGTGTCAGTGATTCAAGAGCAACCTATATGGCAATGTCCTTGTTTATTGTGGTATCAGAGGTGATGGCTTCAGCGTTCAACTCCATAGGGCACTTGTATGTACACATAATTCACATCCATGAATGCATTTTTGATCTACATCAGGTATAAATAAGAGGAAACCTGAAGAATTTGACAGAGCCACACACCAGCATAGCTCATCTGCTCATCTGAAATGTGGTCTGGAATCCTGATGGCTAGTGGGGGTGAATCTCATGATCTCATGATGTGGTTTGACAGCTGGTCATGACTGGTACAGATGTATCCATTTATACTCGACCCCTATAATTTCACTGACTTCATAGATGAGATCTGACAAAATCAGCTTCTCGTGGACTAATACTGACCAATCAAGGGGTCATTCCTCTGTGTCTGTGATGAAGTAGAGTGATGTTTCACTGACTCACTGGGGTGGGTGTGGGGGAAGTCTTACTCATTTTACTATATCATCTTCACTATTACTACTTATGGAATGAGTGTGTTTTCATAAATAGTCAGCTATATCTTCCATGAACTTATTTTTTCTTACTCAGTTAAAATAACGTATACCAAAATATTATTTCATTAGGCGTAATTTGCTTACTTCCTCTTTTCACATAAAAACCAGCACACAAAATGTAACATAAGAAAAATTGAAAAACAACCAATTGAATAATACAAAAGTGTGTAAATTATTAAGAAAACATTCAAACCAAGCAATACAATATTTGAAATATAAGGAAATATTAATTTATCACCGTAAGTCTGACAGTATTCCCTAAATAAATTTAATTAATTTGCAAGATATGTTAAAGATACATTGGCAAGATTAACATAAGTTGTAAAATTTAATTTAAAAAATAGCATCAATGTTGTGAAAAAGATTGGCAAGATGCCATAAGATTAGGACATATCTCTACAAACTCAGAAATTTTCTAGAGTGCAGTACCTATTTTCTGGGAAAAAAATCCTTCCTTGCCTGAATGGTCCTAAAACAATTCAAGTGCGTAGGGCTCATGGAAACTCAGCAATCGTTGGAGGCTCTTCATTTCAAGGCCAGGGCATTGGTTTCTCAGGTTTCAATTCAAAGAACCTAGGGACAAAGCATAAGGGTTGATCAAATGTAGATCAGTTTCCCGGTGCTGGACGATGGAACACCCCATACTATCTATCCACTCATACCTCTATAATGTGTAATCACGTGGAGATAATCACAACACTCTGCCCACGTACAAGCTCTAGGCCCTCTCTGGACCCCTGCCCATCCATTTCCACTCTGGACACCTGCTCTTTCTCTCTTCGTCTGACTCTTCCTCCTCTGAGTCAGGCATCTATTCCTTATTCTGCAATGTGAGCCATGGATGCACTGATGCTGAGAGTCCTTCCATGCACCCATCAGAGAACTGAAGTGAATTGGCATATCGAAAGTCATCCGAAATCTGGAGGAGGTCTATTTAGAGGGGCATGGCTTCATTCTGCTTACCTGAATCAGAAGCTACTGAACCCATGTATTTGAAAAAACAAAAACCAAATAAAACAAAAATGTAAATTAAAAATTTATAAATTTCTAGAGATTGAGTACTGTTTGCTGTGACAGTGAGAAACTATTGGGGCCAGTCATTAGTGAAGCACCACATTTTGTGGGCTTTGACTATAAAACCCCTCCAGATTTTTACGTGAACTTTCAAAATAAGCCCTGGGTTTCAGACACTGGAGAGGGAGACTTTTAACAACTCAAAAGATTTCTCACCAGCGGAAGGTCAATTCCATTGACTTTTCATATCTGGAGGTAAAATATTTTCCCTATCAACCACACACCCCATATCTTACCCATGAGACCTAAGTGTGAGGGTATAGTGAACAAGTATTAAAAGATCCAAGATAAAGAAAGGAGATACTGCAATGAAGTAAAGGAACACGGACAGGCCAAACTATAAACTACACCACAGGCATGAAGGTCAGAGTCTTACTGCCCAGGTGCTATAAAAGATTCAGCCTCAATCAGAAGAACACACAGAAAACTCCCTGTTCTCCCACTTCATCACCATGTAGATTCCCAGCATCACAATCCTGCATTACAATTTAGAGTGGGAAGAATCTGCTCCTCTGTGGAGAAAACAAAACAAAACAAATTACATATAGCAAACATAGCTATAGTCTAACCCTTGCCAGGTTAGCACGAATCCCCACAAAACTTAGTTTCCCACAAAACTTAGTTCTGAAAAATGTTTCTACCTCAAAGAAACACTCATTATTAAGATAAATTTTCATTTATCTGAATACGCCCATCACATTTGTAGGCTGATTTTCTGTGTTGCCATACCTCAAATTTAACTCATTAGTCTTATTGAAGGTTTTTAAATTTTATTTTACATTGAAAACTGAACTGAGTATTTTTTCAATGTCTTGTCCAATCAGTATTCTTTACCAAATCGCTGTAGTTTGTCCAATAGAAGTGTTCAGGACACATGGTTCTAGAAATGGAGTGCTGTGTGAAAAAGAGCCCTTATTCATAGACGTGGAGACCGTGGGACAAAATTATTTGCAGAGCACATTGAAATCTGCAAACGAAGTGAAAAGACTACAATGGATGGATGGATGGATTTTGATAAGAGTAGTACGAACCCCCAGTAAATTGATTTTAAAAAAGAAGAAAAGAAATGTCTAGGAAATGATTGTGACATATGTACAAATGTTCTTGATACCATTGATGTATGGGTACAAGAACTGTAAGAGTCCTCAATAAAATTTATTCTTTTTTAAAAAAAATAGTGAGGAGACTTAGAGATGATCACATTCTAATAGAGAATAAGTCAAGTGTAGCAATGAATAAAGAAAACATAAATAGCAATTAAGTAATTTCAAAATATAATGAAATTAGTATGTGAAGCCAGAGGCCTCAGGATAATCTACCAAGTTTAAAAGACAAAATGAAAATTATTTATTATACCTAAGATGTATCATAAAGAGCAAACTTGTCATTATCCAAAACAGTTGACTAGGACTAGAATTCAGATTAGGAGCACCAGGAAGAAACATGTGGTTAATATCTTATAGAGAGAGTCCAGACTGCATCACATTTGAGAATGACATGTTGTTTTGTATATGTACCGTCCATTTTGACTAAAGATCACTCTTTATAGAGACTGGAACTGCCCCCATAGGGATCTCTAAACTGTAATCTTTTTGGACACCAATTGTCAGTTTAACTGTGCAAGGGACCAGCTGGTGGGCGGTACCTGCTCACCTTTCAAACAGCATCCACGATCTTGAACTTTGTGTCGCCAGGGATTGCTACATCATCACTTACAACTATGTAGAGAAACACAGTTTACAAAAACATTTAATTGGCATGTATAAGGTTTAACTGTAAGCAAGGGTTTTTCCATCTCAATCCTATCACCCACCTAATCTGGGTTGAGAGCAGTAACCTCTATTAACAGGAAATTAATCTCTATTAAGCAGTAAATAAAGGGAGAACATGCTTTCTGTGATGTCCATAAAGATGACTTCATTATTTTCATTTCTTTTTTTAGTATTACACCTCTCTTTCATTTATATTCATGCTTATGCAAAATGAACCACATAGTATATTTCAACATATGAAAACTGTCTTGTCTATCACACTATTAATTATAAAAGTTTATAAGAGAACATGTGTTCACATTCTATTGAAAAAACAGAGTTGTTGGTCCTAGTTAGAATACGAAAATGAAAGTACCATTGCCATGTTCACACTGTAAATCCAACATTCATTATAGAATGTATAATAAATAGAAAGTGTAGACAAGAGTCTTAAATGACTTCAGGGTATGTAATAAAATTCCCAGAAAAGGATAGAGGCATGGGTCTTAAACAGAATTGGAAGTTGTCTCATATGTGAATGTCAGTAGGTTGAGAAATACCCAACTCAATGTAATCAATAGAAGAAATATATCCCTAACATCTATACATATGGTAAGAGGGAAAACAAATTAAAAAACTAGGTTGTCTACATAAACATCTATCAAGAGTGTGCCAGGCCTAAGAATGGCCTGCTATTTTGTCAAACTACAGTGCACACAAAGGACCACGGAACCCATCACCTGCATTATGCAGAGATATCAAACCAAAAGAGGAAGCCCCACTTAAAATGAGGAGCACAAGAAATAGTCTGTCATCTCTAGAGGAGAATTTTCCAATTAGAACACCAATGGTAATGCTGAACCTGCCTTGAAATGCACAACAGTTCATATAATTTCTGCTCAACATACCCCCCTTCTCCTTCCCTCAGGATCATAGTCTTCCAAAAGTTGAGGGAAAAATAGAAAACTTTTAACTTTTTAATTACATTTCTCAGTGAACTATTTGAAACTCAATTATCCTACTCTCATAGATTAAAAGTTCTCTCTTCCCTGGCCTCCTCAGAATGGTATGATTTACCTTTAAAATAGAGAGCCAAGAGGTCATTTCCTGGCAATATTCAGAAAAAAGAATAAGATTTTCTATTCTGTCATTTTTCATCTGCAAATTAATACACATTTTCCTCCTGTCATCATTTATATTCAAGGAATATATAGAGATAATAGTGTATAAGTTTATTAGCTCAAAAAAAGTAGATTAGCTTAATTCTGGATAATTACGTTACTACTGAAAACGTTCTCTGAAGATCAATTTAATAATAATAATAAGCCACCATTTCTGGTAGGTATAGGGGACCTATGGGTGGGTCTCATTGATTAATAGCTAATATCATTCCAACATTTCCCAAAAATGCCAAGTACAAGAATTTAAAAATAATTACTAAACAATCCTGTATAATAAGTAGTCTACTTACATCAGACTATAAGCTAACGTTCACTTTCGATGAGGCAAGATAAATGATTTCTAACAAAAGCTGCCTCTGCAATCATTATATTAGAAATAATTATTATGAAAAATATATAGATAGGTCCTAGTAAATGGCAAAATATTTCCAAGACAAAGTTTTATAACAAAAATAAGGGAGGGATTGGCGCATTTAATATAAATACTGAACACATTGTGATAGAATTCTAATAATGCTGGCTTCAGGGAATAACACACTTTATTGAATGAGACTTTTTGGAAAAGCAGGGATCAATTCTTCAGTTATTTAAACTGTTCTACTTGAAGACCAAAAACGCGTGGTTCAATGTACAAAATAGTTATCAACACAGCTCATTTTAAAGAACAAAACACGCATCAAATGACATTTCTGCAGTTATATTCTCACTGCAGGATCGTGTAGAATATGCACCTTTTTCTAACTTTGGGTTAAAATATCTACAAGACTGTGGTCTTCGAGGCCTTTTTCCATCTGCCAGTTCTTGCCGATCCTCAGGAGACAGTAGATGCTCTCTCATTCCACTCACCACCATCTTAAGGCAATCAGGGTTGTCTTGAATGAGGGGTTCAACTGGGACGGTTTTACACCAGAAATTCTTGGAGATGAGAGGAATTCTGACGTTAGCGAGGACATCAATCATAAAAGGCTGGCGATTCGGCGCATCATGTCTCAGTCCCCTGACGGCAGCATCATAAACCTGCTCCTCTGTGCTCACGGTCAGGGGTCCTGATTGAGCAGACATGTTACTCGCTGAGCATCAAGTTAGAGAAACTCCTCAGTTTTGTAAACGTCAGTGAAATGCTGGTGAATAAAGGCGTGTACAGTGGCTTTCAACTCAGGACAGTCTAGACACGCTGCTAGAACGCTTAGACCAAGACAGTTTGAAGCATCCACTTGCTCTTTCAAAAAATCAACACACATGTTCTTCACAGGCTGAATCTGGTACTGGTTTGCTGCATCCAACAGAGACTGCACATTGTTGCTATTCATGGTTGCTATTCACAGTGTAAGCATATTCCACCAGGTGTTCAATAATGTCAGGTCGGTGTCTTTGAGTTCTACGTCAAAGGACTTTGATTCCAGCGTGTCAGTTGTGAACATGACATTAAATACTGGCCTGGCTACAGCCAGGACCACACGATGAGTAGGGATCTCTCTTTCCTGATCCATGAGAGTCACATCACACAAAGTTCTCCGTCTTCACATGTCATTCATGACTGCCATGGCGCCCGCCAACAATTTCGCTTCTTCCCAAGCGGCAGGTTTCTTCTCGGTTTTTCTCCTGCTGCTCCGCGCCACCCTAGAGGCTGACATCCTGCCTGAGCTCCAGGGCTCCCCAGGCCCGGCCTGGTGTGGGCTGTGGTCTGCGGACTGAGTCTTTGCAGCTGCAGTCTCAGCCGCAGGTGTGGGCCCTTTGGCAGGGACCGCCTCTTCCTGGCTCCTCCCCAAGCCCCGCCCCAGGCGCGCCAGGCCCCGCCCACCCCACCAGGCACCTGTGTTGGTGCAGCAGCAGAAATGAGCGGGACAAAAACTGCCTTGAGAGGAAGTGAAGGCAGAGACCCTACTCCTCCCTGACCCTGCCAGCTCCTCCCACCCCGGGTCACGCCCAGAAAGGGCAGGAAGTGGCGGTGTCTTATTCCGAACTCCAGTTCATGGCAAGGCTCCTACTGTCCATGCTCTGCTCGCGGTGCCAGAGAAGCGCTCACAGCCTGAGCCCCTTGTTGCTGGCGCTCCCAGGTGGGAGGCTCTGGGATCGGGGACGTGCGAGTGGGCAGAGGCTATTTTAGGGTGCCCCTGCTGCACACAGCAGTCTGCTGACTAGGGTGCAAGCACCCTTTCTCGCCCCAGGAGCCCTGCCAGCGCTTCTCTTGGTGAGAGATGGGCGGCTGTCCCAGAAGCCGGTCCTATTTCCCCACTTTCGGATTGGTTGGGGTTCATGGTGGGATTCCCTGTTGGAGAAAGGGGATCCCGCCTTGGGTTTGGGGCTTCAGGGTTCCCTGATTCTCTCTTTGCGGGTCTCCTAACCCCCTCCCTTGTTTCCTTCCCCACAGCGGCGCCTCCTCCCGGAGACTCCTTGTGCCTCCTCAGCTCAAAGGTGAGCCCCAGGGTCCTGTTCTGCTGACCTCCCTCTGGACCCGACCAGACTCTGTTCTAGGTGCAAGATATCTTGCTGGTCCATAAGAGAAACGTCCTCCCTGGCTTTAAAATATTGATGGTGGGTTTTTTTTCTTTATGTTTATATTTTTATCTATATATTACTATGTTTTATTTTTCCTTCCCACTAAAATTTCTTTCTGTTCGTTATCGTTTCTGTTGGGTTTCTCAGTTTGTGAAGCACAGGAGTGGATGCCTACAGATAAGAAATGATGGGAGGGTTTGTAGGGGATGTCTCGTTGGGGTGGGGGTGGGTGGTGTCTGAGTTGGGGAAAGGAAGGGGCTTTGGGGATCAACGAATGAAGGAAGGAGGGAACTGAGCACTAGAACTAATGGTGATGACAGAAGTCATTTTAAAGGCGATTTAGTCATGGTGGGAAAAAAGACAATGTTGTGAAATTGATTGTTGTACTAATTGTACAGTTCTTGTGATGTTTGAATGGTTGAATTGTGGGATATGTACATTAAGTGTCGCAAAGGGTATTCAAAAAGAAAAGGTCTCCATCATGAAAACTATCGAACTAAATAAACTATGCATGAGTCAAAAACCAAAGCGAAACAATCAAACAAAAAATTAGGTATTACCAATGTGTTTGACTTCTTTCTCTGGGATGAAAATGGAAGTGGCCCTGAAACAGGCCCTTGGGTTTTGAACGTTGTGAGGCTGAAGGTCAATTTACTTGGAGCTGGTGTAGTGGGCGTTGGCCCTGGTGCCCTCGGCCATGGCGCGCTTGGCCAGCTATCCAGGTAGTAGCAGGTGCACAGCTGTCTGGATATCCCTGGCAGTGATGGTCGAGCAGTTCGGAATATGTAGTTGAGGTGCCTGATGGGTGATGTGCACGAAGGTGTCATTGGTTTGTGAGTTCACGATGCCCATGGCCCTGGACGAGATGCTGGAGTCCGCGTGGAGCTACTTGAGCACCTTGTGCACATACACAGAGTAGGTCACCTCACTCCTTCACTGGCATTTCTTACTGTGCTTCCTTTGAGCCATAGCTGCAGCCTCCTTGGGGCCCCTCCTCGGGCAGGCAGGGACTTAGTGGGGTCAGGTGGGTTGTTTGACTGGGACAGTACACCTGGAAAAGGTAACGCAGGTGTGCTAAGGCGAGCTCAGGGAGGACAGAAACTCTTGTGGAGCAGAAGGGCAAAAGTTTGCTTAATCTTTATTTTCAGTACGAATACAGACCATGAAAGCGGGGCCTAACGATCCTTCTGACCTTTGGTTTTTAAGCAGGAGGTGTCAGAAAAGTTATCACAGGGACAACTGGCATGTGGTGGCCAACCATTCACAGTGACGTCACGTTTTGTTCCTTTGATGTCAGCTCTTTCTATTGCTGTGAAGCAGAATTCACCAAGCATTGGATGATTCACCCTCTAATGGGGAACGTGAGCTGAGTTTAGACCTTCTTGAGACATATTAGTTTTACCCAAATAGGGATGTGTTGTTACCATGGTAACCCTGCTCAGAAAAAGAGGAACTGCAGGTTTTCATTGGGTGTGTGTGCTTAGTTGAGGAGCCAATGGGATGAAGCTGCCTTCTCTGGGATTAAGACAGACTCTTAAACTGCAGGGAGGATAGGACACGGCCAGGGAGCCTCCATTGGGCTTGGATAACCTCCAACTCTGCTGGCCTGGGCTATGGCTGTCTGTGGATGCCAGTCCCCACTATGCACTGGGACCAAAACGGTGGCAGCCCCCTCACCTGCCTGTCACACACCTCATGTTAGTGGTGATTCTGGTGCTAGAACATTGGTAGACAACCTGCTTTTGGTCAGGGTTTCCTATGGAGCAGGGCAGCTCCCTCCCTGTGATCTATTGCTGCCTTAACAGGACCTTCCAGTTGACCTCCCAAGTGGCGACGAGAAAAATAAGTCCCCACTCGGTCCCAGTGGAAGGGGACAAGGCTCCTAATGGTGGTGCCCAAGGCGCATGTACACATCGGAGCATCTCCAGCCAGTTGCCGAAATGGGACTCCTGGTCGAGCTCCCATATAGTGATGAGAAAAATGACTAATCCCCACCTGATGCCAGTCCATCCACCTTTTGCAGCAGGAGCAGCCTGCGGTCTCAGGTGAGGGCCACAGGAACATTGATAACAGGTTATTTCTGGTCTCCTAGAAAGTATTAGTAAGTGTTCTTTCAAAACTATTGTTATGTGTGAACCCAATAACTTGAACTTAAACAAACAAAAAAACAAGGAAAAATGTTTATTCATCCTATGCGAATAATGTAGTCTCTAGATGCCAGAATCTTTAATTTTCATCTATCTTACAGTTAGTCTGGAAGGGTCTCATGAAATTTTATTTTGATTTAATTGCCCATCGACCTTTAAAGCAGCCTGAAACCCACTCAACTCTCATTAGTTCCTTGTTCTGCTGGATCCTTTGATCCTCCAACTGACCCCTCAATATAGAGGCCTATATGATTTACACTTCCCTTGAAAGACAAAATGTCACGACTGATGACTGTGTGCTGTCCTTACCCTAGAGCCCACATTCATGAAAATACTCTGCCATATGGCGGCCCGTGTGGAGCTTAGAGAATTGCTTCAGCTCGCCTCCAAAAGAATGGTATATTGAGGGGTAGGAAGTCCTCACTGATTTTGTTGTCACCTTGTTTGTTCCTTTTTTTTTTAACTAAAGAAACTTCTTCCCTTTTTTAATAAGAAAAATAATAACTTTGTAAAAATAACTAGCACACTAGCATGTCTTTATGCAGGCCTTGGGTGTTTATTTGTGGTTTCTGGGGCTGTTGTCATATTAGCTGTCATTGAGTCAGTTCCATCTCACAGGCACTGAGTGAACTACAGAACAAAGCACTACACTCTCCTGTGCCAACCTCACAATTTAGGATGAACCCATTGTTGCAGTCACTTTGTTAATCCATTCAATAGAGGGATTCCTATTTTTCACTGCCCCTCCACTTTATCCAACTTAACATCCTACTCCAGGGACTGTTCTCTTGATAACTTGTCCAAAGTATCTAATACGAACTTTCACCATCTTTACCGCTAAGTAGCCCTCTGAAATTACTTATCTGATATTACTTCTGCCAAGACAGACTTGTTTGTACCATCGCTATTCATGGTACTTGGGGTGTTCTTGGCCAGAACTACAACTCAACTACATTGATTATTCTTCTGCCTGCCTAATTCAGTGCCCATCTTTCGCATGCAGAGGAAGCCATTGACAATAGCATGTTTTAGTCAGGTGAACCCAATTCTCAAGGTAATATCTTTTTAAAAATCATTTTATTGGGGGCTCGTACAATTATTATCACAACCCATACATACATCCATTGTGTCAAGCACATATGTGCATTTGTTGCCACCATCATCCTCAAAAAACTTGCCTTCTACTTGAGCCCTTAATATTGGCTGCTCATTTTCCCCCTCCCTCCCCATTCCCCCTTACCTCATGAATCTTTCATAATTTATAAATTATTATTTTGTCATATGTTATACTGTCTGTTGTCTCCCCCCACCCCCGCCCTCTTCTCTGCTGTCCATCCCCCAGGGAGGAGACTATACGTAGATTCTTGTAATCAGTTCCCCCTTTCTACCTCACATTCCCTCCACACTCCAGGCATCGCCACTCTCACTACTGGTCCTGAAGGAGTCATCTGTCCTGGATTCCCTGTGTTTCCAGTTGGTATCTATACCAATGTACATCCTTTGGTCTAGCCAGATTTGTAAGGTAGAATTGGGATCATAATAGTGGAAGGGAGGAAGCATTTAAGAACTAGAGGAAAGTTATATGTTTCATCGTTGCTACCCTGTACCCTGACTGGTTCATCTCTTCCCCATAACCCTTCAGTAAGGTGTGTCCAATTGGCTACTGATGGGCATTGAGAGTCCCCTCTGCACTCACTCACATTTACAATGATATGATTTTTTGTTTCTTGATGCTTGATACCTGATCCCTTTGACAGCTTGTGGTCACACAGGCTGATGTGTTTCTTCCATGTGGGCTTGTGCTGTTTCTGAACTAGACAGCCACTTGTTTATCTTTGAGCCTTTAAGACCCCAGATGCTATGTATTTTTATAGCCAGGCACTATTAGCTTTCTTCCTCAATGTAATATATTTCCAGCACTGTAAAGAGGTGTTATTCCCCTGTTTCATCCAATGTAATGTAGCTGTAGTTCTCTTGACTGTTACTATCACCATTTGGGGTGTTTTGGGGGGATTTTTTTTTCACAAACTTAACTTTTTCTGGAAGGACTTAAAATTACTCAAGCTTAGATTAAGAATGTTGATCAAGGTAGGATTCAGACCATGACAGTGTGTGTGTGGGCGGGGGGAGGGTGGGAGCTTTTTGGAACTAGAGGAAAGTTGTAGTTTTCGTTTCTACATCGTACCCTGACTGGTTTGTCTCCTCTCCAAGACCCTTCTGTAAGGGGATATCCAGTGGCCTACAAATGGGCTTGCAAGTCTGGCTAGACCAGGTGATGTACACTGGTACACATGGGAACTGGAAACATAGGGAATCCAGGTTGATGATCCCCTAGGGACCTGTGGGGTGAGTGGTGATACCGGGAGGATTTTGGGAGGGTGGGTTGGAAGGAGGAACTGATTTCAAGGATCTACATGTGGCCTCCTCCCTGGGGAACAGACCACCGAAAAGTGGATGAAGGGAGACGTGGGACAAAGCAAGATATGACAAAATAATAATTTATAAATTATCAAGGGTTTGTGAGGGAGGGGCCAGTGGAGAGGGAGGGGAAAAATGAGGACCTGATGGCAGGGGCTTGGGTGGAAAGCAAATATTTTGAGAATAATGAGGGCAACGAATGTACAAATGTGCTTTACACAATTGATGTATGAATGGATTGTGATAAGAGTTGTATGAGCCCCTAATAAAATGATTTTTTTAAAAAGAAAGAATGCTGATCAAGTAGGTCCAACCTTGTTCTTTAACCAGCCTGCCTCAGAGCTCTGAGATTGAAACCTGGACTTAAGACCTAGGGGAAGGTGAACAAGCGGCCATCTAGCTCAGAAACAAATAAGCCCACATGGAAGAAGCACACCGGCCAGTGCGATCACGAGGTGCCCAAGGGACCAGGTATAAGGCATCATGCAAAAAAAAAAAAAAAAAGATATAAGTGTGTGTTTGTATGTGTGTATATGTATATATGTATGTGTATATATGTATATATATATCATATCAAATGAAAGGGGAAGTGCAGAGTGGAGACCCAAGGCCCAAGTGTCGGCCAATGGAGATCCCCTCATAGAGGCGTTTAGGAGAGGAGATGGGTTAATTAGGGTGTGAGGTAGTATCGATGAAGAACACAGCTTTCCCCCAGATCCTGGATGCTTCCTCCCCCTAACTACCATGATCCGATTTCTACCTTGCAGGGCTGGATAGGACAGAGGCTGTACACTGGCACATATGAGGGTTGGAGGTACAGGGAATCCAGGGTGGATGATACCTTCAGGACCAAGGGTGTGAGGGACGATGCTGGGAAAGTGGAGGGTGAGTGGGTTGGAAAGGGGGAACTGATTACAAGGATCCACATGTGACCTCTTCCCTGGGAGAGGGACAGCAGAGAAGGGGGGAAGGGAGACTCCGGATAGGGCAAGATATGACAAAATAACGATGTATAAATTACCAAGGGCATATGAGGGAGGGGGGAATGGGGAGGGAGGGGGGAAAAAAAGAGGACCTGATGCAAGGGGCTTAAGTGGAGAGCAAATGCCTTGAGAATGATTGGGGCAGGGAATGTATGGATGTGCTTTATACAATTGATGTGTGTATATGTATGGATTGTGGTAAGAGTTGTATGAGTCCCTAATAAAATTTAAAAGAAGAAAAGAGAAAAAAAATGATTACGGCAAAGACTGTACAGATGTGCTTTATACAATTGATGTATGTATATGTATGAACTGTGAAAAGAATTGTATCAGCCCCAATAAATTGTTAAAGTAAAAAAAAAAAAGACCTAGGGGAATGGTGAGCCTTATATTCCAGATATTTATGACAACTGGGCATGACAGAGTCAAAGATAAATTGTGTATTTTTCTAGTAGTCTGACTTGCATATTAGTTTTATAGGGGCACAAACATACACCCCTGTCAAATAACTGCCACTTCACAACTCCCTGACTAAGAAACTCTCGGGGGGTTGAAAAGGGCAATGCCAATGACATCAATCTAGGATATCCGACTAGCCACATCAGGCTAATGTCTCCCTACTTTATCACAGCTTAGCCTCTTCCCGTCACATTCATTTTGTGTTCCTACCCTTCCAGGCTCCTGGTCGAGCAAGTTTCACAAGTGGTGCCAAGATACTAGCTTTTTCTCTCTCCCTAGAAATCCAAAACTATGGGTGAGATGTAGGTGTTATAGTGAGATAATCAGGGAAAAGGATAAAAACATGTAAAGGGGAAGAAACTGTTGGTAGAAAGGTACACAGATAGTATCAGCACTGAAATAATTGATCACACCTCATAATTCTGTAAATTTTTAAAGTACATTGTAAATGTTTTTATAGCAATAAAACTAGCATAAGAATATTGTAGCATTGAGTTTATTGACTTTGGCTTGAAAACATAGATTCTTCCTGAAAATTCACCTATTTTGATAACAAATTAAAGTGTGTGGGTTCCTCTATGAAGTCAACCTTTCAAAACCTAGGCCAACGCTCAACTTAAGCATTGAATTCCCAAGGCTATACAGTAATCCAGGGTCATAATTGCCTTTCAGGAAGACCTGGAATCCATTCATCCTCTGAGACTAGGAGATACCTGCTTCTATTACATGAATGTCAATGAAGGGGACCTGACGAAGAGAAGAATGGACTCTATTAGCATAGCGTGGGCTCTGTCATTAAAACAAATACCTCAGGTTGAATCCTAATCTTCAGCTCAGGGGCACAGGGTGGGCACTCCTTAGGGCAAGAAGTGCAGGCCAACAACCTGACATACCTAAGTGATCACTCCTCTTCTCATTCAGGTTGCAGATTTGCCACACATACCAAAATACAGGCCAGTCTAGGGAGCCAGAAGCCTGGGACTGCTGTCTTGCACACTTAAGCATCACAAGGATTTGAACTTCTGAATGGTTGTGAACCAAATCTGTTCACCTCACTGCAAATGTCCTAGTGTCTCTGCTTTTTATTTAGAGGGTGCATTGATTTTTATTCCAGAAGCTTGACTACAAAATGGTGAGTACTACAGAAACCTAGGGTATTTGCATTATACAAAGTAAGGTCAGGTAGTGATCGCTGGAAACCTGAGGTTAGATTATAAGGTAAAAGTGTGATGGGCGGGGCACAATGGATGGAGCTTTCTGAAGCTGTCTATTGCTATCAAATGCATATGTGGTTCCAAGCACTGGATAACTGTGATGGTCTTCCTTATGTGCCTTGAGGCTTGTTACATAAGGTATCAGCATCCCAGTTTGGGCCTTGGTTTTTTGAAATGTGTAATAAACTTCCTGAGTAGAGTCCAGATATAAAGGTCTACCAGAGGACATGAATTCTTAGCTCATCCAGAGTCACCATTGCTTCTTCACTACAGTTTTCTTTATTCCATCAGGCAGTGACATATTTTCTTTAGATTTTTAAAGATGGCAGATTTGGCTCTTACACTGTTGGACGTATCTTCTCATGGCTTCATCAAAAGAATGAGTCTGTTTGAAATGTGTCCAGTTGGTCAATAAATGAGAATTCCTATTCCTTATATTTGTTTATGTTGATAAAAAGCCCTGAAGAAACATTCCTCACTGGTAATGTCCCTTTCTACAACAGATGAAATCCTTCCTAGGCTTGCAGTATCTTTACCTTGCCTTACATAATTAACACAATTATTGTGCTATTATTAAAAACACAGCCACTGAAGGTGGTTTATTTTGCTTGAACTTTTTTTAAAAAACAAATAATTGTGTCTCTTCAGAGGATCCCATTCATAACATATCCCATGTATTGAGGTTGATACCTCATCACCTTTACTTTTTTTTTTTTAAATATGGAATGCTTCACGAATTTGTGTGTCATCCTTGTGCAGGGGCCATGCTAATCTTCTCTGTATCGTTCCAATTATAGCACATGTGTTGCCGAAGCAAACACCATCTTTGCTTTTTAATAGCATTTGTCCTGTACTTCTTCCAAGAGACCAAAAACAAAAGATACAAACTCATTTCCATAGAAATGATTCCAACACAGAGTAACTTTAAAGTTGTGGGTAGAGCTGCCCTAGAGGTTTCTTGCACTGTAACTATGTATGGGCATAGAAACTTTGTCTTTCTCCAGTGAAATGACTGATACTTTCAAAGTACTGACCCAGCAATTAGCTCACTGTACTACCATTGCTCCATTATCCATGATAGGTTTGTGATAAGAATTGTACGAGCCCCCTAGAAAATGATTTAAAAAAAAAAACCATCTCTTAATTTTCAATGAGAATTCTGGATGTCCTGCTTCTGCAACAGGTCTTTTTGAAGATATTATTACTTATTTTAAAAGGGACACCACTAACTTCCTTTTCTATCTCTTCATTCAGGAACATATCACTTCACATGCTCATTGTTTTTTATCCATTTTTAGATACAGCTTGATGGCACTTTTGAAGATATCACAGAAGCCCACATTTTATTTAGTCTGCTAATCCAGAGACCACAAATCTGGGATGATTTCCAAGCTCAGCCCCTTCAAGTGTCTTGTGAATAACTGCCGGCCTGCCTTTAGGAGAACACAAGTAGGTGATGATACTGGCAGTATAATCATTGAGCTTGTATTCCGTTAGTTTAACTAGTAAAATTCAGAACCATGAAAGGGAGGTCATCATGTGCTTCAATATTCTCAGTCCCTCTTCAATTCTTATTTGTCTCATTCATATGCAATCCTTGTATGAATATCCTGTGTGAGAACTTTGTATGAATATCCTGTGTGAGAACTTGGTATGAATTTGTGTAACCATAAGTTTCCAGGATATAAGTAGCAATAGATATTGGTTTCAGCATATTTGTTAGTCTAGGTAGACTAGAGAAACAAATTCATAGACACTCACGTGTATAAGAAAAAAGCTTTTGAGAAAAAAAAAGAGAAAGAAAAAAGCTTTATATACAAGAACAATTGGGTATTAAGAAAACATCCGAGCCCAGTCCAGATCAAGTCCATAAGCCCAATATTAGCCCAGATGTGCAATACTAGTCCATAAATTCCTTGTTACACTCACACAGCCAAGTAATGATGGATGCAGGAAGATCACAGGCCAATGGGTGAAAAGCCTTGTAAATCCAGTGGCAGTAGAAGCACCGCAGCGCTGGCAGGGGTCTCCACATGGCTCCTATAACTCCCAGGGCTCTGGCTCCATCAGCCTTTCTCCATGTGGCTTGTCAAAAGCGATGTCTAGTGATGGGGAGAGGGCGGGGGTCCCACCCCCAGTGAGCTATTTGTCTCCTTAGTGCCTCCAAAGAGGTCATCAAGCTGCTGCCTGATTGACAGGCTAGCCCCCACCCCTCTCATTCTTAAGTATGTGCTTTTTGTGTTGTGTTTTTGGGGGGTTAGCTAAGTTCATTCATTTCAAACTCATAACAACCCTATACACAAAAGAACAAACCAACGTACAATATTGAGTCATTTTCATTATGGTTCATAACTCTGAGCCCATTATTGAAGCTATTGTGTCATTCCATCTCCTCATGGGCCTTATTCTGTTTGACTGTCCTCTACTTTGCCAAGTATGATACCCTTTTCCAAGTACTGGGGTCTCTTGATATCATGTTCA
Source organism: Tenrec ecaudatus (assembly GCF_050624435.1). Lineage (NCBI taxonomy): Eukaryota > Metazoa > Chordata > Mammalia > Afrosoricida > Tenrecidae > Tenrec > Tenrec ecaudatus. The sequence goes on from NC_134544.1 coordinate 106,483,927, forward strand.
AAAATGTGAGATGAAGTACCATCATCCTTGTTTCTAAGGAATATTCTGGATGTACTACTCCAAGAAAGATTTGTTTGTTCCTTTAGCCAAACCAAAACCACTAGCATTAAGTCAGTGCTGACTCATAGCGACCGCCCTGTGGGTTTCCAGGACTGTAACGGTTTACAGGAATAGAAAGTCCAGTCTTTCTCCTGAGCAGCTTCTGCTGCTGGTGGTTCATCAGTTAACCTTTACTCTGCGATCCACATCGTTAGTTCCTTTGACAGTCCATGGTAATTCCAATATTCCTCAATAGCACCACAATTCACATGCAATGATTCTTTACTCAATGCTCAACTTTCACAAGAATATGAAGCAAATGAAAATACCATCACTTGAGTTAAACTTGGTATGAAGACATATGGCAGTAAATTTAAGTAAAGTCATGGTTACCCAATTTAGCAATATTTTTGATGATTTGGATGTTGCCTGAACACACTAGAACGTTCCATTGTTTAAATATAGACTAATGTAGGTGTCATGAATCAGAAGAGATATGGCTCTGGTTTGTGGTGAATATTTTCATTAGCTATCTTTTTACATAGTCATTTATCCTCCTTTCTGTCTGGCTGTTTGTTTCTCTCTCTCTCTCTGTTGATATCTGCTCTACCTATCACTGGGAATAAAAATGTCCTTGATTTGTGGCTGCATATAACTCCTAGAACAGGTTACACTCTTGTGTGTATTAAGAGAAGTCTGCAGTAGATAAAGTGAAGACTTCAGAAAAAAATCTGGGTTACCCTAAAAGCACAGTTAGCAGCATTCTTTGAGTGGGAGGAGCAGACCCAGAGGCCTCCCTTTATCCTGTTCAAGTTGATTTACAAATGCACCTCCAATATGCAAATACCTCTGGCAGCCACATGAAGCCACAGCACCCGTATATGTAAATTCAAAATCCTCATCACTCTGGATAGCCTTTTGGGGTGTCATAAATCTTATCCACATGAACATGAAGCATGTGTGGGTTTTCCTTTCTGGTGGCAACTCTGGGAGGTGAGTGCTTCAGGGATTCCTACATGAAGTCTGGGGATGCAACATCTGAGCACATGACTCTGTTTCTTTTCATCACCAGGTGTCCTGGCTCAGGTGCAGCTACAAGAGTCAGGCCCAGGAGTGGTGAAGCCCTCACAGACCTTGTCTTTCACCTGTGCTGTCTCTGGATTCTCTTTAAATAGCTATTATGTGCACTGGATTGCCAGGCTCCAGGAAAGGGCCTGGAGTGAGTTGAGGTAATAACATGATGGGAAAATATACTACAATCCATCTCTCCAGTCATGACTCAGCATCACCAAGGGCATTTCCAAGAGCCAACTTATTTATAACTCAGCTCTGTGAATCCTGAGTACACAGCCATGTAACACTGATGGGAAGTCTGTGTGAGCCCAGACACAAACCTCCCTGCAACAGGCCATGGTTCCAGGACATGCACGAGAGAGGAGTCAGGGATGCTTTCTGCTCAGAAGCTGCAGTTTCCCCCATGTTTTCAGCACGCCTCTAGGGATTATCATGTATACACTCTGGGGAATCTTCATGCATCTGAATGTATCTTCTTTTCATTGGAATGGGCTTTGTCTGTCTTTGACCATATATACAACAGAGTTCACAGTTATATGTCCTGATAAGATATGTCTGCAATTGACTGTACTAACTAGAATTATTTGTTGTCAAAGCCAGAGACATTCGAAAACACCAAACACCACCACAGAGTCTATGCCAACTCACAGTGATGCTATTGTGAGTTTCTGAGACTATAACTGTTTACAGGAGTAAAAAGCCCTCTCTTCCAGGGAACATCTGGTTATTTTAAACTGTATACGAGCAGATCTCAGCCCAAAGCATAACTACTTTACATAAGAGAGATCCTTAAAGAAACCTTAATGCAAGAAAAATTTCTCTTATGAATCTCAAAGTTTCTTTAAGCAATCAGATGTATTCATACATGCTCCCACATGTATATTTATGTAATAATGTTAACTTACAGTGACCTGGATAATATTGTATGTGTTGATAGTCTTAGGTACGCTTGAGTTGGCTTCAACTCACAGAGATCCTATGTGCAACACATTGAAATGCTGCCCGGACGTGCACTATGCGCACAATCATTCCTCTGTTTGGACTGATCACTGCAGCCATTGTGATATTCATCTCATTGATAGTCTCTCTCATTTGCATTGACATTTTACTTTACCAAGCACAAGACCATTCTCTGGGGACTAGTTCCTCCTGATGACATGACCAAATGAGTGCAATGAAGTCTTGCTCGAATGCTTCCATGAAATATTCAAGATGTTGGACAACAGAAAAGTGAGTTAAGCGAGATGTTGGACATTGTAAGATATGACAAAATAATAATTTATAAATTATTAAGGGTTCATGACGGATGGGAAAGTGGGGGTGGAGGTGGGAAATGAGCTGATAACAAGGGCTCAAGTAGAAAGCAAATCTTTTGAGGATGATGGCAACAAATATACAAATGTGTTTCAGACAATGTATGTGTGTATGGATTGTGCTAAGAGTTGTACAAGCCTCCAATAAAAATATTTTAAAAAAAAGAAATATTCAAGATGTGTTTATGTGAAAACAGACCTGTTTGTCCTTCAGACCACTCATGATATATTTAATGGTATTCCCTAACACCATAACCCAAATGTATCAATTCTTCTTTGATATTTCTTACAGGGTTTGGGCCATAATTGGAGTCACTCTTAGTTTTCACAACTGCGGCAGCTATTTCTGGCACTACAGATAGTGTCCAAGGTGCTTCTAAAATCATACAATTCATAAAGGCAGCACCACGCAATAAACTCTTAGGAGCAGAAAATAGCAATAGTGCTGACATTGAAGAAATCTATGTAATGTCTAAACATGGGGCAACAAGAAGATAAACATTCATCTGCAGAAATAAAGGTCGATGCATGTAAGTTATACTTAGATGAACCTGGACCACAAAATCATGTGGCACGATGATTAAATGCTCAACTTTTAGCCAAAAGGGTGGCAGGTCAAAACGAATCAGTGATTCAGTTTGTTAAAGACATGATTACTTTCTCCCATGAGCATTATGGATAAGAAAACCTTTATCAGACAGTTCTTCTCTTTCATGGAGGATCTAACAACCATCCTACACCCAAGCAACCTTGGGCGCTTAAAGTTCTGTAAATGTTGACAAGACATTTTCAGCCAACAATTAGCCAAGACACAGTGAGCTTCAACATATAGGCAATGATCAAGACAGTGTATTCTGTTAAAAATTTCCCGTTGTTAGGTGTGTTTCCCACATAAAACATCTACCCTTTCCCCCTGACCTGAGAAGAACCTTGTATTTTGATTTGTTTTTTGATGCTGTTAAATGCCAGAGTGCATTCCAATTCTACGTGATTCAATGGACACCAGAACTAAAGAATGCCTAGTTCAGCACCACAATCACAATGACTCTTTTTGAGCCCATTGTTACAGCCACCATGTCAATCCATCTCATGATGTAGCTTCTTCATTGATCCCCTACTTTATCATGGAGGATGTCTTTCTCAAGGGACTGGGATAATGATAATGCTGCACAAAACAAAGTCTCACTATCCTTGATTCTAAGGGACTCTCTGGCTATTTCACTCGAAACAGATGTTTGTTTTATTGAAAGCCTGTCCACGGTACTTTCATCATTCTTGTCAACACCATAAGTCAAAGGTCATCAGTTTTTATGGCCTTCCTTATTCATATAATATTTAAAATTATAACTTGGCTTCTAAAAGTGACATTTAAAAAGTCCTGTAATATGAGCCTGTTGGTGCAGAGATATAAAGGGCTGTGGTGGCGCTATGGGATAAGATTTGTTTGTGCACCACAAGGTCAAGGATTCAAACCAGCCAACGGTTCCCCGAGTAAGATGACGTTGTTTATGCCTGTAAATAATTACAGTAAGAGAAAGCCTAACAAGTAGTTCTCAGTCCTCTAAGGTCCCCATTGAGTCAGAAGAGACGCAATCATAGTGGTTTGGTTTTGGAGGAAGAGCTTGTTTCTTAGCTCGGTTGCTTGCTACATTGGTTTTCCCTCAATGCAGAAGAATGGCTGGGGTGTTCATAGCGCTCAGACCTCAGAAACAATAAATTAATGCATACATTAGTGGATGCATATGTTCAAATCAAACAATAATGCTGCACTGGAACTCATAATTTTGTAATTGCAAATATTGGAATCTATGGAGCCTACTAATTCAAGGTATGCTTGTGGGTCACATCACTCCCATCTGTGTCACCCAACTTATTTCAACAACCAGCTCTGGAGATACTTTCTGATGGAGCTGTGGTGCCTGCGCATTAGCATACTGTTTATAGTCCCTCACTCGTATCACAGCCAGGAACACTCATAGGCAAATGCCTGTTGTGGTTTGTTACTTAAATGAGGCCACCACCTTCACCACCCTGCACTCAGGGGATCCCAGAGACTTCTGAGTCAAGAGTCTTTGATACAGAAATGTCTGCCTCCTTTCTCGTCCTCCTGATGGTGCTGGGTCTCCCATCAGGTCAGTGGCAGGCAGATGCAGGGGTCACAGCAGATTCAAAGACCCATGGGTCCTTTAATACTTGTTCTGACCTTGCTTATCCTGGGTCTATTTGATTTCTGTTTTTAACTTGATCATTTCCATGTCCTTAAAGATGGATGCTGGAATCTTGTTCAGAATTGCATTATCATTACACATCGCTTAGAGCAGTGGTTCTCAATCTGCCTAATGCCGCAAACCTTTAACATATTTCAAGTTGTTTTTGTTGCTAGTTCATAACTAATTTTACTACTGTTATTAATTGAGAGATCCCTGTGAAAGGGTTGTTTGACCCCCCCCCCCCAAAAGGGTTGTGACCCACAAGTTGAGAACCACTGTTGTAGACCATATTAACCTAAATCCTTTTATTTCATAATTTTAATTTAAGTCAGTAACTTTTCATATAACTTTCACTTTCTTTATCTCATGACTTTCAGGAAACACTCCGGGACCATGTTGGGTGGAATCTCAGTCCAAAGGAGAGATTCAGGTTCTAGATCAAGGTCCTGGCCCTCAGCCCTGTATGCATTCCTAGATTACAGCCAAGACAGCATGCCAGACTTAAGACAAAGCCACCTTGGAAGAAAAGACTATTCATCTGTAGAGCTTTTCAGTCGGGCACCTAGATAAGATCAGAAAAACCAAACAGTAACACAGTAGTTAGAATTGTTACCTGTAAACTTTTATTCTTGTTAGCCAATTAACAGAACACAGCTGCATCCAATTGGATTGTATTTTCCTTGGAATCATATTTTCTGCCATCATTTCCACATTTCAGAATATTGGGAGGTTTAGTGCACCTTGAGGATGACTGACCAAATCTAACTCCAAGCAGCATTTATGACTGTTCTATGCAGGTTCACAGGGAATCAGAACTGACTACAGGACCCTAACAATTACAAAGGATCATCAAAACATTATTTGCTATGTTTGAGACTGGTATTGCAGTCACTGTATCAATGCACCTCCTTGAGGGCTTGAGAGAAGGAAATGTCTCCTCCATGGTCATTTCAGTCAACACATCCTATCTTCAGATTATCACATTGTAGTCTGAGGACACGGTCACCTATGACTATGCAAGAAACAATGAAAACTCATATCCTGAAAATGCCAGACACCCAGGACAGAGGGAATGACTTTGACAATTCATTTGCTGTCCTTTTTCCCCCTTCTTTCACTTAGTGGTTAAAGCTTTGTGAAAAAAAGCTTTTATTTCCTGGAAATAGTTTCAGTTTTGGGCTGTTAAACCAGCTCCACAAAATTGGAGGAAACATTCTCTAGGACTCAAATCATACAATTAGGCCACAAACACAATCACCGAGTCAATTCTAACTCAGGGGCATTGTAGACTCTGGATTGTACGTTTTTTTTTGGAGGTAGACCCTTTAATCATTCTTCCCAGATGCTGGATTTCAGGTGGTCAATGCCCTACCCACCGTGCACCCAGGGTTCCTATATCCTCATAACAATTTAACACACCAAAACCAATCTAGTATTGTTTTAGATTCCATGGGGGTGATTCTGATTCACCGTGTCCAGTTGTGCACAGAGTAGAACTGCATTCCCATTTGAAAGGCTAAGACCTTTGAGAATGAACTCACTATACCATTTAATAGCCGGGTACCATAAACTTTCTTCGCATTTGCTTATGCACCTGCTTTGTCTTCAGCTATTGTGTTGGGAAGGCGAGCAACATGGAATGCCAGTTTAATAGAACAAAGTATTCTTGCATTGAGGGAGTGCTTGAGTGGAGGCCCAATGCTACCTTAATACAAAACCTATACATATATGCACACAGATCTATCTCCACATACTCATACATATATTTACATATGTACATGCCTTTATTTAGACCTCTCTATATGCCCTTTGCCTCCTAGCTCCTCTATTTCCTTTGACTTCCTCTTGTCCTACTATCATGTTCAGCCTTTACTTTGGTTTCAGTAATTCCTCTTTACATCAGCCTTGGTCATGCCCTACCAGACCTCCTACACCCTCTTCACCACCGATTTGGATCACTTGTTCCCTTGTCCCTAGGTTTGTTAACACCACTTCCTTTAACCCCACCTCCCCCTCTCCCATGTCCCTCAGAACTGTAGGTCCCATTGTTTTCTCCTCCAAATTGTTAATCCAGCCTATCTTATTTAGACAGACCTGCGGAGATAATAACATGCACAAAAACAAGACAGAGCAAAACCAAGCAACAATATACAACAAACAACAAGCCAATGACAAAAGCTAAACAAGCGGCCATCTAGCTCAAAAGCAACAAAGCCCACCAGCCTGTGCAATTATGAGGTGTTGAAGGGATCACGTATAAGTCATCATCAGAACAAAAAAATCTTATCATTGTGAAATGAGGGGGAGTGTAGAGTGGGCACCAAAAGCCCATCTGTAGGCAATTGGACATTCCCTTACAGAAAGGTCGTGGGGAGATCAGTCAGTCAGGGTGTAGTGTAGCAAAGATGAAACACACAACTTTCCTCTAGTTCCTAAATGCTTCCTCTCCCCACCCACTATCATGATCACAATTCTACCTTACAAATCTGGCTAGACCAAAAAATATACACTGGTACAGATAGGAACTGGAAACACAGGGAATCCAGGGCAGAAGATTCCTTCAGGACCAGTGGTAGAGCGGCAATACCAGGAAGGTAGAGGGTAGAGGGTGGTGGGGTTGAGAGTGGAAATGGGGATCGATTACAAGGATCTACATATAACCTCCCTGGGGCAGGGACAACAGAAAAGTGGGTGGAGACATCAGACAGTGTAATAAATGACAAAATAATAATTTATAAATTGTCAAGGGTTCATGAGGAAGGGGGAGTGCAGAGTGAGGGGTAAAATGAGGAACTGATGCCAGGGACTTAAGTGGAGAGCAAATGCTTTGAGAATGATGAGGGAAATGAATGTACAAATGTGCTTTACATAATTGATGTGTGTATGGATTGTGTTAAGAGTTGTATGAGCCCCCAATAAAATGATTTTAAAAAGAGAACTAATTCACTAAGCCTGGCTTCCAACACATTCTCAGTGAGTTTGAATCACCAGCCATTTGGTTTGTAATGCAGTGCTGTAAGAACTTCTCTTAAGCTTGACTCATGCCCCACTTTAGAATTTTTAATATGCTGTCCTGGCCTCTTTCATCACTAAAGTATGTAATCTCTTTCTCCTCCACACCCAGTTTTGCCCCATCGCAAAGTATTATTACTCAAATGTCAATATCCTCCTGTTTTCAGAATGTGCCCATTTTCCCATTCCACCCTGCCTCACAAAGTTAAAAAGATTATGCTTCTCTTAGCTTCTGTAAACTGCTTGCTGAAAGGAATGTGGAACCCCCAACCTTCCCTGCTTACACACTGAAAGCTTTGTAATAGCCTCAACCCCTCCTGATTGCTAAACCGGCAGCGGTTTTTGTCCTTATAAATCCACCTGACTATAATTTTCAGCTTTGAGTAATTTTGTCGAGATTTGAATCCTCCCAAAGGCCACCAGCTAGAATAAAGACACCCAATTTGGACATAAATGAAATTACATTACTTATGCACACCAGAAGACTGCATGAGAAGCGTAAAATGAGAGCCCATGGACAGGGACATTTATTTTTAATCAATGACACATCAGTCAAAGGGATAATTACAAAAAAATACGGAACTCTACATCTCAATAAGAAAATAACAAGAGACCAAATCAAAAAATGGGGAAAAGATATGAACAAAAATGAAATAAAAATGAAGTACAAATAATTAACAATGATTAGCAAATGAAGTACAAATGATTAACTTCACCAAAAATGAAATACAAATGATTAACAAACATGTAAAAAATGCTCACTAGCCTTCAGGAAGATGCAAATTCAAAGCACAATGAGATAGCACTTAACCCCTACAATGCCAGCCCAAAACAAAGAAGCAAAACAACAAATGCTGGAAAGGTTATGGAGGGATTGGGATTCATATATACCGCCGGTAGAGATACATACAGCCACTGTGGAAATCAATGTGGCACTACTTAAAACAACCAAAGCTTGAAGTCCCATATGATCCAACAATACCACGATTAGACATCATGGAATTCATACACAAAGCAATATACTTTTAAAAACAACAAACTAAAGCAGAGGTAAAGCTCAATTGAAAATAAGAGGAATATTTAAAACTATAAGATTTAAAAAGGGTGAAAAAGGATCTCAAAAGATAAAGTGCTATATTTTAACTTAACTGCATCTGAATAATCCACCTTCCAAAGAATTCTGCATGAGAACAAGGCCATTCACATACCTGTTCTATGGTCACAGTATTTCTCCAGTTAACGTAGTTAACATGAGTCAAAGGAGTGATCAAATGTAAAATCAGATATTGTTCTTGGTATCAATGTACATATGAACACAGGATGAGTCTATCAGGCTTTCCCAGTAGCTGTATTCATGATTTCCTGCAGGATTTACATTGCAGTCATACACTGTGACAGACATTTTGTGCAGCCCTTCTGTCCAATTACTACATCACAGTTTATCCTATGAGCTTTGGGGAACATCAAAGAAAATGTAATTGGATACTGGAATCACTGTTAATCACTAAATGCATATGCACTGCCACATGCCCTGTATTCATACGGTTTCTCTGCTGTACAAATCCTCTATTGTCACATGACTCCTTTCGGGCTAAAGGCCAGCCAATCAGAACTACATTAGTTAAAATCCTAATGTAGTTTAGTGACACACTGAGAGAAACCAAAGAGGGTATTTGCAAAGTCACTATATTGCCAGAGCTTTCCTTCTTATTGAGATCACTGGTATGTGATGTCACATGACTTCCTGTGGAGTTTCCTATCTTGAGTGAATTTTGTATGTTTTCAGTTTTGTGTTTCTGTGAAGAAAACTTAGAAACACAGGTAAAAGTTTGTTACCCACATTCTATGCAGCTACATGATAACTACTTATGTGAAATCATTGATGAGACATGAGCGCTTCAATTTTTTAAAACGTTTTTTTATGATTTAAAACTTTACAGAGTAAATTGGTTTTCTATTCAACAGTTCATACATTGATTGCAGTCCCCAAGATGTACCAGCCTTCTTCCCACTTCTGCCCCCTCCCTGTGCTTTTATACTATTCATCCTTCTTTCCTGTGTCTTCTAGCTTTTATGAGTTTTTAGCCATAAGCAAATGCTGTTCCTTTGATTTTGTATGGTTGATTTTCCAGGGAGTGTATGTTATTCTTGGATGTTATTCTTCCCCTCCAAGTCTATATATTGTTGGGCTGAAAGCTGAGTCAGAGGAGTGAGTACAGGTTCAAGAGTGAAACATCGCTAAAGGCCACAATCTGTAGATTCCAAGTCTCCATCAGACCAGTAAGCCTGATCTATTTTATGATTTTGGTTTGTTCCACTTTCTTCTCTCACTCGACTCAGGACCCTCTTTTGTGATCCTTTTCAGAGTAATTAGCAGTGGAAGCCCAGCATCATCTAGTTCTTCTGGTCTCAGGGTTGTGGAGGCTAAGGTTCCCAGTGTTCCATTCATCCTTTGGCTTAATTGTTCCCGTACATCTCCTATTTTCTTCATTTTTATTTTATGTTTCTTCTGTGCTGTCTCCGGTGGCTAACGAAGAGCATGCAGGTGGGGCAGGTACACGTGTCATCTGGGTGGGCACTCTACTGCTTGGTATAGCTGTGATCCAGAAACACCAGGTTCAGTTCTCTTTCAGGTACTGAAAGCTGGAAGACCAATGAGGTACCCATGCACTCTGTGCAAGACCGATAAGGGTTGGTCATGCCAGTAGAGGGACAGAAATGCAGAACATGGATCCCCATATGGTCACAATTGTCTGTCCCCACGCTTGGCCCAGGCCAAACTCTACCACCTCTTCCTCTCTTTTGAAAGCTTTGTTACACTCAATGAAAGGTTTTCTTCTTGGAAATTGTCTAATGTTTAAGGAAACGACTTCCACATATAAGATTTTCTATATTTAATTCATGCAAAGAGCTTCTTTTCTTTGTGAAATTTCTGATGTGCTGTAAGGCATCACGTCTGGCTGAAAGCTTTACCACACTCAACACAGATTAAGGATTTTCTCCACAAAGAATTCATAGATGAGTTTTGAGATATGCTTTCTGAATGAAGCCTTTGCCACATTCACTAAATACATAGGCTTTCTCTCTCTGCACGATGAGTTTTCTGATGAATGTTGAGCTTATTCTTCCTGAAAAAGGCTTTCCACATTCACCACATACATGGGGTTTCTCTTCAGTATGAGTTCACCAATGATCAGTGAGAGCTGTCTTCCTGATATAGCCTTTGCCACAGTCATCACATACATAGGGTTTCTCTCCAGTATGAATTCGTAGATGAGTTCTGAGATGCTTTCCGGTTGAAACCTTTGCCACATTCACCATATTCATGGGATTTCTCTCCAGTATGAGTTCGCTGATGATCAGAGAGCACAGTTTTTGAGATAAAACCTTTCCCACACTCATCACACACATGGGGTTTCTCTCCAGTATGAGTACGCAGATGAACAGTGAGCTCATTCTTCTTGATAAAGGCTTTTCCACATTCTCCACATACATGGGGTTTCTCTCCTGTATGAGTTAGTAGATGAGGTTTGAGATGTGTTTTCCAAATGAAGCCTTTTCCACATTCATCACACACATGGGGTTTCACACCAGTATGAGTTCGCTGACGAACAGTGAGTTCCTTCTTCTCGATAAAGGCTTTTCCACATTCATCACATGCATAGGCTTTCTCCCCCGTATGAGTTCACTGATGAACAGTGAGAGAAGTGTTCCTGATAAAGCCTTTGCCACATTCACCACATACATGGGGTTTCTCTCCAGTATGAGTTCGCTGATGAAGAGTGAAATCATTCTTCTTGAATTTTTGCCCACACTGACTGCATTCATAAGTCTTATCTAGTGTATCAGTGATCCGGTGTTCATAGAGCACAGACTCCTCGATGAAGGTTGTTCCACATTTATCACCTGTGTGCGGTTTCTCAATTTCATCAGATTTCTGATGCTGAATGCATTGTGACTTCATGAGCCTGGATTGTTCACACTCAGGGAATTTCTTTTCAGTACAACATTGCTCTTGTTTAACATGGAGAAAAGTTTCCTCATCTTCACAGAGCACAACTGATTTCTGTATTTTATTGCTTCTATTCTGATTTAATTCCAGAATGATTAAATCTGATTTTACAAATTTTTCATGTAAGCCAAACATCTCATCATTTTCCTTTGGAGGAAAATTATTTTTGTCCTGAGAAACAGTACTTTCCAATGTATTAAATTTATAACACCGTTCCGTTCTGTCTATGCATCTTTCACATTGCAAGTGCTCAAGCAAATGATCTTCATCTTTGTGGATTTCTATAAAAGAACAGAACATTGATTGTTTTCAAAATCTTGATTGACAACGGGTCTCTTAAAATATGCATTGATACAAAGTAGATATTTAGTGACAACCCTCTTATATGAATATTAATAAAACAATATGCTTAATGTTTATTGCCCATTGGAAGAAATACAACAGTGTAAACAATCCAAATAGTAAAGTTATTGTAGAAATCAGGTTGGATATGAAAGTGATGAATGAACACAGATTTAGTATTTGCAAAAAGAGGGGCATGAAAATGTACAACAAACATACTAGAAGGAAGACATCAAGACCAATAGACCATAGATGTGATAAGGCTTGCTAATTCCAGTTGGTAGAGGTCAGATGTATTCATTTCATCAATCGTTACTGGAAGACAACTAAGTACTAGGCAAAGTTGGGAATGTGAAAAATGCAGAATGTTCTACTTGGGAAATAAAGATTTTTACCGGTATATATGAAAGGTATTATGGTACAGAAACATATTGTTTATGTTTATGGAGCCTGTATTCTAGCTCACACCACACATCTTTCAGTGTTGTCCAGTGGTAGCTTGCATGTTACTGTTATGCCAGAAGCAATGCCACCCAGTATTTTAAATAGAAACAGGATCACCAATGGAAGACAGGTCTTAGTGGAATCTCCAGAAATATGGACTGGGAGGAAGACCCGGTGATCTACTTCTGGAACATGCACCCCTCAGGTTTAATGGCAACGGAATAACACTGAAGAAGTACTAAATCCTCAAAGTACAGGCAACAGTAATCACTTGCTCCAATCCTCTTATCCTTAGTAGTTTGAGTTATTTATTTTTGGATGGTGTGATGTGTGTCTGCAGTGAATAAACCGAGAATTTGAAAACGTAAAAAAAAAAAAATTTTTACAAGTAGAACAAAATTAGAGGTAGAGTGCTAAAGTATATCCTAAGCTGATAACAGTTTTCTTGCTAGACAGGTGATTTTAAAGACCTGAAACGAACAGAAATCATAAACGTGTTTCACCAACAGAAGCAAAATATGGAGAAACATGTCTGTTAAAGAATTCCAACAGAGAAGGCAATTTGACCATCTCTATAGGAAAATACAAACAGTTTATTTCACAAGAATGAAGAAAACTTTAAAGGAACAGGAGAACAAATGAGAAAATGGACACTAAAACTATTACAGAAACTCCAAGGGGGAAGCTAAGGAAGCACAAAGGAGACTGACTCATCCATGGTGGGAGTTCAAGAACCTAGACTGTGTTGTGAACTACAAAGGGCAAGCCATTCTTACTCAGTAGGGGAGGAATGTGCTGTATTCTGAGGCCAGTTACAAAATCAGAGTTCTCTGTTTGGAGAGAGGCTTGCAAGATGGATTTTCATAGTAAGGTAGAAGCACATGAAAAAGGGAAAGTTTTGAGAATCTTAAAGAAAGAAAATTAGGGAAGCAAACATACAGTACTATAAATCAAATAAATGGAAACTAATCTCATAAGAGCTACAGGAGTACTTCACTCAACTTCTAGGAAAAGTGAGCTCTTTTATTCAAAGAAGTACACACTTTGATGCATCTTCCAACACCTATCGTGGATGTGAGGCCTTCTACTACTTAAATCAACGCCCCCAGTCAATTCCCCTTAAGGTATTTTGACCACGCACCTGAAAAAAATCCCACTACAGCTTGTTTCTAATACCGACCACAGTTCTCTTGTTCCAATTGAGAGAATGCTTCTGGATTGTCAACTAGATAACCTGTTCATGAGAAATTACACAATCTTAGACACACCAAAATTAACCTGAAGTTTGTAAAGCCTGCAGAATGTTGTATTTTTGGGGAATTAATGTTCAAAGGAACCAAGTAAATAGTGTTCTCTCAAGTGTAGAAGGCCCACTCCACTAACCTAGGACCAGAGAATGCAATGAGAATCCACCTCTTTGAGAACACCACAGACACTGCAAGGATTTCAACACATAAGCTAGGAAAAGCCAATGACTTTAGAATTCTCCTCACCGATGGAAACCAGGTTGCGATAGTTCTCCAACATCACATCCTGCTATAGGGTCTTCTGAGCAGGGTTCAGGAGCTGCCATTCCTCCTGAGTGAACTTTACAGCCACATCGTTGAATGTCAGTGATTCCTGCAGGAAGAGGAGTCAATTTAATGGTGTATTTTCCACTTGAAGAGTTTTAAAAAATATCTTACAGTAAAGAAAACAAAACAGTAGTAAAAACTGTATATTCCATAATGTGTGGCAAACTGAGGGCTTGGTAGAAAGTATTTAACTTTATTTCTACATTCGCAATTATGGGGACAGAACATGAGCCCTATTTTCAGAAAGATCTCCACTGTTCTGAGAAATAAATATTTTCAAATACACATTCTCCAGGCCAAATAATGTGCCCCTACCCCCACCCCCTACAATAACCCTTCATTAAGGACCAGTCTTAAAGGAGCTCCCATAGTAGATGAATCATTTCTGTGTCTGGCTACTTCGCTATGCCTGAAAGTTATCTGTAGAACAGAGCAATCAGGTTCTGTAGCCAACCCACCATAAATGTAGCAAATGCCTGGGGAGGGCTCAGGGTGGGTTTCAAGTCAACTAGCACTAGGTCAAGATGGCGAGTCACAATCTTGCTTATTTATTATGTTACCCACTTATGATATTATTACCCATTGACTATGTATACACTAATTGCATGATGTGTACGCCTTATGGAAAGATCTGTAAACACCAGTACATATACCCATTGGAAAATACATTCACTTTCTCAGTCCTGACATGGGATGAGGAACCCCATGCTCCACTGGTCTTGAATATTTGCCACAATTGCAATGTCACTCCTGAGGATCACCGTTCAAGTGTTGGGGACCTCCATGCCCAAAAATAATGCACCCACTCATAAAATTAGAATTTTGAATACCAGTGAAATTATCTGAATGTGCTAGAAATAGCTGAGATTTATATTCACACAAAGTAGATTTATATTCACACACATTTGTTTATTTTAACAAACAAGTTTACAGTACATTGTGAAATGGAATTGGGACTTCTAGCAGTATCACCAATATAAAAGACTCGGTATCTCCAGTGGCAATGATTATCAGGAACAGTTCAGATGGGGGAAGTCAAACACCTCAGTTCTCCAACATTTTTTGTCAACTCTTACCAAAGTCATTCTTCCCACACCACTCTGTCTCACTTCTGGGTTTGAAAATCTGTTGCTATGGCCACACAAAACTCAATAGATCAAAGTGGTCTATTAATGAACCAGGTACATCTTGGGATCACAAACAAGAAGCTATATATCAGAACCGAGATCAGAATGTTCATATGCAATATCTCCCTTCCTCAATGCAGAATAACTTTCTAAGCTCTTAAAAGCCACCTTAGCCCAAGCTCCGCTTGACAACCTTAGGACAAATTCTTCTCAGCCATCTTCAGACCATATTGCCTTAACTTTAATTTCAAGGTTCTCTTGAACCTGCCATCTTTCACCACATGCTCTCCCTTGCAGGTCTCTTGCCATTGGCTCAACCTTTGGAGCCCTGCTAACCTTGCCTAGGCAGGGAAGGTGCTAAGTTGGGCAAAGAAGCCATCATATCAAGAGAGAAAGAGAACTGCCTGCAGGCATTGTTTGAGAAGAGACAGAGACATTGGCCTGTCATCTGATCTTTTGATTTGGTTTTGTTAGCCCCTACAGTCTTGGAGTTCAGAACGAACCAATGGATTAGAGATTTGCCAGCTTCCAGAAATTCATGAGCCATTTCCTTGAATGGCAACAACAAGCTGCCTATGTGACCTGACTTGAGAGCTCCCCCCACTCTATGAGCCAACAGCCTGCTGCCTGACATTCCCATTTGTATTCCTCAGCCGCTACAACTTATTATCTGACCAGATTCAACTTCACTTTGTGAGGCAGTGGACTGTGGTCTGCGCTGATGATATGGTTCATCAGTCTTTGCAAACACATTAATGAGGAGACCCCTACAGATTGATACCTGACCACTATATAGATTTGGGACTCACCAGCTTCCACATCCTGAAGAGTTATTTACTTGATGGCTATTTAGTTTTGTGAGAGACTGCAGGGAAAATCATAGAACAGCTTAAACCTCTACCTCCTAGGGACTGATCTACTGCTGCTCCTGCAAAATGAACAGTACTATTCATGGGTCAAGAGCTGTGCCAATGCAGATACTGATCAGGGCAGAAAAGACACAGCAACGGAGCCAATGGTGACAGGTCCAGAACAGATTTTCAGCCAACAAAGTGGGGCAGGCAGGCAAGATGAAGAGGAGGATATCCTCAAGGAGCTGAGAGGAGCCTATACAGATGGAAGTAAGAAATGAGCTTAACTTTAGGGGTTAAAATGTCTGAGAGGGACAGAGAGAACAGGCCTGCCCTGAAGAAGATCAAATTTGCCTACATGGTTCTGTAATATGAATCCCAATGTGTAGCCTATTGATTCTGATGCCAAATTATATTCTGGTACTGAATAAAACTTATATCTGTGACTCTGGGCTGCAATTAGTCCATGACCAATGCAAAAAAATGAATGAGCTGAGTAGAAGAGGGCTGTGGCAAAGATACTGGTGTCAGAACTGGAAAACCATTGGAGGGTACAGGTATGTTTAAGTTCTCCCGTATAGGAATCAGAGCTGGTGCTGATGGTTGATCCTCTCTCCTGCAGGTACAGTTAGAGGAGGTGAGAAGGTGTCAACCAATTTTAAACCACTATCGCTTCAAGGCCCATTTTAGATGAATTAATGAGAATGCTGCTGTTTAGGAAAATATGTAAATATCACCTTCAGAGAGAAGCATTAAAGACACTTAATCAGACAAAAATCTGACGGAATAGTGAATTCTCCTAAAGATGTGGTTTTATTTCTCCTTAAAAACTACGTATAGCATATCATTTGAAAGATTCTCATGAGTTGGCCATAGAATGATGCATTATGAGTTGGAAGATGATGTCATCCAAAGAATCCTCATTGATGTATTAATCCTATGATCAATATACTCCCAATCTTCTCCAGCCAAATGTTGAAGTCAGAGTCAAAGTTTATCTCTAATTTCAAATTTCGACTTTTCCACTGAACTGAATCAGTATTATACAGGCTTCTACAATCCCAGTAGGAAATACAGAAAAGGATAAAACACATCAGAATCACCTGGGCCTTGGTCATTTTCTTTGGTCCTTAGGACACTGCCGGCAACTGGGATGCTCTATGTTTGTCCCATCTGGATCAGCTTCAATTATGTTCACAAATTACAATCTCTCATGAGGATCTCCCGAAAATAATAATATCCGAATCAGGCACTTCTTCCTCCTTTCTCTATGCTCCTGGTGATGCACAATCTGCAGGCTGATGAGAGAATACAATGTGAGTAACACATAACCTATAGGTCCAGATGCTGTTACTTTTTTGTCCCTCTTCTTACACCAAGTCCCCAATAATGTTAATGATGCCCTTATTGAGTGATGGAAAGCATGCTTATAACATGAGCCACGGGTCCTCAAACTTTGAAAATAGTTCACTGTCCCTCAGACCGCTGGAAGGCCGGACTATAGTTTTAAAAAAAACTATGAACAAATTCCTATGCACACTGGGCGAGTCAGCTGCTAAGCAGGATAGGCAGCGGCAGCAAAAACACCTGGCGGGCCGAATGAGCAATAAATGTAAAACTCATAATTTTCAGATATGTTAATATAAGATGACTTTATAATAAATAGCGATTGGGCAATCAAATATAAATATCAAAAAAGGAGAAACCAAAAAGTTGGATCCCTACCTCACAGCATACAGAACTACCAGTTCCTTACTGTGTGACTCTCCAGGAGAATAACAAATCAATGAACTTTGAAGATAACTATTTTAAGTAAAGCATCTGGAAAAATTTTAAATTGCTATTATAAATTAAAGATTATTTTATAAAAGAACTATAAATTGTATAACCACTTTAGAAACACTTTAAAATTCACCATCAAGTAGAGTTAGATATATAATCTGCAGATAGGACCCAGGAGAACTGCTGTACAGAGCTTCCGAGACTCTAAAGCCAGGACAGGAAGCTAATGGGTGTGTATCTCTGACCTTGAGGATAGCAGTCCAACTGTTAACACATGTCAAATCCAAGGCTCCATAATAAAACACATGACATGTTAGACTGAAATTTATGTATTTATTTTGAAATAAAGAAGTATACTTCCCCCAATAGTAAGTACACTTTGAATCCCAATATAGATCAACATTTTTAATGTAGCATTATTTGTAGTTCCTAATGCAGTGAGATCAGCGGTTCTGAACCTGTGGGTACAGACCACTTTGGGGGTCGAAAGACCATTTCACAGGGGTCGCCTTATTCATAACAGTGGCAAAATTATTGTTATGAAGTTGCAACAAAAGTAGTTTTATGGCTGGAGGGTCACCACAACATGAAGAACTCTATTAAAGGGTTGGGGCATTAGGAAGGTTGAGAATTGCTGAGTTAGACAGTTGGCCTATACAAGTATACAGTCTGTCTAGCTATGTCCCCTTAACTTCTTCCAAATCATTTATGTGGGTTTGTCTCCTGCCAAGGCTAACAAGGCAAAGAAGCCCTGGTGGCAAAGTGGTGACTGTCGGGCTGCCAACTGCAAGGTCAGTAGTTGGAAAACACCAATTTCTCCTCGAAAGCAGGATGGGCTTCCTTCTCCTATGAGGGGCTATTCGACCCTGTCCTATAGGCTTACTATGAGTCAGTGTTAACTGGATGGCAGTGAGTTTGTTGGGGTTTTTTGCTTCAAGAGGACTGGGCAACATACCCAACAATACATTGGTACCTTTGTACCTTGTGTTTATGTAAATAAACTGTCTGAAACCTAACCTGAGGATTAGTCACATTGGAAATCATGTTAGGACTAATTGAGTCATTTCAGAGACAGAAACTGGGATCTCACTACCATCAGAAAAGAAGAGGCAGGAATAGGGGCCTTTGGATCTTAGAATCTTGCATAGAAATTCTTCAATCCACAAGACAGGGAGCTGGGGCACAAGACAGGAAGTGATGGGGAGAAGCAGCAACAGAGACATGGTGGCAGCAGAACCAAGCGACTGAGATAGAGCAGTGGGATTCCCAGGCCACAGAACAAGAGACCTGAGTGCCTTTGGGCAGGAGGCTAGGAGGTGAAATGGGGGTATATCTGAGTACTTATCTGGGCCACTTGATTTGCCAACCCACATAGAGTTGAGTGTGTTTGGTGTGAGGCTAAGGTGCAGAGTGAGCATTTATCCGCAGAATTAAAAGAACTTTGTAACATTTGCCCATTCAGGACAGAAGCCAGGGGGTTGCAGGGCCTGACCTCATCTGCACGGTGGCTGTCAAAATGCTGTCCCAAAGAACTGTACCTTGAGTCACTGATGATCCTAAATTGTGTGTTAGGGTAGAAAAGTAACCCCTTTGTCAAAGGTAATGTAAAAAGAACATTTATTAAACTTTAAGAGACAACAAAAGACACACACACACACATCATATGGATAAGGGAGGCCATTAGCAGTTCAAATGCAACTGAGGATTCAGTCGGGACCCTGGATAAACAGGGCACAGAACAAAAGGCAATGTCACAGATCATGACTGGTGGCAGATCAATACATCACATATACAGGTGGGACTGCAGCAGCAGGGATGAGACCACAATTGGGGCATGCACATTATTAGATAGAAAGACTTAAAAGATTGGTCCAGGGCCTTCAAACTGAGGCAATCAAGGCCAGACTCATGACGATGGCCCCTGTGCTGTCCTCAGTAAGGTGAGCTCCATCAAGGGTACATCTAGGCAGGCCCTTGGAGGGGGCTGGCTGGAGAGGAGTGCAGGTAATCTACTTCTAAGGCATTCTTCCCAAGGGGAAGATGATCTGCATTCTTGGTTAATGATCAGAAAGAATTCAATGGAAGCTGAATCAAAGTGGGGATCCAGCAAATGGACAGAGTTGTCACTGTCATCAGCAACGAAAACCTTAAACCCAACTCAGTGCCACCGAGTGGATTCTGATTACAGCGACCCTTTAAAAAATGTGGAATGGATTTCTGAGACTGTAACTCTTTACAAGATTGGAAAGACTGCCTTTCTCCACAGGGTGACTTGTAATTCTGAACCTCTGATCTTGCAGTTAGCAGTCCAATCTGTAACCACTATGCCACCAGCCTTTATCAAATTGGAGTGTTCAAAATTTAAATTCTAATACAATTATAAACGATTACATAACCAGTGAATTCTATCATTCAGGGAGATGCCCAAATTGCTCGGACCCTGACCAATTTTGGGCAGCCTGGGTCCTTGTCCTTGTACACTGGTGTTTTCCTGGGTTCAGACCCCAGGAAGGACGGATCCCTCCAGCTTCCCCTGAAGATCTTCTGCCTAGCACTGCCCTCAGGAACCCCAGGGATGCTCACCCTGGTTGGAGTCAGGTGAATGGATTTGGTTCACAACCCAGTCAGAAGTTGAAATCGCTCCTTGTGATGCTTCAATGTGCAAGGCAGTAGTACCAGATTTCTAGCTCCCTAGACTGGACCGTATTTCTCTGTGGCGAATCTTTGTTCTGAAACTGAAGAGGAGGCAATGCTGAAAAGGGCCTGTACTTCTTGCGCTAAATAGTGACCACCCCCATCACCTGGGATCAAAATCACGCTCGAATCTGAGGGTGTTTGCATTAAACACAGGGCCCACTCTAACTTTACAGAGCAATTTAACTAATTACTCAAATATCATTATCAACTTTGGATCCACATCCTATATATACAATATTCATTTTTAGAATGAAGTGGAAGTATTTAAGGCCTAAAAATTCTCAAGCTCCATTGAAGGTAAATATCTTCTTTTCACCAGCAATCTAACTGAAGAAAGGAATATTTTATGAAGAACATTCTTTCCCAGTCCATACTGCACCTCAGCCCATAACCCTTGACCTATCTGGCTAAAGTGATCAAGCTGAATCATGCTGATACATGCCACTCCAACCCAGGCTGAGCTTGTCATCAAGGATAACCTGCCCCAATCCCCTTGCATCCTGGGTATTCTTTACAATATCTATTGTGTGTGAAGAAATGCCTATGGTTGGGTAGTGCATTTATTCACAATAGTGTGGTAACTAGAGAAAGGTGTTGTACAGGTGGACAACAAGAGACAGAGGGACATGAAGAGGACATTCTAGAGGTGCCTTGCCAACACAGACATCTCCTAAACAAGAAAACAAGCCAGGGCTATCCTTATTTGCTACCCACTTAAGCTCTTGTGTTTACGCATGTCCAATTTTAAAGCCTTTGGGAAAACCTGCAGCCTACAGTCAAGGAATGACAAGGGGTAGGTAGAGGGCAGAAGCTTAAAAGTGCAAGATGGATCCAGAAAAGAGATGACTTATCAACAATTTTGTCAGCTTGGCCTAGATTCTGGATTCCAAACTTTCTAGGTAATGCTGACTGAAGGCAAACAACACACACTGTAGGAATGGGCTTATTGGCTTGGGTTCAAGAATGTCCCATCTATAGTCTCAGGTGTGAGTGACTACTTGTCTGTCAAGAGTAGTCATTAAAACATTTATCACTCTACACTGAAGGGTCAGCTAACAGGACCAGAGGATCCAGCCAGAGCAAGTGATCTATACAAGTTCAGTGGGTTCCAGAATGCTCAAAAGGTCTATAATCAAATGAATCAAAATTAAATTCCATGAGAAACTTCAAGGCTAAGTATAAGGCAGATCAAAGTTTAAGATTCTGGCAGCTAGATACTGGAGTATTCACATAGTATGAATAAACACTTTATGTTTTTTGTCTAAGTTCACATTATTGGGTGAAACATAATAATGATTGTGAGATTACACTTACTAACATTTTCTATGAGACCAGTAATAAACTGTTAACAAGGTCAGATAATGATACTTCAAGAAAACTGTAGACCAATATTGACAATGGATCTACATGAAAAAGTTCTTGAAAATATTGGGAATTTAGTCAGAAAACACATTAAAATAATTATATAAAATGATTAATTGGGCTCTATCCTAGAGTTGTTTTAATATAAGAAAATAAGCACTGTAATACATGAATTAATATAAAAAATAATCTAAATAGACACAAAATATACTAAACAAAGTCAAAGGCTTTTAATGCTAAGAAACCTCTACAAATCTAATATAAAACAGATATAGCTTAATATATTAATATACATTCCTAAAAAGAAACAGTCAAAATATCATACTTGAAAAAACATCACCCCACGTCAGAAAAAGGACAAACATAAATGTTCATTTTTACCAGTGATATTAAAAATTGACTGATATTCTAACTAGATAATCTGTTTAACATTTTTTAAGGAAGAGGCTTTTTAAAAAATTAAAATTCCTCTAATCATAATTTAATTATCATAGCCATAAAATATGCATGCCATGCCATAAATAGCAAATAAATATTAAAATGTTGTAGGTTACATTTCAATATGCTGAAATAACTCTTGGTACTTATTCACTATTAATTGCTAATCAGGAGGGTAAGTGGAAAGTTGGGGGAGAAAGAGGGAACCTATCACAATGATCTAGATATAACCCCCTCCCAGGGGAACAGACAACAGAAAAGTGGATGAAGGAAGACCTCGGTCAGTGTAAGAAACGAAAAAATATTAATTTATATATTATCAAGGGTTCATGAGGGAGGGAATAAAAATGAGAAGCTGATACAAAGGGCGCAGGTAGAAAGAAATGTTTTGAGAATGATGATGCCAACAAATGTACAAATGTGCTTGAAACAATGGATGGATGGATGTGTGGATTATGATGAGTTGTACAAGCCCCCAATAAAATGAAGTAATAAGGAAAAAGAAAATATAGCATGATCAAAATTACAGCATATATCTTACAGAAAAGTAAGTGTATAATTATTTAGATTAGAACTCTGAAACAGGGAATTTGTTTCCACCCATTCTGTGATGAAAGTCATGGATTTAGAGTCTTGTAGTTTTCTATAGTGCTGAAGGTCCTCCTACACTGATGAATTAATGAACTAAAACAAGGAATTTCTGGGCACATATTATATTAGAGTGACTATATAGTTACATATATAGACACATATATAGGTATATGATACACACACATATATTAAGCTTGACAGCAGAAAGGATTGATGTTCACCCAAAAACTGAAGTTTGGGGACTTGAACACACTGAGTCATGGATGCTCCAGCTAGCATTGGACCCTTGAGCTTCAGTTGGACTGGGCTGTTATATTCTCCTGATAATAAGCTCTTTCTTATGCATGTGTAAGTGTCTATAGTTTTATTTTTCTAGACAACCCAGCCTAAGGCAGGTTCCCATCACATTAGTGTCATATGAGGGCAAAAAAGGTGTATCTGACATGCTACTCTTGGAGAAAGGCACAGCACAAGGAGTGTGAAAAGATAATCACCAATTCCCTGACACCAAACCAATCCTATGTTCCTCTAAGTCTGTGGATTTTAGGTGGGTGAAAATCTATTTATAAGAAAAGTATCTGAGGGGCCACCCCTAATCCTAACTACAAGGTCAGCTACCCCTCCCTGCATAAGAATTTACTTCAGAGGACAACAATGAGGCTACAGATCAGGGAGAGGGACATGACTGATCAGAGCATGCGGGAGAAAATGAAGAGGGAGGAAGAGAGAGTGAAACACATCCTGGCCAACCAAGCCTTAAGGACAATATCCCCACTCAGAGCAGCCAATGCAAAGAGAGGACCTATGGCTGGCCCCACTATGAGACATGACATCCCTCACTTACCCATAGTCCTACAGCAGACAACACTGGAAACACTGTGTGAGAATTGCATCCAATCTGACCCCATCACACCGAGGCAAAACACTAAGGGCGTGCAACAGAACAGCAAGGGGAGCAGAGCAAGGAAGTCCCAAGGGAGTACCAAAAATAGATTATGGGGCCAGGGCGTGGCACCCCATCAGACTCCACAGGAAAACACTCCTAAAGGTCAACAAATACACCTTGAACTTTTTACAGGCTTTTCTTTTTAGGTCTTTTTTTTTTTGTTTTCTTTTGTTGCTTTGTTTTGCTGTCTTTTTGTGTGCCTGTTCATATCATCTCTGCAGGTCTATCTAGATAAGATAGGCTGGTAAATGATCTGGAGAAGGAAACAATGGGACCCATGGTTGCAGGCACAGAGGAGAGGGGGAAAGAGGTGGAGTGAAGGAAGTGGTGTTAACCAATCCAGGGACAAGAGAACAATAAGTGATTCAAAATTGTGGGAAACAGATTTCTCCCAAGTCATCGCTGCAAATATGTTAGACTTAGGACTCTGCTATCGATTAATGGTAAAAAATTGTCAAGTTACCTCCCTGAAGGCAATCAGTTGCCAGACTATTGTCTGGTCCCACCACAAATAGGGCCCACTCCCTGCTGTTAAGGACAATGGGTTACTTCTCCCTAAAGGATTCATTCAGTTTGGTCCCTGCAGAGTGGGTTTATACCCTACTGATAATGGTTTCTATAGTGAGCCAGAGAACAGGTCAAACCTGCTCAGTGACATCCAAAGTTAGGCCACTATCATGAACTTCGGGTACGCCCATCTTGTCACATGTATACCCATATTCCCTCCTTTTCCATAGCATATGAACGCCTAGATCACCCCCTGCCATTACTGTATTCCCATAGCACAACCCTTTCCTGTGATGTATGTCTTCACCTGCAATTAGGGAGCTTGCACATCCCCAGAGAATATAAAAGACTTGGTTAGCAATAAATCTCTCTCTCTGCATGTGGACCACCAAGTGAGGCTGAGATAAGCATGCTACCATGAAATGTGTCTCACTCCATTATTTCAATCTCTCTTCTTTCTCTCATGCTATGATTTTACTATAATCTTTACTTATTATCACTGTAAATTGCACCTACCGGACCTGTGATGATGTGTTAGGGGCTGGCCTTTCCCCTCACACAAAATCAGTGGCAAGGAGGGTGTAGGATGCCTGGTAGGGATTGATGAAGGGCAATTTAACCGAGAGGAATTACTGAAACCCAAATGAAGACTGAGCATGATAGTAGGACAAGTGGAAAGTGACAGGAAATAGAGGAAAGAGCTAGGAGGCAATGGCATTTATAGAGGTCTAAATACAGGCATGCACGTATGTAAATATATTTACATGTGATGATGGGGAAATAGATCTATGTGCATATGTTTATACATTAAGTATTAAGGTAGCAGATGGACATTGGGCCTCCACTCAAGTGCTTCCTGAATGCAAGAACACTTTATTCTATTAAACTGTCATTCCGTGAGGTTCACCTTCCCAACACGATCGCTGAAAACAAATGGGTGCATAAGCAAATGTGAAGAAAGCTGATGGTGCCCAGCTACCAAAAGATATAGCATCTGGGGTCTTAAAGGCGTGAAGGTAAACAAGCAGCCATCTAGCTGAGAAGCAACAAAGCCCACATGGAAGAAGCACACCAACATGTGTGATGACGAGGTGTCAAAGGGATCAGGTATCAGGTATCAAAGAACAAAAATCCTATTATTGTGAATGAAGGGGAGTGCAGATTGGGGACCCAAAGCCCATCTGTCAGCAACTGGGCATCCCCTTACAGAAAACGAGCCAGTCAGGGCGCAATGTAGCAACGATGAAAAATAAAACTTTCCTCTAGTTCCTAAATGCTTCCTCCCCCCTACTATCATGATCCTAATTCTACATTACTAATCCAGCTAGACCAGAGGATGGACACTGGTACAGATAGGAACCTGAAACATAGGGAATCCAGGACAGAAGATCCCTTCAGGACCATAGGTGAGAGTGGTGACAGTGGGAGGGTGGAGGGAAGGTAGGGCAGAAAGGGGAAACCGATTACAAGGATCTACATATAATGCCCTCCCTGGAGGATGGACAAAAGAAAGTGGGTGAAGGGAGACACTGGACAGTGTAAGACATGACAAAATAATAATAATTTATAAATTATCAAGGTTTCATGAGGGAGAGGGGAATGGGGAGGGGGGGAAATGAGGAATTGATATCAAGGGCTCAAGTAGAAAGTAAATATTTTGAGAATGATGAGGCAACAAATGTGCTTGACACACAATGGATGTATGTATGGATTGTGATAAGAGTTATACAAGCCCCCAATACAATGATTTTAGATAAATAAAACTATCATATTAACCTTGTAAAAAACACAGAGCTCTTACAAGGCACAATGCACACATACTCTGCACCAAAGGTCAACACTCACATAACATGTAAGGAAATTTAGTAGACTCATAGTCACACTTGATATAAGAAGTTAGTATAACACTAAGAGCTTTAGATTCATGGGGAAACATGACATGCATGCTCCTGAGAGGAAATTCCTACACTTGTTGTTATAACAAAGTATTCCCATTACTCCGCCCATATACTGCAGTAGCATCAGTGAGTATCACACACACACACACACACACACACACACACACACACACACATTTTTCTTTTTTAATGAAAATATTCATACCTACTGAGATCAGGTTTCTAAAAGTTTCCATCCTCACATGTCTCTATAGTTTCCTCTCAGAAAGGTCCAGCAATGTCCATTCTTCCTAAGAGAAATCCACAGCCACAGTGTCCTAAAATATCCCATATACTCGGGTTCAGCAAGGTGCCATGCATTCCACTATGTGAAAGGATGAAGATGACAGTCCTGGGAAATAGCGACTTCATTTCACATGGATTAGACACAGGGGTCTTGTTCTACTAAAGATTTCCAACAGGGTTTAGCTAACCCAACTCACCCACTAGATCAGTGGTTCGCAACCTGTGGGTTGCAACCCCTTTGGAGGTCGAAGGACCCTTTCACAGGGGTTGCCAGATTCACAACAGTAGCAAAATTACATTAATGAAAATAATTTTAGGGTTGGGGGGTGACCGCACATGAGGAACTGCATTAAAGTATAGTTTTACTCTGAAACCAAATACAGTCACCATGATATGCAATTGTAGGCAAATAGTATTTATCAAGTATAATCTAATTGAGATACAAGGAGCTCATTGGTAGCCATCCTTTATGCCATGAATGCACAAGGGGCTTTCAAAAAGGTCATGGAAAAATGGAATAAAGATAATGGACTTAAAAAAATGATAATGGACTTTATCCATGAACCTTTTGAAGCCACTGCATATCTGTTCCAAATAGAATATGCTACATAGAACATAGTACAGGATTATGTTAAATAGAATAATGTAATACATCTTTTTTAATTCCTCCAATATTGTACATCTTTTTTTTAACAATTTATTAGGGGCTCATACAACTCGTATCACAGTCCATACATATACGTACATCAAATGTATAAAGCACATCTGTACATTCTTTGCCCTAATCATTTTCTTTTTTTTCTCCTCTTTTCTTTTTTTACATTTTATTAGGGACTCATACAACTCTTATCACAATCCATACATACACATACATCAATTGTATAAAGCACATCCATACATTCCCTGCCCCAATCATTCTGAAAGCATTTGCTCTTCATTTAAGCCCTTTGCATCAGGTCCTCCTTTTTTTCCCCCTCCCTCATGTGCCCTTGGTAATTTATACATCGTTATTTTGTCATATCTTGCCCTATCCGGAGTCTCCCTTCCTCCCCTTCTCTCCCGTCCCTCTCCCAGGGAGGAGGTCACATGTGGACCCCTGTAATCAGTTCCCCCTTTCCAACCCACTCGCCCTCCACTCTCCCAGCATCGCCCCTCACACCCCTGGCCCTGAAGGTATCATCCACCCTGGATACCCTGTGCCTCCAGCCCTCATATGTACCAGTGTACAACCTCCGCCCTATCTAGCCCTGCAAAGTAGAATTCAGCTCATGGTAGTTGGGGGGAGGAAGCATCCAGGATCTGGGGGGAAAGCTGTGTTCTTCATCGGTACTACCTCGCACCCTAATTAACCCATCTCCTCTCCTAAACCCCTCTGTGAGGGGATCTCCATTGGCCGACACTTGGGCCTTGGGTCTCCACTCTGCACTTCCCCCTTCATTCAATATGGTATATATACATATACACATACATACACACACACACACACACATATATATACACATATACACACATATACCTTTTTTTTTTTTTGCATGATGCCTTATGCCTGGTCCCTTTGGCACCTCGTGATCGCACTGGCCTGTGTGCTTCTTCCATGTGGGCTTTTTTGCTTCTGAGCTAGATGGCTGCTTGTTCACCTTCAAGCCTTTAAGACCCCAGACACTATCTCTTTTGATAGCCGGGTACCATCAGTATTCTTCACCACATTTGCTTATGCACCCATTTCTCTTCAGTGATCCTATCATGGAGGTGTGCAGTCAATGATATGATTATTTTGTTCTTTGATGCCTGATAACTGATCCCTTTGGGACCCCTCGATCACACAGGCTGGTATGTTCTTCCATGTGGACTTTGTTGCTTCTGAGCTAGATGGCCGCTTGTTTATCTTCAAGCCTTTAAGACCCCAGTCACTATCTCTTTTGATAGCCGGGCACCATCAGCTTTCTTCACCACATTTACTTGTTCACCCTATTGTACATCTTTAAAATCTTTAGGATACCTATTCATCTTCCATGAAAACTCATGAAGAATATTAAGCTATTTATATATACCATCTCTCTTAAAGATCTATTAAAGTTGATATTAATTCTATTCTCTAGCTATGGTAAAGAGGCCAGTTAGGTTACAGTATATTTGTACAATTCACATAAAAACTTAATAGCTGAAAATTAACACAAAGACTTTATTTTTCTGGGTCCTGCAAATTTTACAAATTCAACTGTGTGGGTTCTCATGTTATAGTTAGAAATTCAACCTCATTTTATAGTTTGAGTTTTCCTTCTCTGAAAGATTTCCAACTTATATAGGTTCTGGCTTTTCTAAATGTGTGTATTT
Organism: Tenrec ecaudatus; assembly: GCF_050624435.1. NCBI lineage: Eukaryota > Metazoa > Chordata > Mammalia > Afrosoricida > Tenrecidae > Tenrec > Tenrec ecaudatus. The sequence goes on from NC_134544.1 coordinate 106,512,765, forward strand.
ACACACATGTCCCTTGCTTTGTTTTTGATGTCCCTGAGCATTACAGATGGTTAACATGGATAGGTGTTCATGGAGAGATTGGGAGTTTGTGTCTACTCTGGGTCTCCAGGGAAGAAAGCCTGGGTGATGCACTTTGAGAAACCAGTCACAGAAACCCCTCTGCAACATCCCTGTGCAATGACACACATGGACTCTCCAGGAGCTGGTGTGGGTTTCAGGGCATCTGCTTGATTTGGTTCATTTCTAGGGGGAAAAATGAATTCTGGCTTCATTTGCTACCATCAAAACTGGCAGTTCAACCACACCAGCACATCTGCAAGAGAAAAATGAGGCTGGTTGCTCCTGTACAGATTTTGATCTCAGACACCTATAAAGGAACACTATGAGAGAGAATTGACTTTGGGGCAGTGAGTTTGTTTTGGCGGGTTAGGGACAATGAAAGTTTCTAGGTGGCACAAATAGCTTGCACTAGACTGTTCCACTGAGGCTTGATGGGGTAAAAAGCCAGCATTACTATGGAAGCACAGGAGATCTGCTTCCACAAATATGATGCTCCAGAAACAGTATGGAACTGTTCTGCACTCTAACACATGATATAGCCATGAGATGGAACTAAGTCCATGACACCTAACCAAAGGGGAAATTAAACATGATGATCGCATATTCATGTCTATGTATGCACATGGATAGTTTGTTGGAAATATGACTAAATCAGAGTAACAAACATAATTCCCAGTAAGAATCACCATGTCTATAAAGAAAAACATGTCAGCATGGCCTATCTAAAATAGTCCATGAAGAAGCCCTCTTGCTCCAATGGTTAAAGGACTGGCAGCTCCATGAAATGAAAGCAGTTGTGATCCATGAGGTGGCCATTGGTAACACATGGACTACAGCCTAGAAACCCTAAGGAGGAGTGTAAGGTGCTATGGCATCACTCACAAAACCCACTGTAGTGCAGTAAACAAAACAAGCCTCTTATCAGGAACACGTGGATAAAAGGCTAGAACATTCAAGCACTACCATGCAGTGGGGCAGAGAAAATAATGGTAGCTTATTTTAAATAAGATCCTATCTTACTATATACAAGAGTTATATATCTGGATGTTGCCTTGAATTAGAAATAATTGACACAATTTTTAAAATGAGGAGCTATTAGTAGGACACAGTTCTTGCACAGTAAATTCAAACAAAATGAAGAAACAGTTAACATATGAGAAAAAAACACAACATGATAAAAATAATTTACATACATAGAATTTGGTTCCAAGAAACTGTTATATGAAGGTCTGAAGGTTAATCAGGGCCACACTGAAAAGGATCAAATGAAAAGTTTACCGGAGCTGGCCGCACTCCAAAGCCACTCTCCAAAGCCCTCTGCCTGAGGACCATGTCACCTACAACCCTGCTTCCTGGAAAGAAAGCACTCAATGGAGGTTTACTCTATGTGGGACTCTGCAATCCAAGTGAGGACTTAATCTATGAGGGGACATGGAGCTGTCGCTGCTATTGTACCCTTCTGCAAATCAAGAAGAGCTTAACCAAGCTCTAATACATACCTCAGTCATCAGTGGTGTGGCCTGATGACTTCAAGGCTCGCTTCGCCTTTCAGTAAAGGCCACTCTGGGGTCCCCATGTTCTCATGCCCGCTAACTGACAAGGAAGGAAGGGGCCCAGGCAAAAAGCACCCCCAATCGCGCCTTTCTGGAACGAGGGGTGAGGGTGCAGGAGGAGCTCTGAGCAAGAAAAGCGGCCAGAGTATTCCCAGGCCCAAAGCCTGAGGCCTGCAACCAGTTCAGAAAGGATTTAACTGGAAATGTCCCAGGAGGTCTCAGCGACCACGAAACCCTGGCGGACAGGGCGTGGCAAGTGTAATGTCCACAGGAAACCGGACACAGCTAGGGACGCCAAGCCTGCGGGGAATTCCATACCCGGGATCAGCACGGAAACACAGAAACGCACTCACCCGCAGAAACTACTGGGATGATCACTGGGATCCTCCTCAGGCAGAAGAAGTGGGTTAAGCAGGAAATTGCATCACCTGGGGAGGGGATGGTGTCTGTGAGAAGGGGCGGGATCTAGAGATAATAAGGGCGACCTGTAAGGAGGGGCCTGGAGGTGAGGCTCAGGGCCTGGAGTGGAAATGGATTCATTCTTGGTAGTTTCTTCTTAGTCTGGAAACCCTGCTGAAACCTGTTCACTTTGGGTGGCCCTGCTTGCATTTGAAACACATTTGCATTTGAATCACAACAACTCAGAAGCCCAGACAGAAAGACAAACTGAAAGAAAAGTGGTGGGTGGAAGGCATGCTTCCCAGGGCAAGACTGATAAGGGATGGCTAGGAGACCCCCTGTACTGTCTTCAGTTTGGTGACCTCCATCAAGGACACACAAGCCTGCAAGCCTCTAAGAAAGACTGCCCCTTCCAGGGCTGCCTGGAAAAAGGTGTAGGTAATGCACACTCCAAAGTCCTCTGCCTGAAGGCCAGGTTACCTACAACTTTGCTTCCTTACCTACAACTTTGCTTCCTTGGGGGAGAGCACTCAATGGAGGTTTACTCTATGTGGGACTCTGCAATCCAAGTGAGGACTTAATTTATGAGGGGATTTGGGGGCTGTCACTGCTATGGTACCCTTTTGCAAAGCAAGGTGCTTACAAGTTAAGCGCTAATACAGACCTCGGTCATCAGTGGAGTGGCCTGATGACTACAAGGCTGGCCTCTCCTTTCAGTAAAGGACATTCTGGGGTCCCCTGCTCTCGTGCCCGATAACTGACAAGGTGGGCAAGAACCCACCCTCAATCGGGTATTTCTGGCATAAAGGGTGAGGGTGAATGAGGGGTTCTGAGCAGGTAAAGGGGACCGGCATATTCCCAAGCCAAATGCAGAGAGGCTTGTAACTAGCTCAGAAAGGATTTAAGTGGAAATATCCCATTGGGTCGCGATGACCTGGAACGCGGGCAGACAGGATGCAGGAACTGTAATATCCATTGGGATCGGGCCACAGCTGGGGATGCCGGCCCTGGAGGGGCCTCGGGGTCTAGGAACCAGCGTGGGACACTCAGGCTGAACCTTCACAGTCAGAGGAAGTGGGTTCGGCAGGAAATGGCATCATTTGGGTAGGGGTGGGGCCTTTCCCAAGGGGCAGGGCACGGAGGTAATGAGGGACTCCTGGAGGGAGGGGCCTGGATGTGAAGCTCAGGATCTCTAGTGGCAACTGATCCATTCTTAGTTTCTTCTTAGTCTGGAAGTTCTAAAAACTCTTCACTTTGGGTGACCTACTTGCATTTGAAACGCCTTTTCATTTGAATCACAGCAACACAAAAGCCATGAGAGAAAGACAAACTGACAGAAAAGTGGTGGGTGGAGGGCATGCTTCCCAACTTCTTAGACTTTTGTTAATTAGTAATTCAGGAAGAAAGTACATATTAAAAACAAACATAAAATTAAATGGGCTAAGTCTTTCCTTTAAGAACAATTCTAAGTAGAGCAAGGTACTAAAGTGAGCAGAAACCTGATAAAAATGGGCCTTAGTGACAATTGAACACATCATTCAGTGATTGAAATTAGCAATTCAGAGAGAAAGAACACCTCAGTAACTTGGCTGAGGAAGTTTCTGATCTATTTCATTGTTTCACCTAAAATAACCTGGGCTGCAAGTGGTTTTTCTTAATCTGAATTCATCTAATGTCCCATTAAATACCTTATATACATTGTTCTGTCCTTGATGGTCAATGACCCACAAGAGTTTTACCTTCCCAAACTCTACTGTGGCCAGGCTTGTTTATTATCATTATTGAAACAGTCAGTTAAAAAGCAGAAGTTGGGCTCACAATGAAAAGTGGTCAGGGATCATCAGGCAATCATGGAAAAAATGCCTTAAAAGATTTTTGGCTGAGGAAATTTCTATCAGACACTGAGGTAGAATGAATTTCTCTGCCATGGAAATGTGTTCCTTATCAACTCTGGAAGAAAGCATATTGCAATCTAAAAACCAGGAACAACTGTTTCTTCTCTCTTTCTCTTGTCCGAATCTGAGTCTGCTTCTTTACTTACGTCTGTCTATTTGTCTAAACGTTTTACTATGCTACTCTCAGTTTCCAGCACAATGGATTAATAAAGTCAGTGATTCTTAGTAGGTTGGGTACCCATAAAAAAAGCCTTTACTGATTTCTTTTGTCTTTTTTGTTGGAAGTGAACTTTTTTCTATAGTTAAAGTCCAGTTCAGTTTGATTTTTGGTTTTTTATTCTTTTGTTAGTCACTTAGACCAATACTTAGATTGGAAGAATAAGAAATCTTGAGGGATTTAAAAAAATATGTACACTGCATATATTTACACCACCCATCTCTCAAGAAATGGAAATCAACAGCAGTACCATTTTAAACACTCCATGCAAGTGGTTCTCTTTGTTTTCTCTGCCCCATCCTCCTCAATAACCTATGGCTCTCCTGTCCCTGTTCAATCCCTGTCCTTTGCCTCCTCACAGTCATCAAAATCTTATCTTTTCAAGTATAATCCAAGTGCTTTGCATAATAATGCTAGTATTATTAAACATTTATGTTTGTAAGATTGAGGGAGTTTGCTAAGCATAATGTTCTCTAGTTTTTTTCCATGTCTCCTCCTGTTTAACAGTCATTTTGTTTTTAATGATGCATGATATTCTATTATATGGAAGTACCAGGGTTTGTTTGTCTATTCCTTTATAATAAGTGTTTTTGGTTATTTCCTTGTTTTTTATATTTTGGAAAATGCAGCAATAAACAAGTATGCATATGTCTGTTCATATTGTATTCTTTACTTCTTTAGGGTATATAAAAAATGAAGAGACTACTAGATTTTAAAGTATTTGGATTTGCATTTGTTTAAGGAAGTGTCACACTGATTTCCACCAGAAAGGTATGAGCATTCCAATTTCTACTCTTTGTCTTTAGTATTTATTATTTTGCCGTCTTGAATTTTGATAAATGTGTGAGTGTCAGGTGGTATTTCCTCATTGTTTTAATCTATTTTTCTCTTCTTGCTAGTGAATGTTAACATTTCTTAATATGATTGTTTGACATCTAGATGCCATCTTTAATGAATTGTCTGTTTTTGTCTTGTACCTATTTTTTCCATTGGGTTATTTGTATTTTTCTTGTTAAATGTTTTAGTTGCGTACAGATTTTGGAGATTTGCCCTTAATTTGATGTATTATTACTGAATGGTTTTCTCAATCTGTGCGTTTTCTCTTAATTCTTTTGATGAATTATTTCAATGTGTATAAATGTTTATTGTTTTTAGTATGTCTCAGTTCTTTACTTTTCGTTTATAGTGCTGATATTTCATTATGTTCACAGTGTGTTTATGCCTTGATAGTGACCTTTAGTTTGTCCCTAAAATTTCATTGCTAGCCTTTATGGTTCTGGGGTTTCTATTTAGGTTTCTGATGTATGGTGAGTTCATTTTTATACATGGTGTGTAGTATGGGTCCTCTTATTTTTCTTTTTTGTTGTTGTAGGTAATGAGCCAACGTAAATTAGATTTCTTAGAGAAAAGACTATCTCTGCCCCCACTTACTCTGCCTTAAAGATTAGGTGTCTATAGGTATTTGATTGTAGGTGTCTTTATTAAAGATTAGGTGTCTATAGGTATTTGATTGTATTTCCGGTGTTCAATTATAATCCACCAGTCTTCATATCAATTGTTTTACCAGTACCAGTCTGTTTTGTTTGCTATGGCTATAAAATACGTTTTAATGTCTGGGTGTAAAGACTTTCTACTTTGTTTCAATTTATTAATAGTGTTTTATCTATATCAAGTTTCTTTCTTTTTTGAATCACTTTTACTGATTTAGAGGTTTATACCTATTCTCTTAGGAGAGTGTGGCAAAAACAATTACATTGCACATTTTTGGGGCCTGCTAAGTAGGATGGTATCTGAAGGGCTGTGTAATAAATGCAGTTGGAGGTCACAATGGACAGTGTATTGGCTTATTGGTTAATCTAAGAGTTCAATAGGGGTTGCTTTCATAGCTATGTGTTAATCCAGGTAAGCTAGAGAAAAAAACTCATAGACAGCTGGATGACTCATTTGGTGTGCAAAAGAGATAAATAACCCACTGGAGGCCAGATACACTCACTCCCTGTAAGACATTCCTGTTAAAAAGGCACTTGTATCTATACCGATGCACCCAGAGCTCTGGAACTGGAGGAACCACATGGAGACCCACGCCAGCACTTAGATGCTTCCACCACCCCTGGGTCCACAAGAATTTCCACCCACTGGCCAGTGGTCTTTCTGCTTTTGGGATTATTGCATAGCTCCACAAGTCTAAAGAGGAACTTATTAACCAGTATTGGACGTATGGGCTAATATTGGACTTATAGACTTGACCTAGACTGGGCTTGGATGTTTCTCAATACACAATTGCCCTTTAATATAAAGCTCTTTCTTATACATATTTGAGTGTCCATGAATTTTGTTTCTCTAGTCAACCTGGACTAGCACAGGTGGTTTGGGTTTTTTTGTGTGTGTGTGTGCTAAATCTAGCTCCACAAACATTGTTATCTTTGATGAATCTGAACCCACCTGATGTCTCATTCAGTATCATGTATCCTTGGCTGTCTTCTGTGATCTACATCCCACATTGCGATTTTACCTCCCCGAACTGAACCAGACTCCTTGAATAAAGCCTTGTTACCTTGAAAGTTTGGAACATGACTGTTTGTCATCACCATCGAATAGCCACTGACATTGCAGAAGTGGAAACCTGTCAATCACGAAAAAAATGATTTAAAAGGATATTTTCTGTAGGCAATTCTCATTGTGCCATGAGATTGAAGAACTTTTTATGAGAACTGTGATAATTAGGAAGTTGGAAAGAAAACATACAACGAAAACAACTCTAATATTGTGGCAACGTGTGATACTCAATTGCTGATGACAAAATGGGTACATATGCAAATGTGGTGAAGAAAACTGATGGTGCTCGGCTCTTAAAACATATAGTGCCTGGGATCATAAAGTCCTGAGGTTAAACACAGGACTGTTTAGGAGGGAAACAACAAAGACCACATGAAATCATAACAGCCTGTGTGATCATGAGGTGTCAACAGGAATCAGAAGTTCAAAAATAACCAATCAAATTGATGTGAAAAAGCATGGATAAAGTTGAGACACCTGTAAGACAATTAAGACAGTCCCTTACACAAGGGCTATATATAAAGGATGATATGTGCAGGGTGATGTATAACTCTGATTAAACACATAACTGTCCTCTATTAAAAAAATATTTCCTTGCCTCACTATTGCACCCTTAGATTTACCTCACTAATCTTACTAGACCTCCATGTGTACATTTGTACAATTGAGACCTTTTGATGCACGAAATCCAAGATAGATAAACCCCTCATAAACCGTAATGAGAGTAATGATTCCCTAAGCGTATGGAAAGGAGAAGGGGGACTGATAGCAATGATGATTGTACAACCCCAGGCGCAGGGAACTAACAACAGAATTGTAGGTGAATGGGTATACTGGATGGTGTAAAATAGGGCAATAATTTTAATATTTATTAAGGATTGATGGGGGGTAGGGAGGATAAAGGGGAATTGATGTCAAAGGGTTAAAGAAGAAAAAAATGCTTTGAAAATGATGATGGTAGCTACCGAGGACAGCACAGGAGGCACAGTGTGCAAATTGCATCTGACCTGATCCCACCACACCGAGGCAAAACACTGGGGGAGTGCACCAGAACAACAAGGAAGTGGAGCGGCAAGATCCCCAAGGAATGCTGAATGTGGATATTGGGCCAGGGTGTGGTGCCCCAACAGAGTGGACTGGAAAACACTCCTAAAGGCCAACAAACGATCCTTGAACTAACAAGAAAGAAAGGAAGGAAGGAAGAAAGAAAGAAAGAAAATGATGATGGTAGCAATTGTACAACTAGGTTTGATCTAATAGAACGATGAATTGCTATAATATCTGTAAGAGCTCCTAATAAAATAATAAAATCAATTGCAATAATAATAATGATAGTAAAAGTTTCTTCTGTTTCCTTCTTGGTACATGAAGAATACAATGGAAAACATAATTGGGCATAATGGGGAAGGGGGTCCCCTTGACTGCCATTCTGACTCATCACATACCCCTCATCCAGTCACTCCACTTGATCTCTGGTAGCCTGCCTTGCAGTGTCCTCAATGGAAGTGGTCTCAAATGCTTGGCCAGGGAGTGTGACTCTGAGGAAGGAATGGATCTACAAGCAATGCTGCAGCGGACTGGTAGCTGCCAGCAGAGAACCCTAACCCTTTCTCTCAGCCCCGAAAGCATACTCAGTGGAGGCATAGAGTATCTGGGATAAGGTCTTGGGGAACAACATTGGCATGGGCATGTTTCAGACTGTGGATGTTCAATGCAAAAAAGGCCAGTAATCATTGTCCCGTCCCGTGGGAAATTCAACGTGGATCCTGGAGGAGAGAGTGGGAATTGGGGGGACAAGAGGCACGGAGAATGGAGACAAGACAATATCCTGATCAAGTCTTGTTCATTGAGTGGAAAGTTATAGCTTATATAGGCCAGGGAAAGGGAAACAAGCCGCAGGTGTTTCCCAGAGAACAATAAATGGGGGAAGCAAGCCACAGGTGTTTCCCTGAGAACAATAGTGGGGGAAGCAAGATGCAGATGTTTCCTTGAGAACAATAGAGGGGGGAACAAGATGCAGGTGCTTACATATACTCATTAAACACGTTTACCCAAGGTTGCGAGCAGAGTTCATTCAGGGAATAATGACCTCAGAACAGAATCATGCAGACAGATAGAGACTTCTTTATCTGTTTCTGGTAAGATAAGTATGTCAAACACAGCTGCAGTGCTCTGTCACGTAGGCTGGGGTGGAAGAATATCCAGAGCTCAGGCTAATAAATTCCAAGTAATGGCCGGGCCTCATGGCTCCGGACAAATCATAGAGTATTTCATTTATTTTTTAGCCAATTTGTGATTCAGCTGAAAGGAGACGTCCAGGAGTAATTTCAGTTCAATGATTAGAAAGTATCTCTGGGCAGTAGCTCCACCTGTTTATTGCACCTGGTGTTTTGTTGTACACTTTTCTTCCATTCCCCCATGAAACATCTACTCTGGAAAATGGGACAGAATATTCTGTGTAGTCTTCAGGTTGTATCTACTTCTTATCCTCTCTGGATAGATGATGAGTCATTTTGTTTTTAATATATCTCATACACAAAAGTCGTTTCCAAATATGTTGTTTTTAAAAATTTTTAAAACAGTTTTATTGGCATATAATTCACAAAATATACAAATCAATAGTTCAGTCATATTTTTAACAGTTTTGTTTCATATTATTCACATATCATACCATTCAATAGTTTGATCACATCATGAAGAGTTGGAGAAAAAAAGAAGAGTTGTACAATCATCACCACAATTAAAAAAAAAATCATTTTATTGGGCCTCATGCAACTCTTATCAAATCCATACATACATCAATTGTGTAGAGCACATTTATATGCGCTTTGCATATGCTACCGCCTGAATCTGTATTCCTGTCTGGTCCTGCTGTGCCCAGCCATGGTCAACCCTACTGTGTTTTTCGACATAGCCGCTGATGGCGAGCCCCTCGGCCATGTCTCTTTCCAGCTGTTTGCAGACAACGTTCCAAAGACAGCAGAAAACTTCTGCGCTCGGAGCACTAGGGAGAAAGGTTTTGGTTACAATGGTTCCTGCTTCCACAGAATCATTCCAGGGTTTATGTGCCGGGGTGGTGACCTCACACGCCATTATGGCACTGGTGGCAAGTCCATCTATGGAGAAATATTTGAAGATGAGAACTTCATCCTGAAGCACACAGGCCCTGGCATCCTGTCTATGGTGAATGCTGGACCCAATACAAGTGATTCCCAGTTTTTTATCTGCACTGCTAAGACTGAATGGTTGGATGGCAAGCACGTGGTCTTCGGTAAAGTGAAAGAAGGCATGAACATTGTGGAAGCCATGGAGCGTTGTGGTTCCAAGAATGGCAAGACCAGCAAGAAGATCACCATTGCTGACTGTGGACAACTCTAATTAAATGTGATCAGAATTTTCTGTTTTATCTTAAGCACCAGACCATTCCTTGTGTAGCTTGGGAAATCACCCTTCTACTCCCCATGTGCTGGCAGTATCAATTAATCTTGTGCTCTCACTCCAGTTCTTCGAGTTTTCTCTTTCCTTATTCCCCGAGTCCAGCTGGAAAGCAGAGTTACGTTTATGATTATGAAATAAAAGATAAACAATTAAAAAGCACATTTGTACATTGGTTGCCATCATCATTCTCAAAACATTTGGTTTCCACTTAAGCCCTTGGCATCAGCTCCTCATTGTTCCCTTCCTCCCTGCACACCTTCCCTCATGAACCTTGATAATTTATAAATGATTATTTTGTCCTATCTTGCATTATCCGATGTCTCCCTTCACCATTTATTTCCTTTTTTGATACACACTGAAAACAACAAATTTAATGAACACAAATTAGATATCCTTGAACCCCAAATAATAACAGACTCCAAGGGACAAAGGTGCAGTTTCTACATGAGCAGTTGTTTGGTTTAATTAATGGAGTGTGTTAAAGGTGTGGGGTTCATTAGAAGAAGTAGCTATGTTCACTGGTAGAAGACTGGATCAATTTTTCAGAGTGCAAATGAGTTAAGAGTCTCATTTAGATTCTCAACATCATCCAATGTTGGTCCAAATTTTTTGTGGGGGCTAAAGTGTGACCATTTGAATCAACATCCTGCATTATCAGAGAAAAGCCTGGCAGTTTGCCTCCTTAAATATCACAGAGTCACCTTTGAAACAGTTGATCTTGATACTTGATGCTGCCAGGTATCAAGACACACTGGAAAACAGTGGGCTCAAGATATCCAGACAAGGGATTTCTTTTTCAAGGACAGCACCCAATTCTTGTTCAGAAAAGACACATAAGTGTTTCCAAGTGCTCTGAGATTTCAAACAACATAGTAGTCATTGAGATGGGGAGGTCCATAGTAAGAGAAAATATTGGGACACCTAGAATTTGCACTTCTGAGGGTGAAGTAAATGGGTCACGATAGGTCACCACTTTCCAAGTTGAATATTGGCTGGTGAGACTGTTGTTCCTGGGGCTGAGAGCATGAGAGTCACACTCACATTTGACAAGAACTTCAATTGAGCTGAGCTCAAAGAGAAAGAAGAACCTTGGTATTGGCCCTCTTTCAGGATTTAGGAGAAGCAGCTCCATTATTCTGTGCCCAGTGATCGGTCAAGTTGATTGTTGACATCATTGAAGGCAGGAATTTACAGGCGTCTGAGTGGTACATAGCAAAAACTGAGTAGGTTACAAGGGACATGTAGTGCACAGCAACTTGGCTTGAGAATGTTTTCGAAGGCAAACACTCACTGGTAGGACTCTGCATAACCATGACCATGTCCACGAGATTCCCTGAGATGTCCAGTGACAGCAGGAAGGGGCGAGCATGCTCAGGGAATCAGGATCAAGTGGGGGTTCCAAGGTCGGAAGATGGGGTCACAGCAGCACCCAGAAGCTTTGACAGTATGCTGCATCTCAAAACTCTGAGGGACAGGGTCATCTGTTGACGATCCATCAGCAGGCAGGGGCTCAGAGGGAAGGTGCACAAGTGATCGTGCTGTGTGCCTCATGTCCCTGGACTCCCTGGACTGCTGGTGGGATTCAGTCCCAAGGGCTCCTAGTGCGACTCCCAATTGTGGAGGCTGGAGACACTGGACAGATGGAACTGAGGTGGGAAGTGGGGAGACACTGGATCCCGCAGGACTACTGACATTGAAGGTAGGGCCCTCAGGCTGCACAGCAGAGCTGCCTGCCCAGGAGGGATGTGTGAGACCAGGACACACCAGTGCACAGCCCCCAAGCCCACTGTGTTGCAGCCAGAGTCAGAGAGCAAGTCCTGGCCCTGCGTGAATTAAAGGACTGCAGATGCCCCTGAAGAGCTTGGGCTTCCTTCCAGGCCGTCCACTCCGGGCTGGTCAGTGCTGTGGGCTCCACGTGGTCCACGGAGGTGCGGTCCCTGCCCTGTTTCCACAGCTCATGGCGCCCAGGTTGCAGAATGCGCACGAAGGCGTCCATGGGAAATGTGACCCCAGCTTCCCCGCAGCTGCACTGAGAAGCAGCTTTACCGTAATTAACCCAGCGCAGGACGGCGAAATGGATGGATTCCGCACAGTTGAAACCGCGATGGAAGCCAGCGTGGGAGCCCTAGGGGAATGTGACCATGAACGCGCCTGCTTCCTGGGTGATCCGACCAAAGGGAATGCATTTTCCCTGAGGAGGCTGGGTGAGATGAGGGCCACCTTGTGCCACAGGAAGTTCTCTCGCAGACACTAGAACTGCCAGGGAGCTTTTCCAGGCGGGCTCCTTGCTCAGGGGGCACCGCATACCAAGTGTTGTGCTCCTTGAAGTGCAGGTGGGTGATGCTGTACAGGTCCTTGTCCTACGTGTGCCAAGCGGAGGTGGTCTTCCACAGGCCAAAGTACAGGGAGTGGGGATTGACGCCTTTGACAACAACTCCACACTCCTGCTCCAGGAGACCCTGGATCGTCCCCAGGTGTGTGAGGTTCCAATGCTCTGTCTTTTCACCAAATAAGGAGCCGCATACCTTAGCCCCATAAATGGGAGAATGGTACAGGCAGCTCTTCCAATATGTTCGCTCCAAATCCTCAACATCCCAGTGTGTGGGAGTGCGATGTCTGTCAGTGTTGGCCAAGTGGCGATGCTCCTTTACGGTCATTGATTTCTTCGTTTTATGGTCTTGCAAAAAGACACCTGCCTGCCCCATAGCTACCTGCTGAACAGGACTGGCTATGAGGTGGCATCCACATTGTCAGTTCTGTCTGGCTGTCCACCCTTCGGTGTGATTATCTTTGCCAGGCCTGCATGGTGGGCACCTTGGTATTCCATATAAACAATATATTTGTTGAAATCCTTTCAATTCTTCCATGAGGGGCCAGAAAATCATGATTTTAAGACTTGTGTTCTGGCTTTGATAATCAGGGGACTTCAGGCTGCAAAATAAAGTCATAAAACCCTGTTCTCATGGCCGTTCTGTGTATCTTGGAATTCTGGGCTTTTGTTTCTTTATCTCTCTGAAAATTTATTCCAGTGTATTGATTTCTCCGTGAGAGCAAATGTACTTCCTCCCGGCATGTTGATTCACTAAGGGAATTCTACTATGGTGGACAGCTATTGTTTTCCCCCAAAGAGACAGGACTTGTCCACATGGCGTGGTTTTTCCCAGACTGCCCCTGCCTCAGTATGCTGCTCTGGAAGGTTACTCAGTTGGAAGGGTATCTGTATTAGTTGATACTTAATTTCAGTTGCAATCATGTGAAATCTCCAATTCCACTAACAAGAAGTGCCTCCAGGGGTTTTTTAAAAAGTAAATCTAAAGAAAATAATTCAGAAACATTCAACATAAGTGAAGGTTTCCAGAAATGCAAGTAAAGAAACAATCTGGTAAAGAAAAATAGCATGAAGATGGTAATATCAAAAATAACAATGTAAAATATGAACCAAGAGAACTAGCCAAACAGACTCATTGACATCAGTTCGACCCTATAGGACATGGTGGAGATGTCTTTGTGCTTTTCTCTGGCTGTAACTCTTTTTTTTTTTTTTGGAGAGTAAGTTCTTTTATTTATCTCTTCAAGGAGGTGATAATATTTTCTGTTGCTTTCTGTATTTCTTTATCCTCTTTGGTAACTGAAGAAAGTGACAATCCCAATTTACAGAACTCCACAGCATCCTTCTTTTTATTAAGATCTATAGAGCACTTTGCCAAATATAAATAATTGGACTTGGAATAACCAGGATGCAGTTCTTCAGCCTTAAGGAAATTGTGCAAAGCTTCTCCAACGGTTGATGTTGGTACTCTTCCAAACAGAGTAATAGCCATTTTTTTCTCAATCCAGTTAAGTTTTGAGACAGTATAGCAGTATCTTCCTTTGAGGTAATACAAATGGGGTTCTTCAGGTAGTAATTGGATTGCTTTATCAAGATGTTCCTTGAAGCGATGGCCATAGTTGACTTTGTTTTGCAAACCCTCAAACTCATATACATAGCCGCACAAAATTGCAAACCACATATGACAATATCCATTCGTGGGTGCTTTCATAACACCTTTTTCACCCAACGTTTTTCCAATATTAGCATAATGTTTCTTTTCTTGTACATTTGTAGATAAATCATACATGTCCGTGTAAGCACGAGTTAGCCGCCAAATAAACTCTATTTCTTCTTTAAACTTTTCCTTATGGTCACAAAGTAGTTCAAAGCTCTCCACCTTGCCAGACTCGGTCGTACGTAAGTGATCTGCCTTCTGCAGAAGGGCTTCTAAGGTTAATTTCTCCACGTGTGCGTTAAATGCCTTAGGGACCGGAAAGCCCTGCTCTTCTGTGTCAGTATTCACGGTAACATACATAGCCACACGCAATGACGCAGAATGCAGGAAGATCACAGGCCAGCGAGTGCAGAGCTGTGTGGATCCAAGCTCAGCAGGAATACGGCAGGACCAGAAGCTCTAGGGCCAATGATAGAGTCCCAGCAATCAGGAAGGTGAAGGGGCAGAGAGTGATGTCTCTAGTGTCTCACGCTCTTGGTTTCTCACACCCTGGCTGTAACTCTTTTTTAAAATTTTATTTTAGCCCATTATGGTTTGTTCTCTACAATATTTTGTTGGAGTTCAACGATTTGCACTCGTAAGCTATATAGCCAAGAGGCAACAGAGTGTAACACAGAGACTTATTCTGAAGTCTTTGTACTGAATGCCATACAAATCTGCTTCGGAGAAATAGATGTAACGAAACAAAACAAACACATAACTTCCAAGGTTCCAAAAACCCAGCAGAAAATAACAATTTAGTGTATTTGTGGGTGTTAACATATGGAAAACAGATATTGTGCAAATCTTAAATTGACACCCAGGGCTTCTTTTGTATAGATATTATAACAATATGCAGTACTTCACCTACAAAACTTTCTTGTTCAAAGGTTCTCTAACACGAGTGGCTTTATTATGCAGAGACAACGTTTTAAGAAACTCACAGTGGAAACAATCCAGTATCGACAAACCCTAGTGATCAAACACAATCCTTTTAATGTAAAGTGAGGACAATATATAGAGTATGTCATAGCTGTGGGTATTATGAAACATCCCAATTTTTCAGACCAAAAGGCACTCACAGCAAAGGATGATATAAACTATGAACCAAGCCAGCAGTCAGATTGGTTCTGTGAAATCTGATTACCTACTGTTCAGTTTATGCAGCTCAAGGACAAAGGTAACACTAAGCAGAAAACTCACTTCCTTCCATCTACAAATCATATATGTATCTGGACACCCTCATGACTGATCTGGTCAAGCAGGTGGAAGGCAGTTCAGAGCTGTCATCTCCCTAGCAGAGCTGCCACATGGATAATCCAGGCTTCTGTTTTTCCTGAGAGCAACCTGCCATACGTGTTTCTGAGGTGTCCATCACTGTACACTTCCAGACCAGGCACTGTTCAGGACTGACACAGAAAGCACCATTCCTTACAAGTATTTTCCTTGGCCAGCTCTCAAATCCCCTTGGGCAAGCAAAGGGGGAAAGAGCTTTTCCATTGCTGTCTTTTTGTGTGGGAGCAAGAGGAAAAGTGGACGGAATAAGGCTTCTTCACTCCAAAAGCAGGAGGCCACTTCAGTGTGGTGCTGGGCTCAAACCAGCCTATTTCTTGTGCACTGATTTTAACATTTCATTTTCTTAAATGGCAGGTATCCTACCACACCCTCACCAAAATAAAAAATGAATTGTACACTGGTGAAGACAAATAGGTAAACATTTATACAAGAAAATATAGGCTTAAAGAGCATGGCACTATAAATGCTCGCATGGCCAGTCTCACTGAGCGTGCTCAGGGGTGAAAGTTGAGCACTGGGTTTTTTGCTTTTAAAAAAGTTTTAGAACCTAAACACAACTCTAACACAGAACATTTGAACATTTATGAGTCTACCCCTATGTACTAATACTGTTGTACAAACCAAAGGTGGATGGTTTAATTCAGAGCCAACCATCCATACATCAAACCATGGTGTAAGACTGACTTAATATTTTCAGCATCAGGAAATCTTGATACAATCCCTTCATCTTCAAAAGGGTTTTGATCAACCTTACAAGGGGAAGGTGGCAGGATGTGAAAACCCAGCAGTTAAGACAGGTGACATGACACAGGTTTCTCGTTTATCAGCCTTAACCTTTCTGCATCCTTGTCAGAACAGCAGAGCACAGTGTCAAGATCCACTTACAGTCTCATTGTTACCAAAAACCAAAGACACTAATGCCTGGAACAGAATGCTCCTCAAATTGTACCCATTTTCTACATTCCTGGCAGGAGGAATCTCAAAGGAGCTCCTTTGGCCCATTTCAGAAAGTCACACCTTGTCCATATAAACTTTAATATACCAATCATTGTGTTCATTGGGTTGATGTCTGATCCATTTTACGAATTCTCTAAACATGTTGCTGAAAACCAGTAATAACATCCTTGGGATCCTTTCTTCAAACTGGCTACATCTTCCCATCAATCAATTTAGCAGTGTCTCTGTTAAGATATATCCAAAGCATCTCTCAAGTCCCTTCGTTCTACGAACTCTGCCACCAAATTAGTGAAGAATAAGCCAGACAGGAGATACTTGCTGACAGACGTGGAAATTAGCAACAACGGCAACAGGCAATATGTCACAAGAAGGTTGAATTACCTTGAATGAGTTTAGGAATTTTCTCTGGTGCAGTGGAGATTTCCAATACTTTAGACAAGCTGAAGAGTCACCTTGTTAATTAACAGCTTTGTTTTAAAGTCTTGTAAGAACCCCGCTGTTTAAAGGTCTTTCAGAATGCTTGCCTGAAAAGAAAAACGCTTGGAGGTCCTGAATTCTTCCCTAGAACAATGTGTCCTTATGAAGGTCAATCCAGCTGCTTGTTTGATCTCTGCTTTCTGAGAACTGAGATCCAGCTATAGGCACTGCTCCCAGAAGAGGATTTGAGGTGTCCGGGTGGTAAGGAACAGACATCTCCTTCACACGTGTGCAGCAATGACATCAGGTCCTCCTTTGGGCATCTCCATTCCATTCCATTCCTCAGCAGGCTGCACAACACTCTAAATAAAGAATGCTACAAAATTGCAACTGACACACGAGGTTGTGTCCTCAATTGCAATTCATTCATTTGCATGGGGAAGACATCTTTGAAATCATTTCTTGAGGTAGTTCATCTGCCTGGATTAGTGAAACATTCTGTTGTGTGACCGTGGCTTTATATACGGATCAATCTGTTCTAATATCTTCTCTAGAAACAAGATAATTCACATCCAGAAAACCTGAAACACAAGTGAGTGTTGGTTTTCTTTCTGGTGGACATTTCCAGAGAAGAGTGTCTTAGGGATTCAGAGACAAGTCTAGTGATACTCCACTTGAACTGCAACTGTCCTTTTTCCTTTAGGTCAATCGCTGGTGCAGTTATAGGGATGGCCCCATCCCCATCCCAACACCCAACTTACTGCTGTTGAATCAATTCAGACTCATAGAAACTGTACAGGATAAAACATCATTGCTCCTTTGGATTTCTGAGACTGTAAAACCTTCCATGAACAGAAAGCTACATCTTTCTCCTGAGGATTAGATGGTGTTCTTGAACTTCAGAACTTGCAATTAATAGTCTATTGTGTAATTCACACCATTGGATCTCCTAGGTATGGGGTGGTGGTGTAGTTTTGGCCTTTTTAAAGACGGTTCTATTTCATTTTTAAAGTCGATAAGTAATTTCTTTTAAACTTTGTTCAGTAATTTCCTTGTCCTTGAAGAGAGATGCTGGGACCTTGTTCAGAAGTTACTTATAATGATAACTGCATTATAATTATAGATTGCTTAGAGTGTGTTATTTTCACAAAGTTGAGTCTTCCTCTTCATGAACATGGTCCAGTATTCTAATTATTTGCTTTTCTTTTGGTACCTTGTAGTAGTGTTTTTCTTAAAGGCTTCTTTCTACAAGACTTGTTTTTCTGCTTAGGTTTATTCTATTTTTTCTTATCTTTTAGGGGGCTATTGTAAGTGGCATTATTTTCTGATTTCCTTTTTAGAACTTTCAATAATTTTATTCTAGGGCTTTTGGATTTTCTGTGATTAGAGTTATCATCAGCAATTACAGAGTTTAACTTCTTTGTTGCCATTTTGGATGCAGTTGGTTTACATTTGTTGATTGATAGCTATTGTTAACAGTTTGTGTTAGTCAGGGTTGGCTATAGAAACAAATTCATAGACACTCAAATCTGTTTAAGAAAAACCTTTATATAAAAGAGCAATTGTATATTGAGAAAACATCCCAGCCAAGTACAGATCAAATCCATAAGTCCTATATTAACCCATATGTCCAATGCCAATCTATAAATTCCTCTTCAGACTCATGCAGCACATACAATGGCCCTGATTACAGGAAGATCAATAGGCCAGTAGGTGGAAAGACTTGTCGATCCAGTGGCAATGGAAGCATCTGAATGCTGGCAGTGGTCTCTACAGGCTCTTCCAGCTGCAGCACTCTAGTGTATCTTCATGTGTCTTATAAGCAGGAATGCCTCATAGGAAGTGTGGGTGAAAGGTCAGCCCCCCCCAACTAATCATGGGTTTTATAGGTACAATTGTACAGGTGAGGTATATAAAGATTATAATAAAGTCATAGAGAATAAGGAGAGATTGAAATAATGGAGTCAGACACATTTCATGGTAGTATGCTCATCTCAGCCCCAATTGGTGGCCCAAGTGGAGATGGGAGACAGGAGGGCAGGAAGTAGGGGGAGGGGGAGGAGGAAAAGGGGAAAGGAAATATTGGAGTGGCGAGACAGGGAGAGTGAGGGGAGAGAGCTTTTTACTGCTAACCCAGGTTTATATATCTTTTTTTTTGAGGGGGGCATGCAAGGCCCCTAATTATAGGTAAAGGCATGCATTACAGGACAGGGTTGTGCTATAGGTAATACAGTATTGGGAGGGGGTGGCCTAGGGGTACATACCTAAAGGAAAAGGAGAGATTAAGGGTATACATATGACAGGATGGGCTGATTGTAGATTCAGGATGGCAGCCTAACTTTGGATGTCACCTAGCAGATTTGACCTGTTCTCTGGCTCTCCGTGGAAACCATTATCATTAGGGTGCGAATCCCACCCACAGTGTATCAGAGACCTTCAGGGAGTATATCTCTAGAAGCATCTGACCTCCCACCATGTGCTGGAAAATAGCCTCAGTATGTAGCACATCTTTGGGGGAGACAAAGCTCGGGAAGTTTTTTGTATCCAGAAGGGAGTACGTGTGTATCCCACCTCCAGCAAGCTATTTATTTCCATACTGTTACCAAATGAGGTTATCAAGCTGCGACCTGATTGACAGGCTAAATTCTACCCCTTCACTTTTAACATACTCAAGTGGACAGCAGATTATGCAACCACCACAGAGTTTCAGCACAATATGAAATAAGATTGGTATTTAATGATATCCTTATTTGATTCCAATTTGAAAGGTGAATGCGTGCACTTCCTCTCCATTGAGTGCAATGTCTGTCATTGGCCTCGTAGTTTGCTATTTTAAGTCCTATCAAATCAGTTTGGACCCACAGCAACACTAGAGAAAACAGAATGAAGCATAGGTCTTGCTTCATCCTCACAGTTGTGATGCATGAGGCCTTTGGAGCAGTTACTGTGCCAATCTATCATATTAAAGGTCAGCTTTTTAAAATGACCTTATGCTTTATAAAGCATTATGTTCTTATCCAATTCTCATTCTCCTAACAAATATCCAAAGCACTTGGGATGAAGAAATCACCGCCTCACTTCTTTCTATTAAGCATCAGAAGTATACATCACCCAATGTATAATTATTTGTTCTTCTGGTGGTCCATCCTACCATCAAATTATTCCCCAGTACAATAATTCAAGTACATCATTTGATCTCTGATCTTTTTCATTCATTGTCCTTGTTTCACATGCACATGAGACAATTGAAAACCTCAGAGTTTGGCCAGGTACATCTGAAACCTCAAAGAGACATCCTTGCTCTTCACCTTTAAAGAGGTCTGTGCAGCAGGTTTGCTCAATGAAATGCACCACTTGATTGACTCAAGCTTTCATGAATATTGATTGCAGATCCAAGCAAGATAATTTCAATATTATCTCCATTCATCCTGATTTTTTCCATTGGTCCCATAGTGGAGAGTTTGATTTTCTTAACATTGAATTTTAACCTTGCAGGACTGGATAGGGCAGAGGTTGTACACTGGTGCATATGGAAGCTGGAGGCACAGGGAATCCAGGGTGGATGATACCTTCAGGACCAGGGGTGTGAAGGGTGATGCTGGGAGAGTAGAGGGTAGAACTGATTACAAGGATCCACATGTGACCTCCTCCCTGGGAGATGGACGGCAGAGAAGGGGGGGAAGGGAGACTCCAGATAGGACAAGATATGACAAAATAACAATCTATAAATTATCAAGGGCTCATGAGGGAGGGGGGAGAAGAAAGGGAGGGGGAAAAAAGAGGACCTGATGTAAAGGGCTTAAGTGGAGAGCAAATGCTTTGAAAATGATTAGGGCAAAGAATGTACAGATGTGCTTTATACAATTGATGTATGTATATGTATGGATTGTGATAAGAGTTGTATGAGCCCCTAATAAAATATTTTAAAAAAAAACCCAGTGGGGAGAAAGCTGATGGTGTCTGAGTATCAAAGGACATACCATGTGGGGCCTTAAAGGCTTGAAAGTAATCAAGCGACCATCTAGCTCAAAGTGAGCAACAAAGCCCACATGAAAGAAACACACCAGCCTGTGTGATCAATAGGTGCCAAAGGGATCAGGTATAAGGCATCAAGGCACAAAATATATCATTGTGAATGAGGGGGAGTACAGATTGGGGACCCAAAACCCTTCTTTGGGGACTTGGACATCCCCTTGCAGAAGGGATGCAAGGAGGATAAAAGCCAGTCAGGGTGCAGTGCAACAACAATGAAACATAAAACTCTCCTCTAGTTCTTAAATGCTTCCCCGCCCACCCCCATTATCATGATCCCAATTCTACCTTACAAATCTTGCTAGACCAGAGGATGTACACTGGTACAGATAGGAACTGTAACACAGGGAATCCAAGACAGATTGTCTCTTTAGGACCAGTGCTGAGAGTGGGGATACCGGGAGGGTGGATGGAAGGTGGGGTAGAAAGGGGGTACTGATTACAAGGATCTTCATATAACCTTCTCTTTGGGGGATGGATAAGAGAAAAGTGGGTGAAGGCAGATGTTGGACAGTGTAAGATATGACAAAACAATAATTTATAAATTATCAAGGGTTCATGAGGGAGGGAAGTAGAAAGGGTGGTGAAAATGAGCTGATATCAAGGGCTAAAGTAGAAAGCAAATGTTTTGAGAATGATTATGGCAACAAGTGTACAAATGGCCTTGACACGATGGATGTATGGAGTGTGATAAGAGTTGTATGAGATTCCAATAAAGTGATTAAAACACACACACACACACCAAAAACAGATCCAGTAAAATAAGATATGTCTACAAAGAAAATTATGAAACAATGCGCCAGAATGTTATTACAGTGAAGGATGACAAGACTATGTCAGCAGAGAACAGTTGCTGGAGTAGAACATTATGCTTGGTAAATAAGAGGGTCAGCGAAAAAGTGGAATACTCTCAATGCAATGGATTGACACAGTAGCTGCAACAATGGGCTCAAACCATAGAACAATTATGAGGGTAGTGCAGGACTACACAGTGTTTCTTTGTTGTTGTTGCTTTTAAATCATTTTATTAGGGACTCATACAACTCAACACAATCCATACATACATCTATTGTGCAAAGCACATTCGTGCATTCATTGTCCTCATCATTCTCAAAACATTTGCTCTCCACTTAAGCCCCTGGCATCAGGTCCTCATTTTTACCCCTTCCTCCCTGCTCCCTCTCCCTCATGAACCCTTGATAAATTATAAATTATTATTCTTTTTCATATCTTTCCCTGTCCAACGTCTCCCTTCACCCACTTTTCTGTTGTCGGTCCCTGAGGGAAGAGGTCACATGTAGATCCTTGTAATCGGTTTCCCTTTTCCAACCCACCCTCCCGGTATCGCAACTCACATCACTGGTCCTGAAGGGATCATCCACCCTGGATTCCCTGTTATTCTGGTTCCTATCTGTACCAGTGTACATCCTCTGGTCTAGCTAGACTTGCAAGGCAGAATTGGGATCATGATAGTGCTTGGGGGTGGGGGTGGGGGGGGAAGTAAGCATTTAGGAACTAGAGGAAAGTTGTATTTTTCATCGTTGTTGTGCTGCACCCTGTCTCTAGTGGCCTACAAATGGACTTTGGGTCTCCACTGCACACTCCCCACCTCATTCACTCTGGTAAGAGTTTTTGTTCTGATGATGCCTGATACCAAATCCCCTCAACACCTCATGATGGCACATGCTAAAGTGCTTCTTCTATGTGGGTTTTGTTGCTCCTGAGCTAGATGGCCGCTTCTTTATCTTCAAGTCTTTAAGACTCCAGACGCTATATCTTTTGACAGTCGGGCACCATCGACTGTCTTCGCCACAGTTGCTTATGCACCCATTTGTCTTCAGTGATCGTATCATGCAGTTGAACACACAATGATAAAATTTTTTGTTTTTTGATGCCTGCTAACTGATCCCTTCGGCACCTCGTGATCACACAAGCTGGTGTACTTCTTCTATGTGGGCTTTGTTGCTTTTGAGCTAGGTGGCCGCTTGTTTACCTTCAAGCTTTTAAAACGCCAGATGCTATCTCTTTTGATAGTCAGGCACCATCAGCTTTCTTCACCACATTTGCTTATTCACCCGCTTAGGCTTCATCGCTTGTGTTGGGAAGGTGAGCATCATAGAATGCAAATTTAATAGAAGAAAGTATTCTTGCATTGAGGGAGTGCTTAAGTAGAGGCCCAATGTCCTTCTGCTACCTAATACTAAACCTATAAATATATGCACATAGATCTATTTCCCCATCCTCATATATAAATATATTTGCATATATACATGTCTTTATCTAGACCTCTATAAATGCCCTTTGCTTCCAAGCTCTTTCCTCTATTTCCCTTGACTTTCCTCCTGTGTCACCATCATGCTCAGTCCCCACAAGGGTTTCAGCAATTCCTCTTTGTTACATTACCCTTGATCATGCCCTACCAGGACTCCCACACCCTCTTCACCACCAATTTGTATCACTTTTTTCCTTGTGCCTGGGTTTGTTAACACCACTTCCTTAACCCCCCGCCACTTTCCCCTCTCCCATGTCCCCCCTGGAACTGTCAGTCCCATTGTTTTCTCCTCCAAATTGTTCATACAGCCTATCTTATTTAGACAGACCTGTGGAGATAATAACATGTACAAAAACAAGACAGAACAAAACCAAGCAACAATGTACAACAAAACAACAACAACAAACCAATGACAAAAACAAAACATGACAAGAAAGAAAAGCTTGTAGTTAGTTCAAGAATCATTTGTTGACCTTTCAGAGTGTTTTCCAGTCCAGTCTGTTGGGGCACCATGCTCTGACCCCAAAGTCCACCTTCAGCTTTACCTGGGGACCTCGCTGCTCCATTCCCTTGCTGTTCTGTTGCACCACCTTAGTGTTTTGCCTCGGTGTGGCAGGAATAGATCAGGTACAATTCCCACACTGTGCCTCTGGGGTTGTCCCCTGTAGGGCTATGGGTCAGTGAGGGTCGTCATGTCTAATGGTGGGGTTGGCTATTTGAGCCTCTCTGGACTCGCTGCTCTAATTGGGATCATCATCCTCAAGGCCTTGTGGGCCAGGATATGCTCCACTCTCTCCTCCTCCCCCTTCTTCAGCACTTGTGTGCTCTGATCAGATATTTCCCTCTCCCAAAGCTGCAGATTCAATGCCATCTTTTGAAATAAATTCTTCTGGGGTGAGGGGCAGGTGTCCACTTACTATATGAGATTGGAGCCGGCACCCCCAGACCTCTCCACTGGTTCCCTACTCCTCGCCAGCATGTTGCATTCACATCTTGGAGCATTGGGTTGAAGTCTGATCCTTCTTTCCCGACAGTGTTTCCTTGTGTTGTGCATGGGGTTGCTTTAAGTCAGAAACTTATTCAATGGTACCTAAGAACAACAAGAAACCCAAAGAGACCTACACAAGTGGAATAATAGCCCTCATGGATAAGAAAAGTCAATATCATATAAATATAAATGTCACTGAAAACAATTTTAATCACACCAAAATAATTGCGAAGTAGCAACTTTATGCTATATAGAAATGTTAAAAGTAAATATCAACTTCATATGAACAGGGAAGATATACACGAAAAGAAAGGAACTGCAAAAACAAGAAGAATGAAGTAAGAGACTTTCCGCTACCAACCTCAAAAAACATTAAACAGCCACAGTAGTTAAAACTGCCTGGCACTTTGGAAAAGTATAGAAAACCCTTCAACACAGGACTTAAAAGATATTGAATGGGAAAGAATCTTATGCTTCAACCAATGGTGATTGCAAATTGGATCTCCATCTGTAGAAGAGTAAAACAAGATCCATGCCTCATCCCATCAACAAAAGCTAGCGGAAGATTGATGGGAAAAAACCACAAAACTAAACATAGTGGGTGGAAGGAAGAATTAAAGAACTAAAGGAATGGTGTATGTTTCATAGGTGCTGCACTGCACGCTGCCTGGTCCGTCCCTCCCTTGTGGCCTTTCTGTGAGATGTCTAACTGTCTACAGATAGGCTTTGGGTCTACACTCTGACCCCCCTCACTTGCATCGATATGCTTGTTTGTTTTAGGTTTTAAAATGCCTGATACCTGATCCTGTCAACACTTCATGATCACACAGGCTGGTGTATTTCTTTCATGTGGACTTTTTTGCTTCCTAGCTAGATGGCTGCTAGTTTATCTGCAAGCATCTAAGATCCCAGATGTTATATCTTTAATAGCTGGGCACCCACTGCTTCATTCATTTGCTTATGCACTCATTTTGTCTTCACCGATTGTGTCCGGAAGGTGAGCATCACTGAATGCCATATTATTAGAACAAAGTGTTCTTTCGTTGAGGGGGGTGATTGAGTAGAGGCCCAATGTTTGTCTGCTACCTCAATACTTAACATATAAGTATGTATATATATATATATAAGTATATGTACATATGTCTATGTCCCTATCATTATATAAAAATATATTTACATATACATAACTATAAATTTATAACTGTATTTATAAATCTATAAAAGTCCTTTCCCTCCCAGTTCATTCCTCTAGCTTTTTTTATTGTAATTTTCTTGCAAGTTTCTATTCTTAGATGATAAGAAAAAATATTTTTAAATAGATGGATATAATGGCATGCTAATGTTTTTATGCTCTTAATAAATTAACAATGAATACTTGATGGAAAGGTGAATATAACTTTGTTACTCCCATGCATATCAATCACCTTGATAGAGACATCTGGAGAATACTAAAAACTGGTAACATATAAGCAAGTAGTTTTTAGTATTAATAAGGATGGCCAGTATTAACACATGGATATTAATAAACTGGCTTTCCCAAAATACAGGTCTGTACATGGCATTATGAATAAGTTTTGATCAATAAGACTGGGGAAGAGCTCAAGTAATCTGTACCTTTGAAAATCTTTGTAATTAATAAGGTTTCATGGCTAGTAAGGAATTATTGCTTTAGAGCAGTGGTTCTCAACTTCCTAATGCTGTGACCTTTTAATACAGCCCCTCATGCTGTGGTGACCACCAACCATAAAATTATTATCATTTTAAGCATGTTATTGGGGACCTGTACAACCCTTATCAGAATACATACATACACCCACTGTGTCAAGCACATTTGTACATTTGTTGCGATGATCATTCTCAAATATTAGCTTTCTACTTGAGCCCTTGATATCAGCCTCTCATTTTTCCCTCTCCTTCCCCACTTCCCCTCGCTCATGAACCCTTGATTATTTATAAATTATTATTCTTTTGTTATATCTTACACTGTCCGATGTCTCCCTTCACCCACTTTTCTGTTGTCCATCCCCCAGGAAGGAAGTAATATGTAACTCCTCATAATCGGTACCCCCTTTCTACCCCACCTGCCCTCCACCCTCCTGGTATCACCACTTTCAGCACTGGTCCTGAAGAGATCATCTGTCGTGGGTTCCCTGTGTTTCCAGTTCCTATCTGTATCAGTGTATATCCTCTGGTCTAACCATATTTGTAAGGTAGAACTGGGATCATGATAGTGGGGGTGGGAGGGGAGGGAGCACTTAAGAACTAGAGGAAAGTTGTATGATTCATCGTTGCTGCACTGCACCCTGACTGGCTCCTCTCCTCCCTGAGACCCTTCTATAAGGAGGTGTCCAGTTAAAATGATATGATTTTTTTTCTTTTTGCCTGATACCTGATCACGTTCACACCTCGTGGTCACAAAGGCTGGTATGCTTTCTCCATGTGGGCTTTATTTTTTTTCTGAGTTAGATGGACACTTGTTTATCTTCAAGCCTTTAAGACCCCAGATGCTATATCTTTTGCCAGGCGGGCATCCTCAGCTTTCTTCATCACATTTGCCTATGCACACATTTGTCTTCAGTGATTGTGGTGGGTAGGTATGCATTATGGAATGCCAATTTAATAGAACAAAGCGTTCTTCCATTGAGTAAGTACTTGAGTGGAGGTCCAATGTCCATTTGCTGCTTTAATACTAAACCTATAAATATTCCCCTCCCCCCACTATCATGACCCCAGTTCTGCATTACAAATCTGGCTGTATCAGAGCATGTGCACTGGTACAGATGTCTGTACCAGTTTTCCCTAAGAGGTCTGGACACATGGAATCCAGGACAGATAAGCTCCTCAGGAAGAATAATGGGAGTAGCGATACCATGAGGGTAGGGGGAAGGCAGGGGGAGAAAGGGGAAACCGATCACAATGATCGACAGATAACACCTCCCACCCAGGGTGAAAAGCAACAGAAACATGGGTTAAGGGAGGCAGCATAAAATAATAATAATCTATAATGTATCAATAGTTCTGAGGGTGGGAAGGTGGGGGGAGGGAGGGCAAAAATGAGGAGCTGATGCCAAGGGTCAGAGTAGAAAGAAAATGTTTTGAAAAGGATGATGGCGACACATATACAGATGTTCTTGACACAATGTTTGGATGGATTGTTATAAGAGCTGTAAGAGCCCCCGATAGCATGATTTAAAAAAAACCCAAACATCAATCCAGAGCTACAAAGATCATCAGTGGGAACATAGGCACAAACTTAAGGGCCCAGTTGCAAGGCATGCACATATTATCAAATATTTTAGAGGAAACACACACAATGGAAGACAAAATAAATGGTTAGTCTTACTTACAATAAGACCCATATGTGCATCAAAACATTCAATAAGAGAACAAATATTTTCCACAGACCAGAAAACAATCCTAAGCAAGGACACAATGGCCAACTTAAATCTGAAATCTAGAGAATGCTGTAATACCACAATAAAAAACAAATAACTCAATTATAAAGGCAGCAAAACCCATAGTTAATTAAAAGAGACATTCAAATAGCAAAAGACATGAAAACAATATTCACAAACATTAGTCATAAAGGAGATGCAGATTTTTAAAAAAAGTGATATCATGTCACACTGACAATGATAGCCCAATTAAAAAGAAAAAGAAAACCCAAAAAACCCTACTGGAGACGAAGCAGGGAGATTGGGACTTTCACCCACTGGACTGACGTTTCTGTCCAATTGCTCTGCAAACCTATCTGGTAATGCTACAAGCAAATATTACACACTACAAATAAATGGGATAAGAAATTGCATACCATCCATCAACAAGTTTTGTGGGTTTATATCCTAAAAAAGTAAAATCGCATATCGCAGACAGACCTATGCACTTCCATGCTCATCAGAGCACTGTTCACAGTATCAAGAAATTGGAATAATCCCAAAGACTGTCTTTAGAAGATTGGATAAAGAAACTTTGGTACATACACACAATGGAATACTACACATGTCCAAAACTGCTGGAGAAAACACAAAGCACATTATGACTTAGACCTATAGAAAATTGTAATGAGTGAAACTGGACAATCACAAAAGAACAAATGTTGTATCAGACCACTGTCAGCATAAACAGCAACAGAGCCTGACAACTCTGCTAAGATCATGTAAACATTTAATATGACATCCCAGGCAATGTTGTAACATGATTCTCTAACTATGTACTAGGTATCGCTCTCTCATTTGTTCATCTAAAATTTTAAAAGACTAAGCAAAACAAAATAAGAAAACAACAACAAACATTTCTGTAGTAGAGGATCCACCTCAGTTGGGATATGTTGTCATCTAGCAGGAAATGGAAAGGGGCAAATAGCTTCTGACAGCATCCCAGGGTTACTGCAATGTACTAGAATCTCCGAACTACTCTGTTGAACTTAAAGCTGAAACTTGCTGTTGTGGGAGGCACAGATGACTGATATCCCGAAGTCTTGGGCTTCAGGGTATGATCCAAGATTTTCAAATGGAAAAGCCAAGATCAGAGGAGGGAATGGTATTAGAGGTTCAATTCAGTGGCTATCAGTGTTGAAGTTCTCTTGGTTGTGGACAGCAGAGACTCCAAGCTTCTAGTGAAGTTCTGTTGTTTTTCTTCCTCTCTTGGTTTTGAGGTCACCAGGAAAAAACAGATGCTTACAGATGTTTGTTCCACACTTGTTTTTTTCCGCACTCCCAGGTACATTCCAGGTTTATTATATTTCATGACTGTAAGTTTTGTGTGGAGCTTTGCTAAAGGGAGGGGTGATTAATCTGACCCTCTGACTTCATCATTCTTAAGGAAACATTGTGAACGAGGTCTGAGGTGTCGCCTTACTAACATCCATGTTTATACCCCAGTGGCAATATAGGCCTAGAAGAAATTCCTGACCCTCTGCCAGGATAGATCTTCTTTTTTACCTCATTCTTTTCCCCCTCAGTTACTGTAGTTTACCACATATAACCAAAACTTATTGTTTGGAACCTTTAGCTTGTACATCTAGGCATTGATAACTTTTTTTTTTTTTTTTTGGGCATTGATATCTTATGGACAAGAGGGTCTATTTTCTGGGGGAAAAGGTATATGGTATCCTCTGTTCCCCTTGGTGTCTATGTGGTTTAACCAATATAGTAAACTGGCATGATAAGAAATGATATTTTCCCAACTATTATTTGACAGCTAGTTCCCCTGGGACATTCATATCTGCTGCTCAGGTATATTTACAATACAAGACACGCACAATGGCATGTTACTCTGCTAATGACATCCAGCCTAGCCCAGTCCTTCAGCTACAGGAGAGAATACAGCCTCAACAGCCCTAGGATGCCCAGCTCCCCCAATTCACCGGAAAGGCGTGATTCTGCATAAGTCCCACTGGAACTGCTGATCTGAGTGAGCTTCGCTTGTTGCAGTATTAAAAAGGAAAAGAAAATATGGTGAACAAGAGAGAGAAACAATGTGTGATGCTTTCCTCATCAGGATGTCTTTGCGTTTGCATGTTTCCAGTGCAGCTGGTGGGCTCTGGGAGACTTGAGGCAGACTAGGGCACCCCTGGATTCTCCTGCCCAACTTGTGGATCGGCCACCAGTGGTTAGGACACGGATTTCACTGCCAGTTCCCTGTAGGGGCTGAAGTGAGTAACAATTGCTGGTCCTTATGGTGATTCCCTAGCCTACATATACACTGGGAGTAGCTGATTGACAGTCAGAAGTAATGCCAAGAACATACTGCATCTTCAAATGGACAGCCTCAATGTTGGTAACACAACCTTCTATTCCAATAATGGAGACAGGGTAAAGTAAATCTGTAAGCGTCTGGACAGAAACCTCCCTACAGGAAGGTTTGGACTTCAGGGATTGCTGAGGGCTCTCAGCCAGGACTCAGTTCTGGCAGACAGGCTGGAGGGGGGTTAAGAGCTGGCTGCCTGTCAGTGTCTCCATCTTACAGTTTCCCTTGGAGCTTCTCTCGATGTGAGGGTTTGTATCAACCACTGAATTAGAAACTTTGCATTGTAAGGGGAGGAAACAGTCTCCTATTTCCAAAGAGCAGAAGGACACATATGGAGTCAGATACACACAGAGGGCACAAGGAAAACATGGGGGATCTTTCAACCATGATGCAAATCTGTCCCCAGTAAGGGTATTGGGAGGCAAGGGCAGCTGGAATTCCCTAGAAGTTAGCTCAGTCCAGGATGAACCAGCAAGCACATCACAGTGTCCTCAAGCCATAGTTGGGCATCGGAGCTGTCTTGTGTATTTGAAAAACTCTTGTATCTTAATCCCCTTAACATGTACAGACACTGACAGGGAATCAGGACCAAAGAGGCAATGGGTTTCGGAGGACACATTTGAGGGCCTGGAGCATTGTGCTAGCTTGTGTAGAGTGAGGAGAGGTGCTTTCACTGAGCAAACCTCATCTACTGTTTGCCTTGTGCCGTGATTGCATTGGCCCCACCCCCTCACAAATGTTTACAAATGGCACGTGTCAGATTTCATAGGAGCATATTAATTTAAGTAGGTGTATTTAATTATAATTTAAACATAAATGTAATTCAATAATTAATATAATTTAAATGTCACTTTATTTCCATTTCAACATTCACCTACGCACAATGCTGTGAGCTGAGTCCAAAGGAGAGATCCAGGTGTTGGAACAAATGCTTCCCTCTCGGCCCGGATGCATTCCAGGCCTCCAGCCAGGGCAGCTTGCCAGACCGATGGAAGTGCCTTCCTGAAACAGGGGTCACCATCCATGCATTAAGATTTTCAAACAGGCACGCCATGGGTTCTGGGATGAAACCCTCTCCTCCATGTTATTTCCTAGCTATAAAATCAGACAACAAAACAAAAATAAAGAGTTGTAATTTTAATCTGCAAAGTTTTATACCTGTTTACTGTACAATCATGGCATCCATTTTCGGAGATGGAGGTGACCTGGACTAGTGTGCAGCTCCATTACAGTGTGAACCTTAAATTGTCCCGCCAACCACCAGCAACAGATGTCATGAGCTGCGTGTGCTAGAATGACCAGGTTCAAGTAAAGCCATGCCAGTCTGTGTGTGCAAGCTGAATGAATCTAATGCACTCCCAATGAAAAATATTATCATGTCATTTGCTTGAAATCTTAGATTTTGGTGAACCTCATGAGTATTTTTTGCAAAACTTTTGTTTATTCTCCTTAGCAAAATCTGGTTCAAAAAATCCAAGTGACCACCACCTTGTACTTGGATTTCTGCGTTGTTAAAATACATATTAGTTCAGATATACAGACAATCATTCTGTAACTTAGTGGTGTCAACTGTGAGAATGGAGAAAAATGCTTCTGATGGTGTATATAAATGAGAAAATAATCTAGATGGGAGTTAAAATTTAAAAATATATATATATTTAGGGATAGTGCTACTGAGTTCCTGGTCAATAACATTATATATATGATGTTATACATATATATTCCAAATGAGACGATCTATGAATTTTGGTGATAAATTCAAGGTTGAGATCCCTGAGCAGTTATCAAGGGGTCACACGTAAAGGACAAATAGAGAGGCACACTTTGGTTGGAAATGCTCCCATTTCAGGTGAACCAGAGTCCCCTGGGCAAGGGACATTTAGAACAGTCTGCACTCATTCCTACATTTTGAGAACCTGAATGGACCTCATTTAACCCAGAGTGCTTGTTGGGTCTGAGGCAGGTGTATTTTGGTTTAAGATCTGAAATATCGTTTATGGATCTTATTCTTACTTTGCCCTATCTACTAAACAAGTGTTTCCCACTTCCTGCTCTGAACAATCTCTTTACTCAGATTCATGACCCTTGAAATAGTGCCCACCTTTTCTAGGTGGCAACTTCTTCCCCGAGACACTATGACACATGAATCACTGTACTGACACCGAGACACTATGACACATGAATCACTGTACTGACACCGAGACACTCTGACACATGAATCACTGTACTGACACCGAGACACTCTGACACATGAATCACTGTACTGACACCGAGACACTCTGACACATGAATCACTGTACTGACACCGAGACACTATGACACATGAATCACTGTGCTGACACCGAGACACTATGACACATGAATCACTGTACTGACACCGAGACACTATGACACATGAATCACTGTACTGACACCGAGACACTATGAGACATGAATCACTGTACTGACACCGAGACACTATGACACATGAATCACTGTGCTGACACCGAGACACTATGACACATGAATCACTGTGCTGACACCGAGACACTATGACACATGAATCACTGTACTGACACCGAGACACTATGCCACATGAATCACTGTACTGACACCGAGACACTATGACACATGAATCACTGTACTGACACCGAGACACTATGCCACATGAATCACTGTACTGACACCGAGACACTATGACACATGAATCACTGTACTGACACCGAGACACTATGAGACATGAATCACTGTACTGACACTAAGATACTATGGCACATGAATCACTGTACTGACACCGAGACACTCTGACACATGAATCACTGTACTGACACCGAGACACTATGACACATGAATCACTGTACTGACACTGAGACACTCTGACACATGAATCACTGTACTGACACTGA
This sequence comes from Tenrec ecaudatus, assembly GCF_050624435.1. NCBI lineage: Eukaryota > Metazoa > Chordata > Mammalia > Afrosoricida > Tenrecidae > Tenrec > Tenrec ecaudatus. Next base: position 106,545,503 of record NC_134544.1, read on the forward strand.
GACACTATGACACATGAATCACTGTACTGACACCGAGACACTATGAGACATGAATCACTGTACTGACACTGAGACACTCTGACACATGAATCACTGTACTGACACTGAGACACTATGACACATGAATCACTGTACTGACACCGAGACACTATGAGACATGAATCACTGTACTGACACTGAGCTTTTCCTTAGGCATCTTGCACTGGGATATAGTGTGTGCGTTGCTTGTAAGATCCGTGGGTTTCTGATGATCGTGGCCCAAGGTGGGGAAATCCCTGGCTGATTAACAGTAGTAGGTGGCCAAAATCTACTAGAGACATCCTGCCAGAGTCGGCAGGTCATAAAATAAAGAGACAGAAGTGGAGGGCAACCTCTGGTGCCAGCATCTGGCATGCCGCTTCCTGACCTTAAGAATTTGAACTGAACGGCACCCACCAGCACGTAAACCATTTCAACCACGGTCATGGGTTTCTGTTGGACGTTGCGATAATTTTCAGAGCCCAGAAACATGAGAGGATATAATCAAGGGAGAAGAGGGTGGAAAATAGCCCTGAATGGCTTCCTGGAAGAGTTGAATATTTAAGGCATCATTAATCCCCAACTCCTTGGAATATGTCTGGCATTAATTCTTCTAAAACATATATTCCCACATAGAAAAACTACCAAGGACTTTGAGGAGGTTGATTAAGAGGCATTTTTAGATCCCTTGAGTTAGAAATACCTCAGTCCTTGGGTTTGCACCAGAAAGAATTCACAGCGAAGCCTGGTTTGTGATCAAAGTGAATTTTATTTTTATAAAGGATAGAAACCGTTTTCAGGTGTTAGAGTAAATTGAACTAAAGAGAGAGCGAGAGCAGGAGCAAGATAACACGGCACAGCTGCTGCACCGGACCACAACCAGGCTGCTCTGAACCGTGTAGTAGCTGCTGGGAGAGAGCCATGATCTCAACGTTTTTGGCTTTTTCAAGGGAGGCGTGGTCTATGATACTGGTTAACCCCATTGGCTGAATTAAGCTCACCTGGCCTAGATGGCGTCCCACCCAGGTGTACAGGCTTCCTCTCCCAAAGTCCTGAATGTGAGCATGCCCTCTAGCCTTAAGCAGCTTCCAACTTCCTGTAAGGGCAGCGGGAGGCTTTGGCAATGTAGAGGGCCAGCCCTCAGTTCTGCCTCTAGCTACCTCACAGCATCAGGGTCTAAATAAGGAATGGGTTTTGGAGAGTGTGGGGCAATGATGATACTCTGGGGTGGACCTGATGGTTTCAAGGAACTCTGTACTGTCCAGTCCTCGACACACAGGACATACGGGAGCCTCAGTCAGGGCAGGAGCAATGAAGGCTGGAGGGAGAGAATACTGGGCTCAGAAATGCTGGGTTTTCCTTTGACCATTCACACACACCTCTTAGGAAAAATGATCTCTTATTACAGACTAACACACAAATGAGTTCAAAAGAATTACCCTACAATGGACTTAGAAGAAACAAAAAAGCCTCTATTGATAAACACAGGGTTCCCTCCTATGCAAATCCTTCTTCAGGCACTAGGTTGAAATCCCAGCCTTGGGCACTGAAGGCTATCAGTTCTCTTTGGACAGGGCTGTGGGTCCCTTGGGAAAGCACAGCTGTGGTCTAAAGATGCCATTGCTGTGTGTTCTCCTGTGCCTGATGACAGTTCCCCAAGGTGAGGGTCTCAGAGATCAGTGTGGAGTCTATGGGGATGGTTGTGACTGCAAGTGACAGACGGATTCCAATTATCTTTATTTATAGGCATCCTGCCCCTGGTGCAGCTTCAGGAGTCGGGTCCAGGATTGGTGGAACCCTCCGAGAAACTGTCCCTCACCTGCACTGTCTCTGGTTTCTCCATCACCAGCATTGGTTATGACTGGAACTGGATCTGCCAGACCTCAGTGGATGGGATACAGAGATTATGATGGTGATACAGATTATAACCCGTCCTTCCAAAGCCAACTCTCTATCACCAGAGACACATCGAAGAATCAGTTTTCTCTGCAGCTGAGCTCCGTGACTGCTGAGGACACAGCTGTGTATTACTGTGCAAGGATCACAGTGAGGGGAAGTCAGTGTGAGCCCAGACACAAACCTCCCCTGCAGGGGAGACATTGGGCAGCGGGGGGCTCACAGGTCCCACAGGACACACACACCCAGCCCTAGACAGGCACATGTGAATGACAGGGAAGATTTCCTGTTGAAATTAGGGCTTCCTCTCTTACATCTTAGCATCTCCAGGGACAGTTTTCCTCCTCCCACCCCACCCCCAGAGTTTCTCCTCACTGCAGGCTTGAATGGAGGAAAAAATATTAAAGTGACTCTGAAACTTCATACTCTTCCTGGATGACCCATTTTTCTTCTCGGCAAACAGATTACCATGGTCGTTCTCATCCTCTCTGTTACTCAAAATCTGTAGACAATGAAATACAGGCATGTACACATTCATGAGTGCAGAGCACGATTTCAATTGCTCTGAGCTCACTGATCTATTACAGCCCCTGGTTAGGACTCTGGAGGTCTCTCTGACTGCACTGTGGGTAGTAACTGACTAAAAATCTCTAAGTCTGAGAAAATAATTGAGGTGACTTTGGGGGTTAAACATGTGACATATCCTTCGTGATGCTTTCTCCCCACTGTGTCCCTTGATGCAGAAACAAGTGTTCCAGGCACAGAGGGGAACAGCTGAACAGGAATGAGCTGTCTGGTTCGAGGACTCCTTTGTAAGATTACTCATTGAAGTCCCAAGGAAGGGAACACATGTTGGAAAGAAAACTTTAATTTCCAAAAGATAGAAAATGTATCACAAGAGGAGGACATTGCAGGCTCATATTGCAGAATGTTTTTAGAACTGAGAATAGCATGACTTCTCACGTATTTTGAACCTGTGATAAGGGGAACTGGTTTCTAGAGAAAGTACATCCTGTTTGGTAGAGTGTCCGCAAAACAGAGGAAAACGCTCAGTTAGAAGCACAGACACAGTGGCTGCAAACATGGTCTCAAACTTAAGAGCAAGTGAGGATGGTTCAGGACTTGGAAGTTTACGTATTTCCTGTGAGACATTATGAGTAAAAGTGACTCAGAAACACCCAACAACATCTTTGATGGCGTGAGGTACAGAATATTGAGATTAATTTTGGTCAGCTAAGTGTAATTACCTAATATAATCACATATTATACCATTTTTAAATTTTAAAAATGTTAAAATTATTTAACATTTAAAATTCAATACATATAACATTCCTAATTAAGTTACAGCTACATGCTTTTCAATTAGAAAAACAATGTGTAATAAATAAGTAGTAAATACATATGCAAATAAAGGTTATTTACAACACCACTATCCCTGATGGCATAGTGGATTTCACATTGGGATGCTAAGTGCTAGGTCAGCAGTTCAGAATCACCAGCCACTCCAAGGGAGACAGATGAGGCTCGAAAAAAGATTCACAAGATTGTAAATTATAGTCCAAATAATAATTGTAATCCAAATCCAGAGGAGGAAATAGTATCAGAGCTTAATTGTGAGATTCTGGCATGCAGAAGGCCACGGAGGACAGTGGAAGTTCAAAATCCATGTGCAGGATCTCCACAGGGAATACACCTCCTGTGATTCCCTCTCACCGTAACTGAGGGATGGAAGAAGGTGGTGATCAGAGAGTATTGGAGAGATGACTGTAGGAGATCAAAATGACACATCTGACTTGGATGATTAGCAATTTGTCATTCATTTGATCTCCCCTTTGATATACTTTGTGCTGAATCTGGGTTTTAACATTTTATGGGTTTATTTTTAAACATTTAGGGGGTTTATTTCTGCTATGTTTGTCATTGTTGGTAGCGTTTTTGATTCTCATATATTTTTATATGTTTCTTAGTTCATGAAGCACAGGGTGGGTGACTCTACAGAGTCAATAACTAGAATAAGGGTAATGGGAGCTTCAGCAAGAGAGGTGGGGAGGTAACAGAAAGGAGTTCAAGAAGGAAGAACATGTTTTCTGATTGTACAACACTGCTTCATATGATTTAACTATAGATGGGAAGATGTCTGGATTAGGTCCTAATAAAAGGGTTTTTGTTTGAAAGAAATAACATTTTAAAACATAGTAGCTGTGGAACAAATGTTTTAAAGCATTTTCATTTTGAATAATCTCAAAATTCATTTTAATAAAATAATATTGCAAATTAAATAAGAAATCTAACATTGATATAATGTTATCTACTTAATAATAAAATTTGCCAATTTCTCAATTAAAAAAAAGTTTTACGGTGCGTAAAACTCTAAGGAGCAGATCTACTCTGCTCTAGACAGTCACTATGAGTCAGAATTCACTTGGTGCCAGTGAGTTATGTTGTGTTTCCAATTTGAATCTTATTTTGGTTGCTTATGTCCATTAGTCTGTTTTCTGTATTTGGTTGAATCATATTTAATACGATTGTCAGGAATTGATCTTTTTTTCCCATTACCTTGGTCTCCATAGAATTGCCTACATTGTGTTTTAGGTTAATGATGCCATCTTTTTCTGTCGCATCACTGATGGTATTATTTATAATATCTTTATTAACGTGTTAATGGTTTTCCTTTTAAATATATTTTTTGTCTGTGCTTCAATTTACAAGGTAGCTTAGTGAAAATAACCTTATTCTTCCTTCCATCTGTATTTTTCCCTTCTTTTGTAGTGTAAGGACGACTTAACAGTGTATTTCTGTTAAACCAATGCCTGAGGTCACCAGCAAAAGCACAGCTTACACACAGGCATTGGATGCAACAGTTGTTTGCTCACACAGAGAAGAGACCGGAGCAGCTCATCATCAGGAGTGGGCTCCAGTCCCCACAGCCAGTGGTTTCACTCAGCGGCCAGGGCTGCAGTTGAACAACAGTGTTCCCTCCTCACCAGCAAAGATAGAGAAGTAGGGTTGTGCTAGGAGGTGGAATCTCCTGGAAGGCAGTGAGATGGTTTTGTTGTTGCTGTTTTGTATATTCCGTGTAATGTGAATAACAGTCAGGTTGGGGAATGCTAGCATGTGTTCAGAAGAAGGTAGAAGAGGTATGCTGTAGGACGCCAGCTCATAAAGAGTGTATTTGGATCCAGAAGCCTTGGGAAAGGCAGTCAGAGAGCAAGGTCATCACATTCCAGGAGCCAGACTGACACATTTGGTCCTAAGACCTAAGCACACCTGGGTCTGTTATGGACTCTGGGGAAGGACAGCAGACTGCACTTGAACTGCCTGCTTCCTCAATTTCCGATTCTTACTGGGGTTTATCTCAGATGTATATTGGCATTGGGGGTAACATTATTGAATTTTTGCTTTGTTTTTCTGTTTTACATTAGATGAAACGTGGAATTTATGAACATATAGACATAGCTAAGACAATAAGGGATTCTGGGGCCTGTAGTAGGGGGTGGCGGGGATAAAAGGGAACTGATGCCAAGGAGTTCAAGAAGGAAGAGAGTGTTTTGAAACTGATTTTGGTGACAATTATACAATACTGTTTGATGCACTTGAACTACGATTTGATAAGATTATTAGCACCAAATAAAATGGTTTTAGAGGAAAACTAAGAAAATAACTAAAATATTAAATACTATTCCATTACTAACAAGTTTTAATTTCATATTTCTGGCTTATATAACAATCTTCTATAGTTCAATATTTTCACTAGTTTTTTGAAGTGTTGTTCCCGTAAGACTTTCCATCAGTTTCTGATTATGAAGGAAAAAGTTATCTTTCATTTTTAACTTATTTTTTCTCATGGTACATGTACAGGCAATCAAATAATATTTTCAACATTCTTCTCATGCATAACTAAGTGGCATTAGATTGTCATTATGCTCAACAATTGCCAAAAACTGTAAAATTTCCTATCACACACATCACAGAAACCCATAAAAAAGAATTCTGACTTGACAATTTCCTCCTTAACATGTAATAAATAACTTTATTACTTTCTTGCTTCAATTATTTGAATAGAAGCCTGCTTTAAGGGCCTTTCTCTTCCTGTGGAAAGACTGAAAGCTAAACTCTGCTCCGTACCTCCCTTGTCTTTCAGGCAAATCTCTCTCTTAATCAGTATTTTATTGTGGAATGCATCTCAATATCGTATCTGTATAAATATCTGTGTCTATAGATCATACTTCCTTCCGCTGTACCGAATTCAGATTGTCTGCAAGTTGTAGCACTCTCTACCTCCAAAGCTGTTCACAGTGAGGGAGGGTCAGTGTGAGTCCACACATAAAACTAACCTCAGGGAGAAAGCGGACCTGCAGGGATGTTAAGAGCCACCAGCTTTGGGCCAAGAGAAGAAAGAAGTGAGGGCAGGAGCATGGATGAGGGACTGCAGTGCCGGGTCAGCTAGAACTGCTGTGCTGACCACTATGGTAACTCTACGGCCCAGGGCAGGAAACCTGCGGAGACAGTGCCAGGTAACACTCCTGACCAATAGCGTGAAAGCTTAGGGCCAGAAAAAATGTTGCTGTGCGACCCACAGAAGTTGGAGGACAGTGTGAGGCCAGGGAACACCTCTCCTGTAAGTGATGGGATGCTGTCAGCAGGGCGCTCTCTGAATACACTGAGCCCAATACCCACCCGGTACTAATTCATGGAAGAAAATGGAATTTCTTTTTATTTTTGTGGTTTCTTTTAGCCTCACAAATGACCCTGATGTTAGGAAACCTTTTCATTCCAACTCTAAATAGAGAACATAACATTGAAGTACCTTTTACTTCTTTCCAAATACTGTGAAATAAAACAGGGGAAAGAATTTGGGATGACATACACTTGTTTCCCTGTGTGTTCAGATGGATGAAAGATTCAGGTGGCCCCAGTCTTGATTCCAAACATGAGGATAGAGATGGTCTTTAATTTCAATAGATCATTTGGGTACTTTCGACGGGAATGCACATAAAGTTACATTGAACTTGAAATATGCACAGATGTGCATATGGTTGGTAGAGTGAAGACCTCATAGGACTGTGTTCTCCCAAGGACTCCACCAGCATCACGTTTCTCATCTGAGTGCCAGAGCTCTGGGCTCCATTTGGCCCTGTCCACCTTTACATACAAGTGCACCTCCCACATGCAAATACCAGCCCCGTGAAACCGCAGCGCGCATGTACTGAAAGTCCTATTCCTTTTCACCCGGAGAGCATTTTCTGGGTGTGACGAGTCTTATCCACAAGAACACAAATTGTGGGTGGGCTTCCTTTTCTGGTGGTGACTCCGGGAGGTAAGTGCTTCAGGCACTCCTACATGAAGTCTAGGGTGGCAGCATCGCAGCCCAGGACTCTGTTTCTCTTCATCCCCAGGTGTCCTGGCCCAGGTGCAGCTACAAGAGTCAGGCTCTGGACTGGTGAAGCCCTCACAGACCCTGTCTCTCACCTGTGCTGTCTCTGGATTCTCTTTAACCAGCTATGCTGTGCACTGGATCTGCCAGGCTCCAGGAATGGGACTGGAGAGGTTTGGTGTAATAGATACTGATGGGGGCACAAAGTATAATCCAGCTCTCCAATCCCGAGTCAGCATCACCAGGGACACCTCCAAGGGCAAAGCTTATTTAAAACTGAGCTCCGTGCATCCTGAGGACACAGCCCTGTATTACTGTGCCAGACACACAGAGATGGGAATTTGGTGTGAACCCAAACACAAAACTTAGTACATCAAGTCATGGTTTTAGGAGACGTGAAAGAGATGTCAGCGATGTTTTCCTCTCAAAAGCTGTAGTTTCCCCACCTTGTCAGCACCTCTCTAGGGACCACCAAGCACAGACTCTAGGGAACCTTCATGTATCTGAACTTGCCTTCTTCTCATTGGAATGGGCTTTGTCGATTTGGCCATTTATTGAAAGGCAGACTTCAAAGTAATAGTTATCAGTTCAATCTGTTGACAATTCAGGGAAATAACTAGTCCTGTTTTTTTGTCAGTTAGAAATATTATTTAAAAAAACCCAAACTGACTGCCATCAAGTTGTTAATTTATAGTGACGCCCATGTGGGTTTCTGAGATTCTAACTGCTTATCGGAGAAGAAAGCCCTGTCTATCTTGTTTGGAGTGGGCACTGGTATGCAGATCTCAGCCCAACACATAACCACTATGTCACTAATGTGAGTAAAAAAATATTAATGCAGGAAAAATTTCTCAAGTGAGCTCCAAATTTTCTCCAAGCCATCAGGTGGATGTTCAGTGTTTTCATTCCAGTGAACACTCACAAGTGTAGGTTTATGTAATAAATTTAACTTAGAATGATCTAAATAATACTGAATATGTTGAATTGTTATTGAGTTGGTTTCAACTCGCAGAGATCCCAGGTACAACAGGAATAAATACTGCCTGGAAGTGCACTGTGCTCACAGTGATTCCTCCGTTTGGACTCACCATAGCAGACTTTGTGACAATCCAGCTCCTGGAAAGACTCTCTTTTTCACCGACTCTAATTTACCAAGCACAAGACCATTCTCCGGGTTGTGGTGCTCCTACCGACATGTTCAAATGAGGGAGATAACGTCTGACTTGAATGCTTCCAAGAAGCCAGATGTGCTTATTCCAAGACAGACCTGTTTGTCCTTCAGGCAGCCCACAATACAGTTAATATTATTCTCTAACACCATAACCCAAGTGCATCAATTCTTTTGATATTTCTGGTAGGGTATTTGACCTTTCTTAGAGTCACTCTTAGTTATCCCAATTGTGGCAGCTGTTTCTGACACTACAGATACTGTCCAGGGTTGCTACAGAAAACACACAATATATAGGACAGCATACTCTACGTATGCAACAATGAATACTCAAGGAGCAAAAAATAGCAGTAGCACTGACGTTGAAGAAATCTACATGGTGTCTTAACACTGGACAATATGAACAGGAATGTTCATCTTTAGAATATTAAGTTGATGCATGTAAGTTATGCTCAGGAGAACCTGGACCAAAAAAGTATGTGGCACAATGATTAAATGCTCAACTTTGAGCCAAAAGGTTGGCAGTTCAAAACCATCCAGTGACTCCCTTGGTTAAAGACCTGCTAACTTTCTGCCATCAGTATTTCAGAAAAGAAAATCCTATTCAGACAGTTCTTCTCTTTCATGTTAAACTTCTTTACGAGTCTCTAACAACCATCCTGCGCCCATGTAACTTTGGATGCTTAAAGCTCTATAAATATGTAGACATATGCTACCAATAATTACCCAAGACACAGTGAACTTCAACGTAAGAGCAATGATAAAGACAGTGTATTCTGTTACATATTTCCCTTTGTTAGGTGTGTTTTCCTGCATAAAACACATACGATTTCCCAAGCACTGTTATTTAGCCTGGGAAGAATGTTGTGTATTTTGATTTCTTTTTTGTTAAGTGCCACAGAGTCAGTTCCTATTCTCAATGCCTCTCTCAGCATCATAATTGCAATGGATATTTTGAGCTCATTGAAACAGCCACTGTGTCAATCTATATCACGGGCCTTGGTCTTCATTGATCTCCTACTTTATCATGGTTGATATCTTTTTGAAGTGACAGGAATAAAAACTTTCCATGAAACAAGGTCTCACCATCCTTGATTCTAAAGCACTCACTGGCTGTACTCCCTTCAAAACAGACCTGTTTATCTTATTACCAGTCTGCCCCACAGTACTTTCATCATTCTTTTACAACACCATAAGTCAAAGGCCATCATTTTTTCTATGGCCTTCCTTTTCACAGTCGAGTTCATATCTATATAATAATATTGAAAATATCATGACTTGGCTTCTAAAAGTGACAGTTAAGAAACCTTGTACTATGGGCCTGTTGGTGCAGAGACAGGGCTATCGTGGTGCTGTGGGATCAGATGTGGTTGCTCACCACAAGGCCAGGGATTCAAACCAGACAAGGGGTCCTCCTGAGTAAGATGAACTTGTCTATTCCTGTAAATAATTATAGGCAGAGAAAGCCTAGCGAGCAGTCCTAACCAGTCTGATAGGATTACTATGAGTCAGAAAAGATGCACTCACAGTGGGTGTGGTTTTGGTGGAAGAGATTGTTCATTTCCGTGCATAAGCAAATGTGGCGAAGAAAGCTGATGGTGCCCGGCTATCAAAAGAGATAGTGTCTGGGGTCCTAAAGGCTTGAAGGTGAACAAGCAGCCATCTAGCTCAGAAGCAAAAAAGCCCACATGGAAGAAGCACACCAGCCAGTGCGATCACGAGGTGCCCAAGGGACCAGGTATAAGGCATCATGCAAAAAAAATATATATGTATGTGTGTGTATATCTATATATATGTATATATATATATATATATATATATATATATATATATATATATATATATATATATATATATATACCATATTGAATGAAGGGGGAAGTGCAGAGTGGAGACCCAAGGCCCAAGTGTCAGCCACTGGAGATCCCCTCATAGAGGAGTTTAGGAGAGGAGATGGGTCAGTCAGGGTGCGAGGTAGTACCGATGAAGAACACAGCTTTCCCCCAGATACTGGATGCTTCCTCCCCACAACTACCATGATCTGAATTCTACCTTGCAGGGCTGGATAGGGCAGAGGTTGTACACTGGTACATATGAGGGCTAGAGGCACAGGGAATCCAGGGTGGATGATACCTTCAGGACCAAGGGTGTGAGGGGCGATGCTGGGAGAGTGTAGGGTGAGTGGGTTGGAAAGGGGGAACTGATGACAAGGATCCACATGTGACCTCCTCCCTGGGAGAGGGACGGCAGAGAAGGGGGGTAAGGGAGACTCCGGATAGAGCAAGATATGATAAAACAACGATGTATAAATTACCAAGGGCACATGAGGGGGAGGAGCGGGGAGGGAGGGGGAAAAAAAAGAGGACCTAATGCAAAGGGCTTAAGTGGAGAGCAAATGCTTTGAGAATGATTGGGGCAGGGAATGTATGGATGTGCTTTATACAATTGATGTATGTATATGTATGGACTGTGAAAAGAGTTGTATGAGCCCCTAATAAAACGTTAAAAAAAAAAAAAGAACTGTGTATTTCTGGTTTCAAGGAAGCCATGTGAAGTCCAAAATGATGGAAGAGTCAACTTTTCATGTTGTCGATACCCAGTTTCACAAATATCCCATGAGATCTTGAAGCCAAGGTGATGTGACACTTGGATACACCACAGGGGATCAATGTAGTCTCCAGAATGCTTCTTGTAGTCTTATCATCTTGTAACTTTGGTTCTGCTTCCTTATTTCTGCCTGTCTGGATCAGCCTATTTATGTTAGTCTCAAGTTCCCAATTGTCAGACTTGAGATGAAAGTATATTTAATGATCTAAGTGACCAACAAAACTCCAGTCACTGATCCCTCTGAGTACAACTGTGCTGGTAGGACACATTCAACGTGTACTTAACCAGCCTTTGTGAAGGCAGGCTGTCTAGGACGTTGCTTCATAGTCTCAGCCTAGAATTGTGTACTATCACTTTGTAGACAACAACCGGAAATATAGTAGGGACAGAAAATGGATTGAGAATAGTGGCAAGTGAATCCATCATTGAACTAATGAAAATTAGGAAATAAAATTTTCCACATTTAGTTCATGCAAAGGGATTCTCTCCTTTGTGAAATCTCTGATGTGCTTAAGACACCACTTCTGGCTGAAAGCTTTACTGCATTCATCACATGAAAGGTTTTCCTCCGGTATGAATTCATAGATAAGTTTTGAGATGTGCTTTCTGAATGAAGCCTTTGTCCCATTCACTACATATATGGGATTTCTCTCTCTCCAGGATGAGTTCGTGATGAACAATGAGCGCATTCTTCCTGAGAAAGGCTTTTCCACGTTCACCACATACATGGGGTTTCTCTGGAGTATGAGTTTGCTGATGCTCAGTTAGCTCACTGTACCAGATAAAGGCGTTTTTCCACATTCACCACATACATGGGTTTCTCTCCAGTATGAGTTCGCTGATGAACAGTGAAAGCAGTCTTTCCAATAAAGGCTTTTCCACTTTCACCACATACATGGGGTTTCTCTCTGGTGAGTTTCCTGATGAACAGGGAGCATGTACTTCCTGAGAAAACCTTTTCCACATTCATCACATACATGGGTTTCTCTCCAGTATGAGTTCATAGATGATAAGCGAGAGCAGTCTTTCCAATAAAGGCTTTTCCACATTCACCACATACATGGGGTTTCTCTCCAGTATGAGTTCGCTGATGATAAGTGAGAGCGATTTTCTGAATAAAGGCTTTTCCACATTCACCACATACATGGGGTTTCTCCCCACTATGACTTTGCTGATGAACAGTGAGAGCAGTTTTCCAAAAAAAGGCTTTCCCACATTCATCACATGCACGGGGTTTCCCTCCAGTATGAGTTCGTAGATGAGTTTTCAGATTTACTTTATGAGTGAAGCCTTTGCCACATTCACCACATATATGGGGTTTCTCTCTAGTATGAGCTCTCTGATGAACGGTGAGAAAAGACTTCCTGGTAGCGGCTTTTCCATATTCACGGCATACATGGGGTTTCTCTCCAGTATGAGTTTGCTTATGAACAGTGAGAGCATTCTTCCTGATAAAGGTTTTGCCACATTCATTACATATATGGGGTTTATCCCCAGTATGAGTTCGTAGATGAGTTTTGAGTTGTATTTTCTGAATGAAGCCTTTGCCACATTCACCACATACATGGGGTTTTTCTTCAGTATGAGTTTGCTGATGAACAGTGAGATCACTCTTCATGGTGAAGTCCTTCCCACATTCACTGCATACGTAGGGCATCCCTGCCACATGAGTTTCACAACATCCCTTGAGGTATGATTTACTGTGATAAGTTTTGCCACAATCCAAGCATTTATAAAGCTTTTGTCCTTCGTGAGATTTTTGATAATATTCATTGAGTTGGAACACGTTATTGTATTTTTGCCCACACTGACAGGTCTTATCTAGTATATGAATGAGCTGGCATTCATAGAGCAAAGACTCCTCAATGAAGGTCGTCCCACATTTATCACCAGTGTGTGGTTTCTCAATTTGATCAGATTCCTGATGCTGTGACTTCGAGATCCTGGATTGTTCACTCTCAGAGAATTTCATTTCAGTATAAAATTGCTCTTGCTCAGTGTGGAGGAAATTGTCCTCATCTTCCTTGAGCATAACTGACTTCTGTGTTTTGTTGCTTCTGTTCTGATTTAATTTCAGAATGATTAAATCTGATTTTACTATTTTTCCATGTAATCCAAACAACTCATACGTTTCCTTTGGAAGAAAATAATTTCTGTGCTGATAAACAGTACTTTCCAATGTATTAAATGTATACTATTGTTCCATTCTGTCCATGTATCTTTCACATTGCATGTGTTCAAGCAAATGGTCGGCATCTTTCTGGATTTCTATAAAAGAACAGAACATTGATTCTTTTCAAAATCTTGACTTACAATGGACTCCTTAAAATATGCATCGATATGAAGTAGATCTTTAGTGACAACCCTCTTATATGAATATAAATAAAACACTATGCTTGATGTTTATTGCTCATTGGAAGAAATACAAGCGTGTAAATAATCCAAATGGTAAAAATAGTTATTGTAGAACTCTGGTTGGATATGAAAGGATGAGTGAACACAGATTTGGCATTTGCTTAAAGAGGTATATGAAAATGAAACAACAAATGTAATAGAAGGAAGACACTGAGAACAATAGACCACAGGTCGGATAAGGCTTGCTAATTCCAGCCGGTAGGGGTTACATGTATTCTATTCATCAAGCTTTACTGAAAGACAACTGAGTACTACATAAAGTTGGAAATGTGAAAATTGCAGAATGTTCTACTTGGGGGAAAAGCATTTTTAGAAGTATATATGAAAGGTATTGTGGTACAGAAACATATGCTTTATGTTTATAGAGCCTATATTCTAGTTTACACCACTCATCTTTCAGTGTTGTCCTGCGGTGGCTTGCACGTTACTGTGATGGCAAAAGCAATGCCACCCAGTATTTCAAACAATAGAAGCAGGATCAGCCATGGTAGACAGGTCTTAGTGGAATCTGCAGAAACAAGGACTGGGAGGAAGACCTGGGGATCTACTTCTGGAACATGAACCCCTTAGGTTTAATGACAAGGAAATAACACTGACGAAGTACTAAATCCTCAAAGTAAAGTCAACAGTAATGACGCGAATGGAGGAAAACGTGACTGAAAATGAGAAAAAATAGCTGCACACATATTCTAAGAATGTGGAGATGGAATATATGAAGTATTATCAACAAAAATCTGCAAGTTTTCAAAACAAAATGGAATGTTTAAAAATCGATTGTGTATGATTATTAAACTTAAATAGACTGGTATTGTCTACTTATAATTACATAATCACGTGGTTTATAAGGCTAAGAATGACAAATGAAAGAAGCCTGGCATCGTATCCATCATCAAACAGTACATGGTAATATCTTCGCTAAAGAATAATTCTGTCAGTGGAAGGTTAATATTCATATGCCTGCAAGTAAGACCAGTTATAAGTGCTATTTAGATTGGTACACCAACTGTTTAAGCAAACGTAAACAGTGGGGGATCCAGCCCCACACTCAAATGGGCCCTTAGAAATAGTGTGTGCAATTAAGGAAGATAAAGCAGACAGCAAAACAGGGAAGAGTGGCCTCATCTCCAATCCCGGAATGAGACAGCGAGGTCATTTAACAGTGAGTTTATATAGTAGCGAGCCATGCAAGCCTTCAGAAGGCACGGACACAACAGAACGGAATAGTGTGAACGTGGGAATATCCTGCATTCTTTTAGAACACTTCATGGTAAGTATTAGGCTGTGGGAAACTGAGGACCTAGAAGAGAGGACACAGCCTAATTGCTTATTCTCAGAATTAAAGAAGATTGCAAGGCCAGGCATTTGGGTGGAGGGAGGAATTCACATTTGTAAATTGGAGAAGAATCCAAGTCACATTCTCCTAATTAAAAATTATCCTCACAATATCCTCTCATTATAGTATTACCTTAATGATACCTCATACAAGCACATGGCTTATTACTATCTGCCAGCAATTTTAACTACAAGAGCAGACATGTTGTTCTTGTTCTCGCCACTGAGGAGAGAGTACTTCAATTCACCTGCCCTCACAACTGGTTTTCAGTTGCTCACCCAATTATTTCAGGGACCCCCCCAGGGTAAAAGTCCTACCTACCTTGTTAGGTAGGTAGGTGTCTGTGTGTGTGTGTGTGTGTGTGTGTGTGTGTGTGTGTGCTGGGGGAGGAGCGGAGGGGTAGGGGGAGGGAGATTGCAAGCCCTGAGACTGTATAAATTGGTGAAAGAATATAAAGCCTTTTTATTTCTGCCCTTCAATTATACAACCCTCCCATAGGACCCATCCAGAGGGCATTTAAGAGACAAAGGGATACTTGACTCCTTGAGTGATAGCATCAAAGGGAACCTGATTGCTTTTTAAGCTAGGCATCTTTTAGCTGAGTAGCAAGAAGTGAGGCGCCTGTAGAAGCTGAATACTAACATCTTACTGGAGGGCAGTTGTGGAGAAAATTCTATCTGGAAATTGTGCATTTCAGCTCTAGCTTTATCCTTGGGACTTGTGGAGGTTTTCTTCTAACACTAGTACTGGTCTTCCAAGCCCTGAAGTCAGGAGTAAAGAGATAAGGCTGCTTTCATCCAGGTTCTCTTTTCCACAATAAAGAAATTGAGGGTGGGGAAGGGAGGGGATAAAGGAGAGCAGATAGAAAGGAAGTCAAGAGGAAAATGTTTTGAAACTGTGGTAGCAATTGTACAGTGATTGAACTATGAAATGTTATATCTGTAAGAGCTCCCCCAAAAAAGATTAAACATATATATTGAAAATTTCACATGACTTTTATAGTCTGATATTGATCAATCATACAATCATGTACACTGATGAACGTAACATTTGGGGAAGTTGTCAGTAGGTGGAAAATGTGACCTCCATGACAGAAAGGATATGCAAGTTTAGCAATAAAAATGTGAGATGAATGATGAATTCATACCAAATTTCTTATTAAACAACAGAAATGGAAACTATACATATGGATATTTCTGAATGGAACACATGAAAATCAAATCAACCACATCCCTAGAAAGAAATGGTGGAGAAGCTCATTAGTCAAAACATGTCCAGGGGTTAACTGTGGAACAGACCATCAATTGCTCAAATCCAAGTAGAAGCTAACCAAAATACCTAGATCACAGAGCTGAGAGACTATGTAAAGAATAAACTGGAGTAATAAAAGACTGATGACTGAAGACTAATGACTGAGACCAGATGAGTTCTGGGATGACACAAAAGAAATCATACATTTAGAAATCAAAAGGATACTTCAAAGACAAAAAAGAAAAGAGAACGATATTGATTATTCTATGCATTGTTTGAATTACAGTAAAAAATTCTGTTGGAATGTCCTGCAAAAATGTTCTTTAGAAGCAGCAAAGGTCATCTTTTGGGTTGAGGACCTGTTAAGAAGGGGTGGGCCTAAAGAAGGCACACTGCATAGTAAAGAATATAAAGCAGACATACGCTTAAGGAAAAATCAAAGAATACAGGATGTTTAAAATGCCCTTTCCACTTACAAAGTTATTGGAGGAACAGGCAACTTAAAAGAAAAATCTTACATGACGCACGTGGCCATGGTGCAATTCAAGCACAGGTGAGCCAATCTGGCCCAGCCCCTGGACCCGTAACCCTCAGTCCTGTGCTCATCTCCCTCCTGCCACAGGAACAATTAGAACGTGCCAGAAGTTCCTGATTCAGGTACAACGAAGACAGCTGTTGGGATTGCTGCGGAACTGCACTGACAGAGGAGCATGGAAGCCATCCTGAAATCCTCTCCAGGAAGCTGTTGGAAGAGCCAGACAGGAGCTTTCTGACAGTGGCAGTGAGGAGCCTGCGGTGGCCCCCAGTGAGCCTGTGCTTCCCAGTCCCAGGCAGACTCCGGGTCTGCCTCAGCAGCGCGCTCAGCTTTCCAGAGGCAGCATCTTCGGCCACAGCTCCAAACTGACTGAAGGGAAACAAATCCAAGTCATCTTCATCTGGTTGTATGCAGCCCCTCTGGGAAAAGCAGCCCTGCTGTTTTAGGCAGTTTTGTACTTAGCTGTCTGACAGGTCTGGTTTCTGAAGCGTTTTGCATCCTGTGATCAAAGTCCATTGTGCCTGCACTCCCAACCCGTCCCCTCCTTCCTCCCATGTGTATGCGCGTGTGCACACATTGGAAAGCGGCCTGTGTGATACTAGATGAAGTGTGAACAATTGGATTTCACTTTGAAAGTCTCTTGGGTGGGTCCTAAGCAGAGCAGGTCACTTAGAATTAAAGTATTTGTACTTTTCTAAGAAAAACAAAACAAAATCTTACAGGTAGAAAAAAATTGAAGGTGCGGTGCAAAATTATATGCTAAGCTGATAACAATTTCTTGCTAGGAAGGTGACTTTAGATACCTGAAAATAACCGAAGTCATAAATGTGTTTCACCAAAAGGAGCAAACTATGGAGAAACATGTCTGTTAAAGAATTCCAACAGACAAGGCAATTTGACCGTCTCTAAAAGAAAATAGAAAGAACTTATTTCACCAGAATGAAGAAAACTTTAAAGGAACAGGAGAACAAATGAGAGAATGGGCACCAAAATCTTTAGAGAAACTCAAAGGTGGGGAGCTAAGAAAGCACAAAGGAGGCCCATTTATGGTTCGAGTTGAACATCCAAGATGGTGCTCCATCTGTTTGGAGAGAAGTTTGCAAGATGGATATTCATAATAAGAGAGAAGCATATAAGAGAGGGAAAGTTTTGAGAATCTTAAAGAAAGAAAATTATGGAAGCAAACATACAATAGTATAAATCAAATAAATGGAAATTTAATCTCATTTAGAGCTACAGGGGTACTTTTCTCAACTGCTAGGAAAAGTGAGTGCTCACATTCAAAGAAGCACAGACTTTTATGCATTTTCCAACATCTATCATGGATGTGAGGCCTTCTGCCCGTTGAATCAATACCCCCAGCCTATTACCCTTAAGGTATTTTGACTATACACCTGATAAAATTCCACTATAGCTTGTTTCTAATACCGACCACAGTTCTCCTTGTTACAATTGAGAGAAAGATTCTGGGGTGACAACTAGATAACCTGTTCATGAGAAATTACACAATCTTAGACACACCAAAATTAACCTAAAGTTTGTAAAGCCTGCAGAATGTTGTATTTCTAGGAAAATAATGTTCAAAGGAACAAAGTGTTCTCTCAAGGGCAGAAGACCCAACCCACTAACTTAAGACAAGAGGATGCAATGAGAATCTACCTCTTTGAGAACACCACAGACACTGCAAAAATTTTAACACATAAGACAGGAAACGCCAATGACGAGGCCAATGACTTGAGAATTCTCCTCACCAATGGAAACCAGGTTGTGATAGTTCTCCAACATCACATCCTGATCTAGGGTCTTCTGAGCAGGGTTCAGGAGCTGCCATTCCTCCCAGGTGAACTTTACAGCCACATCGTTGAATGTCAGTGATTCCTGTAGAAAGAGGAGTCGATTTAATGGCGTATTTTATACTTGAAGATTTTTAAAATATATCTTACAGTAAAGAAAGCAAAACAGTAATAAAAACTATTGTGACAGTGCATTCCATAATGTGTGGAAAACTGAGGACTTGGTAGAAAGTATTTGACCTTATTTCTACATTCGCAATTATGGGGACAGAACACGAGCCCTATTTCCAGAAAGGTCCCCACTGTTCTAAGAAATGTTTTCAAATACACATTCATATAGCTCTCCATTAAGGAGCAGTGTTAAAGGAATTACCATAGTAGAAGAACAGTTTCCGTGCCTGGCTACTTCATTATGCCTGAAGGTTATCTGTAGATCAGAGAAATCAGGTTCTATAGCTAAGCCACCATAAATGTCACAAATACCTGGGGAGGGCTCAGGGTGGGATTGAAATCAACTAGCACTAGGTCAACAGGGTGACTCACCATCCTGCTTATTATGTTACCCGCTGATGATAGTACCCACTGACTATGTATGCGCTAACTGTATGACGTGCACGCCTATGGAAAGATCTGTAAACTCCAGTACATATACCCATTGGAAAATACATTCACTTTCTCAGTCCTGACATAGGTTGAGGAGCCCCGTGCCACACTGGTCTGTCTTTAATATTTGCCACAATTGCAATGTCGCTCCTGAGGATCACTGTTCGAGTGTAGCGGACTCCCGTGCTCTATAATAATGCACCCACTCATAACATTAGAATTTTGAGGTCCAGTGAAACTATCTGAATGAGCTAGAAATAGCCAAAATTTATACTTCCACAAAGTAGATAAACACCTGTTTATTATCAAATGGAATTAGGACTTCTAGCAGTATCAGTGTCAACAATTATCAGGAAGAGTTCAGATGGGGGAGGTCAAACATACCTCAACTCTCCACATTTTTGTTAACTCTTAATCAAGTCATTCCTCCCACAGCACTCTATGTCTCATTGATAATCTGTTGCTACGGTCACACAAAACTCAACAGATTAAAGTGGTCTATTAATGAACAAGGTAAAACTCGGGTTCAGGAAAAAAAAATATAACTGAGAACCAAGATCAAAATGTTCATAGGCAATATCTCCCTTCCTGGATGCAGTACAACTTTCTAAGCTCTTAAATGTCACCTTAGGACAAGCTCCTCGTGACAACCTTAGGACAAATTCTTCGCAGCCACTTTCAGACCAGATTGCCTTAACTTTAATTGCAAGGTCCTCTTGCACCTGCCATCTTCCACCACATGCTCTCCAAGGGGTCTTCGTAGTTTTGTTGGGTGGACCTCTGGAGCCCTCCTAACCTTGCCTAGGCAGGGAAGGTGCTAGGTTGACCCAAGAAGCCATCATATCAAGAGGGAGAGAGAGAGAACTGCCTGCACGCATGGTATAAGAAAAGACAGTGAGACATTGGTTTGTTGATTTGGCTTTGTTAGACCCTGAAGCCACATAGTTCACATTGATCCCATGGATTAGGGATTTGCCAATTTCAAGAAATGCATGAGCCATTTCCTTGAACACCTGTGAACCCCCTGTGTGACCTGACTTGAGAACTTCCCCTACTCCATGAGTCAACAGCTTGCGGTATGACTTTCCCATTTGGGTTCCTCATCCCCTGCAACTTATTATCTGACCAGATTCAACAACTTCACTTTGTGAGGCAGTGGACTGTTGTCTGCCCTGATGATCTGGTTCATCAGCCTTTGCAAACACATGAATGAGGAGAACCGTACAGATTGATCCCTGACCTCTATACAGATTAGGGACTCACCAGAATCCACATCTTGATGAGGTATTTGTTTACTTGACGAATATTTAGCTTTGTGAGATGCTACAAAGTAAATCATGGAACACCGTGAACCTCTATCTCATAGGCACTCACTCATCTACTGCTGGTTCTGCAAAATGAACGTTAATATTCATGGTTCAAGAGCTAGACTGATGGAGATAATGACCAGGGCAGAAGGGACACAGTGACAGAGTCAACGGTTACAGGTCCAGAAAGGACTTTTCAGCCAAGATAGTGGGGCAGGCAAGCAAGATCAAGAGGAGGATATCCCCCAAGGAGATGAGAGAAGGCTAGACAGATGGAACTATGAAATGAGCCTGCCTCCGTGGGTAAAATGTCTGAGAGGGACCGAAAGAACAAGCCTGCCCTGAAGAAGAGCAAAATTTTCTATATGGCTCTTTAATATGAATCCCAATGTGCAGCCTATTCATTCTGATACCAAATTATATGCTGTTACTTAATAAAACTTGTACCTGTGGCTCTGGACTGTACATTTGCACATGGCCACTGCAAAAAGTTAATGAGCACAGTAGGAGAGGACTGTGGGAACAATAACTGGTGCCATCACTGGAAAAGTATGGAGAGTACAGGTATGCTTAAGCTCTGCCTCATATGAATCCGACCTGACGTTGATGGTTGATTCTCTCTCCTGCATCTATAGTTAGAGGAGGGGAGAAGATGTCAATCATTTTTGAACCACTGTTGGCTGAGGTTAAAAATTTGGGTTTTCAATTTTAGATTCATTAATGAAAATGCGGCTCTTTGGGAGATTATGTAACACATCACCTTCAGAAAGAAGCATTAAAGAAACTTAGTCAAACAAAAATCCCATGGAATACAGACACTTCTAAAGAAATGATCTTATTTCCCCTTAAAAACTAGGCATAGCCTATAATTTGAATGACTGCCATAGTTTGGCCATAGAATAATGATTTAGATGATAATGTGATCCCAAGAATCTTCAGAGACGCATTATGTTCAATGTCTCCTAATCTCAAGCCCAATGCTGAAATCAGAGTTCAAGTTTATCTCTAACGTCTACAATTTCAAATTTCCACTTTTCCAATGAACTGGATCTGTATTATGCAGGTTTCCACAATCCCAGTATGAAATATAGAAAAGGATAAAACACATCAGAATCACCTGGGCCTTGGTCATTTTCTTCGGTCCTTAGAACACTGTCAGCAACTGGGATACTCTATGTTTGTCTTATCTGGATCAGCAATAAAGATGTTCACAAATTTCAATCTCTTATGAGGACATCCCAGAAATAATAATACCAAAATCAGGAACTTCTTCCTCCTTCCTGTACGCCGCTGCTGGTGATACACAATCTGCAAGCTGATGGGAGAATACAATGTGAATAACACATAATCTGTAGGTCCAAAAGCTATAACAATTCCCTTCCTCTGATTGCACAAAGTCCTCAATACTGTTAACTGTGCCCTTACTGAGTGATGGAAAAATGATTTTATCATGAGCAATAAAATCTAAAACTCATAATCTTCAGACATGTGAGTAAAGATGGCTTTATAATAAATAGAGATTGGACAATCAAACATACATTGGACAAAGTCAAATAAGCTGTGAAAAAGAAACAAAAAGCAGGATCCCTACCTCACAGCACACGTAACTATCAATTCCTTACTGTGTGATTCTCAAGGAGAATGATAAATCAATGAACCTTGAAGATGGTTATGTTAATTAAAGCAGCTGGAAACATTTTAAAAGGGCTATATAAAAAAGCTAGTATGAAGTGAACACTATTTTCTAGAGGAACTATACATTGTAAAATCACTTTAGAAACACTGTAAAACTTCCCATCAAGTAGAGTTAGATGTATAAGCTGCTGAGGGGACACAGGAGAACTGCTCGACCGAGTTTCAAAGACTGTAAAGACATGACAAGCAGTTAATAGGTATGTACCTCTAACCTGGAGATTAGCAGTCCAACCCTTAACACACGTCAAAACAAGGGTTCCATATAAACACTTATATATCATCTATTACATTGAATTTTTTTTATATACAGCTTTCCTCAAGTTCCTAAATGCTTCTTTTCCCCCTCAACCCCAACCCCAAGTATCATGATCTGAATTCTACTTTGCAAGTAGGGATAGAGCAGAGGATGTACACTGGTGCAGACAGGAGTTGGAAGCACAGGGAATCCAGGGCGGATGAAACCTTCAGGGTCAGGGGAATGAGTGGTGATACTGGGAGGGTAGAGGGAGAGGGGTTGGAAATAGGGAACCAATTACAAGGATCAACATGTGACCTCCTTCCTGGGGGACGGACAACAGAAAAAGGGGTGAAGGGAGATGTCAGGCAGGGCAAGATATGACAAAACAATAATTTATAAATTATCAAGGGCTCATGTGAGAGGGGGAGCGGGAGGGAGGGGGAAAATAGGGGACCTGATGCAAAGGGCTTAAGTGGAGAGAAAATGTTGTGAAAACGATGAGGGCAAAGATTGTACAGATGTGCTTTACACCACTGATGTATGCATGGACTGTGATAAGAGTTGTATGAGCCCCTAATAAAACGTTTTAAAAAAATAGATTGAAATTTATGTGCAGATTTTGGAATGAAGTAAGAAGTATATATCCCCATAGTGAGTGCACTTTTGAATCCAAAGATAAATGATGTTTTAATGTAGCATTATTTGTAGTAACGTAATGCAGTTTGACAGTTGACCTAGGCAGGCCCGTAGAGAGGAGCTGGCTGGAAAGGAGTGCAGGCAATCTACTTCAAAGGCATTCTCCCCTGGGGGAAGATGATCTACATCTTTGGATAATTATCAGAAAGGATTCAATGGAGACCTAATCAAAGCGGGGACACAGCAAACAGACACTCTCTCTGTTGTCACTGTCATCAGCAACCGAAACCTAAAACCCAACTCACTGCCATCAAGCAGGTTCCCGCTACAGCAACCCTTTAGGAGGTGGACCTGCCCCTGGTGAGTTTCTGAAACTGTAGCCCTTTACAAGAGTAGAAACCCTGTCTTTCCCCCAGGTGTTACTTGTAATTCTGAACTGCTGACCCTGCAGGTAGAAGCCCAATCTGTAACCACTAGGCCTTTTGCAAATTGATTACTTACCCAGTGAATTCTATCATTCAGGGAGATGAGATGAGACATTGGACCATGATGGACAGGACAGCATGGGCCCCTGTACACTGGCGCTCTCCTGGGGTCAGACCCCAGGAAGCATGGATCCCTACTTCCCCTCAAGCTCCTCCACCCTGGCCCCACCCCCAGGAGCCCCAGGGTTGCTCACCCTGCTTGGAGTCAGGTGAATGGATCTGGTTCACAACCCAGTCAGAAGTTGAAATCTTTCTTGTGAGGCTTCAATGTGCAAGACAGTAGTAACTGACTTCTAACTCCATAGACTGGACTGCATTTCTCAGTGCCAAATCTTTGTTGATGAGCAGACAATTTTGAGAAACATGTCAGGTTCTTGGACTATACTTCTTGAGCTAAATAGTGACCACCCCGAACCCTTGGAATCAAAACCATGCCCTTATCTGAGGGTGCTTGCATTAAAAACAGAGCCCACTCTACATTTACAGAGCAATTTTACCAATTTCTCAAATATAATTATCAACTTTGGATCCACATCCTATAAGTATACAATATTCATTTTCAGAATAAAGTGCAAGTATTTTTTTTAATAAATCATTTTATCGGGGCTCATAAGACTCTTATCACAATCCATACATACATCAATTGAGGAAAGCACCCTTATACATTCGTTGCCCTCATCATTCTAAAAATTTGCCTTCCACTTGGGTTCCAGGAATCAGCTCATTTTCATTTTAACCCCTCTCCCTCCCTCACCACTCCCCCCTCCCTCATGAACCCTTAATAATTTATAAATTATTATTTTATCTTATCTTACACTGCCCGGAGTCTCCCCTCACCCACCTTCCTGTTGCTCATCCCCCAGATAGGAGGTTACATGTAGATCCCCCAGATCGGTTCTCCCTTTCTACACTCCCTTCCCTCCAAGGTACAAGTATTTAAGGCCTCATAATTCTCAAGCTTCATTGAAGGTAAACATCTTCCTTCACCAGAAATCTAACTTTAAAAGGAATATTTTGTGAAGAATGTTCTCTACCAGCCAGTACTATCCCAAAGACTATAACCCTTGACATATTTGGCGAATGTGATCAAGTTGAATAATGCTCTTACATGCCACTCCAACTGATGCTTAGCTTTTCATCATGTTTAACCTTCTCCAATCTGCTTGCATCCTTTGTATTCTTTACAATATCTATTATGTGTGAAGAAATGCCTATGGTTGGGTAGCACATTTAAGTGCAACACTATGGTAATTACAGAAACTTCTTGTGGAGGTGGACAACAAGTGACAGAAAGACACCAATAGGACATCGAGATGCACGTTGGCCAAGACAGAGATATCCTAAACAAGAAAACAAGCCAGGCGAATCCTTACGTGCTACTCTTTTAAGCTCTTCTGCTTACTGATGTCCAATTTAAAAGCCTTTGGGAAAGACTGCAGCCTACAGTCAAGGAATGGCAAGGGGTAGGGAGATGGGTGATCCCAAGAGCCAAGGTGAGGCCAGAAGCTTAAAAGTACAATGTGGCTCCAGGGAAGAAATGACTGATCAACGATTTTGTAATCTTGGCCTACATTCTGGATTCCAAGCTTTCTAGGTAACGCTGACAGATGGCAAACAGCAAAAACTGTAGGAGTGGGCTTATTGGCTTGGGTTCTAGGATGTCCCATCCATAGTCTTGCTCTGCTAGGGAGAAGAGGAAAAGCTAGTGCCTAGACTTGAGCTGGTGAAACATGTTCCACCAGGACCCAGTTCGGCAGGACAACAAAATGAATGTGGTGGGAAGAGGCAATGGTGTGATAAAGTAGTGAGGCATTAGCCTGAGTGGTTAGTTGGATATCATTGTCACTTCCCTTTTGTAACCCCCAGGGTGTCTCTGAACGCAGTTATAGGATAAGGGGTGTAGACTAGTGCTCCTCTAAAACAAATCAGCAAGTCAGACAACTAGAGAAAAGCGCAATTTGTTTTAGACTCTGTCATGTATACCAGTCATGAAGCTTACTTTGAATATAATGCTCACCATTGCACCGGGTGTTAACCACAGGTTTCAACTCTAGCGCCTTACATTGGTTGGTAGCAGAGTAAAGTTGGCTTCCAGGCCCCTCCTGAGCAACATTCTTAATTTAAGCTTGATTAAGTTTTAATGCCTTCCAGACATACTGATAACTTATGCAAAAAATACAAAAAAACAGAATGGTGATAGTAACCGTTGAGATCAATAGCTACATTGTATACATGCCTTATTATGCTTATTTAGAGTATTTCAGAGGAAGGATCTTACTTTGAGGACTAGGTGCACATCACCCAAATCATGGTATTGTCAATTGCCTCTTATGTATTGGCAGCTGAACACTGCATAAGGAAAACTGGAGAATTCATTTATTTGAGTTATACTGCTGGCTAAGAACACTGAAATAACATTGGTGTCCAAAAGCACAAACCAATCTGTCTTTGAAGAAGTAAGCTCAGAGTGCTAGTTAGAGTCAAAGATAGTAAGCGTTTCTATTACATACTTTGGACAATGTTGTCAGAAAGGAGCAGTCCCTGGAGAAGGATATTGTATGTGGTAAAGTAGAAGGTCAGGGACAAATAGGAATCCCCAACTAAATGAACAGACACAGTGACGACAACAACGGTTCATCCTAAACAGTGAGTCTGGCATAGAAGACTGTGTTTCCTTCTGTTGTGTACTGGGTCCCTATGATATGGAGTCAACTCAGTGACACCTAACAACAACCACCTCAGAAACCACTAACCAGTACCCAAGACAAGCACAAAATACCAGTGTGTAAGTTATATTTACAAAAGTTATTTCCATGGTAACTGATGCCAAACCTTTCCTGTGACATTTGCTGGAACATAAGCTCTCTTATTAAAAAGAAGGAATGGGTTTGGTGTGTGTGTGTGTGTGTATGTGTGTGTGTGTAACAAAGTAATGACAAAATCACTGAGGTCTATCATCACTGAATCAAAATTAAATTCCATGAGAAACATCAAGGTTAACTATAAGATAGGTTAAAGTTGAAGATTCTGGTAGCTAGAGACCAGAGTATTCACACAGTATGAATAATCACTTTGTGTTGTGTTATTTAAGTTCAAGTTATTGGGTACAAACATAACCATGATTGTGAGAGTACATTACTAACATTTTCTATGAGACCAGTAATAAGCTGATACCAAGGTCAGATGATACTTCAAGAAAACTGTAGACTGATATTGGTAATGGATCTACATGAAAAAGTTGTTAAAATTATTGGAAATTGAGTCAGACAACACATCCAAATAATTATATACCACGATTAATTGAAATCTGTCCTAGAGTTGATTTAACATCAAATAAGCACTGTTATATACCAAAAAATATAAACAAATTATCTTTTTTATACTACAAAAGAATTGATAATTATCAATTATCTAAATAGACACATAAAACATACCAAACAAAATCAAAGGCTTTTAATGTTAAGGGAAAAAACCCTCCACAAATCTAACATAAAATGGGTATACTTCAATAGGTTAATATGCTAATAAACATTGCTTTTTTTAAAAAAAGGTCAAAATGTCAGACTTAGAAAAACTACAAAAATATCCACTTTCACCAGATATTAAAAACTGACTGTATATTAAAACTACAGTAATCAAAATAAGATTTCTTTAAGGACAAGGCTGCCAAAGAGAAATAAAAATTCCTCTAAACATAAATTAATGATTGTATCCATGAAATCTTTAAGATATGCCATAAATAGGTAATAAATATAAAAACGTAGGCTACATTTCAATACGTAAAAATAACTTTGGGAACTTAATTCACAAACCATCAATTGCTAAACAACAGCTCCCAGACTATTAACCCTTACACCTTAACATGCTGAGCATCCTGACAACACACTGATAATCTTCCCAAACACTGAAACCCTAACTACCTGAAAAGCCCCTCACCATCCAGAATGGCTATTAATACCCTTAGCACTCCCTGATAGCAAAAACCAATTAAAAAAATTTAGCCTAATTCATTTATTCCAATTTAAAAAATCAGGAACACAACTTGGAATATATTCTATAACCTAAATCCTAACTATATAACTCAAAGTCTCAAATTGAGGAACCAACTCCCAAACTGTACTGTTTAAATCATAACTCTACATCTTTATACCATAATACATAAGCCGTAAGCAACTGCAAACATAAGCTGTCAGGCAGGACACATTCTAAACAGAAAGCCCTTTACCAAACGTCTTGATTTTTAACAATTTTTCTCACCTCCCGCGGTGTTTTTAAAAAGTCGCGATTTTTGGAAAGAATGCATGACAAGCTAGAGTATCCGGTTTTTGGCTGCCATGTGGCTATTTCACCAGGATCTGAGTTTGATCAATGGTGTCCTGCTGGTATCTTGCTTTACCAATGTTAAAATCTGGTCACCTTACTTTAATCTCTCCATTAACATCTGACTCCTGACACTTATGTTCTATTTCTATCCATTGACTCTTGTTCTTGAACCAGGAACATTAATCCCAGGACCTAATTCCAATCTTACCTACAGATTCTGACTCTAGCACCCTACAACCCTAAATTGAACCCAAATCTAACCCATCAAGAAAGTCACATTGCTAGGTATGTATGTGGAGCTATCTTCTCTCTCAGACTTTACCTAAATGTAGGGAACTAATAAGGTAGGTAGACAGACAAAACCAGGAATCACAGGCACATTTTCAGTAAACTATTAAATCATTTTCTTTTCTTTTTTTAACTATTAAATCATTTTCATCTAATTCATGGTAGTTGGCAAAATAAACTGGTTGATAAATGTTTATATATGATAACAACAACATGTCCATATGACAGGTGTCTTGTGGATCTCCCCTCTACTCTGTCCTGGCCTCAAGGAGTCTTTTCTGCTATCGGACATATGCAAGGATGTTACCCAATAAGCAAGGTGCCTGAGGGTTCAGTTGTACTGATTTATTAATTTATACATCCCAATTTCATCTGGTTTCTTCCTCAAAGATGTAGCGAAACCCATGATCAATAAGGCATATTAATTACTTCTTAATTTTGTCACCGACCCCTTCCCTCCCCTCATTCCCACAGGACACTCAGGTCACAAAAGATGCAGGAGGCAGAAAATTAAAGGTACATACATAGGAAGCATTGTATCCACTTTTCAAAACTAACATTGGCCTTTTACTGAGACCTAGGGAAAGGGCTCAGTGAATGATTTTATATACCTCCTCTACCAGTGTGCACTGATAACCCGAAAATATCTGACTCCAGTCAATCTTTAGATCTGTGTGAACCAACAGCTTAACCTCACAGGACATACTTCAAGTGGGGCTGTATCTTCACCCCAAACTGGAAACATGTCAATCCTAAGGATACTCTGTGTGTCCAGTGCCAGGGACTCCCTGTCAGAGCACACTGGGGTTCTCCTCTCACTGAGAA
Source organism: Tenrec ecaudatus (assembly GCF_050624435.1). Lineage (NCBI taxonomy): Eukaryota > Metazoa > Chordata > Mammalia > Afrosoricida > Tenrecidae > Tenrec > Tenrec ecaudatus. Next base: position 106,574,293 of record NC_134544.1, read on the forward strand.
AAGTAAGTCCTCAAAGACTTACTCATGATAACAACAGCGGGGCAACCCCTCTCGGACCTAACCTGTGAAATGCTGACCGGACACCCTGGGCACATGGATATCTCAATGAACTCTGAAATGAAAGTGAGAACTTGGTGTGGGCCAATTAGCAACTAAGAAGTCATTAGTGGAGAATGATTAAGGCAGCAAATGTACAAATGTCCTTGACACAGTGGATGGATGTATGGATGTGATAATAATTCTACGAGCCCCAATAAAATGATTTTTTTTTAAAGAAGGATTTATGAACTAAAGACCAGTTTAGTCCAATGAGAGAACGTTATGGATAAAGACAAAAAAGCAAAAATTTCTTCAGAACAAGAATAATTAGACGGCTTGATGCAAGATTTAGACAAACTCGAGAGTCCCTCTGGCCAGCTATATTGGGCACAAGAATCCTAGGGAGCATCATCAAAGCTCGGGGGGAAAACTATTTTTCAATATAGATTTTTAAAACCAGCCATACTATCAACAGGAGAGCACCCCAAACCTCCCAAAATAAAGGGATTTTCAGCCATGGAAAAAAAAAATAAAAGAAGTCATTAGTGGACACATCACCGCCAGGATGATGGCACAGGTCTGAATACCTTTGAGTGTAACCGCAGGGGCTTCCAGAGGCAAAAGACATTGTTCCTCCCTGAGCCTGTTATTACATACCTACTGGAGGAGGGTACCTGGCCTAGGATAGGCCCGCGTGCACAGGTTCCAGGGTCTTTTACCATCCAAGAAGCACAAAACTGCCAAACAAAAATGATCCACTATCTTTCCACACAGCATAGCCTGATCTGAGATCCACATCTGTCCCAATTTCAGCACGTCGAATAATCTGTCTCCAGGATCACCTTGGTCTGAGCTCCAACTGGGAAATAAAGGGGATGCTAGAGACAGATTAAATGGTAACCACCCAGAATTACTTCAGCAAGATCAATAAATCAATATAATTTTTCTTCCAGGTGCCTTCCTTTTCGGAACAGCCATCATGGGGCTTGGAGTGGATTACCTAATATAAACTGATGCTTGTGCTAAGAATATGCAGACTTCATGAAGACCTGATTAGTCATCTATAGAGAAGGTGCCAAGGATGAGCTATATCTGTGAATCCATAGCGGAATGGGGGACATGGCCAGCTAGTACTGTGTGAGACATGGTGAGGGAAGTCAGTGTGAACCCAGGAACAAACCTCACCTTCAGGAACGGGCTACAGAGGGTGCTGATGAACAAGTGAGCACAAGAACCAGCCTCTGAGGCAGGTAGAGAGGGGTTGACAGGGTGGGTTTCCTGTTCTGAATTTCATCGTTTTCTCCAAGAAAACATCTCTATTTGTATTCTTATGTTCCAAAGCCCTGAGATCTATAAATTCAATCATCGGGCTTCCTTAGAAGTTAAAAAAACTACATGTGAACTATTTGCCTTCAGAGATCATCACATCAGTCAGAACCAGTTTTCATTTAGGAGAAAGTATAGAAACTGATGACCAGAAAAGATGGTGCTAACTGCAGGTCTGAAGGGAGTGACCTCACTTGGGTTGTACACAGACCCTAGAAAAGCAGCTGCCTTAGAGAAGTGCTGAACCTGTCTTATAATTCTGTTCCTCCCTCATAGCTGTGAATATACCATTTGTAATAGGGGAAATGTTACTGTCCGACAGCAATGTCACAAGAATCTTCATTTTTATGGAGGTTCCTTAACAGCCCTTAACACCTTTCAAACAGTGAAGATGTGTGTTTACGGGCTGGAAGACAATGAACGTCTAATAATCAGGTCACACTCTAAACCTATACTGGAGAGAAGGGTACACAATGGAAACAGAGTTGTCTTGCTGAATAACACAAGTCTTTTAAAACACAGCATGAGCAAAAGTGCAATATTGTTCATATTAGGACCCAGAAATGTGGAATTAGATTCCACCCATGTTCTTAGGAAAGTCGTGGATTTAGAGTCCTGTAATTTTCTGTGTAGTGTTGAAGCTTCTCACATACTGATGAATGAACTAAAACAAAACATTTCTGTGCAAATAAACACAAAAATAATTCTCATTAAGAGTCACCATGTCAGAATAACGGGGTCAAAAAATGTGCTTGACACAATGGATGTATATATGGATTACGACAAGAGTTGTATGAGACCCCAATAAAATGATTTAAATAATAATAATAAATAAGAATCACCATTTCTATTATGCAAAACATGTCATCTTGGCAAATCTACATTAGTCAGTGAAGAAGCCCTACTGCTCCAGTGCTTAAATGAGTGTCAGCTTGATGAAATGAAAGCAGTTGAGTCGCACGAGGTGGCAATCTGTTGAAATACAGATTACAGCCACGAAACCTGGAAAAGTTCAACGGCCCATGGCATCACTACCAGAATGCACTGGAGTGCCCATGAGAACAATAAACCAGTGAATAAAACAAGCCTTCTATCAAGGACACTTGGATAAAAGGTTAGAACATTTAAGTTCTACCATGCCGTGTGGCAGAGAAAATGGTCACCTATTTTAAATAAGATGAGATCTTACTTTATATAAGAATTATATATCTGGATGTTGCCTTTTACTAGGAACAATTATAGCACATTTTTGAAAATTAGGAGCTAACATTGGGACATAGTTCTACCCAGTAAAATAAAAAAAATTGAAAAAGAAAGTAACCAGAGCAAATAAATCAAAAGGATAAAAAGAATTTACATACTTAGAATTTGGTTGCAAGAAACATTTTCTGTATCCACTAGGATAGTGGTTGTTAACCCTCCTAATGCCGCGACCCTTTAATACAGTTCTCTTCACTTTGTGGTGTGCCCAACCATAAAATTATTTCCGTTGCTATTTCATAATTGTAATTTTGATACTGTTATGAATCATAATGTAATTATCTGCAGGATGTATTTTCTTCGCTACAAATTGATCATAATTAAAACAGTGATTAATCAGAAAACAATATGCATTATATATTGCGAAATGTTTATTTCTAATTACAAATAAAGGAAATTTTGTCTTGAATCATGGTATAGCATGAGTAAGAGTCTTCACCTCCGGGTATTCATATGTGGGCGTATATGCATGTGGGTGGACCTGGCTGGAGACAGAGGAGCAGTGTCTCAGGTCCTAAAACCATCTAAAATATGTGATTTGCCATGGTCTCAGGTAACACGTTACCACCCCCGCCCTAAAGGGTTAACAACACACAGGTTGAGAACCGCTGCACTAGGATAACTGATAAAGGACCAATTTAAATTCTATGTCACTGTGAAAATAAAATAGCAAAAAAAGTGCTGACCTTGAGGACATGTGTCACTAAAATATATTAATGCACAAAACCCAAACTCCCTGCGTTGAGTCAATTGACTCATAGTGACACTATAGGAGAGAAGAACTACTCTGAATTTTCAAAACCAAACTCTTTACAGAGGAAGAAAACCTATTCTTTTTCCAGATTTATACATAAAAGGACCTGAAACATCAATCAATAATTGCTGGATTCTGCAAAACAAGAGAATATAAAAGAAAATAATAAAAAGTCCTACAAAAAAATTGAGTGGACTTTACATCTGGGCCAGCAATGCACTAAGAGCCAAGAGGGATGGTATGGGAGTGATAGCAGTGGATTGAAGAGTGCAGTGATAAAGAGAATTGAGCCAAATAGGACAAATCTCTCATGTGAGGTTTATTTGGGGAGAAGTCCCCAAGTTGGATTCTTCACACTCCAAGTGGAAAGTTACAGCATCAGCAGAAATTAGGAGACAAGTCCCAGTGGGCTGTCTTAGAGAGTAAAGTCTTAGCACCCCAGTTAGTAAAGGTGTATGGATGACAGTGACTGCCTAAAGTCAAATTGAAGGGTCTACCCGTAGATTAGGCCTCCATGGAATTATTTCTGATTATTAAGCAAGGATATAGATTAGATTTGCCTAGAGGCAGAGGAAGTGAGAAAGTCGACGGCCTCCACCATTCTCCAGCCAATCCAGGGTGTCCTATATTCCTTAAGTTGAGCGCAGGAAACCTACATCAGATGGCCCTGGACCACTCTTGTAAAATGTTCTATCTGACAATAAAGATGTCCCAAATATGGTCCTGTCCCTTCTTCTGTAGTCCCACTTATAAAAATGATTGTCCATCAATCATGAACTTGTGACAGTTTCCTTTGTTCTAATATAATTTACCGTAATTAGATTCCCGACTTGAGTGTTTCCTTGAACTGTACCAATGATCTGCTTCATCTGGGTGACGTCTGTTTGCGTCTTGTATTCTCTTTGTCACTATTAAGACTTAATAAATGGTCTCCTTAAATTATATTTGAGATTGGAGTCCATTTTGCAGTCTAAAACAGAGCACAAGCTGGTTTCTGAAGGGCAGAATTGATTGACAATGCACAAGCAGGAATGATGCTTTAGAGTAAAACAGAGACACCATTTTAAATATAGTTTAAAGTGAACATTTGTTAAATCTTAACTGACAAACACAGCACAGACACAAATACATCTGGATGAGTAAAGCCACCAACAGGAGGTTGAAATGGCTTCCCAGGTTCACAATTGAGATATGCGATAAAGAGGTTGTGGGGGAGGGGCAGGGCAAAATAAACGCCTACAAAAGCATGATTGGTGGCCAATCACAGGCAATTCCGAATGGTCCAGGGCCTTCTGACCCATGCAGTCAGGGCAGGTCTGATAAGGGATAGCTAGGAGACCCCTGTACTGTCTGCAGCAAGGACACACAGGCTTGCAAGCTTCTCAGAAAGACCGCCCCTCTCCAGGCTGCCTGGAGAGAGGTGAAGGTAATCCACACTCCAAAGCCCTCTGCCTGAGGGTCCAGATACCTACAACCTTGCTTCCTGGTCAGAAGGCGTTCAATGAGGTTTACTCTACGTGGGACTCTGCAATCCCAGTGAGGACTTAGTCTGTGCGGGGATCTGGGGCCGTCACTGCTACGGTACCCTTTTTCAAAAGAAGGTGCTGAGAAGTTAAGCTCTAACACAGACCTCGGTCAGCAGTGGAGCGGCCTGGTGACTGCAGGGCTGGCCTCTCCTTTCGGTAAAGGCCACTCCGGGATCCCCTGCTCTCTTGCCCGATTAACTGACAAGGAGGGAACAGGCCATAGGCAAGAACCCGCCCTCAATTGGGCATTTCTGGCGTGAGGGGTGAGGGTGAATGAGGAAAGGGGGCCTAAGCAGGAAAGGGGACAGGAGTATTCCCAGGGCAGAAGGCAGAGAGGCTTGTAACCAGCTCAGAAAGGATTTAACTGGAAATAACCCAGGGGGTCGCGGGGACCTGGAACGCGGGCAGACAGGGTGCAGGAACTGTAATAATCGTGGGGATCGGGGCACAGCTGGGCATGCCGGGCCTGTCGGGGACTCCGAGCCTAGGATCAGCATAGAAACATGGAGACTCACTTACCCGTTTGGGACACTCGGGCTGCACCTTCTCAGTCAGAGGAAGTGGGTTCTGCAGGAAATTGCTTCAGCTGGGTAGGGGTGGGGTCATTCGCAAGGGGCGGGACTCCTGGAGGGCGTGGCCTGGAATTGAAGCTCAGGTCCTGGAGTGGCAACTGATCCATTCTTAGTAGTTTCTTCTTAGTCTGGAAGTTCTGCTAAACACTCTTCACTCTGGGTGACCCTGCTCGCATTTGAAACATCTTTGCATTTGAATCACAACAGGGAAAGACAAACTAAGGAAAAGTAGTGGGTGGAGGGCATGCTTCCCAACTTCTTTGACTTGTTAATTAGCAATTCAGGAAAAAGTATATCATATTAAAAACAAAAAAAAATTAATTGCCTAAGTCTTTCCTTTAAGAACAGTTCTAAGGAGAGAGAGGTAATAAAGTGAGGATTAACCTGATAAAAATGGACCTTAGTGACAACTGAACACATCATTGAGGGATTGAAAATTAGCAATTCAGAAAGAACACCTCAGTAAATTAGGTAAGGAGGTTTCTGATCATTTCATTGTTTCACCTAAAATCACATGGGTGTCGTTTTGGGGTTTTTTTTGTTTTTTTAATGAAACTGAATCCTGCAATGTCCCATTCAATGCCTTATATACTTGGGTCTGTCCTCCATGGTCAATGGCCCACAAGATTTTTACCTTCCCTAACTGCTCAGTTCAGGTGCTCCCCTTTGAGGGTTGTGGCCAGGCTTGTTTTTCATTGCTATTGAAATGACCAGTGAAAAAGCAGAAGTTGGGCTCACAGTGAGAAGTGCTCAGGGATCATCAGGCCATCATGGAAAAAATGGCTTAAAAGACTTTTGACAGAGGACAATTTCTATTGGACCCTGAGACAGAATAAATTTCTCTGCCAGGGAAATGTGTTCATCATCAACTCTGGAAAAAAGCACATTGTAATTTAAAAAATAGCAACAACAGTTTCTTCCCTCTTTTCTCTTGTCCCGAGCCTTCCTCTGCATCTTTGCTTATGTCTGTTTGACTAAGCGTATACTATGTTGCTCTCATTTTCCAACATAACAGATTAATAAAGTCAATGATTCTTAGTAAATTGGGTACCCATAAAAAAAAAGCCTTTACTGATTTCCTTTGTCTTTTTTGTTTGAACTTTTTTGTTCTATAGTTAACGAGCCTAATATAGTTCGGTTTTACTTTCCTGCTTTTTGGAATTTTTTGGTTTTTGTTAGTTACTCAGACCAATATTTAGATTGGAGGAATAAGAAATCTTGAGGGATTTTTTAAGAAATATGTACACTGTATATATTTACACAGCCCACCTCAAGAAATGGATATCAAAAGTAATATTTTAAACAGTCCAAATAATACTCTCTTTTTTTTTCTCTGCCCCATCTTCCTCAATAACCTATTGTAAGGTCTCTCTCTCCAGGCTAAATTTCAGCCTTGGTCCTTGGCTCTGCGTGAGAAAGATTTCACGCCGAAGCTGGACTCGTGATCCAAGTGAATTGAATGAGAGTTAAAAGAAGCTTCAGGTTTTATGCGGCACCCATAGGATTCCTTCGACCATGTGGCCTGGCAGAGACTGCTCAGGATCATGCAAGGATCTCTCTCCTCCCAGGAAGAGGACCAGACCAGGCCCTCTCCCTTCCTGTCCCTGCCTTTTCAAGGGTTCCCGGGGGAGGCGTGGTGAATGACCCCAGGTCGCTCTCATAGGCTGAATTGCAATCACCTGGACCAGGTGGGCTGCTCCAGGTGTAACGCCAATCTGAGCCCACCAGCGGGAAAAACCAGCTTTGTTCTAGGTGGGCTCTCCTGGGCATGCGTAAATGGACTTCCCAATTCCCTAGGCTTAGCTGCCTAACACTATCACTCTCCTATCCCTGTTCCCCCCTCCCACCCCCCCCACCCCCGTCCTTTGCCTCTTCACAGTTATCAAAGTCTTATCTTTTCAAGTATAATCCAAGTTTCTTTATGTATGGTTTTCATTATAATGCTAGTGTTATTAAATATTTATGTTTGTAAGATTGACTGAGTTTGCAAAGCATAATACGTTTTTTCATGCCTCGTGGTGTTTTAGACAGTCCTTTTTTTTCCCTGAGTAAGTATATAACTCTATATGCTTACAGATAATATGACTATTGATTCAACACTTTTTCAAATTTACAAGATAAAACAAGGCTTAGAACTGGATCACTTGGTCCTTTTTCTCTTATCACCTCCCAGTTCAGAATGCTTGCATTTTTAAATGGCCAGCATCTTCTTGGACCTACAGTTAAGCTCAACACATTCAATCTCAGCATGATCTTCTTTGTGGTTTTAGCCTTCTTCCAGAAAATTGGCTTTGTGTGCCCACCACAGCCACTCTGCTTCCCATCATAGGGTCTCCTTCTTATACTGGGTCACTATGTGAGGTTGATGGTTGCCGCATTTCTTACAGAAAGTTCTCTGGGCTTGGAATACATTGACTATCTTTGCAGAGATATGGCCTATGCAGTGTAAATGGGAACTGAGAGTCTGCCATCCTTGTCTCACTCCACTTGTGCCTAACCCCAGAGTCATTTTGTTTTAATTGATGTATGATATTCTATTGCATGGAAGTACCGGGGTTTGTCTATTGCTTTATAATAGGTGTCCATGGTTGTTTCCTTGTTTTTTTATATTTTGGAAAATACAGCAACAAACATAGGTGTGCATATGTCTGTTCGTGTTGTATTCTTTATCTCTTTAGGGTATATATAAAAATGTACATATGTAAATATATAACGAGAGGGGAATAGATCTATGTACTCATATCTATACGATAAGAATTAAAGTTGCAGAAGGATATTGGGCCTCAAATCAAGTACTCCCTTAACACAGGAAAACTTTATTCTAACAATCTGACATTCTGTGATGCTCACCTTCTTGACAACATTGCTGAAGACAAAATGTGTACATAATCAATGCGGTGAAAAAAGCTGATGGTGTATGGTTATCAAAAGATTTAGCATCTGGCATCTTAAAGGCTTGGAGACAAACAAGCAGCCATCTATCTCAGAAGTGAAAAAGCTCACATGGAAGAAGCACACCAGCCTGTATGATCATGAAGTGTCAATGGGATCAGGTATCAGGCATCTAAGACACAGAATAAAACCATACCCAATGTGAATGATGAGGCACATGGAGTGGAGACCCAATGTCCATCTGTAGAGATTGGACATCCCCTTACAGAGGGGTCACAGGGAAGATATGAGCCAGTCAGGACGCCATATAGCACCAATGAATCACACAACGTTTCTCTAGTTCTCTTGGTGCTTCCTTCACCGCACTATCATGACCTCAATTTTACCTTACAAATTGGACTAGATCAGAGCATGAACACTGCTACAGATAAGAGCCCACAACACAGGGAATCCAGGATAGACAAACCCCTCAAGGCCAACAAGAAGAGTAGAAATACCAGGAGGATTAGACGAGGGTGGAGTGAGAAAGGGGGAATTGAGCACAAGGCTCAAACTAGAACCCCCTCCCAGGGGGAAGAATAGCAGGAACGTGGGTGAACAGTGAAGGAGGACAATGTAAGATATGGAAAAAATAATAACTTTTCAAGGATTTGTGAGGGAGGACGGGTGGGAAGGGAGGGGGAAGAAACTAGGAGCTGATATCAGGGGTTCAAGTGTGAAGATAATGCTTTGAAAATGATTATGGCAGCATGTTTGCAATTGTGCTTGACACATTGGAGGAATATATGGATTGTGATGAGATGTAAGTGCCCCCAATAAAAGTACTTTTTTTTAAATGATGAGATTACTAGGTTATATTTGTGCTTGCATTTGTTTAAGGAAGTGTCATACTGTTTTCCACAGAGATTTTAAAATTGTACAGTCCCACCAGCAATGTATGAGCATTCCAATTCCTACTCTTCTCCAGTAGCATTGATTATTTTGTCTTATTGAATTTTGATTAAAATGTGGGTATCAGGTGGTATTTCATTATTGTTTTAATCTATTTTTCTCTTCTTCCTAGTGAACATTAACATTTCTTTACATCATTGTTGGACACCTGGATGACGTCTTTAATGAATTGTCTAATTTTGTCTTGTGCCTATTTTTTGATTGGGTTGTTTGTATTTTTCTTGTTAAATATTGTAGTTCCCTACAGATTTTGAGATTTGTCCTTAATCTGATGTATTATTACTAAATGGTTTTCTCGTTCTATGCATTCGTTATAAATTCTTTGATGATGTCTTTTGATGTGCATAAATGTTGTATTTTCAGGTGATCTCAGTTCTTTACATTTCTTTTATACTGCAGATATTTCATTACATTCACAGTATGCTTGTGTCCTGTGTTAGTGCCCTTTAGTTTGTCCCTAAATTTTCGTTGTTACTCTTTATGTTTCTGGGGTTTCTATTTAGATCTCTGATTTATGGTGAGTTCATTTTTGTACATGGTGTGCAGTATGGGTCCTCTTCATTTTTGGGGGGTTTTTTGGGCAGGTGAAGATCTAACATAATTTGGATCTCTGAGAGAAAAGGCTATGTCTGCCCCATTTACTCTGTCTCAAACCTTTATTAAAGATTAGGTGTGTATAAATATTTGATTTTATTTCTGGGTTTTCAATTCTAATCCATTGGTCTTCATATGAATTGCTATATCAGTACCAGGCTGTTTGTTTACCATGGCAATATAATATGTCTTAATGTCTGGGGGTTAAAGACTTCCTACTTTTTTAAAACATATTAATAGTGTTTTATTTATACCGAGTTTCTTTTCTTTCCACATAAGCCTTTACTGATTTAAGAGACTTACACCTATTCCCTTAGTAGAGTGAGGCAAAAAAAAAAAAAAAAAAAAACTCAAAAAAACAGTGCACATTTGGTGGGACTGCTAAGTAGGATGGCGTCAGAAATGCAGGTGGAGATCACAATGAACAATTCTTTGGCTTACTGGTTAATCTAAGAATCCAACAGGGATTGCTTTAAATGTTAGGTGTTAGTTCAGATAGATTAGAGAAACAAACGCACAGACACTCATATCTGTGTAAGAAAGAGCCTTATATACAACAGCAATTGAACATTGAGAAAACATCCCCGCCCAGTCCAAAAGAAGTCTATAAGCCAGAGGTTAGTCTTGTCTGCAGGAATGTCTGGCAGGGAGTGAGTGTGTGTCCCACCTACAGTGAGATATTTATCTCTTTAGCACATTTAAATGAGGTCATCAAGCTGCAACCTGATTGACAGGCAAAACTTCAGTCCTTCATTCTCAAGTCTCAAATTGAGAAGAGATTTTGTAACTACCACAGGATAATTCTGAGCGACAACCCTAGTAGAACTGTGAGATTGAAGGGCATCTATGTCTGAGACCTATGTTAGCTAGGACTTCAGGAATAAAGAATTATCACTTTAAAAATAAAGAAACTGGATTTTGAGAAGAAGAAGTCTTACCTCTAAACACAATCCTACGTAAATAATTCTTATACAGGATCAGAATCTGGGCCTGGGTTTTTGTTTGGTAGTTGTTGGTCTTACATTTTTAATTGCTGTTGTTCTTGTACTTAAGATCCATACACCATGTCATTTTCAATGCACATGAATTCGTTCTATGTCTCTGTAGTTCCAAGTAAATATGTCTAAACAATAAATATATATAACTGTGCCTAATATATACCTGTGCCTTAAACAGTCTGTTCATATGTTAAAATGAATTTTATATCAATAAAGAATCTATGTCCTCTTCAGTTTTTCTTTTCCCTTTTTTATTGAGACTCAGAGCAATGTTGATGTCTGATTCGTAAAGAATCTGAATGGCTTTTAACCCTGCCACATTTCTCAACCTATATTTTTAAAAAAGAAAATTTTACTTTATTTATTGTGTTAGTCTGGGTATATTAGAGAAACAAATCCTCAGAAACTCATACGTATCAGACAGTTTTATATAACGGGTTAGTGCCCATCAAGAAAACATCCCAACCCAATGCTGCCCAAGCCCACACGTCCAACATTAGCCCGTATGTCCAACACCAATCCATAAAGTCCTCCTCCATCTCACAAAATACACACAATGATGCCAAATGCAGTAGGAAAGCCCAATCAGTGAACATGTAACCATCTCAGCGCTGGCAGGGGTCTCCACATGGCTACCACAGCACCCAGGGCTGCATCGGGGTAGGCCCATGTAGCTTCTCTTCAGGATGTGTTGCAAAAAGTGAACCTTGCCAGCTGAAACAGAGAACTGGCTAAGGCAGGTACACCCTGATCTTATCATCAGAAAGGAATAGACCTGAGAACTTGAAAGGTGAGGCTTACTGAGACATTTATCTCTCCACCCTTCAACCGACCTCACATGTTTATCAACCAGGTTGTCACAATAAAGTAACTCTCTCATTTATTTATCTTGGTATTTATCAATTTTTATATATTTTAAATACCTCTCTTTGATTTTTGTGTGTAGAACATTATTTGAAATAAAAACATATCCTGTGTAGTTGCACTGCCCATCTCATCAAGTCAAATCAGTAAAAGTGACCCAGTTCTTCCCCCACTTTATGCAGTTATTTTCTTGGCTGTCTCTTCCTCCAAAATTTTATGACCCTTTCTCCTTTTGGCCAACACCACATTCCATCACCCTTGCAGTCATTAAAACCTTATCTTTTACTATGAAAACAACATTTTCTTAATTTCTTATAATAATGATTTCATAAAATAGTTATCTTTGTGAGACGGATTAACATTCCTAATCATAATGTTCTCTTGCTAAGTCCATGTCTTAAAATGACTAAAAGAGTCATGTTTTTAAGTGATATTCCATAACATTCCATTATATAAATACAGACGTTTGATAGTTGCCCTCCATTTAGAGTCATTTTTTGATTGTCCCCATTGTTTTGGTATAATAAAAATGCCATAATAAGCAACATTTTGCAAATGTATGTCCATGTTTTGTTTTTTGTTGTTTTTTAAATCAAAATATTCTCCATAACTTTCTTGACTTTAAAAGAACTGTGAATTTCTGGTTTCAAGGAAGCCATGTGAAGTCCAAAGTGATGGAAGAGTCAACTTTTCATGTTGTCGATACCCAGTTTCACAAATCCCATGAGGTCTTGAAGCCAAGGTGATGTGACACTTGGATACACCACAGGTGAGCAATGTAGTCTCTAGAATGCTTATTGTAGTCTTATCCTCTTGGAACTCTGGTTCTGCTTCTTTATTTCTGCCTGTCTGGATCAACCTATTAATATGTTGTTCTCATGGTCCCAATTGTCAGACTTGAGATGAAAGTATATTTAATGAACTAAGTGACCAACAAAACTCCAGTCACTGATTCCTCTGAGTACAACTGTGCTGGCAGGACACATTCAACGTGTACTTAACCAGCCTTTGTGAAGGCAGGCTGTCTAGGATATTACTTCATAGTCTAAGCCTAGAATTGTGAACCATCACTTTGTAGACAACAACCGGTAATGTAGCAGGGACATAAAGTGGATTGAGAACAGTGGCAAGTGAACCCATCATTGAACTAATGAAAATTAGGAAATAAAGGAAAAGGAGCACACCATTAAAAATTAGGTGTTCGGTGATGTGCAGTTACGTCATCTCCTGTCAACTTCCGAAGGGGTGGACTTTCCCCATTCAATCAGGTCGCAGCTTCATGACCTCTTTTGGAGGTTCAAAGGGGCTATAGCTCACTCCCTTTAAGACACTTCAAATGACAAGCCACATGCAGCTACACTGATGTAGCCATAGCCCTGGAAAACAATGTGCCACTTGCGAGGTCAATTAGGAGTGCCTTTTGATCAACTGGTTGGAAATGCTCAGATGTGTGCAGTTGCATCGTCATCTGTAGGTCAATTTTACTTTAATGACAATGGCATTTGAGGTTCATCTGGCATGTGCAGGTTTGTGTGCCTGCTGGAGTGTGTGTGCATGCTTGTACTCCAAATTCTGTGGCAAAAAGCAGGTTTGTGCAACATCCACAGATAAGAAGTATCTATGCATATATTTCTCAAGGGGTTAGCAGGCCATGAGCCCCTGAAGCATTCGACTCCATTGCTTATCTAAAAAAGGATGCTGCTGTTTGCCTGCCTATCTTAATGGCCTTGTTTACCATCTTCCTGAATTAAAAGACTTGCTCCACTAATTAAGCGTAGAAGCAATTTGTACAGCAAGTAGGGGACTGCTGCATTTTAAAATTCCAACAACTAAATCTGATACAGTTATATTTCTCACATTTTAACTAACAGCAGGCTAACCCTTTCACTCTCCCCCCAACCTCATCAGTTTTGACTTAACCATTTCAATCCCCTTAAGGTACTGTCTTCTGGAAGTCTTTGGTACTTTCAGCATTCTTTGCCAATAATATACTTCAAATTAATTGATTCTTCTTTGGTCCTTTCTCAATATCCAACTTGCACATGCATATGATGGGACTGAAAAAAGGTGCACCTCTGTCCTCAAAGTGACCTCTTTCCCCTGCAGTACTTTAAAGTGGTCTTGTACACCAGATATGCCCAATGCACACATGTCCAAATAAGGTAAAATCCTGACAATTTCAATATCTCCCTGATTTAGCATATTATCTATTGGTCCCGTAATGAGAGTTTCGTTTTCTTTACATTGCGTTGGAATCCATACGGAAGGTTCCCATCCTTTCCAGCATGCAAGGCGTGTCATGTGTAGACTGACAGATGTTAGAAACCTTCCTCCTAGACAATGCAAAGTATAAGGCCAAGTTCTTCTTCAGAAACTCCAGCTTCTTGGATGATTTGCTCAGCATATAGATTGAATAAGCATGATGAAAAGATACAATTCTCACATACAACTTTCCTGATTCTAAACCACAAAATATTCTCTTCTTTATAGATAAGGGCCTCTTGGTCCATGTACAAGTTCTACATGAGGACAACTAAATGTTCTCAAATTTGAATTCATCTCAATGCTATGATCCTGTGGTAGACCAGGTTGTCTAGAGAAACAAATCCAGTGACACTCATATATGCATAAGGAAGAGTTTTATATCAAGAAGTAACATTATACCAACAAGGCACCCAACCCGTGTCTAACTCAAGGTCACAAGTCTGATGCAGGGCAGGGTCCTCTGCACACTTACAGAGCTGCAGCCTGATGATGTATAAAGGTGAAGCTGGATGTGGAAGATAACAGGCCAGTGGCGGCAGGATCAGATGGATCCAAGGTCAGTCGTAGTATGGAAGGGCACCAATAGCTCTCAGTCTCAGGCAGCCCACATGGGGCTACCCCTAAAGGAAGAGAGTTATATCAAGCAGGAAGATGGAGTGGCAGACAATGGGAAATTTAAATATTCTCCAATTATTAGAAGGCCACACCCCCAAGGAGGCATCATGAAGCTGTGACCTGACTGGCAGGTTGGATTCCACCACTACATGTTCCTACATCTTCAAGTTGACATAAATCTACCTGCCATAGATCCACAGTTAAATGCTTTTGCATAGTCAATGAAACACAAGTAAACATTTTTCTGGTACCTTTCAGGAAAGACCCATCTGATGTCAGCAATCACATCATATTTCACATTCGCTTCTGAATGCAGATTGCATTTCTGGAGTCTCCCTGTTGAAGTACTGCAGCAATCATTATTGAATTATCTTTTGCAAAATGTTACGTGCATGAGGTATTAATTCTATTGGTTCATAATTTCTACAGGTTTTTTTTTTTTTGCTCAGGTAGCTGAGTTTTAAATTTCTTACATAGAGAAATGAGTGATTCCTGTGCTTCATCAGCTGGTTGAAACATTTCAGCTGGTTTTCTGTCAACTTCTGGAGCCTCGTTTTTTTCTAATATCTTCAGTACTATTTGGACTTCTTCTTTCAGTACCATAGGTCCTTGATCATACACTACCTTTTGCTTTGTGTATTCCTTCCATCCTCTTTTGATACTTCCTGCATCATTTGAATTATCATTTGACGAAGAATATTGAAAGAACCATGGGCTTCAAGAAGAACTAACCAATCTGTCTCAGAAGAAGTGCATCGAGAATGCTCCTGAGAAGTGCGCCTTGGGAGATGTTGTCTCATGTGCTTTGGATGTGTTATCAAGAGAAACCAGTCCCTGGAAAAGCATATCATGCTTGGGAAAGTAGAAGGGCAGTGAAAAAGAGGAAGATCCTTGTGAGAGATTGAATGATTGACTGCAACAATGAGCACAAACAGAAAACTACTGTGAGATGGAGCAGGACTTGGCAGTGTTTCATTCTGTTGTACATGGGTTCTCTGGGAGCTGGAACCTAATTGAGGGCAACTATCAAGAGCAACAACACACTATCATTCATCCCACTCTCTACAAGGCTTTCCTGTTTCTATTCCTCCTCATTTCCTAAATTCTGTCCTTGGGTGTGTACTGTCCTTTTGATCTGACTTACATGGTTGGTTAGTCTATCAACAGGGTGAGTTTAGTTCCGGACTGTGGGAAAATAAGAGAGAGGGAAATATGACTAGGACTATATTCCCTAACTTATTATGGAGGGAATCTGGAAAGCTAGTATTCCATGGTAGGAAAGCCACCACTTTGGTATGGTAGAGATAAAGTCAAAGTACATTATTCTGCTTTAAATACCATTTCCACAGATTCTCCCCTAACAGCTATGCTGCCTTAAAGTGAGCACATGGTTGATTCTATCTCTCTACAGAAGCCAACATTCTTGTTGTCCCCTCCTGGCATAGTACCCATCCCCCCTCATGCTTTCCCCCAGTGCAGGTATTAGGTTTCCTCAGGAGTAAACTCAGAGACTTTACTGTGGTTACCACCCACCTTGTGATGTATGTAACTACTGAATGTGCATAACTTATAGCTACCTACAAATATCCCGACAGTAAAGATTGACTCTCTCCTTCTCCCTCTCTTTGCGTAAATCTGGCTACTGAGATCATGGCGGTCCCAGAAGTAAGTGTTTGGGTCTGGTCTGAACTAGGCAACCCCCTTTTTGGATTAAGCTGAAGCAGGTCCAGATCCTGCATGTGCTTCCCTGCACATCCCAAAGGTCAGCAGCTGCTGGGCGCCAGATAACCAGTGAAAACAGATGTTACTGGTTCAAAGAAAGCAGCAAGCAATTCTCCCTCCCAGTTTCCAGACCCCCTATGCTAATTGCCCTACATTCTTCACCACCCCTTTAAAATCCCTCATGTGCAGTTGCTGAGCATGACTTCCCTTACCTGTTGGCCTAGGTCCTGGAACCTCATCCGGGAGCTCCCCCACCTAATAAAGCTATTTCTGTTTCTGCTCTCCCGCGTCCTGTCCTGTCTGTCTTCCTTCCTGTTCCTCAGTTTCACCCTTACAGTAAGCAAGCTACTATAAAATGTGTCTGAGTCCTTTATTTTACTTTCTCTCTCCTATCTTCTAAGACTTTACTATGCTCTTTGTATATTATAGCCATGCAATTTCAACTACAAACCCCACGATTGTCACAGGCTTGTTTACACAAAGACTGGACTTGAGAGGTGACTAAAGACCATTGTGTTGAGGGTCTCTTTGGTGATTTGAATTTTGGTCCACATTTTCCTCCTACTCTATCTATGATCTTCTAGTGGGATTCCTTTTCGAGCCCTTGGTAGTGGTAGCTGGGCACATCTGGGTCTGATCAATCACTAACATTAGGTTAGCAATTTAATGGAAAGTAGCTTGTATAACTGAGGGATCCTTTTGGACTACACTTGTGTGCTATGGTGGGTAGAGCTACAAAGATAGATAGGGATCCCTGTTCGTGTAGTGGTTACGAGTTGGACTGCTAACTGTAAGACTAGCACTTTGAATCCACCATTCACGCCACAGCGAAACATGGAGCTTTTTACTTCAGCAAAGATTTAGTGTTGGAAACTCATATGGGCAGTTCTACCCTGTCATATAGCGTCACTCTGAGTTCACATTGACTCCATGGCACTGAGTTGTTTGTTTGTTTCTTTTGACAATTCATGATTTATCCATGGGGACAGAAAAACTCACATGAAAGCAGGTGTAGTAGTTACATAATTTCATATTCATTTGATAAATAAGACTAGGGTTGGAGTTTAGCCTGTCAATCAGATCACAGTTCCATGATGCTTCCTGGTGGGCTAGACTGTCTCATGAGAATTCTGGGAACTTCTACTCTTTCTCACTGGAGGTAGGCTACCCTCTCTCTCTGCTTCACCTTCCCTCTGTTCGGAGAGGTAGAAGAACCACGAGAGACTTGCGCCAGCCCTAAGAAATTCTGCCGCAACTGGATACACAAGACTTTTAAGCCACCGACCTGTCATCTTTCTGCATTTAGTATCATTGCATGTGCTGTGTGAGTCTGAAGAGGAATCTATGGACTAGTATTGGACTTATGGGTTCATAGCAGTCTTATGGACTTGATCTGGACTGGGTTGGGATGTTTTCTTGATATCCAATTACTCTTTGACATAAAGCTCCTTCTTACACATTATGAGTGACCCTGGATTTGTTTCTCTAGCCTATCCAGTCTAACAGGGCAGGTATTTTAAAAGAAGTCCCTTTTAGTTGCAAAATCTACCCTCTGTTTCCCAAGATCTAATGATAAGGTGGCTCCATCAAATCTGGGAACATAAATCAGTTTAATTCAGTAAATATTTGTTGATAAGTGACACATTGTTTTCTGTATCATCTGCACAACTATCTGACCATATTGGGAAATGTAACAAAGTATTGCAATCCTCGTATCTCAATTTTCAACCAGCAACTTTGAAATCTGACTAGAACTTTCATAAGGAAATTCTCTAGTGTATCAGGCATAAGAGAAGCATAATCCTTTTGGATGCAAATTAATAGAGAAATGTTTCACTTTGATCTGTCCCATAAGCACTTGTTCTGAGAGACCCAGCAGGCAAGAGTTACTTAGAGGAAGGAAATTTAAATTCCAGACCTCTCAACTTGGAAGAGTCTCTAGAAACTTTTTGCCCATGCGCTTGAAACCACTGGACTGATAGAACCTCTGGTAAGTGATATAATTAAATTAGCAGAGTGAGTAAACCATGATAAGTATCACTGAACTTAACTGTCAAGTTTAACTGCCCAAATAGAATTCAAGCAAAATAAAACAAGATAAAAGTACAAACTCCAATTCTAAGGACAGTCAAGTTTAACACCACCACCACCCCTTTCTCCCATCACTTTTTAGTGCTCCTGCTTAAGTTTTATTTTTACATTTTGTTACACTGACATAATTTACCGAGACCATATGATGCTAGGTACTTCTCTTTTCCTAAAGGCAGTCATACACCACAAAGCTTTGCGGTGCACTATGGTCCTTCACCTCAAAGATCATTAGTCACAGTTCTTGCTTCAGCCCAGTAACACTGTGGCAGGGTGGATGGCTGGGCGTTTCGCGTTAGTTAGGAGGATGCCCCATCTGGGGAATCTGATCACAGGCTTACATACGTACATTGAACATCGTTTTATGTCCCCCATGCACCCTCTCGATGTCTGGTCTTGGCACAACAGACTCCATTTTGAGTCCTGTACCTCCATCTTAGCTCTCAAGACTGACCCCTAACTGACCTCCCCTCTCCTCCCCTGCTCAACCCCAAATTCCTGGAACCAGCTCTTCCCAAAGCCAGAATGTTTTCTGAAGATGTGGTCACTCGACCCTTCCCTGACATATAGATAAGATTATCGACCTTCTCCCTTCTGAAGCACCTGTGTGAGCAGATCCTCCCCAGCTATGATCCTCCCCAGCTGTGCCTGCCAGCAGTGGACATAAAACGCCACCAGGATTTTTCCCTGCGCAGCTTCAATAGCTCAATACCCTGAGTTGCTGAACCCGCTGGCCAGCTTCGCAATAAAGCCTGCTTCTAAAACTTCATTAATTGGGTCTTTGATTCTCTTTTCGCGTCCAAATAAGCCTAATACTCCACGCTGGGGAAAGTACCGTTTCTGCCCCCAGTTGCCATCATGACCTGAGCCTTCGCAGCTGCAGGCTGAGCCAGGGCTGAGGGCCCATTATTGTCGAGCGCCTCTCCCGGGCTCCGAACCTGCGGCCCCGCCCCCGGCCCAAACAGCACCGCCCCTCCCGCTTCCGTGCACCTGGGTTTGCGCAGCCGCGCAATGGGCGGGTCCAGAGCCGCCTCAAAGGTGAAGTGAAGGCGGAGCCCCGACCCCGCCGGCTCCTCCCACCCTGGTCACTCGGAGATGGGGCGGAAGTGCGGTGTCCTAGCCGGAAGTGTCGCTTTTCAACGGCTCCTACTTTGCACTCACTTTAGGGCCAGAGGAGCGCCGGCCACCTGAGCACCGTGTAGCCAGCGCTCCCAGGTGAGGGGCGCCCTCGTCTCCACAGACACGCGTGTGGGCGGCGGCCAGTTTGGGGTACCCTGGTGCTCCCAGCAGCCCTGCTGGGGTGCAAGCCCCCTTTCTCTCCTCCTGCCCTTCTCCGGGCGGCGCCCCTTGTGGTGAGAGGTGAGCGCCTGTCTCGGGACGCCGATCCCATCCCCCAGCTTTTGGATTGGTTGGGGCTTGTGGTGGGAATCCCCGCTGGAGAAAGGGGTAATCCCAGACTGGGGGGTCTTGTCTTCGGGGTTCCCAGGTTCGTTGCCTTGTGGGTTTCTGCTAAGCCCCCTCCATTGTTTCCTTTCCATACAGCGGTGCCTTCTCCCGGAGACTCTTGTCCCTCGTCAGCTCAAAGGGAAGAGAGCGCGTCTCAGGAAGCGAGTGGCTGCAGCTGGTGCACAAAACGTTAGTGCTTTCGCCCGGGGTTTGCTAAGTCTTGTCACCTGTGCGGTACCTTCTCCTGGGAGCGCGGGGAGAGAACCCAAGGTCCAGGTCTAGAACCTCCCTGGCTCTTCTTGTCAGCTGGTGTGTGGCCGCAGGAAGCACACTCAGCCTTGTGAGTGTTGAAGTAGGCTAAAGAAACAAATCCATAGAAAGCCGTGTGTTATAAGCGTTTTATATAAAGAGTAATTGTACATTAAGAAAGCACCCCAACACAGTCCAGTTCAAGCCCCGAGTCCGATGTTAGCCCATATGTCTGATAGCTATCTATAAAGTCCCCCTCAGACTAAAGAAACACGTGCAATGACGCTTAATGCAGGATGATCCCAGGCCAGTGGGTAGAACGTCTTTGGATCCAGTGGTGGTGTAAGCATCTCAGCAGTGGCAGGGGTCTTCTCGTGGCTTCTCTAGTTCCCAGGGTATAAGGTCTATCAGCATATTGCCATGTGTCTGGTCAGTAGAGGGTCTCTAAGGGAGTAAGCCGAAAGGGAGAGAGAGAGGGAAAGAATCTGCCTCCTGTCTCCAAGGAGCATATTCTAGAATTCCCATAATTGTCAGGAGAAGGCCATACCTACACACGAGCCATTGCTTATATTTTGATTGACAGGCTGGACTCCACCCCTTCAGTCTTAATCATCAAATTGACAAATGATTATATAACTACCACACTAAACAATGGCATAAAATACCTCTAGTTTGTTTACTGGCAAACTTCAATTCGCTGGATCTTAAATCAGTTATTAAAGGGGAAAACTGATTTTCTTATGTAATGTGTGACTGCAGTACAACTTGGACAACTCAAGATGGTCACCAGCTGGTGTATTGATTTAAAAATTATTGAAGATCTCAATAATTTCTTTTCAATCTACAAAATATATTCTGATAGTCCATATATTCAAGTTTTCTCTCTCCTTCATGTTCAACCTCATTTATGTCAAAATTGTTCCACTATGCAAGTCCTATTGGCTCAGTAAAATGTTCCTCTCTCAGCCTAAGACTCAGTCTTTGATCCTTCTGATCACACTGTGCCCCCAATTTCAATGCCTTTTGTGTCTGACCAAACTGCTGCTGGGCCTTCTTTTCCCCTCCCCCATACAGCTCCCTTCAGGTCTCTCCAACCTCCTTGGATACTGCTGTGTTCTCCCAGTTGCCACACTGTAACCCTATATCTCCTGCTATCCGGTCTCATTCTTCTTTAGCCTTCCTCCTCACCACCTCCTCCCACCCCTGCCTTGTCTCAACCTCCTCCCACCACCTCTGAGTCCACAAGTTTTAATCCAATATCCCCTACCCTGTTACCTCATACAATTTCTACCCGAACTCCTCCCTTGCCCATACCAGGATGGTCCACTCCTGCCACCCCTCCTGTCACCAGTTCCCCTCCCACACTTACCATGTTTTAAGACATCTGACACCTCTCCCCTAATGCCAGTAACATCTCCACCTCTCAACCTTCTGTGTTCAACTCTCCAGTACAAAGACAGCTTGTTCAAACCCATAGTATCTATCCTCATATCCTGCCCCCCTCATTCCCCTCTGAAGTCACAGGACCAGAGAGAGGTCAGTAAAAGTTCACATTCCTTTCTTGATAAATTATTTATCAGTCTTAAGAAAACATCTTGGATGTTATATATTGGACCCAGACACTTAAAGAATTTAAGGTCTAGAAACTCCCTGGCTGGTGTGTGGCCTCAGGGCATGCACTAAGCCTTGTGGTTGTTGAAGTGATATTCCAGCACAACTACCATGCATTGAAATGTGATTGACATTCCACAGTTGCTGGGCTAAGCCCTTTCAGGACTGGGGCCCTCAAGAAGATGGTCCAGTTGGGTGGCTGTTTGTCAACACCCTGGCAGCTGGCAAGTGAAGAAGAGACAGGTTCAGCTCTAGAAAGATGGGTTCAATGACCTTGAACTCAGCCAAAGGGAGACCCAGTCTTTTTTTGGAAAGCTTACAGGTCTCTAGAAGGGCCAGACCACTTCCATTGGAAATCTTTACTAAGGACAGCATAGGTTTCTTCTGTTTACAAAGCTTACTGCACCCCTCTTGCCACTCAGTTAAGTATTGTCAGTCCATGGAAGCTGGCAGCAGCCCACTGGAGCTAGCTACACCCACCAGAAAGATGTGGGGGAACCCTCCTTAGCAAAAAGAGTTACAGACATCCCAAAGACTTGCACACCAAAATTGATCCTTTGTTCTCACATGGACTGGGCTCCTTCTACCCTCCTGCTGCTCTGACCTCCTTTGCTGTCACCTCTCCTCTCTACCTCTAAGGCTGGCTCTCCCTCCCGCTTAGAGTCTTTCTGCGGGTTCTGCAGCAGACATTAGAGTTGTCTAACCCCTTCCTCACCAATTCTGTAGTCCGTTTATGGGTCTGTATTAAGCCTAATGTTCTCTTCCTGTATGTTATAGCGGGTCTCAAGGACTTTACATCTTTTAATGTAGCTAATCCTCTGGCTTTAGACTAAGGGCCAACTCTAACCTTATCTTACTATCCTAAGTTCCTTTGATTTCCTGTTCCCTACAAACCGCACCTCCCTCAATAAGTCTATAAATTACAGGTCTCACTCTGTCTCTTGTCTCTGTAAAACCTAATATATGGTGGGTTGCACGGGAGGCTGGCTAAGCTAGGACTGGAGCAGCACTTTGCTTTCCCTAGCCAGTAAAGTCCCCAGCAGCCTTTCCAGACTACCTTCTAGCCGCCTTTCGGGACCCCCTTCAAGTGAGCCTGACAAAGGGATCTCCACATCTTCTGCCAAAGACCCTCTGACAGCACATTGGTGAATGTTAAATCCAAAGCTCCCTACTCCAAGGTCGTCTGCACATTTTCTCTTGGCCTTTCTGAAAATGTCCACGTAACAGAAATCTTTGCACCATCAGATGGCCTTCCCAGCCCCAGGGGCTTAGGTGGTAATTATTCAGTGGAAGGATGCTCTCCTGTTGCTACCTCGTTTAAGAGAGCTAAAAATTTCTCTCAGCCTTTTAAATGTGTTGTAAGAATTCTAGGTATATTACTAAAGGTAGGCTAGAGAAACAAATGCATAGAAACTCGTGTATAAGAGTTTTATATAAAGAGTAATTGTACATTAAGAAAGCATCCCAACCCAGCCCATAAGTCTGATGTTAGCCCATGTGTTCGATACCAATCTATAAAGTTCCCCTCAGACTTAGGAAACACATGCAATGACACCGATTGCAGGGTGATCACAGGCCAGTGGGTAGAACGTCTTTGGATCCAGTGGTGGTGTAAGCATCTCAGCAGTGGCAGGGGTCTTCACGTGGCTTCGCTAGTTCCCAGGGCATAAGGTCTATCAGCATATTGCCATGTGTCTGGTCAGTAGAGGGTCTCTAAGGGAGTGATGCAAAAGAGAGAGAGAGACTCCTGCCTCCAAGGAGCAAATTCCGGAATTCCCAGAATTTCCAGGAGAAGGCCATACCCACACAGGGGCCATTGTTTATATTTTGATCGACAGGCTGGACTCCACTCCTTCAGTCTTAATCATCAAATTGACAAATGATTATACAACTACCACACTAAGCAATGGGATAAAATACCTCTAGTTTGTTTACTGGCAAACTTCAATTCGCTGGGTCTTAAATCAGTTATTAAAGGGGAAAACTGATTTTCTTATGTAATGCGTGACTGCACTACAAATTGGACAACAACTCAAGATGGTCACCAGCTGGTAAACTTGATTTAAACATTATTCAAGATCTCAATAATTTCTTTTCAATCTACAAAATATATTCTGATATTCCATATATCCAAGGTTTCTCTCCTTTATGTTCAACCTCATTTACGTCAGAATTATTCAAGTACTATTGGTTCAGTAAAATGTTCCTCTCTCAGCCCAAGACTCAGACTTTGATCCTTCTGATCACATTGTGCCGCCAATTTCAGTGGCTGTTGTCTCTGCCCAAACTGCTACTGAGCCTTCTTTCTCCCTTTCCCCTTACAACTCCCTTCAGGTCTCTCCAACACCACCACCCCCTAGATACTGTTGCATTCTCCCAGTTGCCAGACTCTAACCCTGTATCTCCTGCTATCCGGTCTCATTCTTCAGCCTTCCTCCTCACCACCTCCTCCCACCCCAACCTTGTCTCAACCTCCTTCCACCACCTCTGAGCTCACAAGGTACAATCCATTGTCCCCTACCCTGTTACCCAAATTCCTCCCTTGTCCATATCGTGATTGTCTACTCCTCCCACCAGTTCCCCTCCCACCCTTACCTGTCCCCTACTGCCAGCACCATCTCCGCCTCTCACTCTTATATTCAGCACTCTCTGGTACAAATACAGCTTGTTCAAACCCAAAGGATCCATCCTCAAGTCCTTTTCCCCCTCTTTCCCGTGTGATGTTGCAGAAGCAGAGAGGCTAGTAAAAGTTCATGTCCCTTTCTTTGTTAATTATTTATCTGTCTTAGGAAAACATCTTGGATGTTATACATTGAACTCAGACGCTTGCATTAAAGAATTTTTATATCGGCTTTGCAAATGCTGCTGCCTGAGTTAGTAATCTCGACTGGGCCTGTTGTGTTCAGCCATGATCAACCTACTGTGTTTTTCAACATAGCCATCGACGGCGTCGTCTCTTTCTAGTTGTTTTCAGACAAAGTTGCAAAGACAGCAGAAAGCTTCTGCACTCTTCACACTAAGGAGAAAGATTTTGGCTATAAAGGTTCCAGCTTTCACAGAATCATCCCAGGGTTTATGGGCCATGGTGGTGATGTCACATGCCATAATGGCACTGGTGGCAAGTCCATCTACGGAGAGAAATTTGAAGATGAGCACTTCATCCTGAAGCACACAGGTCCTGGCATCCTGTCTATGCAAATGCTGGGCCCATTATGAACGGTTCCTAGTTTTTGATCAGCACCGCTAGGGCTGAATGGTTGGATGGCAAACACGTGGTCTTAGGTCTGGTGAAAGAAGGCATGAA
Source organism: Tenrec ecaudatus (assembly GCF_050624435.1). Classification (NCBI taxonomy): domain Eukaryota; kingdom Metazoa; phylum Chordata; class Mammalia; order Afrosoricida; family Tenrecidae; genus Tenrec; species Tenrec ecaudatus. The sequence continues at coordinate 106,599,369 of NC_134544.1, forward strand.
CATTGTAGAAGCCATGAGCGTTTTGGTTCCAGGAATGGCAAGACCAGCAAGAAGATCACCATTGCTGACTGTGGACAACTCTAATTAAATTTGATCTGGATTTTCAAGTTTTAAGTACCAGACCATCTCTTGTGTAGCTTGAGAAATCACCCTTCCATTCCCCATGTGCTTGCAATATCATTTAATCTTGTGCTCTCACTTCCAGTTTTTCAGGTTTCCTACTTTCCTTATTCCCCCTGAGTCCAGCTGGAAAGCAGAGTTAAGTTTATGATTATGAATAAAGTATAAACAATAAAAAAATAATTTAAATATCTCAGTCATATGATCTTACCTGGCATGCCGTCCATATGATTTTAACAATGACCTTGACCCCTGAAGATAGGGAGAGTTGATAGCTGCACAAAGAGAGGTGATGAAGGGCATGCCCAGAAATGGGATAAGTCCATGGACTTCAAGGCATTCCCCAGCACAGTCCTAATTGGAATTACAAGATGGTCCTGAGCACCCAATTCTTCAAAATGATATGATTTGTATCTCCTTGAGGGCTTACCAAAAGTCTCAACCAAGGCAGTCAGTTATGACAAAACTCGGGAAATCATTCAGGAATCAAATGAAAATTCTGTCAAATGTCTGTGACAATTTCCAGAAGGTTTAAGTGTACCAAAGTAGACCCTACTACACCAGAAGGGATCATTTTTCATCTCACAGTCAGCTCAAATTTCATCTCACACTCAGCTCCAGGCATTAAAAGAAACATTAAAAGGTTAGAATGTGGATCCCAGACTTCACAGCAAGATCTTCTCAGTGCAGCATTCAAAGTTTTCAACAGTAGGGAGGATCAGGAAAAGTTATATAAGCTACAAAGAGATAAGGTTAAATGTCAAATGTTGCAAGTGTCCTCCAGGGGAGAGTGGGTGTGTCTAAACTAGTTACTGGGCAGCACAACTTCAGATGCTCCCAATTAGGGCATTGAGCAAATGTATGCCCTAATCTATGACCTCCAAAAAGACCATGTCCATACTACAAACAGAAAGGTCACTGGGGAAATGACTGCCCAACTCTACAGAGAGTGGGAAAGTTTATCCCGTTAGACCTCCGGAGCAACCTGCTCAAGTTTCCTCAATGTTAGAGCTACTTGGCTTGACCTTGGAGGATTGATGGGTGTGGGGGTGTAAGGCCCCACTGAAGATCACCCATCTGAAGCCCAGGTAACTATCATTGGCTCAAGAAAGCCCATTTCGTTCCTTTTAGAACCTACATCTGAGATACGGCGTTATCATAGTTTCTTTCTCCCTGCAAAGGTTCTGCTAGTTGAGAACCTATGCCTGCCCTTGCTGAAAAAGATTTTCAGCTACACATTTTTATGTTCTTCCTCTTCAGATTGAAGACTTCATACATAAACAAACTGAAGAGAGTTGCTTCTGGACATAATTTCAGACTTGTTCTGGCCTGTGCCAGTTAGATAGTGATTTTTATGAATGTATACCTAGCCTTTCAGTGATTTTCTTCTGCTAAGGGTCAGGAGAGGTCAGTTTGGTTGCATTTTGTCAGTGATTACTCTCCTGCTACTCTAGCCACCATCAAGGGATTAGAAGGAAATTGATATTTGTTTATTATCTACATCTTAAGGAATGTTCTGCAATAAAACAAGTATGGTCATAAGTCTGTGCTTCTGGGACATCCTATTCACTTTAACACAAGAAGCTTTAAACTATTAAATATTTTAGAAAAACCTTTATGTATTTTAAATGTCATCCAAGACATCTACTCTAGCAAAGTTAAGACTTTGGTGTTTTTCTGTCCTAATGGGAACTGACTAAAAATAGGATATTTTTTGTTGTTGTTTTTAATATTACAATTGTGTTGAAGAAAATTTTATAGTATGGCCATGTTTGTTGCTGTGATTTCTGGTAATAAGAATGTGAATGCTTTTTTTTCTCCTCTCTTTTATTTTCAACCCAAATAGTAACTTTCATTATAAAACCAGAAATGAGAAACAACCTAAATGTCTAAAAAGACATAAATTGTGGTATACATCAAATCCTTTTGGGATATTCATTTATGTGTACGGTAGGACAGTGAGTATTCTGAAAGTATCCAGGTATAATTGCCACCGTATAATAGGAAGATATGAAAAAAAAACCCCACCCCCACTTATAATAAAATCCAAACCATTCATCTCTGGGAGAAGATCCTCAGTACCATACACCCCAGGTAACCCCATTCAGTAATTTGTATGAACAGAGTCATCTCACTCAGGTATTTTAGTTAACAAGTCACTTTATTGCGGGCTAGTGTGTGTGAGTGGGTATGAGTAGGAGACTGGAAATGGGTGATGGTTTCATGACCAGCTTATACTGTGTTTGCAGTTGTCAACACTAATGTGCAACTGGTTGGGTCTGAAGGATAGTTCAGGGACCATAAGAGGTCTTTGAGATTCTTTTGTGCCATCTCTGGATTCACTTTTAGTAGCACTGCCGTGACCTGTATCAGCCATGCTCCAGGCTGTGCGGGGAGGTCAGATGCTTACAGACATCCTCCCTGAGGGCAGATAGTCACCAGACTACAGGGTAGCCCCCTCCCCACTTCCCTGCTGCTGGGGACAATGAACTATTTCTCTCTGAGGCTTGTGACCAAGCATTCACATCCTACCGACAATGGTCTTTATCAGTTGAGCCAGGAAACAAGTCAAACGGGCTCTGTGACATCCAAAATTAAGTTGCCAAACTAAATCTAGGATCTGCCCATCTTGCTCCTCTTCCATTGCGTGGATACCCCTAGGTCACCCCCTCCCATTACTATATCCCCAATAGCACGGCCCCTTCCTGTGATGTGGGTCCTCACTTGTAATTAGGGGGTTTGCATGTTCCCAGAGAATATAAAAGCTTTGGTTAGCATTAAAGATACTCTCTCCCTCCATGTGGACCACCAAGTGGGGCTGAGGTGAGCATGCTACCATGAATTGTGTCTGACTCCATTTATTTCTATATTTCTCTTCTAGCTCTCATGCTCTCTATGACTTTACTATGATCTTTACTTATTGTCGCTGTGCAATTGTGCCTATTGGATTCGTAATGATGTGTTAGGGGCTCGCTTCCCCGGACACAGGCCTACAGTGGGTCTCACATATTAGTACTGTTGCTATAACATACAGATTACGTAAAGGCTGGTGTACCATATCCAGAAACATTGCCAAGAGTACACTGTATCAGCGAATGGACACTCTAAAAGTCTATCTTACATCCATGTATTATGGTGGGGAAGACACACTGAGTGTGAGAACAGATACAAACCGCACATGCAGGGAGGCAGCTGTGTGGCAGGGCGCTGTAAGGGCCTGAAAAGAAAGGATTCTGACTCCGGAGCCTTTGGAGAGGGAGTTTCGAGTCTGATTTCTTATTTTGATCCAGGGTTTTCATCTACAGTTTTCCACTTGGAATCTATTTTTATGATTCAGTGCCTACCCTTCGTATCTGTGAATTTAGAGTTGTAAGAAGAGAAAACATTCTCTTGGAGAGAAAATAAAACAAACGAGCTTGTTCCATAGGGAGTGACGGGTGATCAGCCTATGTTTTGAGAAGGTCAGTGTGTTAGTCCGAGTGGACTGGAGAAACAAATTCGTAGACACTACTATGTGTGTAGAAAGGGTTTTATATAAAAAGTACTAAATTGAGAAAACATTTCAGTCCAGATCAAATCTGTAAGTCCAATATTAGCCCATATGTCTGATACCAGTCTGTAAATTCCACTTCAGATTCACACAGCACATGCAACAACGCTGAGGGCAAGCAAATCACGGGCTAGTGGGTGGAAGGTCTTGTGGATCCAGTGGCATTGAAAGCATCTTAGTGCTGTCATGGTTCTCCATGTGGCTCCTCCAGCTCTAAGGCTCTGGTTGCCATTTGCATAGCTCCATGTGGCTTGTCAACAGGAATACCTGGCAGGGAGAGAGTGTGTCTGGCCTCCAGTGAGCTATTTATCTCCTTTGCCACCTCCAAATGAGGTCATCAAGCTGTGACCTGATTGACAGGCTAGACTTCAATCTTTTGCAAGTTGACAGGAGATTGTGTAACTGTCACAGTCAGAATATCTTTCAAGCAGACTCTGGAGTCTGTGGGGGATGATGTTAAGGACTCAACTAATGGCTGTAAAGTTGGTGGTTTGAAACTTGGTGTCATTTATTCAAGTATAGTATATTGAAAAAGGTTGCTTTTCACCCAAACTAAAATTCTGGTAACACTGATCATTTCCAACTCAAAATAACCCTATAGGACAGACTAGAACTTCTTTAAGATTTCCTAGCCTGTACTTCCTTATGAGATTATGCTACCACAAATTTCGCCCACAGAGCAGTTGGTGGGTTTGAAAGATTGTTCATTTAACAGCTGGGCAAGTCACCACTACAACCAGGGTTGGTAGTTCAACCAATCCGTCCAGGTGACATTTAAAAAATATATTCTGTCAAATAATCATAGTTTAAAATTATGTATTTCAGAAAGCCTTGCTGTTTTTCTTCCTGACTCTTACCCTAGATCAGGGGTCAGTAAATTTCTGTTTGGAAAAAGCCTGAAAACCGTAATTTATTATTCCATTGGTCATATCAGCGGCCCTCAAAATATGGCCCGTGGGCCACATACGGCCCACTGAGGACATTTATCCAGCCCACCTTGTCTTTTTTTGCAGCCTGTTGGAGCCAGCTGATGAGTCTAACAGTCCTGAAAGGGGGAGTGAGGATTAAGGGAAAAAAGAGAGACAGAAAGGATTGGGAGGACAGCAATCTGATAGACTGAAACACTGGAGTTTATTCTACACACTCCTTAGATCCATGCAGAAACAACCCGGGGTTAATGATCTCATTGTTAAGCAAGCACATTTGATACACATAGCAACTCTATCTTCTGCCAAGCCAGACATCCTTGAGAAAATTAAACCACCTGTTTTTTCCCAGACCTTTCATATACTTTCTTGTCCTTGACAGTCTGTTCAAAACGTAAAGTCACAGAAGAAATCAGCAAACACTGACACATAGATCATGAGATTGCTCAGCCCTTTGAAGGCTGAGTCTTAATGGCCTTCAACAGCAGCCTCTGCTTGTTCTGCTTAACAGCTGACTAGTCCAGGGCCCTCTGCACATGTGTGGAATGTGAGTTGCACTCTCCGACTCCCCTCCTCTCTGTCTCTACTCCTCCTCTCAGTCTCCAGTGTGATCTGATTGGATGAGTCATGAGCTTGCCTGTGCAGAGCCTGCTGCTGCTTGAGGACCAAGGTAAGAACAAGTTAGGATTTTTTTTTTAACTTAGGAGATCTTTTTGAAAATTTTATTTTGCAGTTAGTAGGGCCTTCCCCGCCCCCCTGAAGTTAGGAGGTCTTTTTTTTTAAGTTGGTTAGTTCGTTGGGGGTGGTTTCTAGGGGGGCTGCCTCACAGTCATAATGCAAATAGTCAGTGCTCAGTGCTAATGCAGATTGTCAGTGCTCAGAGGTAATGCAAATGATCAGCAGTCAGTGTTATTGGTTGGAGGCCCCAAACTGGTAATCTGCGTAGTACCCCATGGGAACTTAATCTGGCTCTGCAGACAGCAGAGGAGTAGGAAACCTAATTAATTGGGAGTGAGTGCATTTATATTCTGATTGCTAGTCGCTTGTGTATGATGGTATATGTTGTGTGCTGTGTAAGCCCCGAGCCCCGGTTCACACTGTTGCAGTATCTGAGCAGTGCAGGTTCAGCCATATGCTTGTATGGCTGTGCTCACATTAGATTCACAAGATAAAAGGCAGCCGTGCCTTCTTTTTTCCTGCAATGGAATCTGACTATGGGTCTTCTCACCCATGCGATCAGATTCCTGTGCAAGTTCACAGATCACAGTGCGGATCACACAGGGTAGTGTGAACTCGAAAGGTGGTAGAGGAACCGGCCCTGTACACCTGCCGCTTCCCGAACCGCATCAGTGTGAAACTGAGGTAGAAGCAGAGTTCCACCAATATGGGCACTGGTGAGGCTGAACTGATGTGGACTGGCAAGGCTGCATTGATGGACACTGATCAGACTGCATTGATGGACACTGATCAGACTGTATTAATAGTGCAGTCTACATGTCTCTGGGCAAAGTTATTACTGGTATATTGTTTTTGTAGTGCTGCATATATATTTGATGGGCATTGATCAGACCGTATTAATGGTCAGTGCATTCTATGTCTCTGGGCAAAGTTATTACTGGTATATTGTTTTTGTAGTGCTGCACATATATGTTGGTATTTTATTCATCGCAATTTGGAATCCCTAGAAAACAATTATATCAAGAAAGAAAATTTGACTCAGTGCCGGATATTCAAAGAACAGTGGGCTTATGATTACTTTTTCATGCAGTACAAGAAAAGAGCTGTGTGTTTGATATGCCAGAATATAGTGTCTGTGTTCACAGAATACAATTTGCGTTTTCAATATCAAACTCAACATAAAGATAAATATGTTTGCTTGGTCAGACAAGTGAGAAAAGATAAAATTTTTAAACTGAAAAATTACATTGACAACTCAGCAAAATACTTTTGTGAAGCAGAAGCAGCTAAATATTTCATCACTGCGAGCAAGTTTTCAAGTTGCCAAGCTAATCGCATGCACTGGTAGACCATTCGTGGAGGGAGAATTTGTTAAAGAATGCCTTCTTTCTGTTTCCCAAGAGATGTGTCCAGAGAAGGCCGATTTATTTAGTACAGTGAGTCTTTCAGGACCTGCAATTACACGAAGGATTGAAGAAATGGGAGACAATTTTCATCAGCATTTGCAAAACTCTGGAAAAAATGTTCCTATTTTTCCTTGGCACTCGATGAAAGTAATGATGTTCGTGATTCTACACAACTTCTGATTTTTATTCGCGAGACGAATGACTATTTTGAAGTCATGAAGAGCTTGCTGCACTGCAAAGCATCAAAGGAACAACTACAGGAGAATATATCTATGAAAAGGTTTGCCAAACTGAATGGGTTGGAGCTGGACTGGGCTAAACTAGCCAGTGTGACAACTGATGGTGCTCCTAGCATGGTGACATCTAAGAAAGGAGTAATTGCTACAATTAACCCAGAGATGGACAAACATAACTATTCTCATCCAATAGCCATACACTGCCTCATACACAGCAAGCACTGTGTAGTAAATCACTGAAGTGGGAGTCTGTTAGGAAAATTGTGGTATATTGTGTGAACTCCATTAGAGCTAATGTACTAAACCACAGACAATTTCAGGAATTTTGGTCTGAGCTAAATGTTGCCTATGAAGATGATCTGTACCACACAGAAGTCCGTTGACTGAATCGAGGGAACGTTTTGAAACATTTCTATGACTTACTTCCGCAGATTACAGCTTTTCTGCTTTCAAAAAACAAAGAAGTACCGGAGCTCAATGATGCATTGCCTTTCTGACAGATGTAACAGAGCTACTCAGCAGTTTCCATGTATAACTTCAAGGAAAGGGGAAGCTCATCTGTGATATGAAATCACCTGTGAAAGCTTTTGAAGTAAAATTAGAGCTCTTCAAACAAGTGAAGAAGGAAAATTTCTGCCATCTCCCCAAAACTCAAAACTGTTAGCGGAAAACCCATTGGTTGCATTCCCAAACAAAACATGCGGATTCACTGGAAAAGTTGCAAAAGGAGTTCCAATTTAGATTTAAAGAGCTTCGTCTTCATGAACAGGACATACTGCTTTGCTGTAACCCGTTTTCTGTTGACATTGAAAAAGTGGATACTATTTACCAAATGGAACTGGCTGAACTGCAGAATTGTGACTCTCTTAAAGATGCATTCAAGTCAAGCAACCTTCCTAATTTCTGTGCAGCTCCCCCTCTGAGACCTATCCTCATGCCAGGAACCATGCACTCACAATGGCAACCATCTCTGGCAGCACTTATGTCTGTGAACAGACTTTTTCCAGAATGAAACATCTGAAATCTCCAATCAGATCTAGACTAACTGATGCACACTTGCCTCACTTGTTAGGACTAGCAGTGACAAATATGGAACCGGACATGACCATCTCATTAGAAAAAAGCAGGCCCATAGTTCCCATTGAAATACTGGTAAGTTTGTTGATTTAACTTTACTTGTTCTTCATTTTAGATACTGTATTTGTTCTCATTTTGTTTTTTCACTTCAATATAAGATATGTGCACTGTGCAAAGGAATTTGTTCATAGTTTTTTTTTTAAACTATACTCTGGCCCAACAGTCTGAGGGACAGTGAACTGGCCCCCTGTTTTGAAAGTTTGAGGACCCCTGGTTTAGGAGAACACTTCTAGCTTTTATACGGTAATTTCAAATTGGAGGGTGCTGCCTCAGTGGTCAATCAGCTCTCTAATTATTGACTTGATTTGTCTTTGTTTCTCATATCTCGTTCCATTCAGTTTTATCTGGGATGCTGCTCTGGGTCAAAATTATCTTTGGTACAGTCTAGTGCAAGATGTTTACGGGGGCCTGGCTTCATGATTAAGGTGTTACAGAGTCTTCTTTCACAGGGTCCTTTGGTTATCCCCTTAGCAGGCAGCGCAGAGGTCGCTTGCTGTCCTTGTCAATGAGGACATAAAACCACTCATAAGGGTCTGTAATTTTCTAAGAACAATTTAACTGTTCTCCCTCATAGTTGGGCTTTAGATGCCCAATGCCCTAACCATGGTGCTGCCTCGGTTTCTATGAGCTAATAGTCATCATGAAAAGAAAAGCCACCCGGGGTTGCTTCTGCTTCCTAAGAGGGGATTCTGACTCCATGTGACCCATTGTGTGCAGAATGCAGCTGGTTGTCTTGTTTTGCTTTGAGAATTAGTTCAGTGAGCCTGACTTCCAAGGCACTTTTGCGTGGGTTGGAACCCCCACTACTTGTTTTACCTGAGGACTCCATCCCAACCAATGTAACACCATGAAAAGTACACAAGCAAACTTATATAGCTAATGTAAACTGATCTTCTAACTGAGTGCTAAGATCATCCAATAAAGAATTTCTTCAGTATGTGTTTGCGGAAGAATTAGCCATTTGGAGAAGAATTAATTGCGACCTATGCTTCAGGGGTCCTCAAACTACGGGCCACATGCGGCCCACTGAGGACATTTATCTTGCCCAACTGGTGTTTTTGCCCCGTTTTTTTTTACTTCAAAATAAGATATGTGCAGTGTGCTTAGGAATTTGTTCATAGTCTTTTTAAAAACTATAATCTGGCCCTCCAACAAGTCTGAGGAACAGTGAACTGGCCCCTGTTTAAAAAGTTTGAGGACTCCTGATTCAGACTATAATTCAAAATGAGACAGGTTCTAAACATGAACAATAATTTCATAGCATTTTTAAAAACGATATATAAGGCGTGGGTTTCTGAGGCATGATCATATATGAAAACAAATGCATGTTTTGTGCCATTGAGTCCTTTCAGCCTCATGGAGTCTGTGCAAGTGAAGCAAACGCAGCTCAGTCCTCACTAGTGTGGTTACATAGGAAGGAGTCCGTGATTGCAGCAACTGTCTCAGTCCATTGATTGAATATTTTTCTTTTTCCTTGTCCTATTTTACAAAAAAAAAATAATGTCCTTCTCCAGGGACTGTTCCACCAAGATAATGTGTTTAAAGTCATGGAAAGAAGTATCAACATTCTTGCTTCTAAGCATCATTCTATTTGCATTTTAAGATACTTTTATTGTTCTGATAATACATGTTACTTTCAATATTCATCACTATAAAGTTTCTAAGTAGAATGCATAGACTCTCATTTTGATTTTCTTCTCACGGTCCCACTTTGATATTCATATGAGGATGTTGAAAGTATCATGGTATGGATCAGGCACACCTGAATCTTAGTCTCTTCTGAGCCTCAAAGTGTATGTAAGAGCTCTGCACCATTACTGCCTTGGGTTCCTTCGTGTGGACACCTGCTCGTGTATTCAGTTCACCCGCAGAACTCACTACACGCTGTATTTATTGCAGGACTGTCCTGAAAAGTCATTCCAGAGAAGACTTTCATTCTCTATGCATATGTCCAGAAGCCAGTTTTAACCTGCAATGATATTTTTGAGTTCTGAGCGTATGACTTTGTACTATACAGGAAAGGAAAGGGAACACATAAAAATATATACCTTGGCAGGATTGTTGAGCTGGTTTTAGGAGCAATGAGAATACATTGTGGTGAAAAGGTGCAGAGGGAGCCCGAGGGGGGATTTCTAAAAAATTAGTCTATTTTCTTTGCTTTGCACTGGCCAACAAAATATTCATGATCTCCTTTGACATTTCCAACATACCCGAAACATGCATCGTATCTAAAAATTCCACAGATGTAGTGAAATATTAATTTTGCTGTGAATGTTATATTTTCATCCTTTCCCATGAATATATCATGATTCTTTTATCATTTCAATAAATAACACGAGATATAAATTGTGAGACTTCATTATTTCTTGTAATTACTAGACAATATATTTGCTAAATATTTCCTTGAATTTCTATTTTCTTAACATTTTACAATAATGTGTATGAAATTCATTACTCAATATTAATGAATGGTCAAGTGTCAGTACTTAGATAAATTACTACAAGTGTGAATAAGAAAAAATGTATCCTTTAAAAAAATACATTTGCTAATAACTGATTAACTGGTTACACATTACCACAGGTCAATAACAGAGTAAATATCACTGTCATAAAATCTCATAACTCGAAATACAAAGTGTCATCCTTATTCCTCCAGTTTTATATGCTAAACCTATGCTTCGGCAAAAACTTTGTTTTTATTGCTGGTGAAGCCAGCAGGGAGGGTGAGGGCTCAAGGTGAAGTGAATAAATAGGATGCAAAAGAACCTACATGACTGTTCCAGGGTAGTGGATACTGTTTATCATCATCTTTCAAGGAAGATCAGAGCAGATCTTTTATCAGCATCTTGGCAAGGAAGGTCAGAGTAGGTCTTCTGTCAGCTCTTGCAAGGAAAATCAGAGACCTACAGTGAATAGGATATTTGAAGACCAAATTAACAAGTTGAATGTTTACATCAATTGTTTTATAGCAGTGATTAGTATAATAATAATTATTATTATTAGAGGGAGTCCGAGGTGGGCTCAACAATCCTGCCGAGGTATATATTTTTATGTGTTCCCTTTCCTTTCCTGTATAGTACAAAGTCATATGCTCAGAACTCAAAAATATCACTGCAGGTTAAAACTGGCTTCTGGACCTATGCATAGAGAATGAAAGTCTTCTCTGGAATAATAATTCATTGAGCTGGATTGATGTGATAACTCGAGCAATCAGCGCTCTAACATGACACTTTTTAGGATGATCGTGCATTGGCCTATATTTCCACAATTTTGACATAAGCTAACTATGAGTCAGTTCTGAGGGTAAGTATAAGTGAGGACCAATTCCTGATCCCTTAACAAGAACAGCCTAAAACATCCCATCAATGACTGACATTTTCTAATCTATAAATAGAATTTATGAATTATGCATCTAAATTTTAGATTCTAAAAAGAAATATTCTCACCACAGGAATATAAATCTTCAAACTCAATTCTTATTGGGCAAGACTCACCCAGATTCTAATATCAAAATCCTATCTCAGTCTCTTATTTAGACCTATGTTATCTCCACCTGACTTCTAATTGATCCACTCTTATGGCACACCTAGCAATCATCTCAGAAACACCAGCAACAGCAAACTAAATGCAATACCTTTTTCCTAAAACCTTAGAGAATTTTAGTAGAAAATGAAACAAAAAAATATAAATGCAAATCCCAAAATCTTAAAAAGATATTATTTGACAAAAATCTTTAAAACCTCCAAAATAAAAACCTGATGATATGTCATTTTTCTTCTTGCTTAAATGTGAAATTCATAGTTAACTTCTTTAAACTTGGAACTCCTAATAACACAACAGATAAAATGTTTAGCAGCTCTCTTAGAAGGTTGTTGGTTTCTCCTCAGAGACACTTTAAGAGACAGGCCTGTGGCTTTCTTTTGAAAAAGCAACCTTTGAAAACCCTATGAGGCACCATTCTCTGACAAACGGCCATGGTGAACTACAAACAACCGAATTTTAAATGTTATCTAAAATCGCTGGAAACTTATAATATGAAGACAATTGTCTCTCACAAGCAAGAGATGTCCTCTGAGATTGTCCCTAGAACAACCAGGGGCAGTGAGATGAAGGGTCAGGCCTCCACCATGACTTTCACTGTCTCCCTCTATCTCTGGGGAAAAGCTGCCGTGAACAAGGGTGGGATGTTGCAACATCACTGTGGATGGGAAGCTCCAAGATCCCGAGTGCCCTGTGCTCATTCTGATGAATCCGCTACGAAAGGAATCCTGATTCATGAAGGGTAAGCTGCATCTGCTCAGACCTCAGGGAGAGCCACATGGGTGACCCCAGCACTCCACAATCTTGGCTTCAGCACCCTAGTCACTGAAAGACATTGAGTCAGTGCTGACTCATAGAGACCCTAAAGCACAGGGCAGAACTTCCCTTGTGAGTTTCTGAGACTACCCTTTGCCAGAGTACTAAGCACAGTTTTTCTCCCTTCCCGTCACCCTGTCAGAAATATTTAGGAAAAATTCTAGTTACACTACTGACCTTTTCAATTCACAGTTGTATTGGCTGGCAACTCTCAGATATCACTCTGGACCCTTCTCTTGATTCAAGTCGGTTGAGGGCCAGATGAATGCAAGATGGGCAGGTTAGATGGTAGGCTGATTCCTCACAGGCTGTGCAGATGGAGGAATCCAAGTTATATAGGAAGTAGGGCAAGATGCTGTCTCATGTCTGGTGATCCACATTTCTGGTGAGTTCCTGGACCTGCCCAAAAGCTGCACCGCTTAGAGGCAGTACCCAATTACATCGATAATGGGGAAAACCACACCCAACAGGATAAGACTGCCCACTTCTGGGCTGCTGACAGCAAATCTCTTCACAGAAGTGATGGCATTATAACAAACAGTGTCACCTAGGCTGACATTGTGAGTTCAATAACATAGAAAAATGTGAAAGGGAAGGTGGAAAGAGCAATACCCTTCCAGAAGTAGCTTTATCAAACTGAATCTCATATACACCATATGTCTTTGATATTTTGAATATTTCACTGCCATTATGTCGATTGCTACTCAGAGCCGCTTTCTAGAAAATAGGAGAGGTCCCCCTTTGGGTTTCACAAACACTGACTCACTGCCATTCAGTCGGTTCTCACTAAAGGAGAAAGTAAAATGGGTGCTGTGCGTTTCTGAGTCTGTAACTCTTTGCAAGTGTAGAAAGCACTGTCTTTTGCTCTCAGAACAACTGGCTCTTTGAAACTGCAGACCTTGGGGATCACAGCCCAACTCTTAACTGCACCACCACCAGGGCTACCACAGCATTTATGATACTGTAACTCATTCCAGGAGCAGATGGCCTCGTATCTGGCCCCAAGGGTTGGTTGGCAAGTTCAAACTATCTTGTGTGTAGCAGCCAGTACCTAATCAACTAAGCCTCCCGAGCTCCAGCTTTCCATAGGACAGTAACAATTACTTCATACCACTGGATGTGTTTAGAGCTTGGGCCTCTGGAGCAGAGTCTGGCACATTTTCTTAGTTCTTAAGGGTGTTTTTCAAGGAAGCACCACTAATTGTTTTTTTCCATTAAAAATTCACTTTCTTTTAGCTTAGGTGGGTAGAATCTCATGTCCCATTAGCCATAGGATAAGGTTCTCCTGTTGGGTCTATGCAAGTCCTTGTCTGCTTGCAACATTTGTGGACTTAGCCTGCCTTAGACAGCACCGTGTATGTGTGCTTTAGCATCACCTTGGGTCTAGGACAGTGGTTCTCAACCTCCCTAATGCCATGACTCTAATTCAGTTCCTCATGTTGTGGTGACTCCAACGATAAAATTATTTTCGTTGCTACTTCATATCTGTAATTTTGCTATTGTTATTAATCTGGTGACCTCTGTGAAAGAGTTGTTCGAATCCCAATGGGGTCACAAACCACAGGTTGAGAACCTCTGCTTTAACGTGTTAAAGAGCAAAGATATGACTTTGAAGAGTAAGGTGTTCCTAAACCAAATTGTTGTATTTTTAATGGCCTCATATAGACATGAAAACGACAATGAATAAGGGAGACCTGAGAAGAAATGATGCATCTGAACTAGGAGTTGGCAAAGAATATTGAAATTACAATAAAGTGCCAGTTGAACTAACATCTGTTTTGGAACAAATACAGCTGAATGGTCCTTTGGAAGTGATGATGCCAAGACTTCCCTCATACTTTAAAGATGTTATCAGAAGGATATGTTATCAGTCCCTGGAGAAGGACATCATATTTGGGACACAGATCTCAAAAATAGAAGAGACCCTCAACAAGATGAATTGATTCAGTGGCTGTCACAATGGGCTCAAACATTATAGTAATTGTAAGGATGGTGCAGGACCAAGCTGTGTTTCTAGCTATTAGACAGGGTGACTACGAGTGTGATATGATTGCATGACATCTACCAATAACAATAACAACGTGGTAGTATGTATACTATTTTGAGGAACTGCTAGACTGTTTTCCAAAGAGGCTACACCATCTTTAAGTGCATGAGGACACTGATTTTTCAACATCATAGACAATGTTATTTGTTTTATTATAGCTTTCTTGTTTGTGTAAGGTGGCATTTCATTGTCATTTGTATTTGTATTTCCCAAATGCTGAATTGTTTAGTACTTTGTCTTCCTGAGCTGCCCTTTGAGATGTTTTGTTCAGCTCTTTGATTTCATCATTTCTGCCATTTACCTTAGTTACTTTACAATTAAGAACAAGTTTCAGAGTTTCTTCTGATATCCACTTTGATTTTTTTCTTGATTTTCTGTCTTTTTAATGACCTTTTGCTTCCTTCATATGTGATGTTCTTGATATTTTACCACAGCTCATCAGGTGTTCAATGCATTAAATGTGTTTTGAAATGTTCCCTAAGTTCAGATGAGATATTCTCCATATCTTGTTTTGGCTTTCGTAGACTTGGTTTAATATTCTTCAACTTCAACCTAAAATTTGTGTGTGTGTGTCTGTGTGTGTGTGTGTGTGTGTGTGTAGAAGGGAGAGGTTTGTATACAAGAGCAATTGAGCATTGAGAAAACATCCAAGCCCAGTGCAGATCAAGTCTATAAGTCCAATATTATCCCATATGCTCCGATACCAATCTATAAAGTCCTCTTCAGACTCATGAAACACACGCAGGGATGCCGAATGAGAAGATCAGAGGCCAGTGGCTAGAGAGTCTTTGGATCCAGTGGCATTAGAAGCATCTCATTGCTGGCAGGGGCCTCTGCATGGCTTCTCCGGCTTGAGAGGTCTGGTTGCATCAGGATAGGTCCATGTGGTTTCTCCAACTTAGGGTACTAGCATAGTTAGTTCCGTGTGTCTTGTCAGCTGCAGTGTCTCCCAGGGAGTGAGCCTTCAACCTAAATTTGCAGCAGTTTTTTTTTTTTTTTTAGCAGAGTAAATGTACACTAGAATTGAATAGTTTATGCTGAAAATATTTATCTTTGGAGTAGTGACTAGTTAATTTTTCCCAATTTTTAATTGGTTGTCTTAGTTGTTGATTCTTAATAATTCTTTAGATATTCTACTTATTAGATTATTAGATATATGACTTATGGATTGTTACTGATGTAAATTATCTTTTTCAAATCCTTTATCATGGCTTTCCAATAACAAAGGATTTTAAATTTGATAAAGTTCAATTTATGTACTTTTTCCTTGGGTTGCTTATGCTTAAGATGGCAAAATTGCTTAAATGTAAGAGATCTTAAAAAACCATTCCCTAATCCAAGGTCACAAAGATTTGTGTATATGTTTTCTGCTAAGATTTCAATATATGTGGCTTTTACATTTAGGTCTTAAGGTTTATTTTGATGTAATGTTTCCATGTGGTGCAAGGTAGAAGTCAAAAGCTTCTTTTTCATGAGGATATCTTTGTTTCAATACCATTTGCTGATATCACAATGCTTTTCTATTAAATTCTGTGGACATTCTGTTGAATCAATTGACTATAAGTGTATGGATTGATTTTTCGACTAAATTATATCCCATCAATATATATGCCTACCTTTATGTCAGTACTACATTATCTTAATACAGCTTTTTAGTAAGTTTTCCTATTATTAAGATTTTCCAGGGACTGAGCACAATGCTTAGTAACAATAATTATTTTGAATTTCTTTTGGCACCAGCCTATGCTCTGAGGGAGGTGAGGGTGGGGTGTGGAGCAGGAATCATCTGGAAACATGCTTCTGGCAAGCCTCTGGGACCCCACCGAAGAATGCTCTGGTGGGTGCGGGAGCCACATAAGGAGTTTGCTTCCGAGGGCATTCCAGAAACCCACATGGAAACATGCTTTTGGGGTTGGGGTTGTATGGTGGGGTGGTATTTCCAGTGGGTTCCTGGGCCCCCAGAGCACCATTATGGTTTGGTCCGGACCTCAAATAGCATCATTCTGGTGGGGCCCCGGGCCCCCAGAGTACATTCCAGCGATGCTTCCAGTGCTTCATAAATTTGTTGAACCATTTTGATTATATTCAGTCAATTCCTGGCACCTTGTTTTTGGCTAATGTCAGTGCAGCTTGGAATTCTACTTCAGTACTTTTGGTACTTGTTTATATGCTACCTCTTGAAATGGTAGATTGTTAACTAATTCTTCTTGGTGGAGTAATTTGTATTCTTTCATCTTTGTTTGATGCTTCTTATATTGTTCAATGTTTTTCTTTTTATTATTTATTTTAAAATTTGTTTTATTAGGGGCTCATACACCTCTTATCACAATCCATACATACATCAATTTTGTGAAACATACTTGTACATTCATTGACCTCATCATTCTCAAAATTTTACTCTCCATTTAAGCCCCTGGCATCCGGTCCTCATTTTTCCCCCTCCCTCCCTATTCAATGTTTTTTCCATAGAATCTTCATTATAACAACCAAGGCTTGAATTTTTTTCTTTGGTTATTTCAGTTTAAAATATAGTAAAAAATTCTTCCATTTTGATTTTCTAACTCTAGAAAACCACATTTTATTATAATACTTTACTTTTCAAGCTGCTCTTTGTAAGCTTCTATTCAGCTGTTTGACTTCATTTCTTATGAAGTAAGTGCCTTAGCTACTCCATAATTTAAAACAAGTTACAGAGTCTCTTCTTACACCCACTTTGCTCTTTTCTTTCTTTCCTCACTTTTTAATAACCTTTACTTTCTTCATGAGTGATGTTCTTTATGTCACCCACAGCACATCAGCTCTCCTGTCATTAGTGTTCAAGGAGTCAAATCTGTATCTGAGATGATCTTGAAACTAAGGTGAGAAAGACCCAAGATTGTACTTTACTCCCATGGCATTGCTTTATTTTTTCTTCAGCTTGAATCTGAATTTACATATGAGAAATTGATTGTTCATTCCACAGTTGGCCCCCAGACTGGTTTTAGCTGTTGATATTGAGCTTCTCCATCTTCTCTTCCCAGAGATATACTCAATTTGAGTCCTATGTACGCCATCTGTATAGTAGCCTTTTGTGTTTGGGCAAAAAAGGTATTTGCTATGAACAAGTTGTTAGCCTTATAAAATTCTGTCATGTGATCTCCATCATTATTTCTATCACCAAGACCATATTTTCCAATTAATTGTTCCTTCCTCTTTGTTTCCAACTTTTGCATTTCAGTTGTCAATAATTATCCATTCATTTTGATCTTGTGTTTGATTAATTTCTACCTGAAGGTACTGATAAAATTCCTGTATCTTCATCCTTAGTTTTAGTGGTTGGTGCATGTGGTAGTTATATAATCTGGTGTCAGTTTGAGGATTAAGGGTTGAGGGGTGGAGTCTAGCCCGTCAGTCAGGATATAGCCAATGAAGCCTCTGTGTGAGAGTGGCCTTCTCCTGAGGATTCTGGGAATTCTGGTACTCCTTCTTGGAGGTAGAAGGCACTCTCTCTGTCTGCTAACTCCCGGTGAAACATCCCTGAGAAGCCACATGGACCTACCCTAATGCAGCCAGAACCCTGGACTTAGAGAAACCATGTAGAGACCCCTGCCAACGCTAAGATGCTTATAATGCCACTGGATCCACAAGATCTTCCACTCTCTAGCCTGTGATCTTCCTGCATTCGACATCATTGCATGTGTTTCATGAGTCTGAAGAGGTCTTTATAGATTGGTATTGGACATATGGGCTAATATCAGACTTACACACTTAGTCTGGGATGTTTTCTCAATATTCAACTGCTCTTGTATATAAAGATCTTTTTTCTTTTAAAATCATTTTATTAGGAGCTTATACAGCTCTTATTACAATCCATACATACATCCATTGTGTCAAGCACTTTTGTACATTTGTTGCCATCATCATTCTCAAAACATTTTCTTTCTACTTGAACTCTTGATATCAGCTCCTCATTTTCCCCGTTCCTCCCCCACCCTCCATGAACCTAGATAATTTACAAATTATTATATTTTCATGACTTACACTGTCCAATGTTTTCCTTCACCCACTTTTCTGTTGTCTGTCTCCCTGAGAGGGGGTTATTGTGATCGGTTCCCCCTTTCTCACCTACCTTCCCCTTATCTTCCAGGTATGGCTACTCTCAATATTGGTCCCAAACATTTTATCTGTCCTGGATTCCCTGTGTCTCCAGCTCTTATGTGTACCCATGTACATACTCTGGTCCAGCCGGATTTGTAAGGTAGAATTGGAATCACAGTAGCGGGGAGTAGGAAGCATTAAAGAACTCGAGGAAAGTTGTATGTTTTGTCTGTGCTATACTGCAACCTGACTGGCTCATTTCCTCCCTGCGACCTTTCTGTAAGGGATGTCCAGTTGCCTACAGATGGGTCTTGGTCTCCACTATGCACACCCATTCATTCACAATGATATGATTTTTTGTTCTTTGATGCCTAATACCTGATCCTATCCTATCGGCACCTCATGATCACACAGGCTGGTGTGCTTCTTCCATGTGGGCTGTGTTGCTTCTCAGCTAGACAGCTACTTGTTTCTTCACGTCTTTAAGATCCTAGATGCTATATCTTTTGATAGCCATGCACCATCATCTTTCTTCACCACATTTGCTTATGCACCCAGTTTGTCTTCAGCAATTGTGTCAGGAAGGTGAGCATCATGGAATGCCAGTTTAATAGAACAAAGTGTTCTTGCTTTGTGGGAGTAGTTGAGTAGAGGTCCAATATTCCATCTGCTACCTTAATATTAAATCTATAAATATATGCACATAGATATATATCCCCATCATCATATATAAAAATATTTACATATGTGCATGCCTATATATAGACTTCTATAAGTGCTCTTTGCCTCCTAGTTCTTTCCTCTATTTCCTTTTCCATTCCTCTTGTCCCACTATCGTTCTCAGCTTTCATTTGGGTTTCAGTAATTCCTCTTAGTTACATTGCCCTTGATTAAGGGCCTCCTGAACCAGGTCTCTTATACTCTCCTCACCATTGATTTTGGATCATTTGTTGTTTCCTTGCCCCTAGGTTTGTTAACACCTACTTTCTTTCCCCCCATCTGCCCTTCTCCCATGCCCCCCTCAGAGCCATTGGTCCCATTGTTTTCTCCTCCAGATTGTTTATCCTGCCTATCTTATCTAGATAGACCTGTAGAGAGAATAGTATACACAAAAAACAAGACAGAGCCAAACAAATCAACAAAAGAAAACAAAACAAAAGCCATCGACAATAACAAGAAAAGCATGTAAATCGTTCAAGGTTGGTTTGTTGACCTTTCGGAATATTTTCCAGGGGAGTGAGATGGTATCAGGCCCTGGGCCCAAAGTCTAATTTTGGTATTCCCTGGGGACTTCTTTGCTCTGTTCCCCTTGCTGTTCTGTTGCATACTAGTAGTGTTTCACCTTAGTGTGGTGCTGTTAAGTCGGGCTCAATTCCTGCACTGTTCTCCAGTGTTCTCCCTGTAGCCCCATGGGTCAGCAAGGGACGTCATGTCTCATAGTGGGGCCTGCCCTATGGTCCTCTCTGTGCATTGGATGCTTTGAGCAGGAATATCGTCCTCAGGGCTTGGTGGACAGGATTTCTCTATTTTCATAGCTTCTGGTCTACAATTGATATCTGTGAAGTAAAAAGGTATAACAGGCAAAACTATTGTCCCATGCAGAGGAAGCAGCCTGTCTTACATGGTGGAGAAATGACTCCACCTGGAATTTCAATTACTAATATTTAATAAACCTCAGGAAATCTGAAGAGAATTTTTCAAATTCATTGAGGGCACCTGGAGGTTCTGAGTGGTGAAAACAGTTAAGCACTGGAATACTGGTTGAAAGTTAGAAAACAGTTCTGTTGACCTGCTTCTGAAATACCAGACTCAGTGTTGGGATCTCAGTGGCTTACTACAACGTAGAACACTTAGGGTTTCAGGTTGAAGTCAGTCGTGTCTGGTTTAGGATGAGTAACATGTCAGAGCAGAATGATGTTCACATCTGATCCTCTTTCTTCTCACACACAAGTGTCCCTGCTGGAGCCAAATATGACCTGGTATCCCTTATTTTCCTAGTCTGTTTTCTTCTTTCTAGTATCTCATTTACAGTTGCTAACATGTTCTGAATGTAAACACATTCATATTATTGAGATGTCTATACATGCACAGAAAAATGTGTGCTATTCTGAGTTGTTCCAGTTCAAACAGCAAGATAATATTGTTTGTTTCCGTTTGCACTATTGTTGTTACTGTTAGGTGCCATCGAGTGTCCTATGTGCATCAGAACAAAGCACTGCCTGGTCCTGGTCCATCTTCACAATCTAGGCTTGAGTTTGTTGTGGCAGCTACTGTGTCCATCTCCAGGGACTGGTCCCTCTTGATAGTATGTCCAAAGTATAGTAGATGATGTCCTGCAAAGCTCACTTCTACAGAGAATACTGGTTCCAACACAGGTATAATTATTTTTTCTAGGAATATACTATGTATTACATATTTCATCAGCAACATCATAATTAAAAGGTACCAAATATTTTAAGTTATATTAATTTATGGTCAAGCTTTTTCATGTGTATACCATTTAAAATACTATGACTTGTGTCACGTGCACTTAATTCCTCAACGTCACACCTTTGTCATTCACAGTGTAAAAATATATTTTACAGTAGATTCACCAAATGCAATGTGCTAATTAAATTCATTGTGGGTTATTGTAAAATTAAATCTTGAAGAACTTCACAGTTTACTCTTTTAGTGGCTACATGTGTATATAATATATATAAGTCACTTGAAATTCTCTTGTGAGAGGTGATTCTTTACCCCATTTTTATTATTCATTCAATCATTTACTGATGTAATAAGGCTTCAGGGATATTGATTTTACCCTTTGTATTATAATCCAAAGCTATGTTGTGTTTTGTTATTGTTTGAAGCTTTCCAGCATTTTGTTGTAATGAGAACATTTTAATTTCATTTATTATACATTTGCAATTTTATATTTTTAATTATACTGTGGATGTGTGATGATTTCATATTTTGAGCTTTGTAGTCATGGGAAAGGAATTTGTAAAGTGGAGAGCACGGTGCTGTATGCACTATGTTGCCTTTAGGTTTGCAGCCTCTGTTCACCTTAGAGTTATGTATGCTAGCATGTTGTCCCTGCCAACTTCAGGGAGTTGTGTCAGACATTTTTAATAACATCACTTTTTATAATTTGATATCTCTCTTGAGATCCCTAAGCTTTTATTTTTACTTTTCCATAGCTAAGGTTGACTCTTTATGCTGTGAAGTTTTAAGTGCTTTTATAAATCAAAATACCATATTTACGCCATGACAATACCAAGTAGAAGGATTTTGGTACTGTAAAAAAGTGCCTATGCCTCCCCTATTGAACACCGTATTTCCAAATTCCTGGCAGTCACTGATTGGTTTGTCATATCTCTATAGTTCTCTTTTCAAAAGTTTTAAATCAAAATCATATAATGAATAACTTTTTTAAAAATGACTAATTCAAATTAAGATTCATCTATTTCCATGGTTTGATAGCTCTTAAAAATAACAATAATATTTATTGCATGGATATAACACTGATTGCTTTTTTATTCATATGTTGAAGGCCATGCTGACTATTTCAAACTTAGTTAATTGTGTACAAATCTATAAATCATTAGCCCACAGCTTTTGGTGACATGTTTTCAACTCAACAAGGCAAACACCTTGGAAACATGTTTCAGGATAAAATGGTAAGGCACTGGTAGGCTTTCTAAGAAACTATCCAAAACTTTCTCAAAGTAACTGAACCATTTTACATCAAAACAATCCAATCACGAGAAATTCTTGTCCATTGCTTACTTGGGAGCAAATGACTTTGTGTGGTCTTGGGATGGGAAACATTTAGTTTATTTGGCCAGTAGTATCATCCCCTTGTTTCAATATGAACTTTCAAAATTAAAATTATTTAAATAACTTTTCCATGTAATTATGTATAGTTAAATGACTCTATTGACATATTTGATCAGATATTCTGAACATTTTATCTTTACTAAAAATTCTTATTTACTTAAGAATGATTTGCCTTAAAAAGAAGAGAATGGTTTGCCTTTTTAAATCTAAAATTAATTCATCACAGCTTATTTGCAAAACTTTACCAAGTATGTTACATGTTTTATATTTTCTTGTTAGGGAATTTTTTTCTACAGAGTTTTAACTTTGATCATATGCTATTAATCAGTATTTTATTTTATGTAGATACTCGTGTGGTGTTTATCTAAAAACTCATTACTAAATGTAACCTCTTTCATATATTCTCATTTTATAGTGTTATTTACATTTTGATCAATAATGGTTTATTAGTATTGTTACTATTCATTCTTCTTATGTATGATGTGGGGTTATATGTGAAAGGGTCATATTGTTTTTGGACTGCAAGGTGTCTAGGAGAGCCTGTCATTGTAGCCAAAAACTGAGACCAGGTTGATTTGAGACATTCTAAGTTTATTCCTGCAAAGGCTTACCGAGTGAAACAAGCAGTGGACTGCTTCAAGAATCCAGTGAGAATCCAACAGATGATATGTCCCAAACTTCCTGTCTGGTTGGAGTGGGGGGTAGTTAAGTTTTACAGTGATCAGAGAACCTTCAAGCAATGGGGAAAAACGTTGATGTCAATGATACCTTTTCACCAAGCACATCGCATTATTTTATTTCAAATTTTAAATCAGCCGATGAATTCTTAGGTGTCCCTGGGCTGTGCAGATAGTTAACAGACTTGGCTTTGATCTGAAAATTTGGCAGTTCGAGTCTACTTACAGGTGCCTACCCAGAAAAGTCTGTCAATATTTTTTCTGAAAAATCAGTAACATCAACTGAGACAGGAACCAGTTGGTTTTTCTGAATCCTTCAGCTCAAGCCTCACAGGGTAAGGGTGGTGCCTAAACTATCAGGTTGGATCATAAGCCATTTTGTATAAGAGTGAGAGACTGAGCAGAGTCAAATCCTCTTTGGTCCTTTCCCATCTGTCAGGGCTGAATCATGCATCCGGTTCTTTGATCTTCTGTGGCATCATCTGCCAATCCCAGGAGTCCTGAGTGGACTGTTGGTGGATTCATTTGGCTGACTTCAGACCTTTGCATGGCCAGTCTGTGCCACTGTTCTCAGCCCATCTCTGTCTTTGCTTTGTTGTCTTGCTTCCTGTTCATAAGCTTCCATGGGTCAGGAGAAGCCTGACTTGTACTCGACTGGATGGAGCTCTTTCTACAGCTGTGTAAAGCATTTCTTGGTAGAACTGTCTTTCTGTGTACAAAACATCCAAGGACCACTGGCTTTGCTTCTCTAGGGAACCCAACCGAACAAATTCTTCCTAGATAGGTTCCTGCTGGTGATAGAGTTTGAATGGTGGCTCGTCTCTAAATTGTGGCTGCTCACTCTGTCAACCCTGCACCACGGCCTATGACTTGAGAGACACCCCCCACTTCCCCAACAAAGGTAACTTGTAGCTTCTGAGGTGGATGATCATGTAATTTTACACAAGCAGGGCCCATCACAATTCCCTCAGGAATTTAAATAGGACATTGAAGGGATGAGTCAGCCAGACAGCTGGAAGAGGGAGAGAGGCTGCAAGGTGCAGAGATTCAGGGACAGGAGGCAGGATGGGATGTGGTGGGGTGGGATGGCAGTCATTGGTTCAATACAAACAGGGAAGAGCTGAAATGCCAAGATGTGGAAGGTCTTGCTTCACGGGGCAGTGAGCCGCCAGAGCCACATGGGTAGCTGACAGCTCTTGGACCAGTTTGGAACAGTACAGGTCTATACCAACCCTGTGCTACTTGTCTTGCCATTCAAGACTTGCCAGATTGACCCTATGGATTCTTGTCTTGCTGCTCACTTGTCTCTGCTCCAATGTTATTTTATTTTGAAAACTGATTTAAGGTCTCTGGCTAATGGCTCACCAGGGCTGAGCATCAACTTTCTAGGGACACACTGACAGCCAGAGTGCCTCAGGAGTAGCAGGTAGAGTTCAGCAACTTCTGCTTGCAGCCAACCTTCTTTTTCATCCTTGCTGCCCCCTTGTGGCAGCCGTTGGTACTCTTCCATATTTCCACTTTGCTACTCTTGAGTTTCAAAAGAGCACACGGGTGGCATAATGGTTTTTCTAACCACCAGGTAAGTAGTCTTTAAATTCCAGACGCTCCATGGGCGAAAGGTGAGGCGGCTTTACCTTGTCCATTAGGGTTGCTATGAGTGAGCAGTGAGTTTGTGTTTTAGTTTCTCCTTAGTAATACATATCACGTCTACTACTATATGTCTTGAATTTTGCTTGTGGACAGAAAGGATCTAACCTATTTGCTGTTCTCTTTGCTTTCTGGATTGCTATTGAGACCTTCTGTGATATTGAGGAAATTTTGTCCCATGAATTTCCTTTCTATTTTATCTGTACTCTTGTTTTTTTCTTCTGTTCCGGTATTCCAATGAGATGTGTATTTCTCTTCATGGTGTTCCACATTATCCCCAGGATTTCTTCAGTGCTTTTGATTTTCTGTTTTCTTCATTCTCTTGTTTGCTGAAATCTGCATGATTGTTCAGCTCATTGATTTGATTTTCTTCCATTCTATTGCTCAGTTCTTATAACACATTTTACCCTTTTATCTGTTTTTTGAACTTTTTAACCACCTGGATTTCTTTTGGTTATGAGGTTCTTAGTAGTTCTTTTTTTTTCCAGTTTGTTTTCAAGATTGATTCCCAGAACTCTTGTGTGGTCTTACACATAATTCTCTTCCTGGTATTTCAATGGCTTTACTCGTTGTGTGTTCCATTATGTTTGGGTAATCGTACAGTGTTTACCTTTGTTGACCTGTACTTTTTGTGGATATGTTGCTGTCTTTTGTTTGTGTGGCATATTGTTCCACCTGTAGTTGGTGTGTTAGTTTGAGGGTTGTGTAGAGGGCAAGGGGTTGGCTCTTTGGGTTAGAGTAGGAAGGTCAGGTAGTGGCCTGAAATTGTGTTGTGTGGAAATGAAGAAAGATTGATAGAGATGGATTGCTACGACAAATAGGAGATGTTAGCACAAGAGTTCTGTTTAAGTGATGGTATATCTAGTAATTACCAGAGAAACTTATCAACTCTCCATAAAATACAGAGGGGAGGGCATTGGGTCAATGTCATTGTATATATAAAAAAGGGTCCCTTTTTTGGTGACACTGTGATAAATGTCACATGATAATTAGTGGAAATCTATTGGGTTTCTGTGCCACACCAGACTATCCATCATCAATGAAGGGGTCCCAGATTGGATATAGGCAGAGGAAGACAGGTCCGAGGTATTGGGTGGATGTTTCTATTTAAGGGGAGGTCATCAGTAGGTAATAACCAGAACTGGTTAGTTGTCAAGTTGAAGGAGATGGAGCCTCTGAAATTTGCTGATATGGTGAGTTATGTGTACCCTGGGTGGGTTGGGGGGTTATGATATGTTTTTATTTTTTTAAAAATTTCTTCGTGTGGGTGTCATATGTTTTTAAAAGGAAAAAAAGGCGAAAATAGTCTGTTATATTCTGACTGTGACTGGCTGAGTTCACTAGAAGGTTCTTTCTGGCAAGACATCTTTTCCCCTGGGATGCAATTATTAGAGAACAGTTTTGAGTGCAGAATTTTTCATTGAAAATATGAATTTAGGCAGGCAGGAGGCGGGGAGGGTGGGGGAGGGGACGAGGTTAGAAAAAAAAAGAAAATATGAATTTATACCTACCATATATACTCAAATATAAGCCGACCCAAGTATAAGCCGAGGTACCTACTTATTACCTGGGAAATCAGAAAAACTGATTGACTCGAGTATAAACCTAGTAGAAAATGCAGAAGTTATTGCTGAGTTTCACTAATCAAAACAAATGAAAATAAAATTACTAAAAATTGAGACATCAGTGGGGTAATGTATTGAAATATTTCTTTTTAATGGAAATGTAAATAAAAGGACAAGTCATTTAACATTAGTAAACCAGCACAGTAAGTGGAAAATAGGTTCAACAAAAAACAATACCTTAAGAGTACTATTCCCTGAGCTCAATCAGCAACCAAACTAAAATGTAAAGAGTTAAAATCCTTCAAAACTGGATTCCTCATCATAATCTGTATCCCAGTGCAGAGCTTCAGCTGGTGTGAGGTCATCATAGACGCTGTCCTTACTGCAATCGCCATCATCACCATCACTGCTGTCATTTTCATATAAAGCGCAGTCTTCACTGCCATCCATAGCATTATTAATACTACATTTCTGGAAGGCACAGCGCACCATGTCTTCTCGAATGTCTTCCCATGCATCTTGAACCCACTTTGTTATTAACTCTATGTTAGGCTTTGCGATAGTTTATTGTGCCAGCCTGGCCGATAAACACAAGTAAGATTAACTGAAGTGCAGAGGGATAAATGGCTCGCCTTGCTTGTTCTGTGCCTCAGTTTAAAGGGGTACACTACATGTGGGATGCCTAGCCTGTGGACTCTGTCACTGTAAGTTGAGGTCCCTTTAAGCCCACACCATTGGAATGTACATCTCTGGAGCTGGGGACTGACAGTTGATGACAGTTGGGGACCTGCCTTGCTATTTGCTGCCTGGATATATATAGCCCAGCTCTCTCTATAGAAGGGGACTGGCAACTGGCGGCTCTCAAGCCTTAAAGGACTGCTAGTGTCTCACTGCTTTATAATTTAACTTTTAATTACTTGTATTATCTATCTGTATATAATTTAACGGTTCATTTCTTGTATTATATATCTATCTATAAATATATTTATATATATAATTGTAGGGATCTGCGTGTCCCCCTACCCTGGATTTAAGACCTTTATGAATTTACTCTCAGTTTCCTGCCATACAAACTGTGCCTGGTAGTTTTACTGCCTTTGTTTCACATGCCAGATGGTGGCTGTCTTGACCCTTACTAGGATTGGTGCTCTTTCACTAGCAGCTGCTATGTTCATTGGTCAATACATGACTGGTGGCATTTCTCCCCAGGTGTCTGGTATGCTTCATTAGCATACTTAACTGTTCGATCACAGTTGCCCGCCATTTCTTCCTTATTTGGGAGATGCACGACTATTGGCTACCTCAGCTGTACCCTATTTCCATGTGACGTAATGGTGCCCGCCCTTCGC
Source organism: Tenrec ecaudatus (assembly GCF_050624435.1). Classification (NCBI taxonomy): domain Eukaryota; kingdom Metazoa; phylum Chordata; class Mammalia; order Afrosoricida; family Tenrecidae; genus Tenrec; species Tenrec ecaudatus. Next base: position 106,626,962 of record NC_134544.1, read on the forward strand.
TGCTATTTAAGCCTCTGCTCTCAGCTCAATAAACGAGGCTTGATCAGATTCCTGTCTTGCCTCCATTTCTCGCGTCTCTTGCACATCTTCATTCACAGTCCCTCTTTCAGGTGTCCACGTTGTTGATGACCCGTGGGATGGGACATATAATTACTAGCAATCTGGTTTGTCTCTAGAGAACCCTGTCCAACACAGGCTTCATGAGATATCCTCCTTTTGTTAGTAGGACTTGACCAGATGACATCCCTTAATGCAAATAGTCTTTAAAAGGCCTATTCAAAGATATATCCAGAGGCTGCGGTACAGATGTAACCCCACCTGGAATAACAGCTAAAGTAACTTTACTAGATTTTGCCATTTTTTTTAATGTCATCCAATAAGTGGGCTCTGAATATATCCCAAATAAGTAACGATAGCTTTTTATTTAAGGCTGCTCTTGGTTGTTGATTCCAAATTTCTTTCAGCCATTTTTTTGTTCTGTCTTTATCCATCCAGCCTTTAACATGTATATATACAGTAATTCTTGGTGGGAAATTGATCTTTTTAGGAAAGGTCTTTCTTTTAAAAATAATGACAGGATGCAGCTTAGTTCCATTAGCCAAACATGATAGAACAACTGTAAAGTCTTTTGTTTTTTAATTTCCTGTGGTTTTGAGAAAAATGTTTTTTTTCTCCTATACTTGCCACAGTTCTGTTGCTTGGAAGATCAAAAGTCATGGCAGTTTCATCCATATTCCCAATATCTGCCAGGTCATAATTATAAATCCTGCTTTGTTTTATAATAAATGACTGGAATGACATACGGTCATTTTTTCTTCAAGGTCATGACAGTTTCTGGGAAATCTTTGTTCTTTGTCTCAAACAGAGTAGGCCAAAACCTATTCATGAAGCGGGTACACCATCCTACTGACACAGCAAATTTTTCAATGCCTGGTGCTTTATATTTGTCATCCTTAGCCATTTGTAGAACACGTATGCGGATTCCCATGGGTGTTATGCAGTAACAACATTTTGATGACACTCCATAACCCATTTATGCAATTCAATTTCTATAGCCCCATAAAAAGACGTTAAACCATGGCGAGCTTTTTTTGCTTTTGGAATCTGTTCCAAGTCAGCCTTCATTTTCCGCCACTCCCTCACTTGCTTTCGTCAACACAGCATTTCCTACTTGCAATACTGTTATTGCTCTTGACAGAACCTTCATTTTGAAACCAGCCTCATATGACCAGCATTTTTGTTTGGTTCAAGATTATCCATTTCTAATAGGATAAAAAAACAAGACTTTGAGAAAAAACTTTAATGGTAATGCCACCCCTACCCCCACCCCGGACGTGTTAGCCGGGAGGAGGAGGGAGTCCGTGTGGGCGGGGGATGCAGGATGTGAATTAATACAGAGACCAGAGGGAGAGACGGAGCACAGCCACAGACACATCCTTATCAATTCAGCTGCTGGAATAAGTGAATCACTATGGGTGCTTCTGTGAATTGGAGCCATCCACTTCATAGGACGGCTCTGATTGGTTAGATGTGAGTAAACAAACATTCAAAGCCTTGCAGTGTCAGCGGGCTTTGAATGAACAGCGGAGAAACAGCAATCACCCGCGAGATAATGGGCACTCATCGCGTTACCTCAGGGGGGTGGGGCAGCGAGATGTTACACCTAACAGGTACCACTGACCCATGTATAAGCTGAACCCCAGTTTTTTAGCACATTTTTTGTGCTGAAAAACTCGGCTTATACACAAGAATATACAGTATGTCTTTTATCTCAGACACATGAACTTCTTAACCTGATAATTTTTGAGCTATTAAAAATGAACAGATGTCAAAAAATTACATTTATATCCCCCAAAATACCCACTGTTCACCAGAACATAGTAGCGTGCCTAAATAAAGAATACAGAAATGTTGGGAATCTCCCTGAAACAAAAAGATAAGTGATTTTCCTTCAGAGGACAGGGCCTCAATATTTTGAATGGCTAGGTTGAGTAGACTCCAGCAGAAGAAATGGCAGCCTCCTCATTACAAAGCTAACTCATGTCATCAAGAAGTGGAAGTGGAGAAACAAAAATTTGGTCTGAAATTAGACCTAATAAACTGAAAACAAAATAAAGTCAGAATCATGAAGGGGGAGTCAAGATTCCTGAGTATGCACTGTTGGATCAGAAAATGTTAATCCCAATTGTCAACTATTGACCAATGTCACTATTGTGTGATCACATGTAGAGTTACACTGGTGCAAAGAAGGTAATACTTACTTCAGATATGGTAGTAAAGTGATATGCACATGGCTGATTATTATGTGACCCACTGGCTCAGAATCACATGCCTGAGTCTATTTCTATACCAGCAATGATGTACTGAACATGACATCAGGAACTTTGGTTTCAAAGAGTAGCAGCCACATCTTTTTTTTCCTATTCTTTTTTTTTTTTTACTCATTTTGTTAGGGGCTCATACTACTCTTATCACAATCCATAGATGCATCATATCTTCCACTGTCCAAAGTCTCCCTTCACCCACTTTTCTGTTGTCCATCCCCTAGGGAGGAGGATATATGTAGACCCTTGCAATTGGTTCCCCCTTTCCACCCCACTCTCCCTGCACCCTCTTGGTATCGCCACTCTCACCACTGATCCCAAAGGGATCATCTACCCTGGATTTCCTGTGTTTCCTGTTCCTATCTGTACCAGTGTACATCCTCCGGTCCAGCCAGATTTGTAAGGTAGAATTGGGATCATGATAGTTTGGGTTTGGGGGGAGCATTTACGAACTAGAGGAAATTTGTATGTTTTATCGCTGTTACATTGCACCCTGATTGGCTCGTCTCGTCCCCGTGACCCCTCCGTAAGGGCAGGTCCAATGACCTATAGCTGGGCCCTGGGTCTCCACCCCACACTCCACCTCACTCACAATGATGATTTATGTTCTGATGATGCCTGATACCAGATCCCTTCAACACCTCGTGATCACACAGGTTGGTGTGCTTCTTCCAAGTGGGATTTGGTGCTTCTGAATTAGATGGCCGCTTGTCTACTCCCAAGCCTTTAAGACCCCAGATGCTATATCTTTTGATAGCTGGGTGTCATCAGCCTTCCTTGCTACAGCCACATCTTTTATAAGGATCATGAAAAGTAATATTTTCTTTCAGGAAAAACCAAACTCAAATGTGTCCTGGTTTCAGAACAGGCTGGCAGTGGTGTTATTGATGACTTAAAGCAAGTTGCACTTTTTCTAGTTAAGACTGCGATGGACAATTTCATCACCTCAATATATATTGGTTTCTTATGGAGTGATTCACCTCCAGAATTCCCTTGCCTGGTACCCTTAACAAATATAAGTATTTTGAGTTCCTCCAGAAAGTAGCCTCTACAATTCAAGTAGAAACTATCTTGAAACAATACTAATGGGATCACAGAATGGCACAATTCCTTAAAAATAAGTTGATACATTTTTATTATATATACAAAATACCACATGATAACTAAATGCCCTTAAACATTTATTCATTTGAAAGAATATATCATCAATAAAAAAGTGATACAGGATTGTTAATATAATCTTAAAAATTTAAGAAAACAGTATATAAAACATTTCCATATTCCTATATATTAATGAGGTTGTAAAATATTATTGTATATAATTAAAGTAATGATCCATAAAATTTGTGCTGCATATATAGAAGTCAGCAGATCATAAAATTGAGTGGAAATTAACATATTACAGTACTAAAGAGTGATATAGCATTGTCATAATTCCTAATGCTTTTCTGCAATATGTGTTTTTCACAAGTACAGTGAAGTTTTCAGATTCACAGTCTGTTGCTACATTCCTTACATTCATAAGTCTTCCCTCCACTTTGAATTATTATATGTTTAATGAGGTGTGAGTAGTGAATTAATTAGTTCCTAAGTTCGTTACTAAAATAGTTTCCACTATGAATTCGCATATGTTGATTGAGTTTTGAAGAATGATAAAGGCTTTTCCACATTCCTTACATTCATAAGGCCTGTTTCCACTGTGGATTCGCATATATGCTTTGAGGTGCATAGATGTATTAAAAGCTCTCTCGCATTCCTTACATTCCTAAGGCCTGGCTCCACTGTGAATTCTCATATGTTGAGTGAAGCTAGAAGATCCAGTAAAAGTTTTCTCACATTCTTTACATTTATAAGGCCTTTCTCCAGTGTGACTTCTCATATATCTAGTATGATCTTAGACTCTAAGAAGAGCTTTGCCACATTCCTCAGTCAAATGACTTCCTTCTGTGAATTCTCAAATGTTGAATGAGACATGTATCTTGAGTAAAAGCCTTCCCACAGTGCTTACATTCATTAGACTTAGCTCCCTTGGTCATTCTAATATCATCCATGAGTGTTGACGGATCTCCATGGATTTTTCTAGATTCTGTATTGTCACCTTTGTTTTCTTTTAGAAATTCTATTGTAGTGTACATATTGTTTTTTCGACATTTGTTAAAATGGTCAGCATTGAATTGAGTGTAAAATTGCTTGTTGTGCTGTAGTGAAGGTAAACGCTTGAATGATTTTTCATATAAAAGATATTCCAAAAAAAAAAAAAAGACATTCCATGGGATATAAGTGTCCTAATCTTTTTAATGCAGTTAAGAATTGCAATTTGACTGGAGAGCTCAGGAATAGTATTTACTTCATATCTTCCAGAGGACATCAAGAACAAATACTTTCTACTAAAACCAATCAGATAAAAATAAGGTTTTTACCATTTTATCATTCCCAAAGATAGTAAACATACACAGATTACTTCAATTATCTAACAAATCATAAATTTAAATATGTGATAGAAACATAACTGTCAGTGAGTTAATAAAATATGGAAGAATTATATAAGTGGGTATATGAGAAATATATTTATAATATTTAATAGATAATTCACAGCGATTAAAACTATATAGTGGTAGACGTGTTTGTCTATATTATTAAAGGTAGATACACACATATATATCTATGTGCAAAAATTTTTTTAAATCTATTCAAGTAAATATTGACACTTTAAATTGGGTCACATTTCTTCAGTCATAATTGGGGTAATTGAATTAATATATGAATTAATATATGTAACAATATTTGTAATATACTTATATTTTATATTCAAATAGATATATGGATAGAGATATAAGCTTTGATTTAGTCATTGTACTCATTGTGACTCTATAAGGTAGAATAGAAATATTTTTATAAGAACCATATTGTAGGCCGTGAAGATGATGTTACTGATTAGAGCAGCCAGTCCACAGAGAGGACAACATGGCTGGCCCCACTATGAGACATGATACTCCTCAGTGACTAAGGGCGCTACAAGGGACAGCACCGGAGACACAGTGTGCGAACTGCACCTGACCTGATCCCACCTCACTGAGGCAAAGCACTGGGGGAGTGCAGTGGAACAGCAAGGGAATGGAGCGGGAAGATCCCCAGGGAATGCTAAAAGTGGACTTTAGGGCCAGGGCGTGGTGCCCCAACAGACTGGACTGGAAAACACTCCTAAAGGCCAACAAACGATCCTTGAACTAACTACAAGCTTTTCTTTCTTGATGTGTTTTCTTTTGTTCTTTGTCAGTGGTTTGTTGTATGTTGTCTGGTTGTATACTGTTGCTTTGTGTTCCTCTGTCTTGTTTTCGTGCATGTTGTTATCTCCACAGGTCTGTCTAAATAAGACAGGCTGGATTAACTACCTGGAGGAAAAACAACGGGACCGACAGTTCCGGGGGGACTTAAGATAGGGGGAGGTAGGGGTAAGGAAGTGGTGTTAACAAACCCAGGGACAAGGGAACAACATGGGACCCAAATTGGTGGTGAGGGGGGCAGTGGCAGGACTGGTAGGGAATGATCAAGGGTAAGGTTACATAAAGAAGAGGTATAACTGTAACCCAGATGGGGATGAAGCATGATAGTGGGGCAGGAGGAAAGTCAAGGGAAACAGAGGAAAGAGCTAGGAGGCAAAGGGCATTTATAGAGGTCTAGACAAAGACATATACAGGCAAATATATATATGAGGATGGGGAAATTGATCTATGTGTCTATATTTATAGGTTTAGTATTAAGGTGGCGGAAGGACCTTGGGCCTCTAATCAAGCACTCCTTCAATGCATGAATACTTTCTTTTATTAAATTGGCACTCTATGATGCTGACCCTCCCGACACAACTGCTGAAGCCAAAATGGGTGAACAACTAATGTGGTGAAGAAAGTTGATGGTGCCCGGTTATCAAAAGATAGTGTCTGGGGCCTTAAAGGCTTGAAGAAAAGAAGCTTCCATCTAGCTTAGAAGCAACAAAGCCCACATGGAAGAAAACTCCAGCCTGTGTGATCACATGGTCCCAAAGGGATCATTTATCAGGCATCAAAGAACAAAAAATCATATCATTGGGTGTACACCTCCATGATAATGATCGCTGAGGATAAACGGGTGCATAAGCAAATGTGGCAAAGAAAGCTGATGGTGCCCGGTTATCAAAAGAGAGATAGTGTCTGGGGTCTTAAAGGCTTGAAGGTGAACAAGCGGCCATCTAGCTCAGAAGCAACAAAACCCACATGGAAGAAGCACACCAGCCTGTGCGATCACGAGGTGCCAAAGGGATCAGGCATAAGGCATCATCAAAAGAAAAAAAAAAAAACAGTGAATGAAGAGGGAAGTGCAGAGTGGAAACCCAATGCCCATTTGTCGGCCACTGGAGATCCCCTTACAGAGGGGTCTAGGGGAAGAGATGAGTCAGTCGGTGCGATGTAGCACCGATGAAGAATACAGCTTTCCCCCAGATCCTGGATGCTTTCTTCCCCCCCTCCCCCCAACTACCATGATCTGAATTCTACCTTACAAGACTGGATAGAGCAGAGGTTGTACACTGGTGCATATAGGAGCTGGAGGCACAGGAAATCCAGGGTGTATGATACCTTCAGAAGCAGGGGTGTGGGGTGATACTGGGAGAGTGGAGGGTGAGTGGGTTGGAAAGGGGGAACTGATTACAAGGATCCACCTGTGACCTCCCCCCTGGGGGACGGACAACAGAGAAGAGGGTGAAGGCAGATGCCGGATAGGGCAAGATATGACAAAATAATAATCTATAAATTATCAAGGGCCCATGATGGAGCGGGGAGCAGGGAGGGAGGGGAAAAATAGAGTACCTGATGCAAAGGGCTTAAGTGGAGAGCAAATGTTTGAAAATGATTAGGGCACAGAATGTACAGATGTGCTTTTTAAAATTGATGTATGTGTATGTATGGATTGTGATAAGAGTTGTATGAGCCCCTAATAAAAGGTTTTTAAAAAAAGAACTATATTGTATTTCTCATAATATGTAGCCGATGTATTAGAACCACTCAAATGGCACTCAAATGCTTAATATAATGCACCACAAGCTGTATGTTTCTGTGAATATATATATATACATACACACACAGACGTATATTTACATTTATAATATAAGATGGGCATGAAACGTTTGCTGGAAAAATTCTCATTTTTACATGGGCTTTGTTTTTTTTATGTACCAACTATGTGTTAGAATTCACTTTGAGTGGATTATGACCCAGTTCAACACTTTAGGTCCATGTAAAAATTTACCTGATGTTTTCTGAGACTGTAACTTTTTATTTATTTTTTTAGCTATTGGTGTCTAAAATTTTTTTTTTTACAATTCTATATAAATGCTTTATAATCAAATCTAAAGCGAACAGGAAGATATTTCATTTACTGGAAAAGAATAAAATTACCCTGATTCACTGAATAAAATTACTGTGTAGTTTCTAGACTGGTTGTTATATAGTTCATTGATTTTCTTAAATTTACATGTTACTAATATATGCACAAGGCTTTCAAAAAGAAACATCATGGAGTCAGCATGCCCATTCCTCCCTCCCCGCATGCTGCCTAGAAGCAGTCACTTTTATCCAGCTGTTTGAGGTTTTTCTGATTTCATCTCCAAAATTACAGACATTCTTCTGCCTCTATTTCTTGATTAGTCAAAGTCAAATTGTTTACTAATGCTTAGTATGAAAAATTAGGTTTGAGTTCATTTTTCAGCTAATCTTCCCTACTCATTCAAAAAGCAATGCTGTTGAGCACTTGAAATGGGCTAATATGCTGAGAAAGTAAATTTAAGTTAATTTAAATTATATTAATCAGTTTTAATGTTGGCATATTTATTGAACTACACAGTGTCATCCTTTTTCTTTTGAAATTGCCATTTAACATTGTTAGGGTACAGAGAAAACTTAAGGCCTGCTCCCATATCATCTCAATGAAAATAGTGTTAACTCTCAGTGCCTTTAGTCTATTACGACTAATAAAGACTGCCCCCGTGGGTTTCCAAGACTATACAACTCTTCATTAGAAAGCTCTACCTTTCTTTTTTTCTTAATTTAAATCATTTTATTGGGTGCTCATACAACTCTTAACACAATCCATATATATGTACATTGTGTCAAGCACATTTGTTGTCATCATCATTCTCAAAACATTTGCTTTCCACTTGAGCCCTTGGTATCAGCTCATTTTTCCCCTCCTTCCGTGTTCTCTCCTCCCTCATGAACTCTTGATAGTTTATAAATTATTATTTTATCATTTCTTACACTGCCCGTCTTCCTTCACCCACTAGTAGTTGATGATTTCTAACTGCTGACCTTGTAGCCACTATGCCACCAGGGCTCCTTTGTGTTTACTAGTATTCTCTATTTTATCTGTAGGTTCTACTATCCATTGCAACGGCTACCCAGAATTCAAAGACAAAAATCCCAATGAAGGGGTTTACTGAGGAAGTTAAGAGGTTGTAATGCAAATGAGAACATACTGAAGTACTTTCAGGGCTGCTAATAGATGCCAAAAGGACATACCACTCTGCTGTAAGCCTCAATTCAAAGGCGTTAAGCTCAAGATCTATGGATCAGCACACCCAGATACCTGAATTACATGCCCCCAAGTACCCCATTGCAGTGTGAGTCCAAGGCACTTGGTTTTAATTGCTCTGGGGGCTACTAAATCATTGTTTCATGCTCTGTCTCTTGGCTCTGCTGCTGCTCTGATGCGGTAGCTGTCTTATGAATCTGGGCAGTTCACTGTCAGAGATCTTGGGCCCAGAGAATGTTCTCCACTCTTGGTTTTTGCTGGAATTGAGATGTCCCTCCTGCTTCTCGGATAGCTCATTTTAGATGCAGCGGAATGGCATTCCAGGAAGTCATGTGGACAATCACTCACTTGTGAATCCTATCACTTCCTTGGATCCACGTGATTCTGTAACCATCACCCTGAGATCTTCCTGTATCTCACTTCACCTTTCTACATCGGTCTTTGACAGTATGAGTCTGAAGAGGGCTCTCATTAGCATTGAACCAGGGCAGCTCTAGCCTGTCCTACAGGGTCACTATGGGCTGGCATCGACTTGATGGCAGTGAGTGAGAGTTCCTGTTAGATGTCATGGAGTTGGTTCCGATCAGGTCAGCGAGGTCGCGCTTTTTATCTTTCAGGATTCCGATCACTATCGTCCACAGGATCCTTCTGCACCATGGAAAAGCATGCTTAAGAACCGGGGTACGCACTCCGGGCTCTACACGGCAGAATGACACACCAAAGCTCCAGGACCGTCGTGTGGCTCGCGGCGGCGGCTCGGGCTCCTTCCCTCCCCCACCTTGGAGAGTGGCTGCGGTGACTCGGAACCACAAAGCCGGGCGTGTCCGGGAGACGCCGCAGCTCCTGGCTGCACCTGGGGCTCTGAGTGGCGCCCCTCAGAAAATTCACCGCGGCGGCCGCCCGCTCCGCCTCCCCCCTCCCTTCCCTTCCCCTCCTCCGAGGGTAACTTTTTAATAGAGTATAAGGCCTTAGGTTTCTCCCTTGGAACACGTGGTTTAGGACTCCCGACCTTGTGACTAGCAGGCAATATTCAAAAAGCAATTGGCAATTAAAATAATCTTTGAAGTTTTCCATAGCAGTAACATGCACAGTTTATAAGTAGAAGATCAAGTTAAAAACTATGGGGCACAGCGCAGATGTAACACTAAAGATGAAAAGGGGACATTTTTCTTTTTCCTTTACCACTACACCAGGTGAATAGGTGCTGGCTACTAAGTCATAGTGCTGTTGAAATGAACAAAGTTGATTGCCAACTTATGATGAGGTAATCTAGGTTCAAAAAGTTTAGCATTCTCCAAAAACATTTTATGTAGCACTCCACTCTAATTCTTTGTCAGTATAATTTCAAATGGACAAAAGAGCAGTGGTTAAATATGTGTAGAGCGTGTGTTGATTATCTACAGATAGTTATTTTTACATCATATATAACAACTGATCTTTACTTATTTATAATATATTATACATAACAACATAGCTCTACATGTACATGTAAAGATATGGTATTATAAATGGTAAGACAATATTGGCTCAGAGTGGCTTATCTGTAAGTATTTAAAAAGGAGCTCACCAAAGCATTTATTCCTTAGAGTCACTGGCAGGTTCTGAATTGCTACATTTGTTATTAGCTGAGTGCTTAATCATCAATCATCTACACTTACACTACATGTATTAAAATTACAAAATACTAGCTTCGGTCTCTTTCCGAACATATAACATCCTTCCAACTCAATTCTGGAGCATTGCTCTCTCTCAAGTAAATTAGACTCACTTCAAAAGTGGGTTCATGTATTCTTGCTTTTATACTTCCATGAAAGTTACAGATTCTTTGTAATATGGAGGCACCTGTATAATTTTTCAAGAATCTTATTACATGTTCATTGTGTAGTTTTTCTTAATCATTAACATTTGAGAAGCAGAACCAATTATGTATATTGAAGTTCACAGTATGAAACAAAAATGAACAGCATTATACACAGACAAGAAGTAGCTATGAGAGAAGAAATACTTTGTCATGTAAATATTTATTGATGTTTTGGCCATGTTCAAAGAGAAATTGGCAATTGAAGATTAAGAACAGTAGCATATATATATATATATAGTTTATAATTAGAAAAAATTTAAAAGCTATGGTGCAAAAGGCAGGTGTTACAGTAAAGATGAATGAGGTTTCCTTTTCCTTCATGAACACAGGTGCTGTAGTAATGTCAAAAAGCATTCAAAACACAAGGGCAGGCATTTGTGCAGAATGTTCTTGGGCAATTGAGACTTTTTCTTACAGATTTTTCAAGTAAACTTTCTTCCATGAAAATTTGGCCAACGCTTTCGTGACAGTGATCCTGAATGAATTTTCTGCCCTCTCCCCTGGCATTTCTCTTATTGCTCTAAGCGAACAAAATAGGTCTTACAACATACTGCTCCTGACAGGAAAAAGAAGTCCTATTAACATTTCACTGAAGTGGTTTCAATACTTTGATTTTTCAAGATTTCAAAAAATATGCAGGTGTGAATAATTTGAAAAATCAATGACCTTTTCCCTTTCAAATGTTTAATAAACACACTAATACTTTGTTGTGCTGATAACTGGAACACCAAAAATTTTGTATTGACACCCTGGTCTGGGGGTGAAAAATGAGGCTTTGTATGTTTTTAGCAACATGGTGCTCTTCTTATGTCACTGTATCAGATAATACTCCATTATGATTCATCTGTATGTCAGTGGCTTATATTCCAGGAGTGGAACACTTCTTCCTACTACTAATCTGCTCAGTTTGGAAGTTCTGCAGATACCAGTTTACCATGGGTAGTACTGCTAGTAATTGAAATACTTGTGTAGCTTCCATAATAAAATCATGGAAGTTTAATATTGTGCAAAACTGACAGAGTAGTGGCAGACTGTAGAGATGTGTGATCATGGGAAACTTTGGATATAATCAGAACTGAGATAAAATTTACTGTCATATTTAACCAGGGATCCCTTATCCCAGTGACTGAGGCAACAATCACTTATATTTGGTAAATAATGCATTAATTTGAAATAAGCTATTCATACCTACTATTGCTAAGTTCTTGAAGGTCTCCACCATCACTTCTCTGTAGAGTTGCTTCTGAGAAACATCCAGCAATGCCCATTCTTCTGCGGTAAAATCCATGGCCACATCCTCAACAGTCACAGAGTCCTAACATAGCCCACACAATCAGCTTCATCAGTGGACTAAGCATTCAAATATTTGTGAAAAGAAAGATGCGGCTTAAAGTTCTGATCAACTTTCATTTCATAAGGATTTAGCAAATGGTTGTGTGTTCCATAAAGTATACCTTTGGGTTTAGTCATTATTCTCTAATTTGAATGATCTACATTCACTTCTCCAAAGATTTCAAATTATCTCATAGACTCATCATTATGAACACCATTCATAATTTTTGTGCAAAATTTCCATTACATTTAAGCCCCTTTTCTACTAACTTTGTGACACTTCCACCAGTTAATTACATAGCAAACATCACTTCCAATGTGGACTGTCCAATGCCAGTCTATGTCCTTTTGTAATAGTTTATGATACAAACTCTACTATAAACACCATCATCTACATTATAATTTTTCTGTGTGTGGGTGTGGAGCAACACCTTCCATAGCAAATATATATATTTATGAACAAGTGAATTTTGTATTAACAATTAAATACTGAAACTGGAAACTTGTTTATTTTTTTTAGGCATCTTAACCATTTGAGGAGCTGTCATATCCTCAAGAAATGGAGGAGCTGACGCTTCCCTTTCTCTTGTGTCATCTCTTCCGAGATAAAAAAGAAAAGGTATAACGATGGTTATGCCAAGAAAGCCTTTGTCCCCATGCACAGTATTGGCTGCATGAACTGTGCCTGCTGTGAGCCCAGAGACAAGGCCATTAAGAAGTTTGTAATAGGAAACAGTGGAGACCACAGCCTTCAGAGACATTTCCATAGCCAGTGCCTTAGCACATGTGCTTCCTAACTGTATGTGATGTCACATTATTGTGTGAGTTGTGCTATTCACAGCAAGGTTGTCAGGATCCAGTTACGTGAAGCCCAGAAGGTCCAAACCTTCCCATCCTGTTTTAGACCTACAGGTACTGTCCCACAACCATCTCTAAAGCCTAAGCAAAGATTAGAAGCTGAAAGAAAACAAACCAGAAAAAAATGGAAATTGTTCTTTAAAATCAAAAGAAAGGAACAAGTTGCATAAAAAATTCAAATGTACTGTGCAGTATTATTGATAAATGTTTCAATAATTGACTGAAAATTAATATGGTTAAACAAGCACATTTAAATTTGGAAATTGTCTGTGCTCCCAAATTGGAAAACAAGTACTTGTCCGCAGACTGGTGGATATGCATATTAATGTGAATTATACAAAAGAGACATTGAAATTGACCTTCAAATTTTCAACTATTATTATGACCCAAATATAAAATGATATTGAAAATAACTCTAAAACACCTTTAATTCTAGATCAATGGTACTGCCAGGAAAGAACCCAAAATGGATTGAGAAGAACTTCTGGAATGTGAACTTCTGATATTTGTGGTGTTATCAGATGGTAAGATCATAAGATAATACCATAAATATGCTGGTCTGTCTTTTGGTACTTATAAGAATCCTTAATGTGAAAAATAGTGGAAGCTATTCAAACAGAACAATAGGGTGTTGTTGGGTAATTTAAAAATTAGTAAATATACTGTACACATTGACTTTTTTTAAATCTGAAAAACCACATAATAATGCAGTTTCAAGGTGGAAGAAAATCAAATTAATAACTTGTGACAAACAGATATTTCTAGATGAAAGTGAATAGAATGTAAAGAAATTACTAATGAAGATCCAAGACTATAGATGAGTACTGATTCAAAAATGGAACAAAGAAAATAAAATCCTCACAACTGATCCAATAAGCAGCATCCTAATAGTTTGAGCATAATTTTAAATCAAGATGTGTATTTTATGTAAAAGGGACTCAGGGAAAAAGCTACTGTATACAAACATTCCTGGGGTGAGGTCCAGGTAGTATGGCAGGGGAAAGACCAAACCTAGGGATACATATGGAAGCCAACTAAATAGAGGGCAAAAAGAAAAAAGAGACATGGGTAGCAGGAGAACAGGGCACTAACCCACCCAAGGGGAGAGTATTGTTTATATCTACACAGGGAAAGAGGGACCAGACTTCAACTCGGTTCTCCATTATGTGAACACAACATAATGGCATGAAACTGGGAACCAAGAGAGGTTAGAGGGGCCGGCTCCAATCCCAACTACATGGACAGTCTCCCCTCCCCGAGAAGAATTTACTTTAGAGGACCGCACTGAAGCTACAGTTCAGGGAGAGAGGCATGTCTGATTGGAGCACAAAAAGAGCAAATGAAGGGTGAGGAAGAGAGAGTGGAGCCCATGCTGGCCCACCAAGCCCTGAGGATGATATTCCAGCTCAGAGCAGCCAATGCGCAGAGAGGACCATAGGGCCGGCCCCACTAAAAGGCATGACATCCCTTACTGATCCACAGCACTATGGGGGACAACACTGGAGACAGTGTGAGAATTGTGCCCAATCTGACCCCAACACACCGAGGCAAAACACTGAAGGCATGCAACAGAACAGCAAAGGGAGCAGAGCAATGCAGTCCCAAAGGAATATCAAAAATAGACTTTGGGGCCAGGGAGTGGCACCCCATTAGACTCCACCAGAAAATATTCCTAAAGGTCAACAAACAGACTTTGAACTATTTACAGCAGTAGTTCTCAATCTTTCTAATGCCACACCCCGCTAATACAGTTTCTCATGTTGTGGTGACCCCCCAACCATAAATTATTTTTGTTGCTACTTCATAACTGTAACTTTGCTATTGTTATGAATTGAGCAACCCCTGGGAAAGGGTACCTCACCTCCCAAAGGGGTCACAACACACAAGTTCAGAACTGATTTATAGGTTTTTCTTTTTGTTGTTTTGTTTCTTTTGTTGCTTTGTTTTGCTCTGTTGTTTTTTTTTTGGGGGGGGGGTGCATATTATCTTCTCTGCAGGTCTATCTAGATAAGATAGGCAGGACAAACAATCTGGAGGTAAAAACTACGGGACTGAGAATTCCAGGGGTAAATGGAAGAGGGGAAGGTGGGGGAAAGGAAGTGGGTGTTAAGAAAGCCAGGGGCAATGGAACAACAAGTGATCCAAAATCAATGGTGAGTAGTGGGTGGGAGGCCAGGTAGGGTTTGATCAAGGGCAATATAACTAAGAGGAATTACTGAAACCCAAATGAAGGCTGAGAATGAGAGTAGGACAAGAGGAAAGGAAAAGGAAATAGATGAAAGAACTAGGAGGCAAAGGGTATTTGTAGAGGTCTAAGTACAGGCATGTACATATGTAAATACATTTATATATGATGATGTACACATATAGGTTTAGTATTAAGGTAGCAGATGGACATTGGGCCTCTACTCAAATACTCCCTCAATGCCAGAACACTTTGTACTATTAAACTGGCATTCCATAATACTCACCTTCCTGATAGAATCAGTGAAGAAAAAGCGGGTGCATAGCAAATGTGGTAATGAAAGCTGAAGATGCCCGGCTATCAAAAGATACAGCATCTGGGGTCTTAAAGACTTGAAGATAAACAAGCTGCCATCTATCTCAGAAGCAATAAAGACCAAATGGAGGAAGCACATCAGCCTTTGTGATCATGAGGTGTCAATGGGATCAGGTATCAGGCATCAAAGAACAAAAAATCTTATTGTGAATGAGGGGGAGCTTGGAGTTGAGACCTAAGACCCGTCTATAGGCAACTGGACATCCCCTTACAGAAGGGTTGTGGGGATGTAACCAGCCAGTCAGTGTGCAGTATACCAATGAAGAAACATACAACTTTCCTCTAGCTCTTTATTCTTCCTCTCCCCTACTACCATGATGATCCCAGTTCTGCCTTAAAAATCCGGCTAGACCAGAGGATGTACACTGGTACAGATAAGAACTGGAAACGGAATCCAGGAGAGATAAACCCCTCAGGATGAATAATGAGAGTAGCAATATCAGGAGGGTAAGGTGGGGAAGAAAGGGGGAACCAATCACAAGGATCTACATATAACTCCCTCCCTGGTGCATGGGACAGTATAAGACATGAAAAATAATAATTTATAAATTATCAAGGGCTCATGGGGATGGGGGGAGGGACAAAAAATGAGCTGATACCAAGGGCTCAAGTGGAAAGAAAATGTTTTGTGAATGATGATGGTGACAAATGTAAAATGTGCTTGACACAATGGAGGTATCTGGATTGTGATGAGTTGTATGAGGCCCCAATAAAATGATTTAAAAAAAAAGATTTTTATTTTATTTGGATCCATAATCCTTGGCAACACTGTCAAGAAACCAAAACACATAATTTATTGGAGAAATTACTGGAAAGGACCCACTTAAAGTGTTGAAATCAACAATGCCACTTTGGGTCTGAGGGGTGCTTGGCTCAAGCCAGACCATGGTATATTCATTACAACATATCCATTTTTTTAAAAAATGGACAATGAGTAAAACTATACATTAATTTCTTTTAGTTTTGTGTTATTTGTGCAGAATATTGAATACACCACAGACAGGAAGAAGTATAAACAAATCTATCTTGGAAGGAGCACTAATGAAACATTTGGCTGCTAACTTCTCAGTCAGTAGTTCGAAACTTCCAGGCACATCACTGCAGAAAAATAAGGCTTTCGATTCCAACACATAGTTCCAGTGTAAGAAACTACAGGGACAGCTCTACCCTCCCCTTTTTGGTTGTTATGAGTTGTTGTCCTCTCTATCGCAGTGAGTTTGTATTTTTTGTTTTTTGTCTCTGAAGAAGTACAGGAAAAATGTTATTAAAAAGCAAAGATGTTAGGCATCATTCCCTTACATAGGACATATCACAGGAATGGAATAGTCCAGAGAAAAGGACATGATTGGTTTTTGACAAAAAATAAAACCACCTTCAATGGCCATATTTTAACAATAGGGTGTATTTTAACAACACGGGGGCTAATTATGTCAGGCATTGTGGAGATAGTGAAAGACTAGGCAGGATTTCCTTCTGCTGTGCAAAGGATCATTGTGAGTGAGGAGTGGTTCACCATCAATAAAAAATAATTCCCACATATTGACCAACTGGATACATTGTCATCAGATTCATTCTTTTAATGAAGCCATGAAAGGATTAAATTTCTAATCCGTGAAAGAGCTCAATCTTCCATTTTAGAAATCTATACAAAATGTTTCACTGCACGAAGGGAATAAAGAAAACTGTAGGGTTGGAGAAATGGTGACACTGGACAACCTGATAATCCATGTCCTCTGGTAGAACTTTCTATCCAGACTCTACTCAGAAAGTTCTGTTGCCCGTCCCAATGAACCAAGTCTCAAACTGGGATGTGGACACCTTACATAACCAACTCTAAGTCACATAAGGAAGATCATCACTAATCCAGTGCATCATACCATATATACATTTCATAGCAATAGCTATCATGAAGCTTTATAAAGCCCAGTCTTCGTTCCCCTCCCCTGTCATGCTCTTACATTATAGTCAACCCTCAGGTAATGGACATAGTATTCTCAAGAAGTCTTATCTAACCTTTATGTGTATAATAAAATATACCAGGGCTCTTTAATACTCACCATTTTGTAGCTCAAGCGTCCTGTAGTCAAATTATTGTATTCTCTAAATACAAGAAGCAGGAGTCTAGGGAGTTTGGAGTTGGCTGAATGAATTTAGTTCACAGACCAGCCAAATGCTGAAATCTTTTCTTCTAGTGCGTAAATGTGAAAGATCGTATTCCCAGATTTTTAGCTCCCTCAACTGGACAGTCTCTTTCTCTGGCAAGTCTGTGATCTGAAACATAGTAGTAGATAATGTTGAGTAAGGCATGTCAGTTTCTTGTCCTGCACTTCTTACCCTAAGTGGTGCCTCTTGGCCTCCAACCATGTTCCAATCTGAGTGTGTTTGCATTAAATACAGGACCCACTCTAAATTTAGGGCGCATACTTCTTCAGCTCCCCTTAGTTGATATTCATGTGAGACCAGGTATTTATTCATCTTAGAGAATGAATGAATTCCAGGTCTTCCCAAAATGAAAACTCAATCTGAAGTACTGTATAGACTTGGGAGTTAAATGTTTAGGTTGATGGTTGATCTTTATTGTTAAAGGTTGACCTAGAGCATTAAATCACACAGATACATTTCATATCACCTTAGGTGATTTTTCAGGCACAACATATGATTTCAGTCCAAGTCAATGAACTAATTGTGTCAATTGTTTTTGTGCCATAAAAACACTAGTATTGTACTTAAAAAATAATTTAGAAAAGTATGACATGTGATTGATGGTTTTGTTGCTGTTATTTCCTGCACACAATTTCCAGTAACAGTTTTTAAAACCATTTTATTGGGGGGGGGGTCATACCACTCTTATCACAATCTATACATCCATCCATTATGTCAGGCACATTTGTATATTTGTTGCCATCATCATTCTCAAAACATTTGCTTTCTACTTAAGCCCTTGGCATCAGCTCTTCATTTTTCTCCTCCCTCCCTGCTCTCCCTTCCCTCATGAACCCTTGATAATTTATAAATTATTATTTTGTCACATCTTACACTGTCATCTTCTTTCACTCACTTTTCTATTGTCCATCCCTCAGGGAAGAGTTTATATGTAGATCCTTGTAAGTGGTTCCCCATTTAGAATGATTTCTTTCCATTTACGTTTTACTTTATTTTTTTGACGCATTATCTGAAAGTAACACAAACAACCTAACCTGGGAAGATTTATAAAGAAAATTCCCCCAATATTTTAATGATCATTTAACTAAAAAAAGTAATTATTTATATGTATTTTAAGTAGTTGTCACACACTTGTTCATGTTTCTTTCTTTCCCACTACATCATCCAGCTAATTGCTATACTTTTATTTCTTGATATCAATGTAAATGTTTCTCTCATCGTGACATTCCAACACATTGAGTTTTTCATCAAAGTTTGTCCTGCTCCAAGCCCCTTGCATCCCATGGATACTGTACAATATCTACACTGTGTGAACAAATGCGCACGGTAGGGGGAGCCCATTTAGAAACCCATAGTAATAGAGTGTGATACCACAATAGAGTGTGGTAACCAGTGCAAGTTGTTTTAGAGGTGGACAACAAGAGATAAAAGGAAATAAGCAGGGAATACTAGAGGGGACTTGGTTAAGGCAGAGACAACCTTAACAAGAAAATAAGCCAAGAGGGAGGTATATTTTCTATTCTCTAAGGCTCTTGTGTTTAAGGATGTCCAATGTTAAAGCTTTTGTGAAAGACGGCACACTACAGACAAGGTGTAGGTGTAGGTAGATTGATGATGCTAAGAGTCAAGGTGAATGAGGTAAGACTCTTAAAAGTACCTGAGATGAGGGAAGGTAATGGATGGTGTAGTCACTCTGTTCCTGGCTGGGGAGGGGAATTGAAAAGCCCTAGACTGTAGGCACAAGGTGGTTAGCAGCACGGTGGAACTGCAGTCTGAGGTCTTGTGACTAGCTCTTAGAAGGTTTCTGCAAGCCTGGAGTTATGACCACTTTTAGACAGCAGTTGAAGCAACATCAATATAGTTGAGAGGAATTACTATGAGGTAGAAGAAGGGCAAGCATGATGGTGGGTAGGGAGGAAGGTAAAAGGAAACAGAGGAAAGATCTAGGAAGCAAAGCTATGGATAGTGGTGTAAGCATAGGTCTGTACATATGTAAATACATTAATTCTTAAGAATAGAGGTCTTGACCTACATACATATATTTATAAGGACATACAATGAGATAGTAGATGGACTTTGGGACTCTGCTCAAGCCCTCACTGAATGCAAGACCACTTTGTTCTAACAACCTGACATTCTGTGATGCTCACCATACCAGCATAATCACTGAAGACAAAATGGGTGCATAAGCAAGTGTTGTGAAGAAGGAGGGTAGTGCCTGGCTATCAAAAGAGATACCACCTGGGGTCTTAAGGGCTTGAAGTTTAAAAGTGGTCATCTAGTAGAGAACCAATGGGCCCACATGGAAGAAGCACACCATCCTGTGTGATCATGAGATAGGGTAATAGACTTCAGAAGACCACAAACAAGCAAAATAAAAACCACCATATTGTTGAGAATTAGAGGGGTTGTAGTAGAGACCCCAAATCCATCTGTAAACAATGGGACATTTCCTTACAGAAGGGTCACACTGAAGGGATGAAATAACCAGGGCACAGGATAGCACTGAAAACACCCAAATATTATTCTGGTTCCTTGAGGCTTCCTCACACCCCACTATCATGACTCCAGTTCTGCCTTTCCCTGTAGGCTAGACTGGAGCCTGTGTGCCGGTACAGAAAAGAGATAAGAGTTCGTGACATATGGAATCCAGGAACAGGAATGGGGAGTATTGATACCAGTAGGGGAGAGAAAGGCAGGGATGGGAGGGGAATGAGGGGGAGCCAATCACAATGATGGACACATACCCACACACACATACCCCGGGGACAAAAACAGAAACCATGGGGGAAGCGAGAGAGCAGTCTGTGCAAGATATGAAAATAACAATAATTTAATATTTTTCAAGGGGTCACAGGAGTTGGGGGAGAGGAAGAGAGGGAAAAGGGGGAGCTGATAGCAAGGTATCAATGGAAAGTAAACGTTTAAAAACAAGTGATGGCAACATATATACAAATATTCTTGATACAATTGAAGTATGGATTGTTACAATAGCCCCCAATAAAATTATCTTTTAAAAAAAGTACATGAGATGGATTAATGAAAGAGATGACTTATCATCCATTCGGTCATCTTGGACTAGAGCATGGGTTTCAAGCTAAGTAATGTTGACAGATGGCAAACAACACAAACTGGGAGAGGGCTGATTGCCTTGGGTTCTAGGACATCGCATGCATAGTTTTGTTTTTTTAGGGAGAAGGGATAAGCTAGTGTCTGGGTTGGAGCTTGTGAATCATGCTTAACCAGGAATGTGGAGCGAAGAAAACAAAATGAGTGTGGTGGGGAGAGGCTATGCTTCGATAAAGGAGGGCAGCATTAGTCAGAATGGTTAGTTGGATATCGTTGACACCACCCTTTTGCAATCCTCCAAGTGTTCCTGAAGGCAGAGGGGTGTGAGGTTGTAGTTATAAGATAAAGGGTGAGGGTTAGGGCCCCTCTGAAACTGATCTGCAAGTCATGCTAATAGATAGATGCACAATTTGTTTTAGACCGTCTTGTGCCCAGTCACTATGCATTTCTGGAATCTCAGCATCAACATTCCTCTAGGTCTTAAGGACAGCCTTCCATGTCAGGGCTCTGAGACAAGGTGGTTTCAGTGAAAGGTGGGCTTCCAGGTCCCTCCTTGATTAATATTCTTAATCTAAGCTTGATTAAGTATTAACTTCTAGAAAGACTGCTAGCTTATGGAAAATTACAAAACAACTAAAAGGTGATAATAAGGTCAATAGATCAATAGATGCATTATACTGGATAAATCTTCCTAACAAGGCCTCTTTAGAGTGTTGAAAAGCAATGATGTTACTTTGAGGACTAGGTTTATCTGACCCAAACCATGGCATTGCCAATTACCGCATATGCATATAGAAGTTGGACATTGAATAAGGGAGAAATAAGAATCAATATGGTTAAATTGTAATGCATGGGCCTTCAGATAGACAATCAAATCTGTCTTGGCAGAAGTAAGGTCAGGGTCCTAGTTAGAGGTTAGGAGGTGAGAGTTCACATTAAATAATTTGGACATGTTGTCAAAAGTGACCAGTCCTTGGAGAAGGATATTTTGTTTGGTAAAGGGGCAGTGAAAAATAGGAATCCCTCAACTAAATGGATTGATACAGTGACTGAAGCAATAGGTTCATCCTAATTTGTTAGGATGCTGCAGGGGTTAGCAGTGTTTCATTCCCTTGTGCACAGGGACTCAATCAGAACTATCAACAACAAGAGCCTCAGAAATTACTAATCAACACCCAAGGCATGCACAAAATGCTAAATAGTTATGTTTACAAAAGTTATTTCCATGGTATCAAATGCCCAAAAACTCAGGAGACATTCACTAGAATTTAAGCCCTAGTTAAAAAGAAGGAATGGGCCCTGCCCACTCACTGCCTTCTTCCCTCTGCCTTCCTTCCCCGCTGTGTGACGCCTCCTCGTACAGGCCGGAGCCCAGAGCCATGGCCTCGGGCGACACCCTCTACAACGCCATGGACGGCTCAGAGATGCTGGCCGAGATCATGGAGCTGCATGAGATCGAGGTGGAGACCATCCCGGTGGAGACCATCGAGACCATGGTGGTGGGCGAGGAGGACAAGGACGGGGGCGACCACAGTGGCGGGGGTGGCCATGGGCACGCCAGCTACCACCACCACCACCACCGCCGCCGCCCATGATCGCACTATGGCCGCAGGTCGCTAAGGTCACAGGTCACCGACGACCTGAGCCAGGTGCACCACCACCAGGAGGCGATCCTGGTGCAGACGTGTGAGTTGGTGGTGGGCGCAGAGGAAGGCTTCGAGGGCCAGATCCCAATCCCAGTTCCAGCGCCGGCCAGCATTGGCAACGAGGACGATGAGGACTACATCGAGCAGACCTGGTCACCGTGGAGGCGGCGGCAGCGACAGCTCTCGTCGGGCGGCGGGGCTGATGCGGGCAACAAGAAGTGGGAGAAGCAGGTGCAGATCATTCAAGATGCTGGAGGACCCGTTCTCCGTCACTCTATGGTAGTCAGATGAAAAAAGGTCTTGACCATGAGACTGGTTGGGGAGCAGATCATTGGGGAGAACTCCCCTCCTGACTACTCGGAGTACATGACGGGAAAGATGCTCCCGCCTGGAGGGATCCCTGGCATCTACCTCTTGGACCCCGAACAGCTGGCAGAATTTGCCAGAATGAAGCCAAGAAAAATTCAAGAAGCTGATTCTCCGAGAACAATAGCTTGCCCTCACAAAGGCTGCCCGAAGGTGCTCAGGGACAACTCAGCCAGGAGGAAGCACCTGCACACCCACGGCCCCGCGTCCACGTCTGTGCCGAGTATGGCAAGGCTTTTGTCAAGAGCTCAAAGCCAGACAATACCAATTGCTTCGTACTAGAGACAAACCTTTTCAGTGCACGTTGGAAGGCTGTGGGAAGCGTTTTTCCCTGGATTTCAGTTTGTGCACAGACGTGCAGATCCACACGGGAGACAGGTCCTAGGTGAACAAGAAGTTTGCTGAGTCGACTAACCTGAAATATCACATCTTAATACACGCCAAGGCCAAAAACAACCAGTGAGACACCATGAGAAGGAAGTTCCTTCTCAGCCCCAGAAGCCTCTTCCAGAAGTGACTGGAAGACAACGTGCCTCTCCTTTGTATGTTGTTTCTAGGAAAGAATTTTAAAAAGGAATCCTACACACCTAAGGGACATGTTTTGATAAAGTAGTAAAAATTAAAAAAATAAACCAAGGCTTATTAAGATGACATTGCTAAGATACTCTATCTTGCTATCTAATCATGTTTCAAAAACAAGGTGTTTTTGTAAAGTGTGGTCCCAGCAGGAGAACAATTCATGAACTTCGCATCAAAAGACAATTCTTTACATGACAGTGCTAAAAATGGGACTTCTTTTCACATTTTTAAAATATAGATCTCACCTGTTTTTCCCAAACTGGGGGTTAGTGACTATTTGTCTGTCAAGGGGAGTGTAAATCATGTAGTCTTCCAAAATGAGGAGTCAGCTGAAAGATCAGAGGGTTCAGCCAGTGCCTGGGATCAATGGTAGTTCAATGAGTTTTAGGTTGCTTGCAAGGGATATAATCAATTGAGTTGAAATAAAATTCCAGGAGAAACTTCTAGCATAATCAGACCATAGATTAAAGATTAATACAGAGTACTGTGATGGTATGAATAAATACTGCTTTACTATTTGGTAGTTTACGTTCAAGTAATTGAGTGTAAATATAACAATGGTTGTGAGACAACACTTACCACTACTTCAATACTTTCTTTTTTTTAAATCATTTTATGCGGGGTTCATACAACTCTTATCACAATCTATACATCCATTGTGTCAAGCACATTAGTACAGTTGTTGCCATCATCATTCTCAAAACATTTTCTTTCTACTTGAGCCCTTGGTTACCAATACTTTCTATCAGACCAATAAATATTCTGACACCAATGTCAGATAATGATACTGCAAGAAAACTGTAACCCAATACTGATAATGGATATACACTAAAAATTCTTTAAAATATTTGGAACAGATTCAGACAACATATTAAAATGATTATATACCATGATGAATTGAAATTTGTCCCAGAGCATATTTTACATGGAAAATAAGCACTGTAATAAACCCACTGACAGAAAAGAGGGTCAACTGTCTAAGTAGGCACAGAAAACAAAATAGGAACATTAAAAAAGTCAAAGGCATTGGCTTCTACTCAAGTCCTCCCTCAATGCAAGTTAATAACCTGGCATTCTATGATTCCCATCTTCCCAGTAGGATTACTTAAATCAAAAAGGATGTATAAGCAAATGTGGTGAAGAAAGCTGGTGGTGCATGGCTATCAAAAGATATAGCGTCTGGAATCTTAAAGGCTTGAAGTTAGACAAGAGGCCATTTATCTGAGAAGCAACAAAGCCCACATGGATGTAGCACACCAGCCTGTGTGATCACGAGGAGTTCATGGGATCAGGTATCAGGCATCAGAAGACCCCAAACAAACAATCATATCGATGGGAACAAAAGGTGTCCAATTGGAGACCCAAAGCCCATCTGTAGACAATTGGACATCCCCTCACAGAAGGGTCACAAGGAAAGGATGAGCCAGCCAGGGTGCAGTATAACACTGATAGAACACAGAACATTCCTTTAGTTCTTTAAAGCTTGCTCACCCCACTATCATGACCCCCGTTTTACATTACAAATGTGGCTCGACCAGAGCATGTACACTGGTACAGATAAGAGCTCTCAACATAGCACATGGAATCCAGGAGAGATAAACCCCTCAGAACACTAATGGAAGTACTGATACTATGAAGGTAGGGGAAAGGTGGGGCCAGAAGGGTGAGAAAGGGGAACCAATTTCAAAGTTAATCATATAACACCCCCCATGGGATGAAAAACAGAAAGTGGGTGAGAGAAAATAACAGATTGTGTAAAATATGAAAACAATAATAATTTAAAATTGATCAATGGGTCACGAGCGTGGGAAGGTGGTGGAGGAAGGGGGAAAAGAAGAACTTATATCAAGGGCTCAAGTAGAAAGAAAATATTTTGAAAATGCTGATGGCAACATATGTACAAATGTGCTAGACACAATTGATATATGGATTATAATAAGAGCTGTAAGAGCCCTCAGTAAAATAATTTATTTTAAAAAATTCAAAGGCTTTTCATGGAAAAAAATACAACTGTAACATGAAGCAAGTATAGTTCAATGTGCTAATATATTCATTAAAAAACTCACCAGCAAATATCATTCACTCCTAGAGGAAATACCCTACCCCACTTAAGAAACAGGACAAACATACATTTCCATTTTAAATATCATATTAAAAATTCTATAGTATTTTCTAGATAGACCAATCATAAAAGGAATACTTTTTAAAAGAAAAGAGGCTTCCAAAGAGAAGAAATACTAATTCCTCTAATAATCATAAATTAATGATATTTTACATAACAAGATTCTAAATATACCATAAATACTACAGTTAATAAATATATTTAAAGTTGTAGGCTACATTTCAAAACACAATAACTTTTGGCTTTAAACTCTCTAACCATTAGCTGCTAATCTCCAGCTCCCAAACCATTATCCCTTACACCTTAATATGCTGAGTATCCTACACGGGACAGCACCTGAGACACAGTGGGGGATGTGCGACTGAGCTGACCTCATCACACTGAGGCAAAACACGGGGCATGCAATGGAGAGATGGAGTAAGCAGAGCAAGGAGGTCCCAACGGAGTATAAAGGATGGACTTTGGGGCCAAGACATGGCACCCCATCAGACTTGTTTGGAAAACACTCCTAAAGGTCAACAAACAGACCTTGAACTAATAACAGGCTTCTTTTTTGCTGTCTTTTTGTTTTTTTCTTTTTTTTTCTTAAATTTTGTATGTCAGTGGTTTTTTTGTTTGGTAGATTGTTGGTGTTTTTGCCGTAGATGCCATGTTTTTATGTACCACTTTGGTGCTGTCAAAGCCATTCACATTTTTATGCATATATTACTATATCTGCAGGTCCACCTAGATAAAATAGTATGGACAAACAATGTAAGAAGAAAATAATGGAACCAACTGTCCTGGAGGGACATGAGAGTGTGGGAGGTAGGGAAAGGGAGGAGGTGTTGGCCAACCCAGGGACAAGGGAACGAATGGTTCAAAACCAGTGGAGGGAGTGGATGGGAGGACTGGTAGGGAGTGACCAGGGGCAAGGTAACAGAGGAATTACTGAAGCCAGAATGAAGGCTGCACATGGTAGTGGGGCAGGAGCAAAACATAAGGAAATAGTAGGAAATAGAGGAAAGGAGTAGGAGGCAAAGGGCATACATATAAGCGTAAATACAGACTACATATGTAAATATATTTATGAATATGGGGGAAATAGACCTATTTGCATATATTTATAGGTTCAGTAGTAGGGTAGCAGGTGGACATTGGGCCTCCTTGCCGAGATTCCCTCAATACAAGAGTACCTTGCTCAGCTAAACGGTCATTTCATGATACCCACCTTCCCAACATGATTACTGAAGACAGACACATGCATAAGCAAATGTGGTGAAGAAAGTTGATGGTGCCCGGCTATTAAAAGATATAGTGTCTGGGGTCTTAAAGGCTTGAAGACAAACAAGCGGCCATCTAGCTCAGAAGCAACAAAACCCACAGAGAAGAAGCACACAGCCTATGTGAACACGAGGTGTTGAAGGGATCAGGTAGGCAACACCAAGGAACAAAAACGACCATTGTGTGATCTCCTTCCCCACATAAATGCTGAAGACGAGTGTATACATAAGTAAGTGTGGTGAAGAAGGCTGATGGTGCCTGGCTATTGAGAGATATAGCATCTGGGGACTTAAAGGCTTGAAAGTAAACAATTGGCCATCTAGCCCAGAAGCAACAAAGCCCACATGGAAGCAGCACACCAACATGTGTGATCATGAAGGGCCTAGGGGATCAGGTTTCAAGCCATAAAGGCAGGGGAAAAATTAAAATCATGAATGAGGGGAGCGTGTAATGGGGACCCAATGCCCATCTGTAGACAACTGGGCATCCCTTACAGAGGGGTAGTAGGGAGGAGATGATTCACTCAGGGTTCAGTGTAGCAATAAGGAAGTACAGATGGGAACTGGAAACACAGGGGATCTAGGACAGATAAACCCTTCAAGACCAAGGGTGAGAGTGGTGATACCAGGAGGGAAGGTGGGCTACAAAGGGGTAACTGATCTCAGAGATCTACTTATAACCTCCTCTCTGGGGGATGGACAACAGGAAAGTGGGTGAAGGGAGACACCAGGCACTTTAAGATAAGATAAAAAATAATAACATAAATTATTAACAGTTTATGAGGGAGGGGGAGGGAAAAAAGGAAAATGAGCTGATTCCAGGAACCCAAGCGGAAGGCAAATTTTGAGATTGATGAGGGCAATGAATGTATAAGAGAGCTTTGCCCAATTGATTTATGTATGGATTGTGATAAGAGTTGTATGAGCCCCAATAAAATTATTTAAATAAAAAAATATTTGGGTCCATGTCTCTTGGAAATTCCCGTGAGCTAAAATCTTAAGCTCACAAGACATACTGCAAGTAGGAGCTCTATCTTCACCCCCAAGCTGGAAAGGGGTCAATTCCAGGGACACCCTGTGTGTCCAGTGACAGGAACACCCACTCACAGCACACTGGGTCTCTCCACTTCTGAAGACCTAAGTCCTCGAAGAGTTACTCCTGATAACAACAGCAGGCCACACTCTCTCTGATGCTGGCCTGGAAATTAATACCTTTGAGTTCAACCCCAGGGATTTCCAGAGGCAAAATGCAATGTTCCTCCTTTGTAGGAAGCATCCGGCTGATTAAGGTGTTTACTAATGGGTGACTATTTAGTCCCCTGCGTCTCTGTGTCTCTGCAGACAAAAGCATTGCAAAATGACTTGTTATTTGTGACTTTGCTGCTAAAAGCATTGAGGGATAACTCAGTTATTTAAGATCTCTTTGAGACTCTCTTGAATCTTGCATATCCGTGTGATTGTCTTTGAACCTAGTGCTTTTATTCTAAGGTTAAGAAACTGTGACTAGTTAAGTAACATTTGCATAGATAAGAGTTTAGGAATGTTTAAGTTCTTTGATGTTTGTTTTGTAACCAATTCCCTTGTGTAAGAAGAGTATAAAAACCAAGCTTCAAATATACACGAGACTCCATTCCATCAGAGTGGAGTTCTCCTGATCCCATACTTTGTATATATCTCTTTCTTTTCCTTTCATCCGCACGCCTCATTTCAGACCCAGTTTGATGCAGAATAGTTGGTCTAATCCCCGAATTAATGGCGCCCAACGTGGGGCTTTGAAAACCGAGGATCCAGTGATGGACACCACTGAGAAGCAAGGTCGTGAATCTTTACAGAGAAAAATTAAGGGTAAGTGGTGAAAAGTCGGGCGTAATAAATGATGGGACAGGTTTCTAGTAAATGTATGTATGTATGTATGTAAATATGCTTCAAAATATGTTAAAAGCCAGAGGAACAAAAATAAACTACCAAAGATTAGAGAAGTTTTCAGATTTTGTGGTTAAGATATGTCCTTGGTTTGCTGAGGAAGGGACTGTAAATATTGTAACTTGGCAAAAAATGGGGCAACTGTTGAAAGATACTGTTAATGGACCTAGTAAGGTTCCCAGAGACACGTTTAGTCTGTGGAATTTAGCTAGGCATGAGGGACTTCGGGGGGGGGGGGGGGGTGTGAGAATAATTTGTTTGCATGCTCAAACAAAATTGAAAGAAAAGTTGCTGCTGAGCCTCCAGCTCCTCCCCCTCCACCACTGAAGCCACTGGAAAGTGAATCTGAGGCTTTTGAAAGCCAGGATGAGGAACCCCTTGATCCTGGCATGCTGAGCAGTCAGAGGAGGAGTCGGAGCAGTTGGAGGACTAGTTAGTACATTGTTATTATGATGAAGACGTAGGAATTTTTGCCTTTTCTGAGAAGCTTCAACCTGAGACCCCTTGCAGGAGACTCTGAAGTCCTGCTGGGATGAAACAAAGGCCGTAGAATGGGAGCAAGAGTATGAGTCATTAGCAACATAACAGGGAGTAAATTTAGGAATTCCAGGATGTTATCCAGTGAGAGGACAGAATGCTCAAGGACGGGCGAATGTTCCCCCCATTTCATTCGAAACTGTAAGATTTAAAAACTGCTTGTTCTCAATATGTTTCTGTGGCTCATTTTACTATGAAGTTAGTAGAAGCCACGATAGGAGAGAATGTGTTTTGGGCAGGAGACTAATAACAGCTGGCTCAAGCGTGTTTGTCCGGAAGAGATGACTTGTGAAAATCAATTTCTTGAGAGTTTTTAAAATACAGCAAATATAAGCTGTTTGTGTGAACAAAGTGTGTGTGTGTGTGTGTGTGTAAGTATTACATACTCTTTCAGTTGTATGTGCAAAACGGGTTTTCTAAGTGTTTAGTTTAAGGGTAGAATCACTTTTGCTTGTGTTTATTACTGCTTAAAGTTGTCTTTTTTGAGTATTTAACAAATAATTATACCAATGAAACTACTCTCTCAAGGAAAATATTGCCATCATTTGTAGGATGTGTAACCTTCAAGTATGTGCTAATTTTTTATCCCTTTGTGTAATTAAAATCAGGAATTGTATTAAAATTAAACAATTGGCTTTTAAAATGCAAAGTAGTGCTAAGGCCTTTTAGAATAAAGAGCAAGTTGTCTGATTATATCAGACTATGCCGGGACATTAAACCTTTCTGTACTCAGGGCTTGCTATAGCAGTTGCTTTGCAAGGAAAATCAGTAAAGTAGGATTAATGATATTATGGAATTTATGGAAGCCCTGCAGCCTGGGCTCCCTTCCCCCTCTGCTATTCCAGCCAATACATATCAGATCATTTTAGATTTAAAAGATTGTTTTTATACCATTCCCTTGGATTCCAAAGAGTATAAAAGATTTGCTTTTAGTGTTCCTAGTGTTAATTTTAAAGAACGTATGGAGCATTATCAGTGGAGAGTCTTATGTCAGGGGATGTCTAATAGCGTCACCTTATGTCAAAAGTTTGTAACTGTAGCTATAAAGTCAGTAAGAACTTCTGAAACATCGGTGTATAAAATTCACTATATGGATGATATTTTGATGGCTCATAGGGACCAAAAGGTGGTTCTCTTTATTTTTGACTTATTACAAGAAGCATTAAAAAGGCTTTAGTTATAGCAGAAGAAAAAGTACAAGTTATTGAAACTTACAAGTATTTAGGACATATTTTACAGAAAGGTTTTGTGATACCTCAGAAGATAGAAATAAGAAAAGATCACTTACAAACTTTAAATGATTTTCAAAAATTATTAGGAGATTTTAATTACCTTAGACCATATTTAAAAATAAGTACTGGAGAGCTTAAGCCTTTGTTTGATGTTTTAAAAGGAGATCCTAATCCAAATTCAACTCGGAAGATTTACCCATTAGCAGAACAAACCTTAAATTTAGTAAATTTACGTATTCTAGAACAACAAATTATGTACATTAATTATGGTAAACCTTGGTACTTTTACATCTGGTGTGTTATGGCAGGAAGGACCATTATTGTAGGTATATTTAGCTTCTTCAAGAAAAAGAATTCTAAATCCTTATTTTAAAATAATAGCCGAATTCGTGCTGAAAGATAGATCTGAGTCTGTTAAATATTTTGAAAAAGATCCTAATTCTATAGTCATACCTTATGACAGACCCAAAACTTCTTGGTTATGGGAAAGTTGTGATTTCATGGGAATTAGCATTTGCTGAGTTTTGTAGATTGGTGTACAATATTTATCCTCCAGATAAATTATTACAATTTGTTAAAAAACATTTATTTATTTCCCCCAGTATTTATAAAAATAAACCCTTACTTCATATCCTTACAATATTTACTGATGGTTCCTCCATTGGAACTGCAGCTATTTCTTATAAAGAATATACTATGTTTAAAAATTTTCCAGCTCAATCTGCACTTAGTTGAGCTACATGCAGTCAAAGCAGTTTTTCAATTACATCTTTGGCAGATGGATGTTACTCACATTCCTTCATTTGGTAAATCGGGTTATTTGCACGTTATGGTGGACACTTATTCTGGATTTATTGTGGCCACTCCTATGACTGGTGAAAAAACGTCTTTAGTTATTCAACACATGTTACGTTGTTTTGCTATAATTTGTGTACCTAAATGCTTAAAGACAGATAATGGATCTGCTTATATTAGTAAAGCATTTACTCAATTTTGTGTCACTTTTTGAATTAAACACATAACTGGAATCTCTTCTAATCCTCAAGGAACCTGCTAATGGGACTATTAAGCGACATTTAAAAAAAAATGAAAAAGGGGGAGATATGCCCTTCCACTCCTTGCAATTTAATTAATCATACTTTATTTATTTAAAAAATTTTAAATTTGGATATACACAGTCAGTCTGCTGCTGACTGCCTTTGGAAAAAGATTCCTAAACATAAAGACAAAGCATATGTAAAATGGAAAGATCTACTTAATGGAAAATAGCAAAAGCCAGCTCCCTCCTGATTTGGGGGCGAGGGCATGTTTGTGTTTTTCCCACAGGATGCTGATGGAGCAAGGTGACTGCCAGAGAATTTGGTGCAGTTTGGAAACCATGCAGATGGTAATTTGCCTCCAAGTGCTTTGAGGACTTCACACAGTGAGCAGTATTCCGCTTAAGTTCCTGATCCACCACTCTTACATCCTGCTATCTGGGAGGTCTGGAAATCATAGTGTGGATTAATGACTCCCTCCCTCCCTGTACAAGGTGAAGGAAATGTAATCTCATCCACTCCGCAGTCTTTTTCTTCTTGTGGACTAGAGACTCAAAAGAATAATAAAACCATATTGTGGAGATCGTGTCCTCATGGACAAGCCCATACCCTATAACATCACAAAAGAGAGATATATCATCGATTGGTCCAGCAAACAGGACAATACTCAAAAAAATACTGACGAATGGAAAATAGACACTACTTTGGAAATGTGAAGCTTATGGACACTTCCTTCAGACTGTAAGGAAATGTTAATCATCACGATCTATAGTAATATTCCCTGCCAAAAGTTTATAAAAAAGGGGGGAGGGGAGAAAGATGTTGAAGGTCATTAAGACTCAGCCTTAAAACGGATGAAAATTCTCATGACTTGTGTCAGTATTTGCTGATTTCTTCTGTAATTTAAAGTTTTGAACAGATTGTCAAGAACAAGAAAGTATGCAAGGTCTGGAAAAAGAGGTGTTTTAATTTTCTCAAGGATGTCTAACTTGGCAGAAGACAGAGTTGCTATGTGTATCAAATGTGCTTGCTTAACAATAAGATAATTAACCCTGGGTTGTTTCTGCATGAATATAAGGAATATGTTATTATTATTATTAATTTTTGGAAGTTTTTTGCATTTTACTACCTTGTCTGCAATATCTTCAAATAATGCTAGCATGAGTTACAGCATAAGTTCATCTGAACAGCCTTGAGTTGAATCGAGTTCATGGAGTTACCCCCCTCCGCAAAGTCTGAAGGACTGGAAGTACAGACGCAGTCCTGCTTTGCTCATTTTTAATAATATAGAAGGGGGATATGTAGGAAGCATTTGGCTGATCAAGGTGTTTACTAATGGGTGACTATTTAGTTCCCTGCATCTCTGCAGACAAAAGCATTGTGAAATGACTGTTATTTGTGACTTTGCTTCTAAAAGCATTGAGGGATAACTCAGTTATTTACGATCTCTTTGAGACTCTCTTGAATCTTGCATATCCGTGTGATTGTCTTTGAACCTAGTGCTTTTATTCTAAGGTTAAGAAACTGTGACTAGTTAAGTAACATTTGCATAGATAAGAGTTTAGGAATGTTTAAGTTCTTTGATGTTTGTTTTGTAACCAATTCCCTTGTGTAAGAAGAGTATAAAAACCAAGCTTCAAATATACACGAGACTCCATTCCATCAGAGTGGAGTTCTCCCGATCCCATACTTTGTATATATCTCTTTCTTTTCCTTTCTTCCGCACGCCTCATTTCGGACCCAGCTTTATGCGGGATAGCTGGTCTAATCCCCACACTCCTTGAGCCTGTCTTACATATTTACTGGCTGAGAGTACCTGTCTTAAGATAGGTCCCCCTGCCCAGGTTCCAGGGTCTCTTACCTTTAGGACACAGAAAACATCCAAGCATGGATGATCCACTGTCTTTCCACACAGCACAGCCTGATCTGAGATCGATATACCCCAATTTCAGCACCTTGAATTATCTGCCTCACCTGGGTCCTGAGAGCTGGGAAATAAAGCAGTTAAATCACAGTTACCTGTAACTCCTTCAGCATGATTAGTAAATCAACATAATGTAGCCATCCTTGGTTTAGTCCACCTGGAAGCAGATTAGACTCTAAGTCGATTGCTCTAAGTTGCTGCAGGGAGACATTGTTAGCTAAGGCTTGGGAGCCCCAGCAGCATCTTTACACACACACACACACACACACACACACACACACACACACACAGATTTTTCCCACTTGAATTCTGACATATTTCCCACATGAAAAATGAGAGACATTCTCTAAAGGTATCATGACATGTGTATCCCACACATCTCCTGACAATTGTTTATCCATGTCTCCAGACAAATGTTTCCCACATGTCTCCTGAGTGATATTTACCACATATTTTCTGACAGATATTTCATA
Organism: Tenrec ecaudatus; assembly: GCF_050624435.1. NCBI lineage: Eukaryota > Metazoa > Chordata > Mammalia > Afrosoricida > Tenrecidae > Tenrec > Tenrec ecaudatus. Next base: position 106,660,791 of record NC_134544.1, read on the forward strand.
CATAGATGCTGACAGGTGTTTTTCCCAGATAAATTCTGAGATACATTTCTCACGTGAAGCATGACAGATGCTTTCTAAATAAATCACCACATATATATCCCATATATATTCTGACAGGTGTTTTCCACATATCCCCAGACAGATCTTTCCCACATTTATACTGTGAGATGTTTTCCACATGTATTATGACACCATTTCCCCACATATCTCCTTCCATGTTTCCTACATGTATTCTGACAGATGTTTCCCATGTGTATTCTGACAGAATAGTCTCACATATCTTCCAAGAGATGTTTTGCACATGTCTCCTGACTGATATTTACAGCGTGTTTCCTGACAGATGTTTCCCAGATTAATTCCGAGAGATATTTCCCACATGAATCGTGGCAGATGATTTCTGTCGGTTTTGCCACATGTGTGTGCCTCATATATCCTGGCATTTGTTTTCCACATATCTGCTCAAAGGTGTTTTCCACATATTTCCTGACATATTTTTCACATGTATCCTGACAGATGCTCCCCACGCTTCTTCACAGAGATTTCCTAAATATTTCCAGACATATGTTTCCCACATATCTCCTGACTGATATATACCACATATATCCTGAGAGATATTTCCTCCATGTATACTGACTCATTTCCCACATAAATTTTGACATATTTGACATATATTTCCCACATCAATGATAACTGTTTCCCACATATCTCCTGTCATATGTTTCCCACAGGTCTCCTGACTGATGTGTATATGTTTTCTGCATCTGTACTGAGACAGTATTCCAACATGAATTTGGAGAGATACTTTCCACATGAAACATGACAGATGCTTTGTAAAGGTATGGTGACATGTGTATTCCACATATCTCCTGACAGGGGTTTCCCACATATCTTCTGGCAAATGTTTCCCACATTGATCCTAAAAGATGTTTCCCACATGTATCCTGGCAGGATCTTCTCACATGTCTCCCGCTAGATATTTCCCACATCTCCTGACTAACATTTTACCCCATGATTCGACGGATGTTTCTCATATGTCTACTGACTGATATTTACCACGTGTCCTGACTGGTTTCCTTCTTGCATACTAACTGATGTTTCCCATATAAATTCTGGCGGATTTTTCCCACATAAAAAATGAAGGATGTTTCCTAAAGGTATTACACATGCATGTCTCACATATCTCCTGACAGATGTGCTCCCAAGTCTCCTGAACCGATATTTCCCACATTTCTCCTGGCTGATATTTACCCTTTTTTCCTGACAGATGTTTCCTGTATGTATCCTAACAGATGTTTCCCACAGGAATTCCAATAGATATATCCCACAGGAAACATGGCAGATGCTTTCTAAAATATTACATGTGTCCCACACATCCTTCGACAGGCATTTCCCACATATTTCCTGACAGACATTTCCCACATTTTTCCCTAACACGTTTCCCACACATTCCTGAGAGTTGTGGTATGTGTGGGAAATGTGTCCTGAAATATGTGTTATCCTATGCATCCTGATACACATTTCCTACTTTTCTCCACAGATTTTTCTCCCTACATTTCCTAGCTGGTCTCAGCAGTCTCAAGGGCAGAGTGTGACTTGGAGTGAGGTAAGGCATATACAGAGAGAGGTTCAGGCTGTTTAGAGGTGCAGTTTATGGTCCTATATATGGGGATCTGGTTGGTTTGCAGAAAAGAGACAAACAGTTGTGCCTCTAGTTCTGTGCTACAGTTGGACTATCTTTGCAGAATTTGTCACTGTGATCCTACTTTGGATACAGAGATTGACTATAGGGGTGTCTTTAGGCACACACTGTTCAAGAAATACAGATTGACATGGAATCAGCTATACCTTGCAGGTCGGTGAGCCTGCACTGTCTGTCGTGGTCATGATCCAGCTACCTCTGAGGCCGCAAAGACTTTCAGGGTGGACCGTTGTGCTGTTCCCAGTCCGCACAGTCCCTGAGGGTTGTGGCGCTAACCCCTTTTGTTGACTGTACTGCCAGGGCCTGATGCAGAGTTGGAGGAATTTGTGGTGCCCACCACTCATGCATGTCCTCAAAGAGCTTGTCACAGCTCCTCTGAATGGATACCATCTTCATAAATATGCATGCAATCTAGTGGTAGAAATTAAGTAAACAACTAAAAGTCATTGAGGAAATAGGGAGGCATGTACAAACTCAAGCTTTTATTAAAAGATACTCATGCTAGTCCAGACATTCGACCTAGACTGGCAAGACTTGCAAGACATGGTGTCAGCTTCTGCCAGGTGTACATTTACACATTTCTGACTTGAGTTTTATAGATGATGAATTGTTTGCTTCTCTGTTATGGAGATGAAGTATTTGCATCATTAGAAATGAATAAAAAGTCAAGTATAACTCAATAATCCCTTTTCTGTCAACATACATTATGAGCCTAGAAAAATCAATACAGTTAAAAAAAAAAAAAGAAAAAAAGAAAAATCAATACAGCAAATTGTCATGGGTGTCTGATTCTGCGGCCCAGGCCTGGATCTGTAAATCATTCTGGGGCCATGTTCAGTGACAATGGATGATTTATTTACTATCTCTGTGCTTTAATGTGCCCTGTGATCAGGGAAAAATGCTAATACTTAGGTTGTCTTGAATATAAATCAACTACCATATGAACTATTCTAGTTGCTGATGCTAAGAATAACCATGCTTTTTCTCTCATGTACTGGGATTAAGTCTATCTCTATAGAAGTTGTTCAGCTGGGTTGTAAGTCCCTACATTTACACAAGACAGATGCTCTTCGAGTGTATGTTCTTGTCCTCAAGAGCTGCTCGAGTTGCAGAAGATAGACAAATATGCAGGGCGTTCTGGTTCTGGGCTGTTATCATTTTTTCTTGCTTTTGATGGATGTTTCCCACACCCTCCAGTCGGTGGGCCACCTTCCAGGTCTCAGGGCCCATCTTCCACCCTGTGTGGAACCTTGAAGAGTGGTTCCTGGCACTTCCCCTAATCATGCTGCACTGACATGCTGCTCCTCTTTGCTCCTCTGATATCCATGGCTGCTCCACATAAAGGTTCGCTCTCTCAGAGGTACGAATCAGCATCAGAAGAATGCTATCTGTTAGAGTTGCCAATTTCTGTGAACACCCGCAAACAGCTTTCAGTTCCTGGTAACTAATGGCTCTGCTCAGCCCAACCCCACACCCCATCCACACACACACTGCCTTGTTCTGGAAGAGCCTAGGGTTCCTGTCCACCACCTACAGCCTTCAGGGCTGTTCTGACTCTGTCCCACCAACACTGCTCTCTTCTCTGGAATTAGTTTTATTTGGTTGTGTTTTTTTAATTCTTTTTTGAAACAATATATACAAGCAGAAAAGTGCACATATATTTGAGTGTATTGCTCAATGTATTATCACTAACTGTACATAGAACCCATTCAGGTCCCCAACCATTCCTGACTCTGAACAGCATAAATTTGCTTTTTTGTTCTCTTTCTGTACTTTGTAGAAATAGAATTTTAAAATAGATTAAGTAAACTTCATGTAGCTTTTACCAGATATGTAAAATAGGCACAGATTTTGAAAGATACAAAGATCATTGCTTACATGTATCAAACTCAGCTCTAAAAAAGGAAAAACAAAAAGGTTGTGATCGAGTATGAAAATAGGGTTGCATTGCAGATTGTCCTTTGTGTTGATTCAGTGGGGCTGGCCATTGCCCAAGTGCCCAGTCCTTCCTGGCTTTTGAATCTGCTCCTGCAGACCACCTGGGTCCCCAAAGCTTAGAAGTCCGACGGGCTTGGCTTTCTTCTAGAAGGCCTCAGACTGTGTGCTTGGCAGCAGCCCTCCTAAGGTTTTCCTTTCATGGTGAAGCCCAGACGGAGTCCCTCACACTCTTTAATGACCCAGGGGCCAGTCCTCACAGAGACTGGGTGGGTTCTGCATGTTTGTGAGACCAAGGGAGAAGCCCCAGCTCTACTCAAGCTTCAGAGCCTGAGCCTGAGCCCAACTGCCAGCCAGCATGACCCATAAACTTCTCCTGACCTATGAACTATTGGGGCAGGGTGAGCACAGCTGCAAAGTGCCCACCTCCAATGATTAGTGTCCTTCCATGGCTGGTCCCAGTCAGTGACCTGCTGTGCCTAAGGCACCATTGAAGATAGACAACAAGGTGGAGGAGCAAGTCCATTCTATCAGAGGCAACTCTTCTGCAAACCCTATGAACTCAGGTAGACTGTACTGCTCCTACTTTAGAACATGTAATTACCATCTTGCCCCAGAATGACTTGCCTTAGCACCTGGGTTCATGTCCCTCATGGTCAGAGGGGGCATGCATAGTTGCAGTGGTCATGGAACCAGTGACTCCATGAGGGTTTCTCAGAGGGGATCCATCTTCGCAAGCTGGTAGAGGCCTCCCAAGATGACTGAGGTTTTGTCACAGGTAAGCTCTGTCTCAGTTCTCCACAGGGTCTACACAGCCTACAGGTGTGAGCAAGTGGTCCCCAAACAACATAGTGTGAGTTGTCACTACTCTGACTTCACAGAGTAGACAAGTCATTGCTTTGTGGTCTTGTCAACCCACAGGGCACATCGGTTGTTCCTTGCCTGGTATATGGTGATTTCAGAGCAAGGTCTAGTGAAGTCCTGTGCCTGGGAGGGGCTGGGAAGGGACTCAGTGATAACAGAGCAGGCTGGTACCCACAAGTGAGAAAGCAGGCTTCCTTTTCCCCCTAGATCGCAGGAAATCAGGTATCATGAGGGAAATGGATGCGATGAAGAGCAAGAAGAGTCAGTTTTTGTAACATATATTTTCTGTTATCTCGTTGTTTAACTTCTCGGTTTCTTTTGTGTGTGAGGTGCTTAGAATCTCAATTTCTACCTTTGTTTTCAAGATTACTCCCAAATCTCTTATATGATCCTAAACATCATTCTTCTGTATTCGCTTTGGGGTAATTCAGTGGGTGATTTTTTTGTGTGAATTCCATTGGTTGGGGTAATCTTCAGTTGATGGCTTTTGGTTATCTTGATTTTTTTTTAATTAAAAGATTATTTTATTGGGGGCTGTTACAGCTCTTATAATAATCTAACATCAATTGCATCAAGCATATTTGTACATGTTGCCAACATTATTTTCTAAGCATTTACTTTCTAGTTGAGCCCTTGCTATCAGCCCCTTTTTCCCTCCCTCCCCCTACCATATGACCCCTTGATAAATTATAAATTATTTTCTTATCTTACACTGGCCTCTGTCTCTCTTCTTCCATGGTTTCTGTTGTTTGTCCCCTTGGTATGTGGATTTGTGTGGTTATGTGTCAATCATTGCAATCGGTTTCCCTTTCCTCCCCTTTTCCCCAACTTCCCCCCTGTCCTCCTGGGATCGCTACTTACATTTCTGTTCCTGGATTTTGTGTCCTAAGCTCTTACCTGTAACTTTGCACATCCTCTGGTCTAGCCCACAGTGCAAGGAAGGCCTGGGGTCATGATAGTGGGGAGGAAGTCACACGGAACCCGAGAACTAGTATATTTCATGGGTGCTAAACTGCACCCTGCCTGCCTCATCCCTTTCTTGTGACCCTTCTGTGAAGGGATGTCCCACTGTCTGCACGCGGGTTTGGGGTCTCTGCTCTGACCCCCCTCATTCAACAATGTTTGTTTGTGATCTAAGCTTGAAGTTATCTTGATTTTTTTTAATGATTAATGCTTTTGGTTGTTGCTTGTTTGGCATAGTGCTCCAGTAGTGGATGATGTGCAGTGTTCTGGGTTGTGTAGAGGGAAATGGGTTGACTCTTTGGGTTAGAGGAGAAAGATCAGGTAATAGTTGAAAATTATATTGTGTGGAGATGATGAAGAACTGATAGGTTTGGGTGGATGGCAAGAATAGATTTGAAATGTTCAAATAGAGTACTTGAGCTATACAAAAAGTAAGGTTTATATGACAGTATTAATCACAAGTGGTTTTCTGGTTAGGAATGATTTTTGATAAATTGGAAAAGGGAATTTTAAGAGGTGTGCTAGTACTTGTTCGTCTGTGTTAAAGTGTCTGACTGAGAATGGGGAGCGAGTCTTGAGGTAGTGGTGTATGGAGGATATGAAAAGTATATCTTGTAATCTACCAGAATGATTTATCGACTCACTATATCATATATAGAGAGCCAAGCAGATCCATGTTACTGGGTTTACAACAAAGACTTCTTGTTTTGTTGACAATCTGGTTCCCTGCTTTAAAGGACTATCATATGGAAAATAGTAAATATGAGAATTCTGTGCCCTGCCATGCTTTTCCTCCTTAATCAGGGGTCCCAGGGAGGAAATAGGCCATAGGAATGGAAGTGTGATTGTTGGGGGCCATGGGGGGTTAATCAGGGGGAGGTCATGAGGTAAATCAACTAAGCTGACGACTGGAAACCACTGAGGTTGATTGCTATACTGCATTTCATGTTCTCTGGGGTCTGGGAGGCTTTTATAAAAATGATTTTTAAGTCAAAATAGTATTGAAGCACCCAGAGTTCATTTCAAGCATCTGATTTCCCAAGGCTCAGTTCCACCTACCTGTTAAATTCTGCTTGAAATTGGTCGAGTTCACTAGGAGTTTCTATATACAAGCCGTGTTTTCCCCTGAGTTGTAAGTATTAGAGAGCCATGTTGAGTGGAGAATTTCTTTAATAAAATAAGAATTTATATTTATTTTACACACGTCTCTTAACTAAGACACATGAACTTCTTAACCTGATACATTTTTAATGAGAAAAAAATGATCATATGTCAGTAACCCACACACATACATATCAAAAAGTATACCAAGTGTTTGTTCACTAGTGTCAGGGGAAGTCAGCCCCTAACACATCATTACGGGTCCGGTAGGTGCAATTGTACAGAGATAATAAGTAAAGATCATAGTAAAGTTATAGAGAGCATGAGAGATAGAAGTGAAGTATTGAAGTAAATGGAGTCAATTATTCATGGTAGCATGCTCATCTCAGCTCCTCTCGATGGTCCTCATGGAGGGAGATAGTCCTTTTTTAATGCTAGCCCAGGCTTCTTATATTCTCTGGGGACATGCAAGCCCCCTAATTTCAGATGAGTACATAAATCGCAGGGAGGGGTTATGCCATAGGTAATGAGAAGGGGTGGTCTAGGGTCATACATGCAATACATGTCACAGAGTCAGTTTGGCCTGTTCACTGACTCAGTTGATAGATATCATTATTGGTAGGGTGAGAACGCTTGGTCACAGGCCTCAAGGAGGAATAGTTTATTGTCCCCAGTAGCAGGGAGTCAGGCCTGCCATATAGTCTGGTTGATTAACTGCCCTAGAGACCTACCCTGTAGTCTGGTGACTAACTGCCCTGGGGAGGATATCTGTAAGTGTTTGACCTCTCCTCACACACTAGAACAGTAAAAAGACAAAGACCATTGCAATGTTGGGAATCTCCCTTACAAGAAAGATAGGTGATTTTTCTGTCAGGAGAAAGGATCCAAATATTTTACAGGTTTAGGATGGAGAAATTCCAATAGATGATGTGGTACCCCTCTCTTTTACGAATATAATGCATGTATCCAAGAACTAAGTAGAAGTGATGATAAAAAAAATTGGGGACAAGTTGAGACCTAAGAAATTCAAAATAAAATAAAGCCAGGATCTTGAATGGAGCATCAAGACTCTCCTGATTGGATCAGAAACTTTGAGCCCCATTATACACTAAGGGACAATTACCACTGAAACATGGCCATATATAGATTACCCTAGTGCCAAGAACGTAAAACTTACTTCAGATATGTTAGGATACTGAAATATACATGGCTGATTATCTCTGACTCAGGTAAGCATGTCCAACTCTTATTCCCTAACAGCAGTAGTGTGTTAGACATGATATCGGGAACTGTGCTTTATAGTAGGATTTACATCCATTGTATAGTGCATGAGAATAATTACTTCCTGAGGAAAAAAAACAAGACAGAAAAGTTCTTATGTGCCTGATTTCAGACCAGGCTGGCAGTGGTATCCTTGATGGACCACAGCACATTGAACTTTGTTCTATGTAAGCTGGCTATAGACAACTTTACCACCTCAATATGTATGAAGTTCCCTGTGCAGTGATTTACTAACTGAATTCCCTCTCCTGTATCACATAAAATGCAAGTGGTTTGTGTTTTTCTAGAAAGAAGCCTCTGCTATTTTAGAAGGAACTACATTGAATTATCACTGATGGGAGCACAGATTGCCACAGGCCCTTAAACGCAAGCTGACACATCGTTATGTAATAAATACATGTACCACATGGCAGCCATATACCTCTTAAGGATTAATGCATGAAAAAGATTGTATGTTCAGAAAATAAGTGATATTGACTTTCTAATAACATCTTTATTGAAAATGTTAGAAAATAATGGATCAATCATTTCAAAATTCCAATATATTGATGAGATACAAAAATAAAATGCCTATATAATTAAAAAGAAAATAAGTCAGAAAATTTATGTTGTTGTATTCTTGATGTTCAGTTAACCTTTATATAAAACTCTTATACATGAGTTTCTGTGGATCTGTTTATCTCAAGTACCCAGACTAACACATTATGGTACCTTAGGAGTGAGGTACCAGAGAAACAAATCGAGAGTAAATGTTTGTTCAAATGTTTGCTTACTCACATCTAACCAATCAAAGCCATCTTATAATGTGGATGGCTCCAATTCGCAGAAGCACCCATAATGATTCACTTATGCCAGCAGCTGAACTGGTAAGGATGTGTCTGTGGCTGCCCTCCATCTCTCCCCTCTGGTCTCTGTGTTAATTCACATCCTGCAACCACCACCCACACGGACTCCGCACCCCTCCTCCTCCTCCTGGCTAACACGTCACGGAGGGGGGTTGCATTACCATGAAAGTTCTTTGTCAAAGTCTTGTTTTTTAATCCTATTAGAAATGGATACTCTTGAACCAAAACACTGGTCATATGAGGCTGGTTTCAAAATGAAGGTTGTGTCAAGAGCAGAAGAGAGCAATAACAGTAGGGAATTCTGTGTTGACGAAAAGCAAGTGAGGGAGTGGCGGAAAATGAAGGCTGACTTGGAACAGATTCCAAAAGCTAAAAAAGCTCGTAGTGGATTAATGTCTTTTTAAGGGGCTTTAGAGAGTGAATTGCATAAATGGGTTATGGAGTGTCGTTAAAATGGTTACTGTGTAACACGCATGTTAATCCGCATACGTGCTTCACAAATGGCTAAGGATGACAAACATGAAGCACCAGGCATTGAAAAATTTACTGCATCAGCAGGATAGTGTACCCACTTCCTGAATAGGTTTGGCCTAAGTTTGAGACAAAGCACAAAGATTTACCAGAAATTGCCACAAGACGCTGAAGAAAAAATTACTGTATGTCATTCCAATCATTGATTATAAAACAAAGAAGGATTTATAATTATGACCTGGCAGATATTGAGAATATGGATGAAACTGCCATGACTTTTGATCTTCCAATCAACAGAACTATGGCAAGTTAAGGAGAAAAAAACATTTTTCTCAAAACCGCAGGAAATGAAAAAAACAAAAAAAAACACTTTACCCTTGTTCTATCACGTTTGGCTAATGGAACTAAGCTGCGTCCTGTCATTATTTTTAAAAAACCTTGCCTAAAAAGATCAATTTCCCACCAAAAATTTCTGTGCATGCACATGTTAAAGGCTGGATGGATGAAGATGGGAAAAAAATGGCTGGAAGAAATTTAGAACCAATGACCAGGAGCAGACTTAAAGAAAAAGCCATCGTCACTTGTCTGGGATATTTTCAGAGCCCTCCTACCGGATGACATAAAAAAAATTGGCAAAATCTAGTAAAGTTACTTTAGCCGTGATTCCAGGTGGGCTTACATCTGTACTGCAGCCTCTGGATGTATCTTTGAATAAGCCTTTTAAAGACCATGTGTGAAGGATGTGGCATGAATGGGTGTCATCTGGTCAAGCCCAATTAACAAAAGGAGGAAATCCAATGAATCCTAACAGAGTTAACAACAAAGTGGGTTCGAGATGCATGGGAAGACAATGCAGAAGACATGGTGCGACGTGCCTTCCAGAAATGTAGTAATAGTAATGCTTTGAATGGCAGTGAAGACTGTGCTTTGTATGAAAATGACAGCAGTAGTGATGATGGCGATCTCAGTGAGGACAGCATCTATGATGACCTCACACCAGCTGAAGCTCTGCATTGGGATACAGATGATGATGATGAGGAATCCAGTTTTGAAGGATTTTAACTCTACATTTTAGCTTGGTTGCTGATTGAGCTAAGGGAATAGTACTCATTGTTGATACCTTATTGTTTTTGTTGAACCTGTTTTCCACTTATTGTGCTGGTTTACTAATGTTAAATGACTTTTCCTTTTGTTTTTTTATTTAAAGTAAATATTTAAATACATTACCCCCGATGTCTCCATTTTTAGTAATTTTATTTTCATTTGTTTTGATTATTGAAACTCACCAAGTTTCTGCATTTTCTTCTTCTTTTTTAAGCCTTTTATTAGGGACTCATACAACTCTTAAACCAATCCATACATATACATACATCAATTGTATAAAGCACATCTGTACATTCTTTGTCCTATTCATTTTCAAAGCATTTGCTCTCCACTTAAGCCCTTTGCATCAGGTCCTTTTATTCCCCCTCCCTCCCTGCTCCCCCCTGCCTCATGAGCCCTTGATAATTTACAAATTGTTATTTTGTCATATCTTGCCCTATCTGGCATCTCCCTTCACCCCCTTTTCTGTTGTCCATTCCCCAGTGAGGTCACATGTAGATCTTTGTAATCTATTCCCCCTTTCCAACCCACTCACCCTCTACCCTCCCAGTATCGCCCCTCACCCATGGTCCCGAAGGTATTATCCATCCTGGATTCACTGTGCCTCCAGCCCCTATCTGCTCCAGTGTACAACCTCTGCTCTATCCAGACTTGCAAGGTAGAATTCAGATGATAGTGGGGGCGGGAGAGGAGTGCAGGGGAGGAAGGAAGCATTTAGGCACTGGAGGAAAGCTGTATTCTTCATCAGTGCTACGCTGCACCCTGACTGACTCATCTCGTCCTCTAGACATCTCTGTGGGAGGATCTCCAGTGGCCGACAAATTGGCTTTGGGTCTCCACTCTGCACTTCCCCCTTCATTTGCTATGGTAAGATGTTATTTTCTTTTCTGATGATGCCTTATACCAGATCCCTTCGACACCTTGTGATTGCACAGGCTGGTGTGCTTCTTCCATGTAGGCTTTGTTGCTTCTGAGCTAGATGGCCACTTGTTCACCTTCAAGTCTTTAAGACCCCAGACACTATCTCTTTCGATAGCCGGGCACCATCTGCTTTCTTTGCCACATTTGCTTATGCACCCGTTTGTCCTCAGCGATCGTATCATGGAAGTGTGCACCCAATGATATGAATTGTTTGTTCTTTGATGCCTGATAACCGAGCCCTTCGGAACCATGTGCTCACACAGGCTGATGTGTTCTTCCATGTGGGCTTTGTTGCTTCTGAACTAGATGGCCGCTTGTTTATCATCAAGCCTTTAAGATCCCAGACACTATCTCTTTTGATAGCCAGGCACCATCAGCTTTCTTCACCACATTTGCTTGTTCACCCGCTTTGGCTTCAGTGGTTGTCAGGAGGATGAGCATCATAGAATACCAATTTAATAGAAAAAAGTATTCATGCATTGAGGGAGTGCTTGAGTAGAGGCCCAAGGTCCTTCCGCCACCTTAATACTAAACCTATAAATATAGGCACATAGATCTATTTCCCCATCCTCCTATATATTTGCATGTACATGTCTTTGTCTAGACCTCTCTAAATGCCCTTTCCCCCCTAGCTCTTTCCTCTATTTCCCTTGACTGTCCTCCTACTCCACTATCATGCTCCTTCCCCACCTGGGTTACAGATATACCTCTTCGTTACCTTACCCTTGATCATTCCCTACCAGGCCTGCCACTCCCACCTCACCAGCAATTTAGATACCATGTTGTTCCCTTGTTGCTGGGTTTGTTATCACCACTTCCTTATCCCCCACCTCCCCCTATCCCAAGTCCCCCCCGGAACTGTCGGTCCCATTATTTTTCCCCCAGATAGTTCATCCAGCCTGTCTTATTTAGACAGATCTGTGGAGATAATAACATGTACAAAAACAAGACAGAGGAAAACAAAGCAATAGTATACAACAAAACAACAACAAACCACTGACAAAGAACAAAACACATCAAGAAAGAAGAGCTTGTACTTAGTTCAAGGATCATTTGTTGGCTTTAGGAGTGTTTTCCAGTCCAGTCTGTTGAGGCAGCATGCCCTGGCCCCAAAGTCCACTTTCAGCATTCCCTGGGGACCTTGCTGCTCCATTCCCTTGCTGTTCCGCTGCACTCCCCCAGTGCTTTGCCTCAGTGTGGTGGGATCAGATCGGACGCAATTCCCACACTGTGTCTCCAGTGCTGTCCCCTGTAGCGCCATGGGTCAGTGAGGGGCATCGTGTCTCATAGTGGGGCCAGCCTTGTTGTCCTCTCTGTGGACTGGCTGCTCCAATCAGGAACATCTTCCTCACAGTCTGGTGGGCCAGGCTATTCTCCAGTCTCTCCTCCTCCCCGTTCATCTGCTGCCATGTGCTCTGATGAGATATGTCCCTCTCTGGGTGCTGCAGAATCAATGTCATCCTTTGAAACAAATTCTTCTGGGGGAAGGGGCATTTTCTTTCTTCTTGAGCCCTTGGTATCAGCTCTTTGCTTTTCTCCCCTCCCTCTTCCATGCTCCCTCCCTCAGGAACCCTTGATAACTTATAGAGGCTATCAACAACTTGTGATCACACAGACTGATGTGCTTCTTCCATGTGAACTTTGTTGCTTATCAGCCAGATGCTTTATCGTTTGATAGCCTGGCAACAACATCTTTGCTCATATTTGCTTATGCACCCACTTTGTCCTCAGCAATTGTGTTGGGAAAGTGAACATTGTGGAATGCCTGGTTAATAGAATAAAGTGTTCTTACATTGAGGGAGTTCTTGAGTACAGGCCCAATGTCCATCTGCTTCCTTAACACTAAACCTATACATATATGCACCTAGAGCAATTTCCCCATCATTCTATATACATTTACACATATATATATCTGTTTTTAGATCTCTACAATTGCCCTTTGCCTTCTAGTTTTTCCCCTATTTCCTTTTATCCCACTATCATGTTCAGCCTTCATTTGGGTTTCAGTAATTCCTCCCAGTTACATTGGCCTTGATCAAGCCCTAACAGGCCTCTTATACCCTCCTTGCCATTGAATTTGGATCAATTGTTATTCCCTTGTCCCTGGGATTTTAACACCCACTTCCTTTACCCTGCCTCCCCTTCTCCCATGTTCCCTAGAACAATCAGTCCCATTGTTTTCTCCTCCCCATTGTTTATCCCACCTACCTTATTTAGATAGGCCTGCAGAGATAATATGCACAAAAAAACAAGACAGTGAAAACAAAGCAACAAAAGAAAACAAAATCATAAAAACAGAGAAAAGCCTGTAAATAATTCAAAGTCCATTTGTTGATCTTTAGGAATTTTTTCTGGTGGAGTCTCATGGGGTGTCAAACCCTGGCCCCAAAGGCACTTTTCGTATTCCCTGGTCACTTTGTTGTTCTGTTCCCCTTGCTGTTCTGTTGTAGGCCCTTAGTGTTCCATCTCAGTGTGGTGGGGTCAGATCAGATGTAATTCCCACATGGTCTCCAGTGTTGTCCCCTGAAGCTGTATGGGTCAGTGAGGGGAGTCAGTCAGGGATGTCATATCTTGTAGTGGTGCTGGCCCTATAGTTCTCTCTGTGCTTTGGCTTCTCTGAAGAGCAATATTGTCCTCAGGACACTGTGAATTCTTATATTTTGTGTGAGGCTAGCAGACTGAGTCCGTTTTCTCACATTCCTTACATTGATAAGGCCATTTTCCACTGTGAATTCTCATATGTTCAGTGAGGATACAGTAAAAGTTCCCTCATTTTCCTTATATTCATAAGGTCTCTCTCCACTTAAGTCTCATATATTCACTGAGGCAAGTAGAGAGAGTAAAAGTTTTCTTAGATTCCTAAAGCCTCTCTCCACTGAGCATTCCACTATGTTGACTGAAGCTAAACAGAATGCTGGAAAGGTTTCTTACATTCCTTACATTGATAAGGCCCCTCTCCACAGTGAAGTTTCATGATTTTTGAGGGTAGTAGATTGAGAAGAGTCTCTTTTGCATTACTTACATTGATAAGGCCTCTCTCCACTGTGAATTCTCATATGTTTATTGAGGGAGGCTGATTGAGAAAAAGTTCTTTTACATTCCTTACATTCATACGGCTTCTCTCCACTGTGAGTTCTTACATGTTGATTGAGGCTAGTCATTTGAGTAAAGGTTTTCTTACATTCCTTACATTCATAAGGTCTCTGTCCATTGTGAATTCGCATATGTACATTGAGGTCAGTAGATTGAGTAAAAGCTTTGTTACATTGCTTACATTCATAAGGCCTCACTCCATTGTGAATTCTCTTATGTTGAGTGAGTTGTGAGGATCGAGTAAACGTTTTTTCACATTCCTTACATTCATAAGGCCTCTCTCCACTGTGAGTTCTCATATGTTCATTTAGCCTGCTCATTTGAGTAAAAGTTTTCTCACATTCCTTACATGCATAAGGCCTCTCTCCACTGTGAATTATCTTATGTTTATTGAGGGAGGCTGATTGAGTAAAAGTTCTTTTACATTCCTTGCATTCATAAGGTTTTTCTCCACTGTGAGTTCTCAGATGTTGATTGAGGCTAGTCTTTTGAGTAAAAGTTTTCTTACATTGTTTACATTCATAAGGCCTCACTCCATTGTGAATTCTCTTATGTTGAGTGAGTTGTGATGATCGAGTAAACGTTTTCTCACATTCCTTGCATTCATAAGGCCTCTCTCCACTGTGAATTCTCTTATGTACACTGAGGGTAGTAGAATGAGTAAAAGCTCTGTTACATTGCTTACATTCATAAGGCCTGTCTCCACTGTGAACTCTCATATGTTGAATGAGGTGTGAGGATTTAGTAAAAGTTTTCTCACATTCCTTGCATTCATAAGGCCTCTCTCCACTTTGAGTTCTCATATGTTGATTGTGGCTAGTCATTTCAGTAAGTTTTCTCACATATCCTTACATTTATCAGGCCACTCTCCTTTGTGAATTCTCTTATGTTGAATGAGGCATATGTAGTTGAGAAAAAGCCTTACCACACTGCTTATATTCATAACACTGGAAACTCCATGAAGAGTGTTTTCCTTATATCTTCCCCTAGATTTTACTGGAAAATATCTTCTGTTGAAAACAAAAAGTTAAAAAGACATTTTTTACCATTTCATTATTAACATGGATACTAAACATTCAATTTTCTCCCTCAATTGTCTAGTAAACCATTATTTAAATATCTGGGTGTGATACAACAATAATGGTCACAGGGTTAATGAAATATATAGTGATTCTATATATGAACATAAGAGAAACATATTTCAAATATTCATAATATAATTCACAAGTACATAGTGGCAGTATGGCTAACATATTAGTGATAGACACAAATTCAAACACACACAAACATATATAGATATGAAACAAAGAAAGTATAACCAAAGTCATACATACAGGGTATATATTTTTATCTACATACATATATATGTATAATTACGAACATACTTAGAAATTACACACATGTAAATATAGATAGAAATATAAACTGCATTCTATTCAGTAACCCCATAAGATAGACTATAAATATGATTTTTATAAGAATAGCCAGCATCATATGTATGATAGGGTGTTGCTGATATGCTAGAGGCACTCTCCATTCCGTTACAGGCCAGATGGTTAATACAATGCACCACCAGGATCATGTTCCTCTGTCTACATGTTCATAATATATAAACATATATAATACATTAATCTACAAATACATAAGAGGGGCATCAAAATGTGGAAAATTTTCATTTGCCATGATCTTTTCTATGCTCCCAGCATATGTTTCAAAATTGCCTTTGATTGAGTTGATTTTGACTCATATCTACTTTATAGGACCATACATAAATGGCCCTATAATTTTCTGAAACTATAGCTTCTTGTGGACGAAGGCCTTATTTTTCTCCCCAGGAAAATGTTGGTTTACCAGGCCAATGATTAAGCACTACACACAATGAATTAGGTGTTGGCCTCCTAAATGATGGTGCTGTTGAAACAAAGCTGCTATCCAGACATAAGAGGAGGTGATCTACTTCCATTAAGTTTAACATCCTCAAAAAATCTTATGCAAAATTCCACCATGTACTATGCTGTCACTATGATTTCAAATGCACAAACGAGCAGTGGGTGAAGATGTGCAGATGATGCATTGCTGGTGCACAGATAGTTGTGGTATATATCATACATAACAACTGATTTTATGTATAATATATAAACATAACTATATGTAAAATATTATTAGATGATAAGACAATTTTGGCTCATAGTGACTTACATGGAAAATTGAAGGAGATCACCAAAATATTTCTCCCCCATACTCAATGGAAATTCTGATGGCTATTTTGTGTTATTAGCTGAGAACATAATCATCTGTACCACATGGATTTAATTTCTGAATATTTGCTCATCTTTCCTTATAATACTGGTAGTAATTGAAATATTGGTTGGGTAGATTCCAGAATAACAACATGCAAGATTTGACAGTGTGGCAAATAGACAAAGTAATGGTAGACTGCAATATGTAGATATTTGTGATCATGGGAAGCCTGTGATATAATTGTTCTGGAGAGAAAATTAACTTAATTGGCATATCTAACCAGGTATTCCTAAGCCATTGTTGTATATATTTGGTAAGTAAGGAATTAATTTGAAATGATGAAGTTCTTTTTACCTACAATAGCTATGTTTGTGAGGTTTTCAACAATCACATCTCTGTAGAGACACTTCTGAGAAACATCCAGCATTGTCCATTCTTCTGTGGTAAAATCCAAAGTAACATCCACATCAGTCACTGAGTCCTAAAAGAGCCCACATAATCTCTTTAATCTGAATCCTAAGCAATCAAATACATGTTAAAAGAAAGATGAGGCTTATAATATTGAGGGATGTTCATTTCATTGTGATTTTGACACATAGTATGAGTTCCATAGCACTATTAGGCTTTACTCATTGTTATCATTCTCTAACCATATACATTTACTTCTCAAAAGATTTCATCTCATCTCATGGACATATCAATAGGAAGAACCTTCAATATTTTTGTAACAAACTTCCACTAATTACCTTTAGTTCCACTTTATCCCACTCACTTTGTGAAGTCTCCTCAAGTTTATAACATAATAAGCCCATCACTTCCCACTTGGACTGTCCGATTCTGTTCTAATCCTAACTTAAGATTTTATAATAGCTCAGAAATTCTCTACTATAAACAACATATTCCATATCATGTCCTTGCTCTCTTTATATCTCTCCCTTTCTGTGGTATTATTGTGTGTTTATGAAGGGAGGGGAAACACCTTCCACAGGAAAAATGAAATATATTTCTTTATAGACTAAGCAAACATAGAAATATTAACAATCAAGAAATACACCAAGACTGGCATCTTGTTTATTTGCTATTGTCTAGGCATGAGCTTGTGAAGCATGCTTCACCAGGAGCTTGGAAGGGTAGGAAGACAAAATAAATGTGATGGAAAGAGGTTATGCTGCAATAAAGTAGGGAGGCATTATCCTGAATGGCTACATAGTTATCACTGGTATTGCTCTTTTGCAAGCCCGTGAGTTTCTGAAGGCAGGGAGTTGTGAGGTGGCAGTTACTTGACAGTGGTGTAGGTTGGTGCCCCTATAGAACTAATCTGCAAGTTAGGCTTGTAGAAAAACACACAATTCTCAACTTTCTCCATGCTTAGTCATCGTGCATATGTGGAATATAAGGTGCACCATTCCCCTAGGTCTTAAATCCAGGTTTCAGTTTCAGAGGTTTTAGGCAGGCTGATTGAAAAGTAAGGTTGAATACCAGGTGGCTCTTTGATCAACATTTTTAATCTAAGTTTTAATTCCTTCCAGAAAAAAGGTTAGTTTATGCAAAAAAAAAAGTTAGGTTATATAAAAAAACAAAACAAATGGTGAATCAATAGATACATTAAATTTGATAAATTTGTTGGAAAATGCCTCTTTAGAGTGTTGGGAAGCAAAGATATTACTTTGAGGACTGAGTTTACCTGACCTAAACATGCTATTGTCAATGGTTTCATATGCATGTGAAAGATGGACGCCGAATAAGGAAGGATGAAGAAGAATCAATAAGTTTGAATTGCAGTGCTGGTCAAGAATATCCCAAGTACCATGGACATCGAAAAGGACAAACAATTCTGTTCTGGCAGATGTAATGTCAGAGTGCTACTTAGAGGTAAGGATGGTGAGGGTTAATATATAATTTGGAAATGTTATCAGAAGAGAACTGTACCTGGAGAAGAAGAATATGTTTGGTAAAATAGAGGGGCAGTGAAAAAAGTAATCCCTCTACTAAATGGATTAACAAACTGCAACAATGGGTTCATCTTAAATTGAGAGGATGGCACAAGAGGACCGTGTTTTTTTCTGTCATGCACTGGGTCCCTGGGAGTTGGAATTGACTCAATGATAGCTAACATAACAACAGACTGAGAAACCTCTAATGATCACACTAGACATACACAAAGACATGCTAATGTGTTAGTTATATTTACAAGTTATTATTTCTCTAATTTATAAAAGGGACGGGTTTCTTTTGTTAAAAATTAGAACAAACAAAGTGACTACAAAATCAATGAGGAATTCCTAAACTTCATTAAACCATTCCTCTGGAGGTTAGCTGAAGGAAATTGTCTAAGGTCCACCCAGCATGACACAAGGCAGAACATTTTCACAAACTTGGGCTTTATTGTGATGGCAACACACACTTAGGTGTGACTGGCTATTTGTCTGTCAAATGGAGTGTAAATTATTTAATCCTCTATACTGAGGTGTCAGCTGGAAAATCAGAAGGTCCAACAGAGCTATGGATCCATAGTAATCACTGTTTCAGGCTGTTTAGAAGGTCAATAATTGTGGGAAATTAACACTTTGGGAAATATGACTAGGACTATATTCCCTAATTTATAACAGAGGGTATCTGGAAAGCTAGTATTCCACGGTAGGAAAGCCACCACTTTGGTAAGTTAATGCCCAAGTACATTATCCTGCATTAAACATCATTCCTTAAAGTGAGCACATGTTTGATTCTATCTCCCTATACAAGTGGACATTCCTTTGCTATCTTCTCCTGCTGTGGCACCCATCCCCCTCTTTCCTTCTGCCCTGAAGCAGGTATTAGGTTTTCTCACCTGTGAGCTTAGAGACCTTATTGTGGTTGCCACCCACCTTGTGATGGATGTAACTACTGAGTATTCATATATTATGGCTACCTATAAATATCCCAAGATAGTAAAGACTCTCTCTCTCCTATCTCTTCTCCCAACTCCATGTGGACCAGCAAGAGAAGCTGAGGTGAGCATGCTACCACAAAATGTGTCCGACTCCTTTATTTTATTCTCTCTCTTATCTTCTCTAACTTTACTATGATCTTTATATATTATATCCGTACAATTGTACCTGTAGACGCCTCGGTTATTAGAGGCTGGTTTCCATTGACAGTTATTCAGTTGAGTCAAAAGAAAATTTCGTGAGAAACTTGTAGCCTAACTGTAAGATAAATGAAAACTGAAGATCTGGTAGCTAACGACAAAAGTTTTCAGATATGTTGAATAAATCCTTTAAAAAATCATTTCATTGGGGGCGCTTGCATATATCATAACATAGCTTAATCACATCAAGCAGTATTGTACAATTGCTACCACAGTCAATTTCAAAATATTTTCTTTATTCTTGAATTCCTTGATATCAGACCCCTTATTAAACACCTTTTTACTGTTTTGTTGTTTAAGTTCGAGTTATTGGGTTGAAACAACATTAGTTTGGAAAGAACACTTACTAACTTTCTATGAGACCAGAAATAAACTGATACCAATGTCAGATAAAGCTATTTCAAGAAAATTGTAGACTAATAGTCATTGAGTCATTCATTCTTGATACAATATTCAATTGTATCAATATTGGTAATGGATCTGCATGAAAAAGTTCTTTAAGAACTGGAATCTGAGTCAGACATATTACTAAGTATCATATACACTTGAGAATAATCTGACCCGAAAATCAGCCAAGGCACCAAATTTTACCACAAAAACTGCATTAAAAATGTGCTGAGAAAACTGGACCTATACACGAGTCTATACGGTATATATCATGATTAATCAAAAACAAAAAATTAGCATTCAAATATACCAATTGATAGGGGGAAACCTATTCAATTAAAGAGACAGAATATATACTAAACAAAGCATGACTTTTCAAATTAAAAGGAAAAAACACAAATCTAACATGAAACAGGTCTTACACATATGCTAATATACTCATAACAAAACAAACTTTGAAAAATGTCATATATAGCAGAAAGAGATAAAAATATCATCCAACCTCAGAAACAGGACAAATATACATGTTCATTTTCAACACTCATATTTAAATTTATACTGTATGTTCTAGCTAGGCCAATCAGAAAAATAATCATTAAAAAAAAAAAGAAAAACGACTTTGAAGGGGAAGAAATAAAAATTTCCTATACATCATAAATTAATGTGTACATATGTAATACATTAATTAGTAAAAATAGAGGTATTGGCCTATGTACATGTATTTATATGGCAATACACTGGGGTCGTGGATGGACTTTGGACCGCTGTTGGAGCCCTCCCTCAACACAAGAACACTTTGTTTTAACAACTTGGCATTCTGTGATGCTCATCATTCCAACATGATTGCTGCAGGAAAAAAAATGGGTGCACAAGCAAATGTGAAGAAAGCTGATGGTGACCAACTAGTTAAAAAAGCAGAGAAGCAACAAGCCCACATGGAAGAATCACACCAGCCTGTGTGATCCTGAGGTGTCAGTGGGATCAGCTAAGTGGTATCAGAAGACCCAAAACAAACAAACAAAACATAGAGATCCAAAACGCATCTGTAGACAATGGGACATCCCATCACAGAAGCGTCACAAAGAAGGGATGAGTCAACCAGGGTGCAGTATAGCTCCAATGAAACACATTATTCCTGTAGTTCCTTGAGATTTCCTCACCCTCTACTATCATGGCCCCAGTCTTGCCTTTCACTTTGAGCTACACAGGAGCATGTACACTGGTACACATAAGAGCTTACCACATGTATACCAATGATAAAACCCTTTAAACTGGCCATAACACCTGCCTCTTAACTCATGATATTTATCTCCCAAATCTATCCCTTGCCTCCTGTTCTTGAACTGGGAACAGTGATTAATCCCAGGACCTAGATTCTGATCTTAAGTATAGACGCTGACTCTAGCACTCTAAATCCCTGGAAAGAACCCCAAACCAAACCCATCAACAAACTCATGTTGTGAATTATGCTTGTGGAGGTGTCTCCTCTCTCACGTTTTACCTAAATGAAGTGAACTGCTGTAGGTAGACAAGCAAACCCAGGAATCAGACATATATCGTCTCTTCTCAGTTAACTTTTATATCATTTGCATATGGTTCATTACCCTTGGCAAAATAAAGTAGTATATAAATGTTTAAATATGACAATATCATGACCAAGGGTTCTCAAAGCTCTCGTGTGGACCTGTTTTACTGTGTCCTGCCCTCAAGGAGCCTTCTCTGCTATTAGACATATGCAGGGATGTGTTCCCATATAAGCAAGGTGCCCAAGGGATCAATTATACTATGTTACTAATTTGTAGATCACAACTGTATTCTCCCTGGAAAATGTGGTGAAGCTCATATTAAAGAAAACAAGTTCATTACCGGTTATTCTATCATCCATCGAAACCCTCCATCCCTTTATTCCCAGGTGATCCTATTCTCACAAGATGGAAGAGGTAGCAAATTAAAGGTGCTTACATTGGAAACATTGTCTCCATTTTTCAAAACGAACAATTTACCTTTTACTCAGACCTAGGAAAAAGGGTCACAGGAATACTTTGTACATCCCCTCTCAGTTTGAGCTGGCAACCCTAATATTTGTGTCCATGGCTCTAGATTCCTGTGAGCCAGGAACTTAACCTCACAAGACATCCTGCACAAGTGGGTGCTGTATCTTCACCCCCAAATGGAAAGATGTCAATCCCACATACACCCTGTGTGTCCAGAGCCAACAAGTCCCTCTCTCCCAGCACATTGGGGCTCTCTACTCAGAGAAAAGAGAAGTCCTGAAAAAGTTACTCATGATAAAAACAGCGGGTCAATCCCTCTCTCACCTAATGGGCTAAATGCTGGGGAGACATCCTGGGTGCATGGATATCTAAATATATCCTGAAATGCAAGGGAGACCAAATGTGGACAAATCAGCAACTAAGTTGTCATTAGTGGGAGTTTCATTATCTCTACTTTTGGCACAGGACTGAATGCCTTTGAGCTTCCAGAGGCAAAAGGCAGGGTTCCTGTCTGAGCCTGTCTTACATACATACTGACTGAGGATACCTCCCCTGAGATAAGTCCCCCTGCCCATGTTCCAGGCCCGCTTACCTTCCAGGAAGCACATAACATCCAAACAAGGTTGATCCACTACACTTCTTTTTGAGATCCTGCCTCCAGGTCTACCTGGGTCCTGAGAGTAAGCTGGGAAATCAAGAAGAAAAGGCTATAGACAAATGAAATGGCAATCACTTGTAATTACTTCAGCATGATTAATAATAAATCAGTAGGATTTATCTTCCTTGAACCTTGCTTATTGGAATAGCCATCCTTGGGTGAGTCCAGCTGAAAGCAGAGTGGACCTCATATAGATTGCTTTAGGTTGCTGCAGAGAGGCCTTCTTAGGTAACACAAGGCAGTCCTAGAACACCTTTGCTCACACATACACTCACACACGCAGGAAAACACTCATTAAACTGATAAAAAACAAGGACTTAACTAGAGAGAATCAGGAAGCTACGTGAGAGTAAGAGACCATGGATAATATTTAACATCAAATAAGGGTACACCTACCACCCACAGCCTAACACCGTGTTCTGAATATTTGCTCCATTAGAAAATGTAATCTTTGATGAGCTTCTTTCTGTTTATATACATTATCAGACTAATTTTGTATGTTAGTAAATTAATTCTTTGTCTAACTTTATTCTTCCTTGATCGACCATGATTGTCCCTTAAGTTTTATATATGGCTTCTCTCTCTTCAGGCTTGGACAGCTTAAAATTATTCATGTTCTAAATTTATGAGTACTGAGAGAGAATTATAACATGTGGCAGAGCATAATAACCAATGAAAACCAATTAACTATAAAGTTGTACTGGCTTAATTATGTCTTTTTAGTGTGCTGCTTATTTGAGGATATTTTAATTAAGGGGATTCACAACTAATAGTAGGTTATTTTGTATTCACAATGTCAACAGTGTCTAGGGGTCCTCCAAGATTTCTTTCTGGGAAAATGGATATGTTTATTCATAAGGTATAAGTAAGTAACATGTAAATATTGTGGGGTTTTTCACTAAGAAAGCCCAGAGCAATATACTTTATCAATAAAACACATATTTTAAGCCTTATAGTTTCCACATAAAACAAGAATTCCTTTCCAAATTAGAAAACATTTTAGTTGTATAAGTATTATTGGCATGTTCAAAGAAATTTTTAAGTCAATATATACCCAATATGTAATACCAAGTTTAAAAATTTTTAAGAAGATTGATTCCAGGACAATTCTTAAAATTTACATTTAAACTGGAATTAAGGTAATCCGTGGGTAATTTTTTAATCCTCCCATTATTTGGCTGTAATCTATGAGTATATTTTAGCACCTATAATAAATACAGTATTACAATGAGTGAGTAAAATGATGTACAATTTATGAAAACATTTCTAGCCTTCTAAAGGCAGCAGCTTTAACCATGTTTAACCACCACAATGACTCCCTTTGATGACCCACTATCAAGTTTGGAAATCCCATTGAATACCCTATGAGACAGTACACGTTTACTGTGCCAACATGGTTAATGAACACATGTGGGATTAAGTGAAGGGTGGAAAGATAAATGGCTCGGCAAGCCTCGCCTTTCTTGTCTCTTGCCTTTTGATCATCGGACCAGTGTGTGGCTGCCTTGCTTGCTCTGTGCCTCAATTTGCAAGCTACACAACCTGTGGGACACCTAACCCATAGACTGTGTCACTTTAATTTGAGGTTCCCTCAAGACCTGTATTGCCACACTATTGGAATTTATATCTCTTGAGCTGGGGACTACCAGACCCTGTCATCTGGCTGACTGTTGGTGACCTACCTGCCTTGTTGTTTGCTGTCTGTGGCCAGGTAACCTGGACTGCTATACAGAGGACTACCCAGCGGTCTTAAAAACTTGAAGAACTGCCAGTGTTTCACAGCTGTCTCACCAGAGTGAGTTGCACTGTGCCATTTATACTGCTTTATAGATTAATTAACAGTTTATTTCTTATGGTTTCTATATCTACATAAATACATATATAAAATTATTAGTGTTCTGGTTTTGTTTCTCTAGAAAACCCTGTCTAACATACCCTATTTAGGAAAACATGTCTGCATGTGTTCTTATGGTCAATAACTTTGTACTAAGTGTGTATGCTTGCCTCAGTGAGATTTAAGTGCATGCACTTAATTGGGGAAATGTTTGTAAGAGAAAGTGCAGAGAATACCATGGAGGCTGGAGGATCACTCAGCTAAGACGCCAATCTTACCCTGAGAAAAGGAAGAAAAAATGAGAGGTAGGAAAAACTTTCTTAAATGTCAGTGTAACCCAACAGATGTCCAGTAAGTTGACCAGGTTACCTCAAAACGAAATCACCCATTAGAGAACCGCCTCCTTTATCATAGACAAATTCCTATGCTTCGTTTATATACTAGTCTTGAATTGCGCTTTGGCTAGTCCTGAGAACTCCAGTTCTCCGCACAAACATGCTGATGCAATTTAGAAGCAATGTTTCTTCATTGTCTCATTATGCTCATTGTGGTTGGAGTAGAATTACATTATTAGGTTTTATCATGTTGTTGTATTTTTATATATGAAAATGTGTTCATGTTTTCTAGTAAGATACATAGATATATAGGATGGTTTTCCTTCTGGATTAGGTTGAAAGAAATGTTTCCTCATTAGTGACATTCTTATGTGTATTAGTTACAAATGTTCCCAAACAATATCCTGCTCCTGTTTCCTGGGGGCTTTCATTTCATTTCCTGAAGACTGTCTCACAGAAGGCTCAATCTCTGTAGTGGGTGCTCAGGATCAAATATGCACAGGAACCAGACTCTGAGGCAGGTACAGATGAGTTGCCAGGGTGGGTTTCCTGTTGTGCTCACGGAATTCTCAATCTCTTATTTTCCCCTAGGGAACATCTCTTTATTATTATTTTCCATGTCCTGAGACCTATGAATTCAATTTTCTCACTTCTTATAAATTAAAATAATCCTGTGTGAACTGTTTGCCTTCAGAGGTCCTCACTTCAGTCAGAGCCGATATTCATTTAAGAGAAAGTATAGAAACCCATGACCAGAAAAGAAAGCGTTACCTGCTGGTCTGAAGGGAGTGGTCTCATTTCATTAAGAAACAAACCCTAGACAAATGTTTGCCCTTAGAGAAATGCTCAACTTGCCATGCAGAGGCTGCCAGTGAGAGAAGTTACCTTGTATAATGTTATCAATCCTGTAATTAGGGAAGAACTTTTTTCTCTGCTTTTAAGCGATCTAGGCCACATGCAGTAGGCTAACCAGATTTTGCCATTCAGTGTGTTTTTTAAATACAGCTTTCTCCAGAGGTCCCATCAAAAAGACGGATTTTGAGGACCTCACTGTGTGAACTGGACTTTGCCTTCAACACACCTGATGCAGGAGAAAAGACCCTGAAACACTCCTTTGGACTTTAACCAGAAGCAGCCAAGCTTGAGAGGAAGCAGAGGATTACTATCCTCAGGTCCTGAACTTTGGATCACTGGGCATTGGTTCAAATCTCTATTGCTTTGATTTTACACAATGATAAACAACTTGGAACTTCCTTTTACTGGCCGTGTTCACGTTTCCTTTGCTGTCTATGATGTCTCAGTTCAGAAAATGGTTTTGCCTTTTCCTGTATGTCACATCCATATTGTTTTCAACAGTGTTCTGCCAATGAAATTTGGAATCTTTATAAGTGTACTTTTAGAGGTGGGGGGAGTGGGGAAAATGAGCAGCAGATATTAAGGGCTCAAGTAGAAGGAAAATATTTTGAGAATTATGATGGCAACAAATGTACATATGTTTTTGACACAATGGATGGATGTATGGATTGTGATAAGAATTGTAAGAGCCCCCAATAAAATGATTAAAAATATAAGTGTACTTTTAGTGTAAAAGTCTATAGGAATTCAGATTCTACATCATTGGCCAAGTTGTTATTGTTCTTACAAATACCAAATTTACCATATAAATTCTTACATTATTTTCAAGCTGATAATGCTGCCTCTATAGTGGACCATAAATGTATACGTATACCTTAGATGCATGCAAGTATCTTGAAATCACATTTGATCAAAGCCCTCACCTAAGAACAATTTGTTCTTCTCATGTGACTCTGCTCAATACTCAATCCCTCATTCATGGATCACTGCAATGTAAGTAAATGGCAATGTGTGGCGAACAGATTAGATGGTGGCCAGTTATCAGAAAGAATAGTGTCTAAGGTCTTAAAGCCTTGTCCAATGACAAACATCCCTCTAAGTTAGCGGTTCTCAACATGTGGTTCGTGACCCCTTTGGGGGGTCGAACGACCCTTTCACAGGGGTCGCCTGACTCATAACACTAACAAAATGTCAATTATGAAGTAGCAATGAAAATAATTTTATGGTTGGGGAGTCATCACAACATAGATGCTTCAGCGAGCATTGGACACATGGGTTTCAGTTGGACTGGGATGGGATGTTCTCTTAATAAAATTTTACTTTGTGATGTATAGCTCTTTCTTATGCATCTGAGCATCTATACTTTCATATTACTAGACAACCCAGCCTAACACCGTTTCCCACCACACTGGTGTCAAGTGAGGGAGAAAAGGTGTATCTGACATACTGCTCTTGGAGAAAGGCACATCACAAGGAGTCTGGAAAGATAATCAACACTTCCCTGACAGCGAGCCAATGTTATATTCCTGTAGGAATGTGGATTTTTTGGTGGGTGTGAATCTTATTTACAATAAAAGTTTCATGTTAAACTTGTAAAAAAGAGTGTTTACAAGGCACAAGGCACACATATTCTCTCTGAACTAAAGAAGGTCAACACATTTAAAACATGTAAGGAAACTTAGTAGACTTGTAGTCACACTTGATATAAAAAGTTAGTGTGATACTAAGAGCTTTATATTCACGGGGAAGGCATGACATGCATGCCCCTGAGAGAAAATTCCACTTGATTATTTAAGAAAGTATTCCCATTACTGAGCCCAAAATATTGGAGTAGCACTGATGAGAATGACTTATTTCTGTTTAATAAAAATATTCATACCTACTGAGGCCAGATTGTTAAAAATTTGCATCATCACATGACTATAGAGTTTCCTCTAAGAAAGGACGAGCAATGCCCATTCTTCCAAGAAGTCCACAACCACCTCTCAAACATCCAGTGTCCTATAACATCCCATATATTCTGGTTCAGCAAGGTTCCATGCACTCCAATAGGAAAGCAGGGAAGATGGCCATCCTGGGAAATTGAGACTTCACATGGGGATTAGACACATGGGTCTGTATTCTACTAAGGATTTCCATCAGGGTTTAGCTCATCCCTTCACTCACTAGACTCACTCACTAATTACACGCTATCTCAAGTACTGCATTCTTCTAGCACAATAAGCTTATCTCTGCAGTTTGTCTGGGACAAACTGCAATCTCGCTCCTTTCTATATTTATGGTTCAGAATAGAGAACAGTCAGAACACATAACATAAGCCAGACAAATGATCAAAACTAAAACCCCGATTCCACATTCGAATCATCTCTTTCATTGGAGGGGAGAAATTCACCTCCTTGCACAGGACCAACCAGAATATTTATCAAAATATGAAACAGTGAAAGCAAGGTAACAACGAGGCTGCTGTGCTTCTTCCATGTGGGCGTTGTTGCTTCTGAACTAGATGGCTGCTTGTTTATCTTCAAGCCTTTAAAACCCCAAATGCTATATCTTTTGATAGCCGGGCACAATCAGTTTTCTTCACCACGTTTGCTTATGCACACATTTGTATTCAGTGATCATATCAGGAAGGTGGGCACCCATTTATATGATATTTTTTTCTTTGATGTCTGATACCTGGTCCCTTCTACACCTTGTGACCACAAAGGCTGGTGTGCTTCTTCCATGTGGGCTTTGATGCTTCTGAGGTGTTGTAGGGATCAGGTATCAGGCATCATCAGAACAAAAAATCATATCATTGTAAATGAGGGTGAGTGCAGACTGGAGACCCAAAGCCCATTGGTAAGCAACTGTACACCCCCTTACTGAAGGGTAGCAGGGAGGAGACGAGCCAGTAAGGGTGCAGGGTAGCAACGATGAAACATAGAACTTTCCTCTAGTTCTTAAAGTGCTTCCTCCTCCCACTATCATGATCCCAATTCTACCCTACAAATCTGGCTAGACCAGAGTATGTACATTGGTACAGATAGCAACTAGAAACACAAGGAATCCCAGACAGATGACCCCTTCAGGACCAGTGGTGAGAGTGGTGATACCTAGAGGTAGAGGAAAGGTGTAGAAAGGGGGAAACGATTACAACGATCTACACATAACCTCCTCCCTGGGGGATGGACAACAGAAAAGTGGGTGAAGGGAGAAGTTAGACAGTGTAAGATATGACAAAATAATAATAATTTTTGAATCATGGAGGGTTTATGAGGGAGGGGAGAGTGGGAAGGGTAGGGGGAAATGAGGAGCTGATATTGGGTCTCAAGGGGAAAGCAAATGTTTTGAGAATGATGATGGCAACAAATGTACAGATGTGCTTGACACAATGGATATATGTATGGATTATGATAAGAGTTGTATGAGCCCCCAATAAAATGATTAAAACAATAACAACAACAACTAGGAAACACTGCAGAATTTCTCTTTTTCCTTTTAGCTTCTCATTAGCCATTGGAGAACTTCTGGTATGAACTAACAAAGTAGCAACTCAAGGCCCTGGATTTATGACATCCTCTTGAAGAATTCTAGGTGACTAAAAGGTGACACATTACCTCATGAAAGAGATGATTAATTGAGGGAATTATGAAAATTTCTGTAGTGTTTCTGTTACACACCTACATTTCAGTCACTGTATGGTTGCACTCTTGAGTATTTTGTAGCTTCATGGAGACAGGCCATGGTATTGAAAAGAGAAACAGCAAAGTGAAAGATAGGTAACAATAGAATACAGATATCATCAAAAGTTTTCCACTCTGAGACACAAAGCTACAGTAATGCAATTATTATAGACCGCTCCCTTCAAAAAGTACCTGGATACTCACATGAATACACACTAAGGTTACATACTGAAAAAAAAAAGCAGGGAATGAAAGTATCACAATAGCATGCCCTTCTGTTTTCTGATTGAGAAACTGTAGTTAGATTCCAGTTTTCTTATAAGTTGACTGAACTTAAATGCATAGTACTGTTAAACTGTGCAAGGATCCTAGGACTTATACACCAGGCTTTGAGATGGTCCACTCCAAGATTTTTTCACATTTGCAGACATGGAAGGCAATTAGTTGAACATGATGTGGGACTCTCAGTTGTGGGACTGAACTCTATGACTTGTCATACATTTGTTCCCACATTTTTTCAGGACAGAAAGGTCCCTGGAGAAGGATATTATGCTTAGTAAGGGAGAGAGAGGCAAAGAAGAGAAAGGCCTTTGACAAAATGGATTCGCACAGGGGCTGTAACAATGGGTTCACACATGGGAACATTTGTGAGGATGGTGCAGGATAGGGCAGTGTTCCTTCTGTTATATAAAAGGTTTTATGAGCTAGAATGGACATGATGACACCTAACAACAACATAGAAAAGGCTGTACTCTGATGCTAACAGTTCACAGCATAGCCAACTGAATATATCATACAGTGACACGAGCTGCCATGGTCACTCTACAATTCTGCTGTGACAGTGTAATGTAGATATAGATCCAATAAGTCTTTCAAGAATTTCGTACACAGCAATGCATCAGGTGACATATTTAAAAGTCTCCACAAGTCTAAATTCCATTCCTTTACGATGAAAAAAAATCCCAAATGTAGTGCTGTCAATTCTAACTCATTTTGACCATGTAACAATGAGTGAAACTGCTCATTAGTGTTTCCAAGAATGAAGATCTGCATGGGTGCAAACAGCCTCATCATCCTCCTTTGATGTGGCTGGTATGCTTGAACCACAGAGGGTATGGTCAGCAACCAATCAATTAAACCAATGAATCAATAGGGTCTCTTCCACACAACAGTTCATGATAAAACATTGCACTTATTCAGCCACTACAAATTTGAAGCAATTTCCAAAAAAGATTTTGCCACACTAGCTTTTAGTCCTCTTGTCTCTTTTAAGCAGATGTTGCTTCCAATTGAAACAGGTGAAGAAAGTCACCAACATTAATCACAATTTCAGTATTGCTCAAATGGTAACTTGTTGAACTGGGTCAGCATGCAGGCCCATGTGTCTACAATTAAATTCCTGGCAACTACATTTCTGTTCATATGCCTATAGTTGGTTATTCTGTCAGTCATAAATTACGATTACAGAGATGATCTAGAGGTCTTCTGTGTAGTACAAAGAGGAAACAAAGAAAACAGCCTATTCAATTCAGACAACTAGAACTCATTTCCCTGGAAAATCCATGAATCTCAGATAATACTGCTTACCTCAGGCCCATTTATCTGGCTCTTGCATTATTAGGTTGATTGAGGTAATATTAACACCAAGGCAAAACAGACACAGCATTGAACACATCAAAACAAAACAAGACCAATCTGTTCTGAGAGGGCACACCATTCCAGAACCAATGGAGTTCTACCCTGGACACATGAGGTGACTATGAGTTGAAAATGACTCCACAGCAATGAACAAGAACAAAACCACAATGTTAAATGGTTATCAATTGTATGAGAAATGCAACAGAGATGGAGCTTAAGCAGTAACACATGCATATTTATATTAGGGAGCTTGTGTACGGATTAACACAATGATCATTCACTTTAAGACACACTAGACCATGAACCCTGGCTTGATTAAAAAAAATTCTAACAACATAGAAGGGTTCTGTGATGCGTTTAAAAATGCACATTTAAAAAAAGAGAACCTGATGCAAAGGGCTTAAGTGGAGAGCAAATGCTTCAAAAATGATTAGGGCAAAGAATGTACAGATGTGCTTTATACAGTTGCTGTATGTATATGTATGGATTGTGATAAGAGTTGTATGAGCCCCTAATAAAATGTTTAAAAGAAAGATTATAGTAAACAACAACAACAACAACAACAAAAACACATTTAGGTTTCAGTTGCTCAGACTTCCATTCTCAACATAAGGGCAAAATAAAGCTCCATTGTCACTCACCAAATGAAAAGCTCATTAGCAATTAGTTTACATGAAAATTCCCACACTGGAAAAATAAATGGATCATGAAGAAGCACTAGCAACAAAGTAAACCAAAAAGGGAATAGTTACAAGAAATGCAAATGAGGACTTTCAAGTTTATGATCAATATGTGAAGAGCCCAAAGCCACCATTCCAGTCCCAAAGGAAAATGCTGACCATATTGAATTCAGAGTACTGAGATCACAGTGCATGGTTTTGTTCTGTTGTACATTAAAAAAATAATCAGTCACTGAGCCAATTCTGGCATATAGCATCCCATATACACTGTAGAACAGCCCCTGTTTGTTTCTGAAACAGCAGCTCCTTAAGGGAGTAGGAAGCCTCATCTTTCTACTGCAGAGCAGTTAGGGGTTTGGATTTCTGAACCTGTGGTTAGCAACCAAATGCATAACACACTACATCACCATGGGTGCATAGTATTGCTATGAATTGGAGAAAACTAGATGGCAGCTAACAACAAGAAAGGCTTTCTTTTCAATGACTCTAGTTAATTGGTCTACTTAGCACCCAGAATAAACAACTGTCCTAAAAATGAGGGGAGGCACACATAGGTATTCTCTCACCTGATTTCTACTGTGTTATCATGCTGTGTATCTGCCTATAGGATCCTTTTGTCTAGTGGTGGTTTTCATCTTGTGCCATTAGTCGTCTAATTAATTGAATTCATTGAAAACAGTGATTTGAAGGATGTGATGGAATTAACTAAGGGAATAGCCAAAAAGAGTTTGTTCCAGGAGGGGACAATATCTGACCACAGGGGATCAGGAAAGAGTATATTTCATGTTTTAAGGATAGTCAAATCTCAGGATGATCAGATAAATATTAATAAGGATGAATGGTGTCAGAAAGGTATGATTGAGACTTCAATGAAGAAATGAATACAAAAAGACTGAAGTCAATAAAAAGGTAGCATGTTCCAAAGCAACTGTCCTCCACAAACTGATTAGTTTCCAAAACTGTCACACACAAAAATTTCTTGCACTTCACAAGAGTCCACAAAAATGTGGATTTAATTGCATTTAGCCTAAATAACAATAAATGGTAAAGAATAAGGCCTGGATTGGTCCACACATAACTCCCTGCCATCACGTCTAGTACAACTCACGGCATAGCTATCAGAGTAGAGCTTCCTATAGGAGTCCCAAGCCAGTGTATCTTTACTGGAGCAGGCAGACTCATCTTCTCCTGCACATTTGCAGCTCAATGTGTAACCCACTGGACAAAAGGGCTCCTTTGTTCATATATTATACACATTACCCAATCAAGTATCAATACAGGAACACATGAAAGGCCAACAGAGAAAGATAAGCAGCCCTAGAAAAGGCCTACCAATTTGTAAGGGAAGCTAATTCATGACACATCAGGCTCTGACAGCAAGTACTCACACTTTAAGGTGTGGGTCCCTAAATGGAAGTTCCTGAGTAGTACCAACTCACCAACAGCTGAGTGCTCAGTTACCAAACAAAAGATTGGAGGATGAAGACAACACAGAAGTACCTTAGAAGAACGATATGGCAACCAACTCCAACTATACCTTACAGCGTATAGTTTTACTCTGGAACCACATACAGTCACCATATGGAAATAAGTGGTAGGCAAAATGACTGATATTTATCAAATTATTATCTAATTTGGAGAGTCTATTCCTATGCAAAAATAAACTCCAAATAGATTAACATAATTATGATCATGTAAAACTATACTATTTTGGAATTTAAAAAATAATGACAGCAGGACAGAGAAAAACTAAGATGAAAACATAAGAGGATAGACTGAAAAATTCATCTGTATTAACATTCAAAACAATTTACCAGAAGGCAACAAAAAAGAGTAAGATATGCAATGGATGCATGTATATGATTGTGATAAGAGTCGTACAAGGCCCAAATAAGACAATTTAAAAATAAAAAAGAAGATACAAATATCCTGAGGCAATTTTACAAAGTTTATAAATCTGCTGTAAGTTGTCAGAGAAAAATAAACTAAGTGTGCAAAAATATGAGAAGTCTTCTCGGTAGTAGTTTTAAGAGATTTGAAGTACAAAATCAAACTAAGAAATCACTGTACACGTGGATCACAAGCCCTCAAAGTACTTCATCAGATAAGCAAATGGAATAACTATACATGCACATTTTGGGCAGGAAAATATATTAAATACTTCGGCTCTTTTAGTAAATTTTAACTTGGATATGTTCAACTCAACAATTTCCTCTCACCAGAAAGTGCTTTCCAGAGAGCAACAGAAGTTCAGAAAGGGAATGACGAGAATAAGGGCAGTAACATTCACAAGAGTAAAATTACATTTGAACCACTTGAATCCTTAAAGCGCTACAATAGGTAGGTATAGCCTGGGCCAATCACACATTGGAAACTTGTGTATGAGTCAACACTGATAGACCAAAGACAAAACAACCAACATGTGAAAAACTCAAAAGCATTCTGAAGAAAATAAATCAATGAGAACCCAGACACAGTTTATCATGGAATATACAGAAAGCTCAAAAGAGGCAAAACTAAACTACACAGTTTATGGATTAAGACATGGGTGTCACAGTTATGAATATTTCTTGGACATAAAATAGTCTCACGGGATAGCTAGATTACTTGTCTTAATATCATCCAAGCTTTTTTTTCCACGCTGAACAGCAGCAGGAGCTGGTGTCGGAGCTATCCGGTGCCATCCATGTCACTGCTGCGACCCCCGCACCCGCTGCCACCCTGACTGAGCAAATGACCCTTCGTGGCACCCTCAAGGGCCACAACGGCTGGGTAACGCAGATCGCTACCACGCCACAGTTCCCCGCCATGATTCTGTCTGCTTCGCGAGATAAGACCATCATCATGTAGAAGCTCACGAGGGATGAGAGCAACTATGGCATTCCCCAACGTGCTCTGCGTGGTCATCTCTTCTGATGGCCAGTTTGCGCTCTCAGGCTCCTGGGATGGAACACTACGTCTCTGGGATCTTACAACGGGCACCACCACACGCCGCCATGTTGGCCATACCAAGGACGTGCTGAGTGCGGCCCTCTCCTCTGACAACCGGCAGATTGTCTCAGGCTCCCGAGATAAGACCATCAAGCTGTGGAATACTCTGGGCGTTTGCAAGTGCACCGTATAGGACGAGAGCCACTCTGAATGGGTGTCCCGTGTGCGCTTTTCGCCCAACAGCAGCAACCCCATCATCGTCTCCTGTGGCTGGGACAAGTTGGTCAAGGTGTGGAACTTGGCTAATTGCAAACTGAAAACGAACCACATCGGCCACACAGGCTACCTGAACACTGTGACAGTCTCTCCGGATGGATCCCTCTGTGCTTCTGGAGGCAAGGATGGCCAGGCCATGCTGTGGGATCTCAATGAAGGCAAGCACCTTTATACCCTCGATGGAGGAGACATTATCAATGCCCTGTGCTTCAGTCCCAACCGCTACTGGCTCTGTGCTGCCACTGACCCCAGCATCAAGATCTGGGACTTGGAGGGCAAGATCATTGTTGATGAGCTGAAGCAAGAAGTGATCAGCACCAGCAGCAAGGCCAAACCACCCCAGTGCACCTCTCTGACCTGGTCTGCTGATGGCCAGACTCTGTTTGCAGGTTACACAGATAACCTCGTGCGAGTATGGCAGGTGACCATCGGCACCCGGTAGAAATGTGTGGCACAGCTTTTTTGAAATTCAAAGACTGGCTTTCTGAATATATATATATATATATATATATATATATATATATATATATATATATATATATATATATATATATATATGTCAATCATCCAAAAGTGTAATATTCTACATTCTACTTTGGAGAGTCATGTCTGGGATCTTATCAGCTGTGAGTGGCCATCTGAGATAAATTATTGGTCTTTACTCAACTGGCATTAAAGTGAAAGGTAGAAGTCAAAGATTCAATGAAGAATCTAGTCTACATTATTGAGTCTGGTTTTATCTACCCTGAAACCAGAACTAGATGGGATTGTGCAGGTTACCATGACAGATCATTCTAATTAAGTTCTGGACAGAATGGGAGTAAAATGTCCAATAGTATCTCAAATTCCTGAAAAAGAAAAACAAGTAAACAAACCAACAAACAATGAGTTGAGACACTTTTTAAAAAAATCATTTAAGACACTCTTTAAACCTTGAACCCAAACTAGCCTCTGCAGTCACCTTTTAGCTAAATAATGGATTGGCTCATAAGAGAGTACTTTAAGAGTGCCTGTGAGTACTTTCCTCCACTAAAAAAGTTAATTCTATGAGACCAAAGGACAATTATTTTTAAGTAGAGGTGAGGATGAAAGGGAGCAGGGAAACTAGATTAACTAAAAGAGAACAATAAGAACAGAAATGCTGAGAATGTTTTACAAATGATGAAGAGAGTAGCCAATGTCACTGAACAATTTGTGTAGAAAATGTTGAGTGACAAAACACACTGCTGTCTAAATTATGACTGAAAAACCAAAATAAATAGTCAAATGGTAAAAACAAACAAGCAAACAAAAACCTCAGAATGTGTGGTAGTTATAGAATCTGTTATCAATTTGAGAAGATTAATGGTGAAGGGGTGGAGCCTAGCCCATCAATCAGGTCAATGAGGCCTCTGTGTGGGCATGGCCTTCTCCTGATTCTGGGAGCCCTGGTATTCCTCCTTTAAGGTGGAAACACTCTCTCACTGCTCACTCCCTGGGAGACATTGCAGCTGAGAAGACTCATGGAACTAAGCTAGTGCCCTGAGCTGGAGAATCACGTGGAGACCCCTTGTCAGCACTGAGATGCTTACAGTGCCACGGGATCGACAAGACTTCCTACCCATTGGCCTATGATCTCTCTGCATTCGGTGTCATTCCATGTGTTTTGTGAGTCTGAAGAAGACTTTATAAATTGGAATTGGGCAATATGGACTAATGTCAGACATATGGACTTGATCTGGACTGGGGCTGGGACTGTTTTCTCAATATTCAATTGCTTTTGTATATAAACCTTTCTTATACACATGAATGTCTATGAATTTGTTTCTCTAGTCCACCAGCACTAACACAGATTGAAACATATTATAAGAGCAATAATAATAATAATAATGTACTGCAATAAAAACTTCTCAAAGGCATATAATCATAATCTCCAAGCAGGTAAGAAATGTGATCACAGTAGAACACTGGAAGGACAAAAAAACCCTAATGGTTTCTATGTATTAGCAGGGATTTCATTTCCTATAAATGAAGAATGGATAGTTTATGGACCTCTTGTTTATCACATAGTTGACAATAAAAGTGCTAAAAATAGTATACTATAAAAGAAATAATATAACACCTGAAAACTCCCAATTTTCATAAAACTTTATTTCAGAGGGTTTTTATAGCTAAATTTTGATTAACTCATCTTGGAATTTACATTTTTATTCACTAGATTATCCCTGATGGAAACTGTGGTGAGCTGCTAACTGCAAGGTCAGTAATTCTACCTTGTCCTTCAGGGTCACTATAAGCTGGAATCCACTGGTGGAGTGGGTGTCTCTGGGCACTTAAAGCTGGGTTTGCTAATCTATGGAGCTGGAACTGAGCACCTTTGGGTTGAGGCTCAGAGCAAAGTGGCAAATGTGTTGTGCCTTTATCAGTCCCAAAGAACGCTGTTGCATGCCCAGATGACACAAACATGCAGGCATGTTACACAGGAGATTCACATGTCTGCTCACTTGTGCATCCCTGTTGCAGGAAGAGGAGATGTTCTACCTCCACGAAGAGCGCTAACCTTGGACACACACGGGCAATTTTCACCCTAGCTCTCAACAGCTGCTGAGTAGGAATCAACTAGACGACAGTGAGTTGATTTCCAGCCTTCATGCTCAGCCCAACCTCATACATCCTTAATTTTTCCATTTAATATGATAGTTTCTACACAGCCCGCAACCTGAGTGAAAAATACAAGGAGCTTACTGGTAGCCAATCCTTTATGCCACGAATGCACAAAAGGCCTTCAAAAAGGTCATGACCCTTCCATGGTAAAGGTTATGGAATTTATCCATGAACTTTTTGAATTCACTGCATATCTGTCCCTAATATTTTATGCTAAACAGAATAATGTAATAAATCTTTGGGATGCCTTTTGATCTTCCATGAAAACTCAGAGTATTAAGCATTTTACATATAGCATCTCACTTCAAGATCTATTAAAGTTGATATTAATTTCATTCTCAAGTTACTGTAGAGTCCAGTTAGGTTACAGTATATCTGTACAATTCACATAGAAACTTGTGAGAGCTGGAAATTAACAGAAGGACTTTATTTTTCTGAGTCTTGAAACTTGACAGATTCAAGTGTGTAGTTTCTCATGTTAGTTAAAAAACTCAGCCTTGGAACTGATCACAACGATTTACATGTAACCTCCTCCCAGGGGGACAGACAACACTAAAGTGGGTGAAGGGAGACACTGGTAAGTGTAACACATGAAAAAATAATGATAATGTACAAATCATTAATGGTTCATGAGGGGAGGAGGGTAAAAAATGAAGAGCTGATACCAAGGCCTCAAGTAGAAAAAAATGTTTTGAAAACAATAATGTCATCATATGTACAAATGTTCTTGACACAATGAATGTATGTATGAATTGTGGTAAGAGCTGTACAAGCCCTCAATAAAATTATTTTGAAAAGAAAGAAAAAGCAACCACAGTACTGACTTTTCAAAGTGTGTGTACAAGCAAGCATGTGTGCCTTGTTTAGTTTTTTATGTCCCTGAGCATTACAAATGGTTAACATGGATAGGTGTTCATGGAAAGATTGGACGTTTGTTTCTACTCAGTCTCCAGGGAAGAAAGACTGGGTGATGCACTTTGAGAAACCTGTCACTGAAACCCCTCTGCAACATCCCTGTGCAATGACACACATGGAGCCTCCAGGAGTTGGTGTGGATTTGATGGCATCTGCTTGGTTTGCTTCATTTCGAGAGATAGAGAATTCTGGCTTCATTTGCTACCTTCAAGCTGGCACTTCAAGGCAACCAGCAGCTCTGTAAGAGGAAACGAGACTGTCTACTCCGGTATAGATTTTGAATCTCAGACACCTATAGTGGAACACTGTGAGTCAGAATTGACTTTGTGGCAGTGAGTTAGTTTTGGGGCTCAGAAACAATGAAGGGTTCTACAAACAGCTTGCACTGCACTGTTCAACTGAGGATTGACGGGTTAAACAGTCTGCATTACTGTGGAAGAAGACAGGACTGGAGATCTGCTTCCACAAATGTGACACTCTGGAAACACTATGGAACTTTTCTGCTTTATAACACATGAATTTTCCACAAGATGGAATTAGCTCCAAGGTACCAAACCAAAGGGAAAATTAAACATGATAGCATATTCAAGTCTATGTATGCACATTGGCATTATGTTGAAAATATAATTAAATAACTAAAACAATACTCATTAAGAATCACCATGTCTATAATAAGAAACATGTAAGCCTGGTGAGAACTTGGCATATCTAAATTAGTCAGTGAAGAAGTCCTACTGATCCAGTGGTTAAATGATTAGCAGCTACATGAAATGAAAGCAGTTTTGGCCCATGAGATGGCAATCTGGTCACAGTGAATAAAATAAGCTTCTTATCAAGACCACTTGGCTAAAAGGCTAGAACATTCAAGCACTACCATGCAGTGGGGCACAGAGAAAATGGTAGCTTATTTTAAATACGATCATATCTACTGTATATGAGTTATATGTCTGGATCTTGCCTTCTATTAGGAATAGTTATGACACAATTTTTTAAAATGAGGAGTTATTAGTAGGACACAGTTCTTGCACAGTAAATTCAAACAAATTGAAGGTGAAACAGTTAACATATGAAACCAATCAAAAGGATAAAAAGTATTTACCTACTTTGAATTTGGTTCCAAGAAACTGTTATATCCGGGCCTCGAGACCAATGAGGGCCACATCGAAAAGCATCAAATGAAAAGCTTTACTGGAGGCAGCTGCCAAGAAACAGGCAACAGCTAGCTCTCAATACATCTGGGCCCCAAGCACCACTCGGATTCTGGTTTATAAAGCAACACACCCTGAGTGGGTGGGAACACTTTCGGCTCCAATCACAGCTGTACACACTGACTAGGGGGATGGACCAGCTAGGGAACTTCCTGCTGGTATCCAATATGGGCATGGGCAGCAGCCCACCAAAATTTTGAATCTGGTGGGTCTGGGGACCAATGCAGAAATAGCAAGCTTAAGCAATAAAAAAATAGAGAGGAGAGTGTCAGCAAGTTAGCAAATGAGACTTAATGTCCTTCAGTCAAAGTATGCAGCTGTTAGGATGTGGATGTATGGCCCACCACTGATGATTTCAAACTCAGTCTTGTGAGGAGAAGGGGTTGGGGGAATTGAGGACCAACTCAATTAAGCATAAGTTGGAAAATATAGAAGCTAAATTTAGCAAATTAACAAAAAAGTGCTGACCTTGAGAGCATATACTATGAAAATATACCAATTCTGACTCATAGTGACCCTATAGGACAGAGAAGTACTACCCTGTGGATTTTCAAAACCAAGACACTGAAGCCTATTATTTCTCCAGATTAATACAAAAAAGGACCTAAACTAAATAATTTCTGGATTCTGCAAATCAAAAGATGTAAAAGGAAAGCAAAATTCCCTGTTGATAAAATGAGTGGACACTAAATCTGGGCCAGCATTGCTCTAAGAGTCAAAAGGGATGATAAAGGGGGTGGTGGAAAGCATTGATAGAGATGAGCCATTCACACAACTAATCTCTGAGTGGAGGTTTATTAGGGGAAACATCCCCACGTGGGGCTCTTCACACTCCAAGTGGAAAGGTATAACATCACAGAGACCAATCTCAGGAGCTGTAGTAGAGAGTAAAGTCTTAGCACTCCAGTGAGGAAAGGGATATAGATGGCTGTGCAGCTTAAGCCTCCACTGAATTCTTTCTGATCCTTAAGCAAGCATATAGATGAAATTTTCCCAGGAGCAGAGGAACTTGGAAAGTTGATACCTTTCATCAATCTCCAGCCAGTCCAGGGGGTCCTAGAGTCAGGAGCCATGGCTTATCAGTTGAGCCCTGACTGCCTGGGTCAGATGGCCCTGGAGCAATCTTGTAAAATCCTCTATCTGGCAACGAAGGTGGCTCAGTTATGGTCCTGTCCCTGCTTTTGTAGTCCCATTTATAACAATACTGTACTGAAGTTCCACCAATCATAAACTTGCGACAGTTTCCTCTGCTGCTGTAATAGTTAGCGTAAGTAAAGCCATTTATACTAAGCAAACATTCTGCCCCAGTCCTAAAATGCAACCACAGGCCTTACAGCATTCTAAAAAAAAAAAAATAGCCCCTTGTTCTTAAAATCAGCAAAAAACTATCCTGGACCAAGAAATTGTGCAACTGCAAAGTCTGCTTCTGTACCAGCTTGATCAGCTGCGCTGCTTAACAGCAAGTTCTGCTTCTGTACAGCTCAGCAGATTAATGAAACCTTATAAAAACCCAAGTCTGTAAGCAGGAGGGAACCATCCAGCCAAGCTTTTTTTTTTCCCTTTCAGGCTGCTGGTCCTTGCGCTGATTCTTCTTTTTTGTTTATAAACTTTTCTATTTCTTTCAATCTCACATCTCAGTTGTTCTGGTCCAGCTCATGTACAACACTGCAATCTTACTTAATTAGATTCTCGACTTGAATGTTTCCCTAAACTGTGCTAACGATCTCCTTCATCCAGTGACAGGTCTGTGTCTTTGTAGTCTCTTTGTCTCTTTTAAAACTTAATAAATGTTATTCTTAAATTATATTTGAGATTGGAGTTCCTTTTACTGTCTAAAACGGAGCAGAAGCTAGTTTCCAAAAGCAGAAATGGTTAAGAAGGATCATGCAGCAAGATCTGTTACAGAGTAAAAAGGAGACCCCATTTTAAATACAGTTTAAAGAGAACATTTATTAAATCTTATGAGACAAATATAGCACAAAGACAAACAGATCATCTGAATAAGGGAAGCCACCAAAAGGAGGAGGAAATGGCTTCCCAGGTTCACAATTGAGATGGGAGCTAAAGAGGGATTGGGGGAGGGGCAGGGCAAAGGAAACTCACAAAAGCATGGCTGGTGGCCAATGAATGCATCACAATGACAGACATTCCATCCTTAGATTGAGGGTTTACAAATGGGTCCAGGGCCTCCTGACTAATGCAGTCAGGGCAAGACTGTAGCACATGACTGCTGTTTAGGAGACTCCAAGTACTTTCTACAGTTTGGTGACCTCCATCAAGGGCACACACACG
Organism: Tenrec ecaudatus; assembly: GCF_050624435.1. Classification (NCBI taxonomy): domain Eukaryota; kingdom Metazoa; phylum Chordata; class Mammalia; order Afrosoricida; family Tenrecidae; genus Tenrec; species Tenrec ecaudatus. The sequence continues at coordinate 106,702,747 of NC_134544.1, forward strand.
CAGACAAACCTCCAAGAAAGACTGCTTCTCCCTGGGCTGCCTGTGTAGAGGTGAAGGTAATCCACACTCCAAAGCCTGAGGGCAATTACCTACTACCTTTGTTCCTCGGCAGAAACCATTCAATGGAGGCTTACTCTTTGAGGGGACTGCAATCTAAGTGAGGACTTAATCTGTGCCGAGATTTGGGGCTGTCACTGCTATTTGGGGTTGTCACTGCTATTGTCACCCTTTTGCAAAACAAGGTGCTGAGAAGTTAAACTCTAATACAGACCTCAGTCACCAAGGGGGTGACCTGATGCCTGCAAGGCTGCCCTGTCCTTTCAGTAAAGGCCACTCTAAGGTCCCCATGCTCTCATGCCCGCGACCTGACACTGAAGGGACCGGGCCCTGGCAAGAACCCACCCCCAATGACGCCTTTCTGGAGTGAGAGGTGAGGGTGCAGGAGGATCTCTGAGCAAGAAATTCAGCCAGAATATTCCCGGGCCCGAAGGCAGAGGCCTGTAGCCAGCTCAGAAAGGGTTTAACTGGAAATGTCCCAGGGGGTCGTGGCGATCTGGAACAATGGAACACCAGGTGCGGGATCTATAACATCCGCAGGAACCCAGACACAGCTGGGGACGCCAGGCCTGCGGGCGATTCCGCGCCTGGGATCAGCACAGAAACAAAAACTCACTCACCCGTAGGAAGTCGTGGGATGCTCACTCGGATCCTTCTCACTCAGAAGTGAGTTCTGCAGGAAATTGCATCACTTGGGGAGGGGGGTCGGGTGGTGTCTATGCGAAGGGGTGGGGCCTGGAGATAATGAGGGAGACGTGGAGGGAGGGGCCTAGAGGTGAGGCTCAGGGCCTGGAGTGGCAATGGATTCATTCTTAATCTTTTTAGGCTGGAAACCCTGCTGACACCTGTTCTCTTTGGATGGCTCTGTTTGCATTTGAAACACATTTGCATTTGAATCGCAACAACACACAAGCCCAGACAGAAAGAAGAACTGAAAGAAAAATGGTGGAAAACAAAAAAAGAAAAGTGGTGGGTGGAAGGCATGCTATCCAAGTGGAATTTCCCCAATTGACAAGCCAGCTGCTAGGGCCACAGAGACGCACACTTGACAGCATCTGATGCCATCTGCTCCACTTGACCATCTCTCTCCTGGTTTTCACCTGAATGCCTCTCAAACTCAGACACTGATTTCAGGTTCTGCTCCCAGTGCTGCAGCACTGAGACTCAAGTCTCCTCAGGTGAGCATCAATATGGGGAATTCCTGAAAATGCCACAGTTGTCCAGTTGTCATCTCCTCTTCTTCTCTTCCCCTGCTCTCTCCCTCTCCTCACTGCTAAAGATTTATTTCCCCACAATCTGTGGGTTCTGTATTACTCTTTTTATAAGGTGTCCAGGTTTTAACATTGGTAAAGCAGAACATCATTGACAGGGGCGGGGGGGGGGGAGGGGGGGAGCGGGTGTTCTTGATTAAAAATTTGGTCTATATGGAGCAACAATAATTTGCATGGAACACAAAATAGTCTTGTATTATATCTACAAATATAATACATTAAAAATTATGTATAGTATTTTATTCTTTGGCATATTTCTCATTTGAGTGAATTTTTTAGTAGATTGCTGCTGTTGTTTAAAAGGTCATGAAATTTTTCACATGAATTCGTTAAATTATATTTCACACATAAAATGGTTTCAATGTCTCAACACTTAATTGCGATTTTTCTGATGTCCACACTTTATTTACTGTAGAAAAAAACGCATTCAGTCACAGCATTAGTTCCTGGTAACGACAGCGTCCGCATATTCCACAATTTTTAGTGCATTATTGTATGGAACATGGTTTGTTTCAAATTGATAAAATATTTCTAACCATTTGTTCTCTTTTGTGATTTTTGCTGATGCCCATATTTAATCTTTTCCTTATCAATTTATTTTTAAAGTAATGATACCTATTTTAAAAGATCATTTTTTGAAATATTACTATATGGGAAATTTTGAGTAATATGATCGAAATCGAATGATTTTTGCACATCATTCCAATTAAGTTGTTGTTTTAATGTAGCCCAATGAAAATGTTCAATATCACTGAAATGTACCATCCAGTCTTCTACGTAATCTATCCAGTTACTATAGAACTTTTTAACGTGATTCATTATATCTGCACGATTTATTGCACCTTGTTCTTCTAGCTGGCTTATACTATTATGGATAATTAATGGGAGAAAATTATTTTCTAACTGCTCTTGATATTGAAATGTTAAATTATTAACTTCATTTGCTACTTCGATTACTGAAATTTTGTCACCCTCAGTAAGTTTTATAGCATTTTGAAAAAGAGCTGCTTGATTGTGTTCCAACTGTAGGCAAATTTTTGAAGATTCTTTTTCAGAAAACTCTTCTAAAATTCTAGGACATTTATCCTATGATAGAAAGTAGGACTTCAAAGGATCGTATATTTTCAAAATTCTTTTGACAGCTGGCAAAAGAGCTAACCAGTGTGTTTTACTGTATCCAAGTATTTTCTGATATTCGACTTCCACAGTTTCACAAAATTCTTTAAGTGTTTCAACGCACACAGTGTATATATAGAGATAAGAATATATTTTAATAACAATATTTTCCACATCTATGGGCAACAAATCAGCAGCTGTTTGAATGGCGTTATGTATTATGTGCACTGCACAACCAACACCAATATTTTGATTAAGGTTTTTGTTTAATTTATAAAAAATATTATTTGTTCCTCTTCTTACTTTTCCTCCAAAATTTGTGTTTGTGTTGTCTGCACAAAATTGAATTATTTTATGTTTTAAATTGTTTTTTTTTCCAAAATATTAATAATGGAACTGAAAATTATTTCAGAAGTTTCACCAGGCACAGAAACGAAATCTAAAATTTTAATTTATTCCAGTTTCCGAATCAAAAAATCTAATAATTGTTGGAAATAACTTTATATCCTTATTAGATGCATCAGAATATACGGATATAAAATTATTTTCTATATTTTTGTTTAATTCTGAAAATGCATATGGGGAAAGCACATTACACACAGTTGCCTCGGATTTTGTTCTAGCACAGGCAAATTTTTGTTGAACAACTTTTTGGAATGATTGTGATTAATAGCATGAAAAGACATAAGTCCTTCTGCTAATGCTAATTTCTTTTCTTCATCTCCATAAGTTATTTTCCGAAAAAAGAATTTCCTGTATTTTGAAGGAAGATGCAGCAGTATTTAAATATCTTTTATGTTTCTGTGTCTCCAAGTGCTTTGAAATATCATTCTTCCTGCCGTGCGAAATAGAAAACTCACCATTACATTTCTCACATTTTACCAGGTAATCGCTTTTGTTTTTTTTAATAAAAGGAAATTCACTTCTTAGATCATCATTGTAGTTGCATCCTCTTTTCTTACTCATTATGTTAAAAATCTAAAAAATAATTTAAAATTATATTATATATTATTATATACATATTGCTTAAAAACATATTTTGGCAGGAGAGACCTGAGTTCCCACATCATTCAATGCGATGCTGGCAGAAGCCCCAGCCATTCCACTTGACCCTCTTAGAATTTCAAACTGCCTTTGGGACTTGCAGGGATGTGATGTGTTGGGTAGGCTGGAACATAGGTGGCCATTATTATTCACAGCTATATTAGGGAAAACAAAAAACAAAAAATATTCTATCTTATTTATTCAACAACTGTCTCCAGGACAACTAGGAGAGGTGGGGGAGAAACCAGACTGGGGTGATTCTGTCACTGTTTTCTTGTTGTTTCTTTAAGTTGACAGTAGTGAAATGGGTGTTCCCTAATAAGTCCATAGATCAAAACAGGTCCCTTTTAACAAGTGAACTTTGAAAAAGTAACATGATCTTCGTCCAATAAACAGTCACATAGATGAGTCTTGAATTACCCTTCAGCCTAAAACAGTAACTTAAGAGCCTCAGACATAGGTTTTTCTAGATTATTCCTTGAAGGTCTGTTGCCAGATTTGGAGAGTTGTTCTTAATCCTAATTTTCTTGGTAAGTGGTTTGTTTTTTCTCGCACAATTATAATCTGATTGTTCCATCTTTGCTGATTGGGTGCTGAGAACAGAAGGAATAATCCTTGTCTTCCTCTCCTTCCCCTCTAGCACCCAAAGGAACTTTACATAGATAGATGTTTGCACAACTTTCTGATGCAGTGTTTTGGCACTCAGCAGACAAGCGAGACTGAAGAAGCGCTCAGAAGTAGGCACATGTTACGTGCCCGGAGGAAAGGAAGAAGGGCACGAGTCCCCATGCTTAGACCTGTGCACAGCAGGAAGCAGATATGACAAGCACAGAAGCTAAGGGGTTGGGAAGTTAAAAGAGTTGAGAGTTTGGCAGAAGGCTGACCCCATAACTATGGTCAATGGACACATACAGCAGGGATGGGGCCTTCTACGAAACAAAGAGCAATGCTTCCCTATTGGGGACATTTAATGAAAGGCCTGATGAGTAACTTCATAAATATCAGCCATTGAAAATGCTTGGGGGAACACAAAGAAAGAAAGAAAACGCTTGGGAACACAGTACTCCTTTGACAACACATGGGGTGCCAGAAGTCAGATGTGGCTTTTGTGGTGGTGGGTTTTTTGTTGTAGATGGGTGTTTTTCCTGCTTGTTGTTTGGATTTAGGGGTAATCGGAGTGTATAGTTCTTACACTCAGTGCTGTGAGGTTAGAGGTTTGAATTCACCCAGAGGTGTCTAGGAAGAAAGGCCTGGTGGTTTACTTCTGGATAAAAGAATCTGGCCGTCAGAACCCACCTGGAGCACAGTTCTACTGTGACCCACATGGGGGCACCACGAGTCAGAGTCGACTGGACAGCAACTAGTTTTCTGGTGGTTTCTCTGTTTATTGCAAAAGTATAACTTTTCTCATATTTACATGAATGGCCCAGGATGCTAGTTTCTTCCCATGGAACTCTGTTTCCCTGAATTCAACACACATTGTGTATAGTATTTAACTTAAAATTCATCAGGAGGAGCCTGCTGCTCTACCAATACCTAAAGTCCCATCTGCAGGGACCATAATCTTTAGTGCCTCCCAGAACCACAAGACCAACGACAAGATGGCCAAACACAAGATGGGCGCTGCCTATTGTTCTTTGAGCACGGATGGCAACTAAGTGTGTATTTTAAATGCTGCTCTACCTTTAAAAAAAGAAACTTAGCATCACCTATAGGACTGGTTTCAAGATGACCATATTTTTCACATGTCACATGTCAAAGCACATAATATGTATGTGCATATAGCGTGCATAGCACATATAGGAAACTAATGGGATTGCATTGTTTGCCAAAAAAATAATTTAAAATTACATTATAAACATATTGCTTAAAAACACAGCAAGTAGGTACATAATTACATGAACATATTTTGTTAGGTTATAAATTAAATTAATTTGATTGCTGTAAAGTAACTGTATTTTAAAATTATTTAAATTTTAATCCTATATTTCTTTCTAAATAATAACAATACTAACTTGTATTATTTTTTCTCTGAATTTGCTGTAACGTAAGTCGTGTCACTTTCAAGGCTGGCGCTAGACTTTTTGCCGCCACTATAAAATATAAATAACACGGGTACTTTCTGCTAAATTCAAGAAAATGTATGTATTTATTGAAATAAATAAATTACCTAAATTATATGCATATCTAATTTGTTGACATCACGACAGTTACAAAATGTTTTCATCGTTGCCAATGGCAAAAATGCCATTGTTCATTAAGTCCAAACAATGGTGGTCGAATTCTAACAACTGATCAGCAATGCGAACTTTGATAAGCAGTTCTTGATAATCAGTTCTCAACAATTATTTGTTATTATTAAAGTTTAACATTATAAAATTAACAAAAATAATATAAAACTCATATCCTGGCGAAATAGCCACATGGCAGCCAAAAACCGTATATTCCCTTCCCGTTCTCCCGCTGTTCCCTAGCTTGTTGTGCATTCTTTTCAAAAATCAGGACTTTTAAAAAATGCCACAGGACGCCAGACACATTGTTAGAAATCGGGACTGTCCCACCAAAAGCAGAACATCTGGTCACCTTACAAATAGCTATGCCATGATCTGCATCCACCAGGCTCTGGGGAAGCATCTGCAGTGGGTCTCAAGAATTAGTACTGGGGTGGTGGTATATAATACAAAGACTCTGTGAAGGGTCAATTCACTATCTCCAAAGACGACTCCTAGAACATATTGTATCTGTGTATGAACAGGATGAAATTCGAGGACATGCCTTTGTGTTACTGTGCTACCATCACAGTGAGGAGATTCAGATTCAACGGGGATACAAGCCTCCCCTGCAGGGAGAAAACAGGCCCCCACAGGGGCACTCCAGACCCACAGAGCACAGGTCTCAGGTCCAGGAGCAGGTGCAGATGGAGGGAGGTTCAGGACTGCTTTCCTGTTGTGGTATTGGTGTTCTTCTCCATGTCTTGGTTTCCCTCAGAGAATCTCTCTAATATTACCATGACTATCCCTGATACATTTAAAAAGTTGTATTATAAGAAGAAAACATTCTGTAGAAAAATAAGTCTGTTTGGTAATGGGAGGAAAATTACTCAGCATGTGGTTCTAAGGATCAGGCTCCAGAAGAAATTCAGGGAAACTTGGAGGTTCTGTTCTAATGAGATTTAGAGAAGATGGAGTGAGTGGGTGCTGCCAGAGGTTAGCTTTTGAATTGGATCAGAAAGACCGGTTTTTCAAACTCTCCAAATGATGCCTGAAGAGAAAGACGGTGCTGTGCTGCTGAAAGGACAGACTGAGAGCAGAGACTTCCATAGAATTCCCCCATTGTGACATTGAGTTATAGGTTAGAGTTATGTAGGTGGCTAGGTAGGGAACAAACCACATTAAAGCAGAATGTGGCTCCCCTATGGCTCTCATCTTCAGTGGGAAGGGTGCAGGTCAGACTCAGCACTGGTCCGAACTCTCTTTGTGTCTTAATCTGTTTTGTGTCTCTCTTGTTCATCAAGATGACATGATTCATGAATGTTTATGCTTCCCAATGCAAGTCTGTTCACATTCTCAATATGCCATTTTCATGGATAAAGACGCTCAATACTAAGGAAATGTCATAACTAACGCTATCTTTAAATACAATGCTATCCTGATCCAAATGGCATCATAATCCTTTAAAGAAATGAAAAATGATTACTCCATATGGAGAGTCCCAAAATAATCAAGGGACCCTAACCCCCCCCAAAAAAAAAAAAGAACAAAGAGAGACCCTCACACAAACCAACCTCAAAACTATTGCACAACCACAGCAGTCAAAACAGTCTGGCACTCGTACAATGATAGGTATGTTGACCAATGGAACAGAATAGAAGACTAATAAACAACCCATCCACATACAGGCAACTCATCCTCAACAAAGGCCCAAGGGACTTTATAATGGAGAGCGACCTTCTCTTCAACAATGGGGCCGGCACAATTGGGTCGCCACCCTCAGAAAAATGAAAGACAACTGAAAGCTCAGCTCATGTACAAAATCAAACACAAAGTGATCATCACAGACCTAAATATAAATCCCAGATCTATAAAGACCATCTGTAAGGGAATAGGCATACAAATAAGTGCCCCATTGCAAAGAAAGTACACACAAAGAAGACAACATGGATGAGTGACCTTCTAAAAATCAGATTTATGTGCATCAAAAGAGTAAAAGAGAAGCCAAGCAACAAATAAAAACAAGCAAATGAAGAACTGTTGTAATTTTAAGCTGCAATGTTGTCTGCCTATTGAGTGTACGACAATAGACAATTGCAGCAAATATGATTGCATTTTCCTTGGACATATTTTCTATCATTTCCATCTTTCAGAATTTTGAGAGACACAGCGCACCTTGATTACGTGACTGACCAAGCCCAACCCCAGGAGATGGGGGACTGCAAAGCAAACCCAGAACATCTGCACTAGATCTCAATGTGTTCTGCTTCAGAGTGCAGGGAGCACTCAGGAGCTCATTGGGAACATGTGTACCAACCCTGTTAGGAAAGTGATGTGCAGATGGATACTGTCATGAGGTTGACACTTAAGACCTCTAGCAACCACTGCTATGAAATTATGAGATGATCATGGTAGTCATACTCAGAAATGGAGGTGACCTGAACTCGTGTGCAGCAACATCTCGGTCTCAAGCTTAAGTCGGTCAGACAAGCACCAAGAGCAGACAGTGAGATGGGGGTTTGGTGAAATGAACAGGATCAAGTGATGCTCTGCCAGTGTGCATGTGAAAAGTGAACCAACTCAATGATCTCCAAACGAAAAATGCGAGTGTCCTGTGCTTGAACCCCTGGATTTAGTGAAATCGATGTGTCTTCATTTTAAAGCAATGGCGCATTCCCTTCACCAAATTCGGGCCAAAGAAGTCCACATGACCAACACCTTGTGCTTGGATTTCCCCATTGTAAAAATATATATTCATTTGGAAATATATAGATTCTAATTCACCAGGAAATGAGTGGTGTCAGTCTTAAAACTGGGGAAAATGTTTTAACTTTGTTAGGAGGAAGGAAACAGAATGGGGTTTGAGCTTTAAAACTGTATGTTTAGAAATAGTGTCACAGCTTCTATAGTCAATAATATGAACAATTTTTCCAAAATTAGATAATCTTTGAGTTTAGGGAATAAATTTAAGGTGAGACCCATGAGCACTTGTGATGGGGCTGTGCCCAGAGCACAAATGGAGAGGCTGTTCTGGTTGGAGATGCTCACATTTCAATTGAAGCAGAGCCTTCTGGGTAAGGAACATTTACAAGCGTGTCTGCACTCACTCTCTGAATGTTGAGGGTCAGCCGCATGGATGGACCTAATTTTAATGGAGAGTGCCTGTTGGGTCTCAAGAAAATGTCTTTTCATTCAAGATGTAAAATATTGTTCTTGGCTCTTATTTGTATTCTGATCCTGTTTTTAAATGGTTGTTTTCCACTTACTGCTCTCCTGAATCTTTGCACTTGAAAATCATGGCTCTGATTTTGCTGATTTTGCATTCTTGTGGATATTCCAGCAAACAAAGGCAGTGTCTTTATTCAGAATCTTGCATGTTTAGAGGCTACAGAGTTAAAATACTGTCTTGTCTGGGCCCAACTTTTCTAGGTGGCACGTTCTTCCCTGAGACCCTACGACACGAATCTCTTTACTTGCCCTGAGGTTGACCTCAGTCGTCAGGCTCTGGGATGGAGTGTGTGTATTGCTTATAAGAGCAGTGGGGTTGGTGATGATCATGGCCCAAGGTCAGAAAAATCCTGGCTGAAGAAGATTAGTAGGGGACAATGCCGACTGGAAACATTCTGCAGAGGCTTCTGGTCATATTGCATACATAAAATGCAAAGCTAAGAATGGAGCGTGTCCTTTGGACCCAGTGCCTGGTATACCCTTTCCTGACCCTCAGAATTTGGACTGAACAGAACCCACCACCACATAATTCATTTCCTCAAACTTTCATGAATTTCTGTTGGACATTGCAGTGATTCGCAGAACCCAGAAGCATGAGGGGATCTCCTCAAGGGAGGAGGGGGTGGGAATCGGAACTGAATGGCTTCATAGAAGAGTTGGACCTTTGAGGAAGTATCAACCCTAACTCCTTGGGACTAATCTGTAAGTTCATGCTTCTCAAAGATGTTGCTTCCACACAAGGAAAACTACCAAGTGCTATGAGGAGGTTACTTGGGTGTAAAAGAATAATATAAGAGATTTTGGAAAGTGTGAGGTTTGAAGATATCTTGGGGTCCAATTTCCAATTTTTGGTTTCAACAAACTATATCCTGCCCACTCTCTAGGGCATAGAACACATAAGAGCCCAAGGCAGGGAAGGAGCAATGAGGGGCTGGAAGGAGAGAACAATGGGCTCAGAAATCCTTGGCTTTCCATTTACCTTTCCTACACACCTCTTGGGGAAAATCTTCTCTCACTATAGACTAACATGCTTTTGATTTCAAACAAAGGGTTACACTAGCATGGCTCCGAAGGAAGAGGGGAGTCTGTTCTCTATCAATTTCTATGTATAAGGCCAAGGGTCCCTCACACGCAAATTATTCTCAGGCAACCGCACAATTTCACCTTTAGGCTGGGAAAGCTATCAGTTCTCTTTAGACAGGGCTGTAGGTCTCTTGGGAATCAGAGCTGTGGTCTAAAGATGCTATTTCTGTGTGTTCTCCTGTGCCTGGTGATAGTTCCCCAAGATGAAATTCAGATATGCGACCTGGGTCTATTGGGATGGTTATGACTTCAGGTGACTGACAAGGACAATATTATTTTGTTTGCAGGTGTCCTGTCCCAGGTGCAGCTTCAGAAGTCTGGTCCTGGACTGGAAGCCCTCCCAGAAGCCGTCGCTTCCCTGCACTATCTCTGGTTTCTCCATCATAAGCATTGGTAGCTGCTGGAACTGGATCCACCAGCCCTCAGGGAAGGGGCTGCAGTGGATGGGATTGATATGCTCTGAGGGTAGTACAGATTATAACCCGTCCTTCCAAAGCTGACTCTCCATCACCGGAGACACATCGAAGAAACAGTTCTCCCTGCATCTGAGCTCCATGACTACTGAGGACGCAGTCGTGTTATTACTGCACCAGGGAAACACAGTGAGAAGTCAGTGTGAGGCCAGACACAAACCTCCCCTGCAAGGGAGACACTGGGCAGCAGGGAGCGCACAGAACCCACTGAGCACACACACCCAGCCCTAGACAGGCACAGATGGATGGCAGGGAGGATTTCCTGTTAGAATGAGGGCCTTTTCTCCTTACTCTCAACATCCCCAGAGAAAAATTTGTCTTTTTCTTTTTTCTCTTTCTCTAAATGTTCTCCTTGCAGCAAGATTGGAAGGAAGAACTAGCATTCTCTGTTTGCAGTACCAATAATAAAAGTGACGCTGACCTTCATTTTCATCCTATAAACCTCAGTTTCCTTTGTGAGAAAGAGATCATCATTCTCACACTCTCTGTGACTCAAAATCTGTTGACAAGGAAATGCAGGCATGTACAGATTCATGAAGGCAATGCATGATTTTAAATGCCCTGAGCTCATGGCTCTTACAGTGCATGGTCTGGTCTCTGGAGGTGTCTGTCTGCATTATTCCCTGTGCACTGTGGGTAGTGGTTGACTCATGTTCTCTATGTCTGAGAAAATAATTGTGGAGACATATGGATCTAAATTTGTGATGTGTCCTTAGTGATGCTTGGTACCCCTTGTCTCCCTGTATGCAGAAACGGTGTTCCAGGCATAGAGAGCCCCATGACATTGGGAACAGGTGAATTGGAATGACCTGCTTAGTGGGCAGAGTCATTAGTAAGATCATTCATTGGAATCACAATGAAATGAATACTCATTGGAAGGGCAACTTGATTCCAAAAGATAGCAAATGAGTTTCAAGAGGAGGAAATTGCAAACTAATATCTCAGAATGTTCTTTATTCTCAATTGATAGTAGTGAGACTTCTCACATATTTTGAACAGGTCATTAGGGGAACCATTTCCTAGAGAAGGACATCCTGTTTGGCAGAGTATCACCAAAATAGAGGAAAACACTCAGTTAGATGCACAGACAGTGGCTGCAAACATGGTCTCAGACTTAAGAGCAAATGAGGATGGTTCAGGACTTGGCAGGTTAGCTGTTCTCTTGTGCACAGAACCATTGTGAGTCAAATTGACTCAAAAGCACCCCGCAAATCTTTTATGGAGTGAGGTGCAGAAAATTGAGATTAATGTTGGTCAGTCACATGTAATTACCAAAATTATCATAAATTATACCATTTAAAAACTGTTAAAATTATTTAACATTTTAAATACAATAAATATACCATTTCTTAGTTATAGTTATATGCCTTGCAAATAATTAGGAAAGCAAAGTGCAATAAATAAGAAATACATACTGTAAAGAAATAAATGTTATATAACAGTCCACTCTCCCTGGTGGCATAGAGGATTTCACATGGGATGCTAAGTGCAAGGTCAGCAGATAAAACCCACCAGCCATTCCGAGGGAGACAGATGAGGCTCTCCAGAGTTTTACAAGGATTGAGAATTATATAATCCAAAGGAGGGAATAGTGTCAGAGCTTACACTGTGAGATTCTGGCATGCAGAAGGCTGTGGATGACAGAGGAAGCTCAAACGCATTTGCAGGATCTTCACAGGGAATACACCTCCAGTGATTTCCCTCTAACCATGACTGAGGGATGGAACAAGCTGGTGGTCAGAGAGAGAGGGTATTGGAGGGATGACTATAGTAGGGCAAAATGACACATCTGACTTGGATGGTTAGAAGCTTGTCATTTGATCTCCCCTTTAATATACTTTGTGATTAATCTGGGTTTTAATATTTTCTAGTTTTGTTTGCTATATTTAGGGTTTATTTCTGCTGTGTTTAGTCATTGTTGGTAGCATTTTTGACACTCTTGATATCTTTTTCTATGTTTTTCAATTTATGTAGTGCAGGATGGGTGAATCTACAGAGACAATAAGTAGAATAAGGGTTCCTGAGGACTTCAGCAAGAGAGATGGGGAGAAGAGGGAAGTTAATAGAAAGGAGTTCAAAAAGGAAGAACATGTTTTCTAATGGATTGTTGTAGTGATTGTAAATACTGCTTCCACGATTGAACTATAGAATGGTGTGATGTCTGAATTAGATATTTTTGTTTTGTTTTATTAAAAAAATTTTTTCTTTAATTGGTTTACAAAGACGCTACAGACTACATCGAAACTAATCTTTGTACAAAAAGGCCAAAAAAGAGAGAGAGAGAGAGAGAGAGAGAGAGAGAGGAGGAGCCCCAAAATACCCAGAGACAAAGGTGGGAATGGGACGGGAACAAGAAAGGAAGATGAGAGAGCAAGATGAAACGGAAAGACAAGAGAGTAGCTTCGTACATAACAACAGCAAAGAAAAGACAGAAAAGCGAGTAAGATGAGTGAGCATTTTAAAGTGGATTAGATCTTAATAAAAGGATTTTTAAAAAGAAATAAAATGTTAAAAGATATTAGTCGCAGGACAAATGTAAAACATTTTTATTTTGAATACTGTTAAAAATTATTTTAATAAAATAACACTGCAACTAAATGATAAATCTAACATTGATATAATGTTATCTAATATATATCATTTAAATTTTTGCCAATTTCTCAGTTAAAAAAATTTTACAGTGCCTAAAACCCTAAGGAGTTCTGCTCTGCTCTAGATGGTCACTCTGAGTCAGAATTCACTTGGTGCCTGTGGGGTACAGTTATTGACCTTCCAATAGCTAGTTTGTTTTCTGTTTATTCTGTATTTTGTTGAAACATATTTAATACTATTGTCAGGAATTGTTCTTTTTTTTTCCCATTATCTTGGTTTCCATAGAATTTCCCACATTGTGTTTTGAGGTTAATGATGCATCTTTTTCTGTGGCATCATTTATGGTTTTCCTTTTAAATATATTTTTTCTAGTGTGCTTCAATTAATGAGGTAGCTTGATAAACATAACCATATTCTTCCTTCCATTTGTATTGTCCCCTTCTTTTGTAGTGTAAGGACATCTTAACAGTATATTTCTGTTAAAACAATGTCCTAGGTCACCAGCAAAAGTCCAGCTTACACACAGGCATTGTGTACAGCAGTAGTTTTCTCACACGGGGAAGAGACAGAGTCGGCTCATCATCAGGAGTGGGCACCGTCTCCATAGACAGCAGTCTCACTCTGCGGCCAGTGCAGGGATGGAGGTTTGCAAGACTGCCTTGTTTGTGCTGCAGTTGAAGAACAGTGCTCCCTCCTCACCAGCAGAGATAACAAAATAGGGTTATGCTATGAGGCGGAATCTACTGGAAGGCAGTGAGCTGATTTTGTTATTGTTGTTGTTTTGTATATTCCATGTAATGTGTATAATAATCACTTTGGGGAAAGTTAGCCTGTGTTCAGAAGAAAGTAGATGATGTATGTTATAGGATGCCAGTGACTAAAGAGTGTTTTTGGATCCAGAAGCTTTGGGAAAGGCAGACAGACAGCAAGGTCACGTTCCAGTAGCCAGACTGACACATTTGGACCTAAGCACACCTCAGTCTATGATGAACTCTGGGGAAGGACAGCAAACTGCACTTGGACTGCCTGCTTCCTCAATTTCCAATTACTATTTGCGTTTATCTAAGATGCATTTTGTCATTGTGGGTAATATTCTTGAATTTTTGTTGTTTCTCTGTTTTACATTAGATGAAAGCAGGAATAGATGAACATATAAAGATAGCAAAGAGAATAAGGGATTCTGGGGCCTACAGTGGGGGGCGGGATAAAAGGGAGCTGATGCTAAGGATTTCAAGAAGGAAGAGGGTGTTTTGAAACTGATTTTGGCAGCAAATATACAAATACTGCTTGATGCACTTGAACCATGAATTGATATGATTATTAGCTCCAAATAAAAAGGTTTTGGGGGTAAAAATGAGAAAAATAAAACATTAAAGACTTTTCCATTGCTAATAACATTTTAAATTCAAATTTCTGCTTATATCATAATCTCTTTACTGGTTCAATATTTTAGCTAGTTTTTTGAAGTGTTGTAAAAAGCAAGGCTTTCCATCAGTTTCTGATTGTGTGGAAAATTATCTTTCACTTTTTAACTTATTTTTCTCATGGTACATGTATAAGCAACAAAATAATATTTTCAACATTCTTCTCCTGCATAATTCAGTGGCATTAGATTATCATTTTGTTCAAAAATTGATAACTGCTGTAAAATTTCCTATCACACACATCACAGAAACCCATGAAAAAGAATTCTGACTCAACAATTTCCTCCTTAACATAGAATAAATAGATGGACATGTCTGATCAGAGCACATGGGAGCAAATAAAGGGGGAGGAAAAGAGAGTGGAGCACATCCTGGCCCACCGAGCCTTATGGATATTCCAGCTCAGAGCAGCCAATCCACAGAGAAGAACATATGGCTGGCCCCACTATGAAACAGGACATCCCTCACTGACTCCTAGCCCTACAGGGGACAACACTGGAGACATAGTGTGGGAATTCAAGGCCAAACACAAAAGGCATGCAACAGAACACCAAGGGTAACAGAGCAACAAAGTCCCCAGGGAATACCAAAACTAGACTTTGGGGCCAGGGTGTGGCACCCCATCAGACTCCATGGGAAAACACTTCTAAATGCCAACAACGAGTCCTTGAACTAACTACAGGCTCTTCTTTTTTCTTGTTGTTGTTTTGTTTTCTTTTGTTGCTTTGTTTTCCCTGTCTTGTTTTGTGCATATTGTTATCTCTACAGGTTTGTCTAAATAAAATAGGTTAGATAAACAATCTGCAGGAGAAAACAACAGGACCCACAGTTCCGGGGGATATGCGAGAGGGTGAGATGGGTGGCGGTGGGGGGTAAAGGAAGTGCTGTTAACAAACCCAGGGACAAGGGAACAACAAGTGATCCAAATCGGTGGTGAGGAGGGTGTAGAAGGCCTGGTAGGGTGTGATCAATGGTAATGTAACCGAGAGGAATTACTGAAAACCAAATGAAAGCTGAGCATGATAGTGGGACAAGAGGAAATTAAAGGAAATAGAGCAAAGAACTAGGAGGCAAATGGGCATTTATAGAGGTCTAAAGAAAGGCATGTGCATATGTAAGTATATTTATATGTGAGGATAGGGAAATACATGTATGTATATATATATATATATATATATATATATATATATATATATATATATATATATATATATATATATATATATAGTATTAAGGGAGCAAATGGACATTGGGCCTCCACACAAGTACTCCCTCAATGCAAGAATACTTTATTCTATTAAACTGGAATTCCATGATGCTCAGCTTCCCAACACAATCACTGAAGACAAAGTGGTTGTATAAGCAAATAGGATGAAGAAAGCTGATGGATACAGGCTTTCGAAAAATCTAGCATCTAGGGTCTTAAAGACTTGAAGGTAAACAAACAGTCATCTAGCTGAGAAGCAACAAAGCCCACATGGAAGAAGCACAATAGCCTGTGAGATCACGAGGTGTCGAAGAGATCAGGAATCAGGCATCGAAGAACAAAAATCATACCATTGTGTGCTCACCTACCTGATACGATTGCTGAAGACAAACGGGTGTATAAGTAAAACTGGTGAAGAAAGCTGATGGTCCCTGGCTATCAAAAGATATAGCCTGTGGAATCTTAAAAGCTTGAAGGTAAACAAGCGGCCATCTAGCTCAGAAGCAACAAGCCCACATGGAAGAAACACATCAGCCTGTGAGATCACGAGGTGTCAAAGACATCAGGTACCAGGCATGAAAGAACCAAAAAATCATATCATTGTGAATGAGAGGAAGTGCAGACTGGGGACACAAAGCCTATCTGTAGGCAAATGGGCATCCCCTTACAGAAGGGTCCGGGAGAGGAGAGGAGTCAGTCAGGATACAATGTAGCAATGATGAAACATACAACTCTCCTCTAGTTCCTAAGTGCTTTCTACCCCTACCCCACTATCATGATGATCCCAATTCTACCTTACAAATATGGCTAGCCCAGAGGATGTACACTGGTACAGACAGGAACTCAAAACACAGGAACCCAGGACGGATGATCCCTTCAGGACCAGTTGTGTGAGTGGGAATACAGGGAGGGTGGAGGAAAGGTAGGGTGGAAAGGAGGAACCCATTACAAGGATCTACATATAAGCTCCTCACTGGGGGATGACCAACAGAAAAGTGGGTGAAGGGAGACATTGGACAGTGTAAGTTATGACAAAATAATAACAATTTATAAATTATCAAGGAGGAGAAGCAGGGAGGGAGGGGAAAAGTGAGGAGCTGATATCAAGGGCTCAAGTAGAAAGCAAATGTTTTGAGAATGATGATGGCAACAAATGTACAAATATGCTTGACACAAAGTATGCACGTATGAATTGTGATAAGAGTTGTATAAGCCCCTAATAAAATGTATTTTTTTTAAAAACATGGAATAAATAACCCTACTACTTTCATGCTTCAATTATTTTGAAAAGAAGTGTGCTTTAAGGCCTTTTCTCTTCCTGTGGAAAGAATGAAGCCTAAACTCGTGTGTTCATCTGGGGACTTTAGAGAAACAAATCTACAGCAACTCACGCATAAGAGAGCTTTATCTAAAGGTTAAATGTACATCAAGAAAACATCCCAACCCAGTGCTGCCCAAACCCACAAGTCCAACCTTAACCCATATGTCCAATACCAGTCCACAAAGTCCTCTTCTATCTCACAAAACAGATGCACTGATGCTAACTGCAGGAGGAAAACCAACTCAGTGAATGTGTAAACATCTCATCGCTGGCCGGGGTCTCCAAATGGGAGCTCCAACACCCAGGGCTGCATTGGGGTAGGTCCATGTGGCTTCTCCTCAGGGATGTCTTGCAGGAAGTGAGCCTTGCCAGCTAAAGCAGGGGACTGGCTACGGCAGCTGCACCCTGGTCTGACCATCAGAAAGCAAGAGACTCAAGAACTAGAAAGGCGAGGCTCACTGAGCCATTTATCCCTCCGCCCTTCAAATTAACACCACATGTGTTTATAGGCCAGGTTGGCACAATAAACTAACTACCTCAACTCTGTTCAATAACTTCATTGTCTTTCAGGCAGATTTCTTTCTTAATCAGTATTTTATTGTGGAATATATTTCAATATAATATCCATATAAATATCTATATCTATAGATCATACTTACTCCTGCTGTAACCAATTCAGATTGTTTGCAAGATGTAGCACTCTCTACCTCCAAAGCTGTTCACAGTGCAGGAGAGTGAGTGTAAGTCCAGAAAGAAAACTAACCTCAGGGAGAAAGCTGACCTGGAGGGGTGCTAAGGACCCACCAGTTCTGGACCAAATGAAGAAAGAAGTGAGGACAGGAGCCTGGGTAAGGACTTCAGTGTCTGGTCAGCTAGAACTGCTGTGTTGACCGCTATGGTAGCTCTACTGCCTCAAACATGGTGAGGATAGAGATTGTCTTTAATTTCAGTAGATGAGAATACACATAAAGTTACATTGAACATGAAATCTGCACAGATGTTCATATGATTGATAGAGTGAAGACCTCAGAGAGAGGACTGTGTTCTCCCAAGGACATCTCGAGCACTGCTTTTCTAGTCTGAGTCCCAGAGCTACGGGCTCCATTCAGCCCTTTCCACCTTTACATACAAGTGCACCTCTCAGTCACATGCAAATACCAGTCCCATGAAACCACAGCATGCATGTACTTAAATTCGTATTCCTTCTCACCCTGGAGAGCACTCTCTGGGTGTCACGAATCTTATCCACATGAACAGGAATTGTGTGTGGGTTTTCCTCTTTCTGGTGGCAACTCCTGGAGGTGAGTGCTTCAGGGAGTCATACATGAAGTCTGGGGACGCATCATCTGAGCACATGACTCTCTGTGTTTCTCTTTATCCCCAGGTGTCCTGGCCCAGGTGCAGCTACAGGAGTCAGGCCCTAGACTGGTGAAGCCCTCACAGACCATGTCTCTCACCTGTGCTGTCTCTGGATTCTCTTTAACCAGCTATCATGTAGCTTGGGTCCGCCAGGCTCCAGGAATGGGACTGGAGTGGTTTGGTGTAATAGATACTGATGGGGGCACAAAGTATAATCCAGTTCTCCAATCCCGAGTCAGCATCACCAGGGACACCTCCAAGGGTGAAGCTTATTTAAAACTGAGCTCCGTGCATCCTGAGGACACAGCCCTGTATTACTGTGCCAGAGACACAGTAATGGGAAGTCAATGTGAGCCCAGACAAACCTTAGTACATCAGGCCATGGGTTCAGCAGATGTGAAAGAGACAAGTCAGTGATATTTTCCTCTCAAAAGCTGTGGTTTCCTCACCTTGTCAGCACCTCTCTAGGGACCACCAAGCACAGACTCTAGGGAACCTTCATGTATCTGAACTTGCCTTCTTTTCATTGGAATGGACTTTGTCTATTTCACCATTTATCAAAAGGAAGACTTAAAAAGTAATAGGCATATATGAAATCTCAGTTTACAATTCAGGGTACTAACCAGTGTTGTTCCTTGTCAAAGTTAGAAATATTTTTTAAAAACACACCCAAATTCACTGCCATTGAGTTGATTACAATTTATAGTGACGCCTCTATGGGTTTCTGAGATTATAACTGGTTATGGGAGTAGAAAGCCCTGTCTTTCTTCTATGGAGTGGGAACTGGCATGCAGATCTGAGCCCAACACAAACCACTATGCCACCAACCTCATTATAATATGAATGTAGGAAAAAATTTTCATGTTAGCTCCAAATCTTGTCCAAGCCATCAGATGAATGTTCAATGTTTTCATTCTAGTGAATACTCACCAGTGTACATTTATGTAATAATTTTAACTTAGAATGACCTAAATAATATTGAACTTGTTGAATTGCTAGGTACCGTTGAGCCGGCTTCAACTCGCAGAGATCCCATGTGCAACAGGATGAAATGCTGCCCCAAAGTGCACTATCCTCACAGTCATTCCTCCGTTTGGACTCATCATTGCAGCCTTTGTGACAATGCATCTCCTGGAAAGACTCTCTCTTTTTCATTGACAGTCTACTTTACCAAGCACAGGACCATTCTCCAGTTGTGGTGCTCCTAGTGACATGCTCAAATAAGGGAGATAACGTCTTACTTGAATGCTTGGTCCCGGTACACACTAGTCTTCAAATAGACGCTGCTTTTTAAATGTTTAAAGAGGTCTTGGGCAGCAGATTTGCCCAGGGAAATGCATCACTTGTCTATGACTTCTATGAATATTGATTGGAGATCCAAGTGAGATGAAATCCTTGACAACTCAATCATATCTCCATTTTTCATGGCAATTTTTATTGGTCCCGTAGTGAGGATTTTGGTTTTCTTTCATTGAGTTGTAATCTGTAGTTAAGACACCAGTCCCTGGTCTTAATCAGTAAGTGTTTCAAGTCATACTACCTTATGGCATGTGGTATTATGTTATCTGTGTACTACAGGGTATTAATAAGGTTTGCTCCAATCTTATTTCTGTGCTCTTCCATGTTTAGGACTTCTTAGATTATTTTCTCAGCATATCATGATGCACAGAGAAACTACTGAAATTTTTGCTGATGCCACATTACTGTCATGCACAATTAGCGTGCATTTAAGAAACAAATGAGAAATCACACCACAGATTACACTGAACATACATGCTAAGAATGACTGAAAGAGTTGAAAATTCTTCTAGGAAAACACACTCAAACACTCAGTAACCACCTATTCGAAATAAAGATCTCACAACAAACAAACAACACCCCTGCAATAAAAACAACCAAACAATCAAAAAACAGAGAAGAATAAAAACCCTCTTTTGAGTTTCAGACATTTTAGAGGGAGCAAGCTTGTTCAAGTAGTCCGAGAAAGTGTCCATTTCTAGGTGGTCCAACAAAAGTCCATGCTGTACAATCCCTCACCCAACACTCTTTTCTTCAGGACTGAAAGAGAGAGAGGTGAGCTCTGTCCTCCATCCACACCTGCTGTGGAGGACAGTGGAACCACTTCCTCTCCCATTCCCTGAGAGGGAGTTACCTCAGGAAGAGGGCAAAGCTGGCTGAAAGCAGCATGAGAAAGGCTGTGATTAGTTCAATCCCTGCATCTCTGTTGTTGTTTGGGGTCATTCAGTCTGTTTCCCCTCATGGAGACCCTATGTACAACTGAAGAAATGCTGCCTGTGTGTGCACCATCCTCTCAATTGTTCTTATATTTTATTCCAGTGGTGCAGCCTCGATGTCAATCCATCTTGTTAAGGGGCTTCTTTTTCACTGACCTCCTACTGTAACAAGAATGGTGTCCTTTTTTTTCCCTTTAAACATTTTATTAAGGACTCATACAACTCTTATCACAATCCATGCATGAATCAATTGTGTAAAGCACATTTGTACATTCTTTGCCCTCATCATTTTCAAAGCATTTGCTCTCCACTTAAGCCCTTTGCATCAGATTCTTTTTCCCCCCTCCATCCCTGCTAAACCCTCCCTCATGAGACCTTGATAATTAATAAATTATTATTTTTTGTCACATCTTGCCCTGTCTGAGGTCTCCCTTCACCCCCTTTTCTGTTGTTCGTCCCCCAGGGAGGAAGTCACACGTAGATCCTTATAATCAGTTCCCTCTTTCCAACCCATTCACCCTCTACCCTCCGAGTATCACCCCTCACACCCCAGGTCCTGAAGGTATCATCCACCCTGGATTCCCTGTGCCTCCAGCTCCTATCTGCACTAGTGTACATCCTCTGTTCTATCCAAACTTGCAAGGTAGGATTCAGATCATGATAGTTGAGCGGGGGAGGAAGCATTTAGGAACTGGAGGAAAGCTGTATTCTTCATCGGTGCTACATCGCACCCTGACTGATTTCATCTCCTTCCCTAGACCCCTCTGCAAGGGGATCTCCAGTGGCCAATAAATGGGCTTTGGGTCTCCACTCTGCACTTCCCCCTTCATTCACTATGGTAAGATATTTTTTCTCTCTGATGATGCCTTATACCTGATCCCTTCGACACCCCGTGATCGCACAGGCTGGTGTACTTCTTCCATGTGGGCTTTGTTGCTTCTGAGCTAGATAGCCGCTTGTTTACCTTCAAGCCTTTAAGACCCCAGACACTATCTCTTTTGATAGCCGGGCACCATCAGCTTTCTTCGCCACATTTGCTTATGCACCCGTTTGTCCTCAGCAATCGTATCACGGAGGTGTGCACCCAATGATATGATTTTTTGTTCTTTGATACCTGATAACTGATCCCTTCGGAACCACGTGATCACACAGGCTGGGATCTTTTGATAGCTGGGATCCATCAGCTTTCTTCACCACATTTGCTTGTTCACCCGTTTTGGCTTCAGCGGTTGTGCCGGGAAGGTGAGCATCATAGAAGGCCAATTTAATAGAAGAAAGTATTCATGTATTGAGGGAGTGCTTGAGTAGAGGCCCAAGGTCCTTCCGCCACCTTAATACTAAACCTATAAATATAGTCACATAAAATGATGCCCTTCTTGAAGGACTGGTTTCTTCTGCAACATGTCCAAAATATGGGACATGAAGTCTCACCAACCTCGCCTCTGAGGTGCATTCTGGCTGTATTACTTCTAAGATAGCCCTGGAGTGTGTTAATGGGTAGGCCACGCAGTAGTTCCCCTTTAAGGAGGGAAGCTTTCCATTGACCTGGAGCCTTGTTGCGACATTCATTTGGGGTGAAGATAAAAGCTCCAGTCCCTCCACTGGGAAAGAGATGGATACCAGGTGGGCAGTTTGAATGTCTCAGGCATTCTTTTCTTCCTTCTTTCAAGACAATTTTTTAGAAGGCACCATTTTTGTCATTCACTTCCACCCCTGGCAACTACAGAAGCCCACCTGAGACTGAAGGGGATTAGGGACCACCCTTAGTTTGTCAATCCTTTCTCTGAATAAGTTTGAACATGCAATAGCTACAACACTTGAACTTTCCATAGCTACAACTAGTGCAAAGGGAATACTACCAAGTCCATTTCCATATGACCAGCAAGAAGAGACAGTCATAGACACAGGAGATTTTCCAGATTAGAGCTCCTCATGAGGGAGCTCAGAAGAATGATATTCAGCTGTTTTAATCAAATATGGGAATGTTTTAAAAAGAAAGGTACATAAAACGAAAACAAAAAGGGCTACCGAAAAAAATTTTTAAATATCAAACAAAACCGATAAAATTTAGGAATAATTCAACAACTCCAAAAACAAATCCAAGAGAGAAACACTAAGATAGTTGAAATAAAGAACTCTGAAAGATAAAAGTAGTAAAATAGAAACAATGGAAACCTGAATCAATGAGCTTAGACAAATCTCTCGACACTAAATTAAAAGAAATATCTATTTTTTAAAACCCTAATAAAATATAAGAATTTTGTGGGACATTATTAAATGGAACCATTTATATTGATGAACACCTTTGAAGAGAATGGAGAATAAAAGGACACAAAGGATATATAGTACAGGAAAATGATTTTTTTAAAAGAAAATAAATCTGTTTGAGAACTCAGGAGCATGTACTATTTTCAATGGCCCCATAAAGCCCACAACAGACCTGGGAAATGAGAATCTAAGAAATACTAAAAAGGATCATCAATGAATAAAAAGTATGAGTAACGTTCCATGCTTGTGAGAATGACAATGACCTATCTGTCTTGAAGGAAGTATAGCCAGAATTCTCTTTAGAAGCCAGAATGGGGAGGTGTCCTGCCAGATACTCTGCATATGTAATCAGGAGGGCCAGTCCCTGGAGAAGCGTGTTGTGCTTTCTTGCTAGGACTCCTGAAACAGGGGTTCAGGTAGAAAGAAAACAAACAGCCCTCCACCATATTGATTCACATGATCTCTGTAAGAATGGGTTCAAACAGAATGGTTGTGGGAATGCCATAGATCAGGATGTATTCTGTATTGTAAGAATGAGCGAAATCCAACTGGCCATCATCTAACAAGAACAACACCAATGAGTTAATATATTTTTGTCTGCGTTTGCTGGCAACTGAGTGTATTCTTTGGTGAAGTACCTATTCATGTCCTTTGTCCATTTTGAGTCTCAAAACTGTACCACATGTTCGGTCCCGACTGATGTTTAGTGAGATGTTAGGATAAAAAAAGAGGAGTGAACTCCCCAGAGAATGTGCTGAGAAATGTGAAAATAGGGTAGACTAAATGTCCATATCAGTCAGGGTTTCTAATGAAATAACATTTTATTTTCTCTATGCTCACTGTGGACCAACAGTTTCTCTTATCC
Organism: Tenrec ecaudatus; assembly: GCF_050624435.1. Classification (NCBI taxonomy): domain Eukaryota; kingdom Metazoa; phylum Chordata; class Mammalia; order Afrosoricida; family Tenrecidae; genus Tenrec; species Tenrec ecaudatus. The sequence continues at coordinate 106,726,499 of NC_134544.1, forward strand.
TCAGGTTAAAGCTCTTGATTTCTCAATGAATGAAGACCAATCCCAGGGAAGAGGAGGGCATTAGACTGGACACTTCTCTACTTCTCCCATCCTATCCCCACGGCATCACACATCAGGTCTCTTATCCAATTTCCAGGTTAAATCTGAAAACTGAAGGAAAAATCATATGGTGGGCAGAGTTCTCTAGACTTAACAGACCTTGTCCATAAGTCTTGTTTTTATTTTGCACATTCTGCAGTCTGGAGGTTACTTCTCTCCGGTAGTGTCAAGAGATTCTAAAAATGGGCTGACATTAAAGAGATTTCCATTATTTGCCATTATTGATTGTTTTTCCCTTCTTAGGTGTCCTGTGACAGGTACAGCATTAGAATTTGAGCCCGGGAGTGATAGCTCTCCTTAAGGTTGGCAATCTTAGTGACTCTATACTTCCAGAGCTGGATCTGCCAAAAGAGGCAGGCAAGGCTGGAACAGCTGTTAACAGTATGTTTTTGTAGCAGACAACAATCTTCCTTCCATATCAAAGGAGTTGACTCTCAAGCTCCAAAAAAAAGTCCAGACAGCAGTTCTCCTGCAGCTGACTGAATGAGCACTGAGGGAGCAGCTGTCTATTACTGCATGAGACTGACAGTCAGAGGACCCAGTGCCATCCCATCCACAAACTGCACTGCAATAATGGGTTGTACAAAGCAGAGTATCAGGCTACTCCGGCAAGGGCAATAGCGGAGTCACGGGAGCCAGGAGGTTCCTCTTCAGTTCTAGGGCTTCTTTCCCTCTAAGGTATTTTCTCAATTGATATACTCCACCTTAGTATTTATGACTACATCCAATATAGTTTATAATATTCATTCATTTATACATTATATGCATATTCGGAATTACATGAGTTCTGGTGGCATAGTGATTACTTACTTGGCTGAAAAACAGAAGGTCAGGAGTTTGAAACCACGAGCTGCTCCACAGGAAAAAACCTGGGCTTTCTGCTCCCATATAGAGTTACACTTTCAGAAATACTCAGGGGTAGTTCTCCCCTGTCCTGCAGGGTCGCTATGAGTCTGCATTGATTCGATGGGCGTGAGTGAGTGTGAGTGAAGCACACATTGAGATGTATGACTGATAGCTATGACATGTATTTAATGATTTTTACATCTTGCAGGGCTGTATTGGGCTGAATGAAAATGAAAGCACAACATTGTAACCTGTGGGATTCAACCAAAGAGAACTTAGTGGGGAATTCATAGCCACACACATCTGTATCATATAGAAATACAGCTCTCAAATGAATTACCTCAGTTTCCATTTCATGAGACTAGAAGAAAGGAATAGTATGCCCCAGCACAGGTAGCAGGGGGAAATAAATAAGCACAGGGACTGAAGTAAATGAGATGGAAGGGACACAACTAGTAAGCTGATTAAATGAAAACGGCCTCTGTGAGCAGACGAAGTAAGGAAAAAAACACACACTTTTCCTGATCATGACAACAGAGGGAGGACCCGAACCTCCACATCGGAAACTAGACAGCAGACGCCATGTCGCATATTTATGGATAACTTCATGCCCACAGTATAAAAATATCACTTCAATGGAGAAATTCCTTGGAAGGCAGAGGGGGATATGTTCTCATGAGAGAAACAAATAATAGAATCGTCCACTATCATCACACAGATCCACATCTTAAAGGGGACGAGAGGATGCATTGTGAGCTCTCTTATCACAAAGTTGTTATGTATGTAATATAAAGTTTATAAACTGAAAACTACTTTTAAAAATATTGATAATATAAAACTAAAGGAATGCTTGATAAACAACCTGTTGAAAAGCTTTGTTTTCCCTTGAGAGTGCTGGTATTTCTCTGAGTCTGAGGGAGAACTCTTGCCCATATTCTCTTCTCATCTCCTTCTAATTATCAGAGGACATGCAAATGCAGCTCTCTGGCTGCTGAGAAACCGGCCATAGGCCCTGATGTGGGAGAGCTCAGAGCACAGTCCCAGTCTCTGGGTTCTCTGCTGTTTCCATTTTGCACCCAGGAGCTAGTGCAAAGGACACATAATGAATTTTGTACCAATCTTGGCTTTCATTTTGACCATTTTACATGGTAATCATTGTCGACCCTGCTGTGTATGTGTGTAATTGTGAGTACCTTAGTATATATGTGTGTGACGGCTGATCACGGTGCCTCTGTGTTTGCAGGTATCCAGTATGGGGTGCAGCTGGTGGAGTCTGGGGTGATCTGAGAAAGCCTGGGGGTCTCTGAGACTCCCCTGTTGGGCTTCTGGATTCACCTTCAGTAGCTATGAAATGATCTGGATCTGCCAGGCTCCAGGAAAGGGCCTACAGTGGATCTCAGGTATTAATACTGGTGGTAGTGCATACTATACAGACTCCGTAAAGGGGAGATTCACCATCTCCAGAGACAACTCCAGGAAGACGCTCTATCTTCAAATGGACAGCCTGAAAGCTGAGGACACGGCCATGTACTACTGTGCAAGACACAGCGAGGGGGAAGTCAGTGAGAGCCCAGACACAAATCTCCCCGGCAGGGAGGAGAATGGTCTGCAGGGGGCGCTCAGGACCCACAGAGCACAGGACTCAGACCCAAGAGCAGGTGCAGCTGACGCTTCAAGTCTGCTTTCCTGTGGAGATCTGCTGATTCTTATAAATCTGTTTCCCTAAAGAATCTCTCTCTTATTGAAAAAAAAAATCCGTGCCTATGCCTTTTAGCTGTGATTTCAAAAGTTATAATGTAACAGGAAAATATATTCTGTTCTACAGCAACAATTGGCCTGTTTACCCTAAGGAGAGAAAATGACTGTGTCAGGGGTCTCTGCATCACAGTTCCCATGTCTCTCACATAAATACTTCCCAGTGAGACTCACAGTCAACTGGAGCCTGGGCAAAGGTAACTATAAATAATAGGTGTTTGAATATTGGCTGAAAATGTAACACTATATTCTTCCCTCATACTTTCTGAGGTATTCTGACAACCATTTAATTAAAATCTAGGCAGTCAGTCTATTTTTATTTGGTTGTTTCTTCAGATTACACTGTTTGGTTTGATTTGGTTGTTTTTCCTAGCAATGGTAGCCTAGTATTTTTTTTTTTGTATTTTCTGGAAACCCATCTGCAAATAAATAAATTCACTAATTGTATTTCATTCTGTGGATGCTAGTATTTTCTGTCTATCCTCCAGAACATTCAGCCCAGGATGGTCAAGACAGATAAGAACTTATCTGCAAATTCTGGACTCAGAGAGCTCACCTGCTCAGTCCCACAGAATGTCAGCCCACTACTTCTGGTTTCACCCAGAGGGCTCACATTTGTCCTCTAGTCAGCTTACCCTGCTTATGCTTTAGGATGACATGTACTCTTTCCACACTAGAATGACTGAAAAGACATCGGAGTGTAGTTGTTGAAGAAAAGTTCTTCCTTTTTGGTGACTCACAAAAGCCATTCCTATTTATAGCACACATTGAATTGGAAACACTTTCGGCTGAATTCACTGAGATTGCTAGAGTTAGCTGATGTTCAAACTTCTGAGTATCTAATGATGTTACCATAATCTAATGCATAAAAGAAAATGAGTATCTGACCATTTACATGTCCTTGGATTTATTATGAGTGGCTTATAAATATATACCAGTAAGTCACTGAAAACAGAGGAACACAGCCTTTATTCCTAGTCATTCTCAATCCTACAGCCACAGCTACCTCCTCAGCCACAATCCTCATCACTTTCTGTGGGCTGAAAACACTGGTACTGGTGAATGGAGAAGTCATGGACAGGACTGAGTTCTCTGAGGAAACAGCCAACATTCTCATCCCAGATGAAGCCCTTCTTCACTTTATTACAAAGGGACCACTCATGATGCATTGTTTAACGTAGGGCTTACTCACTCAGGATAATACACCTGAGAATCTGGACCTTGGTCGCAAGAATATTTCGGCTTCTTCGGCTTCTTGGGGGCAGCTCTCAGAGGTGAGAAGCTCAGGAATTGAAACATGAAGGTTTGGGAGTGCTTTACCTTCACAATTGGCTCACTGTCTCCAGGTGCAGCTGCAGGGCTTGAACCAGGCTTGTAAAACTCACAGATGTTGTGCTTCACCTCTTCTGTCTCTGGATTCTCTTAAATCAGCTGTAGGTGGGTATGCTATGGAGTGGTGAGAGCACAGACTATTCTCCTACCCTGATGTCTTGAGTACACATTCCCAATGACCCCTTTCATAGTCACATTAACTGAAGGCTGAGCTCCATTCTTGTGCAGGCCATTGCCATGAATCCCTGTGAAATGAGGTCGGGAGAAGTCAACGTGTTTCCAGAACTCCAGGTGAAGAAAGGGGTCTGAGCTGCACTCTGCTCCATTATCTTCTCTTCTGTGTGGGTCAGATTTGTGCTCCTCTAAAACTAATCAGCAAGTCAGGCTACTAGAGAAAACCACAATTGGTTTAATTCCCAGTTACCAAGCATACCTTAAATATAAGGCTCACCACACCACCAAGTCTTAAGAACAGGCTTCAACTCAGGGATCTTATTTTGGTCCATTGCAGAGAAAGGTTGCCTTCCAGACCCTCAGGGAACAACATTCTTAATCTACGCTTGACTAAGTTCTAACTCTTTCCAGAAAACTGTTAGCGTATGCAAAAAATCCAACAACAAAAAAACACAACAGAATGGTGATAGTCATTCTATCACCAGTCTAGAGATCAATAAATACATTGTGTTGGATAAATAAACCTTATTACGCTTGTTTAGAGTGTTGAAGAGCAGGGATCTTACTTTGAGGAGCAGGTTCACCTCACCCAAACGACCATATTGTCAATTGCCTCATATGTGGAAATTGATCACTGAATAAGGAAGACTGAAGAAGAATAGCTTTGACTGAATTGTAGTGATGGCCAAGAATACTGAAATAACATTGGTCTCCAAAAGCACAAACAAGTCTGTCCTCGAATAAATGAGCTCAGAATGCTAGTTAGAGGTAAAGAGAGTGAGAGCCCATATTACATACTTTGGACAATGTTGTCAGAAGGGAGCAGTCCCTGGAGAAGGACAGTATGTCCGGTAAAGTAGAGGGGCAGTGAAAAATAGGAATCCCTCAACTAAATGGATTGACACAGTGACGGCAACAATGGGTTCATCCTAAATTGAGAGTCTGTTAAAGGAGAATGCAGTGTTTCCTTCTGTTGTGTACTGGGTCCCTGCTATGTGGAATCAACTCAATGACACCTAACATTGACAACCTCAGAAACCACTAATCAATACAGAAGACAGGCACAAAATACTAGTGTGATAGTTATATTTACAAAAGTTATTTCCATGGTAACAGATGCCAAATCTTTCATGTGAACTTTGCCGGAACATAAACTCTCTTATTAAAAAGAAGAAATGGGTTTCCTTTGCTAAAACAAAACAAAACAAAACAAAACAAAACAAAACAAAACCAAAAAAAGTGATGATAAAATCACTGAGGAATTCCTGTCCCTCATTGATTTACACCATTCTCCTGGAGGTGGACTGAAACAAATTCTCTACGATTCACCCAGCATGTCTTATGACAGAGTATTTCCCATCTTGGGCTCAAGTGTGAGGGTAGCACACAATCAGTCAGGTGTGAGTGACTATTTGTCCATCAAGATTACTGTAAATCATTTATCCCTCTACGCAAGTAGTTCTCAACCTGTTGGTCACAACCCCTTTGGGGGTCAAACGACCCTTTCACAGGGACGCCTAAGAGTATTGGAAAACACATATTTCTGATGGTTGTAGGAATTGAGACATTTTCCATCACCAGGCAGGTCTGCCAACATGCAGATACACCCACATATGAGTCCCTGACGTGAAGACTCTTACCCATGCTACACCAGGCTTCATCGTGAAGATTGTTACCCATGCTACACCATGCTTCAAGACAAATTTCCATTTATTTATAATTAGAAATATTTCACAATACAATAATTACATGTTTTTGTGATTTATCACTATGCTTTAATCATGTTCAATTTGTAACAATGGAAATACATCCTGCATATGAGATATTTACATTATGATTCATAACAGTAGCAAAAATACTGTTATGAAGTAGCAACTAAAATAATTTTATGTTTGGGGATCACCACAACATGAGGAACTGTATTAAAGGGTCACAGCATTAGGAATTTTGAGAAACACCACTCTACACTGAGGGGTCAGCTGCAAGACCTGAGGATCCATCCAGAACAAGTGATCTATGAGTTGAGTGGGTTTCAAGATGCTCAGAGGGTCCAGAATCAACTGAATCAAAATTAAATTCCATGAGAAACTTCAAGGCTAAATCTAAAATAGATTAAAGACCAGAGGATTCACACACTATGAATAAACACTTTTTTTCTTAAGTTCAAGCTGTTGGGTGAAAACATAACAATAATTGTGAGAATACACTTACTATCATTTTCTATGAGACCAGTAATAAACTGTTAACAAGGTCATCAATAAAATGTAGATCAATATTTATAATGGATCTAAATGAAAAAGTGCTTGAAAATATTGGGAACTGAGTCAGACAACATACTGAAATAATTATATACCATGATTAATTGGAATCTTCCCCAGAGTTGATTTAACATAAGAAAATAAGCTCTGTAATATAGCAATTAATGCAAAAAATGATTAACTATCTAAATAGATACATGAAAAGTACTAAACAAAGTCGGAGGCTTTTCATGTAAAAAAAAACACCTCTGCAAATCTAACATGAAACAATATAGTTCAATATGTGAATATGCTAATACACATTCCTATTTTTAAAAAGTCAAAATGTCAGACTTAGACGAAAGAGCAAAACATCACCCCACCTCAGAAAAAGGACAAACATAAATGTTCACTTTCACCACTGATATTAAACATTGACTGTATGTTCTAACTAGAGCGATCAAAACAAGATTTTTTAAGGAAGAAAAGAGGCTTCCAAAATGAAATAAAATTTTCTCTAATCATAAATTAATGTTCATATCCATAAAATATTCAAAATATTTTAGGTAGGTAATAAATATAAAAACGTTGTAGGCTACATTTCAACAGGCAAAAATAACTTTTGAAACTTAACCCACTAACTATTAATTGCTAATCAACAACTCCCAAACCATTAACCCTTATACCTTAAGACGCTGAGCATCCTTACAGCTCACTGATAATATCCTAAAACACTGAACCCCTAACCACCTGAAAAGTTCTTTACCATCCACAATGTCTACTAACACCCTGAGCATTCCCTGATACCCACAGCCAATTAGGAACAAAAATTAGGATTTCCTTAAGAAATCCTAACACCATACACCAGGGGTCCTCAAACCGCAGCCCTCAGGTCACATGACATGAGGCCTGCTGAGGATATTTATCAGGCCCACCAGTTGTTTTTGCCACCTCTGCCTGTCCTGCTTAGCACCAAACCTGTCCAGTGTGCATATGAATTTGTTCATAGTTTTTTTAAAAAACTATTGTTTGGCCCTCCAACGGCCTGAGGGACAGTGAACTGGCCCCCTGCATAAAAAGTTTGAAGACCTCTGCCATACACTCTCAAACTAACCTAATTCAATTAACCCAATTGTTTGAATCAGGAGCACAACTTTGAATATATTCTACAATCTTAATCCTAACTTTATCACACCATGTCTCAATATCAGAAACCACCTTCCAAAACTATACTGTTTAAACCATGACTCTACACCTTTATACCATAAAACAGAAGCCCCTAAGCAACTCCAAACATAAGCTGGTAGGCACGACACATTCTAAATATAAAGCCCTTTAATCTGTTCACCAACATCTGACTCTTAACTCCTGATACTTATGTTCTGTTTCTATCCATTGACTCTTGTTCTTGAACCAGGAACATTAATCCCAGGACCTAGATTCCAATCTCACACAGACTCTGACTCTAGCACTCTACAACCCCAAAGTGAACCAAAATCTAACCCATCAAGAAACTCACATTGCTAATTATGTATGTGGAACTGTCTGCTCTTTCAGACTTTACCTAAATGTAAGGAACTAAGGTAGGCAGACAGGCAAAACCAGGAATCACAAGCACGTTTTCAGTAAACTTTTAAGGCATTTGCATCTGATTCATGGAAGGTGGCAAAATAAAGTGGTTTATACATGTTTATATATGAATATTTTATATATGAAATGAAAAACTCATTAGCAATAAGTATACATGGAAATTCCCACGCTGGAAAACTAAATGGATCATGAAGAAACACTAGCAAAAAAGTAAAACAAAAGAGGCAATAGAAGAAATGCAAATGAGGACTCAGGTTTATAACCAATATGCGAAGAGCCCAAAGTCACCATTACAGTCCCCAAGAAACAAGGTGACCTTATTGAACTCAGAATACTGAGGTCACAGGGCATGGTTTTGTTCTGTTGCCCATTAAAAACAATGAACTGTCACTGAGTCCATTCTGACTTATAAACGTCTCTACAGGGCAGAGTACAAAAGGCTCTGTGTGTTTCTGAAACTGCAACTCTTTAAGGGACTAGAAAGCATCACCAGTTAATGGTTTTGAATTACTGAATGTGTGGTTAGCAATCCAACACATAACCCACTACATCTCCATGGGTACATCCTGTTCTTATAAACTGGAGAAAACTAGATGGCAGGGCGGCCTTTGGAAAAAAAAGAAAAAAAAAAAAAAAAGAAAACTAGATGGCAGCTAACAATAAGAAAGGTATTCTTTTCAATGTCTCTAATTAATTAATCTAGTTAGGACCCAGAGCAAACATCAGTCCTCAAAATAGGGGGGAGGGACACATAGGTAAGTCCTCTCTCAGTTGATTTCTCCTGTGAACTCATTCTGTGTTCCTGCCTATGGAGCCATTTTGTTTAGTGCTGGTTTTCACCCTATGCCCTCAATAGTCTAATTAACTGAATTCATTGAAAACTGTGATTTGAAGGATGTGATGGGATTAACTAAGAGACAGCCCAAAAGAGTTTGTTCCAGGAGAAAATACCTTCTGAAGTTATCCATTAAAAATCTTACTGAGTATAGATTTACTCTGAAACCACATATGGTCACCATACAGAATCAAATGGTGGGTCAAATGATTGCCATTTATCAAGTTATTATCTAATTTAAATACAAGGAGCTCATTGGTAGCCAATCTTTCATGCCATGAATGCACAAGTGGGTTTCAAAAAGATCATGGAAAAATGCAATAAAGATAATGCTGAAGACTGTAGTATTATTATGTTAAACAGAATAATGTAATAAATATTTTATAATTCCTCAATTACTATATATAAGAATTATATATCTGAATGTTACCTTGTATTAGGAATAATATATCTTAAAAATCTTTAAGAAACCTATTCACCTTCCATAAAAATGCAGAAAGAATATTAAGAAATTTACATAGAGTGTCTCTCTTGAAGATCTACTAAAGTTGATATTAATTTTATTCTCTAGCTATGGTAAAGAGACCAGTTAGGTTACAGTATATCTGTATGATTCACATAGAAAATTGTGAGAGCTGGGGGACTTCCGGGAAGATGGCAACGGAGTGACACATACCAGAGGGACTCCGCAGATTCCAGCCCAGGAGAGTTGCTCAGAGGGAAATTCAATGCCACTGGATCGCAGGAGGCGCATCATAAAGATAAGTAGGCTCAGATCCACGGTGTTTTGAGGGGCTGGGGGCTTTTGGCTTACCTCAGTGGAAGCCGGCTGGGGCTCGACCCTAGCCTAGCCACTGTGTCTGCCAAAGCCGGGACAATTTGGAGCCTGTAGCAGGGCTTGGCCTCGGCGCAGCCACAGTTTTCCCCTGCCTACCTCAGGGCAGGGACAGGGCCCTTGAGGCTCCACCAGCAGGGATTGGTGTTCAGCTGCATTGTTGCTTCTGTTTGCTTCTCTGCTCTATATTCCCACGCAGTCTTGGAGGGTTTTGCAGGGGCTTTTTTGGGGCACAGCCACAGCTTGCCGCGCCGCGTGGGCTGAGCATGGACTGAACCCAAACCCCCACAGCTCCATAGGCAGGGATCAAGCTTCAGGTACACTGCAGTGTCGGTTAACATCTCTGCTCTCTGTCCCCCCACTTCTCTGGGGGCTGCTCAGCAGCTTTCTTGCGACTGTTCTTGGTGCTCAGCTGCGGATTGCCGCTGGGGCTTGGGGCAGGGAGTGGGCCCTTGCAGGTCCACAGACAGGGAGTGGCACTCAGCTGCACAGTTGCTTTTCCTTCCCTCACTTCCCTGTACCCCGGCACAGTCCAGTCTCACTTTTTAATTTTTCTCCCCCTCTTGTTCCTGAACTGCTCTCTCACACTCCATTGCAGACTTACAGGACCCTCCCATTGCCCTAGGGTATTTGCGCCTGGGCCACACCCAGCTAGGTGAGCTCCAACCTGCATAGATAGCCCAAGGCTAGGGAAAGGCCTGCTTGCTCTCCAGGGGATACTCCTCAGGCTCCGCACCAGGGAGTTCCTGCCTGTGTACCTGGGGACATAAGGCAGCTCAGCCAACACTTATCAATATTCAAACCAATAGCAGGGACTTCAGCCCAGCCTCTGCAACACTGGGGCAGGCAGCCAACCTGCCATCTGGGGCACTCCCCTGATAGGGAAGCCACAGGAAGATAAAGTGGTAGGTTAATAACCTAGCAAAATCAGCTGTAGGCAGTTCGAAGAAGCATTCCTATAAGTCTTCCAGAGAGTGACTAGAAAATGGCACCTGGTCCCTCAAAAACAACTCAACGCAAACAGCCATCAGCCCCAACGACCTCAACGAAAAAAACAGGAGAAACAAAAGACAAAGGCAGAAGATGTGCTGAACATAGCAACATACATAGAAGAAGCAGACATTGAGATACCATACAAAGAAATTCTGAGAATGCTGCTTGGAGCCATGCAAGATATGAGGGAAACAATACAGAAAAGAGATGAAACGATAGAGGAGATAAAAGACATACACCAAAGTGAAATACAGAAGCTTAGGGAGGAAATAACGAAAAACAATAGCAAAATCATGTTCCTTGAGAATCCATTGGAGGAATCAGAGAACCACATCAGTGTCTTGGAGGACAGCCAAGCAGACTGTAATAAACGTGAACAAAAATCTAATAAGAGCATCAGAGAAGCCGAAGCAAACCTAAGAGCTATGTCTGATGCTATGAAGAGGAACAACATTAGAATTATTGGCCTACTGGAGGAAGGCACAACAAAGAAGTCATCTGCAACTATAGCGAGAGAATTCTTGGAGGAAAACTTCCCCAGTCTAATGAATGAAAACCAAGCAACCATCCAGGAGGCTGAAAGAACACCAGCACAACGGGACCCCAAGAAGAAATCACCAAGGCACATAATAGTTAAATTATCCAACTTTGAGGAAAAGGAGAAAATCATGAGAGCAGCTAGGGCAAAACAAGCAATCACATATAAAGGTCAAAACATAAGGATATGCTCAGACCTATCAGCAGAAACTATGAAAAAAAGGAGAGAGTGGAGTAACGTATTCCAAAAGTTGAAGGAAAACAACGCAAATCCAAGAATACTCTACCCAGCCAAATTATTGATCAAGATCGATGGAGAAATAAAAGTCTTCCCAGACAAGGAAAAACTCAAAAAATACGTTACAACAAACCCAGCCTTACAAAAGATCCTCGCCGACTCAGTATGAGCAGAAGAACAACACTCACCAAGCACAAATAAGAGACCAACACATAGAACAACCTCACCCAAAGCACAACAAAGAGAAAACAGACCCCAAGACAGCAATGGCTTAGAAAACACAACCCATCAATTTGCTGCCTATAAGAGACACATCTCAAGGCTACAGACAAAAATAGGCTGAGAACCAAAGGCTGGAGAAGGACCTACCAAGCAAACAGCAATACAAAAAAAGCAGGTGTTGCAATCCTTATCTCGGATAAAATTGACCTAAAAGTGCAAACCATAAAAAGAGATAAAGAGGGCCACTATATAATGCTCAAGGGAATCATAGACAATAAACCACTAAGCATTGTAAACAATATATTCCCCGAATGAGAGACCAGCTCAATACGTCAACCAAACACTCCAAAAGATTAAGAAAGAAATCACAGACTCGACAATTATAGTGGGCGACTTCAACACACCACTCACTGAGAAAGATAGATCACAGGGAAAGAAACTCAACAAGGAGACTAGAGAGCTAATATCCACAATTAGACAATTTGACCTAATAGATATTTACAGAGCTTTTCATTCAAATAAAAAAATTTCACATTCTTTTCAAGTCCCCATGGCACATATTCAAAAATAGACCACATGCTGGGGCAAAAGGTAAATCTACATAAATTTAAGTACATTGAAATAATACAGGCCTCTCTCTCTGACCACTGTGCCATAAGACTGGAAATCAGCAAAAAGAAGACGAAGAAAATAAGAGCAAATAATTGGAGGATGAATAACTCTATACTGCAAAAGGAGTGCATACTGGTGCAGATCAGAGACGAAATCAGGAAATTTCTAGAAACCAACGAAAATGAGCACACGATGTACCAAAACTTATGGGACACAGCAAAGGCAGTCATCAGAGGAAGGTTCATAGCAATACAAGCACACCTAAGAAAGAAAGAGAGACTCATGATGGATACGCTGACACAAAATTTACAAAAACTAGAGCAGAGTCAGCAGGAAAACCCTACTAATAGCAAAAGAAATTATAAAAATCAGGGATGAGACTCAGGAGAGGAAAAATAAAAACACAATGGAAAAAATTAATATCGCTAAAAGTTGGTTCTTTGAAAGGATAAACAGGATCGATAGACCATTGGCAAACCTAACCAAAGAAAGGAGGGAACAAATCTCAATAGCAAGAATAAGGGATGAAAGAGGGGTCATTGCAACAGACCCTAATGAAATCAAAAGGATAGTTACACAGTACTATGAAGGATTGTACTCCAGTGAATTCAACAATTTGGAAGACATGGACAAATTCCTGGAAAAACAATCCCTCCCTAGACTATCCACAGTGGACATCAAGAATCTCAACAGACCCATAGCAATAGAAGAAATAGAAAAGGTTATCAAGGGATTTCCAACAAAAAAATTCCCTGGATCAGATGGCTACACTGGAGAATTCTACCAAGCATTCAGGGAAGAACTAATACCAATCCTACACAAACTTTTCCAGAACATAGAAAAAGATGGCAAACTCCCAAACTCCTTCTATGAAGCTAGTATAACTCTGATACCCAAACCGGGCAAGGATCCCACAAGAATCGAGAATTACAGACCAGTATCCCTAATGAACATTGATGCAAAAATCCTTAACAAAATACTAGCCAACAGAATACAAAAGTATATAAAATAAATAATTCACCATGACCAAGTGGGATTCATACCAGGGATGCAGGGATGGTTCAACATATGAAAGACCATCAGTATTATTCGTCACATTGACATGAAAAAGTATAAGAATCAAATGATTATATCAATAGACGCAGAAAAAGCATTTGACAACATCCAACACCAATTCCTGTTTAAGACACTAGCGAAGATAGGAATGGAAGGAAAGTTCCTCAAGACAATACAAGTTATATATGAAAAACCAACAGCCAAAGTGGTAGTCAATGGAGAAAAGACTAACACAATCCCACTGAAAAAGGACCAGACAAGGATGCCCCTTGTCCCCACTCCTATTTAATATCGTGCAGGAGGTTTTAGCTAACAGCATAAGGCAAAGAAGTGACATCATAGGTATTCGTCTGGGGAAGGAAGAGGTGAAACTATTGTTATTTGCAGATGATATGATTCTATATATGGAAAATCCCAAAAGTTCAACAAGTGGAGTACTGGAAGCAATAGAGGAGTTTGGCAGAGTGTCAGGATACAAGATCAACAAACAGAAGTCCTTCGGACTATTATACACATCACATAAGACCACAGAAGAAGAGATCAAAAAGGTCGTACCCTTCACAATAGCCAAACACAAATTGAAATATCTAGGGATACACCTGACTGAAAAAACAAAAGCCCTATATAGGGAAAACTATAGAACACTATTACAAGAAACCAAGAGCAACCTCAACAAATGGAAGAATATTCCATGCTCTTGGATTGGGAGACTTAATATAGTTAAGATGTCAGTTCTGCCAAAAGCACTATATAAGTTTAATGCCACCCCGATACAATTACCATCACCTTTCTTCAAAAAAAATGGAAAAACTGATTACCAACTTCATATGGAGAGGGAGAAACCCAGAATTAGCAGAGAACTCCTCAAGAAGAAGGACACTGTGGGAGGGCTTGCTTTACCTGACTTTGGCACATACTATGCAGCCACAGTTCTCAAAACTGCATGGTATTGGTACAATGACAGATACTCAGACCAATGGAAAAGAACTGAAAACCCAGAAATAAAAGCATCAGCATACACACAGCTGATCTTTGATAAGGGCCCCAAATATATCAAATGGGAAGCCGATGCCCTCTTTAACAAGTGGTGCTGGAAAAAATGGATATCAACATGCAGAAAAATGAAGCAAGACCCTTATCTCACTCTATGCACAAGAATAAACTCAAGGTGGATCACAGACCTTGAAGTTAAACCCCAAACTATTAGGGCCATCAATGAGGGAATTGGGACCAACTTGAGAACTTTGGCGCAGGGAATACACAGGCTATCAGAAGTAGGGAAGGACACAAACACAGAGGAGGCACAAATTGACCAATGGGATATACTGAAGATAAAACACTTGTGTACATCTAAAGAATTCATCAAGAGAGTAATAAGAGATTCCACAAACTGGGAAAACATCTTTAGCAATGACATATCAGACAAAGGCCTTATTACTAAAACCTAGAATACTCTGCTAGCTTCCAAAAACAAAAACAAAAACAAAAACCAATAGCCCACTTGAAAGGTTCGCAAAGGACTTGAACAGAAATTTTACAGGGACAGAAATCCGAATGGCCAACAAACATATGAAAAAATGTTCCCGATCTTTAGCCATAAGAGAAATGCAAATTAAAACAACAATGAGGTACCACCTGACACCCTCAAAGGTAGCCCAATTCAAAAAATCAGAAAGCAACAAGTGTTGGAGGGGCTGTGGGGAGACAGGAACTCTCATCCACTGCTGGTGGGCCTGTAAGTATATACAGCCACTATGGAAATCAATCTGGCGATACCTAAAACAGATGGAAATAGAGTTACCATATGACCCAGCAATCCCCCTACTGGGCATATACCCAGAAGAGGCAAGGAACAAATCAAGACCAGACATCTGTGCTCCAATGTTCATTGCGGCACAGTTCACAATTGCAAGGAGTTGGAAGCAACCCAAATTTCCATCACCTGACGATTGGATTAAAAAAACTGTGGTATAAACATACAATGGAGTACTACGCATCACTAAAAAGCAGTGATGAACGTATGAGGCACATAGCGGCATGGGAAGAACTGGAGGAAATCATGCTAAGCAAAGTAAGTCAGGCACAAAAGGACAAGTACAACATGAGCCCGCTGATGTAAGTATTAAAAAAAATTTTTTTTAATGCAAAAGTGGCATAGGGAAAAAATCTACTGTATACAAACATTTCTGGGGTGAAGTCTGTGTAGTATGGCAGAGAACAGACCAAAACCAGGGATGCACAAGGTAGACAACAGTGGAGGAGGTGGGGAAAGGAAAATAAAAGGATGACTATAAGGAATCAAAGGGAAGTGGGGGCATGGGTTACTAATCCACCCAAGGGGAGGGTATTGTTTATATCTCCACAAGAAAGTGGGAACAGACTTCAACCCAGTGCCGCAAGGTGTGAATGCAATATCCAGGCATGGAGTAGGGAACCAGTGGAGAGGTCTGGGAGGCTGGCCCCAGCACCAAAAATTAAGTGTATTCCTGCCCCTCCCCCAAAAAGAATTTGTTTCAAAGGATGACATTGATTCTGCAGCTCCGGGAGATGGACATATCTGATCAGAGCACATGGGAGCAGATGAAGGGGCAGGAGAAGACAGTGGAACACAGCCTGGCCCACCAGGCCGTGAGGATGATGTTCCGGAGTAGAGCAGCCAGTCCACAGAGAGAACAACATGGCTGGCCCTACTATGAGACATGATGCCCCTCAGTGGCTAAGGGCGATACAGGGGACAGCACCGGAGACACAGTGTGGGAATTGCACCTGACCTGATCCCACCACACCGAGGCAAAGCACTGGGGGAGTGCAGTGGAACAGCAGGGGAATGGAGTGGCAAGGTCCCCAGGGAATGCTGAAGGTAGACTTTGGGGCAGGGCGTGGTGCCCCAACAGACTGGATTGGAAAACGCTCCTAAGGGCCAGCAAATGATCCTTGAACGAACTACAAGCCTTTCTTTTGTGAAGTGTTTTGTTTTGTTCTTTGTCAGTGGTTTGTTTTTGTTGTTTTGTTGTCTGGTTGTATACTGTTGCTTTGTTTTCCTCTGTCTTGTTTTAGTGCATGTTAGTGTCTCCACATGTCTGTTTGAATAGGACAGGCTGGATGAACTATCTGGAGGAAAAACAATGGGCAGACAGTTCTGGGTGGGGGAGGGGGAGGAGGGTAAGGAAGTGGTGTTAATAAACACAGGGACAAGGGAACAACATGGGACCCAAAATGGTAGTGAGGGGTGAGTGGCAGGCCTGATGGGGAACGATCCAGGGTAAGGTTGCGTAGAGAAGAGGTATAACTGTAGCCCAGGTGGGGACGGAGCATGGTAGTGGGGCAGGAGGAAAGTCAAGGGAGATGGAGGAAGGAGCTGGGAGTCAAGGGGCATTTATGGAGGTCTAGACAAAGACATGTACATGCAAACATATATATGAGGATGGGGAAATAGATCTAAGTGTCTACATTTATAGGTTTAATATTAAGGTGGCTGAAGGACCTTGGGCCTCTACTCAAGCACTCCCTCAATGCATGAATACTTTCGTTTATTAAATTGGCACTCTATGATGCTCACTCTCCCGACATAGCTGCTGAAGCCAAAGTGGGCGAACAAGTAAATGTGGTGAAGAAAACTGATGGTGCCCGACTATCAAAAGAGATAGTGACTGGGATCTTAAAGGCTAGAAGATAAACAAGCGGCCATCAAGCTCAGAAGCAACAAAGTCCACATGGAAGAACACACCAGCCTGGGTGATCGAGTGGTACCGAAGGGATCAGTTATCAGGCATCAAAGAACAACTAATCATCATATCATTGGCTGCACACCTCCATGATAGGATTGCTGAAGACAAATGGGTGCATAAGCAAATGTGGCGAAGAAAGCGGATCGTGCCCGGCTATCAAAAGAGATAATGTCTGGGATCCTAATGGCTTGAAGGTGAACAAGCAGCCATCTAGCTCAGAAGCAAAAAAGCCCACATGGAAGAAGCACACCAGCCAATGCGATCACGAGGTGCCCAAGGGACCAGGTATAAGGCATCATGCAAAAAAAAAAAAAAAAGAATATATGTATGTGTGTATATATATATATATATATATACCATATTGAATGACGGGGGAAGTGCAAAGTGGAGACCCAAGGCCCAAGTGTCGGCCACTGGAGATCCCCTCATAGAGGGGTTTAGGAGAGGAGATCGGTCAGTCAGGGTGCGAGGTAGTACCGATGGAGAACACAGCTTTCCCCCAGATCCTGGATGCTTCCTCCCCCCAACTACCATGATCCAAATTCTACCTTGCAGGGCTGGATAGGGCAGAGGTTGTACACTGGTACATATGAAGGCTAGAGGCACAGGGAATCCAGGGTGGATACCTTCAGGACCAAGGGTGTGAGGGGCAATGCTGGGAGAGTATAGGGTGAGTGGGTTGGAAAGGGGGAACTGATTACAAGGATCCACATGTGACCTCCTCCCTGGGAGAGGGATGGCAGAGAAGGGGGGGGGAAGGGAGACTCCGGATAAGGCAAGATATGACAAAATAACGATGTATAAATTACCAAGGGCACATGAGGGCGGGGGGAGCGAGGTGGGAGGGGAAAAAAAAGAAAAAAAAAGAGGACCTGATGCAAAGGGCTTAAGTGGAGAGCAAATGCTTTGAGAATGATTGGGGCAGGGAATGTATGGATGTGCTTTATACAATTGATGTATGTATACGTATGGATTGTGATAAGAGTTGTATGAGCCTCTAATAAAACGTTTAAAAAAAAAGAAAATTGTGAGAGCTGAAAATTAACAGAATGACTTAATTTTTCTGAGTCCTGCAAATTTTGCATATTCAAAAAGGTGGTTTCTCATGTTATAGTTAAAAATTCAACCTCATTTTATAGTTTAGAGTTTTCCTTCTTTGAAAGAATGCCAGGTCCCATAGGTTCTGGCATGTGTGCACATGCACGCATGTGTGCCTGGCTTAGTTTTTGATGTCCCTGAGCATTATAATGGTTACCATGGATAGATGTTCATGGAGAGATTCAAAGTTTCTGTCTACTCAGAGTCTCCGGGAAGAAAGCCTTTGAGAAACCAGTCACTGAAACCCCTCTGCAACATCCCTGTGCAATGACACACATGGAGTCTGCAGGAGTTGGTGTGGGTTTGATGGCATCTGTTTGGCTGGGTTAATTTCTAGGGGTGGGGGAGAATCCTGGTTTCATTTCCTACTCTCAAAGCTGGCAGTTCAACTACACCAGCAGATCTGTATAAGAAAAACGAGGCTGGTTGTTCCTGTATAGATTTTGAATCTCAGATACCTACATAGGAACACTATGAGTGAGAATTGACATTGTGGCAGTGAGTTTGGTTTTTGGGGTTAAAGACAAGGAAGGTTTGTAGGTGGCACACACCGCTTGAACTAGACTGTTCCACTAAGGGTTGATGGATTAAATTCAGCCTGCATTATGTGGAAGACAGGACTGGAGATCTATTTCCACAAATGATACTCCAGAAATGCTATGAGCTGTTCTGCTCTGTAACACATGAAGTTGCCATGAGATGGAATTAACATGACATGGAACCTAACCAAAGGGAAAACAAACATGATGAAAGCATATTCATGTCTATGGACAAACATTGGTTTTATGTTGAAAATATGACTAAATCAGAAACGCAAAATAATTTTCATTAAGAATCACCATGCCCATAGTGAAAAACATGTAAGCCTACTGAGAATTTGACCTATCTAAATTACTTAGTGAATAAGTCCTACTGCTACAGTAAATGTATGGCAACTCCACGAAATGTAAGCAGTTGTATCCCATGATGTGGCAATCTGGTTACATATTAATTATAGCCTAGAAACCACAAGGAAAAGTTTAAGGTCCTATGGCATCACAAACAGTGCACCAGAGTGCACCTGAGAACAATAAAGCAGCGAATAAAACAAGCCTTTTAACAAGAGTACTTGGATAAAGGGTTAGAACAATTAAGTATTTCCATGCCGTGGGAGATAGAAAATGGTAACTTTATTTTCAATAAGATGATATCTTACTATATATAAGAATTATATATCTGAATGTTACCTTGTATTAGGAATAATTGTGACCCAGTATTTTTAAAATTAGGAGTTAACCTTAGTAGGACACAATTCTTACACAGTCAAATCAAATAAATTGAAGAAGAAACAGTTAACAAATGAAATAAATACATCAAAAGGATTAAATCAATTGATATAATTAGAATTGGGTTCTATGAAACATTGTCTGTACCCACTAGGATAACTGATAAATGAACGCTTTAAATACTATGTAACTGTGAAAATAACTCAAAACAACCAAAAAAGTGCTTACTTTGAAGGCATGTGTCACTAAAAGATAATATTAATGCACAAAACCAAAACTCACTGTCATCGAGTCACTTCTGACTGCCCTCTGAATTTTCAAAACGGAAACTCTTTACAGTTGAAGAAAAGCTATTATTTCTCCAGATTGATACACAAAATGACCTGAAAACAAAATATTTTCTGGATTCTGCAAATCAAAGGATGATAAAGGAAACCAAAATTCCCTGTTAATAAAAAGAGTGGACATTAAATCTGGGTCAGCAATGATCTACGAGTCACCAGGGAAGATAAGGGGGTGGTGGCACGGGTAGAAGAGCGCAGTGATAAAGAGGTGAGCCATTAACACAACCAATGTCTGAGCTGAGGTGCTCTTCACACTCCAAGTGGAAAGGTGCAGCATCAGCAGAGACAAAACCCAGGAGCTCTAGTAGAGATTAAAGTCTTAGCACCCCAGTTAGTAAAGGGCTGTGGATGGCAGTGCATGCCTAACGTCCATTTGAAGGGCATCCCTGTTAGGTTTCTCTCTCCGGCCTAAATCTCAGCCTCGGTCCTTAGCTCCACGCGAGAAAGATTTCATGCCAAAGCCGGGCTTGTGATCCAAGTGAATTTAATGAAAGTTCAAAGAAGCATCAGGTTTTACGCGGCACCCATAGGATTCCTTTGACCATGCGGCCTGGCAGAGACTGCTCCGGGACACGCAAGGATCTCTCTCCTCCCAAAAGACCACCAGACCACCCAAACAAGACAAGACCAAGAGACCAGGCGCCCAAGAGACCCTCTCCCTTCTGGTCCCTGCCTTTCCAAGGGTTCCCGGGGGAGGTGTGGTGAACGACCCCAGGTCGATCCCATTGGCTGAATTGCAATCACCCAGCCCAGGTGGGCTGATCCAGGTGTAACGCCCATCCAAGCCCACCAGCGGGTAAATCCAGCTTTTGTCTTTGCTGGCTCTCCTGGGCATGCGTAATGGACTTCCCAATTCCCTAGGCTAAGCTACCTAACATCCCCATAGATTAAATCCTCCACCGAATTATTTCTGATTATTAATAAATGTTCTCTTTAAATTTTATTTGAGATTGGAGTCCCTTTTGCAGTCTGAAACAGAGCACAAGCTAGTTTCCGATGGGCAGAAATGACTAAGGAAGCACACGCAGTCAAGATCTGTTTTAGATGAAAAAGGAGACCCCATTTTAAATATAGTTTAAAGAGAATATTTTTTAAATGTTAAGAGACAAAGACAAAGTAAAGACACAAACAAATCATGTATCTGGAAGAGGGAAGCGACCAACAAGAGGTTGAAATGGCTTCCCAGGTTCACAATTGAGATGTGAATTAAAGAGGTTGTAGGGGTGGGGCAGGGCAAAGGAAACTGCCACAAAAGCATGATTGGTGATCAATGAATACATCACAATGACAGACACTTCCATCCTTAGATAGCGGGCTTACAAGATGGGTCCAGGGCCTCCAGAACGATGCAGTCAGGGCAAGGCTGATTGGACTTGGCTCCTGTCTAGGAGAGCCCCTAAACCATTTGGTGACCTCAATCAAGGACACACATGCAGGCAAACATCCAAGAGACACTGCCCCTCCCTGGGCTGCCTGGAGAGTTGAAGGTAATCCACTCTCAAAAGTCCTCTGCCTGAGGGCCAGATTACCTACAGCCTTGCTTCCTGGGCAGAACACACTCAGTGGAGGTTTACTCGATGTGAGGACTTAAACTGTGCGGGGTTTGGGGCTGTGACTGCTATGCCACCCTTTTGCAAAGCAAGGTGCTGGGAAGTTAAACTCTAATACAGACCACAGTCATCATGGGGTGGCCTGATAACTGCAAGGCTGGCCGCTCCTTTCGGTAAAGGCCACTCTGGGGTCCCTTGCTCTCATGCCTGACACCTGACATGGAGGGAACGGACACCAGACAAGAAACTACACCCAATCGGGCCTTTCTGGCTTGAGAGGTGAGGGTGCATGAGGGGTTCTGGGCAGGATAAAGGAGGCAGAGTATTCCCATGCGTGAATGCTCTGAGGCCTGTACCCAGCTCAGAAAGGATTTAAATGGAAATGTCCCAGGGGATCATGGCGTCCTGGAACAGGGGCGGACAGGGTGCGGGAATTGTAATGTCCTCAGGAACCAAGACACAGCTGGGGACGTCACCCTGCAGGGGCCTCCACTCATGGAATCCACATGGAAACATAGAGACTCACCTACACTTGTGGGAAGCTCACTCTGAACCTTCTCAGTCAGAGGAAGTAGGTTCAACAGGAAATTGCATCACCTAGGTAGGGGGTGGGGTGGAGTCTGCCCTAAGGGGTGTGACCTGGAAGAGATGGGGAGGGAGGGGCCGAGAGCTGAGCTTCAGCACCTGGAGTGGCAACTGATTCATTCTTAGTTGCATAGTCTGGAAGCTCTGCTGAAACCTGTTCATTTTGGGTGACCCTGCCTGCATTTGAAACACAACAACACACAAGCCATGGCAGAAAGACAAGCTGACAGAAAGTGGTGGGTGGAGAGCAGGCATCCCAACTGGGAATATCCCCAAGAGACACTCCCATTGCATGGATTACAGAGACATACCTGATAGCACCTGATGCCATCTGCTCCACTTGACCATGCCTCTCCTGGCACCATATGACTTCCTCATGAACGCCTCCAATCACGCAAGTCAAAGAGGCCTAAGCCTTGTAGACTCAAGAGCCACAACGGAAAGACCCTTTACAAAACTTCATCCTCAGACACTGATTTCAGGCTCTGCTCCCTATGCTAGACCACCCAGACTCCAGCCTCCTTTTCCCAGGTGCATGCTCAGGTGAGCATCTAGATTAGAGATTCCTGAAAATGCCACAGTTGTCTTCTGCTCCTCCTTGTCCCCCTCCACCTCTGTATCGATCTCCTCATTGCTAAAGATGTATTCCCCCCAGTCTGTGGGTTTTGTATTACTCTTTTGATGAAAACTTTCTGCGTGCATAACAGTGTCTTATTTCCAGCAAGTTCCAATCATCTAATTGTCCTTCACCAACAGTGTTTCCTTTAATACATTTGTTGTGTTGAGGTCTCTCCCTTCTGTTTCCATATTATTGAGTGTTTTTATCAGGAATGGGTGTTGGATATTGTCATATATCTTTTCTACATCTATTAACATGATCAAAGGGTTCTTATTCTTTTCCCTGTTTATGTAGTCGGTTACATTAATATTTTTTCTAATGTTGAAACATCCTTGCATCCCTGGTAATAATCCCACTCAGTCAAGGTGAAATATGAACTCAAAGGCAGGGATAGGTGCTCTCTAACTCAATCAATCCCATTTCCACAAACCTGCACATAAACTGTTAGGGTATATGATGTAATCATTCTCCTCAATTAATTAGAGTCATGAAATCATCAAATTTGTTACTGTGTTGTTAAAACACCAGTATAATATATCCCGTTGTAGAGTGTATTTTTAAATGCTTTTACCCCACATTCTCTGCAGTTGTAAAATAAAAAAAATTTTCTCATGCAGATCTACAGTTGTTCAATATTGTCCTTAACTCTTGATTAATCTTGCAGTTATATATTTTAAAACCATGATTATATGTTTTCAACAACTGTTCTGAATGATTATTAAGTTAATGCTTATTTTTAAAAGAAATATTCTAACATTTTAGTACTTATTGTACTTAGAGCCAGTGTACAATGGAAGTTGTTATTGTTTGGTGTCATTAAGTGAGTTCTAAATCATAGTGACCCTGTGTACCACAGGAAGAAACACTGGCCTGTACTATACCATCTTCATAATTGTTCGTATATTTGAGCCCGTTGTTTGCCTTTGTCAATCTAAAACGTTTTCTTCTTGTTTGCTGCCCCTCTACTTTACCAAGCACCAGTTTTAATGTGATGTTACTATTGTATTTACCTCCAGTTTTCAAATACACAAACACACTAAGGTTTTACGTATATGAATAAGAACATATATTCAAAAGGACAATAAAGTCAGACCTGTCATATGAATTCTGGACTCATAGAACCATAGAGAGCAGAGTAAAAGCTCCTTAGGCTTTTGTGTTTTTCCATTTTATAGAACGTACTGTTTCATCTTTACCATAGCAGGTACTGTCCTTATAAACAGTAGTCCAAAACTAGACCGATGATGTAGTAGTTTATTTTCTCAGTCTCAGACATGCATAAGCACCACATGGAAGTTAGAGTGTACTTCAGTATCTTAAGAGATGAAAAAAATATTCAGTTTGGACAACAGAAAAGGGGGTGAAGGGAGATGACGGACAGGGCAAGGTATGACAAAATGATAATTTATAAATTATTGAGGATTCATGAGGGAAGGGGGAGTGGAGAGGGAGGGGGAAAAAAAAGAAGACCTGATGCATAGGGCTTAAGTGGAGAGCAAATGCTTTGAAAATGATGAGGGCAAAGAATGTACAGATGTGCTTTACAAAATTGATGTATGGATTGTGATAAGAGTTGTATGAGTCCCTAATAAAATGTTTAAAAAGAAAAAAAGAAAATATTCAGTTTGTTTTGTGTAACATTAAAATTGTGTTGCGATGGTAGAAGTATATTGCTTATTCTTTTACGTGGCCCTGAGCACACCTTGTACCATGTGGATATTCAGTGTCACATAGGGAAGTTGGTGCCTTTAGCTCAGTCAGTTCTGTCTATGAGGTATGTGACTTTGATCTTACATCTGATAATAATCTAAACGTTTGTCAGGATAAGAATCTGGGTGTTTGCGGGTTTTTTCCCCACTAAGACCTCCACATTTTATTATTTCCAATTCATCGCAATCCCTTCCTGTATGGTCAGTGTAATGAAGAACAAACTTTCAAATAATGTTGGTGGGAATGATGTCATATTAATCTCTGCCATATCAAGTAAGATTCTTATTTTCCTGAATGTCTATGCAGCTTAATGAAGCCTTAACTCCTGCCTGTTTTTTCACTTATGTGTTTCCGGATCACACCCATGACTACTCTCCTCCCTTTCCGGGTCACGCTGAGACGGGCCGGAAGTGGCGGTGTCCTAGCCGGAAGTGAGTGTCATACCGTGGGTCCTACTTGCTCTGCCTGGTGTGTGGTGCCAGAGAAGCGCCTGCAACCTGAGCACTGTGTAGTCGGCGCCCCCAGGTGAGGGGTCGCGCGGTGACCAGTTTGGGGTGACCCTGGTGCACACAGCAGCCTGGCTGCGTGCAAGCGCCCTGCTTCCCCCTCCCCCGCTCCGTCAGCGCCCCTCGCGTGGTGAGATGTGGGAGGGTGTCCCAGGGGCTGCTTCCATCCCCCAGTTTTGGGATTGGTTGGGGTTCCTAGGGAGAATTCCTGTTGGAGAAAGTAGGATCCCAGACTGGGGCTTTGGGCGTCGGGGTTCCGGATTCATTGCGGGAACTTTGCGTGTCTCCCCCCCCTCCATTGTTTCCTTTCACACAGCGGTGGCTCCTCCCTGAAACTCCTAGAACGTCTTCCGCTCACAGGTGAGCCCCGGGTCTGTGGCTTCTCTCACCACGAAGTGACTGCTGTTCAGGAAGCGAGTGGCTGCAGCTGGAGCACAAAACGTTAGGGCTTCCTCCGGAGGTTTGCCCAGTCTGCTCCCCTGGGCGGTGCCTTCTCCGGGAGCGGGGAAGCGGAGGGGGAGGGGTGCACCCAGTAGTCCAGAAACGCCCTGGCTCATTCTTGACAGCCTGTAGGGCGGCAGCGGGGAGCGCGCTCAGCCATGAGGGTGTTGAAGTGATAATCCAGCGCACCCACCGCGCATTGAGGTGTGATTGGCATTCCCAGGTTGTGGGGTAAGTCCAGGACTGGGACCTCAAGGGAGGTGACCCAGGTTGGTGGCTACCAGTCAACCGTATGGCAGGTGGCAAGTAAAAGGAGAAAGAGACCGGCCCAGCTGTACAAAGATGGGGTTCGGTGAGCAGGAACTCAACCAAAAAGAGGGCCAGTCTTTCTTTGGGAAGGCATATAAGTCTCCAAAGAAGGGCAAGACCCTTCAAGTACGGAAGACCCCCCGTTCCCACATACAGTCTTAAAAAATTTTGCATGTTATTTAATTTTTAAAAAACCCTGTTTGTTTAACAGTAGAAAAAAGCTGGAGGAAAGCTTCTTAGTGGAGGACAGACAGCTGGAGGAAAGGTTTCTTCAAGAGAGACAGGAGGAAATTGCCACCAGTAATTGTTTTTCATGCAGAGAAAGTAGCCAGTAAAAGACATCCAGGCAATTGAACTGGATCCATTATTTCTGCAAATCTGTTAGTGTGGGGGAGTGTGGGAGCTGCTCCTGCCTATTGCCCAAAGGGATATTTCTGTTTCTGCTGCCTCTGAAGAAGTAGCTTGTCCGATGTTTAGATTTATGCCGACTCCATTTTAACTGTGTATTCCCACCTGGAGTCATTTTATCCCTGCTCTAATGAAAATTCCGAGTGTGTTGCTTGGTTTGTAGGGTACTTTTGGTTTGGTTTTGGTTTTGAGTAAGCGCTTTTAGGAAAATTTCCAGCTTTACCGAAGCCATGAGCTAGATCCGGGAGTTGAAGGAGGCTGTAGAGTTGCTCAAGGAGACCATCCAGGTGGGGTGTGGCTCTGCTAGTGAGGGACTGAGGGGCTGGCCTGGTGCTCCACATCACTCCTTGAACACATGCTGGCATGACAAGAGGCAGCGCTCCCATGAAAACTCACTGGCAGCTATTCTGACCCAGCGACCCAATGGATAGGGTAGAACTGCCTGTGGGGGTTTCCCAGACTGTAACTCTACACAGGAGTAGGAAGCCTCTTTTTCCAGCCAGTAGTTTCCAGCTGATGGCTTTGTGGTTAGAAGTACAGCATGTAACCCACCAGACACCGGGACACCTGATCTCTACTGTAGTCTTAATTCTCCACCCAATCTAGCTCTTCTTGGAAAGCTCATCCCCAAGCCACATGGGACTTCCTACAGTCCCCTGGCCAGGGGGAAGTTCTTTTCAAGTCCTTGCCTGAGTTTGGAGGGTGATTCATTTGCAGAGAACAGCTCTTGTTCATTCCGTGAAGGTTCACACTGTACTTTCTAGATCCCAGCTCCTGTGCAGAGGCAAAAGCCCACCAGCATGTCTGTGTAGGCTGATAGGCCCTACCGTCAGAATTGAGATCAAATTCTAGTGCTTCTATTCATTAGCTGATTTCCTTGGGAAAGTATTTGAGCCTCTAGTGGTTCGTCTCTGAAGCGGGCCAGATACTTGTGGGTTAAGCGACTCAGTGCAGGTCTGGCATGCCGTCAGTGGCTGCTGATGTGATCCGTGCTGCAGAGAGACATGCACACACATCCTAATGATGCTGGACCACGTGGAAAGGAGGCCACGGGACACTTACAGCTGAGGATGAAATTCCAGAAACATTGCTGGGGCCTGTCCTCCCTTTCAAGTGCCTCAGGGACACAGGCATTTGAAAGGACATGAAGAAAGAGCTGGACACAGGCCAGCCAGGTCCTGGTGCTAACTAGCCTCCCAGAACTCATCCTCCTTCTTGATGAGCACAGGGAACCTTTGGCGGGAGTTGAGCAGAGCAGTGACATGACCATGGCAGCATGATGTATATCACTGGGGCTTCAGTGGGGAGCCTGGTGCAGGTATTTGGAGAAAGGGTGCAGGTGTGGCTGCAGGGAGAGCGGGTAAGAGGTTGGGATAGTTCAGAAAGGAGGTGTGGCTGTGACATAGGGATTGTGGTGGGGGCTGACGGGAAATATCGGAGCTATTTTGCGTTGGGGGCAGATGATAGAGGGGGGTGGCAGGCAGGATTTGGTAGCATACAGGGTCAAGAAATAAAGCCGACTCTTAGCTTTGTGATGTAGGCAAAGCTTGGGGACCTGGATGAGGATCAGGAGGCATGATGTGGGCATCTATGCAGGCATTTGCATTCCTTACCTGAGTCAGGACCCCAGGAATAACTTGCTACGTTGACTGGCAGTTACTGAACTGGCTGGGTCTTTTCCCTCTGTGTTGCAGCAAGGGCCAACCTGATAAGCTCTCCCGAGATGTCCAAGCAGCCAGACTACAACCCGGGGAACATTGAGAATAAAGCAGAACCCGCTGTAGACCTGCTTCTCAATTACCTGCAAGGTGAGGCTGGTTGCAAGGGGGTGTGGGGTGTCGGGGCTGGGGAGTGGGTCGGAGTTCTGCTGGCTCCTGAACAACTACAGGTGTTGACAGCTGTTGCTTGAGTGAGTATGGGACCTGGGGGACACCACTCACCCCAGTGGACCATGTCATTCCAGCTTTCAAGAAGGCCCTGGACCTGGTCATGCAGGTGCAAAAGCAGACCAACAAAGGAACCAGAAGCAAGAAAAAGCCCCACAAATCTGAAAAGCCTAACAAATCTGAAAAGAATGGAAGTTTCCCACAAACTTTTTGAAGCCCCCTTGTATCTATCTCACAACTTTTGCCTGTTCAGTTATTTACAGGTTTAAGCCTTATTGACAGCTATTATAAAAATCTGTTTGAAAGCTAACATTCCATGATCCTTGTCATTTTCCCATCACCTCTACCCTCCACCCCCCACTTTCTGCAACTGACCCTGTTAACCACCAGTAACCTTTGACATCTCACTCGGGGGAAGTTCTGTTCCAGTCCCTGCCTGAGTGTGGAGGGTGGTTCCTGTGCAGAGACCTGCTCTTGTTCATTCCGTGAAGGTTCACACTGTCCTTTCTAGATCCAGCTCCTGTGTAGACACAAAAGCCCTCCAGCATGTCTGTGTAGGCTGATAGGCCCTACCATCCGAATTGAAATCAAATTCTAGTTTTTCTATTCATTAGCTGATTTCCTTGGGAAAGTCTTTGAGCCTCATTGAGCCCCTAGTGTTTCATCCCTAAAGTGGGCCAGATGTTTGTGGGTTAAGTGATTCAGTGCAGGTCTGGCAGGCAATCAGTGGCTGCTGATGCGATCCTTGCTTCAGAGAGACATGCAAACACATCCTAATGATGCTGGACCGAGTGGAAATGACACGGGACACTTACAGCCGAGGATGAAAGTCCAGGAAAATTGCTGGGGCCTGTCCTCCCTTTCAGATGCCTCAGGGACACAGGCATTTGAAAGGACAAGAAGAAGGAGCTGGGCACAGGTCAGCTGGGTTCTGGTGCTAACCAGCCTCCCAGAACTGATATCCAGCTTCCTGATGAAGGCGGGGAACTTTTGGAGGGAGTTGAGTGGAGCAGTGACATGGTCATAGCAATATTAGGTATATCACTGGGGCTTCGGTGTGGAGCCTGGTGCAGATACTTGGAGAAAGAGTGCAGGTGTGGATGCAGGGAGAGCAGTGGGGAGGTTGTGGGGATAGTTCAAGAATGTGGCTGTGCACAGGGATTGTAGTGGAGGCTGATGGGAGATATCAGAGCCATTTTGGGTTGGGGCAGATGGGGGTGGAGGTGGCTGGCAGGACTTGGTAGCATATAAGGTGAAAAAATGATGAATTTTTAATACTTTGTCTTCCTGAGCTGCCCTTTAAAAGTATCTGTTCAACTTTATTAACTCTATCATTTCTTCCATTTGCCTTAGCTACTTTAAGTAATGAGCAATTTCAGTGTCTCTTCTGATATCCACTTTGATTTTTTTCTTGCTTTTCTGTGTTTAATGACCTTTTGCTTCCTTCACATATGATGTTCTTAATATCGCCCCTCCTCCCCCAGGTAATTAGTGTTCATTTCATTAAATGTTACCTAAATTCAGATTGGATAGCCACAAAATATATTTTAGCTCTTGTAGACTTGTTTTAATATTTTTCAGTTTCAAACAATTTACAGAAATTTCAGACTAAATGTATAATAGAGTTATATAGTTTATGTTTAACATACTTATATCTTTAGAGTACTGACTAACTTCTTGACTAATTTTTAATTTGTGGAGTTTTAGTTGTTGACTTATAGCATTTATGTATTCTGAATACAAGATTATTAGGTATCATGAATAGTTACTGATGTAGGTTGCCTTTTTCAAATTCTTGATTGTGTCTTTCCAATTATAAGGGACTTTAATTTTGATGAAGTTCAACTTATGTTGAACTTGGGCTGCTTATGTTTAAGATGTCATAATTGCTTAAAATGCAAGATATCTTAAGAAACCATTCCCTAATCCAGGGTCACAGACATTTATATATATGTTTTCTATTAAGGGTTTTAGGATTTGGCTCTTACATTTAGGTCTTAAGATCTATTTTGAGTTAGTGTTTGCATAAAGTGCAAGGTGGCAGTCAAAACCCATTCTTTTTTCCTGTATCTAGTTGTTTCGACAGCATTTGCTGAAATCACAGTGACTTCTCTGCACTCTTTTTGAATCATTTAGCTATGTATGTATGAGGTTGAATTTTTAGACTCTCAATTATATTCCATCAATACGTTACCTTTATGTCACTACTACACAGTATAATTGCTATAGCTTTTTAGTAAGTTTTCATATCAGGCAATGAGCATTCTCCACCTAGATTTTATTGTTTCTCCAGATTATTTTGGCTATACTAAAACTGTCACATGTCCATAGAAATTTTAGAATCAGCTTGTCATTTTCTGGAAAAGCAAACCTTGAGAGGAATGAGGTTGAATCTGTAGATGAGTTGTAGAATATTGCCTCTGGATAACAATCAGTCTACCAAGCCATGAAAACGTCAGCTTTGTACATGGCTCATTATTTGCTCAGATCTCAGTTTAAATGTTTAGCCTTCTCACATCTTATGCAAAGTTCACTCCTGCTCCACTATAGTACATTATTTATAAACTTGACATTTATTACAGTCTAAATAGTTTGGCTTGCTTGGTAGAGTTTATGCTTCAAGTAAGTCTTTTATTCTAAAGATTCTCTAGGGCCAAACATAATGCCTACTAACAATAATTGTTCTTAATTTTTGTCGGCCCCAGTCTGTGCTGAGAGTGTGCAGATGGAGTGTTGTGGAGCGGAAATACCGCAAGAAATATGCTTGAGGGAAGTGGGTTTTCGGCACCCCCATAGAAGCATGCAATTAGTGGATGATGGTTCCGGAGGAGTCCAGTCCCCCAGAGCATCTCTCTGGTGGGAGAGCAACTTTCTGGAGAGGTCTCAGATACACCAGAAAATTTTTCTGGCAGGTCCCGGACTCAGAGAATCGTTCTGTTTTGGTCTGGACCCCAAACAGCATCATTCTGGCAGGGTCATGGATCCCTCAGAGCATCATTCCAGCAGGGTCCCAGAACCCCAAAACATCATTCAACCGATGCTTCCAGTGCTTCATCAATTTGTTGAAACTTTTGAAATTGAATTCAGTCAATGCTTGGCAACTGGTTTTGGCGAATTCCGTCAGTGCAGCTTGAATGTCTTCCATTAGTACTATTGGTGCTTGTTTATATCCTTCCTCTTGAAATGGTGGAATGCCAACTAGTTCTTCTTGGTAGAATAATGTGTATTCTTTCCATCTTCACTTGATGCTTCCTGGATCGTTCAGTATTTTCCCCATAGAATATTTCAATATAGCACCTTAAAGCTTGGATTTGTTTTCTTCAGTTAATTGAAGATGTAGTGAATATGTTCTTTCATTTTGGTTTTCTCACTCTAGGTATCTGCACATTTCATTGTAATACTTCTCCAGATCCTTTCTGAGAGTTTCTGTTCAGCTCTTTGGCTTCATTTCATATGAAGTGCCTTAGCTACTCCATGATTGAAAGCACTTTCCAGAGTCTCTTCTGACATCCAGTTTGATCCTTTCTTTCCTGTCTCTTCAGTGATCTTTTGCTTTCTTCATGTTCTCGGTGATATCCCACGACTCATCAGGTGTCCTGTCCTTGGTGTTTAGTGAGTCAAATCTGCTCCTGACACCTTAATATTCAGGTGAGATAAACTCAAGGTTGTATTTGGCTCCCGGGGGCTTGTTTTAATTTTCTTCAGCTTGAATCTTAACTTAGCTATGAGCAGTTGATGGCATGTTACGCAGTTGACTCCCGGACTGAGTTTAGCTGCTGACATTTAGCTTCTCCATCTTCTCTTCCCACTGTTGTAGTCAGTTGGATTCCTGTGTATGCCCACTCCAGGTATTTGCTATGAAGAAGTTGTTAGTCTTGTAAAATTCTATCGTGATCTCCAGATTTATTTTTATCACCAAGACCATATTTTCCAATTATTGTTTCTTCCTCTTTGTTTCCAACTTTTGAATTCCAATCACCAATAATTATCCATGAATTCAGATTGTGTTTGATCAATTTCAGACTGAAGATGATGATAAAATTCATCAGTTTCTTCATTAGCTGTAGTGGTTGATGCATCGATTTACATAACCGTATTGACTGGATTTTCTTTTATGCAGATAGATAGTATTTTATCACAATAGCATTGTACTTCAAGTAGATCTTGAAATGTTCTTTAGGAAGATGAATGTGATTCCTCTTGAATGTGTCATTCCCAGCATAGCAAACTGTTTGACTGTCTGATTCAAAATGGCATATATCAGTCCGTTTCAGCTCACTAATACCTAGCACATTGATCTTCATGAGTTCCATGTAATATTTTATGAGTTCTGGTTTTTCTGTATTAGTACTTCATAATTCTGAGTTTCAGTGATTAGATCATTGTCGCTGTTTCTTCTCATATTGAGACATCCTCTATCAGCAAATGAAGGTCTCAACGGACTTATTCCATCCACGTCATTATGATCAACTCTGCTTTGAGCTGGCAGCTCTTCCCTGACCATATTTTGAGTGCCTTCTATCCTGAGAAAGAGCCCTGGTGGTGTAGTAGTTATTCATTGGTCTATGAACTACTAATTAGCATTTCAAAACCATCACTGTTTTTTTGGGAGAAAGACAGGGCTTTCTACTCCCTTAAAGAGTTACAGTCTGGGAAACACAGGGACATTTCTGTCCTTTCCTGTAGGGTCACTAAGAGTTGACATCGACTCATTGGCAGTGAGTGGAGTTCTGAACTGAGGTCTTATTTCTGGCACTATATATGACAGAGTTCTGTTGCTATTCGTGAGGTGGCAGTGACTAATTCTCCACAAGTGGACAGCCTAGTTCTTTTTCATATGAACTGCTTTCAGGAATCACCTAGCTCGCACGTCAGAAGTTTAATTGATTTGGACTGTGGTATGGTCCACTGGGTTTTTTTTACAGCTCCGTTATAAGTGATTATGCTCGTTAACCAGGCTTGAGAACCACTCCAAAATGAGTCAGTTCTCCCAACCCCAATATTCACCAAAAGCAAAGAGAACATATCACATGCACCCAAATATTCAAACAGGAGATGGCATTACCTCCCTTAGAAGCCCACTGTGGTGGCTAAATGGTCTCATTTCCAGACTCCCCCCGAACCACCTACATGCAAAAAAGTATTTTATAAGCCCCTTCTTTGCCAAAATGACCTTTGTTGGATCATTTCTCTATATTTGAATCGAGACCAAGATCATTCACCTTCTTATTTGTTAGACGTCCAGGAAACACAGGACTTCTGTTACAATTCCTGGAGATAGCTCTCACAGAGGCAAGAATGAAACATTGTGCCTGTGTTCCCATGTTTTAAAGACTGTGTATCAGGACACGATGACACACTTAGAACTGCGATTTCAGAATACAGTACATTATTCCATTAAAAATAAACAACCACAATCATATTGTGTCAGTCTGGGTACATTGGAGAAACAAGTCCACAGAAACATGTATAAGAGAGTTTTATTTAAAAGGTTAATGCACATCAAGAAAACATCCCAACCCAGTGCTGCCCAGGCCAACAAGTCCAATATTAGCCCATACATCCGACACCAATCCATAAAGTCCTCCATCTCACAAAACACACACAATATTGCTGACTGAGGAGGAAAGCAGAATCAGTGAGCTAGTAAGCATCTCAGCACTGGCAGGGGTCTCCACATGGCTTCTCCAGCACCCAGGGCTGCAACAGGGTAGGCCTATGTGGCTTCTCCTCAGGGATGTCTTTCAGGAATGAGCCTTGCCAGTTGAAGAAGGGAACTGGCTAAGGCAACTGCATCGTGGTCCAACCATCAGAAAGCAAGAAACCCGAGAATTAGATTGGTGAGGCTCACGGAGCCATTTATCCCTCCATGCTTCAATTAAGCCCACATGTGTCAGCCAGGTTGGCACAATAAACTTTATCATACCAACTAGAAATTTTTCACCAGTAATTTTTATGTGTCGTAAAACATTGTGGACACCAGCAAGGGATTCTTTTTTATAACTTAACTATCAATAAAATAAGTCAAAACCTGTATGCTTTTCCCAAGACAGGATTTCACAAGAAGAATGAAGCATATGTGGGAACTGGCCACGTGTTAGGAAAGCTTGAAAGGGACAGAATCCTTTAATCATAACAGTAAGGACGCTTAGGTGAACTTGCCCGGACTTCCACAGTCAATAAGTACCAAGCCTGAGATTTCATCCTCATTGTGAGTCCAGATGAACCAATCTTGCCACTAATACCTGCAGGCGTGGGAGTTAAAACCACACCATCATCAACAAGTCAATTCTAACTATTGGGACCCTCTAAGACAGACTTAGAAGTGACCCCTGGTGTTTCTGGAGCCTGCAAGTCAGTGTTCCCCAAAGTGAGTAAAAGCGCTCCCCTGAGGTGGAGGTTGGGATCACTGGAATGATGCAGGGAGGTTGCAACAGCAGATACCTACACTTTATCCCAGGTTATGGGCGATACTACAGAAGTTTTCTATTACCAGAGAAGTGCTGAGTGAGTATTATTTTTCTGTAAAGGGCTAGTTAACCAAATAAGTTTGGGAACCTATGAAATTCTTTTTGTCAAAAGATAGTCTCATTGTTCTCCCACAGAGCAGCTGGTGGCATTGAACTGGTGACCTTGTGTTTATCAACCCAATACATAATACACTACACCATCCGGGTTCCTTAAGTAGCAGCTAGTTAGCCCAAAGTCAAACAACCAGTTGCCGTCCAGGGGATTCCAAATCTCAGAGACCCACGTGTGACAGAGGAAAGATACTCTTGGGGTTTTCAGTGGTCATATTTTTGAAGTACGATGCCAGGACTTTCTTCAGGGTGTTGTTGCTTGTGAATTTAAACTGTCCATCTCTTGATCAGTCACGGGCATGCACTGCTCCATCCAAGGACTCCAGTTAGGAGAAAAATAAGAACACAACTCAAACAAACTCTCTGCCCTGCACTCAAGGCTGACTCAAAGCAACCCTTTAGGACAGGCTAGAACTTCCCCTGTGGGTTTCTGGGACTGTCTCTATTCACTGGATTAGAACGCCTCGTCTTTCTCCTGAGGAGCAGCTGATGATTTTGAACTGCTGACCTGTAGTTAGCAGCACAACACATAGCCACTCTGCCACCAAGGCTATTCAGGATGATTATGAGGTAGGCGAGAGCCTGGCAGTTTTCAGGGAATATAAGAGATCATTGTGACGAGCTTTGATTCTGAGATGGAGAGGGAAGGCTTTGACATAAAATGGTTTTCTCTTTCGAATGAATGTTCTAGTTATAACATGGGAAGTAAGTCATGGGAAGCCAGAGTATGTGTGGAGGACGCCCTGATGGCACTACATTAAGTAGTTCTCAGCCGCTAACTGAAAGCAGTGCTGTGGAAGAAAGACCTGGCCATTCATTCCTGCAGAGACAATAGCCTGAGAAACGCTGTGGGGCAGCTTTGCCCTACCACACGGCTCTACCGTGAGTTGGAATCTGACTGATGCACTACAACAAGACTATGCATGGAGGAGAGGTAATAGCTTGAGCTTTTACTTTGTGTTTTAACTGTTTTATTGACATAATTCACACATACTCCTTTATTCTACTCATATATTTAGCATCTTATTTCCCCCAAAGCTCCCTGTCATGGTGTGAATAACCAGTATTCCAAATGTATGATGAAGTTTTGAACACAAGGATGTGTCTCATTGTACTCCCGCACAGCTAAAGACATAGAGTTGCCATAATTCTACGTCTCCATTTATTTATGTTTTCTCTGTTTCTTCTACTTATGTCTGTCTGGTGCAGACCTACTACTGCACTGTTCTCAGAGTCCTGGTGATCAGAGTTCTGTGGTAAAAATATTTTTGACCAAGGACAAACCTGATCCCATTAAATACACCTGTCCCCCTGGGATGTTATTCCCCAAGCCTCACTGGCCTTCCTGAGGGCAGGCAAGCTAGGACACAGCCAGGAAGGTGGTTTCCTGGCTTGTTTACCATCAGCATGGAGGCAGCCACTGGAAAAGCAGAGCGAGGCTCACAGTGTGTGATGTGAGTGGCTAATAGGTCAGTCACAGAGAAAATCATTAAGAGGGATATTTCCACACTCAACGCCCCAAACATGTTACTCCTGTGTAACCCTGTAAATTCCACATGTTGCCTAATGAACCAAGCCAAAGGATATGAGACATGTTTAAATTTACATATACAGCATGCATTGCCCACAATTAAACTGTAGTTTATTTCCTGCGTTCTGTTTGTTTAGTGGTTTACATATATGTTTCTAACTACAGGGTTGAAAGTCCACATCAACCAGTCATTTCTTTGGCTAAAAATGAGGCTTCCTGCTCTTTTAAGGATTTACTGGTTGGGAGCCTGGGGGAGTATGTCTGAAACAAACACACAAAAGCGCTCCACAATCTGCCTTATCTATTTAAATTAGGTTATGCAGTCAAGGTGATTTGGACAGCCTGTCCCCAACTAAAACAGTAACAAAACAGAGAACAAATATTTATTTAATAGTAGAATTCAGAATGACATCTTCCATCAAAATCTCTCTCCCTGAGCAACACGGCCGGGGTGTTTATAGACAGTGCTTAAGGATGATGATGCTCTAGCAAGCCATCTTGAAATGGAGATTTTGTATTCAGGTTTTTCTCCTTGTTCGTAATGGTCTATCCACATCCCAGCTAAAAAAGTTAGCAACTTCTGTCCTTCAAATAGAAGCGGGCTTAAGTTTTTATTTCAAAGGAGGAGTAGCACTGCTGCGTCAACACATCGTGTACTCTTTAACAAATTTTCAAATTTGAAATGAGAAAAGGGAAGTGCATGAAGCCCCAGTGAGGTCCTGTGATGTGTTGCAGCATCAGGAGTACACGCTGCAGACGGCAAATTAAGAAACCTGTACTTTGTATTCTTGCATTAACTTATAATAAACTGCTATTAAATTGAGTTTAACTTAGGGATTGAATTTTGAGGCCTACGTATGTGAAAGACTGAGGTTTACAAAAATTGTTGTTAGTTGCTTGTGATAGATAAGGTTTATTGTGCTAACCTGGCTGATAAATACATGGGATTAATTTAAGGGTAGAGAGATAAATGGCTTGGTGAGCCTCGCCTTTCTTATTCTCTGGTCTCTTGTTCTCTGATGGTCTGACCAGTGTTCGGCTGCCTTAGCTAGTTCTTTGCCTCAGCTAGCAAAGCTCACTTCCTGGGAGACATCCCTGAGGAGAAGCCACATGGACCTGCCAAGATGCAGACCTGGGTCTAGAGAACAGCGTGGAGACTCCTGCCAGCGCTGAGATGCTTAAACACTCACTGATTTGACTTTCCT
Source organism: Tenrec ecaudatus (assembly GCF_050624435.1). Classification (NCBI taxonomy): domain Eukaryota; kingdom Metazoa; phylum Chordata; class Mammalia; order Afrosoricida; family Tenrecidae; genus Tenrec; species Tenrec ecaudatus. The sequence goes on from NC_134544.1 coordinate 106,763,626, forward strand.
CCTGCATTTGGCATTATTGCATGTGTTTTGTGAGTTTGAGGAGGACTTTGTAGATCTGTGTTGGATATATGGGCTAATGTCAGATTTATGGGCTTGGACTGGCCTGGGTTGGGATGGTTTCTTAATGTACACATAACTCTTACATAAAACTCTCTCTTATATACATATGAATTTCTGTGGATTTGTTTCTCTAATCTACCCAGACCAACACAGTGCTCTCCTGTCAGGTCTGAATCCCTGACCTTATGCTCACAGATTGAAACACTGCCAAGTCCTGCATCATCCTGAACATTGTGGCTCAGTCTGAGCCTATTGTAGCCAATGTGTCCATTCATCTTCTTGAGAATTTTACTGTTTGAGTTGCTGTACATTTCCATCCATGTTGTCCTTTCCCAGGGACTCTCTCTCCTGATAACATGTCCAAGATACATGAGACAAAGTCTGTGCCATCCTTGAACCCAAAGAGCATCTGGTTGTACTTTTGTCAAGGCAGATTGGTTTGTTCTTCTGGCAATCCATAGTACTAGCAGCACCCTTTCCTAGTACCTTCATTCAAATGAGCATATTGAGACCACTAAATTCAGTTTGAATCTCACATACTGTCAGCCTCAATTGCTTATTTCTGACCACTTACCTGCAATGTCAAAAAAGGTAATGTAAAGGAACTCTGAAGAGTGTTGGTAAGCCTCTTCTGGATAGGAGAGGAGAGACTTACTCACTTTAGCACTTTCTCAGGAGCTTACGTATCCTGGATTTCCTTTGACAAGTATTGGAGTATTAGGCTAATATTTTGTGAATCACACCTGGAAAACAGAGGGCTGTTATCCGATCTTGTAAGGTTTTAAAATGTCATTGCTGTCCCTATCCTAATCACGGTCCTTCTCTTCCTCCTGAAGTCAGAACTGAGGCTGTGTTTACTCAATCTTTCACCAGCCATGATTTTGTGAGTCTCGCCCCCTCCCCCCACCTTATTTTTCCCCGGTGAAGAGGACAAAAGAGCTCTCTTCAAACAAGGATGGGCGTCTACAAAAGATGCAGGCCAGATTCCAAATTTTTTTAGTTGTATATGATTACTGTTTATTTTGAACTGACTTTTAAAATCAGCAAAGCTCAGGAAATCTTCAGGCATCCTTCTTCCTTCTTCCCAGTGACTCTCACAACAGCTGTGAGGGAGAGCATTCATTCTCACCCCCAATATCTAAAAACAAACAAATAAGACACTTTTAAATTACTCAGTCTTTACAAAGTGACTTCGATATCGCCTTGTCTATTTGAGACAAAAGTAATAAAGATCAAATAAGTGGAATTTTCTTGTATGTTCCAGGATCTTTTTGAATTCATATCTGAAAATGTCCTTCACTGCAGTACTCTGCATCCTTACAATTATTATTGTCCATTCCAGAACTGCTTGGTTCATCAATAAACCCTTTGATTATTAACTCAAGTTTCAGTTTGGTCTTTGGAAGGAGGAGCAGAAAAAGGAAATACTATGTACATTTCTTGAGAAATGATGTCTACCAATCACTTCCAATTTCCTTAAAAATAGAGAGCGAGAAAAAACAAACAATTCTTAACAATAGACTCACTGTCTCTGGGAAACGTTATCTTTATGCCTTCAATAACTAATATTTTGTAGCAAGATTCTATTTGTTGTAAGTATAATAAATAGATAGAGTCTGACAACAGAATAAGAACAACCAAGTGGTGTTAACAAACACAGGGACAAGGGAACAACATGGGACCCAAAATGATAGTGAGGGGGGAGTGGCAGGCCTGGTGGGGAATGATCAAGGGTAGGGTTGTGTAGAGAAGAGGTATAGCTGTACCCCAGGTGGAGCGGAGCATGGTAGGACACGAGGAAAGTCAAGGGAGAATGGAGGAAAGAGCTAGGAGTCAAGGAGCATTTATGGAGGTCTAGACAAAGACATGTACATGCAAATATATGTATGAGGATGGGGAAGTAGATCTATGTGTCTATATTTATAGGTTTAGTATTAAAGTGGCGGAAGGACCGTGGGCCTCTACTCAAGCACTCCCTCAATGCATGAATACTTTCTTTTATTAAATTGGCACTCTACAATGCTCACCCTCCTGACACAACTGCTGAAGCCAAAACGGGTGAACAAGTAAATGTGGTGAAGAAAGCTGATGGTGCCTAGCTATCAAAAGAGAGAGTGTCTCTGGGGTCTTAAAGGCTTCAAGATAAAAAAGCGGCCATCTAGCTCAGAAGCAACAAAGCCCACATGGAAGAACACCCCAGCCTGTGTGACCACTTGGTCCCGAAGGGATCAGTTATCAGGAATCAAAGAACAAAAAAATCCTATCATTGGCTGCACACCTCCACGATATGATAGTCGAAGACATGGGTGCATAGCAAATGTGGCGAAGAAAGCTGATGGTGGCCGGCTGTCGAAAGAGATAGTGTCTGGGGTCTTAAAGGCTTGAAGGTGAACAAGCGTCCATCTAGCTCAGAAGTCATAAAGCCTACATAGAAGAAGCACACCAGCCTGTGCGATCACGAGGTGCCAAAGGGACCAGGTATAAGGCATTATGCAGAAAAAAAATTTATATATGTATATATATATGATTTTACATATATACATATATATATATCATAGTGAGTGAAGGAGGAAGTGCAGAGTAGAGACCCAAAGCCCATTTGTTGGCCACTGGAGATCCCCTCATAGAGGGGTTTAGGAGAGGAGATGGGTCTGTCAGGGTGCGATGTAGTACCGATGAAGAGCACAGCTTTCCCCCAGATCCTGTATGATTCCTCCCCCCAACTACTATGATCCGAATTCTACCTTGCAGGACTGGATAGGGCAGAGGTTGTATACTGGTGCATATAGGAGCTGGAACCACAGGGAATCCAGGGTGGATGATACCTTCAGGACCAGGGGTGTGAGGGGCGATACTGGGAGAATAGAGGGTGAGTGGGTTGGAAATGGTGAACTGATTACATGGATCCACATGTGCCCTCCTCTCTGGGAGATGGACGGCAGAAAAGGTGGGGAAGGGGGACTCCGGATAGGGCAAGATATGACAAAATAACAATTTATAAATTATCAAGGGCTCATGAGGAGGGGGGACCGGGGAGGGAGGGGAAAAAAAGGAGGACCTGATGCAAAGAGCTTAAGTGGAGAGCAGATGCTTTGAAAATGATTAAGGCAAAGAATGTACGGATGTGTTTTATACAATTGATGTATGTATATGTATGGATTGTGATAAGAGTTGTATGAGCCCCTAATAAAATATTTTTTTAAAAAAAGAACAACCGTGAACATTGTGCATTCTGTTTGAGCCCATTCCCCAACCTGCTTAACTTTGTGTCTCAATGCAGATCCAACAGCTTGTCCAACTTCCCCTTGGATATAGGATGTTGCCACAGGATGTCGGAATACCTCATTTAATGCCTATACTTATTCTGCATTTTCCTTCCTGAGAAGACCCTTCCTCTGTTGAGCCCTTTCCTCAGAAAAATATCCCATTACACCACATGACTATCAGTTTTGACTAACCTGGACAGGCTATCATGTCCACAAAAGACATCCCCAACCTTCCAGTCACAGATCACGTAGAACAGCATTACTTTGTTCAAAGAACCAAAAGTCACCATAGATAAGTCACCAGACCAAATAAGACAACATTTGGAGCCAAGAAGTATAATGAGCCTTATCTTGCTAAGAATTGCAACCCCACACTAATTTGTAATCATGACCATCCCTATGAAATGTGTTAAACATTCTTCATCCTATACTTTGGTATACCAATTTATTGGACTAGTTGTCTACAAGTGTTAACATGGTCCACTATTTTGTTCAGGAGCTTCCCTTGGGGAATCTCCCGGGTCAGTCCTTGTTTGCTCCAAGGAGATCGGTCCCCATTTACTGTCATGCAGCTCCTGTCTTTGTTTCTCTGCAAGAGTCGTGTTGGTAACATGTCACACATTTCTTTTTGCTGAGTGTTTTTCAACATAAAATTATACTCTGTTTTCCAGAGTCACTATGAGTCAGAAGCAGCTCAATGGCAGTGAGTTTCACTTTGGTTTTATCCCAAAGAAGATGACGGGGTCATAATTTATTTTCAGCTTCTGAGAAAACTATGAAGATCTCTATTTTATTCCGCAGGCTTCTAGTATGCAGAGCACCTCACCCATTTCCAGGTGAAATTTCAAATTAGTGAAAATGTTACATCATGGCCAGGGTTCTATAGGATCCACAGACCTTGTCCGTAAGTCATGAAATTCCTGTGGAGAGTCTTCTGGCTAGTGGGAACTTCTCACTACTCTTGTCAAGATTCCAAAAATAGTTTGACATAATTAGGGTTCCATTACTTGTCATCAGTGATTATTTTTCCTGTTCCCAGTTGCCCATGGTTTGGGTCCAGGATTGATGAACCCTTCATAGATCCTCTCCCTAAGCTTCACTGTCTCTGAGGACTCCATATTGCCAGAGCTAGAACTGCCAAGATGCTATTGCTTGGTATGCTCCTGTGCCTGGTGACAGTTTCCCAATGTGGAGATTCAAATATCTGACCTGGGTCTATGGGAATGGTTGTGACTACAAGTGACTGACACAGAGATCAGTGTCTTTATTTACACTTGTCCTATTCCAGGTGTAGTTTCAGGAGTCGGGTCCAGGATTGGTGAAACCTTCCCAGAAGCTGTCTCTCACCTGCACTGTCTCTCTGGTTTCTCCATCACAAGCAGTAGTTATCTCTGGAGCTGAATCCACCAGAGCTCGAGGAAGGCGTTGCAGTGGACAGGACACATATGGCCTGATGGTGGTACAGATTATAACCCATCCTTCAAAGCCGATTCGCCATCACCAGAGACACATAGAAGAATCAGTGCTCCCTGCTGCTTAGCTCCATGACTGCTGAGGACATGGCCATGTATTACTGTGCAAGGATCACAGTGAGGGGAAGTCAGTGTGAGCCCAGACACAAACCTCCCCTGCAGGGAAGACAATGGGCAGCAGAGGATGTGCAGGACCCGCAGAGCACACACTCCCAGCCCTGGGCAGGCACAGATGGATGACAGGGAGTATTTCCTGTCAGCCATGTGTCCTCCACCAGCTCTCAACATCCCCAGGGCCATTTTTTCTTTTTTAATTTTTCACCCTTCCCTCTAAATCAGTGGTTTTCAACCATCCTAATTCTGTGACACTTTAATACAATTCCTCATGTTGTGATGGCCACCCCACCATAAAATTACCGTATATACTCGAATATAAGCCGACCTGAGTTTAAGCCAAGGCACCTAATTATTACCTGGAAAACCAGAAAAACTGATTGACTCGAATATAAACCTAGGGTGGAAAATGCAGAAGCCATCGGCGAGTTTCAATAATCAAAACAAATGAAAATAAAATTACTAAAAATGGAGACATCAGTGGAGTAATGTATTTAAATATTTATTTTATGTAAAAACATAAATAAAAGGGCAACAAGTCACTTAACATTAGTAAACCAACACAGTAAGTGGAAAATAGGTTCAGCAAAATTAATAAGGTATGAACAATGATATACCTTAAGAGTACTATTCTCTGAGCTCAATCAGCAACCAAGCTAAAATGCAAAGAGTTAAAATCCTTCAAAACTGGATTCCTCATCATCATCCATATCCCAATGCAGAGCTTCAGCTGGTGTGAGGTCATCATAGACGCTGTACTCACTGAGATTGCCATCATTGCCATCACTGCTGTCATTTTCATACAATGTGCAGTCTTCACTGCCTTCCATAGCATTACTAATACTACATTTCTGGAAGGCACGTTGCACCATGTCTTCTGGAATGTCTTCCCATGCATCTCGAACCCACTTTTCTATTAATGCTATGTCAGGATTCATGAAATTTCCTCCTTTTGTTAGTCAGGCTTGACCAGATGACATCCATTCATGCCTCTGACCTGTGTATAACCCAAACCCCAGACTCTGAGACTCAGAAGAATCCCTTCTCAGTTCCATCGATGAGCAAGGCATTGCAGAGAGAACTGTAGAATCTGCAACAACATTTTTTGGAACTTGAGGTTCCAGTTCTACAGACCCATCTTCTGCCTGGTCTGTCTCTTTGTCGGGTGAGTTGGGTGGCACTTCAGACTCCAGAAGGTACTGGACTTTCCTCTACTGCCTCCTCCATCTGCATTTCAGAATTGAGTTATTACATCGTGGGGCAGGGTCCAGGGAACTACATCAATATCAGTGATGCAACAGGAAAGCCACCTGCTCTTTGATGTGGCACCACACGACCTCACCTGCTCAGAACACCCCTTTGGGCTAAGAACTGTCTCCCTGGTCCTAATTCTCTTGATCACACCAGGGACTGGACTCAGAGGTCAACTCTGCCTCCTCTTCATCTGCAGAAGACCCTGTAGTGAGTCAGGAATGCTGTCGAAACCCTGCCAAGGCCAAAGCATATCCTGACACCTCCCCAGATTCCACTACCACAAAATCTCTTGACCTGTCCACACCACCCTGAGAAATGTTCGTCAGAAATTTTCTTCTTGCTTGGACCCACAATCAATGCTCATGGAATCAGCAGTTGAAAGACCAAAAGATATATTACATTAGACAAATCTTCTGTACAAGATCTCTTCAGAGTATTGAAGTGCAAGGATCTCACTTTAAGGACTTAGGTGTACTTGATTACCCGCACTCCCTCAGAAATAGAAAACATAACTAACTCAGCATTATATTGAAATTCAAGTACAATTGATCGTTCTTCATATATCCCCAGTGAGTGTTATTCATGGTGAACCAAAGACATACCTTCCACAAAGAAGTGATAGGTTTATAGGGAGTTCTTAGGATACTTGAAGCAAAGGAACCCACCTAGCCTCAGGTGCAGTGGATAGGATAATTACTGATTGCTTTTTGAAACTCATGATTAGCCTGTCAGATAGCAAGGGTTGACCTAGAGCAGTGATCCAATTCAATCGCTCCCCCAGGACTCTATAGCTGAATCTTGACTTTTCTCAACCTATCTACCAATAACCTTGCACTACAGTTTTATTGAATAGGAAATCATGCTTCCTCAATGCAAATACTATTGTTATTGTCACTTTCATTGATTTGGTTGCAATCTTAGTGTCTCCATGTACGATAGAATGAAATCCTGTCCTGTCCTGTGTCATCCTCACAGTCCTTGCTATACTCGATCTCATTGTTGCAATCACGGTGACAAGCCATCTAACAGTTAGAATCTGTACGCTACACAGCAGCTCGTGTTTTTCTGTGTGCATTCGTCTATTGGTGTTAGAGCCTCCCTGTGGGTTTCCCAAAATAGCCTGTTATGAATGGGTGTCTACTATTTGTCCTCACTGCCTGTTTACTATTTCCCTGTCCCTAGTTGTTCTGCTCCATTCCAGCTGCAGGAAGCCCTCTGAGGAGTGGTGAAACCTCCCAGATCCTCTCCCTAACCTGTGCCGACTTCTCCACACACACCATAATCACTTAGTATTACAGGAGCTGGACCAGCCGATACCTTTGGAAGGAGTCAGAGTGACTGTTAACAATAGGCTTGGGTTGTCAGGAAAAAAAACTGCACTGGAGTTCTGAAGAACTGACCTTCAATCTCCAGAAGTGAGCCCACAAACTCCTTCTATCTATAGTTCCTTTCTGTGACCACTGAAGACAAGACACTTTTACTGTATGGGACAGTGGAAGTCAGTGGGCCCAGACACAAACTACTATACAGGAATAGGGCAGGGCTGTACCAGAAAGGTGGGTGCACAGGGCATAGGACATGTGACTCCCGCATGGCAGAATTAAGAGAGGAGGCATCAGTTTGTAGTGGCTGGGTTCTAAAAGATAAAATGGGCATGCTTTATGAACAATTTTATGTAAAAAAAACCATCAATGTCAAAGCAAGGAGGAAATATCTTGGAAGACAGTGATAAGGATAATAATGTTCACCAACAAGAAACAGATACCAGAGCTATCTGTCATCGTGTTCACATGAGGAGTAACCATCTGTGCATCCACCCTGAGGAGGAAGGATACATTCTGAACTCTCATGCCACAGAGGTTCTCTTTTATGTATGATAGTGTTTATCAATTTAAAATGTCATTAAGTATTGCTAGCTTTTAACTACAGCAGCAGCAGTGCTTCTGTACCATGTGTATAAGCAGCCTTTATAAAAACCTCCATTCTCCTGTGAGGGTGCTTCGGTTTCTTGGGTCACAAGGAGAACTCCAACACAGGTAGTCCACTCCTCTGCTTCTGAGTGGAGGGCCACATGCAAATGCAGCTCTCTCTGTGTGCCAGTGAAACCTGTATAGCTTCTTACCTGGGAGCTCTGGGCAGGAAGCCTCACTACAAAGGGCCTCTGCTCTTTCCATTTTCAGCTAACTCAGAGGACACATCATGAATTTTGGACGGGGTTGGGTTTACATTTAGGCCATTCTACATGGTAATAATTGACGACAATGCTGTGTGGTTGTATGTAGAATTGTGGGGTGGGGAGAGGGAAGTGGTCTTATCACAGTGTCTCTGTGTTTACAGGTATCAAGTGTGAGGTGCCGCGGGTGGAATCTGGAGACGGCCTGAAAAAGCCGGGAGGGGGGGGTTCTCTGAGACTCTCCTGTGCAACTTCTGGATTCACCTTCAATGACTATTATATTAATTTGATCCGGCGGTTTCCAGGATAGAGACTGGAGTGGGTTGGTTTTATTAGAAATGCAGCAAAAGGTCAATCAACAGAGTATGCTTCATCCATGAAAGGCAGATTCACCATTTCAAGAGATAATGCCAAAAGCATCACCTATTTGCAAGTAAATGTACTGAAATCTGAGGACACAGACGTGTATTACTGTGCAACACACACACTGAAGTCTATTTAGTGTAAACCAAGACACAAACCTCACTTACAGTGAAGGATGGAGCAACAGGGGGTGCTCATGCCCTACTAAACCATCCCCAGGAGCAGACACGTGTGTGGTGAGGTGTTTCCTGCAAGAGGCTGTGGTTTTCCTCCCACTTGAGCCGGAGAATTATTAAGCTGTACATTCAAGACTGTAAGCAGTGTAGCTTGTGACACTTCATTCTTGTTTCTTTGTGAAACAGGTTTTGATGTAGGGTAGAAAGGGGGAACTGATTACAAGAATCTGCGTATAGCCTCCTCCCTGGGAGAGGGACAGCAGAGAAGAGGGCGGGGGGAGGTGTCAGACAGTGTAATATATGACAAAATAATAATAATATATGAATGATGAAGGGTTCATGAGGTAGGGGGGAGTAGGGAGGGAGTGGGGAAATGAACAGCAGATATTAAGGGTTCAAGCAGAAGGCACATGTTTTGAGAATGATGATGGCAACAAATGTACATATGTTCTTGACACAATAGATGGATGTATGGATTGAGATAAGAATTGTAAGAGCCCAAAATAAAATGATTTGAAAAATAAAAGAAAAAAAGAATTTTAAATAAATAAAATGAAAAAGCAATAAAAATCGAACAACCATACTTCAAGACCCAAACCCTGGATTTTGAGAAGGATGTCTATCTTTGAAGAACCATCCCTTGTGGATTATTCTTATGAAATAATCAAATCTCCATAAACTGGATATCTGGATAAGAATTTAATCTCCGATTTATTGTTATCCCCAAGCCCTCACAGGCTGCTGTTTTTAATGAATCTGAATTCCTTCTATGTTCCAGGCAGTGCCATGAAGCCTGGGACCAGTCGTCTGTGTCCTGTGCCTAAGTAAAGGGTCTTTTCCCCACTGTCTTCTCAATCAATATCCATAACCTGGAGCACAGCTATGAAACCCTGATTTCTTCAGTAGGAGATTCTATGGCCAATGCTAGATACTGTGAGGGGTCTCCTGTCATGATTTGAATAACTAATATCCCATTTGTAGAATCCTTGAAAAGGAAGTGCTATCTATTAAATGATGTGCCTCACTGAACCCCAGCACAGCTAAAGACACACAGACTCCAGAATTTATTTTCAACATCTCCATCTATCCATCCATCCTCTGTTTTTTTGTACTTATGTCTGTCTGGACCAGAGCTACAACTTCTCTGTTCCTATAGCACAAGTTTTCAGAGTTTTTGAGGTAAAAGTATTCTTAATAAGTTATCTGCCCAAGGAAACACCTTTCCTGATTTCACTGAATACACCTCTCCCCCCAGGACGTTATGTGGATGTGGACCTCCTGAGGGCAGGCAAGCGAGGATGCAGTCAGGAATGTGGTTTCCTGGCTTGTTCACTATCAGCTTGGAGGCAGTCACTGTAAAAGCAGGGCGAGAATCTCAATGTGTGGGGTGAGTGGCCAATGAACCAATCACAGAGAAAATTATTTAAAGGATCACTTCCAGACTCACTTCATATAAATGTAGATAACTTCCCAAACACATTAGCCCTGTGTACACCTGTAAAGTCCACAGCATGTCCAAGGAACAAAGGCAGAGGACATAAGGGATGTGTAAATTTACACATATAGCACGCACTGCTCATTATTAAACTGTAGTTTACTTCCTAAGTCCTGGCTGTTGAGTGATTTCCATGTATGTTTCTAACCACCAGGTTGGCAGTCCACATCAACTGATTACTTCTTTGGAAAAAGTTGAGGCTTTCTGCTCTTTTAAGAATTTACTGTCTTGGTAACCCACAGGACTATTAAAAATAAAAATAAAAGCACACAAAACTCTTATTTATTTAAATTAATTTATACAATCCAGGTGATTTGGGAACCCTGACCCCAGATAAACCATTAACAAAACAAAGATGGGAGGGAGAACACAAATATTTACTGAATATTAGTAGCCAAGGGGGACATAATTCATCTTGTCCATCAAAATCTGTCTCCCTGGGCAATATGTCAATGGGTGCTTTATACACAGTGTTGGAAGGTGTTGGAGGGTCTTTTGTTTCCAGGGTTTTCTCTTTGTAGGGGCATGTCCACATCGCAGATAAAATTGTTAGTACTCTGTACTCAACTAGAAGTGCACTTTATATTTTAATACATTTTTATATCAAAGAAGAAGCACAATAATTTGTCAACACACTATGTACTCTAACAGAATTGTGAATTTGAAGCAACAAAAAGGAAAGTTCATGAAGCTCCAGTGGGTCCTGTGGTGTGTTGCAGCATCAGGAGTACACACCGTGGACAGCAAATTAAGCAACATGTAACTTATGTTGCATTAATTTATAATAAAATGGTGAATCTCTAATAAAATGCAAAATCTGTCAGAAAATGTAAAACTGTGAAATCTGTTCCACGTCCATAATCTGATACATTTACTTATGGGTGTGCTTGCCTACAACTTTAAACCACACCCACCATCGTTTCCTCTGGAGCGCACCTTGGGGAATCTTCTGGCTCAGTCCTTGCTTGATGTAAGTAAAGTGGACCCCTTTCACTGTCATGCAGCCCTGTCTTTGTTTCCCAGATAGAGTGGTGTTGGTAACATGCCACACATTTCCTTTTGCCGAGTGTGTTTTTCAACCTAAAACTCTACCTGGTCTTACAGAGTCACTATGAGTTGAAAGAAACTCAGTGGCAGTGAGTGTGGTGTTGGTGTTATCACAAAGAAGAAGATGGGGTCAGACTATCCCATGTCAGCTTCTGAGAAGTCTGGAAATGTCTCTACTTTATTTCTGGGGCTTCTAATATGCAGAGCATTTTATACATATCCATGTAAAATCTCAAACCGGGTGAAAAACATTATGTCGTGAACAGGGTTCTCTAGGATCCACAGGCCTTGTCCATAAGTCATGTGTTTCCTGTGAATATTCTTCTGACTAGCAGTTTCTTCTCTCTGGTAGGGTTGAGATTCCAAAAAAGTGGCTTGTCATAATGAGGTGTCCCTTACTTGTCACTAGTGATTATTTTCCCTGTTCCTAGTTGTCCATGATTGGGCCCAGGAGTGATGAATCCCTCACAGGTCGTCTCCCTAAGCTTAGTTAGGTATGATGAGCCCATTTTGCCAGAGCTGGATCTTCCAAGGCCTGCAGAAGAGTTTGGAGTAGGTGTTACCAATATTTTTAATAGAAAAAACAACCACTCATATCTAAGGAGCTGATTCTCAACTCCAGAACAATGTCTACCAAACAGTTCTCCCTGCAGCTGAGCTCAATGACCCTGAGGGGACAGCTGTCCATTACTGTGTGAGAGGAACAGTGAGAGGACTCAGTTCTGTCGCAAACACAATGTCCCTGCCATAATGACATAGTTCTATAGGGATAATGGTGCAGTGGAAAGCACAGAGGCACGACTTTTGAGACCAGTGCAATGTGGAAGGCATGGGAACAAGGACCACCATGTTGGCATCTAGGATTTCTGTTTCCTCCAAGAATTCTTTCTTCCTTAATATTTGTTACAAAACCCCATAGATAGTTCAATATTCTTATGGAAATAGATCTGGTGATATCTAAAACAGATGGAAATCGAGTTACCATACAACCCAGCAATCCCCATACTGGGCATATACCCAGAAGAGGCAAGAAACAAACCAAGGCCAGACATCTGTTCTCCAATGCGCATTACAGCACAGTTCACAATTGCAAGGAGTTGGAAACAACCCAAATTTCCACCAAATGACGAGTGGATTAAAAATCTGTGGTACACAATTCTACCTTGCAAACCTTGTTAGACCAGAGGATGCACAGCAGTACAGATGGGATCAGGAAACACAGGGAATCTAGGACAGATGGACCCCTCAGGATCAACAATGAGAGTGGTGATATCGGGAGGGAAGGGGGCAGGGGATAGAAAGGGGGAATCAATCAAGGGGATCTACATATAACCTCCTCTCTGTGGGATGGGCAAAAGAAAAGTGAGTGAAGGGAGATGCCATGCAGTGTAAGATAAGATAAAATAATAATTTATAAATTATTAAGGGTTTATGAGGGAGGGGGGTGCAGGGGATGGAAAAACGGAAAATGAGGAGCTGATTCCAGGAACCCAAGCGGAAGGCGAATTTTGAGAATGATGAGGGCAATGAATATATGTGTGTTTTACACAATTGATGTATGTAGGATTGTGATAAGAGTTGTATGAGCCCCAATAAAATGATATTTTAATTTACATATACAGCATGCACTGCCCATAATTGAATTATCATTTATTTCCTGAAAAAAAAAAAGCTGTGGTACATACATACAATGGAGTAGTATGCATCACTGAAAAGCAGTGATGAATGTATGAAGCATATTGCTGCATGGGAAGAACTGGAGGAAATCATGCTAAGCGAAGTAAGCCAAGCACAAAAGGACAAGTACAACATGAGTCCGCTGAGGTAAGTTTAAAAAAATTGCAAAAGGGACATAGGGAAAAAGCTACTGTATACAAACATTCCTTGAGTAAGGACCAGGTAGTATGGCAGGGGCCAGAGCAAATCTTGGGATACATATGGTAGCCAATTAAAAGGATGTTGGGAAATAGAAAAAAAAAAAGGGTAGCGGGAACACAGGGCACTGACCCACCCAAGGGGAGGGTATTGTGTATATCTCCACAGGGAAAGAGGGACCAGACTTCAACCCAGTGTTCCAAGATGTGTATGCAACTTGCTGGCATGGAGTTGGGAACCAGTGGAGAGGTCTAAGGGGCGAGCCCCAATCCCAACTACATGGACACCTTCTCCTCCCCTCATAATAGTTTATTTCAGAGGACAGCACTGAATCTGAAGCTCCAGGAGAGGGACATGTCTGATCAGAGCACAAGGGAGCAAATGGGTAAGAGGAAGAGAGAGTGGAGCACATCCTGGCCCACCAAGCCTTGGGGACAATATTCACGCCCAGAGCAACCAATCAAGAGAAGACCACATGGCCAGCCCCACTATAAGATGTGACATCCCTCACTGACCCATAGCGCTACAGGAGACAACACTGGAGACACAGTGTGGGAATTCTACCCGATCTGATCCCACCATACTGAGGCAAAACACTAAGGGTGTGCAACAGAACAGCAAGGAAACAGAGCAAAGAAGTCCCCAGGGAATACCAAAATAGACTTTGGGGCTAGAGTTTGGCACCCCAACAGACTCCACTGGAAAACCCTCCTAAAGGCCAACAAACAGTCCTTGACCTAACTGCAAGATTTTCTTTCTTGTTGTATTTTTTTGGTCATTGGGTTGTTGCTGTTGTTGCTTTGTTTTCTTTGGTTGCTTGGTTTTGCTCTGTCTTGTTTTTGTGCATGTTATTATCACCACAGGTCTGTCTAAATAAGATAGGCTGGATGAACAATATGGAGGAGAAAACAATGGGACCTACAATTCCAGGGGGACATGAGAGAGGAGGAGGTGGGGTGGGGGGAGGTAGTGATGTTAACAAGCTCAGGGACAAGGGAACAACAAGTGATCCAAATCGGTGGTGAGGAGGGTGTAGGAGGCCTGGTAGGGCATGATCACGGGTAATGGAACCAAGAGGAATTACTGAAAGCCAAAAGAAGACTGATCATGATAGTAGGCCAAGAGGAAAGTCAAAGGAAATAGAGAAAAGAGCTACGAGGCCGAGGCAAAGGGCATTTATAGAGGTCTAAATAAAGGCATGTACATATGTAAACATATTTATATATGAGGATGGGGAAATAGACCTATGTGCATATATTTATAGCTTTAGTATTAAGGTAGCAGATGGACATTGGGCCTCCACTCAAGAACTCTGTCAATGCAAGAATACTTTGTTCTATTAAACTGGCATTCTATGATGTTCACCTTCCCAATGCGATAGCTGAAGACAAAGCGGGTGCATACACAAATGTGATGAAGAAAGCTGATGGTGCCCGGCTATCAAAAGATATAGTGTCTGGGGTATTAAAGGCTTGAAGGTAAACAGGCAACCATCTAGCACAGAATCAACAAAGCCCACATGGAAGAAGCACTCGAGCCTGTTTGATCACGAGGTGTCAAAGGGATCAGGTATCATCAGAACAAAAAAATCAGATCATTGTGAATGAGGGGAAGAGTGTGGGCTGGAGACCAAAAGCCCATTTGTAGGTCACTGGATATCCGCTTACAGAAGGGCCTCGGGGAGGAGACGAGCCAGTCAGGGTGCAATGTAGCAAGGATGAAACATACCACTTTCCTCTAGTTCCTAAATGCTTCCTCCCCACCCACTATCATGATCCCAATTGTACCGTAAAAATCTGTCTAGACCAGAGGATGTATACTGGTACAGTTAGAAGCTGGAAAAACAAGGAATTAGGGTGGATAATCCCTTCAGGACCAGTGGTGAGAGTGGCAGTACTGGAAGGGTAGAGGGACGGTGGGTTGGAAAGGGGGAACCGATTTCAAGGATCTACATGTGACCTCCTCCATGGGGGACAGACAACAGAAAAGTGGGCAAAGGGAGACGTTGGACAGGGCAAGATATGACAAAACAATAACTTATCAATTATTAAGCATTCTTGAGGGAGGGGGGAGCGGGGAGGGAGAGGAGAAAATGAGGAGCTGATGCCAGAGGCTTAAGTGGAGAGCAAATGTTTTGAGAATGATGAGGGCAATGAATGTCCAAATGTGCTTTACACAATTGGTGTATGAATGGATTGTGATAAGGCTTCTATGAGCCTCTAATAAAATGATGTTTAAAAAAGAAAACAAATGAAAAATACCTGGATTTAGTTTTTACCTTGAAAAAAATATTGCAATATTCATTGCTTTATAGAGTTTCTACATGTAAATGTATTGGACTGAATGACAATGAAAGCACAAAATAACACACTATGTGGGCTTCAACAGAAGTGGGCTATTTGTAGCAACATATACCAGGATAATGCAGAAATACAACTCTGTGTTAATCTAGGTACTTTAGAGAAACAAATTCACAGAAATTGATGTATAAGAGAGAGTTTTATATAAAGGTTAAGTGTGCACCAAGGAAACATCCCAACCCAATGCTGCCCAAGCCCATAAGTCCAACATTAACCCACATGTTCAACACCAATCTACAAAATCCTCCTCCATCTCAGAAAACAGACGCAATGATGCCGATTGCAGAAGGAAAGCTGAATCAGTGAATGTGTAAACATCTCAGCAGTGCAGGGGTCTCCACACGGGTGCTCCAGCACCGAGGGCTGCATTGGGGTAGGTTCTTGTGGCTTCTCCTTGGGATGTCTTGCAGGAAGTTAGCCTTGAAAGCTGAAGCAGGGAACTGCTAAGGCAGCTGCACCCTGGTGCGACTATCATACAGCAAGAGACCCGAGAACTAGAAAGGCGAGGCTCACCGAGCCATTTATCCCTCCACCCTTCAATTAATCCCTCATGTATTTATCAGCCAGGTTGGTACAATAAACTAACTCAAAGTCTAAAATTAATTACCTCAGTTTCTATCTAACAGAACTAGAAAATGATGAGCATGCCATCTCATAGGCTAGTAGGGGAAAGTAATAAATAAGGGAACTCAAATAAATTAAATACCAGGAAATATAAGCAACCCAATTATATGGAAACAGACTGTTGGAAGGACACAAACACAGAGGAAGCACAAATTGATAAGTGGAATATACTGAAGATAAAACACCTGTGTACAACAAAATGCTTCACCAAGAGAGTAGTAAGAGAGCCCATAGACTGGGAAAACATCTTTAACTAGGACATATCAGGCAAAAGCATTATACCTAAAATACAATACTCAGTCCACAAAAAGAAAAAAAAAACCAAATAGGTCTATGCTGAGGAGGACAAAGGACCTGAAGAGAAGTTTCACAGGGGTGGAAATCCTAGTGGCCAATAAACATATGAGGAAAATGTCCCAGATCATTAGCTATAAGGGAAAACAAATGAAAACAAGTGTGAGATATTACATAACAAATTCAAAGATGGTCCAATTAAAAAAATCAGACGTCAACAAGTGTTGCAATGGGTGTGCTGAGATAAGAAGTCTCATCCACTGCTGGTGGACTTGTAGGTATGTGCAGTCATTATGGTAATCGATTTGGCAATACCTAAAACAAACGGAAATCATGCTACCATGTGACCCATCAATCTCCCTACTGGGCATATACCCAGAAGAGGTAAGAGATAGACCATGGCCAGACATCTGCGCTCCAATGT
Organism: Tenrec ecaudatus; assembly: GCF_050624435.1. NCBI lineage: Eukaryota > Metazoa > Chordata > Mammalia > Afrosoricida > Tenrecidae > Tenrec > Tenrec ecaudatus. The sequence continues at coordinate 106,780,623 of NC_134544.1, forward strand.
TCATTGCGGCACAGTTCAAGAAGACCTTGGAGGAAGCTAAATTTCCATCAACACATGATGGTATTATAAAACTGTGGTACATACATACAATGGAGTACTACACATCCTTTAAAAACCATTGATGAATGTGCATGAAGCATATCATCGCATGGGAATAGTTGGAGGAAATTCAGCTAAGCAAAGTGAACCAAGCAGAAATGGACAAGTACAACATGAGCCCACTGAGGTAAGCTTAACAAGGACAAGGGGCATAGGGGGCAAGTCACTAAAGGCATAAACTCCCGGATGAAGCCCGGGTACTCTGGCAGGGGTCAGACCCACCCAGGGATGAAGGTGTCAGCTGACTAAAAAGGAGGGGGAAAAAAGAAGAAGCAGAAGACATGGATATTGGGGGAACAGGGCACTAACCTACCTGGTGGGGAGGGTACTGTTTGTCTCCAGAGGAACGGGAGAGAGGGACCAGACCTCAACCTGGTACACCACGCCTTGAGGACAACATACCGGTATGAAGCAGCAAACTAACAGAGAAGTCTGTGGGGTCCGCCCCAAACCCATCTTCCATGACACCCTCCTCAGAAGAGTGCACGACAGAGGACATAACTGAAGATACATCTCTGGGAGAGTGGCAGGTCTGCCCAGACCACCCAGAAACAAACTAAGAGGGAGAATGAGCAAGGGAGCAAGAGAGAAATGCATCCTGGTCCAGCAAGACGTGAGGATGACACTCCTGCCCACAGCAGTCAAGGCACAGAGAAAACCGTGGTGCCGGCCCCACCACGTGAGACATGATAGCCCTTCATTGACCCACAGCGCTGCAGGGACCACACTGGAGATGCAATTTGACAATTGTGCCAGGTCTGACCAGCCAATACCTGGTCAAACATAAAGGAGCACAATAGAGCAGCAAGGGGAGCAAAGCAACAAAGTCCCCAAGGAATCCAGAAAATAGACTAAAGATTTGGAGGGCATCAGACTCCATAGGAAAACATTCATTCAGATCAGAAGGCAGACTTGTTTGCTACTTTTGGCTGCCCTCTTCCTCCCACCCAGACTTCTTTTCTTTTCATGTCTCTCTCTGTATGGTAAGCAAGATAAACAATCTGGAGGAGAAAACAATGGGACTGACAGTTCCTGGGGGACAGGGGAAATGTAGAGGAAAGGGAGAGGGAGAGTCAAACCCGAAACAAGGGAACAGCAAGAGATCTAAAAAACCGATGGTGAGGAGGGTGAAAATGCCTGGTGGGAGTTAATCAGGTGCAATATAACTGAGAGGAATTACTGAGAGCCAAATAAAGGTTGAATATGAGACTGGGAAAAGAGTAAAGTATAAGGAAATAGAGGAGAGAACTAGGAGGACAAAGACAATTATATAGGTTAAATATAGGCATGTATATATGTAAACATATTAACCTATAACGATTTCTATGCAACATATATTTATATGTTAAGTATTACGGTAGCAGACAGACATTGGGCCTTTACTCAAGTCCTTCCTCAAGAACACTTTGTTCTTATAACCTGGCATTCTGCAATGCTCACCTTCCTGAATCAATCGCTGAAGACAAAATGGGTGCATAAGCTAATGTGGTGAACAAAGCTAATGGTATCTGGCTATTATAAATATAACACCTGGGTTCATAAAGGTCTGAAGTTAAACAAGCGGCTATTTAGCAGGGAAGCAACAAAGCCCACATGGAGGAAGCATACAAGCATGTGTGGTTATGAAGTGGTGATAGCATCAAATATCAGACACCAAAAGATCCAAAACAATCATATAGATGCAAGCAAGGGGGGTCAGAGCGAAGACCCAAAGCCCATCTGCAGACGATTAGACATCCCCTCACAGAAAAGTTACAAGGAAGGGAGGAGTCAGCCAGGGGGCAGTATAGCACCAATGAAGTACACAACATTCCGCTAGTTCTTTAATGTTTCTCCTCTCCACTATCATGACCCTAGTTCTACCTTACTAACTGGCTTAGACAGGAGCATGTACACTGGTACAGATAAGAGCTCTCGACACACAGAATACAGGACAGATAAACCCCTCGGGAACAATAATTGGAATAGTGATACCATAAGGGTAGAGGGTAGAGGGTTGGTAGGGGGAGAAGGGAGAGAAAGGGAGAACCTATCACAATGATTGATGTATATATAACACACACACACAAACAGCAGAAACCTGTGTGAGGGGAGACAGCGGACATTGTAAGATATGGAAATAATAATTTATAATTTATCAAGGGTCATGAGGATGGGAGGTTGGAAGAGGGAGGGTAAAAAGAGGAGCTCATACCAAAGGCTTCAGTAAAAGAAAATGTTTTGAAAAGGATGATGGCAACACATATACAAATGTGCTTGATACAATTGATGTGTGGATTGTTATAAGAACTGTAAGAGTCTCCAATAAAATGATTAATATATATATTTAAAAAGAACTTAAAGATACACACCTGAAATTGAAACAGGTGAAGAGTAGGTTAGAAATATTTAAAATATTTTAAACAAGTATAAGTTTATCTTTAAAAAAGAAAAGAAAACGGACGGTTTTGGAAGATTAAGTCAGGTGGTAAATATCCAGATTTCGTGATCATGACAAAAGAAGGAGGACCAGAATCCCCCAAAACAGAAACCAGGTAGGAAGCACCATTCCACATGTTTTCTGGGCAAGTTTTATGATCACCTTCATGCACACTGTTTAAAAATACCACTGAAATGTGGAAATTCCTTGGAGAACAACCATGAAATCTAATAATGTACCCACATAAGAAACAGATAAGAGAGCCGTCTACTATCACCATGTGTATTTACATCTTCAGGGAAACGAGAGAGGATGCACTGTGAACTCTCATACCACAAAGTTTGTTGTGTATATAATATAAAGTTTATAAATTAAAAACTACTTTAAAATATTGATAATATGTAACAATTAAAGCAATACTTGATAATAACTTGTTTAAGAGCTATGTTTTCCTTTGCAAATGCTTGTGTTTCTCTGATTCTGAGGGAGAACTCTTGCCCATATTCTCTACTTAACTGCTTCTAAATATCAGGGAACATGCAAATGCAGCTCTCTGCCACTGATAAACCAGTTACAGCCCCTGATGTGGGAGATCTCAGAGGATAGTCCTGTCCCTGGGGTCTCTGCTGTTTCCATTTGTGCCCAGGAGCTGGTCCAGAGGACACATCATGAACTTTGCACCAACGTTGGCTTTCATTTTGTCCATTTTACATGGTAATCATTGTAGATCCTTCTGTGTGTAGGTAATTGTGAGTGCATGTGTTTGTATTTGTGTCATCTAATCACAGTGCCTCTGTGTTTTCAGGTGTCCAGGGTGAGGTGCAGCTGGTGGAGTCTGGGGCAACTTAAGAAAGCCTGGGGGGTCTCTGAAACTCTCCTGTGCAGCCTCTGGATTCACTGTCAGTAGCTACTGGATGAACTGGGTTCGCCAGGCTCCGGGGAAGGGACTTCAGTGGGTCTCAGCTATTAATCCTGGTGGTGATGCATACTACACAGGCTCAGTAAAGGGCAGATTCACCCTATCTAGAGACAACTAGAAACATGATAAGACTTGAAATCGTGTATTACTGTGCAAGAGACACAGTGAGGAAAAGTCAGTGAGAGCCCAGACACAAACCTCCCCTGCAGAGAGGAGACTGGTCTTCAGGGGGCGCTCAGGATCCACAGAGCATAGGACTCAGACCCAGGAGCAGGTGCAGCTGAAGCTTCAAGCCTGGTTTCCTGTGATGATCTGAGGTTGCTTCTAAATCTCAGTTTCCCTAAGGAATCTCTCCCTAATTAAAAAAAAACAATTCTGAGCCGACTCTTGATATCTGTGAATTCAAAATTATATGGTAACAGAAGAATATAGTCTGTATTACAGCAACAAACAGACTGTGCCTTAAGGACAAGAGGTAATTCTGGTAATTCTTCCAGGGGTCCCTGTATCAGAGTTCCCATGATGCTCACATAAATACTTTCCAATCAGACTCAGGGGAAATGGGGGTAAATATGACTATGAAGTGTTTGACTCTTGGCTCAAGGTTTGAGAGTGTATTCTTCTACCACATGTTGTTAGACTTCCTGACAATGGTTTAGTCACAGTATAGCCAGTCAACGTATTTTTTATTGAATTGTTTCTTCAAATGACAGAGATTTTGTTTTTGTTGTTGTCTGTTGTTTTTGCTTTTCTTAACCATAGTGGCCTATGATTGTATCTGTCTATGTTCCAGAAACTGTTGCCCAAGATTGTCAAGGCAGACACAAACTTATCTGTGTGAATTCAGGGTTCAGGGAGATCTCTAGGGCCAAACAGGATAATTCCGTTATTCATGTCAGATGTTGAAGCTTCACCTTCATAATCCCACAGAATGTCATCCCACTGATTTCACCCAGGGGTCCACATTTGTCCTGTTTACCAGATTATTTGTTCGGAAAACAAAGCCACTACTTCTGGTGGCTTTGCTACTAATTTATCGTATGATATTGATAACATTTCCAGTATCTAGGGACACACAACCGTAGGTGAACAATTTCAGATATTTCGGTATAATTTTGGGTGTGAATGACATTATTATCGACTACTTTCTAGATAAGAAATATCTTTGTGTCAAAGGTAATTTGCTTTAGTGTGACATGTACTCTTTCCACACTAGAATGACTCTTGAGTAGACACAGCAGTGTAGTGGTTGAAGAAAAATTCTTCCTTTATATTGACTCACAGAAGCCATTCCTATTTACAACAAACATTGAATTGGAGTCACTTTTGGCTGAATTAAGTGAGATTGCTAGATGTAGCTGATCTTCAAAATTTTGAATATTTTATATTACCATAATCTAATGCAGAAGAGAAAATGCATATCTGACATTTTAAATGTCCTTGGATTTGTTGTATCTTATAAATGTGTAAATCCATGAGAGTACATGATCACTGACTTTATTTCTGAAGTCATCCTCCATCCTAATCCATGTCTACCTCCTCAACCATCTTCCTCGTCACTTTCTGTGGCCTAGGAAAACTGGACCTTGGGCTTGATGAATGGAGAAGTCATGGTCAGGATTGTGTTCTCAGAGGAAATAGTCAACATTCTCATCCCAAATGATCCCCTTTTTAACTTTATTACAACAGTACGACTCACATCCAATCTCCACATAGTCCATCAGATAGTGTCTCATGATGTATTTGTTTAAATTTAGGTCTTACTCACTCTGGATAATACACCTGGGAATCATGGGCTTCGTTCCTAGAGCATGTCAGTTTCTTCCTCTTCTTGGGGGTAGTTCTCAGAGGTGAGCAGCTCAGGGATGAAACATGAAATTTTGGTAATGCTTTATCTGAGCACCTGCCTTACTGTCTCCACGTGCAGCTTGAAGGGGTTGGTCAAGGACTTGTAGAACTCACAGACATCGTGCCTCACCGGTTCTGTCTCTAGATTCTCTTAAACCAGTGGTGGGTCTGTATACTATGGATTGGTGAGAGCACAGCCTACACTGCTACTCTGATGTCCTGAGTACACATCCCCCATGACCCCTTTCATTAAACTCTGAGCTCCATTGCTGCGCAGGCCATTGTTATGCATCACTGTGAAAGGAGGCATGGAGAAGGCAGTGTGACTCCAGAACTCCAGGTAAAGACAGGATTCTGAGCTGCACTCTGCTCCATTATCTTCTCTTCAGTGTATTTTTTGTTTTCCTTACACCTATGTGACACGGAGACGGGTGCCATAAAGTTAAATATGAAACTCAAACTAAATAGTGTGATATGATAAAAAAATATAAAGGAAACTGTCAATAAATGTATTCTAAATCATATCATAAACAAGGTCACAAAGATGACATAATGAAAACAAAAACATAAAGTGGGTATTTATTTGTGGGAGACAATTATAATAGAAAAATAAAGAACACATTTAGAAAATTTACATAGTTAATTGTGTTGTGTTGTGCAATATGGACTCATGCAGTTATGTAAGATACATAAACATACATTGTACATATAAAGAATTCTCAATGCATTTATGAATAAATGTACTAAATAAATAAATATACATTGAGTTTTTGTGGTTGGTAGAGCATGTTGACTTGATCATTATATAAGTAGCTCGCATGCTGAAAAAGTGTGAGTGCCCCTGATCTACACATTAAGGGAATGTTCTGCTATAAAACACGTATTGTCTGAAGTCTGTGTGCTCCTGGGGGATCCTAATCACTTTAACACCAGAAACTTTTGGCTATTTATTAAATGTTTCAGGCTAACCTTTATACAACTTAAATAATCATCCAAGACATCTTCTCCAGCGAAGGTAAGGAATTGCTCTTTTTCCTTCCTAATAACAACCCTCTCTCTTAAAATACAATGTTTATTGTTTTAAATGTTACTAAGTTTACAATTGTGGTTAAGAAAAGTTTACAGAATGACCATGCTTGTTATGGTGATTTGTGAGAATAAGAATGTGAATGCCTTCCACTCCCCCTCCTCTGCATTTTTGTTTTCAACTTGAAATGAGAAACAACCTAAATGACCCCAAACAGATGAGTAGAATAAATAAATTGTGGCATACACGTGTTCATGCTCTAAGATATTTACCATTAAAATAAATTCATGCTGGATAGCTATAAAGTTATGGGTCTATTCCCACATAAAGTATATAAATTTAGTGACATAAGCTAAGCAATAAGAAAATGATTTATATATTAATAACTATGGTATTTGGAATAATATGAACATGACTATGTTCTGTGTATCACTATCACATAACAAATCGTTCCCAAATATTATTCTCATCAAATCCTTCTAGGACATTCATTTATGTGTATGCTCTACATGTCTAAAAACACTGGAGAAACCAGAGAGCTTGTCATGACATAGATAGACCTAGAGAACTTTATGCTGAGTGAAAGTATTCAATCTCAAGAGGGCATATATTCTATGACACCAGTATTAGCTAAAATGCAAAGACAGAGCTTGACACCTGTTCTGAAATTATGAAATCATTTAATATGATATCCTAGGTACTGTTTATCACTTCCTCACTTGTACATCTTAAGAGAAATAACAATACTTTAGTGAAGATTCCACCCCAGATGTGGACAATTTGTCACTTAGCAGGAAATGCAAAAGACAAAATGGCTCTTGTCATTCAGTAACATCTCAGGGTGACCCCAATTTAATAATATCCTGCAAGAGTATCATTAAAGGAACTGAACTATTCCCTCGACCTTAAAGCTGAAACAACTTGGTGTGGGAAGCACAAAAGACTGTTATGCCAAAGCTTTGGGCTTCAGAGCATGGCCCAAGGATTTCAAATGGTAATGCCAAAATCAGAGGAGGGAATGATATTAGAGGTTCAGTTCCGTGGATATCAGTGTTTAAGTTTTCTCTTTGCTGCTCCTGGTTTTAGACTTTCCAGACCTCATCCCAATCCCAAAATAATTCACCTGATGTTTCAGCACTCTCAGGTGTATTCTAGGGATTATTATGTTTTACTACTTTTTGTTTGGGGGTTAGGACTTTGATAAAGGGAGAAGTGATTAATTTAATCTGACCGTACATCCTTCTTAAATGGGCATTTTGAGCCTATTTCTGGGGTGTGGCCTTAAAAGGACCCTTGGTCTCCCTGAGGGGCAAGCATGAACCCAGGTGAAATGCCTCACCCTCTTCTGGGATATAGCTTTTCTCTCTCTCTTGTTACAATTTTAACCCTCATCTGTTTCCCCCTTAACTGCAGTAGTTAACCATGTGTGCCCATAACTTCCCATTCGGGTGTCATTCACTTGTACACTTAGGCATTTACATGTTGTGGATGAGAGTGGTTATATTCTAGTAGAAATCTTTATGGTTTCCTCTGTTCTTCTTGGTCTCAATGGAGTTCCAACAGTTGAGTAAACTTGTATGATAAGAAATCAAGTATATTTTTCAGATATCATAATTTCCACATACTTCTCCTAAGACACTCATATATACCCCTCATATAGCTTTAAAATAGATGGACACACGAGAGGGACATTACTCTTCTGTTGATAAAACCAGCCTAGCCCAAGCCTTCCACTTGAGGATAGAAGACACAGCCATGGCATGCCCTGGTCTGCCCATTCACTGAGCAGGTATAAACAATGGCTAGATAAACAATGGATACGTGTGAGAGTTTCCTGGACAGGAAATCTTTGCGTTTGCAAATGTCCACGGAAAAGTGCAGCCAGTAGAGTTTGGGGGAAACTTGAGTCAGTCGAGAACATTTCTCAGGCTCTCTTGTCCAGTCTCTCCATTCACCATGAAAGCAGCTCCAGGGGAGGGCCTGCAGTGGGTCTCAGGTACTGGTAATAAGGTTGCTGTGTGAAGAAGAAAAGGCGTTTTGGAGAGTGTGGGGTAGTGGAGATACCCTGGTGTCCACCTGATGCGTTCACTAAACTCTATCCCGTCCACCCTCTGTAGCATAGGGCATATAGGTGCCCAAGGCAGGGCAGGGGCTGAGGGGCTGAAGAGAGAGAACACTGAGCTCAGAAATGACTGGCTTTCCTTTGAACTTTCCCCCCACACATCTTAGGCCAAGTGCCATCCTCATCAGACACTAATATGCATATAAGTTCAAAGAGTGACCCTACAATGTGATCAAAAGTTAGAGGGGAGTCTGGTCGCTATCATTCCCTGTTAATAAAGACAGGATTCCCTCACATGCAGATTATTCTTTAGATACTAAGGTAAAAATCACCCTTGGGCCGGAAAGCTACCAGTTCTCTTCAGACAGGACTATAGGTCCCTTCGGAAAGAAAGGTGGGTGATTGCGATATCTGACCTAGGTCTACGGGGACGGCTGTGACTTCAAGTGACTGACAGGGACCATCTGTTTTTATTTGTAGACATCCTGTCTCAGGTGCAGCTTCAGGAGTCAGGTCCAGGACTGGTGAAACCCTCCCAGAAGCTGTCTCTCACCTGCACTGTCTCTGGTTTCTCCATCACCAGCAGTGGTTACTACTGGAGCTGGATCCGCCAGACCTCAGGCAAAGGGCTGCAGTGGATGGGATACATAGATTATGATGGTAATACATGTTATAACCCATCCTTCCAAAGCTGACTCTCCATCACCAGAGACACATTGAAGAATCAGTTCTTCCTGCAGCTGAGTTCTCTGACTGCTGAGGAGGACACGGCCATGTATTACTGTGCAAGGAGCCCACTAAGGGAAAGTTAGTGTGAGCCCATACACAAACCTCCCCTCCAGGGGATACATTGGGCCGCAGGGAGCGTGCAGGACCCCCAGAGCACAGACACCCAGCCCTAGACAGGCACAGAAGGATGACAGGGAGCATTTCCTGTTGGAATCACGGCTCCCTCTCTTAGCTCTCAGCATCTCCAGAAACAGGTTTTTTTTCTTTCTTTTTTTCTTTCTCAATATTGTCTCTTCACTGCAAGCTTGAGAAGAAGAACTGGCCTTCTCTGCAGTACAAACATCAAAGTGACTCTGACCTTTCAGTATCATCCTATATGACCCATTTTCATTCGTGGGAAAGAGTTTATCATTCTCATATCATCTGTTACTCAAAATATGTTAACAATGAAATACAAGTATGTGCAGATTCATGAGTGAAATGCATGGTTTTAAATGTCCCGAGGTCATTGATCTATTACAGCTCAGCGTCTGGTCTCTCAGGAGGTGTCTCTCTTCATTACTCCCTGTGCATTATGGGTAGTAATTGACCGATGTTCTCTAGGTCTGATAACATAATGTGGAGATTTCTGGGGTTAACTTTGTGACGTGTCCTCAGTGATGCTTGCTACTCATCATCTCCCTTGATGCAGAAACAAGGGTTCCAGGCATAGAGAGAGCCCGAACTCTGGAAGCACATGAACTAGAATGACTGATCTGGTTGGAGGACTCATTTCTGAGATCATTGATTAGGTCACAGTGAAGGACACACTCATTGGAAGGAGAACTCTGATTCTAAAATAAGCAAGTGGGCCATAAGGGGAGGACACAGCAGGCTTGTATCTCTGAATATTCTCTGGAATAGAGAACAGTAAATCTCTTCACATATTTTGAACAGGTTATCAGGGGGCCAGTTTCTGGAGAAGTACATCCTGTTTGGTAAGTGTTAGCAAGAAAAAGGAATATGCTCAATTAGATGCGCAGATAGAGTGGTGGCCTACATGGTCTCAAACAGAGGAGCAAGCGCAAGGATGGTTCAGGACTGAACCGTTTCTCTTTCTTTTCTTTTGTCTATAGTGTCATTATGAGTAAGAACTGAATCAAAGGCAACTAACAACATGTCTGGAATCAAAGGCTATTAACAACATATCTGGTGGAATGAGGTGCAGAAATTGAAATTAATTTTGTTTATCCAAATGCAATTACCTAAAATAATAATATAGTACAACGTTTTCTAAGTTAAGAAAGTGTTAAAATTATTTAGCAATTTTAATTCAATAAATATATCAGCCCAAATTGAGGTACAATTATATGGCTATCAAACAACCAGGAAAATAAAGTGTAATAAATAAATAATAAAGACTATGTACAAATAAACACTATATACAAATTCACTATCCCTGGTGGCATGATGGATTTTACATTGGGCTTCTAAATGGAAGCTCAGGAGTTTGAAACCACCATTCACTCCAAGGGAGAAAGATGAGGCTGTTTGCTCCCCCCAAATTTTCAGCGTCTGAAACCCGAAGGAGCCGTTCTCCTCTGTCCTATGAGATGCAATTCACTTGGTACCATTGGGTAATGGTAACTGAGTTTCTCAATGTGTATCTTAATTTGCTTCCTTATCTTCATTACTTTGTTTTACTCTGTATTTTGTTTAATCATATTTAATATTATTGTCAGTATTTGTGCTATTTTCCCCTCATTATTCTGGTCCCTATATAATTTCCTACATCGTGTTTCAATTATGTAACCTTTTTCTGTGCAAGATTTATGATACAATTTATAGTATATTTGTTAACACACTAATACTAATATATCAATTATTTTTTAACTTGGGTTTCTCCCTACATTTGTAGTCCATGACATAGCAATCCCGGGTGCCACATGTTCAAGACCGTGCATGCTATTTGAAGAATGAGCAGTTATCACCCACCAGCTTGTCCCTGGGCAAACACAAAATCTAACAATCTGGGTCCACAAAGGTCACAGTCTAGGGAACCCTATCGGGGCAGTTCCAGTATGTATTATTACCTGAATATAAGTCACTCACAATTATGTCTAGATGTTTCCAGAAGAGTCGGGCCTTGTAGCAAGGACGATTCTCAGTCACTCTCAAGTACGATGCAGTCTGGATTCTCCGTAAAATATATCACCCTCGTGTCTCCTTCCTGGTGTTCTGGATTCTGAACTCTAGTCCTAGTCAACCTTTTTGGATAACAATAAGTTTGCTCTCTCTGATACTATTTATGTATCATAAATAATTGTCATTTTGTCTTTAAAACTTGACAGATTTTACTGGGCCATTTGGCTTCAGGCATTACTTTCATAATGCGTTTGAAATTCATGAATTACTATTTATATTTGTTCACTACTGCATTTGGCTTAGTCTTCATACTCTGTTTGCATATTTCAATGTGCTCTGCAGAGCATTTTGTCCCACGGTCTCCTCTTCTATGAAGAACGATTCTGTTTCATACAGCACTCCATTCCCAGCACCATGTGTCCATACTGCTGTCGGAAAATGTACAGAAATTTTTAAAGAATATTGATTGTTTTTGAGACTGAAAAGAATAGTCTATTTTTCAATATAAAATAAAATTTGGAAACCTTCAATAAGGCTAATGTGCAGTATAGCACTGACAAAACAAACAACCTTCCTCTGGTTTTCATTAATTCTTCCTCCACATCCCACCTTCCCCCACTTTCATGACCCCAATTTTATCTTAAAAATCTGGCTAGACCAGAACTTGTATACTGGTACAGATAAGAACTCACAACATAGGGAATCAGAGCAGAGAAATCCTTCAGGACCAAAAAAGGGAGCAGTGATACTAGGAGGGTAAGGGTAGGGGGTGGGGATTAATGGGGATGCAAAGGTCGATGCATGGCCCCTCTCCCAGGGTGACGGACAGCAGAAAACTGGGTGAATTGAGAGAGCGCTCAGTGTAAGACATGAATAAAACAATAATTTCTAAATTCTTAAGGGTTCAAGGGGGTAGGAGGGAATGAGGAGCTGATGCCAGGGGCTCCAGTAGAAAGAAAATGTTTTGGAAAAAATAATCACAACAGATGTACAGATGTGTCTGACACAATGGATATATGTATGTATGGATGGTGATAAGAACTGTAAGAGCGCCCAAAAATTTTTTAAAAAATAAGGCTTATGTGTTAATTGAGGTGTCACAATTTCATAGACTAAATAATAACCACTGAAAATAATGTTCAAGTGAGAATGACATATTCTGATCAATGAAAATTTGATCTATTCCCTCAAGGTGGAAACATTTATCACCCTATTCTCAGAGCTAAGTGTGGTGAGGATCTTGACAAATCTGGCAGGAGTGAGACAGTAGGAATGTTTGTTGCATCTCGTTTGTTTTTCCTCCTCAGAGGAGAACACAGTTGACTTTGTAAATTGTAACCCGCGGTCATTATGCTGGGCACCTGGATGGTGATGAAGTGAGTGTATGGAGTGCTCTGTGTGATCTTCTGATTGAGCCTGAAAGTTGCTTAGGACCTGGTGGTGGGGCTCTGACCTTCAGGCCTGTGCTGTGGTTTATATTTCCCCCATTCGTGTTTGGTTTCTTTAGTGCAGTCTCCCCTTTCTTTACCTTTGAAATGTTTATACCTGCTGAGTATGGCCCCCCACCCTTAGGTGTCATGGGTAGGAAATGAGGTGTGTGGCTGATAGTGGAAACATTTCACCACCAACTATGAAATGTCAATGAAATGGACCTTCCTCTGGTGAGAAATCTTTTGAATTGAGAATGGCCCTCCTCTCCAGTGGCAGAAACCCGAGGGCTTGTTTTGAATGCTCCCTTGAGAACCCAGAGGGGTTTAAACTCAAAGCCCATAGAATGTGGAGCTCCAGTAATGAGTGATCCCAGTAGTTTCCCCCTGTCACGGGAATCAATACTCAGCCTCTAGAAATCTACCACATTTTAATTGATGTATTTGGTCAAATACAGGGGTTCAGAGGCTTCTGATCCAGATAAGATCGCTGCTGTGCCTCTCTTAATGTACCCATTTTTAGATTTTGAATGGCATTTCGATATGCTAATTCACCTCAGCTCTCTGTTTGGGTGCGTGCAGTGAATCCCAGGATCAGTGCACCCATGGCTCACATTGCAGAATAAGGAGCGCGTCAGAGGAGGAGGAGACAGGTCAAGAGAGACAGAGCAGGGGTCCTAAGTGGAACTGGAGTGGTAGGAGTCCTGAGTGGGCCCTGGGTGGGTATGTTAGAGAGAGTCGAGGTAATCTCCATGTGAATGGATATTATAGGGGTGCCTCTTAGCCCAGCATCAAGAAACTGTGATATACAGTATATCAACACTTATACTTTGTTCTTGTAGCTGAAAACTGGTAAACCATTGTCCTGGCCTTTAAATGAAGAACATCCAAAGGTTAGTTGGTTCTCACAAGCCTTAATCATGAGCTTTAATCACTTGAGTTGTTTTAGGACCATTTACAATAGGACGTATTTTCTTTGAAAATGTGTACTATACAATTGAAGTTTTTCTGAGTTTGTAGTGATATATCCTGATTTATGGGCTCTCTTTCTTTTTTTTTACAGCACTGTTATTATATTTTGAAATTACAACTTATAACTTCTGTTAATCTTATTAATGCATCTTTAATATATCTTCCAAACAAATTTAATTTATTTGTGGAATAATATCAAATAATGTGGTGATAAATAAAATATTTCCTATATTTTGAAGATTGTATTGCTTGGCTTTGTATGGTTTTTGAAGAGTTTACATATTTTTAAAATATTTAAATTTTTCTTACTTTTTGTTTTGTGGACTGGTTTTTATGTGAGGAGAGGAAATGAGCAAAACGTAAACCCATTAAAATGACGTTTTTGTTCAAATTATTTTAAATGAATAAGAAAATGTAAGGTTGTGGAAGATATAGCTGACTATTAATGAAAAACCATTCATTCCATAAAGCATAATAGTGAGGAGGATATAGTAAAGTGAGTAAGACCCCCCCCACACACACACAGTGAGAAATCATTACATCTCATGACAGACACAGATAATTGACCCCCTTGAATGGTCAGTATTAGTTCTTCAGACTTTGTTTTGTCAGATCTCATCTATGAAGTCGTTTGTAAGTGGATACATCTGCATCAGTCATGACTAGCTGCTAGCCGGCTTGGTGAGATACACCCACCATTAAGCATCAGGCTCCAGACCACATTTCAGATGTGCAGCTCTGCTTTCCCCATGTGTGGCTCTTTAGTGTTAACTAGGTTTCCTATTAGTTGTACCTGTTGCAGACCAGAAGTCCATTCATGAATGTGAATTGTGTGCACATACAAGTGCCCTTTAGTGTTGAAAGCTGAAGCCATCTCCCCTGGCACAACATCAAGCAAGGACATTGCCATATAGGTTGCACCTAAACCACTGAGACCAAAGAGCACTCATCATGGGGTGAGTGTGGAGCTTCATTTTCCTACTTGTTGTTGTAAATGGTATTATTTTCTTGATTCCCTTTTCAGAGCTTTCTATACTAGTACACAGGATTCAAACTCTTTTTCTACATTGACTTCTACACATGAGATTGCTGAACCTTTCAATTAGATGCAATATGTTTCTCATAGGTCCTTTGGGGCTTTTAATATTTCAAGTGATATCAGCAGCAATTATAGAGCTTAACTTGTTTGATGCCATTTTGGATGCCTTAATTTTATTTGTTGATTGATAGCTGCAGTTAACACTTTCAGCACACTATTAAATAAAATTGGTATCAGATGGTATCCTTTTCAGGTTCCCATCTGTAAAAGTAATGCTTTCATTAGCTCACAATTGAGCAAAATGCTTGTAATAGGCATCACATTTTGCTAGGTCAGTCCTTTCAAATTATTGAGACAAGCAGCCACATTAGATAAAACAGAATGAAACACATATGAGTCTTGCTTCATCCTCACATTTGCCCAGTTGAGTTCTTTGTTGCAGTTACTATGATGTTCTATCTTGTCGAAGTTCATCCTTTTGTTTGTTTGTTTGTTCTTAGTGACCTTATACTTTATCAAGCATGATGTCTTTTTCCAAGGATTGCTCTTTCTGATGTCCAACATGCTTAAGATGAAATACTCATATTTCCATTATAAGAAGCATTATAACTGTACATTTCCAAGATGTAATTGACACTCTACCACACTATCAAATTATTCACCAGCACTATAATTCAAATACATAATTTCTCCTTTAAACTTTCTCATTCGTTGTCCAACATTCAGGGGCATATGAGATAGTTGAAAGTAAAATAACTTGGGCCTAGTACATATTAGTCATCAAAGAGACATTATTTTTAACCTTTGGAGAGATCATGTTCATAAGATTTGTCCAATGAAATGCATCATATGTCTATTTCTTCTATGACCACTGATTGTAGATCGTGAGCAGGTGAAATCCTTGACAGCTTCAATCTTATCTCCACTTTTTGTGGTATTTTCTATTGATCCCATGGTAAGGATTTGGGCTTTCTCTTCATTAATATGTAGTTCACATTGATACTGAAGTTATTCAAAGGTGTGGGGAGAAGCCAAAAATGTAATTAAACCAGAAATTATTAAGAGCAGTACTTGGGGTCCACTACATAAGAGAACTATAGGATGTTTGTTAGGAAGGTCCAACCTAAATTCTCATAGAGTTCAGATTGTTACTGAAAGTATTGATCAGGATTATGAAGAAGAAATTAGGGCAGTAATAAAATCTGATATACCATGGTTAATAAATAATAATAGAGTTAAAGTGTATACCTATTAGGAAAAAGCATCTGAGAAGTCTGACCACCCTATGGATCAAGGGGTCTTTTGGAATGCTGTTGTGGGGAAACAACAGCACCCTCACATGGAATTAGAAATTGGAGGAAAATGTTTTTTTTTTTTTTTCCAATTCGGGATATGGGGTCTCTTCCTTAGGGCATTCCTGAGGGTCTAAGACCCACCTACTAACCCCACCTAAATCCAACATGGAATGAGCGAACTTAATCAAGACAGAATATTGCAAGATTGTAAAATCCTACGATGTAAAACTTCTGAAGGTCTATACATCTTAATTGAGCCTGTAATCTTACTGAGAAACTTAAAGGAAACACGTCTGTTTGGTAACTTAGTTCAAAAACAGCTGTGCAAATTTATTAAGATTTTATCAGTCTTTAAAATTATCCTGTGTTTAAGAAGTTCTCACTACAACTAGTGAGCGCTCTTGATTTGCTGAGAGCTAACAGCTGAAGTTTACATAACATGATGAGGGCAACAAATGTACAAATGTGCTTTACACAATTGACGTATGTGTGGATTGTGATAAGAGTTGTATGAGCTCCCAATAAAATGATTTTTTAAAGTTTCACTGGTTTGGAACCTGGCAAGTTCCCTGAGATTGGTTACAATGTCTTAGAGTCTCCATTGTTAACACAGACGGAAGAGATGAAAGGAAATTCTATGTCTAATAAATTTCATTTAGTCATTTTAACTAAAACAATTTTCTCCTTACTTAAAGCTTGTAACAAAATTAGGGCAGATAGACACATATTCACCTCTATAGAAATTAGCTGATCATAAGAAGTCCCAGCAAAATGGAAATCCCCTTTGGGATCCCAGTCCACTAATCACGTGTAGGAAGGACGATTCGTTTATATTTTTGCAGAAGAAAGCTGATGGACTCCCCTTAGAAAAGCAGTTCTCAACCTGTGGGTCGCGAACCCCTTGGAGGGGGGCGCGTTGAATGACCCTTTCACAGGGTCATTCGCACTGTTCATAACAGTAGTAAAAAGGACGCAAAAAACATTTGGAGAAAGATGAAGGACAAAGAAAATATGAAGAAAGCACCCAAGGTTTTTTTTTTTTTTTTTTTGGTTTTCAAATAATTTATTGATGGTATATAGAAACATAATGAATTTTTTTCTTTAACTTTTTTTGTAAGTTGGATAAAAGTTACCAAAGCAGACTGGTTTTATGCTGGAGAATTCATACATACTTTGATTTGTGACATTGATTGCATTCCACACAATGTAACTGCATCTTCCCTGTGTTTGCCTTTCCATTTGCCCTTGTTTCTTTTTAAACATTTTATTAGGGGCTCTTACAACTCTTATCACAATCCATACATATACATACATTAATTGTATTAAGCACATCTGTACATTCTTTGCCCTAATCATTTTCAAAGCATTTGCTCTCCACTTAAGCCCTTTGCATCAGGTCCTCTTTTTTTTTTTTGCCCTCCCTCCCCGCTCCACCCTCTCTGATGAGCCCTTGATAATTTATAGATTATTATTTTGTCATATCTTGTCCTATCTGGCATCTCCCTTCACCCCCTTCTCTGTTGTCCATCCCCCAGGGAGGACGTCACATGTAGATCCTTGTATTCCGTTCCCCCTTACCAACCCACTGACCCTCTACTCTCCCAGTATCGCCCCTCACACCCATGGTCCTGAAGGTATCATCCACCCTGGATTCCCTGTGCCTCCAGGTCCTATATGCACCAGTGTACAACCTCTGCTCTACCCAGTCTTGTAAGGTAGAATTCGGATCATGGTAGTTGGGGGGAGGAAGCATCCAGGATCTGGAGGAAAGCTGTATTCTTCATCGGTACTACATCACACACTGACCGACTCATCTTCTCCCCTAGACCCCTCTGTGAGGGGATCTCCAGTGGCTGACAAATGGGCTTTGGGTCTCCACTGTGCACTTCCCCCTTCATTCACTATGGTATTTTTTTTGGTGATTCCTTATACCTGATCTCTTCGACACCTCGTGATTGCACAGGCTGGTGTGCTTCTTCCACGGGGGCTTTGTTGCTTCTGAGCTAGATGGCTGCGTGTGGCAATGATATGATTTTTTGTTCTTTGATGCCTGATAACTGATCCCTTCAGAACCTCGTGATCACACCGGCTGGTGTGTTCTTCCACCAGCCTTTGTTGTGGGCTTTGTTGCTTCTGAGCTAGATGGCCACTTGTTTATCTTCAAGCCTTTAAGACCCCAGATGCTATATCTTTTGATTGCCGGGCACCATCAGCTTTCTTCACCACATTTGCTTGTTCACCCACTTTGTCTTCAGCGGTTGTGTTGGGAGGGTGAGCAGCATAGAACGCCAATTTGATAGAAGGAAATATTCATGCATTGAAGGAGGAAAACACCAAATCTTAACCACGATTCTGTTTCCACACTGTTAATTGCCCAAAAGGAGGGGCTATTTGTTTACCTTTTCAGAAGCAAAGGAGATAGATGGATTTCTCTTCAGCCAGCAAGGCCCAGAAGAAAGGCAGTTGATGATGTGACCTGAGACAGCCCAAGCAGTCCAAAGACCTCTGTCCTGTTACTGGTTACCCAAAGCATCAACGCCTCACAGACTCGTGAGAATAGCAATTGCTGCCTACTGAGACACTTCAACCATTGCTGATGCTGTCTAAGGGACAATCTGGGATGCTATTATCACTGAGCATTTTATACACTAGTGACTGGACTATTACAACAGACTAAAGGGTCAAGATTTTGGACATATCAATTAATGCTAAAGTGATTGGAATGTAACTGATTTCTGTGTAACCCTTGATATAGTTAAATTTCATTGTGACAACCTGGCCAATAAACACATGTAGCATTAATGAAAGGCTGAGAGATAAATGGCTCTGTGAACCTTGCCTTTATAGTTCTCTGGTCTGTTGCTTTGTGATGGTTGGACCAGAGTGCAATTGCCTTAGCCAGTTTCCTGCTTTGTGAGGGAAACCAGCCCCTAACACATCATCACGGGTCCAGTAGGCGCAACTGTACAGTGATAATAAGTAAAGATTATAGTAAAGTTATAGAGAGCATGAGAGATAGAACAGAGATTGAAATAATGGAGTCAGACACATTTCATGGTGGCATGCTCACATGCTCACCTCAGCCTCAGCTGGCGATCCATGTGGAGAGAACGCAATATTTATTGCTACCAAGGCTTTTATATTCTCTTGGGACATGTGAGCCCCCTAATTACAGGTGAAGAAATATGTCACAGGAAAGGGTTGTGCTATAGGTAATACAGTAATGGGATGGGGTTGTTTTAGGGGTATCCACGCAATAGGAAGAGGAGGGACTAGGAATATACATGCGACAATGTGGGCAGATCCTAGATTCAGCATGGCAGACTAACTTTGGATGTTGCTGATCTGGTTTGATCTGTTCTCTGGATCACTATAGAAACCATTATGAGTAGGTTGTAAACCCGCCATGAAGGGACTAAACTGATGGCCACAAGCCTTTAGGGAGAAGTAGCCCACTCTCCTTAACAGCAGGGAGTGGGTTCTACTTTTGGTGGGACCAGACAGTAGTCTGGCAACTGACTGCCTTCAGGGAGGTACCTGGCCAATCATTTACCATTAGCTGCAAGCAGTGTCCTAAGTCTAACATATATTTGTGGGAGGCTTGGGAGACATCTTTCTGTTTCCCACAATTCCCCCTTTTGTTTTATAATAAAATTCAAAAGAGCCACATGGGCGACATGGTTATTTTCTATACATTGAAAGCTGTCTATGTGAAACTTCATGATCCAATTAAGATAGCCAAAAATTCAGGTTTATGGAAAACATTTTTAATTCAGGCATGGGGGATAAAATCCTCTTAGGCCCATCTGGTACTGGAGGAAGGTATGAGAGGGATTGGATGCTGCAGCGGGAAGAAATAGAGCCAATAGGAATGTCTGCTTCTATAGGTGTGTTTATACCTTGCTTAAATACCCTCAAGTTTGTCCCTAAATTTCATTGTTTGGTTGTGTGGTCGAGGATTAGTATGTAGGTGTTGGATCTATATTGAGTTCATTTTTGCGTATGATGTGAGGTATGGACCTTGTTCCATTCTTTTGCATATGGAAATCCAGTTTTTCCAACACCATTTGTTGAAATGGGTACCTGCTCTCCACTTAATGGGTTTTAGTCCTTTGTGAAAGATTAGGTGTCAAAAAAAATTAGGTGTCTATAGGTACTTGGTTGTATTTCTAGGTTCTCAATTCTAATCCTTTGGTATTCATATATACCATCGTACCAGGCTGCTTTAAGTATCATGGCTAATTATACATTTTTAAAGTTTTGTTTCATGTTTAAATAGTATTTTATTTATCCTGTGTCTCTTTCTTTTCTGTACTAACCTTACTAATTTCAGAGGATGATGTTTATTCCCCAGGGATACTGTAGCAGAAAACCACAAACATCTTGAAGGAAGCCTGACTAAAATAGTTTCCTGAGAGCGGTGTCAGCAATGCAGGTGGAGGGCACAATAAACAGTTTTGGGGCTTATTGGTCAATCTAAAATCTAGATCTTTCAAAGGATAAGTGTTTGTTCTAAATGCAATACAAACATATCTGAATTTCTTCTATGTCTCATAGTTCCATGCAGCTTTGACTATGGTAAATTATAAATATTTGGGCCTAAAACTGGTGTTTGTTTGAAACAAATTAAATAAAAACTAATCCATATCTGTTTCAGTTTTACCTTTTCTCCTTTTATAATCACTCAGAGTAATGGTTAGAGCTGATGAATAAGAAATTTGTGGAGTTTCTAAAGTGAGTTTTCTGTTACCTCTTTTGATTAAGCAATTGGGTGGGGGCAGGGGATGGGTTCCAGTAGAGAAAAAAAATTTTTAAGAGTCTTTCAAGAAAGAGAAAATTTGCCACACTACCTTCCATGACAGGCTCTCTGATGCTTATTTTTTCTGGCTGCAGACCTGAAAACAGGCTTTTAAATACATGAGTTGAAGAGACAATACCAACAGGGGTATCAAGAGTTTCTGGGAAATGGAGTCCCAAGTAATTGCCAATGTGTGATTTCATGAAAAGCTGACTCCAGGAGTAATTTCAGCTCAATGATTAGATGGGAACTCTGGGCAGTAGCTCTCCCCATCATTTGACTTTTTGTTTTGCTGTGGTGGTGTTTTGTTGTACAATTTTCTTCCATTCCCTCATGGACTACTCTGGGTACAAGGACAGACTGTTTGGTGAATTCATTGGGACCTAGCTACTTCTTTCGCTCTGGCTATGTGATGAGTCACTTTGTTTTTCACATACCTCTCATAGTCAAACTTTCAGAATGCGTTTTAAGGTATTTTATTTCCTTTCAGATACACACTAAGAACAATGAAATTAATAATCACAAATAGGTATCCTTGATCCCCAAACAGCAACAGACACCATTCATTCAAAGGTGCAGTTTCTACGTAAGCAATTGCTTGGTTGGTGGGTTGAAGGGTGGCCACGTCAGAATTATTGGAGTGTGTTAAAGGCTTGAATTTCATTAGAAGGTACAGTTGTGACCACCGGTAGAAGACCGGGTCAGCGCTTCGGAAGTGCAGATGGATTGAGCCTCAGAGTCTGAGCATCGTCCAATGTTGGCTCCAATTTTTGTGAGGACTAGGTTAGCAGTTTGAACCCACCTCCTGCATTATCAAAGAAAGACTTGGCAATGGGCCTCCTTAAATATTAGCCCCAAGTCCAACTTTGAAACAGTGGGTCTTGATCACTGAAATTGCCACGTGGAGAGACACGCTGGAAAGCAATGGGTTTAATGATTTCTGCGCAGGGAGTTCTTTTCAAGGACAACTCCCAAGCCTAGGAAGAATCAAGGGACACACATATATCCAGTTGGTCTGTGAGTCCTTAGAACACATTTTAGTGGAGTCCATAGTCTGAGCAAGTATTAGGCAACCTATCAACATGGCACTGAGAGGTCAAGGATCACCACAGATTACAATTACAATTAAATCACCACAGATTACAATTCCCATGTTGAAGATTGGCTGGGTGTGTCTTTGTTTCCTGAAGGTGAGAGATAGTCCAAGGGACAATCACATTTGACAAAAACTGCAGTTTAGCTAAACTCACAACAAGAAGATCTTTGCTGGTGACAACCTTTCAGGATTTAGGAAGTGAAGTTCCATCGAGTCTGTCTCCAAGGATCTATGTAAGTAGATTTGCAGAACCTCATCTGAGGGCAGGACTATAGAAGTTTAAGGGGGTCCATAGCAATAGCACCAAGGGGGTCCAGAGGTGCCATACTGTGCACAGAGGCATAGCTGGAGAATGTTTTAGAAGTCAAAGACTCATTAGGAGGACTCAGCACAAGCATGTCCGGGAGATTCACTGAGATGTTGTCCAGTGACTTCAGGCAGGGGCCAGGGTGCGTCAGAGAATCAGGATTCAGTGGGGGTCCCAAGGGCTGAAGATCGGGGTCACAGCAGCACCCAGAAGCTTTAACAGCATGCTGGATCTCAAATCTCCGAGGGCCAGAGTCATCTGTTGATTGTTGATTCTCATGCAATGCCTGTGTGGGCAGGTGTACAAATGTGCTTGCTGTGTGGCTCTTGGCCCTGGACTTGACAGACTGCTGGTGGGCATCGGAGTCCTGAGGACGCCTAGTGCGAGTCCCCTTTGGTGAAGCCTGGAGATACTGGGCAGATGGAACTGAGGTGGGAAGTAGGGAGACACTGGATCCTGTAGGACTGCAACCCATGCAGGTAGGGTCCTCAGGCTGTACAGTAGAGCTGTCTGCCCAGGAGTGGGTTGTGGGACGAGGACATACCAGTGCACAGCCCCCAAGCCCACTGTCTGCTGCCAGAGTCAGAGAGCGACGCCTGGCCCTGCGTGGCTTAAAGGACCGCAGACGCCCCTTGACCATCGCACGAGTCCTGGCTCCCTTCCAGGCCGTCCACTCCGGGCTGGTCAGTGCTGTGGGTTCCACGTGGTCCAAGGAGGTGCGGTCCCTGCCGTGTTTCCACAGCTTATAGCGCTCGGGTTGCAGAATGCGCACGAAGGCGTCCATGGGAAATGTGACCCTGGCTTCCCCACAGCTGCACTGAGAAGCAGCTTTACCGTAATTAACCCAGCGCAGGGTGGCAAAGTTGATGGATTCCGCACAGTTGAAACCGTGATTGAAGCCAGCGTGGTATCCATAGGGGAATGTGACCATGAACTCGCCTGCTCCCTGGGTGATCCGACCAACAGGAATGCCGTTCTCCCTGAGGACTCTGGGTGAGATGAGGGCCACCTTGTGCCGCAGGAAGTTCGCGCAGCCACTGGAACTGCCAGGGAAAAGCTCCCTGGCCAGTCTCTCCAGCCGGGCTCCATGTTCAGGGGGCACCGCATACCACGTTTTGGGCTCCCCGAAGTGCAGGTAGTTGATGCTGTACAGGTCCATGTCCTCCGTGTGCCAAGTGAAGGTGGTCTGCCACAGGCCAAAGTACAGGTAGGGGGTGTTGACGCCTTTGATGACAACTCCACACTCCTGCTCCAGCAGATCCTGGATCGTCCCCAGGTGTCTGAGGTTCCAATGCTCAGTGTTTTCACCAAATAAGGAGCCACATACTCCAGCCCCATAAATGGGAGAATTGTACATGCGGCTCTTCCAATAGGTCCGCTCCAAATCGTCAACATCCCGGTGTGTGGGAGTGCGGTATCTGTCAGTGTTGGCCAAGTGGCGATACTCCTCCACGGTCATGGATTTCTTCTTTTTATGGTATTGCAAAAAGACACCTGTTTGCCCAGTAGTTACCTGCTGCACAGGACTGGCTATGAGGATGTCATCCACATCGTCATAGTTCTCTCTGGCTGTCCACTGTTTGGGTGGGATTATCTTAGCCAGGCCTGCACGGTGGGCACCTTGGGATTCCATGTAAGCAATGTATTTGTTGAAATCCTTAAATTCTTCCATGGTAGGCCGGAAAGTCATGATTTTAAGGCTTGAGTTCTGGCTTCGATAGTCCTGGGAATTCATGGCTGCAAAATAAAGTCAGAAAACCCGGTTCTTATGGATGTTCTGTGTATTTGGATGCTGTGCTTTTGTTTCTTTTTCTGTCTGAAAATCTCTTGCAGTGTATTGATGGCTCTGTGAGAGCAAATGCACTCTCCCCAGGCATGCTGATTGACCAAGGGAATTCTACTATGATGGACAACTATTGTTTCCCCCAAAGAGACAGGATTTGTGCACACGGAGTGGGTTTTCCCAGATTGCTCCTGGCTCATTATGCTGCTTTGGAAGTTTGTTCAGTTGGAAGGGTGTCTCTATCTGTTGATACTTAGCTTCTGTTGCAATCCTGGGAAATTTCTAATTCCACTAACAAGGAGTGTCTCAAGGGATTTTTAAAAAGTAAATCTAAAGACAGTAATTCAGTAACATTCAACAGAAGTCAGGGGTGTCAAACTCAATTAAAATGCTTGCCATGTGGTGCAACAGGCAAGATTAAAGTGGGCCACATCACATTTACAAATTTTGTTGAATTTTTATTTTGAAGTGAGGATTCAGAAATATGGATAGGATAATTAAAACCCTATATAATTGTTTTTATTTAAACATTGGTTTTATTTATAAAACTATAATTATGCTTTTAACCGGAAATTTGCCAGTGCTTTCCTTCTACTAGCTTTCCCTTGCCTCTTATGGTGTGACCGGAAAATATAACAAAGTAATAAAAAACACAAAATGTTGGACAGCTGACAAATGTGATGCACAATCGTAATGGCTTCCCTCTAAAAATGTTAACTAGCATTGCTGCTAGGTATGACTCATAACAGCATATCCTAGAGTCCTGTTTTTAACCTTTTTACAGTTAGGATCTGTTTTTATTATGCAATGAGAGTGGCAGACATCGCTTTAAAACGTTACCGGAAATGATCGTGTCTAGAAACGTCCACAGGCCTCCAGAAAAGACTTTGGGCCACCTGTATAGTGGTCTTCTGTAGTTAAAGGGTTAAAGAGGGAATTGTGTGTACAGTATTGCCTCCATCTCCCCTAAGCGCTATTTTCTTTATAACAATTTTTTCTATTTTCATTTTATTTCAGATAATTTGGGGCCACAAAAAATTACCTGAGCAGTCGCAGGCAGCCGGAAGGCCACCAGTTTGACACCCCTGACATAAGTGAATGTTATGAGAAGTGCTAGTAAAAAATCAGGTGAATAAATATAGCCTGAAGATGCTAATATCAAAAATCACACTTCATGTAAAATATGAACCAAGACAACTAACCAAGCAAACTCACTGACATCAGTTTCACCCTGTAACACATGGAGGAGATGTGCTTGTGTTTTCCTCAGGCTGTAACTCTTGACAAGCGTTAAAAGCCTTGTCTTTCTCCATGGAGCGACTGGTCCTTGGAACTGCTGGGTTGGCAGCCCAATGGGGCTCCAAGAGGGCTCCAATACAGGGCAGAAAAAGTGAACATTTCAGTGAACTTCATAGGAAAAATAAAATTTATGTAAAATGACTTCAACAGTCATCTTAAAACTGGATGAATTATCTTTAAAAATTAAGCAACAGAAATATAATTCATCAAGCACTTTCAGAGAAACATGCAATAGCTATCCTGATTAACACTAAAAGTGAACCTTGGAAAAACAAGTAGAGGTACAGAAAACTTTAGCTATGAAAGATATTTGTGTAACCCTATGTGTTATACAGAAACCTGAATGTAGTGAAAGTTCTCAAATATTGTGTTACCATTGGGATGATTGCCTCTTAAGTACATAGTATTTAGAAATAATGACCAGCAAATTTGAAACTCAGTATTGACCATAATGGGCAGTCCAATCTAGTTCTGGCTTTCTCATCCTACTCCCGCCCCCACCACCCCACCCATGCCCTGGCTATACACTCAAAAGTAACAAAAAAAATTGGGCAAAACAAAGCAATTTAGAAGTTGTTAAATATGTGTTATATAAAAATTTTAGTCTAATTCCTAAGTTATATTATCTTTAGAGACATTTTAGGATTAAAACTAGATATACAATTATCTTTAAAAAAGTGAAAGCATAGCTTAAGGAGCCTTGAGTGAGATGGAGGTCAATGATCCACAGCTTTGTCTCTAACACAGAGCCTGGCAGTTCAAACTCAACTTACGTCAGATCATTGAAAAATACACCCACCTCATTTTACTAAGACAAGCAAGGTAACCCTATCACAGAATAAACACCCTGTAGAATATAGTAGCACTGCACCAGAGCATTAGCTTTAAGGCTGTAACCTTTATGGAGTCTGACTGTGCCATTTCTCTCTAGGCATCCCTTTCTTTCTCTCTTTTTTTAAAAAAAAACATTTTATTAGGGGCTCATACAACTCTTATCACAATCCATACATATACATACATCAATTGTATAAAGAGCACATCTGTACATTCTTTGCCCTAATCATTTTCAAATAGGCACCCCTTTCTCCTGTTTCTCCAAGAAACAGTTGATGAGCTTGAACCAATGACTAGTATTTTGCATCTATGAGCTTAAAATCATTGCCTCTCCTGATTCCATGTGCATGAGAAGCATCAAATTGAAACAGAAAACCAAACATGTCTATGTCACAAATAATCTGCATCATTAGATGCATTTATCCTCAGTAGGTGAACATTAGAGAGAGTCAAATTAAAATCAAATTATGACTCGCAATCAGAGACAAAGTGTATTTCATGGAACTCAAACAGAAAGCTTTTCTTAAAGAAAACAAACAAAAAATCTGAATTCTGATACGAATTTATATTGTTTCAATATTTTATGATTTGAAGGAAAAAATATCAAGGAACTGGCATTGACCTCTACTAGATTAACATTTCAGTCCTTGGAAAATTGCAGGCTTGTTGAATAAAAGGTTCAGAGAAAATATAGGAAGATGTTCGTTGAGATGAAATGACATGGTAACTGCAGCAATCAGCTCCAGCATAACAATTGTAAGGATGGCCATGTTTTGGGCAGAATTGATTCCATCTTGACATAGGCTAACTATGAGTAAGACTTGAGGGTAAGTATGAATCAGGAACAATTCCATAGCCCAGAACACCAATAACAGCCTAAAACATCCAGTCAAAGACATGTATTTTAGGATCCATAAATAAAATGTAATTTATGAATTATGCATCTAAAAGAAATATTCTCACCACAGGAATGAAAATCTCCCAGGACAATTTTCATTGGATTAGACCCACCCAGATTCCAATGTGAAAATCCTATCAGTCTTTTATTAGGCCTGTGTTATCTCCACCCACCTTGTCATTGATCCACTCTTATGCCACACCTAGTAATCATCTGAGAAACATCAGCAAAAACAAACTAAATGCAATGTCTTTTTCCTAAAGCCTTAGAGAATTTCACTAGAAAATGGAACAAAACAGATTTAATTGCAAACCCAAAAATCTTAAAAGGAAGAATTTAATTAGAAAAAAATTCTTTAAACTCTCCAAAATACGTATGTCATTTTTTGTTGAATAAATGTGAATAAATGTCATAGTTCACTTCTTTAAATTTGAAACCCCTAATAATGCAAACAGTTAGAATGTTTAGAAGCTAACTTAGAAGATGATTTGGTTTGGTTTCTCCTCAAAAGTACTTTCAGAGAGGCCTGGTGACATATTTTGAAAAACAAAAACAAAAACAAACAAAAATCTTTGAACACACTATGAGGCACGGTTCTCCTTTGACAAACATGTGACACCGTAAGTTAAAAACAACCGGATATCAAATTATCTAAAAACTCTTGACACTGCGAATATGAAGACAACTATCACAAGCTTTAAAAGATGTCTTCTGAAATTGTCACTGGAACAACCAGGGGCAGTGAGATGAAGGACCAGCCCGCCACCATGACTATCACTGTCTCCCTCTCTCCAGACAACAGCTGCCGTGAACAAGGGTGGGAAAATTCTATGGACAGCCACTCCAGAGAGGGAATGAGTGAAATGTTGCAACATAACTCTGGATGGCAAGCTCCAAGATGCTGAGTGGGTCCCTGTGCTCATTCTGACCAATCTGCTCCTAAAGGAATCCTGACCTGTGAAGGTTAAACTGCATCTGCTCAGACCTCAGGGAGAGCCAAGTGGGTGAGCCCAGCCCTCTGCAATCTAGGCTCCAGCACCCTTAGTCACTGAAAAACATTGAGTCAATGCTGACTCATAGAGACCCTATAGGACAGGGCAGAACTTCTCTTGTGAGTTTCTGAGTCTGTACCTTTTACCAGAGTATAAAGCCAAGTTTTTCTCCCACCCCTCCAACCTGTCAGAAATAGTTAGGAAAAAGTTCTAGTCACACTACTTACCTTTTCAGTGCAGAGTGGTAGAGGCTGGCAAGTCTCAGATATCACTCTGGAGCCTTCTCTTGATTCAAGTAGGTTGAGGGCCTGATGAATCCCAGATGGGCAGGTTAGATGGTAGGCTGATTCCTCACAGGCTGTGCAAACAATGAATCCAAGCTATGTAGGAAATATGGCAAGATGCTGTCTCACGTCTGGAGATCCACATCTGGTGAGTTTCTGGACCTGGCCAAAAGCTGCACAGCTTTCAGAGAGAATCCACTTATATTTATACTGGGGGAACCACACCCACCAGGATACTACCTCCCACTCCTGACTGCTGACAGAAAATCTCTTCATGGAAGTGATGGCATTATGTCAAACATTGTTATGTAGGCTGACATCATGGCCGAGCCAAGTCGACACAGAAACTCAGTCCTTACACATGACCCACTGTGCCTTTAACCCAAGTGATTTCAATAACATAAAAACTGTGAAAGGGAAGGAGGGAGGAGCAATACCCTTCCAGAAATAGCTTTATGAAACTGAATCTCATGTACACCCTATGGCTTTGACATTTTGACCATTTATCAAGCTGGCTCCTGCACTTAGTTCCAATTCACTGTCATTATGTCGAGTGCTACTCAGAGCCGCTTTCTAGAAATTAGGAGAAGTTCCCCTTTGGGTTTCTTTCTTTCTTTTTAACATTTTAGGAGGGACTCATACAACACTTATCACAATCCACACATACATCAATTGTGCAAAGCGCATCTGCACATTCTTTGCCCTCATCATCTTCAAAGCATCTGCTCTCCACTTAAGCCTTTTTATATCAGATCTTCTTTTTTCCCCCTCCCTCCCCACTCCTCCCTCCTTCATGAGCCCTGGATAATTTATAAATTATTATTTTGTCATATCTTGCCCTGTCCGGCATCTCCCTTCACCCCCTTTTCTGTTGTCCGTCCCCCAGGGAGGAGGCCACACGTAGATCCTGGTAATCGGTTCCCTCTTTCCAAACCACTCACCCTCTACCCTCCCAGTATCGCCCTTCACACCCCTGGTCCTGAAGGGATCATCCTCCCTGCATTCCCTGTGCCTCCAGGTCCTATCTACACTTGTGTACATCCTCTGCTCTATCCAGTCTTGCAAGGCAGGGTTCGGATCATGATAGTTGAGGGGGGAAGGAAGCATTCAGGAACTGGAGGAATGCTGTATTCTTCATCAGTGCTACATGGCACCCTGACTGACTCATCTCCTCCCCTAGACCCCTCTGCAAGGGCATATCCAGTGGCCGACAAATGGGATTTGGGTCTCTACTCTGTACTTCCCCCTTCATTCACAATGGTAAGATTTTCTTTCTTCTTCTGATGCCATATACCTGATCCCTTCGACACCTCATGATCGCACAGGCTGGCATGCTTCTTCCATGTGGGCTTTGTTGCTTCTTAGCTAGCCCCTTTCGGTTTCGCAAACACTGAGACTCACTGCCATCCAGGAGAGAGTAAAACAGCCCTACAGGAGAGAGTAAAACGGCCCTGTCCATTTCTGAGTCTGTAATTTTTGCAAGTGTAGAAAGCCCTGTCTTTTGCCCCCGGAACAATTGGCTGTTTGAAAGTGCAGACCTTGGGGATCACAGGCCAACTCTTAACCACTACACCACCTGAGATAACATTGGGTTTATGATACTGTAACTCATTTCAGGAATAGATGGCCTCGTATCTCTCCCCAGTGATGGGTTGGTAAATTCAAACCACTGATGTTATGGTTAGTAGTCAAGACCTAATCAACTATGTTTCCAGAGCTTCATTTCTCTATAGTACAGGAACAGTCATTTGTCCCACTGAATGTGTTTCGAGGATTGCCATCTAGAGAAAAGTCCAGCACCTTTTTGTAATTCTTAAATGTGTTTAAGGAAGCATCCTTAATTGTGGGTTTTTCCATCCAACACTCATTTTTTTACAGATTAGGTGCATATAATTCAAATTAAGGGCATCAGCCATAGGATAAAGCCGTCATCTCCGTTAACTCTGAGGCAAGGTCCTTGTCTGCTGACAACATCTGTGGGCCTGACCTGCCTTAGACAGCAATCTGTATGTTGGCTTCAGCATTACTTTGGGTTTAAGAGGTTCACTGGGTAGGGTCTTCTGGTGCACAGAAGAACTCTGATACAGCTCTCCTTTCTTGCTGTAGTCATGTCCTGCCTTCTCAATTCTCTATAATGCTTTCAGAGAGGAAAGGTTGTGGAGTCACGCCTCAGGAAAATCCCCTTACCTTTCTTTATCTCAGAAAGATTATGAAGAAATAAAGGATTTACTGCCACACTCTGAATCCTTGTACCATGGAATGCTTTCTTACATGATTCCATTATACGTGATCCATTCTGCAGTGCCACATTTTATCATAAAAACCAAATAAACCAAATCCAGTGCCATTGTGTCCATTGCCCCTCATAGCCGACCTATGGACAAATTAGAACTGCTCCCTAGTTTCCAAATGCTACCAATCACAGGCTCCCAAAATAATTGGTCCAATTGCATACCCTCTTCTCAGGTAAAAAGAAAATCACCCACCACCTAGCTGCCAATTGAAAACGTTTGTATTATAGCACATAATTCAGAATAAAATGAAAATAACTCTCACTTCCATTGAGTATGAGCAGATTAATAGCGACTATGTAGTAAAGGGCAGAATTTACCCTGTGGTTCCTCAGACTGTAGCTATAGGAGTAGAAAGCCACATCTTTCTCCCATAGAATAAAGTACAGTTATCTGCTTTCTACCACAGAACCATTCCATTTCCCTCAAGGAGCAGTATCAGGTACTTTGGTAAACACGTAAAAAGTCTTTATGGGAGCAGAATTCTCATCTTTCTCAATTGGAGACCTGGTGCATATGAAGCCTCCAACTCTTGATTAATAGACCAAGACCGCCTACTACTTGACCAGAGATCCAAAGCTGACACTACTAAATAACTGCCACACTACTGAGAATTATGATCCCAAGAAGTCAAGTCAATACAGGCAATGAACCACTGCACACAACGAAAATATTAAGACATGTCCTGAAGGCCCTGAACAGATAATGAGGTGTGAAAGAGATAGTGAAGAGTACACGCAAATCTGTTTGCTCTGCTTATACTAAGTAGAGCAAGTAAACACATATATTTCAGAATCCAATAGAATACACTCAATTCTCCCCCCCAAAGACACCAGAATATGTTACATAAGCTCATTACATAAGAAAGTAATTCAACTTATGTAAGGCTTTCACAAACAGAAATTTATTCTCTCCCAGTTTGTGTCGATAGAAAGATAAATGTAGGTGACTGGTTATAAGGGATGGCTTTAACTACAGTTGACCCTGAGGCAAGGTCCTTGTCTCTATTAAGATTTAGGGTCCTGGCATTCCACCTCCTGGTCCCTAGGAATGTGTCAAGTCCAGGGTATTTGCAGAGAGTCTGAGACTTCTCAGATGAACCATCTGACCCAAATAGGGAGCAAAGCAGTCCAGATTGAGGAGATTCCAGCTGTAATCCACCACCTATTTTTGGATATAATCTGGCTGCACCATTTTGAGGATATCCACATCAATGGGAAGTCACAGCACAATAAATTCCAGCTTCCTACAACGCAGGAATTGTGTGCATCACTACAAACTGTGGGTATCCTTGAGAAGAATGGGCATTCCAGAACACTACATTGTGCTTATCTACAACCTTTACATGGATTAAGAAGCAGATGTGGGAACAGAACAACTCAATATTGCATGGTTTTAAATCAAGAAATGTGTGCCAAAAGGACAAAGATATCCGTTTTGAAAGGAGTGTGACCATCGTTCTTCTTAAAGGTGTGGATGGTGACACGTCCTCTTACATACTTTCAATCTATTTTAAGAAAAGACCTGTCCTTGGAGAAGGACCCTGGAAAGAGCAAGGCCCTTGACATGAGATATTGACACAGTGGCTCCAACATGGAACACTCACTCGTCTATGCCAGGAAATGTGCAGGACAGTTCACTGGCCAACTGACTGGAAGAGATCCATTCTTGTACCCGCTCCAAAGAAACGTGGCCAGACAGAATGCTCACCTTGTAAAACGATAACATTGATGTCACATTGAAGTAAAATTTTGCTGTAAATCATGCAATGAATGCAGCAGGACATTGACAGAGAGCTGCTGGAGCTTTATGCTGCATTTAGAAGAGGATGTAGAACAAGGGCTCACCACTACTGAGGTGAGATGGATCTTGGCTGAAAGCAGAGGACCCAGACTGTAAAGACATTTGACTGTGTTGATTTTAATTTACTTTGGGTAGCCTTGAGAAGAATGGGAATTCCAGAACACTTCATGGTGCTTCTGTAGACCCTGTACATATATGAAGAAGCTCTTTTGGAAACAGAACAAGGGAATACTGCATGTTTTAAAATCAGGAATGTTATGTGACCTCTCCCTATAGTTATTTATCTATATTCTGAAAAAATAATCAGAGAAGCTAGATGGGGTTTTTTGCCCTCAACAATATTTTTTATTAAAAATGTTATTGGGGGCTCTTAAATTCCTTATAACAATCCATACATCAATTTTAGCAAGAATATTTGTACATATGTTGCACCATTATTTTCTAAACATTTACCTTCTGCTGAGGCTTGTGAGGCAGACTAGCAAAAGAAACTCCGTTTTTGTAAGCTGCTAAGAAATTTGCCTGTTCCTCCCTCCCTTCTCAGAAAATTGACCGAGTTGACCCACCCATTTTCCCTCTCTTTATGGGAAAGTGTCTGCTGGTGGTTCACTTTAGAATGCACTCCCATGTTCCCAGGTTCTGGACAAATCAATTAGTTTTGATTAATCTTCATTATATCCTTAGTTCTAATTCAATATTGTTCCCTTGGATGTTATAATCTGAATGGTGTAGTTTGTTTTATTATGGTAACTAGGATGTTATAATCAAGTTTAGTTTTTTTTAAATTAATAAATCTTTTTATTGGGGCTCATATAACTCTTATCACAATCCATACATACATCAATTGAGCAAAGCACCCTTATACATTCATTGCCCTCGTCATTCTCAAAATTCGCCTTCCACTTGGGTTCCTGGAATCAGCTCCGTTTCCTTTTTTTCCCCCTCTCTCTCCTTCTCCCTCTCCCTCCCCGCTCCCCCCTTCCCCCAGCTCCCTTTATATTTTATAAATAATTATTTTATCTTATCTTACACTGCCCGGCATCTCCCCTCACCCACCTTCCCATTGCCCATGTCCCAGAGAGGGAAGTTACACATAGATCTCCAAGATCGGTTCTCCCTTTGTACAACCGCTTCCCTCCCAGTGTTGCCACTACCACCGCTGGTGTTGAGGGGTTCATCCGTCCTAGATTCCCTCTATTTCCAGATCTCTACTGCACCGCTGTACATCATCTGGTATAACTAGGTCTGCAAGGTAGAATTGGGGTCATGGTAATTGGGAGGGGAGGAAGCATTCAAGAACTAGAGGAAGGTTTTGAGTTTCATTGTTGCTACACTGAACCCTGAGTAACTAATCTCCTCCCCACTACCCATCTGCAAGGGATGTTCAGCTGTCATCAGATGGGCATTGGGTCCCCATCATGCACTCCCCCTCATTCACGGTGACGTGATTCCCCCATCCCCCGCCTTTGTTGTTTGAGACCTGGTCTCTTCTGCCCTTCACGATCACCCATGTTGGTGTGCTGCTTCCATGTGGGCTTTGTTGCTTCTGGGCTAGATAGCCGCTTGTTTGCTTTCAAGCCTGTAAGTCCCCAGACGCTATATCTCTCAGTAGCCGGGCACCATCAGCCTTCTTCACCACACTTACTTATGCACATCTTCGTATTCAGTGTTTATGTGAGGAAGGTGATCACACAATGATTGTTTTTGTTCCTTGGTGTCTGCTACCTGGTCCAATCAATACCTTGTATTCGCTTAGGCCATGTGCTTTTTCTCTGTGGGCTTTGTTGTTTCTGAGCTAGATGGCTGCTTGTTTGCCTTCAAGCCTTTAAACCCCCAGACTCTATATCTTTTTGATAGCCGGGCACCATCAGCTTTCTTCACCACGTTTGCTTACACAAGTCTGTTTTCAGTGATCATGTCGGGAAGGTGGGTATCATGCAATGACCATTTAGCTGGGCGAGGTGCTATTGTATTGAGGGAGTGTGCGTGAGGAGACCCAATGTCCATCTGCTACCCTACTACTGAACCTATAAATATATGCACATGTCTATTTCCCCCGTAATCATAAATATATTTACATATGTACATTTCTGTATTTAGGCTTCTCTGGATGCACTTTGCCTCCTATTCTTTTCCTCTATTTCCTTAGCTTTCTGCCCGTCCCACTACCATGTTCAGCCTTCATTCTGGTTTCAGTAATTCCTCTCAGTTACCTTGCCCTTGGTCACTCCTTACCAGTCCTCCCATCCCCTCCCTCCTCTGGTTTTGAACCATTCCCTTGTCCCTGTGTTGGCTAACACCTCCTCCCTTCCCCTACCTCCCACGCTCTCATGTCCTTCCAGGACCGTTGGTCCTGTTATATTCTACTCTCATTGTTTGTCCAGCCTTTCTTCTCTAGGTGCACCTGCTGATATAGTAATATGTGCATACAAATGCAGATGACTTTTACAGCGCCCAAGTTGCACATATGAACATGGCTTCAACAGCAGCAACACCAACACGCTGATAAGCAGAAAAGCCACTAACATACAAAATTTACAAGGTAAAAAAAAAGGCAAAACAAAAAGATAGCGAAAAAAGAAAAAAAATGCTAGTAGTTCAAGGTCTGTTTGTTGGCCTTTAGGAGTGTTTTCCAGATAAAACTTGTGTGGTGCCACGTTCTGGCCCCAAAGTCCATCCTTTATACTCCCTCGGGATCTCTTTGTTCTGCTTCCCCCGCTGCTCCATTGCACGCCCCCAGTGTTTTCCTCAGTGTGGTGGGTTCAGCTCAGTCGCACATCCCCCACTGTGTCTCAAGTGCTGTCTCATGTAGGGCCATGTGTTGGTGCAGGATTTCGCATCTTGCTGTGTGGCCAGCTCTATGGTCCTCTCTGTACGATGGGCCCTTCGAGCTGGGCTATCAATCTGTGGGCTTGGTGGGCCCAGGTGTACTCCACTATATCCTTTCTCCTTCCTTTGTTTCAGCTTCATTCTGGATGTGTTGTGGTGCGTCAGTTCCTTTCCCACACCAGATCATCTATTTTCATTTTCTGTGGTACTCCCTTCGAATGTGGGGGTCGGGCCAATTCTGGATTGGGCCAGCGTATGGTCCAGCCTCTTTGTGTAGTCCTCCATATTTTACATTGCCCTCCTTGTTTGGTGTGTCATGGTGGGGTCCGCATGCATGTTCCAGTTCTGTGGGGACACAACCAATACTCTCCCCGGGTGGGTTAGTGCCCTGTTCCTCCCCATACCATCCACTCAGATTCTCCCCATCCTGGTTTTCCCTCCCCCTGCCCCACTCTTCCTTCTTTATGCTAGACTCTCATGTACCTCCCTAAGTGTGGCCTGCCCTCCCTCCAACTATCTATGCTTCCCCCCATTGATTGTGAGATGGATGTTTATTCTTCTATTTCTGTCATGCTGATTGCACTTACCTCAGGGGACTCATGTTGTACCTGTTCCTTTGAGTCTGGCCTTACCTCGCTTAACATAATTCCTTCCAGCTCTTCCCATGAAATAACGTGTTTCATGTGCTCATCCATGCTTTTCAGTGCTGCATAGTACTCCATTGTGTGTATGTGCCAAAGTTTACTAATCCACTTGTCTATTGATGGAAACTTAGGCTGTTTCCAAGTCTTTGCGACTGTGAATTGTGCCACAATTAGCATTGCAGCGCATATGACTGGTCATATTTTATTTGCTGCTTCCACCGTGTATACGCCCAGTAGAGGGATTGCTGGGTCATAAGGTAGATCAATTTCCATTTTCTTTAAGTATTGCCAGATTGCTTTCCACAGTGGCTGTACAAATCTACACGACCACCAGCAGTGGAGGAGGGTTCCTATTTCACCACAGCCCCTCTAACAGTTGTTGCTCTCTGATTTGCTGATCTAGGCTAGCCTCAGGGGTGTTAGGTGGTATCTCACGGTTGTTTTGATTTGCATTTCTCTTATGGCTAGGAACTTCGAGCACTTTCTCATATGCTTATTGGCCACATGAGTCTCCTCTAGTGAAAGTTATTTTCAGTTCTTTTGCCCACTTCCTTAGAGGGTTAACTGTTTTCCTCTTTTTTGCAGGTCATGATGGTGTTGTAGATTTTGGTAATGAGTCCTTTGTCTGATGTGAAATTACTAAAAATCTTCTCCCAGTCTCTGGGTTGTCTTGTCACCCTCTTGGTGAAGTCTTTCGAGGTGCACAGGTGCTTTATTCGAATTAGATCCCATTTGTCGATTTCCAGTTCACCTGTGTGTGTACCCTTCCCTGTTGCAGTAAGCCAAGAGCTCCCTGGGCCAGTTCTCTGAGATTAGTCCTGATTCCCTCCTTAATGGTCCTGATGGTTTGGGATTTAACTTCTAGGTCTGTGATCCACCTTGAGTGTATTCTTGTGCATGGGGTGAGGTAAACATCTTGTTTCATCTTTCTACATGTGGATATCCATTGTTTCCACACCACTTATTAAAGAGGGTATCTGCTTCCCACTTGATGTTTTTGGGACCCTTGTCGAAGATCAGTTGTCTATATGCTGCTGATTTTACTCCTGGGCTTTCTATTCTTTTCCACTGGTGGAGTGTCTATCGTTGTGCCAGTACAACGCTGTTTTGACCACTGTAGCTGTGTAATAGGCATTAAAATCAGGTAGGGCGAGTCCTCCAATTGTGTCCTTCTTCTTGAGGAGTTCTCTGCTAATTCTGGGTTTCTTCCCTCTCCATATGAAGTTGGTGGTCAGTTTTTCTGATTCTTTGAAGAAGGTTGATGGTATTTGAATTGGTATAGCATTGAACTTGTAAAGTGCTTTAGGAAGAACTGTCATCTTTACTATGTTAAGCCTACCTATCCATGAGCAGGGGAGGGTCATACATTTGTGGAGGTTGCTTTTGGTTTCCTGTAATAGGGTTATATAATTATGCTTATATAGTTCCTTAGTATTTTTTGTTAAATATATTCCTAGGTATTTCAGTTTGTTCTTAGCTACTGTGAAGGGCACTTCCCTCTTAATTGCCTCTTCCATGGCCCTGTCCGATGTGTATAGAAAACCTACCGATTTCTGTTTATTGATCTTGTATCCTGCTATTCTTCCGTATTCCTCTATCGCTGTAAGTACTCCAGCTGTGGATCTTTTGGGGTCTTCAATGTATACGATCATGTCCTCTGCACATAGCGATAGTTTCACCTCCTCCTCTCCCAATTGGATCCCTTTGATGTCCTTCCGCTGTCTTGTGTTGTTAGCCAGAACCTCCAAAATGACAATGAATAGAAGTGGGGACAGGAGCATCCTTGTCTTGTACCCTTTTTCAGTGGGAATGTTCTTGTCTTTTCTCCATTGACTATGATCTTGGCCGTTGGTCTTTCATAAATAGCTTGTATGAGCTTGAGGAACTTACCTTCCAATCCTATCTTCCTGAGTGTCTTGATTAGGAATGGGTGTTGGATGTTTTCAAATGCCGTTTCTGTAATATGGATATTATCATATGGTTTTTATCCTTTTTCTTCTTGATGTGGTGTATGATATTGATGGATTTTCGGATGTTAAACCATCCCTGCATCCCTACTGTTGTATTCTATTGGCCAGTATTTTGTTAAAGATTTTTGCATCTATGTTCATTAGAGATATTGGTCTATATTCTCTATACCTGTGGGGTCTTTGCCCTGTTTGGGTATCAAAGTAATGCTGGCTTCATAAAATGAGTTTGGGAGCTTGCCATTCTCTTCTATGTTATGGAATACTTTGTGGAGGATCGGTATGAGCTCTTCCCTGAACGCTTGGTAAAATTCTGCTGTGTAGCCATCTGACCCTGGGTCCGTTTTCCTTGGTAGGTTTTTTATGACCGTCTCTATTTCTTCCTTCGCTATGAGTTTGTTGAGGTTCTTGATCTCTGTCTGAGATAATCAAGGGAGAGATGGTTTTTTCTAAATATTTATCCATGTCTTCCAGGTTTCTGAATTCATTAGAATACAAACCTTCATAGTACTTTGTGATTATACTTTTTATCTCATTGGGGTCTGTTGTTATTGCCCCCATTTCATCCCTCATCCTGCCTATTGATGTTTGCTCCTTACTATCCTTGGTAAGCTTTGCCAGAGGGCTGTCAATTTTGTTGATTCTTTCATAGAACCAGTCTTCTAGTTGCGTTAATCTTTTGCATTGTTCTTTTGTCTTCCCACTGGTTTAACTCCGCCCTGATTTTTATTATTTATTTTCTCTTGCTATTGGAGGGGTTGTTCTGTTGACTCTGTTCTAGTTGTTGGAGGTTTTGTGTTAACGTATCTGTCATACGCCTTTCTTCTTTTTTCATATATGCATTTAATGATATCAAGTTACATCTAATAACTGCCTTTGCAGTGTCCCATAAGTTTTGATACGTTGTATGCTCATTCTTGTTAGTTTCTAGAAACGTCCTAATATCCTCTCTGATCTGGGCCTGTACCCACTCATGTCGCAGGAGATCCTTGTTTATTCTCTAATTGGTTGCCCTTGCTTTTCTGGATGCCCTCTTATTAATCACCAGCTTTATGGCATGGTGGTCTGAGAAAGATGTCTGGATAATATCTATGTGTTTGAATTTACTCAGGCTGGACTTGTGTCCCAGCATGTGGTCTATTCTTGAAAAAGATCCATGTGGATTGTAGAAGAATGTGAAACCTTTTGCTTTTGGATGAAAAGCTCTATAGATGTCTATCAGGCCCTGTTGCCTAAGTACATTGTTTAGCGCTCTGGTCTCTTTGCTGAGCTTCTTTCCCAGTGACCTGTCTTTCTGTGTTAGTGGAGTGTTAAAGTCCCCCACTATTATTGTTGATTCCGTGATTTCTTCTGTCCTCTTTTTAATTGTTTGACGAAATTTGCCGCACCATTATTAGGTGTGTCAATATTCAATATGCAACGTGCTTCCTGGTTTACTGAGCCTTTGAGCATTATGTAGTGTCCCTCTTTGTCTTTTTTTATGGTTTGGATCTTGACGTCCATTTTGTCAGAGATTAAGATAGCCACTCCTGCCTTCTTGGAGTTACCATTCGATGGGTAAACTTTCTGCCAGCCCTTTATTCTTAGCATATTCTTGTCTGCTCGCTTAAGATGTGTCTCTTGCCGGCAGCAGATTGATGGGTTATGTTTTCTAAGCCAGTCCTCCAGCCTCTTTCTTTTAATATACGAATTGAGTCCATTGGTATTCAGAGTAATTATTACTATCTCTGGATTCATAGTTGCCATACTCTGTTTTATGTTTTGGGTCTTTACGTATCTCCCTTCATATCATTGTGCTGTGTTTGAGTGGAGCGTTTTTATCATGTCCTCTTTTCCATCTGAGACCCTGTTGTCCTGGTACTTGTTGCTGGCATGTTGTTGGCTTCTAGATGGAGATGGGCTATATGGTGGTCTCCTGATTGTTCTAGGTGGAACTTGATCCTCTGGCCATAGGGCTTCAACCAGTATGTTCCGCAGGGTTGGGTGACTTGCAGCATATATTTTGAGTTCTTCCTTGTCCTGGAAGACCCTTATCTTACCCTCTAAATTAATGGATAACTTGGCAGTGTACACAATTCTGGGGGAGGCATTTTTATCTTTCAGCTTTTGGAAGTTGTTGCTCCATTCTCTCCTCCTCTTCATGGTATCTGCTGATAAGTCTGAGCATATTCTTATCTGTTCTCCTTTGTACGTGACTGTCTTCCTTTCTCTTGCTGCTCATAAAATTTTCTCTTTTTCCTCTACGGTGGATATTTTACTATTATATGTCTTGGCGTGTTCTTCTTGGGATTTAGCTTAGCCGGCGTCCTTTCTGCTTCCTGTATGAGTGGCTGTATCTCCCTTGTTAGGTGGGGAAAATTTTCTTCCAGAAATTCCTTTGCTATCTTGGCTGTCGACTTGTGTGTTGTGTTGTGTTCCAGTAAACTGATTATTTGAATATTATTCCTCTTCATAGCATCTGTCATTGATCTCAGGCTGTCTTCTGTTTCTTTAATTTTCCTATCTGATTGTTTTTCTCACTTGCTTCATTCTGTTTGAGTGTCCTCGAGTTCACTGATATGATCCTCTGCCTCCTCAAGCCTAAACGTAGCTTCTGTGACCTTTTGTGTGGCTTCTGATACCTCCTCTGTTAGTTTCTGCAGTTCCCTTTCATGGGTAGAATTCATCCCCTCTATTGTGCATTTCACCCCCTCTATCATTGCATCCTTATTCTGGGTAGCTTCTCTTAGCTCCTTCATTACTGCAAGCAGAGTTCTGAAGATTTCCTTTTGTGGCTGATCTATATCTGTTTCTTCTATTAGCAATGTTAGGTCTGTTACTGTTCTCGTTTCTCTGTTTTTTGTTTTTTTTTGTTGGGAGTGATGTGGTCTGTGATTTTTCCTTGATCCTTTCATAGGCCCCATGCTTCTGGGAGACCGGGGTAACCTTATCTATGTTATTGTTAAGGATTCTTTCAGGCAATTGCCTATGACCTACTCTAAGGGTGGGTCAGGCTGTTGTGTAGGCCGAGTTCTCCGACGGCTTGGTGACCCGCAGTGGTGAGGTGTTTCAGCATCTGGAGTGGGGTCTGGAACCTCAGTGAGTGCCCTCACGCTGCTTTGACCTCGTTTGACAGGGTACCCTTAGCAGCTCCCTCTTTTTTGGGGGAGGGGGGATAGTAATAAAAAAGGATTTAAAAGGTTAACGATTTCAAAATAGTTTTTAACAAAATATTGGGCAGAGGAAGAAAAAATTGGAGTGAGAGGAAGAAGAATAATCTATGAAAGAGGAGGGACAAGCTCTGATAATAATATAGGTGAAAGGAGAAGGAAAAAGAGAGAAAAGGAGAATCTATAGAAAAGGGACAGAAGAGAAGTACTAGCAATAATGAAAAAAGTAGGAAGGAAGGAGAGAGAGAATACAGCACAGAAAGTAAAAGAAAGGAAAGATAAAAAACAATGCTAGATGGAAGATATGTAGATGTGTATATGTAAAAATTTCCTCTTTTTCCCTCTAAGTGCTGGTGATGCCTAATAGAATGTGCAGGTGCTTGAGTTTGCATTGTCCCAAGACGTGGTGCTGATCTGGGCTCCGGAGCAGGGCTATGTGGTGGTGGTGGGGAGGTGGTGGGAGTGCTCGTCAGCTCAGCAAGCCCTCCCAGGTCCCTGCAGGCCTACAGAGTTGAGCCTGTGGTCAGAGGCTACACAGGTGGGAACCGCTCCCCACTGGCGGTCCTGCACTAGCTGGAAAGTGCTTGGGCAGCTAAGGGTACTGAGAGGAGGCACAGGGCACAGTGTTTGCCTCCTGTGGTGGCTGGGGAGGGCTCCAGCAGGCTTAGAAGCTGGCACTGGGGACCCCACTGGGCCCCTATGCGGTGTGAGCCAGC
Organism: Tenrec ecaudatus; assembly: GCF_050624435.1. NCBI lineage: Eukaryota > Metazoa > Chordata > Mammalia > Afrosoricida > Tenrecidae > Tenrec > Tenrec ecaudatus. Next base: position 106,822,273 of record NC_134544.1, read on the forward strand.
TGGAGCACACAGACAGCTCTGCAGTTAATGCAAAGCCGAGCCCCAGGTTCCCCAGCAGGCAGAATGTTTATTGTTTAATCTGCCCGGGCTGTGAGCTGTGTGGTCCAACTTCTCAGCTGAGCCACATGGACAGCGGCGGCTTGGCTCGAAACTGCAGAGAGAAATGGCGCCCTTCCTCCGCCCAGGCTCAGAGCTCAGAGCCGTGGCCGCTGGGATCCCTGCAGCTCACAGGGGGAGGGGGGGAGAGTGTGTGCTATGCCAGTCCACTGGAGTGCAGAGCTCTGTCACTCATGCTCTCTCGGCAGTGGCACCCACTCCAGCACCAGGCACTGGGAGGGGCCCACGGCGGGCAGACTCAGTGGCCCGGGCCGCGGTACTCTGTGGAAATGCAGGGTCGTGGGAAGGTGTGGGTTGGGCTATGGCTCGTGCCAGCGGGAAGTGCTCAGCGCAGGATCCCGGCTTGGAGTGTAGCGGGGGCTAGGCTCCCGGGGGTGGGAGGCCGGGCACACGGAGGACCAGTGGAGAGGTCCGCGGCAGCAGTGTGGGTGGATGATCCCCCGTGGGGGTCGCCAGACAATCCGCAGGTTTGTTACACGGAGCTTGGTTGAATGGAGGGAGGGACGCGGGCCCGAAGGAAGATGGCTGCCATGAAGGAGAGGAAAGCTTCTCTCCTAGTGGGGTCCTGCGAGTGGGCAGCTGGTGTAGGGGATCATGCGACTTGCTGTGCTTGTCCAGGCAGGGCAGGCAAGTGACTCTGGGCTGGGGTCCGGTCTGGGGATGGAGCTTAGGCTAGTGGCCAGTGTGATGGTGGCAGCCTAGTGACCGGAGATGTCCCAAGAGTCCTGTTTCACCGAGACCCCTGCTTCAGAGAAATGCATGGGGTGGGGCTGGGGTGCTGTCCCTGGGGGCATATTTCACTCACCAGAATCCTACCATTAAGCTACCTGGATACCAAACTCGGAGGAGCTCTCAGAATATGTGGATGCTCCGGTCGGCCATCTTCTTTATTCCTGTTTAATCATTTTTTTGAGCTCTTACAAATATCATAACATTTCATAATTCAGTCACATGGAGCAGTACTGTACAATTGCTACCACAGTTTCAAAACATTTTCTTCTTGACTTCCTTGATATCAGCTCCCCTTTATCCCCTCCCTTCCCCGTCCTCAATTTCTATATTTTGGAAAACAGAACCTGGATGAAAGCAGCCTTATCTCTATGCTCCTGATCACAGGGCTTGGAAGACAGTACTAGTGTTAGAAGAAAACCTCCTCAAGCTCCAAGGATAAAGCTAGAGCCGAAATGCACAATCTCCAGATGGAGTTTTCTCCACAGCTACCCTATACTAAGATGTTAGTATACAGCTCCTACAGGCGCCTGACTTCTTGCTACTCAGCTAAGAGATGCCTAGCTTTAAAAGCAATCAGCTTCCCTTTATCACTTCTTCTCCCAAATGCCCTCTGGATCAGTCCTATGGGACGGTTGTATAATTGAAGGGCAGAAATAAAAAAGGTGTTATATTCTTTCACCTATTTATGGATAGCAATAACCCCCACCCCCAACACACACACACACACAAACACACACACACACCTACCAACCTAACAACGTAGGCACAACTTTTACCCTGGGGGTTCTTGAAATAATTGGGTGAGCAACTTAAGACCAGTGCCGAGGGCAGGTGAATTGAAGTAACTGTCTCCTGAGTGGAGAGAACAATGACATGTCTGCTCTTGTAGTTAAAACTGCTGGCAGATAGGAATAAGCCATGTGCTTGTATGAGGTATCATTAAGGTAACACTATAATGAGAGGATATCATGAGGATAATTTTTAATTAGGAGAATGTGACTGGGAATCTTCTTCAACTTAATAATGTGAATTCCTCTCTCCATCCAAATACTTGGCCTTGCAATCTTCTTTAATTTTGAGAAAAAATAATTAGTCTGTATCCTCTCTTCATGGTCCTCATTTTCCCACAGCCTAAAACTTATCATGGAGTGTTTAAAAAGAATTCAGGATATTTCAACATTCACATTTGTCCATTCTGTTTGTGTCTGTGCCTTCTGGAGTCTTGCATGACTCGCTTCTATATAAATTCACTGTTAAATGACCTTGCTATCTTATACCGGAATTGGAGATGAGGCCACTCTACTCGGTTTTGCTGTCTGCTTTATCTTCCTTAATTATACCCACTATTCCTAAGGGCCCAATTGATTGTGGGGCTGGATCCCATGGTTTACATTTGCTTAAACAGTTGGTGTACAAATCTAAATATCACTTGTAACTGGTCTTACTTACAGGCATATGCATATTAACCTTCCACTGACAGAATTATTCTTCAGGGAAGATCTTGCCATGTACTGTGTGATGATGAATACGATGCCAAGCTTCTTTCATTTGTCAATCTCAGCCTTATAAACTACTTGATTATCTAAGTATAAATAGACAATACCACACTAAGTTTAATAATTCATAAACAATTGATTTTTAAACATTCCATTTTATTTTGACAACTTGCAGATTTTTCTTCATAGCACTTCATATATACCATCTTCACATTTTGATAATATGTGTGCAGCTATTTTTTTCTCATTTTCAGTGTTTTCCTCCATCCACGTCATTAATGTTGACTTTACTTTGAGGATTTAGTACTTCTTCAGTATTATTTCCTTGTCATTAAACCTAAAGGGTTCATGTTCCAGAAGTAGATCACCAGGTCTTCCTCCCCACCCTTATTTCTGGAGATTCCATTAAGACCTCTCTACCATGGGTGATCCTGCTTCTATTTGAAATACTGGGTGGCACTGCTTATGGCATCACAGTAACATGCAAGCCACCGCAGGACAACACTGAGGGAGAAGTGGTGTAAGCTAGAATACAGGTTCCCTAAACATGCTGGCTCATCCATACCCGAACATATTAGACCACCACGTTTGCCCATCAGAGCTCAGGTTTAGAAACTTCCTCACTGTTATCCATTATCTGAGCAGTGTCAGTGTTGGATTATGAATTTCCTGAGGAAGCAATAAGGCTCAATTCTGTGCATAATGCTGAGTCAGTCTCGCTGTTATTTCTCCGGTGTAAAACACCATTTGGTTTAAAATGATATTTTTGGTGCCATGAACTAAAATTTCAAGTGAGAAAATTTTCCCAATGACATTACCTTGTCAGGCAGGCACTGGAGACTGCTGTAGGGACAAATCTGAGGTGTTTGCTTGGATACAACATGATCATCAAGGGTTACACACTACCACTCTATGTGTGTTTATATTTCTTTAAAATTTTCCGTTTTCAATTTCTTTCCCATTTCTGCGTCCCTGTGGCTATGCTCCATTGAGAGAACAACAGTGGAAAGGGGAGCAGTTAACCTCCCTGGCTGTCTAATTATGTCCATAATTTTGTAACCAAATTTTTCAAGTGAAAAAAATTTCATAATGAATGAATATCAGTATTCTAACATGAAGGTTGCCAAAAATGGAGTTGAAAGTAATTTATTCGTGGTCCAATAACATTTCTGCACGCGTTGCGCCACCAGTCCCTGGAGTAGGATCAGGCCCAGAAATTTGCAAATGATGTATTTGTTCACAGGATAGTTCTTTCTGTTTCTAGTAAACTTGTGAAGCATAGTAGCGGATTGTTGCTCTTCAACCGGTTTGTCTCCATAATAATTTTTTCAATGACCTCATCAATCAAAATAATTGTTACGCCAAAGGGTTGTAGTGGTCATCCTCTACTTGCATACCTGGTGCTCCAGTAAATGGGAATCTTGGTGGAGCTGGCTCTTCCATACCTGAAGACAATAGAGCACCACGTTTGCCCATCACAGAGCTCAGGTGTAGAATCCGCCTCACTGTCATCCTTTCTCTGAGGACTGTCATTGTTGGCTTATGAATTTCCTGAGGAACCACTGTCGCGCTGTTCTGTGCATAATGCTGAGTCACTGTTGCTGTTATTTCTCTGGTCTAAAACCCCTGTTGGCTTAAAATGAAACGTTTTTGATGCCATGGACAAAAATTTCCAGTCAGAAGATTTTCCCAATGACATTAAAAGGCAAGCGGATACTGGAGAGTGGTCTATGGATAAATCTGAGGTGTTTTGCTTGGGTACAATATAATCCTCAAAAATTACACAGTGGCACTCTATTTGTGTATGTCTCTAAAACGTTCCCTATTGAATTTCCCGCTCAGTCTCGCCCTCCTGTGGACAACATTGGAAAGGGGAGCAGTTAACCTTCCTGGCTGTACAATATCAGTAATTTTGTACCCAAATACTTCATTATTTGTGAAGTCAAAAAAATTCATAATTAACTAATATCGGTATTCTAACATGACGGCTTCCCAAAACCGAATGGCAAGTTATTTATTCCTGGTCTAATACCATTTCTGCAGGCGTTGCACCCTCCACTCCCTGAAGTAATGATCAGGCCCAGAAATTTCTAAAGGTTATTTTGTTCACTGGATCCCTCTCACTGCTTCTAGAAATCGTATAAAACTGAGGAGCGGATTGTTGCTCTTTGACCGCGGTTCCTCTCCGTAATCATTTTTTTCGATGACCTCATCGGTCAAAAATAATTGTAAGTATGCCAAAGCTTTCTTCTGTTCAACGTCTACATACATAACAGGTGCTCCAGAAAATGGGAATCTTAGTGGAGCTCGCTCATCCATACCTGAAGACAATAGAGTATCTCATTTGCCCATCACAGAGCAGGTGTAGAATCTTCCTAACTGTCATCCTTTCTCTGAGTAGTGTCGTTTTCGAATTGTGAATTTCCTGAGCAACCACCATCCCGCAATTATGTGCATAATGCTGAGTCAAGGTCACTGTACTTCTCTGGTCTAAAACCCCTTTTGGGTTAAAATGACACTCTTTTGAAACCATGGACTATAATTTCCAGTCAGAAGATTTTCTCAATGACTTAAAAGGGCAAGCAAGCACTGGAGAGTGGTCCATGGATAAATCTGTGGTATTTTGCTTGGATACAATATAATCCTGAAAGATTACACTGTACCAATCTTTGTATGACTATTTAAAACGTGCCCCATTGAATTTCCCACCCAGTCTCGCCTGCCGGTGGCTATCCTCCCCTGGGAGAACAACACTGAAAAGGGGAGCAGTTAACCCCCTGGCTGTCTAATTATGTCTGTACTTTTATACCCAAATTCTTCTTTATTTTTGAATTGAAAAAATTCCATACTCAACGAATATCAGTATTCTAACATGAAGGTTCCCAAAAATTGAGTTGCAAGTAATTTATTCATGGTCCAATGCCATTTCTTTCTTTTTTAAAGAAAACATTTTATTAGGGGCACATACAACTCTTATCACAATCCATACATATACATACATCATTTGTATAAACACATCCGCACATTCCCTGCCCCAATCATTCTCAAAGCATTTGCTCTCCACTTAAGCCCTTTGCATCAGGTCCTCTTTTTTTTACTCTCCCTCCCCGCTCCCCCCTCCCTCATGTGCCCTTGGTAATTTATACATTGTAATTTTGTCATATCTTGCCCTATCCGGAGTCTCCCTTCCCCCCTTCTCTGCCATCCATCTCCCAGGGAGAAGGTCACATGTGGATCCTTGTAATCAGTTCCCCCTTTCCAACCCACTCACCCTCCACTCTCCCAGCATTGCCTCTCACACCCTTGGTTCTGAAGGTATCATCCACCCTGGATTCCCTGTGCCTCCAGCCCCCATATGCACCAGTGTACAACCTCTGCCCTATCCAGCCCTGTAACGTAGAATTCGGATCATGGTAGTTGGGGGGAGGAAGCATCCAGGGCCTGGGGGAAAGCTGTGTTCTTCATCGGTACTACCTCACACCCTGACTGACCCATCTCTGTTTTGTTCTTTGTCAGTGGTTTGTTTTTGTTGTTTTGTTGTCTGGTTGTATACTGTTGCTTTGTTTTCCTCTGTCTTGTTTTCGTGCATGTTAGTGTCTCCACAGGTCTGTCTGAGTAGGACAGGCTGGATGAACTATCTGGAGGAAAAACAACGGGACTGACAGTTCCGGGGGATTTGGGGTGGGGGGCTAGGGGGGTAAGGAAGTGGTGATAACAAACACAGGGACAAGGGAACAACATGGGACCCAAAATGATAGAGAGGGGGGAGTGGCAGGCCTGATGAGGAATGATCAAGGGTAAGGTTGCATAGAGTGGCAGGCCTGATGGGGAATGATCAAGGGTAAGGTTGCATAGCTGTAGCCCAGGTGGTGATGGAGCATGGTAGTAGGGCAGGAGGAAAGTCAAGGGAGATGGAGGACAGAGCTAGGAGTCAAAGGGCATTCATGGAGGTCTAGATAAAGACACGTACATGCAAATATATATAGGAGGATGGGGAAATAGATCTATGTGCCTATCTTTATAGGTTAAGTATTAAGGTGGCGGAAGGACCTTGGGCCTCTACTCAAACACTCCCTCAATGCATGAATACTTTCTTTTATTAAATTGGAACTCTGTGATGCTCACTCTCCCGACACAACTGCTGAAGCCAAAGTGGGTGAAAAAGTAAATGTGGTGAAGAAAGCTGATGGTGCCCGTCTATCAAAAGAGATAGTGACTGGGGTCTTAAAGGCTTGAAGATAAACAGGCGGCCATCTAGCTCAGAAGCAACAAAGCCCACATGGAAGTACACACCAGCCGGTGTGATCGAGTGGTCCCGAAGGGATCAGTTATCAGGCATCAAAGAACTAAAAATCATATAATTGGCTGCACAGCTCCATGATAGGATCGCTGAAGACAAAAGGGTGCATAAGCAAATGTGGTGAAGAAAGCTGAAGGTGCCCGGCTATCAAAAGAGATAGTGTCTGGGGTCTTAAAGGCTTGAAGGTGAACAAGCGGCCATCTAGCTCAAAAGCAACAAAGCCCACATGGAAGAAGCACTCCAGCCAGTGCGATCACGAGGTGCCAAAGGGACCAGGTGTAAGGTATCATGCAAAAAAAAGGATATATATATTTATATGTATATATATATGTGTGTGTGTGTATATATATATATATATATATATATATCATATTGAATGAAGGGGGAAGTGCAGAGTGGAGACCCAAGGCCCAAGTGTCGGCCACAGGTCCAATGCCATTTCTGCAGGTGTTGAACCACCAATTCCTAGAATAGGATCAGACCCAGAAATTTCCAATTGTCATATTTAATTCATGGATTGTTCTTTCTGCTTCTTGTAAACTTGTTAAGCAGTGTAGCGGATTGTTGTTCTTCAACCAGTGTGTCTCCGTAATAATTTTTCTTTTTAAAAAAAATTATTAGGGACTCATACAATTCTTCTCACATCCATACAGACATCAATTGTATAAAACACATCTGTACATTCTTTGCCCTCCTCATTTTCAAAGCATTTACTCTCCACTTAAGTCCTTTGCATCAAGCCCTCTTTTTTCCTCTCCCTCCCCGCTACCCTCTCCCTCATGAGGCCTTGATAATTTATAAATATTATTTTGTCATACCTTTCCCTGTCTGGCGTCTCTCTTCACCCCCTTTTCTGTTGTCTGTCTCCCAGGGAGGAGGTCACTTGTAGATCCTTGTAATCAGTTCCCTCTTTCTAACCCACTCACCCTCTACCCTTCCAGTAACACCCCTCACACCCCTAGTCCTGAATGTATCATCCGCCTTGGATTCCCTGTGCCTCCAGGTCCTATCTGCACCAGTGTACATCCTCTGCTCTAACCAGAGTTGCAAGGCAGAATTCGGGTCATGGTTGTTTGTGGGGAGGAAGCATTTAGGAACTGGAGGAAAGCTGTATTCTTCATTGGTGTTACATCAGACCCTGACTGACTCATCTCTTCCCCTAGACCCCTCTGAGAGGGGATCTCCAGTGGCCGACAAATGGGCTTTGGGTCTCCACTCTGCACTTCCCCCTTCATTCGCTATGGTAAGATTTTTTTGTGTGTGGATGATTCCTTATACCTGATCCCTTCGACACCTCATGATCACACAGGCTGGTGTGCTTCTTCCATATGGGCTTTGTTGCTTCTGAGCTAGACGGCCGCTTGTTCACCTTCAAGCCTTTAAGACCCCAGATACTATCTCTTTTGTTAGCCGGGCACCATCAGCTTTCTTCACCACATTTGCTTATGAACCGGTCTGTCCTTGGCGATCGTATCATGAAGGTGTGCAACCAATGATATGATTTTTTGTTTTTTGATGCCTGTTAACTGATCCATTTGGAACCAAGTGATCACAAAGGCTGGTGTGTTCTTCCATGTGGGCTTTTTTGCTTCTGAGGTAGATGGCCGCTTGTTAACCTTCAAGGCTTTAAGACCCCAGACGCTATCTCTTTTGATAGCCGGGCACCATCAGCTTTCTTCTCCACAGTTGCTTTTTTACCTGCTTTGGCTTCAGCGGTTGTGTCGGGAGGGTGAGCCTCATAGAATGCCAATTTAATAGAAGAAAGCATTCATGCATTGAGGGAGTGCTTGAGTAGAGGCCCAAGGTCCTTCTGCCACCTTAATACTAAACCTATAAATATAGGCACATAGATCTATTTTCCCATCCATATATATATATTTGCATATGTACATCTTTGTCTAGACCTCTATAAATGCCCTTTGCCTCCTAGCTCTTTCCTCTCTTTCCCTTGACTTTCCTTCTGTCTCACTATCATGCTCCGTCCCCACCTGGGTTTCAGCTATACCTTTTCGTTACCTTACTCTTGATCATTCCCTATCAGGCCTGCCACATCCACCTGACTACCAATTTGGATCCCTTGTTGTTCCCTTGTCCCTGGGTTTGTTAACACCACTTCCTTACCCCCCACCTCCCTCTATCCCATGTCACTCTGGAACTGTCGCTCCCGTTGTTCTTTCTCCAGATAGTTAATCCACTCCATCTTATTGAGGCAGACCTGTGGAGATAATAACATGCACAAAAACAAGACATATCAAAACCAAGAAACAGTATACAACAAAACAACAACAACAAACTACTGACAAAGAACAAAAGAAACACAGCAAGAAAGAAACGCTTGCAGTTATTTCAAAGATCATTTGTTGGCCTTTAGGAGTCTTTTCCAGTCCAGTCTGTTGTAGCACCATGCCCTGCCGCAAAGTCCACTTAAAGCATTCCCTGGGGACCTTGCTGCTCCATTCCCTTGCTGTTCCACTGCACTCCCCCAGTGCTTTGCCTCGATGTGTCGGATCAGTTTGGCCACAATTCCCACACTGTGTCTCTGATGCTGTCCCCTGCAGGGCCAAGGGTCAGTGAGGGATGTCATATCTCATAGTGGGACTGGCAATGTGGTTGTTCAGTTCTTTACATCATTGTTTCTCTACCGCTTTAGTTTTTTTTTGTTCTAAAGCAAGTGTCAGAGCTTCTTCTGACATCTGCTTTGGTCTTTTCTTTCTTTTTAATGACCTTTCAAGTTCTGTATGTATGCTGTCCTTGATGCCATCTCACAAGTTGTGTGGTCTTCTGTCATTAGTATCCAATGTCTTGAATTCATTCTTGAAATAGTCTTTAATTTAGATGGAATGGATTCAAGACTGTAATTTGGCTTCCCTGGACTTGTTTTGATTTTGTTTAAGTTCAGTGTAAACTTCCATGAATTGATCATATGGAAGTTCAAACCTAAATTTAGACTATTTCAAGAATAAGTTTGATGTAGTTAGCCCCTGATTTTATTCAGACAGATGACATTGAGCCCTTCCATCGTCTCTTTCCACAGATGTAGTCTACTTGATTCTTGTTTATTCCATCTGGCAGGACCTGCATGCATAGCTGTCATTTATGTTGTTGAAAAAAAAAGTAATTGCAGTGAATAAGTGATTGATCTTATAAAGTTTTATTATGTGCTCTCTGGCATAATTTATATCATCAAGGACTTATTTTTAAACCAGACTTGGTGGTGTAGTGGTTATGTGTTGCGGTGCAGTCCACAAGGTTAGGAGTTCAAAACCACTAGTTGTGCCAAACAGCAGCTTTAGGCCTTTCTCTTCTTGTAGAAAGAGTTACAGTCTCAGAAACCCACAAGGAGAGTTCTACCCTATCCTAAGGGTCACTGTGAGTTGGCATTGACTAGATAGAAGTGAGTTTTGAGTTATCCTTCATCTCTGTTTGCCACTTTTACATCCCAATAATCAATAATTATCAACACATCTTGATTGCAACTTGGATTAATGTCAGATTTATTAAACCCTTCAGGTAAACTTCCTGATTTCCTGGAGCCCAAACCCCAGTGCTTCCTGAATGCCTGCACAGTAAGTTAAAAGTTACGTAGCACTTTTACAAATGGAAGCGCACATAAATTCACCAATCCCTAGTCTTACCTCACCATCTTTTGTGAGTATGTATAAATTACCTCTCTATTTCCCTGTACTTCTGAAAATCTCTAGATATTTGAAAACCCAGGAATCTTCTTGGATCCTTGCTCAGGGCTTCTCAACAAATTAATTTTCTTTCTTTCTTAAAAAAAAAAAAAGCTATGTCTAGAGATTGGATTTCTGTGCACATTACACGTAGGGACACTTTTTGGTTAATTTACAGCTCAGTGAAACCAACTGACAGACAAGTAGTCTAGTGAGGGTGATAGTGTTGTTATTTTTGGTAGGTGCCATTGAATTGGCTCCTACCCATAGTGACCCTATTTAAAACAGACTCAAATGCTGCATGGTCCTGTGCTGTCCTCACAATTGATCCTTAATGCCTGAGTGCATTGAGACAACTACTGTGACAATCCCTCTCCTTGAGGACCTTGCTCTTTTTTGCCATCCCTCCACTTCACTCAACATGATGTCCTTCTCTAGAGTCTGGTCTCTCCTGACAATATGTCCAAAATATGTAAGATGAAATCATGCTATCCTTGCTTCTAATGAGCACTCTTGCCTTATTTCTAAGACAGGCCCGGTTTTCCCTTTTTTGTCCATAGTACTTTCAGTATTCTTTTGCAGCACCACAGTTAAAGTTCATCTATTCTTCTTAGTCCTTCCTTTTTCAATGTCCAACTTTCACATGTATATGATGCAATGGAGGGTACCATGGCTTGGATCAGGCACCTTAGTCCTTAAAGAAACATCTTTGCTCTTCAATACTCTAATGAGGTTTTGTGCAACTGATTTAAATAATGTAATACATCAATTTTATCTCTTGCTGCTGCTTCCATGAGCATTTATTGTTGTTTCAAGTAAGACAAAATCCTTGACAATTTCAACCTTTACTCCATTTATCAAGATGTTACCTATTGGTACAGTGGTGAGGATTTTGGCCTTCTTTACACTGAGTTGTAATCCATACTGAAGGCTACTATCCTTGATCTTCATCAGCAAGTACTTCAGTTCCTCCTCACTTTCAGCAAGTAAACTTGTGTCATCTGCTTATACAGGTTCTTAATAAGCCTTCTCCCAATTCTGATGCTGCACTCTTCTTCATATAGTTCAGCTCTCCTGATATTTGCTCGGTATGTAGATTGAACAAGTATGGTGAGAAGAGGCAACCCTCCTGAACAACTTTCCTGATTTTACACCATGCAATATCCCCTTGACCTCTTTGCACACTGCCGCTTGATCCACGTACAAGTTCCACATGAGCACAATGAAGTGTTTTAGAATGCCCATTCTTTTCAAGGTTTTCTGCAGCTTATTACAATCCACAGAGTCAAATGCCTTTTCATAGTCAATGAAACACATGTAAGTATCTTTCTGGTATTCTCTGCTTTGAGCCAAGATGACCTGACATCAGCAATGTGATCAGTATAGAATAAGAGTGTACTGAAAATTAAGAAGGATGTCCATGCATTACATTGAATAATGTTATGTAAATGAACATGCTTAGTAAGTATAAAATAATATTTAGGGGCAATGCAAAGGCTGAACAAATGAAGTTATTCTACGTTTGACACTGTTCTTTTAAAAACAAATGTCACAGGTTGGTGGTCAGCTAGATAAAAATCTAGTGTCAACTCACATGCTTTATTTGATCCAAATACTTGGACCAGGCACATTTATTTGATCTCAACAATAAAATAAAAGATAATCCAGACCAGTCTTGATTTTCAATTTAAAGTCGTTGGAGAGTAGACATGAGCTGTGACAATGCTAGACTGGAGCTGAGCAGTTATGAACGAATCCACATGCCACATCCCTTGCACTTGTCATGGCCGCCTCTGAGCGCGTGTCGCTATTTATGTTACTGGTCTGTCCCCTGTGGGCTTTGTTGTTTACAACCTCTGTCTCAAAGCACTGTGTCCAGTTTGTACCTGGGATGTAAAGGAGTTGGAATAGGCCGTCAAGAAGCAAAGACTAAAGGGATAGATACATTTAAATTTAATGGCCTGTTTTAAGGAACACTTTTTATTGTTATCAGAGAGAAGTAAATGTGGTTACTGGGCTTTGGCTGTGTGCCTTGCTTTTGGCTGGAGCAACCCTGGAAATAGATCAGGCTACGAGTGTGCTCACAAAGCCCTGGCTCCTGCTCCCACTGTCAGCTCTGCAGGCCAAGGAGTCCCTGCGCATGGCAGGGAGAGAAGGAGGGCTGGCTGTTTCTGTGCACCACATGGGCCTGATCATGGAAGACGCCCTGGCTTTTCCAGGGGCTGCCCAAGGAGTTGGGTAGCATGAGCTGCACCTGTGGGGCAGTTAGCAAGCCAATAGGAGAGACAAAGGCACCAGCAAGTGACATCGTTCCTGGTGGCCATTCTGGATATGTTCCAAGTCAAAGCTTAAGCTGTGGACTGCAACCCCATCTGGGGTCACCTAACTGAATGTGGGGTTGTGAACAATTTGGCCACAGGAAAAGGTTTCTGAATATGCCACGACCAAAAATTAATTCAAAATCAAACTTGTAATGAGTGTGAGGGGTTTCTGGTAGTGCGTGGCAGCCAGCGTTGCAAATTTCTTGGGTGATAAGCGGTTAAGAGTGAGGAAAGTGTGCAAAGCCCTGTTGAAGTGACCGAGAAATCAGGCACGTTTTCTGGTGAAGCTGGGAACAACTCCCACCATTTGGGATATGTTTATGGGGCCATGGCGGTGCAGCTACGCTGTAGGAGAATGATGTGCTGTTTGCTTTTGTAAATATGGTTGTCTGGAAAGCCCTGTGGGGATGTGCTAGTCTATGCTCTAGGGTCTCTATGAGTCGATCAATTGTTTAACAGTTTTATTGGCAAATAATTCAAATATCACACAATTCAATAATTTACTCATATCAAGAAGTTATACAATTATCACTATAGTCAGTTCTAGAACATTTCTTCATTTAAAAATTCATTTTATTTGGGCTCATACAACTCATCATAATACATACATCCATTGTGTAAAGCACATTTGTACATTCGTTGCCCTCATCATTCTCAAAACATTTACTCTCCATGTAAGGCCCTGGCATCAGCTCCTCATTTTTCCTCCTCCCTCCTCGCTCCCCACTCCCTCATGAACCCTTGATAATTTAATATTTTGTCATATCTTACATTGTCCAACGTCGCCCTTTACCCACTTTTCTGTTGTCCGTCCCCCAGGGAGGAGGTTATATGTAGATCCTTGTAATCTGTTCCCCCCTTTCCACCCCACCTTCGCTTCACCCTCCTGGTATCACCACTCTCACCACTGATCCTGAGGGGTCCAGAGTGCCCTGGATTCCCTGTGTTTCCAGTTGCTATCTGTACCAGTGTACATGCTTTGGTCTGGCCGGATTTGTAAGATAGAACTGGGATCATGATAGTTTGGGGAGAGGTGCATTTTCTTCATTCTGGCACTCACCGTTATTAGCTTCCCATTTCCACCCAACCATCCCTGCCACAGCCTCCAACTGATGGCAATGGGTCTGGATTTCTAGACGCACTTTCACTTTCCTGAGACTGCTCCTCCAGTCAAGTGCGAAGAAACAAGCTTTTATCGCACTCCTTTTTCCTAGGGACACTGACCAAGCACATATCTTCACTGACAACAAGTGTTAAAATCCCAAAAAACAGAGAATACAATAAAATAAGATCACACACACTCCTACCGCACAGGGCTCACCACTGAGATTACACGGGAGTGTTTGCTGATGCGGTTGCTGCTCCCTCGCTCTCCTGTCTCCTCTCCTCCATTCTCACCACAGCCTTCTTTGCAGGGTGAGGATTGGGCAAACTGCAACTGAGAAGTCACTTGGGAAGATATCACTGAAAGATGGCTGAAAGGAAGGAGCTTTTGTAATGAAGATGTGGAGTTAGAGGAAAACAAATTAAACTGCAGTAGCACAGGAGAAGTTAGGTACACGAAGAGTTTCAAGATTGCCTGGAGGGGTCTGCCCTGAAGGGCGTCCCACTGGCCTGCAGAAAGCTTGGGCGGAGGGCAGGAAGAACAAGGACCACCGTGGAAGGCCCATTTCTGGTGAAAGAGACATTAGCTAGGAAATGCAAAGCACATGGACATCCTCTCACAGAGAGGTCCCAGGGAAGACAAGAGCCAGTATAGCGCTGGTGAAATACAAACTTTCCTCTGGCTCTTTAATGCTTCCTTCCCCCCACTATCATAACATCAATTCTATGTTACAAATCAGATTAGACCAGAGCATGCTCACTGCTACAGATAAGAGCCAGCAACACAGGGAATCCAGGACAGATAAACCCCGCAGGGCAAACAAGGAGAGCAGAGATACCAGGAGGATTAGGGGAGGGTGGGGGGAGAAAGGGGGAATTGATCACAAGGATCAAACTAGAACCCCCTCCCAGGGGGATGAATAACACAAAAGTAGATGAGGGGCTATGGAGGACGATTTAAGATATGAAAATAATAATCTATAACTTATCAAGGGTTCGTGAGGGAGTGTGGGTCGGGTAGGGAGATGGAAGAAATGGGGGGGGGGCTGATATCAAGGGCTCAAGTGGGAAAAGAATGCTTTGAAAATGATGATGGTGGCATATATGCAAATATGTTTGACAAGCTGGATGAATGTATGGATTGCCATAAGAGGTCTAAGAGCCCCTAAAAAAAGTGTTAATAAAAGAAGAGGGAGAAATGAAATGGGAGAGAATGCAAATTGAATTTATTGTGTTTACAAAAATTCCTATATGATTAATTTTACTTTCTGTTTTCATAAGAAGTGGTTTGACAGTGGAAGGAAAAGAATTGTAAATAAATATGAATAATATGTAAATGCATTTGCAATAATACACCTGTGAGTGTCAAATGATGCCACTGGTCTGAGGGCATAAGTGCTCTATAAGGGGTTAGTAATAATAGCAAGACAATTCACTGCTAGGCTAAACACTAACTTGTTGGTATGGTTTGTTAATTATTTCTGGAAGTGACTTCGGATGAATGGCAATAAAAGTTTGGGGGAATGAGTTTTTGATTGACCCCAAAATGATTTTGCTGCAAAATTCAAATGTGGTGAGCATAATGTGGAGTTTATCCTCCTCTAGAGAACTCTATAGGTTTTCATATGCCATTCTCATCAATAGCAAGGTAATTTATCTTGATTACAGGGAGTACTAAAGGAAGTAATTGTCATGTGCTGCTTATTATAGTGCTTCTAAATAAATTAAAAACTCCAAAGATACAGAGGTTTGAAAGCCAGCCATAGGGCATGCACAGTTGCATGTGTTTCGATGACCAATAGTAAATGATCCATGGACTAGAAATGCTTTCTTAGAGTGACTGTAATCGTTTTAATTCCTTTCTTTTCCAGCTCATTTACAATCAGCTTTTAAAAACAATTCTGAACCTGGGCGCCTTTTCCCCAAAAAGAGGCTCTGGATCCTGACACTGGGCCCAAGGTACAAGGAATCCCTTTGGGAATGAACCCAGTCTCACCAGTGACACCAAGGTGGCCTCTACATCCAGCTCTCAGGTGCAAACACATAAACCTTGCATAGGGTTTGTTTGTTTTATAATTGGACTTCAGTGTCAGCATTCAAAAACCAGAAGCTATCACACGAATGAACAGACCTCTCAGGTCTCTTTAAAAATCAGAAAACTGGTCACATTGGGTCTTCCCTGCCACGTATAGGTAGGAGAGAATAAGAAGCAGAAAGGAGGACAGGCGCCCTCTCTTTCAATTTGGAGGGCGAGGTCTCTCCCTTAGGCGAGGCCTGCATACACTCCCTCTCCCCCTATTCGGTTCCACAGCTTGCTCTCTTTCTGCAGGCGCTCTCCTTGGATCCCAGCACTTCTCACTGTGTTTCTGGGCCTCCTCTTAACCAGCCATTTTCCCACGTGGTTTTTTGAACTCCTCCAAAGTGGCCATTTTCAGTTGTGAACCCTCCCCGCACACCATGAGGCCTTACACACTTTCTAGAGATAGCATGTGCTATCTGCATGTAGCACATTCGGATTGTAGTGTATTATCTGAAACTTTCCTTTCCCTCCTAAAAGTTACTAGATTTACAAAAAAAAAAAAAAAATGCTTCTGCCCCATGAATTCTTTCAGCATTGAGAAGCAGGAACAAGGGGAACTCATCTGAGAAACCTACACCATGACCATCTCTCCTAAATGGGGTGGGTTCCACAGGCATATTGGTCCCCTCCCTTCTGTCTCATCTCTTCTATCTTCCAGGACACGTAGCCGTTCAACTCGGGACCATTACTCTGTCCCCCATCATCTTTAGTTCCTTGCACTTCCACCTGTCACTATGCTCAGAATAAATGAAGGCTCCTCTTCATGACCCAGTCATCTAGGAAAGGGCAAGGTTGTCACAAAAAGTCATCAGAATCCTCATGCTCATCTAGCCATTGTCTCCCAACCTGTGGTCCTTCCTAAATATGCTGATGTACTTTTTGACAAACTAGCCACTGAACAACTTGGTATCTTCATCAGCTCTGTTCAACAGGTAGAAAACTTGGAGTGCTTGGGTTCGGATGTCTGCTTTCTGAAGCACTGCCTCTTCTGTTGTGTCCCTCTGGTTGAGAAGAAAGGCTAGAATAAGATGCGGGTAGTTAGTGTGCAGATACTAAAAGCAGGAACATCCACAGGGACTCTTGTCCTCTGACTCAACCCTCCCAGGAGATCAAACGCAGCCCTCTGGAGGGTCATGAGGCCTGCTGCACACGAGACAATGCATTTTCTAAGTTTATAGGCATGGTAACTACCTTCTTGAGACTCTGTTTCCTGATCTGTTTGGGTGGGCAAAGCTTTCCGTGGCGTTTTCATTGATGTCCGCATCAGAAGGAAGACCAAAAGAATGTGCAGTAGAGACCATGGTGTCTATAATACTTCCACCATATGAACAAGCAATTGGATCACTCTCTAGTTCTCTGTTCCAACTTTCTCTGCATGGTCTAGTGAAAGGAGTAGCCTGGAGTCCCGTTCCAGGAATCTTGATATGGCTTGAGGGTTCAGGCAGGGCTATAAGCCTAGATGCAAAACTGTTCCAAGCAGCAACCTGTGTACGCATTTTCTTCAGTTACTTTGGGGGAACGTTACCGCACTCTGTACAGGAGCAGTAGTAAGAGGTGGTACCAAGAAAGCACCTGCTGTGTAGACTTACAGTTGAAGCATCTGCTGTGTTGGATACCTCTGGATCCCCTGTGGATCCAAGCATCACTACCACTTTTCTAGAGACTTGACCTGTGTCATATGATAATACCTTTTCTTGAACAGCTCCTCTTCAATGAACCTTAAGAGAGACATTGTCTGGGGCTTGTAAAGGCTCTGCAGTCCCCTGGTGACCCTGCTCAATTGCCCCTTATTCCTCCACCAATCCAGGATTCTCATTCAGACTCTTTTGTTTTGGCTCCCTTCCAAATCTCATTTTCTTTAGCAGAGCACATTGCCTCACCTCGTATGTCTGGCCATGAATAGTATCTGACAGGGGTCCACATTCATGCTTTCACTTTTGGTGTCCGACATCTGGGAGACAATTCAATTTCTTCATGTCTTCCTTTAGCGCCACACTACAGAAAGGATATGGGTGCGATTATGGTCATTGTGCTAATTTCAAAGAAGAAGTGGGTGTATGTCGCACCCCAGGCCTCGCCAGCAAGAAAAGACGCGTAACAACAGGATTCTTCCACAGGCGTTTTATTACGGGTTCGATTGCTGTAGCGGAAAAAGACCCCGAAGCCCCAAACTACTGCTGCTTATATACGCTCTACGGGGACGTGACATGCATTGATTGGTGCGTTCACCAGAACCCTCGTTTGCATACTCCAGGGTGGAGTTGTGACTACGTCATCTAAGCAGTGTGCATGCCTTAAGTGGTTGTTTACCACTTAATGTGCCACCGCCCTGACTGCCTGGCGCCATCTTGTAATGGCGGCGAGAGCTGCGGCTTCCCACATCTCCTACTTTCTTATATATTTTAGGCATAATCCATCGATCCATCCCGGAGCCTCCAGCAGCCCCAGGAGATCAAGATGGATATAAAAACCCAAATCTGGTCACCCTAATGCGTGCAATGAGCAAAGCTCCACATGGTGCAAGGGCTGACCAAGATCCAATTTCTGTCACTCTTCCCAGTGCAATGGGACAGTTCCCTTGGGGTGCAAGAGCTGACAACTTATGGGGGTTAATTTTCTTTTAACAAAGAAAGCCAAAGGTCATGGGAACCACCGCGCTCAATCGCTAGCAATGCCTGCGTAATGATGACTTTGTCACGTTTTTGCTGGGCCTTAATCTTGCAGAGCAACCATAGCAACAACACTCCTCCACAACATATAATTGCAGCAAATGTAAATACTCCCACCCACTCTTTAAAGTAGGAAAAAGCAGTAGAAAGCCAAGAAATCGTGTGCCATTAAGGGTCGTGATTTGCATCCGAAGTTGTTCTTGAAGTTCTTCCAGTTCAGCCGTCCATTGTCCAGTAAGGTACTGGGATATGTTCTTGCTGCTAAAAGAAGACTCATTCAAGAATTTTAAAGGTGTTATGCACAAATTAGGTGTAGAAGAAATACAACTTAATTGCACCATGCTAGTAAGAGTGTCCACTTGTTGTTGTAGTAAATCAACTCTCTGATTCACTAGCAGTATTCCAGACATTAATCGAGCATCCATTTTCTGAGCTGTGGATAACGCTTCTGATGTAGATTGCGTAATATTATTAATGACATTTGTTGTCATTACTTGATTAGACATAGCCAATCCTGCTGTAACCGCTGCCGCAGCTGAAATTGTAATGGCTGTGATAATTGCTGCGGTAATGCCAAAATCTCTTTTTCTTCTATAGAGTGTGGCAATAGGAAAGGCATTAGGATCTGCTTCAACGGGTATGGGTATCATAGTGGGAATTTTTACTATCAAAGCAAATGACACAGAGCCATTCCAACATTCAGCAAGCCAACACTGACTGCTAGAGCTATTACATGAAGCTTCCCAAAAACTATCATTAGTGTGACTAATGTTGAATGTTATCAAAAAGAAAAATGGGGGCTGAACACAAACAGGTGATGGCTTAAATTCTACCCTTGATATAATAATTATAGTTTTTACACTCAACTTCTTTGTACTGGTATTGTATATGCCTGTGACATTATACAAAGTATCATTAATTCCAAACATTTTTGCAAAAGGAGTTACTATTGTAGATGCTCCACGCTGATTATACAATATCCATTCATACCACGGCCAAGTATTATCAGGACCAGTGGTATTAGTGCTACTATTCCATTTTGCTTTACCTAAAGCTGGAGTCATATCAAAACCTGGTATAATAGGTTTGTTCCGATAATTTGGAGCCTGACATTGAGTAAAAGAAGGCGGAAAACCTTTTTCAGGTGAGCAACTAGGTAATATGGCACGTCTGGTCACATTAGGTGGCGCTACTGATGCATAGAAGGGCCCAGAAAGCCTGGCTCCCTCACGAATCATCATGAGTGTTGTAATATTTACATCTTTTCTTTTCTCAGAGGTACCATTTCCACCTGTAGCACCTTGTACAACCTTTGTAAGGGTAGATATAATATTATTAAGTGCAGAGTCTCTAGAAGGATCCACCCAATTGACTAAAGACCCGTTTCTTACATGTATACAGGGTGCACTAGTATTAATGGTAAATAAATTCTGCACACTTGGCGCACTGCAACACAATAGTGCGAGCCTCTGCGCGAGTAATTGGAAACTTAATGCGTAGGGTGGCAGCAGGCACATGATACAGCGCATGAAAGTAGCCGCCAATACTGCAGCAGCCAGTCCTGCATTTGCCAAAGGACCACCAACTTCCCTGCAAGCCTTCATCCATGCCTGCAATCCTTTGGAATTCCATGGCGTTATAACTGTTCTACATTCTTTAGTACACTGCTCAAAAACTAGCTGCTCAATGAGAGGCATGGCTGTATCTTGATCTCCAAAAATTTTTCCTGCTGCTTCCAACATTCGTGCCACAAAATCTGAAAAAGGTTCGGTAGGTCCCTGTGCAATTTTTGTTAAGTTGCCCCTAACCTCTCCTTTATTAGGTAAAGTTCTCCATGCCTTGCTTGCAGCCGAATTTATTTGCTGATATACTTGCAATGGATATGCTGTCTGATTATTAGCCCACCTCCCTTGGCCTGTAAGCATTTCAAAATCCCATGCTGGCTGCCCTGCCGCAGAATTTTCTCTAGCCTGAGCTGTTAATAAATCCTGCCATAAAGATTTCCATTCCAGGTATTGCCCTGTAGTCAATACTGCTTTTGTTACAAATGTCCAATCGGCAGGAGTCATAGCATGGCCTGTAAGCCTTTCAATTAGAGATTGAGTATAATTTGCACTTACCCTGTAAGCTCTCACAGCTTCAGCTAAGTCCTTCACTTGTTTGTGTTCTACGGGTGTATGATAACGAGCATTATTCTGGTCCTCAAATACTGGATACATTTGTTGAATTGCTCTACGAGTATGGGGTGGGCAAAAGGAGTAGCCACACCCTTTCTGCTTGTCTTCCTTATAAGGAGGTGGTGCTGATGGGCTCACAGCTGTCTCCCGTAGATCACTATACTGCCCTCCTTCAGTTGCTTGTAATACATCATATCGACCCTCTTTATAACGAGCAGCTGCCTCCTCTAACTGCTCCTCCTCCTCCTCTGATAGTTCCAAGAGTTCTAATTCTCGCCATGGATATAAAGGCTCCGAATGGCGGGTACGGTTTTTCTTTTGCTGATCAGCTTCCTCTCCTAATTCTACCTGCGCAGTTTCTTCTTTTTTGGCAGCTCTGTGCTGCCTTTTCCAAGTCTCT
This sequence comes from Tenrec ecaudatus, assembly GCF_050624435.1. Lineage (NCBI taxonomy): Eukaryota > Metazoa > Chordata > Mammalia > Afrosoricida > Tenrecidae > Tenrec > Tenrec ecaudatus. Next base: position 106,843,343 of record NC_134544.1, read on the forward strand.
TTAGACTCGTCCCGTTCTGTTTCTGACATGCTTTCCTGAACGTCCTCCAAAGCCTGCTGTCCCTGATGTAATGGCTGTCTACACTCTTTAAGCGCATACACCAGTTCGCGGCTCTAGCAATCGTTCAGGCTCATGTCTCTCAGAACTTACCTTTGCGGCCCACGCCGTGTGGTTCTGAATCCTCCCTGGTAACAGGGGGTCTCTGCTCGTGCCTAAGGTGGTCGTGAGTTCCCGGGTTTTCGGCACCAATATTGTCGCGCGCCAGGTCTCGCCAGCAAGAAAAGATTCGTAACAACAGGATTCTTCCACAGGCGTTTTATTACGGGTTCGATTGCTGTAGCGGAAAAAGACCCCGAAGCCCCAAACTACTGCTGCTTATATACGCTCTACGGGGACGTGCCATGCATTGATTGGTGCGTTCGCCAGAACCCTCGTTTGCATACTCCAGGGTGGAGTTGTGACTACGTCATCTAAGCAGTGCGCATGCCTTAAGTGGTTGTTTACCACTTAATGTGCCACCGCCCTGACTGCCCGGCGCCATCTTGTAATGGCGGCGAGAGCTGCGGCTTCCCACAGGTGTAAATGATAAAGCACTACATTTGCAACAACTGTAATGCGACTTGAAAACACCTGTAGTTCCTATTGATGGCAAAGTCACAGAGACAACTACATTTCAGTTAGAGGCTCGAGAACATCGTGACCATTTTCTTCAGCATAGTGAATTATTTAACATGGCATTTCTAGCCATGGTCTTTGTTATTCCCACCAAAAATCTTCCTTATGGATCTCAATCAGGGTAGAGACCAAGGGACCATGTGTGGTGAGATGCTGATAGGATTCAGTTTAGAGTGACTGCTGATTGTGACTGTCATCTTGTTGGGTATAAAATGAACCATCTCAGAAGAAGAGGGTGGAGGAGGATCTTATTAACCTCTGTCAATTGAAAAGAGCCAGAAATTAGTCCTTTGAACCTTGAGATCCCTGTGTATTGAAACTCCTTGATTCAGGAGGGGCAGTCAATGAGGGACAGAGGAGTGATACAGCAGAATCAAGAGTCAAAGAATGAGACATGGCAGTTGACTTCCCAGCCCATGGAGGAAATCAAGCTGATTGCCGTTGGTTGCCTAGTGGAATGAGATTTCTCCAAGCATATAATTAGAGGAGCTAGGTTTGCTGATTCACAGAGCTAGAGCTGAGTGTCTTGAAACTGAGACTTACAGTGGAGTGGCATGCACTTTTGCATTTATTGTCATCCCTAAAGAATTTTGTCACATTGCATGAGCAGGGTAGAGGCCAAGGGACCATGTAGCTGAGAGACCAAAGACCAGAGAGAGGCTTGCCTGCATGCAGTCACTGCTAAATAATTGTATCCTGAGCATTTGTAGCTTGTTAACAACTCCCATAATCTTGAATGTTGTCTGTGAGCTCTGTGTGACCATGACAGGAAGTGGCCAGCACAGGGGCTAGAGAGTGCTGTGGGAGGGATGACTGATATTCGAAATGACAAGGACAGCTGGAGGGTGGAGGCATGTCAGACCACAGCCTCCTAGAAGCCGGCTCATAGCAGGTGATGCGGATGGCGGTGATTTTCCTTCCCCTCTGTGAAGCCACCAGAGAAGGATGAAACTTTCTACTTCCATAAAGATGTACAGTCTCAGAAATGAGCAGGGGGCAGTTCTACTTTGTCCCCCAGCTTTGCCTTCAGTTGGAATTGACAGGATGGCAGTGAGTTGTGAAGCCAGAGGAGCCCTGGTGGTGTAGTGGGTTATATTTTGGGCTGCTAAACACAAGATCAGCAGTTCAAAACCACCAGCTAGTCCAAGGGAAAATCATGAGGCTTTTACTCCTATGAAGATTTATAGCCTTGAAGTACAGAGAGCAGAATAAAGGTCGAACATGATAGTGGGACAGGAGGAAAGTAAAAGGAAATAGGCCTCTACTCACTCCTCCCTGAATGCAAGAACACTTTGTCCTAATCACCTGGAATTCTGTGATGCTCACCTTTCCAACATGATTGATGAAGACAAAATGGGGGTATAAGTTAATGTGGTGAAGAAAGTTATGGTGCTATTACAAGACATAGCATTGGGGTCTTAAAGGCTTAAAGTTAAACAAGCAGCCATCTATCAGGGAATCAACAAAGCCACATGGAAGAAGCACATCAGCCTGTTTGATCACAAGGTGTTGATGGGATTAGGTATCAGGCATCAGAAGACCCCAAATAAACAACCATTTCTATGTGAATGAGGGGAGGTGGAATGGAGATTCAAAGCCCATCTCTAGACAATTGGACATCCCCTTACAGAAGGGTCACAAGGAAGGCACAAGCCAGCCAGGGTGCACTATAGCACCAACAAAATATACAACATTCCTTTAAATCTTTAATGCTTCCTCCCCCCACTGTCATGACCCCAGTTCTACCTTAAAAATCTGGCTAGACCAGAGACTGTACACCGGTACAGATAAGAGCTCTGAACACACAGAATCCAAGACAGATAAATCGCTCAGGTCCAAAAATAAAAGTAGCGATACCATGAGGGCAGGGGGAAGTTGGGAGAGAAGGGGAGAAAGGAGGAATTGTTCACAATGATGGACATACAACTGTCCCCTGCCCCACCCAGCAGGATGAACAACAGAAACATGGGTGAAGGGAGACAGTGATGGTATAAAATATGAAGATGAAAATAATTTGTAAGTTATCAAGAATTCAAGAGGGTGGGAGGGATGTGATGGGGAGGAAGCAGTCTAAAAAGAAGCTGATACCAAGGGCTCAAGTAGAAAGAAAATGTTTGGAAATGATGGTGGCAGCATATGTACAAATGTGCTTGATACAATTGATGTATGGATTGTTATAAGAGCTGTAAGAGCCCTCAAGAAAATGATTTATTAAAATTTAAGAAAATAATAAAAATAAAATATTTATATCCTCAGAAATAGAGAGAAGTTCTACAGGGTTGCTATGGTTGGAATCAACTTGATGGCAATGAGTTGACACTTGAGTTGTGAAGCCAGAGAACTGACACATCACTTCTTAAAAATTCCCATGAAAGCCATTCTTGGTGGGGGTCTTTGAATTCCAGCTTACCTTCCTTAGTCAGGCTCTACCACCTTCCCATTCCATCTCTTGCCACCCTTCCTCATGGCCTCTGCCCCAGCAGAGGCCTTCTGGCACTGCCTCCTTGAACATGTCAAACTCTTGCTATGCCAAAGTCTTTATACCTTTTTCCCTACTGCGTAGATGTTTGTCCCACTCTTCACATCTCAGTTCAAATGTCACTTCTTCATAGTGACTTTTTCTGATGTTTCAGGCCACATCAGATCTTTCCTGTTATCCTTGCTGTGAAATATAGTTCCTTGATTTGATGATAATACTTAGCACAATTTTTAATTAGTCACAAAACAAATAAAAACACCATCACACATCTACCCACACAAACTTTCAGCATAAAGGGGATAGGTCCACATCTGGTTTGTTCTTCACTGTAAACCCAGAGCATGGCAGTGTTCGTCACCCTGGAGGATACCAGTAAATTAATGATTGTAAATGAATGACTCACAGGCTGACAGATCGTCTAATTCATCTTTGTTTGCCAGTGCTTAGGGCCATGCTTGGTAGATAGTCTGCACATCTAATGAGAACCGAATGAATTCAAGGCTACCTGATGGGGTAGAAGTTTTTCAGAAGACAGTGATGGAGCTATCAGGACCTAGCCTAGCCCTGGACCATCTCCCAGAGTTCAACTGCTTAATTCCCTTAATGTTTCTTTTTCTTTTTCTTTTTAAAATTAGGTCTACTTTTCTATCTGTTGAAAGTGCCTGATTTTGGGGGAAGTTTTGAGCATCTGTCAGATGTAAAAAAACATTCTTGGAGCCATCTTGGTGACAGAAACATCTCTCAGTGGGTTTGGCCTCTTGAGGAACTGCAGCTGGGCTGCCATGCAGTGCCCATTGGACAATGCACAAGCATCACCCAACAACTTCCTTATAGTTTTTATTCTCCAATCATCGTGTCATTGGCACATCTTTGCTGTGTCATTTAGTAAGAATCACTTACTGCTCTCTGAGTGGGGCAAAGAGCCCTGAACTGCTCACTACGCTGTCAGTAATTTGCACCAACGAGATGCTCTGTGGGAAAAAAAATTAGGCTATCTGTTCATGGAAAGATATAAAGTCTTGGAAATCCCAAAGGGGCAGTTCTACTCAGACCTACAGAGTCGCTATGAGTTAGAATGTACTCCATGGCGATGAGTTTGTTAGTGTATCTTACAGTTGTGGCAAAAAGCACTCGGCTGTTAATGGAAAGTGTGATTTGAGTCCATCCAGAGACTCCTGGGGAGAAAGGGCTGGTGATCTACTTTTAAAAGAAGCTGCCAAAGCAAACCCTATGGAGCACAGGCCTACTTCGACACTCAATGGAGCCACAGGGACTTGAGGTTGACTTGGTAGCTTTTTGGCTTGGACAATGAGGCAAGGTGTTAGTGAATTTCATTGAGAACTTAGGAGACTGTCAGGGTAAAGAGGTAGTTGAAAGATCTAATTCAACTCTTGCATGATAACATCTTTCTGCCCGGGACAGGAGTTTGTCCTGCTGCTTGCTAGTAGCATGAACATGATTGAGTCCTGACTTTTCTCTTCCAAGAAAAAAGTAATGATAGTGAAATTGAGACAGAAATCTAATATTCATGAAGTACTGATTACCCACAAATAGGATAGTGTCTTAAAGTATATGGTGTCAGATTTGCAAGGGGTTGAGATAAATATGTATGTTTATGTGCCCAAACAGCATAAAGTCTACTTACTGAATAATTCCACATGAAGATCAGAAATAGAGCCTGCCACAGCCCATGAGTCATCAGGCATGGAGCTTGGGTGAGTTGTGATTATTCAAGATAATTACACATGGCATGCAACACTCATGAAACCCAGCAGACATCCTTGCCAACTAGGAATAGAGAAGGGCTTTGCTTTGAAGCATTGCAAATCCCCCAATTATTCTTTCACTTTTTGTAGTTCACGTTTGAGCCACTTTTCATAGGTGCTAATTAAGGTGTTCAGAGTACCTTCTGAGGGATGATTGGGAGTACTGCTGGAATGAAAAGTTTTCCACCCAAATGGCAAATGAACTAAATATTGTTCAATAAAACATTACAACCTGGGAGTCAGTTAACACTCAAAATTAGCTAGCTTTGAGCTTCTCATCTTGCTTAGGTCTTTTGCACCAAGCAAATACTCACATCTTGAACAAATCTTCTAGACTCAAATATTTTCCCCTAGTGAAACCAAAGGTATTCTACCCGTCTTTTCCATTAATTAAAATTAAATCTTCTATGACTGATGGGGAATTCAATCCACAAACATTGGATGAATTTCCTCTTCAGACACCTGTGTGTGCTGTTTTTTAAAGCAGCCATTTCATCTGTTCTCAAACACTTTCCTTTGTGTGCTTTTGGTCAAGCTCAAGGAGATTTGTAGTTCCATTCTGAGCCCCACAAACCAATCTGGAAACTGGTGATGTTTAGATTCTTTCACTATTGCTGAAAGGGAGCACGTTAAATTTGCAGAAATTGAAGGCGAAAACACCTCTCTATCCCCCAAGCCCTGCTACCTACAGTCCAGCAGGGAACTGAAGTGCCCGGGGCATTCCAATTTAATCCCTTCTCACAGACTCCAAAATATCTCTCCCTTCTATCCTCCACAGAGCTGCCAGATGGAATTCTTTCTTTCTTTTTAAAAAAGTTTTTTTTTTTTAAAGAAAGCTTTTGCTGTGTCATTTTCCCTGCTTAAAATAAAATCCTTCCAAGAGACTGAAGTCTAAAAGTTAGCAACCCTTTCTTTATGTTCCTCTGGAAAATCCCAGTGCTTTCCTCTACAGAAATAGGCCCAGGACCTTGAACTTTCATGGTTCTGCTAAGATCCCCTCATTGACAGGAGTGGAAGGCCACTGCATCTGTCCAGTCCTAGAAGGTCCACCCCATGGATGGAGCCCTGCTATGGAATTCATCCCTTCTTTATTGTAGTACCTTGATTCAAAGACCACCAGAGACAACCACCACGGATACTGGGTTGTTGTCGGCTGCCTTCAGGTTGCCCGGCTCTGGTGACCTTGGGTACAACAAAGAAATGCTGCTCAGTCTGTTATCATGTCCAGGTCATTGCTGTAGTTCTTTTGCTAATCCCCTCACAGGGAGTCTGCCCCTCTCCACACTGCCTCTGCTTTATCAGATGTGATACCTGATCCATGCAGCAATGGATCCATCTTAAAGGGTACTGGCTGTGCTCTGTGGGGGGGTTCCCCTACAGCTCTCCCTCCAGGTTCCAGCATATGCTTCCTCTTCTCATCACTGTACTCTCTTACTGCCATCCTACCATCTGTTCTTGCTTATGTTGGCTTATATAGGGTTCTCGCAGGAGCGGATGACCTTTACTTTCTCCTGAGGTGTGGCTGGTGGGTTTGATCCAGCTACTAATGCTTATGTCTCTTAAATTCTCCTTGAGAACATCATCTGCTTCCTGTCTGATTCCAGGTTGTACCAGCATGGATGGAAATGATCAGGGTTTCAGGGAGGAGAAGCCCTTGAAATGAGGTCTTGCTGTCAGGAAGCAGGAATGCTGGGGCTGGTGTCTGTCTCTCGATTCTTAATTCTGTGACCTTTTCTTTGAACCTCTGATTTAGAGTTGGGTCAGTTTACATAGCAATCAGGATTGTTTCTCGATCAGTATTTTCAAACTATGGTGTCACAAAATTGATTTAGAAGGTCTTGAGCCGTCTTAAAAAGAAAACAGGACAGAAACTATTTGCAGTCGTCCCACACAATAATGATAAGTATTGTTTCATTATACCTTGGCTTTAGTGGTGTGATTTGCGTAGGACTGAATATGAAATGCCATAGTCAAATAAATTTGAAAGCAATTTTAAAAATCATTTTATTGGGGGCTCATACAACTCTTATCACAGTCCATACATATCTCAATTGTGTCAAGCACATTTGTACATTCGTTGCCCTCATCATTCTCAAAATATTTGCTCTCCACTTAAACCCTTGGTATCAGCTCTTCATTTTCCCCCTTCCCTCACCGCGCCCCCCTCATAAACTCTTGATAAGTTATAAATTATTATTATTTTGTCATGTCTTACACTCTCCAACGTCTCCCTTCACCCACTTTTCTGTTGTCTGTCACCCAGGGAGGACGTAATATGTAGATCTGTGTTATCGGTTCCCCCTTTCCACACTAGCCTCCCAGTATCCCCACTGTCAGCACTGGTCCTGAAGGGATCTTTTGTCTTGGGAAGCAATTGTTTTAAAGAGAGCAGTGAACCCTCTCAGGATGCAAGTTGGAAATGAGCTTGAGACTTCACAGGGGCCGGCCCAAGGGTAGTTGAAAACATCTCAACCTGTGGGTCATGAAAAATTTGGCAACAATATAAAGTTTCTGAATGCACCATGACCAAAACTTAATCCAAAATCAAATATGTCATGGATCTGAGCTGTTTTAGGCAGTGTTTATCCATATTGCATTGCTGCAGCCTTGGTTCTGAACACACAGCACGTTCACTTTGCATGTTTTGTGCCCTCACGCCAGGCAATGCCACCGAGTGCTGCTATAAGCACCTCGACTCAGAGTCGAGACAGTTTTGTGTTGTGGATTGCATGGTTTCTTGCAGAGACATACTAGTTTAATAACAGAAAGTAAAGACTTTCAATATTTTTCTACTGTTATTCCTCAGCATATAAATATCAAATTAGTAGAGCATATCCCTGGATTGTATCGTGCTGAAATGCAGCATCCTCTTTATATGCATTTCTCAAAAATCACTTTGACAGAGGAGGCCTCACTTCAGCTGGGGTCAGATTTTCAAGATTGGGCGAGTGGGAGATGACCTTTAATTGCTGACAAACAAAATTATGCTAAGGTCACTCAAAATGAACAGACACTCCTACCAGAAAGATAAGCGATGCTGAAGGGAAAGTCAAGTCAAGATAGGGGAAAAGGGTATGCACATTTTGGAGTAAGCAAGTGCATGTCTGTTGGTAAGAAAGTATTATTAATATTTATCTATATTTTAAGATAAAATATTTTTTATTATGGATAAGTGCCTAAATTTAGACAGATGATGTAAAAATAGTGATGATACGGCAGCTAAGTCTTCACTAGTAGGTTGAATGCACCTACATTAACAAGAGAAAGGAAACAGGTGGCAGCCTTTTTGCAACATGAATTTACTTCTAATGATGGTGATGGTGTGGAGAAGCCTCTTTGTTTAATTTGTAGTGAAATTTTAGCTGTGGAGAGCATGAAACCAGCAAAATGAAAATGACCTTTTAATAGCAATTATGCAGCATACTACAATAAACCAAAGGAATATTTTAAATGCCTTAAAATTAAAGAAAAATCATGTATTGAAAATTTTGTTAATGTTAATGGAAACTATTTACTTTCATCTAATGGAACTTCTTATTTAATTGCTATTTAAAAAAAAACCTATGTGATAGAAGAAAATATTGTGTTACCTGCTGTAATTAAAATGTCAGAAATAGTTCATGGGATAAAGTATGGGAAGAAACTCATGAAATTCCTTTATTGAATGATACTATTTCCAAAAGGATTTCTGAAATTAGTGATGAGCAATTGCATCAGCTTCTTATCAGGCTTAAGGGAAGCCAAAAGTTTGCAATTCAGTTAGATGAAACAACTAATATAGCACAGCTATTACTTTATTTAAGATATGTCTCTGAAGGAAGCATACACGAAGAATTACTGTCTGGTTGCCCTTTGAAAGGGCACACAAGGAAAGAATATATATAAATATATCTTAGAGTCAAGGAATTCTTCACAAATAAAGGGTTTACATTGGAAAAATTACATGGGTGTCTGTACAGTGCTGAAGCACGATGCATGAGAATGTTGGACGTGTAGCAACAGTTAAAGGTCGTGGCATGGAACATACCACTTTTACTCACCACATGATCCAACAGGAGGCATTTGAAATAAAAATTAATCACCAGACTTAGAGGTTGTACTTCAAGCTATTATCAAAATTATTAACTTCATTAAGTATCCTTAACAGTTGTTTGTTTTTAAACTTATGCAAAGCCGTGGACTCCAATTACAAGTCTTCTTACTGCATGCAGAAGTTAGGTGGCTCTAAGAGGGCAAAGGTTAAACAGATTAGAGAAGCTAATTATATTTTTGACAGAGCATAAATAAGAATTTGTTAACTTTTTCATAATAAATTATGACTTTCAAAACTATGTTATCTGTCAATTATTTTTGAAGAACTCAATGACATGTTTCTTTTTTTGCTTGCTGAAACTTTTATCAACTCAGTGAGATCACGTTATCACTCGCTGGTCAGAAGTTCTGATTGACTGTTGATGACATTATAGGAAACATTGGGTCAGTGACTTTATTTACACTCAGATATGGATGTCAGTTGTTAATTTGGAAACGGGAATATGAACGGCTACTTTTGTCGGTACAGTCTGGCAGACAAAACGACGGTGGCAACAGGACGTGTCTGCAGCACAGGGGCCATGGAGACGGAAAGCTCTGGAATCACCAAAGGGAGAAAGGCTGTGAGCGCCTCGGTCTCTGGGGAGGGAATCCTGGTGCCTTGGAGGCTGAGCCCATGGGTTTCAAGGCTGAACGAGGCTCCCTCGCCTCTATGTCTCTCTCACCCTCTGGGGTCTGCAATGCTAGCTTGAGAGGGTTTTCTTCTCTTGTCGAATGGACCCCAGTCCCGGGGTCCCAGAGGCAGAAGGGAGGCCTGCGGGAAGGCTCAGCACAGGTGACTGGCTAGTCAGCAGAGGGCTGGACAGGGCCCCGTGGACTCCTTTCGTTAGCAGCTGCCTGGAGCGGGCTCGAGGGGACAGGACTACACGTTCTGCTCGAGTGCCCTTTTTGCCGCCTCAGCCTAGCCCTCCCCAGTGCCGCAGCCACCGCCGCCATTTTGTGTCCAGCCCAGGACTCCGCGCTGTGCATGCGCTAGTCCCGGCTCTGAGGGGCCTCACCTCGGTCGCGGTGCCATCTTGAGTGTCGATATGTTTCTTTGAGGAAAAAAGAATAACATGTTTATGTTAAAGGATAAAAATTGAAAATTTGACAAGGATAGTTTGCATTTAGAAGAATAAGGTGGAAATAGTTCTTCAGAAATGTTTACAGCTACGGATTATTTTAAAATTGAAAATAACCTTCCCAAATATTTAATTGTAAGAGTTACAATTGATCATCAGAATTCCCTGGAAGTTTCAGAAATAATTCACTTCAAATTTTGATTCTAAAAAAAGAAATTTGGTTCATTACCCATACTCAGTTGAAATAATAATAAAAAATGCCAATCATCGGTCATTAAAAGTTCATGAAGAATTTTCCAAATTATTAAGTGACACAGGTTTAAAACTTGAGTTCCCTAAGAGAATTGTTAAATAAATTCTGACTTGTGACTAGAACAGAATTTCTAACAGTTTTTGAAATAGCCCTAAACATACTTCTGCAATTTTGTACTACATATGTTGTTCTCAGCATTGTTGATTATAAAATCAAAATGTTGCTAACCTCTGAAAAGCGTTAGAGTTGCTCTGTGTCCTGCAATATCAAATAATCCACCAAGGTTAAATTCTTTATGTAAAAGTAAACAATCACATACATCCCATTACTATGCAAATTTTAGTCTTTGATAAATGGTAAAATATGCATACTGAAGAATGTTTTAAAATAAATTTCTTTCTGACTTATTATTAATTAAGTGTATTGCTGTGATACTGAAAGCTATGTGACTGATTTCAAAGACCTGCAGAGTCACCCAAAGTGAAGATTTCAGCAGACCTTCCAGACCAAGAACAAACAACAAAGAAGGACTCGTTTCCCCATGTCAGAGGAAGGAGCCACTGAAAATCTAGTACACAGCTTAGAAACATTGTCAAAGAGTGAAGACCTAATGAATCGAAGCAGAACATTATGGGAGATTGTTGGGGGATGTGTCCCGCAGGTCAGAGGCACTAGAAAGGTCACTGGGGAAGAGCTGCTTTCTCAGAGTCATTTTCCAGGGCGACCTTGGTTGAGTAAAGGCTGTGCGAGTGGGGTCTTCAGGATCTTCATTTCGTGATAAGCCACTACTCAGGTTAAGGAGAAACAGGTGTAAACATTTTCTAATGATCAGAACTTGAAATGTGTGAAGTTTAGGGAAATTGGAGTTGGTAAAAAATTGAATGGAAGGATAATGTTCGATATGCTAGGCAGTAGTTAGCTGAAGTGGATGGGTGGGTATTCGCCATTTTAAATCAGAAAAGTGTGTGATTTACTATGTCGGGAATAATACAATCAAGAGGAATGTTGTGACATTCATTGTCAAAAAGGACATGCAAAATCCATCATGAAGCACAATGGTATCTGTGATAGAATTTTATCTATCCACCTTCAAGAAAATCCAATCAATACAACTATCATTCAACTTTATGCACCAACCACAAAAGTAAGTGATGAAGAAACTGAAGAATTCTACCAATAGCTTCAGTCAGAAAATGATCAAACATACAATCTAGATGCATTTATAATTATTGGTGATTGGAATGCAAAATATAGAAACGAAATGGAAGGAACATTACATTAGTTGGAAAAGATGGACTTGGAAATCACATGATAGAATTTTGCAAAACCAACAACTTACTCATAGCAAATACCTGTATTCAACAATACAAAAGGCGACTATATACATGTACTTCTCCAGATGGAGTACATAGAAGTCAAATTAACTACATCTGTGAGAAGAGATGATGGAGATTTCAATATCAGCAGCTAAAATCAGGATAGGGGCTGACTTTGGAACATACCATCAATTGCTCATATGTAAGTTCAGGATAAAGCTGAAGAAAATTAAAACAAAACCATGGATTCAACATACAACCTTTAGTCTATCCCGCCTGAATTTTGAGAACATCTCAAGAACAGATTTACTGCATTGAACAATAATGACAGAAGACCTGGTGAACTGTGGGAGGACATCAAGATGGTCATTCATGAAGAAAGCAAAGGGTCATTAAAAAGACAAGAATAAAAGCAAAGATCAGAGTGGATATCAGAAGATTCTGAAATTTGTTTTTATTTTTATTATTTTTTTTTTGAAACTTGTTTTTAATCATAGAATAGCTGAAGCAAATGGAAGAAAGAATGAAGTCAAGGAACTGAACAGAAAATTTCAAAGGGTAGCTTGGGAAGACAGAGATAAATAGTATAATAAAATGATCTAGAGCAGTCAGGGATCCACAAAATACAGCCTGTCGGCCACATGCAGACAGCCAAGGCCACTGATCCTGTCTGCTGCATCTTTGTGCCCCATTTTTTTTAACTTCAAAATAAGATGTGCAGTGTGCATAGGAATTAGTTCATAGGTTTTTAAAAAACTATAGTCTGGCCCTCCAATGGTCTGAGGGACAGTGAACTATCCCCCTGTGTAAACAGGTTGAGGAAACCTGCCCTAAGGGATCCTGGACTTAGGGGTTACTAATCTCCCAGCCCTGAAACACCCCTGAACATTCCACCCGTAGTAGGAGGCACCAGGGTAATTTGGTGCCCGGGCAATTTACAAGCCTTTTACTCCAATTGAACCCAAGCAAATTAAAAATGACTTAGGCAGTTACTCTACTTTTGATCCCTGTTGACTCCCCCTGTAGTACACATTATTGCCATTTAACTCTATAACACCGAGCATGATGTTTTCATAACATTAAAATGTATATATTAATATAGATATATTGATAACTATGAAAGTAAAGAACAAAAAAAATTCCCCCAAATTAAAATTGAAGCGTTATAGGGTTAAAAAGAAGATGGGTCTTATCAGCGGGTCCAAGACCTTAGGATCATAAATGAAGCAGTGATCCCACTGCACCTAGTAGTGCTAAAACCCTGTGCCCTCCTAGGGGAAATTGTGAATGCTTTTATCCCTGTTCCTGTACTTACAGTGAACAAACACACATGCCTGACAATCCTAAGATTTTTTTTTATTTCCTGTTCACTCACCTAACTTCAAGGGCGGCACTTCCACCTCACAAGCTTAGCCTTGTGTTAGTCAAACATTTCACCCTTTTCACCGTTTGTTTTTCCAGAAGTTCTCAGGTTTCCAAGGCCACTGAACCAAGTGTGCCAGCTCCACGACTATCATCTCCTGGACCACCTCAACCTTATCCATCCTGGATAAAGTTGCCCTGAATGGACAACCCCTCCCAGCAGTGTAGGAAGGGTATGGACCCAAAGCCTCACTTCGCCCCATTTGCCAGCAGGAAGTAGCTAGAGAAGTCATCGCTCAGTACCCCAAAGACTTGGGTCCATATCTCTTCAGGGGCTAAATGTTAGGTAGCTAGCCTAGGGACTGGGGCATCCATTATGCATGCCCAAGGGCCAAGCTAAGAGCTCACGTAGGAGTGGCACCCTGAGCATGCCCAGAGGTTCAGGTTTCTGGCCAGGAAGGGGAGGTACACCTGGATGAGTGCTGTACCTGAATTGACCCACCTAGGCCAAGTAAATTCAGTTCAGCCACTGGGGTCAACCAGGGTTGCCCACCATGTCTCCCTAACTCTCTGAAAACTCACTTGGATCACAGACAAGGCTTCCACGTGCATTCTTTCTCATGGAGAGCCAAAGACCGAGGTTTGTCTCTCCCCAGAGAGATCTGACAAACCCAGGAAGGCTCTTTGGAGGTAGCAGGACTGGACATGAGTGGCTGGTGGATACTGTTCAGATGCATGGCTTTCTGCTTGGAAGGGTTTTTGTCTCAGCTGACTGGAACGGAGGAGGTAGTACATCTGGATCACATAGTATCCATGTCCACAAATGAGCTGCTCATTCCACAGTCCTGGCAGTGCCTTTTGAAAACCCTCTGGTTTGGAATGTCACTCCTTGAAGATTACAGTGGGAGGGGCTGGGACCAAGGTATGCTTCCTCTTACTCCAAGTTGCCGGTTTCTGGAAGCTAATTGTATCTCTTACAGGATCAGTTAGTGGGTTTGTTGACTGCCTCAGGCTTTGTTCAACGAGGTCCTCCATCTAGGTGGTGGTGTGTGTGCATGAGCAGAGGTTTCCTTCTAATTCCTAGTGAATAGTAGAGCTCCCATGGTGTGGACTCCATGAAAGTCATTCCCCACACAACAGGGTTACAGAGGAGGGTGGGCCCTGCAGGACAGGAGGGCCATTCCCCCTGTGGAATGGCCTCAGAGCCCCGCCTCCCTCACTGTCCAGCTGCTGGGGCTGTGGGCCCTAAGCTTCATGCCTGACTCAGGAATAGACACAGGATGATGCTACTCCAGTAGCCATTTTTACTGCTCTAATCCAGTCTGAGACCATCTTTGCATGAGCCCCTGCCCAGATATATATTTTTAGGTTTTATGATCTTTTTATTTGCCCTATTCAACTTCTGTCCCATTTCTGCCTCCCTGTTGCTATGCTCCACTGAGAGAACAACACTGGAAAGGGGAGGAGTTAACCTCCCTGGCTGTCTAATTTTGTCCAGATTTTATGCCCAAATTCTTCTTTATTTTTGAAGTTAAAAATCCCATAATCAATGAGTATCAGTATTGTAACATGAATGTTTCCAAAAATGGAGTTCCCAGTAATTTATTGGTGGTACAATACCATTTCATTAGGCATTGTGCCCCCAGTCCCTGGTGTAGGATCAGGCCCCAAAATTTCCAAATGTCATATTTGTTCACTGGATAGTTCTTTCTGCTTCTTGTAAACTTGTGAAGCAGAGTAGCAGAGTGCTGCTTTTTAACTGGTTTGTCTCCGTAATGATTTTTTCAATGATCACATTAATCAGAAATAATTGTAGTTATGCCAAAAGTTTGTAGTGGTCATGCTCTATTTGCATACCAGTTCCTCCAGTGAATGGGAATCTTGGTGGAGCTGGCTAATCCATACCCAAAGACTGAAGACAATAGAACACCCCGTTTTCCCATCACAGAGTTCAGGTGTAGAATCTTCCTCACTGTCATCCTTTATCTGAGCAGTGTCAGTGTCGGATTATGAATTTCCTGAGGAACAACTATTGTGCAATTGTGTGCATATTGCTGAGCCACTGTCACTGTTTTCTTTTGGGTCTAAAAGCCCTTTGGGGTTAAAATGACACTTTTTTGATCCCATGAACCAAAATTTCCAGTCAGAATATTTTCCTAATGACATTAAACGGGCAAGGAGTCACTGGAGACAGCTCTGTGGATAAATCTGAGGAGCTTTACTTGGATATAATCCTCAAAGATGACACAGTACCACTCTATGTGTGTATGTCTCTTTAAAGCTTGCCCTATTGAATTTCCCTCTCTGTGTAGTCCCCCTGTGGCTATCCTCTTCTTGTGAACAACACTGGAAAGGGTAGCAGTTAACTTCCCTGGCTGTCTAAAATATCAGTAATTTTGTACCCTAATTCTTCATTTTTTGTGAAGTGAAAATATTTCTTCATCAACGAATATCAGTATTCTAACATGTGGGCTCCGGAAAACCGAGTAGCAAGTAATTTATTCCTGGTCTAAAACCTCTTTTGATTAAAATGATACTGTTTTTGATGCTTTAAGATCTCTCTGGGGGTAGAGTTACACCTCGGTCCTTGGCTCTGCATGAGAAAGAATTCATGCCGAAGCCTGGCTCGTGATCCAAGTGAGTTTAATGGGTGTTAGAAGTTCCAGGTGTATGAGACACCCATTGGATTCTTCCCAACCATGCAGCCTGGCAGAGACTGCTCAGTGTCACACAAAGATCTGTTTCCCAAGTTCTCCTCCAAAAGTCCTGTCTCAAGTTCTTTCTCATGTTCTCTTCCCCAGTTCCTCCTCTCCCCGCCTGGTTCCTGCCTTTTCAAGGATTCCAGGGAGAGGCATGGTGGACGACCCCAGATCGACCCCATTGGCTGAATTGCAATCACCTGGCCCATGTGGGCCAATAATGCCCACCCATGCCCACTGTGGGACACCTAGGCCTCCTTTGAGCATGTACAGTGCGCCACCCTTTGTTCTCGTGCTTGGATCTCATGGGCTTGCGTCAATGGACATCCAATCCCTGCCTATCTGCCTAATATTTCCCCCTGAAGACATATGGACCCAAATCTTTAGGGTACTGGACAACAACATCTCTAACTACTTCCTGGTGGCAAAGGGGGTGAGGTGAGGCTTTGAGTCCATAACCTTCCTACTCTATTAAAAGGGTTTTCCATTTAGAGCCCAGGATAGATAAGATCGAGTTGGGTTTAGTAGATGGAGGTCCTGTAGCTGGCACATTTGGTTAGTGGACTTAGTAACCTGAAAACTGGAAAACAAAGAAACAAACAGGTGAGCAGCTTGAGACATGGGTAAGATTGTGAGGTGGCAGTGCCCTTCAAGTTAGGTTAGTGTCACAGAGTTTGGTCATTGTAAACACAGGAACAGAGGAAAGGTATTCCCTGGCCAAAAGGCTATGAGGGGTCTGAGGTAGAATCATCTGTGCAGCCCTCCTCTGACCTGGAGCGGTGATAAAATATCATCTCAAGACCGTCCGGTGGCTCACAGGAGTATTCATCTGCTCCCACGGTTTCTGTGGGGGAATCTGAGTCTCTTCCACTGTGAGGAACAACTGGAAGCTGTAGAGGGACCTGGATGAGGCCCAATGACTATGCAGGTGTGCAGCTTGGACAGCAGGTCTCGGCCTTTGAGAGTAGCTGGACATTCATGTAATACTAGAAAACTATGAGAAAAATAGAAATTATCGCAAAAACATCTGAGAGGTTCAGTAAAATGTTTACAGGGTTTCCTGACACTTTCAGGATGGAGCAGGTGTGGGGTGCCAGAGGTCTAGCGAAGGAAATAAGGGCAGAGGCTGCTCCAGTATTAAAAGGAAGTTCACCGACCTTCCTGCCACGCTGATGCCCACACTAGGTTTCAGACCAGCAATAGTTAACATTTGCTGCTGGGCCATCCAGACTGGGCGCCTTCAATCCTCCTCCACTGTTGCCAGCTGCCAGCTGGATTGTGGGTGCCTCCCCTCCAGGTTTTGGGCCTTAAGACAGAGGCCAGCCCAGTGGCCAGTCTGCTCGCAATAGACGCATGGCGCCTGAGGAGGCTCGTTCTGGTCAGCGCAGTTCCTAGCCCCATAACCTGGTCGCCAGCAAATGTAGCACTTGGTACCTGGTTCAAAAGTCTGGGTAACCTGGGAGGCATTCGACGGGCGTCTGCTATTGAGTGCAGCCAATAGCTGGGCATGCCTAATGTCCTTTCTTTCCTCCTTTTCCCGGGCTCAAGCCTTGCTTTCTTGCTCCCTATTGTAAAAAGCTGTATTGACACAAGCCACCATCTCCTCTAGGGTAGCTCCCTCAGGCTTTTGCACTAGGTTTTGAGTTTCTTGCGAATATTCTGTGTGGCCTCTGGTCTAAAACCCTTATGGGTTAAAATGACACGTTTTTTGATGACATGGACTAAAATATCCAGTCAGAATATTTTCCAAATGACATTAAAAGGCCAAGGAGGCATTGGAGACTGCTCAATGGATAAGTCTTAGGTGCATTGCTTGGATACAAGATTACACAGTACCAATCTAGGTGTGTATGTCTCTTGAAAACTTGCCCTATTGAATTCCATGCCCAGTCTCGCCCCACCCCACCCCCCTACCTGTGGCTATCCTCCACTGTGAGTACAACACTGGAAAATGGAGCAGTTAACCTCTCTGATTGTCTAATAATATCACTAATTTTGTACGTGAATCTTCATTTCTTGTGAAGTGAAAAATTTTCATAATGCACGGCTATCAGAATTCTAAAATGACGACTCCTAAACCGAGTTGCAATTAATTTAATCCTGGTATAATACCATTTCTACAGGTGTTGTGCTCCCACTTCCTGAAGTAATGACCAGGCCCAGAAATTTCCAATGGTCATTTTATTCACTGGATCCCACTTTCTGCTTCTAGAAATCTTATGAAACAGAGTATCAGATTGTTGCTCTTCGACCGGTTTCCCCTGTAATCATTTTTTGATAACCTCCTCAGTCAGAAATAATTTTAGGTACACCAAAACGTTCCTGTGTTCAACGTCTACCTACATAAAAGGTGCTCCGGTCTATGGGAATCTTGGTGGAGCTGGCCCATCCATAACCAAAGACAATAGAGCACCACATTTGCCCATCGCAGAGCTAAAGTGCGGAATCTTCCTCACTGTCCTCCTTTCTCTGAGCAGTGTGTGTGTCGGATTAGAAGTTACCCAAGGAACCTCTATCGTGCAATTCTGTGCATAATGCTGAGTCACTGTCGCTGTTAATTTCTCTGGTCTAAAACCCCTTTTGGGTTAAAATGACACTTTTTTTGATGCCATGGACCAAAATTTACAGTCAGGAGATTTTCCCAATGACATAAAAGGGCAAGCAGGCACTGGGACTGCTCTATGGATAAATATGAGGTGCTTTGCTTGTATGCAATATAATCTTCAAAGATTACACATTTCCATTTTATGTGTATATGTCTCTTTAAAGTTTCCCTATTGAATTCCCTGCCCAGTCTCACCCGCCCCCCAGTGCTATCCTCTACTGGGAGAACAACACTGGATAGGGGAGCAGTTACCCTCACTGGTTGTCTAATAATATCACTAATTTTGTACCCAAATTCTTCATTATTTGTGAAGTAAAAAATTTCATAATCAACTGATATCAGAATTCTAAAATGGCGGCTCCTGAAAACCGTGTTGCAAGTAATTTATTCCTAGTTCAATACCATTTCTACAGGCATTGCACCCCCACTCCCTTAAGTAATGATCAGGCCCAGAAATTTCAAAGGTCATTTTGTTCACTGGATCCCTCTTTCTACTTTTAGAAATCTTATGAAAGAGTATCGGATTGTTGCTCTTAGGCTGGTTCTTTCCCATAATCATTTTTTGAATGACCTCATCGGTGAGAAATAATTGTAGGTACACCAAAGTTTTCTTGTGTTCAACGTCTACATACATAACACGAGCTCCAGTAAATGGGAATCTTGGTTGAGAAGGCCCATCCATACCCGAAGACAATAGAGCACCACGGTTGCCCATCGCAGAGCTCAGGTTCGGGATCTTTCTCACTGTCATCCTTTCTCTGACTGCTGTCAGTGTCGGATTAGGAATTTCCCGAGGATCTATAACACAATTCTGTTCATAATGCTAAGTCACTCTCGCTGTTTTTTCTCTAGTCTAAAACCCCTTTTGGGTTAAATCTACACTCTTTTGATGCCATGGACTAAAATTTCCAATAAGATTTTCCCAGTGTCATTAAAGGGCAATCAGTCACTGGAGACTGCTCAATGGATAAATCTGAGGTGCTTTGCTTGGATACAATATAGTCCTCAAAGATTACACAGTAAAACTCTATGCGTGTATGTCTCTTTAAAATGTGCCCTATTGAATATCCCGCCCACTCTTGCCCCCCTGTGACTATCCTTCAATGGGAGAACAACACTGGAAAGGGGAGCATTTAACCGCCTTGACTGTCTAATAATATCACTAATTTTGTACCCAAATTCCTGCTTATTTGTGAACTGAAAATATTTCATAATCAATGAATATCAGGATTCTAATATGACGGCTCTCAAAAACCGAGTTTGAAGTAATTTATTCCTGGTACAATACCATTTCTGCAGGCATTGCGCCCCCACTCCCTGAAGTAATGATCAGGCCCAGAAGTTTCAAAGGTCATTTTGTTCACTGGATCCATTTTTCTACTTTTAGAAATCTTATGAAACAGAGTATCGGATTGTTGCTCTTCGACTGGTTCCTCCCTGTAATCATTTAAAAAAAATAATTGTTTTAATTTTTGGAAGATATTAAATAAAAGAAAACACCATGGCTTGGATCAGGTGCACCTTAGTCCTCAGAGTGACTTCCCTGCTCTTCAGCATTTTTTTTCTTTTTTTTACATTTTATTAGGGACTCATACAACTCTTACCACAATCCATACATATACATACATCAATTGTATAAAGCACATCCATACATTCCCTGCCCCAATCATTCTCAAAGCATTTGCTCTCCACTAAAGCCCCTTGCATCAGGTGCTCTTTTTTTATCTCCCCTCCCTCCCCATTCCCCCCTCCCTCATGTGCCCTTGGTAATTTATACATCGTTATTTTGTCATATCTTGCCCTATCCGGAGTCTCCCTTCCCCCCTTCTCTGCTGTCCCTCTCCCAGGGAAGAGGTCACATGTGGATCCTTGTTATCAGTTCCCCCTTTCCAACCTACTCACCCTCCACTCTCCCAGCATCGTCCCTCACACCCTTGGTCCTGAAGGTAACATCCACCCTGGATTCCCTGTACCTCCAGCCCTCATATGTACCAGTGTAAAACCTCTGCCCTATCCAGCCCTGCAAGGTAGAATTCGGATCATGGTAGTTGGGGGGAGGAAGCATCCAGGATCTGGGGGAAAGTTGTGTTCTTCATCGGTACTACCTCGCACCCTAATTAACTCATCTCCTCTCCTAAACCCCTCTATGAGGGGATCTCCATTGGCCGACACTTGGGCCTTGGGTCTCCACTCTGCACTTCCCCCTTCATTTAATATGATATATATATATATATATATATATATATATATATATATATATATATACATATACACATACTTACACACACTTATATCTTTTTTTTTTTTTGCATGATGCCTTATATCTGGTCCCTTGGGCACCTCGTGATCGCACTGGCCGGTGTGCTTCTTCCATGTGGGCTTATTTGTTTCTGAGCGAGATGGCCGCTTGTTCACCTTCAAGCCTTTAAGACCCCAGACACTATCTCTTTTGATAGCCGGGCACCATCAGCTTTCTTCACCACATTTGCTTGTGCACCCATTTGTCTTCAGCGATCCAATCATGGAGGTGTGCAGTCAATGATATGATTTTTTGTTCTTTGATGCCTGATAACTGATCCCTTTGGGATCACTCGCTCACTCAGGCTGGTGTGTTCTTCCATGTGGACTTTGTTGCTTCTGAGCTAGATGTCCGCTTGTTTATCTTCAAGCCTTTAAGACCACAGTCACTATCTCTTTTGATAGCCGGGCACCGTCAGCTTTCTTCACCACATTTACTTGTTTATCCACATTGGCTCCAGCCATTGTGTCGGGAGAGTGAGCATCATAGAGTTCCCATTTAATAAAAGAAGGTATTCATACATTGAGGGAGTGTTTGAGTAGAGGCCCAAGGTCCTTCCGCCACCTTAATACTTGACCTATATATATAGACACATAGATCTATTTCCCCATCCTCCTATATATATTTGCATGTACATGTCTTTGTCTAGACCTCCATAAATGCCCTTTGACCCTTGCTCTTTCCTCCATCTCCCTTGACTTTCCTCCTGCCCTACTACCATGCTTCGTCGCCACCTGGGCTAGAGTATACCTCTTCTCTAAGAAACCTTACCCTTGATCATTTCCCACCAGGCCTGCCACTCCCCCTTCTCTACCATTTGGGTCCCATGTTTTTCCCTTGTCCCTGTGTTTGTTAACACCACTTCCTTACCCCCCCTTACCCCCCCACCCCAAGTACCCCCGGAACTGTCGGTCCCGTTGTTATTCCTCCAGATAGTTCATCCAGCCTGTACTATTCAGACAGACCTGTGGAGACACTAACATGCACGAAAACAAGACAGAAGAAAACAAAGCAACAGTATACAACCAGACAACAAAACAACAAAAATAAACCACTGACAAAGAACAGAACAGTTCACAAGAGAAAAGCTTGTAGTAAGTTCAGGGATTATTTGCTGGCCCTTAGGAGCATTTTCCAGTCCAGTCTGTTGGGGCACCACGCCCTGGCCCCAAAGTCCACTTCCAGCATTCCCTGGGAACCTTGCCACTTCATTCCCTTGCTGTTCCGCTGCACTCCCCCAGTGATTTTTCTCGGTGTGGTGGGATCAGGTCAGGTGCAATTCCCACGCTGTGTCTCTCCCGTGCAGTCCCCTGTATCGCCCTTAGTCACTGATTGGCATCATTTCTCATAGTGGGGCCAGCCATGTTGTTCTCTCTGTGGACTGGCTGCTTTACTCAGGAACATCATCATCACGGCCTAGTGGGCCAGGCTGTGCTCCACTCTCTCCTCCTGCCCCTTCATCATCTCCCGTGTGCTCTGATCAGATATGTTCATCTACCGGAGCTGCAGAGTCAATGTCGTCCTTTGGAACAAATTCTTTTCGGGGGAAGGGCAGGAATCCACTTAATTTATGGTGCTGGGGCCAGCGTCCCAGACCTCTCCACTGGTTCCCTACTCCATGCCGCGATATTGCATTCACACCTTGCGACACTGGGTTGAAGTCTGGTCCCACTTTCCCTGTGGAGATATAAACAATACCCTCCCCTTGGGTGGATTAATGCCCCATGACCCCACTACCCTTTTCTTACTTGAATTCATCCTTTTGTTTTCCTTTCCCCACCTCCTCCACCACTGTCTACCATGTACATCCCTGGTTTTGGTCTAGTCTCTTCCATACTACAAAGTCTTCACCCCTAAAATGTTTGTATACAGTAGCTTTTTTCCCTATGCCACTTTTGCTTTAAAATTTTTTTTTAATTCTTACCTCAGCGGGCTCTTGTTGTACTTGTCCTTTTGTGCCTGACTTACCTTGCTTAGCATGATTTCCTCCAGTTCTTCCCATGCCGCTATGTGCCTCATACGTTCATCACTGCTTTTTAGTGATGCGTAGTACTCCATTGTATGTATATACCACAGTTTTTTAATCCAATCGTCAGTTGATGGAAATTTGGGTTGCTTCCAACTCTTTGCAATTGTGAACTGTGCTGCAATGAACACTGGAGCATAGATGTCTGGTCTTGGTTTGTTTCTTGCCTCTTCTGGGTATATGCCCAGTAGGGGGATTGCTGGATCATATGGTAACTCTATTTCCATCTGTTTTAGGTATCGCCAGATTGATTTCCATAGTGGCTGTACGTACTTACAGTCCCACAAGCAGTGGATGAGAGTTCCTGTCTCCCCACAGCCCCTCCAACACTTGTTGCTTTCTGATTTTTTGAATTGGGCTACCTTTGAGGATGTCAGGTGGTACCTCATTGTTGTTTTAATTTGCATTTCTCTTATGGCTAAAGATCGGGAACATTTTCTCATATGTATGTTGGCCATTCGGATTTCTGTGCCTGTGAAACTTTTGTTCAAGTCCTTTGCCCACCTTTCAAGTGGGCTATTGGTTTTTTTCTTTTTGGAAGCTAGCAGAGTATTGTAGATTTTAGTAATAAGGCCTTTGTCTTATGTGTCATTGCTAAAGATGTTTTCCCAGTCTGTGGACTCTCTTATTACTCTCTTAGTGAATTCTTTAGATGTACACAAGTGTTTTATCTTCAGTATACCCCATTTGTCGATTTGTGCCTCCTCTGTGTTTGTGTCCTTCCCTATTTCTGATAGCCTGTGTATTCCCTGAGCCAAAGTTCTCAAGTTGGTCCCAATTCCCTCATTGATGGCCCTAATAGTTTGGGGTTTAACTTCAAGGTCTGTGATCCACCTTGAGTTTATTCTTGTGCATGGAGTGAGATAAGGGTCTTGCTTCATTTTTCTGCATGTGGATATCCATTTTTCCGAGCACCACTTGTTGAAGAGGGCATCTGCTTTCCATTTGATATTTTTGGGGCCCTTGTCAAAGATCAGCTGTGTGTATGCTGATGCTTTTATTTCAGTGTTTTCAGTTTTTTTCCATTGGTCTGAGTATCTGTCATTGTACCAATACCATGCAGTTTTGAGAACTGTGGCTGCATAGTATGTGCCAAAGTCAGGTAAAGCAAGCCCTCCCATGGTGTCCTTCTTCTTGAGGAGTTCTCTGCTAATTCTGGGCTTCTTCCCTCTCCATATGAAGTTGGTAATGAGTTTTTCCATTTCTTTGAAGAAAGATGATGGTAATTGTATCGGGATTGCATTAAACTTATATAGTGCTTTTGGCAGAACTGACATCTTAACTATATTAAGTCTCCCAATCCAAGGGCATGGAATATTCTTCCATATGTTGAAGTCGCTCTTGGTTTCTTGCAATCGTGTTCTATAGTTTTCCCTATATAGATCTTTTGATTTTTCAATCAGGTGTATCCCTAGATATTTCAGTTTGTGTTTGGCTATTGTGAAGGGTACCACCTTTTTGATCTCTTCTTCTGTGGTCTTATCTGATGTGTATAACAGTCCGATGGACTTCTGTTTGTTGATCTTGTATCCTGCCACTCTGCCAAACTCCTCTATTGCTCCCAGTACTCCCCTTGTGGAACTTTTGGGATTTTCCATATATAAAATCATATCATCTGCAAATAACGATAGTTTCACCTCTTCCTTCCCCAGACGAATACCTTTGATGTCACTTCTTTGCCTTATGCTGTTAGCTAAAACCTCCAGCACGATATTAAATAGGAGTGGAGACAAGGGGCATCCTTGTCTGGTCCCCTTTTTCAGTGGAATTGTGTTAGTCTTTTCTCCATTGACTACGACTTTGGCTGTTGGTTTTTCATATATACCTTGTATTGTCTTGAGGAACTTTCCTCCCATTCCTATCTTCACTAGTGTCTTAAACAGGAATTGATGTTGGATGTTGTCGAATGCTTTTTCTGCATCTATTGATATTATCATGTGATTCTTACACTTTTTCATGTCAATGTGACGAATAATACTAATGGTCTTTCATATGTTGAACCATCCCTGCATCCCTGGTATGAATCCCACTTGGTCATGGTGAATTATTTGTTTCATATACTTTTGTATTCTGTTGGCTAGTATTTTGTTAAGGATTTTTGCATCAATGTTCATTAGGGATATCGGTCTGTAGTTCTCGATTCTTGTGGGATCCTTGCCCGGTTTGGGTATCAGAGTTATACTAGCTTCATAGAAGGAGTTTGCCATCTTTTTCTATGTTCTGGAAAAGTTTGTGTAGGATTGGTATTAGTTCTTCCCTGAATGCTTGGTAGAATTCTCCAGTGTAGCCATCTGGTCCAGGGGATTTTTTTTGTTGGTAATCCCTTGATAACCTTTTCTATTTCTTCTATTGCGATGGGTCTGTTGAGATTCTTGATGTCCACCGAGGATAGTCTAGGGAGGGATTGTTTTTCCAGGAATTTGTCCATGTCTTCCAAATTGTTGAATTCATTGGAGTACAATCCTTCATAGTATTGTGTAACTCTCATTTTGATTTCATTAGGGTCTGTTGTAATGACCCCTCTTTCATCCCTTATTCTTGCTATTGAGATTTGTTCCCTCCTTTCTTTGGTTAGGTTTGCCAATGGTCTATCAATCCTGTTTATCTTTTCAAAGAACCAACTTTTAGCGATATTAATTTTTTCCATAATTTTTTATTTTCCCTCTCCTGAATCTCAGCTCTGATTTTTATAATTTCTTTTCTTTTGCTATTAGTAGGGTTGTCCTGCTGACTCAGCTCTATTTTTTGTAAATTTTGTGTCAGCGTATCCGTCATGAGTCTCTCTTCCTTTCTTAGGTGTGCTTGTATTGCTATGAACCTTCCTCTGATGACTGCCTTTGCTGTGTCCCATAAGTTTTAGTACGTCGTGTGCTCATTTTTGTTGGTTTTGAGAAATTTCCTGATTTTGTCTCGGATCTGTACCAGTATGCACTCCTTTTGCAGTAGAGAGTTATTCATCCTCCAATTATTTGCTCTTATTTTCTTTGTCTTCCTTTTGTTGATTTCCAGTCTTATGGCACAGTGGTCAGAGAGAGAGGTCTGTATTATTTCAATGTGCTTAAATTTGTGTAGATTTGCCTTATGCCCCAGCATGTGGTCTATCTTCGAATATGTGCCATGGGGACTTGAAAATAATGTGAATTTTTTTTTATTTGGATGAAAAGCTCTGTAAATATCTATTAGGTCAAATTGTGTAATTGTGGAGTTTAGCTCTCTAGTCTCCTTGTTGAGTTTCTTTGCCTATGATCTATCTTTCTCAGTGAGTGGTGTGTTGAAGTCACCCACTATAATTGTCGAGTCTGATTTCTTTCTTAATCTTTTGGAGTGTTTAGTTGACGTATTGAGCTGGTCTCTCATTCGGGGAATATATGTTTACAATGCTTAGTGGTTCATTGTCTATCATTCCCTTGAGCATTATATGGTGTCCCTCCTTATCTCTTTTTATGGTTTGCACTTTGAGGTCAATTTTATCCGAGATAAGGATTGCAACCCCTGCTTTTTTTGTATTGCTGTTTGCTTGGTAGGTCCTTATCCAGCCTTTGATTTTCAGCCTATTTTTGTCTGTATCCTTGAGATGTGTCTCCTGTAGGCAGCAAATTGATGGGTTGTGTTTTCTAAGCCATTCTGCTAGTCTCAGTCTTTTAATGCCTGAGTTCAGGCCATTGATATTCAGGGTTATTATCTCCATGTGTGGACTCTGTGATGCCATTTTATACCTTTTGTGTTGGGAGTTTTCCTACTTTCCTTTCTCATTACTGTGTGTTTTGTGTGTGTATCATTCTTGACTTCTTTCCATCCTTAAGCCATTGCTATCTTGGGGTCTGTTTTCTCTTTGTTGTTCTCTGGGTGAGGTTGTTCTATGTGTTGGTCTCTTATTTGTGCTTGGTGAGTGTTGTTCTTCTGCCCATACTGAGTCGGCGAGGATCTTTTGTAAGGCTGGGTTTGTTGTAACGTATTTTTTGAGTTTTTCCTTGTCTGGGAAGACTTTTACTTCTCCATCGATCTTGATCGATAATTTGGCTGGGTAGAGTATTCTTGGATTTGCGTTGTTTTCTTTCAATTTTTGGAATATGTTACTCCACTCTCTCCTTTTTTTTCATAGTTTCCGCTGATAGGTCTGAGCATATCCTTATGTGGGAACCTTTATATGTGATTGCTTGCTTTTCCCTAGCTGCTCTCATGATTTTCTCCTTTTCCTCAAAGTTTGAAAGTTTAACTATTATGTGCCTTGGTGATTTCTTCTTAAGGTCCCGTCGTGCTGGTGTTCTTTCAGCCTCCTGGATGGTTGCTTGGTTTTCATTCATTAGGCTGGGGAAGTTTTCCTCCAACAATTCTCTCCCTAATGTTGCAGATGACTTCTTTGTTGTGTCTTCCTCCGGTAGGCCAATAATTTTAATGTTGTTCTGCTTCATAACATCAGACATAGCTCTTAGGTTTTCTTTGGCTTCTCTGATGCTCTTATTAGATTTTTGTTCACGTTTATTAAAGACTGCTTGGCTGTCCTCCACGCCACTGATGCGGTTCTCTGATTCCTCCAATCGATTCTCAAGGAACATGATTCTGCTATTGTTTTTCGTTATCTGCTCCTTAAGCTCCTGTATTTTCCTTTGGTATATGTCTTTTATCTCCTCTATCATTTAATCCTTTTTCTGTAGTGTTTCCCTCATATCCTGCATGGCTCCAAGCATCATTCTGAGAGCTTCTTTGTATGGCATCTCAATGTCTGCTTCTTCTATTTATGTTGTTATGTTCAGGACATCTTCTTCCTTTGCCTTTTGTTTCTCCTGTTTTTTCGTTGAGGTCGTTGGGGGTGATGGCTGTTTGCGTTGAGTTGTTTTTGAGGGACCAGGTGACATTTTCTAGTCTCTCCCTGGAAGACTTATAGGAATTCTTCTTCGATCTGCCTACAGCAGATTTTGCTATGGGATTAACCTACCACTTTATCTTCCTGTGGTTTCCCTATCAGGGGAGTGCCCCAGATGGCAGATCGACTGCCTGCCCCAGTGGTGCAGAGGCTGGGCTGAAGTTCCCGCTATTGGTTTGAATATTGATATGTGTTGGCTGAGCTGCCTTATGTCCCCAGGTACACAGGCAGGAACTCCCTGGTGAGAAGTCTGAGGAGTATCCCCTGGAGAGCAAGCAGGCCTTACCCTAGCCTTGGGCTACCTATGCAGGGTGGAGCTCACCTAGCTGGGTGTGGCCCAGGCGCAAATGCCCTAGGGCAATGGGAGTGCCCCGTAAGTCCGCAATGGAGTGTGAGAGAGCTGGGCAGGAACAAGGTGGGGAGAAAAATCAAAAAGTGAGACTAGACTGTGCAGGGGTACAGGTAAGCGAAGGAAGCAAAAGAAACTATGTAGCTGAGCCCCACTCCCTGCCTGTGGATCTACAAGGGCTTACTCCCTGCCCCAAGCCCCAGCGGTAGTCCACAGCTGAGCCCCAAGAAGGGTCGCAAGAAAACTGCTGAGCCGCCCCCAGAGGACAGAGAGCAGAGATGTTAACAGACGCCACCGTGTAGCTGAAGCTTGATCCCTGCCTATGGAGCTGTGGGGGTTTGTGTTTAGTCCCTGCTCAGACCACGCGGCGCGGCTGCGGCTGTGCCTTGAAAAAGACCCTGCGCAGCCCTCCAAGGCTGTGTGGGAATATAAAGCAGAGAAGCAAACAGAAGCAACAATGTAGCTGAACCCCTATCCCTGCCAGTGGAGCCGCAAGAGTCCTGTCCCTGCCCTGAGGCAAACAGGGGAAAACTGTGGCTGTGCTGAGACCAAGCCCTGCTACAGGCTCCAAATGGTCCTGCCTTGGGCAGATCCGGCAGCTGGACTACGGTCGAGCCCCAGCCGGCTTCCACTGAGGTAAGCCAAAAGCCCCCACCCCCTTAAAACCCCGTGGATCTGTGCCTACTTATCTTTATGATGCACCTCCTGCGGTCCAGTGGCGTTGAATTTCACCCTGAGCAACTCTCCTGGGCTAGATTCTGCGGAGTCCCTCTGGTGTGTGTCACTCCGTCGCCATCTTCCCGGAAGTCTCCTGTAATCATTTTTTTCCCGATGACTTCATCGGTCAGAAATAATTGTAAGTACGCCAAAGCTTTCTTGTGTTCAATGTCTGCAAACATAACAGGTGCTCCAGTAAATGGGAATATTGGTTGAGAAGGCCCATCCATAGCCAAAGACAATAGAGCACCCTGATTGCCCATTGCAGAGCTCAGGTTCGGAACCTTTCTCACTGTCATCCTTTCTCAGAGCAGTGTCAGTGTCGGATTAGTAATTTCCCAAGGAACACTAAAGCGCAATTCTGTGCATAATGTTGAGTCAGTGTCGCTGTTTGTTCGCTGGTCTAAAGTACCTTTTGGGTTAAATCTAAATTTTTTTGATGCCATGGACTAAAATTTCCAGTTAGAAGATTTTCCCAATATCATTAAAAGGGCAATCAGGCACTGGAGACTACTCTATGGATAAATATGTGGTGCTTTGCTGGGATACAATATAATCCTCAAAGATTACACAGTACCACTCTATGTGTGTATGCCTCTTTAAAAATTGCCCTATTGAATTTCTGCCCAGTCTCGCCCTCCTGTCGCTATCCTCCACTGGGAGTACAACATTTGAAAGGGGAGCAGTTAACCTCCTTGGCTGTCTTATAATACCAGTAGTTTTGTACCCAAATTCTTCATTATTTGTGAAGTAAAATAATTTCATAAGCAACAAATATCTCTATTCTAATATGACGGCTCTGGAAAACCGAGTTGGAAGTAATTTATTCCTGGTCCAGTACCATTTGTGCAAGAGTTGAGCCACCACTTCCTGAAGTAATGATCAGGCCCAGAAATTTCCAAAGGTCATTTTGTTCACTGGATCCCCCTTTCTGCTTCTAGAAATCTTACGAAACAGAGTATCGGATTGTTGCTCTTCAATCGGTTTCTTCCTATAATCATGTTTTTGATGACCTCATCGGTCAGAAATAAGTGTGGGTATGCCAATGTGTTCTTGTGTTTAACGTCTAACACTATGCTGAACTAGAACTTAAGGCAATTCCACTTAGTTGAAAGCAGTGGTTTTCAACCTGGGCATCCTGACCAGTTTGGTTTGTCGAAAGACCCTTTCACAGGGGTGGCAGGATTCATAGCAGTAGCAAAATTACAGTTCTGAAATAGCAAGGGAAATCATTTATGATTGGGGTATTACCACTACACATTGGGAAGTGCATGAAAGGGTTGTGGAATTAGGAAGCTTGAGAATCACTGTCCTAGAGGAAGACGAAGGTGCAGTAGAAGGAGAGCAATAGAGAGGAAGCCACTACAAGATTGATTAGCACAGTGGCTGGAACAATGAGCGCAAGCAAATAACCACTGTCAGGCTGGCTCAGGATGGGACAGTGTTTCATTATGTTGTGCATAGAGTTGTTAGGAGTCACAAACCAGTCGACGGCACCTAAAAAACAAACAGGATTTGTACTTGGCAAATGTGCGGAACTACATCTTGAAAGAAACATCTTCCTTTAGAACATTGAATCTGTATCTCTGGGTCACAAACACTTTTGAGGGAGAACGACACTTTCACAGGGTGTGGGCGTTAATAACAGTAGCAAAGTTAGATTTATGAAGTAGCAACGAAAATCATTTTATGACTGGGCGGTCACCACTACATTCAGATTGGTGTTAAAGGGTTGTGGTATTAGGAAGGTTGAAAACCACTGCCCCGGAGAAAGACATAAACTTGGTACAGTAGAAGGGCAGCAAAAGAGAGGCTGCTCCCTGAAATATGGTTTAGCACAGTGGCTGCAACAATGAGCGCAAGCAAAGAACCACTATGACGATGACACAGGACTGGCCAGGGGTTCATAATATTCTGCCTAGAGTTGCTAAGAGCCAAAAATCACTCGATAGCCACTAACAACCTTAATAAGAGGACTCATGCATGTAACAATATGCTGAACTAGACCTTAAGGAAAATTGCTCTTAATTTATTTTTTTATTCTTTTCAACTTAAAAAAAATCATTTCATTGGAGCTCAAACTACTCTTATCACAATCCATACATACATCAATTGTTTAAAGCACACTTATACATTCACTGCCCTCATCATTCTCGACATTCGGTTTCCGCTTGGGTTCCTGTAATCAGCTCCTCATTTTCCTTTTTCTCCTGCCCCTCATTCCCCGCTTCCTCCTCCCACATGAACACTTAATGATATGTAAATTATTACTTTATCTTATCTTACACTGCCCAGAGTCTCCCTACACCCACTTTTCTGTTGCCCATCCCCCAGAGAGGAGATTATATATAGAACCTTGTGATTGGTTCTCCCTGCCGTGGTCCAGCCACAGCGGGTTTGTGTCCCCCGCTAGGTGGGTAAGGTGTCAACGAGTGGGAGACAGAAACCACACGACTCAAAGGTTGTGGGTGACTGTTCCAATTTTATTCATGCAAAGCTTCAATTTATGGCTTAAAGCTTATGGCCTAAGATCATACATTAGGAAATTCTCAGGCCACAACACCGTAACAAGTTACATTAATCACATCATGATTCTTGGTTAAAAATTAGGACATCTTGAAACTAAAACTTTCTCATACGAGGGTGATAAACAAATCTTCTAACAGTAACTGAGCATACTTCATTTAACTAGGGCACATTGTTCTAACTAGGAAATCAATAAAGCATTATTACATTTCATAATAAAAAATTACTTGACAAGCTTTGGCTGTTCTTTCTGTTCCTTCTTGGGCTGTTCCTCTAGGGCTTTCATTTCTTGTTCTTACTTTTCCACTAAGTTTCCATAAATTAAACTCCCAAAAGTCTTTCTGTACCACGGTATGAGTTGCCTCACAATTGGTAGCTTTGCTTCAGTGGACTTCAAACATTACGGAGGCCCTCTTCTTGCTAACCATTGCATAAAACTTAAACTACTAAAAGGAACGTGTACACCTTTCTTTGTTAACTATTCTTATGCCATTTTCATTGTAAGTCCCTGTATAAGGTAAATCAGGGCCAGAAAGTCTATTTCTCTTTGGGTTATTTCCTGGAGGGGGATGCTGTATTCTGCCTCCTATGCGGTAACCAAGATAAGGAAAGGGAAAAAACATGGGAAAAGGATGATAAACTTTTTTAAGAATCTTGCACAAAAGAACTCCAAATAATTATGGCAAGGCCAATCAAGCAAGTCCAAATACATGTCAAGAGTGGGTTTGGGCAGCCAACTCCCACTGTCCATCTCCTTTGATGCCGGACCAGGTGTCATTCAACTCTGTCTTCGACGTCATGTGGCAGGACTGGTCCCCTCATCTCCATTTCTATCCACAATTTCCTCCGGGTATCGCCACTCTCCCTGCTGCTCTGGAGGGGTTCATCTGTCCTGGATTCCTTGTGTTTCCAGTTCCCATCTGTACCACTGTGCATCCTCTGGTATAACCAGGTTTGCAAGGTAGAATTGGGATGATGATAGGAGGGTGGGGGCAGCGTTTAAAAGCTACAGGAAGGTTGTCAATTTCTCCTCTTAGTTTAGAACAGCAGTTCTTAACCTGTGAGTTGGTACATCTTTGGAGGGGTCAAATGAACCTCTCATAGGGGTAGAGCTGTTCATAACAGTAGCAAAAGTACAGTTACAAAGTAGCAATGAAAATAATTTTATGAATGCAGGGTCATGACTACATGAGGGACTGTATGAAGGGGTCGTGGCATTAGGAAGGTTGAGAACCATTGCTGTAGAGAAAGACAAATTTCTTAGTACAGTAGGACAGCAAAAGAGAGGCAGCCCCATTAAGATGGATTAGCACAGTGCCTACAACAATGAACGCCAGCAAATGCCACTGTGAGGATGGCAGAGGAGGGGCATTATTTCATTATATTGGACATACAGTTACTATGAGTCAAAATCGACTCAACAGCACCCAAAAACACAAAAACAAATTATTGTACTTCTAACAGTATGCTGAGGAAGACATTAAGAGAAACTCCTGTTATTTTAGAGCAGCGGTTCTCAACATGTGGGTCGTGACTTCTTTGGGGGCGTTGTATGACTCATTCACAGGGGTGGCCTGATTGATAACAGTAGCAAAATTAGAGCTATGAAACAGCAATGAAAATAATTTTATGATTGGGGTATCACCACTATATGGGGAATGGTATTAAAGTGATGTGGCATTAGAAAGGTTGAAAACCACTGCCCTAGAGGAAGCCAGAAATGTTGGTACAGTAAAAGGGCAGCAAAATAGGAGCAGCCCTTACAAGATGGATTAGCAAAGTAGCTGCAACAATGAGCGCAAGCAAAGAACCACTGTGAGGATGGGATAGGCCTGGGCAGCATTACAATACGGTTTAAAGAGAGTTGCTCTGATCACAAACCCACTCGAAGACTCCTAAAAAGAATAACAACAGGACTTGTGCATCTAAAAATGTGCCTAATGATATCTTAAGAAAAATGCCTATTAATTTAGAGCAGCAATTCTCAACCTGTGGGTCGCAAGCCCTTTGGTGTGACAAAAGACCTTTTCACAGCGGGGGCCCATTCACAACAGTAGCAAAGTTACAGTTATGAAGTAGCAATGAAAATAATTTTATGACTGGGGGTCATCAATACACGAGAAACAGTATGAAAAACTCATGGAATTAAGAAGGGTGAGAACCACTGCCTGAGAGGAAGACATAACTCTTGGTAGAGTTGAAGGGCACCAAATGAGAGGTAGGCCCCAAAAAGATGGATTATCACAAAGGCTGCAACAATGAGTCATAGCAAAGGAACCACTGTGAGGTTGGCAGCGGATGGGACAGCTTTTCATGATATTGTGCATAGAGTTGCTATGAGCCAAACCCACTCGACAGCCCCTAACAACAAGAAGAACAGTACTCGTGCGTCTACCAATATGCTGAACTAGACCTTAAGAGAAACTCTACTTAGTTGAGAATAGCGTTTCTCAGCCTGTGAATCATGACCACTTTGGTTGGTAGAAGGATGCGTTCAAAAGAGTGGCCGGATTCATAGCAGTCTCAAAATTACAGCTCTGAAACAGCAAGGGAAAAAATTCATAATTGGGGTACCACACTACACATTGGGAAGTGTATGAAAGTGTTGTGGAATTAGGAAGGTTGAGAATCACTGTCCTAGAGGAAGACGAAGGTACAGTAGAAGGAGAGCAAAATAGAGGAAGCCACTACAAGATGGATTAGCTCAGTGGCTGGAACAATGAGTGCAAGCAAAGAACCACTGTCAGGATAGCATAGGATGGGGCAGCATTTCATTACATTGTGCATAGTGTTCCTATGAGTAAAAAAACACTCGATGGCTGCTAACAACAACAAAAACAAGACTTCAGCTTCTCAAATGGGCAGAACTACATCTTGAAAGAAAAAAGTCTTCGTTTAGAACAATGGTTCTCAATGTCTGGGTCTTGAACCCTTTTGAAGGTTGAATGACACTTTCACAGGGGTGACCCATTCATTACTGTAGCAAAATCAGGGGCGACCCATTCATTACTGTAGCGACCCATTCATTACTGTAGCAAAAAGATTCATGAAGGAGCAACAAAAATAACTTTATGATTGGGTGTTCACCACTATTTGAGGAATGGTATTAAAGAATTGTGGCATTAGGAAGGTTGAGAAACACTGCCCTAGAGAAAGACACAAATCAGGCTACAGGAGAAGGGCAGCAAAAGAGAGGCAGCCCCCAGAAAGATGGATTATCACAGCGGCTGCAACAATGAGCACAACAAAGAACCATTGTGAGGATGGTACAGGACGAGGGAGCATTTCATTATATAGTGCATAGAGTTGCTATGAGCCAAAACCCATGACAGTACCTAAAAACAATAACATCTGGATTTGTATTTCTCCAATAAACTGAAGAAGACATTAAGAGAAACTCCTCTTGGTTTAGAGTAGCGTTTCTCAACAAGTGGTTCACGACTCATTTGGAGGGGGCCAAATGGCCCTTTCACAGGGGTGGCCCAATTCATAGCAGTAGCAAAATTACTGTTATGAAATAGCAATGAAAATAATTTTATAGTTGGACATTTAAGACTACATAAGGAATTGTGTGAAGGGGCGTGGCATTAGTAAGGTTTAGAACCACTTCCCTAGAGGAAGACACAAGTCTTGGTAGAATAAAAAGGCAGCAAATGAGAGTCAGCTATGAATGAGATGGATTAGCTCAGTGGCTGCAACAATGAGGATAAGCCGATGTCCCCTGTCTGGCTGGCACAAGAAGGGGCAGCTTTTCATTATATTGTGCATAGAGAACCAGAACTTATGCTTTTGAAAAAGGTGCTGAAGTAGACCTTAAGAGAAACTCCTCTTACTTTAGAGCAGCTGATCTCAATCTGTGGGTCGCGACCCCTTTTCAGAGACAAAAGACCTTTTCACAGTTGTGGGTTGTACATTATAGTAGAAAAATTAGAGTTATGAAGTAGCAATCAAAATAGTTTTATGACTTGGCAGTCACCAGTACCATGAGGAATGGTATGAAAGGGTTGTGTCATTAGCAAGGTTGAGAATCACTGCCCTAGAGGAAGACAGAAATCTTGGTAGAGTAGAAGGGCAGCAATGGGAGATAATAGGTGGATTAGCACAGTGGCTGCAACAATGAGCACTAGCAAAAAAACCACTGTGAGGATGGCAGAGGATGAAACAGCATTTCATTATATTGTGCAAAGAATTGCTTTGACCCAAACCCACTCGACGGCCCCTAAAAACAATAAAAACAGGACTCGTGCATCTAACAATATAATTAACTAGACCTTAAGAGAAATTCCTCTTAGTTTAGAGCAGCGGCTCTCAACTTGTTAGTCGTCACCCCTTGGGGTGTGTGTGTGTGTGTGTCAAATGACCATTTCATAGAGGTGGTCCAATTCATAAGAGTAGAAAAATTATAGTAATGAAGGAGTAATGAAAATAATTTTACGTTTGTAGGGTCACCACTACATAAGGAACTGTGTGAAGGGGTCGTGGCATTAGGAAGGTAGAGAACCACAGCCCTAGAGGAAGTCTTGGTACAGTAGAGAGTAGCAAAATAGAGGCAGCCCAGTAAGAGAGATTAGCATAATGGCTATAACAATAAGCACCAGCAAATACCATTGTGATGATGGCAGAGGAGGGGGCAAACTTTCATTATATCGCGCATACAGTTGCTATAAATCAAAAATCGACCCGACAGCATCTAACAAAAACAACAGGATTGTGCTTCTAACAATATTCTGAGGAAGACATTAAGAGAAATTCCTATTATTTTAGGGCAGCGGTTCCCAAACTGTGGGTTGTGACCTCTTTGGGGTGTCTAACGACCCTTTCACAAGTGTGGCCCGATTCATAATAGTAGCAAAATTACAGTTATGCAACAGCAATTAAAATAATTTTATAATTGCGGGATCACCACTACATGGGGGAGGGTATAAAAGGAACGTGGCATTAGGATGGTTGAGAACCACTTCCCCAGAGGAACGCAGAAATGTTGGTACAGTAGAAGGGCAGCAAAAGAGAGGCAGCCCCTACAAGATGGATTAGCAAAGTAGCTGCAACAATGAGCATAAGCAAAGAACCACTGCGAGGATGGCACAGGCCTGGGCAGCATTACATTACATTTTGCAGAGCGTTGCTATGAGCCAACCCCACTCATCAGCACCTGACAACAATAAGTTCAGGGCTCGTGTGCCTAACAATATGCTGAACTAAACTGTAAAAGAATCTACTCTTATTTTAGAGCAGCGGTTCTCAACCCGTGAGTCTTGACCCCTTTGGTTGGTCAAATGACACTTTCACAGGGGTGGCCGGATTCATAACAGTAGCAAAATTACAGTTATGAAACAGCAAGGGAAAATTTATGATTGGAGTACCACCACTGCACAATGGGAAATATATGAAAGGGTTGTGGAAATATGAAGGCTGAGGACTACTGCCCTAAAGGAACACATAGTACAGTAGAAGGGCAGCAAAACAGAGGCAGCCTAGAAGACTGATTATCACAATGGCTGCCACAATGAGTGCAAGCAAAGTACCACTGTGAGGATGGCACAGGATGGGACAGTGTTTCATTATATTGTGTATAGAGTTCCTATAAGTCAAAAACCACTCGACAGCTCTTAAAAACAACCAAAACCAAACCTGTGCTTCTCAAAATGTGTTGAACTACATCTTAAAAGAAACAAATCTTCATTTAGAACAGCACTTCTCAACCTGTGGGTTGTGACCCCTTTCAGGAGACAAATGATCCTTTCACAGCGGTGGACCGTTCATTACAGTAGAAAAATTAGATTTATGTGGTAGCAATGAAAATAATTTTATGATTGGGCTGTGACTACTACATAAGCAACGGTATGAAATGATCATGGTATAGCAAGGTTGAGAACCACTGCCTGGATGAAGACAGAGCTCTTGGTAGAATAGAAGAGCAGCAAACGAGAGGAAGTCCTCAAAAAAGGTGGATTAGCACAGTGTCTGCAACAATGAGCGCAAGCAAAGAACCACTGTGAGGATGGCACAGGATGTGGCAGGGTTTCATTATATTGTGCCTAGAGTTGCTAGGAGCCAAAGGCCACTCGATGGCCAGTAAAAACAGTAACAAGAGGACTCATGCATGTAACAATATACTGAAATAGAACTTAAGAGAAACTCCTTTTAGTTTAATTTTATTTTATTTTCACCTTTTTAAAAAAAAGTCATTTTATTGGAGCTCATACAACTCATCACAATCCATACACACATCAATTGTTTAAAGCACACTTATATATTCATTGCGCTCATCACTCGAATCAATCGCTTTCTGCTTGGGATCCTGAAATCAGCTCCTCATTTTCCTTTTTCTCCTGTCTCCCCTTTCCCCCTTCCCCTCCCACATGAGCACTTAATAATTTATAAATTATTATTTTATCTTATCTTACACTACCCAGAGTCTCCCTTCACCCACTTTTCTGTTACCCATCCCCCAGAGAGGAGATTATATGTAGATCCTTGAGATCGGTTTGCCCTTTTTATCCCTGCTTCGCTCCCGATATCACCACTCTCCCCGCTAGTCCTGAGGGGTTAATTTTGACTAGATTACCTGTGTTTCCAGTTCCCATGTGTACCGCTGTGCATTCTCTGGTCTAACCAAGTTTGCATGGTAGAATTGGGATGATTATAGGTGGGGGGAGGCAGCATTTAAGTGCTAGAGGAAGTTTGTCAGTTTCTTCTCTTAGTTTAGAGCAGTGGTTCTCAACCTGTGAGTTGTTACATCTTTGGGGGTGGGGGGGCGAACGAACCTTTCATAGGGGTGTACCAGTTTATAACACTAGCAAAATTACACTTATGAAGTAGCA
The DNA here is from genome assembly GCF_050624435.1 of Tenrec ecaudatus. NCBI lineage: Eukaryota > Metazoa > Chordata > Mammalia > Afrosoricida > Tenrecidae > Tenrec > Tenrec ecaudatus. The sequence goes on from NC_134544.1 coordinate 106,881,256, forward strand.
ACAAAAATAATTTTGTGGGTGTGGGGCCACCACTACATGAGGAACTGTATGAAGGGGTCGTGGCATTCGGAAGGTTGAGAACCATTGTCCTAGAGGAAGACAGAAATCTTGGTACTGTAGAAGGGCAGCAAAAGAGAGGCATCCCCAATAAGATGGATTATTAGGACAGTGCCTGCAGCAATGAGTGCCAGCAAATACGACTGTGAGGATGTCAGAGGAGGGGAAGCCTTTTATTATATTGGGCATGCAGTTGCTATGAGTCAAAACTGACTCAACAGTACCTAACAAAAACAGCAGGATTGTGCTTCTAACCATAGGCTGAGGAAGACATTAAGAGAAACTTTTATTATTTTAGAGCAGCAGTTCTCAAGCTTTGGTTCGTGAACACTTTTGGGGTCAAATGACCCTTTCACGGGGGTGGCCCGATTTATAACAGCAGCAAAATTACAGTTATGAAGCAGCAATGAAAATAATTTTATGATTGGGGTGTCAACACTACATGGGGAATGGTATTAAAAGGACATGGGATTAGGAAGTTTGAGAAGCGCTGCCTTAGAGGAAAGCAGAAATGTGGTACAGTAGAAGGGCAGCAAAGGAAAGGCAGCCCCTGCACAACTGGTTAGCACAATGTCTGCAACAATGAGCGCAAGCAAAGAACCACTGTGAGGATGGCAGAGGATGGGACAGCGTTTCATTATTTGTGCACAGAGTTTCAATGAGTCAAAAACCACTCAACAGCAACCAACAACAACCAAAACCAGACTTGTGCATCCCAAAATGTGCTCAAATACATCTTAATAGAAACAAATCTTCATTTAGAACAGCGGTTTTCAATTTCTGGGTCACAAACCCTTTTGGTAGGCAAACGACACTTAAACAAGGGCAGCCCGTTCATAACACTAGCAAGATTAGATTTATGAAGTAGCAACAAAAATAATTTTATTACTGGGCAGTCACCACTACATGAGAATCGGTATTAAAGGGTTGTGGCATTGGTAAGGTTGAGAGCCACTGCCTTAGAGGAAGACACAAATCTTGGTACAGGTGTAGGATAGCAAAAGAGAGGCACACCCAGAAAGACGTATTAGCACATTGGCTGCATCAATGAGCGCAAGCGAAGAAACACTGTGATGATGGCATTGGATGGGGCAGAGTTTCATTATATTGTGCATAGAGTTGCTATGAGCCAAACCCACTCGACAGCCCCTAACAACAATAACAACAAGATTTGTGCTTCTAACAATATGCTGAAGAAGACCTTAGGAGAAATTCCTCTTAGTTTAGAGCAGCGGATCTCACCTAGTAGGTCGAGAACCCTTTCATGTGCCGGAATGAGGTGGCCCGATTTATAACAGTAACAAAATTACTGTTATGAAATAGCAATGAAAAGAATTTTATAGTTGGATATTCACCACTACATTAGGAAGTGTATGAAAGGGGCGTGGCAATAGGAAGATTGAGAACCACTGCCTTAGCGAAGACACAAATCTTGGTAGAGTAGAAGGGCAGCAAGTGAGAGCCAGCTCCCAAAAAAAGCGAATAACACAGTGGATGAAAGAATTGAGGGCAAGCCAAAAAAATCCACTGTAAGGATGGCACAGAAAGGGGCACATTTCATTATATTGAGCATAGAGTTGCTATGAGTCAAATCCACTCGACAGCACACAGCAAAAAAACTTCAGGACTTGTGCTTCTGACAATGTGCTGAAGTAGACCTTATGATAAACTCCTCTTAGTTTAGAACAGCGGTTCATAACGTGTGGGTCACAACCCATTTTGGAAGACAAATGACCCTTTCACAGTGGTTGCCTGATTATTACAGTGCCAAAATTGGAGTTATGAAGTAGCAATGAAAATAATTTTGATTTGGCAGTCACCCCTACATGAGGAACGGTATGAAAGGATCGTGGGATTAGCAACCTTGTGAACCACTGCCCGCGAGGAATACAGAAGTCTTGGTAGAGAAGAAGGGTAGCAACAGAGAGGCAGCCCCTACAAGTTTGATTAGCACAAAGGCTGCAACAATGAATGCCAGCAAATACCATTGTGAGTATGGCACAGGACAGTGCAGCGTTTCATTATATTGTGCATAGAGTTGCTATGAGAAAACCCAACTCAACAGCAATTAACAATAAAAACAGGATTTTTCTCTAACAATATCCTGAACAAGACCTTAAGAGAAACTCCTTAGTTTAGAGCAGCGTTACTCAACCTGTGAATTGTGAACCCTTTTGGGCTTTGAACAACCCTTTCCCAGAAGATGCCCTATTCAGAACAGTAGCAAAATAACAGTTATGAAATATCAATGAGTACAGTTATATCATTGGGTGAACACCACTACATGAGGAACTGCATGGAAGGGTCTTTGCATGAGGAAGGTTGAGGACTACTGCCTTAAAGGAAGACAAAAATCTTTGTAAATAGGAGGGCATCAAAAGTGAACAGCCCCCAAACGGTGGATAAGCACAGTGACTGCAACAATGAGCGCAAGGAAAAGAACCACTGTGAGGATCACAAAGGACGGGACATTGGTTCATTATATTGTGCACAGAGTTGCTATCATCCAAACCCACTCTAGGGAATCTAACAAAAAAGGACAAGACTTGTGCTTCTTACAATATGCTAAAGAAGACCGAAGAGTAACTCCTCTTTTTTTTAGAGCAGCAGTTCTCAAACTATGGGTCATGACAACAGAGGGGGATCGAACAACCCTTTCATAGGGGTGCCCTGATTCATAAGAGTAGCAAAATTACAGTTATAATTATCAATGAAAAGAAATTTATTGTTGGGGGTTCACTGCTACATGAGGAATGGTATGAAAGGGTCATGGAATTAGGAAGGGTGAAAACCACTGCTCTAGAAGAAGATACAAATCTTGATACAGTTGAAGGGCAGCAAAATAGAGTCAGCCCCCCCAAAAGTGGAATAGTACAGTGGCAGCCACAATCAGCACAACCCAAAGAAATACTGTGAGGATGGTGCAGGACGGGGCAGTATTTCATTATATTTTGCATAGAGTTGCTATGAGCCAAAACCCACGCGATGGCCCCTAACAACAATAACAACAGTATTTGTTCTTATAACAATATGCTGAAGAAGAACTAAAGAGAAAGGCCTCTTAATTTAGAGCAGCGATTCTCAATGTTTGGATCATGACCCCTTTGTGGGGGACAAACGACCTTTTCACAGGGGTGGCCCAGTTCAAAACAGTAACCTTAAGAAGTAGCAGTGAAAATAATTTTATGATTGTGAGGGGAGTCACCAATACATGAGGAACATTAGGAAAAGGTCCTAGCATTAGGAAGGTTGAGAACCACTGGCCTAGGCAAATACAGAAATCTTGGAAGAGTGGAAGGGCAGCAAATGAGAGTCAGTCCCTAAAAAGTTGTATTAGCACTGTGGCTGCAACAATAAGCGCAAGCAAAAGAACCACTATGATGATGGCAGAGGATAGGACAGCATTTCATGATATTGTGCATAGAGTTGCTATGAGCCAGACCCACTCGACAGCCCCTAACAATAATAAGAACCAGACTCATGCATCAAATATATGCTGAACTAGACTGTAAGTGAAACTACTCTTAATTGAGAACAGCGGTTCTCAACCTGTGAGTCATGACCAGTTTTTTTGGCCGAATGACCCTTTCACAGGGGTGGCCAGATTAATAGCAGTAGCAAAATTACAGTCATGAAATAGCAGCGAAAACAATTTTATATATGTACATTCATGAGTACATTAGGAATTTTATGAAAGGGGTGTGGCATTTGGAAAGTTGAGAAGTACTGCCCTCGTGGAAGATACAAGTCCTGGTAGAGTAGAAGGGCAGAAAATGGGAGCGGCTCCCAATAGGATGGAATAGCACACTGGCTGAAACAGTGTGGGAAAGCAAAAGATCCACAGTCAGGATGGCCCAGGAAGGGGCAGCGTTTCATTGTATTGAGCACAGAGTTGCTTTGAGTAACACCCACTCAAGATCACCTAAACAAACAAACAAACAAACAAAAAAACCCACCAAAAAAACAGGACTTATACTTCTGGCCATGTACTGAAGTAGACCTTAAGAGAAACTCCTCTTAGTTTAGAGCAGTGGTTCTGAACCTGTGAGTCGTGACCTCTTGGTGGTATTGAACGACCCTTTCATAGGGGTGACCTGATTCACAACAGTTGCCAAATTACAGTCATGAAGTAGCAATGAAAAATATTTTATGGTGTGGGGTCACCACTACATGAGGAACTGTATGAAGGGGTCATGGCATTAGGAAGGTTGAGAACCACTAACCTAGAGGAAGACAGAAATCTTGATACAGTAGAAGGACATCCAAAGAGAGGCTGCCCCAATAAGATGGATTAGCACTGTGGCTCCACAATGAGCGCAAGCAAACACCAGTGTGAGGATGGAAGAAGAGGGGTCAGCCTTTGATTTTATTGGGCATACAGTTGCTATGTGTCAAAACCGACTCCACAGCACCTAAGAAAACAATAGTATTGTGCTTCTAACAATATACTCAGGAAGACAATAAGAGAAACTCCTATTATTTTAGAGCTGCGGTTCTCAACTTGTGGGTCATGACCTCTTTGGGTGGGCTGGGGGTGGGGTAGGTCAAAGGAACCTTTCACGAGGGTGCCGATTCATAACCGTAGCAAAATTACAGTTATGAAATACTAATGAAAATAAATTTATAATTGGGCGATGACCACTACATGGTGAATGGCATTAAAGGGACGTGGAATTAGGAAGGTTGAGAACGACTGCCCTAGAGGAAGGCAAATATGTTGCTACAGTACAAGGGCATCAAAAGAGAGGCAGCACCTACAACATGGATTAGGATAGTAGGTGCAACAATGAGCACCAGCAAAGAACTACTATGAGGATGACACAAGATGGGGCAGCGTTTCATTATATTGTGCATAGAGATCCTATGAGTCAAAAACCACTGGATGGCACTGAACAACAACAAAAATAGTACTTGTGCTTCTCAAAATGTGCTGAACTACATCTTAAAAGAAACAAATCTTCGTTTAGAACAACGGTTCTCAACCTCTGTGTCACGAACCATTTTGTGGGTCAAATGACACTTTCACAGGGGTGGCCCATTCATAACAGTAGCAAAATTAGTTTTGTGAAGTAGCAACTAAAATAATTTTATGATTGGGTGGTCACCACAATATGAGGAATGGTATCAAAGGGTTGTGGCATTAGGAAGATTGAGAACCACTGCGATAGAGGAAGACAAATATTGGTACAGTAGATGGGAAGCAAAAGAGAGGCTGTCCCTATAAGATTGTGGCTCATGTGCCACAATGAGCACAAGCAAATACGAATGCTGGGATGGAAGAGGAGGGAGCAGCCTTTGACTATATTGGGCATACAGTTGCTATGAGTCAAAACCGACTCAACAGCACCTAAGAAAATCAACAGTATTGTGCTTCTAACAATATACTGAGGAAGACATTAAGAGAAACTCCTAATATTTTAGAGCTGCGGTTCTCAACCTGTGGGTCGCAACCTCTTTGAGGAGTCAAACGACCCTTTCACAGGGGGGCAAATTCTTAACAGTAGAAAAATTACAGTTATGAAACAGCAATGAAGATAATTTTATGAATGGGGGATGACTACTACTTTGGGAACAGTATTAAAGGGACGTGGCATTAGGAAGGTTGAGAACCACTGCCCTAGATAAAGACCAAATCTTGGTACAAGAGAAGGGCGTCAAAAGAGAGGGAGCCCCCAGAAAGATGGATTAGCACAGTGGCTGCAACAATGAGCGTAAGCCAATAATGACTGAGAGGATGGCATTTGACGGGGCAGGATTTCATTATATTGTGCATAGAGTTGCTGTGAGCCAAAACCCACTAGACGGCCCCTAACAACAATAACAAGAGGACTCGTGCATGTCATGATATACTGAACTAGATCTTAAGAGAAACTCCTCTTAGTTTAGAACAACAGTTCTCAACCTGTGAGTTGTGACCAGTTTGGGGGCATAGAACCACTCTTTCATATGGTTGGCCAAATTCATAACAATAACAAAATTACAGATATGAAATAGCAACAAAAATTATTTCATGATTGGGCGTTCAGCACTACTGGTGGAATGGTATTAAAGTGTCATGGCATTAAGAAGGATGAGAATCACTGCCCTAGAGGAAGGTAGAAATGTTGGTACAGTACAAGGGCAGCAAAAGAGAGGCAGCCCATCCAAGAAGGGTTAGCAAAGTATCTGCAACAATGAGTGCAATCAAAGAATGATTGCAAGGATGGCAAAGGCCTGGGCAGCATTTAATTTTATTGTGCACAGAGTTGCTATGAAATGAAACCCATTCGAAGGCACCTAGATATAACAACAGAAATTGTGTGTCTAACAATGTGCCTAGCAATAACTGAAGAAAAAATCCTCTTAGTGTAGAGCAGCAGTTCTCAACCTGTGGGTCGCGAACCCATTGGGGGGACAACCAACCTTTTCATAGGGGTTGCCCAGTTCAAAACAGAAGAAAAATTATAGTTACGAGGTAGCAATGAAAATAATTTTATGATATCACAGTCAGCACTGTATGAGGCATGGTATGAAAAGATTGTTGCATTAGGAAGTTTGGGACCCACTGCCCTAGAGGAATTCAGAAATCTTGGTAGAGTAGAAGGGCAGAAAATGAGAGGTAGTCCCCAAAAAGATTGATTAGCACAGTGGCTGCAACAAGGATCCCTAGCAAAAGAACCACTGTTAGGATGGCAGAGGACAGGCCAGCGTTTCATGATATTGTGCATAGAGATGCTATGGGACAAACCCACTCAACAGCCCCTATCAACAATAAGAACAGGACTGGGGTGTCTAACAATGTGCTGAACTAGACCATAAGAGAAACTACTCTTAGTTTAGAACAGCGGTTCTCAATCTTTGAGTCGTGAACCCTTTGGTTGGTCGAATGAGCCTTTCACTAGGGTGGCCAGATTCAGAACAGTAGCAAAATTACAGTTATGAAATAGCAAGGGGAAAATGTTATGATTGGGGGACCACCACTACACATTGGGAATTGTATGAAAGGGTCATGGAAATAGGAAGGTAGAGAACCACTGTCCTAGAGGAAGAAACAAGTAAAGTAGAAGGGCAGCACAAGAAAGGCAGTCCTTGCAAGATTGATTAGCACAGTGGATGCAACAATGAGCGCAAGCAAAGAATAACTGTGAGGATGGCACAAGATGGGGCAGCACTTCATGATATTGTGTATACAGTTGCTATGAATCAAAAACCACTCGATGGCACTTAACAACAACAAAAACAGGACTTGTGCTTCTGAAAATGTGCTGAACTGCATCTTACAAGAAACAAATCTTAGTTTAGAACAGTGGTTTTCAAACTCCGGGTCACGAACCCATTTTGGGGTCTAACGACACTTTAACAGGTATGGCCTGTTCATAACAGTAGCAAAATTAGATTTATGAAGTAGCAATGAAAATAAGGTTATGATTGGGCAGTCACCACTACATGAGGAACGGTATTAAAGGTTGTGGCATTAGGAAGTTTGAGAACAACTGCCCTAGAGGAAGACACATATATTAGTAAAGGAGACGGGCAGCAAAAGAGAGGCAGCCCTCAGAAAGATGGATTAGCACAGTAGCTGCAACAAGGAGGGCAACAAAGAACCACTGTGAGGATGGCACAAGGTGGGGGCAGTCTTTCATTATATTGTACGCAGAGTTGCTATGAGTCAACACCCACTCGACGGCACCTAGCAACAATAACAACAGGTTTTCTGCTTTTAATAATATGCTGAAGAAGAGCTTATAAGAAACTCCTCTTAGTTTAGAGCAGCGGTTCTCAACCAGTGGATCGCCACCCCCCCCCTTTTTTTTTGGAGGGGGGAATGACGCCTTCACAAGGATGGTCCGATTCATAACAGTAGCAAAAATAATTATGAAATAGCATAAAAATAATTTTATACTTGGATATTCACGACTACATTAGGAATTGCATAAAAGAGGCGTGGCGTTAGGAAGGTTGAGAACCACTGCCCTAGAGGAAGACACAAGTTTTGGTAGAGTAGAAGGGCATCAAATGAGAGGCAGCTCCCAAAAAGAAGGAATTGCACAGTGGCTGAAACAGTGAGGGCAAGCCAAAGATCCACTGTCAAGATGGCACATGAACAGGCAGCCTTTCATTATATTGTGCATAGTGTTGCTATGAGTCAAACCCACGTGACAGAACCCAACATAAAAAAAGCAGGACTTGTGCTTCTAACAGTGTGCTTAAGTAGACCTTAAGAGAAACTCCTCTTAGTTTATAGCACCTTTTCTCAACCTGTGGGTCACGACCACTTTCGGGAGACAAACGACCCTTTCACAGCGGTGGCCCATTCATTACAGTAGAAAAATTAGAGTTATGAAGTAGCAATGAAAATTATTTTATGATTTGGCAGTCAGCACTGTATGAGGAATGGTATGAAATGGTCATGGCAGTATCAAGGTTGAGAACCACTTCCTTAGAAGAAGACAGAAATCTTGGTAGAGTAGAAGGGCAGCTAACAACAGGCAGTCACCAAAAAGGGTGGAATAGCACAGTGGCTGCAACAATGAGCACTAGCCAAAGAACAACTGTGAGGATGGCAGAGGATGGGACAGTGTTTCATGATATTGTGAATAGAATTACTATGAGCCAAACCCACTCGACAGCCCCTAACAACAATAGCAAGAGGACTCATGCATCTAACAATATATTGAACAAAACCTTAGGAGAAACTCCTATTAGTTCAGAGCAGTAGTTCTCAATCTGTGAGTCATGACCTCTTTGGGGGTTTGAATGACCCTTTCATAAGGGTGGCCTGATTCATAACAGTAGCAAACTTACAGTTATGAAGTGGAGCAAAAATAATTTTATGGTTGTGTGGTTACCACTACATGAGAAACTGTATGAAGGGGTTGTGGCATTGGGAAGATTGACAACCACTACCCTAGAGGAAGGCAGAAATCTTGGTACAGTAGAAGGGCAGCAAAAGATAGGCAGCCCTATAAGATGGATTAGCACAGTGACTAGAAAAATTTGCACTACCCAAAGAACAACTGTGAGTTGCAGAGGATAGGACATCGTTTCAGTATATTATGGTGCCTAGAATTGCTATGAGCCAAACCCACTTGATGGCCCCTAACAACAGTAAAAACAGTACTCATGCATCTGAGAATATTCTGAACTAGACCTTAAAAGAAATTTCTCTTAGTTTAGGGCAGCGGTTCACAACCTGTGAGTCATGACCCCTTTGGGTGGTTAAACGACCTTTTCTCAGGACTGGCCCGATTCAAAACAGTAGCAAAATTACATTTATAATTATGAACCAAAATAATTTTAGGGTTGTGGATTCGCCACTACATGACAAACTGTATGAAATGGTCCTGGCATTAAGAAGGTTAAAAACCACTTCCCCAGAAGAACAAACAAATATTGATATGTTGAAGGGCAGCAAAATAGAGTCAGCCTCCCAAAAGATGTGAGGATGGCAGAGGACGGGGCAGCCTTAATTTATCTTAGACATAGAATTGCTATGAGTCAAAATTGTCTCAATACCACCTAAGAAAAACAACAACAGGATTGTGCTTCTATACCCAATTCTACCTTGCGGACCTGGTTATACCAGAGGATGTACAGCGGTGCAGTAGGGATCTGGAAACACAGGGAATCTTGGACAGACTAACCCCTCAACACCCGCAGTAGAAGTGGCGAAACCAGGAGGGAAGGGTGTGTGGAAAGGGAGAACCGATCTTGGAGATCTATGTGTAACCTCCTCTCTGGGAGATGGGCAATCGGGAGGTGGGTGAGGGGAGACACCGGGCAGTGAAAGATATAATAATTATTTGTAAACTATTAAGGGACCAGGGGGAAGGGGGGAGCGGGGAGGGAGGGGTAGGGGAGAAAAAGGGAAACCGAGCTGATTCCAGGAACCCAAGTGAAAGGTGAATTTTGAGAATGACGAGTGCAACGAATGTATAAGGGTGCTTTGCTCAATTGCTGTATGTATGGATTGTGATAAGAGGTGTGTGAGCCCCAATAAAAAGATTTAATTAAAAAAGGGAAAGAAAAGAAAATGAATAACAAATAAAGTTAACTCAATGTTACCAATGGCCAAGAAAAAAAAAAATGATCTGCTGATCTGCTACATGAGTGTCCATCTGAGCTGCCACCATTGGTCTCTCCCTATCAGAAACAAAGAACCATAAAAATATCAAAAACCTATTCAACTGTTAGTCTAAAGACTATTGGACAACATAAACCCCAGTCTCCATGATCCTGAGACAACCACTACTAACCACTCTGAAAAGGATCATACTAGGGGATTCTGCATAGAATTGGACAAAAATGGGGAACCAAACTCAAATCCTCAGACTAGCCTTATAGGTCTGATAGAGAGCACAACTCCTGAAACTATGATCTTTTGATACCCATCAACCCTGGCACTGAACTTTCCTCTATGGCTCAACTTCAAACCAAATAATAGCCCAGACGCTAAGGTAAACAATAACAACAGGGCGGTACACATCCCATAAAAAATTGACTCTAGGAGATCAAAGGTGCAGCATTTCCCAAGCAACAAACTTCAGAAGCCAGGAAGGGATAACAAAGAAGGACAAATGGAAATTCAAGCACAGGGAAGAAGTGGAAAGCGTGCTGTGACATTGTGGCTATTGTGATTAATGTCAAGAAACAAAAATATATACAAACTCGTATGAAAAACCAACCTGCCTTATAAACTTTTACCCAAATCACACACGCCAAAAAAAGTTAAAATAAAAGAAGAAGATCCTGACCCTCTTAGATCCCCGAAGGAAATTGAGCTAAACTGAACGACCGAATAGGTAGTTTTCAGGGAAATTAAAGAGTGCTGTAAAATGCAATTATTCATTTATATGGAGGATACACATCAAAGTAAAATTCTAGAATAAAAATAATAATAAGAGAAATCCTATTAGTGTAGAGCAGCGGTTCTCAACCCATGGGTCGCAACTTCTTTGGGGGGTGAACTACCTTTCACAGAGGTGACCTGATTCATAACAGCAGCAAAATTACAGTTATGAAACAGCAATGAAAATAATTTTATGATTGGGGGATCACCACTACATACATGGGGAATTGTATTAAAGGGTTATGGCATTAAGAAATTTGAGAAGCACTGCACTAGAGAAAGGCAGAAATGTTGGTATAGTAGCAGGTCAGCAAAAGAGAGGAAGCCTCCAGAAAGATGGATTAGCACAGTGGAAGCAACAATGAGCGCAAACAAAGAGCCACTGTGAGGATGGCACATGAAGGTGCAGTGTTTCAGTATATCGTACAGAGTTTCTATGAGCCAGAACCCACTCGATGACACCTAAAAACAATAACAACAGGATTTGTTTTTCTAACAATATGCTGAAGAAGACCTGAAGAGAAACTCCTCTAGTTTAGAGCAGCGGTTCTCAGCCAGTGGGTCGTGACCCTTTCTGGGATAGGGGGCAATGGGGGAGCAAATGACCCTTTCACAGGGGTGGCCAGATTCATACCAGTAACAAAATTACAGTTTTGAAACAGCAACAAAAATAATTTTATAGTTGGACATTCACAACTACATTCGGAATTGTATGAAAGAGGCATGGTGATAGGAAAGTTGAGAACCACTACACTAGAGGAAAATACAAACTTGGTAGAGTAGAAGTGCAGCAAATGAGAGGCAGCTGCCAAGACTGATAGCACAATTGTGGCAAAAGTGAGGGCAAACTAAAGATCCACTGTCAAGATGATACAGTATGGGTCACGGTTTCATTATATCGTGCATAAACTTGCTACTAGCCAAAATCCACTCGACGGCCCCTAACAACAATAACAGCAGGACTCATGCATCTAAGAATGTGCTGAACAGGACCTTAAGAGAAGCTCCTCTTAGTTTAGAGCAGAGGTTCTCAACCTGTGTGTTGCAACCTCTTTTGGTAGACAACCAACCCTTTCACAGTGGTGGCCTGTTCATTAAAGTAGAAAAATTAGAGTTATGATGTAGCAATGAAAATAATTTTTTTGATTTGGCAGTCAACACTACTTGAGAAATGGTATGAAAGGATCGTGGAATTACCAAGGCTGAGAACCACTGTCCTAGAGGAAGACAGAAATCTTGGTAGAGTAGAAGGGCAGCAAACAAGAGGTGGTCCCCAAAAAAGATAGATTAGCACAGTAGCTGCAACAATGAGAACTAGCAAAAGAACCACTGTGAGGATGGCAGAGGACAGGACAGCATTTCATGATATTGTGCATAGAATTTCTATGAGCAAAAACGCACTCGAAAGCTCCTAACAATAACAAGAGAACTCATGCATTTACCAATATACTGAACTAGAACTTAAGAGAAAAGTTCTTATTTTAGAGCAGGGGTTCCCAACCTGTGAGTCATGACCTCTTTGAGGGGGTTGAACGACCCTTTCATGGGGGTGGCCTGATTCATAACAGTAGCAAAATTAGAGTTATTAAGTAGCAGTGAAAATAATTTTATGGTTGTGGGGTAACCACTACATGAGGAACTGTTTGAAGGGGTCGTGGCATTAGGAAGGTTGACAAACACTACCCTAGAGGAAGGCAGAAACCTTTGTACAGTAGAAGGACATCCAAAGAGAGGCTGCCCCTATAAGATGGATTAGCAAAGTGGCTGAAACAATGAGCACTAACCGAAGAACCACTGTGAGGTTGGCAGGGGATGGGACATCATTTCAGTATATCATTGTGCATGGCATTGCTTTGAGACAAACCCACTTGATGGCTCCTAAAAACAATAAAAACAGGACTCATGCATCTAAGAATATGCTGAACTAAACCTTAGGTGAAACTCCTCTTTGTTTAGGGCAGTGGTTCTCAACCTGTGCGTCGTGACCACTTTGGGGGTTTGAATGGCCCTTTCACAGGAATGGCCCAATTCATAACAGTAGCAAAATCACACTTATGAACTAGCAATGGAAATCATTTTGTGATTGTTGGACCATCACTACATTTGCAACTGTATGAAATGGACGTGGCAATTGGAAGGTTGAGAACCACACACCTAGAGGAAGACACAGGTACAGTATAAGGATAACATAAGAGAGGCAGCCCCAACAAAAATGATTAGCACAGTGGTTGCAAAATAAGGGCAAGCAAAGAATCCCTGTGAGGATGACACAGGATGGGGCAGCGTTTCATTATATTGTGCTTAGGTTTGCTATGAATAAATAAAACACTTGACGGCCCCTAAAAACAACAACAGGACTTGTGCTTTAAAAAAATGTGCTGAACTACATCTTAATAGAAACATCTCTTTGTTTAGAGTACAACTCTGGGTCACAAACCCATTTGGGGGTTGAATGGCACTTTCAGAGAGGCAACACATTCATAAGAGTAGCAACATTAGACTTATGTAGTAGCAACGACAATAATTTTATGACTGGGCACTCACCACGGTGGGGGGCGGGGACAGCGAATGCCCCTTTCACAGGGTTGGCCAAATTCATAAGAGTAGCAAAATTACAGTTATGAAATAGCAATGAAAACAAATTTAGAGTTGGTCATTCACGAGTACATTAGGAATTGTATGAAAGTGGCATGGTATTAGGAAGGTTGAGAACCACTGCCCTAGAGGAACAGAAATCTTGGTCGAGTAGGAAGGCAGCAAACGCGAGGCAGCCCCCAAAAGTTGGATTAGTACAGTGGCTGTAACAATAAGCACAAGGAAAAGAACCACTGTGGGGATGGCAGAAGACAGGACAGCATTTCTTGATAATGTGTATAGAGTACTTTTGAGCCAAATCCACTCTACAGTCCCTAACAACAATAAGAACAGGACTTGTGCATCTAACAATATGCTGAACTACACCTTACACTTTAGAACAGCGGTTCTCAATGCGTGAGTCGTGACCATTTTGGTTGGTGAAACAACTCTTTCACAGGGGTGTCCGGATTCATAAAAGTAGCAAAATTACTGTTATTCAATATCAAGGAAAAATTTTATGATTGGGGGACCATAACTACATATTGGTAAATGTGTGAAAGGGTCGTGGAAATAGGAAGGTTGAGAAACACTCTCCTAGAGTAAGACACAGTACAGTAGAAGGGCAACTTAAGAGAGGCAGCTGGACAAGAATGATTGGTACAGTGGTTGAAACAATGAGGACAAGCAAAAAAACACTGTGAGGATGGCACAGGACGGGGCAGCGTTTCATTAAATTGTGCATAGGTTTGCTATGAGTACAAAACCACTCGAAGGCAACTAACAACAACAGGACTTGTGCTTTACAAAATATGCTGAATGACATCTTAATAGAAACACCTCTTCCTTTAGAGCAGTGGTTCTCAAACTCTGGATCACGAACCCATTTGGGGGTTGAAAGACACTTTCACAGGGGTGGCCTGTTCATAACTGTAGCAAAATTAAATTAATGAAGTAGTAACAAAATAAATTTTATGACTGGACGCTCACCACAACATGAGGAACGGTATTAAAAATTTGTTGCATTAGGAAGGTTTAGAACCATTGCCCTAGAGAAAGATATGAACAATGGTACAGGAGAAGGGCAGCAAAAGAGAGACAGCCTCCAGAAAAAATGGATTAGCACAGTGGCTGCAACAATGAGCACAAGCAAAATAGCACTGTGGGGATTCTACTGGGGGGGGGGGGTAGGGGGAGGCAGTGTTTCCTTATAGTGAGCACAGAGTTGCTATGAGCCAAAACCCACTCGAGGGCACCTAACAACAATAACAAGGGATTTGTCATTCTAACAATATATGGAAGAAGACCTTAAGAGAAACTCCTCCTGGTTTAGAGCAGTGGTTCTCAACCAATGGGTTGCAACCCTTTCGGTTGGGGAAGTGGAATGGGGGTGGGGTGGGGGTGAATACCCCTTTCACAGGGTTGGCCCGATTCATAACAGTAGCAAAATTACAGTTATGGAATAGCAATGAAAACAAGTTTATAGTTGAACATTCACGATTACATTAGGAATTGCATGAAAGTAGTGTGATATTAGGAAGGTTGAGAACCACTTCCCTAGAGGATCAGAAATCTTGGTTTAGCATAGAAGAGCAGCAAACGAGAGGCAGTCCCCAAAAAGGGATAAAGACAGACGCTGCAACAATGACCCCAAACAAAAGAACCTCTGTGAGAATGGCAGAGGACAGGATAGCGTGCCATGATAACATGCATAGAGTTGCTATGAGCCAAACCCTATCAACAGCCCCTAACAACAATAAGAACAGGACTTGTGCATCTAACAATATCCTGAACTAGATCTTAAGAGACACACCACTTACTTTAGAGCAGCGGATCTCAACCTGTGAGTTGCGACCATTTTGGTTGGTCAAACGACCGTTTCACAGGAGTATCTGGTTTCATAAGAGTAGCAAAATAACTGTTATGAAATAGCAAGGAAAAAATTTTAAGATTGAGGGACCACTACTACACATTAGGAAATATATGAAAGGGTCTTGGAAATAGGAAGGTTGAGGACCACTGTCCTGGAGGAAGACACAGTACAGTAGAAGGGCAGCAAAAGAGAGGCAGCCCTCACAAGATTGATTAGCACAGTGGCTGCAACAATGAGCATCAGAAATAATCACTGTGACGATGGCACAGGAGGGGTCAGCGTTTCATTATCTTGTGCATAAAGTTTCTTTGAGTGAACAACCGCTCAACAGCACCTAACAACAACAAAAACAAGACTTGTGCTTCTGATATGCTGAATGAGACCGTAAGAGAAACTCCTCTTAGTTTAGAGCAGCAGTTCTCAATCCGTGTGTTGCGACCACTTTTGGGAGACAAACAACCATTGACAGCAGTAGCCTGTTTATTAGAGTAGAAAAATTAGAGTTATGGTGTAGCAATGAAAATAATTTCATGATTTGGCAGTCAGCACTACATGAGGAACGGTATGAAAGGGTCGTGGCAGTAGCAAGGGTGAGAACCACTGCCCTAGAGGAAGACAGAAATCTTGGTAGAGTAGAAGGGCAACAAACAAGAGGCAGTACCCAAAAAGGTGGATTACCACAGTGGCTGCAACAACAAGTGCGAGAAAAAAACCATTGTGAGGATGGAAGAGGACATGACAGGGTTTCATGACATTGTGCATAGAATTGCTATGAGCCAAACCCACTCAGCGGCCCCTAACAATAATAAAAAGAGGACTCGTGCATCTAACAATATATACTGAACTTAAGAGAAACTCCTCTTAGTTTAGACCAGCGTTTCTTAACCTGTGAGTCGTGACCTCTTTGGGGGTTCGAAGGATCCTTTCATTGGGGTTGTCTGATTCATAACGGTAGCAAAATTACCAATATGAAGTAGCAACAAAAATAATTTTATGAGGAACTGTATGAAGGGGTCGTGGCATTAGGAAGGTTGAGAACCACTGCCCTAGTGGAAGGCAGAAATGTTGGTACAGTGGAAGGTCAGCAAAAAAGAGGCAGCCCCCAGAAAGATGGACTAGCCCAGTGGCAGCAACAATGAGCGCAAGCAAGAACCACTGAGTGGTTGTTATAGGACGGAGCAGCATTACATTATATTGTACACAGTATTAATATGAACAGAAACCCATTCAAAGGCACCTAAAAATAGCATCAACAATGTGCTGAACTATATCTTTAATAAAAACTCCTCTTAGTTTAGGGCAGCAGGTATAAAACTGTGGGTCACAACCACTTGGGGGGATGAATGACCATTTCACAATGGTGGCCCAGTTCAAAACAGTAACAAAATTACAATTGTGAAGTAGCAATGAAGGTAATTTTATGATTGGGGCATCACCACTACATGAGGAATGGTATGAAAGGGTCGTGGCATTAGCAAGGTTGAGAACCACTGCCCTAGAGGAAGACAGAAATCTTGGTAGAGTAGAAGGGCAGCAAACGAGAGGCAGTCCCCGAAAAGGTGGATTATCATAGTGCCTGCAACAATGAGCGCTAGCAAAAGAACCATGGCCAGCATGGCACACGAAGGGGCAGCATTTCATTCTATTGTGTGTACAGTTGCTGAGTAAAACCCACCCGACATCACCTAACAAAAAACAACAGGACTTGTGCTTCTGTCAATGTGCTGAAGTAGATTTTAAGAGAAACTCCTATTAATTTAGAGCCGTGGTTCTCAACATGTGGACCACAAGTCCTTTGGGGGGGCAAAAGACCCTTTCATAGTGGTGGCTCATTTGTGACAATAGCAAAATTAGAGGTATGATGTAGAAATGAAAATAATTTTAGGATTTGGTAGTCACCACTACATGAGGAATGGTCATGGCATAAGGACTGTTGCGGACCACTGCCCTAGAGGCAGACACAAATCTTGGTAAAGTAGAAGGGCAGCAAATGAGAGGCAGCTCCCCAAAAGATGGTTATCACAGTGGCTCCAACAATAAGAGGTAGAAAGAATCACCGTGAGAATGGCACAGGACCAGGCAGAGTTTCATTTTATTGTGCATAGAGTTGCTTTGATCCAAAACCTTCTGGACGGCACCTAAAAACAATAATTACAGGACTTGTGCTTCTAAAAATATAGTGAAGTAGATCTTAAGAGAAAATCCGCAGTTTAGATACAGGTTCTCAACCTTTGTGTCTCGACCCTTTTAGAAGGTTGAATGACCCCTTCACAGGGGTGACCTGATTAATATAGAATAATTACAGTTATGTATTAGCATCAAAAATTAATTTGTATTTTGTATGAAAGGGTCATGGCATTAGGAAGGGTGTGAACCACTGCACGATAGGAAGACACAAATCTTGGTACAGCAGAAGGGCAGCAAAGGAGGAAGCCTCTTAAAAGATGGATTAGCATAGTGGCTGCAACTGTGAGCTCAAGCAAAAGAACCACTGTGATTATGGCAGAGGACGGGTCAGTGTTTCATTTTATTATGCATAGAATTCCTGTGAGCCAAACCCACGCGACTGCCCCTAACAAAAATAAGAATAGGACTCATGAGTCTAACAATATAGTGATCTATACCTTAAGTGAAATTCCTCTTAGTTTAGAGCATCGGTTCTCAACCTGTCAGTAGTAACCACTTTGGGGCTCGAATGACCATTTCATAAGGGTGGCCTGATTCATAACAGTAGCAAAAGTAGAGTCATGAAGTAGCAAGGATAATAATTTTATGGCTGGGGGTAACCAGTACATGAGGAGCTGTATGGAAGGGTCAGGACATTAGAAAAGTTGAGAACCCCTGCATTCGAGGGAGTCACAAATCTTCATACACTAGGAGGACAGCAAAAAGAGGCAGACCCAACAAGATGGATTAGCACAGTGGCTGCAACAATGAGCACTATCAAATGAACCACTTTGAGGATGGCAGAGGTGGGGGCAGCCTTAAATTACATTGGACACAGAGTTGCAATGAGTCAAAATCGACACGACACCACCTAAAAAAACAACAACAGAATTGTGCTTCTGACAATATTCTGAAGAAGACAATAAGATAAAACCCTATTAGTTTAGAGCAGCGGTTATCAACCCATGGGTCACGACCTCTTTGGGGGGGGGGGTCGAACTACCTTTCACAGAGGTGACCTGATTCATAACAGAGGCAAAATTATAGTTATGAAACAGCATTGAACATTATTTTATGATTGTGAAATCACCAGTACAAGAGGAATGGTATTAAAGGGTCATGGCATTAGGAAGTTTGAGAACCACTTCGCTGGAGGAAGGCATAAATGTTGGTACAGGAGAGGGGCAGCCCCCAGAAAGATGAATTAGCACAGTGGCTGCAACAATGAGTGCAAGACAAGAACCACTATGCTGTTGGCACAGGATGGGGCAGTGCTTCAGTATATTGTGCAGAGAGTTGCTGTGAGCCAAAACCCACTCGATGGCACGTAACAACACTAACAACAGGATTTGTGTTTCTAACCATATGCTGGAGAAGACCTTAAGTGAAAACACTCTTAGTATAGAGCAGCGGCTCTCAACCAGTGGGTTGCAAACCCATTTTGGTGGGAGGTGGGCGGGGATGTAGGTGGGTGTGGGTGTGGGTGTGGGTAAAGGACTCTTTCAGAGGGTTGAACAGATTCATAACAGTAGCAAAATTACAGTTATGAAATAGCAATGAAAAAATTATATTTCGACATCATGACTACATTAGCAATTGTATGAAAGTGGCACGGTAATAGGAAAATTGAGAACCACTGACCTAGATGAACAGAAATCTTGGTAGAGTACAAGGGCAGCAAACAAGAGGCAGTCCCCAAAAAGATGTATTAGCACAGTGGCTGCAACAATGAGCGCAAGCAAAAGAACCACTGTGAGAATGGCAGAGGAGAGGATAGTGTGCATAGGATGCACATGATAATGTGCATACAGTTGCTATGAGCCAAACCCAATCAACAACCCCTAACAACAATAAGAACAGGACTCGTGCATCTAACAATACGCTGAACTAGACCTTAAGAGTCACTCCTCTTACTTTAGAGCAGTGGTTCTCAACGCGTGAGTCGTGACCATTTTGGTTGGTGGAACAACCCTTTCACAGGGGTGTCCAGATCCATAAGAGTAGCAAAATTACTATTATAAAATAGCAAGGGAAAAATGTTTATGATTGAGGGACCACCACTACACAGTAGGTAATGTGTGAAAGGTCATGGAAATATGAAGGTTGAGAAACACGGTCCTAGAAGAAGACACAAGTACAATAGATGGGCAGCAAAAGAGAGACAGCCCCCCAAAGACTGATTAGCACAGTGGCTACAACAATGAGCACAAGAAAGAAACACTGTGAGGATGGCACAGATTGGGTCAGCGTTTCATTATATTGTGCATAAAGTTGCTTTGCATCGAAAACCACTCGATGCCACCTAACAACAACAAAAAACACAGCACTTGTGCTTCCTAAAACGTGCTGAAGCACATCTTACAAGAAACAAATCTTCCCTGCAGAAGGGTAGCGGGGAGGAGATGAGTCACTCAGGGTTCAGTGTAGCATCAATGAAACTCAAAACCTTCCTCTAGTTCTTGAACGCTTCCTCCCCTCCCAATTATCATGACCCCAATTCTACCTTGTGGACCTGATTATACCAGAGGATGTACAGCGGTGCAGTAGGGATCTGGAAACACAGGGAATCTAGGACAGACCAGCGGTGGGAGGGGCGACATCAGAAGGGAGGGAGGTGCATAAAGGGAGAACCGATCTTGGAGATCTATGTGTAACCTTCTCTCTGGGAGATGGGCAATGGGGAGGTGGGTGACGGGACACGCCGAGCAATGTAAGATACGATAAAATAATTATTTATAAACTATTAGGGGAGCAGGGGGAAGGGGAGAGCTGGAAAAAAAAGGAAACCGAGCTGGTTCCAGGAACACAAGTGGAAGGCAAATTTGAGAATGACGAGGGCAACAAATGTATAAGGGTGCTTTGCTCAATTGGTGTATGTATGGATTGTGATGAAAGTTGTATGAGCCCCAATAAAAAGATTTATTAAAAAATAAAATTAAAAAAAGAAACAAATCTTCATTTAGAACAGCGGTTCTCAAACTCTGGGTTATGAACCTTGTTGTGGGTCAAAAGGCACTTTCAAAGGGGTGGCGCATTCATAAAAGTAGCAAAATTAGATTTATGAAGTAGCAATGACAATAATTTTATGATTGGGTGGTCACCACTATATGAGGAATGGTATTAAAGGGTTGTGGCATTAGGAAGGTTGAGAACTACCGTCCTAAAGGAAGGCAGAAATGTTGGTAGAGTAGAAGGGGAGCAAAAGAGAGGCAGCCCCCAGAAATATGTATTATCACAGTGGGTGCAACCGTTAGCGCAAGCCAAGAACCACTGAGAGGATGGTAGAGGATGGCACAGTGTTTCATTATATTGTGAATAGAGTTGCTATGAGCCAACACCCACATGATGGCACCTAAAAACAATAACAACAGGATTTGTGCTTCTAACAACATGCGGAAGAAGACCTTAAGAGAAAATACTCTTAGTTTAGAGTAGCGGTTCTCAACCAGTGGGTCGTGACCACTTTCGTGGTCGGGGTGAATGAACCTTTCACATGTGTGACCCAATTCATACCAGTAGCAAAATTACAGCTATGAAATAACAACAAAAATAATTTCATTGTTCTATATTCACGACTACATTATGAATTGCATTATAGAGGCATGATATTAGGAAGTTTGAGAACCACTCCACTAGAGGAAGACCGAAGTCTTGGTAGAGTAGAAGGACAGCAAATGAGACACAGCTCCCAACAAGATGGAATAGCACAGTGGCTGCAACAGTAAGGAGAAACCAAAGATCCACTGTCGGGATGGCAGAGGAAGGGACATATTTCATTATATTTTGCATAGAGTTGCTATGAGTCAAACCCACGCAACAGCACCTAACAAAAAAACAAAAGGACTTGTGCTTCTGACATTGTTCTTAAGTAGACCTTAAAGCAACTCCTCTTAGTTTAGAACAGCGCTTCTCAACCTGTGGATCGTGACCCCTTTCAGGAGACAAATGACCTTTTGACAGCGGCGGCCCGTTCATTACAGTAGAAAAATTAGAGTAATGAAGTAGCAATGAAATAATTTTATGATTTGGCAGTCAGCACTCCTGAGAAAAGGTATGAAAGGGTCGTGGCATTAGCAAGGTTGAGAACCACTGTCCTAGAGGAAGACAGAAACCTGGGTAGAGTAGAAGGGTAGCAAACGAGAGGCAGCCCCCAAAAGTTGGATTAGCACAGCGCCTGCAAAACGGAAAACTAGCAAAGGTACCACTATGAGGATGGCAGTGGACGGGGCTTCGTTTCATTATATTGTGTATAGAATTGTTGTGAGCCAAACACACTCGATGACCCCTAGCAACAATAACAAACGGTCTCATGAATCCAACAATATGCTGAACTAGACCTTAAGAGAAACTCCTTAGTTTAGAGCAGCGGTTCTCAACGCGTGAGTTGTGACCACTTGGCGTGGTCAAATGACCTTTTCACAGGAATAGCCCAATTCATAACAGTAGCAACATCACGGTTATGAAATAGCAATGGAAATAATTTTATCATCAGGGTATCATGATTACATTGGGAACTCTATGAAAAGGACATGGAAATAAGAAGGTTGAGAACCACTCACCTAGAGGAAGACACAAGTACAGTTGAAGGGCAGCATAAGTGAGGCAGACCTGACAAGAATGATTAGCACAGTGGTTGCCACAATGAGAGCAAGCAAAAAATCATAGTAGGGTGGTAAGTATGAGGCAGCATTCCAATATATTGTGCACAGGTTTGATATGCATAAAAACCACTCCACGGTATCTAACAACAACAGGTTGTACTTTACAAAATGTGCTGAACTACATCTTACTTGAAACACCTCTTTGTTTAGAGCAGCGGTTCTCAAACTCTGAGACACAAACTTTTGGAGGTCGAACAACAATTTCACAGGGATGGCCCATTCATAACTGTAGCAAAATTAGGTTTAGGAAGTAGCAATGAAAATAATTTTATGACTGGGCATTCACGACTACACGAGGAAAGGTATTAAAGGATCATAGCATTAGAAAATTTGAGAACCACTGCCCTAGAGAAAGACACAAATCTTGGTACAGGAGAAGGGCAACAAACGAGAGACAGCCCCCAGAATGATGGTTTAACACAGTGGCTGCAAAAAGGAGCGCAAGCAAAGAACCACTGTGAAGATGGCATAAAGGGGACAGCGTTTCCTTATATTGAGCATAGAGTTTCTATGAGCCTAAACCCACTCAAGGGCACCTAACACAAATAACAAGGGATTT
Source organism: Tenrec ecaudatus (assembly GCF_050624435.1). Taxonomy (NCBI): domain Eukaryota; kingdom Metazoa; phylum Chordata; class Mammalia; order Afrosoricida; family Tenrecidae; genus Tenrec; species Tenrec ecaudatus. Next base: position 106,903,974 of record NC_134544.1, read on the forward strand.
GTGATTTTAACAATATACTGACAGAGACCTTAAGAGAAACACCTCTTAGTTTAGAGCAGTAGTTCTTAAACAATGGGCCGAAAACCTTTGGGTGGGAGGCGGTGTGTGGGGCGAATGGCCCTTTCACAGTCTTGGCCCAATGCATAACAGTAGAAAAATTACAGTTATGAAATAGCAAAGAAAAAATTTATAGTTGGACATTCACGACTACATTAGGAATTGTATGAAACTGGTGTGATATTAGGAAGGTTGAGAACCACTGCCCTAGGGGAACAGAAATCTTGGTAGAGTAGAAGGGCAGCAAATGAGAAGCAATTCCCAATAAGATGGATTAGCACAGTGGAGGTAACAATGAGCGCAAGCAAAGAAGCACAGCGAGGAATGCACAAGCCTGGGCAGCACTTCAGTATATTGTGCACGGGGTTGTGATCAACAGAAACCACTCCAGGGCACCTAAAAATAATTTTAAAATTGACTTATGCATCTAACAATGTGCCTAATTATATTTAAGACAAACGCCACTTAGTTTAGAAGAGCAATTCTGAACCTATGGGCCGGAACCCCTTGGGCGGGGGGGGGGGGGGGGTCAAACGGCCTTTTCAAAGGGGTGACCTAGTTCAAAACTGTAGCAAAATTACAGTTGTGAAGTAGCAAAGAAAATAATTTTATGACTTGAGGGTCAGCAATATATGAGAAACAGTCTGAAAAGGTCGTGACATTCAGAAGGTTGAAAACCACTGCTCTAGAGGAAGAAAGAAATCTCAGTAGGGTAGAAGGTCACCAAATGAGAGGCAGTCCCCTGAAGATGAATTATTAACACAGTGACTGCAACAATGAGCGAAAGCAAAAGAAAACTGAGGATGGCAGAGGACAAGACAGTGTTTCATGATCTTGTGCATAGAGTTTCTATGAGCCAACCCCACTTGACAGACCCTAACAAAAATAATAAAAGGACACGTGTGTCTCACAATATGCTTAACTAGACCATAGGAGAAACTACTCTTGGTTTAGAGTAGCGGTTCTCAACCTGTGAGTCTAGATAACTTTGTTTGGTCGAATGACCCTTTCACAAGGGTGGCCGGATTCATAACAGTAGCAAACTTACAGTTAGGAAATAGCGATAGAAAAAAGTTATATTTGGGGGACCACCATTACACATTGGGGAATGTAGGGAAGGGTTGTGGAAATAGGAAGGTTGGGTACCACTATCCTAGCAGAAACCACAAGAAAAGTAGAAGGGCAGCAAAAGTGAGGAAGCCCCAACAAGATTGATTTGCACAGTGACTGCAACAATAAGCATAAGCAAACAACCACTGCGAGGACGGGACAAACCTGAGCAGTGTTTCATTATCTTTTCCACAGGGTTACTATGGACTGAAACCCACTCCAGGGCACCTAAAAATAATAACAACAGGACTTGTGCATCTAAAAATGTGCCTAACTATCTCTTAAGGAAAACTCCACATAGTTTAGAGCAGATGTTCTAAACCTGTGGGTCTTGGACCCTTTTGGGGGAATAAACGAACTTTCACAGTAGTGGTCCAATTCAAAACTGTAGCAAAATTGCAGTTATGAAGTAACAGTGAAAATAATTTTATTACTTAGGGGTCAAAAATACATGAGGAACCCTCTGAAAAGGTCATGGCATTCAGAAGGTTGAGAACCACTGCTCTAGAGGAAGAAAGAAATCTCAGTAGAGGAGAAGGTCACCAAATGAGAGGCAGTCCCCTGAAGATAGATTAGCACAGTGAGTGCAACAATGAGCGAAAGCAAAAGAAAGTGTGAGAATGGAGAGGACTTGACAGCGTTCCATGATATGGTGAATAAAGTTGCTATGAGCCAACCCATTCGACAGCCCCTAACAACAATAAGAACAGGACTCGTGCATCTCACAATATGCTTAACTAGACAATAGGAGAAACCAATCTTAGTTTAGAGCAGCAGTTCTCAACCTGTGAATCTAGACCACTTTGTTTTTTCAAATGACCCTTTCACAGGGGTGGCCGGATTCATAACAGTAGCAAACTCACACTTATGAAATAGCAATAGAAAAAATTTTATGTTTTGGGGACCACCACTATACATTGGGAAGTGTATGGAAGGGTCATGGAAATAGCAAGGTTGAGAACCAGTATCCTAGAAGACAACATAAGTATAGTAAAAGAGCAGCAAAAGGGAGCAAGCTCCTACAAGATTGATTAGCACAGTGGCTGCAACAATTAGCACAGTGGTTCAAGGAACCACTGAAAGGATGGCACAAGCCATGGCAACGTTTCATTATATTGTTCACAGAGTTGCTATGGACCAAAACCCACTCCAGGGCACCTAAAAATAATAACAACAGGACGTCTGCATCTAACAATGTGCCTAACTATATCTTAAGAAAAATTCCACTTAGTTTAGAATAGTAGTTCTGAAACAGTGGGTCGCGACCACTTTGTGGGGACAAAGGACATTTTCACAAGGGTGGCCGAGTTTAAAACTGTAGCAAAATTAGAGTTATGAAGTTGCAATGAAAATAATTTTAGGACTGGGGGGTCAGCAATACATGAAGAACAATCTGAAAAGGTCGTGGCATTCAGGAAATTAAGAACCACTGCTCTAGAGGAAGAAAGAAATCTTGGTACACCAGAAGGTCAGCAAGTGACAGGTAGTCCCCCAAAACATGGATTAGCACAGTGAGTGCAACAATGAGCAAAAGCAAAAGCAAACTGTGAGGATGGCAGAGGACGGGACAGCGTTTCATGATATTGTACATAGAGTTGCTCTCAGCCAAACCCACTCGACAGCCCCTAACAACAATAAGAACAGGACTGGTGTGTATAACAATATGCTGAACTAGACCATAGGTAAACTACTCTTAGTTTAGAGCAGCGGTTCTCAACCTGGGTGTCGTGACCACTTCATTGGCCAAACGACCCATTCACAGTGGTGTCCAGATTCATAAAATTTACAAATTTATAGTTATGAAGTAGCAATAGAAAAAAAAATTAAAGATTTGGGGACGACCAGTACACATTAGGAAGTATATGGAATGGTGTTGGAAATCGGAAGGTTGAGAACCACTGTCCTAGTGGAAGAAACTAGTGCAGTAGAAAGGCAGAAAAGAGAGGAATTCCCAAAAAGATTGATTTGCACAGTGGCTGCAACAATGAGCGCAAGCAAACAACCACTGCGAGGATGGCACAAGCCTGGGCAGCGTTTCATTATATTGTGCACAGGATTGCTATGAACTGAAACCCACTCCAGGTCACCTAAAATAGTATCAACAAGACGTGTGCATCTAGGAACGTGCCTCAGTATATCTTAAGAAAAACTCCACTTACTTTAGAGCAACAGTTCTGAACCTGTGCCTCGTGACACTTTTGGGGGGAAAAAACAACATTTTCACAGGGTTGGTCCAGTACAGAACTGTAGCAAATTCCAGTTATGAAATAGCAATGAAAATAATTTTATGACTGGGGGTTCACCAATACATGAGGAAGAGTCTGAAAAGGTCGTGACATTCAGAAGGTTGAGAAGCACTGCATTAGAGGAAGAATGATATCTCAGTAGAGTAGAAGATCAGCAACTGAGAGGCAGGCCCCAAGACTATGGATTAGCACAGTGACTGCAACAATGAGAGACAGCAAAAGAAAACTGTGAGGATGGCAGAGGATGGGACAAAGTTTCATCATATTGTGTATAGAGTTGCTTAGAGCCAGTCCCACTCGACAGCCCCTAACAACAATAAGAACGGCTCTTGCATTTCGCAATATGCTGAACTAGACCATAGGAGAAACTACTCTTATTTTAGAGCAGTGGTTGCCACCAGTGTGTCTAGATCACTTTGTTTGCTCGAACAACCCATTTACAGGGGTGGCCGGATTCATAGCAGTAACAAAATTACAGTTATGAAATAGAAATTGAGAAATTTTTATGTTTGGGGAACCACCACTGTTCGTTGGGAAGTGTATGGAAGGGTTGTGGAAATAGGAAGGTTAAGAACCACTATCCTAGAGGAAGACAGGTAAAGTAAAAGGGCAGCAAAAGAGAGCAAGTCCCCACAAGGTTGATTACCACAGTGGGTGTAACAATGAACATAAGCAAAGAACCATTGCTAGGATGTCAGAAGCCGGGGAAACATTTCATTACATTGTGCACAGGGTTGCTATGAACCGAAACCCAATCCAGGTCACCTAAAAATAATAACAACAACAGGACTTGTGCATCTAAAAACGTGCCTAAATATATCCTAAGAAAAACTAAACTTAGTTTAGTGCAGTTGTTCTGAACTTGTGGCTTGCGACAATTTTGGAGGTAAAAATGACCTTTTCACAGGGGTGGCCCAGTACATAACTGTAGCAAAATTACAGATATGAAGTAGCAATGAAAATAAATTTATGACTGGGTGCTCACCAATACATGAGGAACAGTCTGAAAAGTTCGTGTCATTCGGAAGGTTGAGAACCACTTCTCTAGAGAAAGAAAGAGACCTTGGTAGAGTAGAAGGTCCTAAAACAAGAGGCAGTCCCCAAGAAGATGGATTAGCACAGTGACTTCAACAATGAGCGAAAGCAAAAGAAAACTGTGAGGATGGCAGAAGACGGGACAGTGTTTCATGATATTGCACATAGAGTTTCTATAAGCCAACCCTACTCGACAGCCCCTAACAGCAATAAGAACAGGACGCTTGTGTCTCACAATATGCTGAACTAGACCATAGGAGAAACAACTCTTAGATTAAAGCAGCGGTTCTCAAGCTGTGTGTCATGACCACTTCGGGTGGTCGATTGACCCTTTCACAGGGGTGGCCGGATTCATAACAGTAGCAAACTTACACTTATGAAATAGCAATAGAAAAACATTTATGATTTGGGGACCGCCACTACATATTGGGAAGTTTATGGAAGCATCATGGAAATAGGAAGGTTGAAAATCACTGTCCTATAGGAAGACACAAGTACAGTAGAAGGGCAGCAAAAGAGAGGAAGCCCAAACAAGATTGATTTGCACAGTGGCTGTACCAATGAGCACAAGCCAAAAACGACTGTGAGTATGGCACAAGCCCAGGCAGTGTTTCATTATATCGTGCACAGTTACTATGAACCAAAACCCACGCCAGGACACCTAAAAATAATAACAGGACTTGTGTATCTAAAAATGTGCTTAACTATAACTTAAGTAATACTGCACTTAATTTAGAGGAGCAGTTATGAACCTCTGTGTCGCGGCCCCTTTGGGTGGGGGGTGGGGTGGGACAAATGATCTTTTCACAGGGGTGGCCAAATTCAAAACTATAGCAAAATTAGTTACGAAGTAGCAATGAAAATAATTTTATGACTGGGGTTCACCAATACATGAGGAACAGTCTGAAAAGGTCGTGGCATTCAGAAGGTTGAGAAGCAATGCATTAGAGGAAGAATGAAATATCAGTAGAGTAGAAGGTCAGCAAATGAGAGGCAGTTCCCAAGAAGATGGATCAACACAGTGAATGCAAAAATGAGTGAAAGCAAAAGAAAATAGTGAGGATGGCAGAGAACTGGACAGCATTTCATGATATTGTGCATAGAGTTGCTTTGAGCCAAACCCACTTGACAGCCCCTAACAACAATAAGAACAGGTCTTGTGCACTTCACAAAATTCTGAACTAGATCATAGGAGAAACTACACTTTTTTTTGACCAACGGTTCTCAACCGGTGTGTCTAGACCACTTTGTTTGGTCGAACAACCCTTTCAAAGGGATGGCCTGATTCATAACAGTGGCAAATTTAAAATTTTGAAATAGCAATAGAAAAAATTATGTTTGGGGGACCAGCACTGCACATTGGGAAGGGTATGGAAGGATTGTGGAAACAGGAAGGTTGAGAACCACTGTTCTAGAGGAAGACACAAGTACAGTAAAAGGGCAGCAAAAAAGAGCAAGCCCCTGCAAGATTTATTAGCACAGTGGCTGCAACATTGAGCATATGCAAAGAACCATTTCAAGGATGTCAGAAACCGGGGCAACGTTTCATTATATTGTTCACAGGGTTGCTATGGACAGAAACCCAATCCAGGACACCTAAAAATAATAACAACAGGATTTATGCATCTAACAATGTGTCTAAATCTATCTGAAGCGAAACTTCACTAAGTTTACAGCAGCAGTTCTGAACCTGTGGGTCGTGACCACTTTGGGTTGGACGAATTGCCTTTTCACAAGGGTGGCCAAGTTCAAAACTGTAACACAATTACTATTATGAAGTTGCAATGAAAATAAATTTATGACCGGGGTCGGCAGTACATGAGGAACAGTCTGAAAACGTCATGGCTTCCAGGAGGTTGAGAACCACTGTTGTAATGGAAGAAAGAAATCTTGGTAGAATAGAAGGTCAGCAAACGACAGGGAGTCCATAAAAAGATGGGTCAGCACAGTGAGTGCAACAATGAGCAAAAGCAAAAGAAAAGTGTGAGGATGGGACAGCGTTTCATGATATTGTGCATACAGTTGCATTCAGCCAAACCTACTCGACAGCCACTAACAACAATCAGAACATGACTCGTGCATCTAACAATGTGCTGAACTACACCACATGATAAACTACTCTTCGTTTAGAGCGGCAGTTCTCAACCTGAGTCATGACCACTTTGTTGGTTGAATGACCCATTCTCAGCGGTGTCCAGATTCATACCAATTACAAAATCACAGTTATGAAGTAGCAATAGAAAATATTTTATGATTTGGGGACCACCATTACACATTGGGATGTTTATGGAAGGGTGGTGGAAAGAGGAAGGTTGAGAACCACTGTCCTAGAAGAAGAAACAAGTACAGTAGAAGGGCAGCAAGAGAGGAAGCCCCTACAAGATTGATTAGCAGAGTTACAGCAACAATGAGCAGAAGCAAAGAACTACTGTGACGATGGCACAAGCCAAAGCAACGTTTCATTATATTGTGCACAGGGTTGCGATGAACCGAAACCCACTCCTTGGCACCTAAAATTAACAACAGGACTTGTGCGTCTACCACTGTGGCTACCTATATCGTAAGAAAACTCCACTTAACTTAGAGCAGCAGTTCTAAACCTGTGGTTTGCAACCCCTTTGGGGGACAAACGACCTTGTCACAGGCGTGGCCCAGTTCAAAACTGTAGCAAAATTAAAGTAATGAAGTAGCAATGAAAATTATTTTATTACTGGGGGATCACCAATACCTGAAGTACAGTCTAAAAAGGTCGTGGCATTCGAAAGGTTGAGAACCACTGCTCTAAAGGAAGAAAGAAATCTTTGTAGAGTAGAAGGGCAGCAAACAAGAGGCAGTCCCCTAAAAGGTAGATTAGAACATTGACTGGAAAAATGAGCGACGGCAAATGAAAACTGCGAGGATGGCATAGGATGGGACAGTGTTTCATATTATTGTGCATAGAGTTGCTGTGAGCCAAACCCACTCGACAGCCCCTAACAACAATAAGAACAGGAGTTGTGCATCTAACAATATGCTGAACTAGACCATGAGATAAAGTACTCTTAGTTTAGAGCAGTGGTGCACAACCTCTGAGTCCTGACCACCAAGGTTGGTTGAAAGACGCTTTCATAACGGTGGCCGGATTCATAACAATAGAAAACTACAGTTATGAAATAGCAATAGAAAAAATTATGATTTGGGGACCACCACTACACATTGGGAAGTGTACGGAAGGATCGTGGAAATAGGAAGGTTTAGAACCACTGTTCTAGAGGAAGACACAAGTACAGTAGAAAGGCAGCAAAAGAGAGTAAGCCCAGAAAATTGATTAGCACAGTGGCTGCAACAATGAGCGCAAGCTAAGTTCCACTGCGAGGCTGTCCAAAGCCTGGACAGCATTTCATCATATTGTTCACAGGGTTGCTATGAACCAAAAACCACTCCAGGGCACCTGAAAATAATAACAACAGGCCTTGTGCATCTAACAATGTGCCTAACTAAAGCTTAAGAAAATTCCACTTAGTTTAGAGCAGTTGTTCTGAACCTGTGGGTCACGACCCCTTTGGCGACACAACCCTTTCAGAGGGGTGGCCAAGTAAAAAACTGTAGCAAAATTAAAGTTATGAAGAAGCAATGAAAATAATTTTATCACTGGGGAGTCACAAATACATGAGGAACAGTCTGAAAAGGTCGTGGCATTCGGAAGGATGAGAACCACTGCTCTAGAGGAAGAAAGAAACCTTGGTAGAGTAGAAGGTCAGCAAATGAGAGTCAGTCCCCAAAAAAATGGATTAGCACAGTGACTGCAACAATGAGTGAAAGTAAATGAAAACTGTGAGAATGGCAGAGGACAGGACAGTGTTTCATGATATTGTGCATAGAGTTGCTATGAGCCAAACCACTCGACAGCCCCTAACAACAATAAGAGCAGGACTCGTGCATCTAGCAATATGCTCAACTAGACCATAGGAGAAACTGCTCATAGTTTAGAGAAATAGTTATCAAGTTGTGGGTCGTGATCACTTCGGTTGGTCGATCGACCCTTTCACAGTGGTGGACGGATTCATAACAGTAGCAAAATTATAATTATGAAATAGCAGTAGAAAAAAATTATGATTTGTGGACCACCACTACACATTGGGAACTATATGGAAGGGTCATAGAAATAGGTTGAGAACCACTGTCCTAGGCGAAGACACAAGTACAGTAGACGGGCAGCCAAAGAGAGGAAGCCCCAACAAGATTGATTTGCACAATGGCTGTACCAATGATTGTAAGCAAAGAACCACTGTGAGGATGGCACAGGCCTGACCAGTGTTTCATTATATTGTGCACAGGTTTGCTGTGAAACAAAACCCACTCCAAGGCACCTAAAAATAATAACTGGATGTGTGCTTCTCAAAATGTGCTGAACTACATCTTAATAGAAACACTTCTTCTTTTAGAGCAGCAATTTTCAAACTCTGTCACAACCATTTTGGAGGTTGAACAACACTCACAGGTGTGGCCCATTCATGACAAGAGCAAAATAAGATTTATAAAGTAGCAATGAAATTACTTTTATGATTGGGGTCACCACTACATGAGGAATGGTATTAAAGGGCTCTGACATTAGGAAGGTTGATAGCCTCTGCCCCAGAGAAAGACACAAAACGTGGTGCAGGAGAAGGGCAGCAAAAGAGAGGCAGTCCCCAGCAAGATGGATTAGCTCTGTGGATGCAACAGTGAACACAAGCAAGGACCACTGTGAGAATGGCGCAAGACTAGCCAGGGTTTCATTATATTGTGCATGAGCTAAAACCCACTCAATTCCCCGAACAACAATAAGGGGACTCATGCATCTAACAATATACTGAACTAGACCTTGAGAGAAACTCCTCTTAGTTTAGATCAGCGGTTCTCACCTTGTTAGTTGTAAATTCTTTGGTGGGGTCAAGTGACCCTCACATAGGCATGACTCAATTCATAACAGTAGCAAAATTACAGTTATGAAGGAGCAATGAAAATAATTTTACATTTGTGGGTCACCACTACATGAGAAACTGTATGAAGGGTTCATGGTACAGTAAAAGGGCAGCAAACGAGAGCCAGCCCGAATAAGATGGATATGCACAGTGGCTGCAATAATGAGCACCAGCAAATAAAGCACTGTGAGTATTGCAGAGGAGGGGCAGCGTTTCATTGCATTGTGCATAGAGTGGCTATGAGCAAAACCCTCTCAACAGTACCCAACAACAATAACAACAGTACTTGTGTTTCTAACAATATGCTGAAGTAGACTTTAAGAGAAACTCCTCTTAGTTAGAGCAGTGGTCCTCAACCTGTGGGTCATGACCTCTTAGGGGGCCAAACAACCTTTTCATAGCTGTGGCCCAATTTATTACTGTAGCAAAGTTACGTTGTGAAGTAGCAACAAAATAATTTTTGGTTGGGGGTCAAGACTACATGAGCAACTGTATGAAAGGGTAATGGCATTAGTAATGTTGAAAACCACAGTTCTTCAGGAAGACACAAATCTTGATGCAGTTGAAGGGCCGCAAAATATAGTCAGCCCGAATTATTGGAATAGCAGTCGCTGTAATAGTGAGCACAGCTAAGGGAACACTGTGAAGATGGCACAAGATGGTCAGCATTACATTATATTGAGCACAGAGTTGCTATGAGTCAAAACCACTCGACAGCACCTAACAACAAAACAACAGGACTTGTGTTTCTTACAATATGCGGAAGTAGACCTTAAGAGAAACTCCTATTAGTTTAGCACAGCGGTTCTCAACTTGTGGGTGATGAGCCCTTTGGGGGATTAACGACCCTTTCATAGTGGTGGCCCAGTCATTACAGTAGAAAAATTAGAGTTATGAAGTAGCAATGGAAATAATTTTATGATTTAGCAGTCACCACTATATGAGGTACAGTATGAAAGGGTCGTGGCAAAAGGAAGGTTGAGGACCATTGCCCTAGAGGAAGATGCAAATCTTGGTAGAGTAGAAAGGCAACAAATAAGAGCCAGCACCCCAAAATATGGTTACAATAGTGGCTCCAACAATGAGGACTAGCAAAGAACCACTGTCAGGATGGCACAGGTCTGGGCAGCATTTCATTATATTGTGCATAGAGATGCAATGAGCCAAAACCCACTCGATGGATCTTAATAACAATTACATCAGGACTTGTGTGTTTAACAATATGCTGATGTCGATCTTAAGAGAAACGCTTCTCAGTTTACACCAGGGCTCTCAACCTTGCGCCGTGAACACTTTCGGGTGGGGGAGTGTGTAGAAACACCCTGTCACAGTGATGCCCTGATTCATAACAATAGCAAAATTACAGTTATGAAATAGTAAAGAATATAATTTTATGATTGGGGTCCACTACTACACCAGGAACTGTATGAAATGGACACAGAATTAGGATGTTTGAGAAACATTGTCCCAGAGGAAGACACAAATGTTGGTACAGCAGAAGGGCATCAAAAGTTAGGCAGCCCCTACAAGATGGAATAGATGCAGCAGTGAGCGCAAGCAAAGGACCACTGTGAGAATGGCAAAGAATGGGGCAGCGTTTCATTGTATGGCACGCAGAGTTGCTATGAGCCTAAACCCACTCGACAGCATCTAAAAACCATATCAAAATGACTTATGCGCCTAACAAAGTGCTGAACTATATCTTAAGAAAAACTCCTCTTAGTTTACAGCAGCAGTTCTCCACCTGTGAGCGGTGACCACTTTGGGGGGACTAATGATCCATTCACAAGTGTGGGCCAATTGATAACAGTAGAAAATTACAGTTAATGAGGTAGAAATGAACACAATTTTATTGTTGGGTGAGCACCACTCCATGAGGAACTGTATGAAAGGGCCGTGGAATTAGGAAGGTAGAGAACCCCTGCCCTGGAGGAAGACAGAAAGCTTGGTACAGTAGAAGGGCAGCAAAAAGGAGGCAGTCCCAATAAGATGGAATAGCACAGTGGCTGCAGCCATGAGTGCAAGCAAATGAACCACTGTGAGGATGGCAGAGGAGAGGGCAGCCTTTCATTATATTGGTTATAGAGCTGCGATGAGTAACCTCCCCCGCCCCCGACAGCACCTAACAACAACAACAAAAGAATTTGTTCTTCTAATAATATGCTGCAGAAGACCTTAAGTGAAACTCCTATTAGTTTAGAGCAGCAATTCTCAACCTGTTGGTTGCAACCTCTTTGGGGTGTCGAATGATGCTTTAACAGGGGTGGCTCATTCCTAACAGTAGGAAAATTACCGTTTTGAAGTAGCAATGAAAATAATTTAATGTTTGGGTGATCATTACTACATGAGGGTCGGTATGAAATGGTTGTTGCTTTAGGAAGATGGAGAACCCCTGCCCTAGAGGAAGACACAAATCTTGGTACTGTAGAAGGGCAACAAAAAAGTGGCAGCCCCTAGAAGATGGAATAGATCAGTGGCTGCAGCAATGAGTGCAAGCAAAGAACCACTGTGAGGATGGCACAGGATGGGGCAGTATTTCATTATATTTTTCACAGATTTGCTATGAACTGAAACACACTGGACAGCACCTAACAGAAATAACTACAGTACATGTGCTTCTAACTATAAGCTCAAGTAGATTTTAAGAGAATCTCATCTTAGTTTAGAACAGTGGTTCTCAACCTGTGGGCCGTGACACTTTTGAGGGTGCCGAATTACCTTTTCACAGTAGTGGCTAGAGTCATAACTGTGGCAGAATTACCGTTAAGAAGTAGTAATGAAAATGTTTTTATGATTGAGAATTCATCATTATATGAGGAACTGTATGAAAGCGTTTTGACATTAGGAAGGTTGAGAACCACTGCCCTAGAGGAAGACACAAAGCGTAGTACTGCAAACGGGCAGCAAATGAGAGGCAGACCCTACAAGACGGAATAGCACAGTGGCTGCAACAATGAGTGTCATCAAAGAACAATTGTGATGATGGCACATGATGTGGCAGCATTTCATTCTATTGTGCATAGAGTTGCTAAAACTCCTCAACCTGTGGATCATGAACCCTTTTGGGGAGTGAGTGGGTGAACCTTTCACAAGTGTTGCTTGATTCATAAGAGTAGCAAAATTATAGCTATGAAATAGCAGCAAAGAAAGTTTTATGACTGGGGGCCCACCACTACATTGGGAACTGTATGAAAGGGTCATGGAATTAGGAAGGTTGAGAACCACTGCCCTAAAGGAAGACAGAAATATTGGTAGAGTAGAAGGGCAGCAAATGAGAGGAAGACCTGAAAATGATGGATTAGCACAGTGGCTGCAACAATGAGCGCAAGCAAAGAACCACTGCGAGGATGGCACAGGTGGGGGCAGAATTTCATTATATTGTGCATTGAGTTGCTGTGAGCCAAAACCCTCTGGACAACACCTAATAACAATAACTACAGGACTTGTGCTTCTCACAATATGATGAAGTAGATCCCAAAAGAAACTCCTCAATTTAGAGAAGTGGTTCTCAACCAGTGGCTCGCGACACCATGGGGGTTTGAATAACCCTTTCACAGTGGAGGCCCAATTCATAACTGTAGCAAAATTAAAGTTATGAAGTAGCAATGAAAATTTTATGATTGGGGGGTTCATCACAACATGAGGAGATGTGTGAAAGGGTCATGGCATTAGTAAATTTGAGAACCACTGTCCTAGAGGAAGACACAAGTCTTGGTACAGTAGAGGGGAAACAAAAGAGAGGCAACCCCCAGAAGTGGGATTAGCACATTGGCTGTAACACTGAGCACAAGCAAAATAACCACTGTGAGGATGGCACAAGATGGATCCTCGTTTCATTATATCTTGCATAGAGTTGCTATGAGCCAGCACACACTCAAAGGCACCAAACAATAAAAAAACAGGACTTGTGCTTCTAAGAATATTCTGAAGTAGACCTTAAGAGAAACTCCTGTTAGTTTAGACCAGTGATTCTCAAACTGTGGAGACTAACGAACCTTTCACATGGGTGGCCTGATTCATAACAGAGACAAAATTATAGTTGTGATGTAGCAATGAAAATATTTTATGCTTGGTAGTATGTCACCACTACATAGGAATGGCATGAAATGGTTGTGGCATTAGGACATTTGACAACCACTGCCCTAGAGGAAGACACAAATCTTGGTACAGTAGAAGGGCCACAAAAAAGAGGCAGCTACCCACAGTTGGATTCGCACAGTGGCTGCCACAATGAGCACAAGCAAAGAACCCCTGTGAGGAGGGCACAGGACAAGGCGGTGTTTCATTATATTGTGCACAGAGTTGCTATGAGAAGTACCTACTCGACGGCACCACCACCACCACCAACAAATGGACTTGAGCTTCTAACAGTGTGGTGACATAGATCTTAAGAGAAACTCCTCTAAATTTAGAGCAGCGGTTCTCAACATGTGGGTTTTGACCCCCTCGGGGGTGAGCTGACCCATATACAGGGGTGGCATGATTCATAACAGTAGCAAAACTAGAGTTATGAAGTAGTAACGAATATAATTTTATGGTTAGATAGTCACAACTACATGAGGAAGTGTATGAAAGGGTCGTGGCATTAAGTAGGTTGAAAACCACTGTCCTAGAGGAAGACACAAATGTTGGTACAGTAAAAGGGCAGCAAAAAAGAGATAATTCGCAACAGGACAGAATAGTACAGTGGCTGGAGCAATCAGAGCAAGCAAAGGAACCACTGTGAGGATGGTACAGGATGGGGCAACATTGCATTGTATTCTGTATAGAGTTGGTAAGAGTTGTTAAGAGTTGAAACCCACTCGATGGCAACTAACAACAACCAAAACAAGAATTGAGCATCTAACAATATACTGAAATATATCTTAAAAGAAACACCTCTTAGTTTAGAGCAGCAGTTCTCAACCTGTGGATCGGGACCGCTTTTGGGGGTCGAACTACCCATTCACAGGGGTCGCCTTATTCTTAATAGTTGCAAAATTACAGCTATGAAGTAGTAATGAAAATAATTTTATGGATGGATGTTCACCACAACATCAGGAACTTCATTAGTGTGCCAAGGTATTAGCAAGGTTGAGAACCACTGGTTTAGAGCATAGTACATTCTGATGAAATACTACATATTTTTAACACATATGAAGAAGGTGAAAAATAAAGGAAATTGGGAGAGGACAGTAGTAGAAAATTCCTATGAGTCAGAATTGCTCTACATCATAGAGTAGCTAAGATAATTAGAAGAAATGATGAAGTCAAAAAGCTGAAGAGAAAATTCCATAGGACACGTGGCAACAGCTTTATGCTATTGTTAGCCCCTTGGGGCCTCCCTATCTTTTGTTGGTTTCCTTAACCCCATCCCCACCACCGTGAATAGACTTCATTAAACTCTCTTTAATTAAACCTCTGCATGGTTTGTTGTCTGCGGGACCCCTAAGATATATCATTTAATTTTCTTGATTGCAATTCATCTCTCTAGCATACAGAAATCATTCAAGAGTTTGTCTTTTGTTTGGTTTTCATCCACAATTGCATTTCCTTTCAGATTTGTTTTCCCTTGAAACATGATCAATAGTTCTTTCCTCTCCAATGAAACCCAAGCCCTACACTGCCTGTCTATGAAGTTCATGTGTGTCCTACATGGGGATCCCAACCATTCCCTAGACCAGTGGTTCTCAACCTTCCCAATGCCGTGATTTTTCATATAGTTCCTCAGTTTGTGGTCACCCTTGATCATAAAATTATTTCATTGCTAATTCATCACTGTAATTTTGCTACTGTGATGAATCAGGGAACCCCTGTGAAAGTGTCATTCGACCCCGAAAGAAGTCACAACCCACCGGTTGAGATCCATTACCCTAGACCAACGTATGGCCCAAGGGTTGTATATGACCCCACAAATCATCAATACCTGCCAGCATCACATATATCACCAAAGAAAAGCATTTGTAGCCATCACATTAGGGGTGAGTTCGATAAATATTTTACCTGTATGCCCCCCATGAATGATGTTATAAATCACCACATGCTCCTTGGCAGAAAAACAGGTTTCTAGCTCCCGCTCTAGACCCAACGTATTCTTCCTACTGCCCTCTTTTCAGAAAAAAAAATATTACTCAGGGCCCCCGGCAATGAAAGAATTTTGTACTATAGCCCACCATCCAGGATAAAATGTAGTTATCTGCTTTGTAGATCCCTGGATTTGTCAGTGCCTAGCAGGTGGGTGGTGTGGCCCGCTTTGGGAAACGAGACTCTAGGTAAATCAAGTGTGCTTCACTCTCTCTGCAAGAATTTCAGTTGAGGATCAAGATCTGTCTTGAATGAAGTGCATCCAGAATGCTCCTTAGAGGCAACACTGGCTAGACTTTGTCTCACATACTTAGACATCAGGAGTTATTAGAAGCAACATCATGGAGAAGGCCATCATGCTTGGTAAAGGGGCACCAAAAAGAGGAAGGTCCTCACCAAGATGGATGGACACAGTTTCTGCAACAATGGGCAAGACATAATGTGATAGTTTATTCTACCAGCCTGGCCGATAAACACAAGTAGGTTTAATTGAAGGGCGGAGAAATAAATGGCTCTGTGAGCCTCACCTTGCTAGCTCTGTGCCTCAAGTTAAAGGGTACACTACCTGTGGGACACCTAGTCTCTGGACTGTGTCACTGTAAGGTAAGGTCCCTTTAAGAACGCTCGATTGGAATGCTCATCTCTGGAGCTGGGTACTGACAGTTGGTGACAGTTGGTGACCTGCCTTGCTGTTTGCTGCCTGGGTATAAATAGCCCAACTCTCCTTACAGAAAAGAAACTGGCAGCTCTCAAGACTTAAAGGACTGCTAGTGTCTCACTGCTTTATAATTTAGAATTTAACTGTTAATTTCTTGTATTATCTATCTATCTATCTACAATATAATGGTTCATTTTCTTGTTATATATCCATCTTTATAAATATATATATAATTTATAAATATATAATATATATATAGTTACTAGTAGTCTGGTTTTGTCTCTCTAGAGAACCCTGTCTAACACACATAACAATTGTGAGGATGGCACAGGAGCAGGCAGTGTTTCTTTCAGTTGTACATAGAGTCGCTATGAGTTGAAACCAACTTGACAGCATCCAACAAAAGTAGATTTGGAGAAAGCATGGCCTGGTCTGTTTACAGTGACCCCACAGAAGTTCCTCATCAGTCTTTGTGCTTGAATGGGCCAGGTGCTCTCACAAACCACCTCTTCAATGGAAAACTTAGATTTTTTTCTTTCTTCCCAGGAACCATCCTGAAATTTAAAATGACTATTTGACACAGAGTTGGTTGTGATTCATGGTGATTCATAGGATATTCAATGGACATAACCTTTCAGAAACAGATGGCTAGGTTTTTCTTCCAAGGTATTTCTGGGTGCGCTTGAACCTCCTAAGTTTCTGTTAATGGACAAGGGATTTAACCATTTGTGCTATCCAGGGATGACTTACATCTCTATATATCCTTAAAATTGGCATCTCTCCTCTCTTTGTAAAGTCATGACAATTGTTCTGTTTCAGTAGATTTACCTTCTTTAAATATAAGAATGGCATATAATTCGACCACCTCACAGAAAAAGCCAGAAACTTGTTGCTCTCATTTAATAGTTGTGTGGGCGATTACATATTGGGCTGCTAATCCCAAAGTCAACAATTCAAAACCACCAGCTACTCTTAGGGAAAAAAGTGAGGATTTCCAATCCTATAAAGTTACAGTCTCAAATACCCACAGGAGCAGTTGGACCCTGTCCTATAGGGTAGAACTCAGGTCATGTTGAGTCAGAGTGGATATGATCGCAGTGAGTTTGGTTTGGTTTTTGGACTCCCCTCCTACCACAATATCTCACAATTACTAAGTGCATGTTATGTACTAGTGTTCTAAGAATTGCATGTATATTCACTCATTCCATCCCAATAGTGGTGGTGTGGGTGAAGCATTAGAACTGCTAACCAGAATGTTGGTAGTTCAAACCTACCAGCTGTTCTTCGGGATCAAGATGGGGCTGTCTGCTCTCATAAAGATTTTCAGGGTTGGACATCTGCAGGGACAGTTATTCGTTTATCCTGCTGAGCTGCTATGCATCTGGGTAAACTCAAGACCAGTGGAGTTTTGGTGGCTTTTGTGGGGCAATAGAGAAGCCCTTGACTATTTACCACAAGCTCAGAGAAACCCTCAGCAGCTTCCCATGAGAATGATGCATCAATTTGCTCCAGTACCAGGCACAGCCTATGGGAACGCCTATAGAATGGATCCACTCTGTTCTACAGGCTCACTATGATTTGGAATTGACTGACCCATTGGTAGTTCATCAGCTCCCGTCTATAGGTGAGAACATGAATGCACAGAGAAGTGAAGCTGTCTGGCCCAGGAGTGACAAGGTTATCAAAGGGGGAGCTGGAATTCAAATCCCAGCAGACCACTCTCAGAGACTACGGGCTTAGTTCCCCCCTCTGCGGAGACTACGGGCTTAGTTCCCCCCTCTGCTGATGTCTTGATTACGAGTGGTTGAATTTTGCCTCCTTTCCCCTACACATAATCTCCACCATCCCCTATCAAGCAAAATTAGCTTAAGCATTGAACAGGCACACTCCAGCCCTGCCTGATTCCACACGCACAGGTGAGAAAAGTATGGCGAGACCATTGGGTTGCTTTAGCTGCCACCTCTACTCCCACTGCCCCAACACAACCACAACGAAGTCAGAGAAAGCACTCTTGGCCTTGCCACTGCTCCTCAGCCCTGACATGGTGGAGCCTGCCAAAGCCACTCTCTTGGAAATCCACTCGACTGCTCCCTGGGAACTTTCCCTGGAACACTTTGGGACAAAGGAGACGGAACACACCTGCAATGTAATTAACACTGTAACAAACTTGTTTCCCCCTTGGATAATGACACCATTAGCTGCTTCAATTGTGTATGAAATATAAATTACACGACTCAGAGGTATCATGCCTGAGCAGCCATGATGCTAGGTGAAGAGGCTCTCTATAAATGGCCCCTCCACAACTAGCAGGTCCAAGAAACCCAAGCCCCAATGCCGACAGCTAAGACCAAGGCCCTGTGGTCTTTGAGTGTGCCTGCTTCACAGATCCCACAAGGGAGAATATTTCTGGTGGCCCAGGATGCCAGGCTGGAATGTTCCAGCCATCTGCTTTCATCACCCTGGATCTCCCATTTTCTTTCAATGGAGCTGAATGCTGGACAGCACTCTTTCCTCCCTATCTCTCAGAAAAGTAGAAAAAAGAGGTGGTGGCTGTGGTTGTGGTAATATCCTTCTTGCTAAGGAGCTTATGTGATGCTGTGGGTTAAGCATCCCACTACTAATCACAAGGCAAGCAGTTCAAACCTACTAGCTGCTCTGAGAGGGAGAAAGATGAGGCCGTCTGACAATGGACAAATTTATAGTGTCAGAAACCCATAGGGTCAGTTCTACTCTTTCATCTAGGGTTGCTATGCATCTGAATTGGCTGGATTCACCAGAAGTAGGTTTTGCTTCTTGAGAGTGTATTTGTACATGTGTGTGTGCACGCCTGTGTGTGCGTGTGTCTGTATTGATGCTTGCGTGGTTTGGAAGCTCAGAGCAGGCAGCTTGAGGCTGCATTGGAAGCAGGTGGACAAGTCCAGTTGAAAAGAGAGAATGGTGAGATCCATCAAGAGGCAGATCCAAACTCGTTCCCCAGATTCCTTCCATATCCATCCTGCCTCCCATTCATTACTCTGTCTGGCTCAAATTACTCCGTATTCTCTCGCTGGCCTACCCCACAGCTTCCTACCCCCTTTCACCACTAGATCTCTGGACACTACTCTAAATCAGCTTGAGATACTCACTGATTGATTAGCTATTGAAGGGTTGGATCACCCACCCTTCTTTTTGGCCAATGAAAGAACTTTCTAAAACCTCATGTCACAAGCAAGTACACTTGCTTTTAGAGAAGAGGCATAGGTGAATTTGTATGTTTCCACCTTGAGAGGGGCAAGCACCACCATGTACAATTAGTAGGTGACCACAAGTATGTCATTTTTGTGATCACTACTCATCTCCCTTGGGGGACCCATTTGCCCCTCTCCTAGCACCCCGATCCCCAGTGCCATGGCTACACTGGGATGGGACATCCATGTGCTCAACCAGGAACTTCCAGGTGGAATCAGAGCCGTTGCACCCTCTGCAGAGACTCTGTGAGGACAGGGAGTTTGGAAACATAGCCTAAAGCTGCAGGAGGAGAAATTTAGGAAATTATCATGCATTTACCCTAATGACAACTGTACAAATCCCACAACCACCCTTCAAATGCCCTGCCACTGAGCAGAGCCAAAATGAGGAAGAGCCAAAACCCACATATGGGTACAGGAAGAACTCTGGAAGGTGTCCCTGTGGAGGCCGGGGAAGGGGGAGCGTGGAGTTGAGGAGGCTCAGGGGCTCAGGCTCAGGCTGGGAAAGAGCCAGAGTTCCTGTCTACAAAACCCTTTAGACCAGACACAACCCTAGGAAGTTTGACTCTCTGTCTCTCTGCCTAACCACCCACCTCTTACCCAGTCCAGGGTAAGATTCTTTGAACAGAGTTCACAGGGTCAGAGGTGAGAGCTGTCAGCTCCTGTTACTACCCTGACTTGGGAAACATCCCCCACTCTGGAAATCCAAATATGTTCTTGGACATTGATCAAGACCCAGGTCAAGCCTAACCCCGCCCCGCCCTTTTCTCACAGAGGCACTTGGTCAGAATAGCAAATAGCCCTCAATTGTGCCATGCACTCCGCTTCTTCATTCCCTGTTCCCTTCGAACCATATGCTGCAAGAAATTACAAAACTACCAGATGGAGGGCAGGGCGGTGCTTCTTTTTCAGACTTCCCTCTCATTCTTTCTCTGGTTGCAGCAAACCAATTGCTGTCCAGTCAATTCCAACTCGTGGAGACTGTATGTAAATGTGTTGGACAGGGTTCTCTAGAGAGACAAACCAGATTGCTAGTAATTATATATAAATATATTTATAAAGATAGATATATAATACAAGAAATGAACCGTTAAATTATATACAGATAGATAATACAAGAAATTAACAGTTAAATTACAAAAGCAGTGAGACACTAGCAGTCCCTTAAGGCTTGAGAGCCGCCAGTTGCCAGTCCCTTCCTGTAGAGAAAGCTGGGCTATATATACCAAGGCAGCAAACAGCAAGGCAGGTCACCAACTGTCACCAACTGTCGGTCCCCAGCTCCAGAGACGAACTTTCCAATTGTGTGGGATTAAAGGGACCTCAACTTACAGTGACACAGTCCACAGGCTAGGCATCCCACAGGTAGTGTGCCCCTTTAAATTGAGGCACGGAACAAGCAAGGCGAGGCTCACCAAGCCATTTATCCCTCCGCCCTTCAATTAATCCTACTTGTGTTTATCGGCCAGGCTGGCACAATAAACTATCACAGTAAGTTTTCCAAGGTTGTACAACATTATTGGAACATCAGCCTCATCATTTTCCCTTGAAACAGCTGGTGGGTTTGAACTGTCAACCTTTTAGCTAGCAGTTCAACATTTACATGACAGTGCCTTCAGAGTGGTGTGTCATAGTCTGCAGACACCGTGGGAAGGAATCATTGTTCTGGCTTATTTTCATAAGGTGGGGTTCTAGGTAGGCAGGTATGAGGTAGGTGTAAGTGGAAATCGGCTTGATGGCAACAAACAACAACACTGATGTCATTGTTTTAGGGCTGGGGGACTGAGGCCTATGAGGCATGGAGCTAAGTAACAGCTACTTCAGGTTTGTTAGGTACTTCGTTGCTGAGCTCTGTTCTAGATACTGGGAATACAGCTAGAAAGAAGGTGCCATCTCTGTTCCTGGGATTGAGAGATGAGAGGGGTTGGAAAACTTCCAGTCCTGTTAGTACTGGGTGGAAACATTGTTTCTGCTGTTAGATGCCATTGAGTCAGTTCCAACTCCTAGCTACCCTATGGACAATAGAATGAAACAACACCCAGTCCTGCACCATCCTCTCAATTGTTATGTTTGAGCCCCTTGTTGCAGCCACTGTGTCGATCCATTTACTGAAGGTCTACCTCATTTTCACTGCCTCTCTCTTCACCAAGCAGGATGTCCTTCCTCCTCCAGGGACTGGTCTCTCGTTAACAGTCTGTCCAAGGTAAGTGAGGGGAAGTCTCACCATCCTTGCTTCTAAGGAATATTCTGGCTGTACTTCTAACCCAAATTTGTTTGTTCTTTTGGCAGTTCATAGTAATTTCAATATTCTTCACCAGCATTGCAATATAAATGCATTGGTTCTTCTTTGAT
Organism: Tenrec ecaudatus; assembly: GCF_050624435.1. NCBI lineage: Eukaryota > Metazoa > Chordata > Mammalia > Afrosoricida > Tenrecidae > Tenrec > Tenrec ecaudatus. Next base: position 106,925,665 of record NC_134544.1, read on the forward strand.
CTTCCTTTTCAATGTCTAACTTTCACGTGCATAGAAGGCCATTGAAAATATGACCAAGATGGCTTTAGTCAGGTGCACCTTAATCTTCCATATAACATCCTTGCTCTGAAATACTTTGAAGAACACTTTTTAAAGAGGTCTCTGGTGCCAGCACGTGGCCCCATTAAGGGTGAGGAGGCGGGGCGCACAGGTGGAAGTCCATGGCCCCTTTAAGGCTTGGCCTACTTGGTAGCAGCTGGAGCCACTATTAAGGACAAGGAAGGAGGCCAGCCAGCATTTCCTATGGAGGCCAAGGCCTCAGAAGCTGAGCAGTCTAAGCGCTGAGTGAGCCAGCCTCTGAGCCGCATCATCTCCATGGGCCAGAATGACCTGATGGGCAAGGGTTAGGACTTCACAGACCAGGTGTGACCTGTGTGGCCTCCCTGACCCCTCCCAGACTCCTGCCCACCCGGGCCTTGCCACCATGATCCATGATGTGAGTCTGCATCCAACCTGGCACCTGCCCAGCCACCAGTACTACCGCCCTGCCCGGCCCACCCACCTGGGAGCACACTCTAGGCCCTCTGCCCCCACCCTCCCAACCCAGGGTCCAGTCCAGGCCAGGCACACGCCTAGGATCCCTGTTCCAGTCCCCTGCCCACCTGTGCCTGGGCCTGCCACAAAGACCTTGCCCCAGACCCTCTGCCTACCCAGGAAACACCCCCTGCCCAGCTTGCCCCTGGCTCATGTGGGCCCTGCCCCTGGCCCCCTGCCTGCCCAAGACCTTGTGTTAGCCTGGATGGCTATGGGGGATGGAGAGGAGGAGGGACCCTGCCCAGGCCCCTGTACCCCATCCCACTTGGGATACCCTAGGTTGGTCCAGCTCCCAAGGCGGCTCCCCTCCCCCAAGCCAACATACCCAGAACCCTATTGGGCCCACTGGGTACCTGAGACCTCCCCATCAAGTGCTCGGGATATGTACCCCCAGCCTGGAATGGGCTCCTAGATTGCTAGAGCCCTATTCCCCTCTTCTTAAGCCCCAACTACGTAAGATCCCTAGAAAGTGTCTGTTTGTGGGGGCCCTTGTGCGGTCACACTCTGGCTGTAAGGGGCTAGGCTGTGGCTCTTGGAACTTGTCTTCTCATTCTGAACCTTTAGGCCATTGTTCCTTCCACAGGGCAGTTCTACAGGAGTGGCAGGGAACTCTATTCTGGAGTGGAGTTCGCCAGAATTGAGTGGGGGGTGCCCTGGCAGGGATGCCAACTTGGGAGAAGAACCCGTCTCCCCTTTCTCTTTCCCAGCTACAAAAAAATTTAAAAAGGAAGAGGTCTCATAGAGCAGATTTACCCAATGCAATACGTCCCTTGAGTTCTTGACTGGGGTTCACATGATCATTTATTGTGGATCGGAGCAAGAAGATAGCCCGGAGCACTTCAGTCTTTTCTCCATTTATCATGATCATGTTGTAGATGACAGGGTCATAATTACGTACAATATGTCCCTGGGACCCAGCTCCTGGGGAGACCCAAACAACTTGATGAAAAGAAGACAGAGAGAAGACAAGCACTCTGAGCCCTTGTTTGGAAAGAAGTCCTTTGTGAATAGAGAGCTGCAAGGATATTGGAGTTCCTGAAGGGGGGCAAACAGTTCCACATTCGACTATTTAACAAATCATTGGCAGTTGGAACCCACCCAGGGACACCCTGGAGGAAAGGCCTGGCAAACTGCTTAAAGCCTGTAGTCTTGAAAGTCCTATGGAATGCACACATGGCGTCACCATGAGTCAGAATCAACTCTCTCGTGCCTGTTTTGGTATGGGGAGAGGAGCAATGGGGTATAATGTTGAATCCAAGAAGAGGAAGGATTTGGTAACCATTAATGTGACTTCTGACCGAATTAATAACAATAATACGCACTTTTGTGGGAGAAAGATGAGGATTTCTACTGCTCTAAATATTTAGTGTCAGAAACCCACAGACAGTTCTACCCTGTCCGATACTGTCGCTGATTTGGTGTCAACTGGATGGCACTAAGATAGCAACTATCTGCTGAAAGGTTGCCATGTGGCAGGGCTTGTGCCAAGTCTGTTATGGTTATGCCTATGATCTTTGCGGAAGACAAAGACCCTGCTTATGATTACTGTTTCTGTTGTCAGATCACTTCATTGTCCAGTCTTGGCTCTATATCCATGTAGCTCCATGACTTTTGACAAATCATTGAAACCCTTTTGTGCTGCTGTGTGTAGAAGGGAAGTGAAAAATAGTTCTTAGCTTGAGTGTTCGAGGTTGATATTGAATGCTAGAAATACCTTCTTGTTAGTCGCTAGCAAATCAAATTTGACTCCTTGTGACCTTACATCTGATAGGACATATTACTGCCAGATCCTATGCAATCTTCCTGCCCATTGGCAGGTTTGAGGTCATTGTTGCGGTTATTGTGCCAGTCCGTGTCATGAAGAATTTCCACAGATCCACTACTTTACCAAACATGATGTCCTCTTCTCGCAATTGGTCTTTCCTAATGACATGTCCAAAATCAGCATGACAAAATGTTGCCATCCTCTCTTCTAGGAACATTCTTTGAAGAATGTCCTGGCTCGATTTCCTCCAAGACTGATTCCCATTCGTTTGGCCACCCACAGTATACTCAATACACAGTCTTTGCCATCACGGTCATTCAAATGCCTCAATCCTTCTTAGAATCCTGGTCCTCACTGTTGTCCTGGTTAGAAATTCCATTTCAGATCTGCTGAAGTGGAATCTGAGTTTCTGTTAAGCCCCAAGGGCATTGCATTTGTGTGCCTGCTAGAAGCACAGATGGGGAACAACATCTGGCCAATAGTAAGTGCTATATAATTATTGCTTGTGATCAGTGTTATTATTTATCATCCCATCTAATCTTTCCAGCACACTCACATGTCAGGAAACCAAGATTCTGAGCCTGACAGTGCCTTCGCTGAGGCTACCCCTCAGGAGAGGGCAGGGGCTTTATGCAAATCGAATATAAGATCAGAACAGTTGGCCTGAGTGGAGGGACTTTCAATGCTAAAATAGAGGAACAAGTTGTTGGGTATGTGGGAGGAAAGGCATCTAAAGAAAATCAGCAGAGTGCTCTGAGGCTCTGGAGTTCTGACTACAAAGACACATAACCTTGCTCCCAAACCTCCTCTTTTCTGGCAGTGACATAAACCAAGCATTTGCTCTTTTGCCCTGTACAATCCAGTGGCCTGAAGAACATTCTAAATGATGTACAACCATCACCCCCATCTTGTTTCAGAACATTTGGATCACTCTGAATGGAGACACAGCCAGTGCTCCTTAACCAGTCACTCCCCATTGCCTTCGTCACCCAGTCCTTTTCAACCATGACTCTGCTTGCTGTCTCAATGGATTTGCCTATGGATTCTGCATATTTCATATCAAGCTCTCATTTTGGTCTGACTTGTTTCACTCAGGTTTTCAAGGGTCCTCCATGGTGTTCCAAAACATCATTCCTTTTTAGAGGATGAATAATATTCCATTGTATGACTTAGATATTGTTTGGTTTATCCATTCTTCGGGCCCCAGGCATTTTTGTAACCACCACCTTTCAGCTATTGTGTGTAGTGCTGCAGTGAACTTGTATACTACTATCTCTTTGAGTCTCTGTTTGTTATTCTTTGAGGTATATACTTAGATGTAGAATTGTGAGGTGGTCAAGGATTTCCTCTTCCTTGGATCCCTGATCAACGCTCATGCAAGCAGCAATCGAGAGTTTAAAAATGCATTGCATTGTGTTCGGTATATATTCACAAGACCTCTTTAGAGTATTGAAAAGCAGGGATGTTATTTTGAGAACTAAGGTTCAGACACAAGCCATAGTATGTTCAAACACTTCCTATGCATGTAAAATTTGGATATTGAATAAGGAAGGCCAAAGAGGAATCGATGCATTTGAATTTTGGTGCTAGGGGAAAAAAAGTACCATGGACTACCAGAAGTACCAAGAAACTTGTCTTGGATGAAGCACAGGCCAAATGCTCCTTAGAAGTAAGGATGGCCCGATTTTGTCACCCTTTGGCCATGTACTTTCAACATGTTGTCAGAATAGACCAGGCCCAGAAAAAGGACATCATGCTTGGTAAAGTGGAGGGGCAATGGAAAAGAGGAAGGCTCTCATGAGATGGAAGGACATGGGGGCTGCAGTAATGGCCTCAAACATAAGAATAATTGTGATGATGGTACCGGGGGGCATTTTGTTCTGTTTTACATAGGGTTGTTATGAGTGGGAACCAACTGGACCGAACCTAAGAATAATAGTAAATCTCTGGCTGGTTAAGAAGGAACAAGCATTTTTCATTTTCTCTATGAGCCAGGCACTGAGAAGACCCTGAAGGTCCAGACAGAAACAGCGCTTGGCCCCTACCCATGATGGGTTCCCTGTCTAGGGGTGAGGCAGCAGACTCCCACTTTTGGTTGAGACCTATTGCAGCCTCCTTGGGGTGTCAGTGCATGCTGGAGAGACTCCAGTTAGAGACTTTTCATTTCTCTATACCCTCCTTTAAGGAACTGGAAGAACATTAGAAAAAAAACAATCCCCAGGGATTTCTGTTGCACAATTAGACAAAAGGAAAACAGTGGGGCCTAAAGAGAATGAATGGAGAATACAGAGCTGTGTCTGTGTCCTTGGCCATGCAGCTATCAATCAGCACAGTTGAGTTCCGGAATCAGGAAGGGAAGATCCTCAATATCTGGATCTACCAGGTGTAGAAGGAGTAGCTTCAAAGCTAAAGAAGGATAAGCCCTCTTTCACTTCTAGGAGGAACTCACCTGGGGAGAACTCACTCAGGTGGGACTGCACTGAAGCCTTAGAACTGGGAGGGTCCATAGGAGCATGTTCAATGCCAGAATGGTGGCTTCCCATTCAAGAGCTTCTAGCATATTCCAGCTCATGAATGGTCTTTGCGGAGTCGCTTGGTTCTTTTTCTGTGACTTCTGTGACATCACTCGAGCACATCATCCCCTCTAGCCAGGAGCAGTGGCAGGAAAAACCTGTTAGGGAGAATTGGGAGAGTGAACTAGGAGATATTCCCTACCCAGATTGCAGCACAGATCTGGGCTGTCTCCTTCAGCAAAGGCCCCGTGGGGTGGGGGCTTGACTTTTCTGATTCTCTCCAGTAAGAAGTCAGCAAGGAGCTAAAGAAGTGTGAATGGAAGAAAGCAGGATGATGAGCTGACAGCTTTGTCATGAGGAAATAATAACCAGAACGGCTCCAAGTGGGGATGAGCAGATGGCGGGTAAGGGGACACACATTCTGCTACCAAGGGGAGAGTGAGGAGCAGGAGACCAGCAAAGACTAGTCTCAAAGCCATCTCCAATAATATTTCCCCAACAGACTGTTTTCCTCTCTCCATTCTAAACACGTCAGCCTTCACCTGCACCAAGCACCGAACCCCTCAATGCGACCTTTATCTGCCCATTCCTCCCACCAATTGGTCCCGGCTGCTATGGAAACTATGGGGGTGAGTAATATGATCCCGCTATTAATATAAACCTCCCTGATTTCAGCACAGATCAATCAACCCCTCCCCCAACCCCATATCTAAGGGGAAGTTCCTAGGGGAAAGTAAGGAAAAAATAAATTCAACACAGGACAAGAACAACAGTGAAAAATGAACAAAGAGAGGGAGTGATGTAATTCCAGAGTGTTAATCAATTCCTTTTGTCCGTTCAGCAACCATCCTCTCCCCCAGCTTAACTCCCTGAAGGAGGAAGGAACTCTCAGTAGGTGTCTGCCAAGGTGAGGTTTCAGGCCACTTGGGGGCTTCTGAGGGATCCCTTCCAAATTTGCCTTCCCTCCCTTCAAAAGAAAGTCACTGCAACTCACCAGCCAGAGTGGGCAAGGCTATCACTGAGTTGCACGTTTAAGGTTTATGTCTTGGGGCAGATTGTAGCTCACAAAATGCCTTCAAGGGATTGTTTCTTCCCTACAAGCTCTTCCAGAATCTTGTCATTCCGCATCCAAAGTTGGAGTCTATGTTTCCTCCCTTGAACCCATGCAGGCCTTATGGCTCTCTAGGAATAAAGTATGGCAGGTGAGGTGCGATGCGACTTCTGAGGTAATATAGCTCCCACCTGGCTCTTTCTCTGCACAAGACCCTCAGAGTCCAAACCCCTTGCTGTGAGGAAGTGTCGTGAAGAGGCCACATGCAGATGCTGACAATAGTCCCTCTTAAAGTCCCAGCAAACACTAGTGGCCATTGTCAGGTACACCAGTCGGGAAGCTGTGTGAGGTGGCTTCATCATCAGCCATTGCCGGATGGAAACTCCACAGAAGAGTCTGCTAGCTTCGTACTGCCAATCCCCAGAACCATAGGAAATAATGACTGATAAGGAAGATAATAATTGACTGCAATTTTGTTTCACACCAGAAGAAATGCACTGGGGTTATAGCTCTGGAGCCACAGTCCTGACGCAGATGTATTAAATAATTTATTGATTATCTAGTGATTCTTCCTGGTCCTCACCCTTCCCAGCTTCCCTGTGCCCACCCAGTCCAAGCAGCTGCTTCATGACTTATTCTGTAAAACTATGTGCGGGTAAGTCAGAAAGCATTGCTCTAAAACCACAGACACTTTATTAAACAAAAACATCCAAATGTGAAGCGACTGTTTCTAGACATAGCCTCCTTCTTGGTCTACATCCTGGGAGGCAAACTTTTGAGACAGAAGAGCCAACTTTGTCCCTCACAACAATTGAAAGATTCTTTGAGAGAGATAAAAATATATTTTTTTACAAATTCAATCACCATTATCTGAATAATAACTGTCCTTGGAAAGGTTTCCATTTTACTTCAGAGCCACATGCGTGGACCGAGAGCCCCGCAGTGTATCCCTGATCCCTGCTCTATAGACTTATGTAATTATTCTCTGAGGTCTTCTCTGCTTATTTACACTTCCAGTCACACGACATACCATGACCAACAGGGTCGTTTTGGCATCATTGAAGGACATGGATCACTTGCTTTGGCATGTTCTTTGATCGTACTGTGTCCCTTGAGAAATCTATCCAGATGATCCCTTTCAGATCCCCAAACCAAAACAGTCACCATCACCTTCTGAGCTGCTGTCTCTGTTTTGAATTTCACTGGCAGAGCAGATCCCTTCAGAAGCCACAGTTTTGATTAGAAGCTTTTATTGGGGGGGGGGAGGTCACACACCTAACAAGATTAAAACAAAACAAAGAAACAACAACAAAAACCCTCACTGCCATTGATGCCAATTCATAGCAAACCGATAGGACAGGGTTAGAACTGCCTGTCCTTTGAGATTCTGAGACTAACTTTACAGCAATAGACAGCCCTGTCTTTCTCCTGCGGATTGGTTGGTGGTTTTGAACGGTTGACCTTGCAGATCAAAACTGAATACGTAGCCACTACTCCACTGGGGATCCCTCTAAGACAAGTGCACTAGGGAGCGAACTTACCCGTAGCCATCACCTGATGGCAGAGACATGTTTCCATGTGTATTATTTCAATAAACCTGTGCATGACCAGGATCCCATGGAGCAATATTCCCTTACTCTTGCACATACACAGCCCTGGCTGCCCTCCATAACTCCCTATCCTCATTGTTCTGGGCTCCCTGTGTCTTCCCAAGATGCCCTCCACAGTGCTGCCATGTGGGCTAACCAGAGAAACCTTTGCACTTCCGCACCCACAGAATCTTTCCATTGCTCAAGTTGGGGGTCTCAGAAGCGGATTTACTCTTCACCACCCTCTGTGGCTGAGCTACCCACCTCAACTTCTTCGTGTCCAAGGGCCGTCTTCTCTTCACCAACCACATATCCACGATGTGCCACTTGCAGCACCTGGTCTAGTGGTTCTGGAACCAGACCTTGACTTGACTCTTGGTCCTGCTCAGGAAGCAGGCAAGCCAGACACTCCTGGCTCACCAGGTGCTTGAGCTGCTCACAGGTCCCCTCCAGCCCAATGAGTTACTACTTGCCATCCGTCTCCAGGATCACCTCCCACTCCCACCCTTATATTTTATGCGCTAGGTTGGGGTGGATGGTTTTACAACAAACATAATAATAACAAACTAGAGTGATGTTGGACATTAGGAATGAGAATTTGGGCTGTAATGCACCATTTGTGGCAACAAACTCATTTGAGCTTTTCTGCCTGTGAAAACACAGAGATTCAATTAGTTTTTTTGTGTGACCTAGTTGATGGTTTATTTCATGCTGGGTACACACAGCAATCATCGGTCACCAATTTATTATAACATGCTGTGATGGAGAGAGACAGTTGACAATTTTAGCCCATGTGTTGAGGCTGTGCACCCAAAAAAATGGATGTCACATATCCAGTGGGCACTCATCTCAGCCATTTGTGGGTGGATGTCAGTCTTATCTATGTCATCTGATAAATTTTGGTTGTCTGTTCTTTGCTGTTCATAACGTTTTCAGTGGATAAGTCCTCAAAAGTGGACAGCCTATTTCTTCTATGTAGCCTGCTCTTAGTCTGGATGTTCTGTTGAAAATGTTCACCTTGGGTGACCCTGCTGCTATTTGAAATACCAATAATACAGCTTCCAGCATCAACCAATACACAAGCCACTTCAGTATGACAAACTGACAGGTTATGAGTACCAGCTTCTGTCATATTGCTTTGTGCTCACAAACTTCTTGAAGGTTTTAGACATCAGTGGGCCTCAAACTTGAGCAGGCATCAGAATCACCTAGAGGATTTCTTAAGACAGATTTCTAGACTTTACCTTCAGACTTCTAAATTCAGTCGTTCTGGAGTGAGGCCCTAAAATGCTCTGTTTGTGCTTAACAACTTCCCAGATGATGCTGCAGGTCCACAGATAACACTTTCACTTGCCACCTCTATTCTTCTTCCCCTTCCTTTTCAACCTCTTACAATATGGTTTCCCCCTTCATAATTGTTTCTATGGGGGGGGGGGCAATGCTTTGGGAATATAGTCTAGCCTAATGACACCTGCTCATCCTTTGGCCTCCATTGACCTCTGTGTATCATTAAATGCCAAGGGACCATGCTTTCCTGTTTGCTGCTCCTTTTGCCTTGCTGCATGTCTTTTCTAGTGCTGTATGCTCCTTAGTACTCACTCACCTTGTTCCTGGCACCACGAGTGTCCAGAGGCTTTGGTAACAAATTGCCACCAGTTCACAAGAGACACTTAGTTCTCTCATAGTTCTGGAGGCTAGAAGTCTGAAGTAAAGGTGTTGGCAGGGCCATGCTTACTACCAAGGCTCTAGGGAATTTTTGGTTTCTTTTTGTAGCCTCAGGGAAATCTTAGCTGATGACAGCACAACTCCAATCTTTGCCTCTCTCTTCACTTGACAGTTTTCCATTTGAATCGGTCTGTGGATCTTCTCTTCCCATGAGGGCATCAGTCATACAGGATTTGGGTTCAGTCTAATGACCTCCTTGTATAACTAATTACACATGCAAAAATCCCACTTCCATTTGAGGTCATGTTCACAATGCTTAGCTGAGCTGCAATCCTCGAGGTCATTAGTTTGACACCACCAGATGCACTTTGGGAGAAAAACGGGGCTTTTTTAATCTCGCAAAGAATTACCGTCTTGGAAACCCACCGGGGCAGTTCTACCCTATCTTATAGGGTCTTTATGAGGTGGCATCAACTTGATGACAATGAGTTTTATGTGGACTGGTTCTTCAAAATATTTTTTATGAGGGGAAGAATACAGTTCAATCCATAACACTTCCTCATCTGAAGAGCTGACACTCTTTGGTGTTCTCTTTTTTCTGGTTCCTACTGATGAAGAAGCTCTGCATGAGGTCAAGAAAAAAAATTCAAGTCTCAAGTTGCAATCTTGAAAGATTCTGTAAACAAAATAATGAATGATAAAAGAAACATCAAGAGAAGATGGAAAGACTACACAGAGTCACTGTACAAAAAAAGCACTAGTCAACATTTCACCATTTTAGGAAGTAGCATATGAACAAGAACCAATGGTGCTGACACAAGAATTTCAGACTTCACTGAAAGCATTAGCCAAGCACAAGGCTCCAGGAATTGATGGAATATCCATAGAAATGTTTCAGCAAGCTGAAAAAGCACTGGAAGCACTCACTCATCAATCCTAGGGAATTTGGAAGAGAGTTACTCAGCCAACTGGCTGGAAGAGATCAATATTTGTCCCCATTCCAAAGCAAGGTGATCCAACAAAATGCTCCAACTATAGAACAATATCTTTGATATTGCACACAAGGAAAATTTTGCTAAAAATCATCCAACAATTGTTGCAGCAGTATATTGACAGGGAACTGCCAGGAGTTCAGGCTGGATTCACAAGAGGATGTGGAACAAGGATTATTATTGGTGATGTCAGATGGATCTTGGCTCAAAGCAGAGAATACCAGGAAGATGTTTACTTGTGATTCATTTACTATGCAAAGGCATTCAATTGTGTGACCCATAATAAACTTTGGACAACTTTAAGGAGAATGGACTTCCAGAACACAATAAAATGTTACAAATTTGTACATGGATCAAGAGGTAGATCTGTTAACAGAGTAAGGACACATTGAATGGCTTAGAGTCAGGAAAGGTGTTAGGGTTGAATCCTCTCACCATACTTTTTCAATCTGTATGCTGAGCAAATCATCAGAGAAGCTAGATTACATGAAGAAGAATGTGGTATCAGGATTCAAGGGAAGGCTTATTAACAACCTGAGATATACAGATATTCAAAAACTTTGCTTGGTGAAAGGGAGGAGGACTTGAAGCACTTGCTGATGAAGAGCGAGGATTACAGCCTTCAGTATCGGTTACAAATCAATGTAAAGAAGACCCTAATCCTCACCACTGGACCGATAGGTAACTCCATGATACATGGAGAAAATATTTTAGTCATCAAGGTCTGTGTCTTACTTGGATGCACAATCAATGTTCACGGAAGCAGCAGTTGAGAGACCAAAAGAAGTATTGCTTTAGGTAAAGCTGCTGCTCAAGACTGCTTTAGATTGAAGAGCAGACCGTGACTTGGGTCAGGCACACCTTAGTCCTCAAAGTCCCAGTCTTCTCCATTGCATCCTATACATGGGAACGTTGGACATGGAATAAGAAAGACCTTAGAAGAATAGAAGCATTTGAGTGTGGTGCTGGGGAGGAATATAGAACGTTAAATGGACTGCTAAAAAGACAAAACGATCTATCTTGGAAGAAGTAAGGTCAAGGTGCCTTACTTTGAGGCACTTACTTAGAGGGAAAGGATGGCAAGACTTCACTTTGGACATATAGTCAGGAGAGGCCAGTCCCTGGAAGAGGACATGTTTGGTAAAGTGGAAGGGCAGTGAAAAAGAGGAAGGCTCCCCTGAGATGGATTGACACTGTAGCTACAACCATGGACTCAGGCATAGGAACAATTGTGAAGGCAGCACAGGACAGTGCAGTGTTTTGTTCTGTTGTGCATTGGGTCGCTTTGGGTCAGAGCTGACATGACCTCAAAATAACAACTGATGAAGATCAAGGATGGCAACCTTCAGTGTGGATTATAACTCAATATAAAGGAAACCAAAATACTCACAACGGGACCAATAGGTAACATGATAAATGGGGAAAATATTTAATTTTTCAAGGTTTTCATTTTTCTTGGCTCCACAAATAATACTCATGGAAGCTGCAATCAAGATATGAAATGAAGCATTAGGTTGGATATATTTGCTGCACAAAGTCTCTTTAAAGTTTTGAAAATAAAGATGTTACTTTGAGAGCAAAGGTTCTCCTGGCCCAAGTCATGGCATTTTCAATCATCTCATATGCATGTGAAAGTTGGACATTAGATAAGGAAGATGGAAGAATAAGTGATATATTTGAATTATGGAAAAAATTTTGAAAGTACCATAGGCTGCCAGAAGAACAAACAGATCTATCTTGGGTAAAGTATACTCAGAATGCTCTTTAGAGGCAAGCATGGCAAGAGTTCGCTCATGAACTTTGGACATATTGTCAGGAGAGGCAAGTCCCTGGAGGACATCACGTTTGGTAAAATAGAGGGGCAGTGAAAAAGAGGAAGGCTCTCAACATGGATTGAGACAGCGGCTGCAATAATGGGCTTAGATATAAGAACAATTGTGAGCATTGTGCAGGACTGGGTTGGGTTTTGTTCTGTTGTACATAGGGTCACAATGTGTCAGAAGTGACTCAACTGCACCTAACAAGAACAACAACTGGCATCTGTCAATGCCTTCCAAATGTATGGCTCTAGCCATAGCCTCTCTCCTGATGTCCAGGCCCACATTTCCCCCAGTCTACTGGGTGTTTCTAGCTGAGTGTCCTCCAGGTATCCATCATGGTCAGCATCATTCTCCCATCTTTCTTGGCTAATGTACTTTGTGTCCCTTAGTCCTTTATGGCTACACAAGTTAGCTACCTCGTCCTCAAATTCAAATGATTATCAGATCCTAACCATAAATGCTTCTCCAATTCCCTTCCTCCTTTCTAGTTCATCCTCACCTGGAACCTTTTGTTTGGACCCGCAGTAGCTCTTGCCTGGACCATGACCATGGCTGTCTGAGTGATTTTCTCATCCTTAGATGCATCTCCACTTTTGTGTGCCATTACCAGTTAGATTTCTGACATGGAGATAAGGCTGTATCATTCTTTGGTTTTAAAATGTCAATGACTCTTCATAACTCTGCAGATGCTCTTCTCAGACCCTCTGATGACACCAGGCTGCTTGAACAACTCCTGTGCCATAGAGTACCCAGGGGAGCCCAGAAACAGTGACTGAGGGGTGAGTAGCTACAAGTCTCTAGTTCTCTTACTTCCATGGAGACCATGCTTGAGGCGTCTTTTATCCTGTCTCCAGAGTGACCCTGAAGGATTGAGCTAAATTGTCTCTCATAGAACTTGGTAGCACACTTTGACATATTTTGTTTGCCTTATACCTTTTTCTCCCTCCCATTCTAGCTTTTCCTGGTAACACCTAATAAATCATTTCCATAAGAATCATGCTCATAGTTGGCTTCCAGGGACCTTGGTCTAAGGCAAGATTTTATAGGGTAAAATTAAAACTTATTAACTTGGAATTCAAAGCCTTTCAAAATCGGTTCTGAGCAATGTTTTTGGATCTATTATTCCTGTGTCCCATCTGACATGACAGTCACATGTAGAACCTGAATCCCCACATTTCGTGTGCTTCCACACTCCCATGGCTCTGATGAGGCATTGTGCCTGTGGGGAGTGCCAATCCAGTCCCTGCTTGGAGAACCAGCACAAATGCCACGTCTTCTGTGAAGCCTTCGGAAGTCTGTCTTCTGGCTCCACTGTCCATGTTCCCTTTGCCTTCATGTTTTATGCATTTCCGTGATTCAATATTTATTTGGATGAATGGCTCATTAGCCTGCTTCCCACATTCCATTGTGAACTCCCTAAAGGATGACCACGTTTCCATAATTATTGTATTCTCACTGCCTGGGCGAGTATTTGATCCATAATAAGCACTCAATAAATGTTGAGTAAATGAATTTTATGTAAGGAAGTAGAATTTAACACTTACCATTTGTCGGGCTTTGTTTTAAGTCCTACACATTAAAAAAAAATTTTAGGGAGGAGAGCAACAGAGGATCATCAGGGGATAGGCCTTCCGCAGGTACCATGTAGGCTCTGCCCCAGGATCCCCTTACTCTGGGATCTCACCCCTTCCCACCTGAACACGGAGACCTCTTAGTGCTGCACTCTGGCCTCTGAACGTGGCCCTAGGAAGTGAGAGAGGTATCCCTGGGAGCAGTGGGGTGAAGGCTCTGGGCCTGGAAGAATGAAAGCTGCCTGGGTGTGGGAGTGGAGGTGGTCCTAGGGAGGGGTGCAATAACTGTGGTCACCCAACAAGAGGAGCATGACTCATCGGCTTTCCAGATAGCAGACAGGCTTGGAAATAGAATAATGAGGCTGAGGGGGGGGGGGGGCTTATGTACCACTAGAATACTAGGCTTGGGTTGGGAGGCTAGATGCTTGGACCGTTCCTGGCAGGAGCACAGCAGCACCAGTGGGCCCACCTTGAGCCACTCCCTCTATTTCCCAGGACTGCGCAGGCCCAGAGCGAGGCTGCCCCAAAGTGTGGGGCCTGCGGAGCTGCGTGGTGGCGCACTTCGGTCCCAGGGACCACAAAGCACCAGCCACTGCCTCTTGTGAGGGCTTAATGTTCACGCAGCAGGGCTCCGACTGCTGCATCTGGGTCTGGCAACCCATGTGCCTCTGCCGCAAGCGATGCAGAAAGGAGTCCAGCTTCACCTGCCTCTCAGAAGGCCTCACTTAGTGAAACCTCTGCCACCTAGAAGCAGAGGCGTGTTTGTGCGGCCTGTGCATCGTGCCCTTCAAGGTAGTTCTGGGCTGGCCCCCCAGCAGCCCCAGGCCTCCAGATCCTACAGTGCACCCGACCCAGGGACCACGCAGGAGCCGCCTGAGACCACAGCATGCACCACACAAGGGAAGTCACCTGATGTGCCAGAGCCAAGCTGCAGTGCTTTTCAGCAACCCATCACAGCAGGCTGTGGCTGTTCTTGGCATGGCCAGCCTGCACTTTGAAGTCAGCGGGCGCCCCCTGCCCCCCATCACCGGGGAGCAGCAGAGTGAGCAGCCTGAGAACCTGATCCTGCGCCCGGACCAGATGTAAGGCAACATGGTGGTCACCAGCATCCGGCAGCTTGTACTGTACAATGCGCGGCCCTTGGACTCTGGGCTCTACACTTGCACTGCCCACAATGCAGCGGGCCTGCTGTGCGCAGACTTCCTGCGCTCAATGGTGCAGCAGGGCTTGCCAGACCAGGGCTCCCTGTGCAAGCTCTGGATCCCTTGCCTGCCCCATGCGCTCCGCGCCTGCTACACAGCCCTACATGGGTCCTGCCACCCTGCGCCTGCTGTGGCATTTTGACCTGCAGCACAGCAACAGTGTCACTTTTGGGCCCGGTGGCTGCGATGAGGGTAAGTCCTGCACAATTATTAACTCCTCCAATTCACCAAATGCTAGTATGAAGCAAGTAATATTGTTATTTGACAGAAGAGGAGGTCAGGGCATGGAGAGGTCAAATGACTAGCCCAAGGTTACAGAGTGAGTCAATAGAAGAGTTAGATTTAGAAGAGTAATCTGATGTCTGAGATCTTCACTCACCACTCTGCTATTCTGGACAAAGACGGTTCTAATAGCAACTGTTGCAAAGGAGGTTCACAGCCTCTTAGGTACTTCTAGGTAGGGGATAAAACTGAGACAAAGAGGGGAATGGCCGAGTTTCACATTGGGTTATAAACAGCCAAGGTGGCAATCGAACCTTTTTTTTCTGACTCCTAATCTAATCCCCTCCTACAAAACAGCAGAGATGGGCCTTGAGAGCATCTCATGATAAATCCTCTTGTTTGAGACTCAATGCCACTAGTTTGGGTACCAGCCTGTAAAAATAGGGCAGATAGTTGTTGTCAGGGAAACCTGGTTCCTCGGTACAAGATGCTCCGTGGCTGGTTATGGGTTAATAGTGGTCATGTACATTTTCATGCTCTGTGAGTGTAACTTCCATGACTGATGGTCATAGGTAGAATTGCTTGGACTTTAGATTTGTGAACCTGATGCCCATAAACTACATTTTCACATAGAATACATGTCTGAGAAGCAGGCCTGTTTTAATCTCATGAGTTATCACCCTTCCTTTCTCTAAAACTTGAGCCAGCCTCCGATGAGTGAAGAGGTTGCTGTGGCAAGGGAAAAACCCACCCATTGCTTGGCAGCCTCCAGTTTTGGCTCCCTCGTCAGAAACCTGCATTTATTTACTCTGAAGGGGGAGGATGTTCTAAAGGGTATTTAAGGGTCCTTGCTGCCTCAGAGTGGCAAGAAGAGACGTGATGTTCACATGCAGTTTGGGTCTCTCAGTCATGATTCCCAATAACTGCTGACAGCTGAGTAGTTCAGTATTGGCTCTAGGTACAAAGGATGGTGGTGGTGGTGGCTGTGTGTTTGTATATTCCATTAAATTCAAGTCAGTTTTGCAGATCAAGTCTTTGTAATACTGGATTACTTTGGGGTTGGCCAAGTGGGAGGAAAGAATGTATGCTCCCTGGAATGTTCCAGAAGACTTGAACTAGCCTGTTGGCTAACCCAGTACATAAATAACAAGCAAGCCGGTTGCCAGGAAGTGGTGCTATTTTATAATGGGTGGTAATAGAACATTAGAGGTTGGCCCAGGTATATTTGAGATATTGAATTTACAGTGGACTATCAAAAATATGAACAATCCATCTTCAAAGAAATACAACCCGAACCCTATTAGGAAACAAAGATGACAAGACTGTGGCATGCATACTGTGGACACGTCATCACTAAGGGCCAATGGTAGAAAAAGACATCATGCTTTGCACATTGGGTAAACAAACCAGGGGAGCTCATCCATGAAACCAATGGACACAGTAGATCTCGCAAAGGACTCAAGCACACCAGTGCTCTGAAGATGGTACAGGCATGGTCAATGTTTTGTTCTTTTGTACATAAGGTCACCATGAGATGGAGCCTACTTCAGGACCATTAACAACAACCACCTAAGTCCAAAACCAACATCACTGCCAGGGAGTCCATTCTGACTCATAGCCACCCTTTAGGGCAGAGCATAACTACTCCCTGGGATTTCTGCGACTGTGAATTTTTTCAGGAGTAGCCAGGCACATTGTTCTCCAGTAGATGAACTGATGAGTGTGAACCACTGACCTTACAGTTGCCAGCCCAATGCTTACCCCACTGTCTCACCAGGACTCTGTGTAATAGCAGCAGCAGCCACAGGCACAAACCCTGGCCACTGCTGATTTGAAGGGGACAGATAATGGGTCTGGAACTAGGTGTGATCTAAATAGAGCTAGGACAGACACATGTAGTCTGGGGCTCACAGTGCTTCGTGGATTTGGTTAGACGCTATGGGATGCGATACCACAAGGCAGAGGAGGCTCAGGCCAGGGTAGAAAGAAGTTGCTTCATCCTACTAAGATTGAGAGGTTGATTTTGGGCAAATCAAGCTGAGGCTCTAGACATCTGCCTTAATCTCTGTTCAGATGTAGCATTGTAACTCATCAGCTGTGGGAGAGAGTTTCCAGTACACTGACAGCTTTCCACCTCCATTGCCTGAGGCTCTCTGCTTCTCTGCCATGGGCAGGCTCAGTCAAGCACAGGGGCAACCTAGTGCAACCCAGAAATGCAGAGACGTGAATGCCCCAAGGGCAATGCTCAGCCCCAGTTCCTCTCTCCTCCTGTGGCCTGATGCTAAGAAAAGTTCCTTGGTTGCTGGGAAGCCCCCTAGGGGATTGAGTCCTAGTGACTCTCTCTTATTGGTTTCTCTCCCTTCCTGGTCTCACCGTGCTGCTCTTGCACTGTGTTTTCCAGGCCCACTTCTTAATCAAACCACCTGTGCCCAAGTGCTTCCTCATGTTGGCATCAGGAGATGCCTATACTGCTAGAGAATGAGGACTGGTTTTTTTCAATGATACTAAAAGAGCCCTCTGTGGTCCTGCCTGCCAGGTTCTTTACATGAAAATATAGAATACCCAGTTAAATTAGAATTTCAGGTAAACAATAGAAAGGCTTTTATTATATGTCATATTTGGTATAACTATGGGTGAATGTGTGTACTAAGAAAATTTCATTATTTATTTTGGATTCAGTTTTAACTGGGCAGCCTGAGTTTTACCTGACAGCCTTACACATGAACCATGGTTGCAAATAAGTCTGAATTAATTGGGAAACTGAGAATAGTGACAGAAGCAAAACCACACTTACTGCCTTAGAGTCAACTCTGATTCATAGTGACCCTGCAGGACAGAGTAGGAAACCCCAACGGGGTTTCCAAGGCTGTGGATTTTTATGGGAGCAGACAGCTTCAACTTTGTCCTAGGGAGTGGGCTGGTGGGTTTCTAGCACCAAACTTGCAGTTAGCATCCAGATGCTTAAAATTCTGCACCACTATGGTTTCTGCTTGAGTTTTTTTTTTTTTTAATTTTAACAATTTATTGGGGCTCATACAATTCTTTTCACAGTTCATATATATACATACATCAATTGTATAAAGCACATCTGTACAGTCTTTGCCCTAATCATTTTTTTCTCTTTTCTTCTTTTACATTTTATTAGGGACTCATACAACTCTTACCACAATCCATACATATACATACATCAATTGTATAAAGCACATCCATACATTCACTGCCCCAATCTCCACTTAAGCCCCTTGCATCAGGTCCTCTTTTTTTTCCCCTCCTCCCTCCCCCTTACCCCCTCCCTCATATGCCCTTGGTAATTTATACATCGTTGTTTTGTCATATCTTGCCCTATCCGGAGTCTCCCTTCCCCCCTTCTCTGCTGTCCCTCTCCCAGGGAAGAGGTCACATGTGGATCCTTGTAATCAGTTCCGCCTTTCCAACCCACTCACCCTCCACTCTCCCAGCATCGTCCCTCACACCCTTGGTCCTGAAGGTATCATCCACCCTGGAGTCCCTGTACCTCCAACCCTCATATGCACCAGTGTACAGCCTCTGTCCTATCCAGCCCTGCAAGGTAGAATTCGGATCATGGTAGTTGGGGGGAGGAAGCATCCAGGATCCGGGGGAAAGCTGTGTTCTTCATCGATACTACCTCACACCCTAATTAACCCATCTCCTCTCCTAAACCCCTCTATGAGGGGATCTCCATTGGTCGACACTTGGGCCTTGGGTCTCCACTCTGCACTTCCCCCTTCATTTAATATGATATATATATACATACATATATACATATACACATATATTCACATACATACACACACTTATATCTTTTTTTTTTGCATGATGCCTTATACCTGGTCCCTTGGGCACCTCGTGATCGCACTGGCCGGTGTGCTTCTTCCATGTGGGCTTATTTGCTTCTGAGCTAGATGGCCGCTTGTTCACCTTCAAGCCTTTAAGACCCCAGGCACTATCTCCTTTGATAGCCGGGCACCATCAGCTTTCTTCACCACATTTGCTTATGCACCCATTTGTCTTCAGCGATCCTATCATGGAGGTGTGCAGTCAATGATATGATTTTTTGTTCTTTGATGCCTGGTAACTGATCCCTTTGGGACCACTCACTCACTCAGGCTGGTGTGTTCTTCCATGTGGACTTTGTTGCTTCTGAGCTAGATGGCCGCTTGTTTATCTTCAAGCCTTTAAGACCCCAGTCACTATCTCTTTTGATAGCCGGGCACCATCAGCTTTCTTCACCACATTTACTTGTTCACACACTTTGGCTCCAGCCGTTGTGTCGGGAGAGTGAGCATCATAGAGTTCCAATTTAATAAAAGAAGGTATTCATGCATTGAGGGAGTGTTTGAGTAGCGGCCCAAGGTCCTTCCGCCACCTTAATACTTGACCTATAAATATAGACACATAGATCTATTTCCCCATCCTCCTATATATATTTGCATGTACATGTCTTTGTCTAGACCTCCATGAATGCCCTTTGACTCCTAGCTCTTTCCTCCATCTCCCTTGACTTTCCTCCTGCCCTACTACCATGCTTCATCGCCACCTGGGCTAGAGTATACCTCTTCTCTAAGCAACCTTACCCTTGATCATTTCCCAGCAGGCCTACCACTCCCACTTCTCTACCATTTGGGTTCCCATGTTTTTCCCTTGTCCCTGGGTTTGTTAACACCACTTCCTTACCCCCCCCTACCCCCCCACCCCAAGTTCCCCCAAAATTGTCGGTCCCGTTGTTTTTCCTCCAGATAGTTCATCCAGCCTGTCCTATTCAGACAGACCTGTGGAGTCACTAACATGCACGAAAACTAGACAGAGGAAAACAAAGCAACAGTATACAACCAGACAACAAAACAACAAAAACAAACCACTGACAAAGAACAGAATAAAACAGTTCACAAGAGAAAAGCTTGTAGTTAGTTCAGGGATCGTTTGCTGGCCCTTAGGAGCGTTTTCCAGTCCAGTCTGTTGGGGCACCACGCCCTGGCCCCGAAGTCCACTTTCAGCATTCCCTGGGGACCTTGCCACTCCATTCCCTTGCTGTTCCGCTGCACTCCCCCAGTGATTTGCCTCGGTGTGGTGGGATCAGGTCAGGTGCAATTCCCACACTGTGTCTCCGGTGCTGTCCCCTGTATCGCCCTTAGTCACTGAGGGGCATCATGTCTCATAGTGGGGCCAGCCATGTTGTTCGCTCTGTGGACTGGCTGCTCTACTCAGGAACATCATCATCACGGCCTGGTGGGCCAGGCTGTGCTCCACTCTCTCCTCCTGCCCCTTCATCTGCTCCTGTGTGCTCTGATCAAATATGTCCATCTCCCAGAGCTGCAGAGTCAATGTCGTCCTTTGGAAAAAATTTTTTTCGGGGGAGGGGCAGGAATCCACTTAATTTATGGTGCTGGGGCCAGCCTCCCAGACTTTAAAGCCATTCACTGCTATTAAATCTGTTCTGATATATAGTGATCAAGTGGACAGAGTAGAACTGATCCCTGGGGTTCCTGAGGCTGTAAATCTTTACAGGAGTGGAAAGCCTCATCTTGGTCCTGGTGGTTTCAAACTGCTGACCATGGAGTTAGCAGGCACAAAACACTACGCCCCCAGCGCTCCTCAGTGTGAGGGCTCCACTAAAAAATTACTGCTATCAATTCAGTTCTGATGTTAGTGTCCCTATGGGACAAAGTAGAGCTGCCCCTATGGGTTTCTGAGATTTCAGATCTTTATGGAAATAGGAAGCCTCCTCTTTCTCCCAAGAAGCAGCTGGTGGTTTCAAACTGTTCACCTTACAGTTAGCAGCCCAACGTGTTATCCACTTACACATGGCTGCCGTGTGAGGACTCAAAACCAAAGTCACTGTCATCGTGTCCATGCCGACTCCTAGTTACCTCTAGGATAGAGGAGAACTGCTCCTGTGGGGTGCTGAGGCTGTAACTCCATGGGAGTAGACAGCCACAACCTTCTCCCAGGTGAGGACTGGTGGAGGAGAAATATTCCCTAAGGAGGTTAACGGAAGGGTGACTAGAATCTGTCTCCTGAGGAGCAAGCCCTACTGGCCACATAGGCAATGCTCATAAAATTCTTTCCTAGGTGATAGCAACAGCAGGAACATAGTTGGTGGGACCATCTATGTAGACTAGAGCCTGCATAGGGTCACAGAACTAACAGCTGAAAAGAGAAAGCTTGAGTCACATTCCTTTCCATTGGCTTCCATCCACATGGGAACAGTGAATCATGCTGCAGGAGTGAGCAAAGACCTATGGGTGAGGTGAGGGTTAGCTACCTGGCACCTGGTCACATCACCAGGCAGACAACAGCGGCCCTGTTGGTTCAAGCCTAGCAGTTGCCTCAATGTTGACCGAGACATCTGAGAAGGGTGAATCAAGGCTGCATGTAGACTTGCTGCCTAACCCAGCTGGAAGTGCATCTCCAAAACACTCACAGCCATCGAGTTGGGGTGACTCATAGTGACACCATGGGACAGGGAAGAACTGCCACTGTGCATGTTTTGGGGGCTAGAACTCTTTTCTGGGCATAGCAGACCTCTTCTTTCTCCCAAGAGGGGCTAATGGTTATGAATTTTTGACCATTTGGTTAGCAGCCCCATGTGAAACCCATTCCACCTCCAGGCTCCTGAAGAGTGTTACAAGTAGGGAAAAACAAAGTGGCAATCTAGCTGACACCCACTCATGGCGACTCTATGTCTGTCATAGAATTATGCTCCATAGGTTTCCCAGGGCTGAGAGTTTGGAAGTAGAACACCAGGCCTTTCTTCTAAGGCACCTCTGGGTGCATTCAAATAACCAGCCTTTGGTTAGCAGCCAAGCCCCGTAACCTTTAATAATCTATAAGCATGATTAGTTTATTGAATAACTAACCACAAAGTGGATGAGGTGAGAGAACTATCAACCCCATTTTACAGACAAGGAAACAGAGGTACACTAAGACACCGCTTGAGGTGGAAGAGCCATCATGCAGACCCAGGAAGTGTGATATCTAGGCAGTGAGCCCTCCTACTCAGGCATAATCAACGACTCCTCAGAACTGTTTCTGAAATCAGGATACAGTGTATGTAAAGACCCCACACAGGATCAGTGTCTAGACCAGAGTCTGAAGGGAACTATATATTAAAGATATTTGCTTGTGTTTTCATCACTTTTATCCCTATCTTTCTTCTCCTACACCCTGAATTCTGTCCCAGGAGGGATGGCAACTACAGTGACCAGACTGTTCTATCTGACTTCTCCAGTAGGATACATGTACCATCTGAATAGACCCTTCAATCCGGATGTCCCTCTCATTCCCATAGACACAACTGCAGCCAGCCCGACTCCAAACCTGCAGACTAAGAGTTTTTCACAAGTCTAGAAGGAGCTGTCAATCCCTGTCCTGTCCCGTGGGAACTTCAACGTGGATCCTGGAGGAGAGAGTGGGAATTGGGGGGTGAGGGGGTATAAGAGGCATGGAGAATGAAGACAAGACAGTATCCTGATCAAGTCTTGTTTTAATGAACAAAGAGTTACAGCTTATATCAGCCAGCAAGAGGGGAAGCATCCGCTGCACATGCAAATTAGGCTAGTTTGGCAACAGGCCAATCAGGGAGTTTAGGGGAGCGCACCCTGCCCGTGAGTCAGTAAGGGCTTACAGTCTTCAATTAGGTATGCCACGGAGTGGCATGTTTATGCAAATCAGGCGTGGGCGAGGACAATCTTTTACCCAATCAAGGGGAGGCTGGGGTAGAAGAATACCCAGAGCTCAGGCTAATGAATTCCAAGTAATGGCCGGGGCTCATGGCTCCGGACAAATCCCCTGAAAAACTAGCCTTTAGAAGAGGAGACATAGAATCAAAAGCTCCAGGTGAGAGTAAATCAGACAACGGAGACAAAGAGAAAACACTAGAGCTTCTCAAAGTGGTTCACCCTGGTTTCCTCGTGGCCAGCATTAAGTCACATTGGCCCAAATCAGTGTCTCCACCCAAATCTGAAGTTCCCAGTACCCTGTGTCCTGCAGTCCCTGTCTTTTACCCAGCAACCCTACTGATTCTACTTTATAGCCACCTTTTCCTTTGTTCAGTTTTTAAAATTTTCTTTCTTATTAAATGATGTGGTCTATGGAAATTTAAAAAAATTTAGGCCATTATAAACTTATTTCCCTTAAAAAAAAAAGTAAGGCCAGCATTCAAGTAAATGTCTGGATAGTCTGAGTAGAAAATTATAGTGCCCAGCTCAAAGATGGCAGCCAAGCACTTGCTGCATTGAATGTGTGTCGCTCTCTACAGTGTTTGAAGTAAATTGGTGTCATGAAACAGGTTCCTGAAAGGTTCCCAAATCTCTAATTCCAGGATTTAAACCATATCTGCCCCCATTCCATTTAGTCTTCCAGATCATCAAAGCTTTAAAATAAAAAGTCTATTTCACATTCTTTTCATCAACCCACAACTGAACTGGCTCATATCAGTTCAAAGACCCAGAAAACACAATCCCTGATTTGTGCTGTATTCAAGTTATGATGAGCTGCTTTATGACCATCTGCTTTTCTTTCTTTTTTTTTAATAAATCATTTTATTGGGGCTCGTACAACTCTTATCACAGTCAATACATACATCAATTGAGTAAAGCACCCCTATATATTCGCTGCCCTCATTATTCTCAAAATTCGCCTTCCACCTGGGTTCCTGAAATCAGCGCATCTTCCTTTTTTCCCTCCCCCTTGAACCCTTAATAGTTTATAAATTATTATTTTACACTGCCCAGCATCTCCCCTCACCCACCTTCTCATTGCCCATCCCCCAGCAAGGAGGTTACACGCAGATCCCTGAGATCGGTTCTCCCCTTCTACACCCCCTTCCCTCCCGGTGTTGCCACTCTTACCACTGGTCTTAAGGGGATCAATCGTCCTAGATTCCCTGTGTTTCCAGATCCCTACTGCACCGCTGTACATCCTCTGGTCTAACCACGTCCGCAAGGCAGAATTGGGATTCTAGCACATATCCCTGATGTTCTAGCTGTAAGTTTATATGCAATTTTTTCAACCCCCACAGGCTAATAAAGGTCAGATGTGTAAATAGGATAATAAAAAGCAAGAATAATGAGGTATTTGACTTCTGTCAGGACTGGTTCATGACAGAATCATCAGAATGGGACCGGTCATAACTCAGGAACTGAGTACCTGTCATCCAAACTGGTTGCTGTGGGGTTGATTCCAAGTCACGGATCTACCCTGTGTGCAGAGACAAACTGAACCATGTTAGGTAGGGGCTTCAAGGCTGTGTGAGCGTTCAGAAGCAGGCCACCAGGTCTGTTTTCTGAGGCACCACCATATGGGTTCAGAAGTACATTTTATTTAGGAATTGAGCTCTTAACTGTTTGTGCCACCCAGGGATGCCATGGGAGGAAATTGCTTTTGTGTATTTAGTATCCTTCCCAAACTGACAAGGGTGCTAACTTGTGTCCTGGCTTTTCTTATAGTAGTTGTACATTCTAGGTACAATAGAGAAATAAATCCACAGAAACTCATATGTATAAAAGAGAGTTATAGATAGAGGGTAAGTGCACATCAAGAAAACATCCCAACCCAGTGCTGCCCAAGCCCACAAGTCCAACATTAGCCCGTATGTCCCACACCAATATACAAAGTCCTCCTCCATCTTACCAAACACACGCAGTGATGCTGGCTGCAGAAGAAAAGCTGAATCAGTGAGCACGTAAGCATATCAGCGCTGGGAGGGGTCTCCAGGAGGATTCTCCAGCACCCAGGGCTGCATCAGGTAGGCCCATGTGGCTTCTCTTCAGGAATGTCTCGCAGTAAGTGAGCCTTGCCAGTTGAGGTAAAGAACTGCTAAGGCACACTGGTCTGACCATTAGAAAACAAGAGACCAGAGAACAAGAAAGGCGAGACTTACTGAGGCATTTATCTCCCTGCCCTTCAATTAACCCCACATGTGTTTTTTGGCCAGAATAGTTAATAAATCTTAACTATCACAGCAGGTAAAGTAGGGCCCACCTCACATTGCCTCTGTATTTAAAACTAGTCAGAGTGAAGCCTTGACACTGGAACATTTTTCCGTACGCGTCGTCTAGTCTTTGCATTTGCCTTAACTGCCCAGAATGTCACTAACTGGGAAGGGATGGGCAAAGACCAGGGTGGGCCTCTCAGGACCATATGCTTGGGCACCCTACCCTTGGTCCCACAGTGTTTTCAGGTTGACTATCAACTGGAACTAACTGCAGTGCTTTTTCAATTACTTTCTAAAAATAGGAAGTGGCCACTCTTCTAGTGTAATGTACACAAAGGAATTTAACCCTCCCCACTTGTGCCCCAGCCAAACCAAGAACCCTGGCCACCAATCTTCCACCACCGGATAACATGACAGCCAAAATCTCAGACTCCTGCCATTGAGTTGATTCCAGCTCATAATGACTCTATAGGACAAAGTAGAACTGCCCATGTGGGTTTCTGGGGTTGCTCTTTACTGGAATAGAAAGGCACCTTTTCTCCCCTGGAGCAGCTGGTGGCTTACAACCAGTGTGTAACCACTCAGCCACGAGGGCTCCATCTCCTTGTGCAGGAGAACTCAGTGATGTATGGTCTACACCAGTGCTGCTCTAAGGGTGGTACATGGACTGGTGAATAACTGTGAAATGTTTATTATCTGTCCATTTTCAGCTAGGTACACAAAGAAAGGCCAGAGGCCATGTCACTGGTACTTCCAATGTGTGAGTGTGTGAGATGGGTGTGTGCCCGCACAATTGCGTGCCCGAAAAGGATAGTTGCATTATGCACCAGCAGAGCCTAACACAGCGACACACTGGCTGTGGTGGTTTACCAAAACACAGCCAAAACCTATGTCCAGATAGACGTGCTGATACTAGAAAATGAGAAGCAACAGTGGGATGAAACAACAAGTCAAGCTACTCAGCAGGACACCCACGCTGACAAAAGTTCCTATGGACCCTCCCCAAGTGAGAAATGATTGGAGTTGCTCACCAGATATCGGTTGCCCACCGGCCCTGCCCTTGCTTGCAAGATAACCTGATCTTCATTGCAAGGCGCTGAAGCCCCCGTGGTGGTTGGAGTCCACTAAAGTAAAGCTACCTATTTTGAGGCAACTCATGCCTTGGTACAGAAAGACCACTGGGAGTTTGATTTATGGGAACTTAGTGGAAAACAGAACAATAAATGAAAGCCCTAGAGGAACACCTTAAGAAGGAACAGAAAGAAGACCCAAAATCTGTCAAGTAATTTTGGTGTTTGATAATGAAATGAATTAATGCTTTATTGAATTCATAGTTCGAACAATATGCCCTAGTGTGATAAAGTGTGTTCAGTTATTGTTAGAATGTTTATGTTTATCAAACTTGTGTTTGAGACAGTTTTTGTTTCAAGATGTACTAATTTTTAACAAGGAATCCTGATGTGCATCTGATGGAGAGTAAAGAAATGTGATTATGTAACTTGTCATGGTCTTGAGAATTTCCTCCTGTATGAACTCAAGTCGTAAGATTTTAGCTAGGAAAAGGATATACAAGTTGAAGTTTTGCATGAATAAAATTGGAACTGTCACCTGCAACCTTTGAGTTGTGTGGTTTCTCTCTCTCACTCGCCAACGCCGTGACCCACCTTGAGGGAACCGTGGACCTTGCTGCAGCTGGACTGCGGCATCAGTCCCATTCTGAGTGCCCTCCAACCCGAGGGGTCCATCTTCCCTCACTGTTTCCCACAATGTTTGCTCCAATGCACGAGGCTCTCAGTATTACACCATAATGTGGTCTAAGCTGAAGCAGATCAGGACACTGCACGTGCTTCCCTGAATGTTTCAGGTCAGCAGCAGAAGGTGACATACCTTAACCACAAAATCTAAAAAACGTTTTTCTAATCTTTAGTAGATTACTTTTGCTCCTCTCGCTCTTAACATATTTTGAAGCATATTTACATACGCACATTTACCAGAAGTCTGTCCCATTATTTGTTACTCCCAACGTTTCACCACTTGCCCTTAATTTTCACTGTAAACTTTCACGGCCTGTCTGTCATGGGACCTCAGTTTTCAAAGCCGCTTGTTGGGCGCCAAATATGGGGGTGATTAGAACAGCTATCCCCCATCAAGCAGCGTTTGAAATTAGGCATGCGGATGACAGAAACCAAGAAATAGCAATATACAAAGCATGGGATTGGGAGGACAACAGTCTGATGGACTAAAATATGTTCAGAGCTTGGTTTTTACACTCTTCTTACAAGGGAATGGTTACAAAACAAACATCAGAGAACTTGCTTTAAAAAACATGCCTAACCTCTAATCTATGCAAATGTTACTTAGCGAGTCATGCTTTCTAAACATTTGTATAATAAGAGCACTATATTCAAGGATAAGCGCAAGGACATGCAAGGTTCAAAAGGATCTTAAGAGGTCGTAAATAACTGAGTTATCTCACACTGCTTTTAGCTGCCAGGTCAGAAAGGAATTAGGTATCTCACAATGCTTTTAGTTACAAGGTAAACAGAGGCACAGGGGACTAGTCGCACACCAAGAAACACCTGGGCCAGCTTATGGCCTACTACAACCACATCCCCTCCATGCCCTCACTCTCACAAACACGTTGACCAATTATGAACTAAACAGTAGCTAGGAACACTTGAGCCTGAGGACTGCAAACATTGGGAATTCCCCCAAAACATTCTCACTTGGAGGTACTGGGTGTGTTAAGGATTGATCCTCCTTCCCTGCTGGTGGTTTGATGCCCAATAAGCTGAGTGTATTCTGCTGTGCTCTCGCGACCCACTGACTCCTCTGTGTTGCCCATTCACCCGCTGGCTTTCACTAAAAGCTCATTGGATTTATTGTGTTGTGGCTCATTGGACTGTCTTTGAAATCAACTGGGTAAACTCTTCCCAAGGATCTGTCCATCTGTCCATCTGCCTCTCTGCCTGTGTTTCGGCCTGTCTGTTGAAGATTCTCAGTCACTAGCTAGGCCACTCAAAAGGGAATCAATTAATTGGTGGAGTTGAGAACAAAGGGACAGAATTTCCAGGAACCTGATCATGATTGGCTGTGATGGTTTCCCCTCCAACAATCACAGTTTTCAGTGGGACCAGAGTAGCAGGCAGGGGTCAGACCACCGTGATTGGAACACATAGAGAGTTGGGGCACATATGCCAAAGAGCTTACAATGTGGCACCAAAAATCTGACTGACCCAAACAGTCAGCAGATAACCCAGGCACACCGTCTTTGTGTGTGCGTGCGTGTGTGTGTGTGTGTGTGTGTGTGTGTGTGTGAGTGATAGCTCTTGCTTGAGGAGTGATATCAATTTCCATTGAGGACAGGCACACCACCCAGCCATGCCACTGTGGATTATACCACATGAGTTCTCCGTGTCCTGCCTAACACCGACCCCCCACAAGCCATCTCTTGCGTCCCGCACAAACACTCAAATTCTTACACACATTTTTGGGTTTGTTTGTTTGTTGGGGATGGGGAAAAAGATCAGGTGTTTTGCTTGTTTGTACTTTTTAAAAACCGTTTAAATTTGCATTTTAGCCACCGGTCATACCATCAATACCGCCATGCTATTGTCATCCTTAAATTCTAGAACATTTTTTCTTCCCTTTAACTGTGATTGATGATGAAGGTGATGGTGATTATGATGATTATTTTCCAATCGTGGCAATACTTGACTAGACACAGCAGAACATTCTGCAATCAAAACGTTCTCTTCTGTGTTTCTTTGACAAACTTTTGAGACGGAAGAGCCGATCTGCTAACTCCCTATTCCCTAAATACAGTTTTAAAAGAACTCAAGAGTCAGATGTGTGTCTATTTTTACAGACAGAAGAAATCACCATTCTCAGGGAATCTCCTTTCAGATGGATTTCCTGGAATCCAAGAGAGATAATTCCTTCAGGACCAGGGAGGATACCAGAAGGGTAGAGGAAGGGTGAGGTGGAAAACGGGAACCAATTAAAAAATATCTACATATAATCTCCTTTCTGGGGAGATGGAGAAGAAAAAGAGTGTGAAAGGAGACATTGGACAGTGTAAGTTATAACAAAATACTAATAAGTTTTAAATATCAAGGGTTCATGAGGTAGGGGAGCTGGGAGGAAGGGGGAAAGTGAAGATCTGATTGATAGGGCTCAAGCAGAAAGCAAATGTTTTGAGAATGATAATGGCAACACATATACATATGTGCTTGATACAATGGATGGATGGATGAGTTGATGGATGGATGGATGGATGGATGGATGGAAGAATAGATGCGTGGATGGAATTTGATAAGAGTTGTGTGAGCCTCCAATAAAAAGGATTTTAAAAAGAGATGGCTTTCCTTTGGACGTGTACATGCTCTTATCCGTAGGCATCTTCCAAGTCTCCTGTCATTTTTCTGTTCACTTCCCTGGACTCAAGGGACTTTTGTGTGAGGCGTGACTTCCTGGGACCTTGCCTGCCATGCCACCTCGCTGAAGTTTATCAGCATTTGTTTTTCATTCCCTTTTCTTTATTGAAACCCACATCCATTTTGTTTGTGATTGTGTTATGTTGTTAAGCTCCCTGGCGGTAACTCGAGGACGCATCAGGGTAAATGTTAACTGTCAGAAGAAGTAATCTGGATCCACACTCAGGATTACTTAACTGCTCCCTGGTCCAGCGGTTTTCTCTTCGTGCACTGTTGCTGTACGGAAGCAGAATTGGGTGGGACATCCAAAACACACACACACACACACACACAGACATTGATGAGGGTAACATTTGAGGATTACATTATTTCAAATCAAATCACCACTGGCCTGAACTAGATCAGTCTCCAGGGCTCTTCCTTGCCTTTTAGTGTCATTTGGCAAAGTTTCTGCTGGAAACTTTTGGCCCATGGCATCAAAAAAGCCTCACTTTAGCACAAATGATGTTTTAAACCAGATAAATGTGCACCACAACCCCTGCTGCGTGCACAACCACCACCCCCTACACACACCCCAACCTGTTTTGAAATAAACATTGGCTTGAAACACTTCATTCTGAGGACTACACACAGTGGGAATTTCCCCAGTATGTTCCCACGTTGAGAAACTGCTTGTGTCAAGGATTTATGATCATTTCCTGCTAGCCGTTTGATGCCTAATAAGCTGAGCGTGTTCTGCTGTGCTCTTATGACCCACTGACTCTTCCAGTTCACCCATTCACCCAATGGCTTTCACTAAAATCTCACTTGATTGATTGCGGTGTGGCTCTTTGGACTGTCTGTGAAACCAACCACGTACAACTATTCCGAAGGAGGTGTCTGTCTGCCTGCATGTTGGAGAATTCTCACTCACTAGCTAGGCCAGTCAAATGGAAATCAATGGATCGGCAGAGAGACAGCAAAGTCAGAGAATTGCCACCAAACTGATCGTGACTGGCGGAGGCAGGTTTCCACTCAAGAGATGACAGCTGCGGATGAGATCAGAGAATCGGGCACCGGTCTGACCAATGTGAGTGGAACACCAAGAGAGATGGGATCCATGCACAGAAGAGCTTCCAAGGTAGCTCCAGAAAACTCTGTCTGTCCCAAGCAGTCTAGAGATAATGCATGACCCCTCTGTGTGTGTGTATGTATGTGTGTGTGTGTGTGTGTGAGAAAGAGAGAGAGAGAGAGAGAGAGAGAGAGAGAGAGAGAGAGAGAGAGAGAGAGAGACTGCCATCTATCTAGGCAAAGCATTAGACCGTTGCCAATCTACCCCCTTATCCAGTCGTCAGAGTCAAAGAGGCAAATCCACTGAAAACTGCATGTTGGTTTTCCACCGTCCACACATTGCTCAGAATGGAAGCTCAAATGGAATCCATTAATTCACACGGAGACTCAAGCATAGATCTGGGGTTTTCACAGTCACCAGAGTGTGTGAAGCACAACCTTCAAGACCGTGTGTGTGATCCAACTGTCAATGTTCATCCGTTAAGTAGTCTGGGAGGCTGGGGCTCACCTGGAGGGGACCTTCACTTTCCTGGTTTGGAGGTGTATCCCAGTCACAGTCTATGAAGTCAATGTCGCTCCCCACCGTGTCCCAACAAACAACACCACACCACCACCACACACCATAACAAAGCCAGGCTTAAGGCACTTCACAGCACAAGGTTGCTACGCTACTACATGAACTCCCAGGGCAACTGCTTGATGGCTACATGCCTGAGTGTGGTCAGCTATCAAAAGCATTCAGACCAATTTCCGGCCCCACCCTAAGTAGGCTCCACACCCTTTCCATCAGGCACATAGATTAAGCCCTGTACAAGGATTCAAAGACAACTAAGGTCAAGCCAGCTCAGAGACCAAGCTTAGCTCGTCATCTGGACTCTAGGGGTGGGCTTTCCTGTCACACGTGTGCAGCAAGAGATACATGATGTTCTCTGAACTTGAGGCTCTTGAGAGTGAAGGGATGGCCTTTAGCCTATTAATCAGCTTGCAGCTCGATGACCTCAATTGGTGGGGCCGGGGACATGAAGAAACTCAGTGGACACCTGACCAAGTCTATGTAGGGTTTTACTCTCTTGGGGGGAGGAAATTACAAATGATCTCCAAGGGGTCCTAAAGGGCTTCTTTGGTCCCTTTGGGTCTTTGCAAATGTATTCCACGGTTTATGAATGGTTTTGGGGGGGTTTCAGATTTTGTATGTACTCTATGTATAAATGATCTATGATGTATAAATTATAAACGTATTATACATTAATTGTTTACATAAAATCACTTATGTAATATATAAATATACATAGATATCTACTCCTTCAGGTGCCTTTTTTAGGGTATCATTGTGTTGCTGTTGTTTCTTACTGATTTCAGTGTGTTTATTATTTTCCTGGTTGTGGGGCATTAAAGGTGGTTCTAAATACGTTTCGTGTTTTCTTTAATTTTTTTTAAGCGTATAAGGTATGATTGGTGCTTTTCAGAGGGTTTTAGTGAGTCTTCCGGGCCTTCGGGGCGTTTTACAAGTCTCTTAGGTACTCCTGATAGAGCTCCTCGCTGATGGGGAATTGCAGTGGTGGCTCCCATTGCAGGCCTGCTTCCTGCTGATTCACCAATGGCTGGGCATTCTGCTGAATTTCCAGGTCGTCGAGGAGTTGGTCCAAGAAGCTGGTGCCTTGTGGAGAGGCTTGGGCAAGCAGTGGAGAGTTTTCCTGCAGCAGTGTGGCCTGCTGGTTGTGCAGGTGTGTCTCCCCAGTCAGCTGCCGCTGGGCACTCACGCTCAGGGCCAGGCCAGGCCCCCATC
The DNA here is from genome assembly GCF_050624435.1 of Tenrec ecaudatus. Lineage (NCBI taxonomy): Eukaryota > Metazoa > Chordata > Mammalia > Afrosoricida > Tenrecidae > Tenrec > Tenrec ecaudatus. The sequence continues at coordinate 106,957,855 of NC_134544.1, forward strand.
CCACTGGGGCTGGTGTGTGTGCAGGAGCCGGGCTCTGCCAGAACAGGTTTGGATGCTCCCACAACGAAGTGTCTTTCCACTGCGCGGCGTCCGAAAGAATGTCGTGTTGTTTGGGACCTTGGTTTCCACAGCTGGAAAGGTCCAAGTAGTGTGTCCTTGTCTCCGGAGGCCTTGCCGCCTGGGTGAACTCCTGTGGCATTTGACCCTGATGGGGCACCGGGCCCACAGAGGCTTGGCCTCCCATGACGCAAGCTAACGGATTGCTGTCTCCATCACCTCGGCCGCCGCCCCCGAAGCCCAGGGAGGGCGGTCTCTGGGCATCTAGGGGTGTGCTTTGCTCCAGTGGCTGCAGAAGCGGACATGGGAAGACCGGGCTGGAGCTGCATCGCTGGAGCCCGCGGTGATCCAGCCGCACCCTGGTGTGCGGTGGGTGTCGGGCCCTTCTGTTCTGGAACCACGTGTCAATCCGCGCTTCCGGAAGGCCTGTGTGGCGTGCCAGCTCTTGCCTGTCTTTCACGCCAGGGAATGGCTGCTTCTGGAATGCTTGCACCAGGTGGGCTCTTTGATCTTTGCTGATGACAGTCCTCTTGCGTCTGTCTGCCTTCGGCGCTTTGGCTGCAGAAGTGGTGCGAGGCGGCACGGAGCTCAGTCGGCTCCTCCTGAGCTGTCGACTTCTGCGATTTTTGAACCACAGGAAGATTCTGTCCTCGGCCACGTCGAAGGCTCTGGCAAGTTCTTCTCTGGCCGTGAAGCCTGGATACGGGTCTCGAGCAAATGAGGCTTCTAAGATGTCAGATTGAGAAGCGGTCCAGACAGTCCTCTTTCTTCGGTCTTGGGTACGCTGAGAACGGGCAGGAGGGCCTTTCGACGCCATGCTGCGGATGGAGGAGCAGTTCTGGGGGAGAAGAGAGGGCTGTGGGCTCCGACAGGCCAGCGGAACTTGAGCTCTTCGGAGGAGAGTGCCAGCCGCCGCTCTTACATAGCTTTCCCTTCGAGCACCTGATTCGATATACAAGATGTGATTGGCGACAGGAATGAGCACAGCCAATAGGGATGAGGCACGTGTTTGCAACTGTCTGGCGAGCGCCATAGAGCATTCACCTCCTCCTCCTTCTGCATAGTTCTGGTTTCTGGTTTCATTTCTCAAAGATATCCCTTTTATTTAAAAATGTATCCCTTTTATTTTTAAATTAAAACTGTTTATGTTTCGAAGTAATATTTAAAAACCTGGGGGACTGCGCCTTCCCGAAGCGCACAACGTGACCGTGTGAGTGTGCGTGCCTGTGTGTGGCGCTGGGTGTGTGCTTGCGCGCACGTACGTGCCCGAAAAGGATCTTTGCATCATGCACCGGCAGGGCCTGACCCAGGGACACACTGGCTGAGGTGGTTTACCAAAACACAGCCAAAACCTATGTTCGGATGGACGTGCTGATACTACAAACTGAGAAGCAACAGCGGAATGAGACGACAAGTCCAGCTAGTCAGCAGGACACCCAGGCTGACGAAAGTTCCCAAGGACCCTCCCCAAGTGAGAAATGATTGGAATTGCTCACGAGATGTCAGTTGCCCACGGGCCCTACACTTGCTTGCAAGACGCCCTGATCTTCATTGCAAGGAGCTGAAGCCCCCGTGGTGGTTGGAGTCCACTGAAGTAATGCTACCTATGGTGAGGCAACTTGACGTCCACTGATGCAAAGCTACCTATTTTGAGGCAACTCGTGTCTTGGTTCAGAAAGACCATTGGGAGTTTGATTTATGGGAACTTAGTGGAAAAGAAAACAATAAATGAAAGCCCAGAGGAACAATTTAAGAAGGAACAGAAAGGACAGCCAAAGTCTGTCAAGTCATTTTGGTGTTTGATAATGAAATGCATGAATGCTTTATTGATTTCATAGTTCGAACAATATGCCCTAGTGTGATAAAGTGTGCTCACTTATGGTTAGAAGGTTTGTGTTTTTCACACTTGTGTTTGGGACAGTTTTCCTTTCAAGATGTGCTAATTTTTAACCAGGAATCCCGATATGCATCTGATGGAGAGTAAAGAAATGTGATTATGTAACTTGTCATGGTCTTGAGAATTTCCTGATGTATGACCTCAAGCCGTAAGATTTAAGCAAAGGAAAAACATCTATAATTTGAAGCTTTGCATGAATAAAATTGGAAGTGTCACCCGCAACCTTTGAGTCGTGTGGTTTCTGTCTCTCACTCGCCGACGCCGTGACCCACCTTGAGGCATCCGTGGACATTGCTGCAGCTGGACTGCGGCATCAGTCCCATTCTGAGTGCCCTCCAACCCGAGGGGTCCATCTTCCCTCACTGTTTCCCACAATGTTTGCTCCAATGCACGAGGCTCTCAGTATTACACCATAATGTGGTCTAAGCTGAAGCAGATCAGGGCCCTGCACGTGCTTCCCTGAACGTTTCAAGTCAGCAGCAGAAGGTGACATACATTAACCACAAAATCTAAAAACTCTTCTAATCTTTAGTAGGTTCCTTTTGCTCCTCTCGCTCTTAACATATTTTGAAGCATATTTACATACATACATTTACTAGAAGTGTGTCCCATTATTTGTTACTCCCAACGTTTCACCACTTGCCTTTAATTTTCACTGTAAACTTTCACGGCCTGTCTGTCACGGGGTCCTCAGTTTTCAAAGCTCCCATGTTGGGCGCCAAAAGTGCGGGTGATTAGTCCAGCTTATCCCCCATCAAGCTGCGTCTGAAATGAGGCATGCGGGTGAAAGAAAAAAAGATAGAGCCATATACAAAGCATGGGATTGGGAGGACAACAGTCTGATGGACTAAAATATGTTCAGAGCTTGGTTTTAACACTCTTCTTACAAGGGAATGGTTACAAAACAAACATCAGAGAACTTGCTTTAAAAAACATGCCTAACCTCTAATCTATGCAAATGTTACTTAGCGAGTCATGCTTTCTAAACATTTGTATAATAAGAGCACTATATTCAAGGATAAGCGCAAGGACATGCAAGGTTCAAAAGGATCTTAAGAGGTCATAAATAACTGAGTTATCTCACACTGCTTTTAGCTGCCAGCTCAGAAAGGAATTAGGTATCTCACAATGCTTTTAGTTACAAGGTAAACAGAGGCACAGGGGACTAGTCGCACACCAAGAAACACCTGGGCCAGCTTATGGCCTACTACAACCACATCCCCTCCATGCCCTCACTCTCACAAACACGTTGACCAATTATGAACTAAACAGTAGCTAGGAACACCTCAGCCTGAGGACTGCAAACATTGGGAATTCCCCCAAAACATTCTCACTTGGAGGTACTGGGTGTGTTAAGGATTGATCCTCCTTCCCTGCTGGTGGTTTGATGCCCAATAAGCTGAGTGTATTCTGCTGTGCTCTCGCGACCCACTGACTCCTCTGTGTTGCCCATTCACCCGCTGGCTTTCACTAAAAGCTCATTGGATTTATTGTGTTGTGGCTCATTGGACTGTCTTTGAAATCAACTGGGTAAACTCTTCCCAAGGATCTGTCCATCTGTCCATCTGCCTCTCTGCCTGTGTTTCGGCCTGTCTGTTGAAGATTCTCAGTCACTAGCTAGGCCACTCAAATGGGAATCAATTAATTGGTGGAGTTGAGAACAAAGGGACAGAATTTCCAGGAACCTGATCATGATTGGCTGTGATGGTTTCCCCTCCAACAATCACAGTTTTCAGTGGGACCAGAGTAGCAGGCAGGGGTCAGACCACCGTGATTGGAACACATAGAGAGTTGGGGCACATATGCCAAAGAGCTTACAATGTGGCACCAAAAATCTGACTGACCCAAACAGTCAGCAGATAACCCAGGCACACCGTCTTTGTGTGTGTGTGCGTGCGTGCGTGTGTGTGTGTGTGTGTGTGTGTGTGTGTGAGTGAGTGATAGCTCTTGCTTGAGGAGTGATATCAATTTCCATTGAGGACAGGCACACCACCCAGCCATGCCACTGTGGATTATACCACATGAGTTCTCCGTGTCCTGCCTAACACCGACCCCCCACAAGCCATCTCTTGCGTCCCGCACAAACACTCAAATTCTTACACACATTTTAGGGTTTGTTTGTTTGTTGGGGATGGGGGAAAAGATCAGGTGTTTTGCTTGTTTGTACTTTTTAAAAACCGTTTAAATTTGCATTTTAGCCACCGTTCATGCCATCAATACTGCCATGCTATTGTCATCCTTAAATTCTAGAACATTTTTTCTTCCCTTTAACTGTGATTGATGATGAAGGTGATGGTGATTATGATGATTATTTTCCAATCGTGGCAATACTTGACTAGACACAGCAGAACATTCTGCAATCTAAACGTTCTCTTCTGTGTTTCTTTGACAAACTTTTGAGACGGAAGAGCCGATCTGCTAACTCCCTATTCCCTAAATACAGTTTTAAAAGAACTCAAGAGTCAGATGTGTGTCTATTTTTACAGACAAAAGAAATCACCATTCTCAGGGAATCTCCTTTCAGATGGATTTCCTGGAATCCAAGAGAGATAATTCCTTCAGGACCAGGGAGGATACCAGAAGGGTAGAGGAAGGGTGAGGTGGAAAACGGGAACCAATTTAAAAATATCTACATATAATCTCCTTTCTGGGGAGATGGAGAAGAAAAAGAGTGTGAAAGGAGACATTGGACAGTGTAAGTTATAACAAAATACTAATAAGTTTTAAATATCAAGGGTTCATGAGGTAGGGGGGGCTGGGAGGAAGGGGGAAAGTGAGGATCTGATTGATAGGGCTCAAGCAGAAAGCAAATGTTTTGAGAATGATAATGGCAACACATATACATATGTGCTTGATACAATGGATGGATGGATGAGTTGATGGATGGATGGATGGATGGATGGAAGAATAGATGCCTGGATGGAATTTGATAAGAGTTGTGTGAGCCTCCAATAAAAGGATTTAAAAAAGAGATGGCTTTCCTTTGGACGTGTACATGCTCTTATCCGTAGGCACCTTCCAAGTCTCCTGTCATTTTTCTGTTCACTTCCCTGGACTCAAGGGACTTTTGTGTGAGGCGTGACTTCCTGGGACCTTGCCTGCCATGCCACCTCGCTGAAGTTTATCAGCATTTGTTTTTCATTCCCTTTTCTTTATTGAAACCCACATCCATTTTGTTTGTGATTGTGTTATGTTGTTAAGCTCCCTGGCGGTAACTCGAGGACGCATCAGGGTAAATGTTAACTGTCAGAAGAAGTAATCTGGATCCACACTCAGGATTACTTAACTGCTCCCTGGTCCAGCGGTTTTCTCTTCGTGCACTGTTCCTGTACGGAAGCAGAATTGGGTGGGACATCCAGAACACACACACACACACACACAGAGACATTGATGAGGGTAACATTTGAGGATTACATTATTTCAAATCAAATCACCACTGGCCTGAACTAGATCAGTCTCCAGGGCTCTTCCTTGCCTTTTACTGTCATTTGGCAAAGTTTCTGCTGGAAACTTTTGGCCCATGGCATCAAAAAAGCCTCACTTTAGCACAAATGATGTTTTAAACCAGATAAATGTGCACCACAACCCCTGCTGCGTGCACAACCACCACCCCCTACACACACCCCAACCTGTTTTGAAATAAACATTGGCATGAAACACTTCATTCTGAGGACTACACACAGTGGGAATTTCCCCAGTATGTTCCCACGTTGAGAAACTGCTTGTGTCAAGGATTTATGATCATTTCCTGCTAGCCGTTTGATGCCTAATAAGCTGAGCGTGTTCTGCTGTGCTCTTATGACCCACTGACTCTTCCAGTTCACCCATTCACCCAATGGCTTTCACTAAAATCTCACTTGATTGATTGCGGTGTGGCTCTTTGGACTGTCTGTGAAACCAACCACGTACAACTATTCCGAAGGAGGTGTCTGTCTGCCTGCATGTTGGAGAATTCTCACTCACTAGCTAGGCCAGTCAAATGGAAATCAATGGATCGGCAGAGAGACAGCAAAGTCAGAGAATTGCCACCAAACTGATCGTGACTGGCGGAGGCAGTTTCCACTCAAGAGATGACAGTTGCGGATGAGATCAGAGAAGCGGGCACCGGTCTGACCAATGTGAGTGGAACACCAAGAGAGATGGGATCCATGCACAGAAGAGCTTCCAAGGTAGCTCCAGAAAACTCTGTCTGTCCCAAGCAGTCTAGAGATAATGCATGACCCCTCTGTGTGTGTGTATGTATGTGTGTGTGTGTGTGTGTGTGTGTGTGTGTGCGTGTGTGTGTGTGTGAGAGAGAGAGAGAGAGAGAGAGAGAGACTGCCATCTATCTAGGCAAAGAATTAGACCTTTGCCAATCTACCCCCTTATCCAGTCGTCAGAGCCAAAGAGGCAAATCCACTGAAAACTGAATGTTGGTTTTCCACCGTCCACACATTGCTCAGAATGGAAGCTCAAATGGAATCCATTCATTCACATGGAGACTCAAGCATAGATCTGGGGTTTTCACAGTCACCAGAGTGTGTGAAGCACAACCTTCAAGACCGTGTGTGTGATCCAACTTTCAATGTTCATCCGTTAAGTAGTCTGAGAGGCTGGGGCTCACCTGGAGGGGACCTTCACTTACCTGGTTTGGAGGTGTATCCCAGTCACAGCCTACGAAGTCAATGTCGCTCCCCACCGTGTCCCAACAAACAACACCACACCACCACCACACACCATAACAAAGCCAGGCTTAAGGCACTTCACAGCACAAGGTTGCTACGCTACTACATGAACTCCCAGGGCAACTGCTTGATGGCTACATGCCTGAGTGTGGTCAGCTATCAAAAGCATTCAGACCAATTTCCTGCCCCACCCTAAGTAGGCTCCACACCCTTTCCATCAGGCACATAGATTAAGCCCTGTACAAGGATTCAAAGACAACTAAGGTCAAGCCAGCTCAGAGACCAAGCTTAGGTTGTCATCTGGACTCTAGGGGTGGGCTTTCCTGTCTCACGTGTGCAGCAAGAGATACATGATGTTCTCTGAACTTGAGGCTCTTGAGAGTGAAGGGATGGCCTTTAGCCTGTTATTGCAGCTCGATGACCTCAATTGGTGGGGCCGGGGACATGAAGAAGCTCAGTGGACACCTGACCAAGTCTATGTAGGGTTTTACTCTCTTGGGGGGAGGAAATTACAAATGATCTCCAAGGGGTCCTAAAGGGCTTCTTTGGTCCCTTTGGGTCTTTGCAAATGTATTCCACGGTTTATGAATGGTTTTGGGGGGGTTTCAGATTTTGTATGTACTCTATGTATAAATGATCTATGATGTATAAATTATAAACGTATTATACATTAATCGTTTACATAAAATCACTTATATAATATATAAATATACATAGATATCTACTCCTTCAGGTGCCTTTTTTAGGGTATCATTGTGTTGCTGTTGTTTCTTACTGATTTCAGTGTGTTTATTATTTTCCTGGTTGTGGGGCATTAAAGGTGGTTCTAAATACGTTTCGTGTTTTCTTTAATTTTTTTTAAGCGTATAAGGTATGTGGTGCTTTTCAGAGGGTTTTAGTGAGTCTTCTGGGCCTTCGGGGCGTTTTACAAGTCTCTTAGGTACTCCTGATAGAGCTCCTCGCTGATGGGGAATTGCAGTGGTGGCTCCCATTGCAGGCCTGCTTCCTGCTGATTCACCAATGGCTGGGCATTCTGCTGAATTTCCAGGTCGTCGAGGAGTTGGTCCAAGAAGCTGGTGCCTTGTGGAGAGGCTTGGGCAAGCAGTGGAGAGTTTTCCTGCAGCAGTGTGGCCTGCTGGTTGTGCAGGTGTGTCTCCCCAGTCAGCTGCCGCTGGGCACTCACGCTCAGGGCCAGGCCAGGCCCCCATCCCACTGGGGCTGGTGTGTGTGCAGGAGCCAGGCTCTGCCAGAACAGGTTTGGATGCTCCCACAACGAAGTGTCTTTCCACTGCGCGGCGTCCGAAAGAATGTCGTGTTGTTTGGGACCTTGGTTTCCGCAGCTGGAAAGGTCCAAGTAGTGTGTCCTTGTCTCCGGAGGCCTTGCCGCCTGGGTGAACTCCTGTGGCATTTGACCCTGATGGGGCACCGGGCCCACAGAGGCTTGGCCTCCCATGACGCAAGCTAACGGATTGCTGTCTCCATCACCTCGGCCGCCGCCCCCGAAGCCCAGGGAGGGCGGTCTCTGGGCATCTAGGGGTGTGCTTTGCTCCAGTGGCTGCAGAAGCGGACATGGGAAGACCGGGCTGGAGCTGCATCGCTGGAGCCCGCGGTGATCCAGCGGCACCCTGGTGTGCGGTGGGTGTCGGGCCCTTCTGTTCTGGAACCACGTGTCAATCCGCGCTTCCGGAAGGCCTGTGTGGCGTGCCAGCTCTTGCCTGTCTTTCACGCCAGGGAATGGCTGCTTCTGGAATGCTTGCACCAGGTGGGCTCTTTGATCTTTGCTGATGACAGTCCTCTTGCGTCTGTCTGCCTTCGGCGCTTTGGCTGCAGAAGTGGTGCGAGGCGGCACGGAGCTCAGTCGGCTCCTCCTGAGCTGTCGACTTCTGCGATTTTTGAACCACAGGAAGATTCTGTCCTCGGCCACGTCGAAGGCTCTGGCAAGTTCTTCTCTGGCCGTGAAGCCTGGATACGGGTCTCGAGCAAATGAGGCTTCTAAGATGTCAGATTGAGAAGCGGTCCAGACAGTCCTCTTTCTTCGGTCTTGGGTACGCTGAGAACGGGCAGGAGGGCCTTTCGACGCCATGCTGCGGATGGAGGAGCAGTTCTGGGGGAGAAGAGAGGGCTGTGGGCTCCGACAGGCCAGCGGAACTTGAGCTCTTCGGAGGAGAGTGCCAGCCGCCGCTCTTACATAGCTTTCCCTTCGAGCACCTGATTCGATATACAAGATGTGATTGGCGACAGGAATGAGCACAGCCAATAGGGATGAGGCACGTGTTTGCAACTGTCTGGCGAGCGCCATAGAGCATTCACCTCCTCCTCCTTCTGCATAGTTCTGGTTTCTGGTTTCATTTCTCAAAGATATCCCTTTTATTTAAAAATGTATCCCTTTTATTTTTAAATTAAAACTGTTTATGTTTCGAAGTAATATTTAAAAACCTGGGGGACTGCGCCTTCCCGAAGCGCACAACGTGACCGTGTGAGTGTGCGTGCCTGTGTGTGGCGCTGGGTGTGTGCTTGCGCGCACGTACGTGCCCGAAAAGGATCTTTGCATCATGCACCGGCAGGGCCTGACCCAGGGACACACTGGCTGAGGTGGTTTACCAAAACACAGCCAAAACCTATGTTCGGATGGACGTGCTGATACTACAAACTGAGAAGCAACAGCGGAATGAGACGACAAGTCCAGCTAGTCAGCAGGACACCCAGGCTGACGAAAGTTCCCAAGGACCCTCCCCAAGTGAGAAATGATTGGAATTGCTCACGAGATGTCAGTTGCCCACGGGCCCTACACTTGCTTGCAAGACGCCCTGATCTTCATTGCAAGGAGCTGAAGCCCCCGTGGTGGTTGGAGTCCACTGAAGTAATGCTACCTATGGTGAGGCAACTTGACGTCCACTGATGCAAAGCTACCTATTTTGAGGCAACTCGTGTCTTGGTTCAGAAAGACCATTGGGAGTTTGATTTATGGGAACTTAGTGGAAAAGAAAACAATAAATGAAAGCCCAGAGGAACAATTTAAGAAGGAACAGAAAGGACAGCCAAAGTCTGTCAAGTCATTTTGGTGTTTGATAATGAAATGCATGAATGCTTTATTGATTTCATAGTTCGAACAATATGCCCTAGTGTGATAAAGTGTGCTCACTTATGGTTAGAAGGTTTGTGTTTTTCACACTTGTGTTTGGGACAGTTTTCCTTTCAAGATGTGCTAATTTTTAACCAGGAATCCCGATATGCATCTGATGGAGAGTAAAGAAATGTGATTATGTAACTTGTCATGGTCTTGAGAATTTCCTGATGTATGACCTCAAGCCGTAAGATTTAAGCAAAGGAAAAACATCTATAATTTGAAGCTTTGCATGAATAAAATTGGAAGTGTCACCCGCAACCTTTGAGTCGTGTGGTTTCTGTCTCTCACTCGCCGACGCCGTGACCCACCTTGAGGCATCCGTGGACATTGCTGCAGCTGGACTGCGGCATCAGTCCCATTCTGAGTGCCCTCCAACCCGAGGGGTCCATCTTCCCTCACTGTTTCCCACAATGTTTGCTCCAATGCACGAGGCTCTCAGTATTACACCATAATGTGGTCTAAGCTGAAGCAGATCAGGGCCCTGCACGTGCTTCCCTGAACGTTTCAAGTCAGCAGCAGAAGGTGACATACATTAACCACAAAATCTAAAAACTCTTCTAATCTTTAGTAGGTTCCTTTTGCTCCTCTCGCTCTTAACATATTTTGAAGCATATTTACATACATACATTTACTAGAAGTGTGTCCCATTATTTGTTACTCCCAACGTTTCACCACTTGCCCTTAATTTTCACTGTAAACTTTCACGGCCTGTCTGTCACGGGGTCCTCAGTTTTCAAAGCTCCCATGTTGGGCGCCAAAAGTGCGGGTGATTAGTCCAGCTTATCCCCCATCAAGCTGCGTCTGAAATGAGGCATGCGGGTGAAAGAAAAAAAGATAGAGCCATATACAAAGCATGGGATTGGGAGGACAACAGTCTGATGGACTAAAATATGTTCAGAGCTTGGTTTTAACACTCTTCTTACAAGGGAATGGTTACAAAACAAACATCAGAGAACTTGCTTTAAAAAACATGCCTAACCTCTAATCTATGCAAATGTTACTTAGCGAGTCATGCTTTCTAAACATTTGTATAATAAGAGCACTATATTCAAGGATAAGCGCAAGGACATGCAAGGTTCAAAAGGATCTTAAGAGGTCGTAAATAACTGAGTTATCTCACACTGCTTTTAGCTGCCAGCTCAGAAAGGAATTAGGTATCTCACAATGCTTTTAGTTACAAGGTAAACAGAGGCACAGGGGACTAGTCGCACACCAAGAAACACCTGGGCCAGCTTATGGCCTACTACAACCACATCCCCTCCATGCCCTCACTCTCACAAACACGTTGACCAATTATGAACTAAACAGTAGCTAGGAACACCTCAGCCTGAGGACTGCAAACATTGGGAATTCCCCCAAAACATTCTCACTTGGAGGTACTGGGTGTGTTAAGGATTGATCCTCCTTCCCTGCTGGTGGTTTGATGCCCAATAAGCTGAGTGTATTCTGCTGTGCTCTCGCGACCCACTGACTCCTCTGTGTTGCCCATTCACCCGCTGGCTTTCACTAAAAGCTCATTGGATTTATTGTGTTGTGGCTCATTGGACTGTCTTTGAAATCAACTGGGTAAACTCTTCCCAAGGATCTGTCCATCTGTCCATCTGCCTCTCTGCCTGTGTTTCGGCCTGTCTGTTGAAGATTCTCAGTCACTAGCTAGGCCACTCAAATGGGAATCAATTAATTGGTGGAGTTGAGAACAAAGGGACAGAATTTCCAGGAACCTGATCATGATTGGCTGTGATGGTTTCCCCTCCAACAATCACAGTTTTCAGTGGGACCAGAGTAGCAGGCAGGGGTCAGACCACCGTGATTGGAACACATAGAGAGTTGGGGCACATATGCCAAAGAGCTTACAATGTGGCACCAAAAATCTGACTGACCCAAACAGTCAGCAGATAACCCAGGCACACCGTCTTTGTGTGTGTGTGCGTGCGTGCGTGTGTGTGTGTGTGTGTGTGTGTGTGTGTGTGAGTGAGTGATAGCTCTTGCTTGAGGAGTGATATCAATTTCCATTGAGGACAGGCACACCACCCAGCCATGCCACTGTGGATTATACCACATGAGTTCTCCGTGTCCTGCCTAACACCGACCCCCCACAAGCCATCTCTTGCGTCCCGCACAAACACTCAAATTCTTACACACATTTTAGGGTTTGTTTGTTTGTTGGGGATGGGGGAAAAGATCAGGTGTTTTGCTTGTTTGTACTTTTTAAAAACCGTTTAAATTTGCATTTTAGCCACCGTTCATGCCATCAATACTGCCATGCTATTGTCATCCTTAAATTCTAGAACATTTTTTCTTCCCTTTAACTGTGATTGATGATGAAGGTGATGGTGATTATGATGATTATTTTCCAATCGTGGCAATACTTGACTAGACACAGCAGAACATTCTGCAATCTAAACGTTCTCTTCTGTGTTTCTTTGACAAACTTTTGAGACGGAAGAGCCGATCTGCTAACTCCCTATTCCCTAAATACAGTTTTAAAAGAACTCAAGAGTCAGATGTGTGTCTATTTTTACAGACAAAAGAAATCACCATTCTCAGGGAATCTCCTTTCAGATGGATTTCCTGGAATCCAAGAGAGATAATTCCTTCAGGACCAGGGAGGATACCAGAAGGGTAGAGGAAGGGTGAGGTGGAAAACGGGAACCAATTTAAAAATATCTACATATAATCTCCTTTCTGGGGAGATGGAGAAGAAAAAGAGTGTGAAAGGAGACATTGGACAGTGTAAGTTATAACAAAATACTAATAAGTTTTAAATATCAAGGGTTCATGAGGTAGGGGGGGCTGGGAGGAAGGGGGAAAGTGAGGATCTGATTGATAGGGCTCAAGCAGAAAGCAAATGTTTTGAGAATGATAATGGCAACACATATACATATGTGCTTGATACAATGGATGGATGGATGAGTTGATGGATGGATGGATGGATGGATGGAAGAATAGATGCCTGGATGGAATTTGATAAGAGTTGTGTGAGCCTCCAATAAAAGGATTTAAAAAAGAGATGGCTTTCCTTTGGACGTGTACATGCTCTTATCCGTAGGCACCTTCCAAGTCTCCTGTCATTTTTCTGTTCACTTCCCTGGACTCAAGGGACTTTTGTGTGAGGCGTGACTTCCTGGGACCTTGCCTGCCATGCCACCTCGCTGAAGTTTATCAGCATTTGTTTTTCATTCCCTTTTCTTTATTGAAACCCACATCCATTTTGTTTGTGATTGTGTTATGTTGTTAAGCTCCCTGGCGGTAACTCGAGGACGCATCAGGGTAAATGTTAACTGTCAGAAGAAGTAATCTGGATCCACACTCAGGATTACTTAACTGCTCCCTGGTCCAGCGGTTTTCTCTTCGTGCACTGTTCCTGTACGGAAGCAGAATTGGGTGGGACATCCAGAACACACACACACACACACACAGAGACATTGATGAGGGTAACATTTGAGGATTACATTATTTCAAATCAAATCACCACTGGCCTGAACTAGATCAGTCTCCAGGGCTCTTCCTTGCCTTTTACTGTCATTTGGCAAAGTTTCTGCTGGAAACTTTTGGCCCATGGCATCAAAAAAGCCTCACTTTAGCACAAATGATGTTTTAAACCAGATAAATGTGCACCACAACCCCTGCTGCGTGCACAACCACCACCCCCTACACACACCCCAACCTGTTTTGAAATAAACATTGGCATGAAACACTTCATTCTGAGGACTACACACAGTGGGAATTTCCCCAGTATGTTCCCACGTTGAGAAACTGCTTGTGTCAAGGATTTATGATCATTTCCTGCTAGCCGTTTGATGCCTAATAAGCTGAGCGTGTTCTGCTGTGCTCTTATGACCCACTGACTCTTCCAGTTCACCCATTCACCCAATGGCTTTCACTAAAATCTCACTTGATTGATTGCGGTGTGGCTCTTTGGACTGTCTGTGAAACCAACCACGTACAACTATTCCGAAGGAGGTGTCTGTCTGCCTGCATGTTGGAGAATTCTCACTCACTAGCTAGGCCAGTCAAATGGAAATCAATGGATCGGCAGAGAGACAGCAAAGTCAGAGAATTGCCACCAAACTGATCGTGACTGGCGGAGGCAGGTTTCCACTCAAGAGATGACAGTTGCGGATGAGATCAGAGAAGCGGGCACCGGTCTGACCAATGTGAGTGGAACACCAAGAGAGATGGGATCCATGCACAGAAGAGCTTCCAAGGTAGCTCCAGAAAACTCTGTCTGTCCCAAGCAGTCTAGAGATAATGCATGACCCCTCTGTGTGTGTGTATGTATGTGTGTGTGTGTGTGTGTGTGTGTGTGTGTGTGTGTGCGTGTGTGTGTGTGAGAGAGAGAGAGAGAGAGAGAGAGAGAGACTGCCATCTATCTAGGCAAAGAATTAGACCTTTGCCAATCTACCCCCTTATCCAGTCGTCAGAGCCAAAGAGGCAAATCCACTGAAAACTGAATGTTGGTTTTCCACCGTCCACACATTGCTCAGAATGGAAGCTCAAATGGAATCCATTCATTCACATGGAGACTCAAGCATAGATCTGGGGTTTTCACAGTCACCAGAGTGTGTGAAGCACAACCTTCAAGACCGTGTGTGTGATCCAACTTTCAATGTTCATCCGTTAAGTAGTCTGAGAGGCTGGGGCTCACCTGGAGGGGACCTTCACTTACCTGGTTTGGAGGTGTATCCCAGTCACAGCCTACGAAGTCAATGTCGCTCCCCACCGTGTCCCAACAAACAACACCACACCACCACCACACACCATAACAAAGCCAGGCTTAAGGCACTTCACAGCACAAGGTTGCTACGCTACTACATGAACTCCCAGGGCAACTGCTTGATGGCTACATGCCTGAGTGTGGTCAGCTATCAAAAGCATTCAGACCAATTTCCTGCCCCACCCTAAGTAGGCTCCACACCCTTTCCATCAGGCACATAGATTAAGCCCTGTACAAGGATTCAAAGACAACTAAGGTCAAGCCAGCTCAGAGACCAAGCTTAGGTTGTCATCTGGACTCTAGGGGTGGGCTTTCCTGTCTCACGTGTGCAGCAAGAGATACATGATGTTCTCTGAACTTGAGGCTCTTGAGAGTGAAGGGATGGCCTTTAGCCTGTTATTGCAGCTCGATGACCTCAATTGGTGGGGCCGGGGACATGAAGAAGCTCAGTGGACACCTGACCAAGTCTATGTAGGGTTTTACTCTCTTGGGGGGAGGAAATTACAAATGATCTCCAAGGGGTCCTAAAGGGCTTCTTTGGTCCCTTTGGGTCTTTGCAAATGTATTCCACGGTTTATGAATGGTTTTGGGGGGGTTTCAGATTTTGTATGTACTCTATGTATAAATGATCTATGATGTATAAATTATAAACGTATTATACATTAATCGTTTACATAAAATCACTTATATAATATATAAATATACATAGATATCTACTCCTTCAGGTGCCTTTTTTAGGGTATCATTGTGTTGCTGTTGTTTCTTACTGATTTCAGTGTGTTTATTATTTTCCTGGTTGTGGGGCATTAAAGGTGGTTTTAAATACGTTTCGTGTTTTCTTTAATTTTTTTAAGCGTATAAGGTATGATTGGTGCTTTTCAGAGGGTTTTAGTGAGTCTTCTGGGCCTTCGGGGCGTTTTAAAAGTCTCTTAGGTACTCCTGATAGAGCTCCTCGCTGATGGGAAATTGCAGTGGTGGCTCCCATTGCAGGCCTGCTTCCTGCTGATTCACCAATGGCTGGGCATTCTGCTGAATTTCCAGGTCGTCGAGGAGTTGGTCCAAGAAGCTGGTGCCTTGTGGAGAGGCTTGGGCAAGCAGTGGAGAGTTTTCCTGCAGCAGTGTAGCCTGCTGGTTGTGCAGGTGTGTCTCCCCAGTCAGCTGCCGCTGGGCACTCACGCTCAGGGCCAGGCCAGGCCCCCATCCCACTGGGGCTGGTGTGTGTGCAGGAGCCGGGCTCTGCCAGAACAGGTTTGGATGCTCCCACAACGAAGTGTCTTTCCACTGCGCGGCGTCCGAAAGAATGTCGTGTTGTTTGGGACCTTGGTTTCCGCAGCTGGAAAGGTCCAAGTAGTGTGTCCTTGTCTCCGGAGGCCTTGCCGCCTGGGTGAACTCCTGTGGCATTTGACCCTGATGGGGCACCGGGCCCACAGAGGCTTGGCCTCCCATGACGCAAGCTAACGGATTGCTGTCTCCATCACCTCGGCCGCCGCCCCCGAAGCCCAGGGAGGGCGGTCTCTGGGCATCTAGGGGTGTGCTTTGCTCCAGTGGCTGCAGAAGCGGACATGGGAAGACCGGGCTGGAGCTGCATCGCTGGAGCCCGCGGTGATCCAGCCGCACCCTGGTGTGCGGTGGGTGTCGGGCCCTTCTGTTCTGGAACCACGTGTCAATCCGCGCTTCCGGAAGGCCTGTGTGGCGTGCCAGCTCTTGCCTGTCTTTCACGCCAGGGAATGGCTGCTTCTGGAATGCTTGCACCAGGTGGGCTCTTTGATCTTTGCTGATGAGTCCTCTTGCGTCTGTCTGCCTTCGGCGCTTTGGCTGCAGAAGTGGTGCGAGGCGGCACGGAGCTCAGTCGGCTCCTCCTGAGCTGTCGACTTCTGCGATTTTTGAACCACAGGAAGATTCTGTCCTCGGCCACGTCGAAGGCTCTGGCAAGTTCTTCTCTGGCCGTGAAGCCTGGATACGGGTCTCGAGCAAATGAGGCTTCTAAGATGTCAGATTGAGAAGCGGTCCAGACAGTCCTCTTTCTTCGGTCTTGGGTACGCTGAGAACGGGCAGGAGGGCCTTTCGACGCCATGCTGCGGATGGAGGAGCAGTTCTGGGGGAGAAGAGAGGGCTGTGGGCTCCGACAGGCCAGCGGAACTTGGGAGGAGAGTGCCAGCCGCCGCTCTTACATAGCTTTCCCTTCGAGCACCTGATTCGATATACAAGATGTGATTGGCGACAGGAATGAGCACAGCCAATAGGGATGAGGCACGTGTTTGCAACTGTCTGGCGAGCGCCATAGAGCATTCACCTCCTCCTCCTTCTGCATAGTTCTGGTTTCTGGTTTCATTTCTCAAAGATATCCCTTTTATTTAAAAATGTATCCCTTTTATTTTTAAATTAAAACTGTTTATGTTTCGAAGTAATATTTAAAAACCCGGGGGACTGCGCCTTCCCGAAGCGCACAACGTGACCGTGTGAGTGTGCGTGCCTGTGTGTGGCGCTGGGTGTGTGCTTGCGCGCACGTACGTGCCCGAAAAGGATCTTTGCATCATGCACCGGCAGGGCCTGACCCAGGGACACACTGGCTGAGGTGGTTTACCAAAACACAGCCAAAACCTATGTTCGGATGGACGTGCTGATACTACAAACTGAGAAGCAACAGCGGAATGAGACGACAAGTCCAGCTAGTCAGCAGGACACCCAGGCTGACGAAAGTTCCCAAGGACCCTCCCCAAGTGAGAAATGATTGGAATTGCTCACGAGATGTCAGTTGCCCACGGGCCCTACACTTGCTTGCAAGACGCCCTGATCTTCATTGCAAGGAGCTGAAGCCCCCGTGGTGGTTGGAGTCCACTGAAGTAATGCTACCTATTGTGAGGCAACTTGACGTCCACTGATGCAAAGCTACCTATTTTGAGGCAACTCGTGTCTTGGTTCAGAAAGACCATTGGGAGTTTGATTTATGGGAACTTAGTGGAAAAGAAAACAATAAATGAAAGCCCAGAGGAACAATTTAAGAAGAAACAGAAAGGACAGCCAAAGTCTGTCAAGTCATTTTGGTGTTTGATAATGAAATGCATGAATGCTTTATTGATTTCATAGTTCGAACAATATGCCCTAGTGTGATAAAGTGTGCTCACTTATGGTTAGAAGGTTTGTGTTTTTCACACTTGTGTTTGGGACAGTTTTCCTTTCAAGATGTGCTAATTTTTAACCAGGAATCCCGATGTGCATCTGATGGAGCGTAAAGAAATGTGATTATGTAACTTGTCATGGTCTTGAGAATTTCCTGATGTATGACCTCAAGCCGTAAGATTTAAGCAAAGGAAAAACATCTATAATTTGAAGCTTTGCATGAATAAAATTGGAAGTGTCACCCGCAACCTTTGAGTCGTGTGGTTTCTGTCTCTCACTCGCCGACGCCGTGACCCACCTTGAGGCATCCGTGGACATTGCTGCAGCTGGACTGTGGCATCAGTCCCATTCTGAGTGCCCTCCAACCCGAGGGGTCCATCTTCCCTCACTGTTTCCCACAATGTTTGCTCCAATGCACGAGGCTCTCAGTATTACACCATAATGTGGTCTAAGCTGAAGCAGATCAGGGCCCTGCACGTGCTTCCCTGAACGTTTCAAGTCAGCAGCAGAAGGTGACATACATTAACCACAAAATCTAAAAACTCTTCTAATCTTTAGTAGGTTCCTTTTGCTCCTCTCGCTCTTAACATATTTTGAAGCATATTTACATACATACGTTTACTAGAAGTGTGTCCCATTATTTGTTACTCCCAACGTTTCACCACTTGCCCTTAATTTTCACTGTAAACTTTCACGGCCTGTCTGTCACGGGGTCCTCAGTTTTCAAAGCTCCCATGTTGGGCGCCAAAAGTGCGGGTGATTAGTCCAGCTTATCCCCCATCAAGCTGCGTCTGAAATGAGGCGTGCGGGTGAAAGAAAAAAAGATAGAGCCATATACAAAGCATGGGATTGGGAGGACAACAGTCTGATGGACTAAAATATGTTCAGAGCTTGGTTTTTACACTCTTCTTACAAGGGAATGGTTACAAAACAAACATCAGAGAACTTGCTTTAAAAAACATGCCTAACCTCTAATCTATGCAAATGTTACTTAGCGAGTCACGCTTTCTAAACATTTGTATAATAAGAGCACTATATTCAAGGATAAGCGCAAGGACATGCAAGGTTCAAAAGGATCTTAAGAGGTCGTAAATAACTGAGTTATCTCACACTGCTTTTAGCTGCCAGGTCAGAAAGGAATTAGGTATCTCACAATGCTTTTAGTTACAAGGTAAACAGAGGCACAGGGGACTAGTCGCACACCAAGAAACACCTGGGCCAGCTTATGGCCTACTACAACCACATCCCCTCCATGCCCTCACTCTCACAAACACGTTGACCAATTATGAACTAAACAGTAGCTAGGAACACCTCAGCCTGAGGACTGCAAACATTGGGAATTCCCCCAAAACATTCTCACTTGGAGGTACTGGGTGTGTTAAGGATTGATCCTCCTTCCCTGCTGGTGGTTTGATGCCCAATAAGCTGAGTGTATTCTTCTGTGCTCTCGCGACCCTCTGACTCCTCTGTGTTGCCCATTCACCCACTGGCTTTCACTAAAAGCTCATTGGATTTATTGCGTTGTGGCTCATTGGACTGTCTTTGAAATCAACTGGGTAAACTCTTCCCAAGGATCTGTCCATCTGTCTATCTGCCTATCTGCTTGTCTGTCGGCCTGTCTGTTGAAGATTCTCAGTCACTAGCTTGGCCACTCAAATGGGAATCAATTAATCGGTCGAGTTGAGAACAGAGGGACAGAATTGCCACAAAACCAATCGTGACTGACTGCGATGGGTTTCCCCTCCAGAAACCACAGTTATGAATGGGACCAGAATAGGAGGCAGGGGTCAGACCACCGTGATTGGAACACATAGAGAGATGGGGCGTGTATGCCAAAGAGCTTACAATGTGGCTCTAGGAATCTGACTGACCCATGCACACCGTGTGTGTGTGTGTGTGTCTGTTTGTGTGTGTCTGTTTGTGTGTGTGATAGCCCTTGCTAGAGGAGTGATATTGATTTCCATTGAGGACAGGCACACCACCCAGCCATGCCACTGTGGATTATACCACCTGAGTTCTCCCTGTCCTGCCTAACACCGACTCCCCACCCATCTCTTGCCTCCCCAACAAAAACTCAGATTCTTACACACATTTTGGGGTTGGTTTGTTTGTTGGGGATGGGGAAAAAGATCAGGTGTTTTGCTTGTTTGTATATTTTTAAACCGTTTAAAGTTGCACTTCAGCCGCATGTCGTACCATCAATACCGCAATCCTATTGTCATCCTTTTAAATTGTAGAACATTGTTTTCTTCCCTTTAACTGTGATTGATGATGAAGGTGGTGATGATGATGATGATGATTTTCCAATCGTGGTAATACTAGACTAGACACAACAGCACATTCTGCAATCAAAACGTTCTCTTCTGTGTCTCTTTCACAAACTTTTGAGATGGCAGAGCCGATCTCATAACTCCCTACTCCCTAAATACAGTTTCAAAAGTACTGGAGAGCCAGATGTGTTTCTATTTTTACACACAGAAGAAGTCACCATTCTCAAGTGAATCTCCTTTCAGATGGATTTCCTGGAATGCAAGAGAGATAAAAATACCAGAAGGGTAGAGGAAAGGTGAGGTGGAAAACAGGAACCAATTTACAAGTATCTACATATAATCTCCTTTCTGGGGGGATGGAGGAAAAAGCGAGGGTGAAAGCAGACATTGGACAGTGTAAGTTATAACAAAATACTAATAATTCTTAAATATTAAAGGTTCATGAGGTAGGGGGAGCGGGGAGGGAGTGGGAAAATGAGGAGCTGATAGCAAGGGCTCAAGCAGAAAGCAAATATTTTGAGAATGATGATGGCAATCCTGGTACAGATGTGCTTGACACATCTGATGGATTGAAGGATTTTGATAAGAGTTGTACAAACTTCCAATTATATATATATATTTAAATAATATATTTAATAATAATAATATATATATATATATTTAAAGAAGGCTTTCCTTTAGACTTGGATGTTCTCTTATCTTCTGGAGGTCTTCCAGGTGTCCTGTCCTTTTCTGCTCACTTCCCAGGGCTGAAGGACCTTTTTATGTGAGGACTGACTTCCTTGGATTTTGCTAGCCCTGCCACCTTGCTGTATCTGATGAGAGTTTTTTTTTTTCCTTTTCCTTTCCATTTTGAAACCCATTGCCATCATTTCCATGATTGAGTTATATGGTTATGTTCCCTGGCGGTTATCCCAAAGCTCGCTTGCGGTAAATGTTAACTGTTAGAAGCAATAATCCTGGGACACTTTTAGGGTTGCACTGCAGAGAAGTCTGTTCTTTGCTCCTAGGTCCAGCATTGTTCTCAGCCTTCAGTGTCACCAAATGGGAGCCGAACTGGGTGGGAAATTCAAGATCGCATGTCTAAAAAGCACATGCACACACACAAACAGTGATAGAGTGCAACCTGGGAGGATTATATTGTATCAAAGCAAATCACCTCAGATTTATCCCTAGATTAGTCCCCAGTGCCTTGCCTGTCCTTTACTGTCATTTGGAAAACAATTTTCCTTGGAAACTTTTTGCACATGGCTTCAAAAAAAGTCTCACTTTAGCACAGAGGGAGTTTTAGCCCAGATAAATGTGCGCCAATTCCCCCGCAGTGCTCAAACATTCACACACCCAAGGCCCAGTTTTGAAATAATCGGTGGCTAGAAACACCTCAGCCTGAAGCCTGAAGACATTGGGAATTCCCCCCTAAAGATCCCACTTCGAGGAATTGCATGGGTCCATGATTGGTCATCCTTCCATACTGGTGGTTTGCAATCTAATAAGCTGAGTGTGTTCTGCTGTGCTCTCAGAACCCACTGACTCTTACAGTTCACCCATTCACCCACTGGATTTCACTAAAAGCTCTTTTGATTGATTGTGGTGTGGCTCTTTCAGCGGGTACAGCTCTTCCCAAGGATCTGTTGTCCGTGTGTCAGTCTGCCTGTGCCTGCCTGTTTGTCTGCCTGTTTGTTGAAGAATTCTCAGTCAATAGTTAGGCCACTCACATGGGAATCAATCGATCAGTGGAGAGAGAGCAATGGGGCAGGATTGCCATCAACTAATAGCGACTGGCAGCAGTAGGTTTCCACTGGAGTGACCGCAGGTGCTGGTAGGAGCAGACAAGCGCTAATGGGTGTGACCACTGTGATCAGAACAAAAAGTGAGGCGGGGTGCATATGGAGAAGTGGTTACAAGGTGGCTACAGGAACCACTGACCCACCCAAGGAGTCATGAGAACACGCATGACCACCCTGTGTGTGTTTGTGTGCGTGTGATAGATTTTCCTTGAGGAGTGATGATCGATTTCCATTTAAGGCAGGCACACCACCCAGGGAAGCCACTGCGGACTTTGTCACCTGGATTCTCCCTACCCTACCTAACACCCAGCCATCACCTATCCACCCCACAAAGCAATCCAATTCTTACACAAACTTTTTGAATTTTTTGTTTGTTGAGGGTGGCGGAGAAAATCAAGTTTTTGTCTTTTTAACTTTTGTTTTGTTTTGCTTTTTTGACCATTTAAACTTTCACTTTAGCTGCTTGTCATATCCTTCATACCGCCATTTATTTTCATCCTTTTTGATTCTAGAATAGTTTCTTCTTCCCTGGAGCTGAGGTTGATGATGATGATGATGAATTTCTAATCGTGGCAATGCTGGACATGACACACAAAAAACTGTGCAATCACAACGCTCTGTCTCTTTGGCAATGTCTTCAGACAGAAGAGCCGATTTCATAACTCCCCACTCCCTAAAAACAGTTTTTAAAGTACTTGAGAGTCAGTCGTAGTCTATTTTTCGGGACAGAGGAAATCACCATTCTCAGATGAATCTCCTTGCAGATGGTTTCCGGGAATCCAGGAGAGATGATCCCTTCAGGACCAGTGCTGATGCCCAGAGGGTAGAGGGACGGAGGAATGGAAAGGGGGAGCCTATCTACAAGGATCTACATATAACCTCCTCCCTGGGGGGATGGACTACAGAAAACTTGGTGAAGGGTGACATCGGACAATGTAAAATATGACCAAATATTAATAATTTTAAAATTTCAAGGGTTCATTAGGAGAGCTGTGGTGGGAGTGAGGGGAAAGTGAGGACCTGATACTAAGGGATCAAGCAGAAAGCAAATGTTTTGAGAATGGTGATGGCAACACATGTACAAATGTGCTTGGCATAGTGGATGGATGGATAGATGAATGGATTTTGATAAGAGTTGTGTGAGCCTCCAATAAAATGATTTTTTAAAATTTTAGACGGCTTTCCTTTCGACTTGGATGTGCTCTTATCTACGGGAGGTCTTCCAGGTGTCTTGTCCTTTTCTGCTCACTCCCCAGGGCCAACGGACTTTTGTGTGAGGACTGACTTCCTCAGACCTGCCTGCGCAGTCACCTTGCAGAATCTAATCAGCAATTTTTCCTTTTTCTTTTCTTTTCATTTCTTTTCTGAAACACATTGCCATCATGTTCCTGATTGAGTTATTTGATTAAGCTCGCTGGCGGTAATCCAGATGTAGCTCGGGGTAAATGTTAACTGACAAAATCTGTAATCCCGAGGCAAACTTGGAGTTGCACTGCCTAGAAGCATCTTAACTGCTCTCTAGTCCAGTGGTGTTCTCTGCCTGCAGTGTCACCACACAGGGGCGGAACTGGGCAGGAAATTAAAAACTGCAAATCTAAAGGACACGCACACACACAAACAGGTGCGTGCACGCCCACAAACACTTATACAGTGTTACTTGTGGGGATTACATTGTATCAAAGCATAAAACCTCAGACTTCTCCCTAGATAAATCTCCAGTGCCCTGCATGCCCTTTTACTGACATTTTGAAAAATTTTCAAGGAATTTTTTTGTCTATGGCATCAAAAATACTCACTTTAGCAGAGGAGGAGTTTTAGACCAAATATATACATGCCACATCCCCTGAGGGTGCATACGCAGAAGGGCTTACAAAGTGGCTCCAGGAACCTCTGACTGATCCAAGCAGTCAGGAGAGGAGGCATGACCACCGTGTGTGTGTGTGTGTGTGTGTGTGTGTGTGTGTACGAGGAGTGATGATTGATTTCCAATCATGGCAGGCACAGCACACACGAAAGCCACTGAGGACTATGCCACTGGGTTCTCCCTATTCTACCTAACATCCACCCTCCCACATTGCAATGCAATGCAATTTTTATACAAACTTTTGGTTGGTTTGTTTGTTGTGGGTGGGGGGAAAGATCAGATGGGTTCTTTTTTGTTTTGTTTTGTGTTGCTTTTTTGAAACGTTTAAACTTGCACTTCAGCCTGATGTCATACCATTCATACAGCCATTTATTTTCACCCGTTTTGATTCTAGAATATTTTCTTCTTTCCTGTACCTGTGACCGATGATGATGGTGGTGGTGGTGATGATGATGATGATTTTCTAATCGTGCCAATACTTGACTTGACACACAAAACATGAAATCACAACTTTCTTTTCTGTGTCTCTTTGCCAACCTTTTGATATGGAAGAGCCGAACTCATAAACTCCTATTCCCTATAATCAGTTTTAAAAGTACTCCAGAGCCACATGTGTGTCAATTTTTAAACATAGATGA
The DNA here is from genome assembly GCF_050624435.1 of Tenrec ecaudatus. Lineage (NCBI taxonomy): Eukaryota > Metazoa > Chordata > Mammalia > Afrosoricida > Tenrecidae > Tenrec > Tenrec ecaudatus. Next base: position 106,981,996 of record NC_134544.1, read on the forward strand.
AATCACCATTCTTGGATGAATCTCCTTTCAGATGGCTTTCCGGGAATCCAGGAGAGATGGTCCCTTCAGGACCAGTGGTGATACCGGGAGAGTGGAAGGAGGGTGGGATGGAAATGGGAACTTATTTACAAGGTTCTACATATAACTCCATCCCTGGGGAGATAGACTACAGAAAAGAGGGGAAAGTGAGACATCAGATAGAGTAAGACATGTAAAAGTACTAATAATTTTAAATCATCAAGGGTTCATGAGGAAGGGGCAGTGGGGAAGGAGAGGGGGAATGAGGACCTGATACCAAGGGCTCAAGCAGAACGCAAAAGTTTTGAAAATGAGAATGGCACCACATATACATATGTGCTTGATACAATGGGTTGGTGAATGGATGGATGGATGGATGGATGGATGGATGGATGGATGGATGGATGGATGCGTGTATGGAATTTGTTAAGGGTTGTGTGAGCGTCCAATAAAAGGATTAAAAAACAGATGGCTTTTTTTGGACTTGGCCATGCTCTTATCCGTAGGCACCTTCCAAAAGTCCTGTCTTTATTGTGCTCACTTCCCTGGGCTCAAGGGTCTTTTGTGTGAGGAGTGACTTCCTGGGACCTTGCTTGCCCTGCCACCTTGCTGAAATTTATCAGCAGTTGTTTTTCATTCCCTTTTCTTTATTGAAATACATAGCCATTGTGTTTGTGATTGTGATTGTGTTACATTGTTAAACTCCCTGGGGGTAATCCCGAGGGTGCCTCAGGGTAAATGTTAACGGTCAGAAGCAGTAATCCGGACCCACACTCGGGATTACTTAACTGCTCCCTGGTCCAGAGGTTTTCTCTCCGTGCAGTGTTGCTGCACGGAAGCAGAATTGGGTGGGATGTTCAAACACACACACACACACACACACACACGGACGCACACACACACACACACACACACACACACACACACACACACTTACATTGATGAGGGTAACCTGTGAGGATTACATTATTTCAAAACAAATCACCAATGACTTGCCCTAGATCAGTCCCCAGGGCTCTTCCTTACCTTTTACTGTTATTTGGCAAAGTTTTTGCCTAGAAACTTTTTGCCCATGGCATCCAAAAATCCTCACTTTAGCACAAACGGAGTTTTAAACCAGATAAATGTGCAGCACATCCCCTGCCGCGTGCACAACCACCCCCCCTACACACACCCCGACCTGTTTTGAAATAAACATTGGCTTGGAACACTTCATCCTGAGGACTGCACACAGTGGGAATTCCCCCAGAATGTTCCCACTTGGAGGAACTGCTCATGTCAAGGATTGATGATACTTTCCTGCTAGCCGTTTGACACCTAATAAGCTGAGTGTGTTCTACTGTGCTCTTGTGACCCACTGACTCTTCCAGTTCACACATTCACCGAATGGCTTTCACTAAAATCTCACTTGATTGATTGCGGTGTGGCTCTTTGGACTGTCTGTGAAACCAACCACGTACAACTATTCCGAAGGAGGTGTCTGTCTGCATGCATGTTGAAGAATTCTCAGTCATTAGCGAGGCCAGTCAAATGGAAATCAATGGATCGGCGGAGAGACAGCAAAGTCAGAGAATTGCCACCAAACTGATCGTGACTGGCGGAGGCAGGTTTCCAATCAAGAGATCACAGTTGCGGGTGGGATCTGAGAAGCGGGCATGGGTCTGACCACTGTAAATGGAACACATAGAGAGATGGGATTCATGCGCAGAAGAGCTTCCAAGGTGTCTCCAGGAAATTCGGACTGACCCAAGCAGTCAGGAGATAATGCATGACCCTCTGTTTGTGTGTGTGGATGTGGGTGTGGGTGTGTGGGAGAGAAGAGAGAGAACCAGAGAGAGAGTGACTGCCATCTAGCTGGGCAAAGGTTTAGACCTTTGTCAATCTACCCCCTTATCCAGTCGTCAGAGCCACAGAGGCAAATCCACTGAAAAGTGCATGTTGGTCTTCCACCGTCCACGCAGTGCTCCCAATGGAAGCTCAAATGGAATCCATTCATTCACACGGAGACTCAAACATAGATCTGGGGTTTTCACAGTCCCCAGAGTGTGTGAAACACAACCTACAAGACCATGTGTGTGAAGCAACTGTCAATGTACATCTGTTAAGTAGTCTGAGAGGGTGGGGCTTCCCTGGAGGGTACCTTCACTTTCCTGGTTTGGAGGTGCATCCCAGTCACCGTCTACGAAGTCAATGTCACTCCCCACCGTGTCCCCTCCTCCACCACCACCACACCACCACCTCCACACACCATAACAATGCCAGGCTTAAGGCACTTCACAGCACAAGGTTGCTACGCTACTACATGAACTCCCAGGGCAACTGCTTGATGACTACATGCCTGAGTGTGGTCAGCTATCAAAAGCATTCAGACCTGCTTCCTGCCCCACCCTAAGTAGGCTCCACACCCTTTCCATCAGGCACATAGATTAAGCCCTGTACAAGAATTCAAAGACAGCTAAGGTCAAGCCAGCTCAGAGACCAAGCTTAGGTTGTCATCTGGACTCTAGGGGTGGGCTTTCCTGTCACACGTGTGCAGCAAGAGATACATGATGTTCTCTGAACTTGAGGCTCTTGAGAGTGAAGGGATGGCCTTTAGCCTGTTAATCAGCTTGCAGCTCGATGACCTCAATTGGTGGGGCCGGGGACATGAAGAAGCTCAGTGGACACCTGACCAAGTCTATGTAGGGTTTTACTCTCTTGGGGGGAGGAAATTACAAATGATCTCCAAGGGGTCCTAAAGGGCTTCTTTGGTCCCTTTGGGTCTTTGCAAATGTATTCCACGGTTTATGAATGGTTTTTGGGGGGTTTCAGATTTTGTATGTACTCTATGTATAAATGATCTATGATGTATAAATTATAAACGTATTATACATTAATTGTTTACATAAAATCACTTATATAATATATAAATATACATAGATATCTACTCCTTCAGGTGCCTTTTTTAGGGTATCATTGTGTTGCTGTTGTTTCTTACTGATTTCAGTGTGTTTATTATTTTCCTGGTTGTGGGGCATTAAAGGTGGTTTTAAATACGTTTCGTGTTTTCTTTAATTTTTTTTAAGCGTATAAGGTATGATTGGTGCTTTTCAGAGGGTTTTAGTGAGTCTTACGGGCCTTCGGGGCGTTTTACAAGTCTCTTAGGTACTCCTGATAGAGCTCCTCGCTGATGGGGAATTGCAGTGGTGGCTCCCATTGCAGGCCTGCTTCCTGCTGATTCACCAATGGCTGGGCATTCTGCTGAATTTCCAGGTCGTCGAGGAGTTGGTCCAAGAAGCTGGTGCCTTGTGGAGAGGCTTGGGCAAGCAGTGGAGAGATTTCCTGCAGCAGTGTGGCCTGCTGGTTGTGCAGGTGTGTCTCCCCAGTCAGCTGCCGCTGGGCACTCACGCTCAGGCCAGGCCAGGCCCCCATCCCACTGGGGCTGGTGTGTGTGCAGGAGCCGGGCTCTGCCAGAACAGGTTTGGATGCTCCCACAACGAAGTGTCTTTCCACTGCGCGGCGTCCGAAAGAATGTCGTGTTGTTTGGGACCTTGGTTTCCGCAGCTGGAAAGGTCCAAGTAGTGTGTCCTTGTCTCCGGAGGCCTTGCCGCCTGGGTGAACTCCTGTGGCATTTGACCCTGATGGGGCACCGGGCCCACAGAGGCTTGGCCTCCCATGACGCAAGCTAACGGATTGCTGTCTCCATCACCTCGGCCGCCGCCCCCGAAGCCCAGGGAGGGCGGTCTCTGGGCATCTAGGGGTGTGCTTTGCTCCAGTGGCTGCAGAAGCGGACATGGGAAGACCGGGCTGGAGCTGCATCGCTGGAGCCCGCGGTGATCCAGCCGCACCCTGGTGTGCGGTGGGTGTCGGGCCCTTCTGTTCTGGAACCACGTGTCAATCCGCGCTTCCGGAAGGCCTGTGTGGCGTGCCAGCTCTTGCCTGTCTTTCACGCCAGGGAATGGCTGCTTCTGGAATGCTTGCACCAGGTGGGCTCTTTGATCTTTGCTGATGACAGTCCTCTTGCGTCTGTCTGCCTTCGGCGCTTTGGCTGCAGAAGTGGTGCGAGGCGGCACGGAGCTCAGTCGGCTCCTCCTGAGCTGTCGACTTCTGCGATTTTTGAACCACAGGAAGATTCTGTCCTCGGCCACGTCGAAGGCTCTGGCAAGTTCTTCTCTGGCCGTGAAGCCTGGATACGGGTCTCGAGCAAATGAGGCTTCTAAGATGTCAGATTGAGAAGCGGTCCAGACAGTCCTCTTTCTTCAGTCTTGGGTACGCTGAGAACTGGCAGGAGTGCCTTTCGACGCCATGCTGCAGATGGAGGAGCAGTTCTGGGGGAGAAGAGAGGGCTGTGGGCTCCGACAGGCCAGCGGAACTTGAGCTCTTCGGAGGAGAGTGCCAGCCGCCGCTCTTACATAGCTTTCCCTTCGAGCACCTGATTCGATATACAAGATGTGATTGGCAACAGGAATGAGCACAGCCAATAGGGATGAGGCACGTGTTTGCAACTGTCTGGCGAGCGCCATAGAGCATTCACCTCCTCCTCCTTCTACATAGTTCTGGTTTCTGGTTTCATTTCTCAAAGATATCCCTTTTATTTAAAAATGTATCCCTTTTATTTTTAAATTAAAACTGTTTATGTTTCGAAGTAATATTTAAAAACCCGGGGGACTGCGCCTTTCCGAAGCGCACAACGTGACCGTGTGAGTGTGAGTGCCTGTGTGTGGCACTGGGTGTGTGCTTGCGCGCACATACGTGCCCGAAAAGGATCGTTGCATCATGCACCGGCAGGGCCTGACCCAGGGACACACTGGCTGAGGTGGTTTACCAAAACACAGCCAAAACCTATGTTCGGATGGACGTGCTGATACTACAAACTGAGAAGCAACAGCGGAATGAGACGACAAGTCCAGCTAGTCAGCAGGACACCCAGGCTGACGAAAGTTCCCAAGGACCCTCCCCAAGTGAGAAATGATTGGAATTGCTCACGAGATGTCAGTTGCCCACGGGCCCTACACTTGCTTGCAAGACGCCCTGATCTTCATTGCAAGGAACTGAAGCCCCCGTGGTGGTTGGAGTCCACTGAAGTAATGCTACCTATTGTGAGGCAACTTGACGTCCACTGATGCAAAGCTACCTATTTTGAGGCAACTCGTGTCTTGGTTCAGAAAGACCATTGGGAGTTTGATTTATGGGAACTTAGTGGAAAAGAAAACAATAAATGAAAGCCCAGAGGAACAATTTAAGAAGGAACAGAAAGGACAGCCAAAGTCTGTCAAGTCATTTTGGTGTTTGATAATGAAATGCATGAATGCTTTATTGATTTCATAGTTCGAACAATATGCCCTAGTGTGATAAAGTGTGCTCACTTATGGTTAGAAGGTTTGTGTTTTTCACACTTGTGTTTGGGACAGTTTTCCTTTCAAGATGTGCTAATTTTTAACCAGGAATCCTGATGTGCATCTGATGGAGAGTAAAGAAATGTGATTATGTAACTTGTCATGGTCTTGAGAATTTCCTGATGTATGACCTCAAGCCGTAAGATTTAAGCAAAGGAAAAGCATCTATAATTTGAAGCTTTGCATGAATAAAATTGGAAGTGTCACCCGCAACCTTTGAGTCGTGTGGTTTCTGTCTCTCACTCGCCGACGCCGTGACCCACCTTGAGGCATCCGTGGACATTGCTGCAGCTGGACTGCGGCATCAGTCCCATTCTGAGTGCCCTCCAACCCGAGGGGTCCATCTTCCCTCACTGTTTCCCACAATGTTTGCTCCAATGCACGAGGCTCTCAGTATTACACCATAATGTGGTCTAAGCTGAAGCAGATCAGGGCCCTGCACGTGCTTCCCTGAACGTTTCAAGTCAGCAGCAGAAGGTGACATACATTAACCACAAAATCTAAAAACTCTTCTAATCTTTAGTAGGTTCCTTTTGCTCCTCTCGCTCTTAACATATTTTGAAGCATATTTACATACATACATTTACTAGAAGTGTGTCCCATTATTTGTTAGTCCCAACGTTTCACCACTTGCCCTTAATTTTCACTGTAAACTTTCACGGCCTGTCTGTCACGGGGTCCTCAGTTTTCAAAGCTCCCATGTTGGGCGCCAAAAGTGCGGGTGATTAGTCCAGCTTATCCCCCATCAAGCTGCGTCTGAAATGAGGCGTGCGGGTGAAAGAAAAAAAGATAGAGCCATATACAAAGCATGGGATTGGGAGGACAACAGTCTGATGGACTAAAATATGTTCAGAGCTTGGTTTTTACACTCTTCTTACAAGGGAATGGTTACAAAACAAACATCAGAGAACTTGCTTTAAAAAACATGCCTAACCTCTAATCTATGCAAATGTTACTTAGGGAGTCACGCTTTCTAAACATTTGTATAATAAGAGCACTATATTCAAGGATAAGCGCAAGGACATGCAAGGTTCAAAAGGATCTTAAGAGGTCGTAAATAACTGAGTTATCTCACACTGCTTTTAGCTGCCAGGTCAGATAGGTATCTCACAATGCTTTTAGTTACAAGGTAAACAGAGGCACAGGGGACTAGTCGCACACCAAGAAACACCTGGGCCAGCTTATGGCCTACTACAACCACATCCCCTCCATGCCCTCACTCTCACAAACACGTTGACCAATTATGAACTAAACAGTAGCTAGGAACACCTCAGCCTGAGGACTGCAAACATTGGGAATTCCCCCAAAACATTCTCACTTGGAGGTACTGGGTGTGTTAAGGATTGATCCTCCTTCCCTGCTGGTGGTTTGATGCCCAATAAGCTGAGTGTATTCTGCTGTGCTCTCGCGACCCACTGACTCCTCTGTGTTGCCCATTCACCCGCTGGCTTTCACTAAAAGCTCATTGGATTTATTGTGTTGTGGCTCATTGGACTGTCTTTGAAATCAACTGGGTAAACTCTTCCCAAGGATCTGTCCATCTGTCCATCTGCCTCTCTGCCTGTGTTTCGGCCTGTCTGTTGAAGATTCTCAGTCACTAGCTAGGCCACTCAAATGGGAATCAATTAATTGGTGGAGTTGAGAACAAAGGGACAGAATTTCCAGGAACCTGATCATGATTGGCTGTGATGGTTTCCCCTCCAACAATCACAGTTTTCAGTGGGACCAGAGTAGCAGGCAGGGTTCAGACCACCGTGATTGGAACACATAGAGAGTTGGGGCACATATGCCAAAGAGCTTACAATGTGGCACCAAAAATCTGACTGACCCAAACAGTCAGCAGATAACCCAGGCACACCGTCTTTGTGTGTGCGTGCGTGCGTGCGTGGGTGCGTGTGTGTGTGTGTGTGTGTGTGTGTGTGTGTGAGTGATAGCTCTTGCTTGAGGAGTGGTATCAATTTCTATTGAGGACAGGCACACCACCCAGCCATGCCACTGTGGATTATACCACATGAGTTCTCCGTGTCCTGCCTAACACCGACCCCCCACAAGCCATCTCTTGCGTCCCGCACAAACACTCAAATTCTTACACACATTTTTGGGTTTGTTTGTTTGTTGGGGATGGGGAAAAAGATCAGGTGTTTTGCTTGTTTGTACTTTTTAAAAACCGTTTAAATTTGCATTTTAGCCACCGGTCATACCATCAATACCGCCATGCTATTGTCATCCTTAAATTCTAGAACATTTTTTCTTCCCTTTAACTGTGATTGATGATGAAGGTGATGGTGATTATGATGATTATTTTCCAATCGTGGCAATACTTGACTAGACACAGCAGAACATTCTGCAATCTAAACGTTCTCTTCTGTGTTTCTTTGACAAACTTTTGAGACGCAAGAGCCGATCTGCTAACTCCCTATTCCCTAAATACAGTTTTAAAAGAACTCAAGAGTCAGATGTGTGTCTATTTTTACAGACAGAAGAAATCACCATTCTCAGGGAATCTCCTTTCAGATGGATTTCCTGGAATCCAAGAGAGATAATTCCTTCAGGACCAGGGAGGATACCAGAAGGGTAGAGGAAGGGTGAGGTGGAAAACGGGAACCAATTTAAAAATATCTACATATAATCTCCTTTCTGGGGAGATGGAGAAGAAAAAGAGTGTGAAAGGAGACATTGGACAGTGTAAGTTATAACAAAATACTAATAAGTTTTAAATATCAAGGGTTCATGAGGTAGGGGGGGCTGGGAGGAAGGGGGAAAGTGAGGATCTGATTGATAGGGCTCAAGCAGAAAGCAAATGTTTTGAGAATGATAATGGCAACACATATACATATGTGCTTGATACAATGGATGGATGGATGAGTTGATGGATGGATGGATGGATGGATGGAAGAATAGATGCGTGGATGGAATTTGATAAGAGTTGTGTGAGCCTCCAATAAAAGGATTTAAAAAAGAGATGGCTTTCCTTTGGACGTGTACATGCTCTTATCCGTAGGCATCTTCCAAGTCTCCTGTCATTTTTCTGTTCACTTCCCTGGACTCAAGGGACTTTTGTGTGAGGCGTGACTTCCTGGGACCTTGCCTGCCATGCCACCTTGCTGAAGTTTATCAGCATTTGTTTTTCATTCCCTTTTCTTTATTGAAACCCACATCCATTTTGTTTGTGATTGTGTTATGTTGTTAAGCTCCCTGGCGGTAACTCGAGGACGCATCAGGGTAAATGGTAACTGTCAGAAGAAGTAATCTGGATCCACACTCAGGATTACTTAACTGCTCCCTGGTCCAGCGGTTTTCTCTTCGTGCACTGTTGCTGTACGGAAGCAGAATTGGGTGGGACATCCAAAACACACACACACACACACACACACACACACACAGACATTATTGAGGGTAACATTTGAGGATTACATTATTTCAAATCAAATCACCACTGGCCTGAACTAGATCAGTCTCCAGGGCTCTTCCTTGCCTTTTACTGTCATTTGGCAAAGTTTCTGCTGGAAACTTTTGGCCCATGGCATCAAAAAAGCCTCACTTTAGCACAAATGATGTTTTAAACCAGATAAATGTGCACCACAACCCCTGCTGCGTGCACAACCACCACCCCCTACACACACCCCAACCTGTTTTGAAATAAACATTGGCTTGAAACACTTCATTCTGAGGACTACACACAGTGGGAATTTCCCCAGTATGTTCCCACGTTGAGAAACTGCTTGTGTCAAGGATTTATGATCATTTCCTGCTAGCCGTTTGATGCCTAATAAGCTGAGCGTGTTCTGCTGTGCTCTTATGACCCACTGACTCTTCCAGTTCACCCATTCACCCAATGGCTTTCACTAAAATCTCACTTGATTGATTGCGGTGTGGCTCTTTGGACTGTCTGTGAAACCAACCACGTACAACTATTCCGAAGGAGGTGTCTGTCTGCCTGCATGTTGGAGAATTCTCACTCACTAGCTAGGCCAGTCAAATGGAAATCAATGGATCGGCAGAGAGACAGCAAAGTCAGAGAATTGCCACCAAACTGATCGTGACTGGCGGAGGAAGGTTTCCACTCAAGAGATGACAGCTGCGGATGAGATCAGAGAAACGGGCACCGGTCTGACCAATGTGAGTGGAACACCAAGAGAGATGGGATCCATGCACATAAGAGCTTCCAAGGTAGCTCCAGAAAACTCTGTCTGTCCCAAGCAGTCTAGAGATAATGCATGACCCCTCTGTGTGTGTGTATGTATGTGTGTGTGTGTGTGTGAGAGAGAGAGAGAGAGAGAGAGAGAGAGAGAGAGAGAGAGAGAGAGAGAGAGAGAGAGAGACTGCCATCTATCTAGGCAAAGCATTAGACCTTTGCCAATCTACCCCCTTATCCAGTCGTCAGAGTCAAAGAGGCAAATCCACTGAAAACTGCATGTTGGTTTTCCACCGTCCACACGTTGCTCAGAATGGAAGCTCAAATGGAATCCATTCATTCACACGGAGACTCAAGCATAGATCTGGGGTTTTCACAGTCACCAGAGTGTGTGAAGCACAACCTTCAAGACCGTGTGTGTGATCCAACTGTCAATGTGCATCCGTTAAGTAGTCTGGGAGGCTGGGGCTCACCTGGAGGGGACCTTCACTTTCCTGGTTTGGAGGTGTATCCCAGTCACAGTCTATGAAGTCAATGTCGCTCCCCACCATGTCCCAACAAACAAACACCACACCACCACCACGCACCATAACAAAGCCAGGCTTAAGGCACTTCACAGCACAAGGTTGCTAAGCTACTACATGAACTCCCAGGGCAACTGCTTGATGGCTACATGCCTGAGTGTGGTCAGCTATCAAAAGCATTCAGACCAATTTCCTGCCCCACCCTAAGTAGGCTCCACACCCTTTCCATCAGGCACATAGATTAAGCCCTGTACAAGGATTCAAAGACAGCTAAGGTCAAGCCAGCTCAGAGACCAAGCTTAGGTTGTCATCTGGACTCTAGGGGTGGGCTTTCCTGTCACACGTGTGCAGCAAGAGATACATGATGTTCTCTGAACTTGAGGCTCTTGAGAGTGAAGGGATGGCCTTTAGCCTGTTAATCAGCTTGCAGCTCGATGACCTCAATTGGTGGGGCCGGGGACATGAAGAAGCTCAGTGGACACCTGACCAAGTCTATGTAGGGTTTTACTCTCTTGGGGGGAGGAAATTACAAATGATCTCCAAGGGGTCCTAAAGGGCTTCTTTGGTCCCTTTGGGTCTTTGCAAATGTATTCCACGGATTATGAATGGTTTTGGGGGGGTTTCAGATTTTGTATGTACTCTATGTATAAATGAACTATGATGTATAAATTATAAACGTATTATACATTAATCGTTTACATAAAATCACTTATATAATATATAAATATACATAGATATCTACTCCTTCAGGTGCCTTTTTTAGGGTATCATTGTGTTGCTGTTGTTTCTTACTGATTTCAGTGTGTTTATTATTTTCCTGGTTGTGGGGCATTAAAGGTGGTTTTAAATACGTTTCGTGTTTTCTTTAATTTTTTTTAAGCGTATAAGGTATGATTGGTGCTTTTCAGAGGGTTTTAGTGAGTCTTCCGGGCCTTCGGGGCGTTTTACAAGTCTCTTAAGTACTCCTGATAGAGCTCCTCGCTGATGGGGAATTGCAGTGGTGGCTCCCATTGCAGGCCTGCTTCCTGCTGATTCACCAATGGCTGGGCATTCTGCTGAATTTCCAGGTCGTCGAGGAGTTGGTCCAAGAAGCTGGTGCCTTGTGGAGAGGCTTGGGCTAGCAGTGTAGAGTTTTCCTGCAGCAGTGTGGCCTGCTGGTTGTGCAGGTGTGTCTCCCCAGTCAGCTGCCGCTGGGCACTCACGCTCAGGGCCAGGCCAGGCCCCCATCCCACTGGGGCTGGTGTGTGTGCAGGAGCCGGGCTCTGCCAGAACAGGTTTGGATGCTCCCACAACGAAGTGTCTTTCCACTGCGCGGCGTCCGAAAGAATGTCGTGTTGTTTGGGACCTTGGTTTCCACAGCTGGAAAGGTCCAAGTAGTGTGTCCTTGTCTCCGGAGGCCTTGCCGCCTGGGTGAACTCCTGTGGCATTTGCCCCCGATGGGGCACCGGGCCCACAGAGGCTTGGCCTCCCATGACGCAAGCTAACGGATTGCTGTCTCCATCACCTCGGCCGCCGCCCCCGAAGCCCAGGGAGGGCGGTCTCTGGGCATCTAGGGGTGTGCTTTGCTCCAGTGGCTGCAGAAGCGGACATGGGAAGACCGGGCTGGAGCTGCATCGCTGGAGCCCGCGGTGATCCAGCCGCACCCTGGTGTGCGGTGGGTGTCGGGCCCTTCTGTTCTGGAACCACGTGTCAATCCGCGCTTCCGGAAGGCCTGTGTGGCGTGCCAGCTCTTGCCTGTCTTTCACGCCAGGGAATGGCTGCTTCTGGAATGCTTGCACCAGGTGGGCTCTTTGATCTTTGCTGATGACAGTCCTCTTGCGTCTGTCTGCCTTCGGCGCTTTGGCTGCAGAAGTGGTGCGAGGCGGCACGGAGCTCAGTCGGCTCCTCCTGAGCTGTCGACTTCTGCGATTTTTGAACCACAGGAAGATTCTGTCCTCGGCCACGTCGAAGGCTCTGGCAAGTTCTTCTCTGGCCGTGAAGCCTGGATACGGGTCTCGAGCAAATGAGGCTTCTAAGATGTCAGATTGAGAAGCGGTCCAGACAGTCCTCTTTCTTCGGTCTTGGGTACGCTGAGAACGGGCAGGAGGGCCTTTCGACGCCATGCTGCGGATGGAGGAGCAGTTCTGGGGGAGAAGAGAGGGCTGTGGGCTCCGACAGGCCAGCGGAACTTGAGCTCTTCGGAGGAGAGTGCCAGCCGCCGCTCTTACATAGCTTTCCCTTCGAGCACCTGATTCGATATACAAGATGTGATTGGCGACAGGAATGAGCACAGCCAATAGGGATGAGGCACGTGTTTGCAACTGTCTGGCGAGCGCCATAGAGCATTCACCTCCTCCTCCTTCTGCATAGTTCTGGTTTCTGGTTTCATTTCTCAAAGATATCCCTTTTATTTAAAAATGTATCCCTTTATTTTTAAATTAAAACTGTTTATGTTTCGAAGTAATATTTAAAAACCCGGGGGACTGCGCCTTTCCGAAGCGCACAACGTGATCGTGTGAGTGTGCGTGCCTGTGTGTGGCGCTGGGTGTGTGCTTGCGCGCACATACGTGCCCGAAAAGGATCTTTGCATCATGCACCGGCAGGGCCTGACCCAAGGGACACACTGGCTGAGGTGGTTTACCAAAACACAGCCAAAACCTATGTTCGGATGGACGTGCTGATACTACAAACTGAGAAGCAACAGCGGAATGAGACGACAAGTCCAGCTAGTCAGCAGGACACCCAGGCTGACGAAAGTTCCCAAGGACCCTCCCCAAGTGAGAAATGATTGGAATTGCTCACGAGATGTCAGTTGCCCACGGGTCCTACACTTGCTTGCAAGACGCCCTGATCTTCATTGCAAGGAACTGAAGCCCCCGTGGTGGTTGGAGTCCACTGAAGTAATGCTACCTATTGTGAGGCAACTTAACGTCCACTGATGCAAAGCTACCTATTTTGAGGCAACTCGTGTCTTGGTTCAGAAAGACCATTGGGAGTTTGATTTATGGGAACTTAGTGGAAAAGAAAACAATAAATGAAAGCCCAGAGGAACAATTTAAGAAGGAACAGAAAGGACAGCCAAAGTCTGTCAAGTCATTTTGGTGTTTGATAATGAAATGCATGAATGCTTTATTGATTTCATAGTTCGAACAATATGCCCTAGTGTGATAAAGTGTGCTCACTTATGGTTAGAAGGTTTGTGTTTTTCACACTTGTGTTTGGGACAGTTTTCCTTTCAAGATGTGCTAATTTTTAACCAGGAATCCCGATGTGCATCTGATGGAGAGTAAAGAAATGTGATTATGTAACTTGTCATGGTCTTGAGAATTTCCTGATGTATGACCTCAAGCCGTAAGATTTAAGCAAAGGAAAAGCATCTATAATTTGAAGCTTTGCATGAATAAAATTGGAAGTGTCACCCGCAACCTTTGAGTCGTGTGGTTTCTGTCTCTCACTCGCCGACGCCGTGACCCACCTTGAGGCATCCGTGGACATTGCTGCAGCTGGACTGCGGCATCAGTCCCATTCTGAGTGCCCTCCAACCCGAGGGGTCCATCTTCCCTCACTGTTTCCCACAATGTTTGCTCCAATGCACGAGGCTCTCAGTATTACACCATAATGTGGTCTAAGCTGAAGCAGATCAGGGCCCTGCACGTGCTTCCCTGAACGTTTCAAGTCAGCAGCAGAAGGTGACATACATTAACCACAAAATCTAAAAACTCTTCTAATCTTTAGTAGGTTCCTTTTGCTCCTCTCGCTCTTAACATATTTTGAAGCATATTTACATACATACATTTACTAGAAGTGTGTCCCATTATTTGTTACTCCCAACGTTTCACCACTTGCCCTTAATTTTCACTGTAAACTTTCACGGCCTGTCTGTCACGGGGTCCTCAGTTTTCAAAGCTCCCATGTTGGGCGCCAAAAGTGCGGGTGATTAGTCCAGCTTATCCCCCATCAAGCTGCGTCTGAAATGAGGCATGCGGGTGAAAGAAAAAAAGATAGAGCCATATACAAAGCATGGGATTGGGAGGACAACAGTCTGATGGACTAAAATATGTTCAGAGCTTGGTTTTTACACTCTTCTTACAAGGGAATGGTTACAAAACAAACATCAGAGAACTTGCTTTAAAAAACATGCCTAACCTCTAATCTATGCAAATGTTACTTAGGGAGTCACGCTTTCTAAACATTTGTATAATAAGAGCACTATATTAAAGGACATGCAAGGTTCAAAAGGATCTTAAGAGGTCATAAATAACTAAGTTATCTCACACTGCTTTTAGCTGCCTGGTCAGAAAGGAATTAGGTATCTCACAATGCTTTTAGTTACAAGGTAAACAGAGGCACAGGGGACTAGTCGCACACCAAGAAACACCTGGGCCAGCTTATGGCCTACTACAACCACATCCCCTCCATGCCCTCACTCTCACAAACACGTTGACCAATTATGAACTAAACAGTAGCTAGGAACACCTCAGCCTGAGGACTGCAAACATTGGGAATTCCCCCAAAACATTCTCACTTGGAGGTACTGGGTGTGTTAAGGATTGATCCTCCTTCCCTGCTGGTGGTTTGATGCCCAATAAGCTGAGTGTATTCTGCTGTGCTCTCGCGACCCACTGACTCCTCTGTGTTGCCCATTCACCCGCTGGCTTTCACTAAAAGCACATTGGATTTATTGTGTTGTGGCTCATTGGACTGTCTTTGAAATCAACTGGGTAAACTCTTCCCAAGGATCTGTCCATCTGTCCATCTGCCTCTCTGCCTGTGTTTCGGCCTGTCTGTTGAAGATTCTCAGTCACTAGCTAGGCCACTCAAATGGGAATCAATTAATTGGTGGAGTTGAGAACAAAGGGACAGAATTTCCAGGAACCTGATCATGATTGGCTGTGATGGTTTCCCCTCCAACAATCACAGTTTTCAGTGGGACCAGAGTAGCAGGCAGGGTTCAGACCACCGTGATTGGAACACATAGAGAGTTGGGGCACATATGCCAAAGAGCTTACAATGTGGCACCAAAAATCTGACTGACCCAAACAGTCAGCAGATAACCCAGGCACACCGTCTTTGTGTGTGCGTGCGTGCGTGCGTGCGTGTGTGTGTGTGTGTGTGTGTGTGAGTGATAGCTCTTGCTTGAGGAGTGGTATCAATTTCCATTGAGGACAGGCACACCACCCAGCCATGCCACTGTGGATTATACCACATGAGTTCTCCGTGTCCTGCCTAACACCGACCCCCCACAAGCCATCTCTTGCGTCCCGCACAAACACTCAAATTCTTACACACATTTTTGGGTTTGTTTGTTTGTTGGGGATGGGGAAAAAGATCAGGTGTTTTGCTTGTTTGTACTTTTTAAAAACCGTTTAAATTTGCATTTTAGCCATCGGTCATACCATCAATACCGCCATGCTATTGTCATCCTTAAATTCTAGAACATTTTTTCTTCCCTTTAACTGTGATTGATGATGAAGGTGATGGTGATTATGATGATTATTTTCCAATCGTGGCAATACTTGACTAGACACAGCAGAACATTCTGCAATCTAAACGTTCTCTTCTGTGTTTCTTTGACAAACTTTTGAGACGCAAGAGCCGATCTGCTAACTCCCTATTCCCTAAATACAGTTTTAAAAGAACTCAAGAGTCAGATGTGTGTCTATTTTTACAGACAGAAGAAATCACCATTCTCAGGGAATCTCCTTTCAGATGGATTTCCTGGAATCCAAGAGAGATAATTCCTTCAGGACCAGGGAGGATACCAGAAGGGTAGAGGAAGGGTGAGGTGGAAAACGGGAACCAATTTAAAAATATCTACATATAATCTCCTTTCTGGGGAGATGGAGAAGAAAAAGAGTGTGAAAGGAGACATTGGACAGTGTAAGTTATAACAAAATACTAATAAGTTTTAAATATCAAGGGTTCATGAGGTAGGGGGGGCTGGGAGGAAGGGGGAAAGTGAGGATCTGATTGATAGGGCTCAAGCAGAAAGCAAATGTTTTGAGAATGATAATGGCAACACATATACATATGTGCTTGATACAATGGATGGATGGATGAGTTGATGGATGGATGGATGGATGGATGGAAGAATAGATGCGTGGATGGAATTTGATAAGAGTTGTGTGAGCCTCCAATAAAAGGATTTAAAAAAGAGATGGCTTTCCTTTGGACGTGTACATGCTCTTATCCGTAGGCATCTTCCAAGTCTCCTGTCATTTTTCTGTTCACTTCCCTGGACTCAAGGGACTTTTGTGTGAGGCGTGACTTCCTGGGACCTTGCCTGCCATGCCACCTTGCTGAAGTTTATCAGCATTTGTTTTTCATTCCCTTTTCTTTATTGAAACCCACATCCATATTGTTTGTGATTGTGTTATGTTGTTAAGCTCCCTGGCGGTAACTCGAGGACGCATCAGGGTAAATGGTAACTGTCAGAAGAAGTAATCTGGATCCACACTCAGGATTACTTAACTGCTCCCTGGTCCAGCGGTTTTCTCTTCGTGCACTGTTGCTGTACGGAAGCAGAATTGGGTGGGACGTCCAAAACACACACACACACACACACACACACAGACATTGATGAGGGTAACATTTGAGGATTACATTATTTCAAATCAAATCACCACTGGCCTGAACTAGATCAGTCTCCAGGGCTCTTCCTTGCCTTTTACTGTCATTTGGCAAAGTTTCTGCTGGAAACTTTTGGCCCATGGCATCAAAAAAGCCTCACTTTAGCACAAATGATGTTTTAAACCAGATAAATGTGCACCACAACCCCTGCTGCGTGCACAACCACCACCCCCTACACACACCCCAACCTGTTTTGAAATAAACATTGGCTTGAAACACTTCATTCTGAGGACTACACACAGTGGGAATTTCCCCAGTATGTTCCCACGTTGAGAAACTGCTTGTGTCAAGGATTTATGATCATTTCCTGCTAGCCGTTTGATGCCTAATAAGCTGAGCGTGTTCTGCTGTGCTCTTATGACCCACTGACTCTTCCAGTTCACCCATTCACCCAATGGCTTTCACTAAAATCTCACTTGATTGATTGCGGTGTGGCTCTTTGGACTGTCTGAGAAACCAACCACGTACAACTATTCCGAAGGAGGTGTCTGTCTGCCTGCATGTTGGAGAATTCTCACTCACTAGCTAGGCCAGTCAAATGGAAATCAATGGATCGGCAGAGAGACAGCAAAGTCAGAGAATTGCCACCAAACTGATCGTGACTGGCGGAGGCAGGTTTCCACTCAAGAGATGACAGCTGCGGATGAGATCAGAGAATCGGGCACCGGTCTGACCAATGTGAGTGGAACACCAAGAGAGATGGGATCCATGCACATAAGAGCTTCCAAGGTAGCTCCAGAAAACTCTGTCTGTCCCAAGCAGTCTAGAGATAATGCATGACCCCTCTGTGTGTGTGTATGTATGTGTGTGTGTGTGTGTGTGAGAGAGAGAGAGAGAGAGAGAGAGAGAGAGAGAGAGAGAGAGAGAGAGAGAGAGAGAGAGAGACTGCCATCTATCTAGGCAAAGCATTAGACCTTTGCCAATCTACCCCCTTATCCAGTCGTCAGAGTCAAAGAGGCAAATCCACTGAAAACTGCATGTTGGTTTTCCACCGTCCACACGTTGCTCAGAATGGAAGCTCAAATGGAATCCATTCATTCACACGGAGACTCAAGCATAGATCTGGGGTTTTCACAGTCACCAGAGTGTGTGAAGCACAACCTTCAAGACCGTGTGTGTGATCCAACTGTCAATGTACATCCGTTAAGTAGTCTGGGAGGCTGGGGCTCACCTGGAGGGGACCTTCACTTTCCTGGTTTGGAGGTGTATCCCAGTCACAGTCTATGAAGTCAATGTCGCTCCCCACCGTGTCCCAACAAACAACACCACACCACCACCACGCACCATAACAAAGCCAGGCTTAAGGCACTTCACAGCACAAGGTTGCTACGCTACTACATGAACTCCCAGGGCAACTGCTTGATGGCTACATGCCTGAGTGTGGTCAGCTATCAAAAGCATTCAGACCAATTTCCTGCCCCACCCTAAGTAGGCTCCACACCCTTTCCATCAGGCACATAGATTAAGCCCTGTACAATGATTCAAAGACAACTAAGGTCAAGCCAGCTCAGAGACCAAGCTTAGGTTGTCATCTGGACTCTAGGGGTGGGCTTTCCTGTCACACGTGTGCAGCAAGAGATACATGATGTTCTCTGAACTTGAGGCTCTTGAGAGTGAAGGGATGGCCTTTAGCCTGTTAATCAGCTTGCAGCTCGATGACCTCAATTGGTGGGGCCGGGGACATGAAGAAGCTCAGTGGACACCTGACCAAGTCTATGTAGGGTTTTACTCTCTTGGGGGGAGGAAATTACAAATGATCTCCAAGGGGTCCTAAAGGGCTTCTTTGGTCCCTTTGGGTCTTTGCAAATGTATTCCACGGTTTATGAATGGTTTTGGGGGGGTTTCAGATTTTGTATGTACTCTATGTATAAATGATCTATGATGTATAAATTATAAACGTATTATACATTAATCGTTTACATAAAATCACTTATATAATATATAAATATACATAGATATCTACTCCTTCAGGTGCCTTTTTTAGGGTATCATTGTGTTGCTGTTGTTTCTTACTGATTTCAGTGTGTTTATTATTTTCCTGGTTGTGGGGCATTAAAGGTGGTTTTAAATACGTTTCGTGTTTTCTTTAATTTTTTTTAAGCGTATAAGGTATGATTGGTGCTTTTCAGAGGGTTTTAGTGAGTCTTCCGGGCCTTCGGGGCGTTTTACAAGTCTCTTAGGTACTCCTGATAGAGCTCCTCGCTGATGGGGAATTGCAGTGGTGGCTCCCATTGCAGGCCTGCTTCCTGCTGATTCAACAATGGCTGGGCATTCTGCTGAATTTCCAGGTCGTCGAGGAGTTGGTCCAAGAAGCTGGTGGCTTGTGGAGAGGCTTGGGCTAGCAGTGGAGAGATTTCCTGCAGCAGTGTGGCCTGCTGGTTGTGCAGGTGTGTCTCCCCAGTCAGCTGCCGCTGGGCACTCACGCTCAGGCCAGGCCAGGCCCCCATCCCACTGGGGCTGGTGTGTGTGCAGGAGCCGGGCTCTGCCAGAACAGGTTTGGATGCTCCCACAACGAAGTGTCTTTCCACTGCGCGGCGTCCGAAAGAATGTCGTGTTGTTTGGGACCTTGGTTTCCGCAGCTGGAAAGGTCCAAGTAGTGTGTCCTTGTCTCCGGAGGCCTTGCCGCCTGGGTGAACTCCTGTGGCATTTGCCCCTGATGGGGCACCGGGCCCACAGAGGCTTGGCCTCCCATGACGCAAGCTAACGGATTGCTGTCTCCATCACCTCGGCCGCCGCCCCCGAAGCCCAGGGAGGGCGGTCTCTGGGCATCTAGGGGTGTGCTTTGCTCCAGTGGCTGCAGAAGCGGACATGGGAAGACCGGGCTGGAGCTGCATCGCTGGAGCCCGCGGTGATCCAGCCGCACCCTGGTGTGCGGTGGGTGTCGGGCCCTTCTGTTCTGGAACCACGTGTCAATCCGCGCTTCCGGAAGGCCTGTGTGGCGTGCCAGCTCTTGCCTGTCTTTCACGCCAGGGAATGGCTGCTTCTGGAATGCTTGCACCAGGTGGGCTCTTTGATCTTTGCTGATGACAGTCCTCTTGCGTCTGTCTGCCTTCGGCGCTTTGGCTGCAGAAGTGGTGCGAGGCGGCACGGAGCTCAGTCGGCTCCTCCTGAGCTGTCGACTTCTGCGATTTTTGAACCACAGGAAGATTCTGTCCTCGGCCACGTCGAAGGCTCTGGCAAGTTCTTCTCTGGCCGTGAAGCCTGGATACGGGTCTCGAGCAAATGAGGCTTCTAAGATGTCAGATTGAGAAGCGGTCCAGACAGTCCTCTTTCTTCGGTCTTGGGTACGCTGAGAACGGGCAGGAGGGCCTTTTGACGCCATGCTGCGGATGGAGGAGCAGTTCTGGGGGAGAAGAGAGGGCTGTGGGCTCCGACAGGCCAGCGGAACTTGGGAGGAGAGTGCCAGCCGCCGCTCTTACATAGCTTTCCCTTCGAGCACCTGATTCGATATACAAGATGTGATTGGCGACAGGAATGAGCACAGCCAATAGGGATGAGGCACGTGTTTGCAACTGTCTGGCAAGCGCCATAGAGCATTCACCTCCTCCTCCTTCTGCATAGTTCTGGTTTCTGGTTTCATTTCTCAAAGATATCCCTTTTATTTAAAAATGTATCCCTTTTATTTTTAAATTAAAACTGTTTATGTTTCGAAGTAATATTTAAAAACCCGGGGGACTGCGCCTTCCCGAAGCGCACAACGTGACCGTGTGAGTGTGCGTGCCTGTGTGTGGCGCTGGGTGTGTGCTTGCGCGCACGTACGTGCCCGAAAAGGATCTTTGCATCATGCACCGGCAGGGCCTGACCCAGGGACACACTGGCTGAGGTGGTTTACCAAAACACAGCCAAAACCTATGTTCGGATGGACGTGCTGATACTACAAACTGAGAAGCAACAGCGGAATGAGACGACAAGTCCAGCTAGTCAGCAGGACACCCAGGCTGACGAAAGTTCCCAAGGACCCTCCCCAAGTGAGAAATGATTGGAATTGCTCACGAGATTTCAGTTGCCCACGGGCCCTACACTTGCTTGCAAGACGCCCTGATCTTCATTGCAAGGAGCTGAAGCCCCCGTGGTGGTTGGAGTCCACTGAAGTAATGCTACCTATTGTGAGGCAACTTGACGTCCACTGATGCAAAGCTACCTATTTTGAGGCAACTCGTGTCTTGGTTCAGAAAGACCATTGGGAGTTTGATTTATGGGAACTTAGTGGAAAAGAAAACAATAAATGAAAGCCCAGAGGAACAATTTAAGAAGGAACAGAAAGGACAGCCAAAGTCTGTCAAGTCATTTTGGTGTTTGATAATGAAATGCATGAATGCTTTATTGATTTCATAGTTCGAACAATATGCCCTAGTGTGATAAAGTGTGCTCACTTATGGTTAGAAGGTTTGTGTTTTTCACACTTGTGTTTGGGACAGTTTTCCTTTCAAGATGTGCTAATTTTTAACCAGGAATCCCGATATGCATCTGATGGAGAGTAAAGAAATGTGATTATGTAACTTGGCATGGTCTTGAGAATTTCCTGATGTATGACCTCAAGCCGTAAGATTTAAGCAAAGGAAAAACATCTATAATTTGAAGCTTTGCATGAATAAAATTGGAAGTGTCACCCGCAACCTTTGAGTCGTGTGGTTTCTGTCTCTCACTCGCCGACGCCGTGACCCACCTTGAGGCATCCGTGGACATTGCTGCAGCTGGACTGTGGCATCAGTCCCATTCTGAGTGCCCTCCAACCCGAGGGGTCCATCTTCCCTCACTGTTTCCCACAATGTTTGCTCCAATGCACGAGGCTCTCAGTATTACACCATAATGTGGTCTAAGCTGAAGCAGATCAGGGCCCTGCACGTGCTTCCCTGAACGTTTCAAGTCAGCAGCAGAAGGTGACATACATTAACCACAAAATCTAAAAACTCTTCTAATCTTTAGTAGGTTCCTTTTGCTCCTCTCGCTCTTAACATATTTTGAAGCATATTTACATACATACATTTACTAGAAGTGTGTCCCATTATTTGTTACTCCCAACGTTTCACCACTTGCCCTTAATTTTCACTGTAAACTTTCACGGCCTGTCTGTCACGGGGTCCTCAGTTTTCAAAGCTCCCATGTTGGGCGCCAAAAGTGCGGGTGATTAGTCCAGCTTATCCCCCATCAAGCTGCGTCTGAAATGAGGCGTGCGGGTGAAAGAAAAAAAGATAGAGCCATATACAAAGCATGGGATTGGGAGGACAACAGTCTGATGGACTAAAATATGTTCAGAGCTTGGTTTTTACACTCTTCTTACAAGGGAATGGTTACAAAACAAACATCAGAGAACTTGCTTTAAAAAACATGCCTAACCTCTAATCTATGCAAATGTTACTTAGCGAGTCACGCTTTCTAAACATTTGTATAATAAGAGCACTATATTCAAGGATAAGCGCAAGGACATGCAAGGTTCAAAAGGATCTTAAGAGGTCGTAAATAACTGAGTTATCTCACACTGCTTTTAGCTGCCAGGTCAGAAAGGTATCTCACAATGCTTTTAGGTACAAGGTAAACAGAGGCACAGGGGACTTGTCGCACACCAAGAAACACCTGGGCCAGCTTATGGCCTACTACAACCACATCCCCTCCATGCCCTCACTCTCACAAACACGTTGACCAATTATGAACTAAACAGTAGCTAGGAACACCTCAGCCTGAGGACTGCAAACATTGGGAATTCCCCCAAAACATTCTCACTTGGAGGTACTGGGTGTGTTAAGGATTGATCCTCCTTCCCTGCTGGTGGTTTGATGCCCAATAAGCTGAGTGTATTCTTCTGTGCTCTCGCGACCCTCTGACTCCTCTGTGTTGCCCATTCACCCACTGGCTTTCACTAAAAGCTCATTGGATTTATTGCGTTGTGGCTCATTGGACTGTCTTTGAAATCAACTGTGTAAACTCTTCCCAAGGATCTGTCCATCTGTCTATCTGCCTATCTGCTTGTCTGTCGGCCTGTCTGTTGAAGATTCTCAGTCACTAGCTTGGCCACTCAAATGGGAATCAATTAATCAGTCGAGTTGAGAACAGAGGGACAGAATTGCCACAAAACCAATCGTGACTGACTGCGATGGGTTTCCCCTCCAGAAACCACAGTTATGAATGGGACCAGAATAGGAGGCAGGGGTCAGACCACCGTGATTGGAACACATAGAGAGATGGGGCGTGTATGCCAAAGAGCTTACAATGTGGCTCTAGGAATCTGACTGACCCATGCACACCGTGTGTGTGTGTGTGTGTCTGTTTGTGTGTGTCTGTTTGTGTGTGTGATAGCCCTTGCTAGAGGAGTGATATTGATTTCCATTGAGGACAGGCACACCACCCAGCCATGCCACTGTGGATTATACCACCTGAGTTCTCCCTGTCCTGCCTAACACCGACTCCCCACCCATCTCTTGCCTCCCCAACAAAAACTCAGATTCTTACACACATTTTGGGGTTGGTTTGTTTGTTGGGGATGGGGAAAAAGATCAGGTGTTTTGCTTGTTTGTATATTTTTAAACCGTTTAAAGTTGCACTTCAGCCGCATGTCGTACCATCAATACCGCAATCCTATTGTCATCCTTTTAAATTGTAGAACATTGTTTTCTTCCCTTTAACTGTGATTGATGATGAAGGTGGTGATGATGATGATGATGATTTTCCAATCGTGGTAATACTAGACTAGACACAACAGCACATTCTGCAATCAAAACGTTCTCTTCTGTGTCTCTTTCACAAACTTTTGAGATGGCAGAGCCGATCTCATAACTCCCTACTCCCTAAATACAGTTTCAAAAGTACTGGAGAGTCAGATGTGTTTCTATTTTTACACACAGAAGAAGTCACCATTCTCAAGTGAATCTCCTTTCAGATGGATTTCCTGGAATGCAAGAGAGATAATTCCTTCAGGACCAGTGAGGATACCAGAAGGGTAGAGGAAAGGTGAGGTGGAAAACAGGAACCAATTTACAAGTATCTACATATAATCTCCTTTCTGGGGGGATGGAGGAAAAAGCGAGGTTGAAGGCAGACATTGGACAGTGTAAGTTATAACAAAATACTAATAATTCTTAAATATTAAAGGTTCATGAGGTAGGGGGAGCGGGGAGGGAGTGGGAAAATGAGGAGCTGATAGCAAGGGCTCAAGCAGAAAGCAAATATTTTGAGAATGATGATGGCAATCCTGGTACAGATGTGCTTGACACATCTGATGGATTGAAGGATTTTGATAAGAGTTGTACAAACTTCCAATAATATATATATATATATATATATATATATATATATATATATATATATATATATATTTAAAGAAGGCTTTCCTTTAGACTTGGATGTTCTCTTATCTTCTGGAGGTCTTCCAGGTGTCCTGTCCTTTTCTGCTCACTTCCCAGGGCTGAAGGACCTTTTTATGTGAGGACTGACTTCCTTGGATTTTGCTAGCCCTGCCACCTTGCTGTATCTGATGAGAGTTTTTTTTTTTCCTTTTCCTTTCCATTTTGAAACCCATTGCCATCATTTCCATGATTGAGTTATATGGTTATGTTCCCTGGCGGTTATCCCAAAGCTCGCTTGCGGTAAATGTTAACTGTTAGAAGCAATAATCCTGGGACACTTTTAGGGTTGCACTGCAGAGAAGTCTGTTCTTTGCTCCTAGGTCCAGCATTGTTCTCAGCCTTCAGTGTCACCAAATGGGAGCCGAACTGGGTGGGAAATTCAAAATCGCATGTCTAAAAAGCACATGCACACACACAAACAGTGATAGAGTGCAACCTGGGAGGATTATATTGTATCAAAGCAAATCACCTCAGATTTATCCCTAGATTAGTCCCCAGTGCCTTGCCTGTCCTTTACTGTCATTTGGAAAACAATTTTCCTTGGAAACTTTTTGCACATGGCTTCAAAAAAAGTCTCACTTTAGCACAGAGGGAGTTTTAGCCCAGATAAATGTGCGCCAATTCCCCCGCAGTGCTCAAACATTCACACACCCAAGGCCCAGTTTTGAAATAATCGGTGGCTAGAAACACCTCAGCCTGAAGCCTGAAGACATTGGGAATTCCCCCCTAAAGATCCCACTTCGAGGAATTGCATGGGTCCATGATTGGTCATCCTTCCATACTGGTGGTTTGCAATCTAATAAGCTGAGTGTGTTCTGCTGTGCTCTCAGAACCCACTGACTCTTACAGTTCACCCATTCACCCACTGGATTTCACTAAAAGCTCTTTTGATTGATTGTGGTGTGGCTCTTTCAGCGGGTACAGCTCTTCCCAAGGATCTGTTGTCCGTGTGTCAGTCTGCCTGTGCCTGCCTGTTTGTCTGCCTGTTTGTTGAAGAATTCTCAGTCAATAGTTAGGCCACTCACATGGGAATCAATCGATCAGTGGAGAGAGAGCAATGGGGCAGGATTGCCATCAACTGATAGCGACTGGCAGCAGCAGGTTTCCACTGGAGTGACCGCAGGTGCTGGTAGGAGCAGACAAGCGCTAATGGGTGTGACCACTGTGATCAGAACAAAAAGTGAGGCTGGGTGCATATGGAGAAGTGGTTACAAGGTGGCTACAGGAACCACTGACCCACCCAAGGAGTCATGAGAACACGCATGACCACCCTGTGTGTGTTTGTGTGCGTGTGATAGATTTTCCTTGAGGAGTGATGATCGATTTCCATTTAAGGCAGGCACACCACCCAGGGAAGCCACTGCGGACTTTGTCACCTGGATTCTCCCTACCCTACCTAACACCCAGCCATCACCTATCCACCCCACAAAGCAATCCAATTCTTACACAAACTTTTTGAATTTTTTGTTTGTTGAGGGTGGCGGAGAAAATCAAGTTTTTGTCTTTTTAACTTTTGTTTTGTTTTGCTTTTTTGACCATTTAAACTTTCACTTTAGCTGCTTGTCATATCCTTCATACCGCCATTTATTTTCATCCTTTTTGATTCTAGAATAGTTTCTTCTTCCCTGGAGCTGAGGTTGATGATGATGATGATGAATTTCTAATCGTGGCAATGCTGGACATGACACACAAAAAACTGTGCAATCACAACGCTCTGTCTCTTTGGCAATGTCTTCAGACAGAAGAGCCGATTTCATAACTCCCCACTCCCTAAAAACAGTTTTTAAAGTACTTGAGAGTCAGTCGTAGTCTATTTTTCGGGACAGAGGAAATCACCATTCTCAGATGAATCTCCTTGCAGATGGTTTCCGGGAATCCAGGAGAGATGATCCCTTCAGGACCAGTGCTGATGCCCAGAGGGTAGAGGGACGGAGGAATGGAAAGGGGGAGCCTATCTACAAGGATCTACATATAACCTCCTCCCTGGGGGGATGGACTACAGAAAACTTGGTGAAGGGTGACATCGGACAATGTAAAATATGACCAAATATTAATAATTTTAAATTTTCAAGGGTTCATTAGGAGAGCTGTGGTGGGAGTGAGGGGAAAGTGAGGACCTGATACTAAGGGATCAAGCAGAAAGCAAATGTTTTGAGAATGGTGATGGCAACACATGTACAAATGTGCTTGGCATAGTGGATGGATGGATAGATGAATGGATTTTGATAAGAGTTGTGTGAGCCTCCAATAAAATGATTTTTTAAAATTTTAGACGGCTTTCCTTTCGACTTGGATGTGCTCTTATCTACGGGAGGTCTTCCAGGTGTCTTGTCCTTTTCTGCTCACTCCCCAGGGCCAACGGACTTTTGTGTGAGGACTGACTTCCTCAGACCTGCCTGCGCAGTCACCTTGCAGAATCTAATCAGCAATTTTTCCTTTTTCTTTTCTTTTCATTTCTTTTCTGAAACACATTGCCATCATGTTCCTGATTGAGTTATTTGATTAAGCTCGCTGGCGGTAATCCCGATGTAGCTCGGGGTAAATGTTAACTGACAAAATCTGTAATCCCGAGGCAAACTTGGAGTTGCACTGCCTAGAAGCATCTTAACTGCTCTCTAGTCCAGTGGTGTTCTCTGCCTGCAGTGTCACCACACAGGGGCGGAACTGGGCAGGAAATTAAAAACTGCAAATCTAAAGGACACGCACACACACAAACAGGTGCGCGCACGCCCACAAACACTTATACAGTGTTACTTGTGGGGATTACATTGTATCAAAGCATAAAACCTCAGACTTCTCCCTAGATAAATCTCCAGTGCCCTGCATGCCCTTTTACTGACATTTTGAAAATTTTTCAAGGAATTTTTTTGTCTATGGCATCAAAAATACTCACTTTAGCAGAGGAGGAGTTTTAGACCAAATATATACATGCCACATCCCCTGAGGGTGCATACGCAGAAGGGCTTACAAGGTGGCTCCAGGAACCTCTGACTGATCCAAGCAGTCAGGAGAGGAGGCATGACCACCGTGTGTGTGTGTGTGTGTGTGTGTGTGTGTGTGTGTGTGTGTGTACGAGGAGTGATGATTGATTTCCAATCATGGCAGGCACAGCACACACGAAAGCCACTGAGGACTATGCCACTGGGTTCTCCCTATTCTACCTAACATCCACCCTCCCACATTGCAATGCAATGCAATTTTTATACAAACTTTTGGTTGGTTTGTTTGTTGTGGGTGGGGGGAAAGATCAGATGGGTTCTTTTTTGTTTTGTTTTGTGTTGCTTTTTTGAAACGTTTAAACTTGCACTTCAGCCTGATGTCATACCATTCATACAGCCATTTATTTTCACCCGTTTTGATTCTAGAATATTTTCTTCTTTCCTGTACCTGTGACCGATGATGATGGTGGTGGTGGTGATGATGATGATGATTTTCTAATCGTGCCAATACTTGACTTGACACACAAATCATGAAATCACAACTTTATTTTCTGTGTCTCTTTGCCAACCTTTTGATATGGAAGAGCCGAACTCATAAACTCCTATTCCCTATAATCAGTTTTAAAAGTACTCCAGAGCCACATGTGTGTCAATTTTTAAACATAGATGAAATCACCATTCTTGGATGAATCTCCTTTCAGATGGCTTTCCGGGAATCCAGGAGAGATGGTCCCTTCAGGACCAGTGGTGATACCGGGAGAGTGGAAGGAGGGTGGGATGGAAATGGGAACTTATTTACAAGGTTCTACATATAACTCCATCCCTGGGGAGATAGACTACAGAAAAGAGAGGAAAGTGAGACATCAGATAGAGTAAGACATGTAAAAGTACTAATAATTTTAAATCATCAAGGGTTCATGAGGAATGGGCAGTGGGGAAGGAGAGGGGGAATGAGGACCTGATACCAAGGGCTCAAGCAGAACGCAAAAGTTTTGAGAATGAGGATGGCACCACATATACATATGTGCTTGATACAATGGGTTGGTGAATGGATGGATGGATGGATGGATGGATGGATGGATGGATGGATGGATGGATGCGTGTATGGAATTTGTTAAGGGTTGTGTGAGCGTCCAATAAAAGGATTAAAAAACAGATGGCTTTTTTTGGACTTGGCCATGCTCTTATCCGTAGGCACCTTCCAAAAGTCCTGTCTTTATTGTGCTCACTTCCCTGGGCTCAAGGGTCTTTTGTGTGAGGAGTGACTTCCTGGGACCTTGCTTGCCCTGCCACCTTGCTGAAATTTATCAGCAGTTGTTTTTCATTCCCTTTTCTTTATTGAAATACATAGCCATTGTGTTTGTGATTGTGTTACATTGTTAAACTCCCTGGGGATAATCCCGAGGGTGCCTCAGGGTAAATGTTAACGGTCAGAAGCAGTAATCCGGACCCACACTCGGGATTACTTAACTGCTCCCTGGTCCAGAGGTTTTCTCTCCGTGCAGTGTTGCTGCACGGAAGCAGAATTGGGTGGGATGTCCAAACACACACACACACGCACACACGGACACACACACACACACACACACACACACTTACATTGATGAGGGTAACCTGTGAGGATTACATTATTTCAAAACAAATCACCAATGACTTGCCCTAGATCAGTCTCCAGGGCTCTTCCTTACCTTTTACTGTTATTTGGCAAAGTTTTTGCCTAGAAACGTTTTGCCCATGGCATCCAAAAATCCTCACTTTAGCACAAACGGAGTTTTAAACCAGATAAATGTGCAGCACATCCCCTGCCGCGTGCACAACCACCCCCCCTACACACACCCCGACCTGTTTTGAAATAAACATTGGCTTGGAACACTTCATCCTGAGGACTGCACACAGTGGGAATTCCCCCAGAATGTTCCCACTTGGAGGAACTGCTCATGTCAAGGATTGATGATACTTTCCTGCTAGCCGTTTGACGCCTAATAAGCTGAGTGTGTTCTACTGTGCTCTTGTGACCCACTGACTCTTCCAGTTCACACATTCACCGAATGGCTTTCACTAAAATCTCACTTGATTGATTGCGGTGTGGCTCTTTGGACTGTCTGTGAAACCAACCACGTACAACTCTTCCGAAGGAGGTGTCTGTCTGCATGCATGTTGAAGAATTCTCAGTCATTAGCTAGGCCAGTCAAATGGAAATCAATGGATCGGCGGAGAGACAGCAAAGTCAGAGAATTGCCACCAAACTGATCGTGACTGGCGGAGGCAGGTTTCCACTCAAGAGATCACAGTTGCGGGTGGGATCTGAGAAGCGGGCACGGGTCTGACCACTGTAAATGGAACACATAGAGAGATGGGATTCATGCGCAGAAGAGCTTCCAAGGTGTCTCCAGGAAATTCGGACTGACCCAAGCAGTCAGGAGATAATGCATGACCCTCTGTTTGTGTGTGTGGATGTGGGTGTGGGTGTGTGGGAGAGAAGAGAGAGAACCAGAGAGAGAGTGACTGCCATCTAGCTGGGCAAAGGTTTAGACCTTTGTCAATCTACCCCCTTATCCAGTCGTCAGAGCCACAGAGGCAAATCCACTGAAAAGTGCATGTTGGTCTTCCACCGTCCACGCAGTGCTCCCAATGGAAGCTCAAATGGAATCCATTCATTCACACGGAGACTCAAACATAGATCTGGGGTTTTCACAGTCCCCAGAGTGTGTGAAACACAACCTACAAGACCATGTGTGTGAAGCAACTGTCAATGTACATCTGTTAAGTAGTCTGAGAGGGTGGGGCTTCCCTGGAGGGTACCTTCACTTTCCTGGTTTGGAGGTGCATCCCAGTCACCATCTACGAAGTCAATGTCACTCCCCACCGTGTCCCCTCCTCCACCACCACCACACCACCACCTCCACACACCATAACAATGCCAGGCTTAAGGCACTTCACAGCACAGGGTTGCTACGCTACTACATGAACTCCCAGGGCAACTGCTTGATGACTACATGCCTGAGTGTGGTCAGCTATCAAAAGCATTCAGACCTGCTTCCTGCCCCACCCTAAGTGGGCTCCACACCCTTTCCATCAGGCACATAGATTAAGCCCTGTACAAGAATTCAAAGACAGCTAAGGTCAAGCCAGCTCAGAGACCAAGCTTAGGTTGTCATCTGGACTCTAGGGGTGGGCTTTCCTGTCACACGTGTGCAGCAAGAGATACATGATGTTCTCTGAACTTGAGGCTCTTGAGAGTGAAGGGATGGCCTTTAGCCTGTTAATCAGCTTGCAGCTCGATGACCTCAATTGGTGGGGCCGGGGACATGAAGAAGCTCAGTGGACACCTGACCAAGTCTATGTAGGGTTTTACTCTCTTGGGGGGAGGAAATTACAAATGATCTCCAAGGGGTCCTAAAGGGCTTCTTTGGTCCCTTTGGGTCTTTGCAAATGTATTCCACGGTTTATGAATGGTTTTGGGGGGGTTTCAGATATTGTATGTACTCTATGTATAAATGATCTATGATGTATAAATTATAAACGTATTATACATTAATTGTTTACATAAAATCACTTATATAATATATAAATATACATAGATATCTACTCCTTCAGGTGCCTTTTTTAGGGTATCATTGTGTTGCTGTTGTTTCTTACTGATTTCAGTGTGTTTATTATTTTCCTGGTTGTGGGGCATTAAAGGTGGTTTTAAATACGTTTCGTGTTTTCTTTAATTTTTTTTAAGCGTATAAGGTATGATTGGTGCTTTTCAGAGGGTTTTAGTGAGTCTTACGGGCCTTCGGGGCGTTTTACAAGTCTCTTAGGTACTCCTGATAGAGCTCCTCGCTGATGGGGAATTGCAGTGGTGGCTCCCATTGCAGGCCTGCTTCCTGCTGATTCACCAATGGCTGGGCATTGTGCTGAATTTCCAGGTCGTCGAGGAGTTGGTCCAAGAAGCTGGTGGCTTGTGGAGAGGCTTGGGCAAGCAGTGGAGAGATTTCCTGCAGCAGTGTGGCCTGCTGGTTGTGCAGGTGTGTCTCCCCAGTCAGCTGCCGCTGGGCACTCACGCTCAGGGCCAGGCCAGGCCCCCATCCCACTGGGGCTGGTGTGTGTGCAGGAGCCGGGCTCTGCCAGAACAGGTTTGGATGCTCCCACAACGAAGTGTCTTTCCACTGTGCGGCGTCCGAAAGAATGTCGTGTTGTTTGGGACCTTGGTTTCCGCAGCTGGAAAGGTCCAAGTAGTGTGTCCTTGTCTCCGGAGGCCTTGCCGCCTGGGTGAACTCCTGTGGCATTTGCCCCTGATGGGGCACCGGGCCCACAGAGGCTTGGCCTCCCATGACGCAAGCTAACGGATTGCTGTCTCCATCACCTCGGCCGCCGCCCCCGAAGCCCAGGGAGGGCGGTCTCTGGGCATCTAGGGGTGTGCTTTGCTCCAGTGGCTGCAGAAGCGGACATGGGAAGACCGGGCTGGAGCTGCATCGCTGGAGCCCGCGGTGATCCAGCCGCACCCTGGTGTGCGGTGGGTGTCGGGCCCTTCTGTTCTGGAACCACGTGTCAATCCGCGCTTCCGGAAGGCCTGTGTGGCGTGCCAGCTCTTGCCTGTCTTTCACGCCAGGGAATGGCTGCTTCTGGAATGCTTGCACCAGGTGGGCTCTTTGATCTTTGCTGATGACAGTCCTCTTGCGTCTGTCTGCCTTCGGCGCTTTGGCTGCAGAAGTGGTGCGAGGCGGCACGGAGCTCAGTCGGCTCCTCCTGAGCTGTCGACTTCTGCGATTTTTGAACCACAGGAAGATTCTGTCCTCGGCCACGTCGAAGGCTCTGGCAAGTTCTTCTCTGGCCGTGAAGCCTGGATACGGGTCTCGAGCAAATGAGGCTTCTAAGATGTCAGATTGAGAAGCGGTCCAGACAGTCCTCTTTCTTCGGTCTTGGGTACGCTGAGAACGGGCAGGAGGGCCTTTCGACGCCATGCTGCGGATGGAGGAGCAGTTCTGGGGGAGAAGAGAGGGCTGTGGGCTCTGACAGGCCAGCGGAACTTGAGCTCTTCGGAGGAGAGTGCCAGCCGCCGCTCTTACATAGCTTTCCCTTCGAGCACCTGATTCGATATACAAGATGTGATTGGCGACAGGAATGAGCACAGCCAATAGGGATGAGGCACGTGTTTGCAACTGTCTGGCGAGCGCCATAGAGCATTCACCTCCTCCTCCTTCTGCATAGTTCTGGTTTCTGGTTTCATTTCTCAAAGATATCCCTTTTATTTAAAAATGTATCCCTTTTATTTTTAAATTAAAACTGTTTATGTTTCGAAGTAATATTTAAAAACCCGGGGGACTGCGCCTTCCCGAAGCGCACAACGTGACCGTGTGAGTGTGCGTGCCTGTGTGTGGCGCTGGGTGTGTGCTTGCGCGCACGTACGTGCCCGAAAAGGATCTTTGCATCATGCACCGGCAGGGCCTGACCCAGGGACACACTGGCTGAGGTGGTTTACCAAAACACAGCCAAAACCTATGTTCGGATGGACGTGCTGATACTACAAACTGAGAAGCAACAGCGGAATGAGACGACAAGTCCAGCTAGTCAGCAGGACACCCAGGCTGACGAAAGTTCCCAAGGACCCTCCCCAAGTGAGAAATGATTGGAATTGCTCACGAGATGTCAGTTGCCCACGGGCCCTACACTTGCTTGCAAGACGCCCTGATCTTCATTGCAAGGAGCTGAAGCCCCCGTGGTGGTTGGAGTCCACTGAAGTAATGCTACCTATTGTGAGGCAACTTGACGTCCACTGATGCAAAGCTTCCTATTTTGAGGCAACTCGTGTCTTGGTTCAGAAAGACCATTGGGAGTTTGATTTATGGGAACTTAGTGGAAAAGAAAACAATAAATGAAAGCCCAGAGGAACAATTTAAGAAGGAACAGAAAGGACAGCCAAAGTCTGTCAAGTCATTTTGGTGTTTGATAATGAAATGCATGAATGCTTTATTGATTTCATAGTTCGAACAATATGCCCTAGTGTGATAAAGTGTGCTCACTTATGGTTAGAAGGTTTGTGTTTTTCACACTTGTGTTTGGGACAGTTTTCCTTTCAAGATGTGCTAATTTTTAACCAGGAATCCCGATGTGCATCTGATGGAGAGTAAAGAAATGTGATTATGTAACTTGTCATGGTCTTGAGAATTTCCTGATGTATGACCTCAAGCCGTAAGATTTAAGCAAAGGAAAAACATCTATAATTTGAAGCTTTGCATGAATAAAATTGGAAGTGTCACCCGCAACCTTTGAGTCGTGTGGTTTCTGTCTCTCACTCGCCGACGCCGTGACCCACCTTGAGGCATCCGTGGACATTGCTGCAGCTGGACTGTGGCATCAGTCCCATTCTGAGTGCCCTCCAACCCGAGGGGTCCATCTTCCCTCACTGTTTCCCACAATGTTTGCTCCAATGCACGAGGCTCTCAGTATTACACCATAATGTGGTCTAAGCTGAAGCAGATCAGGGCCCTGCACGTGCTTCCCTGAACGTTTCAAGTCAGCAGCAGAAGGTGACATACATTAACCACAAAATCTAAAAACTCTTCTAATCTTTAGTAGGTTCCTTTTGCTCCTCTCGCTCTTAACATATTTTGAAGCATATTTACATACATACATTTACTAGAAGTGTGTCCCATTATTTGTTACTCCCAACGTTTCACCACTTGCCCTTAATTTTCACTGTAAACTTTCACGGCCTGTCTGTCACGGGGTCCTCAGTTTTCAAAGCTCCCATGTTGGGCGCCAAAAGTGCGGGTGATTAGTCCAGCTTATCCCCCATCAAGCTGCGTCTGAAATGAGGCGTGCGGGTGAAAGAAAAAAAGATAGAGCCATATACAAAGCATGGGATTGGGAGGACAACAGTCTGATGGACTAAAATATGTTCAGAGCTTGGTTTTTACACTCTTCTTACAAGGGAATGGTTACAAAACAAACATCAGAGAACTTGCTTTAAAAAACATGCCTAACCTCTAATCTATGCAAATGTTACTTAGCGAGTCACGCTTTCTAAACATTTGTATAATAAGAGCACTATATTCAAGGATAAGCGCAAGGACATGCAAGGTTCAAAAGGATCTTAAGAGGTCGTAAATAACTAAGTTATCTCACACTGCTTTTAGCTGCCTGGTCAGAAAGGAATTAGGTATCTCACAATGCTTTTAGTTACAAGGTAAACAGAGGCACAGGGGACTAGTCGCACACCAAGAAACACCTGGGCCAGCTTATGGCCTACTACAACCACATCCCCTCCATGCCCTCACTCTCACAAACACGTTGACCAATTATGAACTAAACAGTAGCTAGGAACACCTCAGCCTGAGGACTGCAAACATTGGGAATTCCCCCAAAACATTCTCACTTGGAGGTACTGGGTGTGTTAAGGATTGATCCTCCTTCCCTGCTGGTGGTTTGATGCCCAATAAACTGAGTGTATTCTGCTGTGCTCTCGCGACCCACTGACTCCTCTGTGTTGCCCATTCACCCGCTGGCTTTCACTAAAAGCTCATTGGATTTATTGTGTTGTGGCTCATTGGACTGTCTTTGAAATCAACTGGGTAAACTCTTCCCAAGGATCTGTCCATCTGTCCATCTGCCTCTCTGCCTGTGTTTCGGCCTGTCTGTTGAAGATTCTCAGTCACTAGCTAGGCCACTCAAATGGGAATCAATTAATTGGTGGAGTTGAGAACAAAGGGACAGAATTTCCAGGAACCTGATCATGATTGGCTGTGATGGTTTCCCCTCCAACAATCATAGTTTTCAGTGGGACCAGAGTAGCAGGCAGGGGTCAGACCACCGTGATTGGAACACATAGAGTGTTGGGGCACATATGCCAAAGAGCTTACAATGTGGCACCAAAAATCTGACTGACCCAAACAGTCAGCAGATAACCCAGGCACACCGTCTTTGTGTGTGCGTGCGTGCGTGCGTTTGTGTGTGTGTGTGTGTGTGTGTGTGTGTGTGTGAGTGATAGCTCTTGCTTGAGGAGTGGTATCAATTTCCATTGAGGACAGGCACACCACCCAGCCATGCCACTGTGGATTATACCACATGGGTTCTCCGTGTCCTGCCTAACACCGACCCCCCACAAGCCATCTCTTGCGTCCCGCACAAACACGCAAATTCTTACACACATTTTTGGGTTTGTTTGTTTGTTGGGGATGGGGAAAAAGATCAGGTGTTTTGCTTGTTTGTACTTTTTAAAAACCGTTTAAATTTTCATTTTAGCCACCGGTCATACCATCAATACCGTCATGCTATTGTCATCCTTAAATTCTAGAACATTTTTTCTTCCCTTTAACTGTGATTGATGATGAAGGTGATGGTGATTATGATGATTATTTTCCAATCGTGGCAATACTTGACTAGACACAGCAGAACATTCTGCAATCAAAACGTTCTCTTCTGTGTTTCTTTGACAAACTTTTGAGACGGAAGAGCCGATCTGCTAACTCCCTATTCCCTAAATACAGTTTTAAAAGAACTCAAGAGTCAGATGTGTGTCTATTTTTACAGACAGAAGAAATCACCATTCTCAGGGAATCTCCTTTCAGATGGATTTCCTGGAATCCAAGAGAGATAATTCCTTCAGGACCAGGGAGGATACCAGAAGGGTAGAGGAAGGGTGAGGTGGAAAACGGGAACCAATTTAAAAATATCTACATATAATCTCCTTTCTGGGGAGATGGAGAAGAAAAAGAGTGTGAAAGGAGACATTGGACAGTGTAAGTTATAACAAAATACTAATAAGTTTTAAATATCAAGGGTTCATGAGGTAGGGGAGCTGGGAGGAAGGGGGAAAGTGAGGATCTGATTGATAGGGCTCAAGCAGAAAGCAAATGTTTTGAGAATGATAATGGCAACACATATACATATGTGCTTGATACAATGGATGGATGGATGAGTTGATGGATGGATGGATGGATGGATGGATGGATGGAAGAATAGATGCGTGGATGGAATTTGATAAGAGTTGTGTGAGCCTCCAATAAAAGGATTTAAAAAAGAGATGGCTTTCCTTTGGACGTGTACATGCTCTTATCCGTAGGCATCTTCCAAGTCTCCTGTCATTTTTCTGTTCACTTCCCTGGACTCAAGGGACTTTTGTGTGAGGCGTGACTTCCTGGGACCTTGCCTGCCATGCCACCTTGCTGAAGTTTATCAGCATTTGTTTTTCATTCCCTTTTCTTTATTGAAACCCACATCCATTTTGTTTGTGATTGTGTTATGTTGTTAAGCTCCCTGGCGGTAACTCGAGGACGCATCAGGGTAAATGGTAACTGTCAGAAGAAGTAATCTGGATCCACACTCAGGATTACTTAACTGCTCCCTGGTCCAGCGGTTTTCTCTTCGTGCACTGTTGCTGTACGGAAGCAGAATTGGGTGGGACATCCAAAACACACACACACACACACACACAGACATTGATGAGGGTAACATTTGAGGATTACATTATTTCAAATCAAATCACCACTGGCCTGAACTAGATCAGTCTCCAGGGCTCTTCCTTGCCTTTTAGTGTCATTTGGCAAAGTTTCTGCTGGAAACTTTTGGCCCATGGCATCAAAAAAGCCTCACTTTAGCACAAATGATGTTTTAAACCAGATAAATGTGCACCACAACCCCTGCTGCGTGCACAACCACCACCCCCTACACACACCCCAACCTGTTTTGAAATAAACATTGGCTTGAAACACTTCA
Organism: Tenrec ecaudatus; assembly: GCF_050624435.1. NCBI lineage: Eukaryota > Metazoa > Chordata > Mammalia > Afrosoricida > Tenrecidae > Tenrec > Tenrec ecaudatus. The sequence continues at coordinate 107,018,638 of NC_134544.1, forward strand.
TTCTGAGGACTACACACAGTGGGAATTTCCCCAGTATGTTCCCACGTTGAGAAACTGCTTGTGTCAAGGATTTATGATCATTTCCTGCTAGCCGTTTGATGCCTAATAAGCTGAGCGTGTTCTGCTGTGCTCTTATGACCCACTGACTCTTCCAGTTCACCCATTCACCCAATGGCTTTCACTAAAATCTCACTTGATTGATTGCGGTGTGGCTCTTTGGACTGTCTGAGAAACCAACCACATACAACTATTCCGAAGGAGGTGTCTGTCTGCCTGCATGTTGGAGAATTCTCACTCACTAGCTAGGCCAGTCAAATGGAAATCAATGGATCGGCAGAGAGACAGCAAAGTCAGAGAATTGCCACCAAACTGATCGTGACTGGCGGAGGCAGGTTTCCACTCAAGAGATGACAGCTGCGGATGAGATCAGAGAATCGGGCACCGGTCTGACCAATGTGAGTGGAACACCAAGAGAGATGGGATCCATGCACAGAAGAGCTTCCAAGGTAGCTCCAGAAAACTCTGTCTGTCCCAAGCAGTCTAGAGATAATGCATGACCCCTCTGTGTGTGTGTATGTATGTGTGTGTGTGTGTGAGAGAGAGAGAGAGAGAGAGAGAGAGAGAGAGAGAGAGAGAGAGAGAGACTGCCATCTATCTAGGCAAAGCATTAGACCTTTGCCAATCTACCCCCTTATCCAGTCGTCAGAGTCAAAGAGGCAAATCCACTGAAAACTGCATGTTGGTTTTCCACCGTCCACACATTGCTCAGAATGGAAGCTCAAATGGAATCCATTCATTCACACCGAGACTCAAGCATAGATCTGGGGTTTTTACAGTCACCGGAGTGTGTGAAGCACAACCTTCAAGACCGTGTGTGTGATCCAACTGTCAATGTTCATCCGTTAAGTAGTCTGGGAGGCTGGGGCTCACCTGGAGGGGACCTTCACTTTCCTGGTTTGGAGGTGTATCCCAGTCACAGTCTATGAAGTCAATGTCGCTCCCCACCGTGTCCCAACAAACAACACCACACCACCACCACACACCATAACAAAGCCAGGCTTAAGGCACTTCACAGCACAAGGTTGCTACGCTACTACATGAACTCCCAGGGCAACTGCTTGATGGCTACATGCCTGAGTGTGGTCAGCTATCAAAAGCATTCAGACCAATTTCCTGCCCCACCCTAAGTAGGCTCCACACCCTTTCCATCAGGCACATAGATTAAGCCCTGTACAAGGATTCAAAGACAACTAAGGTCAAGCCAGCTCAGAGACCAAGCTTAGGTTGTCATCTGGACTCTAGGGGTGGGCTTTCCTGTCACACGTGTGCAGCAAGAGATACATGATGTTCTCTGAACTTGAGGCTCTTGAGAGTGAAGGGATGGCCTTTAGCCTGTTAATCAGCTTGCAGCTCGATGACCTCAATTGGTGGGGCCGGGGACATGAAGAAGCTCAGTGGACACCTGACCAAGTCTATGTAGGGTTTTACTCTCTTGGGGGGAGGAAATTACAAATGATCTCCAAGGGGTCCTAAAGGGCTTCTTTGGTCCCTTTGGGTCTTTGCAAATGTATTCCACGGTTTATGAATGGTTTTGGGGGGGTTTCAGATTTTGTATGTACTCTATGTATAAATGATCTATGATGTATAAATTATAAACGTATTATACATTAATTGTTTACATAAAATCACTTATATAATATATAAATATACATAGATATCTACTCCTTCAGGTGCCTTTTTTAGGGTATCATTGTGTTGCTGTTGTTTCTTACTGATTTCAGTGTGTTTATTATTTTCCTGGTTGTGGGGCATTAAAGGTGGTTTTAAATACGTTTCGTGTTTTCTTTAATTTTTTTTAAGCGTATAAGGTATGATTGGTGCTTTTCAGAGGGTTTTAGTGAGTCTTCCGGGCCTTCGGGGCGTTTTACAAGTCTCTTAGGTACTCCTGATAGAGCTCCTCGCTGATGGGGAATTGCAGTGGTGGCTCCCATTGCAGGCCTGCTTCCTGCTGATTCACCAATGGCTGGGCATTCTGCTGAATTTCCAGGTCGTCGAGGAGTTGGTCCAAGAAGCTGGTGCCTTGTGGAGAGGCTTGGGCAAGCAGTGGAGAGTTTTCCTGCAGCAGTGTGGCCTGCTGGTTGTGCAGGTGTGTCTCCCCAGTCAGCTGCCGCTGGGCACTCACGCTCAGGGCCAGGCCAGGCCCCCATCCCACTGGGGCTGGTGTGTGTGCAGGAGCCGGGCTCTGCCAGAACAGGTTTGGATGCTCCCACAACGAAGTGTCTTTCCACTGCGCGGCGTCCGAAAGAATGTCGTGTTGTTTGGGACCTTGGTTTCCGCAGCTGGAAAGGTCCAAGTAGTGTGTCCTTGTCTCCGGAGGCCTTGCCGCCTGGGTGAACTCCTGTGGCATTTGCCCCCGATGGGGCACCGGGCCCACAGAGGCTTGGCCTCCCATGACGCAAGCTAACGGATTGCTGTCTCCATCACCTCGGCCGCCGCCCCCGAAGCCCAGGGAGGGCGGTCTCTGGGCATCTAGGGGTGTGCTTTGCTCCAGTGGCTGCAGAAGCGGACATGGGAAGACCGGGCTGGAGCTGCATCGCTGGAGCCCGCGGTGATCCAGCGGCACCCTGGTGTGCGGTGGGTGTCGGGCCCTTCTGTTCTGGAACCACGTGTCAATCCGCGCTTCCGGAAGGCCTGTGTGGCGTGCCAGCTCTTGCCTGTCTTTCACGCCAGGGAATGGCTGCTTCTGGAATGCTTGCACCAAGTGGGCTCTTTGATCTTTGCTGATGACAGTCCTCTTGCGTCTGTCTGCCTTCGGCGCTTTGGCTGCAGAAGTGGTGCGAGGCGGCACGGAGCTCAGTCCGCTCCTCCTGAGCTGTCGACTTCTGCGATTTTTGAACCACAGGAAGATTCTGTCCTCGGCCACGTCGAAGGCTCTGGCAAGTTCTTCTCTGGCCGTGAAGCCTGGATACGGGTCTCGAGCAAATGAGGCTTCTAAGATGTCAGATTGAGAAGCGGTCCAGACAGTCCTCTTTCTTCGGTCTTGGGTACGCTGAGAACGGGCAGGAGGGCCTTTTGACGCCATGCTGCGGATGGAGGAGCAGTTCTGGGGGAGAAGAGAGGGCTGTGGGCTCCGACAGGCCAGCGGAACTTGAGCTCTTCGGAGGAGAGTGCCAGCCGCCGCTCTTACATAGCTTTCCCTTCGAGCACCTGATTCGATATACAAGATGTGATTGGCGACAGGAATGAGCACAGCCAATAGGGATGAGGCACGTGTTTGCAACTGTCTGGCGAGCGCCATAGAGCATTCACCTCCTCCTCCTTCTGCATAGTTCTGGTTTCTGGTTTCATTTCTCAAAGATATCCCTTTTATTTAAAAATGTATCCCTTTATTTTTAAATTAAAACTGTTTATGTTTCGAAGTAATATTTAAAAACCCGGGGGACTGCGCCTTTCCGAAGCGCACAACGTGACCGTGTGAGTGTGCGTGCCTGTGTGTGGCGCTGGGTGTGTGCTTGCGCGCACATACGTGCCCGAAAAGGATCTTTGCATCATGCACCGGCAGGGCCTGACCCAGGGACACACTGGCTGAGGTGGTTTACCAAAACACAGCCAAAACCTGTGTTCGGATGGACGTGCTGATACTACAAACTGAGAAGCAACAGCGGAATGAGACGACAAGTCCAGCTAGTCAGCAGGACACCCAGGCTGACGAAAGTTCCCAAGGACCCTCCCCAAGTGAGAAATGATTGGAATTGCTCACGAGATGTCAGTTGCCCACGGGTCCTACACTTGCTTGCAAGACGCCCTGATCTTCATTGCAAGGAGCTGAAGCCCCCGTGGTGGTTGGAGTCCACTGAAGTAATGCTACCTATTGTGAGGCAACTTGACGTCCACTGATGCAAAGCTACCTATTTTGAGGCAACTCGTGTCTTGGTTCAGAAAGACCATTGGGAGTTTGATTTATGGGAACTTAGTGGAAAAGAAAACAATAAATGAAAGCCCAGAGGAACAATTTAAGAAGGAACAGAAAGGACAGCCAAAGTCTGTCAAGTCATTTTGGTGTTTGATAATGAAATGCATGAATGCTTTATTGATTTCATAGTTCGAACAATATGCCCTAGTGTGATAAAGTGTGCTCACTTATGGTTAGAAGGTTTGTGTTTTTCACACTTGTGTTTGGGACAGTTTTCCTTTCAAGATGTGCTAATTTTTAACCAGGAATCCCGATGTGCATCTGATGGAGAGTAAAGAAATGTGATTATGTAACTTGTCATGATCTTGAGAATTTCCTGATGTATGACCTCAAGCCGTAAGATTTAAGCAAAGGAAAAGCATCTATAATTTGAAGCTTTGCATGAATAAAATTGGAAGTGTCACCCGCAACCTTTGAGTCGTGTGGTTTCTGTCTCTCACTCGCCGACGCCGTGACCCACCTTGAGGCATCCGTGGACATTGCTGCAGCTGGACTGCGGCATCAGTCCCATTCTGAGTGCCCTCCAACCCGAGGGGTCCATCTTCCCTCACTGTTTCCCACAATGTTTGCTCCAATGCACGAGGCTCTCAGTATTACACCATAATGTGGTCTAAGCTGAAGCAGATCAGGGCCCTGCACGTGCTTCCCTGAACGTTTCAAGTCAGCAGCAGAAGGTGACATACATTAACCACAAAATCTAAAAACTCTTCTAATCTTTAGTAGGTTCCTTTTGCTCCTCTCGCTCTTAACATATTTTGAAGCATATTTACATACATACATTTACTAGAAGTGTGTCCCATTATTTGTTAGTCCCAACGTTTCACCACTTGCCCTTAATTTTCACTGTAAACTTTCACGGCCTGTCTGTCACGGGGTCCTCAGTTTTCAAAGCTCCCATGTTGGGCGCCAAAAGTGCGGGTGATTAGTCCAGCTTATCCCCCATCAAGCTGCGTCTGAAATGAGGCGTGCGGGTGAAAGAAAAAAAGATAGAGCCATATACAAAGCATGGGATTGGGAGGACAACAGTCTGATGGACTAAAATATGTTCAGAGCTTGGTTTTTACACTCTTCTTACAAGGGAATGGTTACAAAACAAACATCAGAGAACTTGCTTTAAAAAACATGCCTAACCTCTAATCTATGCAAATGTTACTTAGCGAGTCACGCTTTCTAAACATTTGTATAATAAGAGCACTATATTCAAGGATAAGCGCAAGGACATGCAAGGTTCAAAAGGATCTTAAGAGGTCGTAAATAACTGAGTTATCTCACACTGCTTTTAGCTGCCAGGTCAGATAGGTATCTCACAATGCTTTTAGTTACAAGGTAAACAGAGGCACAGGGGACTAGTCGCACACCAAGAAACACCTGGGCCAGCTTATGGCCTACTACAACCACATCCCCTCCATGCCCTCACTCTCACAAACACGTTGACCAATTATGAACTAAACAGTAGCTAGGAACACCTCAGCCTGAGGACTGCAAACATTGGGAATTCCCCCAAAACATTCTCACTTGGAGGTACTGGGTGTGTTAAGGATTGATCCTCCTTCCCTGCTGGTGGTTTGATGCCCAATAAGCTGAGTGTATTCTGCTGTGCTCTCGCGACCCACTGACTCCTCTGTGTTGCCCATTCACCCGCTGGCTTTCACTAAAAGCTCATTGGATTTATTGTGTTGTGGCTCATTGGACTGTCTTTGAAATCAATTGGGTAAACTCTTCCCAAGGATCTGTCCATCTGTCCATCTGCCTGTGTTTCGGCCTGTCTGTTGAAGATTCTCAGTCACTAGCTAGGCCACTCAAATAGGAATCAATTAATTGGTGGAGTTGAGAACAAAGGGACAGAATTTCCAGGAACCTGATCATGATTGGCTGTGATGGTTTCCCCTCCAACAATCACAGTTTTCAGTGGGACCAGAGTAGCAGGCAGGGTTCAGACCACCGTGATTGGAACACATAGAGAGTTGGGGCACATATGCCAAAGAGCTTACAATGTGGCACCAAAAATCTGACTGACCCAAACAGTCAGCAGATAACCCAGGCACACCGTCTTTGTGTGTGCGTGCGTGCGTGCGTGTGTGTGTGTGTGTGTGTGTGTGTGAGTGATAGCTCTTGCTTGAGGAGTGATATCAATTTCCATTGAGGACAGGCACACCACCCAGCCATGCCACTGTGGATTATACCACATGAGTTCTCCGTGTCCTGCCTAACACCGACCCCCCACAAGCCATCTCTTGCGTCCTGCACAAACACTCAAATTCTTACACACATTTTTGGGTTTGTTTGTTTGTTGGGGATGGGGAAAACGATCAGGTGTTTTGCTTGTTTGTACTTTTTAAAAACCGTTTAAATTTGCATTTTAGCCACCGGTCATACCATCAATACCGCCATGCTATTGTCATCCTTAAATTCTAGAACATTTTTTCTTCCCTTTAACTGTGATTGATGATGAAGGTGATGGTGATTATGATGATTATTTTCCAATCGTGGCAATACTTGACTAGACACAGCAGAACATTCTGCAATCTAAACGTTCTCTTCTGTGTTTCTTTGACAAACTTTTGAGACGCAAGAGCCGATCTGCTAACTCCCTATTCCCTAAATACAGTTTTAAAAGAACTCAAGAGTCAGATGTGTGTCTATTTTTACAGACAGAAGAAATCACCATTCTCAGGGAATCTCCTTTCAGATGGATTTCCTGGAATCCAAGAGAGATAATTCCTTCAGGACCAGGGAGGATACCAGAAGGGTAGAGGAAGGGTGAGGTGGAAAACGGGAACCAATTTAAAAATATCTACATATAATCTCCTTTCTGGGGAGATGGAGAAGAAAAAGAGTGTGAAAGGAGACATTGGACAGTGTAAGTTATAACAAAATACTAATAAGTTTTAAATATCAAGGGTTCATGAGGTAGGGGGGGCTGGGAGGAAGGGGGAAAGTGAGGATCTGATTGATAGGGCTCAAGCAGAAAGCAAATGTTTTGAGAATGATAATGGCAACACATATACATATGTGCTTGATACAATGGATGGATGGATGAGTTGATGGATGGATGGATGGATGGATGGAAGAATAGATGCGTGGATGGAATTTGATAAGAGTTGTGTGAGCCTCCAATAAAAGGATTTAAAAAAGAGATGGCTTTCCTTTGGACGTGTACATGCTCTTATCCGTAGGCATCTTCCAAGTCTCCTGTCATTTTTCTGTTCACTTCCCTGGACTCAAGGGACTTTTGTGTGAGGCGTGACTTCCTGGGACCTTGCCTGCCATGCCACCTTGCTGAAGTTTATCAGCATTTGTTTTTCATTCCCTTTTCTTTATTGAAACCCACATCCATTTTGTTTGTGATTGTGTTATGTTGTTAAGCTCCCTGGCGGTAACTCGAGGACGCATCAGGGTAAATGGTAACTGTCAGAAGAAGTAATCTGGATCCACACTCAGGATTACTTAACTGCTCCCTGGTCCAGCGGTTTTCTCTTCGTGCACTGTTGCTGTACGGAAGCAGAATTGGGTGGGACATCCAAAACACACACACACACACACACACACACACACAGACATTGATGAGGGTAACATTTGAGGATTACATTATTTCAAATCAAATCACCACTGGCCTGAACTAGATCAGTCTCCAGGGCTCTTCCTTGCCTTTTAGTGTCATTTGGCAAAGTTTCTGCTGGAAACTTTTGGCCCATGGCATCAAAAAAGCCTCACTTTAGCACAAATGATGTTTTAAACCAGATAAATGTGCACCACAACCCCTGCTGCGTGCACAACCACCACCCCCTACACACACCCCAACCTGTTTTGAAATAAACATTGGCTTGAAACACTTCATTCTGAGGACTACACACAGTGGGAATTTCCCCAGTATGTTCCCACGTTGAGAAACTGCTTGTGTCAAGGATTTATGATCATTTCCTGCTAGCCGTTTGATGCCTAATAAGCTGAGCGTGTTCTGCTGTGCTCTTATGACCCACTGACTCTTCCAGTTCACCCATTCACCCAATGGCTTTCACTAAAATCTCACTTGATTGATTGCGGTGTGGCTCTTTGGACTGTCTGTGAAACCAACCACGTACAACTATTCCGAAGGAGGTGTCTGTCTGCCTGCATGTTGGAGAATTCTCACTCACTAGCTAGGCCAGTCAAATGGAAATCAATGGATCGGCAGAGAGACAGCAAAGTCAGAGAATTGCCACCAAACTGATCGTGACTGGCGGAGGCAGGTTTCCACTCAAGAGATGACAGCTGCGGATGAGATCAGAGAAGCGGGCACCGGTCTGACCAATGTGAGTGGAACACCAAGAGAGATGGGATCCATGCACAGAAGAGCTTCCAAGGTAGCTCCAGAAAACTCTGTCTGTCCCAAGCAGTCTAGAGATAATGCATGACCCCTCTGTGTGTGTGTATGTATGTGTGTGTGTGTGTGTGTGTGTGAGAGAGAGAGAGAGAGAGAGAGAGAGAGAGAGACTGCCATCTATCTAGGCAAAGCATTAGACCTTTGCCAATCTACCCCCTTATCCAGTCGTCAGAGTCAAAGAGGCAAATCCACTGAAAACTGCATGTTGGTTTTCCACCGTCCACACGTTGCTCAGAATGGAAGCTCAAATGGAACCCATTCATTCACACGGAGACTCAAGCATAGATCTGGGGTTTTCACAGTCACCAGAGTGTGTGAAGCACAATCTTCAAGACCGTGTGTGTGATCCAACTGTCAATGTGCATCCGTTAAGTAGTCTGGGAGGCTGGGGTTCACCTGGAGGGGACCTTCACTTTCCTGGTTTGGAGGTGTATCCCAGTCACAGTCTATGAAGTCAATGTCGCTCCCCACCGTGTCCCAACAAACAACACCACACCACCACCACGCACCATAACAAAGCCAGGCTTAAGGCACTTCACAGCACAAGGTTGCTACGCTACTACATGAACTCCCAGGGCAACTGCTTGATGGCTACATGCCTGAGTGTGGTCAGCTATCAAAAGCATTCAGACCAATTTCCTGCCCCACCCTAAGTAGGCTCCACACCCTTTCCATCAGGCACATAGATTAAGCCCTGTACAAGGATTCAAAGACAACTAAGGTCAAGCCAGCTCAGAGACCAAGCTTAGGTTGTCATCTGGACTCTAGGGGTGGGCTTTCCTGTCACACGTGTGCAGCAAGAGATACATGATGTTCTCTGAACTTGAGGCTCTTGAGAGTGAAGGGATGGCCTTTAGCCTGTTAATCAGCTTGCAGCTCGATGACCTCAATTGGTGGGGCCGGGGACATGAAGAAGCTCAGTGGACACCTGACCAAGTCTATGTAGGGTTTTACTCTCTTGGGGGGAGGAAATTACAAATGATCTCCAAGGGGTCCTAAAGGGCTTCTTTGGTCCCTTTGGGTCTTTGCAAATGTATTCCACGGTTTATGAATGGTTTTGGGGGGGTTTCAGATTTTGTATGTACTCTATGTATAAATGATCTATGATGTATAAATTATAAACGTATTATACATTAATTGTTTACATAAAATCACTTATATAATATATAAATATACATAGATATCTACTCCTTCAGGTGCCTTTTTTAGGGTATCATTGTGTTGCTGTTGTTTCTTACTGATTTCAGTGTGTTTATTATTTTCCTGGTTGTGGGGCATTAAAGGTGGTTTTAAATACGTTTCGTGTTTTCTTTAATTTTTTTTAAGCGTATAAGGTATGATTGGTGCTTTTCAGAGGGTTTTAGTGAGTCTTCCGGGCCTTCGGGGCGTTTTACAAGTCTCTTAGGTACTCCTGATAGAGCTCCTCGCTGATGGGGAATTGCAGTGGTGGCTCCCATTGCAGGCCTGCTTCCTGCTGATTCACCAATGGCTGGGCATTCTGCTGAATTTCCAGGTCGTCGAGGAGTTGGTCCAAGAAGCTGGTGCCTTGTGGAGAGGCTTGGGCAAGCAGTGGAGAGTTTTCCTGCAGCAGTGTGGCCTGCTGGTTGTGCAGGTGTGTCTCCCCAGTCAGCTGCCGCTGGGCACTCACGCTCAGGGCCAGGCCAGGCCCCCATCCCACTGGGGCTGGTGTGTGTGCAGGAGCCGGGCTCTGCCAGAACAGGTTTGGATGCTCCCACAACGAAGTGTCTTTCCACTGCGCGGCGTCCGAAAGAATGTCGTGTTGTTTGGGACCTTGGTTTCCGCAGCTGGAAAGGTCCAAGTAGTGTGTCCTTGTCTCCGGAGGCCTTGCCGCCTGGGTGAACTCCTGTGGCATTTGCCCCCGATGGGGCACCGGGCCCACAGAGGCTTGGCCTCCCATGACGCAAGCTAACGGATTGCTGTCTCCATCACCTCGGCCGCCGCCCCCGAAGCCCAGGGAGGGCGGTCTCTGGGCATCTAGGGGTGTGCTTTGCTCCAGTGGCTGCAGAAGCGGACATGGGAAGACCGGGCTGGAGCTGCATCGCTGGAGCCCGCGGTGATCCAGCGGCACCCTGGTGTGCGGTGGGTGTCGGGCCCTTCTGTTCTGGAACCACGTGTCAATCCGCGCTTCCGGAAGGCCTGTGTGGCGTGCCAGCTCTTGCCTGTCTTTCACGCCAGGGAATGGCTGCTTCTGGAATGCTTGCACCAAGTGGGCTCTTTGATCTTTGCTGATGACAGTCCTCTTGCGTCTGTCTGCCTTCGGCGCTTTGGCTGCAGAAGTGGTGCGAGGCGGCACGGAGCTCAGTCCGCTCCTCCTGAGCTGTCGACTTCTGCGATTTTTGAACCACAGGAAGATTCTGTCCTCGGCCACGTCGAAGGCTCTGGCAAGTTCTTCTCTGGCCGTGAAGCCTGGATACGGGTCTCGAGCAAATGAGGCTTCTAAGATGTCAGATTGAGAAGCGGTCCAGACAGTCCTCTTTCTTCGGTCTTGGGTACGCTGAGAACGGGCAGGAGGGCCTTTTGACGCCATGCTGCGGATGGAGGAGCAGTTCTGGGGGAGAAGAGAGGGCTGTGGGCTCCGACAGGCCAGCGGAACTTGAGCTCTTCGGAGGAGAGTGCCAGCCGCCGCTCTTACATAGCTTTCCCTTCGAGCACCTGATTCGATATACAAGATGTGATTGGCGACAGGAATGAGCACAGCCAATAGGGATGAGGCACGTGTTTGCAACTGTCTGGCGAGCGCCATAGAGCATTCACCTCCTCCTCCTTCTGCATAGTTCTGGTTTCTGGTTTCATTTCTCAAAGATATCCCTTTTATTTAAAAATGTATCCCTTTATTTTTAAATTAAAACTGTTTATGTTTCGAAGTAATATTTAAAAACCCGGGGGACTGCGCCTTTCCGAAGCGCACAACGTGACCGTGTGAGTGTGCGTGCCTGTGTGTGGCGCTGGGTGTGTGCTTGCGCGCACATACGTGCCCGAAAAGGATCTTTGCATCATGCACCGGCAGGGCCTGACCCAGGGACACACTGGCTGAGGTGGTTTACCAAAACACAGCCAAAACCTGTGTTCGGATGGACGTGCTGATACTACAAACTGAGAAGCAACAGCGGAATGAGACGACAAGTCCAGCTAGTCAGCAGGACACCCAGGCTGACGAAAGTTCCCAAGGACCCTCCCCAAGTGAGAAATGATTGGAATTGCTCACGAGATGTCAGTTGCCCACGGGTCCTACACTTGCTTGCAAGACGCCCTGATCTTCATTGCAAGGAGCTGAAGCCCCCGTGGTGGTTGGAGTCCACTGAAGTAATGCTACCTATTGTGAGGCAACTTGACGTCCACTGATGCAAAGCTACCTATTTTGAGGCAACTCGTGTCTTGGTTCAGAAAGACCATTGGGAGTTTGATTTATGGGAACTTAGTGGAAAAGAAAACAATAAATGAAAGCCCAGAGGAACAATTTAAGAAGGAACAGAAAGGACAGCCAAAGTCTGTCAAGTCATTTTGGTGTTTGATAATGAAATGCATGAATGCTTTATTGATTTCATAGTTCGAACAATATGCCCTAGTGTGATAAAGTGTGCTCACTTATGGTTAGAAGGTTTGTGTTTTTCACACTTGTGTTTGGGACAGTTTTCCTTTCAAGATGTGCTAATTTTTAACCAGGAATCCCGATGTGCATCTGATGGAGAGTAAAGAAATGTGATTATGTAACTTGTCATGGTCTTGAGAATTTCCTGATGTATGACCTCAAGCCGTAAGATTTAAGCAAAGGAAAAGCATCTATAATTTGAAGCTTTGCATGAATAAAATTGGAAGTGTCACCCGCAACCTTTGAGTCGTGTGGTTTCTGTCTCTCACTCGCCGACGCCGTGACCCACCTTGAGGCATCCGTGGACATTGCTGCAGCTGGACTGCGGCATCAGTCCCATTCTGAGTGCCCTCCAACCCGAGGGGTCCATCTTCCCTCACTGTTTCCCACAATGTTTGCTCCAATGCACGAGGCTCTCAGTATTACACCATAATGTGGTCTAAGCTGAAGCAGATCAGGGCCCTGCACGTGCTTCCCTGAACGTTTCAAGTCAGCAGCAGAAGGTGACATACATTAACCACAAAATCTAAAAACTCTTCTAATCTTTAGTAGGTTCCTTTTGCTCCTCTCGCTCTTAACATATTTTGAAGCATATTTACATACATACATTTACTAGAAGTGTGTCCCATTATTTGTTAGTCCCAACGTTTCACCACTTGCCCTTAATTTTCACTGTAAACTTTCACGGCCTGTCTGTCACGGGGTCCTCAGTTTTCAAAGCTCCCATGTTGGGCGCCAAAAGTGCGGGTGATTAGTCCAGCTTATCCCCCATCAAGCTGCGTCTGAAATGAGGCGTGCGGGTGAAAGAAAAAAAGATAGAGCCATATACAAAGCATGGGATTGGGAGGACAACAGTCTGATGGACTAAAATATGTTCAGAGCTTGGTTTTTACACTCTTCTTACAAGGGAATGGTTACAAAACAAACATCAGAGAACTTGCTTTAAAAAACATGCCTAACCTCTAATCTATGCAAATGTTACTTAGCGAGTCACGCTTTCTAAACATTTGTATAATAAGAGCACTATATTCAAGGATAAGCGCAAGGACATGCAAGGTTCAAAAGGATCTTAAGAGGTCGTAAATAACTGAGTTATCTCACACTGCTTTTAGCTGCCAGGTCAGATAGGTATCTCACAATGCTTTTAGTTACAAGGTAAACAGAGGCACAGGGGACTAGTCGCACACCAAGAAACACCTGGGCCAGCTTATGGCCTACTACAACCACATCCCCTCCATGCCCTCACTCTCACAAACACGTTGACCAATTATGAACTAAACAGTAGCTAGGAACACCTCAGCCTGAGGACTGCAAACATTGGGAATTCCCCCAAAACAGTCTCACTTGGAGGTACTGGGTGTGTTAAGGATTGATCCTCCTTCCCTGCTGGTGGTTTGATGCCCAATAAGCTGAGTGTATTCTGCTGTGCTCTCGCGACCCACTGACTCCTCTGTGTTGCCCATTCACCCGCTGGCTTTCACTAAAAGCTCATTGGATTTATTGTGTTGTGGCTCATTGGACTGTCTTTGAAATCAATTGGGTAAACTCTTCCCAAGGATCTGTCCATCTGTCCATCTGCCTGTGTTTCGGCCTGTCTGTTGAAGATTCTCAGTCACTAGCTAGGCCACTCAAATAGGAATCAATTAATTGGTGGAGTTGAGAACAAAGGGACAGAATTTCCAGGAACCTGATCATGATTGGCTGTGATGGTTTCCCCTCCAACAATCACAGTTTTCAGTGGGACCAGAGTAGCAGGCAGGGTTCAGACCACCGTGATTGGAACACATAGAGAGTTGGGGCACATATGCCAAAGAGCTTACAATGTGGCACCAAAAATCTGACTGACCCAAACAGTCAGCAGATAACCCAGGCACACCGTCTTTGTGTGTGCGTGCGTGCGTGCGTGTGTGTGTGTGTGTGTGTGTGTGTGTGAGTGATAGCTCTTGCTTGAGGAGTGATATCAATTTCCATTGAGGACAGGCACACCACCCAGCCATGCCACTGTGGATTATACCACATGAGTTCTCCGTGTCCTGCCTAACACCGACCCCCCACAAGCCATCTCTTGCGTCCTGCACAAACACTCAAATTCTTACACACATTTTTGGGTTTGTTTGTTTGTTGGGGATGGGGAAAACGATCAGGTGTTTTGCTTGTTTGTACTTTTTAAAAACCGTTTAAATTTGCATTTTAGCCACCGGTCATACCATCAATACCGCCATGCTATTGTCATCCTTAAATTCTAGAACATTTTTTCTTCCCTTTAACTGTGATTGATGATGAAGGTGATGGTGATTATGATGATTATTTTCCAATCGTGGCAATACTTGACTAGACACAGCAGAACATTCTGCAATCTAAACGTTCTCTTCTGTGTTTCTTTGACAAACTTTTGAGACGCAAGAGCCGATCTGCTAACTCCCTATTCCCTAAATACAGTTTTAAAAGAACTCAAGAGTCAGATGTGTGTCTATTTTTACAGACAGAAGAAATCACCATTCTCAGGGAATCTCCTTTCAGATGGATTTCCTGGAATCCAAGAGAGATAATTCCTTCAGGACCAGGGAGGATACCAGAAGGGTAGAGGAAGGGTGAGGTGGAAAACGGGAACCAATTTAAAAATATCTACATATAATCTCCTTTCTGGGGAGATGGAGAAGAAAAAGAGTGTGAAAGGAGACATTGGACAGTGTAAGTTATAACAAAATACTAATAAGTTTTAAATATCAAGGGTTCATGAGGTAGGGGGGGCTGGGAGGAAGGGGGAAAGTGAGGATCTGATTGATAGGGCTCAAGCAGAAAGCAAATGTTTTGAGAATGATAATGGCAACACATATACATATGTGCTTGATACAATGGATGGATGGATGAGTTGATGGATGGATGGATGGATGGATGGAAGAATAGATGCGTGGATGGAATTTGATAAGAGTTGTGTGAGCCTCCAATAAAAGGATTTAAAAAAGAGATGGCTTTCCTTTGGACGTGTACATGCTCTTATCCGTAGGCATCTTCCAAGTCTCCTGTCATTTTTCTGTTCACTTCCCTGGACTCAAGGGACTTTTGTGTGAGGCGTGACTTCCTGGGACCTTGCCTGCCATGCCACCTTGCTGAAGTTTATCAGCATTTGTTTTTCATTCCCTTTTCTTTATTGAAACCCACATCCATTTTGTTTGTGATTGTGTTATGTTGTTAAGCTCCCTGGCGGTAACTCGAGGACGCATCAGGGTAAATGGTAACTGTCAGAAGAAGTAATCTGGATCCACACTCAGGATTACTTAACTGCTCCCTGGTCCAGCGGTTTTCTCTTCGTGCACTGTTGCTGTACGGAAGCAGAATTGGGTGGGACATCCAAAACACACACACACACACACACACACACACACAGACATTGATGAGGGTAACATTTGAGGATTACATTATTTCAAATCAAATCACCACTGGCCTGAACTAGATCAGTCTCCAGGGCTCTTCCTTGCCTTTTACTGTCATTTGGCAAAGTTTCTGCTGGAAACTTTTGGCCCATGGCATCAAAAAAGCCTCACTTTAGCACAAATGATGTTTTAAACCAGATAAATGTGCACCACAACCCCTGCTGCGTGCACAACCACCACCCCCTACACACACCCCAACCTGTTTTGAAATAAACATTGGCTTGAAACACTTCATTCTGAGGACTACACACAGTGGGAATTTCCCCAGTATGTTCCCACGTTGAGAAACTGCTTGTGTCAAGGATTTATGATCATTTCCTGCTAGCCGTTTGATGCCTAATAAGCTGAGCGTGTTCTGCTGTGCTCTTATGACCCACTGACTCTTCCAGTTCACCCATTCACCCAATGGCTTTCACTAAAATCTCACTTGATTGATTGCGGTGTGGCTCTTTGGACTGTCTGTGAAACCAACCACGTACAACTATTCCGAAGGAGGTGTCTGTCTGCCTGCATGTTGGAGAATTCTCACTCACTAGCTAGGCCAGTCAAATGGAAATCAATGGATCGGCAGAGAGACAGCAAAGTCAGAGAATTGCCACCAAACTGATCGTGACTGGCGGAGGCAGGTTTCCACTCAAGAGATGACAGCTGCGGATGAGATCAGAGAAGCGGGCACCGGTCTGACCAATGTGAGTGGAACACCAAGAGAGATGGGATCCATGCACAGAAGAGCTTCCAAGGTAGCTCCAGAAAACTCTGTCTGTCCCAAGCAGTCTAGAGATAATGCATGACCCCTCTGTGTGTGTGTATGTATGTGTGTGTGTGTGTGTGTGTGAGAGAGAGAGAGAGAGAGAGAGAGAGAGAGAGAGAGAGAGAGACTGCCATCTATCTAGGCAAAGCATTAGACCTTTGCCAATCTACCCCCTTATCCAGTCGTCAGAGTCAAAGAGGCAAATCCACTGAAAACTGCATGTTGGTTTTCCACCGTCCACACGTTGCTCAGAATGGAAGCTCAAATGGAACCCATTCATTCACACGGAGACTCAAGCATAGATCTGGGGTTTTCACAGTCACCAGAGTGTGTGAAGCACAATCTTCAAGACCGTGTGTGTGATCCAACTGTCAATGTGCATCCGTTAAGTAGTCTGGGAGGCTGGGGTTCACCTGGAGGGGACCTTCACTTTCCTGGTTTGGAGGTGTATCCCAGTCACAGTCTATGAAGTCAATGTCGCTCCCCACCGTGTCCCAACAAACAACACCACACCACCACCACGCACCATAACAAAGCCAGGCTTAAGGCACTTCACAGCACAAGGTTGCTACGCTACTACATGAACTCCCAGGGCAACTGCTTGATGGCTACATGCCTGAGTGTGGTCAGCTATCAAAAGCATTCAGACCAATTTCCTGCCCCACCCTAAGTAGGCTCCACACCCTTTCCATCAGGCACATAGATTAAGCCCTGTACAAGGATTCAAAGACAACTAAGGTCAAGCCAGCTCAGAGACCAAGCTTAGGTTGTCATCTGGACTCTAGGGGTGGGCTTTCCTGTCACACGTGTGCAGCAAGAGATACATGATGTTCTCTGAACTTGAGGCTCTTGAGAGTGAAGGGATGGCCTTTAGCCTGTTAATCAGCTTGCAGCTCGATGACCTCAATTGGTGGGGCCGGGGACATGAAGAAGCTCAGTGGACACCTGACCAAGTCTATGTAGGGTTTTACTCTCTTGGGGGGAGGAAATTACAAATGATCTCCAAGGGGTCCTAAAGGGCTTCTTTGGTCCCTTTGGGTCTTTGCAAATGTATTCCACGGTTTATGAATGGTTTTGGGGGGGTTTCAGATTTTGTATGTACTCTATGTATAAATGATCTATGATGTATAAATTATAAACGTATTATACATTAATTGTTTACATAAAATCACTTATATAATATATAAATATACATAGATATCTACTCCTTCAGGTGCCTTTTTTAGGGTATCATTGTGTTGCTGTTGTTTCTTACTGATTTCAGTGTGTTTATTATTTTCCTGGTTGTGGGGCATTAAAGGTGGTTTTAAATACGTTTCGTGTTTTCTTTAATTTTTTTTAAGCGTATAAGGTATGATTGGTGCTTTTCAGAGGGTTTTAGTGAGTCTTCCGGGCCTTCGGGGCGTTTTACAAGTCTCTTAGGTACTCCTGATAGAGCTCCTCGCTGATGGGGAATTGCAGTGGTGGCTCCCATTGCAGGCCTGCTTCCTGCTGATTCACCAATGGCTGGGCATTCTGCTGAATTTCCAGGTCGTCGAGGAGTTGGTCCAAGAAGCTGGTGCCTTGTGGAGAGGCTTGGGCAAGCAGTGGAGAGTTTTCCTGCAGCAGTGTGGCCTGCTGGTTGTGCAGGTGTGTCTCCCCAGTCAGCTGCCGCTGGGCACTCACGCTCAGGGCCAGGCCAGGCCCCCATCCCACTGGGGCTGGTGTGTGTGCAGGAGCCGGGCTCTGCCAGAACAGGTTTGGATGCTCCCACAACGAAGTGTCTTTCCACTGCGCGGCGTCCGAAAGAATGTCGTGTTGTTTGGGACCTTGGTTTCCGCAGCTGGAAAGGTCCAAGTAGTGTGTCCTTGTCTCCGGAGGCCTTGCCGCCTGGGTGAACTCCTGTGGCATTTGCCCCCGATGGGGCACCGGGCCCACAGAGGCTTGGCCTCCCATGACGCAAGCTAACGGATTGCTGTCTCCATCACCTCGGCCGCCGCCCCCGAAGCCCAGGGAGGGCGGTCTCTGGGCATCTAGGGGTGTGCTTTGCTCCAGTGGCTGCAGAAGCGGACATGGGAAGACCGGGCTGGAGCTGCATCGCTGGAGCCCGCGGTGATCCAGCGGCACCCTGGTGTGCGGTGGGTGTCGGGCCCTTCTGTTCTGGAACCACGTGTCAATCCGCGCTTCCGGAAGGCCTGTGTGGCGTGCCAGCTCTTGCCTGTCTTTCACGCCAGGGAATGGCTGCTTCTGGAATGCTTGCACCAAGTGGGCTCTTTGATCTTTGCTGATGACAGTCCTCTTGCGTCTGTCTGCCTTCGGCGCTTTGGCTGCAGAAGTGGTGCGAGGCGGCACGGAGCTCAGTCCGCTCCTCCTGAGCTGTCGACTTCTGCGATTTTTGAACCACAGGAAGATTCTGTCCTCGGCCACGTCGAAGGCTCTGGCAAGTTCTTCTCTGGCCGTGAAGCCTGGATACGGGTCTCGAGCAAATGAGGCTTCTAAGATGTCAGATTGAGAAGCGGTCCAGACAGTCCTCTTTCTTCGGTCTTGGGTACGCTGAGAACGGGCAGGAGGGCCTTTTGACGCCATGCTGCGGATGGAGGAGCAGTTCTGGGGGAGAAGAGAGGGCTGTGGGCTCCGACAGGCCAGCGGAACTTGAGCTCTTCGGAGGAGAGTGCCAGCCGCCGCTCTTACATAGCTTTCCCTTCGAGCACCTGATTCGATATACAAGATGTGATTGGCGACAGGAATGAGCACAGCCAATAGGGATGAGGCACGTGTTTGCAACTGTCTGGCGAGCGCCATAGAGCATTCACCTCCTCCTCCTTCTGCATAGTTCTGGTTTCTGGTTTCATTTCTCAAAGATATCCCTTTTATTTAAAAATGTATCCCTTTATTTTTAAATTAAAACTGTTTATGTTTCGAAGTAATATTTAAAAACCCGGGGGACTGCGCCTTTCCGAAGCGCACAACGTGACCGTGTGAGTGTGCGTGCCTGTGTGTGGCGCTGGGTGTGTGCTTGCGCGCACATACGTGCCCGAAAAGGATCTTTGCATCATGCACCGGCAGGGCCTGACCCAGGGACACACTGGCTGAGGTGGTTTACCAAAACACAGCCAAAACCTATGTTCGGATGGACGTGCTGATACTACAAACTGAGAAGCAACAGCGGAATGAGACGACAAGTCCAGCTAGTCAGCAGGACACCCAGGCTGACGAAAGTTCCCAAGGACCCTCCCCAAGTGAGAAATGATTGGAATTGCTCACGAGATGTCAGTTGCCCACGGGTCCTACACTTGCTTGCAAGACGCCCTGATCTTCATTGCAAGGAGCTGAAGCCCCCGTGGTGGTTGGAGTCCACTGAAGTAATGCTACCTATTGTGAGGCAACTTGACGTCCACTGATGCAAAGCTACCTATTTTGAGGCAACTCGTGTCTTGGTTCAGAAAGACCATTGGGAGTTTGATTTATGGGAACTTAGTGGAAAAGAAAACAATAAATGAAAGCCCAGAGGAACAATTTAAGAAGGAACAGAAAGGACAGCCAAAGTCTGTCAAGTCATTTTGGTGTTTGATAATGAAATGCATGAATGCTTTATTGATTTCATAGTTCGAACAATATGCCCTAGTGTGATAAAGTGTGCTCACTTATGGTTAGAAGGTTTGTGTTTTTCACACTTGTGTTTGGGACAGTTTTCCTTTCAAGATGTGCTAATTTTTAACCAGGAATCCCGATGTGCATCTGA
Source organism: Tenrec ecaudatus (assembly GCF_050624435.1). Classification (NCBI taxonomy): domain Eukaryota; kingdom Metazoa; phylum Chordata; class Mammalia; order Afrosoricida; family Tenrecidae; genus Tenrec; species Tenrec ecaudatus. The sequence goes on from NC_134544.1 coordinate 107,038,490, forward strand.
TGGAGAGTAAAGAAATGTGATTATGTAACTTGTCATGGTCTTGAGAATTTCCTGATGTATGACCTCAAGCCGTAAGATTTAAGCAAAGGAAAAGCATCTATAATTTGAAGCTTTGCATGAATAAAATTGGAAGTGTCACCCGCAACCTTTGAGTCGTGTGGTTTCTGTCTCTCACTCGCCGACGCCGTGACCCACCTTGAGGCATCCGTGGACATTGCTGCAGCTGGACTGCGGCATCAGTCCCATTCTGAGTGCCCTCCAACCCGAGGGGTCCATCTTCCCTCACTGTTTCCCACAATGTTTGCTCCAATGCACGAGGCTCTCAGTATTACACCATAATGTGGTCTAAGCTGAAGCAGATCAGGGCCCTGCACGTGCTTCCCTGAACGTTTCAAGTCAGCAGCAGAAGGTGACATACATTAACCACAAAATCTAAAAACTCTTCTAATCTTTAGTAGGTTCCTTTTGCTCCTCTCGCTCTTAACATATTTTGAAGCATATTTACATACATACATTTACTAGAAGTGTGTCCCATTATTTGTTAGTCCCAACGTTTCACCACTTGCCCTTAATTTTCACTGTAAACTTTCACGGCCTGTCTGTCACGGGGTCCTCAGTTTTCAAAGCTCCCATGTTGGGCGCCAAAAGTGCGGGTGATTAGTCCAGCTTATCCCCCATCAAGCTGCGTCTGAAATGAGGCGTGCGGGTGAAAGAAAAAAAGATAGAGCCATATACAAAGCATGGGATTGGGAGGACAACAGTCTGATGGACTAAAATATGTTCAGAGCTTGGTTTTTACACTCTTCTTACAAGGGAATGGTTACAAAACAAACATCAGAGAACTTGCTTTAAAAAACATGCCTAACCTCTAATCTATGCAAATGTTACTTAGCGAGTCACGCTTTCTAAACATTTGTATAATAAGAGCACTATATTCAAGGATAAGCGCAAGGACATGCAAGGTTCAAAAGGATCTTAAGAGGTCGTAAATAACTGAGTTATCTCACACTGCTTTTAGCTGCCAGGTCAGATAGGTATCTCACAATGCTTTTAGTTACAAGGTAAACAGAGGCACAGGGGACTAGTCGCACACCAAGAAACACCTGGGCCAGCTTATGGCCTACTACAACCACATCCCCTCCATGCCCTCACTCTCACAAACACGTTGACCAATTATGAACTAAACAGTAGCTAGGAACACCTCAGCCTGAGGACTGCAAACATTGGGAATTCCCCCAAAACATTCTCACTTGGAGGTACTGGGTGTGTTAAGGATTGATCCTCCTTCCCTGCTGGTGGTTTGATGCCCAATAAGCTGAGTGTATTCTGCTGTGCCCTCGTGACCCACTGACTCCTCTGTGTTGCCCATTCACCCGCTGGCTTTCACTAAAAGCTCATTGGATTTATTGTGTTGTGGCTCATTGGACTGTCTTTGAAATCAACTGGGTAAACTCTTCCCAAGGATCTGTCCATCTGTCCATCTGCCTCTCTGCCTGTGTTTCGGCCTGTCTGTTGAAGATTCTCAGTCACTAGCTAGGCCACTCAAATAGGAATCAATTAATTGGTGGAGTTGAGAACAAAGGGACAGAATTTCCAGGAACCTGATCATGATTGGCTGTGATGGTTTCCCCTCCAACAATCACAGTTTTCAGTGGGACCAGAGTAGCAGGCAGGGTTCTGACCACCGTGATTGGAACACATAGAGAGTTGGGGCACATATGCCAAAGAGCTTACAATGTGGCACCAAAAATCTGACTGACCCAAACAGTCAGCAGATAACCCAGGCACACCGTCTTTGTGTGTGCGTGCGTGCGTGCGTGTGTGTGTGTGTGTGTGTGTGTGTGAGTGATAGCTCTTGCTTGAGGAGTGATATCAATTTCCATTGAGGACAGGCACACCACCCAGCCATGCCACTGTGGATTATACCACATGAGTTCTCCGTGTCCTGCCTAACACCGACCCCATACAAGCCATCTCTTGCGTCCTGCACAAACACTCAAATTCTTACACACATTTTTGGGTTTGTTTGTTTGTTGGGGATGGGGAAAAAGATCAGGTGTTTTGCTTGTTTGTACTTTTTAAAAACCGTTTAAATTTGCATTTTAGCCACCGGTCATACCATCAATACCGCCATGCTATTGTCATCCTTAAATTCTAGAACATTTTTTCTTCCCTTTAACTGTGATTGATGATGAAGGTGATGGTGATTATGATGATTATTTTCCAATCGTGGCAATACTTGACTAGACACAGCAGAACATTCTGCAATCTAAACGTTCTCTTCTGTGTTTCTTTGACAAACTTTTGAGACGCAAGAGCCGATCTGCTAACTCCCTATTCCCTAAATACAGTTTTAAAAGAACTCAAGAGTCAGATGTGTGTCTATTTTTACAGACAGAAGAAATCACCATTCTCAGGGAATCTCCTTTCAGATGGATTTCCTGGAATCCAAGAGAGATAATTCCTTCAGGACCAGGGAGGATACCAGAAGGGTAGAGGAAGGGTGAGGTGGAAAACGGGAACCAATTTAAAAATATCTACATATAATCTCCTTTCTGGGGAGATGGAGAAGAAAAAGAGTGTGAAAGGAGACATTGGACAGTGTAAGTTATAACAAAATACTAATAAGTTTTAAATATCAAGGGTTCATGAGGTAGGGGGGGCTGGGAGGAAGGGGGAAAGTGAGGATCTGATTGATAGGGCTCAAGCAGAAAGCAAATGTTTTGAGAATGATAATGGCAACACATATACATATGTGCTTGATACAATGGATGGATGGATGAGTTGATGGATGGATGGATGGATGGATGGATGGAAGAATAGATGCGTGGATGGAATTTGATAAGAGTTGTGTGAGCCTCCAATAAAAGGATTTTAAAAAGAGATGGCTTTCCTTTGGACGTGTACATGCTCTTATCCGTAGGCATCTTCCAAGTCTCCTGTCATTTTTCTGTTCACTTCCCTGGACTCAAGGGACTTTTGTGTGAGGCGTGACTTCCTGGGACCTTGCCTGCCATGCCACCTTGCTGAAGTTTATCAGCATTTGTTTTTCATTCCCTTTTCTTTATTGAAACCCACATCCATTTTGTTTGTGATTGTGTTATGTTGTTAAGCTCCCTGGCGGTAACTCGAGGACGCATCAGGGTAAATGGTAACTGTCAGAAGAAGTAATCTGGATCCACACTCAGGATTACTTAACTGCTCCCTGGTCCAGCGGTTTTCTCTTCGTGCACTGTTGCTGTACGGAAGCAGAATTGGGTGGGACATCCAAAACACACACACACACACACACACACACACAGACATTGATGAGGGTAACATTTGAGGATTACATTATTTCAAATCAAATCACCACTGGCCTGAACTAGATCAGTCTCCAGGGCTCTTCCTTGCCTTTTACTGTCATTTGGCAAAGTTTCTGCTGGAAACTTTTGGCCCATGGCATCAAAAAAGCCTCACTTTAGCACAAATGATGTTTTAAACCAGATAAATGTGCACCACAACCCCTGCTGCGTGCACAACCACCACCCCCTACACACACCCCAAACTGTTTTGAAATAAACATTGGCTTGAAACACTTCATTCTGAGGACTACACACAGTGGGAATTTCCCCAGTATGTTCCCACGTTGAGAAACTGCTTGTGTCAAGGATTTATGATCATTTCCTGCTAGCCGTTTGATGCCTAATAAGCTGAGCGTGTTCTGCTGTGCTCTTATGACCCACTGACTCTTCCAGTTCACCCATTCACCCAATGGCTTTCACTAAAATCTCACTTGATTGATTGCGGTGTGGCTCTTTGGACTGTCTGAGAAACCAACCACGTACAACTATTCCGAAGGAGGTGTCTGTCTGCCTGCATGTTGGAGAATTCTCACTCACTAGCTAGGCCAGTCAAATGGAAATCAATGGATCGGCAGAGAGACAGCAAAGTCAGAGAATTGCCACCAAACTGATCGTGACTGGCGGAGGCAGGTTTCCACTCAAGAGATGACAGCTGCGGATGAGATCAGAGAATCGGGCACCGGTCTGACCAATGTGAGTGGAACACCAAGAGAGATGGGATCCATGCACAGAAGAGCTTCCAAGGTAGCTCCAGAAAACTCTGTCTGTCCCAAGCAGTCTAGAGATAATGCATGACCCCTCTGTGTGTGTATGTATGTGTGGGTGTGTGTGAGAGACAGAGAGAGAGAGAGAGAGAGAGAGAGAGAGAGAGAGAGAGAGAGAGAGAGAGACTGCCATCTATCTAGGCAAAGCATTAGACCTTTGCCAATCTACCCCCTTATCCAGTCGTCAGAGTCAAAGAGGCAAATCCACTGAAAACTGCATGTTGGTTTTCCACCGTCCACACGTTGCTCAGAATGGAAGCTCAAATGGAATCCATTCATTCACACGGAGACTCAAACATAGATCTGGGGTTTTCACAGTCACCAGAGTGTGTGAAGCACAACCTTCAAGACCGTGTGTGTGATCCAACTGTCAATGTGCATCCGTTAAGTAGTCTGGGAGGCTGGGGCTCACCTGGAGGGGACCTTCACTTTCCTGGTTTGGAGGTGTATCCCAGTCACAGTCTATGAAGTCAATGTCGCTCCCCACCGTGTCCCAACAAACAACACCACACCACCACCACGCACCATAACAAAGCCAGGCTTAAGGCACTTCACAGCACAAGGTTGCTACGCTACTACATGAACTCCCAGGGCAACTGCTTGATGGCTACATGCCTGAGTGTGGTCAGCTATCAAAAGCATTCAGACCAATTTCCTGCCCCACCCTAAGTAGGCTCCATACCCTTTCCATCAGACACATAGATTAAGCCCTGTACAAGGATTCAAAGACAACTAAGGTCAAGCCAGCTCAGAGACCAAGCTTAGGTTGTCATCTGGACTCTAGGGGTGGGCTTTCCTGTCACACGTGTGCAGCAAGAGATACATGATGTTCTCTGAACTTGAGGCTCTTGAGAGTGAAGGGATGGCCTTTAGCCTGTTAATCAGCTTGCAGCTCGATGACCTCAATTGGTGGGGCCGGGGACATGAAGAAGCTCAGTGGACACCTGACCAAGTCTATGTAGGGTTTTACTCTCTTGGGGGGAGGAAATTACAAATGATCTCCAAGGGGTCCTAAAGGGCTTCTTTGGTCCCTTTGGGTCTTTGCAAATGTATTCCACGGTTTATGAATAGTTTTGGGGGGGTTTCAGATTTTGTATGTACTCTATGTATAAATGATCTATGATGTATAAATTATAAACGTATTATACATTAATCGTTTACATAAAATCACTTATATAATATATAAATATACATAGATATCTACTCCTTCAGGTGCCTTTTTTAGGGTATCATTGTGTTGCTGTTGTTTCTTACTGATTTCAGTGTGTTTATTATTTTCCTGGTTGTGGGGCATTAAAGGTGGTTTTAAATACGTTTCGTGTTTTCTTTAATTTTTTTTAAGCGTATAAGGTGTGATTGGTGCTTTTCAGAGGGTTTTAGTGAGTCTTCCGGGCCTTCGGGGCGTTTTACAAGTCTCTTAGGTACTCCTGATAGAGCTCCTCGCTGATGGGGAATTGCAGTGGTGGCTCCCATTGCAGGCCTGCTTCCTGCTGATTCACCAATGGCTGGGCATTCTGCTGAATTTCCAGGTCGTCGAGGAGTTGGTCCAAGAAGCTGGTGCCTTGTGGAGAGGCTTGGGCAAGCAGTGGAGAGTTTTCCTGCAGCAGTGTGGCCTGCTGGTTGTGCAGGTGTGTCTCCCCAGTCAGCTGCCGCTGGGCACTCACGTTCAGGGCCAGGCCAGGCCCCCATCCCACTGGGGCTGGTGTGTGTGCAGGAGCCGGGCTCTGCCAGAACAGGTTTGGATGCTCCCACAACGAAGTGTCTTTCCACTGCGCGGCGTCCGAAAGAATGTCGTGTTGTTTGGGACCTTGGTTTCCGCAGCTGGAAAGGTCCAAGTAGTGTGTCCTTGTCTCCGGAGGCCTTGCCGCCTGGGTGAACTCCTGTGGCATTTGACCCTGATGGGGCACCGGGCCCACAGAGGCTTGGCCTCCCATGACGCAAGCTAACGGATTGCTGTCTCCATCACCTCGGCCGCCGCCCCCGAAGCCCAGGGAGGGCGGTCTCTGGGCATCTAGGGGTGTGCTTTGCTCCAGTGGCTGCAGAAGCGGACATGGGAAGACCGGGCTGGAGCTGCATCGCTGGAGCCCGCGGTGATCCAGCCGCACCCTGGTGTGCGGTGGGTGTCGGGCCCTTCTGTTCTGGAACCACGTGTCAATCCGCGCTTCCGGAAGGCCTGTGTGGCGTGCCAGCTCTTGCCTGTCTTTCACGCCAGGGAATGGCTGCTTCTGGAATGCTTGCACCAGGTGGGCTCTTTGATCTTTGCTGATGACAGTCCTCTTGCGTCTGTCTGCCTTCGGCGCTTTGGCTGCAGAAGTGGTGCGAGGCGGCACGGAGCTCAGTTGGCTCCTCCTGAGCTGTCGACTTCTGCGATTTTTGAACCACAGGAAGATTCTGTCCTCGGCCACGTCGAAGGCTCTGGCAAGTTCTTCTCTGGCCGTGAAGCCTGGATACGGGTCTCGAGCAAATGAGGCTTCTAAGATGTCAGATTGAGAAGCAGTCCAGACAGTCCTCTTTCTTCGGTCTTGGGTACGCTGAGAACGGGCAGGAGGGCCTTTTGACGCCATGCTGCGGATGGAGGAGCAGTTCTGGGGGAGAAGAGAGGGCTGTGGGCTCCGACAGGCCAGCGGAACTTGAGCTCTTCGGAGGAGAGTGCCAGCCGCCGCTCTTACATAGCTTTCCCTTCGAGCACCTGATTCGATATACAAGATGTGATTGGCGACAGGAATGAGCACAGCCAATAGGGATGAGGCACGTGTTTGCAACTGTCTGGCGAGCGCCATAGAGCATTCACCTCCTCCTCCTTCTGCATAGTTCTGGTTTCTGGTTTCATTTCTCAAAGATATCCCTTTTATTTAAAAATGTATCCCTTTATTTTTAAATTAAAACTGTTTATGTTTCGAAGTAATATTTAAAAACCCGGGGGACTGCGCCTTTCCGAAGCGCACAACGTGACCGTGTGAGTGTGCGTGCCTGTGTGTGGCGCTGGGTGTGTGCTTGCGCGCACATACGTGCCCGAAAAGGATCTTTGCATCATGCACCGGCAGGGCCTGACCCAGGGACACACTGGCTGAGGTGGTTTACCAAAACACAGCCAAAACCTATGTTCGGATGGACGTGCTGATACTACAAACTGAGAAGCAACAGCGGAATGAGACGACAAGTCCAGCTAGTCAGCAGGACACCCAGGCTGACGAAAGTTCCCAAGGACCCTCCCCAAGTGAGAAATGATTGGAATTGCTCACGAGATGTCAGTTGCCCACGGGTCCTACACTTGCTTGCAAGACGCCCTGATCTTCATTGCAAGGAGCTGAAGCCCCCGTGGTGGTTGGAGTCCACTGAAGTAATGCTACCTATTGTGAGGCAACTTGACGTCCACTGATGCAAAGCTACCTATTTTGAGGCAACTCGTGTCTTGGTTCAGAAAGACCATTGGGAGTTTGATTTATGGGAACTTAGTGGAAAAGAAAACAATAAATGAAAGCCCAGAGGAACAATTTAAGAAGGAACAGAAAGGACAGCCAAAGTCTGTCAAGTCATTTTGGTGTTTGATAATGAAATGCATGAATGCTTTATTGATTTCATAGTTCGAACGATATGCCCTAGTGTGATAAAGTGTGCTCACTTATGGTTAGAAGGTTTGTGTTTTTCACACTTGTGTTTGGGACAGTTTTCCTTTCAAGATGTGCTAATTTTTAACCAGGAATCCGGATGTGCATCTGATGGAGAGTAAAGAAATGTGATTATGTAACTTGTCATGGTCTTGAGAATTTCCTGATGTATGACCTCAAGCCGTAAGATTTAAGCAAAGGAAAAGCATCTATAATTTGAAGTTTTGCATGAATAAAATTGGAAGTGTCACCCGCAACCTTTGAGTCGTGTGGTTTCTGTCTCTCACTCGCCGACGCCGTGACCCACCTTGAGGCATCCGTGGACATTGCTGCAGCTGGACTGCGGCATCAGTCCCATTCTGAGTGCCCTCCAACCCGAGGGGTCCATCTTCCCTCACTGTTTCCCACAACGTTTGCTCCAATGCACGAGGCTCTCAGTATTACACCATAATGTGGTCTAAGCTGAAGCAGATCAGGGCCCTGCACGTGCTTCCCTGAACGTTTCAAGTCAGCAGCAGAAGGTGACATACATTAACCACAAAATCTAAAAACTCTTCTAATCTTTAGTAGGTTCCTTTTGCTCCTCTCGCTCTTAACATATTTTGAAGCATATTTACATACATACATTTACTAGAAGTGTGTCCCATTATTTGTTACTCCCAACGTTTCACCACTTGCCCTTAATTTTCACTGTAAACTTTCACGGCCTGTCTGTCACGGGGTCCTCAGTTTTCAAAGCTCCCATGTTGGGCGCCAAAAGTGCGGGTGATTAGTCCAGCTTATCCCCCATCAAGCTGCGTCTGAAATGAGGCGTGCGGGTGAAAGAAAAAAAGATAGAGCCATATACAAAGCATGGGATTGGGAGGACAACAGTCTGATGGACTAAAATATGTTCAGAGCTTGGTTTTTACACTCTTCTTACAAGGGAATGGTTACAAAACAAACATCAGAGAACTTGCTTTAAAAAACATGCCTAACCTCTAATCTATGCAAATGTTACTTAGAGAGTCACGCTTTCTAAACATTTGTATAATAAGAGCACTATATTCAAGGATAAGCGCAAGGACATGCAAGGTTCAAAAGGATCTTAAGAGGTCGTAAATAACTGAGTTATCTCACACTGCTTTTAGCTGCCAGGTCAGATAGGTATCTCACAATGCTTTTAGTTACAAGGTAAACAGAGGCACAGGGGACTAGTCGCACACCAAGAAACACCTGGGCCAGCTTATGGCCTACTACAACCACATCCCCTCCATGCCCTCACTCTCACAAACACGTTGACCAATTATGAACTAAACAGTAGCTAGGAACACCTCAGCCTGAGGACTGCAAACATTGGGAATTCCCCCAAAACAGTCTCACTTGGAGGTACTGGGTGTGTTAAGGATTGATCCTCCTTCCCTGCTGGTGGTTTGATGCCCAATAAGCTGAGTGTATTCTGCTGTGCTCTCGCGACCCACTGACTCCTCTGTGTTGCCCATTCACCCGCTGGCTTTCACTAAAAGCTCATTGGATTTATTGTGTTGTGGCTCATTGGACTGTCTTTGAAATCAACTGGGTAAACTCTTCCCAAGGATCTGTCCATCTGTCCATCTGCCTCTCTGCCTGTGTTTCGGCCTGTCTGTTGAAGATTCTCAGTCACTAGCTAGGCCACTCAAATAGGAATCAATTAATTGGTGGAGTTGAGAACAAAGGGACAGAATTTCCAGGAACCTGATCATGATTGGCTGTGATGGTTTCCCCTCCAACAATCACAGTTTTCAGTGGGACCAGAGTAGCAGGCAGGGTTCAGACCACCGTGATTGGAACACATAGAGAGTTGGGGCACATATGCCAAAGAGCTTACAATGTGGCACCAAAAATCTGACTGACCCAAACAGTCAGCAGATAACCCAGGCACACCGTCTTTGTGTGTGCGTGCGTGTGTGCGTGCGTGCGTGCGTGTGTGTGTGTGTGTGAGTGATAGCTCTTGCTTGAGGAGTGGTATCAATTTCCATTGAGGACAGGCACACCACCCAGCCATGCCACTGTGGATTATACCACATGAGTTCTCCGTGTCCTGCCTAACACCGACCCCCCACAAGCCATCTCTTACGTCCCGCACAAACACTCAAATTCTTACACACATTTTTGCGTTTGTTTGTTTGTTGGGGATGGGGAAAAAGATCAGGTGTTTTGCTTGTTTGTACTTTTTTAAAACCGTTTAAATTTGCATTTTAGCCACCGGTCATACCATCAATACCGCCATGCTATTGTCATCCTTAAATTCTAGAACATTTTTTCTTCCCTTTAACTGTGATTGATGATGAAGGTGATGGTGATTATGATGATTATTTTCCAATCGTGGCAATACTTGACTAGACACAGCAGAACATTCTGCAATCTAAACGGTCTCTTCTGTGTTTCTTTGACAAACTTTTGAGACGGAAGAGCCGATCTGCTAACTCCCTATTCCCTAAATACAGTTTTAAAAGAACTCAAGAGTCAGATGTGTGTCTATTTTTACAGACAGAAGAAATCACCATTCTCAGGGAATCTCCTTTCAGATGGATTTCCTGGAATCCAAGAGAGATAATTCCTTCAGGACCAGGGAGGATACCAGAAGGGTAGAGGAAGGGTGAGGTGGAAAACGGGAACCAATTTAAAAATATCTACATATAATCTCCTTTCTGGGGAGATGGAGAAGAAAAAGAGTGTGAAAGGAGACATTGGACAGTGTAAGTTATAACAAAATACTAATAAGTTTTAAATATCAAGGGTTCATGAGGTAGGGGGGCTGGGAGGAAGGGGGAAAGTGAGGATCTGATTGATAGGGCTCAAGCAGAAAGCAAATGTTTTGAGAATGATAATGGCAACACATATACATATGTGCTTGATACAATGGATGGATGGATGAGTTGATGGATGGATGGATGGATGGATGGAAGAATAGATGCGTGGATGGAATTTGATAAGAGTTGTGTGAGCCTCCAATAAAAGGATTTAAAAAAGAGATGGCTTTCCTTTGGACGTGTACATGCTCTTATCCGTAGGCATCTTCCAAGTCTCCTGTCATTTTTCTGTTCACTTCCCTGGACTCAAGGGACTTTTGTGTGAGGCGTGACTTCCTGGGACCTTGCCTGCCATGCCACCTTGCTGAAGTTTATCAGCATTTGTTTTTCATTCCCTTTTCTTTATTGAAACCCACATCCATTTTGTTTGTGATTGTGTTATGTTGTTAAGCTCCCTGGCGGTAACTCGAGGACGCATCAGGGTAAATGGTAACTGTCAGAAGAAGTAATCTGGATCCACACTCAGGATTACTTAACTGCTCCCTGGTCCAGCGGTTTTCTCTTCGTGCACTGTTGCTGTACGGAAGCAGAATTGGGTGGGACATCCAAAACACACACACACACACACACACACACAGACATTGATGAGGGTAACATTTGAGGATTACATTATTTCAAATCAAATCACCACTGGCCTGAACTAGATCAGTCTCCAGGGCTCTTCCTTGCCTTTTACTGTCATTTGGCAAAGTTTCTGCTGGAAACTTTTGGCCCATGGCATCAAAAAAGCCTCACTTTAGCACAAATGATGTTTTAAACCAAATAAATGTGCACCACAACCCCTGCTGCGTGCACAACCACCACCCCCTACACACACCCCAACCTGTTTTGAAATAAACATTGGCTTGAAACACTTCATTCTGAGGACTACACACAGTGGGAATTTCCCCAGTATGTTCCCACGTTGAGAAACTGCTTGTGTCAAGGATTTATGATCATTTCCTGCTAGCCGTTTGATGCCTAATAAGCTGAGCGTGTTCTGCTGTGCTCTTATGACCCACTGACTCTTCCAGTTCACCCATTCACCCAATGGCTTTCACTAAAATCTCACTTGATTGATTGCGGTGTGGCTCTTTGGACTGTCTGAGAAACCAACCACGTACAACTATTCCGAAGGAGGTGTCTGTCTGCCTGCATGTTGGAGAATTCTCACTCACTAGCTAGGCCAGTCAAATGGAAATCAATGGATCGGCAGAGAGACAGCAAAGTCAGAGAATTGCCACCAAACTGATCGTGACTGGCGGAGGCAGGTTTCCACTCAAGAGATGACAGCTGCGGATGAGATCAGAGAATCGGGCACCGGTGTGACCAATGTGAGTGGAACACCAAGAGAGATGGGATCCATGCACAGAAGAGCTTCCAAGGTAGCTCCAGAAAACTCTGTCTGTCCCAAGCAGTCTAGAGATAATGCATGACCCCTCTGTGTGTGTGTATGTATGTGTGTGTGTGTGTGTGAGAGAGAGAGAGAGAGAGAGAGAGAGAGAGAGAGAGAGAGAGAGAGAGACTGCCATCTATCTAGGCAAAGCATTAGACCTTTGCCAATCTACCCCCTTATCCAGTCGTCAGAGTCAAAGAGGCAAATCCACTGAAAACTGCATGTTGGTTTTCCACCGTCCACACGTTGCTCAGAATGGAAGCTCAAATGGAACCCATTCATTCACACGGAGACTCAAGCATAGATCTGGGGTTTTCACAGTCACCAGAGTGTGTGAAGCACAATCTTCAAGACCGTGTGTGTGATCCAACTGTCAATGTGCATCCGTTAAGTAGTCTGGGAGGCTGGGGTTCACCTGGAGGGGACCTTCACTTTCCTGGTTTGGAGGTGTATCCCAGTCACAGTCTATGAAGTCAATGTCGCTCCCCACCGTGTCCCAACAAACAACACCACACCACCACCACGCACCATAACAAAGCCAGGCTTAAGGCACTTCACAGCACAAGGTTGCTATGCTACTACATGAACTCCCAGGGCAACTGCTTGATGGCTACATGCCTGAGTGTGGTCAGCTATCAAAAGCATTCAGACCAATTTCCTGCCCCACCCTAAGTAGGCTCCACACCCTTTCCATCAGGCACATAGATTAAGCCCTGTACAAGGATTCAAAGACAACTAAGGTCAAGCCAGCTCAGAGACCAAGCTTAGGTTGTCATCTGGACTCTAGGGGTGGGCTTTCCTGTCACACGTGTGCAGCAAGAGATACATGATGTTCTCTGAACTTGAGGCTCTTGAGAGTGAAGGGATGGCCTTTAGCCTGTTAATCAGCTTGCAGCTCGATGACCTCAATTGGTGGGGCCGGGGACATGAAGAAGCTCAGTGGACACCTGACCAAGTCTATGTAGGGTTTTACTCTCTTGGGGGGAGGAAATTACAAATGATCTCCAAGGGGTCCTAAAGGGCTTCTTTGGTCCCTTTGGGTCTTTGCAAATGTATTCCACGGTTTATGAATGGTTTTGGGGGGGTTTCAGATTTTGTATGTACTCTATGTATAAATGAACTATGATGTATAAATTATAAACGTATTATACATTAATCGTTTACATAAAATCACTTATATAATATATAAATATACATAGATATCTACTCCTTCAGGTGCCTTTTTTAGGGTATCATTGTGTTGCTGTTGTTTCTTACTGATTTCAGTGTGTTTATTATTTTCCTGGTTGTGGGGCATTAAAGGTGGTTTTAAATACGTTTCGTGTTTTCTTTAATTTTTTTTAAGCGTATAAGGTATGATTGGTGCTTTTCAGAGGGTTTTAGTGAGTCTTCCGGGCCTTCGGGGCGTTTTACAAGTCTCTTAGGTACTCCTGATAGAGCTCCTCGCTGATGGGGAATTGCAGTGGTGGCTCCCATTGCAGGCCTGCTTCCTGCTGATTCACCAATGGCTGGGCATTCTGCTGAATTTCCAGGTCGTCGAGGAGTTGGTCCAAGAAGCTGGTGCCTTGTGGAGAGGCTTGGGCAAGCAGTGTAGAGTTTTCCTGCAGCAGTGTGGCCTGCTGGTTGTGCAGGTGTGTCTCCCCAGTCAGCTGCCGCTGGGCACTCACGCTCAGGGCCAGGCCAGGCCCCCATCCCACTGGGGCTGGTGTGTGTGCAGGAGCCGGGCTCTGCCAGAACAGGTTTGGATGCTCCCACAACGAAGTGTCTTTCCACTGCGCGGCGTCCGAAAGAATGTCGTGTTGTTTGGGACCTTGGTTTCCGCAGCTGGAAAGGTCCAAGTAGTGTGTCCTTGTCTCCGGAGGCCTTGCCGCCTGGGTGAACTCCTGTGGCATTTGCCCCTGATGGGGCACCGGGCCCACAGAGGCTTGGCCTCCCATGACGCAAGCTAACGGATTGCTGTCTCCATCACCTCGGCCGCCGCCCCCGAAGCCCAGGGAGGGCGGTCTCTGGGCATCTAGGGGTGTGCTTTGCTCCAGTGGCTGCAGAAGCGGACATGGGAAGACCGGGCTGGAGCTGCATCGCTGGAGCCCGTGGTGATCCAGCGGCACCCTGGTGTGCGGTGGGTGTCGGGCCCTTCTGTTCTGGAACCACGTGTCAATCCGCGCTTCCGGAAGGCCTGTGTGGCGTGCCAGCTCTTGCCTGTCTTTCACGCCAGGGAATGGCTGCTTCTGGAATGCTTGCACCAGGTGGGCTCTTTGATCTTTGCTGATGACAGTCCTCTTGCGTCTGTCTGCCTTCGGCGCTTTGGCTGCAGAAGTGGTGCGAGGCGGCACGGAGCTCAGTCGGCTCCTCCTGAGCTGTCGACTTCTGCGATTTTTGAACCACAGGAAGATTCTGTCCTCGGCCACGTCGAAGGCTCTGGCAAGTTCTTCTCTGGCCGTGAAGCCTGGATACGGGTCTCGAGCAAATGAGGCTTCTAAGATGTCAGATTGAGAAGCGGTCCAGACAGTCCTCTTTCTTCGGTCTTGGGTACGCTGAGAACGGGCAGGAGGGCCTTTCGACGCCATGCTGCGGATGGAGGAGCAGTTCTGGGGGAGAAGAGAGGGCTGTGGGCTCCGACAGGCCAGCGGAACTTGGGAGGAGAGTGCCAGCCGCCGCTCTTACATAGCTTTCCCTTCGAGCACCTGATTCGATATACAAGATGTGATTGGCGACAGGAATGAGCACAGCCAATAGGGATGAGGCACGTGTTTGCAACTGTCTGGCGAGCGCCATAGAGCATTCACCTCCTCCTCCTTCTGCATAGTTCTGGTTTCTGGTTTCATTTCTCAAAGATATCCCTTTTATTTAAAAATGTATCCCTTTTATTTTTAAATTAAAACTGTTTATGTTTCGAAGTAATATTTAAAAACCCGGGGGACTGCGCCTTCCCGAAGCGCACAACGTGACCGTGTGAGTGTGCGTGCCTGTGTGTGGCGCTGGGTGTGTGCTTGCGCGCACGTACGTGCCCGAAAAGGATCTTTGCATCATGCACCGGCAGGGCCTGACCCAGGGACACACTGGCTGAGGTGGTTTACCAAAACACAGCCAAAACCTATGTTCGGATGGATGTGCTGATACTACAAACTGAGAAGCAACAGCGGAATGAGACGACAAGTCCAGCTAGTCAGCAGGACACCCAGGCTGACGAAAGTTCCCAAGGACCCTCCCCAAGTGAGAAATGATTGGAATTGCTCACGAGATGTCAGTTGCCCACGGGCCCTACACTTGCTTGCAAGACGCCCTGATCTTCATTGCAAGGAGCTGAAGCCCCCGTGGTGGTTGGAGTCCACTGAAGTAATGCTACCTATTGTGAGGCAACTTGACGTCCACTGATGCAAAGCTACCTATTTTGAGGCAACTTGTGTCTTGGTTCAGAAAGACCATTGGGAGTTTGATTTATGGGAACTTAGTGGAAAAGAAAACAATAAATGAAAGCCCAGAGGAACAATTTAAGAAGGAACAGAAAGGACAGCCAAAGTCTGTCAAGTCATTTTGGTGTTTGATAATGAAATGCATGAATGCTTTATTGATTTCAAAGTTCGAACAATATGCCATAGTGTGATAAAGTGTGCTCACTTATGGTTAGAAGGTTTGTGTTTTTCACACTTGTGTTTGGGACAGTTTTCCTTTCAAGATGTGCTAATTTTTAACCAGGAATCCCGATATGCATCTGATGGAGAGTAAAGAAATGTGATTATGTAACTTGTCATGGTCTTGAGAATTTCCTGATGTATGACCTCAAGCCGTAAGATTTAAGCAAAGGAAAAACATCTATAATTTGAAGCTTTGCATGAATAAAATTGGAAGTGTCACCCGCAACCTTTGAGTCGTGTGGTTTCTGTCTCTCACTCGCCGACGCCGTGACCCACCTTGAGGCATCCGTGGACATTGCTGCAGCTGGACTGTGGCATCAGTCCCATTCTGAGTGCCCTCCAACCCGAGGGGTCCATCTTCCCTCACTGTTTCCCACAATGTTTGCTCCAATGCACGAGGCTCTCAGTATTACACCATAATGTGGTCTAAGCTGAAGCAGATCAGGGCCCTGCACGTGCTTCCCTGAACGTTTCAAGTCAGCAGCAGAAGGTGACATACATTAACCACAAAATCTAAAAACTCTTCTAATCTTTAGTAGGTTCCTTTTGCTCCTCTCGCTCTTAACATATTTTGAAGCATATTTACATACATACGTTTACTAGAAGTGTGTCCCATTATTTGTTACTCCCAACGTTTCACCACTTGCCCTTAATTTTCACTGTAAACTTTCACGGCCTGTCTGTCACGGGGTCCTCAGTTTTCAAAGCTCCCATGTTGGGCGCCAAAAGTGCGGGTGATTAGTCCAGCTTATCCCCCATCAAGCTGCGTCTGAAATGAGGCGTGCGGGTGAAAGAAAAAAAGATAGAGCCATATACAAAGCATGGGATTGGGAGGACAACAGTCTGATGGACTAAAATATGTTCAGAGCTTGGTTTTTACACTCTTCTTACAAGGGAATGGTTACAAAACAAACATCAGAGAACTTGCTTTAAAAAAACATGCCTAACCTCTAATCTATGCAAATGTTACTTAGAGAGTCACGCTTTCTAAACATTTGTATAATAAGAGCACTATATTCAAGGATAAGCGCAAGGACATGCAAGGTTCAAAAGGATCTTAAGAGGTCGTAAATAACTGAGTTATCTCACACTGCTTTTAGCTGCCAGGTCAGATAGGTATCTCACAATGCTTTTAGTTACAAGGTAAACAGAGGCACAGGGGACTAGTCGCACAACAAGAAACACCTGGGCCAGCTTATGGCCTACTACAACCACATCCCCTCCATGCCCTCACTCTCACAAACACGTTGACCAATTATGAACTAAACAGTAGCTAGGAACACCTCAGCCTGAGGACTGCAAACATTGGGAATTCCCCCAAAACAGTCTCACTTGGAGGTACTGGGTGTGTTAAGGATTGATCCTCCTTCCCTGCTGGTGGTTTGATGCCCAATAAGCTGAGTGTATTCTGCTGTGCTCTCGCGACCCACTGACTCCTCTGTGTTGCCCATTCACCCGCTGGCTTTCACTAAAAGCTCATTGGATTTATTGTGTTGTGGCTCATTGGACTGTCTTTGAAATCAACTGGGTAAACTCTTCCCAAGGATCTGTCCATCTGTCCATCTGCCTCTCTGCCTGTGTTTCGGCCTGTCTGTTGAAGATTCTCAGTCACTAGCTAGGCCACTCAAATAGGAATCAATTAATTGGTGGAGTTGAGAACAAAGGGACAGAATTTCCAGGAACCTGATCATGATTGGCTGTGATGGTTTCCCCTCCAACAATCACAGTTTTCAGTGGGACCAGAGTAGCAGGCAGGGTTCAGACCACCGTGATTGGAACACATAGAGAGTTGGGGCACATATGCCAAAGAGCTTACAATGTGGCACCAAAAATCTGACTGACCCAAACAGTCAGCAGATAACCCAGGCACACCGTCTTTGTGTGTGCGTGCGTGTGTGCGTGCGTGCGTGCGTGTGTGTGTGTGTGTGAGTGATAGCTCTTGCTTGAGGAGTGGTATCAATTTCCATTGAGGACAGGCACACCACCCAGCCATGCCACTGTGGATTATACCACATGAGTTCTCCGTGTCCTGCCTAACACCGACCCCCCACAAGCCATCTCTTGCGTCCCGCACAAACACTCAAATTCTTACACACATTTTAGGGTTTGTTTGTTTGTTGGGGATGGGGAAAAAGATCAGGTGTTTTGCTTGTTTGTACTTTTTAAAAACCGTTTAAATTTGCATTTTAGCCACCGGTCATACCATCAATACCGCCATGCTATTGTCATCCTTAAATTCTAGAACATTTTTTCTTCCCTTTAACTGTGATTGATGATGAAGGTGATGGTGATTATGATGATTATTTTCCAATCGTGGCAATACTTGACTAGACACAGCAGAACATTCTGCAATCTAAACGTTCTCTTCTGTGTTTCTTTGACAAACTTTTGAGACGCAAGAGCCGATCTGCTAACTCCCTATTCCCTAAATACAGTTTTAAAAGAACTCAAGAGTCAGATGTGTGTCTATTTTTACAGACAGAAGAAATCACCATTCTCAGGGAATCTCCTTTCAGATGGATTTCCTGGAATCCAAGAGAGATAATTCCTTCAGGACCAGGGAGGATACCAGAAGGGTAGAGGAAGGGTGAGGTGGAAAACGGGAACCAATTTAAAAATATCTACATATAATCTCCTTTCTGGGGAGATGGAGAAGAAAAAGAGTGTGAAAGGAGACATTGGACAGTGTAAGTTATAACAAAATACTAATAAGTTTTAAATATCAAGGGTTCATGAGGTAGGGGGGGCTGGGAGGAAGGGGGAAAGTGAGGATCTGATTGATAGGGCTCAAGCAGAAAGCAAATGTTTTGAGAATGATAATGGCAACACATATACATATGTGCTTGATACAATGGATGGATGGATGAGTTGATGGATGGATGGATGGATGGATGGATGGAAGAATAGATGCGTGGATGGAATTTGATAAGAGTTGTGTGAGCCTCCAATAAAAGGATTTTAAAAAGAGATGGCTTTCCTTTGGACGTGTACATGCTCTTATCCGTAGGCATCTTCCAAGTCTCCTGTCATTTTTCTGTTCACTTCCCTGGACTCAAGGGACTTTTGTGTGAGGCGTGACTTCCTGGGACCTTGCCTGCCATGCCACCTTGCTGAAGTTTATCAGCATTTGTTTTTCATTCCCTTTTCTTTATTGAAACCCACATCCATTTTGTTTGTGATTGTGTTATGTTGTTAAGCTCCCTGGCGGTAACTCGAGGACGCATCAGGGTAAATGTTAACTGTCAGAAGAAATAATCCGGATCCACACTCAGGATTACTTAACTGCTCCCTGGTCCAGCGGTTTTCTCTTCGTGCACTGTTGCTGTACAGAAGCAGAATTGGGTGGGACATCCAAAACACACACACACACACACACACACACAGACATTGATGAGGGTAACATTTGAGGATTACTTTATTTCAAATCAAATCACCACTGGCCTGAACTAGATCAGTCTCCAGGGCTCTTCCTTGCCTTTTACTGTCATTTGGCAAAGTTTCTGCTGGAAACTTTTGGCCCATGGCATCAAAAAAGCCTCACTTTAGCACAAATGATGTTTTAAACCAGATAAATGTGCACCACAACCCCTGCTGCGTGCACAACCACCACCCCCTACACACACCCCAACCTGTTTTGAAATAAACATTGGCTTGAAACACTTCATTCTGAGGACTACACACAGTGGGAATTTCCCCAGTATGTTCCCACGTTGAGAAACTGCTTGTGTCAAGGATTTATGATCATTTCCTGCTAGCCGTTTGATGCCTAATAAGCTGAGCGTGTTCTGCTGTGCTCTTATGACCCACTGACTCTTCCAGTTCACCCATTCACCCAATGGCTTTCACTAAAATCTCACTTGATTGATTGCGGTGTGGCTCTTTGGACTGTCTGAGAAACCAACCACATACAAGTATTCCGAAGGAGGTGTCTGTCTGCCTGCATGTTGGAGAATTCTCACTCACTAGCTAGGCCAGTCAAATGGAAATCAATGGATCGACAGAGAGACAGCAAAGTCAGAGAATTGCCACCAAACTGATCGTGACTGGCGGAGGCAGGTTTCCACTCAAGAGATGACAGTTGCGGATGAGATCAGAGAATTTGGGCACCGGTCTGACCAATGTGAGTGGAACACCAAGAGAGATGGGATCCATGCACAGAAGAGCTTCCAAGGTAGCTCCAGAAAACTCTGTCTGTCCCAAGCAGTCTAGAGATAATGCATGACCCCTCTGTGTGTGTGTGTATGTATGTGTGTGTGTGTGTGTGTGTGTGTGCGTGTGTGTGTGTGTGTGAGAGAGAGAGAGAGAGAGAGAGAGAAAGAGAGAGAGAGAGACTGCCATCTATCTAGGCAAAGCATTAGACCTTTGCCAATCTACCCCCTTATCCAGTCGTCAGAGCCAAAGAGGCAAATCCACTGAAAACTGCATGTTGGTTTTCCACCGTCCACACATTGCTCAGAATGGAAGCTCAAATGGAATCCATTCATTCACACGGAGACTCAAGCATAGATCTGGGGTTTTCACAGTCACCACAGTGTGTGAAGCACAACCTTCAAGACCGTGTGTGTGTTCCAACTGTCAATGTGCATCCGTTAAGTAGTCTGGGAGGCTGGGGCTCACCTGGAGGGGACCTTCACTTTCCTGGTTTGGAGGTGTATCCCAGTCACAGTCTATGAAGTCAATGTCGCTCCCCACCGTGTCCCAACAAACAACACCACACCACCACCACACACCATAACAAAGCCAGGCTTAAGGCACTTCACAGCACAAGGTTGCTACGCTACTACATGAACTCCCAGGGCAACTGCTTGATGGCTACATGCCTGAGTGTGGTCAGCTATCAAAAGCATTCAGACCAATTTCCTGCCCCACCCTAAGTAGGCTCCACACCCTTTCCATCAGGCACATAGATTAAGCCCTGTACAAGAATTCAAAGACAACTAAGGTCAAGCCAGCTCAGAGACCAAGCTTAGGTTGTCATCTGGACTCTAGGGGTGGGCTTTCCTGTCACACGTGTGCAGCAAGAGATACATGATGTTCTCTGAACTTGAGGCTCTTGAGAGTGAAGGGATGGCCTTTAGCCTGTTAATCAGCTTGCAGCTCGATGACCTCAATTGGTGGGGCCGGGGACATGAAGAAGCTCAGTGGACACCTGACCAAGTCTATGTAGGGTTTTACTCTCTTGGGGGGAGGAAATTACAAATGATCTCCAAGGGGTCCTAAAGGGCTTCTTTGGTCCCTTTGGGTCTTTGCAAATGTATTCCACGGTTTATGAATGGTTTTGGGGGGGTTTCAGATTTTGTATGTACTCTATGTATAAATGATCTATGATGTATAAATTATAAACGTATTATACATTAATCGTTTACATAAAATCACTTATATAATATATAAATATACATAGATATCTACTCCTTCAGGTGCCTTTTTTAGGGTATCATTGTGTTGCTGTTGTTTCTTACTGATTTCAGTGTGTTTATTATTTTCCTGGTTGTGGGGCATTAAAGGTGGTTCTAAATACGTTTCGTGTTTTCTTTAATTTTTTTTAAGCGTATAAGGTATGATTGGTGCTTTTCAGAGGGTTTTAGTGAGTCTTCTGGGCCTTCGGGGCGTTTTACAAGTCTCTTAGGTACTCCTGATAGAGCTCCTCGCTGATGGGGAATTGCAGTGGTGGCTCCCATTGCAGGCCTGCTTCCTGCTGATTCACCAATGGCTGGGCATTCTGCTGAATTTCCAGGTCGTCGAGGAGTTGGTCCAAGAAGCTGGTGCCTTGTGGAGAGGCTTGGGCAAGCAGTGTAGAGTTTTCCTGCAGCAGTGTGGCCTGCTGGTTGTGCAGGTGTGTCTCCCCAGTCAGCTGCCGCTGGGCACTCACGCTCAGGGCCAGGCCAGGCCCCCATCCCACTGGGGCTGGTGTGTGTGCAGGAGCCGGGCTCTGCCAGAACAGGTTTGGATGCTCCCACAACGAAGTGTCTTTCCACTGCGCGGCGTCCGAAAGAATGTCGTGTTGTTTGGGACCTTGGTTTCCGCAGCTGGAAAGGTCCAAGTAGTGTGTCCTTGTCTCCGGAGGCCTTGCCGCCTGGGTGAACTCCTGTGGCATTTGCCCCTGATGGGGCACCGGGCCCACAGAGGCTTGGCCTCCCATGACGCAAGCTAACGGATTGCTGTCTCCATCACCTCGGCCGCCGCCCCCGAAGCCCAGGGAGGGCGGTCTCTGGGCATCTAGGGGTGTGCTTTGCTCCAGTGGCTGCAGAAGCGGACATGGGAAGACCGGGCTGGAGCTGCATCGCTGGAGCCCGCGGTGATCCAGCGGCACCCTGGTGTGCGGTGGGTGTCGGGCCCTTCTGTTCTGGAACCACGTGTCAATCCGCGCTTCCGGAAGGCCTGTGTGGCGTGCCAGCTCTTGCCTGTCTTTCACGCCAGGGAATGGCTGCTTCTGGAATGCTTGCACCAGGTGGGCTCTTTGATCTTTGCTGATGACAGTCCTCTTGCGTCTGTCTGCCTTCGGCGCTTTGGCTGCAGAAGTGGTGCGAGGCGGCACGGAGCTCAGTCGGCTCCTCCTGAGCTGTCGACTTCTGCGATTTTTGAACCACAGGAAGATTCTGTCCTCGGCCACGTCGAAGGCTCTGGCAAGTTCTTCTCTGGCCGTGAAGCCTGGATACGGGTCTCGAGCAAATGAGGCTTCTAAGATGTCAGATTGAGAAGCGGTCCAGACAGTCCTCTTTCTTCGGTCTTGGGTACGCTGAGAACGGGCAGGAGGGCCTTTCGACGCCATGCTGCGGATGGAGGAGCAGTTCTGGGGGAGAAGAGAGGGCTGTGGGCTCCGACAGGCCAGCGGAACTTGAGCTCTTCGGAGGAGAGTGCCAGCCGCCGCTCTTACATAGCTTTCCCTTCGAGCACCTGATTCGATATACAAGATGTGATTGGCGACAGGAATGAGCACAGCCAATAGGGATGAGGCACGTGTTTGCAACTGTCTGGCGAGCGCCATAGAGCATTCACCTCCTCCTCCTTCTGCATAGTTCTGGTTTCTGGTTTCATTTCTCAAAGATATCCCTTTTATTTAAAAATGTATCCCTTTTATTTTTAAATTAAAACTGTTTATGTTTCGAAGTAATATTTAAAAACCTGGGGGACTGCGCCTTCCCGAAGCGCACAACGTGACCGTGTGAGTGTGCGTGCCTGTGTGTGGCGCTGGGTGTGTGCTTGCGCGCACGTACGTGCCCGAAAAGGATCTTTGCATCATGCACCGGCAGGGCCTGACCCAGGGACACACTGGCTGAGGTGGTTTACCAAAACACAGCCAAAACCTATGTTCGGATGGACGTGCTGATACTACAAACTGAGAAGCAACAGCGGAATGAGACGACAAGTCCAGCTAGTCAGCAGGACACCCAGGCTGACGAAAGTTCCCAAGGACCCTCCCCAAGTGAGAAATGATTGGAATTGCTCACGAGATGTCAGTTGCCCACGGGCCCTACACTTGCTTGCAAGACGCCCTGATCTTCATTGCAAGGAGCTGAAGCCCCCGTGGTGGTTGGAGTCCACTGAAGTAATGCTACCTATTGTGAGGCAACTTGACGTCCACTGATGCAAAGCTACCTATTTTGAGGCAACTCGTGTCTTGGTTCAGAAAGACCATTGGGAGTTTGATTTATGGGAACTTAGTGGAAAAGAAAACAATAAATGAAAGCCCAGAGGAACAATTTAAGAAGGAACAGAAAGGACAGCCAAAGTCTGTCAAGTCATTTTGGTGTTTGATAATGAAATGCATGAATGCTTTATTGATTTCATAGTTCGAACAATATGCCCTAGTGTGATAAAGTGTGCTCACTTATGGTTAGAAGGTTTGTGTTTTTCACACTTGTGTTTGGGACAGTTTTCCTTTCAAGATGTGCTAATTTGTAACCTGGAATCCCGATATGCATCTGATGGAGAGTAAAGAAATGTGATTATGTAACTTGTCATGGTCTTGAGAATTTCCTGATGTATGACCTCAAGCCGTAAGATTTAAGCAAAGGAAAAACATCTATAATTTGAAGCTTTGCATGAATAAAATTGGAAGTGTCACCCGCAACCTTTGAGTCGTGTGGTTTCTGTCTCTCACTCGCCGACGCCGTGACCCACCTTGAGGCATCCGTGGACATTGCTGCAGCTGGACTGTGGCATCAGTCCCATTCTGAGTGCCCTCCAACCCGAGGGGTCCATCTTCCCTCACTGTTTCCCACAATGTTTGCTCCAATGCACGAGGCTCTCAGTATTACACCATAATGTGGTCTAAGCTGAAGCAGATCAGGGCCCTGCACGTGCTTCCCTGAACGTTTCAAGTCAGCAGCAGAAGGTGACATACATTAACCACAAAATCTAAAAACTCTTCTAATCTTTAGTAGGTTCCTTTTGCTCCTCTCGCTCTTAACATATTTTGAAGCATATTTACATACATACGTTTACTAGAAGTGTGTCCCATTATTTGTTACTCCCAACGTTTCACCACTTGCCCTTAATTTTCACTGTAAACTTTCACGGCCTGTCTGTCACGGGGTCCTCAGTTTTCAAAGCTCCCATGTTGGGCGCCAAAAGTGCGGGTGATTAGTCCAGCTTATCCCCCATCAAGCTGCGTCTGAAATGAGGCGTGCGGGTGAAAGAAAAAAAGATAGAGCCATATACAAAGCATGGGATTGGGAGGACAACAGTCTGATGGACTAAAATATGTTCAGAGCTTGGTTTTTACACTCTTCTTACAAGGGAATGGTTACAAAACAAACATCAGAGAACTTGCTTTAAAAAACATGCCTAACCTCTAATCTATGCAAATGTTACTTAGCGAGTCACGCTTTCTAAACATTTGTATAATAAGAGCACTATATTCAAGGATAAGCGCAAGGACATGCAAGGTTCAAAAGGATCTTAAGAGGTCGTAAATAACTGAGTTATCTCACACTGCTTTTAGCTGCCAGGTCAGATAGGTATCTCACAATGCTTTTAGTTACAAGGTAAACAGAGGCACAGGGGACTAGTCGCACACCAAGAAACACCTGGGCCAGCTTATGGCCTACTACAACCACATCCCCTCCATGCCCTCACTCTCACAAACACGTTGACCAATTATGAACTAAACAGTAGCTAGGAACACCTCAGCCTGAGGACTGCAAACATTGGGAATTCCCCCAAAACATTCTCACTTGGAGGTACTGGGTGTGTTAAGGATTGATCCTCCTTCCCTGCTGGTGGTTTGATGCCCAATAAGCTGAGTGTATTCTGCTGTGCTCTCGCGACCCACTGACTCCTCTGTGTTGCCCATTCACCCGCTGGCTTTCACTAAAAGCTCATTGGATTTATTGTGTTGTGGCTCATTGGACTGTCTTTGAAATCAACTGGGTAAACTCTTCCCAAGGATCTGTCCATCTGCCTCTCTGCCTGTGTTTCGGCCTGTCTGTTGAAGATTCTCAGTCACTAGCTAGGCCACTCAAATAGGAATCAATTAATTGGTGGAGTTGAGAACAAAGGGACAGAATTTCCAGGAACCTGATCATGATTGGCTGTGATGGTTTCCCCTCCAACAATCACAGTTTTCAGTGGGACCAGAGTAGCAGGCAGGGTTCAGACCACCGTGATTGGAACACATAGAGAGTTGGGGCACATATGCCAAAGAGCTTACAATGTGGCACCAAAAATCTGACTGACCCAAACAGTCAGCAGATAACCCAGGCACACCGTCTTTGTGTGTGCGTGCGTGTGTGTGTGTGTGTGTGTGTGTGTGTGTGTGTGAGTGAGTGATAGCTCTTGCTTGAGGAGTGATATCAATTTCCATTGAGGACAGGCACACCACCCAGCCATGCCACTGTGGATTATACCACATGAGTTCTCCGTGTCCTGCCTAACACCGACCCCCCACAAGCCATCTCTTGCGTCCCGCACAAACACTCAAATTCTTACACACATTTTAGGGTTTGTTTGTTTGTTGGGGATGGGGAAAAAGATCAGGTGTTTTGCTTGTTTGTACTTTTTAAAAACCGTTTAAATTTGCATTTTAGCCACCGGTCATACCATCAATACCGCCATGCTATTGTCATCCTTAAATTCTAGAACATTTTTTCTTCCCTTTAACTGTGATTGATGATGAAGGTGATGGTGATTATGATGATTATTTTCCAATCGTGGCAATACTTGACTAGACACAGCAGAACATTCTGCAATCTAAACGTTCTCTTCTGTGTTTCTTTGACAAACTTTTGAGACGCAAGAGCCGATCTGCTAACTCCCTATTCCCTAAATACAGTTTTAAAAGAACTCAAGAGTCAGATGTGTGTCTATTTTTACAGACAGAAGAAATCACCATTCTCAGGGAATCTCCTTTCAGATGGATTTCCTGGAATCCAAGAGAGATAATTCCTTCAGGACCAGGGAGGATACCAGAAGGGTAGAGGAAGGGTGAGGTGGAAAACGGGAACCAATTTAAAAATATCTACATATAATCTCCTTTCTGGGGAGATGGAGAAGAAAAAGAGTGTGAAAGGAGACATTGGACAGTGTAAGTTATAACAAAATACTAATAAGTTTTAAATATCAAGGGTTCATGAGGTAGGGGGGGCTGGGAGGAAGGGGGAAAGTGAGGATCTGATTGATAGGGCTCAAGCAGAAAGCAAATGTTTTGAGAATGATAATGGCAACACATATACATATGTGCTTGATACAATGGATGGATGGATGAGTTGATGGATGGATGGATGGATGGATGGATGGAAGAATAGATGCGTGGATGGAATTTGATAAGAGTTGTGTGAGCCTCCAATAAAAGGATTTTAAAAAGAGATGGCTTTCCTTTGGACATGTACATGCTCTTATCCGTAGGCATCTTCCAAGTCTCCTGTCATTTTTCTGTTCACTTCCCTGGACTCAAGGGACTTTTGTGTGAGGCGTGACTTCCTGGGACCTTGCCTGCCATGCCACCTTGCTGAAGTTTATCAGCATTTGTTTTTCATTCCCTTTTCTTTATTGAAACCCACATCCATTTTGTTTGTGATTGTGTTATGTTGTTAAGCTCCCTGGCGGTAACTCGAGGACGCATCAGGGTAAATGTTAACTGTCAGAAGAAATAATCCGGATCCACACTCAGGATTACTTAACTGCTCCCTGGTCCAGCGGTTTTCTCTTCGTGCACTGTTGCTGTACAGAAGCAGAATTGGGTGGGACATCCAAAACACACACACACACACACACACACACAGACATTGATGAGGGTAACATTTGAGGATTACTTTATTTCAAATCAAATCACCACTGGCCTGAACTAGATCAGTCTCCAGGGCTCTTCCTTGCCTTTTACTGTCATTTGGCAAAGTTTCTGCTGGAAACTTTTGGCCCATGGCATCAAAAAAGCCTCACTTTAGCACAAATGATGTTTTAAACCAGATAAATGTGCACCACAACCCCTGCTGCGTGCACAACCACCACCCCTACACACACCCCAACCTGTTTTGAAATAAACATTGGCTTGAAACACTTCATTCTGAGGACTACACACAGTGGGAATTTCCCCAGTATGTTCCCACGTTGAGAAACTGCTTGTGTCAAGGATTTATGATCATTTCCTGCTAGCCGTTTGATGCCTAATAAGCTGAGCGTGTTCTGCTGTGCTCTTATGACCCACTGACTCTTCCAGTTCACCCATTCACCCAATGGCTTTCACTAAAATCTCACTTGATTGATTGCGGTGTGGCTCTTTGGACTGTCTGTGAAACCAACCACATACAAGTATTCCGAAGGAGGTGTCTGTCTGCCTGCATGTTGGAGAATTCTCACTCACTAGCTAGGCCAGTCAAATGGAAATCAATGGATCGACAGAGAGACAGCAAAGTCAGAGAATTGCCACCAAACTGATCGTGACTGGCGGAGGCAGGTTTCCACTCAAGAGATGACAGTTGCGGATGAGATCAGAGAATTTGGGCACCGGTCTGACCAATGTGAGTGGAACACCAAGAGAGATGGGATCCATGCACAGAAGAGCTTCCAAGGTAGCTCCAGAAAACTCTGTCTGTCCCAAGCAGTCTAGAGATAATGCATGACCCCTCTGTGTGTGTGTGTATGTATGTGTGTGTGTGTGTGTGTGTGTGTGTGCGTGTGTGTGTGTGTGAGAGAGAGAGAGAGAGAGAGAGAGAGAGAGAGAGAAAGAGAGAGAGAGAGACTGCCATCTATCTAGGCAAAGCATTAGACCTTTGCCAATCTACCCCCTTATCCAGTCGTCAGAGCCAAAGAGGCAAATCCACTGAAAACTGCATGTTGGTTTTCCACCGTCCACACATTGCTCAGAATGGAAACTCAAATGGAATCCATTCATTCACACGGAGACTCAAGCATAGATCTGGGGTTTTCACAGTCACCACAGTGTGTGAAGCACAACCTTCAAGACCGTGTGTGTGTTCCAACTGTCAATGTGCATCCGTTAAGTAGTCTGGGAGGCTGGGGCTCACCTGGAGGGGACCTTCACTTTCCTGGTTTGGAGGTGTATCCCAGTCACAGTCTATGAAGTCAATGTCGCTCCCCACCGTGTCCCAACAAACAACACCACACCACCACCACACACCATAACAAAGCCAGGCTTAAGGCACTTCACAGCACAAGGTTGCTACGCTACTACATGAACTCCCAGGGCAACTGCTTGATGGCTACATGCCTGAGTGTGGTCAGCTATCAAAAGCATTCAGACCAATTTCCTGCCCCACCCTAAGTAGGCTCCACACCCTTTCCATCAGGCACATAGATTAAGCCCTGTACAAGAATTCAAAGACAACTAAGGTCAAGCCAGCTCAGAGACCAAGCTTAGGTTGTCATCTGGACTCTAGGGGTGGGCTTTCCTGTCACACGTGTGCAGCAAGAGATACATGATGTTCTCTGAACTTGAGGCTCTTGAGAGTGAAGGGATGGCCTTTAGCCTGTTAATCAGCTTGCAGCTCGATGACCTCAATTGGTGGGGCCGGGGACATGAAGAAGCTCAGTGGACACCTGACCAAGTCTATGTAGGGTTTTACTCTCTTGGGGGGAGGAAATTACAAATGATCTCCAAGGGGTCTTAAAGGGCTTCTTTGGTCCCTTTGGGTCTTTGCAAATGTATTCCACGGTTTATGAATGGTTTTGGGGGGGTTTCAGATTTTGTATGTACTCTATGTATAAATGATCTATGATGTATAAATTATAAACGTATTATACATTAATCGTTTACATAAAATCACTTATATAATATATAAATATACATAGATATCTACTCCTTCAGGTGCCTTTTTTAGGGTATCATTGTGTTGCTGTTGTTTCTTACTGATTTCAGTGTGTTTATTATTTTCCTGGTTGTGGGGCATTAAAGGTGGTTCTAAATACGTTTCGTGTTTTCTTTAATTTTTTTTAAGCGTATAAGGTATGTGGTGCTTTTCAGAGGGTTTTAGTGAGTCTTCTGGGCCTTCGGGGCGTTTTACAAGTCTCTTAGGTACTCCTGATAGAGCTCCTCGCTGATGGGGAATTGCAGTGGTGGCTCCCATTGCAGGCCTGCTTCCTGCTGATTCACCAATGGCTGGGCATTCTGCTGAATTTCCAGGTCGTCGAGGAGTTGGTCCAAGAAGCTGGTGCCTTGTGGAGAGGCTTGGGCAAGCAGTGGAGAGTTTTCCTGCAGCAGTGTGGCCTGCTGGTTGTGCAGGTGTGTCTCCCCAGTCAGCTGCCGCTGGGCACTCACGCTCAGGGCCAGGCCAGGCCCCCATCCCACTGGGGCTGGTGTGTGTGCAGGAGCCAGGCTCTGCCAGAACAGGTTTGGATGCTCCCACAACGAAGTGTCTTTCCACTGCGCGGCGTCCGAAAGAATGTCGTGTTGTTTGGGACCTTGGTTTCCGCAGCTGGAAAGGTCCAAGTAGTGTGTCCTTGTCTCCGGAGGCCTTGCCGCCTGGGTGAACTCCTGTGGCATTTGCCCCTGATGGGGCACCGGGCCCACAGAGGCTTGGCCTCCCATGACGCAAGCTAACGGATTGCTGTCTCCATCACCTCGGCCGCCGCCCCCGAAGCCCAGGGAGGGCGGTCTCTGGGCATCTAGGGGTGTGCTTTGCTCCAGTGGCTGCAGAAGCGGACATGGGAAGACCGGGCTGGAGCTGCATCGCTGGAGCCCGCGGTGATCCAGCGGCACCCTGGTGTGCGGTGGGTGTCGGGCCCTTCTGTTCTGGAACCACGTGTCAATCCGCGCTTCCGGAAGGCCTGTGTGGCGTGCCAGCTCTTGCCTGTCTTTCACGCCAGGGAATGGCTGCTTCTGGAATGCTTGCACCAGGTGGGCTCTTTGATCTTTGCTGATGACAGTCCTCTTGCGTCTGTCTGCCTTCGGCGCTTTGGCTGCAGAAGTGGTGCGAGGCGGCACGGAGCTCAGTCGGCTCCTCCTGAGCTGTCGACTTCTGCGATTTTTGAACCACAGGAAGATTCTGTCCTCGGCCACGTCGAAGGCTCTGGCAAGTTCTTCTCTGGCCGTGAAGCCTGGATACGGGTCTCGAGCAAATGAGGCTTCTAAGATGTCAGATTGAGAAGCGGTCCAGACAGTCCTCTTTCTTCGGTCTTGGGTACGCTGAGAACGGGCAGGAGGGCCTTTCGACGCCATGCTGCGGATGGAGGAGCAGTTCTGGGGGAGAAGAGAGGGCTGTGGGCTCCGACAGGCCAGCGGAACTTGAGCTCTTCGGAGGAGAGTGCCAGCCGCCGCTCTTACATAGCTTTCCCTTCGAGCACCTGATTCGATATACAAGATGTGATTGGCGACAGGAATGAGCACAGCCAATAGGGATGAGGCACGTGTTTGCAACTGTCTGGCGAGCGCCATAGAGCATTCACCTCCTCCTCCTTCTGCATAGTTCTGGTTTCTGGTTTCATTTCTCAAAGATATCCCTTTTATTTAAAAATGTATCCCTTTTATTTTTAAATTAAAACTGTTTATGTTTCGAAGTAATATTTAAAAACCTGGGGGACTGCGCCTTCCCGAAGCGCACAACGTGACCGTGTGAGTGTGCGTGCCTGTGTGTGGCGCTGGGTGTGTGCTTGCGCGCACGTACGTGCCCGAAAAGGATCTTTGCATCATGCACCGGCAGGGCCTGACCCAGGGACACACTGGCTGAGGTGGTTTACCAAAACACAGCCAAAACCTATGTTCGGATGGACGTGCTGATACTACAAACTGAGAAGCAACAGCGGAATGAGACGACAAGTCCAGCTAGTCAGCAGGACACCCAGGCTGACGAAAGTTCCCAAGGACCCTCCCCAAGTGAGAAATGATTGGAATTGCTCACGAGATGTCAGTTGCCCACGGGCCCTACACTTGCTTGCAAGACGCCCTGATCTTCATTGCAAGGAGCTGAAGCCCCCGTGGTGGTTGGAGTCCACTGAAGTAATGCTACCTATTGTGAGGCAACTTGACGTCCACTGATGCAAAGCTACCTATTTTGAGGCAACTCGTGTCTTGGTTCAGAAAGACCATTGGGAGTTTGATTTATGGGAACTTAGTGGAAAAGAAAACAATAAATGAAAGCCCAGAGGAACAATTTAAGAAGGAACAGAAAGGACAGCCAAAGTCTGTCAAGTCATTTTGGTGTTTGATAATGAAATGCATGAATGCTTTATTGATTTCATAGTTCGAACAATATGCCCTAGTGTGATAAAGTGTGCTCACTTATGGTTAGAAGGTTTGTGTTTTTCACACTTGTGTTTGGGACAGTTTTCCTTTCAAGATGTGCTAATTTGTAACCTGGAATCCCGATATGCATCTGATGGAGAGTAAAGAAATGTGATTATGTAACTTGTCATGGTCTTGAGAATTTCCTGATGTATGACCTCAAGCCGTAAGATTTAAGCAAAGGAAAAACATCTATAATTTGAAGCTTTGCATGAATAAAATTGGAAGTGTCACCCGCAACCTTTGAGTCGTGTGGTTTCTGTCTCTCACTCGCCGACGCCGTGACCCACCTTGAGGCATCCGTGGACATTGCTGCAGCTGGACTGTGGCATCAGTCCCATTCTGAGTGCCCTCCAACCCGAGGGGTCCATCTTCCCTCACTGTTTCCCACAATGTTTGCTCCAATGCACGAGGCTCTCAGTATTACACCATAATGTGGTCTAAGCTGAAGCAGATCAGGGCCCTGCACGTGCTTCCCTGAACGTTTCAAGTCAGCAGCAGAAGGTGACATACATTAACCACAAAATCTAAAAACTCTTCTAATCTTTAGTAGGTTCCTTTTGCTCCTCTCGCTCTTAACATATTTTGAAGCATATTTACATACATACGTTTACTAGAAGTGTGTCCCATTATTTGTTACTCCCAACGTTTCACCACTTGCCCTTAATTTTCACTGTAAACTTTCACGGCCTGTCTGTCACGGGGTCCTCAGTTTTCAAAGCTCCCATGTTGGGCGCCAAAAGTGCGGGTGATTAGTCCAGCTTATCCCCCATCAAGCTGCGTCTGAAATGAGGCGTGCGGGTGAAAGAAAAAAAGATAGAGCCATATACAAAGCATGGGATTGGGAGGACAACAGTCTGATGGACTAAAATATGTTCAGAGCTTGGTTTTTACACTCTTCTTACAAGGGAATGGTTACAAAACAAACATCAGAGAACTTGCTTTAAAAAACATGCCTAACCTCTAATCTATGCAAATGTTACTTAGCGAGTCACGCTTTCTAAACATTTGTATAATAAGAGCACTATATTCAAGGATAAGCGCAAGGACATGCAAGGTTCAAAAGGATCTTAAGAGGTCGTAAATAACTGAGTTATCTCACACTGCTTTTAGCTGCCAGGTCAGAAAGGAATTAGGTATCTCACAATGCTTTTAGTTACAAGGTAAACAGAGGCACAGGGGACTAGTCGCACACCAAGAAACACCTGGGCCAGCTTATGGCCTACTACAACCACATCCCCTCCATGCCCTCACTCTCACAAACACGTTGACCAATTATGAACTAAACAGTAGCTAGGAACACCTCAGCCTGAGGACTGCAAACATTGGGAATTCCCCCAAAACATTCTCACTTGGAGGTACTGGGTGTGTTAAGGATTGATCCTCCTTCCCTGCTGGTGGTTTGATGCCCAATAAGCTGAGTGTATTCTTCTGTGCTCTCACGACCCTCTCACTCCTCTGTGTTGCCCATTCACCCACTGGCTTTCACTAAAAGCTCATTGGATTTATTGCGTTGTGGCTCATTGGACTGTCTTTGAAATCAACTGGGTAAACTCTTCCCAAGGATCTGTCCATCTGTCTATCTGCCTATCTGCTTGTCTGTCGGCCTGTCTGTTGAAGATTCTCAGTCACTAGCTTGGCCACTCAAATGGGAATCAATTAATCTGTCGAGTTGAGAACAGAGGGACAGAATTGCCACAAAACCAATCGTGACTGACTGCGA
This sequence comes from Tenrec ecaudatus, assembly GCF_050624435.1. Classification (NCBI taxonomy): domain Eukaryota; kingdom Metazoa; phylum Chordata; class Mammalia; order Afrosoricida; family Tenrecidae; genus Tenrec; species Tenrec ecaudatus. The sequence continues at coordinate 107,071,446 of NC_134544.1, forward strand.
TGGGTTTCCCCTCCAGAAACCACAGTTATGAATGGGACCAGAATAGGAGGCAGGGGTCAGACCACCGTGATTGGAACACATAGAGAGATGGGGCGTGTATGCCAAAGAGCTTACAATGTGGCTCTAGGAATCTGACTGACCCATGCACACCGTGTGTGTGTGTGTGTGTGTCTGTTTGTGTGTGTCTGTTTGTGTGTGTGATAGCCCTTGCTAGAGGAGTGATATTGATTTCCATTGAGGACAGGCACACCACCCAGCCATGCCACTGTGGATTATACCACCTGAGTTCTCCCTGTCCTGCCTAACACCGACTCCCCACCCATCTCTTGCCTCCCCAACAAAAACTCAGATTCTTACACACATTTTGGGGTTGGTTTGTTTGTTGGGGATGGGGAAAAAGATCAGGTGTTTTGCTTGTTTGTATATTTTTAAACCGTTTAAAGTTGCACTTCAGCCGCATGTCGTACCATCAATACCGCAATCCTATTGTCATCCTTTTAAATTGTAGAACATTGTTTTCTTCCCTTTAACTGTGATTGATGATGAAGGTGGTGATGATGATGATGATGATTTTCCAATCGTGGTAATACTAGACTAGACACAACAGCACATTCTGTAATCAAAACGTTCTCTTCTGTGTCTCTTTCACAAACTTTTGAGATGGCAGAGCCGATCTCATAACTCCCTACTCCCTAAATACAGTTTCAAAAGTACTGGAGAGCCAGATGTGTTTCTATTTTTACACACAGAAGAAGTCACCATTCTCAAGTGAATCTCCTTTCAGATGGATTTCCTGGAATGCAAGAGAGATAATTCCTTCAGGACCAGTGAGGATACCAGAAGGGTAGAGGAAAGGTGAGGTGGAAAACAGGAACCAATTTACAAGTATCTACATATAATCTCCTTTCTGGGGGGATGGAGGATAAAGCGAGGGTGAAAGCAGACATTGGACAGTGTAAGTTATAACAAAATACTAATAATTCTTAAATATTAAAGGTTCATGAGGTAGGGGGAGCGGGGAGGGAGTGGGAAAATGAGGAGCTGATAGCAAGGGCTCAAGCAGAAAGCAAATATTTTGAGAATGATGATGGCAATCCTGGTACAGATGTGCTTGACACATCTGATGGATTGAAGGATTTTGATAAGAGTTGTACAAACTTCCAATAATATATATATATATATATATATATATATATATATATATATATATATATATATATATATATATATATATATATTTAAAGAAGGCTTTCCTTTAGACTTGGATGTTCTCTTATCTTCTGGAGGTCTTCCAGGTGTCCTGTCCTTTTCTGCTCACTTCCCAGGGCTGAAGGACTTTTTTATGTGAGGACTGACTTCCTTGGATTTTGCTAGCCCTGCCACCTTGCTGTATCTGATGAGAGTTTTTTTTTTTTCCTTTTCCTTTCCATTTTGAAACCCATTGCCATCATTTCCATGATTGAGTTATATGGTTATGTTCCCTGGCGGTTATCCCAAAGCTCGCTTGCGGTAAATGTTAACTGTTAGAAGCAATAATCCTGGGACACTTTTAGGGTTGCACTGCAGAGAAGTCTGTTCTTTGCTCCTAGGTCCAGCATTGTTCTCAGCCTTCAGTGTCACCAAATGGGAGCCGAACTGGGTGGGAAATTCAAAATCGCATGTCTAAAAAGCACATGCACACACACAAACAGTGATAGAGTGCAACCTGGGAGGATTATATTGTATCAAAGCAAATCACCTCAGATTTATCCCTAGATTAGTCCCCAGTGCCTTGCCTGTCCTTTACTGTCATTTGGAAAACAATTTTCCTTGGAAACTTTTTGCACATGGCTTCAAAAAAAGTCTCACTTTAGCACAGAGGGAGTTTTAGCCCAGATAAATGTGCGCCAATTCCCCCGCAGTGCTCAAACATTCACACATCCAAGGCCCAGTTTTGAAATAATCGGTGGCTAGAAACACCTCAGCCTGAAGCCTGAAGACATTGGGAATTCCCCCCTAAAGATCCCACTTCGAGGAATTGCATGGGTCCATGATTGGTCATCCTTCCATACTGGTGGTTTGCAATCTAATAAGCTGAGTGTGTTCTGCTGTGCTCTCAGAACCCACTGACTCTTACAGTTCACCCATTCACCCACTGGATTTCACTAAAAGCTCTTTTGATTGATTGTGGTGTGGCTCTTTCAGCGGGTACAGCTCTTCCCAAGGATCTGTTGTCCGTGTGTCAGTCTGCCTGTGCCTGCCTGTTTGTCTGCCTGTTTGTTGAAGAATTCTCAGTCAATAGTTAGGCCACTCACATGGGAATCAATCGATCAGTGGAGAGAGAGCAATGGGGCAGGATTGCCATCAACTGATAGCGACTGGCAGCAGCAGGTTTCCACTGGAGTGACCGCAGGTGCTGGTAGGAGCAGACAAGCGCTAATGGGTGTGACCACTGTGATCAGAACAAAAAGTGAGGCTGGGTGCATATGGAGAAGTGGTTACAAGGTGGCTACAGGAACCACTGACCCACCCAAGGAGTCATGAGAACACGCATGACCACCCTGTGTGTGTTTGTGTGCGTGTGATAGATTTTCCTTGAGGAGTGATGATCGATTTCCATTTAAGGCAGGCACACCACCCAGGGAAGCCACTGCGGACTTTGTCACCTGGATTCTCCCTACCCTACCTAACACCCAGCCATCACCTATCCACCCCACAAAGCAATCCAATTCTTACACAAACTTTTTGAATTTTTTGTTTGTTGAGGGTGGCGGAGAAAATCAAGTTTTTGTCTTTTTAACTTTTGTTTTGTTTTGCTTTTTTGACCATTTAAACTTTCACTTTAGCTGCTTGTCATATCCTTCATACCGCCATTTATTTTCATCCTTTTTGATTCTAGAATAGTTTCTTCTTCCCTGGAGCTGAGGTTGATGATGATGATGATGAATTTCTAATCGTGGCAATGCTGGACATGACACACAAAAAACTGTGCAATCACAACGCTCTGTCTCTTTGGCAATGTCTTCAGACAGAAGAGCCGATTTCATAACTCCCCACTCCCTAAAAACAGTTTTTAAAGTACTTGAGAGTCAGTCGTAGTCTATTTTTCGGGACAGAGGAAATCACCATTCTCAGATGAATCTCCTTGCAGATGGTTTCCGGGAATCCAGGAGAGATGATCCCTTCAGGACCAGTGCTGATGCCCAGAGGGTAGAGGGACGGAGGAATGGAAAGGGGGAGCCTATCTACAAGGATCTACATATAACCTCCTCCCTGGGGGGATGGACTACAGAAAACTTGGTGAAGGGTGACATCGGACAATGTAAAATATGACCAAATATTAATAATTTTAAATTTTCAAGGGTTCATTAGGAGAGCTGTGGTGGGAGTGAGGGGAAAGTGAGGACCTGATACTAAGGGATCAAGCAGAAAGCAAATGTTTTGAGAATGGTGATGGCAACACATGTACAAATGTGCTTGGCATAGTGGATGGATGGATAGATGAATGGATTTTGATAAGAGTTGTGTGAGCCTCCAATAAAATGATTTTTTAAAATTTTAGACGGCTTTCCTTTCGACTTGGATGTGCTCTTATCTACGGGAGGTCTTCCAGGTGTCTTGTCCTTTTCTGCTCACTCCCCAGGGCCAACGGACTTTTGTGTGAGGACTGACTTCCTCAGACCTGCCTGCGCAGTCACCTTGCAGAATCTAATCAGCAATTTTTCCTTTTTCTTTTCTTTTCATTTCTTTTCTGAAACACATTGCCATCATGTTCCTGATTGAGTTATTTGATTAAGCTCGCTGGCGGTAATCCCGATGTAGCTCGGGGTAAATGTTAACTGACAAAATCTGTAATCCCGAGGCAAACTTGGAGTTGCACTGCCTAGAAGCATCTTAACTGCTCTCTAGTCCAGTGGTGTTCTCTGCCTGCAGTGTCACCACACAGGGGCGGAACTGGGCAGGAAATTAAAAACTGCAAATCTAAAGGACACGCACACACACAAACAGGTGCGCGCACGCCCACAAACACTTATACAGTGTTACTTGTGGGGATTACATTGTATCAAAGCATAAAACCTCAGACTTCTCCCTAGATAAATCTCCAGTGCCCTGCATGCCCTTTTACTGACATTTTGAAAATTTTTCAAGGAATTTTTTTGTCTATGGCATCAAAAATACTCACTTTAGCAGAGGAGGAGTTTTAGACCAAATATATACATGCCACATCCCCTGAGGGTGCATACGCAGAAGGGCTTACAAGGTGGCTCCAGGAACCTCTGACTGATCCAAGCAGTCAGGAGAGGAGGCATGACCACCGTGTGTGTGTGTGTGTGTGTGTGTGTGTGTGTGTGTGTGTGTGTGTGTGTGTACGAGGAGTGATGATTGATTTCCAATCATGGCAGGCACAGCACACACGAAAGCCACTGAGGACTATGCCACTGGGTTCTCCCTATTCTACCTAACATCCACCCTCCCACATTGCAATGCAATGCAATTTTTATACAAACTTTTGGTTGGTTTGTTTGTTGTGGGTGGGGGGAAAGATCAGATGGGTTCTTTTTTGTTTTGTTTTGTGTTGCTTTTTTGAAACGTTTAAACTTGCACTTCAGCCTGATGTCATACCATTCATACAGCCATTTATTTTCACCCATTTTGATTCTAGAATATTTTCTTCTTTCCTGTACCTGTGACCGATGATGATGGTGGTGGTGGTGATGATGATGATGATTTTCTAATCGTGCCAATACTTGACTTGACACACAAATCTTGAAATCACAACTTTCTTTTCTGTGTCTCTTTGCCAACCTTTTGATATGGAAGAGCCGAACTCATAAACTCCTATTCCCTATAATCAGTTTTAAAAGTACTCCAGAGCCACATGTGTGTCAATTTTTAAACATAGATGAAATCACCATTCTTGGATGAATCTCCTTTCAGATGGCTTTCCGGGAATCCAGGAGAGATGGTCCCTTCAGGACCAGTGGTGATACCGGGAGAGTGGAAGGAGGGTGGGATGGAAATGGGAACTTATTTACAAGGTTCTACATATAACTCCATCCCTGGGGAGATAGACTACAGAAAAGAGAGGAAAGTGAGACATCAGATAGAGTAAGACATGTAAAAGTACTAATAATTTTAAATCATCAAGGGTTCATGAGGAAGGGGCAGTGGGGAATGAGAGGGGGAATGAGGACCTGATACCAAGGGCTCAAGCAGAACGCAAAAGTTTTGAGAATGAGGATGGCACCACATATACATATGTGCTTGATACAATGGGTTGGTGAATGGATGGATGGATGGATGGATGGATGGATGGATGGATGGATGGATGGATGGATGCGTGTATGGAATTTGTTAAGGGTTGTGTGAGCGTCCAATAAAAGGATTAAAAAACAGATGGCTTTTTTTGGACTTGGCCATGCTCTTATCCGTAGGCACCTTCCAAAAGTCCTGTCTTTATTGTGCTCACTTCCCTGGGCTCAAGGGTCTTTTGTGTGAGGAGTGACTTCCTGGGACCTTGCTTGCCCTGCCACCTTGCTGAAATTTATCAGCAGTTGTTTTTCATTCCCTTTTCTTTATTGAAATACATAGCCATTGTGTTTGTGATTGTGTTACATTGTTAAACTCCCTGGGGATAATCCCGAGGGTGCCTCAGGGTAAATGTTAACGGTCAGAAGCAGTAATCCGGACCCACACTCGGGATTACTTAACTGCTCCCTGGTCCAGAGGTTTTCTCTCCGTGCAGTGTTGCTGCACGGAAGCAGAATTGGGTGGGATGTCCAAACACACACACACACGCACACACGGACACACACACACACACACACACACACTTACATTGATGAGGGTAACCTGTGAGGATTACATTATTTCAAAACAAATCACCAATGACTTGCCCTAGATCAGTCTCCAGGGCTCTTCCTTACCTTTTACTGTTATTTGGCAAAGTTTTTGCCTAGAAACGTTTTGCCCATGGCATCCAAAAATCCTCACTTTAGCACAAACGGAGTTTTAAACCAGATAAATGTGCAGCACATCCCCTGCCGCGTGCACAACCACCCCCCCTACACACACCCCGACCTGTTTTGAAATAAACATTGGCTTGGAACACTTCATCCTGAGGACTGCACACAGTGGGAATTCCCCCAGAATGTTCCCACTTGGAGGAACTGCTCATGTCAAGGATTGATGATACTTTCCTGCTAGCCGTTTGACGCCTAATAAGCTGAGTGTGTTCTACTGTGCTCTTGTGACCCACTGACTCTTCCAGTTCACACATTCACCCAATGGCTTTCACTAAAATCTCACTTGATTGATTGCGGTGTGGCTCTTTGGACTGTCTGTGAAACCAACCACGTACAACTCTTCCGAAGGAGGTGTCTGTCTGCATGCATGTTGAAGAATTCTCAGTCATTAGCTAGGCCAGTCAAATGGAAATCAGTGGATCGGCGGAGAGACAGCAAAGTCAGAGAATTGCCACCAAACTGATCGTGACTGGCGGAGGCAGGTTTCCACTCAAGAGATCACAGTTGCGGGTGGGATTTGAGAAGCGGGCACGGGTCTGACCACTGTAAATGGAACACATAGAGAGATGGGATTCATGCGCAGAAGAGCTTCCAAGGTGTCTCCAGGAAATTCGGACTGACCCAAGCAGTCAGGAGATAATGCATGACCCTCTGTTTGTGTGTGTGGATGTGGGTGTGGGTGTGTGGGAGAGAAGAGAGAGAACCAGAGAGAGAGTGACTGCCATCTAGCTGGGCAAAGGTTTAGACCTTTGTCAATCTACCCCCTTATCCAGTCGTCAGAGCCACAGAGGCAAATCCACTGAAAAGTGCATGTTGGTCTTCCACCGTCCACGCAGTGCTCCCAATGGAAGCTCAAATGGAATCCATTCATTCACACGGAGACTCAAACATAGATCTGGGGTTTTCACAGTCCCCAGAGTGTGTGAAACACAACCTACAAGACCATGTGTGTGAAGCAACTGTCAATGTACATCTGTTAAGTAGTCTGAGAGGGTGGGGCTTCCCTGGAGGGTACCTTCACTTTCCTGGTTTGGAGGTGCATCCCAGTCACCGTCTACGAAGTCAATGTCACTCCCCACCGTGTCCCCTCCTCCACCACCACCACACCACCACCTCCACACACCATAACAATGCCAGGCTTAAGGCACTTCACAGCACAAGGTTGCTACGCTACTACATGAACTCCCAGGGCAACTGCTTGATGACTACATGCCTGAGTGTGGTCAGCTATCAAAAGCATTCAGACCTGCTTCCTGCCCCACCCTAAGTGGGCTCCACACCCTTTCCATCAGGCACATAGATTAAGCCCTGTACAAGAATTCAAAGACAGCTAAGGTCAAGCCAGCTCAGAGACCAAGCTTAGGTTGTCATCTGGACTCTAGGGGTGGGCTTTCCTGTCACACGTGTGCAGCAAGAGATACATGATGTTCTCTGAACTTGAGGCTCTTGAGAGTGAAGGGATGGCCTTTAGCCTGTTAATCAGCTTGCAGCTCGATGACCTCAATTGGTGGGGCCGGGGACATGAAGAAGCTCAGTGGACACCTGACCAAGTCTATGTAGGGTTTTACTCTCTTGGGGGGAGGAAATTACAAATGATCTCCAAGGGGTCCTAAAGGGCTTCTTTGGTCCCTTTGGGTCTTTGCAAATGTATTCCACGGTTTATGAATGGTTTTGGGGGGGTTTCAGATATTGTATGTACTCTATGTATAAATGATCTATGATGTATAAATTATAAACGTATTATACATTAATTGTTTACATAAAATCACTTATATAATATATAAATATACATAGATATCTACTCCTTCAGGTGCCTTTTTTAGGGTATCATTGTGTTGCTGTTGTTTCTTACTGATTTCAGTGTGTTTATTATTTTCCTGGTTGTGGGGCATTAAAGGTGGTTTTAAATACGTTTCGTGTTTTCTTTAATTTTTTTTAAGCGTATAAGGTATGATTGGTGCTTTTCAGAGGGTTTTAGTGAGTCTTCCGGGCCTTCGGGGCGTTTTACAAGTCTCTTAGGTACTCCTGATAGAGCTCCTCGCTGATGGGGAATTGCAGTGGTGGCTCCCATTGCAGGCCTGCTTCCTGCTGATTCACCAATGGCTGGGCATTGTGCTGAATTTCCAGGTCGTCGAGGAGTTGGTCCAAGAAGCTGGTGGCTTGTGGAGAGGCTTGGGCAAGCAGTGGAGAGATTTCCTGCAGCAGTGTGGCCTGCTGGTTGTGCAGGTGTGTCTCCCCAGTCAGCTGCCGCTGGGCACTCACGCTCAGGGCCAGGCCAGGCCCCCATCCCACTGGGGCTGGTGTGTGTGCAGGAGCCGGGCTCTGCCAGAACAGGTTTGGATGCTCCCACAACGAAGTGTCTTTCCACTGTGCGGCGTCCGAAAGAATGTCGTGTTGTTTGGGACCTTGGTTTCCGCAGCTGGAAAGGTCCAAGTAGTGTGTCCTTGTCTCCGGAGGCCTTGCCGCCTGGGTGAACTCCTGTGGCATTTGCCCCTGATGGGGCACCGGGCCCACAGAGGCTTGGCCTCCCATGACGCAAGCTAACGGATTGCTGTCTCCATCACCTCGGCCGCCGCCCCCGAAGCCCAGGGAGGGCGGTCTCTGGGCATCTAGGGGTGTGCTTTGCTCCAGTGGCTGCAGAAGCGGACATGGGAAGACCGGGCTGGAGCTGCATCGCTGGAGCCCGCGGTGATCCAGCCGCACCCTGGTGTGCGGTGGGTGTCGGGCCCTTCTGTTCTGGAACCACGTGTCAATCCGCGCTTCCGGAAGGCCTGTGTGGCGTGCCAGCTCTTGCCTGTCTTTCACGCCAGGGAATGGCTGCTTCTGGAATGCTTGCACCAGGTGGGCTCTTTGATCTTTGCTGATGACAGTCCTCTTGCGTCTGTCTGCCTTCGGCGCTTTGGCTGCAGAAGTGGTGCGAGGCGGCACGGAGCTCAGTCGGCTCCTCCTGAGCTGTCGACTTCTGCGATTTTTGAACCACAGGAAGATTCTGTCCTCGGCCACGTCGAAGGCTCTGGCAAGTTCTTCTATGGCCGTGAAGCCTGGATACGGGTCTCGAGCAAATGAGGCTTCTAAGATGTCAGATTGAGAAGCGGTCCAGACAGTCCTCTTTCTTCGGTCTTGGGTACGCTGAGAACGGGCAGGAGGGCCTTTCGACGCCATGCTGCGGATGGAGGAGCAGTTCTGGGGGAGAAGAGAGGGCTGTGGGCTCTGACAGGCCAGCGGAACTTGAGCTCTTCGGAGGAGAGTGCCAGCCGCCGCTCTTACATAGCTTTCCCTTCGAGCACCTGATTCGATATACAAGATGTGATTGGCGACAGGAATGAGCACAGCCAATAGGGATGAGGCACGTGTTTGCAACTGTCTGGCGAGCGCCATAGAGCATTCACCTCCTCCTCCTTCTGCATAGTTCTGGTTTCTGGTTTCATTTCTCAAAGATATCCCTTTTATTTAAAAATGTATCCCTTTTATTTTTAAATTAAAACTGTTTATGTTTCGAAGTAATATTTAAAAACCCGGGGGACTGCGCCTTCCCGAAGCGCACAACGTGACCGTGTGAGTGTGCGTGCCTGTGTGTGGCGCTGGGTGTGTGCTTGCGCGCACGTACGTGCCCGAAAAGGATCTTTGCATCATGCACCGGCAGGGCCTGACCCAGGGACACACTGGCTGAGGTGGTTTACCAAAACACAGCCAAAACCTATGTTCGGATGGACGTGCTGATACTACAAACTGAGAAGCAACAGCGGAATGAGACGACAAGTCCAGCTAGTCAGCAGGACACCCAGGCTGACGAAAGTTCCCAAGGACCCTCCCCAAGTGAGAAATGATTGGAATTGCTCACGAGATGTCAGTTGCCCACGGGCCCTACACTTGCTTGCAAGACGCCCTGATCTTCATTGCAAGGAGCTGAAGCCCCCGTGGTGGTTGGAGTCCACTGAAGTAATGCTACCTATTGTGAGGCAACTTGACGTCCACTGATGCAAAGCTTCCTATTTTGAGGCAACTCGTGTCTTGGTTCAGAAAGACCATTGGGAGTTTGATTTATGGGAACTTAGTGGAAAAGAAAACAATAAATGAAAGCCCAGAGGAACAATTTAAGAAGGAACAGAAAGGACAGCCAAAGTCTGTCAAGTCATTTTGGTGTTTGATAATGAAATGCATGAATGCTTTATTGATTTCATAGTTCGAACAATATGCCCTAGTGTGATAAAGTGTGCTCACTTATGGTTAGAAGGTTTGTGTTTTTCACACTTGTGTTTGGGACAGTTTTCCTTTCAAGATGTGCTAATTTTTAACCAGGAATCCCGATGTGCATCTGATGGAGAGTAAAGAAATGTGATTATGTAACTTGTCATGGTCTTGAGAATTTCCTGATGTATGACCTCAAGCCGTAAGATTTAAGCAAAGGAAAAACATCTATAATTTGAAGCTTTGCATGAATAAAATTGGAAGTGTCACCCGCAACCTTTGAGTCGTGTGGTTTCTGTCTCTCACTCGCCGACGCCGTGACCCACCTTGAGGCATCCGTGGACATTGCTGCAGCTGGACTGTGGCATCAGTCCCATTCTGAGTGCCCTCCAACCCGAGGGGTCCATCTTCCCTCACTGTTTCCCACAATGTTTGCTCCAATGCACGAGGCTCTCAGTATTACACCATAATGTGGTCTAAGCTGAAGCAGATCAGGGCCCTGCACGTGCTTCCCTGAACGTTTCAAGTCAGCAGCAGAAGGTGACATACATTAACCACAAAATCTAAAAACTCTTCTAATCTTTAGTAGGTTCCTTTTGCTCCTCTCGCTCTTAACATATTTTGAAGCATATTTACATACATACATTTACTAGAAGTGTGTCCCATTATTTGTTACTCCCAACGTTTCACCACTTGCCCTTAATTTTCACTGTAAACTTTCACGGCCTGTCTGTCACGGGGTCCTCAGTTTTCAAAGCTCCCATGTTGGGCGCCAAAAGTGCGGGTGATTAGTCCAGCTTATCCCCCATCAAGCTGCGTCTGAAATGAGGCGTGCGGGTGAAAGAAAAAAAGATAGAGCCATATACAAAGCATGGGATTGGGAGGACAACAGTCTGATGGACTAAAATATGTTCAGAGCTTGGTTTTTACACTCTTCTTACAAGGGAATGGTTACAAAACAAACATCAGAGAACTTGCTTTAAAAAACATGCCTAACCTCTAATCTATGCAAATGTTACTTAGCGAGTCACGCTTTCTAAACATTTGTATAATAAGAGCACTATATTCAAGGATAAGCGCAAGGACATGCAAGGTTCAAAAGGATCTTAAGAGGTCGTAAATAACTGAGTTATCTCACACTGCTTTTAGCTGCCAGGTCAGATAGGTATCTCACAATGCTTTTAGTTACAAGGTAAACAGAGGCACAGGGGACTAGTCGCACACCAAGAAACACCTGGGCCAGCTTATGGCCTACTACAACCACATCCCCTCCATGCCCTCACTCTCACAAACACGTTGACCAATTATGAACTAAACAGTAGCTAGGAACACCTCAGCCTGAGGACTGCAAACATTGGGAATTCCCCCAAAACATTCTCACTTGGAGGTACTGGGTGTGTTAAGGATTGATCCTCCTTCCCTGCTGGTGGTTTGATGCCCAATAAGCTGAGTGTATTCTGCTGTGCTCTCGCGACCCACTGACTCCTCTGTGTTGCCCATTCACCCGCTGGCTTTCACTAAAAGCTCATTGGATTTATTGTGTTGTGGCTCATTGGACTGTCTTTGAAATCAACTGGGTAAACTCTTCCCAAGGATCTGTCCATCTGCCTCTCTGCCTGTGTTTCGGCCTGTCTGTTGAAGATTCTCAGTCACTAGCTAGGCCACTCAAATGGGAATCAATTAATTGGTGGAGTTGAGAACAAAGGGACAGAATTTCCAGGAACCTGATCATGATTGGCTGTGATGGTTTCCCCTCCAACAATCACAGTTTTCAGTGGGACCAGAGTAGCAGGCAGGGTTCAGACCACCGTGATTGGAACACATAGAGAGTTGGGGCACATATGCCAAAGAGCTTACAATGTGGCACCAAAAATCTGACTGACCCAAACAGTCAGCAGATAACCCAGGCACACCGTCTTTGTGTGTGCGTGCGTGCGTGCGTGCGTGCGTGCGTGTGTGTGTGTGTGTGTGAGTGATAGCTCTTGCTTGAGGAGTGGTATCAATTTCCATTGAGGACAGGCACACCACCCAGCCATGCCACTGTGGATTATACCACATGAGTTCTCCGTGTCCTGCCTAACACCGACCCCCCACAAGCCATCTCTTGCGTCCCGCACAAACACTCAAATTCTTACACACATTTTTGCGTTTGTTTGTTTGTTGGGGATGGGGGAAAAGATCAGGTGTTTTGCTTGTTTGTACTTTTTAAAAACCGTTTAAATTTGCATTTTAGCCACCGGTCATACCATCAATACCGCCATGCTATTGTCATCCTTAAATTCTAGAACATTTTTTCTTCCCTTTAACTGTGATTGATGATGAAGGTGATGGTGATTATGATGATTATTTTCCAATCGTGGCAATACTTGACTAGACACAGCAGAACATTCTGCAATCTAAACGTTCTCTTCTGTGTTTCTTTGACAAACTTTTGAGACGCAAGAGCCGATCTGCTAACTCCCTATTCCCTAAATACAGTTTTAAAAGAACTCAAGAGTCAGATGTGTGTCTATTTTTACAGACAGAAGAAATCACCATTCTCAGGGAATCTCCTTTCAGATGGATTTCCTGGAATCCAAGAGAGATAATTCCTTCAGGACCAGGGAGGATACCAGAAGGGTAGAGGAAGGGTGAGGTGGAAAACGGGAACCAATTTAAAAATATCTACATATAATCTCCTTTCTGGGGAGATGGAGAAGAAAAAGAGTGTGAAAGGAGACATTGGACAGTGTAAGTTATAACAAAATACTAATAAGTTTTAAATATCAAGGGTTCATGAGGTAGGGGGGGCTGGGAGGAAGGGGGAAAGTGAGGATCTGATTGATAGGGCTCAAGCAGAAAGCAAATGTTTTGAGAATGATAATGGCAACACATATACATATGTGCTTGATACAATGGATGGATGGATGAGTTGATGGATGGATGGATGGATGGATGGAAGAATAGATGCGTGGATGGAATTTGATAAGAGTTGTGTGAGCCTCCAATAAAAGGATTTTAAAAAGAGATGGCTTTCCTTTGGACGTGTACATGCTCTTATCCGTAGGCATCTTCCAAGTCTCCTGTCATTTTTCTGTTCACTTCCCTGGACTCAAGGGACTTTTGTGTGAGGCGTGACTTCCTGGGACCTTGCCTGCCATGCCACCTTGCTGAAGTTTATCAGCATTTGTTTTTCATTCCCTTTTCTTTATTGAAACCCACATCCATTTTGTTTGTGATTGTGTTATGTTGTTAAGCTCCCTGGCGGTAACTCGAGGACGCATCAGGGTAAATGGTAACTGTCAGAAGAAGTAATCTGGATCCACACTCAGGATCACTTAACTGCTCCCTGGTCCAGCGGTTTTCTCTTCGTGCACTGTTGCTGTACGGAAGCAGAATTGGGTGGGACATCCAAAACACACACACACACACAGAGAGAGACATTGATGAGGGTAACATTTGAGGATTACATTATTTCAAATCAAATCACCACTGGCCTGAACTAGATCAGTCTCCAGGGCTCTTCCTTGCCTTTTACTGTCATTTGGCAAAGTTTCTGCTGGAAACTTTTGGCCCATGGCATCAAAAAAGCCTCACTTTAGCACAAATGATGTTTTAAACCAGATAAATGTGCACCACAACCCCTGCTGCGTGCACAACCACCACCCCCTACACACACCCCAACCTGTTTTGAAATAAACATTGGCTTGAAACACTTCATTCTGAGGACTACACACAGTGGGAATTTCCCCAGTATGTTCCCACGTTGAGAAACTGCTTGTGTCAAGGATTTATGATCATTTCCTGCTACCCGTTTGATGCCTAATAAGCTGAGCGTGTTCTGCTGTGCTCTTATGACCCACTGACTCTTCCAGTTCACCCATTCACCCAATGGCTTTCACTAAAATCTCACTTGATTGATTGCGGTGTGGCTCTTTGGACTGTCTGAGAAACCAACCACGTACAACTATTCCGAAGGAGGTGTCTGTCTGCCTGCATGTTGGAGAATTCTCACTCACTAGCTAGGCCAGTCAAATGGAAATCAATGGATCGGCAGAGAGACAGCAAAGTCAGAGAATTGCCACCAAACTGATCGTGACTGGCGGAGGCAGGTTTCCACTCAAGAGATGACAGCTGCGGATGAGATCAGAGAATCGGGCACCGATCTGACCAATGTGAGTGGAACACCAAGAGAGATGGGATCCATGCACAGAAGAGCTTCCAAGGTAGCTCCAGAAAACTCTGTCTGTCCCAAGCAGTCTAGAGATAATGCATGACCCCTCTGTGTGTGTGTATGTATGTGTGTGTGTGTGTGTGTGAGAGAGAGAGAGAGAGAGAGAGAGAGAGAGAGAGAGAGAGAGAGAGAGAGAGACTGCCATCTATCTAGGCAAAGCATTAGACCTTTGCCAATCTACCCCCTTATCCAGTCGTCAGAGTCAAAGAGGCAAATCCACTGAAAACTGCATGTTGGTTTTCCACCGTCCACACATTGCTCAGAATGGAAGCTCAAATGGAATCCATTAATTCACACGGAGACTCAAGCATAGATCTGGGGTTTTTACAGTCACCGGAGTGTGTGAAGCACAACCTTCAAGACCGTGTGTGATCCAACTGTCAATGTGCATCCGTTAAGTAGTCTGGGAGGCTGGGGCTCACCTGGAGGGGACCTTCACTTTCCTGGTTTGGAGGTGTATCCCAGTCACAGTCTACGAAGTCAATGTCGCTCCCCACCGTGTCCCAACAAACAACACCACACCACCACCACACACCATAACAAAGCCAGGCTTAAGGCACTTCACAGCACAAGGTTGCTACGCTACTACATGAACTCCCAGGGCAACTGCTTGATGACTACATGCCTGAGTGTGGTCAGCTATCAAAAGCATTCAGACCAATTTCCTGCCCCACCCTAAGTAGGCTCCACACCCTTTCCATCAGGCACATAGATTAAGCCCTGTACAAGGATTCAAAGACAACTAAGGTCAAGCCAGCTCAGAGACCAAGCTTAGGTTGTCATCTGGACTCTAGGGGTGGGCTTTCCTGTCACACGTGTGCAGCAAGAGATACATGATGTTCTCTGAACTTGAGGCTCTTGAGAGTGAAGGGATGGCCTTTAGCCTGTTATTGCAGCTCGATGACCTCAATTGGTGGGGCCGGGGACATGAAGAAGCTCAGTGGACACCTGACCAAGTCTATGTAGGGTTTTACTCTCTTGGGGGGAGGAAATTACAAATGATCTCCAAGGGGTCCTAAAGGGCTTCTTTGGTCCCTTTGGGTCTTTGCAAATGTATTCCACGGTTTATGAATGGTTTTGGGGGGGTTTCAGATTTTGTATGTACTCTATGTATAAATGATCTATGATGTATAAATTATAAACGTATTATACATTAATTGTTTACATAAAATCACTTATATAATATATAAATATACATAGATATCTACTCCTTCAGGTGCCTTTTTTAGGGTATCATTGTGTTGCTGTTGTTTCTTACTGATTTCAGTGTGTTTATTATTTTCCTGGTTGTGGGGCATTAAAGGTGGTTTTAAATACGTTTCGTGTTTTCTTTAATTTTTTTTAAGCGTATAAGGTATGATTGGTGCTTTTCAGAGGGTTTTAGTGAGTCTTCCGGGCCTTCGGGGCGTTTTACAAGTCTCTTAGGTACTCCTGATAGAGCTCCTCGCTGATGGGGAATTGCAGTGGTGGCTCCCATTGCAGGCCTGCTTCCTGCTGATTCACCAATGGCTGGGCATTCTGCTGAATTTCCAGGTCGTCGAGGAGTTGGTCCAAGAAGCTGGTGCCTTGTGGAGAGGCTTGGGCAAGCAGTGGAGAGTTTTCCTGCAGCAGTGTGGCCTGCTGGTTGTGCAGGTGTGTCTCCCCAGTCAGCTGCCGCTGGGCACTCACGCTCAGGGCCAGGCAAGGCCCCCATCCCACTGGGGCTGGTGTGTGTGCAGGAGCCGGGCTCTGCCAGAACAGGTTTGGATGCTCCCACAACGAAGTGTCTTTCCACTGCGCGGCGTCCGAAAGAATGTCGTGTTGTTTGGGACCTTCGTTTCCGCAGCTGGAAAGGTCCAAGTAGTGTGTCCTTGTCTCCGGAGGCCTTGCCGCCTGGGTGAACTCCTGTGGCATTTGCCCCCGATGGGGCACCAAGCCCACAGAGGCTTGGCCACCCATGACGCAAGCTAACGGATTGCTGTCTCCATCACCTCGGCCGCCGCCCCCGAAGCCCAGGGAGGGCGGTCTCTGGGCATCTAGGGGTGTGCTTTGCTCCAGTGGCTGCAGAAGCGGACATGGGAAGACCGGGCTGGAGCTGCATCGCTGGAGCCCGCGGTGATCCAGCCGCACCCTGGTGTGCGGTGGGTGTCGGGCCCTTCTGTTCTGGAACCACGTGTCAATCCGCGCTTCCGGAAGGCCTGTGTGACGTGCCAGCTCTTGCCTGTCTTTCAAGCCAGGGAATGGCTGCTTCTGGAATGCTTGCACCAGGTGGGCTCTTTGATCTTTGCTGATGACAGTCCTCTTGCGTCTGTCTGCCTTCGGCGCTTTGGCTGCAGAAGTGGTGCGAGGCGGCACGGAGCTCAGTCGGCTCCTCCTGAGCTGTCGACTTCTGCGATTTTTGAACCACAGGAAGATTCTGTCCTCGGCCACGTCGAAGGCTCTGGCAAGTTCTTCTCTGGCCGTGAAGCCTGGATACGGGTCTCGAGCAAATGAGGCTTCTAAGATGTCAGATTGAGAAGCGGTCCAGACAGTCCTCTTTCTTCGGTCTTGGGTATGCTGAGAACGGGCAGGAGGGCCTTTTGACGCCATGCTGCGGATGGAGGAGCAGTTCTGGGGGAGAAGAGAGGGCTGTGGGCTCCGACAGGCCAGCGGAACTTGAGCTCTTCGGAGGAGAGTGCCAGCCGCCGCTCTTACATAGCTTTCCCTTCGAGCACCTGATTCGATATACAAGATGTGATTGGCGACAGGAATGAGCACAGCCAATAGGGATGAGGCACGTGTTTGCAACTGTCTGGCGAGCGCCATAGAGCATTCACCTCCTCCTCCTTCTGCATAGTTCTGGTTTCTGGTTTCATTTCTCAAAGATATCCCTTTTATTTAAAAATGTATCCCTTTTATTTTTAAATTAAAACTGTTTATGTTTCGAAGTAATATTTAAAAACCCGGGGGACTGCGCCTTTCCGAAGCGCACAACGTGACCGTGTGAGTGTGCGTGCCTGTGTGTGGCGCTGGGTGTGTGCTTGCGCGCACATACGTGCCCGAAAAGGATCTTTGCATCATGCACCGGCAGGGCCTGACCCAGGGACACACTGGCTGAGGTGGTTTACCAAAACACAGCCAAAACCTATGTTCGGATGGACGTGCTGATACTACAAACTGAGAAGCAACAGCGGAATGAGACGACAAGTCCAGCTAGTCAGCAGGACACCCAGGCTGACGAAAGTTCCCAAGGACCCTCCCCAAGTGAGAAATGATTGGAATTGCTCACGAGATGTCAGTTGCCCACGGGCCCTACACTTGCTTGCAAGACGCCCTGATCTTCATTGCAAGGAGCTGAAGCCCCCGTGGTGGTTGGAGTCCACTGAAGTAATGCTACCTATTGTGAGGCAACTTGACGTCCACTGATGCAAAGCTACCTATTTTGAGGCAACTCGTGTCTTGGTTCAGAAAGACCATTGGGAGTTTGATTTATGGGAACTTAGTGGAAAAGAAAACAATAAATGAAAGCCCAGAGGAACAATTTAAGAAGGAACAGAAAGGACAGCCAAAGTCTGTCAAGTCATTTTGGTGTTTGATAATGAAATGCATGAATGCTTTATTGATTTCATAGTTCGAACAATATGCCCTAGTGTGATAAAGTGTGCTCACTTATGGTTAGAAGGTTTGTGTTTTTCACACTTGTGTTTGGGACAGTTTTCCTTTCAAGATGTGCTAATTTTTAACCAGGAATCCCGATGTGCATCTGATGGAGAGTAAAGAAATGTGATTATGTAACTTGTCATGGTCTTGAGAATTTCCTGATGTATGACCTCAAGCCGTAAGATTTAAGCAAAGGAAAAGCATCTATAATTTGAAGCTTTGCATGAATAAAATTGGAAGTGTCACCCGCAACCTTTGAGTCGTGTGGTTTCTGTCTCTCACTCGCCGACGCCGTGACCCACCTTGAGGCATCCGTGGACATTGCTGCAGCTGGACTGCGGCATCAGTCCCATTCTGAGTGCCCTCCAACCCGAGGGGTCCATCTTCCCTCACTGTTTCCCACAATGTTTGCTCCAATGCACGAGGCTCTCAGTATTACACCATAATTTGGTCTAAGCTGAAGCAGATCAGGGCCCTGCACGTGCTTCCCTGAACATTTCAAGGCAGCAGCATAAGGTGACATACATTAACCACAAAATCTAAAAACTCTTGTAATCTTTAGTAGGTTCCTTTTGCTCCTCTCGCTCTTAACATATTTTGAAGCATATTTACATACATACATTTACTAGAAGTGTGTCCCATTATTTGTTACTCCCAACGTTTCACCACTTGCCCTTAATTTTCACTGTAAACTTTCACGGCCTGTCTGTCACGGGGTCCTCAGTTTTCAAAGCTCCCATGTTGGGCGCCAAAAGTGCGGGTGATTAGTCCAGCTTATCCCCCATCAAGCTGCGTCTGAAATGAGGCGTGCGGGTGAAAGAAAAAAAGATAGAGCCATATACAAAGCATGGGATTGGGAGGACAACAGTCTGATGGACTAAAATATGTTCAGAGCTTGGTTTTTACACTCTTCTTACAAGGGAATGGTTACAAAACAAACATCAGAGAACTTGCTTTAAAAAACATGCCTAACCTCTAATCTATGCAAATGTTACTTAGCGAGTCACGCTTTCTAAACATTTGTATAATAAGAGCACTATATTCAAGGATAAGCGCAAGGACATGCAAGGTTCAAAAGGATCTTAAGAGGTCGTAAATAACTGAGTTATCTCACACTGCTTTTAGCTGCCAGGTCAGATAGGTATCTCACAATGCTTTTAGTTACAAGGTAAACAGAGGCACAGGGGACTAGTCGCACACCAAGAAACACCTGGGCCAGCTTATGGCCTACTACAACCACATCCCCTCCATGCCCTCACTCTCACAAACACGTTGACCAATTATGAACTAAACAGTAGCTAGGAACACCTCAGCCTGAGGACTGCAAACATTGGGAATTCCCCCAAAACATTCTCACTTGGAGGTACTGGGTGTGTTAAGGATTGATCCTCCTTCCCTGCTGGTGGTTTGATGCCCAATAAGCTGAGTGTATTCTGCTGTGCTCTCGCGACCCACTGACTCCTCTGTGTTGCCCATTCACCCACTGGCTTTCACTAAAAGCTCATTGGATTTACTGTGTTGTGGCTCATTGGACTGTCTTTGAAATCAACTGGGTAAACTCTTCCCAAGGATCTGTCCATCTGTCTATCTGCCTATCTGCTTGTCTGTCGGCCTGTCTGTTGAAGATTCTCAGTCACTAGCTTGGCCACTCAAATGGTAATCAATTAATTGGTGGAGTTGAGAACAAAGGGACAGAATTGCCACAAAACCAATTGTGACTCACTGCGATGGGTTTCCCCTCCAGAAACCACAGTTATGAATGGGACCAGAATAGGAGTCAACGGTCAGACCACCATGATTGGAACACATAGAGAGATGGGGCGCGTATGCCAAAGAGCTTACAATGTGGTTCTAGGAATCTGACTGACCCATGAATACCGTGTATGTGTGTGTGTGTGTGTCTGTGTGTATGTGTGATAGCCCTTGCTTACGGAGTGATATCGATTTCCATTGAGGATTGGCACACCACCCAGCCATGAAACTGTGGATAACACCACCTGAGTTCTCCCTGTCCTGCCTAACACCAACCCCCCACCCATCTCTTGCCTCCCCAACAAAAACTCATATTCTTACACACACTTTTGGGTTGGTTGGTTTGTTAGGGATGGGGAAAAAGATCAGGTGTTTTGCTTGTTTGTATATTTTTAAAACCGTTTAAAGTTGTACTTTAACCGCATGTCGTACCATCAATATCGCAATCCAATTGTTATCCTTTTAAATTGTAGAATTTTTTTTTCTTCTCTTTCACTGTGATCGAGGATGAAGGTGGTGGTGATGATGATGATGATTTTCCAATCGTGGTAATACTAGACTAGACACAACAGAACATTCTGCAATCAAAACGTTCTCTTCTGTGTCTCTTTCACAAACTTTTGAGATGGCAGAGCCGATCTTATAACTCCCTACTCCCTAAATACAGTTTCAAAAGTACTCGAGAGCCAGATATGTGTCTATTTTTACACACAGAAGAAATCACCATTCTCAGGTGAATCTCCTTTCAGATGGATTTCCTGGAATGCAAGAGAGATAATTCCTTCAGGACCAGTGAGGATACCAGAAGGGTAGCCGAAGGGTGAGGTGGAAAACGGGTACCAATTTACAGGTATCTACATATGATCTTCTCTCTAGGGGGTTGGAGGAAAAAGAGAGCGTGAAAGCAGACATTGGACAGTGTAAGTTATAACAAAATACTAATAATTTTTAAATATTAAGGGTTCATGAGGTGGGGGGAGCAGGGTGGGAGTGGGAAAATGAGAAGCTGATAGCAAGGGCTCAAGTAGAAAGCCAATATTTTGAGAATGATAATGGCAACACTGGTACAGATGTGCTTGACACATTTGATGGATGGAAGGATTTTGATAAGAGTTGTACGAGCTTCCAATAATATATATATATATATATACATATATTTTAAAGATGGCTTTCCTTTAGACTTGGATGTTCTCTTATCTTCTGGAGGTCTTCCAAGTGTCCTGTCCTTTTCTGCTCACTTCCCAGGGCTGAAGGACCTTTTGTGTGAGGACTGACTTCCTTGGATTTTGCTTGCGCTGCCACCTTGCTGAATCTGATGACAGTTTTTTTCCTTTTCCTTTCCTTTTGGAAACCCATTGCCATCATTTCCATGATTGAGTAATTTGGTTATGTTCCCTGTCGGTTATCCCGAAGCTCACTTGGGGTAAATGTTAACTGTTAGAAGCAATAATCCTGGGACACTTTTAGGGTTGCACTGCAGAGAAGTCTGTTCTTTGCTCCTAGGTCCAGCATAGTTCTCAGCCTGCAGTTTCACCAAATGGGGCCTGAACTGGGTTCGAAATTCAAAATTGCATGTCTAAAAGGGACATGCACACACACAAAGAGTGACCGAGTTTAACCTGTGAGGATTATATTGTATCAAAGCAAATTACCTCAATTTTTTCCCTACATCAGTCTCCAGTGCCCTGCCTGCCCTTCTCTGTCATTTGGTAAAAAAAAAAAAAAAATTTTGCCTGGAAATTTCTTGCCAATGGCTTCAAAAAAAGTCTCTCTTTAGCACAGAGGGAGTTTTAGACCAGATAAATGCGCGCCAATTCCCCCGCAGTGCTCAAACATTCACACATCCAAGGCCCAGTTTAAAATAATCAGTGGCTAGGAACACCTCAGCCTGAGGCCAGCAAACATTGGGAATTCCCCCCAAAAGATCCCACTTTGAGGAATTGCGTGGGTCCATGATTGGTCATCATTCCCTGCTGGTGGTTTGCAATCTAATAAGCTGAGTGTGTTCTGCTGTGCTCTCAGAGCCCATTGACTCTTACACATCACCCATTCACCCACTGGATTTCACTAAAAGTTCTTTTGATTGATTGTGGTGTGGCTCTTTCGATGGATACAGCTCTTCCCAAGGTTCTGTTGTCCGTGTGTCAGTCTACCTTTGCCTGACTGTTTGTCTGCCTGTCTGTTGAAGAATTCTCAGTCAATAGGCCACTCACATGGGAATCAATCGATCAGTGGAGAGAGAGCAATGGGGCAGAATTGCCATCAACTGATAGCGACTGGCAGCAGCAGGTTTCCACTGGAGTGATCAGGTGCCGGTAGGAGCAGAGAAGCGTTAATGGGTGTGACCACTGTGATCAGAGCAAAAAGTGAGGCGGGGTGCATATGCAGAAGAGCTTACAAGGTGGCTACAGGAACCACTGACCCACCCAAGGAGTCATGAGTACACGCATGACCACCCTGTGTGTGTGTGTGTGTATGTGTGTGTGTGTGTGTGTGTGTGTGTGTGTGTGTGATAGACTTTCCTTGAGGAGTAATGATTGATTTCCATTTAAGGCAGGCACACCAGCCAGGGAAGCCACTGAGGATTGTGTTACCTGGATTCTCCCTACCCTACCTAACACCCAGCCATCACCTATCCACCCCACAAAGCAATCCAATTCTTACACAAACTTTTTGGGTTTTTTGTTTGTTGATGGTGGCAGAGAATCTCAGACCAGGGTTTGAGGGCCTTCTGCTTTTTTAAACGTTTAATGTAAAGCATCAGTTAAGCAGCTTAAAATTTGGCTGGATTTTCGTCAGGCTTTTGAGTGATTTTCAGATTATCAAAATTGACTCCTATATGGGAAATGGCCTGAAGCCATGTCAGGGCACACTCAAGCATTTTATTTCAGCAGGCATGTCTGTCCCCACCTGCTTGATTGTTAATTTGATCATTTAAACCAGGTTTTTGTCTGGAAACAACCTAGATCAAGGTCTTTTAAGTGAACCTGATTTGGGTGCTGCTGATCAGCGAGAAAAATGCATTCCCTCTTATCTGCAGTTAGGGGGGAGGAAAGGATGACAAAAATATCATGCCACGACAAATCATAAGCTTGGGTTAAATACTGAAACTCCTTAATATAGGTGGTGGTATTATTATAAAGATAAAGGAGCCAGAACCCTTTTCAACCCAAGATAAATCAGTGAGAGAAAAGGGAACATGAACTGGACCACACTCTCAGTCCTGGCCACTTCCCAGAGTGGACAAATGACAAGGGGGTTCTTCGAGCGCATGTGCTTGCTAACCAGGCCAGGTGAGTGCAGACTCAGCTTCCTCCAGCAAGACAGATAGATCAGAAGAAGAAGACGTGGGGGCTCTGGGTGGCCAGAATAGGGAGAAGGTACGTATGAGGGGAGACAAGGTTCAGGCAGGTCCGAAAAGGCAGACACCAGAGGTGGGTCCAGAAGCAGGAGAGGAGGAATTTTATTTAGTTAAGAGGACTTGGGAAGGGGATCAGGAAATACAGAGAAAGGGACAGGAGCTCAGAGGAAAGGCGGCCTGGACGTACTGAATCTCGACTATTTTTTTGCTGCTGATCTCCGTCCTAAATGCCTGGTATTTTTCTGTAACCAAGTTTGGCCTCAATGCCAATTGAAGAATAAGTTATACTAGCCAGAAAAAATAGTACTTTCAATTTTAAGGTTCCCCTCAACGTCAACAATTTTTGTCAACAAACTCACAAATAATCAAAAGTTTCATATGCTCAGGTCTTTTTCTTTCTTCCCTCCTGCCCCTCTCTACTACCTGTTACCCTGCTCAAGATCTCTTAGCCAAACACTCTCTTAATCAGGCCCAGGCAGTACTCCCCTTTCCTCTTTCTCCAACCCCCCTGACTTCTTATCTGCGCCCCCAGTAAGGCTTCCTCCATATTCTGGGTACCCCTCCCCATCATTCCTCCATTACCCCCTCAACTCCAAAAGGCTGAGACACTGTGCGCCCGACACCCACCCCCACCACAAGCCAGAACCCTCAGACTGCCTAGAGTCTCTCTCTCTCTCTCTCTCTCTCTCTCTCTCTCTCTCTCTCTCTCTCTCTCTCTCTCTCTCTCTCTCCTCTTCCTGGCTCCTTCCCTGCTCAGCCTCCACTTAGCCAACACTTCAAGCCACTGACAGACCTCCCAGATAGGGAAGCAGAACACAAATCAATGGTCGCCACCCTGAAACTGGCAGGAGGGAGGGGTCAGAAAGCTCCAGGAAGTAACAACTTTAATCGCTGCATTTTTGATGTCAATGTCCTCTGAAATCTTGACAATTTCTGCCAGTAAACTCACAAATAGTCTGAGAAGCTATTTCTGATTCTGCTCTCCCTTGTCCTGTCAGTTATGTCTGTCTTCCTCCTTGTCCTGCTCCTCAGTTCCACTTTACAGTCACTATGAGGCAGAATTGACTCAACAGCAGTGAGTTTGGGTTCTGTACATTAATATATTTTAGTGACACATGTCCTCAAGGTCATTACTTTTTTGTTGTTTTATTTTATTTTCACAGTGACATAGAAATTTAATCAGTCATTTATCAGTTATCCTAGTACAGCAGCTCTCAACCTGTGGATTATGACCCTTTCAGGGGTCAAATGACCCTTTCAGAAGGTCACCTGAGACAATGGGAAACACATATTTTCGGTGGTCTTAGGAACCGAGACACTGCTCCTCTGTCCCCAGGCAGGTCCACCCATATGCAGATGCGTATATGAGTACCCCAAGGTGAAGACTGTTACCATGATTCAAGACAAAATTTCATTTATTTGTAATCAGAAATAAATATTTCACAATATATAATTATATATTGCTTTGTGATTAATCACTATGCTTTAATTATGGTCAATTTGTAGCAAGGAAAATACATACTGCATATTAGATAATTACATTACAATTAACAGTATGATCATTATAATTATGACGTAGCAATGGAAATAATTTTATGGTTGGGGGTCACCACAACTTGAGGAAGTATATGAAAGTTCCTTATATATATATATATATATAGCTGCTTCTTTTTCAATTTGTTTGATTTTACTGTGTAGAACTATGTCTCAATGTCAGACCCTCATATTAAAATATTGTGTTTTAATTGTTCCTAGTACAAGCAACATCCAGATGTATAGTTCTCGAACATAGTAAGATATCACTTATTTAAAAGAGGTGACCATTTTCTCTGTCCCACTGCATGGTAGTACTTACATTTTCTAACCTTTTATCGAGTGTTTTTGATAGAAGGCTTGTTTTCTTCGCCGTTTTATTATTCTTGGGTGCACTCCAGTGCATTCTGTTAGTGATGCCATGGGGCCTTAACCTTTTCCTTATGGTTTTTAGACTATAATCTATATGTGAACAGATTGTCATGTTATGGGACTCAACTGCTTTCATCTTACAGAGCTGCCAATCATTTAACCACCGGAGCAGTAGGGCTTCTTCACTAACTAATTGAGATTTGCCAAGCTGACATGTTTTGCATTATAGACATGCTGATTCTTTTTTAAAAATCATAATTATTATTATTTAAATCAGTTTATTGGGGGCCCATAAAACTCTTATTGTAATCCATATATACATCCATTGCGTCAAGCACATTTTGTATATTTGGTGCCCCATCATTCTGACATGGTGATTCTTAATGAGAATTATTTTTCTGTTTTTGTGCACAGAAATTTTTTGTTTTAGTTCATTCATTCATCAGTATATGAGGAGCTTCAATGCTATAGAAAACTATGGGACTCTAAATCCATGAATGTCCCCACAAAATGGGTGGAAACAAATTCCGTATTTTGGGGTCCTAATCTGAATAATTTTGCACTTTTGATCATGCTGTGTTTTCTTTAATCATGTTTAACAGACCTGTTTTATTCATCAAGACAACTCTGTTGCCATTGTGTGCCCATCTCTTCAGTTTGGCTTTAGTGTGTTTTGGATTATTACATGTTCATTGTCTTCCAGTCAGCATACACACATCTTCACTGTTTGAAAGGTGTTAACACCTGTTAAGGAACCTCCATAAAGCTGAAGATTATTTCTTGTGACATTGCTGTAGGACAGTAACATTTCCCCTATTACAAATGGTATATTCACAGCTAGGAGAGATAGGAACAGAATTATAAGACAAGTTCAGCACTTCTCTAAGACAGCTACTTTTCTAGGGTCTGTTTACAACCTAAGTGAGGTCACTCCCTTCAGACTTGCAGTAAGCACCGTCTTTTCTGGTCATCGATTTCTATACTTTCTCTTAAATGAAAACTGATTCTGACCAAAGTGAACATTTTTGAAGGCAAATAGTTTACACATAAATTATTTTAACATCTAAGTAGGCCTGATACTTGAATTCTTAGATCCCAGGGCTTTGGAACATAATAATACAAATAGAGATGTTTTCTTGGGGCAAACTATGAAACTGAGAATTCTGAGACTACAACAGGAAAGCCACCCAGAGAACACATCTCTACCTGCCTCAGAGCCTGGTTCTTTTGCTAACTTGATCATAAGCACCCCCTGTGCTTGAAGGCAAACAAGCAGCCATCTAGCTCAGAAGCAACAAAGCCCACAGAGAAGAAGCACACAGCCTAAACGAATACAAGGTGTTGAATGGACCAGGTAGCAGACACCAAGGAACAAAAACAATCATTGTATGATCACATTCCTCACATAAACGCTGAAGACTAATGTGTGCATAAGCAAGTGTGGTGAAGAAGGCTGATGGTGCCCGGCTACTGAGAGCTATAGCGTCTGGGGACTTAAAGGCTTGAAAGCAAACAAGCGGCCATCTAGCCCAGATGCAACAAAGCCCACACGGAAGCAGCACATCAACATGGGTGATCGTGAAGGGCAGAGGAGACCAGGTCTCAAACAACAAAGGCGGCGGGGGTGGGGAGAGGGAATTCACATCACCGTGAATGAGGCGGAGTGCGTGACAGGGACCCAATGCCCATCTGTAGACAGCTGGACATCCCTTGCAGAGGGGTAGTGGGGAGGAGATGAGTCACAGAGGGTTCAGTGTAGCAAAAATGAAACTCAAAACCTTCCTCTAGTTGTTGAATGCTTCCTCCCCTCCCAATTATCATGATCCCAATTCTACCTTGCGGACCTGGTTAGACCAGAATATGTACAGCAGTGCAGTAGGGATCTGGAAACACAGGGAATCTAGGATGGATGAACCCCTCAGGACCAGCGGTGGGAGTGGGGACACCGGGAAGGAAGGGGGTGTAGAAAGGGAGAACCGATTTTGGAGATCTATATGTAACCTCCTTTCTGGTAGATGGGCAATGGGAAGGTGGGTGAGGGGAGATGCCTGGCAGTGTAAGATAAGATAAAATAATCATTTATAACCTATTAAGAGTGCAGGGGGAAGCGGGAGTGGTGAGGGAGGGGGAAGGAAAAAAAGGAAACCAAGCTGATTCCAGGAACCCAACTGGAAGGCAAATTTTGAGAATGATGAGGGCAATGAATATATAAGGGTGCTTTGCTCAATTGATGTATATATGGATTGTGTTAAGAGTTGTGTGAGCCCCAATAAAAAGATTTATTAATTAAAAAAGCACCCACTGTAGCCCATTCCTGAATGTGAGGTTTATTCACACTGACTTCCCTCACTGTGTCTCCCATAGTAATAGCTGGTCATGTCCCACATTCCAGCTATGGATTTACAGATATAGCTCATCCTTGTTACCTTCTCTGTAGATGACTAATCAGGTCTCCCATGAGGTCTGCATATTCTTAGCACAGCATCAGGTTATATTGGGCAATCCACTGCAAGCCCCAGGATGGCTGTGCCAATAAGGATAAATTATATTGATGTATTGATCATGCTAAAGTACTTTTGGGTGATTACCACTTAATCTGTGTCTAGCCTCCCCTTTATTTCCCAGTTTGAGCTCAGACCAAGGATATCCTGGAGGCAGATTATTCAAGGTGGTGAAATTCGTTCAGATGTGGATCTCAGATCAGACAATGCTGTGGGGAACGATAGTGGATCATTCTTTGTTGGATGGTTCATGCTTCCTGGAAGGTAAGAGACCCTGGAACCTCACCCAGTAGGTATGTATGACAGGCTCAGGGAGGAACACTGCATTTTGCATCTGGAAGCCCCTGAGGTGGAGCCCAAAGGTATTCATCCCTGTGCTATCATCCTGATGATGAAGCATTCACTAATGACTTCTGTTAATTTGTCCACCCCAAGGCCTCACTTTGATTCCAGGGTTTATTGAGATGTCCATGTGCCACGGGTGTCCAGTCAGCATTTCACAGGTTAGGTCCGAGGAGTGTTGGCCCACAGTTGTTATCATGAGTGACTCTTTGAGGACTTTCTTCTTCATGAGTGGCGAACCCCAGTGTGCTCTAACATCGAGTTCCTGGCACTGGACACACAAGGTGTACATAGGATTGACATGTTTCCAGTTTTGAGGGAAGATACAGCCCCACCAAATATGTCTTGTGAGGTTAATTTGTTGGCTCACACAGATCTAAAGGATGCCTGGAGCCAAATATTTTAGGGTTGTCAGCCCACACTTGTAGAGGGAGTATACTAAATCATTCTCTGAGCCCTTTCCCTAGGTCTGAGTAAAAGGCCAATGTTAGATTTGAAAAATGGATACAATGGTACAAAGATACAAAATGGTATGTACCTTTAATTTTCTGCCTCTTGCATCTTTTGTGATGTGTCTTCTGGGTTGAGGGCAGGGGAGGGGTTGTTGAAAGCCATTAAGATTCAGCCTTGAAATGGCTGAGAATCTCATGACCTATGTGTCAGTGTTTGCTGATTTCTTCTGCAGCTTTACGTTTTGAACAGACTATTAAGAACAAGAAAGTATGCAAGGTCGGGGAAAACAGGTTGTTTAATTTTCTCAAGGATATCTGGCTTGGAGGAAGACAGAGTTGCTATGTGTATCAAATGTGCTGGCTTGAATATGAGATAATTAACTCCTGGTTGTTTCTGCATGGATAAAAGGATTATGTAGAATAAACTTGGGGCTTCAGTATTGACTGTTGCCTTCCCACCTTCCCAATACTTTCTGTCTCTCTTTCTTCCCCCTTAATCCTAACTCCCTCTTTCAGGACTGTTCAACTCGTCGGCTGGCTCCGATGACAAAATAACCAGTAATTAATATGACTTATTTAACATGGGTTTCGCTACATCTTTGAGGAAGAAACCAGATGAAATTGGGGTTTACAAATTAGTAAATCAGTACAATTGAGCCCTCAGGCACCTTGCTTATTGAATAACACATCACTGCATATGTCAAATAGCAGAAAAGATTCCTTGAGACCAGGACACAGGAGAGGGAGACCCACAAGAGACCTGTGATATGGACATGATGTTGTTTATCATATATAAACATTTATAAACCACTTTATTTTGCCACTGCCATGTATCAGATGCAAATGATTTAATATTTACTGGAAATGTGCCTGTGATTCCTGGTTTTGTCTGTCTACCTACCTTAGTTCCTTCATTTAGGTAAAGTCTGAGAGAAAAGACAGCACCACATACTTAATTAGCAATGGGAGTTTCTTGACGGGTTAGATTTGGGTTCACTTCAGGGTTGTAGGGTGTTAGAGTCAGAGTCTGTACCTTAGATTGGAATGTAGGTCTTGGGATTAATGTTCCCTGTTCAAGAACAAGGGTTAATGAATAGAAACAGAACCTAAGTGTCAGGACTTAAGAGTCAGATGTTAGTGGACAGATTAAAGGGCTTGATGTTTAGAATGTGTCCTTCCTAACAGCTTATGTTTACAGTTGCTTAGGTCTTATGTATTATGGTATAAAGATGTACAGTTATGATTTAAACAGTACCATTTTGGAAGTTGGTTTCTGAATTTGAGACTTCTAAGTTGTGCTCATGATTTTAAAAATTGGGATAAATGAATTAGGCTAATTTTTAACAAATTGGTTATGGGTATCAGGCAATGCTCAGGGTGTTAATAGCCATTCTGGATGGTGAGGGGCTTTTCAGGTAGTTAGGGGTTCAGTGTTTGAGGAAATGATCAGTGTGTTGTAAGGATGCCCAGTATGTTAAGTTGTAAGGGTTAATAGTTTGGGAGATGTTGTTTAGCAATTAATGGTTTGTGAACTAAGTATCAAAAGTTATTTTTGCATGTTGAAATGTAGCCTACACCATTTTTATATTTGTTAGCTATTTATGTCATATCTTGAATCTAGTATAGATATGATTATTAATTTATGATTAGAAGAATTTTAATTTCTCTTTGGAAGCCTCTGTTCTTTCTTAACCAATCTTATTCTGATTGCTGCAGTTTTAATATACAGTCCGTTTTTAGTATCAGTTGTGAAAGTGGATATTCTCATACTTTTTCTGAGGTGGGGTGATGTTGTTTCTCATTCCTCTAATGACATTTCTCATTCCTCTAATGATATTTTGACTTTCACCCCCCCCTTAGGAATGTTCATTAGCATACTAACATGTTGAACTATATCTGTTCTATTTTAGATTTTAGAGGGTTTTTTCCCTTAACATTAGAGACTTTGAATTTAGTATGTTTTCTGTGTCTATTTAGATAATTATTTATTTTTTACATTAATTGCTATATTGCAGTATTTCTTTTTCTTATATTAAAATTCAACTCGAGGACAGATTTCAATTAATCGTGGTATATAATTAATTTAATGTGTTGTCTGACTCAGTTCCCAATATTATAAACAACTTTTTCATGTAGATCCATTATCAATACTAGGGTACACTTTACTTGCAATATCATTATCTGACCTTGATATCAGGTTATTACTGGTCTCATAGAAAATGTTACTAAGTATACTCTCACAAACATTGTTATGTCTGCTCCCAATAACTTGAACTTGAAAACAAAACATAAGGTGTTTATTCAGACTGTGTGAATACACTGTTGTCATGCTGTCAGAATCTTCAACTTTAATCTGTCTTCCAGTTAGCCTTGAAGTTTTTCATGGAATGTAATTTTGATTCAGTTGATTATAGACCTTCTGAGCATCCTGAAATCCACTCAACTCTCACAGATCTAGCTGTGCCTAGATCCTCTGGTCTTGCAGCTGACCCCTCAGTGTAGAGGACTTTGTGATTTATGCTCCCCTTGACAGAAAAATGGTCACTCACACCTTAGTGCCTGTGTGCTCACCTCACACTAGAGCCCAAGTTTGGGAAGTAATCGGCCAGAAGACATGCTGGGTGGATCTTAGAGAATTTCCTTCAGCTCACCTCAAGGAGAATTGTCTAAATCAATGAGGGGCAGGAATTCCTGTTATGTTGTCATTGCTTTGTTACACACACACACACACACACAGAGGAAACTCATTCCTTCTTTTAAGTAAGAGAACTTATGTTCCACTAAATGTCACATGAAAGGTCCGGCATCTGTTACCACGGAAATAACTTTTGTAAACATAACTAACACACTGGTATTTTGTGCATGTCTGGGGTACTGATTAGTGGTTTCTGAGGTTGTTGTTGTTGTTTTTGTTAGATGTCATTGAGTTGATTCCACATCATGGGGATCCAGTACACAACAGAAGGTAACAATGCTTTCTCCTCTGCTAGACTCAAAATTTAGGATGAACCCATTGTTGCCATCATTGTGTCAGTCCATTTAGTTGGGGATTCCTATTTGTCCCTGCCCTTCTACTTTGCTACATACACTAGGAACTGCTCCCTTCTGACAACATTGTCCGAAGTACATAATATGAATCTCACTATCTTTACCTCTAACTAGCACTCTGAGCTTAATTCTTCAAAGCCAGATTGGTTTGTGCTTTTGGAGACCAATATTATTTCAGTATCCTTCACCGGAATTACAATTCAAACAAATTGATTCTTCTTCAGTCTTCCTTATTCAGTGTTCAACTTCCACATACATATGAGACAATTGAAATTGCCATAGTTTGGGTGAGGTAAACCTAGTCATCACAGTAAGATCCCTGATCTCCAACACTCTAAACAAGCCTAATAAGGCATATCTATCCAATACAATGTGTCTATTGATCTCTTGGCTGTTACTATCACCATTCTGGGGTGTTTTTTTTTTTTTGCATATTTTTTTAAAAGCTAACAGTATTTCTGGAAGGAGTTAAAATTTAGTCAAGCTTGAATTAAGAATGTTGCTCTAGGCGGGGCCTGGAAACCAACTTTACTCCGGAACCAACCAATGTGAGAGCCCTGAGTTTAAGCCTGTTTTTAAGACAGTGAGCCTTATATTCAAGGTATGCTTGATGACTGGTATACATGAGAGAGTCTAAAACAAATTGTGCTTCTCTCTGTAGCCTGACTTTCTGATTAGTTTTAGAGGAGCACTAGTCTACACCCCTTATCCTATAACTGCAACCTCACACAGCCCTGCCTTCAGAGACACCATGGGGGTTGTAAAAGGGCAGTGACAATGATATCCAACTAGCCACTCAGGCTAATGCCGCTCTACTTTATCACAGCACAGCCTCTTCCCAGCACATGAATTTTGTTTTCCTGCCAAACTAGCTTCCTGGTGGAACATGTTTCACAAGCTCAAGCCTAGGCACTAGTTTTTGCCCTTTCCCTAGAAGACCAAGACTATGGATGGCACATCCCAAAACCCAAGCTAATAAGCCCTCTCCTATGGTGTGTGTTGTCTGACATCTGTCAGAATTACCTAGAGTTTGGAATCCAGAATCTAGGCCAAGATGACACAAGGCTTGATCAGTCGTCTCTTTCCTGGATCCATCTTGTATTTCTAAGCTTCTGCCCTCACTTTGGCTCTTGTCATGACCCATTTACCTACCCCTTGATATTCCTTGACTATACGCTGCAGTCTTTCACAAAGGCGTTAAAATTGGACGTCCATAAACATAAGAGCTTTAAAGAGTAGGAAATAAGTATTCCCCTGGCTTGTTTCCTTGTATAGAACATCTCTGTCTTGGCCAAGGTACCTCTAGGATGTCCTATTGGTGTCTCTCTGTCTCTTGTTGTCCACCTGCACAACTTTCTCTAGGTACCACACTGTTGTGAATACATGGACTACTCAACCATAGGCATTTCTTCATGCACAATACATATTGTAATGAATACCCAGGATGAAAAGGGATTGAGGCAGGTTAAATTTGATGAAAAGCTCAGCCTGTGTTGGAGTGGCATATTTGAGCATGATTCAGCTTGATCACTTTCCCCAGATATGTTAAGGATTATGGTCTGTGGTGCTTTAAGGGCTTGTAATGAACGTTCTTCATAAAATATTCATTTCTTCATTTAGATTGCTGGTGAAAAGATGATATTTACCTTCAGTGGAGCTTGAAAATTTTGAGGCATTAAATCTACTTTATTCTAAAATAAATATTATATAGATAGGATGTGGATCCAAAGTTGAAAATGATATGATAAATTAGTAAACTTGCTCTGTAAAGATAGAGTGGGTTCTTGTTTAATGCAAATACCCTCATATTGGAGCAAGGTTTCGATCCCGGGGGGTGGGGGGGAGGTTACTATTTAGCACAAGAAGTGCAGGCCAAGAACCTGACATGCCTTTCTCAACAATGACTCCTCTTCTGGTTCAGAACAAAGAAATATGGTCTAGTCTAGGGAGTTAGAAAACTCTTACTACTCTCTTGCACAGTGAGGCATCACAAGGAAGGATTTCATCTTCAGACTGGTATATGACCCAAATCCATTCACCTAACTCCAAACAGGGTGATCCCCTCTGGAGTTCCTGGGGACAGCCCCGGCTGAGGAGCTAGAGGGGAAACAGGAGGGATCTGTGTTTCCTGAAGTCTGACCCTAGGAGAGCTCCAGTGTACAAAGGCCCAGGCTGTCCTGATGGCCAGGTTCCGAGGTCTCTACTCATGTCCCTGAATGATAGAATTCACTGGGTAAGTAACTGATATAATTGTATTTGAAGTTAAGTTCTGAATACTCCAACTTACAAAAGGCTCATGGAGTAGTGGTTACACATTGGGCTGTTAACTGCAAGGTCAGCGGAGCAGAAGTATGTCACACCTGGGGTGAAAGACAGGGTGTCTACTCTTGTAAAGAGTTAGTCTTTGAAAACCACGAAGGGCAGTTCCATCCTCTCCTAAAGGATCACTATAATCGGAAGCCATTCGATGGCATTGAGTGGGGCTTTAGGTTTTGGTTGCTTATAACAGTGACAAACTCAGTGTCTATTTGCTGTGTCACAACTTTGATTAAGCCGCCATTAAATACTCTCTGATCATTAACCAAGCACGTAGATCATCTTCCCCCTGGAGGAGAATGCCTTTGAAGTAGATTGCCTGCACTCCTTTCCAGCCAGCCCCTTTCCACTTGACTGCCTAGGTGTTATCCTTGATGGAGGTCAACTTTCTGAGGACAGGACAGGGGCCATTGCCATGAGTCTTGCCTCAACTGGCTTTGTGTGAACGCTCTGAACCTATCTTGTAAGTGCCTCTATCTAATAATGTGCATGTCCTAATCATGGTCCAACTCCTGCTGCTGCAGTCCCATTTGTACCTGTCATGTATTAATCTGCCACCAATCCTGATCTGTGACATGCCTTTTGTTCTATGCCATTTACTCAGGGTCCCAACTGAATTCTCAGTTGTTCTTTTGACCTCGTGCTAATGGCCTCCCTAAAATATATGATGAGTATGTGTGTGTGCCTGTTCTTTTGCTATCTCTTAAGTTTAATAGATGTTCCCCTTAAATAATAATGGCATAAGGGTCACTTTTCTACCTTAATACACAATTTAGGATCATAAATGAATCAAGCTACTGTTCTTTCAGACAGAATCTTGACAGACATAAATGCAGGTAAAGTAAAGCCCTGCAGCCTCCTGGTTTCTATCTTGAATGGGCAAATGTTACAAAGGTTTTTTACTCTGCAGATAAATGCTCATTCCACCCCCTAGCCTCAGACAAAATACACTCAACTCTGTATAGGTTGCCAAATCTAGTTCCCCAGATAAGTTCTCATATTTACACCACTTCTCCTACTAACCTTCTGCACAAAGGCACTGAGTTTTCTTGTTCTGTGGCCTGGCAATTCCACTGCTCTGTCTCAGTGTCGTGATACCACTGCCACCATGTCTGCTTCTGCTTCTTCCCAACGCTTTCTCTCTTGTGTCACAGTTCTCTGTCTTCTGAGTTGAAGAGTATCAATACAAGAATCTACTTTGCAAAGGCCCCTATTTTTAGCTATTCTTTCTAGATGGTAGTGAGATCCTAATTTGTTTCTGAAATGGCTCAATTAAGCCTAACGTGATGTCCAATGTGACTAATTGCCAGGTTGGGTTTTTAGACATCGTATTTGCATAGCTACAAGGGTACCAATCTATTGTTGGGCAAGCTGCCCACTCCTCTTAAACCAGAAAATCCAACCTCAATACTATCAAGTTAACACTGACTTATAGAGAACTTATAGGACAGGGTAGAACTGCCTCTGTAGGTTTCAAAGACTGTATCTCTTTAGCAGGGTAGAGAGCCGTGTCACTCTAGGGAGGAGAAAGTGCCATCTTTCTTTTTAGGAGAAATATGTGGGTTCCAACTGTTGACCTTGGGGTTAGCAGCCCAACAGTAACCACTGTGCCACCAGAACTCATTTCTTTCATACACTTTGGCGGATGCCAAACCCACGTAAATATTTGGAAGGATTTAAGGGGCCATAGCTAGAAAAACTGTATACTTGCATAGGCCAAATAACAAATTACATTAAGTACTACAAATAATGCTACATTAAGAACATTGTTTACCTTGGGATTGAAAAATGCACTCATTATGGGCGAATGTATACTTCATTTAAAAAACAAACATATATATATATATATATATACACACACACACACACATAGGTTTCAATCTAATATGATACATAAGTGCTTATTTTGGTGCCCTGGCTTTGACATGTAGTAAGAGTTGTACTTCTAACCTCATGATCAGAGGCAAAAATCCCATTAGCTGCCTGTTGTGGCTCTAGAGGTGCAGAAACTCTGCACAGCAGTTTTATTGTGTCCTAAAGGGTGCTGACATGTCTAACGCTACTTGATGGTGTGTTTTAAAGGGTTTCTAAAGTGATTTTGTAATTTATAGTTCCCCTAGAAAATAATTTTAAATCTATAACAGCTTTTTATATAGCTCATTTGAAATGTTTCCAGAGGCTTTAATTAACAATCATCTTTAAAGTTCAATGACTTGTCATTCTCCTTGTGTCACACAGTAAGGAATTGATAATTCTGTATTCTGTGAGGTAGGGATCAAGCTCTTTTGTTTCTTCCTTTTGACATGTATATTTGATTGTCCAATCTCCATTTGTTATAAAGACATCCTATATTCACATGTCTGAAAATTGTGAATTTTAGATTTTATTGCTCAGGGTATAAGCATATTTTCTGTCACTCAGTAAAGAGACCATTACCAGTATTGGGGACTTTGTGTGTTAAGAAGTGCGAAGAATAGTAACAGCATCTGGACCTACGTGTTATGCATTACATTGTATTCTCCAATCAGTCTCCAGATTGTGCATCACCAGCATCTTAGAGGAAAGAGGAAGAAGTACTTTGTTTGACTATTATTATTTCTGGGGTGGCATCATGAGAGATTCAAATTTGTGAACATCAATAGAGCTGATCCAGATAAGACAAAAATAAGAGCATCTCATTTGCCGGCAGTTCTAAGGACCAAAGAAAATGATCAATGCTCAGGTGATACTGATGTATTTTATCCTTTTCTGTATGTCCTACTGGAATTGTAGGAGCCTGTGTATTATTGATTCAGTTCATTGAAAAAGTGGAAATTTGAAATAGAAGTTAGAGATGAACTTTTATTCCGATTTCAACATTGGGCTGGAGAAGATTCGGAATATATTGATCATAGGGATAACACTAAACTATTGACATTGAGCATAATATGTCGCTAAGGATTTTTGGATGATGGTATCTTTCAACTCATAATTCATTATTCTATGGCCAACCCATGAGAATCATTCAAATTAAATGCTATGCCTTGTTTTCAGTGAGAAATAAGATCACGTCTTTTGGAGAGTTCAGTATTCCATGGGATTTTTGTCTGGGTTTCTTTAATGTTTCTTTCTGAAGGTGATGTGTTATGTAATTTCCCAAATATCAACATTCTCTTTAATGCATCTAAAATGGGCCTTGTAGCAATAGTGGTTTAAAAATGGTTGACAGTTTCTAACATCCTCTAACTATACATGTAGGAGAGGGAATCAACCATCAGCATCAGCTCTGATTCCTATATGAGAGAGCTTAAACATACCTGTCCCCTTCAATGGCTTTCCAGTTCTGACAGCAGTTATCTCTACCTTAGTTTTCTCCTTCTAAGTTTCAGAATTCTTTCCAGTGGCCATATACCAATTATAGTATGGAGTCATAGGTTCAAGTTTTTTAAACAACAGAATGTAACTTGGTATCAGAATCAATGTGCTACACATTGGGATTCCTACTAAGGAAACATGGAGGCAAAATTTGCTCTTGTTCAGGGCAGGCCTGTTTTCTCTTTCTGCTATCAGACATTTTCCCTTCTAAAGATAGGCTCATTTCTTACTTCCATCTGTATAGGCTCCTCTCAGCTCCTTGAGGATATCTTCCTCTTGATCTTGCCTACTATCTTGGCTGAAATGCACCTGCCCCACTATCTTGGCTGAAATGCCCTTTATGGACCTGTCACCATTGGCTCTGTTGCTGTGTCTTTTCTGCCATGGTCATTATCTCCATTGGTACAGCTCTTGACACATGAATAGTACAGTTCATTTTGCAGGAACATCAGACCAGTCCCTATGAGGTAGAGGTTTAAGCTGTTCTGTGATTTGCTATGCAGTATCTCACAAAAGTAAATAGCTATCAAGTAAATAACTCTTCAGGTTTTGGAAACTGGTGAGTGCCAAATCCATAGTTCATGTATCAGTCTGGAGGGTTCTCCTCATTAATGTGTTTGTAAATGGTGATGAACCAGATCCTCAGATAGACAATAGTTCACTGTCTCACAAGTTGAAGTTGTTGAATCTGGTCAGATAAGTTAGGGGATGGTGAGGAACCCAAATGGGAAAGTCACACATTGTTGGCTTATAGTGGTGGAAACTCTCAAATCAGGTCACACATGTGGCCCCTCAATTGCAGGGATGTGAAGGAAATGGTTAATGTATTTCTGGAAGTTGGCAAATCCCCAAACCATGGGTTCATTCTGAACTATGTGCATAAAATTGCAGATGGCTTTGACAGCACCAAACAAAGTGGCACATAAGAACATGGCAATGACAGTAACAACACCAACAAGCTAACAAACAAGCCACTGACATACAAAATTTAAAAGGAGAAAAAGACAATAAATTAATAGATAGATAGATAAATAAACAAATAAATAAATAAATAAAATCCAGGGGGGAAAAAAGCGTGGTAATAGTTTAAGATCTGTTTGTTGACCTCCAAGGGTGTTTTCCAGATGAGTCTGATGGGGTGCAATGTCCTGGCCCCAAAGTCCATCCTTTATACTCCCTCGGGACCTCCTTGCTCTGCTTCCCCCACTGCTACATTGCACGCCCCCAGTGTTTTGCCTCAGTGTGGTGGGGTCAGCTCAGTCATATATCCCACACTATGTCTCCAGTGTTGTCCTGTGTAGGGCCATGTGTCAGTGCAGGATGTCGCATCTCACAATGGGGCCAGCTATATGATCCTCTCTGTACATTGGGCCCTCTGAGCCGGGCTATCTTCCTCTGCGCTTGATGGGCCCAGGTCTGCTCCACTCCATTCTTCCTCCTTCCTTTGCTTCACCTTCCTTATGGGTGTGGTCAGTTCCTTTCCCACACTAGATGATCTATTTTCATTTTCTGTGGCACTCCCTTCCATGATGGGGGTCAGGCTGATTCTGGTTAGGGTCGGCATAGGGGTGTTTTTGTGGATTCTTCTGTGCGTTACATTGCCCTCCTGGTTTGGCGTGTCATGGTGGGGTCTGTATGCACTTTCTAGTTCTGTGGGGACACAACCAATACTCTCCCCCTGGGTGAGTTAGTGCCCTGTTTCCCCTGTGCCATGAACTCAGTTTCTCCCCACTCCAATTCTCCCTTCCCTTATTTATGTTGGATTCTAATGTACCTCCCTAGGTGTGGCCTGCTCTCAATCCAATTATCAATGCTTCCACCTGTTTATTGCGAGATAAGCGTTGATTCTTCTATTCCTGGCATTCTAATTGTACTTACCTCAGGGAACTCATGTTATACCTGGCCTTTTGAATTTGGCTTAACTCGCTTAATATGATTCCTTGCAGCTCTTCCCATGAAACGACATGTTTCACGTGATCATCCGTGCTTTTCAGTGCTGCACAGTACTCCATTGTGTGTATGTGCCAGAGTTTACTAATCCATTCATCTATCGATGGAAACTCAGGCTGTTTCCAAGAGTTTGAGATTGTGAATTGTGCCATAATAAACACGGAAGCACAGATGACTGGTCGTGTTTTATTTGTTGCTTCCACTGGGTATATGTCCAGTAGAGGGATGACTGGGTCATAAGGTAGATCAATTTCCATTTTCTTTAAGTATCTCCAGATCGCTTTCCACAGTGCCTGTACAAATCTACACAACCACCAGCAGTGGAGGAGGGTTCCTACTTCACCACAGCCCCTCCAACAC
Source organism: Tenrec ecaudatus (assembly GCF_050624435.1). Lineage (NCBI taxonomy): Eukaryota > Metazoa > Chordata > Mammalia > Afrosoricida > Tenrecidae > Tenrec > Tenrec ecaudatus. The sequence goes on from NC_134544.1 coordinate 107,110,811, forward strand.
TTGTTGCTCTCTGATTTGGGCTAGCCTCAGGGGTGTTAGGTGGTATCTCATGGTTGTTTTGATATGCATTTCTCTTATGGCTTATGACCTGGAACAATTTCTCATATTCTTATTGGCCATATGGGTCTTCTCCCTAGTGAAAGTTCATTTCAGTTCTTTGGCCCATTTCCTTAGGGGGTTAACTGTTTTCCTCTTTTTGCAGGTCATGATGGTGTTGTAGATTTTAGAAATGAGCCCTTTGTCTGATGTGTCATTACTGAAAATCCTCGCCTAGTCTGTGGGTTGTCTTGTCACCCTCTTGGTGAAGTCTTTCGAAGTGCACAGGTACTTTATTCTTATTAAATCCCATTTGTTGATTTCCAGTTCACCTGTGTGTGTACCCTTCTCTATTGCAGTGAGCCTATGAGTTCCCTGGGTCAGTGCTCTGAGTTTACTCCCAATTCCTTCCTTGATGGTCCTTATGGTTTGGAGTTTAACTTCTAGGTCTGTGATCCACCTTGAGTTTATTCTTGTGCATGAGGTGAGGTAAACGTCTTGCTTCATCTTTCTACATGTAGAAATCCATTGTTCCCAGCACCACTTGTTAAAAAGGGCATTGCTTCCCACTTGATGGTTTGGAGATCCTTATCGAAGATCAGTTGTCTATATGCTGATGGTTTTAGTTTTGGGGTATCTATTCTTTTCCACTGGTCTGAGTGTCTCTCATTGTGCCATTACCATGCTATTTGACCACTGTAGCTGTGTAATAGGCATTAAAATTGGGTAAGGCAAGTCCTCCAACTGTGTCCTTCTTGAGGAGTTCTCGGCTAATTCTGGGTTTCTTCCCTCTCCATATGAAAATGGTGGTCAATTTGTCCATTTCTTTGAAGAAGAATAATGATATTTGCAATTGTATAGCATTGAACTTGTAAAGTGATTTAGGTAGGACTGTCATCTTTATTATGTTATGCCTTCCAATCCAAGAGCAGGAGATGTTATTCCATTTGTGGAGGTCGATTTTGGTTTCCTGTAGTAGGGTCCTATAGTTTTCCTTATTTAGGTCTTTAGCATTTTTTGTTATATTGCTGCGTATTTCAGTTTGCTCTTAACTACTGTAAAGGGTACTCCGTTCTTAATCCCCTCTTCCAAGGTTCTGTCTGATGTGTATAGAAAACCTGCCGACTTCTGTTTATTGATCTTCCATATTCCTCTATTGCTGTAAGTACTCCAGCTGTCGAGCTTTTGGGGTTTTCAATGTACAGGATCATGTTGTCTGCAAATAGCAATAGTTTCACCTCCTCCTCCCACATTTGGATACCTTAAATGTCCTTCCGCTGTCTTATGGTTTTAGCCAGAACCTCCAGAACAATATTGAATGGAAGTGGGGACAGGAGGTATCCTTGTCTTGTGCCCTTTTTCAGTGGGATTGTTTTTGTCTTTTCTCCATTGACTATGATGTTGCTGTTGGCCTTTCATAGATAGCTTGTAACAGCTAGAAGAATATACTTTCCAAACCTATCTCAATGAGTGTCTTAATTAGGAATGGGTGTTTGATGTCAAATATTTGTCTATGGCTATTACCATATGGTTTTTATCCTTGTTCTTCTCAATGTGGTGTATAATATTGATGGATGTTCAACCATCCCTGCATCCCTCGGATGAATCCTCCCTGGTCATAGTGGATGATATGTTTTATATACTTTTGTGTTCTATTGGCCAAAATTTTGTTAAGGATTTTTGCATCTATGTTCATTAGAGATAGATATTGGTCAGTAATTCTCTATACCTGTGGCATCTTTGGCCTGTTTGGGTATCAAAGTAATGCTTGCTTCGTAAAATGAGTTTGGGAGTTTGCCATCCTCTTCTATGATATGGAATACTTTGTGGAGGACCGGTGTCAACTCTTCCCTGAATGCTTGGTAGAATTCTGCAGTGAAGCCATCTGGCCCTGAAGCTTTTTTTGTTGGTAGGTTCTTGATGACCCTATTCCTTCCTTCACTATGGTTTGTTGAGGTTCTTGATCTCGGAAATAATCTAGGGACAGACTGTTTTTCCAAATATTTATCCATGTCTTCCATATTTCTGAATACATTAGAGTACAAACCTTCATAGTACTTTGTGATTATCCTTTTAATCTCATTGGGATCTGTTGTTATTGCCCTTTCATCCCTCATCCTGGCTATTGATGTTTCCTCCTTTCTATCCTTGGTAAGCTTTGCCAGAGGACTGTCAATTTTGTTAATTATTTCATAGAACCAGCTCTTAGCTGCATTTATCTTTTGCATTGTTCTCTTGTCTTCCCACTGGTTTAACTCCTCCCCGATTTTCATTATTTCTTTTCTCTTGCTATTGGAGGGGTTGTTCTGCTGACTCTGTTCTAGTTGTTGGAGGTTTTGTGTTACCGTATCTGTCATGTGCATATCCTTTTTTCATATATGCATTTCATGATATCAAGCTACCTCTGCTAACTGCCTTCGGAGTGTCCTATATGTTTTGATATGTTGTGTTCTTGTTCTCGTAGTTTCTAGAAACTTCCTAATAACCTCTCTAATCTGGACCTGTACCCATTCATGTCACAGGAGATCATTTTTCATTCTCCAATTGGTTGCCCTTGCTTTTCTGGACGTCCTCTTGTTAATCTCCAGTTTTATGGCAAGGTGATATGAGAAGGATGTCTGATAATATCTGTGTTTGAATTTACTCAGGCTGGACTTGTGTCCCAGCATGTGGTCTATTCTTGTAAAAGATCCATGTGAACGCTTTTGCATTTGCATGAAAAGCTTTATAAATGTCTATCAGGCCCTGTTGCCTAATTACATTGTTTAGCTCTATCGCCTCTTTACTGAGCTTTTTCCCAGTGATCTGTCTTTATCTGATAGTGGAGTGTTATGGTCACCTACTTTGATTGTTGAGTATGTGATTTCTTTTTTCATCTTTTTAATAGTTTGACAAAATTTGCCACACCATTATTAGGAGCATAAATATTCAATATGCTAAGTGCTTCTTGGTTTACTTAACCTTTGAGCATTAGGTAATGCCCCTCTTTGTTTCTTTTTATGGTTTGGATCTTGAAGTCCATTTTGTCAGAGATTAAAATAGCCACCCCTGCCTTTTTTTGAGTTACCATTGGATTGGTAAACTCTCTGCAAGCCCTCTATTCTTAGCATATTCATGGCTGTGCCTTAAGATGTGTCTCTTGCAGGCAGCAGACTGATGGATTATGTTTTGTGAATGAGTCCTCAAGTCTTTTTCTTTTAATGGACCGGTGGAGTCCATTGGAATGCAGAGTTATTATCACTATCTGTGGATTCATAGTTGTCATATCCTGTTTTGTGTTTTGGATAACTTCATATCAGTGTACTGTGTTTGAGTGGAGAGTTTCTATCTTGTCTTCTTTTCCATCTGCGACCCTGTTGTCCAGGTAATTGTTGCTGGTATGTTGGCTTCTAGATGGAGATGGGCTATATGGTGGTCTCCTGTTAGTTCTTGGTGGAGATTGATCCTCTGGTCATTGTGAATCAGCCAGTATCTTCTGCAGGGTCGGGTGTCTTGAAGCATATCCTTTGAGTCTTTCCTTGTCCTCGAAGACCCTTATCTCAGCATCTACCTTAATGGATAACTTGGTAGCGTACAGGATTCTGGGAGAGGTTTTTTTTCTTTCAGCTTTTGGGAGATGTAGCTCTATTCTCTCCTCCTCTTCATGATATCTGCTGATAGGTCTAAGCATATTCTTACCTGCGCTCCTTTGTATGTGACTGTCTTCCTTTCTCTTGCTACTCTTAAAATTTTCTTTTCCCTCTAAATTGGATACTTTTACTATTCTATGTCTTGGTGTGTTCTTCTTGGGGTCTAATCTAGCTGGCGTCCTTTCTGCTTCTAAGGAGTGCCTGCTTTTCCTTGTTAGGGTGGGAAAGTTTTCTTCCAGAAATTCCTTTACTATCTTGGCTGTTGACTTGTGTGTTGTATTGTTCTCTAGTAGACCAATTATTTGAATATTATTCCTCTTCATCTGTAATTGATTTCAGGTTATCTTCTGCTTGTTTAATTTTCCTGTCTTTCTCACTTGCTTAGGTCTGTTTGGGTGTCCTCAAGATCACTGATATGGTTCTCTGCCTCCTCAAGCCCAATCTTAATTCAGTGACTTTGTGTGTGGCTTCTCCTACCTCCTTTGTTAGCTCCTGTAGTTCCCTTTGGTGGGTTGATTTCATCCCCTCTATTATGGACTTCAACTTCTCTATTATTGTATCCTTATTCTGGGTTGCTTCCCTCAGTTCCTGTATTATTGCCAGCAGACGGCTGAAGATTTCCTTCTGGGGAAGATCTGTATCTGTTTATTCTATGAGAGACGTTAGCTCTGCTACTATGTTTTCTCTTTTCTGTTGGGAGTGATGTAGTCTGTTGATTTTTCCTCGACCCTATCTTAGGCCCCCATATTTCTGGGAGGTCAGGGGGCCCTTATCTGTGTTATTGTTAAGAATTCTTTCAGGCGATGCCTATGACCTGTTCTAAAGATGGGTCAGACTGCTGTGTAGGCAGAATTCCCAGAAGGCTTAGTGACCAGCAATGGTGAGATGTTTCAGCGACTGGAGTGGAGGCTGAAGCCTCAGTGAGTGCCCCCGGGCTGCTTTGACCTTTTCTGTCAGGATACCCTTAATAACCCCCCCCCCTTTTTAGTAATAAAAATGGAAAAGTTAAAATTAAAAAAATAATTTTTTAAAAAATTGGGAGAAAAAATAGAGAAAGACAGAAGGAGAAGCTATAAAAGAGGAGATAAGAAGTGATAAGTGAAAGTGGAAGGAGCAAAAAAAGATAGAAAACCTATAGAAAAGGGACAGAAGAGAAGTAATAGTAATAATGAAAAGGAGGAAGAAAAAGAGAGAAAACACAGAAAGTGAAAGAAAAAAGAAGAAAACAAGCATGAGATAAAAGATGTATATATATATATATATTTATTTAAATTCCCCCATTCTTTTCCCTCTAAGTTAGAAATGCCTTATAGAAGGCGGAAGTGGGCCAGTCCTCACTACCACAGGACATGTTGCTGATCTGGGCTCTGGAGCAGGGCTATGTGAGTGAAAAATGCTCCTCCGATCAACCAGCACTCCCAGGTCCCTGCAGTCCTGTAGAGTTAAGCCTGTGGGCAGAGGCTACCAAGGCGGGAGAAGCCCCAGAGGGGTAAGCTTCCTGCACTGGCAGGAAAAGACTGGGGCCACAAGGGGTGCTGAGGGAGGCAAAGGCCTCAGTGCTCGCCTCCTGTACCAGCTGGAAAGGGCTGGGGTAGGCTTAGAAGCTGGTACTGGGGTTCCCGCAGTGCACTGCACTGGTGAAAGCCAGCTGGAGCATACAAACAGTACCGGTGGGGACCACAGAGCCACGACCTCGGCTCCTTGCAGGCAGGGAGCAGCGCAGGCTCCTTAGCGTCGTGTTCTGAGCTGGATCAGACCGAGGTGAGTCTGCCCTCCACCCTGGGAGGAACGCACCAGAACAGGCTCAGTACTCAGCCACAGGCTGCTGGAAACCGCGCAGCACACCGGGGAAGGCAAAGCTGCTCCAGCGGGGCCACAAAGCCCTTTTGCTCGCGTTCCTAACTGGCAGGAGTGCCCCACTGTTACGCCCAGGGATGTCATTGCTGGAAGGAACGCCCCGAGGCAGGAGGCTTTAGCGCTCCCCGGGCTGCGGGCACTGGGCTCTGTGGTGCTGCAAGTCAGCCTGCAGTAGCTCCTGCGTAAATGCAGCATCAGGGACAGAAGCGGTTTGGGCTCCGGGTGAAGGCCCTTGCTGGTGGGAAGTGAAGCGGGAGCTAGGCTGACGGAAGGTGTGTGTGTGGGGGGGGGGGGGGGTGGGTTGGGGGTCAGGCATACGAGGTGGCAGTGGAGAGGTCCCATGCACCAATAGGGGTGGATGGTCCCCCGTGGGGGTTGCCCAGGCAGCCACTAGTAGCCTGTAGACCAATTACCCAGGCCTTGGTTGAATGGAGTGAGGGATGCGGCTCAAGTGCAGATCCGTGCCATCTGGGGAGAGGGGAACCACAGGAAAGGGAAGATTCTCTCCAAGTGGGGTCCCTCGAGTGGGCAGTTGCTGTAGGGGGTCCCACCACCACTGTGCCTGTTTCGGCAGAGCAGTCAAGCAACTCGGAGCACTGGGTCCCAGTCTGGGGATGGAGTGGGACTATAGCTAGACGGAGCTGCGGTGGCGGGAGCTTAATGACATGATATGTCCCACAAATCGGATCCTGGATTACCGAGGCCCTGGCTCAGGACTAATGTATGGGGTGGGGCGCTGTCCCGGGGGATATTTCACTCATCAGACTCCTTCCACTCGGCTACCTGGACAGCAAACCCGCCTTGTTTGAAAGTACTCTCAGAGTATGCTGGTCTCCTGATCCGCCATCTTCCCAGAAGTCCTTGGTTAAATTTTCAATACATATATAGTTTTAATTATTCTATTGTGAGTCTTACAGATATCATAACATTCCATAGTTCTATCACATGAAACACTATTAAACAATTGCTACCATAATGTTTCCAAACATTTTCTTTATTTTAGAACTCCTTGATATCAGCTCCCTTTTATTCCCTCTCTTCAATCTCTTTATTGTGGAAAACAGAACCTTCATAAAAGTGTAAGCAGCCTCTTCTCTATACTTCTTACCAGCAGGGCTTAGAAGACAAGGGCTAATGCTAGAGGAAATTGTCCAGAGTCCAGAGGATATAGATAAAGGTGATAACACACAATCCTCCAGGTACAAAGAGTTTTCTCTACACTGCTTTCCGTTAGATGAAAGTATAAAGCTGTCTCCTAAAGGCATCCAACTTTTGCTACTCATCTAAAAGATGCCTAGCTTTAAGAGCAATAAGGTTCTCTTTGTTGCTATCAAGGAGTCAACTATTCCTTTGTCTCTTACATGCCTTCTGGATGGGTCCTAAGAGACAGTTGTGTAACTGAGGGGGCAGAAATAAAAAGGGAGAGAAAAGTATTTCGGCGGTCACCTCATCCATGATGTCAGGTCTGAGCTGGATAGAGAGAATATATACACTCACCGATTTATATTAACTCCGGGCATGCAAACCCATCCCCACCCACAACACACACACACACACACACACACACACACACACACAGACACCTACCTACATAATGAGGTGGGAAGTTTCTTTACGCTGGAGGTCCCTTAGTTCATTGGTTGAGTAACTTAACACCAGTGCTGAGGGCTGTTAGAGGGGAGTAACTTGTCCCCTGACTGGGAATATAATATGAGTGTGTCTGCTTCTATACATAAAGCTGGTGGCTGTTAGAGATTAGCCATGTACTCCTATGAGGTATCATTAAGGTATCACTACAATGGGAGGATATTGTGGGGATGATGGGGATGAATTTTCATTGGGACCATATGACTGGGACTCTTCTCTAACATACAAATATGAAGGCCTCCCTCCACCCAGAATACTGGCCTTGCAGGCTTCTTTAATGCAGACAATAGAGAATTCATCTACAAATGCTCTCTTCCTGGTCCTCAATTTCACAGCTTGATACTTATCATGAAGTGTTTTAAAACGTTCAGGGTGTCCCAGATTCACACTTTGCCCATTCTGTTATGTATTTGGCTGCTAGATACTTGCATGTCTCACTCCTATATAAACACTGCTAAATGACGTCGATCACTCATCAGCATTACAGATCAGACTGCTATACTCTATTTTTTGCTCTCTGCTTTATCTTCCTAAATGTCACATGCTACTTCTATGAACCCATTTAACTGTGAGGCTGGATCCCACAGTTTATGTCTGCTTTAAGAGTTGGTACAAAAATTTTAATAACACTTGTAGTCATTGTTCTTACTTGCAGGCATGTGAAAATTAACCCACCCATGGCAACATTGTAATTCAGGAAGGATCTTGCAATGTACTTGTTTTTGATGATGAGCATGACACCAATCTTAATGAATTTGTCAGTCTCAGTCTTATAAACCACTTAAATCTAAAAATAACTAGTGCTTAAAGTACAATAATACATACAATATCAGTTTTTAAACATATCATTTTGACAACTTGCCATTTTTCTTGATATTGCTTCATATATTCTGTCTTCCAATTATTAGTACATGTTTGTAGGCAGCTATATTTTCTCCTGTCATGTCACACAGTGAAGGTCCCCAAAGGATTACTCCATCCACATCATTACTGTTTACTGTACTTTGAGAACTTAGTACTTATAAAGTGTTATTTAAGTGCCATTAAACCTGAGGGGCTCATGTTCTAGAAGTTAATCACCAGTTCTCCCTCCTAGTCTGTATTTCTGGAATTTCTACTTAGACCTGTGCACCATGTGTGATCCTGATGATATTTTAAATACTGGTGGCATTGTTTTCTATGTCACAGCAATCTGCACACCCCCACAGGAAAACACTGGAAGAGGAGTTTTGTAAGATAGACTGTAGGCTTTCCATAAGTCTCATATATACCTGTAAAATTGTGTTCTCCGAAGTTGAACATTCTGCATTTTTCACATTTCCAGTTTGTCTAGTACTTAGTTGTCTTTCAGTAAAGATTGATGGAATGAATACATCTGATCTCAAGCAACTGAAATTAGCAGGCCTTACCACCCTTGTGTGTCTGTGTTTTGCTTGTATTTATATTCTTTTTATATTTTCATGGTCCTATTAAGCAACTACCAAAGTTGTGTTCATTCATTATTTTCACACCCAAACTGATTTCTATAGTAACCGTGTTTACCATTTGGATTGTTTACACAATTCTAAAATACAGAAGTCAGTTGTTTTCAATGGAGACGAGAAAACTTTTCTCGATATTCAACAGGAACCATTTTATACTGAAATGAAATTTCCTGATTGTGAAAAATCCAGTAGTATGAAGTCACAATGCATTCAGCATCAGGAATCTGACAAAACTGAGAAACCATGCATAGGTGATAAATGTGGGAGAACCTTCTTCAAGGAGTCTTTCCTCTGTGAGCACCACTTCAGTCATATTCTAGATAAGACTTATGAATGCATTCAGGGTGGGCAAGGGTTCGACAAAGCATTCAAACTCACTGTACATTATCAAATAGCACATAAAGGACAAAACCCATACACAGGGTTGGAATATGGCAAAGCTTACCACAGTAATACATATTGCGAGGAACATCAGAAAACTCATGTGGTAGGTACCCCCTGTGTATGCAGTGAATGTGGGGAAGGATTTAACAGGAACAGTGATCTCACTGCTCATCAGCAAACTCCTACTGGAGAGAAACCCTATGTATGTCATGATTGTGGCAAAGGTTTCATTCAGATAGCACATCTCAAAATTCATCTACGAAGTCATACTGGAGAAACTCCTTATGTATGCAGTGAGTGTGGTAAAGCTTTCAGTCAGAAGCAATGCCTAACATCACATCAGACATTTCACACAGGAAAGAAACCGCATATATGCGGTGAGTGTGGAAACACCTTTATCAGGATGACCAACCTTACTGTTCATCAGCGAACTCATACGTGAGAGAAACCCTATGTATGTGGTGAATGTGGAAAAGCTTATACCTGGAAGAATGTTTTCACTGTTCATCAGTGAACTCATACTGGAAAGAAACCCCATGTGTGTGGTGAATGTGGAAAAACCTTTATCTGGAAGAAGAACCTCAGTGATCATCAATGAATGCCTACTGGAAAAAAACCTAATATATGCGATGAATATGGTAAAGCTTTCAGTCAGAAATAATATCTTACAACACATCAGACATTTCTTTTTTTTTTAAACAATTTATTAGGGGCTCATACAACTCTTGTCACAGTCCATACATATACATACACCAATTGTATAAAGCACATCTGTACATTCTTTGCCCCAATCATTCTCAAAGCATTTGCTCTTCACTTAAGCCTTTTGGATAAGGTCCTCTTTTTTTCCCTCCCTCCCCGCTCCCTCCACCCTCATGTGCCCTTGGTAATTTATACATCGTTATTTTGTCATATCTTGCCCTATCCGGAATCTCCCTTCCCCCCCTTCTCTGCCGTCCCTCTCCCAGGGAGGAGGTCACATGTGGATCCTTGTAATCAGTTCCCCCTTTCCAACCCACTCACCCTCCACTCTCCCAGCTTCGCCCCTCACACCCTTGGTCCTGAAGGTATCATCCACCCTGGATTCCCTGTGCCTCCAGCCCTCATATGTACCAGTGTACAAAGTCTGCCCTATCCAGCCCTGCAAGGTAGAATTCGGATCATGGTAGTTGGGGGGAGGAAGCATCCAGGATCTGGGGGAAAGCTGTGTTTTTCATCGGTACTACCTCGCACCCTAATTAACCCATCTCCTCTCCTAAACCCTTCTGTGAGGGGATCTCCATTGGCCAACACTTGGGCCTTGGGTCTCCACTCTGCACTTCCCCCTTCAGTCAATATGGTATACACACACACACACATATATACATACATACACACACATATATATACACACATATATATTTTTTATTTTTTGCATGATGCCTTATACCTGGTCCCTTTGGCACCTCGTGATCGCACTGGCCAGTGTGCTTCTTCCATGTGGACTTTGTTGCTTCTGAGCTAGATGGCCGCTTGTTTATCTTCAAGCCTTTAAGAACCCAGTCACTATCTCTTTTGATAGCCGGGCACCATCAGCTTCCTTCACCACATTTACTTGTTCACCCACTTTGGCACCAGCCATTGTGTCGGGAGAGTGAGCATCATAGAGTTCTAATTTAATAAAAGAAAGTATTCATGCATTGAGGGAGTGTTTGAGTAGAAGCTCAAGGTCCTTCCGCCACCTTAATACTTAACCTATAAATATAGACACATAGATCTATTTCCCCATCCTCCTGTATATATTTGCAAGTACATGTCTTTGTCTAGACCTCCATGAATGCCCTTTGACTCCTAGCTCTTTCCTCCATCTCCCTTGACTTGCCTCCTGCCCTACTACCATCCTTCGTCGCCACCTGGGCGAGAGTATAACTCTTCTCTAAGCAACCTTACCCTTGATCATTTCCCACCATGCCTGCCATTCCCCCCTCTCTACCATTTTGGGTCCCATGTTGTTCCCTTGTCCCTGTGTTTGTTAACCCCACTTCCTTACCCCCCTACCCCGCCCCCCAAGTCCCCCCGGAACTGTCGGTCCTGTTTTTTTTCCTCCAGATAGTTCTTCAACCCTGTCCTATTCAGACAGACCTGTGGAGACACTAACATGCATGAAAACAAGACAGAGGAAAACAAAGCAACAGTATACAACCAGACAACAAAACAACAAAAACAAACCACAGACAAAGAACAAAACAAAACACTTCACAAAAGAAAGGCTTGTAGTTAGTTCAGAGATCATTTGCTGGCCCTTAGGAGCGTTTTCCAGTCCAGTCTGTTGGGGCAGCACGCCCTGGTCACAAAGTCCACTTTCAGCATTCCCTGGGGACCTTGCCACTCCATTCCCTTGCTGTTCCGCTGCAGTCCCCCAGTGCTTTGCCTCGGTGTGGTGGGATCAGGTCTGGTGTAATTCTCACACGGTGTCTCCGGTGCTGTCCCCTGTATCGCCCTTAGTCACTGAGTGGCATCATTTCTCATAGTGGGGCCAGCCATGTTGTTCTCTCTGTGGACTGGCTGCTCTACTCAGGAACATCCTCCTCATGGCCTGGTGGGCCAGGCTGTGTTCCACTCTCTCCTCCTGCCCCTTCATCTGCTCCCATGTGCTCTGATCAGATATGTCCATCTCCCAGAGCTGCAGAGTCAATGTAGTCCTTTGGAACAAATTCTTTTCGGGGGAGGGCAGGAATCCACTTCATTTATGGTGCTGGGGCCAGCTTCCCAGATGTCTCCACTGGTTTCCTAATCCACGCCTGGATATTGCATTCACACCTTGCGGCACTTGGTTGAAGTCTGGTCCCACTTTCCCTGTGGAGATATAAACAATACCCTCCCCTTGGGTGGATTAGTGCCCCATGCCCCCACTACCTTTTTCTTCCTTATATTCATCCTTTTGTTTTCCTTTCCCCCCCTCCTCCACCATGGTCTACCATGTGCATGCCTGGTTTTGGTCTGGTCTCTACCATACTACACAGTCTTCGCCTCAAAAAATGTTTGTATACAGTAGCTTTTTCCCCTATGCCACTTTTGCTTTTTAAAAACATTTTTTATTCTTACCTCAGCGGGCTTATGTTGTACTTAAAAAAAAAACTACAGGTATCAGCCTCCTACCACCTCCTCCTCCCTGATTGCTTAATCAAAAGAGTTAACAGAAAATTCACCTTTGAATATCCCCATATTTCTTATTCATAAAATCAAAACATGACTGAGTGATTATAAAAGGAGAAAAAGTAAAACTTAAGCACATATGGGTGTTTTTAGGTATGTATTATTTAGTTTGTTTCAAACTAGCAACCATCTTTAGGCACAAGGATTTATAATTCACCGTAGTCCAAGTTACATGGGACATAGAAAAAACATTCACATGTATTGAAAATGACATGCTGTGTGGGTCTTAGGTTAACACCAACAACAGCAAATTAGAATAATAAATTCTATCTTGACAAATAGTTTAGGTAATTTTCAGATACATGAATACTTACCTGGCAGGGGAGATACCATGATCACGAAGGTGGTTTTCCCAGGGCGAGGCTTATCCATTACACTCCGGATGTCCTGACCCTTGCGATTTCCCCAAATGTGGGAAACTCGACTGCATAATTTGTGGTAGTGGGGGACTGCGATCACGCTCTCCCCTGTTATTAAAAAAAAGAAAAGAAAAAAAAAATTCAGATACATGATCTCTGTATTAGCATTATCTGCATGGACTGCATTTAGAAGAAACACATCATTAGAAAGATCTAGTATCTTTATTTTTAAAGTTATATGTTTTATTCCTGAATTACGAAGTAACATTGGTCAAAGACACAAAATGTTCTTCATTCTCAGAGTCCTACTGCTATTGTCATTGGAAACAGCTCTTTAAACGATTCTTACTAGATTTTAGATTGACCAATAAGCCCCAAAACTATTGTGCCCTCCACTTGCATTGCTGGTGGAACTTTCAGCAAACTATCCTAGTCAGGCTTCTTTCAAGGTGTTTGATGTGGTTTTCTGCCACTGTATCCCTGGGGAATAAATATCAGCCTATGAAATCAGTAAGGTTAATATAGAAAGGAAAGAAACACAGGATAAATAAAACACTATTTAAAAGTCAAACAAAACTTTAATAACGTGTTATATAGTCATGACACTTAAAGCAACCTGGTACAATAGTATTATGAATAGCAGTGGATTAGAATTGATAACCTAGATATACAACCAGGTACATATAGACAACCTAAACTTTGATAAAGGTCTAAAACACATTAAGTGGAGAGGAGATATCCTTTTCAACAAATGATGTTGGAAAAACTGGATTTCCACCTGCAAAAGAATGGAATAAAGTCCATACCTCATGCCACATACAAAAATGAACGCATGATAAATCCAATACCTACATATAAACCCTAGATCATACAGCCAGACAATAAAAATGTAGGGACAAATTTGAGGGCAGTTATACAAGATATAAACACACTATGGCCATAATAAAAATATTCACATTATAGAAGACAAAATAAAGAACTGGGAGCTACTAAAAATACATTAATGCACATCAAAAGCCTTCATCTATAAATCCCTGAGGACCAATAATGAGAGTAGCCATAGCAGGAGGGGAAGGGGAAGGTGGAGTAGAAAGGGGGAATCGAACACAATGATCTACATATAATCCTCTCCCTGGGGGTCGGACAACAGAAAAGTGGGTGAAGGGAGACATCTGGCAGTTTAAGATATGACAAAACAAGAATAATCTATAAATTATCAAGGGTTCGTGAGGGAGGGACAGTGAAAGAGGGGAAAATGAGATGATAACAAGTGCTCAAGTAAAAAGAAATGTTTTGCGAATGATGATGGCAACAAATGTACAAATGTGCTTCACACAATGATGTATGGATTGGGATAAGAGTTGTACGAGCCCACAATAATATGACTAAAAAAACCAAAACAACTTCACAAAGAACACTAGGATACAGTTAATTCACACTTCCTAACTTGTGTATGTCTGCATGTGTGCCTGATTGCAAGTCTCACTCTCTATTATTTCATTCTAGTCCATTAGGCTAAATAACCGCTTCTTGACTTTTTATAATAAAGCTTACATTTTAAATATATTTAAGAATGAAATATAAGAGAATCATAGAATAATTAATGCTTTTGGTATTGTTATTTGACAGGTGTGGCTTTGACGGGTGACCAGCTATTACTCACCTCTCTTTACTTTCATTATAACTAAGAATTTCCCTGTGTGACTGATTTTTAGTGGAATTTTCTCAAAGAACAGGTCCAGTCAATCCCGAAGGACCTAGGTTGCTGACTCCTACCTTTCAGTGACTCATGGTCTCAAGTCTAGCATTTCCACATAAAAGAGCTTGTTCCCCTTTAATACAGAAAAGAGAGACTTCTACTCACATTGGTAGAGTCATGGTGAACTACAACCCATAAAAGCAGGGAATAGACTTCCAGCAAGATGGCAATGGTGTAACACATAACAGAGGGACTCCACAGGGAAATTCAACACTGCTGGAATGCAGGAGGAGTATCATAAAGATAAGTAGGCACAGACCGATGGGGTTTTGAGGGGCTGGGGGCTTTTGGCTTACCTCAGTGGAGGTCGCTGGGGCTTCACCTTGGTCCCGCCACTGTCTCTGCTGGAGCCGGGACCATGTGGAGCCTGTAGGGAGGCTTGGTCTCAACACAGCCACAGTTTTTCACCACCAGCCTCAGGGCAGGGACTAAACCCATGGGGCTCCTCTCTGTCCCCCACTAGATCTTGGAGGGCTGCACAGGGAGGGCGCCTCTTCTCAACACAGCCACAGCTTGCCGCATGCTGCGGCAGAGCAGGGACTAAACCCTGCAGCTCCACACTGGCAGGGATCTAACTCAGCTACATTGTTGCTTTGTTTCCATCTCTTCACTATATCCCCTCCCCCTGCTCCCATGCATCCAGAGCTTGCTGGTTAAAATTTTTCCTCCTCTTTGCCTCTTTCTTGGTCACTCACAAGCTATTGCTAACCTCCAGACCACTCCACTTAGCCTAGGGCATTTACACCTGTGCCACACCCAGCTAGGTGAGCTCCACCCTGTGTAGCTAGGGAGGCTGGGAAAAGGCCTGCTGACCCCCACAAGGGAATACTTTGCTCAACTTATTTTTTTCTGCTCAACTTCTTCCTGGGGAATTCCTGCCTGTGTGCCTGGGGTCACAAATTAAAAAGGGACCAGATTTCAACCCGATGCTGCAAGATGTGAATCCAACATGCCCGCCTGGAGTGAGAAATAATTGAAGAGGTCTGGGGGGCCGGCCCCAACCCCAACTACTAAGGGGACATTTGCCCCTGCCCTCAGAAGAATTTATATCAAAGGATGACACTGAATCTACAGTTCTGGAAGAGGGACATATCTGATCGGAGCACATGGGAGCAGATGGAGGGGGAAGAGGAGAGAGTGGAGCACATCATGGCCCACCAGGCCAGGAGGTCGATGTTCCCAAATAGAACAGCCAGTCGACAGAGAGGACCACATGGCCAGCCCCACTATGAGGCATGACGTCCCTCACTGACCCATAGCCCTACAGGTGACAACACCAGAGATACAGCGAAGTAATTGCAACCAATTAGATCCCACCACACCGAGGAAAAACATTAAGGGGTGTAACAGAACAGCAAGGGAATGGAGCAGCAAGGTCCCCAGGGAATGCTGAAGGTGGACTTTGGGCCCAGGGCATGGTGCCCCAAAAGACTGGACTGTAAAACACTCCTAAAGGCTAACAAACAATCCTGGAACTAACTACAAGCTTTTCTTTCTTGCATTTTGTTTTTGTCATTGGCTTGTTGTTTTGTTGTATACTTTTGCTTGGTTGTGCTCTGTCTTGTTTTTGTGAAAGTTACTATCTAAGCAGGTTTGTCTAAATAAGATAGGCTGGATGAACAATTGCAGGAGAAAACAAAGGGACCGATAGTTACGAGGGGACATGGGAGAAGGGGAGGTGGGGGGGCGAAGGTAGTGGTATTAATAAACCCAGGTACAAGGGAACAACAAGCTATCCAAATCTGTGGTGAGGAGGGTGAAGGGGATCTGGTAGGCTGGGACCAAGGGTAATGTAACTAAGAGGAATGGCTGAAATTCTGGGTGGGACAGCATGATAGTGGGACAGGAGGGAAGTCAAAGGAAACAGAGGAAGTGCTGGGAGGCAGAGGGCATTTATAGAGGTCTAAGTAAAGGCATGTATATATGCAAAAATATTTATACATGAGGATGGGGAAATAGATCTATGTGCCATATTTATAGGTTTAGTATTAAGGTAGCAGAAGGACATTGGGCCTCCACTCAAGTACACCCTCAATGCAAGAATACTTTCTTCTATTAAATTGGCATTCTGTGATGCTCACGTTCCTGGCACAACCGCTGAAGACAAAGTGGATAAACAACTAAATATGGGGAATAAAGCTGATGGTGCCCAGCTTTCAAAAGAGATAGCGTCTGGTGTCTTAAAGACTTGAAGGTAAACAAGCGACCATCTGGGTCAGAAGCAATAAAGCGCACATTGTAGAAGCACACCAGCCTGTGTGATCAGGAGGTGCATAAGGCATCAGTTATCAGGCTTCAAAGAAAAAACATCATATTGTATTCTCACCTCCCTGACATAGCTGCTGAAGACAAATGGGTGCATAAGCAAATGTGGTAAAGAAAGCTGATGGTGCCCGGCTATCAAAAGATATAGCATTTGGGGTCTTAAAGGCTTGGAGGTAAACAAGCGGCCACCTAGCTCAGAAGCAACAAAGCCGACATGAAGGAAGCACACCAGCCTGTGAGACCACAAGGTGTCAAGGGATCAGGTATCATCAGAACAAAAATATCTCACCATAGTGAATGAGCGGGGGAGTGTGGAATGGAGACCCAAAGCACATTTGTAGGCCACTGGACATTCCCTTACAGAAGGGTTTTGGGGAGGAGATGAACCAGTCAGGGTGCGATGTAGCAACGATGAAATATACAACTTTCCTCTAGTTCCTAAATGCTTCCTCCCCTCACCACACACCCACTGTCATGATCCGAATTCTACCTTGCAAGTCTGACTAGACCAGATGATGTACACTGGTACAGATGGGAAATGGAAACACAAGGAAGCCAGGCGGATGATGCTCTCAGGACCAGTGGCATGAGTGGAGATACTTGTAGGGCAAAAGGAGGGTGGGTTGGAAAGGGGAAACCTATTTCAAGGATCTGTATGTGACCTCCTCCCTGGGGGACAGACAACATAAAAGTGGGTGAAGGGAGACATCAAACAGGCCAAGATATGACAAAATAATAATTTATAAATTATCAAGGGCTCATGAGGGAGGGGGATTGGGGAGGGAGAGGGAGAAAAAGAGGACCTGATGCAAACGGCTAAAGTGGAGAGTAATTGCTTTGAAAATGATGAGGGCAAAGAATGTACAAATATGCTTTACACAATTGATGTTATATATGGATTTTGATAGGAGTTGTATGAGCCCCTAATAAAATGATTTTTAAAACAATGAGCTGAGACGAAGGGCTCAAGTAGAAAGCAAACGTTTTGAGAATGATGATGACAACGAGTGTACAAATGTGCTTGATACATGGATGTAGATAAAGAGTGTGATAAGAGTTGTATGAGCCCCCAATTAAATGATTGGGGGGGGGGAAGCAGGGAAGAGTTACATAAGGACAGACATTGACCTCTGGTACAGTGATCGTCCTGCACGACGTTGATAGAATACCTGCTTTGATCTTCGTTGACAATATGTTGCTGACCTTGCTTGCTAGATTCTGTGAGAACACCTGTCTGATCTTCCTTGAAAGATGTAACTGATCAACCTTGCAAGCTCCTGAGAGAAGAGCTGCTCTGATCTGCCTTGCAAGATTTTGCTGATCTACCTTGTAAGATGCTGGGAGACCTGCCCAGATCTTCCTTGAAGGATGTCCTTGATGTGCCTGGCAAGATGGCGATAGAAGTCCTACTAGGGTCTTCCTTGTAAGATGTAGCTAATCTTCCTTGCAAGATGCTGGGAAAATCTGCACTCATCTATCTTGCAAGCTGTCACTGATATTCTTTAAAAAGTGTTGACAGAAGACCTACTCTGATCTTCCCTGATGTGCCTTGCAAGATGCTAACAAAAGCCCTGCCATGATCTTCCATGCAAGTTATGAGAGAAGACCTGCTCTGATCTGCCTTGCAAAATTTTGCTGATCTTCCTCTCAAGATGCTTCTGATGTGCCTTGCAAGATGGTGACAGAAGACCTGCCCAGATCTTTCTTGCAAGTTGTCACTGATCTGCCATGCAAGATGCTGACAGAAGACCTGCTCTGATCTGCCTTTAAAGGTATCCCTGGTCTTCCTTAAAAGATGCTTAGAGACCTTATCTGATCTTCCTTTCAAGATGCTGCGAACTGCCTTGCAAGATGCTGATTGAAGACCTGCTCTGGCCTTCCTTGCAAGATGTCCCTGGTCTTCCTTTAAAGGTGCTGAGAGAAGAGCTGCTCTAATCTTCTGGCGAGATGCTTCTGGTGATCCTTGAAATATGGTGATTGGCCCCTAATAAAATGTTTTTTTTAAAAAAAAAAAGAAGAAAGATGGTGATTGAAGATCTGCTCTGGTCTTCCTTTGCCAAGATGTTGCTGATCTTCCTTGCAAGATGCTGTTAGAAGATCTGGTCTTATCTTCCTTCCAAGACGTCGCTGATATGCTTTGCAAGATAGAAAACCTGTTGTGATCTTCCTTGAAAGATGCTGCTGATCTTCCTTGGAAGATGCTGATTAAAGAACTGCTCTGGTGTTCCTTGCCAAAATACCGCTGTTTTTCCTTAGAAGATGCATACAGAAGACCTGCTCTGATCTGCCTTGCAAGATACCCCTGATCTTCTTTAAAAGGAGCTGAGAGAAGACCTGCTCTGATTTTCTTGCAAGATGCTTCTGATGTGCATTGCAAGGTGGTGAAAGAAGACCTGCTCTCTGATCTGCCTTCCAGGTATCCTTGGTCTTCCTTAAAAGGTGCTAAGACCTGTTCTGATCTTCTTGCAAGATACTTCTAATCTGCCTTGCAAGATGGTGATTAGAAAATCTGTTCTGGTCTGCCTTGAAATACGTTGATCTGCTTTGCAATATAGAAGACCTGCTCTGATCTTCCTTGCAAGATGTTGCTGATATTCTTTGGAAGATGCTGATGGAAGACCTGCTGTGGTCTTCTTTGCTAAGATGTCGCTGATCTTCCTTGCAAGATGTTGTGAGAAGACCTGATCTAATCTTCCTTCCAAAATGTTGCTGATATTCCTTGCAAGATGTCGCTGATCTGCTTTGCAAGAGAGAACACCTGCTCTAATATCCCTTGTAAGTGAAATGCTGATCATCTTGGCAAGATGCTGAGGACAGTCTGTTAGAAATGTTCCACTGTGCACATGCACATCTACTTACAAGGTGTTTGAGCCCAGGTCTAGCCTCAGCAGGCCAATGGGTGGGTCAAATATTCTCCCTCTTCCTCTCTGGCAACTTTTGGGAAGATATGGGTTGGGTTCACTTCTCTTTTCTCTATTCTTATGTTTCGAAAGGTTTGTAGGAAAAATAGGACTTTTATCTGTATTTCATAATTGTTGGGAGCCATCCCAGCCATGCTGTCTAGCAAAGGTACAGCCTGGTGGAAGAAGCTTCTGCAGAGCAGAGGTTCTCAGAGAGGGTTTCCAACATCCCTCAAATATTTGCTGCTATTAAATCCATTCTTGAGAATTTTGTGCATTGTCAGGTTTACCGCACCTGGAACCAATGCGAGGGCAGTCTTGAGAAGTATGAATGAAATTAGATCTAAAACTTGCTTCAATATGATGGTGCTTTCCTCACCTGAGTCATTGAGAGGCTTACACAACAAGACATCTTTGGGAATTCTGAGAAAGATATGTGGGAATTGAGTGAGGAAGAAACCCAAAAGTTGAGGTTAGAGGAGAAATAAAACCCATCCAAAAAACCCTGGATTCCATCCAGATTAGGTAGTGGGGGACTCTTTTGCCCTCCGTGATATAGAGGACCAACTGATGACACTATATCTTGGACAGGGGCTTAGATAGAAGGAGAAAGAATGGTTAACATTAATAGGAAACACATAAAAGGGTAAATATTAAGTCTTTGGCAAAGAATCAGATGGTTTGGCTCTTTGGTGCCTCAGGAGTATAAAAAACAAAAGAAACATAGGTAGACAATGAAACAGTTACCATGGGAAAGTTGATAAAGCAAAATATGTAACACTGAGAAGCATTTAACTATGTTTTTAGATATTAGGCTTTGAAGTAGCACATGAGGTAGTTTCATTGTTAGCCAACCAAGAAAGGAATATTGTGCAAAAATGATAGGGCAGTGAGTAGGATATGAGTCTAACCAAATTTTCTGAACAACTCAATCAAAAATAGTATGTGACTTATAAGACAAGCAGTACAGAAAGAACCAGGAAGATGACAGAAAGTGATAGAAAAAAGTAGAGACCTCATAATGGTCTTTTATCAGGTTTCAGTAGAAACAATAAGGGTGATATTGGAATTAATCATAAAGCATTGTTTTTATGTTGTGGTCTGCAAAACTTTTATGCTATAAGTACAGCTGTTTGGAAGAACTCAGCAGAGAATACTTCCACCATAACATCTCTCATGTCTGTCTTGTCTGTGTTCGCCGACTCCACACATCCTTGAAGTATCTAGTTTAACCCTCCCGGAGCTGGACTCCGTCACATAATTGTACATCAAGACCTTGGCATATGCAGCACGACTCGCCTGTAGAGTCATAGTCGTTGAGGGTCCTGAATTTGTGTGTATGGGTGTGTGTGTGTGTGTGTACATCATACACACCTGTTTGTGTAGGGTGGGTCTTACCAAACACCTCAGGGGTCAGTCGATCAGTAGTCTAGGTCAGGCAAACACTGGTATCTTCTCATGTGCCTATTTATGTATGTTTGTCAAACTCACCCTGCTTGTAGGAGATCTGCATGCTGTTGAACAGCTCTGGCTCTTCGCTGGCTAACAACTTCACCTCTTCCTACTGTGGAATAGTTCTCGATACTGGTTTTCATTTCTCAAATGCATAATTGTATTATGAATTTTTAAATTGGATATTTATATTGAATATAATTTAAAGATACTAGAAGATGATTTTGTCGGTCATACGTAAATGGTGACATATGTGTGTCTATGTGTAAGTGTAACTATGAAATTTAAAAGGACAGATGAGTCAGAACCAGGCAGGGCCTAACCCACAGGCAGACACACAAACTCAAGTGGTGCGACAAAACATAGCAAAACCTGATGGTGGGCACAACATGCTGATAATACAGACTTAGAAGCTACAGCTGCATGTGATGACATGCCAAGCGACTTAACATGGTACTCTCTCTAAAAAATGTTCTCAGCATCACACCCTAACCCACAACTGATAGGATCTCCCTTGTGAGATGGGATCAATCGGATCTGCCCTTCCTTGAAAATGCCACTGATCTTCCCTGCACGATGCTGAGAGAAGACCTGCCCTGATCTTCCTTGCAAGATGCTTCCTTTTCTGCCTTGCAAGATGCTTATAGAAGACCTGCTCTGATTTTCCATGCAAGATTTTGCTGATCTTCCTTGCTAGATGCTAATACAAGACCTGTTTTGATCTTCCGTGCAAGAGATCCCTGGTCTTCCTTAAAAGGTGCTGAGAGAAGACCTGGTCTGATCTTCTTTGCAAGATGCTTCTGATCTGTCTTGCAAGATGCTGACAGAAGACCTGCTCTGATCTTCCTTGCAAGATATCCCAGATCTTCCTTAAAGGGTGCTGGAAGAAGACCTGCTCTTATCTGCCTTGGAAAATGTCGGTGATATTCTTTGGAAGATGAAGGCAGAAGACCTGCTCTGATCTTCCTTGCAAGATATCCCTGGCTTCCTTAAAAGGGGCTGAGAGAAGATCTTCTTGCAAGATGCTTCCAATGTGCCTTGCAAGATGGTGATTGAAGACCTACTCTTCTCTCGCTTGCCAAGAAGTCGCTGAACTTCCTTGCAAGATGCTGTGAGAAGAACTCGTCTTCTCTTCCTTCCAAGATGTTGCTGATTTTCCTTGGAAGATGCTGATAGAAGACCTGCTCTGATTATCCTCGCAAGATGTTGCTGATCTGCTTGGCAAGATAGAACACGTGCTCTGATCTACCTTTTAAGTGACTGCTGATCATCCTTGCCAGATACTGAGGACAACCTGTTGATATTGTTCCGATATACACATGCACCTTTGCTCACAGGGGGTTTGAGCCCAGGACTGGCCTCAGCAGGCCCACAGGTGGGTCAAATAACTTTCCCTCCTCCTCTGGCAAACTTTTGGATAGATATTGGTTGGGTTCACTTCTATTTTTTTTTCTATTCTTATGACAGTTTCAAAAGGTTTGCAGGAAAAATAGGACTTTTATCTGTATTTCATAAATGTACATCAAGACCCTGGCATATGCAGCCCGTTCCACGTGTACAGAAGCATAGTTGTTGAGGGCCCCTGAGTTTTTGTGTGTATGTGTGTATGTGTGTGTGTGTTTGCACATCATACACGCCTGTTTGTGAAGGGTGGGTTTTACTAAACACCTTGGGGGTCAGTCGAACCGTGGTCTAGATCAAGCAAACCCTGTGGTACCTTCTTATGTGCCTATTTATGTATGTTTGTTGAACTCTCCCTGCTCACAGGAGCTCTACATGCTGTCAACCAGCTCTGGCTCCTCTCTGGCTAACAACTTTACCTCCTCCTACTGTGCTATAGTTCTGTGTGCTGGTTTCATTTCTTAAATGTGTAGTTTTTTATTATGAATTTAAAAATCAGGAAATTATATTGAAGAATGTATTTTAAAGATACTGGCAGGTGATCTTTTTGGGCTTGCATAAATGATGATGTGTGTGTGTCTGTGAGTGTGAGTCTAAGGTATGAAATTGAAAAAGACAGATGAGTCACAACCAGGGAGTTCCTAATCCACAGGCAGACACACAAACTCAAGTGGTGCGGCAAAACATAGCAAAATTTAATGGTAGGCACAACATGCTGATAATACAGACTTAGAAACAGCAGCTGCATGTGATGTCATGCAAAGCGAATTAACACGGTCTCTCTGAAAAACTTTCCCAGCACCACTCCCTCACCCACAAGTGATAGGATATTTCTTGTGAGATAGAATCAATCGGACCTGCCCTTCCTTCAAAACACCACTGATCTTCCCTGCAAGGTGCTGATAGAAGATCTGCTCTGATTATCCATGCAAGATGTCGCTGATGTTCCTTGCAAGATTCTGTGAGAACACCTGCTCTGATCTTCCTCAAAAGATGTTGCTGATCATCCTTACAAGCTGCTTAGAGAAGACCTGCTGAGGGATGAAATAGGGGAAATCACAACAGACCCCAATGAGATTAAAAGGATAATCACAAAGTATTATGAAAGACTGTATCTTAATGAATTAAAAAATGTGAATGACATGGACAAATAGGTGGAAAAACGATCCTTCCCTAGATTATCCCAAATAGAGTTCAAGAACCTCAAGAAACATTCCCATAACAAAAGAAATAGATATGGTTATCAAGAATCTACCAACAAAAGAGGCCCCCCGACCAGAGAGCTTCACAAGGGAATTCTATCAAGCATTCAGTGAAGGGCTCTCACCGATCATCAACAAATTATTCCAGAGGATAGAAAAGGATGGCAAACTTGAAAACTTCCAAACTCATTCAACGAAGGCAGTCTAACTTTGATACCCAAATAGGGTAATGATCCCACAGGACTAGGGAAACTAACACTGAGGGAAATATGACTAGGACTATAATCCCTAACTTATAACAGAGGGAATTTGGAAAGCTAGTATTCCACGATAGGAAAGATACCACTTTGGTACATTAGAGATAAAGTCCTGGCACATTATCCTACTTTCAATATCATTCCCACAGATTCTCCCCTAACAGCTATGCTGCCTTAAAGTGAGCACATGGTTGATCCTATCTCCCTATACAAATGGACATTCTTTTGTTACTCCTCCCATCAAGTAACCCATAACCCTCATACCTTCCTCCAATGCAGGAATTGTTTCTTCACCTGTGAGCTCAAGTACCTTAATGTGGTTACCACCCACATTGTGAATTATGTAACTACTGAATGTGCATGTTTTAAGGATACCTATAAATATCCCCAAACTATAAAGACTCACTCTCTCTTCTCCTACCGCCACATAAACCACCAAGAGGGGATGAGGTGAGCATGCTACTATAAAATGTGTCTGACCCCTTTATTTTACTCTCTCTCTTTTCGTCTATAACCTTTACATATTATCACTGTACAATTGTGCCAATGGACCCTTTGGTTGTTAGAGGCTGGTTTCTTCTGACCAATGATGCCTAACATGGGGATGTAGGAAAATAATTCTTTTGAGTTATACCCTGTGTAACAATTGTACAACCTCTTCAGACAGAGAGGTTAAATCCGAGAAATTTCAGTATTTTTAGAATGACTGAGATATGGGTCAGGTGAAGAGCAAAGATACAGAGTGCCATATCACTCTTAGCCACCTCTTAAATAAACAAAATGTAGTGCCAACAAATTAAAAAATAAAGGCATTTCTTCAAGTGGTAAAGAAATTTAAACCTTGTTTTCCAGAGTCAGGAGCCTTTGATATGGAGAGCAGGGACATGGTAGCTATTAACCTAAGAAACGTTCACAGGGAAGTACAGAGCATACCCATGTATGGCTTTTCCTTTTCGCATCATTAACACACAGCCTGATTCACAACAACCACAGAGAGTTCAAGAACATCATCATAGTTCAAGAACAACATCATCAAGATTTCAAAAAGTGGTTTCTAGTTGTGGCCCAGCTCCTCTTCTGTAGTTAGCATGATTAAAGTCTTTGTCAGTCTGAACACAGGATCCCTGTTGACTGGAGAGCTTTGACAAAAAGCGTGCATCTCTACTGCATAATTCTTATGGTATCAGATATTGTGGAATGAAGCAGTGCATGCACAAGATCTCAAAAATACTGAGGATGGAATAGATATTGGAATTCATCAGTTGCTAGGGGATAAGAATTATATCACAGTTGAGTCACAACTAGTTTTCTGGACAGGCATTCTCACAGGTACACTAGGTTTGCCCAAGGGACAGGGAGAAAACAGCACTATTAGGAGGCAGATGGCCCAATTACACTGCAGTGAATCAAAAAAATGATGAGCCTTATCTAGACTTTATCTCCAGATTGCAGGATGCGGTATGCAAAAATGTGGCTGACTCAGGGGCTGCTGATAATCTCATTCTTATATTAGAATTTTAAAATTTGAACCCATCATGTCAATCTGTGATCCACCCATTCAAGGAACAGAGCTCACTCTGATTATTTCAGAATATGCAGGAATGTAGGAACAGATGAATACAGAAGTGATCTATGGCAGCTCCCTTGGGAAATTACACCAGGCATAAGGGGAAGTGCTTTATAGGTGGGGAAGAGGTAAATTTTAAAAGATAATGCCTGCAATTTTCACGAAGAAACAGGGCAACTCACAGCAGACAGGTACCGGGAAAAGAGGTGGGTTCCAGAGAACCTGGACTATGCCCCATTGCAAAAGGGGAGATCATTGAATAAATCAATGTCACTCAAGAGCCAACAGTGAAGGAATCCAGTTGGTAAGCACTTCCCAATCTGGAACCCTCTAAGGGGGCATGCTCCAAGTCCCACCCAAGAGAGCCTGAGGGAATCTGTTGCTAATAAGCCAAGCAAGAAATGCACCAGAGTCCAGCCAGCTTTATCAGACAATCACACTGCTGGGTGAAGATTTTCGATAGATTTAAACAGCCAAGAGGAATTCCAGCTTGTTCAAGACATCCCGCCAGAAATTATTAAAACCACAATGTTGGGACTGCTAACTAAAGAAACCATAGGACTTTTATTTGGAAATAAAATAAGTATAATATGTTACTACTTAGTAATATCTCGAGACAGTAAACAATTGCTCTGTCTTCTCTCACCTCCACATGGGCAACCAAGAGAGGCTAAGGTGAGCATGCTATCAGGAAATGTATCTGACTCCTTTATTTTACTCACACTCCTATTTCTCCTATCTTCTACGACGTTACTATACGTTTATATATTATCACCGTGCAACTGCACCTATGGACCCTTCAGTTGTTAGAGAGAGGCTGGTTTCCTCTGACGTGATATCTGTAATGAACACAGATGCAAAAATCCTTAACAAGATATTTAAAGGCCAAGAGAATACACAAGTATATAAAACATCATTCACCATTATCAGGTAGGAAACATCCCAGGGATGCAGGAATGATTTATCATTCAAAGATCCATCTATATTATACCCCATGTTGATAAGAAAAAGTATAAGAGCCACATAATAATATTGATAGATGCAGAAAAAGCATTTGACAACATCCAACACCCCTTCCTAATTAAGACACTCATGAAGATATAGGAACAGAAGGAAGATTCCTCAAGTTAATACAAACTACCTATGAAAAGCCAACAGCCACATTATAGCCTATGAAGGAGAGAGGAAAATGATCCCAATGAAAAAGGAGACCAGACAAGGATGCCCTTTCTCCCTAATTGTATTCAATATCGTACAGGAGGCTTTAGCAAACAACGTGACACAGTGGAAGGACATTAAAGGTGTCCAAGTGAGACAGGAAGAGGTGAAACTATCTCTTTTTGCAGACAATCTGATTGTGTACATTTTAAATCCCAAAATAACTGACAGCAATAGCAGAATATTGAAGAGTGACAGGATACGAGGTCAACAAACAGAAGTCTATTGGTTTGCTATATACATTCGACAGGACCATGGAAGAGAAGATCAAGAAGGCAGTACCCTTCACAATAGTCAAGAGCACATTGAAATATCTAGGAATATGTTTAACCAAAAAAAAATCTGAAGACATACAAGGAAAACTACAAGACCCTACTACAAGAAACCAAGAATGACCTCCACAAATGGAAGAATATCCCATGTTTGTGGACTGGAAAATTCAACACACGGAAGATGTCAATCTTACCCAAAGCACTTTATAAGTTTAATGCTATCCTGATTAAAATACCAACAACCTTATTCAAAGAACTGGCCACAAATTTTATATGGAGAGGGCAGAAGCCCAACATTAGCAGAGAAGTCCTCAAGAAGAAAGACAGAGGGTTTGGTGAGCAAACAACGCCACAAACAGGGGAACAACTATAGAATTAAAACAAACAACAACATAGAGATTCTATGGATGTTGGAGCAACAGCAATCTGAGAGGAAGTACTAAGAGGTGGAAGAAGGGGGAATGTGATGGTGGGGCAGGAGGAAGACAAAAGGAAACAGAGGAAGGCTCTGGAAAGCAAAGCTATCGATAGAGGTATAGGCAGAGGTGTATACTTAAGTAAATACATTAATCCATAAAAATAGAGGGATTGGCCTATGCACACATTTATAAGGCAATACACTGTGGACAGACCTTGGGGCACAACTCACACACACCCTGACACAAAAATACTTTGTTCTAACAAACTGGCATTTGGTGATGGTCACCCCACAAACACACACACACACACACACACACGCAAAATTGTTGAAGGCTGAATGGCTGCACAAGCAAATGTGGTGTAGAAAGATGGTTTCCAGCTATTAAAAGACACAGCATCTGGGGTCTCTTAAAGACTTGAAGTTAAGCAAGCAATCATGCAACAGTGAAGAAGCAAACCCACATGGGAGAAGTACACCAGCCAGGGTTATCATGAGGTGTCATCAGGACTGTAACAGGTATCAGAAGATTCATAACAAAGAAAAAAAACACGTTGTTGAGAATGAAGGAGGTTGGAGCAGAGACCCATAGGCTATCTGTAAACAATGGAACATCCCAGTCCCAGAGGGGTCACAGGGAAGGCATGAGTCAACCAGGGTGCAGTAGAGCACCAATGGATCACACAATATTGTTCTGGTTCCTTAAGGCTTCCTCAAGGCTTCCTCACTCCCCACTGTCATGACCCTACTGCTGTTTCTCACTCTGTACTGGACTGGGGCAGGTACACAGGTATTGATAAGAGATAAAGTTCATGACACATGGGATGAGAAAAGCAATACCAAAAGGGTAGGGGGAAGGTGGGGAGAGGAGGGAAGGATGGAAGGACCAATCACGATGACTGGCACATAGCACACATACCCCTCCAGGAAGAATAACAGCAGAAACCATTGGGGAAGGAAGACAACGATGGGTGTGAGATATGAAAATAATAACAATTTATAATCTATCAAGGGGCCGCAAGGGTGGCGAGAGGGATGTAAAACAAGAGGAGCTGATACCAAGGGCTCAATAAGAAGTAAATGTTTAAAAAAGAATGAAGTCAACATATGTACAAATATGCCTAATCTAATTGATGTATGGATTGTAATAAAAGTTGTAAGAGCCCCCAATAGAATTCTTTCAATTAAAAAAAAAGTTAAGATGAAAGAGTTGTAGAGGATAGCGTGTCAGGGCTGATATAGCATGGTGGGAGAGCAGGTCCCATAAATGATGAGAGGATTTAATATGCATGTTCTGGCCAAAAGTAATTTTTGAGCTTTCTTGGGCTAGGAGAGCAGCTTCTGCCATGGCCCATAAGCTTGGAGGCCACCTCTGTACTTCTGGATCTAACTGTATAGGTAAATAGGCTGCTAGAGCAAAAGTAGATCCTATTTCCTGGCATTGGACTCCCACAGCCACCAGTTTCATGAACATATAGAATGAAGGGGTTAAACCAGGAGGGAAAAGTGCAGGAGCTGATAGCTAGGCACATTTAAGTGCTTTGTATGGTTTATCAATGAATGTTGTTGGTTCTAAAGGTTCAGGGCTTGTCCCTTAGCTGCTTCATAGAGAGGTTTGGCTAACCCACTAAAACTGGGAATCCACAGCCTTAGCTGTGAATCAAGCCTAGAAAGGAGAGCATTTCAGTAGAGGGAGTAGGGAGATGAGGAAGAAGCTGTTTTCTATCAACTGTATTATCTATGGAATTCTTTCTGAGTCGGACTTCCAGATACATTGCAGAGGTGAGAGAAAGCTGTACCTTGGTGGGAGACACTCCGTACTCCTTATCTGCCAGGAAGTTTAAAAGACCATTGGTATGATTTGGGGAATCTGAAAGGGAAGGACATCAACAACGTGTTGTTTGTTATGACTCTTTTTAATCATATTATTGGGGGCTCGTACAACTCTTACCACAATCCATCCATCCATCCATCGTGTCAAGCTTATTTCTACATTTGTTGCCATCATTTTCAAAACATTTTTTCTACATGAGCCCTTGGTATCAGTTTCTCCCTTTTCCCCTCCCTCATGAACCTTTGATAATATATAAATTATTATTATTTCATAGCTTACACTAACTGATGTCTTCCTTCACCCACTTTTCTGTTGTCCATCACCTTGGGAGTAAATTATAGGTAGATCATTGTGATCAGTTCCCGTATCTCCCGTCACCTTCCCCTTCCCTTCCCCCTCCTGGTATGACTATTCTCAATAGTGTTTCCAGCTCTTATCTGTACCTGTATACAGATGCTCTGGCTAGATTTGTAAGGTAGAATTGGGGTCATTGATAGGGGGGTGCATTAAAGAATTAGAGGAACGTTGTATGTTATGAATCTTCTGATGCCTGTCACCTACATAGTGGAGGATGAAGCTGAGGAAAAGGTCTAGGGACAGGAAGTCAGTCGTCAGGGTTTGACTAAAAAAGTGGCTCCTATTTAAATAACCCTGGAGCAAAACGCCCCAACAGAGTTGTTGAGAATGTATGAATGAACTGCCCAGGTAAAGGTGAAGAGGTCTTGGGACCTTTCATCAGAGGGATAGTAATGGAGGCAACCGTGTATGTTTAGTATTATGCGGAATGGTAGAGAACAGTGTTAAGGGTTGGGCACCAGGGAATGAATAAGCAGGGCAGCAGCATTAATGGCCCTAAGGTCTTGGATAAATCTGTAACTTCCATTGGGTTTAATAACTGGCAGGATAGGCATGTGGTAAAGAGAGTGGGTTGGCCTTAACAGGCCTGCTGTAAGTAGTTTTGAGATTATAGTTTTGAGGCCTTGTAAGTGTCGGAGGATACTAGATAATGGGGCACATTAGGAAAATTTGAAGGGTCTTTTAACTTGATGTAAACAGGCTGATGATGCCTAGCAACTGAAGGATGAGTGACATCCAATACTTGTGAGTAAACTAGATCTGGTGGTAAAGGGAAAGATCCGGCAGGGGGTGTGGTGACACTAGAGTCACTTAGGGAGGAAGTGAAGACAGGCAAGTGTCTGGCACTGCTTATAAGAGAAGCAATAGGTCTGGGACTGTTGGGGCCTCTGGTAAAAGCAAACTTACCACTGCTCTGAATTTTAGCAAGAATATCTTTTCCCAGTAAAGAAATAGGACAATTTTGGAGGACTAGAAATTGATGTGTAAATTGAACATTATACAGACTACATAAAAGTGGTTGTGTGATAAGTGGTTGTGGAGTTGTACCAAAGACTCCCACAATAGTGGTGCATGCTAATTATGTTTACCTGCCTGTTCGGGTAAGAGTAAGTGACCCCTACGTCTAAAAGGAAAGAAAGGCTCTCTTGAGATGGGTGATCTTCAAAGGGGTCTTACACCCTGGGTATCGATTCTTCAAGGCCAAGCCAAGCAGCTCTAACACGGAGGCATCTTGAGCAAGTTGCTCTGGAGGTCTAATGGGATAAACTATCCCTCCCACTCTGAGAGTGGGGCAGTCATTTCCCCAGGGACCTTTCTGTTCATAGTATGGCTTTCTTGGAGGTCACAGATTAGGGCATACATTTATTTGCCCACTGCCCCGATTGGGAGCATTTGAAGCAGGGTCATCATGGCACACTCATGTGTGGCCCAATAACTAGTTTAGACACACCCACTCTGGCCTGGAGGGCACTGGCTAACATTTGACATTTAACCTTATCTCTTTCTAACTTATATAACTTGTCCTGATCCTCCCTATTGTTGAAAACTTTGAAGGCTGCACTGAGATCTTGCTGTGAAGTCTGGGGTCCATAGTCTAACCTTTTAAATGGTCTTTTAATATCTGGAGCTGATAGTGAGATGAAATTTGAGTGAAATACAATCATCCCTTCCAGTGTAGTAGGGTCTACTTTGGTACATTTAAACCTCCTGAAAGATGTGAGAGAAATGTGGCAGAATTTTCTTTTGGTTCCTGAAAGATTTCCTTAACTTTGTCATAACTGACTGCCTTAGTTGAGGTTTTTGGCAAGCCCTCAATGAGATACAAATAAAATAATCTTGAAGAATACAGTCCTCATGATCGTCTGATAATTCCAATTAGGGTTCTTCTGGGGACTGCCTTGAAGTCCACGGGCTTATCCCAGTTCTGGGCATGCCCTTCATCACTTCTCTTTATGCAGCTGTCCAGACTATCTCCCTTTCTTCAGAAGTCAAGGTAGTTGTTAACATCATATGGACGACATGACAGGTAACATATGTCTGAGTGAGTTATTTAAATTCTTTAATATAAGTGTCTGGCTCTGATGTATAACATCCAAGACATTTCCCTAAGACTGATATATAATTTAACAAGAAAGGGATATGAACTTTTACTAGCCTTTCTGCTCCTGCGACTTCAAAGAGGGGGATGAGGGTGGCAGGATTTAGGAATGGATCCTTTGGGTTTCATGGAGCTGTCTTTGTGGTGGAGAGAGCTGAACACAAAAGGCTGGGAGGAGAAGATGGTGCTGGCAGAAGGGGACAGGTATAAGATGTCTTAGAACATGGCAACCGTGGGAGGAAACTGGTGACAGAGGAGAGGTGGGAGGAATAGACAATCATGGTATGGGCAAGGGAGAAGATTGGGTAGAAATTATATGATGTAATAGGGTGGGGTAGTAATAGGGTAGTGTAGTAGACAATCATGGTATGGGCAAGGGAGAAGTTTGGGTAGAAATTATATGATGTAATAGGGGAGAGGTAGGCTTGGAGTTGGTGGGACCAGGTTGAGACAAGGCAGGAGTGGGAGTGGTGGTGAAGAGCAAGGCTGAAGAAGAATGGGACACTCTAGCAGGAGATATAGGTTTACACTCTGGCAACTGGGAGAATGCAGCAGTGTCCACGGGTGGTTGGAGGGACATGAAGGGGTTTGCAAGGGGTGGGGGAGAAAGAAGGTACAGAAGCAGTTTTCTCAGAGACAATAGGCACTGAAATTGGCAGCAAAGCGAGATCAGAAGGATCAATGACTGATTCTTAGTCTGAGAGAGGAACACTTTCCTGAACCAGTAGGATTTTCATAGTGGAACAATTCGGACATAAATGAGGTTGAGCATGGAGAGAGAAAACTTGGATATATGGAAAATGAGAATATATTTTGTAGATTAAAAAGAAATTATTGAGAACTTGAATAATTTTAAATCAAATATAATACCTGGTGGCCATCCTGAGTTATTGTCCAATTTGTGCTGCGGCCACACATTACTACATAGGAAAATATTATTTCCCCTTTGAATAACTTATTTAAGACCCAGATAATTGAGGCTTGCCAGTAAACAAACTAGAGGTGTGTTATGCCCATTGCTTACTGTGGTAGTTATATAATCATTTGTCAATTTGTCAAGTAAAAGTGAAGAGGTGGAGTCCAGTTGTTCAACCATGATTCCTGAATTCCCTCTTTGGAAGCAGGAGACAGACTCTCTCTTTCTCTCTCTTTCAACTCACTCCCTTGGAGACACTCTACTGACCAGAAACATGGCACTACGCTGATAGACCCCATTCCCTGAGAACTGGAAAAGCCACATGTAAACCCCTGCCAATGCTGAGATGCTTACCCCACCACTGGATCCAATGACTCTCTATGCACTGGCCTGTGATCATCCTGCATTCAGCGTCACTGCATGTGTATTGGACATATGGGCTAATATCAGACTTAGGGGATTGGATTGGATTTGGTGGGATGCTTTCTTAATGTACAATTACCCTTTATATAAATCTCTCTCTTATACACATATGAATTTCTATGGATTTGTTTCTCAAGCCTACCTGGACTAACATACTTGGAATTCTTACAACCCATTTTAAAAGGCTGAGAGAAAATTTGAGCTCTCTTAAATGAGGTAGCAAAACAGGAGAGCATCCTTCCACTGAATAATTACCACCTAAGCCCCTGGGGTGAAAAGGCCATCTGACATAGCAAGATTACTTGTATGTGGACATTTTCAGAATGGCCATGGGAAAATGAACAGATGACCATGGAGTAGGGAGCTTTGGATTTAACATTCACCCTCACCGATGCATTGTCAGAGGGTCTTTAGCCAGTGAAGTGGAGATCTCTTTGCTAGGCTCGCTCGAAGAGGTCCAGAAAGGTGCTGGGGACTTTAGTGGCTAGGGAAAGGAAAGTGCCACTCCAGTCTAACATAGATAGACTCTTTGTACCGGCCAACATGTATTAGGTCTTAGGGAGACAAGAGACAAAGACCTTTAATTTTAGATTTATTGAGGGAGTTTAGGTTTGTAGGGAACAGGATATCAATGGAAAATAGGTGAAAGGGGTTAAGGATAGTAAGATTAAGAAAGGTTAGAGCTGGCCCTTCATCTAAAGCAGAGAATTAGCCACACGAGTATATACTAGTGTATAAGCCGAGTTTCTCAGCACATTTTTTATGCTGACAAAGCCCCGCCCCCCCCCCCCCCCCCCCGGCTTATACTGAAGTGAGGGTCCCACTTATCTATTCTCTGGTGCAACCTGATTTCTCCTGCTCATCTGAGAGTGCCTACAGCCTCTGTGGGTGGTCCATGACTGCAAATATCACAGTTCTTTTCTCCTGCATGCCAGAAGCCTGTGTTTTCTGTGCCATACTGGGCATGAACCTGCCCACTTCTGTGTGCTGGTACCAGAGGCGCACTGCATCCTTGTCATATGAATGCTGGATACGGCCGCTCTTCTTCTCCCACTCTTCTCCAGGGCTTGACCAACGATGTAGCCTTTACAGTCTTACCCGTGCTTTGTCACGCCCCTTTGCTCCATTCAAGCATTGCTGACTACAAGTACTAGAAGCTCTCTGGTCTTGGATATACACTATGATTATTTACAGTACTTATTTTATTTTTCACTTTCTTATTAACCCCTATCTGGACCCAGTGTTGACTATGCTCGCATAGAGCAGCCTGTGTTAGGGCTCATAATATACACGCTGCATTGTGTACGCACTGTGTTACTGCATGTGGTGCATTAGCACTTCCCATGCCTAGGGGGCGACGCTGTGTATGCAGTAGCACAGCACATGCAGTAACACAGGGCATACGCAGTGTGTGTTTATTATGAGCCCTAACACAGGCTGCTGTATGAAAACAGTCATGTCATCTTATTCTGGAAGATCATCCGTCTGCCTTAGGCCTCAAGCTTTACAAGCTGTCTTATGTACATGCAGTACTGTAGCGCATGCAGTAACTCAGCGTGTACAGTTATTACTCATAACATATGGTTTTTGTTCACCCTCTTTTCCACTTAGAGCTAGTTTACTATTTTTCTTTGAAATATTCATAAACATCTAACCTGCTGATGCCTCAATTGATTTCATTGGTATCTATTTTTATTTTTGAATTTATCATAACTGTTGCATTTCCTAGCCTAGGGTTATACTGGAGTCAAGAAGTTTGCCCAGTTTTTGTGGAAAAATTAGGTGCCTAAGTTTATTTTCAGGTCGGCTGATACTCAAGTATATAGGGTAAATTTAAAAGTGTAAAGTCCATTAGACCTGCTATTTCATAAAGGAAGAGAACATCAGGTTTAATAAAGACCCACGAACTAAAGCAGAATTTTTTCGAGGAAGGGGTTACACAGCTCTAATGTCTGCTGCAGAACCAGCAGAAAGAGTGTAAGTGGGAGGGAGAGCCAGACTTAGGGGTAGAGAGGGGTGGGGGTGGTGAGAGTCAAGATAAGTCAGAGCAGCAGGAGGGTAGAAGGTGCCCAGTCCAAGTGAGCAAAGTATCAATTCAGGTATTTAACTCTGTGGGATGTCTCTAATGCTTAGACAGGAGGGTTCCCCCACATCTTTCTGGTTGATGTGGATAACTCCAATGGGCTGGATGCTGGCTTCTGTGGGCTGACATCTCTTTATTGGGCAGGAAGATGGGCAGAGTTAGCTTTGTAAAGAAGAAACATCTATGATATCCTTAGTAAATGCTTCCAACAGACCCTAGAAGGGGGTCTCGCCCTTCCACAGAGACCTGTAAGCTTTCCCAAAGAAAGACTGGACATCCCTTTGGCTGAGTTCAAGGTTGAACCTCATCTTTTTAAAGCTGGGCCTGTCTCTTCTTTGACTTTCCAGCTGTCAGGCCACACACCAGATGACGCAAAGAGCCAGGGAGGTTCTAGACCTGGACCTGGGGTTCTCACCCTGCCTGGCTCCCGGCACACAGCTGACAAGACTTAGCAAATCTCCGGAGGAATCCCTAACATTTGTGCACCAGCTGCAGCCACTCGCTTCCTGAGAAGCGTTCTCTTCTTCGTAGTGAGAGAAACAACAGACTCGGGGGCTCACCTTTGAGCTGACGAGGTACAAGGAGTCTCCGGGAGAAGGCACCGCTGTGCGGAAAGGAAACAATGAAGGGGGCTTAGCAGAAACCCACAAAAAAACTAACCTGGATACCCCGAAGACAAGAACACCCAGCCTGGGTTTACCCCTTCTCCAACAGGGATTCTTACCATGAGCCCAAATCAATCCAAAGCTGGGGGATGGGATCAACCTCCTGGAGCACCCACAAACCTTTCACCACGAGAAGGGCGACGCATGGGAGAAGAGGAGGAGGAGAGAAAGGGGGCTTGCACCCAAGCAGGGGTGCTGGGTGCTCCAAAGTGGCCGCTGGCCACAAACAAGTCCCTGGAGAAGAGCGTCCCTCACCTGGGAGCACTGGCTACATGGTGCTCAGGTTGCGGGCGCTTCTCTGCACCCACTTACAATGCACAGTAAGTAGGACTCACTCAATGAGCCACAGTTCCGGCTAGGACACCACCACTTCCGCCCCCTCTCAGAGCGACCCGGGGTGGGAGGAGCCGGCAGGGTTAGGGTGTCTGTCTTCTTTTCATCTTTGAGGTGGCATCTTTGAGGTGGCACCTTTGAGGTGGCATCTTTGAGGTGGCGGTTCTGTTTGGGCAGGGGGCGGAGCTTGGGGCGGGACCTGGGGCAGGACCTGGGGCAGCGCGGGAAGGAGGGAGAGGGAGGTCAGGCAACAATGGGCCCTCAGCCCTGGCTAAGGCTGCAGCTGCAAAGGCTCAGGTAATGATGGCTGAGGCACCTGCGGGCAGAAATGGTACTTTCCCCAGCACCGAGAGCGTTCGTGGGGGACATAAAATGACGTACAATGTACTTGTGTGGGTTTGTGATCAGACTCCCCGGATGGGGCATCCTCCTAACTACCGGGAACCATCCAGCCATCCAACCCTGCCACAGTGTTAATGGGGCTGAAGCAAGAACCGAAACTAATGACCTTTGAGGCGAAGGACCACTCTGCGGCTCAAAGTAGGGACACATATGACTGCCTTTAGGAAAAGAGAAGTATCTGGCATCATATGGTCTAGGTAAATTATGTCTGCGTAACAAAATTTAAAAATGAAACTTAAGCAGGATAGGAACCCTAAAAAGTGATGGGAGGGGGTGGGTGTTGGTTGTTAAGCTTGACTATTCTTAGAGTTGGAGTTTGTAGTTTGATCTTGTTTTATTTTGCTGAATGCTATTGAGGCAGTTAAACATGATAGTTCAGTTCAATGATGCTTATCATGATTTCTACACTCTGCTAATTTATCACTCACCAGAGGTTCTATCAATCTAATGGTTTCAAGTGCATGGGCACAATGTTCATAGAGACTCTTCCACATTGAGAGGTGTGAAATTTAAATTTACTTCCTCCTAGTAACTCTTGGCGGGTGGGTCTCTCAGAACAAGTGCTGATGGGACAGCTCAAAGTGAAGTGTTTCCCTATGAATTTGCAATCATAAGGATTATGCTTCTTTTATGTCTGATACATTAGAAAATTCCTTTATGAAAGTTCTAGTCAGATTCCAAAGTTGCTTTTGAAAATGGAGATATGATAATTGCAACACTTTATTACATTTTCCAATATGGTCAGATAGTTCCACAGATGATACGGAAAACTCTGTGTCATTTATCAACAAATATTTACTGATTTATGTTCCCAGTTCTGGTGGAGCCACCTTATCCTTAGATCTTGGGAAACAGAGGCTAGATTTTGCAACTAAAAGGGGACTTCTCTTAAAATACCTACCCTGTTACACTGGGTAGGCTAGAGAAACAAATGCAGGGACACTCAATGTGTAAGGAGGAGCTTTATATCAAAGAGTAATTGGATATCAAGAAAACATACCAGCCCAGCCCAGATGAAGACCATAAGACTAAGATTTTTTCCCCCGATGGATAAATCATGAGTTGTATAAATAAATAAATAAATAAAAACAAGCAAACAAAAAACCAACCCACTACAGTCAAGTCAATGTGAACTCAGTGATGCTGTAGGACAGGGTACAGTCCCCCTGTGAGTTTCCAAGACTAAATCTTTGCTGAAGTAAAAAGCTCCATCTTTTCCTGTGGCGTGAATGGTGCTAGTCGTACAGTTAGCAGCCCAACTCGTAAGCACTACACAAACAGGGCCTCTTATCTATCAATGTAGCTCTACCCCTGATAGCATGCAAGTAGAGTCCAAAAGGTCCCCTCAGTTATGCAAGCTACTTTCCATTGAATTGTTAACCTAATGTTAGTGATTTATCAGAACCAGATGTGCCCAACTACCACTACCAAGGGCTCGAAAAGGAATCCCATTAAAAGATCATAGAGTAGGAGGAAAATGTGGGACAAAAGTCAAATCACCAAAGAGACCCTCAACACAAGGGTCTTTAGTCACCTTTCAAGTCCAATCTTTGTGTAAACAAGCCTGTGACAATCACTGGTTTTATAGTTGAAATTGTATGGCTATGATATACAAAGAGCATAGTAAAGTCCTAGAAGATAGGAGAGAGAAAATAAAATAAAGGACTCAGACACATGTTATGGTAGCAAGCTTACCTCTGGGACAGCCATGATCTCAGCAGCCAGGTCTACGCAGAGAAAGCGAGGAAGAGTGAGTCAATCTTTACTGTCTTGGGATATTTGTAGGTAGCCATAATACATGCATATTCAGTACTTACATACATCACAAGGTGGGTGGTAACCACAGTAAAGTCTCTGAGCTCACAGGTGAGGAAACCTAATACCTGCACTGGGGAAAGGCCTGAGGTGGGATGGGTTCTGCAGTGGGAGGAGACAACAAGAATGTTTACTTCTATATAGAGATAGAAGCTCACTTTAAGTCAGCATAGCTGTTAGGGGAGAATCTGTGAGAATGATATTTAAAGCAGGATAATGTACTTGGACTTTATCTCTAACATACCGAAGTGGTGACTTTCCTACTGTGGAATACTAGCTTCCAAATTCCCTCTGTGATGATTTAGGGAATATAGTCCTGGTCATATTTCTGTAAGTCTTATTTTCCCACAGTCCGGAACTGAACTCACCCTGTTGATAGACTAACCATCCGTGTAATTAAGATCAAAAGGACAGTACACATCCAAGGAGAGATTTAGGAAATGTGGAGGAACAGAAACAGGAAAGCCTTGACGAGATAGGGATGAGTGATCATATGTTGTTGCTGTTGATAGATTCCCTCAATTAGGTTCCAGCTCCCAGAGAACCCATGTACAACAGAATGAAACACTGCCAAGTCCTGCTCCATCTCACAGTAGTTTTTCTGTTTGTGCTCATTGTTGCAGTCAATGATTCAATCTCTCACAAGGGTCTTCCTCTTTTTCACTGCCCTTCTACTTTCCCAAGCATGATATGCTTTTCCAGGGACTGGTTTCTCCTGATAACCCATCCAAAGCACATGAGAAAACATCTCACCATGCTCACTTTTCAGGAGCATTCTCGATGTACTTCTTCTGAGACAGATTTGTTAATTATTCTTGAAGTCCATAGTTCTTTCAATCTTCTTCACCAAACAATAATTCAAATGATGCAGGAGGTATCAAAAGAGGATGGAAGGAATACACAAAGCAAGAGGTAGCTTATGATCAAGAACCAGTGGTACTGAAGGAAGAAATCCAAAGGGTACTGAAGATATTAGCAAAAAATAAGGCCCCAGGAGTGTAGTATGAGGTAGGGGGGCAGCCCCCCACCACTAATCGTGGGTTCACTAAGCACAATTGTACGGTTGAGATAAATACATAAAGTCATCGAGAGCATGAGATAGAAGAGGCATAGGGGATATTGCAATAAAAGGGTCAGACACATTTCATGGTAACATTGCTCACCTCAGCCCCACTTGGTGGGCCACGTGGAAAGAGGGGGAAGGGAAAGAGGAAAGGGGGAAAGGGAAACAAGGGAGAAGAGGGAGCCAAGGAGAGAGGTGGGGAGAGACCAGAGAGCTAACCCAGGCCTATATAACTTTTGGAGGCATGCAAGCCCCTGATTACAGGTAAAGACATACGTCACAGGAAGGGGTTGCACTATAGGTTATACAGTAATGGGAGGGGGTGGTCTAGGGGCATACATGCAACAGGAAAAGGAGGGATAGGGACTATACATGTGATAAGATGGGCAGATCCTAGAGTCAGGATGGCAGCTTAACTTTGACCTGTTCTCTGGATCTCCATAGGAACCTTTATCCATAGGGTATAAAACCCACCTAGAGGAACCAAGCTAATGGTTGTAAGTTTCAGGGAGAAGTAACCCATTGTCTCCAACAGCAGGGAGCAGGCCCATCCTGTGGTGTGGGGAGACAGCAGTCTGCCTCCAGGGAGCATGTCTAAGAAGCTGACCTCCCTCCACAAGTCCCCCTTTGTTTTATATAAAAAATTCAAAAGCCACATGGGCTATATGGTTACTTTCTATACATTAAGTTGTCCAGACAAAACTTAATGGTCCAATTAATATAGCCAAAAATTCAGGCTTACAGCTAACATTTTGAATCCAGGCACTGGGGGTAATGCCCCCTAATGCCCTTCTGCTGTTGGAAGAAGGTATGATAGAGGCTGGATATCATGGCGGGAAGAAAACGAGCAAATAGGAATGTCTGCTTCCATAGGGAGAATGAATCAACCATGTGCTCACTTTAAGAAAGCACAGCTTTAAGGGAGAAACTATGGAAATGATAGACAACCGCAGGAACATGTACCTGGACCATATCTCCAACTACCCGAGTGGCGGTCTTCCAGCCATGGAATACTAGTCTTCCAGATTCCCTCCACACCAGTCAGGGAGTAAGTCCTGTTAGGTAGCTTAGCCTAGGGAATTGGGAAGTCCATTTACACATGCCCAGGTGGGCCTGCAAAGGACAAAAGCTAGATTTTCCTGCCGGTGGGCCCTGATGGGCGTTACACCTGGAGCAGCCCACCTGGGCCAGGTGACTGCAATTCTGCCAATGGGATCAACCTGGGGTCGTTCACCACACCTCCCCTGGGAGCCCTTGAAAAGGCTGGGACTGGAAGGGAGAGGGGCTTTTTGGTCTGGTCTTCCTGGGAGGAGAGAGATCCTTGCGTGACCTGGGGCAGTCTCTGCCAGGCCACATGGTCAAAGGAATCCTAATAGGTGCCGCGTAAAACCTGATGCTTCTTTGAACTTTCATTAAATTCTCTTGGATCACGAGCCCGGCTTCAGCGTGAAATATTTCTCGCGCGGAGCCAAGGACTGAGGTTGGGATCTAGTCCTGGAGAGAGAAACCTAACAGTCCCAGTTTTATTTCCCTACAGTGCTAGTATCCCACATTTCCCCTGTCTGCATTATGTTTGAGATTTAATAGTGTCACGGAAGCAACATGGTCTCTCTTCATATCTCTTAGCTTCCTATAGAAGCAGCACGAAACTGCAAGCATAAAAAAATATGATGAGTAAATAATACAGTCAGACTGGAACTTAAGCTATGTGAGATACATTGAGCCCAAGATGGAGAATCCAACCCTCCCATGCCACTCACCAACTGCTTAATCACATCAGAGTCAGGAGATGCCTTGAGTCTGTCTTTGAATGTATAGAAAATATCCTCTTTAAGCTGATCAACATCTAATGAAATGTTTCCCTTAAACCCTTGCTAATGTTTCTTAATCAAATCCTTGTCACGCAATGTTACATTATATAGGTAGGGAGTTACACAGAAATCAGTTACATTCCAATCACATTATAACATTAATTCACAAGTCCAAAATCTTGATCTTTCAGCAAAACAACAGTCTGGAGTAATAGTCCAGTCACTATTGTATATAATGTTCATCTTTGATGAGAGTCTCAGAGTTTCTCTTAGACAGCATCAGCAATGGAAGAAATGTCTCAGCTGTCAGCAATCGCCATTCTCAGGAATCTGCCAAGTCTTCTTGACATTTTGGATAACTTCAGTAACAGGAGAGGGAGGTCAGGTCACCCACCAGCTTCACTGCTTTCTTCTGGGCCTTGCTGGTTGAAGAGAAATTCACCTATCCCCTTGGCCTGTGAAAATATAAACAAATAGCCCCTCTCTTCAGGGTGTCAGTGACCTGGAAAAAAAATTATGATTAGGCTTTGGGGTTCCTTCGTGTCCTTCATGTCCATCTTTCTCCCAATGTGGCTGTGTCCTTCTGAGGGGAGCCCATCAGCTTTATTCTGCAGAAACATAAATGCACAGCCCTTTCTCTGGGTGAGAGATGAACCCCGATCCCAAACGCGGTTTCCATCATCTTGGGATTTCTTAGGATCAGTTTTCTCTGCAGAAGTGAAAATATGTTTCTCTGCCCTACCTTTGTTTCAAACTTTAAGTAAGGAGAACTTTTTTTGTTAAATTGACCAAATGAAATTTGTTGCACATAAGATTCCTCTTCTCCTCCTTCTGTTTTAACAATGCAGCCTTTAAAGTATTGCTGGCAATCTCAGTTACCTTGCTCGGTCTTGATCCAGTAAAACAACTAGTTAGATAGCCTTCATTGTTATGAAAATACTGGCTCCCAGCCCTCAGAGAATTAAGAGAACTGACTAATTACCATACTTTCAAAGACTGAAAAACTTCTCAATAAATTTATTCAGCTGTTCCTGAAGTAACTTACTAATCAGACATTTTTTCCTCCAAGTTCACCGGTAAGGTTACAGGCTC
Source organism: Tenrec ecaudatus (assembly GCF_050624435.1). NCBI lineage: Eukaryota > Metazoa > Chordata > Mammalia > Afrosoricida > Tenrecidae > Tenrec > Tenrec ecaudatus. The sequence goes on from NC_134544.1 coordinate 107,153,005, forward strand.
AATTAAGCCCTTTGCTCTTCAGGCTTCTCACACTGTATGATTTTACCATCTTGCTATCGTCTCTCTTACTTAACTTCACTCATTCCCTTCACGCTGACTTTAGTGGAAGTTAATGGGACAGTTTTAGGCCCTCCTGACTGCACTAAAGAAATGACCCCCCATCCAAAGTTTAAAAGCCTTTCGCTTCAATTTCTAATTCCATGTGGTGGCGCTATTGTTTCACCAAAAGAGCATTCCAGAAGACCCCTTGATTTAAACCATGGTCAGATTTCTCAAGCACTCTTTCCTGCCAACCATAACTTTTAACTCTAAAAATGCAAGGAAGCAAAAATTGGCTTAAGCGATCTTCCCTTTTTTTAAGTTTTTGGCTCTCCATTATATTTTGATCATAGATTTTTATAATTTATTATTTTAAAATATTTTTAAATTGTTTTATTAGGGGCTCATAGAACTCCTATCACAATTCATATATACATCAATTGTGTAAAGCACATCTTTGCATTCATTGCCTTCATCATTCTTAATACATTTGCTCTCCACTTAATCCCCTCCCTCATGAGCCCTTGATGACTTATAAATTATTATTTTGTCATATCTTGCACTGCCTGATGTCTCCCTTCACCCACTTTCCCATTGTCTGTCCCCCAGGGAGGAGGTCACATGTAGATCCTTGTAATCAGTTTCCTCTTTTCAAACCACTCTCCCTCTACCCTCCCAGTATCACCACTCACACCACTGGTCTTAACGATATCATCCACCCTGGATTCCCTGTGCTTCCAGTTCCTGTCTGTACCAGTGTACACCCTCTGAACTAGCCAAACTTGCAAGGTAGAATTCAGATCATGACAGTGGGGGGTGGGGAGAAAGCATTTAAGAACTAGAGGAAAATTGTATTTTTCATCGATGCTACATCGCACCTTGATTGGCTCATATCCTCCCCTAGAGGGGATCTCCAGTGGCTGACATATGGGCTTTGGGTCTTCACTCTGCAAACCATGGTATATCAGAATAAATCACTGCCTTAATTTCTTCTTCATAATCTTGACCAATAACTCCAGCAACACCTTGAGAATTTAGGTTGGACTTTCCTAATAAACATCTTATTTTGTTGTACATGAGCCAGATAAGAATAACTGAGATGTGAGATTGAAAGAAATAAAAGTTTTGATAACAAAAGAAACCTGCGCAGGGACCAGCCAGCCCTAGACAAAATGTGGCCATCGGCTGGTCCCTTTCGCTTACAGACTTGGTTTTTTATAAGGCGTCATTAGATTGCTATACTGTGCAAGCAGGCTGGTATACAAGCAGAAATTGGGGTTGAACAGTGCGACTAAGCAGGCTGGTACAGAAGCAAAACTGACCGTTAAGCAGCGCGACTGAGCAAGCAGACTTTGAGGTTGCACAATTTTCTGGCACAGGATAGTCGTTTGCTGGTTTTTAGGAACAAGGGGCTAGTTGGTCTTTTCTTTCTTTCTTTCTTTCTTTCTTTCTTTTTTTTGAAAATGTTATAAGGCCTGAGATTGCACTTTAGGACTGGTGCAGAATGATTGCTTAATATAAAATGGTTCTATTTAGGCTAACAATCACAATTAGTTCTTTGGTAGTGGACACCAATTACTGCTCTTAATAATTTCTAATTTAATCACAGCTTTTGGCTTTTTCTCCCAACTCTTATCAACTCCAGTATCAATTTGAATTTCTTGAGTATTTAGGTTAAAACTTCCTGATAAAAACTGTATTACTTCTTCTTTTTTGGGGGGTGTGTGTGTGAATAATTTTTAATAGGGTTGTTGGAGGTTTTCACAAACATGGCAAAATCACGCAATGCTGCCGGCATTGGATGCAATCCGGGGCCACAAGTCCGCACACTCCTTTGCAACGGGTCCTGTGATGGCCGAACCTTTCATCTCGCTTTTATTGTTCACAATGACCCACGCATTATCTTCGAAAGAAAGGAACACACCATCTTTTCTCCGGTAGGATTTCCGTTGCCGTATTACCACTGCAGGATGGACCTTCTTTCTGAGCTCGCGTTTGCCTTTCTTGACTGTGGCCATCACTATGTCACCCACTCCGGCAGCGGGCAGTCTGCTTAGCCGGCCCTTGATCCCCTGCACGGAGATGATATATAGATTTTTGGTTCCTGTACAAGAACGAAAACAAGACATGATTCACTCTGGCTTTCATCCCCAAGGTGTATTACTTTTTCAATAAGAGGTTCCTGCTTCTAGAATCAGCAAACAGTTGTGAGGGCTTCTGAGAGCCATCTGTTAGTTAGTCAAAACAACAGCAGGGAGAACAGAGCCTGGGCTTTTGCAAGATTGGTTAGGTCTGGTCTCCTGCTGTGAAGCTGGGTGATACCTGAGGTTTCTCTCTTCTTTGCTCTGGCAGGCAGACACCTTGCCTCCCATGCTTTGCTTGGCAGGGTCTGTATCAAGCTCCTTCCACTATTTCCCCACTGGGAAGTCTTGGCTAAGGAGTTCTCTTCCTACAGCGGGGCAGAGTTCAGGTTCTATTAAACCCACTCGATGTCCCTGGCCCATGCTCTGACATAGGCCGCAGCCTGCTCTGCCTACACTCTCTGTGAAGATGACCTGTCTTCCCACAACTAAAACACTTTTTTCTAGGTCTGATATAATTTGCCAGTGCAGCTGCCATGAGGTCGGCCTTGTATTCCTCTGTCTCTACATTCCTGCATATCCTGAGATAATCTAGCAGAGTGCCCTGTTCCCTGTGGAAGGTATTTTTACAACGCTTATTGGAGAAATCATAAGATAGCTTATGCACTAAGTCTCTTACTGCCTGGACATTCTTTACACATTTGGAAATAGAACTTTTGGAACACAAAGTCAGCATAGGATTCATCAATCCGCTGTCTTATAGCCATGCAACTTGGCTTTCTCTCTCCTGATGGAATTATCTTTTCCCAGGCACTCAAGCAAACCTCACGTATCTATCCTATTATCTGTTGAGTAAACTGTAGTTGAGACTCAACTGTAATATAATTCTCATCCCCTAGTGTTGGATTGGGGGAGGGAATGCGAGCTCCCCTTGGGCGCATGGAAGAATTGTGACCAGTTGAGATGCAAAAGCAGCAAAAGGAGTTTATTTGCTAGCTCAAGCTAGGGCTTCCCTCCCTCCACTGCCCAACACAGTGGGGACCCAGCAGCCAAAGGGAATCAGCCCTGAGTTCTTTGTTCACTGGGCTTTTATGGGGCCAGGGCCAGGGGGCAGTCCAGTGTTGCTGTTCTTTAAATTGATTAGAGAAAACTTCTGGTGCCAGCATTGTCCAGTGGTGGTTGGCAAGCAGTTTCGCACGTGTTTTCTTGACTGGTCAATCGGTGGGGGGTGGGGGGGTGGTCACTGCTCCTTGCTGTAGAAAAATTAAATCTAACCCTCTACAATTTTGTAGGACTATCTCAGAAAGAGAGCTTACAGATTTTTCTAGATGTGTTATTGCATCTTCTAGTCTGGCTAAATCCTCATCAATTAAACTCTAGAACTGGGTCAGTCCATTATTTTGGTTGCTTAGAGCAGCTATTTCTGTGCCCGCTCCAGCAGCGCTAACTCTGAGTAACAGAGCAACAGTTAAAACAGTGACAGAAAAAGAGGACCTGATGCAAGGGGCTTAAGTGGAGAGCACATGCTTTGAGAATGATTGGGGCAGGGAATGTGCGGATGTGCTTTATACAATTGATGTATGTATATGTATGGATTGTGATAAGAGTTGTATGAACCCCTAATAAAATGTTTAAAAAAAAAACAGTGACAGGTTCTCTTTTAACCTTCTGGTAGTGCTGGTTTGACCATTGTAAGCATCCATCTTCCCACGAATGGTAAATAACCCGCGGGAAAAGAATTATATTTATACAGAATTCTGTAGCATTGGTGGAGTGTAACAACTTGGTATACAGGCAAGGGGAAGGGTAGGAATTTGAACATATCCACAAACTACTTTTAGTAGGAATTATCCACTTACTGCTTTGGTTGACCTGAGAATTTATGTTTATACATGAGGGCTCATATTTTTTTGGAATTTTTCCCACACACGCTCCAATTCCTTGAACATTTTCTATTGTGAAACTTTTTTTCTTACGGCTATTCCAGTCACAACTTGCATCAGCCTCCTGGACCAAAATTCTGTTTATAGCTAAGGCATCATATTATGGGGGTTCTATACTATAATAAAGCCAACAACTTTTGGTAGCATTTGGGTTAGTACTGTTTAAAGCATTATACGTTGATACTATTAAATCAAACAAAGGAGAACTGAGATAAACCCTGTTCTGCGTGTCTTCTGGACCAGCCGTTGATGTTACAGTATGTAGGACTTTTGGTACTGGGGTGGCTATTACTTCGGAAGGCCCACATTATTCCTCGGATCCAGGTTTCCCAGTGATGTGGATGGTGATTTTTATGGTATTATTGGCATCAGCACTATTACTTGACACAAATTTCATTGACACAGAGTCTTCTTTAGAACTCCATTTCCAGTCACCATCATTGGTGGTTACACAAGCCCATTCAGAACAATAGGGCCATCATGCTTTACTGGAAGACCCCTGCTGCAGGCTGCGTCCCCACAACTTTGCTCTGTCAGTGCCCTGAGGCCATGTCATAGGGCACACATGAAACCCCTGTTTCCTCATGACCAGTTTATTATTTAAAGGTGTGCTATACCCGACATGCCATGCCACTCGGGGGGCAGGACCAATCCTTCTCTCTTGCCAGAGCTGTTCAAGGCTGAAAAATATTTCAAGATACCGCATCGCAGTTATTGGATGTGTCTTACTTACTGTTGCCAGAATGTCACCGGTGACTACATTTTTTAGAGTCCAGGTGTGAATCTAAGGTTCATGTTGGTTATAGTCTCATTTTCCTTGATAATCGCAGAGAGGAACACCCAGAGGGCCACAGGCCACAGGATCATGATAGTCTACTGAGGCGCACCCAAAGGGGGTTGGTGGGGTGCTGAGTTACCGTCCACACCTTTTCCAGAGGCTCTGCTAGGCGGGTATGGCTGTGGTGAATCCAGGCAGCTATCCCATCCTCCACCTTTAAGTCTGTAGGGGAGGTTAAAACAATCTGATAAGGCCCCTTCCATTTGGTTTCTAGATTTTTGCTATGGAACCTTCAAACCCAGACGCAATCTCCAGGCAAATGCTCATGTTGACTTGCAGCTGCATTTGCCTGCTCAATAGCATTTTGGTAAACAGCCTGAATGGTAGGTCAAACATTGGCCTGTCTGCTCTGCAAGGCTTGCATAGCCCCTAATATCTCAGCAGGCCTGCATAGAGCAGATTGAATGCTCTAGGGATAATGGGGAGTGGTTTACCATACACAATTTCAAAAGGTGTCAATTCAAACATGGGGGAATTCCGCACACGGAATATAGCAAACGGGAGGAGAGTCACCTAGTTTTCGCCAGTCTTGGAAGCTGATTTGGTCAAAGTCTACTTTAAAGTTCTGTTCATTCTCTCTACTTGCCCAGAGCTTTTTGGGTTGTATGTACAATGCAGTTTTCAATTTGTCCCCAGAGCCCAGGATAAATTCTGAACGACCTCGGTTACAAAAACAAGCCCATTGTCGGATTCAATTGTTTGAGGCATTCCATATCTTGGAGCTATTTCTTTTAACACCTTTTTTGCTACTATCAGGGCTGTCTCTCTTTTAGTTGGGAAAGCTTCTACCCTACCTGAAATAGTCTCAACGAGGACTAACAAGTACTTGTAACCATATTTGCCTGGCTTGATCTCAGTGAGATCCACCTCCCAATGTAGCCCAGGTTGCTTACTTCTTTCTCTAGCCCCTTGATGCATATTTATAATTTTACCTGGTTTCATTTCTTGGCATACATGGTATTGGCTCACCAGCTGTTCTGCAGTCAGTCCTTGGTCTTTGAACTGTAGTTTGGCAGTTTGCAACAATTGTAGCGTCTTTTTCCCCAAATGAGTAGTACGGTGTAAGTTGTACAGCATCTCTTGCGTCCCACCTCAGCCGGGAGGATAAGATTGTTCTGGGCTTTTAGCCACGGTGAGCCCTCTTCTATTAGGGCTTACAGCTCTTGTTTGACCCAAAGTTCTTCAGCTGTGTAGCCAGGCACATGTGGAAAGGACCCCTTTCCTGGAAGAGAAAATTGAACAAGGCATACTTGCCCACCTGGTTCTACAGGTCCATCTCCTTCCTTTTCTTGGACCGCAGCCTTTTGCACCTCCTTGTCTGCGGCACAATGGCCCTTAGCTTCCATGGAGTCTCCTTGTTGATGGCTGGGTGTGTGCACCACTGCCACAGCTTTTGGCAGTGTTACAGCTTCCAGTGGCTGCAGCACCTCAGTCTTATTCTTTATTTCTTTTCTTTTAGCAGTTATGAATCTTTCTTTTTACTGTGAGTACTGATATTCATCCTGGTTGGTGGTGTGGAGTAGTTAAAAGTGTCTTTTTTAGTCTGCCAAGCAGACTTGTTCGTTTTAAAGTATATTTGGGCATTTAACTTGGTTAAAATATCTCTTCCTAGCAGGGGTGTTGGGCACTTTGGGATGAGCATGAACGAGTGACTTACTTGACCCACGCAGAGGTCCATTTTGCGCGTAGAAGTCCATCAGTACCAGTTGGTCTCTGTGACACCTTGCACCCAGCTGGTACAAGACGACAGTTTTTCATTGTTGTGGGTGGGGACCGAGTGTTTTGCCTCTGTGTCAACCAAGAAATCAACCAGTTTCCTCTCCACCAATCATGGTACCCTAAGCTCGGGGAGTGATTCTGAACCCCGAGTTCCTCATTCTAGGTCCTGCCTTTTTCCCCCTTCCTTAAAAATAGGGGACATGCTGGCTTATGAAGATTGGGGCACCTGTCAAACTGGTGTCCATCCTCCTGGCAATGCCAGCACCATATCATTCCTTTCAAAAGCTCTTTTTTGAGACAATCTCTGGCCCAGTGCCCTCTTTCCTCGCAGTAGCTGCACTGATCTTTTCCTAGTCTAGGCCTCCCATTTCTATTAACGCATTCCCTTGTTCTCCCTCTTCACTTGCAGTAGCTGCCACTAATACTTGGGCAATTTCCCTTGTAATCTTCCTGGTTTCTCCTGCCTGGAACCTTCGATCTTCCATCCGCTGTCTTTCTTTCCTCTCTTCTGAGGTTTCTCTATTGTTATAGACCTTCACTGCCACCTCCGACAAATCCTTAAAATTTTTTCCCCAGCCTTTCTACTTTCTTTTGACATCTGGTGCAGCTTGATTAATAAAAGCCATTATTACTGCAGCCCTACTTTCCTCTGATGTCAGGTTTATGGGATATACAGCCTAAAAGCTTCCATGATGCGTTCTAAGAATGCAGCTGGACTTTCCTGGGGACCTTGCCTTACATTACCCACCTTGGTCAAATTGGGCGGCTTTTTTGCTGCCACTCAGAAATCAGGCATGAGAACCTGGCGATAAATTCGGAGCCTCTCCCTACCTTCTGGTTCATTGAAGTCCCATGCAGGTCTTTTCGGGGGAAGTGGGGAGGTGGGGGAGGGAGAAACTAACAGCAATGGTGACTGTATAACACCACTCAAAGGGAACAAACATCAGAATTTCAGGTGATAGGATGCATGGGATGGTGGAAGTTACAGCAAAATATACATATATATTGAGGGTTCTGGGGGTTGCAGGGTTGGGATGGGAGTGGATAGGGGGAGCTGATATGAAGGTATCATAGTTGATGATGGCAGCAATTGTACAATTATGTTTGATCCAATAGAACTATGGATTTAAATACATAAGCTACCACATAACTACACTTGAAGGAATATTTTAAGAGATTTCTTGTTAACTTCTGTAGCAAAGTTCCACCAGAAACAAAGGGAATATTTTCAACACTCCCCTTTTTTCCTTTCACCCCTTATACAATTTGCTTATAAGGTATTAATATCTATTCCATTCTCTTAAATAATTCTTAGGTAAGGTGGCAGTAACTTGTAACCCTTTGAATTCTCTATAACATGGACCAAACTTAAATACAGTGTCAAAGGATTTCCAGAGTCAGTTCTGATTATTAGTGGCAATTCTGTACTTCTTGATATTATTACATGTCTCAAATCTTCACCCCATATTTTCTGACATGCATTAAAAATGTCATAGCTATGACCGACTGCAAATACAGGCACTAATGAAAACTGCGTTACTATGATTTTTAATGCATCTTTTTCATGGTCTTTCCCCCACGCTGTTATAACGCCATGTACTGCTGTTGGAACAGAATAGCCTGGAACAGGACCTTTTGTTCCATAGTATTTTTTATTTAAAGAAATTCCCACTACTCGATGTGCTCCTGTAAAGCAGTGGTTCACAACCTTCCTAATGCCACGACCTTTAATACAGTTCTTCATGATGTCGCTGACCCCAACCATAAAATTATTTTGTTGCTACATCATCACTGTAAGTTTGCTACTGTTATGAATCATAATGTAAATCATAACGTGTTTTCTGATGGTCTTAAGTGACCCCTGTGAAAGGGTCGTTCGATTCCCCAAAGAGGTCATGATCCACAGGTTGAGAACCACGGCAAAGTTAACCAAATGAGCAGAGGCTCCAATGCCAGCAGTCGCTTGGGAAGATAATCCTTTGTAGCCAAAGTCATATAATTTCTATTCAAGACCATTTAAGTTGCAGATGTTTCTAACACACATTTAGCCAATATTGTTTTCTATTCCCTTGACTTTGTGGCTACTGGGATTGGATCCCAAGACTACACAAGTATAGTCTCAATCCAGTATTGTAGATGTGTCTACTGATTTTGAGTGACCTTAGCACAATGTTGTATGGCAGCAATTGAATGATCTTCTAGCCCCTGCTTGAAAATCTGACCCCAGTTGAGATGAAATGTCCTCTGTCAGAGAGGTTTTTAACACGTACACATAAAGCAGGTGATTTATGTCCCATGAGCACTTGGCAGGCTCTCTATCTTGTTGCTTGGGAGACCAGCTCAGACTATTGCACACCCTGAGGGTAAAAGCCTTCCTTCATCTTGGTGTTCATCAAACATTAGTGGACACATACTATATTTGTCCTTTTGTGATCAACTAACTGCACGCAGCATAATGATTTCCAAGTCCCTTCACATCATGTGGTGTTTCATAATGCCATCCCTGTTTTTCAGAAATGCATGGTATTCTATTGTGTGTATGTATCAAAGTTTCTTTATACAGTCTCCTAATAATAGGTATTTGGACAGTTTTCAGCTCACCCAACATGGCAGAGTCTCTTACAATAAAATTTCTTAGGATAACCTTTACTACTCTCAAAGCATTGACATGATTTGTGTTGTGATGTAAAGTCAATCATCATTGACATTTTTCTCACCAATGCAATTTTCAGTTTTCTTAGCAGGATTAATCCTTAGCCCCATGACAACCATATGCCCACCCAGAAATGACACAAGATATAACCTGTACAACAATAAGTAAACAAACAAAAATAAAAGCAGTCCCACCATTCTCCATAAACTTCTGATCTGACCTCTACTTGGAATCTATCTTTGAGATCTTCAAGACCTTCCTTAAAATGCTCAATTCATCTAAAAACCACTATTTTATATCGAGCAGCCAAAGTTTCATGTCCCCTTGAGTTTCTTAAATACGCGATAATAGCCTTCGGTTCAAAATACTTTTCTTCCACACAGTACAAAACACAGACCGTGCTTTTCATTCTTTCTTTCTTTTTTAAAGACTCTCTAAGGAAACTAAGACAACTGTATTGCTTAGAGAACTTGTTTGCAGCAATCCACTGATTGACCAAACATATGCATATACATTATATTTGGAATAAACCCTTGCATACAGAATCTGCTTTGCTACCAAGCTCACTGGCTCCAACTGGATGCTAGGCTCTTCTACCCAATGGGAAAATAAATAAATCAGTAAGGGACCTTCATCCCTCTCCTGCCTCCCTAAATTTTGATTTTGGGGAACATGCATTGGGCACTGTCTCAAACAATTTAAGTAAATACATGTTTGTTGGTTTTCTTTTTGTTCTCTTGATTACCCATCTGAAAAAATTGGCAGCCTGTACCTTGGTTGACTATCTTCTGTGAGCCCAGCACAGCTGTCTCACTGGGTTATCTCACTGAGTGCCCCTCATACAGTAATACATGGTGTGTCCTCAGAACTCAGACCTTTCAGCTCCATGCAGGCTGTGCTTATGGATGTTTCCCTGGTCATGGTGACTCTGCTCTGGAACTTTGGTGGGTATCTTGTTCCACCATTACTAGTGTAGATCTCTCCCATCCACTCAAACCTGTGTCCAGGGGTCTGCCTCACCCAGTCAATAAGGTAACTGGTGAGTGAGTGTCCAGAATTTTTGCAGGAGATCTTCACTGAAGCACCCCGCTTCTTCACTTCAGCACCAGATTGGACCAGCTGGACCTCAGAGTCACTGCCTGTTGAGTGAAGACAGGTGGACAAAATCAATCTAGAGTAGCTACAATCACTTCCTCCTCCCTGAGACCGGTGACTTCTTTCCCGGTAGCTGCCACCACCAGGAAGAGGATTCTCAAGATCCAGTCCATGGTGTGAGAGCTGTCTCCTCAGCGTTTCTGTCGGGGACGGTATGCTAGTTAAACGATCCTTCAGGAAACACAACATACTCATATTTGATCTAGTAGATCTCTGATTGTTTGCATATTCATGTGGTGGAGTATTTAAAAGTAAGGCTTGTGATTAATAAATTACTTGTCATGAAGAATTCTATCTATCATGCAATCCCTAATATCCAATCAACAAAGCTGTATTTTTCAACTTTTGAAACTTTGTGACAACTTTCTAAAAACTTTGTATTTCAATCACTCATGGAAATTATAGTGCCTCCTGATTTTTCATGTGATTAATTATGACTAATTATGACTCCTGATTTTTCATGTGATTAATTATTAATTAATTATGAGACTGCAGCAGCTCATTAAATTTTTTCATTTTTTCATCTTAAAGTTCAGTAAACTTTAAATTAGTCTTCCTTGGCAGCCTATGGATATTAACTTTTCACTGACTTTGAACGTTGTATTTCAGGATGAAATGATTTGGATAATGAATACAAGATCATTTTTTCTTCAATTTTTCATTCCAGAAACAGTAAACCATAGAATTATGGATCCCCAAAACATCAATCCATTTAAACATCCACTTAAAGTTTTGCATACCCAAGATATCAATATTCAGCATTCTAGTGATTTATGGAAATTCCAAGTGTATTGGAGGCATATTTCATAATTCCACAGTCTTATTTTATAGACATTAATTTCTTTAGCATCTTGTGTTATTTAGTTTTTACCTTGACTTGGAGGAATGTTAACAGAGCAAATCTGCTTTCCTCTCAAAAATCCATACCCATGTTGTTTTATGTCATTGATTGTAATCCCCATAATACAATAGCACTTCTCCCACTTACCCCCTGGCTTCCAATTTGTATTACTTTGTTTTTACTACTTCTCTGGCAGAGTATTTTGTACTTGGATAAATGCTGCCATTTTTTTTTTTCAAATGGTCAATCATCCTGAGTGTGTGTTCCCTAGTGGTTTGTTTATTTCTCACCATGCTATCTACGGTTCAGTGAAACATTGAGCAACTGGAATGAGATATGTCCCAAGCCTGAAGGCTTACTGAGGTCTAATCGCTCACGGATTCCACTAGTCTCTCTCCAACCAGTAAGCCTTGTCTTTTTAAAATGGTGTTCTACATATTTCACCACTTTATCCAGGCCTCCTAAGGTAAGGGTAGGGAAATATTTTTGTTGTATCTTTTGAAGGGCCATTTTTATATTTATGACCTTATATGTGGGAGATACAAAATTATTATCTTAAAAGTTAGCATGCTATAATTGGCCTGCAAACATTTTATTAGCCTGCAAACATTTAGTTAACCCATCCCTAATGTGAAGTGTGAACCTTTACCCCTTTTATTTATTTGTTTGTTTGTTTATTTATTTCTCATGACCCCTTTTAGGTAGGTCGATAATGGTAGCCAGATAGCATCTTCTTCTTCTGGCCTCAGGATTTTGTAGGCTGATTTATGGGTGGTGCATTATTTCATTGGATTCAGTGTATCCACGCTATTCCACTGGATTTAGTCTGTGGTCATCTCGACTCTAATTTGTTTGGGGGAAGAGACAGGTGAATGGCTGCACCTTAAAAGACTCCTCACAAGTTCTGAAGACTTCTATCACTGCTCAATAATGCAGAATTCACCACATTGTCTCTGTGGAATTCTTTGTGCCAACTCACCTTGATGTCCCAGAGTGGGTCATTCCTTCTGGTATTTCTCTAAGTCTACAGAATGCCCATAATGTTGTCATTTATACTATAGCTTCTCACTTTAGTGCTATAGCATCAGCAATGAAAGTCCTGAAACCGTTTCTCCATCCATGTCACTAAGGGTAACCTTACCTTGATGAAGCAGCACTTTCCATGTTATATTTTGAAAATATTCTGAACTGGTGGCTCAACTTCCAGCAGCATACTGGATAATGTTCTATTGCTACCCGTAAAGTTTCCATTAGCTAATTTTTGAAGAGAAATCATCAAGAGTTCTTCCTAGACTGTCTTACTAAAGGAAAGCCATTAAATTTCTCCAACAGTGAACAATATTATAGCTTCCAGAACCAAAGCAGTATTCAAGTCACCAGAAAATGAAGAAACAAAGGAGTGTTTTCATAACAGTACTAGAACTGACTGATGGGTGGGAGATACAGATAAAAAGAATGTACTTATGTTAATTTTGTCCTAATACATTTAATTTTTTAAAGGGTATTAAATAAATGTTTACTAGTAAATTTATAGTTCAAATTAAATGCAATGCTGCAAGGTAAAAAACTACCAGAAGTTTACGTAAGAAGAAATAAGATACAAAAGTTTGTGTATGTAGTGTTGATTAAACAAACATTACCCATAAGTGAAATGGCACTGAATTATACTTATTAATGAAAACCATCTAATCTGGAGGAGAACAACAGGAATGATGATTCCAGGGGAGGGACATAGGGAGACAGGGGATAAAAAATGGGTGTTATCAAAGCCAGGGACAAAGGAACAAGAAGTTATCTAAAATCTATGGCAATGAGGATGTAGGGCTTGATCAAGAGCAATGTAACCAAGAGGAATTACTGAAACCCAAATGAAGGCTGAGCATGATAGTGGGACAAGAGGAAAGTAAAAGGAAATAGAAGAAAGGGCTAGGAGGCAAAGGTCATTTCTAGAGGTCTAAATACCGGCATGTACATATGTAAATATATTTATGATGATGGGGAAATAGATCTATGTATGTATATTTATAGGTTTAGTATTAAGGTAGCAGATGGACATTGGGGCTCTACTCAAGTACTCCCTCAATGCAAGAACACTTTGTTCTATTAAATTGGCATTTCATGATGCTCACCTTCCCAACATGATTTCTGAAGACAAACTGGGTGTATAAGCAAATGTTGAGAAGAGAGCAGATATTGCCTGGCTATCAAGAGATATAGCATCTGGGATCTTAAAGGCCTGAAGATAAGCAAGTGACCATCTAAATGAGAAGCAACAAAGTCCACATGGAAGAAGGACACCAGTCTGTGTGATCACAAGGTGTCAAAGGGATCAGGTATCAGGCATCAAAGAACAAATATCATATCATTGTGACTGTCGGGGAGTGCAAAGTGAAGACCCAAAGTCCATCTGAAGGCAACTGGACAACCCCTTACAGAAGGGTCGCTGGGAGCAGACAAGCCAGTCAGGGTGGAGTATAGCACCGATGAAACATACAACTTTCCTCTCCTACCCCCCATTATCATGACCCCAAATCTACCTTACAAATCTGGCTTGACCATAGCATGTACACGGGTACAGGTAAGAGCTGGAAACACAGAGAATCCAGGACAGATCAATCCCACAGGATCAATATTGAGAGTAGCTATACCAAGAGGGGAAGGTGAAGGTGCGGGGAAATGGGGTACCGATCACAATGGTCTACCTATAACCCCTCCTAGGGGGCCGACAAGAGAAAAGTGAGTAAAGGGATACATCAGTCAGAGTAAGACATGACAAAGTAATAATAATTTATAAATTATTAAGGGTTCATGATGGAGTGGGGTGGGGGAATGAGAGGAGGAAAATGAGAAGCTGCTACCCAGGGCTCAGGTAGAAAGAAAATATTTTGAAAATGATGGCAACAAATATAAAAATGTGCTTGAGACAACAGATGGATGTATGGATTGTGATAAGAGTTGTACAAGCCCCCAATAAAATGATTTTTAAGAAAAGAAAAACACCTAATCTAACATACAAGTCCAAAATTAATGGTAAAAAAACAAATAGTGCCTTCACAACACATTTGGAATATAAATACTCTATATCCTTGGAGCTCAAGGAATTTTAAACCATGCATTGCACTCATGAGTGTCTACGTGCCTGTGTTTCCATTCATTGTCAACAGTTTTTACGTGACAGGTAGGATGAGAATGATCATGATAATCTGCTTGTCAAAAAAATGGGTCATTTAGGAAAATAATGAAGGGTCAGAGTCATGTATATATTTCTACGGCAAGCAGAGTTTACGAGTTTACTAGTTCCTCCTTTCAAGTTAGCAGTGATGATTAGAAAATGTAGGGAAGAAATGAAAAGTGAAATCTGTCGCTGGAGATGCTGAGAGCCAGTTAGAGAACATGCAGACTCCAACAGGAAATCCTCCCGACTGCTCTTCTGTGCCTGTCTAGGGCGGGGACCTGTGATGTTTTGGGTCTTTAGTGCCTCCTGCTGCTCTTTGCCTCCCTTTCAGGGGAAGTTTGTGTCTGGGGTCACATTGAGTCCCCACTATGTGTACCTTGCACATAACACAGGACTGTGTCATGTACAGTCAGGGAACTCAGCTAAAGGGAGAACTGGTTCTTGTAATTGTCTTTGGTGATTAGAGAGTGGACTTCAGAAGGATGAGTGATACTATGTATCACCACCATAGCATATGTGGCCCCACCACTGCAGACCCTTCCCCAGGGGCCAGCTCCAGCAGTAGCTACTGGTGATGGAGTAACCAGAGACCATACAGGTGAGGGAGAACAATAGACTGTGCTTGACCAGACCTAGAAAAGACTCCTGAAGCAGCACCTGGGACAGTGCACCTAGAAATAAAGAGAATAAGTCCCTGTCAGTCACATGCACTCACCACAGGCCCCATAAACCAGCTTTGCTATCTGAGACCCTCACCTTGGGGAACTGTCACCAGGCACAGGAGAACACAGAGCAACAGCGTCTTTGACCACAACTCTGCTTTTTGAGAGGAGCTACAGCACTGCCTGAAAATGTGCTGGCTTTCCCAGACCAAGGGTGGAATGTTACCTCTACATTTAGGGCTTGTCATGGACACTGAAGTGGCCTTTCCCCAGGTGAAATGGGTGCTTCTGAAGCCTGAACATTCCTGCTCAGTCTCTCGAGTTATGCATGGCCACTGAATAACTGCTCAGAGATCTCACCTTGAATTAATTAACCAAGCTTACAGATTCATCCATTTTGGAAAATTATCCATACTTTTGATAATGCAAGCAGTGGCACTATCTTTGAACGTGCTATTTTAAAGTTTATTTCCCATTCAGATTTCCACTTCATTTTTATCCCTCATATCAATGTCTGCAAAAAGTTCCAGACCGAGGGTTGACCTCATCCATTTTCCTCCTTACTTCTAACCACTGTATAATCTCTAATATATTCTAATTTTTTAAAGGTTGAAATACAATTAGAGTAGAACTCACATGGCTTCTCTTGAGCAGATTCTGCTGAGGGGAATAAGTAATGATTTGGTAAAAAACAAAAAAAACCCAGAGGTTTAGTCAATATCCCGAGATTCAAGCACAGGACAGTTTCCCAGTTGTCAGTTGGAGATCACTGAATTGAGCATTTTCTCTCATGTAGGCTGGAATGTAATCACTTGATCCCAGTCACTGCAGCAGACTGCCTGCCATCTCATGGCATCTGGTGTTGGTGGGTGTCTGAACAATTTAAGATTCTGACTGCGTGCATCTCTGCTCATTAGTCCAGGTCACTTTCTTTCTTTTCTTTTTTTTCAGTCCAGGTCACTTTCATCTCTGTGTGTATAAGAAGTAGATTTATATACAAGAGCAATTGAACATTGAGAAAATGGCCCAGCCCAGTCCAGATCAAGTCCATAAGTCTGATATTAGCCTATATGTCCAACAGCAATCTATAAAGTCCTCTTCATACTCACGAAACACATGCAATGATGCCGAATTTAGAAGGTCACAGGCCAGTGGGTAGCAAGTCTTTGCATCCAGTGTCATTGGAAACAGCTCTAGCAGGGGTCTCGGAATGGCTTCCCCAGCCCCCTGGGCTGCACGGGATGGGTCAATTTGTCCTCTCAGCTGCAGTGTCTCCCAAGCTGGGAAGTAGTGAGAAAGAGTCTTTCCAGCCTCCAAGGATGAAATACTGGATTTCCCAGAATTCTCATGAGAAGGCCATGCCCACACAGAGGCCTCAGTGGTTATGATCTGATTGACAGGCTAGACTCCACCCCTACATTCTTAATCATCAAATTGACAAATGATTATATAACTCCCACAGTACCCTTTGTAAATGGCGTTTTTATCATGTGTGCTACAAAGTACCCGTATACGCTGGTAGTTTCCTTCCACATTGAAGAAGCGTTGTTGGGCTCTATAATCCATATGTTGTTTTTGTTTTTTCCCACTGCTCCAAATCATGGTCAGTAATTTAATCAATATACCCACAGAACTTTCCAATTTTTGGAACTTGGAAATTATAGAAAAATATGGGTCCAATGAAAGGGCAATCAAAATTATCCAGTTTTCTACTGTTGTAGAGAAATCAGGCATAGTTCTTTGCAGCTTAAAATGACAACTACTTGGTTATTTCATGACTTTGTGATGAAAACATTGGCATCAAAGAGAAGGTCTAATGCTGGCCAATGCAGTGCCTCTCCTTGCCAATCTTTATTGGTGAGTAAGGCATCAGCTTCCAAGACTGTACTCATATATACACTCCCATATAAACTCTCTCATGCTGCCTAAGGCTGCAAGATGGGAGTTATGCCAGGGTTAAGGCAAAGATCTCGCTTCAGCACATGGGGCCTATATTTTATCCTGAGTGTGCAACTATATCGGGAATATTTCATTTAAATGATTTTGTTTTTATATTTAAACAAAAGACCCTCTTGAGCGTCAGTGTTTAAATAGTTTACTAAAGTGGCTGGACTCTATGCTCCGTGAATGTCATCCAGGTATAGAAGATGATGAGCTGTTGAGGAGTGCCACATTATGAATGATTTTCAAAGAAAGACACTACATAATTAGCTAAAATCAGAATTACAAAATTGATGAAATGGGGAGATCGGAGCTGATGTCCTCAAAGTTAGCAAGTAAGCATGTGAAACATTGTGGTCCATCAACTGTCATTAAGAATTCCAAGTTAAATGGTCAATAAATTAGTAACGCAAGTTTATTATTGTGCTTCTGCTTCAAAAGACATACTGATAACGTGAAAGACTGGTGAGAGTTAGAGTGCCAGAAACTCTACCAAATGTCACAGTCACATTAGAACAATCTGGCAGCTTTTTCACAACCGCGAATATGATTTTATAATATAATCAAGCTACCATTCTCCTCAAATCGCTTAAAATTAAAGCTACATAAACTATGCACAGTAATTATAAAGTGCTTTTAACCATAAATTGAAATATACCAAACTCAACTCAGTGACATTGCATAGATGCCAAGTGAAAGTGACCCTATAGGACAGGTAAGAACTGTCCTTGTGTGTTTCAGATACTGTAACTCTTTAAAGGAGTAGAAATCCTCATCTGTCTTCATGGAATAGCTGGTGGTTTTGTACTGCTGAACTTGCAGCTAGCAGCCCAATGCATAACCACTACTCAACCAGGGAATCTATGAAAAGAGGGAAGAAGGAAAATCAACCGCTAAACTAGCATCCCAAAATGCTGGTATCTGTCAGACTGAGTTCAGGCATGCTTCAACTCCTCAACCATTCCTCCCAATGCACTCTTTGCCAAGACTCTTGAGAACTGGTGTTCAATAGGTGATGTATGTAAGTTAACAGCAGTTAAATTCTTCTACTTGTTATTGCCAGGTTGGAAATATGACATTTTTATTTCAAATATAAGATGAAACTTTACAACAGAGTTAATATAATTGTATACATTACAAAATAATTAGGGCATTTCAAGATGGAAAGCAAAACTCTATTAAAATGTTGCTATTGAAATGAATAGAACAACTCTGAGGGTGGTACAGGGCAGCATACTAACATAAGTAACTTTCAGGTGATCAATGACTGTAAATCTAAAAGCAAAATAAAGTGCACACAGCAATGTTTTCTGTTTTATAAAGGTCAATACCATGAGTATGTGTCCCCAAGTTATGAAATCATTATACATCGTTAAAAAATTGCAGAGTGTCATTGAAAAATACATAACTGGAAATGCCTAATATGAAATGACAATGTTCTCAACACATCAAAAATCTGCACAACTATGAATAATAAAATATATAACTTAGAATTATATTAAAATATAAAGGATAGCGGAGGGGAACATGGGGAGGGAGGGGGAGGGAAAAAAGGAAAACCGGCTTCCAGGAACCCAAGCAGAAGGCAAATTTTGAGAATGATGAAGGCAACGAATGTATAAGTGTGTTTTCCACAATTGATGTATGTATGGATTGCGATGAGTTGTATGAGCCCCAATAAAATAATTTTTAAAATGTAAAGGATACAATTAAGATCCCTGAATTGATACCACTATAATAAATGATTTAATGAACAAAGTTAATAAGGAAAATGAAACAAACATCTCCTACATAAGCATTTTAAGTGTTCTATGTATTTACTCACTTAAAAGAGTAAAAAATGAAGTTCTTCAGGATTTCATTGTAATTGGGTGCTAAATTAAACCAAGTCAAATTAGACTAGACTAAACTAAATCTACTCAAACCAAATTTAGTGACACATTGCATTTCGTGAATCTGCTGTAAAATATCTCTTTAAAATTTTAATAATAAAGATATTACCTTGAGGAATATGGTGTACATGACCCAAGCCATGGTATTTTAAATGATATCATAAACGTGACCCCTCATTCTCAACAATATGGTTTTTTATTTGTTTGGGGTTTTCTATTGCCTGTCAACTGATCCTGTGGACACCTCATGATAGCACAGATGGTGTTCTTCCATGTGGGTTAGTTGCTTCTCTGCTAGAGTGCTGCTTGTTTAACTTCAAGTCATTAGGACCCCAGATGCTATATCTTCTGATAGCCTGGCACTATCCGATTTCTTCACCACCCTTGCTTAGGTGCCCATTTTGTGTTCAGCAATTGTGCTGGGAGTGTGAGCATCACAGAATGCCAGGTTGGTCAGAGCAGAGACACAAAATCCATCTGTAGACAATAGGACATCTATTCAGAAGGGTCACAAGGAAAGGGATGAGTCAACCACAGCTCAAAATAGCACCAATGAAACACACAATATCCCTCTGGTTCCTTGATGCTTCCTCTTTCCCCACTATCATGACTCCAGTCCTTCCTTTCACTGCAGGCTAGACCAGAGCATGTGCACAGGTACATATAAGAGATGAGAGCCCATGAACACGGAATCCAAGAAAAGGAATGGGAGTAGCGATACCAGGAGGGTGGTGGGAGGGTGGGAAGAGGAGGGGAAGAAGAGGGAACTAATTACAATGATTGACACATAAACCACACACACCCCCTCTAGGACAAACAACAGAAACTGTGGGAAGTGAGACATGGTCGGTGTAAGATAAGAAAATAATAATACATAATTTATCAAAGAGTCACGCGGGTGTTCGGGGAGGGAGGGAAATAGAGGAACTGATATTAAGGGCTCAATAAAAACTAAATGTTTAGTAAATAATGATGGCAATGTATGTACAAATAGCTTGATACAATTGATGTATGGATTGTTATAAGAGCTGTAAGAACAACCCAAGTCGATCTATGTTGACCGTCTCCCCAGAAGGCAATACAGAGGACAACACTGAAGATACAGCCCGGGGAGAGAGGTGGCTCTGTCCAGACCACACAGGAGCGAACAAAGAGGGGAAGAGAGAGAGAAAGAATTCATCATGACACATCAAGCCCCAGGGACTACATCATGCTCAGAGCATAGAGATCACCGTAGGGCCAGCCCCACATCAGGACAAGACATTTTATCACTGACTCATAGCACTACAGAGGACAGCACTGGAGACATTGTGCAGGAAAGTGTACCTGATATGCCCCATGCACAGTGGGGTGAGAGGCAAAGGGAGTGCACCTGGGCAGTGAGAGGAACAAAGTAACCACGTCATCAAAGAATCCTGAAAATAGACTTCTGGCCTGGAGTTCAGGGCTTGTCACCTCATCAGACTTGATCAGAAAAAATACATAACGGTCAACAGACAGACCTGAAACTAATATTATTTTTTTGTTGTTGCTTTGTTTTTGTTTTATTATGTTTTGGTTTTTCTTCCACCCTCTGTCTGTCTATATAAGATAGGCAGGATGAGCAATCCGAAGGAGAAACTACAGGACCGGTAGTTCAGGGGGGACATGGAAGAAGGTGGGGTGGGGAGAGAGAGCGGGGAGCCAACAAACTCCTAGACAAAGGGAAAAACAAGAGATCTAAAATTGATGGTGAGGAGGGTGTATAATACCGAGTAGGGTTTTATGAAGAACAATGTAATCAAGGGGAAATACTGAGAGCCAAATGGAAGGGGAGCATGAGAGTGGGATAGAAGGAAGGTGAAAGGAAATAGAGGGAAGAAATAGGAGGCAAAAGCTATTTATAGCTATAGGTCTGTATATATGTAAATATATTAATTTATAATGAAAGGGATAGAGGCCAATGTACATATATTTATATGAAAGGTATAAGATAGCAGATGGAATTTGGGCCTCGCTCAAGGCCTCCCTTAATACAAGAACACTTTGTTCTGATTACATGGCTCTCTTTGATACTCACCTTCCCGACACAATTGCTGAAGACAAAATGGGTGCATAAGCAAATGTGGTGAAGAAAGCGGATGGTACTCAGCTATCAAAACATATAACGTCTGGAGTCTTAAAGGCTTCAAGTCAAACAAGCAGTCATCATTTGCAGGGAAACAAATGAGCCCACATGGAAGAAACACACCAGCCTGTGTGATCATGAGGTGTTGATGGGATCAGCCATCAGGTCTCAAAAGATCCAAAACAAACAACTATATTGATTTGAGAGAGGGGGGGTTGGAGTGGAAGCCAAATCCCATCTGTAGATAATTGGATACCACCCCCACCCCCAGAAGATGTATAAGGAAGGGATGATTCAACCCAGGTGCAGTATAGCACCGACAAATCACACATCATTCATCTATTTCTTGAATACTCCCTCCCTACTCCCAAGGCCATAACCCAGTTCTACCTTACAAATCTGGATAGACCAGAAAACACATATTGGTACAGCTAAGAGCGTCCGACACATGGACTTCAGGAAAGATAAATCCCTCAGGAACAATAATGAGAGTAGTGATATAATGAGGCTAGGTGGATGGTCAGGTAGGGCAAAGGGTTAAAAACGGGGGACCTATCATATGGCTGGATATATAGCCGTCCCACCTCCAAAGGGGATGATAACAGAAATGTGGGTGAAGGGAGACAACGAACAGTGTAAGATACAAAATAACAATAACAAAATATAATTGATCAAAGGATACAAGAGGGAGAGAGGGGGAAAAAGAGGGTTTTATAAGAAGAGCTTGAGTAGAAAACGTTTGGGAAACAAT
This sequence comes from Tenrec ecaudatus, assembly GCF_050624435.1. NCBI lineage: Eukaryota > Metazoa > Chordata > Mammalia > Afrosoricida > Tenrecidae > Tenrec > Tenrec ecaudatus. Next base: position 107,174,802 of record NC_134544.1, read on the forward strand.
GACAACATATGCACAAATATGCTTGATACAATTGATGTATGGAATGTTAGAAGAGCTGTAAGAACTCTTCTGACATTCCATACATCAACTGTTCTTACAGTTAGAAGAGCTGTAAGAACAATAATTTATAAAAATAAATAAAGAAATTTTGACAGGAGTACCTTAACAACTTAGTTATGTGGACTTGGAAGTTAGGAGAATCATTTTTAGAATCAGAATGCATTAGTTTTCAATCTCATACACGCTATTTATACGTTATGTAAGCATATGCAAGATATTTAACTGCTCTGAAATTCATTTCATTAATGTATACAATGAGGATTAAAAGTTTGTAAAATTTTGGGCAGTATTCAACAAAATTATGTATTGCAAAAACAATAACAAAAATTATTTTTTAATTTTAAAAAAATGATTTTATCAGGAGAGCAAAATGAGAGCCCACAGATTGGGGAAAAACATCTGCCATTGAATAAATTATTGATTTTATCAGTGCAATTGCCTTATACCCTAGAGGAAGATTGACAATTATTTTCTTTTTTGTTTCTTTGCTTTTTTGTCTTTCTGCTCTTTGTGTGTTTTTGTTGTTATTGTTTGTTTGGGGTTTTGGTTTTATCATAACATGACCGCAAACGTAAATCAGAGTTATTAAACCCATGGGATAGCTGCCAGACGTCCTGAAACTACGGCCCATGGGGCACATGCAGCCCGCCAAGGACATTTATCCAGCCGACCAGGTGTTTTAGCCCCATTTGTATTACTTCAAAATAAGATATGTGCAGTGTGCATAGGAATTTGTTCATAGTTGGTTTTAAAAAAAACCCTATAGTCCAGCTCTCCAACCGGTCTGAGGGACCTTAAACTGGCCCTCTGTTTAAAATGTTTGAGGACCCCTGGTCTAGCATATGGATTTTTGGGCTCCTACTTAGTTCTAGCCCCAATCCAAGAATAGTTAGTTCTTAAAACTTGGCCCTGTTCGATTCTCGCTTTCATGAAGAAATCACTGAATACTTCATGAAGACCACCCCCCAGGCTTTCTCGGGTCACCCGCAGACTCCACTAGCTTCACCTCACACTGGACACCTGCAAACACAGAGGCACCGTGATTAGATGGCACACATACAAACAAATGCACTCACAATTATACACACAGCAGCAGGGTGTACAACAATTACCATGTAAAATGGCCAGAATGAATGCCAAGTTTGGTGTAAAATTCATTATGGGTCTTGTGGACAAGCTTCTGGGCAGAAATGGTAACACCAGAGACCCCAGAGACTGGGACTGTCATCTGAGATCTCCCACATCAAGGGCTGTGACTGGTTTATCAGTGGCAGAGAGCTGCATTTGCATGTCCTCTGATATTTAGAAGCAGATGAGTAGAGAATATGGGCAAGAGTTCTTCCTCAGACTCAGAGAAGCACAAGCACTCTCAAGGGAAAATAGAGCTTTGAGACATGTTCTTTATTGTTTATATATGAGTTTGTAAGTAGTTTTCACTTTATAAGCTTTATATTACACATACCAACCTTTGTTTTGTGAGAGCTCACAATGAATCCTCTCTCTTTTTTTTTTTTTATGACCCCAGTTCTATCTAACAAATCTAGCTAGACTGGAGAACACACATTGCTACAGATAAGAGCTCTTGACACAGGGAATTCAGGACAGATAAACCCCTTAGGAACAGCAATGGGAGTAGCAATATGAGGAGAGGGGAATGGTTGGGGAGGAGGGAGGGAGAAAGGAGGAACCCATCACAAGGTTGGCTGTATAGCTCTCCCCAACCCCCGAAGGAGATACATAACAGAAATGTTGGTGAAGGGAGACAAGAGACAGTGTAAGATATAAAATAATAAAAGCAATATATAATTGATCAAGAATTCAAGAGGATGGGATGGTCGGGGGGGGGAGGGGAAAAAGAGGAGCTGATACCAAGAGTTCAAGGAGAAAATGTTTTGGAAATGATGATGGCAACACATGTACAAATATGCTTGATGCAATTGGTGTATGGAATGTTATAAAAGCTGTAAAAGTCCCCCAGTCAAATAATTTTTAAACAAATAAATAAAATAAAATATCTATTTATGCTTATGATCAAACTCACCCACTCTGCTATGCAGTCAATACTCTAAAAAAAAAAAACGTGTTCACAGGTTAAAGGAGTCTTAATGATCACAAACCAAAATCATAGTTCCCCTTTGTGACTCTAAATTACACTGCCACTAAACTACATGAAGTTACACTTCACGGGCTAACGAACCCATCCTGCACAGGAAATCCACAGACTGCGGAGATGGGTAAATGGTAGGTTGGCAGGTCAGGCTTGTGAGTAGACAGGAAAATGAGTCCAAAATGGGCAGGTCAGATGGCAGGCCATTGGCTTAAGTCCAAAGAAGCAAAGTTGGCAAGTTAGATGCAGAAGTTAGATCCAGCAAAAAGCCTCTCGTCCCTCTTAAGATGTAGATACCCATGATGATGGTGACCGGCTCCATCGTTTGTTTCTTGCGTAGGAACATTATTGGTTTTCTTGCCATCCAAGAAATCCCTCCATTTTTGTGATATATACAGCTGTGGGCATGAGGTTGTTCATAAAGCATATAGAATGGTGTCTCCTATCTAGTTTCTGATCTGGGAGAATTGGATCCTCTTTTTCCTGTCATGATCATGAAAACTGGATATTTATCACTCGAGGTCATCTTCTCAAAGAGTCAGTTTTTGTTTAATTGACTTACTGATGGTGTTCGTTCTATTTCATTTACTTGAGATCTTATATTAATTAGTTCCTGGCACCCCTACCCCTTCCGCTGTAAACCTGGGCGGTGGCACACTCATCTTTCTCTAATTCCATTAGATGGAAAATGAGGTCATTAATGTCAGGTTGATTTCGACACTATACAGGTGGTTGTTGCTACAAATAGCCCACAAGGTTCTCTTCGGTTGAACCCCACAGTTCTGTTGTTCTTTCAATTTCATTCAGTCCAATACAGCCATCCAGGATATAAAGTTCAATCAATACATGTCATAACTATTAATAATACAAATACACCAAGCTACTTTTGCACCAACCTTTGTCCATTTTACATGGCAATCATTGTAGACCCTTGCTGTGTGTTTAATATCAAGTACATTTGTTTGTGTATGTGTCCTCTAATCATGCATGGTGTCTCTCTGTTTGCAGGTGTCCAGTGTGAGCACCATCTGGGGGCGATCTGAGAAAGTCGAGGTGGAGGGGGGGTGTCTCGGAGACTCTCCTGTGCAGCGTCTGGATTCACTTTCAATAGTTATGACATTCATTGGTCCGATCAGGCTCCAGTGAAGGGCCTGCAGTGGGTTGTCTACATTAGTTATTCTGGTGGGACTACATTATACACAGACTCAGCAAAGCGTCAATTCACCATCTCCAGAGACAACTCTAAGAACACTCTCTTTCTGCAGATGATTAGAAAGAGCCTGAATGTCGAGGAAATGATCATGCATTAATGCAAGCGACACAATGTGGGAAGTCAGTGAGAGCCCAGACACAAACCTACCCTGCAGGGAGGAGACTGGTCTCCAGGGGGCGCTCAGGACCCAAAGAGCACAGGATCAGGCCAAGGAGCAGTTGTAGATGGTTTCAGTTTGAGGATTCTGCTCTGTCTCACTGTTTCCTAGATAATCTCTCCATTTTTATTTACTGGTTTTGTAGTCTTCCCTGGTGTTTCCAAATTCAAAAGTGGTATTGTAAAAGTAGGAAATATTCTCACCTGCAGTAAAAGTGCCTGTGCCTTATGGAGGGGAAAAGACCCGGACAGGTGCCCCCAGCATCAGAGTTCTGATAAAGCTCAAGGATAGATTTTACAATCAGACTCAGGGCCACTGAGGTTTCTACAGACTGAAAATGAGGAAGTGTACACTTATGTGTGAAAGGTTCGTGGTTTAAACACACCCAGTGATGTCTTAGGACACAGGATTCATGATCTGCTCTGTGTTGTTAGGTGTCATCGAATTGCTTCTGACCCATAGCCAATGTACAATTGAACCAAACACTGCCCGGTCCCGTGCCGTCATCATAATTATTGCCATGGTTGAGCCCACTGATGGAGCCATTGTGTAAATCAATCTTCTCAAGAACCTTCCTCTTTGCCGATCTGTCCAGACCCACACAATGAGGTCCAGACCCAAACTCTGAGGGAGAGATCAAGCGAGAGTGAGAGCGAGAGAGAGAATTTCATCATGGCCCACCAAGCCCTGGGGACGACATCCCTGCTTGGAGCAGTCAATCCACACAGAGGACCATATGGCTGGCCCCACCAGGAGACAGGGGCTTCCTTCACTGACTCCTAATGCTACTGGGGACAGCACTGGAGACACTGTGCAGAAAGTGTGCCCAGTTTGTCCCAGGCACTACGGGGTGAAACTCAAAGGAAGTGCAACAGGGCAGCAAAGTAACCAAGTCTCCAAGAAATCCTGAAAATAGACTTCTGACTTGGGGGACAGGGATTGGCACCTCATCAGACCTGATCTGAAGTCCCCCACTACCACAAATTATGCAGTCTAGTTTCCCACATTTGGGGAAATCACAGGGGTCAGCACATCCGGAATGCAATGGATAAGCTTCGCCCTGGGAAAACCACCTTCGTGATCATGGTATCTTCCCTGCCAGGTAAGTATTCGTTTTGTTTTGTTCATTTTTGTTTTTCTTTTTTCCTATGTCTATCTATATTAGGTAAGCAGGATGAACAATCCCAAAGAGAAAACAATGTAACCAGCAGTGGGAGCTGTGTGGGGGGACAGGGGAGAGGAGGTGGTGGAGAGAGGGAATGGGGAGCCAACAAACTCACAGATCAGGGAACAGGAGGGTGTATAATGCCTGGTAAGTGCAATGTATCCAAGAGGAATTACTGAGAGGCAAATGGTACGTGAGCGTGATAGTGGGATAGGAGGAAAGTGAAAGGAAGTAAAGGAAAGAAATTGGAGGCAAAAGCTATTTATAGAAGTATCACTATAGGCATGTATACAGGTAAATATATTAATGTTTAATGAAAGGGATAGAGACCAATGTACATGTATTTATATGTTAAATATTAAGATATCAGACAGACTTTGGGCCTCTACTCAAGGCCTCCCTTAACACAAGAACACTTTGTTCTGATAACCTGGTACTCTGATACTCACCTTCCCAACACGATTGCTGAAGACAAAATGGGTGCATAAGTAAATGTGGTGGAGATAGCAGATGGTGCCCAGCTATCAAAAGATATAACATTTGGGGTCTTAAAAGCTTAAAGTCAAACAAGCAGCCATCTAGCTGAGAAGCAAATAAGCCCACATGGAAGAAGCACGCCAGCCGATGTGCTCACAAGATGTCGATGGGAAGAGGTATCAGGTATCAAGAGATTAAAACAAACAACTATATCGATGCAAACAAGGGGGGTGGAGTGGAGACCCAAAGCCCATCTGTAGACAATTGGATCTCAATTGCATATCTCCCCACAGAAGGGTTTTAAGGAAGGGATGATTCCAAGTGTAGTATATCACAGATGAATCACACAGCATTCCTCTAGTTCCTTAATGCTTCCTTCCCCCGGACTACCATGACCCACATCTACCTTACGAATCTGGGGAGACCAGAGAACACACATTGGTACAGATAAGAGCTCAGGGGACATGGAATTAAGGACAGATAAACCCCTCAGGAACAGTAGCTACCTCATGAGAGTAGGGGAATGGCCCGAGAGGGGGAGGGAAAGGGGGAACTCATCACAAGGTTGGATATATAGCACCCCCTTCTAAGGGGGCGTATAACAGAAATGTGGGTGAAGAGACACAAAGGACATGGTATGATACAAAATAATAACAAAAATAATTGATAAATGATTCATGAGGAAGGGAGGATGGAGAAGGGAGGGAAAAAAGGAGAAAATTATACCAAGGACTCAAGTAGAAGAGGTCTTGGAAAAGATGATGGCAACATATGTACAAATATGCTTGATACAATTGATGTATGGAATGCTGTAAGAGCTGTAAGAGCCTCCAATAAAATGATGCTTTTTAAAGGTAAACAAAATAAAGCTTCCTATTTTTGCCACTCCTCAGCTTTATCAAACCCAATGCCTTCTCCAGGGACTGGTCTCTCCTGACAATATTTCCAAAGACGAAGTCTTGCCATCCTTACTTCTAAGGAGTGCTCTGGCCTTACTTCTCCAATACAGATCTGTTTGTCCTTTTAGCAGTCTATAATAGTTTACAGTATTTCTCGTCAGCACCACAATTCAAATGCATTGATTCTTAGTCTTCCTTCATCAATGTCCAACTTTCACAAGCATATGATGCAATGGAGAATGGGTTAGGTCAGGAGCACCTTAGTCCTCAAAGGAACAGCACTTCTCTGTAATACTCTAAAAAGTTCTTGTGCAGCAGATTTATCTAATGCGATACATGTTTTGATCTCTTAACTGTTGCTTCCATGAGCATTGATTGTGAATCCAAATAAGACAACTTCAACCTTTCCTCAGTTTATCATGATGTTACCTATTATCCCAGTTGTGAGCATTGTGGTCTTCCTGACATCGAGTTGTAATGCATACTGAAGGCTGAAATCCTTGCTCTTCATCAGCAAGTGCTTCAACCCTCGTGACTTTCATCAGGCAAGTTTGTGTCAGCTGCAAACTGAAGGTTGGTAATAAGCCTTTCTCCAATGTCGTTACCACATACTTCTTCATATCAACCAGCTCTCTGATGATTTGCTCATCATGTAGATTGAACAAGTATGGTGAAAGGATACAACCCTAATACACATCTTTCCTGATTTTAAGCCACACAGGTTTTAAATCCCTTGTTCTATTCATTCCCGTGTTCTATTCAGACAGTTGCCTCTTGGTCCATGTGAAAATTCCTTATGAGCACAACGAATTGCTCTGGAATTCCCATTTGTGGTAGCTACATAATCTGTTGTCAATTTGGGGCTTGAGAGGATTAAGAGTGAAGGGGTGGGGTCTAGTCTGTCAATCGGGTCATAGCTAATGAGGCCCCTGTATGGGCATGGCTTTCTCCTAAGAATTCTGGGAATTCCTTAATCTCCTACTTGGACATGGGAGAGATTCTCTCTCACTACTCACTCCTTTGGAGACTCTCTACTGAGAAGACACATGGTGCTACACCCTGCGAACTGGAGAAGCAACATGGGCCTATCCTGATGTAACCAGACCTCTGGAGCCAGAAAAGACATGTAGAGACCCCTGCCAGCACTGAGATTCTTACACTGGATCCAGAAACCTTCCAACCCACTGGTCTGTGATCTTCCCACATCTGGCATCATTGCATGTGTTTCATGAATCAGAAGAGGACTCTATATATTGGTATTGGGCATATGGGCTAATATCAGATTTATGAACTTGATCTGGACTGGGCTGGGATGTTTCTTCAATATTTAACTTCTCTTTTGTATAAACCTCTTTGTTTTGTTTAAAACTTTTTTTCTTATGCACATGAGTCTATGAATTTGTTTCTCTAGTCTACCCAGACTAACACACCACTCTTCTCAAGGTAAACACAATTTACTACGGTGCACTCAGTCAAATGCCTTGACATTGTCCTTTAGTACTTCTCCGGAAGCATTTCGATTGGGTGCTCCGCTAATTCCGGGAGCTTTGGTTTTGCTATGCGTGCAGTGCAGTTTCAACTTCCTCCTTCAGCACCATTGATTCTTGCTCACATGCTGCCCCCTGGAATGGTGGAATATAGACTAGTTCTTTCTGGTACAGAGACTCGTGCACTCTTTCCACCTTCCCTTGACCCTTCCTGCAGCATTCATTAATGAATGCCGGAAGCATGACCTGCTTGGGAAGAGTTAATCTCAGGATTGACATGGTGCAATTCCTTAAATATGGTACTCTCTGGGATCCAGATTATGACCAAGAGTCTGGGTCCTTCAAGGGCAGTAATAGCTAATAGCAGGATGGCATTGACCTATGACCCTTTGATCCACATAGGAGTGTGTGAGTCTAGTGGAGGTGCTGAAAACACTGTTCAATGATGAAGCAAGAAGTCCAGAGATGGCTTCAAGCATGAACCCAGTTAACACAGGTGTTTCTTGTAAATTTTGGTTGTCAGGGAAAGCTTTCTCTGGTTCAAGAAGGTGATTAGACAATTAATTAAATCCGGAGAGTCTCTGGAAAATTAATACTTTGTGTCATTTCTGTTCGTCTCAATATATGTCTTTTCAGACTGAAGCTTAGTGGAGTAACCCAAATCCTCAATATTTCACTGGGAGTAGGGACATAGAGGCATTTATTTATTTATTTATTTGGCATGCTCTCAGCCACAATCTCAAGATTCAGTGACACATAACCTGGGTGTGGAATGTTGTTTATTTTTCAGTAGAATTGGCCTCCTGGCTAAGCCCCTAAAATCAACCACTGCTATGAAGTTGATTTTGATGTATAGTGTCTCTGCAGAGCCAAGTTGAAATGCCCTTTGGATTTCCAAGGATGTGTATGTTCATAGGATCAGATAGCCATGATAGCTTCTTCTGCCTCCTGGTGCAAAGAGTTCATCTCTGCACAGTCGTCTTACCCCTTACGAATACTGTAATCTGACATCGTTCAGAAAGGAATTCTACTGCCTCAAATTGCCAATATAATTTCCCTTAATGCAGCCTTACCTAATTTACCTCTACATGTCCAAAATCCACTGAAAATAACCCAGGAAAGACAGAAAAAACACATGATTTATGCAACACCCATTTGAAGAAAAAGTTAATAAAATTGTTTCTTCAAGTTGTCATTATTTGAGTGCTGAGGAAAGTTTATGTTCTTCACATCTGACCTATGAGGAAAGAGTCTTCAAGTCCAAGAGGTTGCTGTAGATATCCAACTGTGTGCAGAGAAAAAGTATGAGCAGGGCTGAACAACTATCCCCACAACTTATTAATGGAAACCTTCTAAATCATTCAATTGCTTTAGAGTGATGTGAATACTTTGTACTCCACAGTAAGTTTTAAATCTCTGCAGCAGTACAGTTACTTCAGGGGAAGTGATATTTTTCCCTGTTGGAAATACTCAGGTATTCTGATATTTAGCAGACGTTGAATCGCGCCTCGTCTTAAATGCAGCGTGATCGATAGATTTCAATGATCCTCAAACTTTGGAATATATGTTCAATGTACCATGACATCATGGAAAAATGGAAACGATAGATGTTTTATAAGCTGTAAAGCCCTGGGAGTTGGGCATCATGGACCTTATTCCTAAAGCTTCCACTCCCTTGGATTTTTCTACCTCTTTGAGCAATTCATTTAGCATCCAGTTTGGCCTAGATGAAGAGGCCCCCGGGCTTGGTGAATGGAAAACACAGGTGGAGAATTGTGTTCTCCTGAGGGTTCAGCCAACATTCAACTCCTAGAGGAGCCGAGATGCCACTGACACTCATCTCCTCTTACTCTATCAGGTGAAGCCTCATAATATATTTATTTATATTCATGCTCTTTATAAGCCGTTGTAATATATATGGGACTGTTGGACTTTATTCACAAGAGCATGGAATATGTTTGTGTCACTTTTTTTCTTGGTGGCAGCACACAAGTGCAAGTAGCTCAGGGATTCAGAGACAAAGTTCTGGAAATACCTCACCCTACCCAATGGTTCACTGGATTCTCCCTTGTCCTGAGGCCTCCTGTCCCAGCTGCAGACGCACGAGTTGGACCAGATCTGGGGTGACAGGTAGGCTTAATATGCCAACCTAGTAAATGGGAACACATAGGATTAATAAGGTCACTTGATTTGACAGTAGGCTAAACAAGCCTCACGCCGCCGCCCCCACCCACCCCCCTCCACTGCTCTCTGGTGATCAGACCAGTGTGCAACAGCTTTAGCTAGTTCTCTGCCTCAACTTCTGAGGTACAATACTTGTGGGAATGCAACCCATGGATCATGTTGCTAGAACTTGAGGTTCCTTCGAGACCTGCTTTGCCATGCTGCTTGTGTATACATGGCTTGAGCTTGAGGCTGTCAGATCCTGTCTCTTGCATTGCTTGAGTTCGATATCCCATCCAGGACTTCTTCACTAAACTCCTGAGCTGCTGGTGACCCCACCTGCTGTTTGCTGCCTGTGGCCTGACTACCTACATTGCCATAGGCAAGACTCAGCTGTCTGCTTCCTTCATCCAGCCGCCCTCATGAGTTGAAGCAGGACTTCTAGCATATTAACTTCCATAGAAGTGAATTGAACTGAGCCCTCTGTACTGCAGTGTGGACTAATTAGCTGTATCTATCTATAAAAAATCATAAATGTCCTGGTTTTGTTTCTCTAGAGAACCCTTTATAATACATCTAGTGAGATTCCCAGATCTGTCCTTCACTCGTGAATTCTTTAGATGCTCTTCTATTAGCATTCCTGTGAGCTGGGATGGTTCAGGCTCCATTTAAGAGATGGAAATATGTTATTACAATATGGAGTGGGGGGGAAGGATAATTGCACCCTGATGTTTTATGTACAGGCCCCCAGAGACCCCTTCAGCAGTCATGTTTATTTAAAAGTGAGTTGTGTTGCTGCTGATAACATGCCCATGTATTTCAGTAAATGCATTTTAATTGTGGTGCTGGGGAAGAATATTATTATTACCATGGACGGCTTAAAGGACAAACAGATCTGTATTGGAAGACGTAAATCCAGAGTTCTCCTTCAAAGCAAGAAAGCAAGGCTTTGTTTTATATTTTTTGAACATATTTTCAGGAGAGGCAAGGCCCTGGAGAAGTACCTCATGTTTGATAAAGCTGTGGAGTGGTGAAAAAGAAGAAGGCTCTCTAACAGGCTGATTGACACAGTGGCTCCATCAATGGGCTCAGGCACGGAAATAATTGTGAGGATGGTGCAGGACCATGCAGAGTTTGGTTCGATTATGCATACAATCCCTATGGGCCCAAGGCAATTCAATGGCACCTAACAACAGCAAGGAGCAGATCATGAGCCCTGTGTCCTAAGGCATCACTGGGCGGGTTCAAACCACCAACCATTTAGTTATGAGTGCACACTTCACAATTATCCCTTTCAATGAACTTCAGTTGCCTGTGTCTTAAAGTAAACTCTGTTCTTGAGCTTCATCAGAACGTTGATGCTTGGGACACCTGGCATAGGGACAGTCGCTTTTTCTACATGTGAGAATGTTTCCTACTTTCACAATACAACTTTTGAATTACGAGATAACAGAGGTATAACTATGAAATTAAAATAAGACAGACTTCCTGGGGGAACAGGGCACTAACTCTCACAGGAGGAGGGTGTTGATTGTGTTTCCACAGGGAAAGAGAGACAAGACTTCAACCTGGAGCTCCAAGACAAGAACGCAACACACTGACATGAAGCAGGGAAATGATAGAGACCTGAGGGGCCGGCCCCATTAGCAACTAAGTGTACAGCATCACCCTCCCCCAAAGAAGAATTCACTTCAGAGGACAGCACTGATGGTACAGCTCAAAAAGTGGGGAAGAGGGACTGGTCTGGTCAGAGCACACAGGAGCCAACGAGGGGGCCTAGGGGAAAAACAAGAAAAGAGTGACGCACATCCTGGCTCACCAAGCCCTGAAGACAATGTTACTGCTCAAAAAAGCACTGCACAGAGATGACCACTGGGCCGGCCCAACCAGGGGACACAGCATTCCTCATTGACCCATAGCACCGTAGAGAACAACACTAGAGACACACAGCAGGAATTGTGCACACCATCAGCTCACCATGTTGAAGACAGCCCCTTGGGGCATGCAGAAGAGCAGCGGGGGAAGCAGAGCAATGAAGTACCCAGGCATAGAGGCGGTGCCAGGGCATGGCACCCCATTAGACTTGACTGGAAAGCGCCCGTGAAGGAAAGCAAGCAGACCCTGAACTAGTCCTACGTTTACGTGTGTATGTGTGTGTTGTTGTTGTTTTTGTAATTTGTTTTAATTTCTTTTGTTGCTTCGTGGTACTCCGTCTTGTGATAGTACATAGCATGTCTACCTGGAAGGGATCGGTGGAATAAACAAGCCACAAGAGAGAACAACGGGATGACAGTTCTGGGGCGACATTGGGGTAGGGGAAGCGGGGGAAAGGCAGAGGGTGTTAAAAAGCCCAGGAACAAGGGAATAACAAGTGATCCAAAATCAGTGTCAAGGAAGGTGTAGGAGGTCTGTCAGGGCTGGATCAAGGGCAATGTAACTAAGAGGAATTCCTAAAACTGAAATGAAGGCAGAACACGACAGTGGGACAAGAGGAAAGTACAAAGAAACAGAGGAAAGAACTAGGAGGCAAAGGATAGTCATCGAGATTGAAAGACAGGCATATAAAGATGCAAATATATTTACATATGACAAAAGGGAATAGATCTATGTAGATTTATTTATAGGTTTAGCATTAAGGAAACAGATGTACAGTGGGCCCCTCCTCAAGTACTCCCTCAATAAAAGAACACTTTGTTCTAACAATTTGGCAGTCTGAGATGCTCACCTGCCTGGCACAATCACTGATGACAATGGGTGCACAAGCAAATGTGGTGAAGAAAGCTGATGGTGGCCGGCTACCAAAAGATATAGCACCTGAAGTCGCTGAAGACAATTGGTGCACAAGTAAATGCGGTGAAGAAAGCTGATGGTGCCCGGCTACCAAAAGATATAGCACCTGAAGTCTTAAAGACCTAAAGATAAACAGGCAGCCATCTAGCTGAGTGACAACAAAATCCACATGGAAGAAGTACACCGGCCTGTCCCGAGTCAATCGCTGAGGGCAAAGTGGGTGCATAAGCAAAATTTGTGAACAAAGCTGATGGTGCCTGGCTATCAAATGATATAGCATCAGGGGTCTTAAAGGCTTGAAGATAAACAAGGGACCATCTAACTGAGAAACAACAAAGCCCACATCGTAAATGCACACCAGCCTGTGAGATGACAAGGCATCGAAGGGATCAGGTATCAAAGACAAAAAAAAATCATAGCATTGTGAATGAGGGGGAGTGCAGAGTAGGGACGCAGGGCCCATCTGGGGGAAATTGAACATCCCCTTGCAGAAGGACTGTGGGGAGGGGATGAGCCAATCAGAGTGCAGTGTAGCAATGATGAAACATACAATCTTCCTCTAGTTCTTAAATGCTTCCTACCCCCCACCCCCGACTATCATCATCCCAGTTCTACCTTACATAACTGGCTGGACCGGAAGATGTACACTGGCACAGATAGGAATTGGAAATACAGGGAGTCCCGGACAGATGAACCCCTCAGGATCAGTGGTGAGAGTGGAGATATCAGGAGGGTGAGGGAGAAAGGGGGAACAGATGACAAAGTCTACATGTAACCTCCTCCCTGGAGGACGGACAGTGGAGAACTGGGTGAGGGAGATGTCAGATATGGTGTAAGATATGATAAAACAATAATTATTTATAAATTATCAAGGGTTCAGGGGAGGAGGAGCAGGGAGGGAGGGGAAAAATGAGGAACTGATACCAAGGGCTCAAGTACAAAGCATGTGTTTTGAGAATGATGATGGCAACATACTTACGATTGTGCTGGACACAAATGATGTATGTACAGATTGTGAAAAGAGTTGTATGAGCCCCTAATAAAATGATTTCAAAAATTTGACAACAATAAAAGGTTTTAAGTGGAATAAACTGTAGCCAGTTTATCAGGAGACAGAGAGCTGCATTTGCATGTCCCCTGATATTTAGAAGCAGATGAGTAGAGAACATGGGCCAGAGTTTTTCCTCAGACTGAGAGAAACACAAGCACCCTCAAAGGAAAACAGAGCTCTTAAACTGGTTGTTTATCAAGCATTTCTTTGTTACATATTATCAATTGCTTCAAAGATTCATTTTTAATTTATAAACTTTATATTACATATACAACTACCTTTGTGGTATGAGAGCTCACAATGCATCCTCTTCCTCCTTAAGATGTGGATACACATGATGATAGTGGACGACTTTATTACCTGTTTCTTGTGTGGGAACATTATGGGTTCTCTTGCCTTCCAGGGAATTTCCCCACTCCAATATTTTGAAACTGTGGGCATGAAGTTCTTCAGAAAACATGTCCAGCAAAACTGAAGTGCGGTGTCTCCTCTGGTTTCTGATCTGGTGGATTCCGGTTCTCCTTCTCTTGCCATGATCAGGAAAACTGGCCATTTTTCACTTGACTTCATCTTCTCAAAGAGTCAGCTTTAGTTTAATTGGCTCACTAATTGTGTTCCTTCTATTGTAATTATTTGAGTTTTTATATTTATTCATTCCTGCCTGCCCTCCTGCCCTGCTAAATTATATGGCATACTCACTTTTTCTAGTTCCATTAGTTGGAAACTGTGGTAATTAACTTCCGAGTTGTATTTCAACTTGATACAGATGTTTATTGCTACAAATAGCCCAGAAAGTGCTCCTCAGTTAAGTCCAACAATTTGTTCTCTTGTGCTTTCATTTTCTTTCTCTTTTTTGTGGTGAATCACTATGATTTAATGATGTTCAATTTGTAACCATGAAAATACATCCTTCATATCAGATATTGACATGATGGTTCATAACAGTAGCAAAATGACAGTGATGAAGTAGCAACGGAAATAGTTTTATGGTTACGAGTCACCACAACATGAGGGACTGTATGAAAGGGTCGCAGAATCAGGAAGGTTGAGAACCACTGATTTATAGTCTCAGAGAAGAGATTACATTTTGACCTAACTTCATGTGGCACAATGGACTTTGCAATGCCCTCTGACTGCTCACCAGGCTATTCACACCCAAATGTTACTGGAGGGCATTCTGTGGAGCCTTTGTCTGTATGTGGAGCTGCAAATGGATTGGGGCTTCTACTGTCATCCACAGCCTCCTGCAAACCAATGCCTTCCTTCATTTACATCTCCCTTTAGGCCCATTTTAAAGCTGGTTCACTTTTTAGTTTTTAAAAAGTGGAGGGAAAATACACATGGATGAAGCCCCTGGTGAATCATCCTTGACCATGGACCAGGGAGGTGAATAGCCTGGCTAACATGCAGAATGCATTGGAAAGCAGATTTAGCACCCTATCATTTGACCTCCCTTAGGATCCATTTCAGTTTGTTCTCATTTTTAATATTTTTTGCTTTTTTTCTATTGAGGTTATGTTTTACTTTTTTACTCTTGTTAGTTTATTTTGTTTGTCTCAATGTTTTTCTGTATATGAAATCCACGATAGGTCAATCTATAGAGGCAGTAGCTAGATGAATAGTTACTTAGGGGTATCACAAGGAGGATGGGGGACATGGGTAACTAATAACAATGAGTACAAGAAAATGGTCTGAAGAAAATGGTCTAAAACTGATTGTGGTTATGATTGTACAACACTTCTTGATGTGATTGAACTAGTGAGTTGTATGATATGCGAATATATGCCAATAAAACTATCGATGGGGGAAGTATTTACAGTCTTGGCATTCCACAGCGTCTTATAGGGTTTCTATGAATTGGGTGCTTTCATTTTCATTCAGTCCCATACACCAATCCAGGATATAAAATCCTTAAATACATGTCATAGCTACCAATGATCCAAACGGCATTTATATATAAAAAGGTATACTTGCACACATGCGATTTAGTGTATGAATAAAATCTACAAATTAATGAAAATTGCAATCTCTGTGGGGTTTTGTTATGAATATTAAGGAAGAGGTCATTATTGGAGCAAATATTTTGGAGGGAACGGAAACCCTAGAGGTTAACAGGATGGTCCTGGGCCTCCCCATTGCTCTGGGTCCAGAAGTCTTGTCTCTGTGTTTTCTAAAACCATGTGATCCCTATAGACCACTGTCATTATGTCAGGGACATTGTGTTTTTGACAGCACTGAGTCCTCTCACTGTTGCTCTCATACAGCAATGGACCGCTGTGGCCTCGGGGTCATTGTGCTCAGCTGCAGCGAGAACTGCTTGGTGGGCATTCTGGAGCTTGAGCATCAGTTCCTTAGCGATGGGCGGGGTTTGTTCTACTAGGATATATTGCTCACAAACTACTAAAACCTCTTCTGCAGGTTTTGGGAGTTCCAGCTCTGGCAACATGGAGTCATCAGACACAGCGAAGCTTAGGGAGAGGATCTGTGAGGGATTCATCACTCCTGGGTCCAAGTCTTGGACAACCGGGAACAGGGAAAATAATCACTGATGACAAGTAATGAAATCCTATGGCAACCTATTTTTGGAATCTTGACACGAAGAGTGAGAAGTAACCACAGAAGACTCTCCACAGGAAATTCATGACTTATGGACAAGGTCAGTGGATCATACAGAACTCTGCTCATGATGTAACATTTTTCACTATGCTTGCAATTTCACCTGGAAATGGATGAGGTACTTTGCATATTAGAAACCCATGGAATAAAGTACAGATGTCCCTAGTCTTCTCAGACTCTGAAAAGCGAAAGTATGACCCCATCATCTTCTTTGGGATAAAACCAACGTGAAGTTCACTGCAATATAGCTGATTCTGACTCATAGCGACTGTAGAAGATAAATTATAATTTTATGTTGAAAAGTGCTCAGGAAAAAGAAATGTGTGAAAAGCACGCAGGAAAGGGGGAGCCGAATACAAGGATCTACATGTGACATCCTCCCTGGGGGATGGACGACAGAAAAGTGGGTGAAGGAAGACGTCGGACAGGGAAAGATAGGACAAAATAATAATTTATAAATTATCAAGGGTTCATGAGGGAGGGGGTGGGGAGGGAGGGGAAAAATGAGGAACTGATGCCAGGGGCTTAAGAGGCGAGCAAGTGTTTTGAGAATGATGAGGACAATGACTGTAGAAATGTACTTTACACAACTGATGTATGAATGGATTATGATAAGAGTTGCAGGAGCCCCTGATAAAGCAATTAAAAAAAAGAAAGAAATGTGTGGCATGTTACCAACATGACTCTTGCTGAGAAACAAAGACAGGAGCTGCATGACAGTGACAGGGGTCCGCTTTCCTTGGAGCGAGCAAGGACTGAGCAGGAAGATTCCCCAAGGAAAGCTCCTGAAGAAGACAGTGGACCAAGTTTACAGTTTTAGGCAACTATTCCAATAAATTGGCATGCCAATGTATAGGATGATGAATGTTTAACACATTTCACAGGGATGGTCAGTGAATACAAATTAGGGTGGGGTTACGATTCTTTACAAGATAGGGTCTTTGTAGTTCTTGGTTCCAAATGTTGTCTTATTTTGTCTGGTGACATATGTATGGTGACTTTTGATTCCTTGTACAAAGTTCTTCTCTTTCATGTGATCTGTGACCTGAAGGTGGACATGCTAGCCTGGACAGGTTTAGTGAAAACTGATACATATATGGTGTAAAGGGATATTTTTCTGAGGAAAGGGCTCAACAGAGGCAGAGTCTCAGGAAGGAAAATACAGAATAATTCTAGGCCATAAATGAGGTATTCCGAAATCCTGTGACAACATCCCATATCCAAGGGGAAGCTCAATAAGCTGTGGGATCTGCATTGTTACACAAAGTTAAGCAGGTTGGGGAATGGGCTCAAACCGATTGTTCAATGTTCATGGTTGTTCATGATTCTTACTCTGTTGTTAGATTCTCTCTAGGTACTTATTATATTTACAACAAATAGAATCTTGCTACAAAAGATTAGTTATTGAAGGCATAAAAATAACATTTCCCAGAGATGGTAAGTCCATTATTATTGTTCCTTTTCTCTCTCTCTCTTTCTTTTTTTAAAGGAATTTGGCAGTGATTGGTAAATATCATTTCTCAAGAAATGTGCATAGTAGTTCCTTTTTCTCCTCTTCTTTCCAAAGACCAAACTGGAGTTTGAGTTAATAATCAAACAGTTTATTGCAACACTGGAATGAACAATAATAATTGTAAGCATCCACAAAGTACTGCAGTGAAGAACTTTTTCAGAGTTTAAATTCAAAAAGATCCTGACACATCCAAGAAAACTCCATTTATTTGATCTTTATTACTTTTGTCGCCAATAGACAAGGCAATATTCAAGTCACATTGTAAAGATTGAGTGCTTTGAAACTTTTTTGTTTATTTTGTTTTTAAATATTGGGGTGAGAATGAATGTTCTTCCTCACTGCTGTTGAGAGCGTAACTGGGAGGAAGGAAGGAGGATGCCTGGAGGTTTCCTGAGCTGTGCTGATTTAAAAACTCAGTTCAAAATAAATAGTAATCATATACAACTAAAAAAGAGTTGGAATCTTGCCTGCATCTTTTGTAAAAGCCTTTCCTTGTTTGAAGAGAGCACTCTTCACAAGAAAAATAAAAAGATGTTGATGGGGAAAGGGGGCTCACAAAATCATGGCTGGTGGCAGGTTAACTAAACACGGCCTCAGGTTTGACTTCAGGAGGAAGCAAAGGACCATGATTAGGATGGGGACAACAATTAAATTTCAAAACCCTACAGGTTTGAATCACCGCCCTCTGTTTTCCAGATATGAATCATGAAATGTTAGCCTACTACTCCAATATCTGTCAAAGGCAATCCAGGATATGTAAGCTCCAGAGAAAGTGCTAAAATGAGTAAGTCTCTCCTCTCCTATCCAAAAGAGACTCACCAACACCCTTCAGAACTTTACATGACATTTTTTTTACACTGCAGGTCAGGGGTCAAAAAGAAGCCATCAAGGCTGAAAGCACGGAGATTCAAACTGAATTTAGTGGGCTCGTTATGCTCAGGTGAATGAAGGTACTAGTAAAGGGTGCTGCTAGTACTATGGATTTCCAGAAGAACAAACCGATCTTGAAAACGTACAGCCAGATTCCCTTTGGGTTCAAGGATGGCAAGACTTTGTCTCATGTACCTTGGACATGCTCTTGAGAGAGAAAGTCCATGGAAAAGGACAACATGGACGGAAAGGCTGTACAGCAACTCAAAGAGGAAAACCCCCAAGAAGATGAATGGACACATTGGCTACAACAATAGGCTCAGACTGAGCCACAATGTTCGGGATGTTGCAGGACTTGGCAGTGTGTCAATCTGTGAGCATAAGGTCAGTGATTCAGACCTGACAGGAGAGCACTGTGTTAGTCTGGGTAGACTAGAGAAACAAATCCTCATAAACTCATATGTATATAAGAGTTTTATATAAGAGTAAAGTGTACATTAAGAAAGCATCCCAACTCAAGTCAGTCCAATCCCACAAGCCCGACCATTAGCCCTTATGTCCGACAAAGGTCTACAAAGCCCTGCTCAAACTCACAAAACACACGCATTCGCGCTCCAAATGCAAGCAGGGTCACTCAAAGAGAACACGTTTCAGCAGGGTTTCCAGACTAAGAGGAAATCACTGAGAATGAATCCATTGCCTCTCCAGGCCCTGAGCCTCACCTCCAGGCCCCTCCCTCCAGGTTGCTCTCATTATTTCCAGGCCCTAAGCCTCACCTCCAGGCTCCTCCTTACAGGTCGCCCTCATTATCTCCAGGCCCCGCCCCTTCGCAGACACCACCCCACCCCCTCCCAACTGATGCAATTTCCTGCTGACCCCACTTCCTCTGCCTGAGAAGGAGCCCAGTGAGCGCCCACGAGTTTCTACAGGTGGGTGAGTTTCTGCGTTTCTGTGCTGATCCCGGGCGCGGAATCCCCGCAGGCCTGGCGTCCCCAGCTGTGTCCGGCTTCCCGCGGACTTTATGCTTCCCGCACTCTGTCCGTCAGAGTTTCAGGTCGCTGCGACCCCCTGGGACATTTCCCGTGAAACCCTTTCTGAATTGGGTGCAGGCCTCACTTGGGTCTGCGAGACCGCTGGCCGCTTTTCTTGCTCAGAGCTCCTCCTGCACCCTCACTCCTGGCTCCAGAAAGGCGCGATTGGGGCGGGTTCTTGCCTGGGCCCGTTCCCTCCATGTCAGGTCTCGGGCACGAGAGCAGGGGACCCCGGAGTGGCCTTTACCGAAAGGAGAGGCCAGCCTTGCAGTCATCAGGCCGCTCCACTGCAGACCGAGGTCTGTGTTAGAGCGTAACTTCTCAGCACCTTGCTTTGAAAAAGGGTACCTTAGCAGTGACGGCCCCAGATCCCTGCACAGCCTAAGTCCACACATGGATTGCAGAGTCCCACATAGAGTAAACCTCATTGAACGCCTTCTGACCAGGAAGCAAAGTTGTAGGTAACATAGCCCTCAGGTAGAGGGTGTTAGCGAGCGAGACCCTCGCCCAGACCACTCACTGAAACAGAGATGGAAACGGTAAAGCTTTATTCAGACATATTCGAATCTGGGCTCTCACCACCAACTGAGGCAGGCTCAGTCTGTAAGGCGAGTGCCCTGAACAGTTTCAAAGGGAAGTTATTATACTTCCTTGTGGGGCGTCTTGCCAAGCAAGGGGAGGGGGAAGGCAAGTTCTTGTGTGAAACTGGCAAAGCATTCTGAGAAAAATGAAACAAAACAGTTTTAAGTCTAACAAAGTAAGTTTTACATTTAAGGTCAGTTTGTCCCCAGTGGTCTGCCAAACGATACTGTAGGTAGGCTAGGCTGCTTCTTGGAGCGTAAACATCCTGGGTTGGGCTACACCTGTTTCAGGCTGCAATTTTAAATTTTTCCATTTCAGACCAGGGGTGACCTGCCTGTTATTGTTACATGGCACCCATTCTTGACCAGGCGGGGGTGGCCTGCCTGTTATTGTTACAGGGCACAGTGTCACACAGGGCTTTGGAGAGTGTTTTTGGAGTGCGGCCATCTCCAGTAGCTTTTCATTGGATCCTTTTCGGAGTGGCCCTGATTAATCCTCAGACCTCCATAGAACAGTGTCTTGGGACCAAATTCTAAGTATGTAAATGATTTTTATCCTGTTGGATTTTTTCATGTTAACTGTTTCTTCATTTTGTTTGAATTTACTATGCAAGAACTGTGTCCTATTAATAGCTGCTCATTATAAAAATTGTGTCATAATTATTTCTAGTACAAGGCAACATCCAAATATATATATAACTCATATATAGTAAGATAGGATCTTATTTAAAATAAGCTACCGTTTTCTCTGTGCCCCACTGCATGGTACTGCTTGAATGTTCTAGCCTTTTATCCATGTGTTCTTGATAAGAGGCTTGTTTTGTCCACTGCGCTACAGTGGGTTCTGTGAGTGATGCCATAACACCTTACACTCCTCCTTAGGGTTTCTAGGCTGTAATCCATGTGTTACCAATGGCCGCCTCATGGAACACAACTGCTTTCATTTCATGGAGCTGCCAGTCCTCTAACCACTGGAGCAAGAGGGCTTCTTCACGGACTAATTTAGATGGGCCACGCTGACATGTTTTTCATTATAGACATGGCGATTCTTAATGGGAGTTATGTTTGTTATTCTGATTTAGTCCTATTTCCAACACACTATCCATGTGCATACATAGACATGAATATGTGATCATCGTGTTCAATTTCCCCTTTGGTTAGGTGCTATGAAATTAATTCCATCTCGTGGCTATGTCATGTGAGTTCCATAGTGTTTCTGGAGCATCATATTTGTGGAAGCAGATCTCCTGTGCTTCCACAGTAATGCGGGCTGTTTACCCCATCAAGCCTCAGTGGAACAGTCTAGTGCAAGCTATTTGTGCCACCTAGAAACTTTCATTGTCCCTAACCCGCCAAAATAAACTCACTGCCACAAAGTCAGTTCTCGCTCATAGTGTTCCTTTATAGGTGTGCGAGATCAAAATCTGTACAGGAGCAACCAGCCTCATTTTCCTCTTGCAGATGTGCTGGTGTGGTTGAACTGCCAGCTTTGAGGGTAGCAAGTGAAGCCAGAATTCATTTTTCCCCCTAGAAATGAACCAAATCAAGCAGATGCCCTGAAACCCACACCAGCTCCTGTAGACTCCATGTGAGTCAGAGTGCAGGGATGTTGCAGAGGGGTTTCTGTGACTGGTTTCTCAAAGTGCATCACCCAGGCTTTCTTCCCTGGAGACGCTGAGTAGACACAAACTCCCAATCTCTCCATGAACAACTATCCATGTTAACCTTCTGCAATGCTCAGGGACACCAAAAACTAAGCAAGGGACATGTGTGCGAATACACACATTTAGAAAAGCCAGAACCTGTTAAGTTGGTAATCTTCAGAGAAGGAAAACTCAAACTATAAAAAACTATAAAACGAGGTTGAATTTCTAACTATAACATGAGAAACCACACAGTTGAATTTGTAAAATTTGCAGGACCCAGAAAAAAAGTCATTCCGTTAATTTTCGGCTATCAAGTTTTTATGTGAATTTTACAGATATTTGTAACCTAACTGATCTTTTTACCATACCTAGATAATAAAATTAATATCAACTTTAATAGATCTTCAAGAGAGATGGTATATGTAAATAGCTTAATATTCTTCCTGAATTTTCATGGAAGATGAACAGGTATCCTAAAGGTTTTTAAGATGTACAATATTTGAGGAATTAAAAATTTATTACATTCCATTTAGCATAATCCTGTACTGTGTAGCATAATCTATTAGGAACAGATATGCAGTGGCTTCAAAAGGTTCATGGATAAAGTCCATTATCTTTATTCCATTTTTCCATGACCTTTTTGAAAGCCCCTTGTGCATTCATGGCATAAAGGATTGGCTACCAATGAGCTCCTTGTATCTCAATTAGATAATACTTGATAAATACCATTTGCCTACCATTGGATTTCATATGGTGACTATGTGGTTTCAGAGTAAAACTATACTCCGTAAGATTTTCATTGGCTAACTTCAGAAGTTGATCAATTTCTTCTAAGGTTGCCTTCATTCTCCAATCTTTTATTTGGTAGCTGAGCACTCAGTTGTTCCCACTACTCAGGGACCTCCTTTAAGGACCTACATCTTAAAGTGTGAGTGCTTGCTGTCAGAGCCCTGTGTTGCGTGTTGTGTCAGGAATTAACGTCCCTTACAGATTGGTGGGCCTTTTCTGGGGCTGCTTTTCTTTTTCTGTTGGTCTTTTATGTGTTCCTGTAATGATACTTTATTGTATGTGGGATATATGAACAAAGGAACTTGTTTGTCACACTGGGTTAAATATTGGGGTGCATCACCCAAAATGTGCAGGAGAAGATGAGTCTGCCTGCTGCAGTAAAGATGTGCAGGTGTGGGAGTCCGATAGGGAGTTCTACTCTGTCTCATAGCTCTGCTGTGAGTTGGCCAGATGTGGTGGGAGGGAGTTATGTGTGGACAGCGCCAGGCCTTGTATTTGACCACTTATTAGCTATTTGAGGCTAAATGCAATTAGATTCACCTTTTGTGGACTGTTCTGAAATGTGAAAAAAAAATTTTGGGGGGTGACAGTTTTGGGAACTGATCTATTTGTGAAGAAGAGTTGTGGAATATGCTATTTTAAAAAAATCATTAATTGTGGGCTCATACAACTCATCATAATCCACACATACATCCATTGGTCAGACGTCTCCCTTCACCCACTTTTCTGTTGTGCATCACCCAAGGAGGTTATATATAGATGTATATGTAATTGGTTCCCGCTTTCCGCCCCACCCTCCCTCCACCCTCCCAGTATTACCACTCTCAGCACTGATCCTGAAGGCATCATCTGTCCTGGATTCCCTGTGTTTCTGGTTCCTATCTGTACCTGTGTACATCCTCAGGTCTAACCAGATTTGTATGGTAGAATTCGGATCATGATAGTGGGGGTGGGGAGAGGAAGCATTCAGGAACTAGAGGAAAGTTGAATGTTTCATCGTTACTACACCGCACTGTGACTGACTCATCTCCCTGAAATTGTTCTGTAAGGGGATGTCCAGTTCCCTACAGATGGGTCTTGGATCCCCAATCTGCATTCACCCTCATTCACAATGATTTTATTTTTTTGTTCTGATGATGCCTGATTCCTAATCCCTTCTACAGCCCGTGATCACACAGGTGGGTATGCTTCTTCCAAGTTTGGGGCTTTGTTGCTTCTGACCTAGATGGCCACTTGTTTACCTTCAAGCCTTTTAAGACTCCATATGCTGTATCTTTTGATAGCTGGGCACCATTAACTTTCTTCACCACTTTTACTTATGTACCGATTTGTCTTCAGTGATTGTACTGGGAAGATGAGCACATAATGGTATGATTTTTTTTGGAACATGCTACTTTTTATTTATTTCAGTCTTTTTTTATTTCTTCATTGAAGTCTCAATGACACACCTTTCTGACATCCTTTATCCTTATTTAAATTTATTTGGTCAGCCTGGGGTTTGACTATCCTTAAAACATAACAAGTACATTCCTTCCTGATACCCTGTGGTCTGGTATTTTCTCCTCTAGGAACAAACTCTTTTGGGCTATCCATTAGTTAATTCCCATCCCTTCCTTCAAATCACTGTTTTCAAAGAAATCAATTAATTAGACTACTTAGGGCAGATAACGAAAACCACCACTAAACAAAAGGGCCGGATAGGCAGGTAAGAAGAATGATTTCACAGTGGAAATCAGCTGAGAGAGTGCCTATGTTCAACCCGCCCTCTGTTTTCAGGAAAGATGCTTGCTCTGGGTCCTAACTAGATTAATTAATTAGAGGCATTGAAGAGAATGCCTTTCTTGTTGTTAGTTGCCACCTACTTTTCTGCAATTTATAACAACGCTGTGCACCCATGGTGATGTAGTGCACTATGTGTTGGGTTGGTACCACATGTTCAGCCATTCAAAACGGCTAACTGGTCCACATTAGAAAGATGAGGCTTCCTACTCCCTTAAAGACTCGCAGTTTCAGAAACACACCGGGCCTGTTCTACACTGCTCTATAGGAATGCTTTGAGTCCGAATTGACTCAATGACAGTGATTTTTATTTTTAATGTACAACAGAAAACATGCCCTATGACCTCCATACTCTGAGTTCAACATGGTCAGCTTTTTTCTCTGAGACTGAAATGGTGAGTTTGGGCTCATCAAAATTTGGTCATGAACCTGAAAGTTCTCATTTGCATTTCTTGTAACTATTGCCTCTTTTGTTTTACTTTCTGCTAGTGCTTCTTCATGCTCCATTTATTTTTCCAGTGTGAGATTTCCAAGAATACTTATTGCTAATGAGCTTTTCATTTGAAGGGTGACCTTGGAGCTTCCCTCCCCTGGCCATGAAGACCTGGTACTCTTTCACTCCTTTGCTTGTACGTTTGAGAAAGGAAATCAAACGAGAACGCCCCCTACATTGTTAGAATTTCCTTATCATGCCAAGGTTCACTGGCTAGTTTCTTAAAGTGATCATTTTATTTCTCCCTATGCTAGTTCATGAAATGTAAATATGCATGTGTCACTGCTTAGGCTCCTCCTCTGTTGCATTTCTCATACAAGTTATTACCATTTGACCTTGTGCTTTTGTTTTTGTTAGTTGTTGTGGATTCATTTTCAACTCATAGCCACCTCATGTGTCCAGGGTAGAACTGTTGGTTTTAGAATGGCATGCCCTCTCAGAACAGATTGGTCATGTTTTGCTTTGATTTGCTCAATGCTGTGCCTGCTCTGCCTGGGTGTTATATTTCTTCAATCAGTTGAATAAATGCAAGAGCCAGTTATATGGGCCTGAGGTAAGCAGTATTGTCTGAGACTCATGGCTTTTACAGGAAAATGAGTTCCAGTTATCTGAACTGAATACAATGTTTTCTTCATCTCCTCGTCGTACTACACAGATCTCTAGATCATCTCTGTCATCGATGACTGACAGAATGACAAACTGTCGGTGTATGAACAGAAATGTAGTTGCCAGGCACTTAGTGGTAGGTAGACATGGGAACCTGCATGCCGACTCCATTCAGCAACTTACCATTTGAGCAGTACTGAACATGTAATTGATGGTTTGTGACTTTCTTCAGATATATCCCAATGGAAGCAACATGTACTTAAAAGAGACAAGAGACTAAATGAGCCAATGTGGCCAAATTTTTTGGGGAAATTGCTTCAAAATCGTGGTGGCGGAATAAATGCAGTGTTTTATCATGAACATGTTGTGTGGAAGAGACTCTAGTGGTTCATTGGTTGAATTGATTGGTTGCAGGCCATACCCTCTGTGGCTCCAGCATACAGGGCGCATCAAGAGAAGACAATGAGGCTGCATGACGTACAGACTGGGAAACACTAACGAGCAGTTTCACTCCCTGTTAAATGGTCAAAATGAGTTAGAATGTACTTGACAGCACTACATTTGGTTTGGTTCATCATGAAGGAATGGGAAGGCTTTAAAACATGGCACCTGATGCACTGCTGTGGATGCAATTTTGAAAGGCTTATTGGATCGACATTAGGTTACACTGTTGTAGTGAAGCTCATGTGACTTTATGTTATAGCTAGTTGGCGACGCAGTGACATTTTATCTTGAAAGTGAAACCTTTTCTATGTTGTTTTTAGGTGGCATCGTGTCCATTCCAACCCCTAAACCCTCTATTTAACAGCATGAAACACTGTCCTGTCCTGCATCATCACAAATGTTCCCACGTTTGAGCCCATTGTGACAGCCCCTGTGTTGATCCATTTTGTTGAAGCCCTTTCTCTTCTTTGCCTCTCTCTCCCTTACCAAGCATGATGGCCTTCTCCAGGGACTGGTCTATCCTTAAAAAATGTGGGAACAAAAGTCTGACAAGTCATAGAGGCCAGTCCCACAGCTGAGAGAATGCTAGTGGTCATCATGTTCAGCTAGTCTGCCTTCCATGATCTGCAAATGTGAAAACATCTCAAAGCCTGGTGTGTGAGTACAAGGATCCTAAGACAGTTTACCAGTCAAATGCATTGAAGTTCAGTTACTTATACGAAAATTGGAATCGAACTATATTTTTCAAATCAGCAAAAAGGACATGCTATTATGATATTTCATAGATTGTCCTCTTTTGTCAGCATGTCCTATGAGCTTGGTGTATATTTATGTGCGTGTCCAGTGGTTTTTGAGGGGAGCAATCCATAATAATTACATGACAGTAGCTTTGTGTCTCAGAGTGGGAAAATTTGGAGGATACCTATATTCTTTTTGTTGAGATTCTTTTAAAAAAAATCTTTATATTAGGGGCTCAAAGAACTCTTATCACAATCCATACATACAATTGTGTAAAGCACATTGTACATTCATTGCCCTCATCAATCTCAAAACATTTGTTGTCCACTGGCATCTTACACTGCCCAGCATCTCCCTTCGCCCCCTTTTCTGTTGTCCTTCCCCCAGAGAGCAGGTCACATGTAGATCCTTGTAATTGGTTCCCCATTTCCACCCCACCACCCTCTGGGTATCTCCACTCTCACCACTGATCCTGAATGGATCATCCGCCCTGGATTCCCTGTGTTTCCAGTGTACAGGTGATATCTATATTTTATTGTTAACTTTCACTCTCGCCAGTTTCCCTTTTTTTTTGCTCTGTTTCCCTGTTCCATAGAGTACAGTAGAGTGACTAGAAAGTAGTTGAATAACATAGACACACTACAGGAAATTTCATAATTCCTGAAATAATCATCTCTGTCATCTGCTCTTCACTTGATCTTAGCCAAAAGGCCGAGAAGCGATGCTGTCATCAGCTCTTGATAATGTAGAATTCTCCAAGAGGCTACCATGAATCCGGGGCTTTGGCATGCTACTTTGTTAGTTCATATCAGTAGCTCTCCAATGGCTAAGGAAGGACTACAGGGAGAAGCACAAATTCTGCAGTGTTTCCTAGTTGCTATCTTGCCTTCACCCTGTGCTCCATGTTCTGATAAATATTCTGGTTGGTCCTGTGCAAGGAGGTGAATTTGCCTCCTCCCTCCAATGGAAGAGAGGATATGATGTGGAATTGAGGCTTTTATTTTGGTCATTTGTCTGATTTGTGTGTTCTGACTGTTCTCTATTCTGAAAAAGAGATAGGAATAAGGTTGCAGTTGGTCACAGACAAACTGTACAGAGATAAACTCACTATGCTAGAAGCATGCAGTAGTTGGGATAGCATGTAATTAGTGAGGAAGTGTGTCTAGTGCAGCGATTCTCAACCTTCCTAATGCTGTGGCCCTTTAATGCAGTTCCTCATGTGCGGTCAGCCCCAACCCTAAAATTATTTTCATTACTGTAATTTTGCTACTGTTGTGAATCAGGCAACCCCTGTGAAAGGGTCCTTCGACCCCCAAAGGGGTTGCAACCCACAGGTTGCGAACTGCTGATCTAGTGGGTGAGGTGGATTAGTTAAACCCTGTTGGAAATCTTTAGTAGAACAAGACCCCTGTGTCTAATCCATGTGAAATGAAGTCTCTATTTCCCAGGACTGTCATCTTCATCCTTTCACATAGTGGAATGCATGGCACCTTGCTGAACCCGAGTATATGGGATATTTTAGGACACTGTGGCTGTTGAAGAGGTGGCCGTGGATTTCTCTTAGGAAGAATGGGCATTGCTGGACCTTTCTTAGAGGAAACTAGAGACATGTGGGGATGGAAACTTTTAGAAACCTGATCTCAGTAGGTATGAATATTTTCATTAGAAAAGAAAATTGTGTGCGTGTGTGTGTGTGTGTGTGTGTGTGTGTGTGATACTCATTGATGCTACTGCAGTATGTGGCCTGAGTAATGGGAATACTTTGTTATATAAACAAGTGTAGGAATTTCCCCCATGAATCTAAAGCTTAGCGTTATAATAACTTCTTATATCAAGTGTGATCTAAGTTTCCTTACGCGTAATAATGCGAGTGTTGACCTTTGGTGCAGAGAGAGTATGTGTTCATTGTGCCTTGTAAGAGCTCTGTGTATTTTACAAGGTTAACATGATGACTTTCATTTATTTAGAATCATTTTATTGGGGGCTTGAATAAATCTTACCACAATCCATCCATACATCCATTGTGTGTCAAACACATTTGTACATATGTTGCCTCATCATTCTCAAAACATTTGCTTTCTACTTGAGCCCTTGGTATCAGCACCTCATTTTTTCCCTCCCTCCCTGCTCCCCCTCCCTCATGAACCCTTGATAATTTATAAATTATTATTATTTTGTCATATCTTACAACTGTCCGACGTCTCCCTTCACCCATTTTAATGTTGTCCATCCCCCCATGGAGGAGGTTATATGTAGATCCTTGTCATCGGTTTCCCCTTTCTGTACCACCTTCCCTCCACCCTCCTGGTATCACCAATCTCACCACTGGTCCTGAAGGGATCTTCTGTCCTAGATTCCTTATGTTTCCAGTTCCTATCTGTACCAGTGTCCAGCCTCTGGTCTAGCTGAATTTGTAAGGTAGAATTGGAATCATGATAGTGGTGGGGGGTAGCATTTAGGAGCTAGAAGAAAGTTATATTTTTCATTCTTGCTACACTGTACCCTGACTGACTCGTCTTCTCCCTGTGACCCTTCTGTAAAGGGATGTCCAGATTCTTACAGATGGGCTTTGGGTCCCCAATCTGCACTCCCTTTCATTCACAATAATAGGATTTTTGTTCTTTGATGCCTGATACCTGATCCCTTCGACACCTCGTGATCACACAGGTTGCTGTGCTTCTTCCATGTGGGCTTTGTTGCTTCTCAGCTAGATGTCTGCTTGTTTACCTTCAAGCCTTTAAGACCTCAGATGCTATATCTTTTGGTAGCTGGGCACCATCAGCTTTCTTCACCACATTTGCTTATGCACCCATTTGTTTTCAGTGATCGGGTTGGGAAGGTGAGCATCATGGAATGAGAGTTTAATAGAACAAAGTGTTCTTGCATTCAGGAAGCACTTGAGTGGAGACCCAATGTCCATCTGCTTACCTTAATACTAAACCTATACATATATGCACATAGATCTATTTCCCCATCATCACATGTAAATATATTTGCATATGTGCATGCCTGTATTTAGACCTCTATAAATGCCATTTACCTCCTAGCTCCTTCCTCTATTTCCTTTCACTTTCCTCTTGTCCCACTATCATGCTCAGTCTTCATTTGGGTTTCAGTAATTCCTCTCAGTTACATTGCCCTTCATCAATCCCTACCAAGCATCTACACCCTCCTTGCAATTGATTTTGTGTCAGAGGAAAGACCAGCCCCTAACACATCAACAGGGTCCAGTAGGTGCAATTTACAGTAATGATGAGTAAAGATTATAGTAAAGTCATAGCATGAGAGAAAGAAGAGAGATTGAAATAATAGAGTCAGACACATTTCATGGTAGCATGCTTATCTCAGCCTCACTTGGTGGTCCACATGCAGAGAGAGAGATTTATTGCTAACCAAGTTTTTTATATTCTCTGGGGATGGGCAAGCCCCCTAATTACAGGTGAAGACATACATCACAGGAAAGGGCTGTGCTATGGGTAATGCAGTAATGGCAGGGGGTAATCTAGGGGTTCAAATGCTATTGGAAGAGGAGGGAATAAGGATATACATTTGACAAGATGGGCAGACCCGAAATTCATGATAGTGGCCTAACTTTGGCTGTTACTGAGCAGATTTGACCTGTTCTCTGGCTCACTATAGAAACCATTATCAGGGTATAAACTCACCCTGCAGGGACCAAACTGAAGCCTTTAGGGAGAAGTAGCCCATTGTCCTTAACAGCAGGGAGTAGGCCCTATTTGTGGTGGGACCAGACAGTAGTCTGGCAACTGATTGCTTTCAGGGAGGTAACTTGACAATCCTTTACCATTAAATGATAGCAGTATCCTAAGTCTAACATATATTTGTGGAGATGACTTGGGAGAAATGTTTCCCATAATTTTGGATCACTTATTGTTCCCTTGTCCCTGGGTTGGTTAACACCCACTGTTAACACCACTTCCTTCACCCCACCTTTTCCCCCTTCCCCCTCCCCCTCCAACCATGGGTCCCATTGTTTCCTTCTCTAGATCATTTATCCAGCCTATCTTATCTAGATAGACCTGCAGAGATAATATGCACAGGCACACAAAAAGCAAAACAAAGCAACAAAAGAAAACAAAAAAAGAAAAGCCTGTAAAAAGTTCAAGGTCTGTTTATTGACCTTTAGGAGTGTTTTCCTGTGGAGTCTGATGGGCTGCCACACCCTGGCCCCAAAGTCTGTTTTTGGTACTCCCTTGGAACTTCCTCACTCTGCTCCCCTTGTTCTGTTGCACGCCCTTAGTGTTTTGCCTCGCCCTTAGTGTTTTGCCTCGGTGTGGTGGGGTCAGATTGGATGCAATTCTCACACAGTGTCTCCAGTGTTGTCTGCTGTAGGACTATGGATAAGTGAGGGATGTCATGTCTCATAGTGGGCCCAGCCATAGGTCCACTCTTTTCATTGGCTGCTCTGAGTGGGGATATTGTCCTCAAGGCTTGGTTGGCCAGGATGTGTTTCACTCTCTCTTTCTCCCTCTTCATTTTCTCCCGCATGCTCTGATCAGACATGTCCCTCTCCCTGATCTGTAGCCTCAGTGTTGTCCTCTGAAGTAAATTCTTATGGGGGGAGGAGAAGCTGACCTTGTAGTTAGGATTGGGGGTGGCCTCTCAGATACTTTTCTTATAAATAGATTTTCACCCACCTAAAATCCACAGACTTAGAGGAACATAGGATTGGCTTGGTGTCAGGGAATTGGTGATTATCTTTTCCCACTCCTTGTGATGTGCCTTTCTCCAAGAGCAGCATGTCAGACACACTTTTTTGCCCTCATATGACACTAATGTGATGGGGACCTGCCTTAGGCTAGGTTGCCTAGAAAAATCAAACTGTAGACACTTACATATGCATAAGAAAGCTTTTTATCAAGAGAACATCCCAGCCCAGTCCATCTGAAGCCCATGGGTCCAATGCTAGCTGGAACATCCATGGCTCAGTGTGTTCAAGTCCCCAAACTTCAGTTTTTGGGTCAACATCAATCCTTTCTGCTGTCAAGCTTAATATATATATGTCTGTATATCATATACATATATGTATGTCTATATATGTAACTATATAGTCACTCTTAATATTATGTGTCCAGAAATCAATTCAGTATATAAGGACCTTCAACACTACAGAAAACTACAGGACTCTAAATCCATGACTTTCACCACAGAATGGGTGGAAACAAATTCCCCATTTCAAGGTTCTAATCTGAATAATTTTGTACTTTTCTTTTTTTTTTTACATTTTATTAGGAACTCATACAACGCTTATCACAATCCATACATATACATACATCAATTGTATAAAGCACATCCATACATTCCCTGCCCCAATCATTCTCAAAGCATTTGCTCTCCACTAATTTTGCACTTTTCTGTAGGATAAATGCAGTAATTTTTATCATGCTATATATTTTTTTTCTTAAATCATTTATTGGGGCTTGTACAACTCATCACAACGCACACATCCATCCATTGTGTCAAGCACATTTGTACATTTGTTGGCATCATCGGTCTCAAAACATTTCTTCTTACTACTTGAGCCCTTCGTATCAGCTTCTCATTTTTATTCCCTCCCTCATGAACCCTTGATAATTTATAAATTACTATTTTTTCATGTCTTACACTGACCGAGGTCTTCCTTCACCCACTTTTCTGTTGTCCATTCCCCTGGGAGGGGGGGGGTTATATGTAGATCATTGTGATAGGTTCCCTATTTCTCCCCCCACTTTACCCTTCCCCTCCTGATTAGCAATTAATAGTGAATAAGTACCAAGAGTTATTTCAGCGTGTTGAAATGTAGTCTACTACGTTTTAATATTAGCTATTTATGCCATATCGTGAATATTTTATGGATATAATTAAATTAATATTAGAGGAATTTTTATTTCTTTTTGGAAGCCTCTTCCTTAAAAAAATGTTAACCTGATTGCTCTAGTTAGAACATACAGTCAATTTTTAATATCACTGGTGACAGTGGACATTTATGTTTGTCAATTTTCTGACATAGGGTGATGTTTTTTTCAAGTATGGCATTTTGACTGTTTCTTTTTAGGAATGTGTATTAGTATATTAACATATTGAGCTATATCTGTTTTATATTAGATTTGTAGAGGTTTATTTTCTTAGCATTAAAAGCCTTTGACTTTGTTTAGTAACAATGTTTTATGTGTCTATTTAGATTATTTATTCATTTTTTACATTAATTGGTATGTTGCAGTGCTTATTTTCTTATATTAAATCAACTCTAGGATAGATTCCAATTAATTATTGTATATAATTATGTTCATGTGTTTTCTGACTAAATTCCCAATATTTTCAAGAACTTTTTCATGCAGATCCATTATCAATATTGGTCTAGTTTTCTTAAAGTATCATCTGACCTTGTTAACAGGTTACTACTGGTTTCATAGAAAATGTTAGTAAGTATACTCTCACAATCATTGTTATGTTTCACCCAATAATGTGAACTTAGACAAAAAACATAAAGTGAATACTCTGGTATCTAGCTGCCAGAATCTTAAACTTTTGTCTCCCTTATACTTAGCCTTGAAGTTTCTCGTGGGATTTAATTTTGATTCATTTGATTATAGACCTTTTGAGCATTCTGAAACCCACTCAACTCTCATAGATCACTTGCTCTGGCTGGATCCTCTGGTCTTGTTAGCTGACCCTTCAGTGTAGAGTGAAATGTTTTAATGACTACTCTTGACAGACAAGTAGTCACTCATACCTGAGACTATGGATGGGACATCCTTGAACCCAAGCCAATGAGCCCATTCCTACAGTGTGTGTTGTTTGCCTTCAGTCAGCACAACCTAGAAAGTTCAGAATCCAGAATCTAGGCCAAGCTGACAAAATTGTTGATAAGTCATCTCTTTTCTGGATCCCTCTTGTACTTTTAAGCTTCTGCCCTCTACCTACCCCTTGTCATTCCTTGACTGTAGGCTGCAGGCTTTCCCAAAGGCTTTAAAATTGGCATGCTTAAACCCAAGAACTTAAGAGAGTAGCAAATAAGCATTCCCCTGTCAGGTTTTCTTGTTTAGGATATCTCTGTGTTGGCCAAGGCACCTCTAGGATGTCCTATTGGTGTCCCTCTGTCTCTTGTTGTCCACCTGTACAAAAACTTTCTCTACTTACCACACACTATTGTGCATAAATCTACCAATGGACTACCAATCCATAGGCATTTCTTCACACACAATAGATATTGTAAAGAATACCCATGATGCAAGGGGATTGGGGCAGATTATATTTGATGACAAGCTCAGCCTGGGTTGGAGTGGCATGTATGAGCGTGATTCAGCTTGATCGCTTTAACCAGATAGGTCAAGGGTTATAGTCTGAGGTACAGTGTGGGCTGGTAAAGAACATTCTTCATAAAATATGCCTTTCTTCAGTTAGATTGCTGGTGAAAGGAAGATATTTACCTTCAATGGAGCTTTAGAATCTTTAGGCCTTAAATACTTCCACTTTATTCTAAAAATAAATATTGTATGTATAGGATGTGAATCCAAACTTGATAATGATATTTGAGAAATTAGTAAAATTGCTCTCTAAAGATAGAGTAGTCTTGTGTTTAATGCAAACCCCCTCAGCTTGGAGCATGATTTTGATCCTAGGTGGTGGGGGTGGTCACTATTTAGCGCAAGAAGTACAGGCCTGATATGCCTTTTATACCATTGCCTCCTGTTCTTTTTCAGATCAAAGATTTGCCACAGAGAAATGGAGCTAGAAATCTGTTACTAC
Source organism: Tenrec ecaudatus (assembly GCF_050624435.1). Lineage (NCBI taxonomy): Eukaryota > Metazoa > Chordata > Mammalia > Afrosoricida > Tenrecidae > Tenrec > Tenrec ecaudatus. The sequence goes on from NC_134544.1 coordinate 107,209,226, forward strand.
TGTCTTGCACTTTGAAGCATGACAAGGAAGGATTTCAACTTCTGACTGGGTTGTGAACCAAATCCATTCACCTGACACCAAGCAGGGTGAGCATCCTGGGGTTCCTGGGGGCAGCACTGGGCAGAGGAATTTGAGGAGAAGGAGGAGGGATCTGGGCTTCCTGGAGTCTGAACGCAGGAAAGCACCAGTGTACAAGGACCCAAGCTGCCCCAATGGTCAGGGTACGAGCAATTTGCGCATCTCCCTGAATGATAGAATTCAGTGGTTACATAACCATTTATAATTAGAACTTAGATTATGAGCATTCCAATTTGAAAAAGGCTGGTGCCATAATGGTTGCAGATTGGACTGCTAACTCGAAGATTAGCGGTTCAGAATTACAAGTCACCCTGGGGAGAAAGGCAGAGTTTCCAATCTTGTAAAGAGTCACAGTCTCAGAAATCCACCAGGGGCCGTTCCACCTCCTTTTAAAGGGTCGCTATAATCAGAATCCACTCGCTGGCACTGAGTTTGGTTTAAGGTTTTCGTTGCTGATAACAGTGACAACTCTGTCCATTTGCTGCATCCCCACTTTGATTAAGCCTCCTTGAATTCTTTCTGAGCATTAACCAAGAATGTAGATCATCTTCCCCTTGGGGAGAATGCCTTAGAAAATAGATTGCCTGCACTCCTCTCCAGCCAGCCCCCTCCAAGGGCCTGCCTTAGATGTGTCCTTAATGGAGCTCACCTTACTGAGGACAGCACAGGGGCCGTTGTCATGAGTCTGGCCTTGATTGCCTCAGTTTGAAGGGCCTGGACGATTCGTGTAAGTCCTTCTATCTAATAATGTGCATGTCCCAATTATGGTCCCATTCTTGCTGCTACAGTCCCACCTGTAGCTGTGATGTATTGATCTGCCACCAAACATGATCTGTGACATGGCCTTTTGTTCTGTGCCCTGCTTATCCAGGGTCTCGACTGTGAATCCTCAGTTGCATTTGAACTGCTAATGGCCTCCCTTATCCATATGATGTATGTGTGTGTGTCTTTTATTGTCTCTTAAAGTTTAATAAATGTTCTCCTTAAATTATATTTGACAGTGGGATTACTTTTCTACCCTAAAGCACAATTTATGATCATCAGTGACTCAAGGTACAGTTCTTTGGGACAGCATCTTGACAGCCACCCTGCAGGTGAGGTCAGGCCCTACAACCCCCCTGGTTTCTGTCCTGAATGGGCATATGTTACAAAGGTCTTTTAGTTCTGTGGATAAATGCTCACTCTGCACCTTAGCCTCACACCAAACACACTCAGCTCTATGTGGGTTGGCAAATCTAGTTGCCCAGATAAGTACTCAGATGTACCCCCATTTCACCTCCTAACCTCCTGCCCAAAGGCACTCAGGTCTCTTGTTCTGTGGCCTGGGAATCCCACTGGTCTGTCTCAGTCTCTTGGTTCTGCTGCCACCATGTCTCTGTTGCTGCTTCTCCCCATCACTTCCTCTCTTGTGTCACAGTTCCCTGTCTTCTGGATTGAAAAGTTTCAATGCAAGAATCTAGGATCCAAAGGCCTGTACTTCTGCCTATTCTTTTTTGATGGTAGTGAGATCCCAGTTTCTGTCTCTGAAATGACTCAATTAGTCCTAACATGCTTTCCAATGTGACTAATTCTCAGGTGAGGTTTCAGACAGTTTATTTACATAACAAGGTACAAAGGTACCAATGTATTGTTGGGTAAACTGCCCAATCCTCTTGAAGCAAAAAAAAAAAGAAAACAAACTCAGTGCCATCAAGTTAACGCTGACTCTTAGCGAGCCTATAGGACAGGGTCGAATAGCCCCCGTGAGTTTCCAAGATTGTAACTCTGTAGTGGAGTAGAAAGCCATGTCATTCATGGTAGAAGGAAGCCCCATGCTGCTTTTGAGGAGAAATTGGTGTTTTCCACCTGCTGACCTTGCAGTTGGCAGCCCGACAGTCACCACTTTGCCACCAAGGCTCCTTTGCCTCGTTCGCATTGGCAGGAGACAAACCCACGTAAATGATCTGGAAGAAGTTAAGGGGACATAGCTAGAAAGACTGTATACTTGTATAGGCCAATGTCTAACTCAGTGATTCTCAACCTTCCTACTGCCCCAACCCTTTAATACAGTTCCTCATGTTGTGACCCTCGTTGCTACTTCATAACAATAATTTTGCCACTGTTAAGGATCAGGTGACCCCCTGTGAAACGGTTGTTCGACCCCAACGCGGCCTGTACCCACAGGTTCAGAACCGCTGATCTCACTGCATTAGGAACTGCAAGTAATGCTACATTAAAAATGTTGATCTCTATTGGGATTCAAAGTGCACTTACTACTGAGGGAAGTATACTTCTTTATTTCAAAATATATACATAAATTTCAGTCTAACAGATGCCATGTGTTTATTATGGAGCCTTGGCTTTGACATGTGTTAACAGTTGGACTGCTATCCTCAAGGTCAGAGGTACACACCCATTAGCTTCCTGTCCTGACTTAGAGTCTCAGAAGCTCTGTACAGCAGTTCTCATGGGTCCTATCTGCAGATTATACGTCTAACTCTACTTGATGGTGAGGTTTAAATTGTTTCTAAAGTAATTATACAATTTCTAATTCTTCTATAAAATAATTTTTAATTTGTAATAGCTGTTTATATAGCCCATTTTAAATGTTTCCAGATGCTTAACATAGTCATCTTCAAAGTTCATTGATTTGTTATTCTCCTGGAGAATTACACAGTAAGGAATTGGTAGTTCTGTATGGGGTGAGGTAGGGATCCAACTTTTTGGTTTCTTCCTTTTTGACATTTATATTTGATTGCCCAATCTCTATTTGTTATAAAGTCATCTTATAGTCACATGTTTGAAAATTATTAGTTTTACATTTATTGCTCATTCAGGGGTCCTCAACTACAGCCCGTGGGCCACATGCGGCCTGCCAAGGACATTTATCAGGCAGGTGTTTTTGCCGCCGCTGCCTATCCTGCTTAGCAGCTGACTCTCCCAGTGTGCATAGGAATTTGTTCAAAGTTTTTTTAAAAACTAAAGTCCGGCCCTCCAACGGTCTGAGGGACAGTGAACTGTTTTAAAAGTTTTAGGACCCCTGGCTCATGTTATAAGCATGCTTTCCATCACTCAATAAGAGCATCATTAACATTATTGGGGACTTGGTGTAAGAAGAGGGACAAAAAAGTAACAGCATCTGGACCTACAGGTTATGTGTTACTCACATTGTATTCTCTCATCAGCCGGCAGATTGTGCATCACCAGGAGCATAGAGAAAGGAGGAAGAAGGTGCCTGATTTGGATGTTATTATTTTGGGGAGATCCTCATGAGAGATTGTAATTTGTGAACATAATTGAAGCTGATCCAGATGGGACAAACATAGAGCATCTCAGTTGTCTGCAGTGTTCTAAGGACCTAAGAAAATGACCAAGGCCCAGGTGATTCTGATGTGTTTTATCCTTTTCTGTATTTCCTACTGGGATTGTAGAAGCCTGTATAATACTGATTCAGTTCAGTGGAAAAGTAGAAATTTGAAATTAGAGATAAACTTTGACTCTGACTTCAACCTTTGGCTGGAGAATATTGGGAATATATTGATCATAGGATTAATACATCAATGAGGATTCTTTGGATGGCATTATCTTCCAACTCATAATGCATCATTCTGTGGCCAGCTCATGAGAATATTTCAAATGATATGCTATATGTAGTTTTTAAGGAGAAATAAAACCACGTCTTTAGGAGAATTCACTATTCCGTTGGATTTTTGTCTGAACAAGTGTCTTTAACGCTTCTCTCTGAAGGTGGTATTTACATATTTTCCTAATCAGCAGCATTCTCATTAATTCATCTAAAATGGGCCTTGTAGCTATACTGGTTTAAAATTGGATGACACCTTCTCACCTCCTCTATACCTGCAGGAGAGAGGATCAACCATCAGCACCAGCTCTGATTCCTATATGGGAGAGCTTAAACATACCTGTACCCTCCAATGGTTTTCCAGTTCTGACACTAGTATCTTTGCCACAGCCCTCTTCTACTCAGCTCATTAATTTTTTGCAGTGGTCATGGACTGATTGCAGCCCAGAGTCACAAGTACATGTTTTATTCAGTACCAGAATATACTTTGGTGTGAGAATCAACAGGCTACACATTGGGATTCACATTACAGAACCATGTAGGCAAATTTGATCTTCTTCAGGGGAGGCCTGTTCTCTCTGTCCCTCTCAGACATTTTACCCCCTGAAGTTAGGCTAATTTCTTACTCCCATCTGTATAGACTCCTCTCAGCTCCTTGGGGATATCCTCCTCTTCATCTTGCCTGCCTGCCCCACTATCTTGGCTGAAAATCCTTTCTGGACCTGTCACCATTGGCTCTGTCACCGTGTTCCATCTACCCTGGTCATTGTCTCCATTACACAGCTCTTAAGCCGTGAATAGTACAATTCATTTTGCAGCAGCAGCAGTAGACCAGTCCCTATGAGGTAGAGGTTCAAGATGCTCCATGATTTGCTCTGCAGCATCTCACAAAACTAAATAGCCATCCAGAAAACAAATACCTCTTCAAGATGTGGAAGCTGGTGAGTCCCAAATCTATATGGTGGTCAGTCTGTAGGGTTCTCCTCATTCTTGTGCTTGCCATGGATGATGAACCAGATCATTAGGGCAGACCACAGTCCACTGCCTCACAAGGTGAAGTTGTTGAATCTGGTCAAATAATAGGTTGACGTGGCTGAGGAACCCAAATGGGAATGTCATGCAGCAGACTGTTGGCTCATAGAGTCGAGGGAGCTCTCAAGTCAGGTCACATAGGTGGCCTGCAGTTGCCATTCAAGGAAATGGCTCATGAATTTCCGGAAGCTGGCAAATCTCTAATCCAAGGGTTCATTCTGAACTCCGAGACTGTAGGGGCTAACAAAACCAAATCAACAGATCAGATGACAGGCCAATGTCTCTGTCTCTTCTCAAACCATTCCTGCAGGCAGTTCTCTCTCTCTCCCTCATGATATGATGGCTTCTTGGGTCAACCTAGCGCCTTCCCTGCCTAGGCAAGGTTAGGAGGGCTCCAGAGGTCAAGCCAGTGGAAGAGAACTGCAAGGGAGAGCATATGGTGAAAGATGGCAGGTCCAAGAGGACCTTGCACTTAAAGTTAAGCCAAAACCGTGTGAAGGTGGCTCAGAAGAATTTGTCCTAAGGTTGTCAAGAGGAGCTTGTGCTACGGTGGCTCTTAAGAACTTAGAAAGTTATTCTGCATTCAGGAAGGGAGATATTGCCTCTGAACATTCTGACCTTGGTTCTGAGATATAGCTTCTTGTTTCTGATCCCAAGGTGTACCTGTTTCATTAATAGACTACTTTGATCTATTGAGTTTTGTGTGGCCATAGCAACAGATTTTCAAACCCAGAAGTGAGACAAAGAGTGGTGTGGGAGGAATGACTTGGGTAAGAGTTGACAAAAAATGTTGGTGAACTGAGGTGTGTTGACCGCCCCCATCTGAACTGTTCCTGATAATCATTGCCACTGGAGATACCGAGCCTTTTATAATGGTGATACTGCTAGAACTCCCAATTCCATTTCACAAAATACTGTAAACTTGTTTGTTAATATAAACAAGTGTGTGTGAATATAAATCTACTTTGTGTGAATATAAATCTCAGCTCTTTCTAGCTCATTCAGATAGTTTCACTGGTATTCAAACTTCTAATGTTATGAATGGGTGCATTATTTGGGGGCATGGAGGACCTCAACACTTGAACGGTGATCCTCAGGTGTGACATTGCAATTGTAGCAAATATTAAAGACAGACCAGTGGGGCATGTGGTTCCTCACCCCATGTCAGGACTGAGAAAGTGAATGTATTTTCCAATGGGTATATGTACTGGAGTTTACAGATCTTTCCATAAGGCGTACACGTCATGCAATTAGTGTCTACATAGTCAATGGGTAATAATATAAGTGGATAACATAATAAATAAGCAAGAGTGTGACTCACCATCTTGACCTAGTGCTAGTTGACTTGAAAGCCACCCTGTGCCCTCCCCAGGCATTTGCTACATTTATGGTGGGTTGGCTCTAGAACCTGATTGCTCTGATCTACAGATAACCTTCAGGCATAGTGAAGTAGCCAGACACAGAAATGATTCATCTACTATGGGAGCTCCTTTAAGACTGCTCCTTAATGGAGAGTTATTGTAGGGGTGGGGGTGGGGCACATTATTTGGCCTGGAGAATGTGTATTTGAAAATATTTCTGTCTCAGAACAATGGAGATCTTTATGAAAATAGGGCTAGTTTTCTGTCCCATAATTGCGAATGTAGAAATAAAGTTAAATACTTTCTACTAAGTCCTCATTTTGCCACCCATTTTGGAATATACAGTTTTTACTACTGCTTTGTTTCTTTTCTGTAAGATATTTTTTTAAAATCTTCAAATGGAAAATACACCATTAAATTGACTCCTCTTCCTGCAGGAATCACTGACATTCAACGATGTGGCTGTAAAATTCACTCGGGAGGAATGGCAGCTCCTTAACCCTGCTCAGAAGACCCTATATCAGGATGTGATGTTGGAGAACTATCGCAACCTAGTTTCCATCGGTGAGAATTCTGAAGTCATTGGCTTTTCCTAGCTTATGGGTTAAAATCTTTGTAGTGGCTGGTGTTCTCAAAGACGGAGATTCTCATTGCATTCTCTGGTTCTAAGTTAGTAGGTAAGGTCTTCTATCCTTGAGAGAACACCCTTTACTTTGTTCCTTTGAACATGATTTTCGTAGAAATACTATATTCTTCAGGTTTTACAAACTTTAGGTTAATTTTGCTGTGTCTAAGATTCTGTAATTTCTCATGAACAGGTTATCTAGTTGACATCCCAGAAGCATTCTCTCAATTGGAACAAGAGAACTGTGGTCGGTATTAGAAACAATCTGTAGTGGGATTTTTTTCAGGTGCATGGTCAAAATACCTTAATGGCTGGGGGCGTTGATTCAAGTCATAGAAGGCCTCACATCCAAGGTAGGTGTGGGAAAATGCATAAAAGTGTGTACTTCTTTGAATAGGAGAGCTAACTTATCCTAGAAGTTGAGAGTTCTCCTGTAGCTCTTGAGATTAGATTTCCATTTATTTGATTTATAGTACTGTATGTTTGCTTCCCTAATTTTCTGTCTTTAAGATTCTCAAAACTTTCCCTTTTTCATGTGCTTCTACCTTACTCTGAAAATCCATCTTGCAAGCCTCTGTCCAAACAGAGAACTCTGGTTTTGTAACTGGCCTCAATGCAGCACATTCCTCCCCTACTGAGTAATAATGGCTTGCCCTTTGTTGTTCGCAACAGTCTTGGATCTTGAACTCCCACCATGGATGAGTCAGTCTCCTTTGTGCTTCCTTAGCTTTCCCAATGGAGTTTCTCTAAAGGTTTTTGTGTCCATTTTCTCATTTGTTCTCCTGTTCCTTTAAAGTTTTTATTCTGGTGAAATAAGTTCCGCCTGTTTTCTAATAGAGATGATCAAATTGCCTTCTCTGTTGGAATTCTTCAACAGACATGTTTCTCCATATTTTGCTTCTGTTGGTGAAACACGTTTATGACTTCTGTTATTTTCAGGTCTTTAAAATCACCTTTCTAGCACGGAAATTGTTATGATCTTAGGATATACTTTAGCACTCTACCTCCAATTTTGTTCTACTTGGAAGATTTTAAACACATTTCTGTTCCTCCAATAATTTTTTAAGTGGAAAGGACATTTTTAACATCCTGAGTTGTTGGTTTCTTCATTAAACACATATCTACTATATATTCTTACTGTGCAGTGTGCCTTCCTTGGGCCCACCCCTTCATAACAGGTCGAAACCCCGAAAGATGACCTTTGCTGCTTCTAAAGAACATTTTGGCTGTATGTTCCAACGCATTTTTTTGTTGTTTTTCAAACTATCATAATATATTCAATATTGCTCTCTCTCTTCTGTCTTTTGAGTAGCCTTTTGGTTTCCATATGTAAAATGTCTTTTGTGTCGTCCCACATCTCATCTGGTCTCAGTCATTAATCTTCACTCATCAGTCTTTTATTCCTCAAGTTTATTCTTTACAGTCTCTCAGCTCTGTGATCTAGGTATTTTGGCTAGCTTCTACTTGGATTTGAGTAATTGATGATCTGTTCCACAGTTAACCCCTGGGTGTGTTTTGATTAATGAGCTTCTCCACCATTTCTTTCTATGGATGTGGTTGATTTGCTTTTCGTTTGCTCCATTCTGAAAGATCCATATGTATAGTTTCCATTTTTTTAAATAAGAAATTTGCTTTGAATTCATCATTAGTCTCAAAATTTTATCGGTGACCTTGTGTGTCATTTCTGTCACTCAGGCTGCATTTTCCAAATACTTATATTGCCCCCAAATTTTACATTCATCCATGTACATGATTGTATGTATTGTTCATCAATGTGAGGCTGCAAAAGTTATGCAAAATTTTCATATATATATATATAATTGTATTGATGCTACCACGGTTCCAAAATATTTTCTTCTTGAATTCCTTGATAACACCTGCCCGTATTCCTTTCCTCTCCGACCCTCCGTTTCATTATTGTGGAAAATAAAGCCTGGATGAAAGTGTAAGCAACCTTACCTCTATACTCCTGACTTCAGGGCTTGGGAGAAGAGTGCTAGTGTTAGAAGAAAACCTCCAAGCCCTAAGGATAAAGCTAGAGCTGAAATGCACAATCTCCAGATAGTGTTCTCAACAACTGCTCTCCAGGAAGATGTTAGTATACAGCTCCTACAGGCACCTGATTTCTTGCTACTCAGCTAAAAGATGCCTAGCTTTAAAAGCAATCAGGTTCCCTTTGTTGCCATCACTCAAGCAATCAACTATCACTTTGTCTCTTAAATTCCCTCTGGATGGGTCCTAAGGGATGGTTGTATAATTGAAGGGCAGACATAAAGGGCTTTGTATCTTTCACCAATTTATATAGTTTCAGGGCATGCAGACCCGCCCCCATTCCTTACACACAATGAAGGTACCTACTTAACAAGGTAGGCAGTGGCTTTACCCTGAAGTGATTGGGTGAGCAACTAAAGACCAGTGCTGAGGCTGAGGGCAAGTGAGGGAAGTACCTATCCACTGAGCAGGGAGAACAGTAACAACATATCTGCTCTTACAGTTAAAGCAGCTCACAGATGGTAATAGTCATGTGCTTTTATGAGGTATCATTAAGGTAGCACTGTAATGAAAGGATATTGTGGGGATGATCTTTAATTAGAAGGTAATTGGGGCTCTTCTCCAACTTACAAATGTGAATGCTTCCTTCCAACCAGATACCTGGCCTTGTAATCTTTAATTCTGAGAATAAAGAATTGGTCTGCCTCCACTCTCTTCTTAATCTGCAGTTTCCCACAGCCTGATACTTATGAAGTGTTCTAAAAGAGTTCAATATATTCCCACATTCACATCTGTCCGCTCTGTTGTCCATGCCTTCTGGAGGCTTGCACACCTCACTGCTATATAAACTCGCTGTTAAATGACCTCACTATCTTATTCCATCATCGGAGATGAAGCCACTCTACTCCGTTTTTGCTGTCTGCTTTATCTTCCTTCAGTGCAAATGCTATTCCTAAGGGCCTTTTGATTCTGGGGCTGGATCCCACACTTCGTTTGCTTAAACAGTGGGTGCACAAATCTCAGTAATACTTTTAGTAACTGGCCTTACTTGCAGGCATATGAATTTTAACCTTCCGCTGACAGAATTACACTTTAGGGAAGATCTTGCCATGTACTATTTGAAGATGAATATGATTTTAGTCTTCTTTGTCAATCTCAGCCTTATAAACCACTTGATTATCTAATTAAAAAGAGCCAGTATCAGTCTATTTAGTTGAATAATTCATATACTATCAACTTTTAAACATTACATTTTGTTTTAACAACTTGCAATTTTTTTCTTGATAATATTTCATATAATCCATCTTCCAATTATTAGAGGATGTTTACATCTACTTTTTCTCATTTTCAGTCATGCCATGTAAACCACAGAAGGTCCCCAAAGCTCCCCTACATCCACATCATTACTGTTGACTGTACTTTGAGGATTTAGTACTTCTTCAGTGTTATTCATTGCCATTAAACCTGAGGGGGTGCATGTTCCAGAAGTAGATCACCGGGTCTCCCTCCCAGTCCTTGTTTCTGGAGATTCCACTAAGACCTGTACACCATGGGTGGTCCTGCTTGTGTTTGAAACCCTGGGTGGCAGTGCTTTTGGCATCACAGCAACATGCAAGCTACCACAGGACAACACTGAAAGATGGGTGGTGTCAGCTAGAATACAGGCTCTAGAAACATAAGCAATATGTTTCTGTACCCTAATACCTTTCATATATACCTGTAAAAATCGTTTTCTCCCAAGTAGAACATTCTGCATTTTTCATTTTCCCAACTTTGTCTAGTACTTCATCTGACCTCTACCAACTGGAATTAGCAAGCCTTATCACATCTGTGGTCTATTGGTCTCGATGTCTCCCTTCTATTACGTTTGTTGTACATTTTCATGCCCCTCTTTATGCAAATACCAAATCTGTGTTCATTCATCACTTTCACATCCAACCTGATTTCTGCAGTAACTTTACTATTTGGATTGTTTACACTGTTGTATTACTTCCAATGGGCAATAAGCATTAAGCATAGTGTTTTATTCATGTAAGAGGGTTGTCACTAAAAATCTACTTTGTATCAATGCATATTTTAAGAGAACCGTTGTCAATCAAAATATTGAAGAGTCAACGTTCTTTTCTTTTATAGAAATCCACAACGATGATGATCATTTGCTTGAGCACTTGCAATGTGAAAGATGCATAGACAGAATGGAACAGTGTTATAAATTTAATACATTGGAGAGTATTGTTTCTCAGCACCAAAATAATTTTCCTCCAAAGGAAAATGATGAGATGTTTGGCTTACATGAAAAAATCATAAAATCAGATTTAATCATTCTGGAATTAAATCAGAATAGAAGCAATAAAATACAGAAGTCCGTTGTGCTCAGTGAAGATGAGGAAACTTTTCTCCTTGTTGAAGAAGAGCAATGTTGTACTGAAAAGAAATTCCATGAATGTGAACAGTCCAGGCTCATGAAGTCACAATGCATTCAGCATCAGAAATCTGATGAAATTGAGAAACCACACACAGGTGATAAATGTGGGACAACCTTCATCGAGGAGTCTGTGCTCTATGAGCACCGGATCACTGATACACTAGATAAGAACGCTGAATGCAGTCAGTGTGGGCAAAAATTCAAGAAAGTGTTCAAACTCAATGAACATCAAAAAGCCCATGAAGGACAAAAGCTAGGTAAATGCTTGCAATGTGGCAAAGCTTATCACAGTAAATCCTACCTCAAGGGCTATCAGGAAACTCTTATGGCAGGGATGCCCTATGTATGCAGTGAATGTGGGAAAGGCTTCACCAGGAAGACTGATCTTACTGCTCATCTGCGAACTCATACTGCAGAGAAACCCCATGTATGTGGTCAATGTGAAAAAGCCTTTATCAGGAAGATGGACCTCACTATTCAACAGCAAAGTCATACTGGAGAGAAACCCCATGTCTGTGGTGAAGGTGGCAAAGGTTTCAGTCGGAATGCACATCTCAAAAGTCATCTACAAATTCATGCAGGAGAAAAACCCTATGTACTTGGTGAGTGTGGTAAAGCTTTCAACCAGAAGCAGCACCTTAGAGCACATCAGATAATTCACACAGGAGATAAACCCCATGTATGTGGTCAATGTGCAAAAGCCTTTATCAGGAAGATGGAACTCACTATTCAACAGCAAAGTCATGCTGGAGAGAAACCCCATGTCTGTGGTGAAGGTGGCAAAGGTTTCAGTCGGTATGTCCATCTCAAAAGTCATCTACAAATTCATGCAGGAGAAAAACCCTATGTACTTGGTGAGTGTGGTAAAGCTTTCAACCAGAAGCAGCACCTTAGAGCACATCAGATAATTCACACAAGAGATAAACCCCATGTATGTGGTGAATGTGGCAAAGCTTTTATCAGGAAGAAGAACCTCACTGTTCATCAGCGAACTCATACTGGAGTGAAACCTCATGTGTGTGGTAAATGTGGAAAAGCATTTATCAGGAAGACTGCTCTCACTGATCATCAGCGAACTCATACAGGAGAGAAACCCCATGTATGTGATGGATGTGGAAAAGCCTTTCCCTGGAAGACTTCTCTCACTGTTCATCAGCGAACTCATACTGCAGTGAAACCCCATGTACGTGGTAAATGTGGAAAAGCCTTTATCAAGAAGAACAAGCCCAGTGTTCGTCAGCGAACTCATACTGGAGAGAAACCCCAAGTACGTGGTGAATGTGGAAAAGCCTTTATCAAGAAAAACAAGCTCAGTGTTCATGAGCGAACTCATACTGGAGAGAAACCCCATGTACGTGGTGAATGTGGAAAATCCTTTATCAAGAAGAACAAGCTCAGTGTTCGTCAGCGAACTCATACAGGAGAGAAACCCCATGTATGTGGTGAATGTGGCGAAGGCTTTATCAAGAAGACTTCTCTCAGTGATCATCAGCGAACTCATACTGGGGAGAAACCCCATGTATGTGGTGAATGTGGAAAAGCCTTTAACTGGATGGCTTCTCTCACTGTTCATCAGCGAACTCATACAGGAGAGAAACCCCATGTATGTGGTGAATGTGGAAAAGCCTTTACCTGGATGGCTTCCCTCACTGTTCATCAGCGAAATCATACAGGAGAGAAACCCTATGTATGTGGTGAATGTGGAAAAGCCTTTATCCAGAAAAGTGAGCTCACTGTTCATCATCGAACGCATACTGGAGAGAAACCCCATGTATGTGTTGAATGTGGCAAAGGCTTTATCAGGAAGACTGCTCTCACTGTTCATCAGCGAACTCATACTGGGGAGAAGCCCTATGTATGTGATGAATGTGGCAAATCCTTTATCCAGAAGAGAGAGCTCACTGTTCATCATCGAACTCATACTGGAGAGAAACCCCATGTATGTGATGAATGTGGCAAAGGCTTTATCAGGAAGGCTGCTCTCACTGTCCATCAGAGAGTTCATACTGGAGAGAAACCATATGTATGCGGTGAATGTGGAAAAGCCTTTACCTGGATGGCTTCTCTCACTGTTCATCAGCGAACTCATACTGGAGAGAAACCCCATGTGTGTGATGAGTGTGGAAAAGGTTTTATCTCGAAGGCTGTGCTCTCTAATCATCAGCTAACTCATACTGGAGAGAAACCCCATGTATGTGGTGAATGTGGCAAAGGTTTCAACCGGAAAACACATCTCAAAAGTCATCTACGAACTCATACTAGAGAGAAACCCTATGTATGTGGTGAAGGTGGCAAAGGCTAAATCAGGAAGACTGCTCTCACTGTTCATCAGTGAACTCGTACTGGACAGAAACCCGATGTAGGTGGTAAATGTGGAAAAGCCTTTACCTGGAAGGCTTCTCTCACTGATAATCAGCAGACTCATACTTGATAGAAACCATATATATGTGGTGAATATGGAAAAGGTTTCATCTGTCCCTTCCCGCGGGACATCAACAACGTGGGAACCTGAAAGAGGGATTGGGAATGAAGATGGGCAAGGGCACAGAGAGATGGAGGCAAGACAGGAATCTGATCAAGCCTCGTTTGTGGAGTTGAGAGCAGAGTTTTAGACAGCCAGGAAAGGGCGGGCACCATTACGTCACATGTAAAATAAGGTACAGCTGAGGTAGCCAATAGTCGTGCATCTCCAAATAAGGAGAAACGGCGGACAACTGATCAAACAGGTAAGTATGCTAATGAAGCATACCTGGTGCCCGGGGGTGGATGCCATCAGTCATGTATTGACCAATGAACATAGCAGCTGCTAGTGAAAGAGCACCAACCCTAGCAAGGGTCAAGGCAGCCACCCTCTGGCGGGAAAGGAACAAAGGGCAGTAAAATCTCAGGGCATTTTGTATGGCAGGAAACAGTAAATTCATAAAGGTCGTACATGGCTTAAATCCAGGGTGGGGGGACACACACAGTTCCCTACATTTATCAGATAGAAGGACCTCAGTGTTCATCAGGGAACTCATACTGGAGAGAAAACCAGATGGATGTGGTGAATGTGGCAAAAGCTTCCTTCAGGAAGGAAATCTCAAAACTCATCTACAAATTCACAGGAGAAAACCGCTATGTATGTGGTGAGAGTGGTAAAGCTTTCAGCCAGAAAACATACCTTATAGCACATCAGAAACTTCACACAGATGCTAAACCCCATGTGTGTGGTGAATGTGGAAAGCCTTTTTCAGGAAGAATAGCTCATCGTTCATCAGAAACCCCATCGTGCAGAGAGAGAAGCTCCATGTATGTAGTGAATGTAGCAGTCTTCATTCAGAAAGCACATCTCAAAACTCATCTATGAATTCTTTGTGGAGAAAAACCTTAATATGTGTTGAGTGTGGTAAAGCTTTCAGCCAGACGCGATGCCTTACAGCACATCCGAGATTTCACAAAGAAAAGAAGCTCTTTGCATGAATTAAATGTAGAAAATCTTATATGTGGAAGTCAGGTGTCCTTAAACAGTAGACAGTTTCCAAGAAGAAAACCTTTCATTGGAGTTAGTGTAACAAAGTTTCAAAAGAGAGGAAGAGGTGCTAGAGTTTGGCCTGGGCCAAGCGTGGGAACAGACAATTGTGACCATATGGGGATCCATATTCTGCATTGCTGTCCCTCTACTGGCATGACCACCCTTGTGGGGAGAAGACCTTCCAGACTTCCACAGAGTGCATGGGTACCTCAATGGTCTTCCAGCTTTCAGTACCTGAAAGAGAACTGAACCAGGTGTTTCTGGATCACAGCTATACCAAGCAGTAGAGTGCCCACCAGATGACACTTGTACCTGCCCCACGTGCATGCTCTTTGTTAGCCACCGGAGACAGCACAGAAGTACCATAAAATAGGAATAAAGAAAATAGAGGATGTATGGGAACAATTATTCCAAAGGATGAATGGAACACAGTGAACCTCAGCCTCCACAACCCTGAGACCAAAAGAACTAGATGGTGCTCAGCTTCCACTGCTAATTACTCTGAAAGGGATCACAAAACAGAGTCCTGAGTCAAGTGGGAGAAGAAAGTGGAACAAACCAAAATCATAAAATAGATCAGGCTTACTGGTCTGCTGGAAACTTGGAATCAACAGATTGTGGTCTTTAGCAATGTTTCACTCTTGGACCTGTACTCCTCTGACTCACCTTTCAGCCCAACAATATATAGACTTGGAGGGGAAGAATAACATCCAAGAATAACATACACTCCCTGGAAAATCAACCATACAAAATCAAAGGAACAGCATTTGCTTATGGCTAAAAACTCATAAAAGCTAGAAGACACAGGAAAGAAGGATGAATAGTATAAAAGCACAGGGAGGGGGCAGAAGTGGAAAGAAAGCTGGTATATCT
Organism: Tenrec ecaudatus; assembly: GCF_050624435.1. NCBI lineage: Eukaryota > Metazoa > Chordata > Mammalia > Afrosoricida > Tenrecidae > Tenrec > Tenrec ecaudatus. The sequence continues at coordinate 107,224,685 of NC_134544.1, forward strand.
TGGGGACTGCAATCAATGTATGAACTGTTGAATAGAAAACCAATTTACTCTGTAAAGTTTTAAATCACAAATGTTTTAAAAAATTGAAGCGCTCATGTCTGTCTCATCAATGATTTCATGTAGAATAGTTACCATGTAGCTGCATTTTATGTGGGTAACAAACTTTTACCTGTGTTTCTAGGTTTTCTTCACAGAAACACACAAAACTGAACACACACAAAATTCACTCAAGATGGGAAACTCCACAGGAAGTCATGTGACATCACATACCAGTGATCTCAAGAAGGAAAGTGCTGACAATATAGTTACTTTGCAAATACCCTCTTTGGTTTCTCTCAGTGTGTCACTAAACTACATTAGGATTTTAACGAATGTAGTTCTGATTGGCTGGCCTTTAGCCCAAAAGGAGTCATGCGACAATAGAGGATTTGTACAGCAGAGAAACCATATGAATACAGGGCATGTGGCAGTGCGTATGCATTTAAGTGATTGGCAGTGACTTCAGTATCCAATTATATTTTCTTTGAGTTCCCCAAAGCTCATAGGATAAACTGATGCAGTGATTGGACAGAAGGGCTGCACAAAATGTCTGTCACAGTGTATGACTGCAATGTAAATCCTGCAGGAAATCATGAATATAGCTACTGGGAAAGCCTGATAGACTCATCCTGTGTGCATATGTGCATTGATACCAAGACCAATATTTCAATTTACATTTGATCACTCTTTTGACCCATGTTAACTATGTTAACTGGAGAAATACTGTGACCATAGAACAGGAATGTGAATGGCCTTGCTCCCATGCAGAATTCTTTGGAAGGTGGATTATTCAGATGCAGTTAAGTTAAAATATGACCCTTTATTTTTTGAGAACCTTTTTCACCCATTTTAAATCTTGCAGTTTTAAACATTCCTCTTATTTTCAACTCAGCTTTACCTCTGTTTTAGTATGTTGTTTTTAAAAATATATTGCTTTGTGTATGAATTCCATGGTGTCTAATTGTGGTATTGTTGGATCATATGGGACTTCAAGCTTTGGTTGTTTTAAGTAGTGCTACATTGATTTCCACAGTGGCTGTATGTATCTCTAAGTCCACCGCCAGTATATATGAATCCCAATCCCTCCATATACTCTCCAGCATTTGTTGTTTTGTTTCTTTGTTTTGTGCTTCCATTGTAAGAGTTAAGTGGTATCTCATTGTGGTTTGAATTTGCATCTGAAGGCTAGTGAGCATGAGCATTTTTATATGTTTGTTAATCATCTGTATTTCATTTTTGGTGAAGTTAATCATTTGTACTTCATTTGCTTATCATTATTAATCATTTGTACTTTTTTGTTCATATTTTTTCCCCATTTTTTAATTTGGTCCCTTGTTATTTTCTTAATGAGAGAGAGAGTTCTGTATTTTTTTGTAATTATTCCTTTGGCTAATGTGTCATTGATTAAAAAAAATTTCCCTGTCCATGGGCTCTCATTTTACACTTCTCATGCAGTCTTCTGATGTGCATAAGTAATTTTTATTTATGTACAAATTGGGAGTCTTTATTCTAGCTGGTGGCCTTTGGGAGGATTCAAATCTCGATTAAATTACTCAGAGCTGAAAATTGGATTCAGGTGAGTTTATAAGTGCAAAAACCGCTGCTGGTTTGGTGATCAGGAGCGGTTGAGGCTATTACAAAGCTTTCAGTGTGTATGTAGGGAAGGTTGGGGGTTCCACATTCCTTTCAGCAAGCAGTTTACAGAAGCTAATATAAGCGTAATCTTTTTAACTTTGTGAGGCAGGGTGGAAAGGGGTATTGAAAATGGGCACATTCTGAGAACAGGAGGATATTGACATTTGAATAATACATTGCGATGGGGCAAAACTGGGTGTGGTGGAGAAAGAGGTTACATACTTTAGTGATGAAAGAGGCCAGGACAGCATGTTAAAAATCCTAAAATGGGGCATGAGTCAAGCTTAAGAGAAGTTCTTTACATCAATAATGTAAAGCACATTTGTACATTCATTTCCCTCATCATTCTCAAAGCATTTGCACTCCACTTAATCCCCTGGCATCAGTTCCTCATTTTACCCCTCACTCTGCACTGCCCCTTCCTCATGAACCCTTGACAATTTATAAATTATTATTTTGTCATTTATTACACTGTCCGATGTCTCCACCCACTTTTCTGTTGTCCTTGCACAGGGAGGAGGTTATATGTAGATCCTTGTAATCGACCCCCATTTCCACCCTCACCCCTGCCACCCTCCTGGTATTGCCGCTCTTACTACTGGTCCTGAAGGAATCTTCCGCCCTGGATTCCCTGTGTTTCCAGTTCCTATCTGTACCAGTGTACATCTTTTGGTTTAGCCAGCTTTGTAAGGTAGAATAGTGGTCATGATGGTGGAGAGGAAGCATTTAGGAACTAGAGGAAAGTTTTATGTTTCATCGTTGCTACACTGCACCATGACTGTCTGATCTCCCAGGGACCCTTCTCTAAGGGGATGTCCAATTGCCTACAGGTGGGCTTTGGGTTCCCACTCTGCACTCCCCCTCATTCACAATGACATGATTTTTTTGGTTTAAAGGAGAATAACAATGGGGTTGACAGTTCCAGTGGGACATGGTGGAGGGGAGGTTGGAGGAAAGGAAGTGGTGTTAACTTGGAACAAGTGATCCAAATCGGTGGTGAAGAGGGTATAGGAGGCCTGGTAGGGCATGACCAAGGATACTGTAACAGAGAAGAATTACTAAAACCAAAATGAAGGCTGAACATGATCGTTGGATAAGAGGAAAGCAAAAGGAAATAGAGGAAGGAGCTAGGGGGAAAAGGGCATATGATGAGGTCTAAATAAAGGCATGTACATATATAAATATATGTATGATTATGTGGAGAAAGATCTGTGTACATATATGTATAGGTTTAGTATTAAGGTACCAGATAGAAATTGGGCCTCCACTCAAGCACTCCCTCAATGCAAGAATACTTTGTTCTATTAAACTGGCATTCCATGATGCTCGCCTTCCCGACACAATAGCTGAAGACAAAGCAGGTGCATAAGCAAATTTGAAGAAAGCTTATGGTGCCTGGCTATCAAAAGGTATAGTGAGTTCGTTCTCAAAGGTCGTAGCCTTTCAAATGGGAATGCAGTTCTACTCTGTGCACAACGGGACACAGTGAATCAGAATCACCTCCATGGAATCCAAAACAGTTCTAGATTGGTTTTGTTTTGTTAAATTGTTATGAGCATATAGAAACCCTGGGTGCATGGTGGGTAGGGCATTGACCACCTGAAATTCAGCATCTGGGAAGAGTGATTATAAAGGGTCTACCTCCAAAAAAATGTACAATCCAGACTCTACAATGCCCCTGAGTTAGAATTGACTCTGATTGTGTTTGTGGCCTAATTGTATGATTTGAGTGCTAGAGAATGTTTCCTCCAATTTTGTGGAGCTGGTTTAACAGCCCAAAACTGAAACTAATTTCAGGAAATAAAAGCTTTTTTTCACAAAGCTTTAACCACTAAGTGAAAGAAGGGGGAAAAAGGACAGCAAATGAATTGTCAAAGTCATTCCCTCTGTCCTGGGTGTCTGGCATTTTCAGGATGTGAGTTTTCATTGTTTCTTGCATAGTCATAGGTGACAGTGTCCTCAGACTACAGTCTGATAATCTGAAGATAGGATGTGTTGACTGAAATGACCATGGAGGAGACATTTCCTTCTCTCAAGCCCTCAAGGAGGTGCATTGATACAGTGACTGCAATACCAGTCTCAAACATAGCAAATAATGTTTTGATGATCCTTTGTAATTGTTGGGGTCCTGTAGTCAGTTCTGATTCCCTGTGAACCTGCATAGAACAGTCATAAATGCTGCTTGGAGTTAGATTTGGTCAGTCATCCTCAAGGTGCACTAAACCTCCCAATATTCTGAAATGTGGAAATGATGGCAGAAAATATGATTCCAAGGATAATACAATCCAATTGGATACAGTTGTGTTCTGTTAATTGGCAAACAAGAATAAAAGTTTGCAGGACAAAATTCTAACTACTATGTTATTGTTTGGTTTTTCTGATCTTATCTATTGCCTGGTTGAAAAGCCCTACAGATGAATGGAGCCTTTTCTTCCAAGGTGGCTTTGTCTTAAGTCTGGCGTGCTGTCCTGGCTGTAATCTAGGAATGCATACAGGCTGAGGGCCAGGACCTTGATCTAGAACCTGAATCTCTCCTTTGGACTGAGATTACACCCAACATGATCCCTGAGTGCTTCCTGAAAGTAATGAGATAAAGAAAGTGAAAGTTATATTAAAAGTTACTGACTTAAATTAAAATTATGAAATAAAATTATTTAGGTTAATATGGTCTACAGCAGTGGTTCTCAACTTGTGGGTCACAACCCTTCGGGGCGTTGAACAACCCTTTCACAGGGATCTCATGATTCATAACAGTAGTAAAATTACAGTTATGAACTAGCAAGAAAAACAACTTGAACTGTGTTAAAGGTTTGCGGCATTAGGCAGGTTGAGAACCACTGCCTAAGCGATGTGTAATGATAATGCAATTCTGAACAAGATTCCAGCATCCATCTTTAAGGACATGGAAATTATCAAGTTTAAAAACAGAAATCAAATAGACCCAGGATAAGCAAGGTCAGAACAAGCATTAAAGGACCCATGGGTCTTTGAATCTGCTGTGACCACTGCATCTGCCGGTCACTGACCTGATGGGAGACCCCACCATCAGGAGGAGTAGAAAGGAGGTAGACATTTCTGTATCTAAGGCTCTGACTGAGAAGTCTCTGGGATCCCCTGATTGCAGGGTGGTGAAGGTGGTGGCCTCATTTAAGTAACAAACCACAATAGGCATTTGCCTATGAGTGTTCCTGGCTGTGATATGAGTGAGGGACTATGAACAGTATGCTAATGCGCAGGCACCACAGCTCCCGCAGAAAGTGTCTCCAGAGCTGGTTGTTGAAACAAGTTGGGTGACAGAGATGGGAGTGATGTGACCCACAGGCATACCTTGAATTAGTAGGCTCCATAGAGTCCAGTATTTTCAATTAGAAAATTATATGTCTGGTAATGTGGAGGAGCAGTGAAAAAAAAGAATCCCTCTCCTAAATGAATTAACAAAGTGACTGCAACAATGGGTTCATCCTAAATTGTGAGGATGGCACAGGAGAGTGCAGTGCTTTGTTCTGTTGTGTGCTCGGTCCCTGTCGGGTAAGACTGACTCAATGACAGCTAACATGACAACAGCCTCAGAAGCCACGAGTAAACACTAAACACAAGCGTTATTTCAATAAAAAAAATACCTACCCCTCATTTTATCCTTTTTTGGAGGTGAACTGGAGGGAATTCTGTAAGGTCCACACAGCATGCCATATGGCAGAGTACTCTCACGAATGTGGACTCTAGTATAAGAGAAACATCCAGTCACTCAATTGTGCGTGGCTTTTTGTCTTTCAAGGAAGTGAAAATCATCTAGTTCTTTACACTGAGAGCTCAGCTGTAAGATCACAGAGGATCCAACAGAGCAAGGCATTGATGACAGTTGAGTGGGTTTCAGCCTACTTTGAAGGTCTATAATCGATTGAATGAAAATAAAATTTCATGAGATGGGATGAATAAATACCTTTTTACTGTTTTGTTGTTTAAATTCAAGTTATTGGGTGCAAACATAACAATAGGGGCCCCAAGGAGGCTGCAGCTAAGGCTCAGAGGAAACACAGCAAGAAATGCCAGTGCAGCAGCAAGGAGACCTACTCCGTGTATGTGTACAAGGTGCTCAAGTAGGTCCACCTGGACTCCAGCATCTCGTCCAGGGCCATGGGCATCGTGAACTTGCTGCTCACCAACCCACTGGAGTGCATCACCTGCCAGGCATCTCAACTGGCACATTCCAAACAGCACTCCATCATCATCACTGCCCAGCACATCCAGGGGGTCGTGCACCGACTGCTGCCTGGCCAACTGGCCAAGAATGTAGTGGCCAAAGGCCACCAGCTCCAAATAAACTGTCCTTCAGCCACATAGTACTCAAAACCCACTTCTGTTTTCATGCCAAAGAAAGAGGTCGAAAATTTTGGTACTACCTAGTTTGGGGTTTGTTTGGTTGGTTGGTTGTTTGATTCTTTCGCACAGTTTATTTAGTTAGTTTTTGTGATGGAGATCTTTTCTTTTTGAACACATTTTGGGGCACTTGATTCACATATTCCACAATTGAACAGTTCAAACAAAAATTGTACAATCATTAGAATAATTTCATACCATTGTCTTCTTTCCCACCACGATTAAATCGCCTTTCAAATGACCTGTGTAGTCACCTTCTGTTCTAGTGCTCAGTTCCCTCCTTCCCTCATTCTTTACTCCCCAAATCCCCTCCTCCTCCCCAACTCAGCAACCCCATCCCCACCCCACAGCTGACATGCCTATAAGCCCTCCCATCATTTCTTATCTGTAGGCATCCACTCCTTCGGTGCTCCACCAACTGATAAACCCAACAGAAACTAACGAAAAGAAAGTGTGGGAAGGATAAAACCATAGTAATGTACCGACAAAAATACAACCAGTAAAAAATAGGGCCACCCTCAACATCTGAAAAGCCAGGGAAGACGTCTTTGTCATAACAGATCTTGCACCTAGAACAGACTCTGGTCGGGTCCAGAGGGAGGTCACAGAAGCAAGACCCCGGGGCTCACCTCTGAGAGAAAAAGAGGTGCCAGGAATCTCAGGGAGGAGGCGGCGCGGTGTGGAAAGGAAACAATGGGTGGGGTTAGGAGACCCGCAAAGCGACGAATCTGGGAACCCCGAAACCCAAAATCCCAGACTGGGATTTTCTCCTTTCTCCAACAGGGATTCCCACCATGAACCCCAAGCAACCCAAAAGCTGACAAATAGGACCGGCCTCGGGGACACCGCCCACCTCTGCCCATGAGCGGGGCGCAGGCAGCGGTTGGGGGGAGGAGACAAAGGGTCCTCGCAGACCGCTATGTGCAGCAGGGTCACCCTAAAATGGCCTACGCCCACACGCACGTCCCCGGAACCCCCTACCTGGGAGGGCTGGCAACAGGGTGCTCAGGCCGTGGGCGCTTCTCGGCACCGCGTGCAGCATCCACGTCAGCAGAATCTGCGATGTGAGCGGCAGTCCCGGCTAGGACACCGCCACTTCCGGCCCTGTCTGGGCGTGACCCGGGGTGGGAGGAGCTTGCGGGGTCAGGGAGGAGTAGGGTCTCCGCCTTCACTTCCTCTCAAGGCAGCTCTTGTCCCGCCCATTTCTACCGCTGCACAAACCCCATTGCCTGGCGAGGGGTGGGCGGGGCCTGGAGCGGCGCGGCGCCCAGGTGAGAAGGTCCAGCGTAAATGGGCTCAACGCAGCACCCAGGGGGCGGAAACGATAGAGATCTACATTTGTTTTATGAAAAGTAAAATTAACCAAATATGTAGAAATTATCAACTAATTGAATTAATACCACATGCAAGTAAAATTTTGCAGAAGATAATTTAATAATGATTGCAGCAGTACATCAACAAGGAGCCTCCAGAAATGCAGTGTGGATTCACAAGAGAATGTGAAACAAGATATCATTGCTGACATCAGGTGGGTCTTGACTGAAAGCTACCAGTTTTATTGTTGGGTTTTGTTGACTACGCAAAAGCATTTGACTGTGTGGGTCTCTGACAGGTATACTTATGTCACTTAAATCTGTCATAAATTTATGACAGATTTATGTCAACTTGAAGGTGTATGAAAGTGTAGTGGTGGAATACAACCCGTCGATCAGGTCACAGCCTGGTGATGCCTCCTGGGGTGTGTGCCCTTCTAATAATTAGAGAAACTTGGAACGTCCCTCTCTCTGCCACTCCATCTTCCTGCCAGATAGAACTCTGCCCCCCCCCACACACACAGGGTGGCCCCACGTGGGCTGCTCAGCCTGAGAGCTATTTGTTTGATAACGTGCTATCATGCCTTAGATCATTCACCTCCATGTCTTTTTATTCCTATCCTTAGTAATTAACATATCTAAAGTGCACAACTATATGTATATAGTTCAATAAATTTTAGCTCTGTATACACATAAGTTTTCTATTGTTATGAAGAGTTACAGTTTTGGAAATTCACAGGGACAGTTCAACCTTGTCCCATAGGGTCACTATGAGACAAAACTGACTTGATGACAGTAATTCTTTTTTGTACACATGTATGTATCATACAGTTCAGTACACCAAGTCCCCATGCATGTTTGAGCACTCTCCACAACCCCTCCCCATATTGATTATCTTCATCTGATAATGGTGTTATTCTGGGTTGCCTAGAGAAACAAATTCAGAGACTCATGTGTATAAGAGCTTTATGTACTATAGAATTTGTATATTAAGAAAATATTCCAGCCCCATGCAAATGAAGGCCATAAGTCCGATATTAGCCCGTATGTCCAGTAGCAGACTGTAAATTCCTCTTTAGACTCATGCAGAGCATGGAATGATGCTGAGTGCAAGAAGATTACAGGCCAGTGGGTTGAAAGTCTCCGAGATCCATGTCAGTGGAAGCATCTCAACGCTGGCACATGGCTCCTCCAGCTCCCGGACTCTACAGTAGGTCCATATGTCCTGTCAGTAGGAAAGTCTAGCAGGAATTGGGTGTGTGCCCCACTTCCAGTGAGCTATTTATCTCTAGCTCCTCCAAATGAGGTCATCAAGCTGCGACCCTGCACTCTTAAGAGTCTCAATTTGACAACAGATTAGGTAACTACCACACGCTTTAATCAAGCTCAAGGTGGAGTTACCTCACCTTACCACCTGTGGCAATGACAAGGTCACAGTCCATGTATGGATGATCTATACAAGCATCCCCAGCTGGCCACACCATAGTACCCCTTTTACCTTGTGAACAGAAGACAAAACAGTAACAAAGCTAGAAAAACTAACCCAGCAAGTTGAAACATGAGTGCTAGTTCTTCAAACACCTGTGAGTAGAGCTCAGGGTGAGCTCAACACAAACATCTCATTCAGAAGGGGCAGGTCTACAGGGTGCACAGGATGGTTGAAACATAGGAACCAACCCAGTCGAAGTAGCAGAGGGCAAGATCGTTATTGATAGTTCACTGAACTTGGAGTTATTCCCAGAAAGCAATTATTAACATAGATTTATTTCGTATTTATTTCTGGAGTTTTCTTAACTTTTAATCAATAAGCTTTCATTACAACTTTATTAAGACATCATGCTTCCACCAGTAGACTGTTGTTAGCTTTCATTGAACGGGTTGCGAATCACAGAGCCTCTACGTACAATAGAATGAAACAGTGCCTTGTCCTGCACCATCCTCATAGTCTTTACAGTGTCTGATACCATTGTTATAATCACAGGGTTCGTCCACCTTGGTGACCCTGTACTTCAACATCTATGAGGTCCTTTTCCCAAGAATAGTCCCTCCTGATATTGTGTCCAAAGTCTGTGTGAAAGAACCTTGTCTCTTAACTCCCAATGAGAATTCTGGATGTCCTGCTTCTGCAACAAGTCTTTTTGAAGATATTATTATTTATTTTAAGAGGGACACCACTAACTTCCCTTTCAATCTCTCCATTCAGGAACATTATTACTTAACATGTTCATTGTTTTTTATCCATCTTAACATACAGTGTGGTGGCACTTTTTAAGACATCAGAGAAGACCACATTTTATTTAGTCTGTTAATCTAGAGACCACAAATCTGGGATGATTTCCACATTCAGCCCCTTCAAACGCCTTGTGAATAATTGCCAGCCTGCCTTTAGGAACACAAGTAAGGGATGATTCTGGTAGTATATATATTGAGCTTGTATTCAGTTAGTTTAACTAGTAAAATTCGGAATCATGAAAGATCATCATGTGCTTCAATATTCCCAATATTTATTCAATTCATGCTTGTCTCATTCATATGCAATCCTTGTATGAATATTCTCTGTGAGGCCTTTGTATGAATTTGTGTAAGTATGTTTTGCAGGATAGAAGTATCAATGGATGTTGGTTTCAGCATATTGTGTTTGTTAGTCCAGGTAGATTAGAGAAACAAATTCATAGACACACATATGTGTATAAGAAAAAAGTTTTATATACAAAAGCAATTGGGTATTAAAGAAACATTCCAGCCCAGCCCAGATCAAGTCCATACACCCAATATTGACCCAGATGTCCAATACTAGTCCATAAATTTTTCATTACACTCATGCAGCCTAGCAATAATGCTGAATACAGGAAGATCACAAGCCAGTGGGTGGAAAGTCCAATGGATCCAGTGGCGGTAAAAGCACCTCGGTGCTGGCAAGGGTCTCTACATGGCTCCTACATCTCCCAGGCCTCTGGCTCCATCAGCCTCTCTCCAAGGGGCTTGTCAAAAGTGAAGTCTAGCAGGAAGTGTGTGTGTTCCACCCCCAGTGAGCTATTTATCTCTTTAGTGCCTCCAAATGAGGTCATGAAGCTGCCACCTGATTGACAGGCTAACCTCCACCCCTTCACTCTTAAGTCTAAAATTGACAACAGATTATGTAACTACCACATTGAGTGTACTGTTTTGGGGTTAGGTCTGTTTATTCATTTCCAACTCATAACAACCCTGTATGCAAAAGAACAAAATAATGTACAATATTGAGCCATCCTCAATATAATTCCTAAATTTGAGCCCATTATTGAAGCTACTGTGTCAGTTCATCTCCTCATGGGCCTTACTCTATTTGACTGTCCTGTACTTTGCCAAGGATGATACCCTTTTCCAAGTACTGGTCTCTCTTGATATCATGTTAAAAAAATGTGAGAGGAAGTACCATCATCTTGTTTCTAAGGAATATTCTGGATGTACTATTCCAAGAAAGATTTGCTTGTTCCTTTGGCCAAACCAAAACCACTAGCATTAAGTCAGTGCTGACTCATAGCGACTGCCCTGTGCGTTTCCAGGACTGTAAAGGTTTACGGGAGTAGAAAGCCCAGTCTTTCTCCTGAAGAGCGTCTGCTGCTGGTGGTTCATCAGTTAACCTTTACTCTGCGATCCACATGGTTGGTTCCTTTGACAGTCCGTGGTAATTCCAATATTCCTCAATAGCACCACAATTCACATACAATGATTCTTTACTATTCTTTACTCAATGCTCAACTTTCACAAGCACATGAAGCAATTGAAAATACCATCACTTGAGTTAAACTTGGTATGAAGACATATGGCGGTACTTTTGATTTAAGTAAAGACATGGTTACCCAATTTAGCAATATTTTTGGTCATTTGTATGTTGTCTGGCCACACTAGAACATTCCATTGTTTAAATATAGACTAATGTAGGTGTCATGAATCAGAAGAGATATGGCCCTGGTTTGTGGTGAATATTTTCATTTCTTATCTATTTACATAGCCATTTATCCTCCTTTCTGTTTGGCTGTTTGTTTCTCTCTCTATTGATGTCTCTACCTATCACTGGGAGTAAAAATGTCCTCGATCTGTGGCTGCATATACCTCCCAGAACAGGCTACACTCTTGTGTGGATTAAGAGAACGGGGCAGTGGATAAAGAGAAGACTTCAGAAAAACTCTGGATTATCCTAACGGCACTGCCAGCAGCATTCTTTGAGTGGGAGGAGCACACCCAGGGGCCTCACTTCATCCTGTCCACCTTGATGCACAAATGCACCTCCAACATGCAAATTCCTCTTTGGCAGCCAGATGAAGCCACAGCACACATATGCTTAACAATGCGCAGTCCTCGTCAGCCCGGAGAGCAGTTTTTGGGTGGCATGAATCTTATCCACAAGAACATGAAGCATGTGCGGACTTTCCTCGTTCTAGTGGCAACTCTGGGAGGTGAGTGCTTCTGGGATTCCAACATCAAGTCTCTGGATGCAGCATCTGAGCACAAGACTCGCTGTGTTTCTCTTTATCCCCAGGTGTCCTGGCCCAGGTGCAGCTACAAGAGTCAGGCTCTGGACTGGTGAAGCCCTCACAGACCTGGCCTCTCACCTGTGCTGTCTCTGGATTCTTTTTAACTGGCTATTATGTGCACTGGATTCACCAGGCTCCAGGATAGGGCCTGGGGTGGGGCAGGGTATTAGCTTATGATGGGAAAACATACTATATATAATCCGTCTCTCCAGTCAAGAGTCAGCATCACCAAGAACACCTCCAAGAGCCAAGTTTATTTAAAACTGAGCTCTGTGAATCCCGAGAACACAGTCATGTATTACTGTGCTAGAGACACAGTGATGGGAAGTCAGTGTGAGCCCAGACACAAACGTCCCTGCATCAGGCCATGGTTCCAGGCCACGCAAGAGAGAGGAGTCAGGGATGCTTTCCGCTCAGAAGCTGCAGTTTCCCCCACGTTTTCAGCACATCTCTAGGGATTATCATGTATACACTCTGTGGAATCTTCATGCATCTGAATGTGTCTTCTTTTCATTGGAATGGGCTTTGTCTGTCTTTGACCATATATACAACAGAGTTCAGTTATATGTCTTGATATGTCTGCAATTGACTGTACTAACTAGTATTTGTTGTCAACGCCAGAGACATTCCAAAACACCAAACACCACCAGAGTCTATGCCAACTTACAGTGATGCTATTGTGAGTTTCCGAGACTATAACTGTTTACAGGAGTAAAAAGCCATGGGACGTCTGGTTGTTTTAAACTGTGTACGTGCAGATCTCAGCCCAAAGCATAACTACTTTACACAAGAGGGATCCTTAAAGAAACTTTAATGCAGGAAAAATCTCTCTTGTGAGTCCCAAATTTTCTCTAAGCAATCAGATGTATTCATTCATACATGCTCACACATGTATATTTATGCAATAATTTTAACTTACAGTGACCTGGATAATATTGTATGTGTTGATAGTCTTGGGTACGCTTGAATTGGCTTCAACTCACAGAGATCCCATGTGCAACACGATGAAATGCTGCCCGGACGGGCACTATGCGCACAATCATTCCTCTGTTTGGACTGATAACTGCAGCCATTGTGATATTCATCTCATTGATAGTCTCTCTCGTTTTCATTGACATTTTACTTCACCAAGCACAAGACCATTCTCCGGGGACTAGTTCCTCCTGAGGACATGACCAAATACGTGCAATGAAGTCTTGCTCGAATGCTTCCAAGAAATATTCAAGATGTTGGACAACAGAAAAGTGGATAAAGGGAGATGTCAGACAGTGTAAAATATAACAAAATAATCTACAAATTATCAAGGGTTCATGACGGAGGGCGGGAGCAGGAATGGAGGGAAAAAATGAGCTGATACCAAGGACTCAAGTAGAAAGCAATGATCAAGACAGTGTGTTCTGTTACAAATTTCCTGTTGTTAGGTGTGTTTCCCCACATAAAACATCTACCCTTTCCCCCGGCATTGTTATCCGACCTGAGAAGAACCTTGTGTTTTGATTTGTTGTTGTTTTGTTTTTGATGCTGTTAAATGCCAGAGTGCATTCCAATTCTACCTGAGTCTATGGACAACAGAACTAAAGAATGCCTAGTTCAGCACCACAATCACAGTGACTCTTTTTGAGCCCATCGTTACAGCCACCGTGTCCATCCAGCTCATGATGTAGCTTCTTCTTCACTGATCCCCTACTTTATCATGGAGGAGGTCTTTCTCAAGGGACTGGGAGGGATCATGATAATGTTGCACGAAACAAAGTCTCACTCTCCTTGATTCTAAGGAACTCTCTGGCTGTATTTCACTCGAAACAGATGTTTCTTTTATTGAAAGCCTGTCCACGGTACTTTCATCGTTCTTTTCAACACCATAAGTCAAAGGTCATCATTTTTATGGCCTTCCTTATTCATATAATAATATTTAAAATTATAACTTGGCTTCTAAAAGGGACATTTAAGAAGTCCTATAATATGAGCCTGTTGGTGCAGAGATATAAAGGGCTATGGTGGTGCTGTGGGATAAGATTTGTTTGCTCACTACAAGGTCAGTAATTCAAACCAGCCAACAGTTCCCCGAGTAAAATGACATTGTTTATTGCTGTAAATAATTACACTCAGAGAAAGCCTAACGAGTACTTCTTAGTCCTCTAAGGTTCCCATGAGGCAGAAGAGATGCAATCACAGTGGTTTGGTTTTGGAGAAAGAGCTTGTTCGTTTCCTAGCTCGGCTGCTTGCTATATTGGTTTTCCCTCAATGCAGAAGAATGTCTGGGGTGTTCATATCACTCAGACCTCAGAAAGAATGAATTAATGCATACATTAGTGGATGCATATGTTCAAATCAAACAATAATTTGATTTGCACTGGAACTCATAATTTTCTAATTGTAAATGTTGGAATCTAAGGAGCCTACTAATTCAAGGCATGCCTGTGGGTCACATCACTCCCATCTCTGTCACCCAACTTGTTTCAATAACCAGCTCTGGAGACACTTTCTGGTGGAGCTGTGGTGCCTGCGCATTAGCATACTGTTCATAGTCCCTCACTCATATCACAGCCAGGAACACTCATAGGCAAATGCCTATTGTGGTTTGTTACTTAAATGAGGCCACCACCTTCACCACCCTGCAATCAGGGGATCCCAGAGACTTCTCAGTCAGAGCCTTTGATACAGAAATGTCTACCTCCTTTCTACTCTTCCTGATGTAGCTGGGTCTCCCATCAGGTCAGTGACCGGTAGATGCAGTGGCCACAGCAGATTCAAAGACCCATGGATCCTTTAATGCTTGTTGTGACCTTGCTTATCCTGGGTCTATTTGATTTCTGTTTTTAAACTTGATAATTTCCATGTCCTTAAAGATGGATGCTGGAATCTTGTTCAGAATTGCATTATCATTACACATCGCTTAGAGCAGTGGTTCTCAACCTGCCTAATGCCGCAAACCTTTAACACAGTTCAACTTGTTTTAGTTACTAGTTCATAACTGTAATTTTACTACTGTTATGAATCATGAGATCCCTGTGAAAGGGTTGTTCGACCCCCAAAAGGGTTGTGACTCACAAGTTGAGAACCACTGTTGTAGACCACATTAACCGAAATAATTTTATTTCATAATTTTAATTTAAATCAGTAACTTTTAATATAACTTTCAATTTATCTCGTGACTTTCAGGAAACACTCAGGGATCATGTTGGGTGGAATCTCAGTCCAAAGGAGAGATTCAGGTTCTAGATCAAGGTCCTGGCCCTCAGCCTGTATGCATTCCTAGATTACAGCCAGGACAGCATGCCAGACTTAAGACAAAGCCATCTTGGGAGAAAAGGCTCCATTCATCTGTAGAGATTTTCAATCAGGCACTAGATAAGTTCAGAAAAACCAAACAATAACATAGTAGTTAGAATTTTATCCTGTAAACTTTTATTCTTGTTTGCCAATTAACAGAACACAACTGCATCCAATTGGATTGTATTATCCTTGGAATCATATTTTCTGCCATCATTTCCACATTTCAGAATATTGGGAGGTTTAGTGCACCTTGAGGATGACTGACCAAATCTAACTCCAAGCAGCATTTATGACTGTTCTATGCAGGTTCACAGGGAATCAGAACTGACTACAGGACCCTAACAATTACAAAGGATCATCAAAACATTATTTGCTATGTTTGAGACTGGTATTGCAGTCACTGTATCAATGCACTTCCTTGAGGGCTTGAGAGAAGGAAATGTCTCCTCCATGGTCATTTCAGTCAACACATCCTATCTTCAGATTATCAGACTGTAGTCTGAGGACACTGTCACCTATGACTATGCAAGAAACAATGAAAACTCACATCCTGAAAATGCCAGACACCCAGGACAAAGTGAATGACTGACAATTCATTTGCTGTCCTTTTTCCCCCTTCTTTCACTTAGTGGTTAAAGCTTTGTGAAAAAAAGCTTTTATTTCCTGAAAATAGTTTCAGTTTTGGGCTGTTAAATCAGCTCCACAAAATTGGAGGAAACATTCTCTAGGACTCAAATCATACAATTATGCCATAAACAAAATCAAAGTCAATTCTAACACATAGGGACATTGTAGACTCTGGACTGTACATTTTTTTGGAGGTAGACCCTTTAATCATGCTTCCCAGATGCTGGATTTCAGGTGGTCAATGCCCTACCCACCGTGAACCCAGGGTTTCTATATGCTCATAACAATTTAACAAAACAAAACCAATCTAGAACTGTTTTGGATTCCATGGAGGTGATTCTGACTCACTGTGTCCCGTTGTGCACAGAGTAGAATTGCATTCCCATTTGAAAGGCTAAGACCTTTGAGAACGAACTCACTATACCTTTTGATAGCCGGGCACCATAAGCTTTGTTCACATTTGCTTATGCACCTGCTTTGTCTTCAGCTATTGTGTCAGGAAGGTGAGCATCATGGAATGCCAGTTTAATAGAAGAAAGTATTCTTTCATTGAGGGAGTGCTTGAGTGGAGGCCCAATGTCTATCTGGTACCTTAATACTAAACCTATCCATATATGTACACAGATCTATCTCCACATACTCATACATATATTTACATACATACATGCCTTTATTTAGACCTCTCCATATGCCATTTACCTCCTAGCTCCTTCCTCTATTTCCTTTTGCTTTCCTCTTATTCAACGATCATATTCAGCCTTCATTTTGGTTTCAGTAATTCTCTGTTACAGTACCCTTGGTCATGCCCTACCAGGCCTCCTACACCCTCTTCACCACCGATTTGGATCACTTGTTCCCTTGTCCCTGAGTTTGTTACCACCACTTCCTTTCCCCCAACCTCCCCCTCCCTCATGTGCTCCTGGAACTCTGTCCCATTTGCTCCTCCAAACAAAAAAAATCTTACCATTGTGAATGAAGGCGAGTGCAGAATGGCTACCCAAAGCCCACCTGTAGACAATTGGACATCCCCTTAGAGAAGGGTCCCTGGGAGATCAGACAGTCATGGTGCAGTGTAGCAACGATGAAACATAAAACTTTCCTCTAGTTCCTAAATGCTTCCTCTCCACCATCATGACCACTATTCTACCTTACAAAGCTGGCTAAACCAAAAGATGTACACTGGTACAGATAGGAACTGGAAACACAGGGAATCCAGGGCGGAAGATTCCTTCAGGACCAGTAGTAAGAGCGGCAATACCAGGAGGGTGGAGGGTGGCAGGGGTGAGGGTGGAAATGGGGATCGATTACAAGGATCTACATATAACCTCCTCCCTGTGCAAGGACAACAGAAAAGTGGGTGGAGACATCGGACAGTATAATAAATGACAAAATAATTTATAAATTGTCAAGGGTTCATGAGGAAGGGGCAGTGCAGAGTGAGGGGTAAAATGAGGAACTGATGCCAGGGGATTAAGTGGAGTGCAAATGCTTTGAGAATGATGAGGGAAATGAATGTACAAACGTGCTTTATATAATTGATGTAAAGAACTTCTCTTAAGCTTGACTCATGCCCCATTTTAGGATTTTTAAAATGCTGTCCTGGCCTCTTTCATCACTAAAGTATGTAACCTCTTTCTCCACCACACCCAGTTTTGCCCCATTACAATGTATTATTATTCAAATGTTAATATCCTCCTGTTCTCAGAATGTGCCCATTTTCAATACCCCATTCCACCCTGCCTCACAAAGTTAAAAAGATTACCCTTATCTTAGCTTCTGTAAACTGCTTGCTGAAAGGAATGTGGAACCCCCAACCTTCCCTACATACAACTGAAAGCTTTATAATAGCCTCAACCACTCCTAAACGCCAAACCAGTAGCGGTTTTTGCCCTTATAAACTCACCTGAATATAATTTTCAGCTTTGAGTAATCGAGATTTGAATCCTCCCAATGGCCACCAGCTAGAATAGACTCCCAATTTGGACATAAATAAAAATTACATTACTTATGCACATCAGAAGACTACATGAGAAGCGTAAAATGAGAGCCCATGGACAGGGAATTTTTTTTAATGGCACATCAGCCAAAGGGATAATTACAAATACATACAGAACTCTATAGCTCAATAAGAAAATAACAAGAGACCAAGTCAAAAAATGGGGAAAAGATATGAACAAAAATGAAGTACAAATGATTAACTTCAGCAAAAATGAAATACACATGGTTAACAAACATATAAAAATGCTCATGCTCACTAGCCTTCAGATGCACATTCAAACCACAATGAGATAGTACTTAACCCCTACATTGCAAGCCCAAAACAAAGAAGCAAAACAACAAATGCTGAAGAGGATATGGAGGGATTGGGATTCATATATACTGGCGGTGGACTTAGATACATACAGCCACTGTGGAAATCAATGTGGCACTACTTAAACCAACCAAAGCTTGAAGTCCCATATGATCCAACAATACCACAATTAGACACCATGGAATTCATAGACAAAGCAATATATTTTTAAAATAACAACAAACCAAAACGGAGGTCAAGCTCAATAGAAAATAAGAGGAATGGTTAAAAGTATAAGATTTAAATTTAAAAAAATGGAAAAAATATTTATATGGGTGAAAAAGGTTCTCAAAAGATACAGGGTTATATTTTAACTTAAAACTGTACCTGAATAATCCTACTTCCAAAGAATTCTGCATGGGAGCAAGGCCATTCACATTCCTGTTCTATGGTCACAGTATTTCTCCAGTTAACATAGTTAACATGGGTCAAAAGAGTGATCAAATGTAAATTGAAATATTGGTCTTGGTATCAATGCACATATGCACACAGGATGAGTCTATCAGGCTTTCCCAGTAGCTATATTCATGATTTCCTGCAGGATTTACATTGCAGTCATACACTGTGACAGACATTTTGTTCAGCCCTTCTGTCCAATCACTGCATCAGTTTATCCTATGAGCTTTGGGGAACATCAAAGAAAATGTAATTGGATACTGAAGTCACTGCCAATCACTAAATGCATACGCACTGCCACATGCCCTGTATTCATATGGTTTCTCTGCTGTACAAATCCTCTATTGTCACATGACTCCTTTTGGGCTAAAGGCCAGCCAATCAGAACTACATTCGTTAAAATCCTAATGTAGTCTAGTGACACACTGAGAGAAACCAAAGAGGGTATTTGCAAAGTCACTATATTGCCAGAGCTTTCCTTCTTATTGAGATCACTGGTATGAGATGTCACATGACTTCCTGTAGAGTTTCCTATCTTGAGTGAATTGTGTATGTTTTCAGTTTTGTGTGATTCTGTGAAGAAAAGTTAGAAGCATAGGTAAAAGTTTTACCCACATTCAATGCAGTTTCATGGTAACTATTCTACATGAAATCATTGATGAGACATGAGCGCTTCAATTTTTTAAAACATTTATGATTTAAAACTTTACAGAGTAAATTGGTTTTCTATTCAACAGTTCATACATTGATTGCAGTCCCCAAGATGTACCAGCCTTCTTCCCACTTCTGCCCCCTCCCTGTGTTTTTATACTCTTCATCCTTCTTTCATATTTCTTCTAGCTTTTATGAGCTTTTAGCCATAAGCAAATGCTGTTCTTTTGATTTTGTATGGTTGATTTTCCAGGGAGTGTGTTATTCTTCCCCTTCAAGTCTATATATTGTTGGGCTGAAAGCTGAGTCAGAGGAGTGAGTACAGGTCCAAGAGTGAAACATCGCTAAAGGCCACAATGTGTAGATTCCAAGTTTCCAGCAGACCAGTAAGCCTGATCTATTTTATGATTTTGGTTTCTTCCACTTTCTTCTCCCATTCGACTCAGGACTCTCTTTTGTGATCCCTTTCAGAGTAATTAGCAGTGGAAGCCGAGCACCATCTAGTTCTTCTGGTCTCAGGGTTGTGGAGTCTGAGGTTCACTGTGTTCCATTCATCCTTTGGAATAATTGTTCCCATACATCTTCTATTCTCTTTATTCTTATTTTATGGTACTTCTGTGCTGTCTCCGGTGGCTAGCAATCAGGTGGGGCAAGTACAAGTGTCATCTGGGTGGGCACTCTACTGCTTGAAATAACTGTGATCCAGAAACACTAGGTTCTGTTCTCTTTCACCGGGTACTGAAAGCTGGAAGACCAATCAGGTACCCATGCACTCAGTGGATGTCTGGAGGATCTTCTCCCTACAAGGGTGGTCACGCCAGTAGAGGGACAGCAATGCAGAATATGGATCCCCATATGGTCACAACGGTCTGTTCCCACGCTTGGCCCAGGCCAAACTCTAGCACCTCTTCCTCTCTTTTGAAACTTTGTTACACTAACTCCAATGAAAGGTTTTCTTCTTGGAAACTGTCTACTGTTTAAGGACACCTGACTTCCACATATAAGATTTTCTACATTTAATTCATGCAAAGAGCTTCTTTTCTTTGTGAAATCTCGGATGTGCTGTAAGGCATCGCGTCTGGCTGAAAGCTTTACCACACTCAACACATATTAAGGTTTTTCTCCACAAAGAATTCATAGATGAGTTTTGAGATGTGCTTTCTGAATGAAGCATTTTCCACATTCACTAAAAACACAGGGTTTCTCTCTCTGTTTGGTGAGTTTTCTGATGAACGATGAGCTTATTCTTCCTGGAAAAGGCTTTCCACATTCACCACATACATGGAGTTTAGCGTCTGTGTGAAGTTTCTGATGTGCTATAATGTATGTTTTCTGGCTGAAAGCTTTACCACACTCACCACATACATAGCGGTTTTCTCCTGTGAATTTGTAGCTGAGTTTTGAGATTTCCTTCCTGAATGAAGCTTTTGCCACATTCACTACACACATGGGGTTTCTCTCCAGTATGAGTTCCTTGATGAACACTGAGGTCCTTCTATCTGATAAAACCTTTTCCACATTCACCACATATGTACAGTTTCTATCGAGTATGAGTCTGCTGGTGAACAGTGAGAGAAATCATCCAGGTAAAAGCCTTTCCACATTCACCACACACATAGGGTTTCTCTAGTATGAGTTCACTGATAAACCGTGAGAGCAGTCTTCCTGATATAGCCTTTGCAATAGTCACCACATACATAGGGGTTCTCTTCAGTATGAAATCGTAGATGAGTTTTGAGGTGTGTTTTCCGGTTGAAACCTTTGCCACATTCACCACATACATAGGGTTTCTCTCCAGTATGAATTCGCTGATGAACAGTGAGAGAAGTCATCCAGGTAAAGGCTTTTCCACATTCACCACATACATGGGGTTTCTCTCTTGTATGAGTTAGTAGATGAGTTTTGAGATATGTTTTCCGAATGAAGCCTTTTCCACATTCACCACATACATGGGGTTTCTCTCCGGTATGAGCTCGCTGATGATCACTGAGAGAAGTCTTCCTGATAAAGGCTTTTCCACATTCACCACACACATGTGGTTTCACTCCAGTATGAGTTACTTGATGAGTTTTGAGCTGTTTTTTGTGAATGAAGCCTTTTCCACATTCACCACATACATAGGGGGTCTCTCCAGTATGAGTTCGCTGATGAACAGTGAGAGAAGCCATCCACGTAAAGGCTTTTCCACATTCACCACATACATGGGGTTTCTCTCCTGTATGAGTTAGTAGATGAGTTTTGAGCTGTGCTTTCTGAATGAAGCCTTTTCCACATTCATCACATACATGGGGTTTCTCTCCAGTGTGAATTCGTAGATGAGTTTTGAGATGTGTTTTCCAGTTGAAACCTTTTCCACATTCACCACATACATGGGGTTTCTCTCCGGTATGAGTTCGCTGATGATCAGAGAGCACAGTCCTCGTGATAAAACCTTTTCCACACTCATCACACACATGGGGTTTCTCTCCAGTATGAGTTCGCTGATGAACAGTGAGCTCATTCTTCTTGATAAAGGCTTTTCCACATTCACCACATACATGGGGTTTCTCTCCTGTATGCATTAGTAGATGAGTTTTGAGCTGTGCTTTCTGAATGAAGCCTTTTCCACATTCACTACATACATGGGGTTTCTCCCCAGTATGAGTTCGCTGATGAAAAGTGAGAGAAGTCTTCCTGATAAAGCCTCGGCCACATTCACCACATACATGGGGTTTCTCTCCAGTATGAGTTCGCTGATGAACAGTGAGTTCATTCTTCTGGATAAAGGCTTTTCCACATTCACCACAAACATGGGGTTTCTCTCCAGTATGAGTTCGCTGATGAACAGTGAGAGAAGTCATCCAGGTAAAGGTTTTTCCACATTCACCACATATGTGGGGTTTCTCTCCTGTATGAGTTAGTAGATGAGATTTGAGATGTGTTTTCCGAATGAAGCCTTTTCCACATTCACCACATACATGGGGTTTCTCTCCTGTATGAGTTAGTAGATGAGTTTTGAGATTTGTTTTCCGAATGAAGTCTTTTCCGCATTCACCACATACATGGGGTTTCCGCCCAGTATGAGTTCGCTGATGAACAGTGAGCGAAGTCTTCTTGATAAAGCCTTTTCCACATATACCACACACATGGTGTTTCTCTCCAGTATGAGTTCGCTGATGAACAGTGACCTCAATCTTCTTGAATTTTTGTCCACACTGACTGCATTCATAGGTCTTACCTAGTGTATCAGTGATCCGGTGCTCATAGAACACAGACTCCTCGATGAAGGTTGTGCCACATTTATCACCTGTGTGTGGTTTCTCAATTTCATCAGATTTCTGATGCTGAATGCATTGTGACTTCATGAGCCTGGACTGTTCACATTCATGGAATTTCTTTTCAGTACAACATTGCTCTTGTTCAACAAGGAGAAAAGTTTCCTCATCTTCACTGAGCACAACTGACTTCTGTATTTTATTGCTTTTATTCTGATTTAATTCCAGAATGATAAAATCTGATTTTACGATTTTTTCATGTAAGCCAAACCTCTCATCATTTTCCTTTGGAGGAAAATTATTTTGGTGTTGAGAAACAATACTTTCCAATGTATTAAATTTATAACACCATTCCGTTCTGTCTATGCATCTTTCACATTGCAAGTGCTCGAGCAAATGATCACCATCTTTGCGGATTTCTGTAAAACAAAAGAACATTGACTCTTTTCAACATCTTGATTGACAACGGGTCTCTTAAAATATGCATTGATACAAAGTAGATCTTAAGTGACAACCCTCTTACATGAATAAAACACTATGCTTAATGTTTATTGCCCATTGGAAGTAATACAACAGTGTAAACAATCCAAATAGTAAAGTTACTGCAGAAATCAGGTTGGATGTGAAAGTGATGAATGAACACAGATTTTGTATTTGCATAAAGAGGGGCATGAAAATGTACAACAAACGTAATAGAAGGGAGACATCGAGACCAATAGACCACAAATGTGATAAGGCTTGCTAATTCCAGTTGGTAGAGTTCAGATGTATTAATTTCATCAATCATTACTGAAAGACAACTAAGTAGTAGACAAAGTTAGGAATGTGAAAAATGCAGAATGTTCTACTTGGGAGAAAACGATTTTTACAGGTATATATGAAAGATATTAGGGTACAGAAACATATTGGTTATGTTTCTGAAGCCTGTATTCTAGCTGACACCACCCATCTTTCAGTGTTGTCCTGTGGTAGCTTGCATGTTGCTGTGATGCCAGAAGCACTGCCACCCAGGGTTTCAAACACAAGCAGGACCACCCATGGTGTACAGGTCTTAGTGGAATCTCCAGAAACAAGGACTGGGAGGAAGACCTGTTGATCTACTTCTGGAACATGCACCCCCTCAGGTTTAATGGCAATGAAATAACACTGAAGTACTAAATCCTCAAAGTACAGTCAACAGTAATGATGTGGATGTAGGGGAGCTTTGGGGACCTTCTGTGGTTTACATGGCATGACTGAAAATGAGAAAAAGTAGATGTAAACATCCTCTAATAATTGGAAGATGGAATATATGAAACATTATCAAGAAAAAAATTGCAGGTTGCTAAAACAAAATGTAATGTTTAAAAATTGATAGTGTATGAATTATTCAACTAAATAGACTGATACTGGCTCTTTTTAATTAGATAATCAAGTGGTTTATAAAGCTGAGATTGACAAATTAAAGAAGACTAAAATCATATTCATCATCAAAAAGTACATGGGAAGATCTTCCCTTAAGTAATTCTGTCAGCAGAAGGTTAATATTCATATGCCTGCAAGTAAGACCAGTTACCAAAAGTGTTATTTAGATTTGTGCACCAACTGTTTAAGCAAATAAAGCGTGGGATCCAGCCCGAGTCAAAAGGCCCTTAGAAATAGCATGTGCAATTAAGGAAGATAAAGCAGAGAACAAAAACGGGGTAGAGTGGCTTCATCTCCGATGCTGGAATAAGATAGTGAGGTCATTTAACAGTGAGTTTATATAGCAGCGAGGCGGGCGAGCCTCGAGAAGGCATGGACAACAGAACAGACAGATGTGAATGTGGGAATATGTTGAACTGTTTTAGAACACTTCATGATAAGTATGAGGCTGTGGGAAACTGAAGATCAAGAAGAGAGTGGAGGCAGACCAATTCTTTATTCTCAGAATTAAAGATTGCAAGGCCAGGTATCTGGTTGGAGAGAAGCATTCACATTTGTAAGTTCGAGAAGAGCCCCAATTACATTCTACTAATTAAAAATCATCCCCACAATATCCTTTCATTACAGTGCTACCTTAATGATGCCTCATACAAGCACATGACTATTACCATCTGCGAGCAGCTTTAACTATAAGAGCAGATATGTTGTTATTGTTCTCCCTGCTCAGTGGATAGTTACTTCCCTCCACTTGCCCTCAGCCTCAGCACTGGTCTTTAGTTTCTCACCCAATCACTTCAGGGACCTTCAGGGTAAAGACACTGCCTACCTTGTTAAGTAGGTAGGCATCCCTGTGTGTAAGGAGTGGGGGCGGGGCTGCATGCCCTGACACTATATAAATTGGTGAAAGAATACAAAGCCTTTTTATGTCTGCCCTTCAATTATACAACCATCCCTTAGGCCCCATCCAGAGGGAATTTAAGAGACAAAGTGATAGTTAATTGCTTGAGTGATAACAACAAAGGGAACCTGATTGCTTTTAAAGCTAGGCATCTTTTAGCTGAGTAGCAAGAAGTCAGGTGCCTGTAGAAGCTGTATACTAACATCTCTCTGGAGAGCAGTTGTGGAGAACACTCCATCTAGACATTGTGCATTTCAGCTCTAGCTTTATCCTTGGGGCTTGTGGAGGTTTTCTTCTAACACAGGTACTGGTCTTCCAAGCCCTCAAGTCAGGAGTATGGAGATAAGGCTGCTTTCATCCAGGTTCTGTTTTCCACGAAAAGGAAATTGAGGGTGGGAGAGGGAGGGAATACAGGCAGGTGATATCAAGGAATTCGAGAAGAAAATATTTTGAAACCATGGTAGCATTGATACAATTATATATATATATATATATATATATAAAAGAAAATTTTGCATAACTTTTGCAGCCTGACATTGATCATGTACACGGATGAATGTAAAATTTGGGAACAGTATAAGCATTTGGAAAATGCAGCCTAGTGACAGAAATGACACACAGTTTACCGATAAAATTTTGAGACTGATGATGAATTCACAGCAAATTTCTTATTAAACAAAAGAAATGGAAACTATACATATGGATGAACAAACAAAAATCAAATCCACCATATCCATAGAAAGAAATGGTGGAGAAGCTCATTAGTCAAAACACACCCAAGGGTTAACTGTGAAACAGATCATTAATTGCTCAAATCCAAGTAGAAGTTAGGAAAAGTAGCTAGATCACAGAGCTGAGAGACTATGTAACGAACAAACTTGAGGAATAAAAGACTGCTGACAGATCGCGCGCGCGCTGGCTTCCCTCACAGTGTTCGCTGAGTTCGGGCGCATCGCGGTGGAATTCCTGCGGCGAGGGTCGAACCCCAAGATCTACGAAGGTGCCGCGAGGAAACTCAACGTGAGTAGGGACACCGTCCAGCATAGTGTGGAAGGGTTAACATACCTCCTCACTGAGAGCTCGAAGCTCATGACTTCCGAACTGGATTTCCAGGACTCTGTGTTTGTTCTGGGATTCTCCGAAGAACTGAACAGATTGTTGCTTCAGCTTTACCTGGACAACCGAAAGGAGATCCGAACGATTCTGAGCGAATTGGCACCAGGGCTCCCCAGTTACCACAGCCTTGGAGACTAGATGCACAGCTCGCAAGCATAAGTCTCAGGCAACAGATTAAGCCATCAGTGACGATAAAGCTACACCTTCATCAGAATGGAGATCACACCACCAGTTCTGCAGACTGTACCCAGTGACCCTGCTCCATTTGGTGCAGCAGCTGGAACAAGCACTGGGAGAGATGAAAACAAAGCACTGTCGGAGGGTTGTCCGAAACATCAAGTAGCACCATCAGGCTGAAGACACGGATCCCTGTTTCGTCGGGGAATTGGGGGATGACAGTAATTACTCTCCAGATTTTTTTTTAATTGTTGATGGTAATACATATAGATTAGATGAGATTTCTTTCTGTGCCAAGATACTGAGGACATGGTAATGAACTAAAGTTCCTTTCCTGGTGCAAACTGTGGTAAGATCCTTGACCAATTAAACTCTGTTTTGTATTTTAAATGTGTAAATAGGATTAAATCAAGTGGAAATGAATCTATACTGTTTCTATCTTCTGTATATTTGAATGACTGTCCTGTTTTTGATACTTCTGTTGACTGGTTGATTTTATTTATTATTTACTTCCTCATTGACCAAATTTGAAAATAAAATTATGGGTTTTTTTTTTAATTACTAAAAAAATAAAAAGACTGCTGACTGAAACTAATGACTGAAAACAGATGAGATGTGGGACAACACGAAAGACATCTTACATATGAAAACCAAAAGGCTACTCAAAAGACAGAAGAGCGCAATATTGAATATATTATGATTGTTTGAATAACAACAAAAAGAACATACAGCCAAAATGTTCTTTAGAAGCAGCAAAGGTCATCTTTCGGGTTTTTGACCTGTTAAGAAGGGGTGGGCCTAAGGAAAGCACACTGCACAGTAAGGTATAGTAGATATGTGTTTAATGAAAAAACCAACAACTTAGGATATTAAAAATGTCCTTTCCACTTAATATCTTTAGTAGTTTGAGTTATTAATTTTTGGATGGTGTGATGTGTGTCTGCAGTGAATAAACCGAGCATTCGAAAATGTAAAAAAATAAAATAAAATCTTCCAAGTAGAACAAAATTGGAAGTAGAGTGCTAAAGTATATCCTAAGCTGATAACTATTCTCGTGCTAGAAAGGTGATTTTAAAGACCTGAAAATAACAGAAGTCATAAACGTGTTTCACCAACAGGAGCAAAATACGGAGAAACATGTCTGTTGAAGAATTCCAACAGAGAAGGCAATTTGACCGACTTTACAGGAAAATAGAAGGAATTTATTTCACCAGAATGAAGAAAACTTTAAAGGAACAGGAGAACAAATGAGAAAATGGACCCTAAAACCTTTACAGAAACTCCAAGGGGGAAGCTAAGAAAGCACAAAGGAGACTGACTCATCCATGGTGGGAGTTCAAGATCCAAGACTGTGTTGCGAACTACAAAGGGCAAGCCATTCTTACTCAGTAGGGGAGGAATGTGCTGCATTGAGGCCAGTTACAAAATCAGAGGTCTCTGTTTGGAGAGAGGCTTGCAAGATGGATTTTCATAGTAAGATAGAAGCATATAAAAAAGGGAAAGATTTGAGAATCTTAAAGACAGAAAATTAGGGAAACAAACATAAGTACTATAAATCAAATAAATGGAAATCTAATCTCAAGAGCTACAGGAGTACTTCTCTCAACTTCTAGGAAAAGTAAGTTCTCCTATTCAAAGAAGTACACACTTTTATGCATTTTCTGACACCTATCATGGATGTGAGGCCCCCAGCCAATTCCCCTTAAGGTATTTTGACCATGCACCTGAAAAAAATCCCACTACAGCTTGTTTCTAATACCGACCACAGTTCTCTTGTTCCAATTGAGAGAACGTTTCTGGGATGACAACTAGATAACCTGTTCATGAGAAATTACAGAATCTTAGACACAGTAAAATTAACCTAAAGTTTGTAAAGCATGTAGAATACAGTATTACTACGAAAATCATGTTCAAGGGAACAAAGTAAAGGGTGTTCTCTCAAGCATAGGAGACCTTACCTACTAACTTAGAACCAGAGAATGCAATGAGAATCTCCATCTTTGAGAACACCACAGACACTACAAAGATTTTAACACATAAGCTAGGAAAAGCCAATGACTTCAGAATTCTCCTCACCGATGGAAACCAGGTTGCGATAGTTCTCCAACATCACATCCTGATATAGGGTCTTCTGAGCAGGGTTCAGGAGCTGCCATTCCTCCCAGGTGAACTTTACAGCCACATCGTTGAATGTCAGTGATTCCTGCAGTAAAAGGAGTCAATTTAATGGTGTATTTTCCATTTGAAGATTAAAAAAAAAATGTCTTACAGTAAAGAAAGCAAAACAGTAGTAAAAACTGTATATTCCATAATGGGTGGCAAACTGAGGACTTGGTAGAAAGTATTTAACTTTATTTCTACATTCGCAATTATGGGACAGAAAACTAGCCCTATTTTCATAAAGATCTCCATTGTTCTGAGACAGAAATATTTTCAAATACACATTCTCCAGGCCAAATAATGTGCCCCACCCCCACCCCCTACAATAGCTCTCCATTAAGGAACAGTCTTAAAGGAGATCCCATAGTAGATGAAACATTTCTGTGCCTGGCTACTTCACTGTGCCTGAAGGTTATCTGTAGATCAGAGCAATCAGGTTCTAGAGCCAACCCACCATAAATGTAGCAAATGCCTGGGGAGGGCACAGGGTGGCTTTCAAGTCAACTAGCACTAGGTCAAGATGGTGAGTCACAATCTTGCTTATTTATTATGTTACCCACTTATGATATTATTACCCATTGACTATGTAGACACTAATTGCATGACGTGTACGCCTTATGGAAAGATCTGTAAACTCCAGTACATATACCCATTGGAAAATACATTCACTTTCTCAGTCCTGACATGGGGTGAGGAACCACATGCCCCACTGATCTGTCTTTAATATTTGCCACAATTGCAATGTCACACCTGAGGATCACCGTTCAAGTGTTGAGGACCTCCATACCCCAAAATAATGCACCCTCTCATAACATTAGAAGTTTGAATACCAGTGAAATTATCTGAATGAGCTAGAAATAGCTGAGATTTATTTCACACAAAGTAGATTTATATTCACACACACTTGTTTATATTAACAAACAAGTTTACAGTATATTGTGAAATGGAATTGGGAGTTCTAGCAGTATCACCATTATATAAGGCTCGGTATCTCCAGTGGCAATGATTATCAGGAACAGTTCAGATGGTTGGGGCGGTCAAACACACCTCAGTTCACCAACATTTTTTGTCAACTCTTACCCAAGTCATTCCTCCCACACAACTCTTTGTCTCAATTCTGGGTTTGAAAATCTGTTGCTATGGCCACACAAAACTCAATAGATCAAAGGGGTCTATTAATGAACAGGTACACCTTGGGATCAGAAACAAGAAGCTATATCTCAGAACCAAGGTCAGAATGTTCAGAGGCAATATCTCCCTTCCTGAATGCAGAATAACTTTCTAAGTTCTTAAGAGCCACCGTAGCACAAGCTCCTCTTGACAACCTTAGGACAAATTCTTCTGAGCCACCTTCACACGGTTTTGGCTTAACTTTAAGTGCAAGGTCCTCTTGGACCTGCCATCTTTCACCATATGCTCTCCCTTGCAGTTCTCTTCCACTGGCTTGACCTCTGGAGCCCTCCTAACCTTGCCTAGGCAGGGAAGGCGCTAGGTTGACCCAAGAAGCCATCATATCATGAGGGAGAGAGAGAGAACTGCCTGCAGGCATGGTTTGAGAAGAGACAGAGACATTGGCCTGTCATCTGATCTGTTGATTTGGTTTTGTTAGCCCCTACAGTCTCGGAGTTCAGAATGAACCCTTGGATTAGAGATTTGCCAGCTTCCGGAAATTCATGAGCCATTTCCTTGAATGGCAACTGCAAGCTGCCTATGTGACCTGACTTGAGAGCTCCCTCGACTCTATGAGCCAACAGCCTGCTGCCTGACATTCCCATTTGGATTCCTCAGCCACTTCAACTTATTATCTGACCAGATTCAATAACTTCACTTTGTGAGGCAGTGGACTGTGGTCGGCACTGATGATCTGGTTATCAGTCTTTGCAAACACATGAATGAGAACCCTACAGACTGATCCCTGACTGCTACACAGATTTGGGACTCACCAGCTTCCACATCCTGAATATATTTACTTGATGGCTATTTAGTTTTGTGAGAGACTGCAGGGAAAATCACAGAACAGCTTAAACCTCTACCTCCTAGGGACTGGTCTACTGCTGGTCCTGCAAAATGAACTGTACTATGCATGGTCAAGAGCTGTGCCAATGCAGATACTGATCAGGGCAGAAAAGACACAGCAACGGAGCCAATGGTGGCAGGTCCAGAACAGATTTTCAGCCAACATAGTGGGGCAGGCAGGCAAGATCAAGAGGAGGATATCCTCAAGGAGCTGAGAGGAGCCTATACAGATGGAAGTAAGAAATGAGCCTAACTTCAGGGGGTAAAATGTCTGAGAGGGACAGAGAGAACAGGCCTGCCCTGAAGAAGATCAAATTTGCCTACATGGTTCTGTAATATGAATCCCAATGTGTAGCCTATTGAATCTGACACCAAATTATATTCTGGTACTGAATAAAACATGTACCTGTGACTCTGGGCTGCAATCAGTCCATGACCACTGCAAAAAATTAATGAGCTGAGTAGAAGAGGGCTGTGGCAAAGATACTGGTGTCAGAACTGGAAAACCATTGGAGGGTACAGGTATGTTTAAGCTCTCCCATATAGGAATCAGAGCTGGTGCTGATGGTTGATTCTCTCTCCTGCAGGTATAGTTAGAGGAGGTGAGAAGGTGTCAACCATTTTTAACCACTATCGCTACAAGGCCCATTTTAGATGAATTAATGAGAATGCTGCTGTTTAGGAAAATATGTAAATATCACCTTCAGAGAGAAGCGTTAAAGACACTTAATCGGACAAAAGTCCAACGGAATAGCAAATTCTCCTAAAGACGTGGTTTTATTTCTCCTTAAAATCTACATATAAGGCTGGATAGGGGAGAGGCTGTACGCTGGTACATATGAGGGCTGGAGGCACAGGGAATGCAGGGAATGATACCTTCAGGACCAAGGGTGTGAGGGACGATACTGGGAGAGTGGAGGGTGAATGGGTTGGAAAGGGGGAACTGATTACAAGGATCCACATGTGACCTCTCTCCTGGGAGAGGGACAGCAGAGAAGGGGGGGAACGGAGACTCCAGATAGGGCAAGATATGACAAAATAATGATGTATAAATTACCGAGGGCACATGGGGGGGGGGCAGGATAGGGGAGGAAGGGGGAAAAAAAAGAGGACCTGATGTAAAGGGCGTAAGTAGAGAGCAAATGCCTTGAGAATGATTGGGGCAGGGAATGTATGGATGTGCTTTATACAATTGATGTATGTATATGTATGGATTGTGATAAGAGTTGTATGAGCCCCAATAAATTGTTAAAAAAAAAAACTACATATAGCATATCATTTGGAAGATTCTCATGAGCTGGCCACTGAAAGATGCATTATGAGTTGGAAGATAATGTCATCCAAAGAATCCTCATTGATGTATTAATCCTATGATCAATATATTCCCAATATTCTCCAGCCAAAGGTTGAAGTCAGAGTCAAAGTTTATCTCTAATTTCAAATTTCTACTTTTCCACTGAACTGAATCAGTATTATACAGGCTTCTACAATCCCAGTAGGAAATACAGAAAAGGATAAAACACTTCAGAATCACCTGGGCCTTGGTCATTTTCTTAGGTCCTTAGAACACTGCGGGCAACTGAGATGCTCTATGTTTGTCCCATCTGGATCAGCTTCAATTATGTTCACAAATTACAATCTCATGAGGATCTCCCCAAAATAATAACATCCGAATCAGGCATTTCTTCCTCCTTTCTCTATGCTCCTGGTGATGCACAATCTGCCGGCTGATGAGAGAATACAATGTGAGTAATACATAACCTGTAGGTCCAGATGCAGTTACTTTTTTGTCCCTCTTCTTACACCAAGTCCCCAATAATGTTAATGGTGCTCTTATTGAGTGATGGAAAGCATGCTTATAACATGAGCCAGGAGTCCTCAAACTTTTAAAACAGTTCACTGTCCCTCAGACTGTTAGAGGGCCGGACTATAGTTTTTAAAAAAACTTTGAACAAATTCCTATGCACACTGGGAGAGTCAGCTGCTAAGCAGGATAGGCAGCGGCGGCAGAAACACCTGGCGGGCCGGAAAAATGTCCTTGGCAGGCCACATGTGGCCCACGGGCTGCAGTGTGAGGACCCCTGAATGAGCAATAAATGCAAAACTAATAATTTTCAGACATGTGAATATAAGATGACTTTATAACAAACAGAGATTGGGCAATCAAATATAAATGTCAAAAAAGAAGAAACCAAAAAGTTGGATCCCTACCTCACCCCATACAGAACTACCAATTCCTTACTGTGTAATTCTCCAGGAGAATAACAAATCAATGAACTTTGAAGATGACTATGTTAAGTAAAGTATCTGGAAACATTTAAAATGGGATATATAAAGAGCTGTTATAAATGAAAGATTATTTCATAGAAGAACTATAAATTGTAAAATCACTTTAGAAACACTTTAAAACTCACCATCAAGTAGAGTTAGACATATAATCTGCAGATAGGACCCAGGATTCTGAGACTCTAAAGACAGGATAGGAAGCTAATGGGTGTATACCTCTGACCTTGAGGATAGCAGTCCAACTGTTAACACATGTCAAAGCCAAGGCTCCATAATAAACACATGACATGTTAGACTGAGATTTATGTATATATTTTGAAATAAAGAAGTATACTTCCCTCAATAGTAAGTGCACTTTGAACTCCTATAGACATCAACATTTTTAATGTAGCATTATTTGTAGTTCCTAATGCAGTGAGATAAGCGGTTCTGAACCTGTGGGTACAGACCGCTTTGGGGGTCGAACGACCGTTTCACAGGGGTCACCTGATTCATAACAGTGGCAAAATTAGTTATGAAGTAGCAACAGAAATAATTTTATTGTTGGAGGGTCACAACATGAGGAACTGTATTAAAGGGTCATGGCATTAGGAAGGCTGAAAATCACTGAGTTAAACAGTTGGCCTATACAAGTATACAGTCTTTCTAGCTATGTCCCCTGAACTTCTTCCAAAGAAGTCCTGGTGGCATAGTGGTGACTGTCGCGCTGCCAACTGCAAGGTCAGCAGTTGGAAACCACCAATTTCTCCTCGAAAGCAGGATGGGGCTTCTTTCTACCATGAGTGACATGGCTTTCTACTCCGCTACAGAGTTAGTCTTGGAAACTCATGGGGGCTATTCGACCCTGTCCTATAGGCTTGCTATGAGTCAGTGTTAACTTGATGGCAGTGAGTTTGTTTGGTTTTTGTTTGCTTCAAGAGGACTGGCTACCTTACCGAACAATACATTGCTACCTTTGTACCTTGTGGTTATGTAAATAAACTGTCTGAAACCTAACCTGAGGATTAGTCACACTGGAAATCATGTTAGGACTAATTGAGTCATTTCAGAGACAGAAACTGGGATCTCACTACCCTCAAAAAAGAAGAGGCAGAAGTAGGAGCCTTTGGATCCTAGATTCTTGCATAGAAATTCTTCAATTCAGAGGACAGGGAGCTGGGGCACAAGAGAGGAAGTGATGGAGAGAAGCAGCAACAGACACATGGTGGCAGCAGAACCAAGCGACTGAGATAGAGCAGTGGGATTCCCAGGCCACAGAACAAGAGACCTGAGTGCCTTTGGGCAGGAGGTTAGGAGGTGAAATGGGGGTATATCTGAGTACTTATCTGGGTCACTAGATTTGCCAACCCACATAGAGTTGAGTGTGTTTGGTGTGAGGCTAAGGTGCAGAGAGAGCATTTATCCGCAGAACTAAAAGACCTTTGTAACATATGCCCATTCAGGACAGAAGCCAGGGGGTTGCAGGGCCTGACCTCACCTGCAGGATGACTGTCAAGATGCTGTCCCAAAGAACTGTACCTTGAGTCACTGATGATCCTAAGTTGTGCTTTAGGGTAGAAAAGTAACCCCTTTGTCAAATATAATCTAAGGAAAATATTTATTAAACTTTAAGAGACAACAAAAGACACACACACATCCTATGGATAAGGGAGGCCATTAGTAGTTCAAATGCAACTGAGGATTCAGTCGAGACCCTGGATAAACAGGGCACAGAACAAAAGGCCATGTCACAGATCATGATTGGTGGCAGATCAGTACATCACAGCTACAGGCGGGACAGTAGCAGCAAGAATGGGACCATAATTGGGACATGCACATTATTAGATAGAAAGACTTAAAAGATTGGTCCAGGACCTTCAAACTGAGGCAATTAAGGTCAGACTCATGACAACGGCCCCTGTGCTGTCCTCAGTAAGATGAGTTCCATCAAGGGTACATCTAGGGCAGGCCCTGGGAAGGAGCTGGCTGGAGAGGAGTGCAGACAATCTATTTTCTAAGGCATTCTCCCCAAGGGGAAGATGATCTACAGTCTTGGTTAATGCTCAGAAAGAATTCAATGGAGGCTGAATCAAAGTGGGGATGCAGCAAATGGACACAGTTGTCACTGTCATCAGCAACGCAAACCTTAAAACCAACTCAGTTCCAGCAAGTGGATTCTGATTACAGCGACCCTTTAAAAGGAGGTGGAATGGCCTCTTGTGGATTTCTGAGACTGTGACTCTTTACAAGATTGGAAACTCTGCCTTTCTCCCCAGGGTGACTTGTAATTCTGAACCGCTAACCTTGGAGTTAGCAGGGAAACGGCAAAATAAAAAGGGAAACGGGCAAGAGTGAAAGGTAACAATAAAATATAGATATCACCTGTACACTGGAAACACAGGGAATCCAGGGCGGATGATCCATTCAGGATCAGTGGTGAGAGTGGAGATACCCGGAGGGTGGGGTGGAAATGGGAACCGATTACAAGGATCTACATGTGACCTCCTCCCTGAGGGAAGGACAACAGAAAAGGGGGTGAAGGGAGACTTCGGGCAGTGTAAGATGCCAAGGGTTTAAGTGGATAGCAAATGTTTTGAGACTGAAGAGGGCAATGAATGTACAAATGTGCTTTACACATATGTTGTATGTATGGATTGTGATAAGATTTCTATGAGCCCCTAATATAAAGATTTTTTTTAAAAAAGAATCTCAACAAAAAGAATATAAGTATCCTCCAAATTTTCCCACTCTGAGACACAAAGCTACTGTCATGTAATTATTATGGACTGCTCCCCTCAAAAAACACTGGACACGTACATAAATATACACCAAGCTCATAAGATATACTGACAAAAGAGCATAATCTGTGAAATATCATAATAGCATGTCCTGTTTGCTGATTGGGAAAATGTAGTTCGATTCCAATTTTCGTATAAGTAGACGGAACTTCAATGCATTTGACTGGTAAACTGTCTTAGGATCCTAGTACTTACACACCAGGCTTTGAGATGTTTTCACATTTTAGATTTTTTAAAGACTTTTTCACATTTGCAGATCATGGAAGGCAGACTAGCTGAACATGATGACCACTGGCATTCTCTCAGCTGTGGGACTGGCCTCTATGACTTGTCAGACTTTTGTTCCCACATTTTTTAAGGATAGACCAGTCCCTGGAGAAGGCCATCATGCTTGGTAAAGGACAGAGAGGCAAAGAAGAGAAAGGACTTCAACAAAATGGATTGACAAAGGGGCAGTCACAATGGGCTCAAACGTGGGAACATTTGTGAAGATGCAGGACAGGACAGTGTTTCATGCTGTTAAATAGAGGGTTGTAGGGGTTGGAATGGACATGCTGCCACCAAAAAACAACATGGAAAAGGTTTCACTTTCATGATAAAATTTCACTACATCGCCAACTAGCTATAACATAAAGTCACATGACCTGCCCCAGTCACTCAACAATTCTGCTACAACAGTGTAACCTAATGTCGATCCAATGAGCCTTTCAAAATCGCATCCACAGCAGTGCATCAGGTGCCATGTTTTAAAGCCTTCCCATTCCTTCATGATGAATCAAACCAAATGTAGTGCTGTCGAGTACATTCTAACTCATTTTGACCATTTAATAGGGAGTGAAACTGCTCGTTAGTGTTTCCCAGTCTGTACGTCAAGCAGCCTCATTGTCTTATCTTGATGCGCCCTGTATGCTGGAGCCACAGAGGGTATGGCCTGCAACCAATCAATTCAACCAATGAACCACTAGAGTCTCTTCCACACAACATGTTCATGATAAAACCCTGCATTTATTCCGCAACCACGATTTTGAAGCAATTTCCCAAAAAATTTGGCCACATTGGCTCATTCAGTCTCTTGTCTCTTTTAAGTAGATGTTGCTTCCAATGGGATATAGCTGAAGAAAGTCACGAACCATCAAGTACATGTTCAGTACTGCTCAAATGGTAAGTTGTTGAATCGAGTCAGCATACAGGTTCCCATGTCTACCTACCACTAAGTGCCTGGCAACTACATTTCTGTTCATACACCGACAGTTTGTCATTCCATCAGTCATCGGTTACAGAGATGATCTAGAGATCTGTGTAGTACGACGAGGAGATGAAGAAAACATTGTATTCAGTTCAGATAACTGGAACTCATTTTCCTGTAAAAGCCATGAGTCTCAGACAATACTGCTTACCTCAGGCCCATATAACTGGCTCTTGCATTTATTCAACTGATTGAAGAAATATAACACCCAGGCAGAGCAGGCACAGCATTGAGCAAATCAAAGCAAAACATGACCAATCTGTTCTGAGAGGGCATGCCATTCTAAAACCAATTGAGTTCTACCCTGGACACATGAGGTGGCTATGAATTGAAAATGAATCCACAACAACTAACAAAAACAAAAGCACAAGGTTACATGGTCATAACTTGTATGAGAAATGCAACAAAGGTGGAGCCTAAGCAGTAACATATGCATATTTACATTTCATGAACTAGCATATTGAGAAATAAAATGATCACTTTAGGAAACTAGCCAGTGAACCTTGGCATGATAAGGAAATTCTAACAATGTAGGTGGGTTCTGTGATGAGTTTGCAAATACTCAGCTTGATTTCCTTTCTCAAACGTACAAGAAAAGGAATCAAAGAGTACCCAGGTCTTCATGGCCAGGAGAGGGAAGCTCCAAGGTCACCCACCAAATGAAAAGCTCATTAGCAATAAGTATTCATGGAAATCCCACACTGGAAAAATAAATGGAGCATGAAGAAGCACTAGCAGAAAGTAAGACAAAAGAGGCAATAGTTATTAGAAATGCAAATGAGGACTTTCAGGTTCATTACCAAATTCTGATGAGCCCAAACTCACCATTTCAGTCTCAGAGAAAAAAGTTGACCATGCTGAACTCAGAGTACAGAGGTCACAGGGCATGTTATCTGTTGTTTTGTTTTTCTGTTGTACATTAAAAATAAAAATCACTGTCATTGAGTCAATTTGGACTCAAATCATTCCTATAGAGCAGTGTAGAACATGCCCATTGCGTTTCTGAAACGGTGAGTCTTAAGGGAGTAGAAAGCCTCATCTTTCTATTGTGGACCAGTCAGCAGTTTTGAATGGCTGAACATGTGGGTACCAACCCAACACATAGCGCACTACATTACCATGGGTGCACAGTGTTGTTATAAATTGGAGAAAACTAGGTGGCAAGAAACAAGAAAGGCATTCTCTGATTGAGGCAGGGAGTGTATGGATGTGCTTTATACAATTGATGTATGTATATGTGTGGATTGTGATAAGAGTTGTATGAGTCCCTAATAAAATGTAAAAAAAGAAAAGAGGAGAAAAAAATGATTAGGGCAAAGAAAGTACAGATGTGCTTTATACAATTGATGTATGTATATGGATGAACTGTGATAAGAGTTGTATGAGCCCCTAATAAATTCTTTTAAAAAAAGAAAGGCATTCTCTTCAATGCCTCTAATTAATTAATCTAGTTAGGACCCAGAGTAAGCATCTTTCCTGAAAACAGTGGGGGGTTGAACATAGGCACTCTCTTAGCTGATTTCCATTGTGAAATCATTCTGCTTACCTGCCTATCCGGCCCTTTTGTTTAGTGGTGGTTTTCGTTATCTGCCCTAAGTAGTCTAATTAATTGATTTCTTTGAAAACAGTGATTTGAAGGAAGGGATGGGAATTAACTAATGGATAGCCCAAAAGAGTTTGTTCCTAGAGGAGAAAATACCAGACCACAGGGTATCAGGAAGGAATGTACTTGTTATGTTTTAAGGATAGTCAAACCCCAGGCTGACCAAATAAATTTAAATAAGGATAAAGGATGTCAGAAAGGTGTGTCATTGAGACTTCAATGAAGAAATAAAAAAAAGACTGAAATAAATAAAAAAGTAGCATGTTCCAAAAAATCATACCATTATGTGCTCATCTTCCCAATACGATCACTGAAGACAAATCGGTACGTAAGTAAAAGTGGTGAAGAAAGTTAATGGTGCCCAGCTATCAAAAGATACAGCATATGGAGTCTTAAAAGGCTTGAAGGTAAACAAGTGGCCATCTAGCTCAAAAGCAACAAAGCCCAAAAGCTGAAGAAGCATACCAACCTTTGTGATCATGAGCTGTAGAAGGGATTAGGAATCAGGCATCATCAGAAGAAAAAAATAAAATCATTGTGAATGAGGGTGAATGCAGATTGGGGATCCAAGACCCATCTGTAGGGAACTGGACATCCCCTTATAGAACAATTTCAGGGAGATGAGCCAGTCACAGTGCAGTGTAGTAATGATGAAACATACAACATTCCTCTAGTTCCTAAATGCTTCCTCTCCCCACCCCCACTATCATGATCCCAAATCTACCTTACAAATCTAGCTAGACCTGAGGATGTACACAGGTACAGATAGGAACCAGAAACACAGGGAATCCAGGACAGATAATGCCTTCAGGACCAGTGCTGAGAGTGGCAATACTGGGAGGGTGGGGCGGAAAGGGGGAACCAATTACATATATATTTATATCTAACCTTCTCCCTGGGGGATGGACAACAGAAAAGTGGGTGAAGGGAGACGTTGGACCAATGGATGTATGTATGGATTGTGATAAGAGTTGTATGAGCCCACAATAAATAATTTTTTTTAAAATAGCATATTCCACAACTCTTCTTTACAAATAGATCAGTTCCCAAAACTGTCACCAAAAAAATTTTTTTTTCGCTCTTCACAACAGTCCACAAAAGGTGAATCTAATTGCATTTAGCCTCAAATAGCTAATAAGTGGTCAAATACAAGGCCTGGCGCTGTCCACACATAACTCCCTCCCACCACATCTGGCCAACTCACAGCAGAGCTATGAGACAGAGTAGAACTTCCTATCGGACTCCCACACCTGCACATCTTTACTGCAGCAGGCAGACTCATCTTCTCCTGCACATTTTGGGTGAGTTTGCACAGCTGCCCTTGCAGTCTGCACCCCAATATTTAACCCAGTGTGACAAACAAGTTCCTTTGTTCATATATCCCACATACAATAAAGTATCATTACAGGAACACATAAAAGACCAACAGAAAAAGAAAAGCAGCCCCAGAAAAGGCCCACCAATCTGTAAGGGACGTTAATTCCTGACACAACACACAACACAGGGCTCTGACAGCAAGCACTCACACTTTAAGATGTAGGTCCTTAAAGGAGGTCCCTGAGTAGTGGGAACAACTGAGTGCTCAGCTACCAAATAAAAGATTAGAGAATGAAGGCAACTTAGAAGAAATCGACCAACTTCTGAAGTTAGCCAATGAAAATCTTACGGAGTATAGTTTTACTCTGAAACCACATACAGTCACCATATGAAATCCAATGGTAGGCAAATGGTATTTATCAAGTATTATCTAATTGAGATACAAGGAGCTCATTGGTAGCCAATCCTTTATGCCATGAATGCACAAGGGGCTTTCAAAAAGGTCATGGAAAAATGGAATAAAGATAATGGACTTTATCCATGAACCTTTTAAAGCCACTGCATATCTGTTCCTAATAGATTATGCTACACAGTACAGGATTATGCTAAATGGAATAATGTAATACATTTTTAATTCCTCAAATATTGTACATCTTAAAAATCTTTAGGATACTTGTTCATCTTCCATGAAAACTCAGGAAGAATATTAAGCTATTTACATATACCATCTCTCTTGAAGATCTATTAAAGTTGATATTAATTCTATTCTCTAACTATGGTAAAGAGGCCAGTTATGTTACAGTATATCTGTACAATTCACATAAAAACGTGATAGCTGAAAATTAACACAATGACTTTATTTTTCTGGGTCCTGTAAATTTTACAAATTCTACTGTGTGGTTTCTCATGTTATAGTAAGAAACTCAACCTCATTTTATAGTTTGAGTTTTCCTTCTCTGAAAAATTTCCAACTTATATAGGTTCTGGCTTTTCTAAGTGTGTGTACTTGCTCCCATCTGTGCCTTGCTTCATTTTTGATGTCCCTGAGCATTATAATGGTTACCATGGATAGGTGTTCATGGAAAGGCTGGAAGTTTGTGTCTACTTAGTCTCCAGGGAAGAAAGCCTGGGTGATGTACTTTGAGAAACCAGTCACAGAAACCCCTCTGCAACATCCCTGTGCTCTGACTCACATGGAGTCTGCAGGATCTGGTGTGGGTTTCAGGGCATCTGCTTGATTTGGTTCATTTCTAGGGGGAAAATGAATGCTGGCTTCATTTGCTACGCTCAAAGCTGGCAGTTCAACCACACCAGCACATCTGCAAAAGGATAATGAGGCTGGTTGCTCCTGTACAGATTTTGATCTCGCACACTGCTATAGTTTATTGTGCCAGCCTGGCCGATAAACACAAGTAGGATTAACTGAAGGGCAGAGGGATAAATGGCTTGGTGAGTCTCACCTTGGTTGTTCTGTGGCTCAGTTTAAAGGGGTACACTACCTGTGGGATGCCTAGCCTGTGGACTGTGTCGCTGTAAGTTGAGGTCCCTTTAAGCCCACACGATTGGAATGTTCATCTCTGGAGCTGGGGACTGACAGTTGATGACAGTTGGGGACCTGCCTTGCTGTTTGCTGCCTGGAGATATATATGGCCCAGCTCTCTCTACAGAAGGGGCCTGGCAACTGCCAGCTCTCAAGCGTTAAAGGACTGCTAGTGCCTCACTGCTTTACAATTTAACTGTTAATTTTTTGTATTATCTACCTGTATATAATTTAACGGTTCATTTCTTGAATTATATATCTATCTTTATAAATATATTTATATATAATTACTATATTTGTTTGTCTCCCTAGAGAACCCTGCCCAACACACACACCTATAAAGGAACACTATGAGTGAGAATTGACTTTGGGGCAGTGAGTTTATTTTGGCGGGTTAGGGACAATGAAAGTTTCTAGGAGGCACAAATAGCTTGCAGTAGACTGTTCCACTGAGGCTTGATGGGGTAAACAGCCCGCATTACTGTGGAAGCACTGGAGATCTGCTTCCACAAATATGATGCTCCAGAAACACTATGGAACTCACATGACATAGCCACGAGATGGAATTAACTTCATGGCACCTAACCAAAGGGGAAATTGAACACAATGATCGCATATTCATGTCTATGTATGCACATGGATAGTGTGTTGGAAATAGGACTAAATCAGAGTAACAAACATAACTCCCATTAAGAATCACCATGTCTATAATGAAAAACATGTCAGCGTGGCCCATCTAAATTAGTCCGTGAAGAAGCCCTCTTGCTCCAATGGTTAAAGGACTAGTAGCCTCATGAAATGAAAGCAGTTGTGTTCCATGAGGCGGCCATTGGTAACACATGGACTAAAGCCTAGAAACCCTAAGGAGGAGTGTAAGGTGCTATGGCATCACTCACAGAACCCACTGTAGCGCAGTGGACAAAACAAGGCTCTTATCAGGAACACGTGGATAAAAGGCTAGAACATTCAAGCACTACCATGCAGTGGGGCACAGAGAAAATGGTAGCTTATTTTAAATAAGATCCTATCTTACTATATATGAGTTATATATATATATTTGGATGTTGCCTTGTATTAGAAATAATTATGACACAATTTTTATAATGAGCAGCTATTAATAGGACACAGTTCTTGCATAGTAAATTCAAACAAAATGAAGAAACAGTTAACATATGAAAAAATCCAACAGGATAAAAATCATTTACATACTTAGAATTTGGTCCCAAGAAACTGTTCTATGGAGGTCTGAGGATTAATCAGGGCCACTCCGAAAAGGATCGAATGGAAAGCTTTACTGGGGCTGGCCGCACTCCACAGCCTCTGCCTGAGGGTCAAGTTACCTACAACTTTGCTTCCTGGTCAGAAGGCGTTCAATGAGGTTTACTCTATGTGGGACTCTGCAATCCATGTGTGGACTTAGGCTGTGCAGGGATCTGGGACCGTCACTGCTAAGGTACCCTTTTTCAAGGCAAGGTGCTGAGAAGTTACGCTCTAACACAGACCTCGGTCTGCAGTGGAGCGGCCTGATGACTGCAAGGCTGGCCTCTCCTTTCGGTAAAGGCGACTCCGGGGTCCCCTGCTCTCGTGCCCGAGACCTGACATGGAGGGAACGGGCCCAGGCAAGAACCCGCCCCAATCGCGCCTTTCTGGAGCCAGGGGTGAGGGTGCAGGAGGAGCTCTGAGCAAGAAAAGCGGCCAGCGGTCTCGCAGACCCAAGTGAGGCCTGCACCCAATTCAGAAAGGGTTTCACGGGAAATGTCCCAGGGGGTCGCGGCGACCTGAAACTCTGACGGACAGAGTGCGGGAAGCGTAAAGTCCGCGGGAAGCCGGACACAGCTGGGGACGCCAGGCCTGCGGGGATTCCGCGCCCGGGATCAGCACAGAAACGCAGAAACTCACCCACCGGTAGAAACTCGTGGGCGCTCACTGGGCTCCTTCTCAGGCAGAGGAAGTGGGGTCAGCAGGAAATTGCATCAGTTGGGAGGGGGTGGGGTGGTGTCTGTGCGAAGGGGCGGGGCCTGGAGATAATGAGGGCGACCTGGAGGGCGGGGCCTGGAGGTGAGGCTCAGGGCCTCGAGCGGCAATGGATTCATTCTCAGTGGTTTCCTCTTAGTCTGGAAACCCTGCTGAAACGTGTTCTCTTTGAGTGACCCTGCTTGCATTTGGAGCGCGAATGCGTGTGTTTTGTGAGTTTGAGCAGGGCTTTGTAGACCGTTGTCGGACATAAGGGCTAATGGTCGGATTGTGGGATTAGACTGACCTGGGTTGGGATAATTTCTTAATGTACGCTTAACTCATATATAAAACTCTCTCTTATATACATATGAGTTTATGAGGATTTGTTTCTCTAGTCTACCCAGACTAACACAGTGCTCTCCTGTCAGGTCTGAATCACTGACCTTATGCTCACAGATTGACACACTGCCAAGTCCTGCAACATCCCGAACATTGTGGCTCAGTCTGAGCCTATTGTTGTAGCCAATGTGTCCATTCATCTTCTTGGGGGTTTTCCTCTTTGAGTCGCTGTACAGCTTTTCCGTCCATGTTGTCCTTTTCCATGGACTTTCTCTCTCAAGAGCATGTCCAAAGTACATGAGACAAAGTCTTGCCATCCTTGAACCCAAAGGGAATCTGGCTGTATGTTTTCAAGATCGGTTTGTTCTTCTGGAAATCCATAGTACTAGCAGCACCCTTTACTAGTACCTTCATTCACCTGAGCATAACGAGCCCACTAAATTCAGTTTGAATCTCCATGCTTTCAGCCTTGATGGCTTATTTCTGAACCCTGACCTGCAATGTCAAAAATGTCATGTAAAGTTCTGAAGAATGTTGGTGAGTCTCTTCTGGATGGAAGAGGAGAGACTTACTCATTTAGCACTTTCTCTGGAGCTTACGTA
The DNA here is from genome assembly GCF_050624435.1 of Tenrec ecaudatus. NCBI lineage: Eukaryota > Metazoa > Chordata > Mammalia > Afrosoricida > Tenrecidae > Tenrec > Tenrec ecaudatus. The sequence continues at coordinate 107,268,557 of NC_134544.1, forward strand.
TCCTGGATTGCCTTTGACAGATATCGGAGTAGTAGCTAACACTGCATGAATCACATCTGGAAAAGAGAGGGCTGTGATTCAAGCCTGTGGGGTTTTAAAATTTCATTGTTGTCCCCATCCTAATCATGGTCCTTTGCTTCTTCCGGAAGTCAAACCTGAGGCCATGTTTAGTTAACCTGCCACCAGCCATGATTTTGTGAGCCCTCTCTCCCCATCAACACCTTTTTATTTTTCTTGTGAAGAGAGCAAAAGAGCTCTCTTCAAACAAGGAAAGGCTTTTACAAAAGATGCAGGCAAGATTCCAACTCTTTTTTAGTGGTATGTTATTGCTATTTATTTTGAACTGAGTTTTTAAATCACCATAGCTCAGGAAACCTCCACGCATCCTCCTTCCTTCCTCCCAGTTACTCTCACAACAGCAGTGAGGAAGAGCATTCATTCTCACCCCCAATATTTAAAAACAAAATAAAAAGTTTCAAAGTACTCAATCTTTTGTCTATTTGCCACAAAAGTAATAAAGATCAAACAATTGGAGTTTTCTTGGAAGTGTCAGGATCTTTTTGAATTTAAACTCTGAAAAAGTTCTTCACTGCAGTACTTTGTGAATCCTTACAATTATTATTGTCCATTCCAGGATTGCTTGGTTCCTGCAATAAACTGTTTGATTATTAACTCAAACTCCAGTTTGGTCTTTGGAAGGAGGAAGAGAAAAAGGAAATACTATGTACATTTCTTGAGAAATGATATTTGCAAACAATGCCAAATTTCCTTAAAAAAAAGAAAGAACGAGAGAGAGAAAAGGAACAATAACAATGGACTTGCCATCTCTGGGAAAAGTTATCTTTATGCCTTCAATAACTAATCTTTTGTGGCAAGATTCTATTTGTTGTAAATATAATAAATAGCTAGAGGGAATCTGACTACAGAGTAAGGACAATCATGAACATTGAACAATCTGTTTGAGCCCATTCCCCAACCTGCTTAACTTTGTGTAACAATGCAGATCCCACAGCTTGTCCAGCTTCCCCTTGGATATGGGATGTTGTCACAGAATATCAGAATACCTCATTTATGGCCTAGAATTATTCTGTATTTTCCTTCCTGAGACTCTGCCTCTGTTGAGCCCTTTCCTCAGAAAAATATCCCTTAACACCACATACATATCAGTTTTCACTAAACCTGGCCAGGCTAGCATGTCCACCTTCAGGTCACAGATCACATGGAAGAGAAGAACTTTGTTCAAGGAACCAAAAGTTACCATAGATACGTCACCAGACCAAATAAGACATTTAGAACCAAGAACTACAAAGACCCTATCTTGTAAAGAATCGTAACCCCACCCTAATTTGTATTCACTGACCATCCCTGTGAAATGTGTTAAACATTCATCATCCTATACATTGGCATGCCAATTTATTGGAATAGTTGCCTAAAACTGTAAACTTGGTCCACTGTCTTCTTCAGGAGCTTTCCTTGGGGAATCTTCCTGCTCAGTCCTTGCTCGCTCCAAGGAAAGCGGACCCCTGTCACTGTCATGCAGCTCCTGTCTTTGTTTCTCAGCAAGAGTCATGTTGGTAACATGTCACACATTTCTTTCTTTTTTTAATTGCTTTATCAGCGGCTCCTGCAACTCTTATCACAATCCATTCATACATCATATGTGTAAAGTACGTTTATACAGTCATTGTCCTCATCATTCTCAAAACACTTGCTCGCCTCTTAAGCCCCTGGCATCAGCTCCTCATTTTTCCCCTCCCTCCCCACCCCCTCCCTCATGAACCCTTGATAATTTATAAATTATTATTTTGTCCTATCTTTCCCTGTCCGACGTCTTCCTTCACCCACTTTTCTGTCGTCCATCCCCCAGGGAGGAGGTCACATGTAGATCCTTGTATTCGGCTCCCCCTTTCCTGCGTGCTTTTCACACATTTCTTTTTCCTGAGTGCTTTTCAACATAAAATTATAATTTATCTTCTAGACTCGCTATAAGTCAGAATCAGCTGTATGGCAGTGAACTCCATGTTGGTTTTATCCCAAAGAAGATGATGGGGTCATACTTTTGCTTTTCAGTGTCTGAGAAGACTAGGGACATCTGTACTTTATTCCATCGGATTCTAATATGCAAAGTACCTCATCCATTTCCAGGTGAAATTTCAAAGCATAGTGAGAAATGTTACATCATGAGCAGAGTTCTGTAGGATCCACTGACCTTGTCCAGAAGTCATGAATTTCCTGTGGAGAGTCTTCTGCCTAGTGGTCACTTCTCACTAGTCGTGTCAAGATTCCAAAAATAGGTTGACATAGGATTCCATTACTTGTCATCAGTGATTATGTTCCCTGTTCCCGGTTGTCCAAGATTTGGACCCAGGAGTGATGAATCCCTCACAGATCCTCTCCCTAATCTTCGCTGTGTCTGATGACTCCATGTTGCCAGAGCTGGAACTCCCAAAACCTGCAGAATAGATTTTAGTAGTTTGTGAGAAATATATTCTAGTAGAAGAAACCCCGCCCATCACTAAAGAACTGATGCTCAAGCTCCAGAATGCCCACCAAGCAGTTCTCGCTGCAGCTGAGCACAATGACCCCGAGGGCACAGCGGTCCATTACTGTGTGAGAGCAACAGTGAGAGGACTCAGTGCCGTCACAAACACAATGTCCCTGACGTAATGACAATGGGTATAGGCATCACATGGTTTTAGAAAACACAGGGACAAGACTTCTGGAGCCAGATCAATGGGGAGGCAGAGGACCATCCTGTCAACCTCTAAGGTTTCCGTTCCCTCCAAAATATTTGCTCCAATAATGACCTCTTCCTTAATATTCATAACAAAACCCCAAAGATATTGCAATTTTCATTAATTTATAGATTTTATTCATACACTAAATCACATGTGTGCAAGTATACCTTTTTATATATAAATGTTGTTTGCATCATTGATAGCTATGACATGTATTTAAGGATTTTATATCCTGGATTGGTGTATGGGTGTGATAATTAATTGCGCCAGCCTGGCCGATAAACACAAGTAGGATTAACTGAAGGGCAGAGGGATACATGTCTCGGTGAGCCTCACCTTGGTTGTTCTGTGCCTCAGTTTAAAGGGGTACACTACCTGTGGGATGCCTAGCCTGTGGACTGTGTCACTGTAAGTTGAGGTCCCTTTAAGCCCACACGATTGGAATGTTCATCTCTGGAGCTGGGGACCGACAGTTGATAACAGTTGGGGACCTGCCTTGCTGTTTGCTGCCTGGAGATATATATGGCCCAGCTCTCTCTACGGAAGGGGCCTGGCAACTGCCAGCTCTCAAGCGTTAAAGGACTGCTAGTGCCTCAGTGCTTTATAATTTAACTGTTAATTCCTTATATTATCTATCTGTATATAATTTAACGGTTCATTTCTTGTATTATATATCTATCTTTATAAATATATTTATATAAAATTACTAGCAATCTGGTTTGTCTCTCTAGAGAACCCTGTCCAACACAATGGGACTGAATGAAAATGAAAGCACCCAACTCATAGAGACCCTATAGACCCTGTGGATTGCCAAGACAGTAAATATTCCCCCATCGATAGTTTTATTGGCATATATTAGCATATCATACAACTCACTAGTTCAATCACATCAAGAAGTGTTGTATAATCATAACCACAATCAGTTTTAGATTATTTTCTTCAGTCTTGTATTCATTGTTATTAGTTACCCATGTCCCCCATCTTCCTTGCGATACCCCTAAGTAACTATTCATCTAGCTACTGCCTCTATAGACTGACCTATCATGGATTTCATATACAGAAAAACATTGAGACAAATAAACAAAATAAACTAACAAGAGTAATAAAGTAAAACATAGCCTCAATAGAAAAAAAGCAGAAAATATTAAAAACGAGAACAAACTTAAATGGATCCTAAGGGAGGTCAAATGATAGGGTGCTAAATCGGCTTTCCAATGCATTCTGCATGTTAGCCAGGCTATTCACCTCCCTGGTCCATGGTCAAGGATGATTCACCAGGGGCCCCAATCCATTTGCAGCTCCACACATAGACAAAGCCTCCACTGAATACCCTCCAGTCACAGTTGGGTGTGAATAGCCCGGTGATCAGTCAGAGGGCATTGCCAAGTCCATTGTGCCACATGAAGTTAGGTCAAAATGTAATCTCTTCTCTGAGACTATAAATCAGTGGTTCTCAACCTTCCTAATGCTGCGACCCTTTCATACAGTCCCTCATGTTGTGGTGACTCGTAACCATAAAATTATTTCCGTTGCTACTTCATCACTGTCATTTTGCTACTGTTATGAACCATCATGTCAATATCTGATATGAAGGATGTATTTTCATGGTTACAAATTGAACATTATTAAAGCATAGTGATTCACCACAAAAAAAGAGAAAGAAAATGAAAGCACAAGAGAACAAATTGTTGGACTTAACTGAGGAGCACTTTCTGGGCTATTTGTAGCAATAAACATCTGTATCAAGTTGAAATACAACTCGGAAGTTAATTACCACAGTTTCCAACTAATGGAACTAGAAAAAGGTGAGTATGCCATATCATAGTTTAGCAGGGCAGGAGGGCAGGCAGGAATGAATAAATATAAAAACTCAAATAATTACAATAGAAGGAACACAATTAGTGAGCCAATTAAACTAAAGCTGACTCTTTAAGAAGATGAAGTCAAGTGAAAAATGGCCAGTTTTCCTGATCATGGCAAGAGAAGGAGAACCGGAATCCGCCAGATCAGAAACCAGAGGAGACACCGCTCTTCAGGTTTGCTGGACATGTTTTATGAAGAACTCCATGCCCACAGTTTCAAAATATTGGAGTGGGGAAATTCCCTGGAAGGCAAGAGAACCAATAATGTTCCCACACAAGAAACAGGTAATAAAGTCGTCCACTATCATCATGTGTATCCACATCTTAAGGAGGAAGGAGAGAGGATGCATTGTGAGCTCTCATACCACAAAGGTAGTTGTATATGTAATATAAAGTTTATAAATTAAAAATGAATTTTTGAAGCAATTGATAATATGTAACAAAGAAATGCTTGATAAACAACCAGTTTAAGAGCTCTGTTTTCCTTTGAGGGTGCTTGTGTTTCTCTCAGTCTGAGGAAAAACTCTGGCCCATGTTCTCTACTCATCTGCTTCTAAATATCAGGGGACATGCAAATGCAGCTCTCTGTCTCCTGATAAACTGGCTACAGTTTATTCCACTTAAAATCTTTTATTGTTGTCAAATTTTTGAAATCATTTTATTAGGGGCTCATACAACTCTTTTCACAATCTCTACATACATCATTTGTGTCCAGCACAATCGTAAGTATGTTGCCATCATCATTCTCAAAACACTTGCTTTGTACTTGACCCCTTGGTATCAGTTCCTCATTTTTCCCCTCCCTCCCTGCTCCTTCTCCTCTGAACCCTTGATAATTTATAAATAATTATTGTTTTATCATATCTTACACCATATCCGACATCTCCCTCACCCAGTTCTCCACTGTCCGTCCTCCAGGGAGGAGGTTATATGTAGACTTTGTCATCTGTTCGCCCTTTCTCCCTCACCCTCCATCCACCCTCCTGATATCTCCACCCTCACCACTGATCCTGAGGGGTTCATTTGTCCTGGACTCCCTGTATTTCCAATTCCTATCTGTGCCAGTGTACATCTTCAGGTCCAGCCAGTTATGTAAGGTAGAACTGGGATCATGATAGTCGGGCGGGGGGGCGGAAGCATTTAAGAACTAGAGGAAGAATGTATGTTTCATCATTGCTACACTGCACTCTGATTGGCTCATCCCCTCCCCACAGTCCTTCTGCAAGGGGATGTTCAATTTCCCACAGATGGGCCCTGGGTGCCCACTCTGCACTGCCCCTCATTCACAATGCTATGATTTTTTTTTTTGTCTTTGATACCTGATCCCTTCGATGTCTTGTCATCTCACAGGCTGGTGTGCATTTACAATGTGGGCTTTGTTGTTTCTCAGTTAGATGGTCCCTTGTTTATCTTCAAGCCTTTAAGACCCCTGATGTTATATCATATGATAGCCAGGCACCATCAGCTTTGTTCACAACTTTTGCTTATGCACCCACTTTGCCCTCAGCGATTGAGTCGGGACAGGCCGGTGTGCTTCTTCCATGTGGGTTTTGTTGTCACTCAGCTACATGGCTGCTTGTTTATCTTCAGGTCTTTAAGACTTCAGGTGCTATATCTTTTGGTAGCCGGGCACCCTCAGCTTTCTTCACCACTTTTGCTTGTGCACCCATTGTCATCAGCGATTGTGCCAGGCAGGTGAGCATCTCAGACTGCCAAATTGTTAGAACAAACTGTTCTTTTGTTGAGGGAGTACTTGAGCAGGGGCCCACTGTACATCTGTTTCCTTAATACTAAACCTATAAATAAATCTACATAGATCTATTACCCCCCTTGTCATATGTAAATATATTTGCATCTTTATATGTCTGTCTTTCAATCTCGATGACTATCCTTTGCCTCCTAGTTCTTTCCTCTGTTTCTTTGTACTTTCCTCTTGTCCCACTGTCGTGTTCTGCCTTCATTTGAGTTTTAGGAATTCCTCTTAGTTACATTGCCCTTGATCCAGCCCTGACAGGCCTCCCACACCCTCTTGACACAGATTTTGGATCACTTGTTATTCCCTTGTTCCTGGGCTTTTTAAGACCCTCTGCCTTTCCCCCGCTCCCCCTACCCCAATGTCGCCCCAGAACTGTCATCCCGTTGTTCTCTCTTGTGGCTTGTTTATTCCACCGATCCCTTCCAGGTAGACATGCTATGTACTATCACAAGACGGAGTACCACGAAGCAACAAAAGAAATTAAAACAATAGTTACAACAACAACAACAACACACACGCATACACACATAAACATAGGACTAGTTCAGAGTCTGCTTGCTTTCCTTCCCGGGCGCTTTCTAGTCAAGTCTGATGGGGTGCCATGCCCTGGCACCGCCTCTATCCCTGGGTACTTCATTGCTCTGCTTCCCCCGCTGCTCTGCTGCATGGCCCAGGGGCTGGCTTTGACATGGTGAGCTGATGGTGGGCACAATTCCTGCTGTGTGTCTCTAGTGTTGTTCTCTATGGTGCTATGGGTCAATGAGGAATGCTGTGTCGCCTGGTTGGGCCAGACCCAGTGGTCATCTCTGTGCAGTGCTTTTATGAGCAGGAACATTGTCTTCAGGGCTTGGTGAGCCACGATGTGCGTCACTCTTTTCTTGTTTTTCCCCTAGGCCCCCTCGTTGGCTCCTGTGTGCTCTGACCAGACCAGTCCCTCTCCCCTCTTTTTGAGCTGTACCATCAGTGCTGTCCTCTGAAGTGAATTCTTCTTTGGGGGAGGGTAATGCTGTACACTTAGTTGCTAATGGGGCCGGCCCCTCAGGTCTCTCTATCATTTCCCTGCTTCACGTCAGTGTGTTGCGTTCTTGTTTTGGAGCTCCAGGTTGAAGTCTTGTCTCTCTTTCCCTCTGGAAACACAATCAACACCCTCCTCCTGTGAGGGTTAGTGCCCTGTTCCCCCAGGAAATCTGTCTTATTTTAATTTCATGGTTATACCTCTGTTATCTCATAATTCAAAAGTTGTTTGTGAAAATAGGAAACATTCTCACATGCAGAAAAAGAGACTGTCCCTATGCCAGGTGTTCTAAGCATCAAAGTTCTAGAAGCTCAAGAACAGAGTTTACATTAAGATTCAGGCAACTGAAGTCCATTGAAAGGGATAATTGTGAAGTGTGCACTCATAACTGAATGGTTGGTGGTTTGAACCCACCCAGTGATGCCTTAGGACACAGGGCTCATGATCTGCTCCTTGCTGTTGTTAGGTGCCATTGAATTGCCTTGGGCCCATAGGGATTGTATGCATAATCGAACCAAACTCTGCATGGTCCTGCACCATCCTCACAATTATTTCCGTGCCTGAGCCCATTGATGGAGCCACTGTGTCAATCAGCCTGTTAGAGAGCCTTCTTCTTTTTCACCACTCCACAGCTTTATCGAACATGAGGTCCTTCTCCAGGGCCTTGCCTCTCCTGAAAATATGTTCAAAATATATAAAACAAAGCCTTGCTTTCTTGCTTTGAAGGAGAACTCTGGATTTACGTCTTCCAATACAGATCTGTTTGTCCTTTAAGCCGTCCATGGTAATCATAATATTCTTCCCCAGCACCACAATTAAAATGCATTTATTGAAATACATGGGCATGTTATCAGCAGCAACACAACTCACTTTTAAATAAACATGACTGCTGAAGGGGTCTCTGGGGGCCTGTACATAAAACATCAGGGTGCAATTATCCTTCCCCCCCCTCCATATTGTAACAACATATTTCCATCTGTTAAATGGAGCCTGAACCATCCCAGCTCACAGAAATGCTAATAGAAGAGCATCTAAAGAATTCACGAGTGAAGGACAGATCTGGGAATCTCACTAGATGTATTATAAAGGGTTCTCTAGAGAAACAAAACCAGGACATTTATGATTGTTTTATAGATAGCTACAGCAGGAAGGACGATAACAGCTAATTAGTCCACACTGCAGTACAGAGGGCTCAGTTCAATTCACTTCTATGGAAGTTATTATGCTAGAAGTCCTGCTTCAACTCATGAGGGCGGCTGGATGAAGGAAGCAGACAGCTGAGTCTTGCCTATGGCAATGTAGGTAGTCAGGCCACAGGCAGCAAACAGCAGGTGGGGTCACCAGCAGCTCAGGAGCTTAGCGAAGAAGTCCTGCATGGGATATCGAACTCAAGCAATGCAAGAGACAGGATCTGACAGCCTCAAGCTCAAGCCATGTGTACACCAGCAGCATGGCAAAGCAGGTCTCGAAGGAACCTCAAGTTCTAGCAACATGATCCATGGGTTGCATTCCCACAAGTATTGTACCTCACAAGTTGAGGCAGAGAACTAGCTAAAGCTGTTGCACACTGGTCTGATCACCAGAGAGCAGTGGAGGGGGGGGGCGGCGGCGGCGTGAGGCTTGTTTAGCCTACTGTCAAATCAAGTGACATCATTAATCCTATGTGTTCCCATTTACTAGGTTGGCGCATTAAGCCTACCTGTCACCCCAGATCTGGTCCAACTCGTGCGTCTGCAGCTGGGACAGGAGGCCTCAGGACAAGGGAGAATCCAGTGAACCATTGGGTAGGGTGAGGTATTTCCAGAACTTTGTCTCTGAATCCCTGAGCTACTTGCACTTGTGTGCTGCCACCAAGAAAAAAAGTGACACAAACATATTCCATGCTCTTGTGAATAAAGTCCAACAGTCCCATATATATTACAACGGCTTATAAAGAGCATGAATATAAATAAATATATTATGAGGCTTCACCTGATAGAGTAAGAGGAGATGAGTGTCAGTGGCATCTCGGCTCCTCTAGGAGTTGAATGTTGGCTGAACCCTCAGGAGAACACAATTCTCCACCTGTGTTTTCCATTCACCAAGCCCGGGGTCCTCTTCATCTGGGCCAAACTGGATGCTAAATGAATTGCTCAAAGAGGTAGAAAAATCCAAGGGAGTGGAAGCTTTAGGAATAAGGTCCATGATGCCCAACTCCCAGGGCTTTACAGCTTATAAAACATCTATCGTTTCCATTTTTCCATGATGTCATGGTACATTGAACATATATTCCAAAGTTTGAGGATCATTGAAATCTATCGATCACGCTGCATTTAAGACGAGGCGCGATTCAACGTCTGCTAAATATCAGAATACCTGAGTATTTCCAACAGGGAAAAAGATCACTTCCCCTGAAGTAACTGTACTGCTGCAGAGATTTAAAACTTACTGTGGAGTACAAAGTATTCACATCACTCTAAAGCAATTGAATGATTTAGAAGGTTTCCATTAATAAGTTGTGGGGATAGTTGTTCAGCCCTGCTCATACTTTTTCTCTGCACACAGTTGGATATCTACAGCAACCTCTTGGACTTGAAGACTCTTTCCTCATAGGTCAGATGTGAAGAACATAAACTTTCCCCAGCACTCAAATAATGACAACTTGAAGAAACAATTTTATTAACTTTTTCTTCAAATGGGTGTTGCATAAATCATGTTTTTTTTTCTGTCTTTCCTGGGTTATTTTCAGTGGATTTTGGACATGTAGAGGTAAATTAGGTAAGGCTGCATTAAGGGAAATTATATTAGCAATTTGAGGCAGTAGAATTCCTTTCTGAACGATGTCAGATTACAGTATTCATAAGGGGTAAGACGACTGTGCAGAGATGAACTCTTTGCACCAGGAGGCAGAAGAAGCTATCATGGCTATCTGCTCCTATGAACATACACATCCTTGGAAATCCAAAGGGCATTTCAACATGGCTCTACAGAGACACTATGCATCAAAATCAACTCCATAGCAGTGGTTGATTTTAGGGGCTTAGCCAGGAGGCCAATTCTACTGAAAAATAAACTGAACATTCCATACCCAGGTTATGTGACACTGAATCTTGAGATTGTGGCTGAGATCATGCCAAATAAATAAATAAATGCCTCTATGTCCCTACTCCCAGTGAAATATTGAGGATTTGGGTTACTCCACTAAGCTTCAGTCTGAAAAGACATACATTGAGACGAACAGAAATGACACAAAGTATTAATTTTCCAGAGACTCACCTGATTTAATTAATTGTCTAATCACCTTCTTGAACCAGAGAAAGCTTTCCCTGACAACCAAAATTTACAAGAAACACCTGTGTTAACTGGGTTCATGCTTGAAGCCATCTCTGGACTTCTTGCTTCATCATTGAACAGTGTTTTCAGCACCTCCACTAGACTCACACACTCCTATGTGGATCAAAGGGTCATAGGTCAATGCCATCCTGCTATTAGATATTACTGCCCTTGAAGGACCCAGACTCTTGGTCATAATCTGGATCCCAGAGAGTACCATATTTAAGGAATTGCACCATGTCAATCCTGAGATTAACTCTTCCCAAGCAGGTCATGCTTCCGGCATTCATTAATGAATGCTGCAGGAAGGGTCAAGGGAAGGTGGAAAGAGCGCACGAGTCTCTGTACCAGAAAGAACTAGTCTATGTTCCACCATTCCAGGAGGCAGCATGTGAGCAAGAATCAATGGTGCTGAAGGAGGAAGTTGAAACTGCACTGCAAGCATAGCAAAACCAAAGCTCCCGGAATTAGCGGAGCACCCAATCGAAATGCTTCCGGAGAAGTACTAAAGGACAATGTCAAGGCATTTGACTGAGTGCACCATAGTAAACTGTGTTTACCTTGAGAAGAGTGGTGTGTTAGTCTGGGTAGACTAGAGAAACAAATTCATAGACTCATGTGCATTAGAAAAAAAGTTTTAAACAAAACAAAGAGGTTTATACAAAAGAGAAGTTAAATATTGAAGAAACATCCCAGCCCAGTCCAGATCAAGTTCATAAATCTGATATTAGCCCATATGGACAATGCCAATCTATAGAGTCCTCTTCTGATTCACGAAACACATGCAATGATGCCAGATGTGGGAAGATCACAGACCAGTGGGTTGGAAGGTTTCTGGATCCAGTGTAAGAATCTCAGTGCTGGCAGGGGTCTCTACATGTCTTTTCTGGCTCCAGAGGTCTGGTTACATCAGGATAGGCCCATGTGGCTTCTCCAGTTCGCAGGGTGTAGCACCATGCGTCTTCTCAGTAGAGTCTCCAAAGGAGTGAGTAGTGAGAGAGAATCTCTCCCACGTCCAAGTAGGAGATTAAGGAATTCCCAGAATTCTTAGGAGAAAGCCATGCCCATACAGGGGCCTCATTAGCTATGACCCGATTGACAGACTAGACCCCACCCCTTCACTCTTAATCCTCTCAAGCCCCAAATTGACAACAGATTATGTAGCTACCACAAATGGGAATTCCAGAGCAATTCGTTGTGCTCATAAGGAATTTTCACATGGACCAAGAGGCAACTGTCTGAATAGAACACGGGAGTGATTAGAACAAGGGATTTAAAACCTGTGTGGCTTAAAATCAGGAAAGATGTGTATTAGGGTTGTATCCTTTCACCATACTTGTTCAATCTACATGATGAGCAAATCATCAGAGAGCTGGTTGATATGAAGAAGTATGTGGTAACGACATTGGAGAAAGGCTTATTACCAACCTTCAGTTTGCAGCTGACACAAACTTGCCTGATGAAAGTCACGAGGGTTGAAGCACTTGCTGATGAAGAGCAAGGATTTCAGCCTTCAGTATGCATTACAACTCGATGTCAGGAAGACCACAATGCTCACAACTGGGATAATAGGTAACATCATGATAAATTGAGGAAAGGTTGAAGTTGTCTTATTTGGATTCACAATCAATGCTCATGGAAGCAACAGTTAAGAGATCAAAACATGTATCGCATTAGATAAATCTGCTGCACAAGAACTTTTTAGAGTATTACAGAGAAGTGCTGTTCCTTTGAGGACTAAGGTGCTCCTGACCTAACCCATTCTCCATTGCATCATATGCATGTGAAAGTTGGACATTGATGAAGGAAGACTAAGAATCAATGCATTTGAATTGTGGTGCTGAAGAGAAATACTGTAAACTATTATAGACTGCTAAAAGGACAAACAGATCTGTATTGGAGAAGTAAGGCCAGAGCACTCCTTAGAAGTAAGGATGGCAAGACTTCGTCTTTGGAAATATTGTCAGGAGAGACCAGTCCCTGGAGAAGGCATTGTGTTTGATAAAGCTGAGGAGTGGCAAAAATAGGAAGCTTTATTTTGTTTTCCTTTAAAAAGCATCATTTTATTGGAGGCTCTTACAGCTCTTACAGCATTCCATACATCAATTGTATCAAGCATATTTGTACATATGTTGCCATCATCTTTTCCAAGACCTCTTCCACTTGAGTCCCTGGTATAATTTTCTCCTTTTTTCCCTCCCTTCTCCATCCTCCCTTCCTCATGAATCATTTATCAATTATTTTTGTTATTATTTTGTATCATACAATGTCCATTGTGTCTCTTCACCCACATTTCTGTTATACGCCCCCTTAGAAGGGGGTGCTATATATCCAACCTTGTGATGAGTTCCCCCTTTCCCTCCCCCTCTCGGGCCATTCCCCTACTCTCATGAGGTAGCTACTGTTCCTGAGGGGTTTATCTGTCCTTAATTCCATGTCCCCTGAGCTCTTATCTGTACCAATGTGTGTTCTCTGGTCTCCCCAGATTCGTAAGGTAGAAGTGGGTCATGGTAGTCCGGGGGAAGGAAGCATTAAGGAACTAGAGGAATGCTGTGTGATTCATCTGTGATATACTACACTTGGAATCATCCCTTCCTTATAACCCTTCTGTGGGGAGATATGCAATTGAGATCCAATTGTCTACAGATGGGCTTTGGGTCTCCACTCCACCCCCCTTGTTTGCATCGATATAGTTGTTTGTTTTAATCTTTTGATACCTGATACTTCTTCCCATCGACATCTTGTGAGCACATAGGCTGGTGTGCTTCTTCCATGTGCGCTTATTTGCTTCTCAGCTAGATGGCTGCTTGTTTGACTTTAAGCTTTTAAGACCCCAAATGTTATATCTTTTGATAGCTGGGCACCATCCGCTATCTCCACCACATTTACTTATGCACCCATTTTGTCTTCAGCAATCGTGTTGGGAAGGTGAGTATCAGAGTACCAGGTTATCAGAACAAAGTGTTCTTGTGTTAAGGGAGGCCTTGAGTAGAGGCCCAAAGTCTGTCTGATACCTTAATATTTAACATATAAATACATGTACATTGGTCTCTATCCCTTTCATTAAACATTAATATATTTACCTATATACATGCCTATAGTGATACTTCTATAAATAGCTTTTGCCTCCAATTTCTTTCCTTTACTTCCTTTCACTTTCCTCCTATCCCACTATCACGCTCACGTACCATTTGCCTCTCAGTAATTCCTCTTGGATACATTGCACTTACCAGGCATTATACACCCTCCTGTTCCCTGATCTGTGAGTTTGTTGGCTCCCCATTCCCTCTCTCCACCACCTCCTCTCCCCTGTCCCCCCACACAGCTCCCACTGCTGGTTACATTGTTTTCTCTTTGGGATTGTTCATCCTGCTTACCTAATATAGATAGACATAGGAAAAAAGAAAAACAAAAATGAACAAAACAAAACGAATACTTACCTGGCAGGGAAGATACCATGATCACGAAGGTGGTTTTCCCAGGGCGAAGCTTATCCATTGCATTCCGGATGTGCTGACCCCTGTGATTTCCCCAAATGTGGGAAACTAGACTGCATAATTTGTGGTAGTGGGGGACTTCAGATCAGGTCTGATGAGGTGCCAATCCCTGTCCCCCAAGTCAGAAGTCTATTTTCAGGATTTCTTGGAGACTTGGTTACTTTGCTGCCCTGTTGCACTTCCTTTGAGTTTCACCCCGTAGTGCCTGGGACAAACTGGGCACACTTTCTTCACAGTGTCTCCAGTGCTGTCCCCAGTAGCATTAGGAGTCAGTGAAGGAAGCCCCTGTCTCCTGGTGGGGCCAGCCATATGGTCCTCTGTGTGGATTGACTGCTCCAAGCAGGGATGTCGTCCCCAGGGCTTGGTGGGCCATGATGAAATTCTCTCTCTCGCTCTCATTCTCGCTTGATCTCTCCCTCAGAGTTTGGGTCTGGACCTCATTGTGTGGGTCTGGACAGATCGGCAAAGAGGAAGGTTCTTGAGAAGATTGATTTACACAATGGCTCCATCAGTGGGCTCAACCATGGCAATAATTATGATGACGGCACGGGACCGGGCAGTGTTTGGTTCAATTGTACATTGGCTATGGGCCAGAAGCAATTCGATGACACCTAACAACACAGAGCAGATCATGAATCCTGTGTCCTAAGACATCACTGGGTGGGTTTAAACCACCAACTTTTCACACATAAGTGTACACTTCCTCACTTTCAGTCTGTAGAAACCTCAGTGGCCCTGAGTCTGATTGTAAAATCTATCCTTGAGCTTTATCAGAACTCTGATGCTGGGGGCACCTGTCCGGGTCTTTTCCCCTCCATAAGGCACAGGCGCTTTTACTGCAGGTGAGAATATTTCCTACTTTTACAATACCACTTTTGAATTTGGAAACACCAGGGAAGACTACAAAACCAGTAAATAAAAATGGAGAGATTATCTAGGAAACAGTGAGACAGAGCAGAATCCTCAAACTGAAACCATCTACAACTGCTCCTTGGCCTGATCCTGTGCTCTTTGGGTCCTGAGCGCCCCCTGGAGACCAGTCTCCTCCCTGCAGGGTAGGTTTGTGTCTGGGCTCTCACTGACTTCCCACATTGTGTCGCTTGCATTAATGCATGATCATTTCCTCGACATTCAGGCTCTTTCTAATCATCTGCAGAAAGAGAGTGTTCTTAGAGTTGTCTCTGGAGATGGTGAATTGACGCTTTGCTGAGTCTGTGTATAATGTAGTCCCACCAGAATAACTAATGTAGACAACCCACTGCAGGCCCTTCACTGGAGCCTGATCGGACCAATGAATGTCATAACTATTGAAGGTGAATCCAGACGCTGCACAGGAGAGTCTCCGAGACACCCCCCCTCCACCTCGACTTTCTCAGATCGCCCCCAGATGGTGCTCACACTGGACACCTGCAAACAGAGAGACACCATGCATGATTAGAGGACACATACACAAACAAATGTACTCGATATTAAACACACAGCAAGGGTCTACAATGATTGCCATGTAAAATGGACAAAGGTTGGTGCAAAAGTAGCTTGGTGTATTTGTATTATTAATAGTTATGACATGTATTGATTGAACTTTATATCCTGGATGGCTGTATTGGACTGAAACTGTGGGGTTCAACCGAAGAGAACCTTGTGGGCTATTTGTAGCAACAACCCACTGTATAGTGTCGAAATCAAACTGACATTAATGACCTCATTTTCCATCTAATGGGATTAGAGAAAGATGAGTGTGCCACCGCCCAGGTTTACAGCGGAAGGGGTAGGGGTGCCAGGAACTAATTAATATAAGATCTCAAGTAAATGAAATAGAACGAACACCATCAGTAAGTCAATTAAACAAAAACTGACTCTTTGAGAAGATGACCTCGAGTGATAAATATCCAGTTTTCATGATCATGACAGGAAAAAGAGGATCCAATTCTCCCAGATCAGAAACTAGATAGGAGACACCATTCTATATGCTTTATGAACAACCTCATGCCCACAGCTGTATATATCACAAAAATGGAGGGATTTCTTGGATGGCAAGAAAACCAATAATGTTCCTACGCAAGAAACAAACGATGGAGCCGGTCACCATCATCATGGGTATCTACATCTTAAGAGGGACGAGAGGCTTTTTGCTGGATCTAACTTCTGCATCTAACTTGCCAACTTTGCTTCTTTGGACTTAAGCCAATGGCCTGCCATCTGACCTGCCCATTTTGGACTTATTTTCCTGTCTACTCACAAGCCTGACCTGCCAACCTACCATTTACCCATCTCCACAGTCTGTGGAGTTCCTGCGCAGGATGGGTTCGTTAGCCCATGAAGTGTAACTTCATGTAGTTTAGTGGCAGTGTAATTTAGAGTCACAATGGGGAACTATGATTTTGGTTTGTGATCATTAAGACTCCTTTAACCTGTGAACACGTTTTTTTTTTAGAGTATTGACTGCATAGCAGAGTGGGTGAGTTTGATCATAAGCATAAATAGATAGTTTATTTTATTTATTTGTTTAAAAAATTATTTGACTGGGGGACTTTTACAGCTTTTATAACATTCCATACACCAATTGCATCAAGCATATTTGTACATATGTTGCCATCATCATTTCCAAAACATTTTCTCCTTGAACTCTTGGTATCAGCTCCTCTTTTTCCCCTCCCCCCCGACCATCCCATCCTCTTGAATTCTTGATCAATTATATATTGCTTTTATTATTTTATATCTTACACTGTCTCTTGTCTCCCTTCACCAACATTTCTGTTATGTATCTCCTTCGGGGGTTGTGGAGAGCTATACAGCCAACCTTGTGATGGGTTCCTCCTTTCTCTCCCTCCCTCCTCCCCAACTATTCCCCTCTCCTCATATTGCTACTCCCATTGCTGTTTCTAAGGGGTTTATCTGTCCTGAATTCCCTGTGTCAAGAGCTCTTATCTGTAGCAATGTGTGTTCTCCAGTCTAGCTAGATTTGTTAGATAGAACTGGGGTCATAAAAAAAATTTTTAAAAAGAGGGACGAGAGAGGATTCATTGTGAGCTCTCACACAACAAAGGTTGGTGTGTGTAATTTAAAGCTTATAAAGTGAAAACTACTTACAAACTCATATATAACAATAAAGAACATGTCTTAGAGCTCTATTTTCCCTTGAGAGTGCTTGTGCTTCTCTGAGTCTGAGGAAGAACTCTTGCCCATATTCTCTACTCATCTGCTTCTAAATATCAGAGGACATGCAAATGCAGCTCTCTGCCACTGATAAACCAGTCAGAGCCCTTGATGTGGGAGATCTCAGATGACAGTCCCAGTCTCTGGGGTCTCTGGTGTTACCATTTCTGCCCAGAAGCTTGTCCACAAGACCCATAATGAATTTTACACCAAACTTGGCATTCATTCTGGCCATTTTTCATGGTAATTGTTGTACACCCTGCTGCTGTGTGTATAATTGTGAGTGCATTTGTTTGTATGTGTGCCATCTAATCACGGTGCCTCTGTGTTTGCAGGTGTCCAGTGTGAGGTGAAGCTAGTGGAGTCTGCGGGTGACCCGAGAAAGCCTGGGGGGTGGTCTTCATGAAGTATTCAGTGATTTCTTCATGAAAGCGAGAATCGAACAGGGCCAAGTTTTAAGAACTAACTATTCTTGAATTGGGGCTAAAACTAAGTAGGAACCCAAAAATCCATATGCTAGCCCAGGGGTCCTCAAACATTTTAAACAGAGGGCCAGTTTAAGGTCCCTCAGACCGGTTGGAGAGCTGGACTATAGGGTTTTTTTTAAAACCAACTATGAACAAATTCCTATGCACACTGCACATATCTTATTTTGAAGTAATACAAATGGGGCTAAAACACCCGGTGGGCTGGATAAATGTCCTTGGCGGGCTGCATGTTCCCCATGGGCCGTAGTTTCAGGACGTCTGTCAGCTATCCCATGGGTTTAATAACTCTGATTTACGTTTGCGGTCATGTTATGATAAAACCAAAACCCCAAACAAACAATAACAACAAAAACACACAAAGAGCAGAAAGACAAAAAAGCAAAGAAACAAAAAAGAAAATCATTGTCAATCTTCCTCTAGGGTATAAGGCAATTGCACTGATAAAATCAATAATTTATTCAATGGCAGATGTTTTTCCCCAATCTGTGGGCTCTCATTTTGCTCTCCTGATAAAATAATTTTTTTAATTAAAATATAATTTTTGTTATTGTTTTTGCAATACATAATTTTGTTGAATACTGCCCAAAATTTTACAAACTTTTAATCCTCATTGTATACATTAATGAAATGAATTTCAGAGCAGTTAAGTATCTTGCATATGCTTACATAACGTATAAATAGCGTGTATGAGATTGAAAACTAATGCATTCTGATTCTAAAAATGATTCTCCTAACTTCCAAGTCCACATAACTAAGTTGTTAAGGTACTCCTGTCAAAATTTCTTTCTTTATTTATTTTTATAAATTATTGTTCTTACAGCTCTTCTAACTGTAAGAACAGTTGATGTATGGAATGTCAGAAGAGTTCTTACAGCTTTTCTAACATTCCATACATCAATTGTATCAAGCATATTTGTGCATATGTTGTCATTGTTTCCCAAACGTTTTCTACTCAAGCTCTTCTTATAAAACCCTCTTTTTCCCCCTCTCTCCCTCTTGTATCCTTTGATCAATTATATTTTGTTATTGTTATTTTGTATCTTACACTGTTCGTTGTCTCCCTTCACCCACATTTCTGTTATCATCCCCTTTGGAGGTGGGACGGCTATATATCCAGCCATATGATAGGTCCCCCGTTTTTAACCCTTTGCCCTACCTGACCATCCACCTAGCCTCATTATATCACTACTCTCATTATTGTTCCTGAGGGATTTATCTTTCCCTGAAGTCCATGCGTCGAGCGCTCTTAGCTGTACCAATATGTGTTTTCTGGTCTATCCAGATTTGTAAGGTAGAACTGGGTTATGGTTTTGTGGGTAAGGAGGGAGTATTCAAGAACTAGATGAATGATGTGTGATTCGTCGGTGCTATACTGCACCTGGGTTGAATCATCCCTTCCTTATACATCTTCTGGGGGTGGGGGTGGTATCCAATTATCTACACATGGGATTTGGGTCCCACTCCAACCCCCCTCTCTCAAATCAATATAGTTTTTTGTTTTGTATCTTTTGAGACCTGATGGCTGATCCCATCAACACCTCATGATTACACAGGCTGGTGTGTTTCTTCCATGTGGGTTCATTTGTTTCCCTGCAAATGATGACTGCATGTTTGACTTGAAGCCTTTAAGACTTCGACGTTATATGAACCATCCGCTTTCTTCACCACATTTGCTTATGCACCCATTTTGTCTTCAGCAATTGTGTCGGGAAGGTGAGTATCAAAGAGAGCCACGTAATCATAACAAAGTGTTCTTGTGTTAAGGGAGGCCTTGAGCGAGGCCCAAATTCCATCTGCTATCTTACACCTTTGAATATAAATATATGAACATTGGCCTCTATCCCTTTCATTATAAATTAATATATTTACATATATACAGACCTATAGCTATAAATAGCCTTTGCCTCCTATTTCTTCCCTCTATTTCCTTTCACCTTCCTTCTATCCCACTCTCATGCTCCCCTTCCATTTGGCTCTCAGTATTTCCTCTTGGATACATTGCTCTTCATAAAACCCTACTCGGGATTATACACCCTCCTCACCATCAATTTTAGATCTCTTGTTTTTCCCTTTGTCTAGGAGTTTGTTGGCTCCCCGCTCTCTCTCCCCACCCCACCTTCTTCCATGTCCCCCCTGAACTACCGATCCTGTAGTTTCTCCTTCGGATTGCTCATCCTGCCTATGTTATATAGACAGACAGAGGGTGGAAGAAAAACCAAAACATAATAAAACAAAAACAAAGCAACAACAACAAAATAATAGCTAGTTCCAGGTCTGTCTGCTGACCCTTATGTATTTTTTCTGATCAAGTCTGATGAGGTGACAAGCCCTGAACTCCAGGCCAGAATTCTATTTTCAGGATTCTTTGATGACGTGGTTACTTTGTTCCTCTCACTGCCCAGGTGCACTCCCTTTGCCTTTCACCCCACTGTGCATGGGGCATATCAGGTACACTTTCCTGCACAATGTCTCCAGTGCTGTCCTCTGTAGTGCTATGAGTCAGTGATAAAATGTCTTGTCCTGATGTGGGGCTGGCCCTACAGTGATCTCTATGCTCTGAGCATGATGTAGTCCCTGGGGCTTGATGTGTCATGATGAATTCTTTCTCTCTCTCTTCCCCTCTTTGTTCGCTCCTGTGTGGTCTGGACAGAGCCACCTCTCTCCCCGGGCTGTATCTTCAGTGTTGTCCTCTGTATTGCCTTCTGGGGAGACGGTCAACATAGATCGACTTGGGTTGTTCTTACAGCTCTTATAACAATCCATACATCAATTGTATCAAGCTATTTGTACATACATTGCCATCATTATTTACTAAACATTTAGTTTTTATTGAGCCCTTAATATCAGTTCCTCTATTTCCCTCCCTCCCCGAACACCCGCGTGACTCTTTGATAAATTATGTATTATTATTTTCTTATCTTACACCGACCATGTCTCACTTCCCACAGTTTCTGTTGTTTGTCCTAGAGGGGGTGTGTGTGGTTTATGTGTCAATCATTGTAATCAGTTCCCTCTTCTTCCCCTCCTCTTCCCACCCTCCCACCACCCTCCTGGTATCGCTACTCCCATTCCTTTTCTTGGATTCCGTGTTCATGGGCTCTCATCTCTTATATGTACCTGTGCACATGCTCTGGTCTAGCCCGCAGTGAAAGGAAGGACTGGAGTCATGACAGTGGGGAAAGAGGAAGCATCAAGGAACCAGAGGGATATTGTGTGTTTCATTGGTG
Source organism: Tenrec ecaudatus (assembly GCF_050624435.1). Classification (NCBI taxonomy): domain Eukaryota; kingdom Metazoa; phylum Chordata; class Mammalia; order Afrosoricida; family Tenrecidae; genus Tenrec; species Tenrec ecaudatus. Next base: position 107,289,608 of record NC_134544.1, read on the forward strand.
CTATTTTGAGCTGTGGTTGACTCATCCCTTTCTTGTGACCCTTCTGAATAGATGTCCCATTGTCTACAGATGGATTTGTGTCTCTGCTCTGAACAACCTGGCATTCTGTGATGCTCACACTCCCAGCACAATTGCTGAACACAAAATGGGCACCTAAGCAAGGGTGGTGAAGAAATCGGATAGTGCCAGGCTATCAAAAGATATAGCATCTGGGGTCCTAAAATTTGAAGTTTAACAAGCAGCCAAGAAGCAACTAACCCACATGGAAGAACACCATCTGTGCTATCATGAGGTGTCCACAGGATCAGTTGACAGGCAATAGAAAACCCCAAATAAACAAACAAATAAAAAAACATATTGTTGAGAATGAGGGGTCACATAAAGGATGATATTCTGGGCCAGGATGTGGCGGCTCACAAGCTACACCTAGAAAACATTCCTAAAGGCCAACGAAAGGACCTTGAACTACTAGCAATTTTTCTTTTAATATTTGCTATCTTTTTGTGTAGTCTTTTTAAAATTTGTTTTGTTTTTTGTCTTGTAAATTTTGTATGTTAGTGGCTTTTCTGCTTATCAGCGTGTCGACGTTGCTTCTGTCAAAGCCATGTTCTTATGGGCAACTTGGGCCAAGTCAAAGTCATATCCATTTGTATGCACATATTACTATGTCAGCAGGTCCACCTAGACAAGATAGGCTGGACAAATAATGAGAGAAGAAAACAATAGGACCAACGGTCCTAGAGGGACATGAGAGCGTGGGAGGTAGGGGAAGGGAGGAGGTGTCACCCAACACAGGGACAAGGGAACAGCGAGTGGTTCAAAACCAAAGGAGGGAGGGGAGGGGAGGACTGGAAGGGAGTGACCAAGAGCAAGGTAACTGAGAGGAACTACTGAATCCAGAATGAAGGCTAAACATGGTAATGTGTCGGGAGGAAAGCGAAAGGAAATAGAGGAAAGGAATAGGAGGCAAAGTGCAGACAGAGAAGCCTAAATACAGACATGTACATATGTAAATATATTTATGATTATGGGGGCAATAGATTTATATGAATATATTTATACGTTCAGTAGTAGGGTAGCAGATGGACATTGGGCCTCCTCATGCATAATCCCCCAATACAATAGCACCTCACCCTGCTAAGCAGCCATTGCAGGATACCCATCTTCCCGACATGATCACTGAAGACAGCCGTGTGTGTAAGCAAATGTGGTGAAGAAAGCTGATGGTGCCCGGCTATCAAAAAAAGATATAGCGTCTGGGGTCTTAAAGGCTTGAAGGCAAATAAGCGGCCATCTAGCTCAAAAGCAACAAAGCCCACAGAGAAGAAGCACACGGCCTAAGCGAATACAAGGTATTGAATGGTCCATGTAGCCGATACAAAGGAACAAAAACAATCATTGTGTGATCACCTTCCTCACATAATTGCTGAAGATGAAAGTGTGCATAAGCAAGTGTGGTGAAGAAGGCTGATGGTGCCCAGCTACTGAGAGATAAAGCATCTGGGGACTTAAAGGCTTGAAAGCAAACAAGCGGCCATCTAGCCCAGAAGCAACCGAGCCCACACGGAAGCAGCACACCAACATAGGTGACTATGAAGGACAGAGGAGACCAGGTCTCCAACAACAAAGGTGGGGTGGTGGTGAGAATGGCATCACCGTGAAAGAGGGGGAGTGCATGATGGGGACCCAATGCCCACCTGTAGACAGCTGGACACCCCTTCCAGAGGGGTAGTGAGGAGGAGATGGGCCACTCAGGGTTCAGTGTAGCAACAATGAAACTCAAAATCTTCCTCTAGTTCCTGAACGCTTCCTCCCCTCTCAATCATCATGACCCCAATTCTACCTTGCCTTGAGGACCTGGTTATACCAGAGGATGTACAGTGGTGTAGTGGGGATCTGGAGGCACAGGGAATCTAGGACAGACGAACCCCTCAACACCAGCGGTGGGAGTGGCGACACCAGGAGGGAAGGGCATGTAGAAAGGGAGAACCGATCTCGGAGATCTATGTGTAACCTCCTCTCTGGGAGATGGGCAAGGGGGAGGCGGGTGAGGGGAGACGCCGGGGAGTGTAAGATAAGATATAATAATTATTTATAAACTATCAAGGGACCAAGGGTGGGATCGGGGAGGGAATGGGGATGGGGGGGGGGGGAAGGGAAACCGAGCTGATTCCAGGAACCCAAGTGGAAGGTGAATTATGAGAGTGACGAGTGCAACGAATGTATAAGGGTGCTTTGCTCAATTGATGTATGTACAGATTGTGATAAGAGCCTTATGAGCCCCAATAAAAAGATTTTAAAAATCATCTAAAAATATAATAAAATAAAATACCATGGCTTGTGTCAGGTACACCATGTTCCTCAAGGTAATATCTTTATTATTAAAATTTTAAAGATATATTTTGCAGCAGATTCACCAAATGTAATATGTCATTAAGTTTGCTTTGAGTTGATTTAGTTTAGTCTAGTCTAATTTGATTTAGTTTAATTTACGACCCAATTGCAATGAAATCCTGAAGAATTCATTTTTTACTCTTTTAAGTGAGTAAATACATAGAACACTTAAAATGCTTATGTAGGAGATGTTTGTTTCATTTTCCTCATTAACTTTGTTCATTAAATCATTTATTATAGTGGTATCAATTCAGGGATCTTAATTGTATCCTTTGCATTTTAATAATTATTTTATTGGGGCTCATACAACTCATCGCAATCCATACATACATCAATTGTGGAAAACACACTTATACATTCGTTGCCTTCATCATTCTCAAAATTTGCCTTCTGCTTGGGTTCCTGGAAGCCGATTTTCCTTTTTTCCCTCCCCCTCCCTCCCCATGTTCCCCTCCGCTATCCTTTATATTTTAATATAATTCTAAGTTATATATTGTATTGTTTATAGTTGTGCAGTTTTTTGATGTATTGAGAACATTGTCATTTCATATTAGGCATTTCCAGTTATGTATTTTTCAATGACACTCTGCAATTTTTCAACGATGTATAATGATTTCATAACTTGGGGACACATACCCATGGTATTGACCTTTATAAAACAGAAAACATTGCTGTGTGCACTTTATTTTGCTTTTAGATTTACAGTCATTGATCACCTGAAAGTAACTTATGTTAGTATGCTGCCCTGTACCACCCTCAGAGTTGTTCTATTCATTTCAATAGCAACATTTTAATAGAGTTTTGCTTTCCATCTTGAAATGCCCTAATTATTTTGTAATGTATACAATTATATTAACTCTGTTGTAAAGTTTCATCTTATATTTGAAATAAAAATGTCATATTTCCAACCTGGCAATAACAAGTAGAAGAGTTTTACTTCTGTTAACTTACATACATCACCTATTGAACACCAGTTTTCAAGAGTCTTGGCAAAGAGTGCATTGGGAGGAATGGTTGAGGAGCTGAAGCAGGCCTGACCTCAGTCTGACAGATACCAGCATTTTGGGATGCTAGTTTAGCGGTTGATTTTCCTTCTTCCCTCTTTTCATAGATTCCCTGGTTGAGTAGTGGTTATGCATTGGGCTGCTAGCTGCAAGTTCAGCAGTACAAAACCACCAGCTATTCCATGAAGACAGATGAGGATTTCTACTCCTTTAAAGAGTTACAGTATCTGAAACACACAAGGACAGTTCTTACCTGTCCTATAGGGTCACTTTCACTTGGCATCTATGCAATGTCACTGAGTTGAATTTGGTATATTTCAACTTATGGATAAAAGCACTTTATAATTACTGTGCATAGTTTATGTAGCTTTAATTTTAAATGATTTGAGGAGAATGGTAGCTTGTTTATATTATAAAATCATATTCGCGGTTGTGAAAAAGCTGCCAGATTGTTCTAATGTGACTATAACATTTGGTAGAGTTTCTGGCACTCTAACTCTCACCAGTGTTTCATGATATCAGTATGTCTTTTGAAGCAGAAGCACAATAATAAACTTGCGTTACTAATTTATTGACCATTTAACTTGCAATTCTTAATGACAGTTGATGGACCACAATGTTCCACAAGCTTACTTGCTAACTTTGAGGACATCAGCTCCGATCTCCCCATTTCATCAATTTTGTAATTCTGATTTTAGCTAATTATTTAGTGTCTTTCTTTGAAAATCATTCAGAATGTGGCACTCCTCAACTGCTCATCATCTTCTATTCCTGGATGACATTCATGGAGCATAGAGTCCAGCCACTTTCGTAAACTATTTAAACACTGACGCTCAAGAGGGTCTTTTGTTTAAATATAAAAACAAAATCATTTAAATGAAATATTCCTGATATAGTTCCACACTTAGGATAAAATATAGGCCCCATGTGCTGAAGCAAGGTCTTTGCCTTAACCCTGGCGTAACTCCCATCTTGCAGCCTTAGGCAGCATGAGAGAGTTTACATGGAAGTATATATGAGTACAGTCTTGGAAGCTGATGCCTTACCCAGCAATAAAGATTGGCAAGGAGGCACTGCATTGGCCAGCATTAGACCTTCTCTTTGATGCTAATGTTTTCATCACAAAGTCATGAAATAACCAAGTAGTTGTCATTTTAAGCTGCAAAGAATTATGCCTGATTTCTCTACAACAGTAGAAAACTGGATAATTTTGATTGCCCTTTCAGTGGACCCATATTTTTCTATAATTTCCAAGTTCCACAAATTGGAAAGTTCTGTGGGTACGTTGATTAAATTACTGACCAAATATCACCTCATGATTTGGAGCAGTGGGAAAAAAAACAAAAACAACATATCGTGGATTATAGAGCCCAAGCAATATTTTTTTTCAATGTGGAAGGAAACTGCCAACTTATACGGGTACTTTGCAGCACATGATTAAAAACGTCATCAACAAAGGGATACTCTAGGAGTTATATAATCATTTATCAATTTGAGGATTAAGAATGTAGGGGTGGAGTCTAGCCTGTCAATCAGATCATAGCCAATGAGGCTTCTGGGTGGGCATGGCCTTCTCATGGGAATTCTGGGAGATCCAGTATTTCCTCCTTGGAGGCAGGAAACACTCTCTCTCAATACTTCACACCTTGGGAGACATAGCAGCTGAGAGGGCACATGAACCCATCCCGTGCAGCCCTGGGCACTGGGGAAGCCATGGGGAGACCCCTGCCAGAGCTGAGATGTTTCCAATGACACTGGATGCAGGCACTTGCTACCCACTGGCCTGTGATCTTCTACGTTCGGCATCATTGCATGTGTTTCGTGAGTCTGACGAGGGCTTTATAGATTGCTGTTGGACATATAGGCTAATATCAAACTTATGGACTTGATCTGGACTGGACTGGGCCATTTTCTCAATGTTCAATTGTTCTTGTATGTAAATCTACTTCTTATACACACAGAGATGAAAGTGACCTGGACTGAAAAAAAGAAAAGAAAGAAAGTGACCTGGACTAATGTGCAGAGATACACGCAGTCGAATCTTATGTTGTTCAGATACCCACCAACCCCAGATGCCATGACATGACAGGCAGTCTGCTGCAGTGACCAGGATCAAATGATTACATTCCAGCCTACATGAGAGAAAATACTCAATTCAGTGATCTCCAACTGACAACTGGGAAACTGTCCTGTGCTTGAATCTCTGGATATTGACTAAACCTCTGGGTTGTTTTTTTAACCAAGCTATTACTTATTCCCCTCAGTAGAATCTGCTCAAGAGAAGCCATGTGAGTACCACTCTTTAATTGTATTTCAACCTTAAAAAATTAGAATATATTAGAGATAATACTGTGGTTATAAGTAAGAAGGAAAATAGATGAGGTCAACTCTTAGTCTGGAACTTTTTGCAAACATTGATATGAGGGATAGGCATGAAGGAGAAATCTGAGTGGGAAATAAGCTTTAAAATGGCACTTTCAGAGATAGTGTCACTGCTTGCATTGTCAAAACTATGAATAATTTTCCAAAATGGATGAATCTGTGAGCTTGGTTAATTAATTCAAGGTGAGTCCTCTGAGCAGTTATTCAGTGACCATGCACAAACCACACCTCGAGAGACTGAGCAAGAATGTTCAGACTTCACAAGCACCCATTTCACCTGGGGAAAGGCCACTTCAGTGTCCACGACAAGCCCTAAATGTGGAGGTAACTTTCCACCCTTGGTCTGTGAAAGCCAGCACATCTTCAGGCAGTGCTGTAGCTCCTCTCAAAAAGCAGAGTTGTGGTCAAAGACGCTATTGCTCTGTGTTCTCCTGTGCCTGGTGACAGTTCCCCAAGGTGAGGGTCTCAGATATCAAAGCTGGTTTATGGGGCCTGTAGTGAGTGCATGTGACTGACAGGGACCTATTCTCTTTATTTCTAGGTGTACTGTCCAGGTGCTGCTTCAGGAGTCTGTTCCAGGTCTGGTCAAGCACAGTCTATTGTTCTCCCTCACCTGTATGGTCTCTGGTTACTCCATCACCAGTAGCTACTGCTGGAGCTGGCCCTTGGGGAAGAGTCTCCAGTGGTGGGGCCACATATGCTATGGTGGTGATACATAGTATCACTCATCCTTCTGAAGTCCACTCTCTAATCACCAAAGACAATTACAAGAACCAGTTCTCCCCTTTGCTGAGTTCCCTGACTGTACATGACACAGCCCTTGTTATTGTGCAAGGTACACATTGTGGGGAGTCAATGTGAGCCCAGACACAAACTTCCCCTGAAAGGGAGGCAAAGAGCAGCAGGAGACACAAAAGACCGAAAACATCACAGGACCCCGCCCTAGACAGGCACACAAGAGTGGTTGGGAGGATTTCCTGTTGGAGTCTGCATGTTCTCTATCTGGCTCTCAGCATCTCCAGGGACAGATTTCACTTTTCATTTCTTCCCCTACATTTTCTAATCATCACTGCTAACTTGAAAGGAGGAACTACTAAACTCTGTTTGCAGTAGAAATATTAACATGACTCTGACCCTTAATTATCTTTCGATATGACCCATTTTATTTTTATTTTTGACAAGCAGATTATCATGAGCATTCTCATCCTACCTGTCATGTAAAAACTGCCGACAATGACTGGAAACACAGGCACATAGACACTCATGAGTGCAATGCATGGTTTAAAATCCCTTGAGCTCAAAGGGTGACATCGATATAGAGTATTTATATTCCAAACGTGTTGTGAAGGCATTGGGGTTTTTTTGCCATTATTTTTTGGGTTTTTATGTAAGATTAGATATTTTGCTTTTTTCTCTTTAAAAAATCATTTTATTTGGGGCTCATATACTCTTATCACAATCCATTCATCCGTCCATTGTGTCAAGCACATTTTTACATTTGTTGGCATCATCATTTTTTTTTAATTTTTAAACATTTTATTAGGGACTCATACAACTCTTATCACAATCCATACATATACACATATCAATTGTATAAAGCACATCTGTACACTCTTTACCCTAATCATTTTTTAACAATTTATTAGGGGCTCATACAACTCTTATCACAGTCCATACATATACATACATCAATTGTATAAAGCACATCTGTACAGACTTTGCCCTAATCATTTTTTTCTCCTCTTTTCTTTTTTTACATTTTATTAGGGAGTCATACAACTCTTATCACAATCCATACATATACATACATCAATTGTATTAAGCACATCCATACATTCCCTGCCCCAATCATTCTCAAAGCATTCGCTCTCCACCCAAGCCCCCTGCATCAGGTCCTCTTTTTTTTCCCCTCCCTCCTCTCTCCCCCCTCCCTCATGTGCCCTCGGTAATTTTTACATCGTTATTTTGTCATATCTTGCCCTATCCAGAGTCTCCCCTCCCCACCTTCTCTGCTGTCTCTCTCCCAGGGAAGAAGTCACATGTGGATCCTTGTAATCAGTTCCCCCTTTCCAACCCACCCACCCTCCACTCTCCCATCATCGGCCCTCACACCCTTGGTCCTGAAGGTATCATCCACCCTGGACTCCCTGTGTCTCCAGCCCTCATATGTACCAGTGTACAGCCTCTGCCCTATCCAGCCCTGCAAAGTAGAATGCGGATCATGGTAGTTGGGGGGAGGAAGCATCCAGGATCTGGGGGAAAGCTGTGTTCTTCATCGGTACTACCTCGCACCCCAATTAACCCATCTCCTCTCCTAAACCCCTCTATGAGGGGATCTCCATTGGCCGACACTTGGGCCTTGGGTCTCCACTCTGTACTTCCCCCTTCATTTAATATACCATATTAAATATATGTATATGTATATATATATATACATATACACATACACACACATATATCTTTTTTTTGCATGATGCCTTATACCTGGTCCCTTGGCACCTCGTGATCGCAATGGCCGGTGTGCTTCCTCCATGTGGGCTTTTTTGCTTCTGAGCTAGATGGCCGCTTGTTCACCTTCAAGCCTTTAAGACCCCAGACACTATTTCTTTTGATAGCCGGGCATCATCAGCTTTCTTCACCACATTTGCTTATGCACCCATTTGTCTTCAGCGATCCTATCATGGAGGTGTGCAGTCAATGATATGATTTTTTGTTCTTTGGTGCCTGGTAACTGATCCCTCGGGACCACTAGATCACACAGGCTGGTGTGTTCTTCCATGTGGGCTTTGTTGCTTCTGAGCTAGATGGCCGCTTGTTTATATTCAAGCCTTTAAGACCCCAGTCACTATCTCTTTTGATAGCCGGGCACCATCAGCTTTCTTCACCACATTTACTTGTTCACCCCCTTTGGCTCCAGCAGTTGTGTCAGGAGAGTGAGCATCATAGAGTTGCAATGTAATAAAAGAAAGTATTCATGCATTGAGGGAGTGTTTGAGTAGAGGCCCAAGGTCCTTCCGCCACCTTAATACTTAACCTATAAATATAGACACATAGATCTATTTCCCAATCCTCCTATATATATTTGCATGTACATGTCTTTGTCTAGACCTCCATAAATGCCCTTTGACTCCTAGCTCTTTCCTCCATCTACTTTGACTTTCCTCCTGCCCCACTACCATGCTTCGTCGCCACCTGGGCTAGAGTATACCTCTTCTCTAAACAACCTTACCCTTGATCGTTCCCCACCATGCCTACCACTCCCCCCTCTCTACCATTTTGGGTCCCATGTTTTTCCCTTGTCCCTGTGTTTGTTAACACCACTTCCTTACCCCCCCTACCCCCCACCCCAAAATCCCCCGGAACTGTCGGTTCCGTTGTTTTTCCTCCAGATAGTTCATCCAGCCTGTCCAATTCAGACAGACCTGTGGAGACACTAACATGCACGAAAACAAGACAGAGGAAAACAAAGCAACAGTATACAACCAGATAGCAAAACAATAGAAACAAACCACTGACAAAGAACAGAACAAGACAGTTCACAAGAGAAAAGCTTGTAGTTAGTTCAGGGATTGTTTGCTGGCCCTTAGGAGCGTTTTCCAGTCCAGTCTGTTGGGGCATCACGCCCTGGCCCCAAGGTCCATTTTCAGCATTCCCTGGGGACCTTGCCACTCCATTCCCTTGCTGTTCCGCTGCACTCCCCCAGTGATTTGCCTCGGTGTGGTGGGATCACGTCAGGTGCAATTCCCACACTGTGTCTCCGGTGCAGTCCCCTGTATCGCCCTTAGTCACTGAGGGGCATCATGTCTCATAGTGGGGCCAGCCATGTTGTTCTCTCTGTGGACTGGCTGCTCTACCCAGGAACATCATCCTCACAGCGTGGTGGGCCAGGCTGTGCTCCACTCTCTCCTCCTGCCCCTTCATTTGCTCCCGTGTGCTCTGATCAGATATGTTCATCTCCCGGAGCTGCAGAGTCAATGTCGTCCTTTGGAACAAATTCTTTTTGGGGGAGGGGCAGGAATCCACTTAATTTATGGTGCTAGGGCCAACCTCACAGACCTCTCCACTGGTTCCCTACTCCATGCTGGGATATTGCATTCACACCTTGTGGCACTGGGTTGAAGTCTGGTCCCACTTTCCCTGTGGAGATATAAACAATACCCTCCCCTTGGGTGGATTAATGCCCCATGCCCCCGCTCCCCTTTTCTTCCTTATATTCATCCTTTTGTTTTCCTTTTCCCCCCTCCTCCACCATTGTCTACCAGGCATCATCATTTTCAAAACATTTTATTTCTATTTGAGCCCTTGGTATCATCTTCTCCTCCCCCTCCCATTTCCCCCCTCCCTCCTCCATGAACCCTTAATAATTTATAAATTATTATTTTTTCATTTCTTACACTGACAGATGTCTCCCTTCACCCACTTTTTTCTTGTCTGTCTCCCTGGGAGGGGGTTATAGGTGATCAGTTCCCCCTTTCTTCTCCCACCTTCCCCTGCCTCCCCTTCTCCTATATCCCTCCCCTGGAATCGTTGGTCCCGTTGTTTTCTCCTCCAGATTAGATGTTTTTCCTTAAAAAGTATAATTCAGTGCCACTTCACTTATGGGTCATATCAACACCAGATACACAAAATTTTGTATCTTATTTCTTCTTACGTGAACTTCTTATGTGGACTTCTGGTAGTTTTACCTTGGGCCATTGAATTTAATTTGAACTATAAATTTACTAGTAAACATTTGTTTAATTTCCCTTTTTAAAATCAAATGTATTAAGGCAAAATTAATATAAGTACATCCTTTTTTTCTGTATCTCCCACCCATCAGTCAGTTCTAGTACTGTTATGAAAACATTCCTTTGTTCATTTTCTGGTGATTTGAATACTGTTTTGATTCTGGAATATATAATATTGTTCAATATTGGATAATTTTAATGGTTTTCTGCCACAGTCTAGCTGCAGCAAGGTCCAGGGGTCCCTCAAGTTGAGTCACCATGGCATCGGCGAGTGGGAGACAAACCACCCGACTCAAAGGTTGTGGGTGACTGTTCCAATTTTCTTCATGCAAAGCTTCAACTTATATATTCTTTTTCTTGGCGTAAAGCTTATGGCCTGAGGTCATACACCAGGAAATTCTCAAGACCATGACAAGTTACATAATCACATTTCTTTATTCTCGGTCAGATACACATCATGATTCCTGGCTGAAAATTAGTACATCTTGAAACGAAAACTGTCTCAAACAAAAGAGTGAGAAACATAAACCTTCTAACAATAACTGAGCACAATTTATCACACTAGGGCATATTGTTGGAACTATGAAATCAATAAACCATTAATGCATTTTATTATCAAACACAAAAATTACTTGACAGACTTTGGCTGTCCTTTCTGTTCCTTCTTAAATTGTTCCTCTGGGCTTTAATTTATTGTTTTCTTTTCCACTAAGTTCCCATAAATCAAACTCCCAATGGTCTTTCTGTACCAAGGCATGAGTTGCCTCACAATAGGTAGCTTTACTTCAGTGGACTTCCTTTCCATAAAACTTAAACAACTAAAAGGAACTTGTACGCATTCCTTGTTAATCATTCTTATCATAAGCCCCTATATAAGGTAAATCAGGGTCAGGAACTCTATTTCTCTTTGGGTTATTTCCTGGAGGGTGAAAAACAGTGGAAAGAGGATGATAAATTTTTTTAAGTTCTTGCACAAAAGCTTCCAAACGAGCCTTTAGATTTCCATGGGTTTTGGTTGTAATAGCTCAGCCTGTTCAAGATCTAACATAAATTCTTTAGTGGGGGAGGGTTGGCTTCCAGTTTCTAGTTTTATTACACAATACACTTTGCACGTAATCAGGACATGGATCTTTCAAAGCCATAGGAAGGGAGTAACCTCAACTTCTGGGGAATATTCTTCAATTGACATAAGTTGTTTCCTAAAAGGGGAAGTGATCAAAATTATCAGGAACCAGAGAGCAGCTACAATTATCAATAATGATATCAGGCCAATAATTCCAAAGGGTTCACAGAGGGAACTTCCTTGGTGGAGCCTTCTTTGAATGCTCCTCCTGCATGTGCTGACTTTGTCAAGGCTCATGGTTGGAAGTGGTCTGGGCAGTTTCCCCTTTTTTATTTTTTTATTTTAAAGTTGCCAGCTGCGTCTGCAGGTTCTTGACTAATGAAAAAATCACTCGGATGACGACTCGGAAAACAACAATAATGATAATTCCTGTCAATACTGTTACTCCTATATGAATCAGTCCTGACCACCAGACTGTATGTAGGATTTACTTTTCTGATGACTTGCCACAAACTTTCAGCCAGGGCAGATCCAAAAGGAGGCTCTAACCTAGTTTTACTGATGTCCTTAATTTTCTCATGCAAAGTTTTAAGATCAGGAGCCAATTCAGTATTCTGTCATATACCCAGCAAATGAGCTCATACCTTGCACCACGGTTCCTCTCTTTCATTATAAGGTTGGGGAGTAATGCATATATCTTTATATCTAGGATGGCATCGAGTAGTCATCCAAACATGCAAGTCCCTTACTTGATTTCCAAGACACAAAACTATCTCTTCCAAAGCATTCAATCTAGTTTGTAACTTCTTATCAATAGATTCTTGAGTAGCCAAAGCCAAAAAAATATTGAGACATATCATTAAGATGTTCTGCTGTATGTACTTTCTGACTAAAGCAGCAGTAGATAAAGTCAAAGAAGTTATAATAGTAATTAAAACAGTTATGCCTAATATTAGTGCAGCTACAAATCTTTTTGGAGGCATCAAGGCATTTAAATCTTCTAATATTTTTAAACCTGTATTCTCAAACCAAGGTTCAGAAAGCTTCACAGCCACCAAAACATAAGGTGTTTGATGTACAATAAAAAATACAATATATTCTTTAGCCATTTCAGAATGAATATAATTGGTCAAAATACAAAATTCACAACTGATATGAAAAGATTGCTCCAATTGAGTTAAGCTAATATTTTCAGGTTTTGCCATTAAAATTGCATTTGGGGTGTTGACACATGCACAGACTGCAAAAGGCTCAGGAGTTAGTTCAGAAGGATGCTGGAGCAACACCATGTTAGTTGCACAAGTAATTTATACAAATCATTATTAATTATTGTCTTATTGTTTTTGTCAATATATTGGTATATAGGCACAATCCAGCCAGATGAAAACCAGCAATGAATATTGGAAGTATTCATGCTCTTTGTAATATTATGAGCATTATCAAATTGAGACTGTTTCTCTTTTAAATATTTCTTATAATCATAACCATAATAATCATAAATGGTTTTATCAGCCTGCACATGAGTAAACATAGTGACTGCATGAGAGAATCCAACCATTTAGGAAACCCAGATTCTCTATCTATAGTTCTCCAAAAATTATCTTTGCTACAATATTTTACCATACAGTCTTCTATGAGTAAAGAAGATTTAGCAGATGTTAAATTCTTATAAGTATCATTATAAATATGATATTCTAAAGTAACTATTTCTAGTGACTATAAAGATCTATTACGATGATTAACAGGAGAATCGGTCAAGAAAATCCTATAATTAATAGGCAGATGTCCTACAGGCGAATGTCCGGAAGTAGAAAAACATAGGTACAGTGTCTGCATATGCTGTAAAAGAGACATTCCTATTTATCTTATGCATTAAAAGGGAATTTGGATCTTCCCCCATTAAACCACTGTTATTAGTAAAAACCTTTAAATCTGCAGTTTTTCAGGTGTTTGTGTGCAACAGCGGTGGCTCAGGAAGAAAAGCCCATTAAGTATAATTGGCTCACGGCCATACTACCTGGCAAGAAATCACAGCAAGCATAGCCACAAACACAGTCTCCGGTCTTAGCCCTTGTCCAGAACTGTCCACAATATCCTTGGTCCTCAAGGACAGTTTTTTTTCAATCTTTTTATTGGGGCTCATAAGGCTCTTATCACAATCTGTACATACATCAATTGAGCAAAGCACCCTTATACATTCATTGCACTCGTCACTCTCATAATTCACCTTCCACTTGGGTTCCTGGAATCAGCTCGGTTTCCCTTTTTTTCCCCCATCCCCCTCCCTCCCTGATCCCACCCCTGGTCCCTTGATAATTTATAAATAATTATTATATCTTATCTTACACTCCCCGGCGTCTCCCCTCACCCGCCTCCCCCTTGCCCATCTCCCAGAGAGGAGGTTACACATAGATCTCCGAGATCGGTTCTCCCTTTCTACATGCCCTTCCCTCCTGGTGTCGCCACTCCCACCGCTGGTGTTGAGGGGTTCGTCTGTCCTAGATTCCCTGTGCCTCCAGATCCCCACTGCACTGCTGTGCATCCTCTGGTATAACCAGGTCCGCAAGGCCAAGGTAGAATTGGGGTCATGATGATTGAGAGGGGAGGAAGCGTTCAGGAACTAGAGGAAGGTTTTGAGTTTCATTGTTGCTACACTGAACCCTGAGTGGCCCATCTCCTCCTCACTACCCCTCTGGAAGGGGTGTCCAGCTGTCTACAGGTGGGCATTGGGTCCCCATCATGCACTCCCCCTCTTTCATGGTGATGTGATTCTCACCACCATCCCACCTTTGTTGTTGGAGGCCTGGTCTCCTCTGTCCTTCATAGTCACCTATGTTGGTGTGCTGCTTCCGTGTGGGCTCGGTTGCTTCTGGGCTAGATGGCCGCTTGTTTGCTTTCAAGCCTTTAAGTCCCCAGATGCTTTATCTCTCAGTAGCCGGGCACCATCAGCCTTCTTCACCACACTTGCTTATGCACACTTTCATCTTCAGCAATTATGTGAGGAAGGTGATCACACAATGATTGTTTTTGTTCCTTTGTATCTGCTACATGGTCCATTCAACACCTTGTATTCACTTAGGCCGTGTGCTTCTTCTCTGTGGGCTTTGTTGCTTCTGAGCTAGATGGCCGCTTATTTGCCTTCAAGCCTTTAAGACCCCAGACGCTATATCTTTTTTTGATAGCCGGGCACCATCAGCTTTCTTCACCACATTTGCTTACATACATGGCTGTCTTCAGTGATCATGTCGGGAAGATGGGTATCCTGCAATGGCTGCTTAGCAGGGTGAGGTGCTATTGTATTGGGGGATTATGCATGAGGAGGCCCAATGTCCATCTGCTACCCTACTACTGAACCTATAAATATATTCATATAAATCTATTGCCCCCATAATCATAAATATATTTACATATGTACATGTCTGTATTTAGGCTTCTCTGTCTGCACTTTGCCTCCTACTCCTTTCCTCTATTTCCTTTCGCTTTCCTCCCGACACATTACCATGTTTAGCCTTCATTCTGGATTCAGTAGTTCCTCTCAGTTACTTTGCTCTTGGTCACTCCCTTCCAGTCCTCCCCTCCCCTCCCTCCTCTGGTTTTGAACCACTAGCTGTTCCCTTGTCCCTGTGTTGGGCGACACCTCCTCCCTTCCCCTACCTCCCACGCTCTCATGTCCCTCCAGGACCGTTGGTCCTGTTGTTTTCTTCTCTCATTATTTGTCCAGCCTATCTTGTCTAGGTGGACCTGCTGACATAGTAATATGTGCATACAAATGGATATCCTCAAGGACAGTTTTTTAAGCTGCCCCCAAGTTGGTGGATTGGCCACGTGAGTTGATCTAGCGAAAGGCTTCTGCTGGTGCAAATGACCCAAGACTTAGAATTTTCAGTTGCCTCATATGCAAGTGAATGTTGGACAATGAATAAGGAAGATTGATGAGGAACTGATGCATTTGAATTGGGTAAGAGGAAGTCTCACCATCATTGCCCTTAAGGAATACTCTGGCTGTACTTCTTAACTGCTCTTGGAATGACCTTGTCATAGGTCATGCGACTTCACTTATGGCAATATAGATAAAGGACATGTGTTAGAAGAAACCAGCCTCTAACAACCAACCGGTCAATAGACCCAATTGTACAGTTAAAGTATATAAAGATTGTACAGTTGTACAGTTAAAGTATATATCATAAATTCTTAGAGGACAGGAAAGATAGGAGAGAGAGTACAACAAAGGAGTGAAACACATTTTATGGTAGATACTTTCCTGAGTGCCTCTTGATGGTCCATGTGGAACTGGGAGAAGAGAAGAGAGCATCTTTACTATCTTGGGATATTTATGGGTATCCACAATACATGCATATTCAGCAGTCACATACGTCACAAGGTGAATGGATGCTACAGTAAGGTCCTTGTGCTCACAGGTGAGGAAACCTAATACCTGCATTGGGGGAAGATATGAAAGGGGCTGTGTGACAAGGTGGAAGAGAGAGCAACAGGATGTCTGCTGCTGTAGGGAGATAAAAATCAACCATGTGAACAAAAAACCAACCATGTGCTCACTTTAAAATAACATAGAAGTTAGGAGAGAATCTGTGGGAACAATATTTAAAGCAGGATAATGTACTTGGACTTTATCTCTAACTTAACCAAAGTGGAGGCTTTTCTACTGTGGAATAGTAGCTTTCCAGATTCCCTCTTTTATAAGTTAAGGAATATAGTCCTAGTTATATTTCCCTCAGTGTCAGTTTCTCACAGACATGCAAATAATTCCCTCCCTCTGCTGATGACATCCAGCCCAGTCCCAAATTACTGGTCAGGGAAAGGCACCCCAGCTCCAGAATTCCAAGATGTCTCCCTTAAGTGATTAGGAAAGAACACAGACAAATAACCATGGAGTCTGTGCTGAGCTAGGTTTTCCGTGTTGGAATTTTAACAGGTCATTTTGTGGAGAGCAAGTATGTGTGAGTGGACACGAGTAGATGTGTGTGATGGTTTCCCTGAGCAGAATGTCTCTGTGTTTGCAGGTGTCCATCGTAAGGTGCAGATGGTGGAGTCTGGGGAAGACTTGGGGAAGCCTGTGAGGTCTCTAAGACTCTCCTATGAAGCCTCTAGATTTACCGTCAGTAGCTATGGCATGGATTGAGTCCAACAGGCTCCAGGGAAGAGCCCACAGTTGTTCTCTTACATCAGTGGTGATGGTAGTACTTGCATTTACTACACTAACTCCATGAAGGGTCGATTCACTACCTCCCAGTTAGAACTCCAAGAACACATTGTTTCTGCAGATGGACAGCCTGAAAATCAAGGTCACAACCATGTATTACTGTTCAAGAGACATAGCGAAGGGAAGTCAGGATGAGTCCAGACACAAACCTCCCCTACAGAAAGGAGATGGATCTCCAGGGATTCTCAGGACCCAAAACGCACTGGAATTCAGGGCCAGGTGGAGATGGCATTTCCAGACTAATTTCTTGTTGTATTTGGGAACACTTTTCCCTCTTTTCCTCAGAAAAGGGGTGGGTCTCAATTTTTTTTACAGTACTACTCTCCAAAACTATCCTGATAATATTACGGTTTATAAGTTCGCCATTGTTTTTTGTTTGTTTCATATAGTAGTTGTGAGTATTTATAAAAGAGGGGGAAGAGCGAGACAACACATCTTTTATTCTTAGTCTCAATTGCATCCATAGAGATCACCAGATAACTGAGGACAGATTCCTATCCTGTGCCTCTTTGCTCCTGGGGTATAAATTTCCTCTTCTGTTTAGGGAAGACCTTGTACAGCACGGGTTGCCCAGGACCCACTGACCATGGGGGCTCAGCCCTATACAGGCACAGATGAATGATCGGGAGAATTTCCCGTTGGAATTAGGGCTGCTTCTCATAGCTCAGCATCCTCAGGAACAGTTTTTCTTTTTCTCTAAATTTTCTCCTCACTGTAGGCTTGGGAGAAGGAACTAGCATTCTGTGTTCACAGTACAAATATTAACAGTGACTCTGATCCTTCATTGTCACCCTCCATGATCCAGTTTCTTTCTTGAGAAACAGATTATCATGGGAATTCTCACCCTAGTCTCAAATATATTGAGTTCCTACTAAGTGCTTTCTGATCATCAGCCACGAATATTTCCATCCTAAACAGATCTCATAGACACGAGAAAATGCAGATGAAGAGTAGGGGATGAAAGAGGGGGAACCCCAAGAGTCAAGCCCCCATTATTTTTTAAGAGACAATTTTTTTTAAGATTGTATCATTTGACTTTATTTCACACTAGGTGGTGTGGGCACAAGCAGTCCCCTTAATAAAGTTGACAGTGAGCTTCACTCAGAACATTTTTAATAATGCACACTAAAAAAAAGAAAGTATTCATCTTACAAATTGTTTTGCAATCCAAATATACAACAGCTTGGAAAACACCAGGTAGGAAAGAAAAGCCCATGTAAAAGACAAGTTAAAATGACGAGAACGGCACGCGGGGGGTATGGCTCAGGTCTTACAGTTTTCTCACTGCGTCATCAATGTCAGAAATCTGTTCCTTCAGCTGGTTCCACTGCTCGGGGTTTAAAGAAATACCTTTTGTTCCTGGTTTCATATCACCTTCTTGGTCCATCCAATATTCTTTAATATCAAGTAGGACTTTCCCTTTGAAGTCCTGAGCACTGACATACCGCATTTTCCCAATCTGGAACATGTTATCTTCTCGGCTGCTCCTCTGCTTGGAGGACGACAGGGTTCTGGAAGTCTCCCCCGTCTTCTGCTTCTTGACGGGCTTTTCTGGAGCAACCTGCTTTTTCCTCTTTAGCTTTTTGTCGACTTCACTATCAGAATCACTGCCAGATGAGCTTGAAGAAACAAGTTCCTTTGACTTAGGCATTGCTGTGTCCGTGCCGCCCAACGGTCTCCTGCCTGCTCGCTCGCGCCTCTTAAGAAACAATTTTTATTATAATTCCTATAAAACTGTTTAAACCCAATATTTTGATGTCTGAAATGCAATATATATATAAAGAAAGAAAGATGTGGCCCCCCAAAGACCCGATTGTTATTGAATCTATTCCAACTCACAGCAGCCCTCTAGAAAAGAATAGAACTGCCCTTTAGGGCTCCCTTATTTAGTGATGAAAACATAATACAGTTAGGATAATGATATGCTTTGCTTTCATGTAACTTAGGGTGGTAGTTACATCATTTCCTGTCAACTTGCTCAATAGGCTATAGGAGTGGAGTCTAGCCTGTGAATCAGGTTGCAGCTTGATGACCTCATTTAGAGGCACAACAAGAGATAAATAGCTCACTGGAAGGCAGACACACTCTGCTTCTTTTCTGATGGAGTCAGAGCCCTGGACCTGGAGAAGCCATTGGGAAGCCCACGCCAGTGCTGAGATGCTTCCACCGCCAATGGATCCACAAGACTTTCCACCCACTGGCCTGAGATCTTCCGTTGCATGTGTTACATGTGTCTGAAGAGGAATTTATGAACTGGTATCAGACATATGGTCTAATATCAGACTTGTGGACTTGATCTTGACGGGGCTGGGATGTTTCCTTAGGATACAATTACTCTTTGCTATAAAGTTCTCTCTTCCACCCATATGAGTGTCTCTGGATTTGATTCTCTAGTCCACCTGGACTAACGCACTTAGTTAGAAATTCTCTACAGCTGTAACCCTGAGCTAAACCCCTCTATCTTGTCTCATAATGAATCCTGTGATAGTGCCCAGGCAGGAATTCTTGCTGGTACTGTAAGAACCTCTCCCAAGCTTGAGTCCTGTGATCCCATTTTTAGAAATTCAAGGCTGTCCAGGCATCTCTCATCCCTAAAGCATGTATCGTCTTTTTCCACCCTGCCTCAAGATGTTTCACAGTGCATTATTACCCAGACATCAACATCCCCCCGTTCTCTGAATGTGCCCTTTTGTCCTTCACCCCAGTTCCATCCTGCCTCACAAAGTCAGGCAAAGATGAACACTTTTCTTAGCTTCTAAAGAGCTTGCTGGAAGGATTGTTAACCCCTCAACAACCCCCTCACCCCCTACTTACCCACTGTCCTGCTGCCATACCAGCTGTGGTTTTGTCCTTATAAACCTCTCCTGAATAATGTTCGGGTCCTCGGGGAATTTTTGAGAGAGATGCTAGTCTTCCCAATGGTCCTGCGTATAATAAGGACTCCAAATTTGGACATAAATGGCATTAGAGTGGTTATTAATTTCTCCCAAAATGCAACATTTTGGAGGCCCAGTGAGATAAACCCTATGCTGCTTGGAATACAGTCTCAACTGGAAGGCTGTCCTGGGCAGGGAGAATGCCAGGAGCCATACAGGAGATGTTCACCCCAAATCTTTATTTGGAGTCTACCTGATTCACCTCTGGATGTAAAGACCTGTTTTCTCTCTGTTTTGGACTAGTCCATCGGGACTTGGGGCCGGGGAGAGGGCAATGGAGGACAACCTGCAGTCTTAACTCTCCGAGGTATACTCTTCAATGAGATTTCGCTTGAAGAGTCTGGCTGTTATGCTGCTGCTTTTGGTGTTTTCCAATGGTCCCATCGTGATTGTCCTGTCTCCTTCCTTGTCCCGTTGTTGTTTTCCCTGGTATTGTTCTTAGCCCTTGGATTGGCAGTGACTGCCCCCGTGGAGTGCACATCTCTCCAGAAATTCCTGCTGGCTCTCCTTTCTGTTTTGGGGTCACTTTGTTTTAAGTCCTAAGTGCTTGAACTAATGTGTCCACTGAACCACTTGGTTGCTCATTTTTCTTAGTTCATTCAGTGCCTGTTACAAGATATTCATGGTTTTGTCCTTACACGTGGACCCTGGATCATTTGTTTGAGTGGATTACTGACCTCTGCTTTCAGGGGATTCTCTCAGCGTTACAGACCCACACCTACAAGTCTTTTCTTTACCTTTCTCCTATTCGTTCTCCTCCGAACCAACTAGCACCATGGGAGGCTCATCTTCTAGAAGTAGCACTCTTTTACAGTGCAAGTTGAACAATTTTAACAATTTTATAAATTTGAAAGCTGAATTTACTGAGTATGGAGTAAAGCTTAGTCCTAGAAACCTCTGGTCCTTTTGTGAATGAGAGTGGCCTATATTTGGGGTCAGTGGCCTAACACAGGAACTTGGGACCCTAAGATGTCCCAAACAGTGTGGAATGTAGTAACAGGGAAACCTGGCCAAGCAGCCAGGTCTCCAGGTTATGTTAGTAAATTCCCCCTCAGGGCCTTTGTCAAAAACTCAGGGTAGTGTGGCACCTAGCACTGCCCCAAGGAGCCAGTCACAAAGGCAGCTTACCCTACACTTCCTGAGGAGTCTGACTTTCTCCTACCTTATGTAAAACCCTTGTGGGGAGGGATCGCCCCATGGACTCCTTTGGAATCAAAATACCAGGCTTTGTCTCCTCTACATACCCATGGTGGGCCCTCTCACAATGTCCCCATTCTGCCCCTGCAAGAGGCACAGCCAGGGACAGGGGACCCAAAAGACCGATTCTTTTATGTTTATAAACCATTTTTTTACCAGCCATTTATACAATAGGAAAAACCATCATCTGCCATTTTCAGATAAACCACAGGCTCTAATTAGTCTCCTAGAATCTGTGTTCCAACACCACCGCCCCACTAGCGATGATTGCCATCAATTACTAATTGTCCTCTATACAGTGGAAGTATAAAGTCTCATTTGTCAGGAATCCCAGAAGGAAATTATAGTCTCCATGGGGGCGGGACCATAGAGAAAAATCAGGACCAACTGCAGGATGTATTTCCACAGAATAGAGCCACATGGGACCTAAATACTTCAGAGGGCATCCGTGTTCCGGACACTTGGCACTGGTATCTGCTAGCAGGGTTAAAAGGAGTCACTAGATGCCCCACAGATTTGTCTAAAGTTAGAAATGTTTTTCAGGGGCCACAGGAATCCCTGGCTGCCTTTTTAGAACGGCTCTAGGGGGTTTACGGTACTTACAGCCTATAAACCCCGAGGGCCCTGAAAATAACAGGGCTATAAAATTGGCCTTAGTTACTCAATCGGCACCAGCTATCAAGGAAAAAACTCCAAACTTAGATCGGTTTGAAAGAATGATTTTTCTCAGCCCAAAAGGTATTTGCCAACAGGGATGATCCAAAGAGTAAAACCAGAACAAAGGAGTTGTAGCAGCCTAACAAGAGACACAAGCCTATCATGGCTGACACCCCGATCACAGGGGAGAAAAGTTTTTGACCATGGGCAAAAACCACGGTGCCGATTATAAAAATGAAGGACATTGGAGAAATGAACACCCTCAGAAAACAAAGAATGCCCCCATGCATCCATCCTGTGCTGCACTTAGCTGAGAAGAAGACGGATGGGGTCAGGGCTCTTTGAAACTTAGGCTCCAGAAGCCCAGCTTCACCTTGTTGTTTGGGTCAGGTCTGAACTAGACAGGCCCCGTTTGGACTAAGCTGAAGCAGGTCCGGGCCCTGCACGAGCATCCCTGCACATCCCAAAGGTCAGCAGCAGCTGGCGCCAGATAAGATAACCAGTGAAACCCGATGTTCCTGGCTCAAAGAAAGCAGCAAGGAGTCTACCAGCAATTCTCCCGGTTTCCACGCCCCATATGCTAATTGCCCCTACATTCCTCACCACTCCTTTAAAAAGCCCTCACCCCCAGCTGCTGAGTGCAACTTCCCTGACCTGTTGGACTAGGTCCTGGAACCTCGTACCGGAGCTCCCCGACCTAATAAAGCTATTTCTGTTTCTGCTCTCCCTTGTCCTGTTATGTCTGTCTTCCTCCCTGTTCCTCAGTTTCATCTTTGCACAAGTGAGGGAAAATCTGTCAGCTTTTAGTCGACACTGGAGCTACACATTCAATTTTAGCAAAAACACTGGGACTGATGTTCAACGACAAGATTATCATCCAAGGAACTACAAGAAAAGCTTCTACCTGCACCTGGACTACAATAGGTCAGTCAGCCTGGGGAACAACACAGTCACCCACGCCTTCATAATACTCCCTGACTGTCCCTGGCCCCTCTTCAGGAGAGACCACATTAAAAAACTCCAAGCTACACTATCCTTTAAAGGGCCACACCTCAAACTGTCCCTGCCTGCAGCCCCAGCAGGTATCTTACTAACCTGGGCCCTGTCAGAAGAATATCTATTACAGGACAGCTTGCAGCAGCCAGAGACTACTCCTGCCAGTGAGGATATGGTGTATTTGCACCATCTGCAGGCAGCCTGTTTAACTATTTAGGCAGAAACAAATCCATCCGGTTTAGCCAAGCACCACCTGCCCATTGGTGTGCAACTAATTGTCCAGATGCAGACCTAGAAAAACCTCTGCATAGTAGACACTGTTCTAATGTAATCATGGTAGACACTGTTCAAACAATCTGGTTAGACTTCACTGTTGTCCCCTTGAAGATGCCAGATAAGTATTGCACAGCTATAGTGAAGCAGTTTATGCAGGTCATGTAGTCTCAGGCTTTCCCTCACAGGAGCGCCACTCAAAAAGCCGACATAGTTGCCCTAATAAGGGCATTAGTTTGGGCTAAAAAAAGGATAGTGTGTTAGGCAGGGTTCTTTAGAGAAACAAAACCAAGACACGTATAATTTCATATATATGGATAGATTTATACAGCACAAAGAATATAACAGCTAAGTAGTCCTCACAGCAGTACAGAGAGCTCAGTTCCACTCATTTCCACGGAACAGTTAATATACTAGAAGTCCTTCAACTCAGGAGGGCTGCTGGGTCCAAGGTCAAGGAAGCAGACAGCTGAGTCTTCTCTCAAACAATGCAGGCAGAATCCTCCCACAGACTGCAAGTAGAAGGGTGGGCACAGTCAGTAGCTGAGGAGTGTAGCCAAACAGACCCAAATGGGATATTGAACTCAAGTAATGCAAGACGACAGGATCCATCAGCCTCAGGCTCAAGCAATGTACACAACAACAGTGTGGCAAAGTAGATCTCAAAGGAATCGCAAGCTCTAGCACCATGATCCATGGGTTGGCTGTCCCACAGGTACTGTACTTTACAAGTTGAGGCAGAGAACTAGCTAAAGCAGATACACACTGGTCAGATCACCAGACAGCAAGAGAGCGAGGGGGTGGGCCTTGCCAAACCATTTTTCTGTTTCCCCTCCAATCAAACTGCAACCCAATTAATCCCACATGTTCCTATTGGCCAGGTTGGCACCGTAAACCTACCTATCACAGTCTACCACTTGCCAACTTGGTGCCTGTATGTAATTTTTTAGCCATATATAATTTCCAGACATTAATAGACTTACACCTAACAGTATACATCTATCATACATATTGAGATAGTTAAGGTTTATTGTGCCAACCTGGCCAATAAACACATGTGGAATTAATTGAAGGGTGAAGAGATAAATGGCTCAGTGAACCTCGCCTTTCAAATTCTTGGGTCTCTTGCTTTCTGATGGTTGGACTAGCGTGCAGCTGCCTTAGCCAGTTCCCTGCTTCAGCTGGCAAGGCTCACTTCCTGCAAGACATCCGGAGGGAAAGCCACATGGACCTACCCAGCTCTGGGTGTTGGAGCAGCCGTACAGAGAACCCTGTCAGTGTTGAGATGCTTCCACGCTCACTGATTTGGCTTTCCTCCTGCAGTCAGTGTTTTTGGGTGTATTTTGTGAGATGGAGGAAGGCTTTGTAGATTGGTGTCAGACATATGGGCTAATGTTGGACTTATAGGCATGGACAGTACTGGGTTGGGATGTCTTCTTAATGTACACTTACCCTTTATATAAAACTCTCTCTTATACTTATGAGTTTCTGTGAATTTGTTTCTCTAGTTTACCTACACTTACACACATATAAATGAAAACACACTGCGGCCACTGTACAGCTGTGTGGACTAATTAGTTGTTATATTCCTTAGTGCTGTATAAATCTATCTATCTCTATACATAGATTTTATATGTACATATAAAATCTTAAGTGCCCTGGTTTTGTTTCTCTAGAGAACCCTGCCTAACACAGTTGGTATCAGGTGTGGTTGTAGAGAAACAAGATCATAAATATGGGCTTCTCAAATTGGTTCTCCAGCCTGACTACGCTTAATAGCACTGATAATGCAGTCTCTACCCCTAAAGGAATGGATACCAGTATAGGTGTATATGGCAGAGTTGGCACCATAATGTAATCATGCAGACCAGTCACACATGTAGAGAGCAGCTATTTTGCACAGAGCAGCTACTGGGCAGAAAGCAGCTCTTGTGTTGAAAGAGCTACTCTGGTAAAAGCAGCTGTATTGAAAGCAACAGTATTGAAGGTATAATGACACTTCATGAATTATAAATACTGGATAATGTAAAATCATCAACTACTGCAAAAAATATATCTGTACCACGGGAACTTAATCTGGGCGCTGATCAGTCTTTTTATATTCAGCTGGGGTTGAAGTAAATACTGCCCCCTTGTGATAGTAACTGGTATGTAAAAATAACAACACTGAATGGTAAATCAGAGGAAAATTTAAAGAACTGTATTGACTGAACTACATCATGTATCATCTTTTGTATTATTAAAGCTTTCATTATATATTATTTTTATTAGCAAACCATCCCATGACAATGGACCATGTAGAGAAGAACGTTAAGAAAAGAAAATATGGTGATGATTTTTTGCAATATGGTTTGGCCTCAATCATTACAGCAGGAATTGAGAAACTGCAATGTGTTATTTGTTGTAAAGTTGTATCAACTGAATCTATGAAGCCAAACAAACTAAAATGCCATTTCGATAGCAAGCATATGAGCTTTGCCGATAAGGATACCAACCATTTTAGAAGCTAAGTTGATGGACTCAAGAAAGCCAGACTTGACACTGGTGGCAAGTACCACAAACAAAACATAGCAGCCATTGAAACTTCATATTTGGTGGCACTCAGAATCACCAGAGCAATGAAACCTCACACCATTGCTGAGGATTTACTGTTGCCAGCAGCCAAAGGCATTGTTCGAGTTATGATCGGGACAAATTTGTTACGAAATTGAGTGTAATTTCCTTATTTTACAACACTGTCCACATAAGAATAGATGACATGTCTGTTGACATTCTTGATCACGTAATACAGGAAATTAAATCTGCTCCACTTCCAATATTTAGGATCCAGCATGATGAATCTACAGACTTTGCAAACTGTTCAGTTACTGGTTTACGTGAGGTATATGAATGATGGCAACTTTAAAGATGAGTTTCTTTTCTGCAAACCTATTGAAATGACAACTACTGCACGTGATGTATTTGACACAGTTGGTTCATTTCTTAAAGAGTATAAGATTATTTGGGAAAAGGTTTGTGGTGTTTACACAAATGGTGCTCCAGCTATGCTAGGATTTCAACGTTTGGTACTGAATGAGTCACCAAGAGTCATCAGAACCCACTGTATGACTCATCGGCAAATATTAGCAACATTGCCACAAGAGTTACAAGCAATGAAAAGCGTCATAAGTTCTGTCAATTTTGTAAATGCGAGCACTTTAAACAGCTGACTATTTTCGCAAGTGTGCAATGAATTGAATCCACCAAATAATGCTCTGCTATTTCACACTGAAATGAGAAGGTTGTTGAGAGGAAAAGGTTTAAAACGTGTTTTTGAACTTCGTGATGGACTCAACCTCAGTTTGAAGCACTTTTCAGTGATAAAAGTGAACTGCAGAAAATAGTTTATTTGGTTGACATCTTTGCTGTCTTGAATGAGTTAAATTGATGGCCATAAGGACCAAATGCAATATGCCTTGATTTGTCTGAAAGAATCCAATCATTCCAAATGAAACTTCAGCTTTGGCAATAAAAGAAGAAGATGAAAATAAAGTTTACATGTTACTTACCTTATCTGCTTTCTTTGAGGTACATGACATTGAACAAGGGATTATGATGATAATTTCTGTGAAAGAATACTTGCACATGCTTGCAGACGAAATTTCCTCATATTCTCCAAATCTACCTGACACCCCATTTGCACTTGCCAGAATCCCATTCACAGTCAAAGTTGAAGATGTTCCTGAGAAAGCAGAAGAGGAGTTCATTGAACTTATTAACAGCGATGTAACAAGACCTGATTTCTCTATAAAGCCAGTTACAACATTCTGGATCAAGTTGTTTGCAGTCATATTCTGTTCTGAGACTTGTTGCGCCTTCTTCTTCCATTTCCAACAACATATCTTTGTTTGTTATCAAGGTTAAATACGGAAGTATACTTGTTGTGGAAGATGATCTTCGTTGTGCTCTTACAAATACTCCTCCGAGAATTTCTGATCCGGTGAGAAGGAAGCTATCTCAACCTTCACACTGATGTTGGCTTTTTATGCACACTGTTGAAAAATGCAGCAATGTAGTTTATTTTTGTTATATTAAGACTGTCACCCATGCTACATCATGCTTCAAGACAAAATTTCAATGATTTGTAACTAGAAAGAAATATTTCACAACATATAATTACATATTGTTTTGTGAGTAATTACTATCCTTTAATTTTATTCAATTTGTAACAATGAAAATAGATCCTGCATATCAGCTATTTACATTATGATTCATAACAGTAGCAAAATTAGTTATGAAGTCGCAACGTAAAAAATTTTATGGTTGGGGGATCAACACATCACAAGGAACTATATTAAAGGGTCACAGAATTAGGAAGGTTGAGAACCACTCTGCTAAGTAAACGTAAAATCCGAGTCGGCAGGACCCCCTGAAATCCAGATGCGATGGCAAACATCCAGAGAACATTGGGAATTAGATGTTACCGAAAGAAAACCCCCAGCTTCAGGATACAAACATCTATTAGTATTTATAGACACCTTTTCAGGATGGGTTAAGGCTTTCCCCGCTTATTCTGTAATTAAAAAGTTGTTGCATGAAATCACCCCCCGTATTGGCTGTGTCTGAGTCTGGGATCAGACAACGGGACAACATTTACAGCCCAGGTATTTCAACTTGTATCTAAGGGGAACTCAGAATTGTTTGGAGACTGCACTGTGCCTATAGACCCCAGAGCTCAGGAAAAGTCGAGAGAATTAATAGGACCTTAAGAGAGGTCTTTACTAACTTCAACCTGGAAACCTGTGGAAATTGGACAAATCTTCTGCCTGTTTCTCCCTATAGGTACATTGATCCCCCTATAAGCAGGGATTCGCCCCTTATGAAATAATGCCTAAAAGACCCTCTCCATTGCTCCCCAAACTTGAGGAAACTCAATGTGCACAAATACTTATAACCTGCTTATGTCTTTATGGGCCCTACAAATGACTAAGCCGCGCTACACAGGTCCCTGTGAAATACTGTTCTCCTGTGCCCAGTAGATGTCGCCGGTCCACCAGCACATCCTTTCCAGCCAGAAGACACCTTTCTGGTAAAGTGGTTGACCTCTACAGGATTTATTCCTCATTGGAAGAGACCTTATACCATCATCCTCACCACCCTTGTGGCTGTTAAGATCGACGGGCTCTTCACTTGGATTCACCACTCCCACCTGAAGGCGAAGCCAGAAGAAAACTCATGGATGATGAGCTCAGTCACAGAAGATCCCTTAGAGAGAGTTAAGACTCTTTTGTTTCCTAATATTTACTTCCCAGTTTTCTGCAATTGCCATGAGGCTCAAACCCACTTTCTACCAGGAACGAGCCTCCCCCTTAGTGCCCCAGGTAAAAACCATTGCTTGTGCCACATGTGGAGCCCCCCTGACCATCGGAGATCTACAGGGATCAGTATGGTGCTTCATCTCCCCTCAGGACCAGACATCCAAGTTTGCCTACTTGTCTTACTGTAATTTTTACCAGAATAGCCCTGGTTTACCACGCCCCTGACTACAGCTGGTTTGTCTGCTCTTTTGGATTAGTAACTTGTATCTCCTCTCATCAGTTTAACTTGTTTGGGCTGCCTGAGTTATGTACCCTAGTGAATATCTTAACCCGAATTTCAGGAAAAACAAAATTTGAATCTCCTAGCTTCCCCTGGATCCCCTTTAATAAGATGGAAATGAGTTCCTTTAGTAATCCCACGACTAGAAGCATTTGGAGTAGCTGGTTCAGCTGCTACTGGAATAGGAGACTTTATTTAAAATGGCCTAAATTTCAGAGAACTATCACAAAGTGTAAGTATAGATATTAGTAACTTAGAAAATTCCATAACCCAACTTTCAGAGCAAGTAGTCATTGGCAGAGGTGGCTCTCCAAAACTGTAGGGGGTTAAAACTCCTGTTCCTTAAAGAAGAGGGGTTATCCACTGATCTAGGTGAAAAAATGCTGTTTTAAAATTTTTATTTCAATAAATCATTTCATTGTGGGCTCTTACAGTTATTATAACAATCCATACATCAATTATATCAAGCACATTTGTACATATGTTGTCCATCTCATTTCCAAAACATTTTCTTTCTACTCGAGCCCTTGGTATCAGCTTCTCCTTTACCCTCTCCTTCCTCATCGTCCTACCCTTGTGAGCACTTGACAATTTACAATTATTTTTATTTTCATATTTTACACCATCTGCTGTCTCACTTTATCCATGTCCACTGTGTCCCTTAATGAATGTTTCTGTTGTACATGTCCCTGGAGTCAGGGGTTGTACGTGGATCATTGCAATTGGTTCCCCCTTTCTCCCCCACCCCCACCCCACCTTCCTCCTACCCTCAGGGTATTGCTACTCTCATTAATAGTCCTGAGGGCTTTATCTGTCCTGGAATCTGTATGTTGAGAGATTCTATCTGTACCAGTGTACATGCTCTGGTCTAGTCAGATTTGTAAGACACAACCGGAATCAGGATAGTGGGGGGAAGGAAGCATTAAAAAACTAGAGAAATGTGTGTTTTGTCAGTGCTATACTGCACCCTGGCTGGCCAGCCCCTTCCTTGTGACCCTTCTGTGAGGGGATGGCCAATATTCTACAGATGGACTTTGAGTCTCCATTCTGATGCCCCTCGTTCGCATCAAAATGATTGTTTGGGGTCTTCTCATACCTGATCCCGTGGACACCATGTGATCACAGGGGTTGTTGTGCTTCTTCATGTGGGCTTTTTTGCTTCCCTCCTAGATGGCCGCTTGTTTAACTTCAAGCCTTTAAGACCCCAGATACTATATCTTGTAATAGCTACGCACCACCATCCTTTTTTACATTAGCTTATGCACCCATTTTGTCTTCAGTGATCATGTTGAGAAGGTGAGTATCACAGAATGCCAGGTTATTAGAACAATGTGTTCTTGCAAGGAGGACTTTAATAGAGGCCCAATGTCTGCCTACTACTTTAATGCTTAACCTATATACATGTACATAGACTCATAGTCCTATCATTATATATTAATATATTTACATATGTACATGCCTATGTTTAAACCTCTATAAATGCATTTTACCTCCTAGTTCCTTCCTCTATTTCGTTTTACTTTCCCCCTGTCCCATTATCATGCTCGACCTTCATTTGGCTCTCTGTACTTCCTCTCAGCTACATTGCACTGGATCAAACCCTGCCAGCCATTCTATGACCTCCTAACCATCGATTTTACATTTCTTGTTGTTCACTTGTCACTGGATTTGTTGGCTCCCCACTCCCTTTCCCATACTTACTCCTCTCTCCTGTCCCCCAGAACCATCCATGCTCTTGTTTTCTCCTAGGTATTGCTTATCCTGCTTATCTTATATTGACAGACATGCAAATTTTCAAGAATGCCATTTTTAATTCAAACAAGACTAGTCCCATAAAGAAAAGCCCAGTCTTCGTCCAGAAAAATGTAGAAAAACATCAGCAAGAATTAAAGGCAGGCAAACCCAACCCAGGGATACATAAGGCAGTCATCTAAAGAGGAGGAGGAAAGAATGAAAAAAAAAAGACATGGGTAGAGGGGGAAGAGGGCACTAACCCACCCAAGGGGAGGGGGTAGGTATTGTTTATATCTCCACAGGAGACAGAGGGAGACCAGGCTTCAACCCAATGAGTCAAGACGCGAATACAACATAGCGGCATATACCAGGGAACCAATAGAGAGGTCTGCAGGATGGGCTCCAATCACAACTATGTAGATACACTCCTCCCCCCAGAAGAATGCACTTCAGAGGATAGCACTGAAGCTACAGCTTGGGGAGAGGGGCACCTATGATTAGAGCACAGAGGAGAAAGGAAGAGAGATGGAGAGGGAAGGGAACACCCCCTGACCCACCAACCCCAGGGAACGATATTCCTGCTTAGAGCAGACAATGTAAAGAGAGGACCATAGGGCCGACCCCACCACGAGTCATAATGTCCCTCACTAAACCATAGCACAATGGGGGACAATACTGGAGACACAGTGCGGGAATCGTGCACAATCTGACCCCATCACACTGTGGCAAAACACTAAGGGCATGCAACAGAGCAGCAAGGGGAACAAAGTGATGAAATCTCCAGGGAATACTAAAAATAGACTTTGGAGACAGTGTGGCACCCCATCAGACTCGACTGCAAAACACTTGTACAGGTCAACAAACAGACCCTGCACTACTTAAAGGCTTTTCCATTTTTGTCGGTTGCTTTGTTTTTATGTTTTGTTTTGTTGTTGTTATTGCTATGTTGGTCTTGACTTCCTTTGTTGTTTTCATTGGCTTTGCCTGGGATTTGCACTTATCAATGTCTCTGCATGTCTATCTAGATAAGATAGGCAAGATAAACAATTTGGAGATGAAAAGAATGGGACCTATGGTTCAGAGGGAGAGATGGGAGAAGGGGAAGTGGGAGAAAGTAAGAATTGGGGAGAAACCAAACCAGGGACAAGGGAACAAGTGAACTAAAATCAATGGAGAGAAGGGTGCAGGATGCCTAGTGGGGTTTGATCAAGGGCAATGTAGCAGCAAGGAATTACTAAACCCAAAAGAAGGCTGAACATGTTGGCGGGGCAAGAGGAAACTAAAAGGAAATAGAGGAAAGAACCAGGAGGCAAAGGACATTTATACAGGCATATACACTTGTAAATTTATTTATATATAATGAGAGGGGAATAGATCTCTTAACATTAATATGTTAAGAATTAAGGTAGCAGATGGACATTGGGCCTCTACTCAAGTACTACCTCTAGGCAAGAACACTTTTGTCTAATAACTTGGCATTCCATAATGCTCATCTTCCCAACACAATCACTGAAGACAAAGTGGGTGCATAAGCAAATGTGGTGAAGAAAGCTGATGGTGCCCAGATATCAAAAGATATAATGTCTGGGATCCTAAAGGCTTGAAGATAAACAAGCAGCTACCTAGCTGAGAAGCAACAAAGCCCACAGAGAAGTAGTAGCACACCAGCCTATGTGATCATGAGGTGTCCATAGGATCAGGTATCAGGCATCAAAGACCCAGAACAAATGATCATATCATTGTGAATGAGGGGAAGTGCAGAGTGGAGGCCCAAAGCCGAGCTGTAGGCAACTGGACCTCCCCTTACAGAAGGGTCATGGGTAGGAGACCAGCCAGTCAGGGTACAGTATAGCACCAATGAAACATAAAACTTTCCTCTAGGTCTTTAATGCTTCCTCCCTCCTCCCCTCTGTCATGATCCTAATTTTACTTTACAAATCTGGCTAGACCAGCGATTGTACACTGTTAGAGATAGGAGCTGGAAACAGGGAATCCAGGACAGATAAACCCCTTAGGGCCAATAATGAGAGTGGCAATAACAGGAGGGTAAGGGAAAGGTGGGGGAAGAAAGGGGAAACTGATCCCAATGATGTACATATAACCCCCTCCCTGGGGGGCAGACAACAGAAAAGTGGGTGAAGGGAGACATCAGTTAGTGTAAGATATTAAAAAATAATAATTTATAAATTATCAAGCACAAGGGAGAGAGGAAGGGTGGGGGAGGGAGAGGAAAATGAGTAGCCGATACCAAGGGCTCAAGTAGAAAGAAAATGTTTTGAAAATGAAGGCAACAAATGTACAAATGTACTTGACACAATGGATGGATGTATGGATTGTGATAAGAGTTGTATGAGCCCCCAATAAAATGATTAAAAAGAAAAAAGAAAGAAAGGCAGGACAGAGATGGTATCATAAGCTGTTTTCTTGCTCACCATAGATTACTACCCTAATAACAAGCCTAATAGGTCCTTGAGTTTTCTTACTACTTGCATCAGTTAAGTTCATTCAGTCCCGTATAACCACAGTTAAATTAATGGTCTTACATACTCAACACACCCTTGGGAATAGCCAGAGGGGCTCCATAATGCCCCCATAAAATCAGTGAATTGATTTGTACCTAACACCAGTGGGGAATGTAAGAACCCTTTCCAAACTTGATTTGTGTGACCCCACTTTAGATTTTTAATATGTTTCCCAGGCGCCTGTCATGCTTAACCTCCTTCTCCATCCAGGCTTTGCCCAAAGATGTGATTTGCAGTGAATTATTACTCGAATGTCAACTTCCTCCTGTTCTCTGAATGTGCCCTATGTCCCTTACTGCATTCTCTCCCTGCCTCCCAAAGTTAGGAAAAGATTAGGGCTTATCCTAGCCTCTGTAAACCACTTGCTAAAACCAATGCAGAGTCCTCAATCCCTCCTGCTTGTCAAACTGGGTGTGGTTTTTCCCATGTCCCTGGGTTTGTTAACACCCACTTCTTTTCCCCAGCTTACCTCTCTCCCCCTGGAAACATCAGTCCCGTTGTTTTCTCCCCTAGATTGTTTATCCCACCTAACTTATCGAGATAGACATGCAGAGATAATAATAAGCATAAAAAGAAGACAGAGGAAATCAAGGCAACACAACAAAAATGACCCAAAACCCCAACAACCAAAAAAGAGTCTGTAAATATTTCTAGGACTGTTTTTTGACATTTAGAAGTGTTTTCGGGTCAAGTCTCATGGGGTGCCACGGCCTGGCCCCACAGTCTATTTTTGGTATTCCCAAGGGACTTCATTGCTCTGTTCCCCTTATTGTTCAATTGCATGCCCTTAGAGTTTGGCCTCAGTGTGATGGGGTCATAGCGGATACAATTTCTGTACTGTGTCTCCAGTGTTGTCCCCCATAGCGCTATGGGTCAGAGAGGGACATCTTGTCTCATAGTGGGGCCTGCCCTATGGTCCTTTCTGTGCATTGGCTGCTCTGAGCAGGAATATCGTCCTTGGGGCTTGGTGGTCCAGGATGTGCCCCGCTTTTTCTCCCCCCCGTTCATTTGTTCGTGTTTGCTCCAATCAAACATGTCCCTCTCCCTGAGATGTAGCTTCAGTGCTGTCCTCTGAAGTGAATTCTTCGGAGGGAGGGGGAGTTGTCGATGTAGCTGCAATTGGGGCCAGTCCTCGGGGAGTTTCTGAGAGACTTGAATCCTCCCATGGGCCACCAGCTAGAAAAAAGACTCCTAATTTGGAAAGAAATGCCACAGTATTTATTAATTTCTCATAGCACATATCACAATATATCCAAAATATGGAAGACAAGCATTGCCACCTTTTCCTTTAAGAAGCAATCTGGTCGTATTTCTTCCAAGACAGAACTGTTTGGTGGCTACAACCTATAGTGACATTATACACCACAGAACATCCCTATTGTAGGGCATGCATAGACTACCGAGTATAATGGAGGAGGCACATTCAGACCAAATCCTAAATCTAACCCTAAATCTAACCCAACCCCAACACTAACATCAAGTCTAATCCTAATCCTAACCCTAATCATAAACCTAACCCTGACCCTAACCTTAATTCTAACACCAACCTTAAACTCAACTCTAAATCTAATACCAACCCTAATCCTCAACCTAACCCTAATTCTTACACCAACCCTAACCTTATTCCTATGCCTAAGTCAAGCACCAACCCTAACCTGTCTAACACCAACCATAAACCTAACTCTAATCTGAACCCAAACCCTAAATCTGACATCAAACCTAATCCTTAGTCTAACTCTACCTTAGTCTAACCCTATCCCTATGTCTAAATGTAACCCTAATCCTAAGCCTAACTCTAACCATAAGTCTATCTCTAACCCTAAACATGATCATTACCCTGATGATAGCCTAACCCCAAGTCTAAAACAAAACCTATCTCTAACCCTAAAAGAACCTAACCTAATCCTAAATCTAGCAACACTAACCCTAACCCTAACCGTAACACTAACTCTAACCCTAACCGTAACTCTAACCCTAACACTAAAACTAAGCCTAAACTTAACTGTAGCCCTACTAAACTTAATTCTAAACCTAAACCTAAACCTAACACTAAGGACAGCCCTAACCCTAAACCTACCTCTAACTCTAACCATACCCGGAATTCTAGTCCTAACCTGGACCCTAAGTTTGACCCTAAACCTAACCCTAACTTTAACTCCAACTCTAACAGTAACCCTAAACCTAACCCTCACCCAAGTCCAGCACCAACCCTAACCCTAACCCTAATACCATGCCTAAACCTAAACCTAAATGTAGCCCTAACCATCAGCTTAACCCAAAGCCAAAATTCAAACATAAACCTAACCCAAAACCTAAACCCAATCCTATCCTAAACACAACCCTAACCCTAACAGTAAGTTTAACACCAAAACAAACTGTAACACTAACCCTCACCCTAGCCCTGACCTTAACCCTAACACTAACCCTAAACTTAAGTCTAACATCAACCCTAACCCTAAACCAACCCTAATTCTAACCCGAAGGCTAACTAACACACCCTAACCCAAATCTAACCCTAACCCTCTATCTAAACCAACCCTAACCCTAACCGTCATTTCAACACCAACCCCTTAATTCTAATCATAACCCTAAACCTAAGTCTATCACCAACCCTAACACTGTGTCTAACACCAAACCTAACCCTAAACCTAACCCTATCCCTCAGTCGAACCCTAACCCCCTAATCCTAACCTAAAGTCTAACACCAATTCCAGGCTGAACTGTAACCCTAATTCTAACACCAGTTTTAACCCAAACCTAGACCTTCCCCTAACTCTCACCCTAAATCTAACACAAACACTAACACTAACATTAACCCTATTCGAACCTGAACACTAACACTAGCACTAACACTAACTCAAACACCAAAACTAACCTTAACCCTAACCCTAAGTCTAACCCTAACCCTCAGTCTAACACCAACCCTAACCCTAACAATAACCATAACCCTAACCCTAACTCAAACACCAACACTAACCAAAGCCCTAACACTAAGTCTAAC
This sequence comes from Tenrec ecaudatus, assembly GCF_050624435.1. Lineage (NCBI taxonomy): Eukaryota > Metazoa > Chordata > Mammalia > Afrosoricida > Tenrecidae > Tenrec > Tenrec ecaudatus. Next base: position 107,325,292 of record NC_134544.1, read on the forward strand.
CCTAACCCAAAGTCTAACACCAAACCAATGCTAACCCTAACCCTAACCCTAACCCTGTCTAGCACCAATCGTAACTTAACCCTAAGTCTAACACCAATATTAACCCCAAACCAAAATCTAACATCAACCCTAACCATAACCCAGGACTAACATAACCTAAGTCTAAAACCAACCATAACCCTAAGTCTAACACCAAGCCTAACCCTAACCCTAACCCTAGGAATAATCTTAACCATAAACCTAAACCTAATCCTAACCCTAACCATACCCCTAACCCTTAGTTTAACAACAAACCTAAAACCCTAACCCTAACCATAATCCTAACCCTAAGTCTAACACCAGCCTTAACCCTACCCTAACTATAACCCTAACCATAATCCTAAACCATAACCTTAAATCTTACTCCAACCTAACCCTAAACCTAAGTCTACCCATAGTCTAATACCAACCTTAATTGTAACTGTAACCCTGTCTAACACTAACCTTAACACTAACCCTAACCCTATGTCTAACCTTACCCTAAGTCTAACATAAACACTAAACCTAACCCTTACTCTAACAAATCTAACCCTAACTCTAATCCTAGGTCTAACCTTAACCCTAAACCTTACCCTAAACTTAACCCTAAATCTATGTCTAAACCTAGATCTAATTCTAACCCTAACCCTACTACTCACATACCCTAAGTCTAAGTCTACTCCTACACGTACCTCCACCTCTAACCCTAATCCTAACCCTAATGCTAACCTAAAGTAACCCTAACCCTAATCCTAGGTCTAACCCTAACCCTAACCTTACTATTTGCCAGTACCACTGCGCCTCCTTCATTTAGTTTCTTTTCCTTCTGAACAATATTGCCTTTTGCAGATTCATGGGTTCATGGAAAACCGTGAATCCTTTAGGATCATGGGTCTGAAAACTACGTTGGCTCATGTAGCTTCATGTGTCGAAGGACAAGGACGCTACATGGAAATTGAGGTGTCTCAGAACAACATTGCTCCTTGGCGTTTCAACTGTGTCAGGACAACTGTGCTACAAGGGTTTTGAGCAGTTACTCTTCTTCAAAACATATTGCTTCAGGGAGATTCATGGGTCAAAGATAAAACAGTGAATCTGGCAGGTTCCTGGGTCTCCGAACTGCATTGGTTCATGAAGGTTCATGTGTCACAAAACCACTGTGCCGTCTGCAGGGTCACGTTGCTGCACAGAAGTGAACTTCACAGGGTTTGACTGCGTTTCCATAAAATGGAGATTCATGGAATTCTTGAACTTCTGACCTAAAGCGCTCCTTTAAGTTGCTCTTTGCAAGTACAACAGTGCTTCCTGCAGTTGACTTCTTTTCCTTCAGAATTACATTGCCTCAGATTCATGGGTCTAAGGAAAACTTTGAATCTTACAGGTTTGAAAGTACAACAGCTCCACCTGCAGTTAGTTTTTTCCCTTCAAAATTACATCGCCTCTTTGCGATTCATGAGTCTAATGGAAAACGGCGAATCCTGCAGATTTCTCAGTTCCAATGTGCCTCTGGCAGTTTCTTTTCCGTCAGAACAATATTGCCCCGTGGAACTCGTGAGTCTCCTAGAAAAGGTGGCAGTTCAGTTGTTTCACAAAAATATTGTCACGATGAGCTTCATGGGTCTGTGTACTGCCATGCTTCCCGCTGCTTTGCTTCCCACTTGGACATTACTTTCCATGGCTTCGCTGGTCTACAAAACAATGAATCGCCCAGGTTCCTGGGCTTCACTGCTGCACGGCCTTACGCTGATATTTGTTTGTACCTACAACCGTACATCCATCCGTTTCAATTCTCTCATTGTCCCATGAAGATGCCTTATTCTCTAGAAAACTTTTTTGCCGTGGAGGTTCAAGTGTTTCACCACAGAATTACCTCTCTGAGATTAAGGAGCCTGTGCTCAATGGTGCTTCCAGCAGTTTCTTTTTCTCTCTGTTCCCCTTGATGTTCTGGAGATTCACGAGTCTCCGGAACATGGTGAACGGTGCAGGTTCACGCTCTCATGGAAGTTCAGAAGTCACAGAACAAACTGAACTAAGGAGATGGAAGATTCCGGAGAAAACTGCACTTCAGGGAGTCTGGCCAAAGGTTCCCTCAACTGCTGACTGTTGGCACTTGTAGCGCCTGAGGCAAACGAGCTCCTGCTGCCTGTTTCTCAGTTCAGAGAGCCTCTGGCACTTTTTTTTCTCTGGGAGCAACATTGCCTCATGAAATTCGTGAGTGTCATGAATTCTCTTTGTCATGGAAATTGATCAACCGTGCCCAGTGAAGATTCCGTATTCCCATGGAAACTTTTTTTCGTGGAAGTTCAGGACTTGCACCACAAAGGTGCCTCTTGGAGATCCACGTGCAACGGTTAAATGGAGCCTCCAGCAGTTTCATTTCTCTGAGTTCAACTTTACCTTCTGGATTTTCATGGGTCTAAGGAAACAGTGAATTGTGGAGGTACCTGTGTTTCACAACTGCATTGACTAATGGAAATTTATATTTCTCAGTACAATCCAGGCCTTTCATTTCTCTGAGATTACCATTCAGTCTTGGACATTCAAGTGTCTACGGAGAACTGTGAATCTGGCAGGTTCTTGTGTCTCACAATTACAATACCCATTGGAGATTGATGGGTCTTAGGAAAATCTGTCCTGTTAGTCCAGGCGTCTCAGAACAAAGAGAAGTCATGGGGTTGATGTCCCGGAGAAAATAGAACTTCAGTGAGTTTCCTTAAAGTCAGGACACTTCTGGCGCCTGTGGACAGCAGAGCTCCGGCAGCATGATGTTTCTCAGGACCGGCATGCCTCCTGCAGTTTCTTTCAGAACAATATTTCCCTGTGAAGTTCATGAGTCTCCTGAAAATTCTTTGGCATAAAAGGGTCAGAGTTAGGGTTGGTGTTAGTGTTAGGGTTAGGTTTAGATTTAGGGCTAGGGGTTTGGTTAGATTTAGGTTTGGTGTTAGATTTATGGTTAAGATTAGTGTTAGGGTTGGGGTTAGTGTTGGTGTTACATTTAGGATTAGGGTTTGGTTTGTTTTAGGATTAGGTTTTGTTTCAGATTTAGGGTTACTGTTGTCATCAGGGTAATGGTCATGGTTAGGGTTAGAGTTAGACTTATGGTTAGGGTTAGGTTTAGGATTAGGCTTATATTTAGACAAATGGTTAGGGTTAAGGTTAGACTTAGGTTAAGGATTAGGTTTCGTGTTAGATTTAGGATTAGGGTTCAAGTTAGAGTTATTCTTAGCTTTATGGTTGGTGGTAGACTTAGGGTTAGGGTTGGTGTTAGACTTAAGTTTAGGGATAGGGTTAGGGTTGACTTAAGACTTAGGTTAACTTTAGGATTAGGGTTGGTATTAGATTTAGAGTTAGGATTAGGCTTGGTGTTAGTGTCAGGGTTAGGATTAGGGTTAGGGTTGGTGTTAAATTTGGGTTTGGGGTTAGATTTAGGATTTGGTTTAGGGGTAGGTTTGATGTTAGACTAAGCTTTAGTGTCAATGTTAAGTTAGATTTAGAGTTAATGATAGTCTTTAGTTTAGAGTTGGTGTTAGACTTAGGGTTGGGGTTAGGTTTACACTTAGACTAAATGCTATGGTTAGGTTTAGGTGTAGGGTTGTGGTTAAGTTTAGCGTTAGGGTTAGTATTATTTTGGTGTTGCAGTTAGGTTTAGAGTTAGAGTTTGTTTTATGGTTAGGTTGGTGTTAGACCTAGCGCTATGTTTATGGTTAGGCTTGTGTTAGATCCAGGGATAGGTTAGACTAAGGGTTAAGCTAAGGGCTAGGGTTGGGTTAGGGTAAGAGTTAGGTTTATGGTTAGATTTATTCTTAGCAGTAGGGTTAGATTTAGGCTTAATTTTAGGGTTAGGTTTAGAGTTGGTGTTAGACTTTGGGTTAGGATTAGGTTTAGTTTTAGGCTTAGAGTTCGTGTTTGGCTTAGGGTTAGGTTAAGTTTAGGGTTAGTGTTAGATTTAGGGTTAGGTTTAAGATTACTCTTGGTGTTAGAGTTATATTTTAGTTAGGTTTAGGGATGGAGTTAGAATTAGGGTTAGGATTAGGGTTAAGGTTGGTTTTAGATTTAAGATTAGGGTTAGGATTCAGGTTAGGGTTCTGGTTAGGCTTGTTCTTAGGGTTGGTATTAGAAGTAGAGTTAGGGTTAGATTTATGGTTATATTTAGAATTAGGGTTGGTGTTAGAATTATGGTTAAGGTTAGGGATAAGATTGGTGTTAGATTTAAGATTATGGTTAGGGTTAATATTACAATTAGGGTTAGACATAAGGTTAGGGTTAGGTTTAGCGTAAGGGTTAGGATTAGGCTTGGTATTAGGTTTAGGGTTAGGTTTAGAATTAGCATTAGAGTTGAGTTTAAAGTTAGTGTTGGTATTAGACTTAGGGTTAGGGTTGAGGTTAGACTTACGGTTAGGGGTCAGGGTAGGTTTAGGAGTAGTATTGGTGTTATACATGGTTAGGGTGAGAGTTAGGGTTAGGATTGGTGTTAGCTTTAGGGTCAGGATTAGAATTAGTGTTAGGGTTCGGTTTAAAGTTAGGGTTGGATTTTGACTTAAGGTTAGGTTTTGGGTTAGGATTGATGTTAGACTGAGGGTTAGTGTTACAGGTCAGGTTAGGGTTAGGGATTGGGTTGGTATTTGGTTTAGGGTTAGGATTGGTGTTGCACTTAGCATTAGAGTTAGGGTTAGACTTTGAGTTAGGGAAAGTGTTAGGGTTAGGTTTAGACTTGGTGTTACAATTAGGGTTAGTGTTGGGATTGGTGTTATACTTAGGGTTAGGGTTAGCGTTAGAGTTAGAGTTGGTGGTAGACTTAGTGTTATGTTTAGTGTTAGGTTTAGGTTTGGTGTTAGACTTAAGGTTAGGTTTAGGGTTAAGGTTGGTTTTAGATTAAGTGTTAGGATTAGGCTTGGTGTTAGTGTCAGGGTTAGGGTAAGGGTTTGTGTTAGATTAAGGGTTAGGGTTATATTTAGGATTTGTTTGGGGGTAGGGTTGGTATCAGACTTTAGTGTCTGTGTTAGTGTTAGGGTTAGGGTTAGTGATAGTCTTTGGTTTAGCGTTAGTGTTGGTGTTAGACTTAGGGTTAGGCTTGCAGTTAGATTCAAGTCTATGGTTATGTTTATGTGTAGGGTTAGGCTTAGGTTTAGCATTAGCGCTAGGAATAGGCTTGGTGTTAAGGTTAGGGTTAGAGTGAGGGATAAGGTTTGCTTTAGGGTTAGGTTGGTGTTAGACCTAGCATTAGGTTTAGTTTTAGGGTTAGGGTTGGTGCTTGATTTAGTATTAGGCTTAGTGTTAGGGATAGGTGTGGTGTTAGACTTAGGGTTAGGGTTAGGTTTAGGAATAGCATGAGGGTTAGGGTTAGGGATGGTGTTAGAGTTGGGATTAGGTTTAGGGTTACTGTTGGTGTTAGATTTGTATTTTAGGTTTAGGGATGGAGCTAGAATTAGGGTTAAGGTTAGGGTTAAGTTTGGTTTAGACTTAAGGTTAGGGTTAGGGTTCGTGTTAGCCTTGGTCTTAGGGTTATGGTTAGGGTTATGGTTCATGTTAAGCTTGGTCTTAGGGTTGGTAGTAGACATAGAGTTAATTTTAGATATATGGTTACATTTAGAGTTAGGGTTGGTGTTAGAATTAGGGTTAAGGTTAAGGTTGAGATTGGCGTTAGACTTAAGGTTATTGTTAGGCTTAATGTTAGCATTATGGTTAGACTGAAGGTTGGGGTTACATTTTGCATCAGGGTTAGGATAAGACTTGGTGCTAGCTTTAGGGTTAGGGCTAGAATTAGTGTTAGGGTTCAGTTTCAGGTTAGGTTTGGTGTTAGGGTTAGGTTTGTTGATAGACTTAAGGTTAGGTTTAGGGTTAGGGCTAGACTAGGGTTAAGGCTAGGGTGAGGGTTAGGGTTAGGGTTGGCTTTAGACTTAGGGTTAGGTTTATGGTTAGGCTTAGTTGTTGGTCATAGACTTAAGTTGAGGGTAATGGTTAGGTTTATATTTAGGTTTAATGTTAGGGTTGGTTTTAGACTTAGGTTTAGTGATAGTCTTAGGTTGAGTTAGGGTTGGCGTTAGACTTAGGGTTAGGGGTCGGGTTAGGGTTAGGATTAGTGTTGTGTTAGACTTAGTGTCAGAGGTAGGGTTAGAGTTAGGGTTAGCCTTGGTGTTAGGTTTACTCAGGCTTAGTGTTGGTGGTAGACTTAGGGTTAGGGATAGGGGTAGTGTTAGGATTAAGGCTGGTGTTAGACTTAGGGTTAGAATTAGTGTTAGGGTTAGGTTCATGGTAGATTTAGGGTAGGGTGAGGATTAGAGTTAGGGTTAGACAGGAATAGGGTTTGTGTTCAGGTTCAGGGTAGCATTAGGTTAGGGTTAGGATTAGGCTTGGTACTAGGCTTAGGTTTAGGTTGGTGTTAGGCTTAGGGTTAGGTTTAAGGTTAGGGTTAGGGCTAAGGTTAGGGTTGGTGTCAGACTTAGGGTTAGACTTAGGTTTAGGTTCAAGGTTAGCGTTGGTGTTAAACTTAGGGTTAGGTTTGGGCTTATTGTTGGTGTTAGACCTAGTGTTATGGTTAGGGGTAAGATTAGGGTTAGGGTTAGGTTTATTGTAAGACGTAAGGTTAGGGTTGGTATTGCACTTAAGGTTAGGGATAACATTAGGGTTAAGGTTGGTGTTAGACTTAAGGTTAGGGTTAGGGTTAAGGATATCATTAGGGGTAGTCTTAAGGTTAGGGATAGGGTCAGTAGAGGGTTAGGATTAGGCTTGGTTTTAGGGTTAGGGTTAGCTTGAAGGTTAGGGTTGGTGCTAGACTTAGGGTTAGAGTTAGGGGTCAGATTAGGATTTGGGTTAGGGTTGGTGTTAGATTTAGGCTGAAGGATAGCGTTAGGTTTAGGTTATTGTTAGACTTAGGTTTAGTGTTAAGGTTGGTGTTAGACTTAACGTTAAGGTTAGGTTTAGCCTTGGTGGCAGGTTAGTGTCATGGTTGGGTTGGTTAGAGTTAGGGTTGGCTAGTGTTAGAGTTAGGGTTTCTGTTATACTTAGGGTTTGATTTGGTGTTAGGGTGAGGTTTGGTATTCATCTTAGGTTCAGAATTAGGGCTACGGTTAAGTTTAGGGCTGAGGCGAGGGTTAGGGTTCAAATTAAGGTTCTGGTTCTGGTTGGTGTTAGGGTTGGTTTTAGACTTAGACTTAGTGATAGTCTTAGGTTCAGATTTAAGGTTAGTGTTAGATTTAGGGTTGGGGTTAGGGGTCAGGGTAGGGTTAGCATTAGAGTTGATGTTATGCTTAGGGTTAGAGTTGGTTTTAGACATAGGGTTAGGTTTAGGCTTAGGCTTCCCGTTAGACTTATGTTTAGGTTTAATGTTAGGATTGGTGTTAGATTTAATGTTAGGGTTAGGGTTAGATTTAGGCTTAAGGTAAAGGTTAGGATTAGACTTTGTGTTGGGTTTACTGTTATCCTTGGTGACAGGGTTAGTGTTAGGGTTAGGGTTGGTGTTAGACTTAGGGTTAGGTTTAGTGTTAGATTTAGGGTAGGGTTAGGTTTAGAGTTAGGGTTATACTTAGGATTAGGGTTCAGATTTGGGTTCCAGTTAGGGTTAGAGTTAAGGTTAGGTTTGGTGTTAGACTTAAGGTGAGTTAAGGATTACTGTTGGTTTTAGACTTAGGGTTATGATAAGGTAAGTTCAGGTTAGGGTTGTTATAAGATTTAAGGTTGGGTTTAGTTTTAGGGATGGTATTCTACTTAGGGCTAGGGTTAGGGGTTGGATTGGTGTTAGACTTAAGGTTAGGGTTTGGGTTAAGGTTCGCTTTAGGGGTAGACCTAAGGTTAGAGTTAGGGTTAGCATAAGGTTTAAGATTAGGCTTGGTGTTAGGTTTAGAATTAATTTCAGGGTTAGGTTTAAGGTTAGGGTTGGTGTTAGACTTAGGATTAGGGTTGGTGTTAGACTTTGGATTACGGATAGAGTTAGGTTTAGGGTTAGTGTTAGATATAAGTTTAGGTTTAGGGCTAGGTTTGGTTTTAGACTTAACATTAGGTTTAGGTTTATACTTTTGGTTAATGTTAGCATTGGGTTGGTGTTATACTCAGGCTTATGCTTAGGGTTAGTGTTCAGGTTAGGGCTGGTGTTTGATTTAGGGTTATGTTACTGTTAAGGTTAGGTTTGGTGTTAGATTTAGGATTAGGATTAGGGTTAGGGTTAAGGTTAGGGTGAGGGCTAGGTTAGGGTTAGGGTTTGTGTTGGTGGTAGACTTAAATTTAGGGTAAGTGTTAGGTTTAGGGGTAGTGTTAGTGTTAGGGTTGGTGTTAGAATTGGTGTTGGGGTTAAGTTAAGGGCAGGATTAGTGTTGGCGTTAGACTTCGAGTTAGGGTGAAGGTTATGGCTGGCATTAGAGGAAGGGTTAGGGTTAGGCTATAGTTCCTGTTAGACTTAGGTTTAGGGTTGGTGTTTGATTTAGGGTTAGTGTAAGTGTTAGGATTAGGGATCATTTTAGACGTAGGGTTAGGTTTAGAGTTAGATGTAGGGTAGGGTTGGGTTTAGGCTTGGTGTTAGATTTAGGATTAGGGTTAGGGTTAGGTTTGGAGTTAGAGTTAAGGTAAAGGTTAGGTTTAGGTTTAAGTTTAGGATTAGGGTTAGGGTTAGGATTAGGGTTAGAGACAGGGTTAGGAGTAGGTTTAGGGTTAGTGTTGGTGTTAGACTTAGGGTTAGGTTGCGGGTTCGGGTTCGGGTTGGTGTCAGACCAAAGGATAAGCTTAGGGTTGGTGTTACACTTAGGCTGCAGTTTAGGACTAGGTTTGGGTTAGGGTTAGGTTAAGATTTATGGTTAGACTTAGTCTTAGAGTTACAGTTAGGTTTAGGTTTAGGGTTAGTGTTGGTGTTAGACTTGGGGTTCAGGTTAGGATTAGGGCTTGGGTTGGTGTTAGACAAAATGATAGGGTTAGGGTTAGGGTTAGGGTTAGTGTTAGGATGGGACTGGAGTTAGACTTAGAGAATGGTTGGGTTTATACTTGGTGTTTGATTTAGGGTTAGAGTTTGGGCTGGGTTGGAGTTAGACTTAAGGTTACGATTCAGGTAAAGGGTAGGGTTAGGTTAGGTTTCAGATTAGTATATTAGGGTTAGATTGAGCTTTAGGGTTATGGTTAAGGTGTGGGTTGAAACCCTAACCCGAACTTATGTCCAACCCCAACCCTAAACCTAACCCAAATTCTAACACCAACCTTAACCTTAACACTAAGTCTAATACCAAGCCTAACCCCAACCCTAAGTCTAATATCAACCCTAACACTAATGATAACCCTATGTCTAACACCAACCTTAACCCTAAAACTAACCCTAACCCAAAGTCTAACCCTAATGCCAATCTTAACCCTAACCCTAACACAAACTGTAACCCTAGCACTTACCCTAACCATAATCCTATACTAACCCTAAGTCTAACACCAAATTTAACCCTAATCTTATGAGATAGTTAAAGATTATTGTGACAACCCAGACAATAAACACATGTGGGGTAATTAAAGGGCAGAGAGATAAATGGCTTGGGAGTCTTGCCTTTCTAGTTCTTGGGTATCTTCCTGTCTGATAGTCAGACCAGGGTGCAGCAGCCTTAGCCAGTTCCCTGCTTCAGCGGGCAAGGCTCACTTCCTGCAATACATCCTGGAGAGGAAGCCAAATGGACCTGCCCCATGCAGCCCTGGGTGCTGGAGCAGCCATGTGCAGACCCCTGCTAACACTGAGATGCTTACATGTTCACTGATTTGGCTTTCCTCCTGCCATTGGCATCATTGTATGTGTTTTGTGAGATGGAGGAGGACTTTGTGGATTGGTGTTGGACATATGGGCTAATGTTGGACTTGTGAGCTTGGGCAGCACTGGATTGGAATGTTTTCTTGATGTGCACTTAACCTTTATATAAAACTCTCTCTTATACATATAAGTTTCTGTGGATTTGTCTCTCTAATGTACCCAGACTAACACACACTAACTCTAACTCTAAGTCTAACACCACCCTTAACATAACCCTGATTCTGAGCCTACGTCTAACACCAACCCTAATACTAACCCTAAACCTAACTCTAATCGATAATTCTAACCCTAAATCTAACACCAAACTTAATCCTAACACTAACCCTAAGTCTATTATCAAGCCTAATCCTAACCCTAACCATAATCTAAGAAGAAGCCTAACCCTAATACTAACTCCAATATCAACCATAACCCTAAACCTAACCCCAAGTCTAACACCAATCCTAACCCTAACCCCATGTCTAACACCAACCCTAACCTGAACCTAAGCACAACACCAAGCATAAACCTAACCCCAACTATAACCCTAAGACTAGCCTAAGTCTAACCCTGACCCTTAAACTAGACATAACCTTAAGTCTAACATCAATCCTAGCCTGAATCAAATCCCAATTCAAACACTAACCCTAAGTGTACCACCAACCCTAACCCTAACTCTATCCATAACCTGAAATCTAACACCAATCCTGACTCTAAGTCTAACACCAATCTTAATCCTAACCCTAAGTCTAACACTGAGCAAAACCTAACCCTAAACCTAACACTAACTCTAACTGTAACCCAAACCCTAAACCTAAACCTAACCCTAAAACCCACCTTAACCCAAATCATAAACTTAAGTCTAACACCAACCTCACCTAAACCTAACCCTAAGTCTAATACCAACAGTAACCCACCGCTGAACCTACATCTAACAAGCCCAATGTGTACCTTAACCGTAACCCTACTCTTCCCCTAAGTCTAACACCAACCCTAACCTAACCCTCACCCTAATTCTAAGTCTAACAACAACACTAACCGTAACCCTAACCCCAAGTCTAACAGCAGCTCTAAGTCTAATATTAACCCTAACCCTAACTATCCTTAACCTTCAGGCTAACATCAAGCCTAAACCTAACCCATAACCTAGTTCTAACACCAACCTTAACCCTAACACTAAGTCTAATACCAAGCCTAAACCTAAGTCTAAAACTAAGCCTAACTCTAATCCTAACCCTAAAGCCAATCCTAACCCTAACACTAACCCTAACACCAACCCCAGGCATAATTTGAACCCATCACTAACCAGAACACTAAACCTAACCCTAACGCGAACCCTAACCCAAACCCTAAACCTAAGCCTAACCTAACATGAACCCTAACCCTAACCCCAACACTAACTTCAACCCTAACTCTAGTCTTAACCCTAACCCTAAGCCTAATACAAACTAACTCTAACCCTACCCCTAATCCCCAACCTAACTCTAACACCAACTCTAACCAAACCCTAATCCTAACATTAACCCTAACCCTTACCGTAAACCTAAACCTAACCCTAACCAGCCCTAATCATAATCCTAACACTAAGCCTATACCTAAACCTAACCCTAACCCCGACACTAACCCTAACCATAACCATAATCCTAATTCTAAAACCAATCTAACCCTAATGCCAATTCTAACCCTAACCCTAAGGTAAGCCTAACTCTAACCTTAACCCTAACACCAACCCTAACCACATTCCTAACCTAAGTCTAACCTTAACCCTTACACTAAGACCAACCCTAACACCAACCTTATCCCTAAACTTAACCCTAATCCTAAATCTAAGATTAACCACAAACCTAATACAACCCTAAATTTAACCCAACTCTACCCATAACCATCACCATAACTATAACCATAACCACAACCCCCACACTAACACCAACCCTAACTTGAACACCAACCATAACACTAAATGTAACCCTAAGTCTAACCCTAACCTTAACCCTAATGCTAACTATAATCCTAACCCTAACCCTAACCCTAACCCTACCCTAACCCTAAGCCTAAACCTAACCCTAACCCTAACCCAAATACCAACCCGAACCCTGTTGCCAATCATAACCTTAACCTGAACCTACGTCTAAGCCTAACCTAAACTCTAAAGCTAACCCTAACCCTAATCCTAACACGAACCCCAACTAAAACTCTAATTTAGGTCTAAACCCTAATTGCTCCTCGGCCTTTTGGCTAAGATCAAGTGAAGTCTAAACCCTAAAACTAACACAATCCTAACCCCGACACTAACTCTAACCATCACCATAAACCTAACTCTAAGTCTAGCCCTAACCCAAACCCTAGCAACAACCCTAAGTCTTAACTGAAAATTATTCCTAACTCTAACCCTAACCCTAAACCTGACAGTAACCCTAACTCTAATGCTACACCAGGCCTAAACATAACCCTAACCTTAATTCCAACCCCAAGTCTAACTCTAACCCTAACCCTAATCCTAAACCTGAGCCATACCCTCACCCTCATCCTCACCCTAATGCCAACATTAACCTAACCCAAGCCCTAATCTAACCCTAATGCTAACCTGAACGCTAACCCTAACCTTACCCTCAAACCTAACCCTAACACCAACCCTAAACCTAACCCTAACCCTAGCCCCAACCTTAAACCTAACCCAAACACTTACCATAATGCTGACCCCTAACACTATCCCTAAACTTGACCCTGAACCTGACCCTTGCGCTATCCCTAACCCTAACACCAACCCTAAGTGTAACCCTAACCCTAATACAAACACTAAACCTAACCCTAAACCTAACCCTAATCCCAACCTGACCCTAACCCTAATTGTAACTCGAACCCCAAACCTAACTCTAACCCTAACACCATGCCTAACCCTAACCCTAAGTCAAACCGTAACCCTAAGTCAAACTGTAATCCTAGGTCTAACCCTCACCTTACTCCTACCCTAAACTTAACCCTAACCCTAACCTTAACCATAACATAAAACCAACCCTAACCCTAAGTCTAACCCTAATCTTAATATAACCCTAACCCTAACTCTAATCCTAAACCTAAAACCAACCTAACCCTAACTATAAACATAACACTAACACTAATGCTAAGTGTAAACCTCACCCTAACCCTCAACCTCACCCTCACCCTAACCCTAACCCTAAGTCTAAACCTAACCTTAAAGCTAACACTATACCTAACTCCAACACCAACACTAAAAGTAACTCTAACCCTAATACTAACACTAACCCAAATTGTAACGGTAACACTAGCCCAAACCCTAACACCAACCCTAACCCTAATCCTGACCAAAACCCAAACGCTTACCATAACTCTGACCCCTAATACTAACCCTGATCTTGACCCTGACACTTACCTTATCCCTAACCCTAACACCAACCCTAAGTATAACCCTAAACCTAACACTAATACTGAACCTAAAAATCAACATCACCCTCACCCTAACACCAACACTAATTCTAATACTAAACCTAACCCAAATCCTAAACCTAACCCTAACTCTAACCCTAATCAACACACTAAACTGAACTCTAACCATAACCCTAACCTGAAACCTGACCCTAACCCTAACTCTAACACTAACGCCAACCCTAAAAATAAAATCAACCCTAACCTTAACACCAACCCTAACCCTAACATTAAGTCTAACCCTACCCCTAAACCTAACACTAAAACTAACTCTAAAATCAACCTTAACCCTATTCCTAAACCTAAGTCTAACCCTCACCCTGACCCTACCCTAATCTTTACCTTAACCATAACACCATCCCTAACACTAAAACCAACCCTAACACTAACCTTCACCCTAAGTCTAACCCGAACCCTAACTCTAAACCTAACACTAACCAAGAACATTACCCTAACACCAACCTTAAGCGTGACCCTAACCCTAACCCCTCACCTAACCTAACCCTCACCTTCACCCCCACCCTCACCCTCACACTAACCATAACCCGAACCCTAACCATAACCAACCTTAACCTTAGCACCAACGCTAATCATAATCCTAACCTTAAACCTAAACATAACCCTAACCCTAACCCAAGCCTAACCCTAACCCTAACAACAACCCTAACCCCAAAACCAACTCTAATCACAATCCTAACCCTAAGCCTAAAAGTAACCTTAATCCTAACCCTAACCCTAACCCCAATCTAACCTTAGTCCTAACCTGAACCCGAGCCCTAACCCAACTGTAACCCTAACACCAACCCTAAACCTAACACCAACCACAACCCTAACCCTAACACCAACCTAGCCCTAACAACATAATAACCCTAACCCTAAGTCTAACACCAAACCTAACACTAAAACCAACCCTAACTCTAAGGCTAACCCTAACCTAACCCTTATCTTAATCCTAACCCTAACGCTAACACCAAACCTAAGCCTACCCTATCCCTAAACCTAAACTTCACACTCACCCTCACCCTACACCTAACCCTAATCTTAACCCTAATCCTAACCTAACCCTTACACCCTAACACCACCACTAAACCTGAAACCAACCATAACACAAACACCAACCCTAAACTTAACACCAACCCTAACCATAAAACTCACCCTAACCCTAATACTAACCATAACACTAACCAAAACCTTACCCTAACCCTGACCCTAACACCGACTCTGATCATAATGGTTACCTGACTCTGACCCTAACCCTAGCCCTGATGCTAACCCTAATCTAACACCAGCCCTAACCCTAACCCTAACACTAGAAACAACCCTAATCCTAACACCAACACTAACCCTAACTCTAACACTGAATTGCACCCTAACCATAACCATAACTCTAACACCAATCCTAACCCGAACACCAACCCTAACCCTAACAACAACCCTAACCCTAAGTCTAAATCTGACAGTAACCCTAACCCTAACCCTAACACTAATCCTAAAACCATTATCTCAAACACCAACCCTAAGTCTAACCCTAACCCTAATCCTATCCCTAATACTAACCCTAATTCTAATTATATCCATAACCATAACACCAACCCTAAACCAAACCCTAACTCTAATGCTAAGACCAACACTAACCCTAAATTTAGCACTAAGTCTAACCTGAACTCTAACCCTAATCAAACCCTAACCCTTAACCTAACCTTAACCATAACCCTAATACCAACCCTGTCTCTTACACCAAACCTTACCCAAACTCTAAACCTAAGTCTAACACTAACCCCAACCCTAATACTAACTCGAACCTAACCCTAAAACCAACTCTAAAACGAAGTCTAACCCTAAACCAAACCCTAATACATACCCTAACCCTAACACTGACGCTAGCACCAACCCTAATCATGACCAGAACCAAAACACCAACACTAAATCTAACCCTAACATTAATCTTAACCCTAAACCTCACCCTCACCCTCACATCAACCTCACCCTCATCTTCACCTTAACCCTAAAATGAAACCTAACCATAATCCAAATCTAACACTAACTCTAACCCTAACTCTTATCCTAACACCAACCCTAGGTTAACGCTAACTCTAACACACTAACCATATCCCTACCCCTAAACCTAACCTTCAGGTTCAGCCTGACACTCACCCTAGCCCTAACTCTAATGAAAACCCTAACTTTAACACCAACCCTAAGTTAACCCTAACCCTAACCATAAACACAATCCTAAACCTAACACTAACACTAACTCACACTTTAACCCTGTCTATCCCAACCCTAACCCTAAGCCTAACACTAACCCTTACCCTAGTCTTTACCCTAAACCTAACTCTAACATTAACAACCCTAATTATAATAACAACCATAAGCTTAAGCATAAGGCTAAACCTAACCCTAATCTTAACACTAACTTTAACCCTAACACCAAATCTAACCATAACCATAAGTCTAACACTAACCCTAACCTAAACCCTAACACTAACAACAACCCAAAGCTAAAACCAACCCTAACCCTAGTCCTGTTCCTAACATCAACCCTAACCTTAGCACCAATCCTAACACTAACACCAACTCTAACCCAAATCCTAACACTCAGTCTAATTCTAACACTAATCCTAACCCTAACCCTAATTCTAAATATAACCCTAACTATAACTTCAACCCAACCATCACCCTACCCCAATCCTAAGCCTAACCCTAACACCATCCCTAACTCTAACACCAACCTTAACCCTAACTGTAAACATAATTCTAAACCTAAACCAAACCCTAGTCCTAATCCTAACTCTAACACCCTAAAACCAAGCCTAATCCTACCCCTAATCTTAATCCTAATGATAACCCAAATACTAACGCTAACACCAACCTAACCTTAACCCTAAACAAAACCCCAGCCCTAAGTCTAACCCTAAACCGAATCCTAACCCTAACCTGAACACTAACACTTTACCTAACCCTAACCCTAACTCTCACTCTCACCCTCAACCTCACATTCACCCTAACCCTATCCCTATCCCTAACCCTAACCCAAACCATAACGCTAAATATAACCCGAACCCTACACCTAAACTTAAACTTAAACCTGACACTGATCCTAACAAAAACCCTACCCTCACACAAATCATAACACTAACCCATTCTATGTCTAACCCGAAATCTAACACTAACCCTATAACAAAACACTAAACCCTAAAATACTAAAAATAAACCAAACCCTAGGTCCAAAACCAACCCAGATCCTTACCCCAACATCAACTTTAACACTCACACCATCCCTAACCCTTACCATAACCCTAAGTCTAACCCTAAAAATAACCCTAAGTCTAACCATAACCCTAAACCTAGCACTAATTGTGAACTTAACTCTAAACCTAACTGTAATTCTAACCCCAATCCTAACCATAAAACCAACCATAACTCTAATACCAATCATAACCTTAACCCAAAACCTAAATATAAACCTAACAGTAACACTAGCCCTAACCTAAGTTTAACCCTAACCTTAACACGAATCCTAACACCAAGCTAAACCCTAACCCTAACAACAACCCTAACCCTGAACCTACTCCTGACACTAAACCTAATCCAAAACTTAACCCTAACCCTAACCTTAACCCAAACCCTAACCCTAAGTTTAACCCCAACAGTAACCCTAACCCTTATCGTAACCCCAGGCCTAACGCTAACACCAACATTTAAAAACCTAAGTCTAAACCAAACAGTAAACGAAGCACTAACCTAACGCTAACACACTAAACCTAAGCCTAACCCTATCCCTAACACCAATGCTAAGCCAAACCCTAACCCCAACCCCAACCCTAACCCTAGATCTAACCATGACTCTAACCCTAACCCTAACAACAAGCGTAACCCTAATCATAAGCTTAAGTGTTACCCTAACCCTAAACCTAACCCTAACACCAATGCTAACCCTAACCTCAATGCTGTCCAAGCCAAAGCCTAAGATTAATCATAACCATAACCCTAACTCTAACACCAACCCTAACCCTAACAACAACCCTAACCCTAATCATAAATCTAACCTGAAACTTTAACCTAACCCTAACCCTAACTCTAACACCAACCCTAAACCTAAACCTAATCCTAACCTTAATCCTAACACCAAAACTAACCCTAACACCAACTCTAACGCTAAACCTCACACTAACTCTAACCCTAACCCTTATCTTAAAAATAACCCTAACCCTAACACCAACCATAATCCTAACCCTTACCTTACCCCTAACCCTAACCCCGACCCTAACCCTAACCCAAATACCAACCTTAAGTCTAACCCTATCCAAAACATATCCCTAATCCTAATCCTAACCCTAACCCTAACCCTTACCTTCACACTCACACTCACCCTCACCCTCACCCTCACCCTCACCCTCACCCTCACCCTAATCCTAACCCTAATCCTAACCCTAAACCTAACCATAAACCTAATCCTAACCTGAAAACCAAGCCTAACCCTAATCCTAATCCCAACACCAACCCTCACCCTAACCAC
This sequence comes from Tenrec ecaudatus, assembly GCF_050624435.1. Taxonomy (NCBI): domain Eukaryota; kingdom Metazoa; phylum Chordata; class Mammalia; order Afrosoricida; family Tenrecidae; genus Tenrec; species Tenrec ecaudatus. The sequence goes on from NC_134544.1 coordinate 107,343,018, forward strand.
AACCATAACCCTAAATCTCAACCTAACCCTAAGTCTAACACCAAACATAATCCTAACCCTAATGCTAACTCTAACCATAACCTGAAGTTTAACACTATCCCTAACCCTAACCCTAACCATAAGTCAAACACCAAACCTCACCCGAACCCGAACCTCAAACTAACCCTAACCCTAAACTTAACCTAGCCCTAAATCTAACACCAAACCTAATCCTAGATCTCACATGAAGAAACCCTAAAACTAATCCTCCCCCGACCCCTATTTCTATCTCCACACCTAACCCTTAGCTTTACCATAACTCTAACCCTAACTTTAAGCCTAACACCAGCCATAATTAACACAAAACCTAACACCAACCCTAACCCTAATTCTACGTGGAACACCAACCAGAGTCATTACCCTAACCCTAAGTCTTACACCAACAATAGTCCTAACCTTAATGCTAACCCTAGCCCTATGTCTAATACCAACACTAACCCTAACTCTAACACCAAACCTAACCCTAACCCTAAGTATAAAACCAACTGTAATTCTAAATGTAACACAAAGCGATCCTAACACTAATACTACCCCTACCCCTACACATTCCTCTACCCCTAACCCAACCCTTACTGTAATCCTAACTCTAATTTAAAGCTTGACACCAAACATAACCCTATCTCTAAGTCTAATACCAACCAAAGCCCTAACACTAACACTAACTCTAGGACTAAGCCTAACACAACCCTAACCCTAACTCTAACACCAGCCATAATCCTACCCCTAAACCTAAGGCTAAACCTTACCCTAACCCTAACTCCAACCCTAATGCTAATCTTAGACTTATGTATAACACCAACACTAACCCTAACCCAAAGTCTAATCCTAAATATAACACCACACTACCCCTACCCCTAACCTAAACCCTAAGTCTAACACCAACTTTAACCCTAACCCTAATCCTAACCCACACCTTTAGTCTAACAACAACCTTAACTCTAATGCTAAACTTTACACCAAGCTTAACCCTAAACCTAACCCTATCCCTTACCTAAAATTATCCCTTACCCTAACCCTAAACTTCAGTCTAAGACTATCTCTAACCCTAATGCGAACCTTAACCTTAAGTCTAACACCAACCCTAAATATAAACCTAACACTAAATCTACAATCAACTCTAAACCTAATCCTTAATGTAACACCAATTCTAACCCTAACTCTAAGTCTAACACCAACCCTCACCCTCACCCTAAGTCTAATTCTAACCCTAACCCTAAACCTAAGTCTAGCACCAAACCTAATCCTAACCCTAAACCTACACATAACCCTAATCTTAACTTTAACACTGAATATAAAAACAACCTTAACCCTATATGAACCCCTTGCCCTAATCATAACCTGAACTCTAACCCTAACTATAACACCAACCCTAATCCTATTCCAAGCCGAAGTCTATCAAAAACTCTAACCCTAATCCTAATACTAACCCAAACCCTAAGTATGACAACAGCCTTAACCCTGTCAACACCAAAACTAACCTAACCCTAACCATAGCCCTAAGTCTAAACTTAACACTAATTCTAACAATAACCCTAAGTTTAAGTCTAAAACCAACCCTAACCATAAATATAACCCTAAATCTAACCTGATGTCTAACACCATCCTTAACATAACCCTAAACATAACCCTAACCCTTAGCCTAACCCTAACCTTAAGTCTAAGCCTATCTCTATCCCTAACGCTGACCTTAACCCTAAATCTAACACCAACCCTAACGCTAAACATAATTCTAAAACCAACCTCAAAACTAATCCTAAATCTAACACCAGTCCTCACCCTAAACCTAACACTGTCTAATCCTAACCCTAAACCTAAGTATAACACCAACCCTAAGTCTAACACCAACCCTTACCCTAAACCTAAGTATAACACCAACCCTAAGTCTAACACCAACCCTTACCCTAAACCTAGACTTAATCCTAAACCTACCTCTTCCCCAACACCTACCCCTACACCTACTCCTAAACCTAACCTGAATCCTAACACTAACCCTAGCCTTAACCATAACCCTAAGCTTTACCAAAGTCCAGCACTAACCCTAAATTAAGGTGACCAGATGTCCCGCTTTTGGTGAGACAGTTACAATTTTTAATAATTTTTGGAAAGAATGCATGACAAGCTAGGGTATACGGTTTTTGGCTGCCATGTGGCTATTTCACCAGGATGAGTTTTAATCAATGGTTTCACGCTGGTGTCCCACTTTACCAATGTTAAAAACTGGTCACTTTACCCTAAACCTAAACCTAATCATAATTCTAATACCAACCCTAACACTAAACCAAACCCTAACCCTAACTCTAATACTAACCTTAACTCTATCCCTAACGATAAGTCTACAACTAAGTCTAACCCTAACCCAAACCCTCAGTCTAACACCAACTCTACCTATTCCTAACCCTAAATCTAACTCCAATCCTAACTCTAATCCTAACCCTAACACTAACCCTAAACTTAAGTCTAAAACTAACCCTAACCCAAATCTAAATAGAATACCACCCTGATCCCTACACCCTAACCCTAACACCAACCATGACCCTAACTCAAATCCTAACCCTAGCCCTAGTCTAACACCAACACTAATACAAACCCTAAGCCTAAACCTAACCCAAAACCTGTCTAGCACCTTCCCTAAGGCTAACCCTGACCCTAACCCTAACCCTAGCGCTACGTCTAACACCAACCCATAACCTATCCCTCCCTTATCTCTATTCTTACCCCTATCCCTAACCCCAAAGCTAACCCAAACCAACCCTAACCCTAACACTAAACCCTAACCCTAACCCTAACCCTAACACTAACCCTAACACTAAACCCTAACCCTAACACTAAACCCTAACCCTAACACTAAACCTAACCCACACACTAAGTCTAACGCCAACTCTAACCATAATCCTAGGTCTAACACCAAGTCTAAGCCTCACCCTAACCTTAAGTCTAAGCCTAACCCAAATCTTAAGTCTTACACCAACTCTAACCCAAACCCTAACACTAATTCTAAAACCAACCCTGAACTTAATCCTAAATCTATCACCAATCTGAACCCTAACCCTAAGTCTAACACCAACCCTAAGCCTAACCCTAAACCTAAGCTACAATCAACCATAAAACTAACTTTAACCTGAACCAAAACCATAAGTTAAACACGAACCCTAACCCTAAATCTAACACAAGCACTAAACATAACCCTCATCCTAAATCTAACACCAACTCTAAAGCTAACCCTAAACCTAACCCTAACCCTAACCCCAACCCTAACTGTAGGTCTAACATCAACCCTAATACTACTCCTACCCTACTCACAAACATAATACTAACCCGAATACTAACCCTAAGTCTAACACAATCCCTGACCATAACCTTAACCCAAACCTAAGTCTAACACCAATCTTACACCTAAGCCTGATCTAACCTAAGCCCTAAGACTAAAACCAACCCTCATCCTAACCATAAGTCTAATACCAAGCCTAAACTAACACAAAACCTAACCCTAACCCTAAGTTTAAACCCAAACCTATTCCTAAACATAACCCTAAGCTTAAGTCTGACACCAACCCGAACCATAGACCTAAACCTATTTCTAAAACCAACCCTAAACCTAATCCTAAAACGAACACCAGCTCTAACCCTAAACCTAACCCTAAGTCTAATACCAACCCTAACCCTAACCCAAATCCTACGTCTAACACCAAGCCTAATCCTAACCCTAAACGTAACTCTAACCCTAACAATAACTCTGCCCTTACCCTAAGCCAAACCCTAACCTAACTCTAACACCAAACCTAACCCTAACCCTAAATCTAACACCAGCTGTAACTTTCACCCCAATCTTAACCCTATGCTTAAAACAAACCCTAAACCTAACTATAACCCTAAGTCTAATACCAACCCTAACCTAAATCTAACCCTCATCCTAAACCTAACCCCAAGCCTAAATCTAAAACCAAGCCTAAACCTAACCTTAATACTAACACTAACCTTAAGTCTAAAACCAAGCCCTTATCCTAACCGTAAGAGTAACCCTAACCTTAAGTCTAACACCAACCCATTCCCTAACCCTAACCTTGTCTAACACCAACCCTAACTGTAATCCTAACCCTAAGTCTAACAACAAACCTAACCCTAACCCTAACCATAAGTCTAACACAAACACTAACCCTAACCTTAATCTTAACTGTAACCCTAAACCTGACTTTAACCCTAAATTTAAATCTAGCACCAACCCTCACCATAACCCTAAATGTAACACCAAATCAAACACTAACCCTAAACCTAAGTCTAACACCATCCCTTACCCTAAACCAAACCCTAAGTCTAACACCAACCCTTACCCTACAGTGAACCCTAACCCAAAGTCTAACACTAACACTAATCCTAACCCTAACCCAAAGTCTAACACTCATCCTAACTCTATCCCTAACCTTAACACTAAGCCTACCACCAAACCTAACCCCAAACCTACCCCTAAGTCTAACACCAACCCAAACCATAATCCTAACCCTATGCCAAATCTAACCCTAACACTAATCTTAATCCAAGTCTACACCAACCCTTACCTTAATCTTTAGTCTAACACCAACCCTAACCTTAACCGTAGCTCTAATCCTAACCCTAAATCTAACACGAACCTTATTCCTCAATCTGCCACCAAGCAACCTTAACACTAACACCAACACTAACCCGAACCGTAAATTTAAGTTTCATCCTAACTCTAACTTTAAGCCTAACACCTACTGTAAACCTAACCCTAAGACCAACACCAACGGTAACACAAATCTAAGTAGAACACCATTCTGATCCCTAATCCTAACCCTAAATCTAACACCAGACATAGCCCTGACCTAACCCTAAACCTAGCCCTAAGTCTAAGACCAACACTAACCCTAAGCCTAACCCTAACCCTAACCCTATCCAGAAATCTAAGTCTAACACCTTCCCTACCCTAACCCTAACTAATCCCTAACCCAACTCCTAACCCTATTCCTAACCCAAACCATAAGTCTAACACCAACCCTAAATCTAATCAGTATCCTAACCCAAACCCTAAGACTAACACCTACCCTTGGATTACCATAAAATCAAACACCAAGCCTAAAGTAACCCAAAACCTAACCCTAACCCTAAATCTAAAACCTACCCTTATCCTAACCATAACCCTAAACTTAAGTCTAACACCAACCTTAACACTAAGTCTAACACCAACCCTAACTCTAACTCTAACCCTAACCCTAACCCTAACCCTAACTATATTATCAACTCAAACCCTAAATCTAACACCAAATCTAACCCTAACCCTAACGCAAACCCTAACCCTACCTGAATTCTAACACAAACTCTAACCCTAACTCTAAACCTAATCCTAAATCTAACACCTAATCCTAACATTAAGTCTGCCCTTACCCCTACCCTAACACTAACCCTAACCTTAAGTCTAACCCTACCCTTCCCTAACTCTAACCCTAACTTTAAGCCTAACACCAATCCTAACCCTAGTCTTAAGTCTAACATCACCTGAACCCAAATCTAAGTTGAACACCAATCTGATCCCGACACCCTGGCCCTAAATCTATCACCAATCTTAACTCTAAACCTAATCTAAACCAAACCCTAACCCCAAAACTAATTCTAACACCTCTTCTAACCCAAACCCTAAACTCAACCCTGACCCTAACCCTTCCATGACCCCTAACTCTAACCCTGTCTAACACCAATCCTACACCTACCCCTACCCTTAACCCTATCTCTACCCCTACCCCTAAACCTAATCCAAAACATAAGTCTAACACCAACCCTATCCCTAACACAAACCATAAGTCTAACATCAACTCTAATCCTAACCCTAAATATAACACCAAGCCTAACTCTAATCCTAAACTAACCCTAACCCTAAATCTAAGTGTAACTCTAAACCTAGCCCTAACCCAAACCTTAAGTCTTACACCAACCCTAACAATAATTCTAAAACTACCCCTGAACCTTATCCTAAATTAAACACCAATCGGAATCCTAACCCTAAATCTAAGCCTAACTCTATCCTAACCCTAACCCTAACCCCAACCTAACCTAACCTAACCTAACCCTAACCCTAACCCTAACCTCTAACCTAACCCTAACCCAAACTTTAAATCTAACACCAACCATAAACTTAATGCTAATTCTAAAACCAACCCTGAACCTAATCCAAAGTCTAAAACTAGCCTAAGCCTAACCCTGTCTAAAACCAAGCCTAACCCTAACCTTAACCCTGAGTCTAAGCCTAACTCTAAACCTAATCCTTACCAAAACCTTAAATTATAAACCAAACCTAACCCAAACCTTACATCTAAGCCTAGCCGAAACCTAAGCTAACCCTAACTAAAAGTCGAACACCAGCCTAAACCTTACTCTAAGTCTGCAACCAACCCTAAAACTAACACTAACCTGAACCCAAACCCTAAGTTTAACACCAACCCTAACCCCAACCTGAACCATAAGTCTAACACCAACACCAAACCTAAATGTAACCCTAACCCTAAGTCTAACACCAACCATAACCCTCTCCCTAACCCCACACCTAATCTTAATCCTATACCTAATCCTAACCCTAACCCTGACCCTAACTCTAAATCTAATATCAATTCTAACCCTACCTCTACCCCTACTCCTACCCCTAACCCTACTTCTACCCCTACTCCTACCCCTAACCCTAATACTAACCCTAACACTAACCCTAAGTCTAACACAAATCCTGACTATACCTTAACTCAAATCTAAGTCTAATGCCAACCCTAACCCTAAGTCTAAACCCAAACCTAACCCTAACTTTTACCCTAAGCTTAAGTCTAAAACCAAACCTAACCATAAACCTAAGCCTATTTTGGCACCAACCCTGTCACATACACCTGTATTTGTATGAAGTGTATGTGATGGGGCTGGTGTGCTGCTGTCATCACGCTGGATACTCCTATGTGGGCAGACCTGCCTGGAGATGGATAGAGGAGCAGCGTGTCAGTTCCTAAGACCATTGGTGATATGTTTTCTGATGCTCTTAGGTGACCCCTATGAAAGGGTTGCTTGACCTCCCCCCAAGGGGTTCATGACCCACAGGTTTATAACCCCTACCTTAGAGGGGAAAAAGTCAAGAACGAAGCCCCATACGCAAACACAACACACTGATATGAAGGGATATAGGAAAACACCCAGCACAAATGTATGAGATGACAATGAATTCACAGATCAGACCTCTGAATGTCAATGGCCTTAACTCATCCATTAAAAGACAAGGGCTAGCAGACTGGCTCAGAAAATTTAACCCAATCTTAATCTCTGACATAAGTGCCTTCAAGATGCAAGCCATAACAATAGACAAGGAGGGACACTGTATGACGCTCAAAGGATCAGTAGACTATGAACCAGTGAGCATTATATATATATATATATATATATATATATATATATATATATATATATATACCTAATGATAGAACTTTGAAATTCGTTGAACTATTAAAAAGATGAAAAAACAAATCAGAGATTCAACAATCATACTAGGTGACTTTAATACACCATTATCAGAGAAAGATCACTGGGAAAGAAACTCAGCAAGGAGGCTGCGATAGTTAAGGTTTATTGAGCTAATCTGGCCAATGAACACATGTGGGATTAATTTGAATGGCAGAGAGAGAAATGTCTCTGTGAGCCTTGCCTGGTCTGGTCTGTCTGGTCTCTTGCTTTCTGATGGTCAGACCAGTTGTGGTTGCCTTAGCTAGTTCTTTACTTCAGTTGGCAAGGATCACTTCCTGTGAGAAATCCCTGAAGAGAAGCCACATGGACCTACTCTGATGCAGCCCTTGAGCCCTCAAGCAGTGCTTGAGAAGTTCTGTGGAGACCCCTGCCACCGCTTAGATGCTTCCATGCTCACTGATTCGACTTTCCTCCTGCATTCAGTGCCATTACTTGTAGCTTTGTGAGTTTGAGGAGAACTTTGAAGACCGATATTGGACATGTGGGCTAATGTCAGACTTATGGGCTTGGATTGGACAGGGTTGAGATGCTTACTGCACAATTACTCTTCATACAAAACTCTCTTTTATAAAATATGAGTGTTTATGAATTTTGTTTCTCTAGTCTACCCAGACTAACACTTTATGGTGCCAGGAGTGGGGTACTGGAGAAACAAATCATAAAGATGGAGAGTGGATGGTTATTTGATTTTTCCTCATGGTACTCTCTCTTCTTTTGCTAGCCAGAAGTCAAATATGTCCATGCAGCTTACTGGGTTGTTTTCTGGAAAGAACACGGGAAGTTAAAGTTTTGATTATTATGTTTGGTTGTAGCCTTTGGTTATTCCTGTGTGAAATGTCAAAAATAAATGTTAGTGTATATTTGTAGTTCAGAGGTAGAAATCATCATTTGCATTTCTCAGAAACCATGCTGCTTAAGGAAAATGGCTGACCCATGGTCAAAATGACTGACAGAAAGCCTGGATCTGGTTTTTGCTCTCAGAGGCCTAATCCCAGATTTTTGTGTAAATGGAATAGTTTAGATAAGGATTTAGACAAGTTAAATACAGATTGAACTTGACTGTTTTAAGAACTGAGTTTAGTGTCTGATTCTACTTTGTTTATACTGATTTATTCTGCTTATTATTGATATAATGATTGATAGAAATGCTTATTGGGAAGTATGAAATAGACAGCTTGTAAGCCCACTCGCCTGAGGCAATTAATTTGGTCTTGAGATGGGTTTAGGACATACCTGTAAAGAAGGCTCCAAAGAGATTGCCCCCACCCAGTGCTTTCGAGTACTCAGAACATTAGAAGATGAAGAGACATACCTAGGGGGTTTTGACAGATTGAACAAAAAGCACCCTTTGGATTTGAAGTTTGAACTCTAGTGGCCTTTGTCAGAAGCTGTAAAAAATCTGGAACCATGAAGAAAACTCCTCTCTAGGACTTAACATTAAAGGAAGCCTGTGGGCAGGCTGAAATGCTTACTGGGTGACCACCTGGATCCATTTGCTGAGTGGAAGGGGGAGAACTGCAGCAATAAAGAGACAGGTTGAGTCTGGCCACTGAAACCTGTAGACTTGGTTTACAGGAAAAAGAGGAAAAGATGAGAATGGTTGACTAGTCTAAAGTTCATGACCTAGCATGAGGGGCTAAGCTTATTGAGTATTTGTGACCAGTCCATGGCCTAAAAGCAAGGAAACCAATGGGTACCCTGGTGAGGTAAAGTGAGGAAGACCTTCATTGAGTTGACCAGAAACCACCCAAATGAAGAGAAGTTATTTGAGCCTGTGAACTGGTGCACACTGCAGCAGAATTTATGGATGGCCTGTCTGATTTGACTTGGCTTATCGATGTGGACTCAAAAGGTTCTAACTGGAATGAAGATTCTTCACGTCAAAGAATATGATTGTCTCCTCAAAGCACGGTTGTTTGGGAAACTAACAAATGACATTCCCACAGATTCCCCTCTAACATCCACGCTGCCTTAAGAACATGGCTGATTCTGTCTCTGTGTAGAGGCAGACATCCCCTGATTATCTTCTCCCAGAAATTGCGCCCATTGAGTGGCAGTAGGAAAAGATCTCTTTTGAGTTATATCCCATGTAACAATTGTACGGCCTGATCAGACAGAGAGTGACGAATTGGGAAAAATTGTAGTGTGTTTTAAGTGTGAGTGAGATATGGGTCAAGCAAAGAGCAAGGATACAGAATACTGCATCTCTCTTACCTACCTCTTGAAGAAACAAAATATTGTGGTAATGAATAAGAAAATAAAAGTTTAAAAAAATCATAGCATTGTGAATGAGGGGGAGTGCGGAGTGGGAACCCAGGGCCCATCTGTGGGAAACTGGACATCCTCTTGCAGAAGGGCTGCGGGGAGGAGACAAGCCAGTAAGGTTGCAGTGTAGCAATGATGAAATATACAATTTCCTCTAGTTCTTGAATGCTTCCTCCCCCCACTACCTTGATCCCAATTCTACCTTACAAATCCGGCTGGACCAGAGGATGTACACTGCCACAGTAGGAGCTGGAAACACAGGGAATCCAGGACAGATGAAACCCTCAGGAACAGTGGTGAGAGTGGCAATACTGGAAGGGTGGAGGGAAGGTGAGGGAGAATGGGGGAAGAGATTACAAGGATCTACATATAACCTCCTGCCTGGGGGATGGACAGCGGAGAAGTGGGTGAAGGGAGACATCAGATGGTGTAAGATATGGCATAATAATAATAACTTATAAATTACCAAGGGTTCATGGGGGAGAGGGGAGCAAGGATGGAGGGGGAAATGAAGAGCTGATACCAACGGCTCAAGTGGAAAGCAAATGTTTTGAGAATGATGATGGCAACATATGTACAAATGTGCTTGACACATGGATGGATGTATGGATTGTGATAAAAGTTATATAAGCCCCCAATAAAATGATTTATAAAAAAGAAAATGAAAGTTTCTTCAAGAGATAAAGAACTTTAATCCTTATTTTCTGGAGTCAGGAACTTTTGATATGGAGATCTGGGACTTGGTAGCTATTAATTTAAGAAAGGCTCACAGGGAAGGGCAGAGCATACCCATGGAAACGTGTTCTTTGTGGGCTCAAGTTAAGATGGTTTAGAACCTTTGCAGGAGGAAGGAAATGAGGATTATCAGTCTAGTGAGAAGTTGTGTAGCTATCCAAATCTAGAAAAGCAAGTTAAAGCCTTTTGAATTAGTATGAATTAGGTGGTGAAACTTCAGAAAAAAATCAGAAGAAGCAGGGGCTGATTTGTTATCTAAAACCTCTATTTCTAAACAAAGCCTCATGACCAAAGCCTCTATGGCCTTGGGGGACTGCAGCCTCAGTGTGTCTAAAGGTGATAAAGCACTAGAGGAAGTGAATTCCAAGACCCAAAATAAGCCCATTAAATGATGCCAAAAAGTAGAGAAAGCAAAGAAACAAAACTAGCTGAGTAGTGAGAAGCATCTGAGATACCGAAACAAATCTGGTGAGAGGCAGGCAGAATGGATATCAGACAGATGAGAAGATTTTAGAGAAAGCTGACAAAACTAAGCCTGAATCAGAAGGGGACATCATAATAAAAGCATTGGCTCCTCTGCTGGAATTTAGTGTAGAAAAAACTAGAGATTATAAAATAATCAAGCAAACCAGTGCAGCTGGTAGAGAATAGCTCCAAGGAAATACAAACTGAGAGAGTTAACACAGAAGATGAGGTTCGGGAAGTGAAGTTTCAAGATATACCAGTCAAGAAGACCAACGCAAAAATAGAAGCAAAGAAGCAAAGCATAGAGAATCACCTTTACTTTCAAAAGTAGAAAAAGGAATTGCAGAGGAAGGAGACTTAGAGATTAGAATGGCTTTTCCTATTATTAACAGACAGTCTGACAGGCAACACCCACAAGTTCACAGTGCCTTCCTCTTTTGAGTTGCTAAAAGATCTCAAGCAGGTGATCACGAGGGCCCAGATTCTCATTTTGTAATTAGCATGAAAAGATCTTTGGCAGAATCTGAATTCTGGATCCCTTCTGACTGGAGAGCTTTGGCAAAGTATGTATTTCTCCTTCATAATTTTTACATCAGAGGTGGTGGGATAAAACAACACATGGACAAGCTCGTAAAAATACTGACAATGAGAGAGATATAGGAATTCATCATGTGCTAGGGGATGAGAATTATATCCCAGTTGAGTCACAACTACAGTTTACCAAACTGTCATTTGGACAGGTATGTGAGGTTAGCCTAAGGGCCTTCGGAAATATAATACCCATGAGAGAGGCCAAGTTACACTGCTGTAAGGCAGCAGAATGATGATCCCTGCATAGAATTTGTGTCCTGATTAGAGAATATTCTGTGCAAATGTGTCAGAAATGTGCAGGCAGTGGAAGTTCTAGTTCACAATCTATCGAATGATTTTTCTAATGAATACTGTTAAAATGCCTTATGTCCTTACAGGGAAAGGGGCACGCTTGTAGATTATCTCAGAATATGCAGGGATGTAGGAACAGATGAATATAGGGCAAATTTACTAGCCACCACCTTAGCAAATCACACCAGGCATAAAGGAAAATGCTTTAGATGTGGGAAGATAGGTCATTTTTCAAAGAGTGCAAGCAGTGCAGGCCAATCGGCCTACCCACAAAAATCAAGCTGAGGCCTGGGCAAGGACCACATAGGTCAGGTTTAAAGGACCCGGACTTTGCCCCCACTGCAGGAAGGGAACTCGTTGGCTGAGTCAATGTCACTCAAGATTCAACAGTAAGAGATTTCCATTAGCAAATGCTTCCAGGCAGAGAAATAGAGAAAGGAGCTTGATCCAGAACCTGCTAAACAGAGCACAGAAGGCAAAGCCTGGCCAAGCAGAGGAAATCCTAGAGAGAAATTTCAGATATCCCTTAGGCTCACAGCAGGAGACCAGACCTAACCAAATTTGTGAAAGCCCAGCCTCTATTTTCGCTGCAGTAAGTTTGACTAACAAAGAGAAGGCTCAGAAGCCCTCACAGCAGCCTGTGGGTACTAAAAAGCAGGAGCTTCTGCTTGAAAGAGTAATACAGTTTACCGAATTACTGAAGGAATTCAAATTGACACTGGAGTTATTTGAAGTTATGAGATAAAGCCCCAAACTGTAATTAAACCAGAAATTAAGAATGGTACTTGGAGTCCACTACCAAAAAGAGCCATAGAATGTTTACTAGGAAGGTCCAACCTAAATTCTCAAAGTGTTCAGATTGTTACTAGAATTATTGATCAGAATTATGAAAGAGAAATTAAGGCAGTGATTAAATCTGATCAATCATAGTTGATAAAGAAGGACGATTGCTTAAGCCAATTTTTGCTTCTTTGCACTTCTAGAGTTAAATTTTATACCTATCAGGAATGAGTACTTGAGAAGTCTGACCACCCTTTAAATCAAGGGGTCTTTTGGAATGATGTTGTGGGGAAACCACAGCGCCCCTAAATGGAATTAGAAATTGAAGGGGAAAAGTTTTTCAATTCTGGATATGGGGCCATTTCCTTAGGGCATTCAGAAGGGCCCAAGATCCACCCATTAACTTTCTCTAAATCCAGCATGAAGGGCATGAGGGAAGTTAACCAGATCAGAATATAGCAAAATTGTAAAGTCCTACAGTGTGAAAGTCCTGACGAGCAATACAACTTAATTGAGCCTATAATTTTACTGGTAAGCTTAGAGAAAAAATGTCTGCTGGGTAAATTAGTTCAAAAATCGTTGAACAAATTTATTAAGACAATTTTCAGTCTTTCAATTATTTCTGAGTGTGTTAAGAAGTTCTCGCTGAGCTCCTTTGATTCTCTGAGAGCTGGGAGCCAAAATTTACATAATCATGACGTCTATCTAACTAGCTATGCTAATTCAAAACCTAGCAAGCTAGCAGTGCTTTAAAATCTCCACTGTTAAAACAGAAAGGGAGAAGTCTTATGTGTGACACGTTTCAATTAGTCATTTTAACTAAAAAAAAATTATCTTTACTAAAAGCTTGTAATAAAATTAGGGCAGATAAACACATTTTCACTTTTACAGAGAAAGCAGATTTTGAGAGGTCCCAGGAAGACAGCAATCGTGTTTGGGACCCAGGTCCGTTTATTACCAGGAGAAAGGGCTATACATTTATGTTTTTGCAGAATAAAGCTGATGGATCCCCCCTTTAAGAGGACACAGCCATGTTTGGTGAAAAATGAAGGAAAAGGAGATGAAGAGACTATCCAATCTTTTTATTATTTTTTTAGTCATTTTATTGGAGGCTTGGTACAATTCTTATCACAATCCATACACACATCCATTGTGTCAAGCACATTTGTGCATTTGCTGCCATCATTATTCACAAAACATTTGCTTTCTACTTGAGCCCTATCACCAGCTCCTCATTTTCCCCCCTTCTTGCCCCTCCCCACCTCCCTCATGAACCCTTGATAATTTATAAATTATTATTATTTAATCATATCTTTCACTGTCCAATGTCTCCTCTCACCCACTTTTCAGCTGTCCATCCCCCAGGGAGGAGGTTATATGTAGATCCTTGTCGGTTTCCCCTTTCTACCTCACCTTCCCTCCATCCTCCAGGTATCGCTACTCTCACTACTGGTCCTGCAGGGGTTATCTGTCCTGGATCCCCTGTGTTTCCAGTTCCTATATGTACCAGTGTACATCCTCTGGTCTCGCCAGATTTGTAAGGTAGAATTGGGATCATGGTAGTAGGGGGGAGGAAGCATTTAATAACTAGAGGAAAATTATATATTTCATTGTTGCTACCCTGCACCCTGACTGGCTCCTCTCCTCCTAGTGACCCAGTAAGGGGGTGTCCAGTTGTCTACAGATGGATTTTGGGTCTCCACTATGCACTCACCCTCATTTACAATGATATAATTTTTTGTTCTTTGATGCCTGATACCTGATCCTTTCGACACCTTGTGATCACACAGGCTGGTGTGCTTCTTCCATGTGACTGTTGCTTCTGAACTAGATGGCCCCCTGTTTATCTTCAAGCCTTTAAGACCCCAGATGCTATATCTTTTGATAGCCGGATACCATCAGTTTTCTTCACCACATTTACTTATGCACATATTTGAGACTACTCCATCTTAACCATGATTCTGTTTCCAAGTTGCTAACAGCCCCCAAAGAGGGGCTATTTATGTTTTCACAGGCAAAGGAGATAGGTGGATCTCTCTTCAGCCAGCAAGGCCAAGAAGGAAGGAGGGAAGCTAATGCTGTTACCTTAGAGTTGAAGGAATAACCAGACACCCCACTGAGGAAGACAAAATTTAAAATATTAATTTCACTCTGGGTTTTGAAACTCTGTCTTTGTATGTGGATGCCAGCTCCAGCTATAATTCTCATGCATGGAATAACTGGCTGGTCTTTAACAAAACCAGCCATGGCTTCTACATGATAATGGATGAAGCATTTGCAGTATATGAAAACTCCACTACTATGGAATGTAAAGGAGACATGGAAATCTGTAAAATTATGAGTTACTGGCATGTTGTTGCTGACAGTCTCAAACAGCTCAAATGTCAGGGAACGCATGTAATGACAGTGTAACCATTATTGATTGGGACGCCCATGGAAAATTTCTAACTACTTGCTCAGGGGAATCCAACACCACCTCATATGGTTATGTCAATGATTGTGAGTGGCACGAGACTCCAAATGGCACTGCCACCATCAGGTCAAAGTTAATGGCCTGCCACGAAGGGGGCCTTGCACCTCCCTGCCCCAGGTCACTGAAGCCTGAGACAAGACCTGAACAGTGGGGCCTTTGGAAATTACCTCTTGCCTTTAGCAGGTTATAGAGGAAGCTTTATGGGCACCAGTCAATCTGGCTATACTTATGCTTTTCACAAGAATGAGACTTGATACATAGTCTCATGTGTAAAGTTGCTTATGGGCTTGCTGCAGGAAACATCATTATAAATGAACTGCTTTCAGTTCAACGTGCAGTAATGGTCAACTGTTCACTTGCATTAACCATGCTCTGTTTATAAACCTTGCTAAAAACAGCATCCTCGTCCTAAAGTGTAGGATAGGTGTGTGGATCCCAGTAGACATAAAGTGCAGATGGGAGAGTAGTCCAGAACCGTTCTTCATGATGCAAATGATGTCGCAGATGCTGAAAACACCTCACAATTCATAGAAATGGCCATTTCAGCTATAATTGGACTTATAACTATTGCCACCACTGCTGCCTTTGCTGGAGGAGCACTACAAGAGTCCATCAAAACTGAACATTTTATGCAGAAGTGGCAAGTGAACTCACATCAGCTCTGGACTACTCAGGCAAAGGTGGACAATGAACTGGGGGAGAAAGTAGTAGAGCTGCGACAAACTGTCCAGTGATTGGGAGATCAAATTATGCACTTGCAACATCAATTAATGCTAAAATGTAACTGGTTTCTGTAAAACTCCTCACCCATTTAATAAGACACTACATGATTGGGATTTGATTAGAAAACATTTTCAAGTGGTTAAGGGCAACATTTCATTAGCTGTTGTTCAGATAAAAAAGGATGTTTTCTATACATTTAAAGACAATCTTGAGGCAGCCCCTGGCTCTGATATGATTAAACAACTGGTGGATAGAATAGAAGATTTGGACCGTGCCCTTGGGTTCAAAGCATTTCACATAGCTTAAGTTCCAGTCTCACTGTGTTGTTTATCATCATAATTTTGATGCTCGCAGTCTCTTGCTGCTGCTATGGGTAGCTAAGAGATATGAAGAGAGACCATGTTGCCCCTGTGACACTATTAAATCTTAAATATAAAACAGAAGGAGGAAATGTGGGAAATTAATTCTGAGGGAATTATGTCTGGGACTTGTTCCCTGACTAGTAAGAGGGAATCTGGAAAGCTAGTATTCCACTGTAGGAAAGCCTCCACTGTGGTAAATTATAGATAGAGTCCAAATAAATTTTCCTGGGTTAACTATCATTTCCACACGTTCTCCCTTTAAAGCTGTGCTGCTTTAATGTAAGCAGATGGTTGATTCTGTCTTCCTATAGAAGCAGACATTCTTATGTTCTCTAGTCTCTCCCTGACGCAGCATCCACCTCCTCTCATACCTTCCCCCAATAGTAAGTGAGCATAGGAGGGTTTTTCCCCTGAGCCTGGATTCACAATGTTTGCCATAAGCCTGCATTTTTGGCTTGGCTACATTAATTTTTGTCGTTAAGTTTGCCTGGATAGCTTTCGATGTATAGAAAATAACCATGTTGCCTCTGCAGCTCTTTTGAATTTAATACATAAAACAAAAGGGGGAAATGTGGGAAACTAACAAATGTCATTCCCACAGATTCTCCCCTAACAGCTATGCTGCCTTAAAGTGAGCACATGATTGATTCTGTATCCCTTTAGAGGCAGACATTCCCTGATATCTCTTCCCATAGGGTTGTTGTAAGTGTAAGGTGACCAGAAGTCCTGCTTTTGGCGGGACAGTCCTGATTTTTAACAATTTCTCTTGCATCCCACGGCATTTTTAAAAAGTCCTGATTTTTGGAAAGGATGCACGACAAACTAGGGAATGGTGGGAGAACGGGGAGGGAATATACAGTTTTCAGCTGCCATGTGGCTATTTTGCCAGGATATAAGTTTTATATTATTCTTTTAATTTTATAATGCTAAACTTTAATAATAACAAATAATTGTTGAGAACTGATTATTGAGAACTGCTTATCAAAGTTCGCATTTTTGATCAGTTGTTACAATTCTACCACCATTGTTTGGACTTAAAGAACGATGGCATTTTTTTGGCATTCGCAACGATGAAAACATTTTGTAACTGTCTCTCAGATGATACACATCGTACTGCGTACTAGTGCTACTTAAACAAGTGATGTCAACAAATCAGCTATTCAGATAATTTACCTAAGTAATTTATTTACTTATCTCATAAATTCATAATTTTTCTTGAATTTAGCAGACAGTACTCATATTATTTATATTTTATAGTGGTGGCAAAAATTCTAGTGCTGGCCTGGAAAGTGACACAACTTACGTTACAGCAAATTCAGAGAAAAAAATAATACAAGTTAGTATTGTTATTCTTTAGAAAGAAATATAGAACTAAAATTAAAATAATTATTAAAATATAGTTACTTTATAACAATCAAATTAATTTAATTTATGAACTAACAATAAAAACACATAGAGTTCACTGAGACATCCCTCTTTCATCACCACACCATAAAACTGGAGATAAGTAAAAGGAAGACCAGGAAAACAAGGGCAAACAATTGAAGGATGAATAATGATCTTCTGTGACATGAAAAGAGAAACTAGAACAGAGTCAACAGAACAATCCCTCCAATAGCAAAAGAAAAGAAATAATTAAAAAAATAGAGCAGAGTTAAATGATGGGAAGACAAGAGAACATTTCAAAAAAATAATGCAGCATAAAGCTGGTTTTTTGAAAGGTTCAACAGAATTGACAGGCCTCTGGCAAGCCTAATCAAGTAATGGAAGGAACAAGTATCATCAGCCAGGATGATGGATGAAATAGGGGAAATCACAACAGACCCCAATGAGATTAAAAGGATAATCACAAAGTACTATGAAAGTCTGTATTTAATGAATTAACGTGGAAAACATGGACAAATGCTTGGAAAAACAATCCCACTCTATATTATCCCAGATAGAGGTTAAGAACCTCAACAGACCCATAGCAAATGAAGAAATAGATATGGCTATCAAGAAACTACCAACAAAAGAAGCTCCCAGACCAGATGGCTTCACAGGAGAATTCTACAAAGCATTCAGGCAAGAGTTGACACCGATCCTCCACAAATTATTCCAGAGCATAGAAAAAGATGGCAAGCTCCCTAATTCATTCTATGAAGCCAGTATAACTTTGATACCCAAGCAAGGCAAGGATCACACAGGAATAGAGAACTACGGACTGATACCTCTAATTAACATAGATGTAAAAATCCTTAACAAAATATTGGCTAATAGAATACAAAAGTATATAAAACAGAGCATCCAACATGATCAGTTTGAATTCATCCCAGGGATACAGGGATGGTTTAACACCTGAAAATCCATCAATATATTATATACTTCATTGATAGAGAAAGTATAAAAATCATATGATAATACTGCTAGATACACAAAAGGCAAAAGGCATTTGACAATATGCAACATCCATTCCTAATTAAGACACCCAAGAAGAGAGGAATTGAAGGAAAATTCCTCACATTAATACAAGCTATCTACGAAACGTCAACAGCCAACATCATAGTCAATGGAGAAAAGATGAAAACAATCCCACTGAAAAAGGGGCCCAGACAAGGATGCCCTTTATCTCCACTTCTATTCAACATTGTACTAGAGGTCCTAGCTAACAACACAGGATAGTGGAAAGACATTAAAGACATCCAACTGAGAGAGGAGGAGGTGAACCTATCGCTATTTGCAGATGACACGATTCTATACATTGAAAAATTCCAAAAGCTCCACAAAAGTAGTACTGACAGTGATAGAGGAATATGGAAGAGTGGCAGGATACAAGATAAACAAACAGAAGTCTATTGACTTTCTATATACATCAGACAAGCCTATGGAAGAGGAGATCAAGAAGGCAGTATCCTTCACAATAGCCAAGGACAAATGGAAATATCTAGGGATATATTAATAAAAACAAAATACTTACACAAGGAAAACTACAGGACCCTACTACAAGAAACCAAAAGCGACCTTCACAAATAGAATAGCCCATGCTCATGGATCAGAAGACTCAATATAGTAAAGATGTCAACCTTACCCAAGGCACTATATAAGTTTAATGCTATCCCGATTTAAATACCAACAACCTCTTCAAATAATTAGAAAAACTGACCCCCAATTTTATATGGAAATGGAAGAAGCCCACAATTAGCAGATAGCCCCTCAAGCCAAAGGACAAAGTCAGAGGGCTAGCTTTTCCTAACTTTAATACCTACAACACCGCCACAGTGTTCAAAACAGTGTGGTACTGGTATAATGACAGACACCCAGACCAACGGAAAATAACAGAGAACCCAGAAATAAAACCATCAGCATATAGACAAAAAAAGCATCAAGTGGGAGGTAGATGCCCACTTTAACAAGTGGTGCTGGAAACAATGGATATCCACCTGTAGAAAAAAAAATGAAGCAAGATGCTTACCTCACCCCATGCACAAGAACAAACTCAAGGTGGATCACTTATCTAGAATTAAAACCCTAAACTATCAGGACCACCAACAAAGGAATCAGGAGAAACCCAAGAAGCTTGACGCAGGGATTGGCTAAGTGCAGTAGGGGAGAGGACACAGACGGTGAGCCTAAAATCGAAGAGTGTGTTATACGAAGGATAAACCGCCTGTGTGCATTAAAAGAGCGTGACAAGAGAACCCATAGAATGGGAGAGGATTTTTAGCAATGACACACAGAAAAAGACTTATTATTAAAATCTACAATATTCTCTTGGCCTACAAAAAGAAGAAAACAATTAACCCCCTGATGAAGGGAGCAAAAGACCTAAACAGAAGTTTCACTAGGCAGGAGACCTGAATGGCCAATAAGGATATGAGAAAATGCTCTTGATCAATAGCCATCAGAGAAATGCAAATTAAAACAACCATGAGATACCCTCTAGTACCCTTGAAGATAGCCCAAATCAGAAAATCAGAGAGCAAGAAATGTTGGAGGGGATGTGGTGAAATAGGAACTCTCCTCCACTGCTGGTGGTCGTGTGATAAGTACAGTCTCTGTGGAATGCAATATGGTGATATTAAAAGAAAATGGAAATTGAGTTACCTTATGACCCAGCTATCCCACTACTGTCATCTGTGCTCCAATGTTTATTGCAGTGCAATTCACAATCACAAAGATATGGAGACAACATAAATTTCTATTGGTAGACAAGTGGATTAAAAGTCTCTGGCACGTACACACAATGGAGCACTATTCATCACTAAAAAGGACAGATGATCACATGAAGTATATCGTTTCATGGGAAAAGTTGGAGGAAATTATGCAAAGCTAAGTTAGCCAACCACAAAAGGACAAGTACAACATGAGTCCCCTGAGGTAAGTATAATCAGCACAGTAGAAATAGAAGAAAAGTCACTTATCTCACACTGTACTGTTTGAGGAATAGGCAGTTGGGTGGGGGTAAGACCAATCCAAGGAGGTACATGTCATTCTAACACAAAGAAGGTGAAAGGGCATAAGGGAGAGGGAGAAAGTGGGGGAGGGACATATGGCATGGGAGGAGCAGGGCACCAACTCATTCAAGGGGAGAGTATTGCTTATGTCTCCACATTGGGAGCATGCATCCAGACCCCAGCACCTTGCACCAAACCTGAGGTCAACATAGCCACATGAAGCAACGCATGAAAAGTGTGGGCTACAGGGCTGGCCCCAATCAGAGCCAAACTGTCCATCTCCCTAGAAGTATGTGCTATAGAGACAACACTAAATCTACAGGTTGTGGAGAGGGGTCAGCATGCCCTGCTCACAGGGAAGCAAATCAAGAAGGAAAAAGAGAGAGAGACAGAGAGACAGTCTAGACCCTGTATCAGCATAGCAAACCCAGAGGATGACGTCCCTGCACAGAGCTGCTAAAAAAGCACAGAGAGGACTGTAGGGCTAGCAACAACTTAAGACATGATGTCCCCTCACTGGAGCACATTGCAACAGAGGACAATATGAGGGAAACATGGTGGGAAGTTAGTCCGGTCTGAGAACCCCACTAAAATCCCACTGAAATGCCAATGCCTTGTGAGTGGAGGTGAGAGACCAGTTGGAGGAGACTATTCAGAGAGAAAGGGCATAGAGGATCCAGAGCTTTAGGACCACGGCTCTACCCATCCTTTCTGGTAATGGCCTGGTCTCGTCTGCGAAAATATCCTGTTAAAAGCCTTACTTTTGAATTTTCACTCCTTTTTCTGCTCTGCCATATGAATTCTTAACAAAGAAGCACCAAGGAAAAACATTTCAAAACCCAACACTGTGAGTAAGAAAGTCCGGTTCAAGACTGTTAAATCAGGGGATTTAGCTTAGCTTTGCTATTAACTTGCTGATTGAGTTTAAGCAATGCTAAGTGTTTAATGTTAGGATAAGCTAAATAATGCTGAATAAACCCCTATTGACCTTGAGCAAGTTACTAGGTATATTTAAGATAATCTAAACAAGGTCAAATAAAATTCAAGGCCTCTGTACTTTTCCTGAGTGGTGCAAATGATCCATGTTCTCGGTTGGTAGCCAACAGGTTGATGGCTCAAGTTCATCTTGAGGCACTTTGGGAGAAAGGCCTGACAATGAAATTTTAAAAGGCCCATTTCTGAAAATTTCACCGACAACTGTATGGAGCCCAATTTGATTTCTTTTCCCCCCAACAGTTTTCTAGGAAAATCATCCACATATAATACAATTCAATTATATCAAGAAGACTTGTACAATCATCACCACACTCAATTTTAGAATAATTTCTTCAATCTTGTCTTCATTGTTATTAGTTTGCTCCCAACCTCTCCCTGCCATATCCCCAAGGAATCATAAATCTATATCTATCCTGGATTTCATATACAGAAAAAAACATTAAAAACGAACGAGCACAAAGCTAACAAGAATCGCATGTATATAGTACTACATAAATAGCCAGAGACATGTATGTATTAGAGAACACTGTCAGTTCTCCCCCTAGGGAATCACTTCCATTTCCATCAAGTCAATACTGATTCCTAGCAACATCTACAGGCAGGGTAGAACTGTCTCCATGAGTGTCCAAGCCTGCCACCAAATCTATTCTGACACACCTTGGGGTTGCCATGGGTTGGAATGGACTTGACAGTAACTGCTTTTGTATATATACCATATTGTTGAGTGCTGCTGGCTTGTTTCTCTTCAAAGCCACTTTGTAGACTGATCGGGAGTAGAACTGGCCCGTTGTGTTTCCAAGGTGATCATCTTTTTAGGGGCAGACTGCCACATCTTTTTCCTTAAGAGTACTTGGTGGGTTTGAACTGTTGACTTCAGTTAGGCTTAACTATTGTGTCACTATGACTCACTTTTATACCATACAGGTAGGTTTTTTATTTTTTGTTTTGCTTATCCAAAGTCTGTGAGTGTTGGGAATTCTCCAGAAGTGTAGCAGAACCTGTAGAACATTGGATGAGCAATGGCTGTCTCTGCTGCTCTTGGCAGTTCTAATTCTCAGCAAAGCCACCTGTAAAATGACAAGTCTGGACTAGTTGATTCCCAAGTGTCCTTACTAAACAAACTAAACAAACTCTATGATCATCAATGCCCCCCACAATTAAAGATTTAGTAGTCACACTTCTCCACAAAGCAGAGTTCTATATTTAAAAAGAATAAATTAGCATTATTCTCACC
Source organism: Tenrec ecaudatus (assembly GCF_050624435.1). Taxonomy (NCBI): domain Eukaryota; kingdom Metazoa; phylum Chordata; class Mammalia; order Afrosoricida; family Tenrecidae; genus Tenrec; species Tenrec ecaudatus. The sequence continues at coordinate 107,365,905 of NC_134544.1, forward strand.
CACTCACTTTACTGTCCTAAATTAAAGTCCCATTTCTTTCACCACAAGAACTGTTTTTCACTTTTAGAAATATCATATCAATCTGAAAAGAAATACTCCTCTACACTAAATCTCTTTCCAACTTCTTCAGTTTGAAGAACTTAAAAAACTCTAATAATTTGTGGTCCTAATTAATTCTTAAGCAGATGATGCAACAAAGAACAAATATGTGGAAAGAACTCACCTTATTCCAAGGAAAATATCTATCTGACGTCTTCATTAACTAGTTTCAAAGTTATTTTTTATATAGTTACTGATTTCTTGAAGGTACAAACAAATCTAAACTAATAATAGACACAAAACCAAACTCATGGCCATCCAATCAATTCTGACTCACAGTACAAGGTTCAGGGGAGAAATGCCTCTGTGTGTTTCCGATACTGTAACCCTTTACAAGTGTTGATAGCCTCATCTTTTCTCGAGACTAGACACAAGGAGGGTAAAATTAAAATTTACTCTTTTAACTTGAAAACTGGACATCGAATAAGGAATATATAAAAAGTATTGGTATATTTGAATTATGGTGCTGGCTAAGCATACTGAAAGTGCCATGGACTACCAAAAGATCAAATAAATTTGTCATGGAAGGAGGATGGTTAGAGTGTTCTTTAGAGGCAAGGATCCTGAGACTGTCTTACAGATGTTGGACATGTCAGGAGAGACTAGTCAGTGGAGAGGGACATCATTCTAGGGGAACAGTGTAAGAAATGAAGACCTTCAACGAGATGGAAGGACACCACAGTTTGGTGGGTGCAGAGTCTCCTGGATTGAAGGTAAGTGGAAACATAGCAGGGTGCAACAGTTCTCAGGGCTGGGCATCCCACATGGGGCCACCCTTGCTGGCAGGTACAGAATACCAGCAAGCAGAAAGGCAAAGGGACAGAGAGAGTGGTGGGGGGGGAGAGAGAGAGGTGAGGGGTCCCCAGTATCTCTCATTAAAAAGCCACACCTCCCAAGAGGCATAATCAGGTTGTGATTAGATTGGTAGATGGGCATCATCACATGGTTTGGCAGTACTTTTTCTCTATCTCTGCGCCCTCATTTCATCTCTTTTAAATTTCAAAAGAGATAGATTCAATATACACCTCATACCTACACTAACTCATTAACATAACAAAGACTAGCCCACTAACAAATACTGTCTCATTAACATAACAAAGATTAATAACAAAATTAAAGCTGTGGTATTAAAACCACAGGTATAAAACCCCAAACCAAACTCATTACCATTGAACAGAGGTTAGGATTTATAGCACTTTTTTTCCAGGGTGTAGATGTATAATTCAATCCATAAATTTATTCAGTCCATGAGCCATTGTCCCATAAAATGGGCACTGTGAATTCCGAAGGCAGCACAGCTAAAATACAATTCATCAAAGTAGAACAAACATAAGATTGGGTAAAAAGAAAAAAAAAGAAAGAAAGAAAAGACTGCCTCTCAAATAAGCTGACTAGTCAACGCTACATGATGTCTTTTTTGGAACCAAAAAGCTCTCTGGTTTTGCTGTCTACACTAGTTTAAAAGATCATTTCTAACTCCTAGCATTTCAGCTCTACTTTTTTATGAATGTACCCATTTTATTCCTGGTACTAAATCTCTGATTTGCCTCCAATTCTTAACCACATATTGACAGAAGATTTGATGCAAGATACATTTACCAACTACCTATTGATGCTGGGGTGGCTGCAGAGAAGAATAAGCCAGATGCCCATGCTCAGATTAGTGGCAGACACAAACTCAGAAGCACCGTGACAAGGTAAGTCCTGTGAGAAGGTTAAGGGCGTCATTAAGTACCTGGGCAGTCAGAGAAATCCTCGCAGATTGAGATTGGACATTTGAAAAGATTTTAAATAGTTTATGGTTTAATAAATGACCTCCAGAACGCTGTGAGCCTTTGAATTAAAACTCAAGGCCTGAAAATTAGGATGTAGAAGAGAAACTTGTTTACTAGTATGACTGAATGCTATGGATTGAATTGCATGTCCCCTCCAGAAGATATGTTGTAAATCCTAACCGGTATACTTATAGTTATAATCCCATCTGGATTTTTTTTTAATGTTAAGAGATCACATCAGTGTATATATATATATATATATATATATATAACATATATAAACATTTTATATATAACATATATAAACATTTTATTAGGGACTCATACAACTCTTATCACAATCCATACATATACATACATCAATTGTATAAAGCACATCTGTACATTCTTTGCCCTAATCATTTGCTCTCCACTTAAGCCCTTTGCATCAAGTCCATAGGATATATTTTGAAGTGGTCAATTACTTTTATATATTAAAAGAGCAGATTAGGCACAGAGAAGCCAGCAGAGATGGAAGAAGATAGATGTTATGTGACATGAACATCACCAAGGAGTCAAGGAGTCAAGGAACAGAAGCTACTACAAAGAATCAAGGACCTTTTCCAGAGTCAACAGCAAAAAGTCTTTCTTTAGATCTGGTGCTCTGAACCTGGGCTTCTTGTTTCCTAAACTGTGAGAACATAAATTTCTGTTTGTCAAAGTCATCCTGTTGTGTTATTTCTGTTACGGTAACACTATAAAACTAAGACTCCACATTCTAAGAGAGATCCTCTTTTATTATTGAATGAGGATATATTACTGAAATCTTTTGCAAGTTTGGATATACAGTACCAAATTGGTTCTGAAACACTGTCTGGGACGAGAGGTAGAGCTCAAGTAGAACTGTGTTCTGTATGATTTTCAATGGCTGATTTTTTTGGGAAATAAACCACCAAATCTTTCATTTGTGGTACATCTGGGTGAACTTGAATACCTACAGTTTTGCTTAACAGACAAGTGTGTTTAACTGTTGGTACCACCCAATAACTCTTTCAGTAGTAGAGTATTGGTACCACCCAATAACTCTTTCAGTAATAACTCTTTCAGTATGCATGCCTGTTCAGTGTTTTACTGTGGCCTGCATCATTGAAATATATATTTACTAGTCTTCCCCTTAAATTTCATTAAGACTAACACTCTTTATGGGTAGCAGTTTTGTTGGCAACTAGCTAGAGACTGAATTCCATGACTGTCACTGGCTGATCCCATTATGAGAACATAAGTAAGTAAGAGAAAACCACAGCTGAACCAATTTACAGTTCAGAAGTGGGGAAAAGAATGTGAGCACACCCTAGAACTTGCCAACTTTTTGGCAGAGCTTTGAACTTTGGGCAAGAGTAATGGATCAAGGCCACTTTGTCCAAGTGTTAATGAAGAGACATTGTGATTACCACATTGTGTTTATCCAGGTTTTAGTTAGAAAAAAAGAATCTGCCATCCAGTGCCATCTTTTCTATGCTGGTGCCTGATGTAATAATAATGACTTCGTGGTATTGTCTGGGACCAAATTAAAATCTTGACTCAAAAATCAGATTTTCCAAAGCTCTTTTGGAACATAAGATCTGTAAAAAAAATGTTTTTACTGTACTAGAATTAGGTGAGAAATAGATATGTAGAGAGAGATAAATAGATAGATTGATCAAGAAGAACACTTACAAATTAACTTCCTTTGAGAAAATTTACTTTGGCATCATTAGTTAATTTTGTGGGTTATGGTGCAGATTCGGTAGGGATGGTTCTTTAGAGATAATCTGTGTTGTTGTTTTTTAAACAGAATAATAAAGGTCTATGAGGCAGACTAGCAAAAGAAACTCCATTTTGTCAGCTGCTAGATGACTTGTCTCCTTCCCTCTCCCATTTCGGAAGCTGACTGCTACCCTGTTTCCCTCAAAATTAAGACAGTGTCTTATATTAATTTTCGCTCCCAAAGATACGTTAGGTCTTATCTTCAGGGGATGTCTTACTTAGCCATGAAGAAAAACACGGTACACATTTATTGTTTTATTAAAAGAGACCCCGCACTTCCTGTCTGCTCTGGCTGCGCTGCAGCCAACAGTGAGCTGCGTGGCGGCGCTGCTATGGTCCAGAGTCCAGAGTTATGGTAGCTTCGGGGGGCCTTATTTTGGGGGGGATGCCTTATATTTCAGCAAGAGGTAAAACTGTGAGTAGGTCTTATTTTCGGGGGATTCTTACTTTCGGGGAAACGGGGTAGTTGAGCTGCCTGCTCCCCCTCCACTTATGGGAAAATCTCTGCTGGTGATTAATTTTAGAACCTACTCTCATGTTCCCAGGTTCAGGACATCACAATTAATTTAGACTATTCTTCAATCTATCATTTCTTTAGATTATTTTCCAATATTGTTTCTTTTGATGTTGTAACCTGAACGGTGCAATCTTTCTTTTGTATTAACCATTGTTTGGTATTATTTCTTTTTGATAAGAGCTGTGCCTTGCAATGCTCACTTGAACTTTTTGAAGTCCCAATTAACCCAATAATTTTGCTTTCTATTTCTGTCCATGCTGGCTTCCGAGTTAGACAGGTGATAAATGAGATTTTTGCCTTTAAAGATGGACGGAGAAGTTCTATGAGGGGAAAAAATTGATTTTCTCGATATCCCGAGAAACTAAAGTTGAATAAAGCTCAAGAAGCTCAGCTGAATAAAGACGCTTATAATTTCAAGACATTACAGTGGCTGTCATTTATTTGAAACTGTAACACCTTATGGTTGACCGGGAACGCCACTGTCTTGATGCTTCGCCGCAGCAGCTGCTCCTGGAAATGTGGGACTTCTAGGGGAGGTGTCCCTGATAAAATTTTAGGGGCTTCACACTTGACTCCCAGTCAAGTGGGTGCCTGGGGACGCTGGAATTTGGCATGAATCTTCTGTCTGAAATCTCCGGAGGTAAGTCTGTCTATGAGGCCAGTCTCATCTGTTTGGCTCTAGGTGGGATCTGAAGCGACCATAATTCTCCTCAGTCCCTTCTCACCTGGATGCCACCCAGGAAGCCTGGTACCTAGTTAAGGGGGCTGCTTGTCTTTCTTTACAAGACGCTGCTTAAAAAGTCTGGTAAATATAGAAATCTGGTTAGCTATGTCTGCCGGTCTTTGTGTGTCAATTGGTTGTCTGTGCTTTTGTGTTGTCTGTCTGGTTGTTTTTCTTTGTGTATGAGCATCTGTACATCTGTGTGTTTTCCTCTTCCATCTGGACAAAAAGTTTTCCTTTGGCTATTGTTATCTTTTTATTTGCTGTTAGTAGGTTTAAATTGTTGGCGAAAGGATAATCAGGACAAAACATTTCTGGTTTATGAATTTAAAACCTCTGTGTGGTATTTTTTTTAAGAACATAGAGAGTGATTTTATCCACAAACCTGGGATTTAGACAGACTAAGTGAATAGATCTTAATCTAACCATCCAGGGCACTTGGCAAAAGTTTAAGCTTTAGGAGATGGGGTTTGTTGTGTTTGTGCTTTTGTTTTTATTGTGAAAATGAGTAACAATTTTAAACGACTTGTACAGAAAAAGCCTAGTTTGGTTTTCAGTTTTTCTGGTTTAATTTTTTTGTACTGTTCTTTTCACGTTCCCTCCAAAGATATTTTGCCTTTCTAAATTTTGTTTTATCTGCTTTGCAGTGTTGTTTACAATAAATGACCTGTCGAACTTAGGATCATTATTAAATGACTTTGAGTGGTTTCACCCAGAGGTTTGGGAACTGGAATGTGTTTTTGAATAAGTAATTCATCTTTGCTTCCAAGAAACACTTTGTAAGTTCTTCCCATAAAAGGAGCTTTCTTTATTTTTTTCTGGTAAATGTCTGCTTATATTTTCTCTTCTTTGGAAGGGAACGAATGGTTTTTAACTCAGAAAAAATTATGTAACTGTGTGTTTGCGTCGAATTACAGCTCTAACTTGTGGGTCAGGCAAGCACCTGAATGGTTTCACTTAAAGAACTCTCCTAGTTGTCTGCATAGTTCTCAGAGGGTTAAAAATCAGTGCAAATAAGCACTCTCTCAAGTGTCAGTCTCCTTCTTCCCTGTGGAATGTAGTCTCATTTGTCTTTGGCTAATTCTTGGGTAATCTTCTGGGTCACACTTTTTGGCTGCTCAGTGTCTCTGACTTTCTGTACAAGAGCTTTCTGCCGCTGCAGAAATTGTTCTCTGCATGTTTGGTTGCTTAGGACGGTCTCTGTAAGACCCCTGGTTCTGCCCGTACTACAGGGTCTCTTTGTCAAACGAAAAATTATTTGCAGTGGCTCCAAGCCCCTCCTGTCTACTGCAGCTTCTTGGGAAAAGTTTCCTCCTGCCTTGCTGAAGTCTGCCTGCTGTAGCTGCTGTTTCACCCACAGGCAAAAGCCACTCCTCTTCTCACCCATGGGAAACAAACTGTCACAGATGCTGGCTGCCTGCCCTCACCTCTAAACAGCAGAAAGACTCAGCAGATCCTGGCTCTCAACTCTGTGAAACTCTGGTAAAAGACAAGTCCCTGCTCCCCCCCGCCACCCACCTTAAACTCATTGCCCCGGTTGAAATGACTGCCAGCAAATAATGCTTGTGCTTTTCATGTCAAAAGAGCACTGCCCCATAGGCCAGGAGGCCCAAGGAGGATGTGTTGGGCCTCGGCAGGGGAGAGGACCTGGAAGGAAAAAAAAAATCCCTTTAGGCCAGATTAGGCGCCCAATACTTCAAGAGGACTCCACACCTTCAAGAGTATTTACTAGCAGAGATTAGGGGGACCACCTGTAGGCCCACAAAATTAGTTCCTGCTGCCTTTTGTTTGTCCCCAGAGATGGCTAGATGCCCACCAGGACCTATACGCCCATAGATCCAGAGGCAAACTTCAACGTGGTCAATTTGGCTTCTGTAACTCAGTTTGCCCAGATATAAAAACGAAATTACAAAAAGATAAAAGGGGTTGAATGTTTTTTTCAGAATGAATACAAATTGTTCAAAAGCTTTATAATAATAGAAAGTTGCCCCCACAGCACAAAAGCTCATCGCCACCATCAACAACAACAAAAACACCAAACAAGCAAAAAGGCTGTAGCCCAAGATGTAGTGTCTGCCTTTAAATGAACAGGTCAGACCCCTCAGAAGCTTAGAAAACCAGATCCAGACTGTTAACCCTTAGGAAGGAACCAATGTACATACTGCAAAGAATAAAAAAGCATCGAATAATAATAATAATAATTAAATAGTAAAACTGCTCAATCAAGGAAAAAGTTGTGTTTATATTTCAACCAATAATAATTTTAAAACTGTATACATTCCTCTTTGGTGTGTCTACCTTATACAGGTTGTCTCCAGAGGTTTCTACAAGGAGTCTCAGAGACCTAATAATTTCTCCTGAGATTCCTGATTGCATGTTCTGGCCAAGCTGGCAGTGCTTGTTAGCTCATCCAAAGCACATACACTCTTATTGGGCTTACATGGCTCATACAAATTGTTAAATGGCATTTGCCAGGACCTGTGGTTTTGACCAATGGACTCCAGGACCATGGGGAGATGGAAAAGGTCATTTTCTCAACAAGAAAGGGCGTGCCTTGAACTTTACTTGGCTTATAACTCTTATCCATTGTGTGGGAAATCTGCAAAAGTTTGTCTTAAAGCTAAAATGCAAGTGTAAATGTCTTGGTTTTCTGTTAATCAGACTAATTATAGATTTTTCTTCTTAGTAGGAGTAACTTTTGCTAAATATAAAAATAATACTGCATAGCTTTGCAAAGAAAATAACTTTGTAAAGTTTTCACTTATAAAATTGTACAGAAGGAATGGTTTGATTACATTATCAAGGACCGCATTAAAAATATTGTTAATAATTCTTTCACTATTGTTAATTGGGGTCCTCACAAATTTTTTTTTCTAAAGGTATAAATGAAACTATTTGTAATTATATAAATAATGTTATTTGGAATTATACAGAATGCAGAAAGTTGGGTTAGCCCCTCCTCAGCTTTTTCTTTTGTTTCCATCTTTTATTCCCCTGCACAGTGGTACTCATAAAAATTGCTTGTAAATGTATCTAAACAGTCAGAGGTCAGATAAGTCCACACTGTTTACTCAATTTTTTTCTGAAAAGAACATGGAAAATTAAAGTTTTAATTCCTAGAAGTTATCTTTTGTTAATCTTGTCTAAGATGGCAAAAAAAAGAAATTTAATAAATGTATATTTTAAGCTAAAGGGGCAAAAAGCCCCTTAGACCTCTCTCTGACAGAGATCATGCTGCTTAATTGAAATGGCTAACAGAAGGCCCTGCCTGGCTTAATGCAGTCAGGGACCTAAGGCCATATTTCGTGTCAATAAAATAGTTTAAATAAGGATTAAAGTAGAATAAATAAAAATTAAGTTTATTTAAAAATTAAGTTTAGGATTAGATTCATACTGTTTTCTTCTGACTATTTTTATTAATACAGCAATTGATGGAAATAATGATTAAAAAGTGAAAATAAAGACTTTATAAGACTATTTGCATTCAGCCATCAATTTAAATATATAAAATGGGTATAGGACACTTCTGCAAAGAAGGCTCTGAAAAAGTAAGCCTCACCCAGTGCTTTGAGTGCTCTGGACATTTGCAGACACTGGCAGAAGATTGCTGTTGGCAGAAGAAAAAGGGACCCTTTTGGCTTTTTAAATTTTAAACTAATGGTTTGTGCCTGAAGCTGAAAAAATTTTAAAGTCATGAAGAAATTCTCCTCTCTGGGACTGAATGTTAAAAGGAATCTGTAAGCAGCCTAAAATGCTTGTAGCAATAAGAAAATGGGTTCAGTCCCGTTACTCACACCGTGAAACTGATTCACAGAAACTAAAGAAGAAGAGAGAGCGTGGTTGGCTGGTCTGGAGCTTATTGCCTAGCTCAAGGGGGCTAAAGTTGTTTAAAAAATTGTGACCGGACCCGTGGCCAACAGGCAAGGTGACCAATGGGCACCCTGGTGGGGCCAAATGAAGGAGCCCACATTAAGCTGACCAGAACCCCACCGGATATAGACAAAAATTTTAAGCCTGAGCCTGTTGATTGGCGCATATTGCTGCTGACTTTATGGAAAGCCTGTACTGATTTGGCTTTCCTTATGGATGCAGACTCACAAGGGTCCAATCAGAATGAAGACATGCTTGTCTCCTCAAAGTATTAGGTTCAAATAAGTGGGCAGTATAAAGATTGGTTACCCCAAATTGGGGGCGCAGGGGGGGGGGAATAAAGGCTTACAAACTCTTATATATAATATATAATATTTTTGTTTTGCTCACTTATAAAATATTAAGTTTAAATAAGGTTGTTACATTTCATACTATATGTATTATAGTTTCATCTTGTTAGGGCTATTGTCCTTGTTTTGAAAATTGTATGTGGCTAAAACTTGTGTAAAGGTATCACATTAATCTGACATAAACCCCCTTCCAAGGATTCCTGCGGGCAAAGATTCATCATCATAATTTCCTTAAGTCCTTGTAAACCTTACAGATTGTCCAGCAACAACTTCACAAATTCCCGAGGAAAGCAGTACCCCAGCCACCAGCAAGCAGCCTACCTGTGCACCCATTCCAACCCGGTGACTGTGCGGTTAGTGAGTGAAGCAGTTCCTGCACACTGGACTTACACCCTTTACCATCATGCTCATAGCTCCGACAGTGGTCAAGGTGAATGAACTTGTTGCCTGAGCTCACCACGAGCATCACAAGGCTGCCCTGCCTGATGCAGAATGGAAGGTTCATTCTTCCGTAAACGATCCCTTAAAGTAAGACTATCTCAGGTTTCTTAATATTGTTATCTTAGTCTAACGTTTCTGCACATTGTAATCAAACTATTAAAATAGGTCACAATAGGTCACAAGCGTATTTTAAGACTTTCCTGGAAACGTGTTTTTCTTGCTTTTTTGCCCTTACTACCTGCTTGTCTACTTATGTTTAACAATTAGGTATTGCACTTTCCCCAGCCAAAGGTATCTCTGCACTCATCACCCAGAGTCATAGCTACCATTTAAAAACAATTAGCTGAAGTAGCCTTGCAGAATAGACAAAACTGGGATAGTATGAAAAACTCTCGCCTTATTCCACAAACGTGTAAAAAAAAGAATGATTAAAAAATGATAAAAAATAGAATTTTTAGGCAGTTGGTATAAAAAGTTGTTTAATTGGTCTCCTTGGGTTACAACCTAATTACTGGTCTTAATTACTGGGGGGTCCCTTTTGTTACAAATGCTGGGACTCTTAATTGGACCATGCATTATTAATGTGCTAATAAAATACTTCCAAAATTGTAGAGAAAATGTTAAGCTTATGATGCTAAAGACTCATTGTCCAAATCTAAGTGCAGAAAAAGTTGCTGATGAACCAACGATCTGATTCCATATAAGAAGAGTAGGGAATGAGGCAGACTAGCAAGAGAAACTCCATTTTTGTTAGCTGCTGGATGACTGGCCCACTTCCTCCTCACCTTCTGGAAAAGTTGCTGCTGGTGATTAATTTTAGAATGTATTCTCATGTTCTCAGGTTCAGGACATTATAATTAGTTTTGACCATTCTTCAATTCTGTTGATTATTTTCAATATTGTTCTTTTTGAGGTTGTAATCTGAATGGTGTAATTAATCTTGTTAACCAAGACGTTATAATCAATTTTGGTATTGTTTCTTTTTTTCATAAGGGATACAGCTTTCAATGATCACTTGCTCTTTTTGAAGTTAAAATTAACCCATTAATTTAGCTTTCTGCTTCTGTCCATGCTTACTTAAGTACTAGACAGGTGACAAATGAGAGTTTTGCCTTGAGCGATGAACTGAGAAGTCCACTGGGGGCTGTTATGAAGGGAATCAACTTTTGTTTCTTGGTAGCTCAACTAGCTGAATTAAGACTCTTATAATTCCAAGACATTATAGTGGTTGTCATTTATTCGAACCTGCAACAATCTGGTATGTGTAATAGGAGCCCTTGTGACATAGTGATTACCCTTTGGACTGCGATCTCTAAGGTAAGCAGTTTGAAACCCCCAGTAGCTCCTTGAGAGAAAGATTGGGCTCTCTACTCTCATAAAGAGTTACAGTCTGGGAAACTCACAGGGGGAGTTCTGCCCTGTCCTATAGGGTTGCTATGAGTTACCATCGACTCAATGGCAGTGATTTTTTTTTTTTTTTTGCTATGTACAAAGGGCAGTTTCAATACTCGAGAATGGAACTTTATTCATAGTTGTGTGTGTGTGTGTGTGTGTGTGTGTGTGACTCAGAGGCCTTCTTTCTAGTGATAATTAGCCATATAAGGTAGTAAATGTTAAGAAGTAAATGAACAATAGAAGTATTAAATACTTGTGGATCTCAGGGAAGTTGACAGAAAAATGTTGACTGTGGTAATCAGAAACAACACTTGGGGGGATGAGTTATGAGCTGCCTTTAAAAATATTTGTATTAATATTTTAATTTGTATTTAATTTTATTCAGTTGGTATTGGCATACAATCAACTGCATTTACTCATTTGTTAAACTTTTTGTGAATTGAGTGAATTTAACAATTCATACACATTTTGTTTTATTTAATTGGTTGCAGTCTCCACAATGTTATGTCACTTATTCCATGTGTGTTAGTTAACTACCCTCATCTCATGTCAACATGAGGGTTTTAGAGTGAAGGAGTGGAGTCTAGCCTGCAAGTCAGGTCATAGCCTGATGATGCCTCTTTGTGGATATGGCCTTCTCATGAGAATTATGGGAACTTCTTCCTGTTTTTGCTTCAATTTGCTGTTGAGGAGCCACACTCAGAAAGCTGGAGAAGCCACATGGAGACTCATGCCACTGCTGATATGCTTCCACCACCATTGGATCCACAAGATTTCGCAGCCCCTGACATGTGATCTTTCTGCATTTTGCATCATTCCAGATGACTGCGTGAGTCTGAAGAAGGTATTCTGAACTAGTATTGAATGTATGGGCTAGTATCAGACTAATGGACTTGATCTGGACAAGGCTGGGATGTTTTCTTAAGATACAATTGCTCTTTGATATAAAGCTTTTCTTATGAGTGCCACTGGATTTGTTTCTCTCGTCAACCCGGTCTAACATACACGTCCTTCCTTTGTTTCCTATTTCTATCTCTCTCCTAACTCTTCCGCCTTCTGAATTTTGTCCTTGGGGCATGCTGCCCTTTTGATCTCAAATTGTTAATCATTCTAAAGAGTGCATACCTCTTTTTTCCCTATCTTTCTTTTTATTCGTCTTTTAAAAATTGTTATTCATGTAATTTTCCCCCTAAATTTCGCAAAACTATACACAACAAAACATTCTCCAATTCCACAACTTCTGCATGTATAATTCAGTACCATTGATTATATTCTTTGTGTTGTACAACCATTCCTGATAGCCTTTTTCAAGTTATTCCACCACTGATAACATCAATTCAAGGGTGCAGACCTCTTTAGTGTTATTGTTCCTACTATCAAACTGTCTACTGTTTGTCTGACAATTAAGCTATGGAAGTGGTTTCATTTCTAAATCTACGGGGTTACTAAAGACAATAGTTTCATAAGTTCTATGTCTCTCTCTGAACAGTAAGCCTGATCTTTACAATTCTGTGTTTTGTTCCATGTGTTTCTCCAGTTCTATCTCTTGTTGTTAGGGGTCATCAAATCAGTTCTGACTCATAGTGACCTTATGTACCACTTAATGAAACACTGCTTGTCACTGCCCCATTCTCACAATTGTTGTGTTTGAGTCCATTATTACAGCCACTGTGTTATCTATCTTGTTGAAGGTCTTCCTCTTTATTAGCTGCCCTTCTACTTTACCAAGCATGATATGTCCTTCTCTAAGAACTGGTCTCTATTGACAGCATGTTTAAAGCATATGAGACAGAGTCTCATCATACTTGGCTCTAAGGAACATTCTGGCTTTGCTTCTTTTGTGACGGAATGGTTTGTTGTTTTGACACTGCATGGTGTTTTCTTTTCCTAGCAATATAAGTCAAATGCATAAATTCTTCTTCGGGTCTCCTTCGATGTCCACCTTGCACATGCATATGAGATTGAAAATATCATGGCTTGGGTCAGGTGCACCTTAGTTCTTAAGGTAACAATCTTGCTTTTCAACACTTTAAAGAGATCTTGTAAAAGAGATTTACTAAATGCAGTGCTTCATTGTAACTCTTGACTGCTGTTTCCATGAGCATTGACTGTGGGTGCAAGCAAAATCCTTGACAACTTCAATCTTTTTTTATTTATCATGTTGTTACCTACTGTTCCCATTTTGACGATTTTGGTCTTCTTTACAAGTTGTACGCCATACTTAGGCTGCTAATCCTTGACCTTAATCAGCAAGTGTTTCAAGTCCTCTTCACTTTCAGCAAGAAATGTGTCATTTGCATTTCACGGGTTGTTCATAAGCCTTCCTCCAAAGCTGATGTCACATTTTCTTCATATAATCCAGTTTCTCTGATGATTTTCTCAGCATCCAGACTGAATAAGTATGGTGAGAGTATACCACCCTGTGTTAGTCGGGTGAAATCCATAGAAACTCATATGTGTATCAGAAAGTTTTATATAAAGGGTAATTGTACATAAAGAAAACATCCCAACCCAGTCCAGATCAAGTCCATAAGTCCAATATTAGCCCATATGTCCGGTACCAACCTATACCATCCTCTTCTGACTCACGAAACACGTGCAATGATGCAGGATGTTCACAAGCCAGTGGGTAGAAAGTCTTTGAATCCATTGGCATTGTAAGCATCTTAGTGCTGGCAGGGGTCTCATGTGGCTCCTTCAGTTTCCAGGACCGCATCAAGGGAGGTCCTTATGACTTCTCATCAAGGATGTCTCACAGCAAACAAGCAGAGAGAGAAGTGTCTGTGGCCTCCAAGGGGGGAATTCCAGAGTTCCCAGAATGCCCACACAGAGACATCATTGGCTATGACCCGATTGACAGACTAGACTCCACCCCTTCACTTATAATCTCACAAATTTATAAACAATTATATAGCTACCACACACCCTGATGTATGCTTTTCCTGATATAAAAACATGCAGTATTCCCTTTTTCCTGTTCATATCCTTCCTTCTGATCCACTAGCATAATGCAGCGTTCTGGAATTCCCATTCTGGTTAAGGCTGTCCATAGTTTGTTGTGATTTACATAGTCAAATGCCTTGGTATAGTCAATAAAACACCAGAAAACGTCTTTCTGATGTTTTCAAAAAATTCCATCTGATATTAGCAATGATAACTCTTGTTTCACATCCTCTGCTGAATCTGGCCTGAATCTCTCACAGCTCCCAGTCAGTGTGCTGCTGCAACCATTGTTAGATGATCCTCCACTAAATTTTACTTGCATGTGATATTAATGGTATTTTTATGCACTCTTTTAGGCCACTTTTCTTTGGAATGGGTCCCAAACAAATCTCTTCCAGTCAGTTGGCCAAGTAGCTGTCTTCCAGATTTCTTGGCATAGTGATTAAGTGCTTCATCAGCTTTTTGAAACATTTCAATTGTATTCTATGAAATCTTGGGGTCTTGTTTTTGGCTAATGCTTTCAGTGCAGGCTGAACTTCTTCCTTCAGTAGCATTTTTTGTGTGTGCTCATATTCTACTTCCTAAAATGATGGAATGTCAACTATTTATTTTTGGAACAGTGACTCTATAATCCTTCCCTCTTATTTTAATATCGTGTATTGTTCAATATTTGCCCACACAATCTTTCAATATTGGAACTGGAGGCTTGATTTTTTTTTTCTTGAAATCTTTCAGTTTGAGATAGGCTGAGTGTTTTCTTCCTTTTTGTTTTTCTAATTCTAGGCCTTTGCACATTATGATATTTTATTTTGTCTTCTTGAGCTGCCTTTTGAAATTTTCTGTTTAGCTCCTTTACATCGTTTCTTCAATTTGTCTTAGCTACTCTACAGTTAGGGACAAGTCTCAACAGTCTCTTCTAACATACACACTTTCTTTTTTTCTCTCTCTCTTTCTTTCTTTCTTTCTTTCTTTCTTTCTTTCTTTCTTTCTTTCTTTCTTTCTTTCTTTCTTGTCTTTTTAATAACCCTTTGATTTCTCCATGAATGATGTTCCTGATGTCCTCCCATAGCTCATTTGGTCTTCTGTCATTAGTGTTCAATGCTGAAAATCTGTTCTTGAGCTATTCTCAAAATTCAGGTGGGAAGAGTCAAGGTTATATTTGGCTCTAGTGGACTTGTTTTCGTTTTCTTCAGCTTCAACTTGAATATATATATTCAAGGCTGTCTGTTCCACAGTCATCTCCTGACTGGGTTTTACCTGGTGATAATGAGCTTCTCCATTGCCTCTTCCCACAGATGTACAATAGTCAATTTGATTTCTGTGTATTCCAACTGGAAAAGTCCACATATATAATCACCTTTTGTGTTGTTGAAAAAGGTATTTGCAATAAACAAGTCATTTCAAAATTCTCTTATGTGATCTCCAGCTTTATTTCTATCACAATTTCATATTTTCAACTACTTTCCCTTCTGATTTGTTTCCAACTTTTCCATTCTAATTGGCAATAATTATCAATGCATCTTTATTTCATTTAAAAAAATCATTTTTAGACAGAATCTGTCTGTAGAATTCTTCAATTTTTGTATCACTAGCTTTTGTGGTTGGTGCACAAATTGGAATAATAATTGCATTAATCTGATTTCTTTGTATGCATATAAATATTATCCTATCACAGTGAGCATTGTACTTCATTTTCACCCATTCAGTCCTTGAGACATGAGACTAGCTATTGGGGAACAGCACCATATATTGGATGCTGATTTAGATCATATACAACTCCCTGGTTCTCCAACTTTGCTAGGTATTACCACTTACCTGGTCCCATAATTGTGTCTTTGGATGGGCATTCAATTTTGTATCACACCAAGTGCTTCAAAATTATTGAAAACATTCTAAGAGGAGTGGATTCCATAGGCATGGGTCCAAAGCCGCACGTCATCTGTTGTGAAGTGAGTCCCTTGCTCTGAGGCAAGGCTGTTTGGGATACCATGTCTATGGATAAGGTACACTGTAGCTTCACAGATGGTAGTTTTGGTAGAAGCAATTTGTGCAGGAGAGGGAATCTGTACCCAGAGTATGTGTCTATTTCAGTAAGAACAAAATATCGCCCTTTCCATAATGGGGAGTGGTCCTATGTAATCAGCCTGCCAATGGGTTGCTGGTTGATCTCCCTAAGGAATGGTGCCATATCTTGGACTCATTGATGGTCTTTGCTGCTGGCAGATTGTGTACTCTGCAGTGGCAGTAGCCAAGGAAGTCTTGATGAGTGGAAGTCTATGTTGATGAGCCAACACAAAACGTCTCTGCCCCATGGACACTTTGTTCATGCACCCATTGGGCAATGGTAGGCTGAGGAAATAAGATGATTAGTTTCCACAGAATGTGTCATTTAAATCCTCCTCCACAGAAGTAATGTTTTGGTAAGCATTCACATAAGACACAAATATCTTCACTATTTTTTTCCATTAAGAGAGGTCTATCCACATACTTCTCCCTTATACCTCCAATTTCCCAATGGTGCTCCTTCCAAGTCCTTCACCATTCAGCCAAGCCATTCACCACAGCTCATGAATCAGCATACAGTCACACTTTTAGCCATTTCTCCTTCCAATCAAACTGAATAAGAAGGTGTACTACTTGAAGTTATGCCCATTTGAGGATTTTCCTTTACCCCTGTTTTCAAGGAGGTTCCAGAAAGGTGAATACATTTGATGTCTTTTCTTTGCCTTAGGCTTTTAGCTAAAACCTCCAGTATGATGTTAAATAAGAGTGGGGACAAGGGGCATCCTTGTCTAGTCCATTTTTTCAGTGGGATTGTTTTAATCTTTTCTCCATTGACTACCATGTTGGCTGTTGGTTTTTCATATATAGCTTGAATTATCTTGAGGAAGTTTCCTTCCATTCCTATCTTCTTGAGTGTCTTAAACAGGAATGGGTGTTGGATGTTGTTGAATGCTTTTTCCACATCTATCAATATTATCAGGTGTTTCTTATAGTTTTCATGTCAATATGGTGAAGGAGGCTAATGGTCTTTCGTATGTTAAACCATCCCTGCATCCCTGTTATGAATCCTATTTGATCATGGTGAATTATTTGTTTTATATACTTTTGTATTTTATTGGCCAGTATTTTGTTGAGGATTTTTGCATCAATGTTCATTAAGAATATTGGTCTGTAGTTCTTGATTCTTGTGAGATCCCTGCCCAGTTTTGGTATCAGAGTCAAACTAGCTTCCTAGAAAGAGTTCAGGTATTTGCCATCTTTTTCTATGTTCAGGAAGATTTTGTGTAGTATTGGTGTCAGTTCTACCCTGAATGTTTGGTAGAATTCTCTATGAAATCATCTCCCCAGGGGAGTTTTTTTTTAAATTTTTATTGACAGTCCCTTGATAACCTTGTCTATTTCTTCTATTGCAATGGATCTGTTGAGATTCTTGGCATTCATAGGAGATAGTCTAGGAAGAGTTTGGTTTTCCAAGAATGTGTCCATGTCTTCCAAGTTGTTAAATCCATTGG
This sequence comes from Tenrec ecaudatus, assembly GCF_050624435.1. Lineage (NCBI taxonomy): Eukaryota > Metazoa > Chordata > Mammalia > Afrosoricida > Tenrecidae > Tenrec > Tenrec ecaudatus. The sequence continues at coordinate 107,383,316 of NC_134544.1, forward strand.
TGTGCAGTCCTTTGTAGTACTGTATAATTATCCTTTTGATTTCATTACGTTCTGTTGTAATGCCCCTGTTTTATCCCTCATCCTTGCTATTGATATTTGTTCCTTCATAACTTTGGTTAGGTTTGCCAGCAGTCCGTTGATTCTGTTTAGCCTTTCAAAGAACCAACTTTTAGCAGCATTAATTTTTTCCATAGTTTTCTTATTTTCCCTCTCCTAAATCTCAGCTCTGACTTTTATTATTTATTTTCTTTTGCTATTAGTAGGATTGTCCTGTCAACTATGCTCTAATTGCTGTAAATTTTATGCCAATAGATCAATAATAAATTTATCTTCCTTTATCATCTGTGCATGTATTGCTTTGAAACTTCCTCTGATAACTGCTTTTTCTGCGTCCCATAAATTTTGGTACATCGTGATCTCATTCTCATTTGTTTCTAGAAATTTCCTAAGTTCATCCCTGATCTGGCCAGTACACACTCCTTTTGCAATACAGAGTTATTCATCCTCCAATTGTTTGCTCTTGTTTTTTTGCCTTCTAAAACAATTTTATCGGGTCTTGTACACTCATCACAATCTATACATATATCCATTATGTCAAGCACATTTGTACATTTGTTGTCATCATCATTCTCAAAACATTTGTTTTCTAATTGAGCCTTTGTCATCAGCTCATCATTTTCCTCTTCCCTCCCCACACCCTTCCCTCATGAACCCTTGATAATTTATAAATTATCATTATTTTGTCATATCTTAAACTGTCTGGTGTCTCCCGTTACCCACTTTTCTGTTGTCCATACCCCAGGGAGGAGGTTATATGTAGATCCTTGTGATCAGTTCCCCCCTTTTACACCACCTTATCTTTACCCTCCTGGTATCACAACTCTCATTATTAGTCCTAAGGGGTTTATCTGTCCTGGATTCTATGTGTTTCCAGCTCTGATCTGTACCAGTGTACATCCTCTGGTGTAGCCAAATTTGTAAGGTAGAATTGGTACATGATAATGGCAGGGGAGGCGGGGAGGGCGGTGGAAGCATTAAAGAACTAGAGAGAAGTTGTTTGTTTCATCATTGCTGCACTGCACACTGACTGGCTCATTTCCTCCCCTTTACCCTTCTGTAAGGGGATGTCCAGTTGCCTACAGATGGGCTTTGGGTTTCCAGTCTGCACTCCCCTCATTCACAATGATATGTTTTTTTGTTCTGGGCATTTGATGCCCAATACCTGGTCCCATTGACACCTTGTGATCACACAGGCTGGTGTGCTTCTTCCATGTAGGCTTTGTTGCTTTTCAGCTAGATGCCCGCTTGTTTGCCTTCAACCCTTTATGACCCCAGATGCTATATCTTTTGACAGCTGGGCATCGTCAGTTTTCTTCATCACATTTGTTTATGCACCCACTTTATCTTCTGTGATCGTGTTGGGAGGTGAACATCATGGAATGGCAATTTAATAGAACAACGTGTTCTTCCATAAAAGGATTACTTGAGTAGAGGAGCAATATCCATGTGCTACCTTAATGCTAAACCTATAAATATTTGCACATAAATGCATTTCCTTACCGCCATATATAAATATATTTACATATGTACATGCCTGTTTTTAGACCTCTATAAATGTCCTTTGCCCCCTACTTGTTTCCTCTATTTCATTTTACTTTCCTCTTGTCCCACTATCATGCACATCCTTCATTTGGGTTTCAGTAATTCCTCTCGGTTACACTGTGCTTGATCAATCCCAACCAGGCCTCCTATACCCTCCTTGCCATCAATTTTGGATCACTTCTTATTTCCTTGTCCCTGAGTTTGTTAGCACCCACGTACTTACTTTCCCTCGCCTACCCCTCTCTCATGTCCCCCTGGGAATCATCAGTCCTGCTGTTTTCTCCTCCAGATTGTTTATTCCTCCTGTCTTATCTAGGTAGACCTACAGAGTTAATAATATGCACAAAAACAAGACAGATCAAAACAAAGCAATAAAAGAAAAGAAAACAACCACCACAACAAAAACCAATGACAAAAAAAAGGAGAAAATCCTGAAAATAGTTTGTTGACTTTTAGGAGTGTTTTCTGGTCGAATCTGCTGGGGTGACACGCCCTAGCCCCAAAGTCTATTTTTGGTATTCTCCCAGGATTTTCTTGCTCTGCTCTCTCCCTTGCTGTTCTGTTGCTCGACCTTAGTGATTTCCCTTGGTGTGGTGGAGTCAGATCAAGTGCAATTCCTGCACTGTGTCTCCAGTGTTGTACACTGTAGGGCTATGGGCAGTGAGGGATGTCATGTCTCATAGTGGGGTCGTCTCTGTGCATTGGCCACTCCGAGCAGGGATATTGTCTTCAAAGCTAATGGGACAGGATGTGCTCCACTCTCTTCCTCCCTCTTCATTTGCTCCTATGTGCTCTGATCAGATATGTTCCTATCCCTGAGTGGTAGCTTCAGTGCTTTTCTCTGAAGTAAATTTTTCAAGGGGGCATGGGGGTTGTCCATGTAGTTGGGATTGCAGCTGGTCCCTCAGACCTCTCTATTGTTTCCCTACTTCATGGTGATATGTTGCATTCACATCTTGAAGCTGGGTTGAAGTCTGTCCCTCTTTTCCTGTGGAAATATAAACAATAGCCTCCCCTTGGGTGGGTTAGTGTCCATGTGTTTTCTTTTATTTCTTCATCTTCCTTTGTTGATATCCAGCTTTATGGCACAATGGTCAGCGAGAGATGTCTGTATGTTATCAATGTGCTTAAATTTATGCAGATTCATTTTATGCCCCAGCATGTGGTCTGTCTTCGAAAAGAATGTGATTCATTTTGCATTTGGGTGGAGAGCTCTGTAAATATCAGATCAAATTGTCTAATTGTTGTGTTTAGATCTCAAGCCTACTTGTTGAGTTTCTTTCCCTGTGATCTATCTTTCTCAGAGAGCGGTTTATTGAAGTCACCTACTATAATGTTGAGTCTATGTTTTCTCTTTTCATCTTTTGAAACATTCAATCGACCTATTCAGGGGATCTCTCGTTCAGGGAATATATGTTTAAAATACTTAGTGGTTCTTTGTCTACCATTCCCTTGAACATTACATAGTGTCCCTGCTTATATCTTTAGGATTGCAACCCCTGCTCTTTTTGAATTGCTGTTTGTTTGCTATGTTTTTCTCCAGTCTTTGATTCTCAGCCTATTTTTGTCTGTAATATTGAGATGTGTCTCCTCCAGGGAACAGATTAATGGGTTGTTTTTCTAAGCCAGTCTGCTAGCCTCAGCCTTTTAATGCCTGAGCTCAGTCCATAGATATTCAGGGTTATTACATCCATTTGTAGACTCGGTGATGTGATCTTATACCATTTCTCTTGGGTGTTTTCCTACCTCCCTTTCTTATCAGTGTGTTGTACCTGTGTGTGTGTGTGTGTGTGTTCCATTTCTGACTTCTTTCCATCCTGAAACCAATGCTATTTGGGGGCCTGTTTTCTCATTGTTGCCCTCTGTGATGGACTGTCCTATATGGTGGTCACTTATTTGTGCTCTGTGAGTGCTATTCTTCTGTCCATACCGGGTCAGAAAGGATATTTTATAGGGCTGGGTTTCATTTAACATATTCTTTGAGTTTTCCCTTGTCTGGAAAGACTCTTACTTCTCCCTCTATCATGATAGATAATTTGGCTGGGTAGAGTATTCTTGGGTTTGCATTAGTTTCCTTCAATTTTTGGAATATGTTACTCTACTCTTTCCTCTTCTTCATGATATCTGCTGATAGGTCCGAGCATATTCTTATTTGGGAATCTTTATATGTGACTGCTTGCTTTTCTCTAGCTGCTCTCATGATTTTCTCCTTTTCCTCAAAGTTGGATAGCTTACCTAATATGTGTCTTGGTGACTTTTCCTTGGAATTTAGTCTAACGTGTTCTTTCAGCCTCCTGAATGGTTGCCTGATTTTCATTCATTAAGCTGGGGAAGTTTTTCTCCAAGAATTCACTCACTTATTGCAGATGACTTCTTTGTTGTGTCTTCCTCCGGTAATACAATTATTCTGATGTTCCCCTTTATAGCAGGAGACATAGCTCTTTTCTTCAGCTTCTCTGATGATCTTATTATACTTCTGTTCGTTTTTGTTAAAATCTGCTTGCCTGTCCTTTATGTCACGGGTGAGGTTCTCTGCCTCCTTCAGTAGGTTTGCGAAGTCTATGAGTCTGCTAATGGTTTTGGTTATCGCTTCCTCTTGTATTTCTCTTTGGTGTATGGTCTTTATCTCCTCGCTCATTTCATCCTTTTTCTCTATTGTTTCCCTCACATCCTGTATGACTTTAAGCAGCATTTCGAAAATTTCTTTCTGTGGCAGATCAATGTCTGCTTCTTCTACGCACATCATTAGGTTCAGGACATCTTCTGCCATAAAAAATTCAGGACATCTTCTTTATGGGTTCAGGACATCTTTTGCCATTTTTGGTACTTTCTGGGAATTAAGTGTAGTTATAGGTCTACAAGCAATAATCAGTGGTGAGGATGTTTCCTGTGGAAAGTTAGCAATGTCTTGTAAGGAATCTGCCTCAGGTGATGCTTCAGAAAATGCCCAAGATACTGTGTCATCATATTGGGCTAATCTCCTTAAACATGGATGTAAGGGATAATGGATTTACTGATAATAGATTAGCAGCCAAAGGTGGAGTTATCACATAAGTTCAAAAAGTAGTGCTGTTGGCTGAAGTGATTCAATGAAACTTAGGTTGTCAATGTATCCCTTTTCCTAATAATCTTCCTATGTGTCCCCCATCTCAAGGTTCAGGTCTCATTTCTTCAGCATCAGACATGGTTTGAGGTTGAGAACCTAGTTGGCTCTGTAACTCAGCCATTCTTATAATAAGGCTCTGAGTTTGGCTTTTGGAAATATCAGCTTTGTCATGAAAGAAATAAAGCCTTATTTCATGGCACCAGTGGAAAATTTGAAGTCTTTTATATGGTGCTTGAACTGTGACTCTGAAGCCTTGAGCTCATTTCTTTCTTTTACCACTTCATCTAGTGTAAGTAGTAGGAACCAATAATTTTCCCTATATGTCTCATCTTGACAAAATTGCTGAAAATATCGAACACATAATTCCTCAAAGACTCACTTCTCACCAAAACTTCATTGATTGGTGGGCATAGTTTGTGTATTAACATGCCCACTACATGTCAGTCATTAACAGCACCTTTTTCCCCCTATTAGTGGTAGACATCAGTACAAAGAGAAGCAGAATAATGAAGCCCTTAAGAACTAATTATTCTTGAGAGCCAATTTAGAAAACTCATGCTTACTATTTCACTTCTTTAGAACAGAGCTCCTTAAACTGTGGTTCGTGACCCGATGCACTCCCGGTAAAACAAAACACAATGAAACAAAAATACCAGAGTTAGAAGTTGTGCTTTGCAATAGTTTCAAAATAATTAAATTCATTAAAAACTGGGTTTGATTTGTAGATTTATTTTATATACCTGCGTTTGTGTAAGAATTTTTAGGCAAAATAGTGTTGTGAGTGGAAAAACGTTAAAAGCTCTGCATAAAATTATGGGGAATCGAGCTCAACTAGAGATAGAAGTTGTAGTGACTGTGAGAGCATGTTGTATGCTCAGAACCAAGGCTGCAGGGAAGTCGTGTGATACAACATGGGCAAACACCACCAGAAACACCTCAAATTCATCACATGTTTGGTTTTGAATTATATTTTGGTAGCTGCACATTCATAAACATGTTACAATTGCAAAAGTTGTGTAACCATCCATATTCAGTTAAGTGACCATGGGGTGTGACTCCATGTATGATCATGAACTATAGTTTAAGAAACTCTGCTCTAGAACTACTCATACCAAATGTATTAGGATGAGCTCCCTGGAGAAGTAAAACCAGTGATATATATATATATATATATACACACATATCCATATGTAAATACACATATATACTAGATGCACAAATATAAACTTATATGCATATACATGTATATGCATACATGTATTTATATATTCAAAACATATATGTATATACACATTATATATATATATATATATAGAGAGAGAGAGAGAGAGAGAGAGACTGACATCAAGAAAATGGCTCACATAGTTGTAGAAGTGGGTCAATCCAGTTCAATTTCAAATCTGTCAGATGTTAAGCTGGAGGCTTCAGGGGAGACTTAACTCAGGATTGATAGGAACATCATAGACCACAAAGGTGGATTAATCCAAACTCAGCATTTCATGCTTGGGACTGGAGAGGTGCATGAATTCAAGTTCAGCAGGTAATATGGCAGGTCAGGTGGCTGCTGGCTCCCAAGGACTGGCAGGCAATGTAGCAGGCTATTGACTTAGGCCTGAAGAGTCAGAAGTTGATAAGCCAGATGCAGGATCCTGTCTAAGCTTTAAGGTAACACGCTTTTCCATACCCCCCAAAGAATTCTTATTTCAGGTCTCTGACCTGAGTAATGGGCTGTACTGCACCCTGCCACCATTTGTCTGTCAGTTGTTGTGCTGTGCTGGCTTGTATATTACTGTGATGTCGGAAGCTATGTCATGTTTCAAGTGCCATCAGAGTCACCCAGAGTGAACATGTTTCACTGTAATTTCCAGATTAGGAACATCCAACAAAGAAGTCTGCCCACTTTGTAGGAAGTAGCCATGGAAAACCTTCTGTATAGCTTTAAAACATTGTCAGATATTGGATACCTAATGAACGGAAGCAGAATATTGTCAGAGATAGTGATGGAAGATGGGTCCCTTGGCTCCAAAAGCATTTAAAATGTGGCTAAGGGGAGCTACTTTATTGAAGTGGAGTTGACTATGGTGATGTGAATGGAGTAAAGCCTGTGGCAGTGGAGACTTCAGGCTTTTCATTTGCTGATTGTTGAAAAAAATCTCCTAATTATCAGAACATGGACATCAAGAACATTAAGGAGAAAGAAAAAGATCATTAAAAAGAGAAGAAAGGACAGATAAACCCCTCAGGACCAGTAATGAAAGTGGCGATACCAGGAAGATATGGTGAAGGTGGGAGGAGGGGATAAAGGGGGAACCAATCATATGATCAACATATGATCTCACATGATCGACACAGGATCCCACCCTCCGGGGAGACAAACAACAGAAAAGTGGGTGAAGGGAAACAGTGGTCAGTGTAAGACATGAAAAACAGTAATAATTTATAAAGGGTTCATAAGGGAGGGAAGATGGGAAAGGGAGGGAAAAATGAGGAGCTGATACCAAGGGTTAAAGCAGAAAGAATATTTTTTAAGTGATGATGGCAATATATGCACAAATGTGCTTGACACAGTGGATGTATGTATAGATTGTGATAAGAGCTGTAAGAGCCCCTAACAAAATGATTTTTTTTAAAGATAGGAAAAAAAGAAAAGATAAAAGTGGATGTAAGAAGAAACTCTGAAACTTGCTCTTAATTTTAGGGTAACTAAAGCCAGGGTAAAAAATGGTGAAATCAAACAGCGAGTTTAAGTCTAAGAAAACTGGACATCATCAAAAAAGAATTGAAACACATAATGATTGATATCATAGGTATTAGTGACCTGAAGTGGACTGATATTGACCATTTTGAATCATAAAATCATATTATGTACTATGCCTGGAATAACACAATCAAGAGGAATGGCGTTAGATTATTGCCAAAAAGGACATTTCAAAATCAATCTTGAGGTATAGTGCCATCTGTGATAGAATTATATCAGTCCATTTTAAGGAAATCCAATAACTACAAGTATTATTCCAACTTATGCACCAACCATAAAAGCTATTGATGAAGAAATTGAAGATTTCTACCAATGCCTTCAGTTTACAATTGATCACACATGCAATCAGGATGCATTGATAATATTTGATGATTGGCACGCAAAAGTTTGAAACAAAGAGGAAGGAAGAGTAGTTGGAAAACATGAACTTGGTGATAGAAACAAAGCTAGAGGTCTCAGGACAGAATTTTGCAAGACCAACGACTTCATAGCAAATTACCTTTTTCAACAACACAAAAGGTGACAATACACACGAACTTCTCCAGACAGAATACACAGAAATCAAATTGACTATATCTGTGGGAGGAGGTCAGCCAAGGGCTGACTGTAGAACAGACCATCAATTGCTCATTTTTAAGTTCAGGTTAAAGAAAATTGAAACAAATCTAAGAGAGACAATAAACAACCTTGAGTCTATCTAACCTGAATTTTGAGACCAGTTCAAGACAGAGTTGATACATTGGACACGAACCACAGAAGATCTGATGAGCTGTGGGAGGACATCAAGAATATCATTAATAAAGCAAAAAGGTTATTAAAAATAGGAAAGAAAAAATGGATCAAAGTGGATGTCAGTACAGACTCTGAAACTTGCTCTCAATTGTAGAGTAGCTAAAGCCAATGGCAAAAATATTGAAGTAAAACAGCTGAACAGAAAATTTCAAAGGGCATCTTGAGAAGACAGTAAAATTTTATAATGAAATGTGTAAAACTTAGAGTAAGAAAACCAAGAAGGAAGAACAAGCTCAGCATATATTAAACTGAAAAAAAAACCTGAAGAAAAAATGGAAGCTTTAAGTTGAAGTATGGGAAGATTGTATAGACAAAATATTGGATGGTGTAGGAAGCACCCAATGAAGGTGGGAGAAATACCTAGAGTGATTGCATCAGACCTAGTTGACATTTTCCCATTTCAGGTGGTAGAATGTGAGCAACAACCAGTGTTGCTGCCTGGAAACCATTGGTCAAAAACAAGGTCTCAAGAATTGAGAGAAGGCCAACTGAAATGTTTCAACAAGCTGATGAAACACTGGAAGCAAAAAAAAGAAACACTGGAAGCAATCAATTGTCTATGCCATGAGATTTGGAAGACAGATACTTGACCAAGTGACTGGAAGATATCTATATTTGAACCCATTTCAAAGAAAGGTGACCCAACAGAATGCTCAAACTATAGAATAATATCATTGATATCATATGCAAGTACAAATTTTGCTAAAGATCATTCAGAAACAGTTGCAGCAGTAAATTGACAGGGAGATGCTAGAGATTTAGGTCAGATTCAGAGAGGACATGGAACAAAGGATACCATTGCTGATGTCAGATGGATCTTGGCTGAAAGCACAGAATACCAGGAAGATTTTCACATGTGTTTTATTGACTATGCCAAGCATTCTATGTGGATCATAACAAACTACAGATAATTTAGAGAATAATGGGAATTCCGGAACACTATTGTGCTAATGAGGAACTTGTACATGGATCAAGGGGAAATTATGGGAACAGAACAGTGACTTTTAATGGTTTAAAATCAGGAAAGATATGTAACAGGCTTGTGTGCTCTCACCATACTTATTCCATGTATACACTAAGCCAATAATCAGAGAAGCTGAATTATAGGGAGAAGAGTTGGAGGAAGTCTCATTGATTGGTGGAAGTCTCATTAACAACCTGCAATATGCACATGGCACACCCTTGCTTGATGAAGGTGAGGAGAATTTGAACCACTTGCTAAGGAAGATCAAGGATTGAAGACTTACAACTCAATATAAAGAAGCCTAAAATCCCCACAACTGGACCAATAAGTATCATGATAAATGGAGAAAAGATTGAAGTTCTCAAGGATTTTGTGTTGCTTGGATCCAATATCAATGCTCATGGCAACACAAATGGAGAGATCAGAAGACATGTAGTATTAGGTAGATCTGCTATACAAGATTGCTTTAGAGTATTGAAAAGCAAGGATGTTCCTTTGAGGACTGGGGTGTGCCTGGCCTAAGCCACGGCAATTCTATTCACCTCACATGCATATGAAAGTTGGATATTGAATAAGGAAGATTAAGAGCAGTTAATGCACTTGAATTGTGGTCCTGTTGAAGACTATTGAAAATACCATGGACTGCTAAAAGAACACACCAATCTGTCTTGATAAACTATGGTCAGAGTGTTCTTTGGAGCCTAGGATGGCAAGATTTTGTCTCATGTGCTTTGGACACATTGTCAAGGAGACACCAGTCCCTGAAGAAAGGTATCATGCTTGGTAATGTGGAGAGGCAGCTCCAAAGAGGAAAGGTCTCAATGAAATTGATTGACACAGAGGCCACAATAATGGGCTCAAGCATAGAAATCATTGTGTGGATGGTGCAGGACTGGGCAATTTTCCTCTTTGTGCATAAGGTTGCCGTGGAAGTGACCCAATGGCACAAAACAGCAGCAGCAGCAGCGTCCACCCTGATCTCCCCAACTGTTTGGCTACTCAAAGCAGATCCCATCATAAAATTCATTACATTATGTAAGATCACATTGTGAGGGATTACCAACTCTGGACTGTCAAACCACGGAAAAATCTTGGCCCAGTCAAATTGACACAGAACACAACTATCAGTCTCAACTTTCAGCTAAGATCAATCAGCCATCGTACAATTAATTTGCCATTCTATTCTAAATTGAGCTTGATTTTCCATGTATTTCTACAAAAGTTTTGGAATTATTTTCAGCAACATTTTATTTGCGTGTGATATTAATAATAATGCAGATGATTTTTATATTCTCTTGGATCATCTTTGTAAGGGAATGAATAAATGTCTCTTCCAGTCAGTTGGCTCAGTAGCTATCTTAAAAATTTCTTGCCACAGGTAAGAGAGCACCTAGGTTTGTTGAAACATTTAAGTAGTATTCTGCCAATTATGGGAGCTTATTTTACACAAATGCCTTCAATATATCTTGAACTTTTTCTTTCAACACCTCCAATTCTTGATCATATATTACCTCTTGAAATAATTGAATATCGATCATTTCTTTTTGGGACAGTGACTCTGTGCTTTCCTTTCATCTTCTTTATATATATATATATAACATAGATATAGATAATATAGACATAGATATACATATAGATATAGACCTCCTTGTCAAAAAAATAAGGTACTGTAACTTTAACCCTGTGCTCATCTCTTAAATTTTTTTTCAAGACAAAATTTCATTTATTTGTCATTAGAAATAAATATTTCTCGGGCCTCCACTCAAGTACTTACTCAATGCAAGAACACAGTGTTCTATTAAATTGGCATTTCAGGATGCACACCTTCCCGACAAGATTGCTGAAGAAAAATATGTGCATAAACAAATGTGGCGAAGAAAGCTGATGATGCCCGACTATCAAAAGATATAGCATCTGGGGTCTTAAAGGCTCGAAGATAAACACGTGTCCATCTAGTTCAGAAGCAACAAAGCCCACATGGAAGAAACAAACCAGCCTGTGTGACCACGATCTGTCAAAGGAATCAGGTATCAAGCAACAAAGAACAAAAAAATTATGTCAGTGTAAATGTGGGTGAGTGCCGAGTGAAGATTCAAAGCCCATTGGTATCCAACTGGAAACACCCTACTGAAGGGCTGTGGGGAGATGAGACAGTCAGGGTGCAGGGTAGCAACGATGAAACATAACTTTCCTCTAGTTCTTAAATGTTTCGTCCCCCCACTATCATGATCCCAATTCTACCTTACAAATCTGACTAGACCAGAGGATGTACATAGGTACAGATAGCAACCGGAAACACACAGAATCCAGGACAGATTGCTCCTTCAGGACCAGTGGTGAGAGTGGCAATGCCTAGAGGGTGGAGAGAATGTGGAGTAGAAAGGGGGAACTGACTACAAGAATCTATGCATAGCCTCCTCCCTGGGGGATGGACAGCAGAGAAGAAGGTGGTGGAGACGTCGGACAGTATAACATATTACAAAATACTGATAATTTATGAACGATGAAGGGTTCATGAGGTAGGGGGGAGTGGGGAGAGAGGGGAAAATGAGCAACAGATATTAAGGGCTCAAGTAGAAGGCAAATGTTTTGAGAATGATGATGGCAATAAATGTATAAATGTGCTTGACACAATGGCTGTATGTATGGATTGGGATAAGAATTGTATGAGCCCCCAATAAAATGATTTTAAAAAGAGAAATATTTCACAATATACAATATACATATTGTATTGTGATTAATCACTATACTTCAATTATGTTCAATTTGTAACAATGAATACATCCTGCATGTCAGATATTTACATTATGATTCAAAACAGTAGCAAAATTAGTTATGAAGTAGCAACAAAAATAATTTTATGGTTTGGGGGTCACCACCACGTGAGGAACTGTATGAAAGGGTGGCGGCATTAGGAAGGCTGAGACCCACTGCCTTATTGTAGCACATCACATGTAAGCTCAGGTCTGTGCTACTTCTCGCCAATGACAATATGACATGCATGTTGTGTCTCTGTCCCTATTGTTAGGGGCCTAGGGACATCCAGGAAGCTTCTCGCATGCTTTCTGCACTCTCACAAACAGTTTTTCTCTAAGAACATTAAAATGCATGAGTCCTCTCCAGAACAGGTGAAGCCAGAGGGGCAGCTGCTCCACTGTGATGAAGCTCTCTCTGGCTAATAGAGAAATTTCTGGAGTTTCTGCATCAATCAGCATCCACTTGTAGGAGCAGTGCATTATGAAGTGCTAATAAAACTGTTTTTAAAAATTGTCTCATTTTTAATATTTTCTACTTTTCTTTCTTTTAAAAATTCTTTTATTAGGGGCTCATACAACTCTTATCACAATCCATACATACATCAATTGTGTAGAGCATATATGTACATTTATTGCCCTCATCATTCTCAAAATATCTGCTCTCCTCCTAAGCCCCTGGCATCAGTTCCTCATTTTTCCCCTCCCTCCCCACTCTCCCTTCTTTCATGAGCCCTTGATAATTTATAAATTATTATTTTGTCATATCTTGCCCTGTCTGATGTCTCCCTTCACCCACTTTTGTGTTATCCATCCTCCAGGGAGGAGGTCACATGTAGATGCTTGTAATCGGTTCCCCCTTTCCAACACATCCTTCCTCCACCCTCCCAGTATCGCCACTCACACCCCTGGTCCTGAAGGAATCATCCGCCCTGGATTCCCTGTATTTCCAGTTCCTATCTGTACCAGTGAGCATCCTCTGATCTAGCCAGATTTGTAAGGTGGAATTGGGATCATGATAGTGTGTTGGGGGTGGGGGGTGGAGAGGGGAAGAAACATTTAGGAACTATAGGAAAGTTGCATGTTTCATCATTGCTACATCACACCCTGACTGGCTCATCTCCTTCCCGAGACTTTTCTGTAAGGGGTAGTGGCCTACAAATGGGCTTTGGGTCTCCACTCTGCACTCCCCCCCCCCCACCCCATTCACTATGATAAGATTTTTTGTTCTGATGATGCCTGATACCTGGTCCATTCGACACCTCGTGATCGCACAAGCTGGTGTGTTTCTTCAATGTGGGCTTTGTTGCTTCTATTTTTATGGTTTCAAATTTCACATTTAGATCTTTGAGTCATTTTGAATCAGTCTTTTTACATGAGTTCTCGCTCCCACTTCATTGTTTTTGGTATGTGAACACCCCTCCATTTTTAGTAGCATTTTAATCATTTTGTACTTGTCTCATATTTCCCTTAGCTTATATTATCATCATGTGTTTTGGGCAGAATTGTACATCGTTGTGAATAATTTAAAATAGGTGATTTCTGTGTCCAGCTCGATGTATATATTTGTAGGCATATAATATCTATCTTTCATCTTATTTTGATGCTTTCTGCATCATTCAATATTTTTAGCCATAGAAACCTTCAGTTTTTCAACTTATGTTTGTGGTTTTTCCTCCAATTCATGGAGTTGGAGATTTGTTGATCATGTTCTTCCCTTTGAGATTTTTCCATGTAGAACTTTGTACATTTCATTATAATATTGTACTTTGCTTTCTGAAACCTTTGAAATCTTCTGCTAAGTTCTTTTACTTCTTCCTTTCGACCTCATATTTTCTTCTCCATGTTCTAGAGCAAGTTTCAGAGACCCCTTCTAACTGCCCTTTGATTCTTTCCTTTCTTTCGTATCTTCTTAAGGTCCTTTTGGTTTCGTCAACTGTGATATCCTCGATGCCATGTTGCAACTAGTCTAGTCTTTAGTCATTAATATTTAATGGGTTAAATCTGTTGTTCAGTAGGTCTCTAAATTCATGAGGGACATACTAATGGTTTTATTCAGGCTATCTTGGCTTTGTTTTACTTTCCTGAGCTACAACCAAGGGCCTATTTTCCACCTTCTGATTCTTCTTTGTTTTAAGGCAGTGTAACAAATAATGTTGTCTTACTATTTCCAAGGTTTCAAGTGCCCACTCCCTTCTGAACTGAACAGCCAGGTCCTCCTTCCTAGTCTATTTTAATCTGGAAACTCCACTGGAAAATGCCCACTTTGGGTGACCCTGGAATTTGAAATAATCATAGCGTAACACCTAGCATCACATGGACACATGCTACCATCATATGAAAAATTGACAGATGAGTGGTAGATGTTTTCTTGTAATTGTATTTAGTTTTTAACCCTTTGTATTAAATGTTGTGAATTTGTTGTGTCTCTCTTTCCACCCTGTGATTTGTAACTATGTAACAAACTACACCAAACGTCAGTGTTTTAAAACAGCAATTACTAATTTCTTGCTCATTCATCTGCAGATGGCTACCACTCAACTAGGCTAAGGTGTACTCTGGGCTGCAGGGTCCAGGCTCCATGTTTAAGACGAGTGTCTAGTTCAGATCTTTTCTACATGTCTTTCTTCATTCTTAAGTCAGTGGCTATTAGACAATGTGAATGGCAGGCGGGGACAATACAAATGGACACATATGGTCTTGAGACATTCCGCTCAGGTCTTTAAAATTATTAATATTTGACTATTCCTAAGGGGAAATTTTGCATAGCAAATAAGCTCCACACTTAACAATGTCAACAGAAATACTTCTGTAATTGGTTACATCTTTCACATTGTTTTATTATTCTCATTCACCTTGTTCTGATTGTCCCACTTCCAGTGTTCTTTCATTGCCCCCTTATTATCTCATATTTGCTTTAAAGTAATCTTTGACCATTTGGTCATCTACAGATGATTTTTAAAGGAGTTCATTACTCATATATTATGCTTGTTATTTATTTACCTAAGAGGGATGATTTGGGTTTAAGGTTGAAAGAGAAACTTAGGACAATAGCTCAGGAGTCCTTTTGTCTCTTGATTTAGTCCTTCCAGAGTTTTAAAATATTTAAGTTCTGTTTCACATTTTCTCCCATTCTATTTATACCCATCTTTTGTGGTTCTGATGAAAATAATTCTTCTTGGTGAAAACATGGTTGGTGAGCCTAGTTCTTATGATAGGTCATTTATGTTCACCCATCACTAGCTTCTCACAGGCCACATGGCAGTTCCGCAAGGATCTATGGGAAAATATACTCTTCCACCCTAGTTGGTGAACAGAGGAAGTCCAGGAGAATAGTTTTTTCTATTATTCTATTATGTTGCTGTTGGGTGCTGTTGAGCCAGTTCTGATTCGTAGCAACCTTACGTATGACAGAATGTAACACGGCCTGGTCTTATGTCATCCTTAAATTATTCTTATATTCAACCCCATTGTTGTACTCTGTCAATCTTCTCCTTGAGAGCCTCCCTCTTTTTTGCTGCTCCTCTACTTTACCAAGCATGGTGTCCTTCTGCAGGGGCTGGTCTCTCCAGACAATATGTCAGAATTATGTGAGACCATGCCTTGCCATCCTTGCTTCTAAGGAGCATTCTGGCTAAACTTTTTCTAAGACAGATTTGTTGTTTGCCTAGTGATCCAGTTGTGAAGATTTTAGTTTTATTTATTTTGAGTTGTAATCTATACTGAAAGTGGCATTTCTTGATCTTCATTAGCAGGGACTTTGAATCTTCATTTATTCTATTATAGTCTATTCCTATGTATTATTATTATTTTATATCCCTTCCACAATATGAAAAATATGCTTAATCTCACAAATAAAGACATGTAAAACTATCCAATATGACCTGTAGGACCTCATGTTTTTAGTTAGAATTCGAGTACTCCTGATTACATGATCTATAAAATTAAAAGAAAAATTATTTAATTTTTACGCTCAACATGTAATGATAGAGGAGAGAGAGGATAGCTATCACAGTGTATCTGTGAAAAGGGGATGAAGAGGAGGAGGTAATAGTCACTGTTCCAGAGCTAACATGCACTGGGAAAATATTGGTTGGTTCTTTTTTCCCGGGGAAAGGAGATAAAAAAATTTTTATTAGACCAAAATTTTGCTCCCGGACAGTAGCCCCTAGTTTGTTGTTCTCTAGAACATCTAGGCTTTCTAGATGCTTCATTTAGCTAAAAAATATTTTCCTTTCTTACTTCCTATTTGATCCAAGAGCTGTTTAAAAATGTATTTAAATAATTTCCAATTATTTGGTGATTTTGTTGATATTCATTTATTGATATCTAGCTTGCTTCTAGTATGGTCAGCATACACATTTCCTATATTTTGGGGTTTTATTATTTGTTCAGGTTTTATTTATTACCTAAAGTAAAGTCTATTTGTATTCAATGTTCCATATCACTGGAAAATAGTGTTATGTTTGTACATTTTGCGTGAATTGTTCTGTAAATGTCAATTAGTTCAAGTTCACTGACACTTTGTTTAGGTCTTCTACATTATTACTGATTTCCTGAGTGCTTTTATTATCAATTAATGAGAGATAATTTGAAGTTTCAAATATAATGATAATTTATTCTTTATTTCTATAAATTTTTGTTTCATGTATTTTGAAGCTTCATTGTTAGATACAACATTGTTAATTCTTCTGGGAGAATTGATCACTTTATTATTATGTAATGATCCTCTATTATTTCTGGAACTATTCCTCAATGAAGTCTAATCTTTTCTCATGCAGCCGCCCTATCTTTTCTTGATTATTATTGTGTTTACATGTTTCCTAGAAATGAATATCACTGTGGAAGTGTGAGAATAAGTGGAATAATCTCCTCTTACAAGTGACTTGTTACCCATAGTGTTATTAAAGTTATCATTTAACATTCTTTGAAATCCAGTAAGTATTCCAGTAGATGTCTTGGTGTTGACCAAGTGAATTAATTTTCTCTGTGATGTAATATCATGTTTATTCAGTATGTAAATATGGGTAGTTACATAATTTCACGTCAACTTGATAAATAAGTGTAGGGGTGAAGTCTAGCCTGTTAATTGGGTCACAACCTGATGATGACTCCTTGTGGGCGTGACCTTCTCATCAGGATTCTGGGAGCTTCATCTCTCCTGAATGTGGAAAACATTCTCTCTCAGCTTCACAAGCCGTATGGAGCCAGGGTGAGACCTAAGAGAGCTTGTACCAGGCCTGTGCTGCTTCCACCGCCATTGGATCCACAGACCTTTTATTTATTTATTTATTTTTTGCCCTAATCATTTTTTTCTCTTTTCTTCTTTTACATTTTATTAGGGACTCATACAACTCTTACCACAATCCATACATATACATACATCAATTGTATAAAGCACATCCATACATTCCCTGCCCCAATCATTCTCAAGGCTCCACAGACCTTTTAATACTGATCTGTGATCATCCTGCATTCTGAATCATTTCATGTGGCTGCATGAATCTGAAGAGAGATTTATGGACTAGGATTGGATTTCTGGGCTAATATCAGACTTATGGACTTGATCTGGACTGGGCTGGGAGGTTTTCTTGATATATAATTACCCTTTAATATAAAGCTTTCTCTTACACATATATGAGTGTCCCTAGATTTTTTTCTCTAGTCAATCTAGGCTATCATAGTAAACTCAACAAGTCTTCTGTTTTGGGGGAAAAATTGCTTTCTTTCAATTTTAAAACTTTTTTCTTTTGTTGTTGTTGTTAGCAAATGCTTTTAGTGGATAGTAACAGCGTTGTCTTTCTTTTAAAAAAACATTTTATTAGGGACTCATACAACTCTTATCACAATCCATACATACATCAATTGTGTAAAGCACATCTGTACATTCTTTGCCCTCACAATTTTCAAAGCATTTGCTCTCCACTTAAGCCCTTTGCATCATGTCCTCTTAAAACGTTTTTCTTACTGTAGACTCTCTCAGATGACTGTAATTTTCTAAATATTTTAAGTATATTTTTTGGTTTTAATTTTTGTTCTTGTAATTTCCTAGTTTCTATATAGTGGCTTTTCTATCTTGTGTTTCCATTTTTACTTTCATTTTTTGATGGTTTAAAATTTATTGTACATTTTATCTCAGTTTTGCTTGCTCACATTTTATTTTCTCTTGCATTTTAAACATGTTTCCTAGGTTTCATGCAATCTTGCCTCAGAGTAGCATTTGGTATATTAAATATGTGATATTTATACAAAGCGTTTGGTCATTTTTCATTATTTGTTGCTTCTTTTTTTCTTTTAACTCACTTGCTATTTTAAAAATAGTTGCTATACTACTTTCTGTTGATTACTCATGTTTGATGGAGATAAGTTTTCCTAGGACCAACAATTTTCAGAAATTTTATGTTGGGCATGAGCTAGAACTATGCTAAAGGATAAATGGAAATTTCCCAGTGGACTACGATTTTTGTTTCACTTCATTTAAGACACTCATGGAGTTTTTGTCAAAGTAAATTGTTTCTTCTTTCTAATTGCTATAGAGAGACTGCTTCCTTCAGACATGCTTGTCTAAGTGATTCTCATGTATTCCCAAATTCTCTAATTCCCAGATCCAAGAATGCATGCGATGACAGTGTGTGCACCTTGTTCTTACTTCTGCAAACAATTTTCACTTTGCACTCTAATTTTGCCTTTTACTTAGCTTTAAGGTGAGAAGCCCGGATGGCATACTAGTTACCCATTGGGCTTCTAACTTGAGGGTCAGCAGCTCAAAACCACAAGCCATGCCTTGGGAGATAGAAAGATTTTCTACTTCCATAAATATTTGCAGACTCAGAGTAGAATGGCTCCATAGACTTTATGAGGCTCAGTCACATCTTTCTTCTTCTGAGCGGCTGGTGGGTTCAAACCACTGACTTCGGGCTTAGCAGTTGATTGCTTAGTTACTGCACCACAATAAATAGGTAGAATAAATACCTAGTAAATACTATGCATATTATCATACAATACAATATTGTTATTGTATATTGTTATTATTACAACTGATGCCTTTCATGCTCAGATGTTGTGGTGAAAAATCAGTCATGGAAATGGTAGGATGGTAAGGTCATTTGTGCAATCCATAGAGGCCCCTGTGCCTAGTTATTCCATTATAGTATAAACTGGTAATTCCCATTTTCTGTTTAATAAAAGATTCCAAATTACAATTTAATGTAGTTTCTAATTTCCTCTTGGCTAACCTGAAATAATAAGGGAAAATGAGGTACTTAGGTACATTGCTAAATCAAATGCTAGAGCAATGGGAAGGAGGAGCAAAGAAATGGCTGGTTGAGTGGCTGGTGTATTTTCAAACTTCACGAAATGATGTAATGGCTGAACAGGAAGAGAAGGCGATAGAAGGAGCCAGGCATATTCCACCAATAATTGGAAATGAAGGCCTGTTCCCCACAAGCAAGAGTGTGCCCCACAGATAGTAATCAATAGTCAAATTGATTACTGATTATGTGTGTGTGTGTGTGTGTGTATGTGTATAAACTGCCCTCATCTCAGTGGCATCAAGTCAATTCCAATTCATTGTGGCTCTATAGGATGGGATGGGACTGCCCATGTGGATTTCCAAGACTCTAGCTCTTTACAGTAGCAGAAAGCCTCACCTTTGGAGCCTCAGCTCTTGGAGCGGCTGGGGGTTTTGAACTGCTGACACTGTGATTAGCAGTCAAACTCACCACACTACTAAGACTCCCTATAAAACTGACATTCAAGGGGTTACCTATCTCCCCCCACCTCAAATTGCATAAATGTACACAGTGGCATTTCCTGGGAAGGTTCTTTCTGGTCACAGTGCATTCTTTTCAGAAAAGCAGTTTCACTTCAACCTCATTTTTTGTGATGGCTGATTTAAGAGAACAGTGTACTGCTGTGAAATTTTTCTTTCTGCTCAGGAAAAATGCCAAAGAAACTGTTGTGGTGTTGAACACAGCTTGCAAGAACAGTGCTATGGGAAAAACTCAGGTGTGTGAGTGGTTTTCTTAGTTCAAAAAGGTGAAATGTCGATTGATGACAAACCTCATTCTGGATTTCCGTCAACTTCCCGAACTGACAAAAATGTCAGCTCATAGTGCATTTGGAGTTCATTCCATCAGGTGCAAGCTATGAATCATGTTTTCTATTTGGAGGTTCTGAAAAGATTACGTAACGGTGTGCGACAAAAAACGGTCGGATTTGTGGTAGACAGGGGACTGGTTTTGCCACCATGACAATACAACTGCTCATGCAGCAATCTCAGTGTTCCAGTTTTTGGCAAAAAAAACAGCATACCTCTATTCCCCATGCCCAGCTGACCTCCATCCGGGTACCTTCTTTTTGTTCTGAGAATGAAAAGGGACATGAAAAGACAGATATTTGATGATGTAGAAGAGGTGAAGAAAAAAAACGAGGGAGGTGTTCGCTGTCAGCCAACCAAGCAGACGAGTTTGAAAAATTTTTCCAAGAATGGAATTGGAGTTTTGACAAATGTATTAAGTGTAATTGAGAGTACTTTGAAGATGATAAGGTTGTTTTGTAAAACAAATGTAAATATATAGCTTTGCATGCAAATTCCATTTGGGGGGTGGGTGGGGAGTATCCCCTCATAGATTTCTGGTTCCTGCAACTGCAGCATTAACACAGTGCTAAAAATTATTGATCTTACGTATCAGCAGCTGAAAGTTCTGTTGCAAAATCATCAAATCTTCTTTTCAGACTTACAGCAAAGCGAGCACAAACAGTGTTAGTGTCTGTCTTTCCTGTCCTCCCCCACACCAGTGTAAATGTATCCTGCACCATTCAGAATTTCAAAAGTTACACTTCATAGAGGTGAGGACTGATGGCATGGCTCCCCCAGGATCACACAGCTTGTTTGTTGAGACACTAGATCTCCTGACCTTCCATTCCACCCTGCTCAGTTAGAGATCTCATTTAACACTAGCAATGACATCAAGATTCCTGTTTGGGGGGAATGAGAGAGCGATGGCAACAATCGGAGGATGGTGCAGGACTGGATAGTGTTTCATCCTGTTGTACACAGTAACGCTCTGAGTCACAATTGACTTGAGGACAACTAACGACACCAAAATATCTTAAAAGGCCTGTGTAGCAGCAACTAGGCATTTCAAGAAATCCTGAATGGAGGAAAAGAGGCAACTTGAAATTCTGGAACCTGGGTCCCTGACATTTTCAATCATCTCTCCATAATTAAAATTAGAAAATTACTCAGACCTCAAGAACTTGATCTTGAAATCTCTGTAGCAGCAGATCACTCAGCTCTGAGCAATGAGAATATTAGAAACTGATCATGTTTCCTCACTTATCATTTGCCAGGAGGTTCGGTCTCCCTCTTTCCTTTCCAGTTTCCATGTCAACGATCTCACGTGAAATTAACTAAAGTCATAAACTGACCTCATCTTTCACTTGGCCCATAACACTGTCTGGCAGCATCCCACTGCTGTGTTTGATTACGTTTTCGGAGCAGTCAGACTGCACTGGCTCCAGTGTAAAGGGGCTGGTAGTATCATGAGAGGTGGCATGTTTTTAATGCGGAAAGCTATAATGGATTTAGACCAGTATATCCTTTGAAATTATTAAATCAAATGCTAAAAAAATAAATCAGGCATGGGGAAAGGAGGAGGTAGTACTCAAGGGAAAGAGGAGAGGGACCTTATCTGCTTTTCCAGGCTTTTCACTCTTGGCTTTCCAGCCATCCTCTCTGTTCTGCACCACAGGTGTCTGTTTTAAATCAGCACTAAATGAAATGGAATTAAAATATGAAGAAGTAGCCTTTGGGTGACACTGCTTTGGATTTCATTCCTCAAAAAAATTACATTTCCAAATTCGGAACTCTTTTTGATTCAAAGAATAATCTGAGTTTGAGGTAAGCGTTATTTTTATAGCTCCTTTTCAAGAAAAAAGAAAAGGTTACTAAATTTAACAAGAAAGACTGGTGGAGGCTAGGGGAGGGTGGGAAGGGATGTCTATTGTAGAAGTCTACTGGCCCCTTGACATATATGAAAGAAGAACAACTTGGAGGATGGATGTGACCTTAAGAGTTGAAAAAGTTTAACAATATAACTTTAATCTTTAGACTAAGCCTGCTTGGTATATTCAACTCCTTTATATTTAATCACAAGACCATATCCAATTAGACATGTAGAGTCAGAGAGTTCTAAAAGACTCTTGCAACTTCTTCACCTACCCCTCCAATAATCTATACGGACACTTAGAAAGGTTAGGGAATTTGTCCAAAATTGTCCTGCTGGGGAGGTGAAGACTGAGTATTACAGCCATACCTTTGTACTTTCTCTGTTCTCCCACATTGACTAACACAATGTCCAAGTGCCAAATTCACGATTCAAAGTCACTAAGATAAAATTATACGAACTTCAAATATTGAAGATTTATAATTCCGACTGAGAAAATGGAAGGCACTTGGATCAACTTGAAAGGCCTTTTTTGGGGGAGATGAGTCATAAAGCCAGATTTAGAAGCATACAATAAAGTGATACATTTTTAATTATGCAATTTCTTTATATAGGTGGAGAGAGAACTTTCTACCATGCACATAGATATATTGCTGATTATAAACCATATTCCTTCCTTTTCCAAAGGGTGCTGAGATCTTATTCTAGAAAGATGGTAATATGAGAAGAATATGCAAGGATAAAGAGAACCTTAAGGGGAAACAAAGAGACAACGACTCCAATTTCTTGACAATTTTCGTATTGAGGAATTAAATTTGTATCTGTGAGCAGATAGAAAAGAATCTTTTAGGTTTGGTTCTCAGTGAACATTCAAAAGAACATGCATTGTCTGGATTCAGAAAACAAATCTTCTGGGACATTCCATAAAGCAGGAATGTTCAGTGTCAATAGAGATACTGAAGGAGAAATAAATTATTTGCTATGATGCAGCATCAAATATAAAATTCCTAGTCCAGTTAAGTGTCCACTTTACTAAAAATATATGCTTGCAACTCAAAGCTTGCACTCAAAAAAAAGTCAGAAAGGAACATAGTAGACGGATTTTTACTTTTAGGCTTTTAAAATTTTTAATAAATCATTTTATCGAAGGCTCTTACATATATTATAACAATGCATGCATCCATTGTATCAGGCAGACATGTACAGTTGTTGGCATCAATAATTTCTAAACATTATCTTTCTTCTTGAACCCTTTAATATCAACTCCTCTTTTTCCCCTTCCTCCCCCACCCTGCCACCGCCTCTGAACCCTTAATATATTATTATTATTTATACAAATCTTTCACCACCCCTTCTAGCCCTTCCCCTACTACCCTGGTATTCATCCCCCTGGAGGGGGTTATTCCTCATCATTGCTATTCGTTCTTCCTTCCCCCTACTTCTCCCCCCTTACCCTACCCTCCTGGAATCACTACTAACATTACTTTTTCTGAGGGGATTTGTCTATCCTGAGTTCTGTATATTGTCTGTGCAACTGTATGGAAACTGGTCTAGCAGGATTTGTGAGGGAGGACTGAGATCATAATCGTGGGAGGGGGGAGAGAAAGGATTAAAGAACTAGAGGGGTGTTGTGTGCTTAATAAGTGTTAAACTGACCCTGGATGTATTTTCTCCTCTGTGCAGCCCCTCTACATGGGAATGTCCAGTTATCTATGGATGGACTCTGGGTCTCTACTTTGACCTTTGACTTCTCTCCACCCCCTTGAGGAGACTGTTTATTTTTGTACTTCTGATACCTGGTCTTATCGACACCTCATTACCACACAGGCTGGTGTGCTTCTTCCATGTGGCTTTTGTTGATTACCTGCTAGATGACCACTTGTTTGGCTTCAAGCTTTTAAGATCCAAGACACTATATCTTTTAATATTCAGGCATCTTCTGCTTTCTTCACCACTTTTGATTATGCACCCAGTTTGAGGGCAGACAGACTTTTAAAAAGATTGAAAAAATGATAATGGGGAAAAGTTCAAAACACAGTCAAAATAGCCAAACATTACAGCATAAAATAAAGATATTTTCGATGTGTCAAAAGAAGGGAAAAATCTTTTAAATCATAATTATAAATTTTCCCATGATCTCATTTAGTTCTGGTAGAATTTTACATATTTTAGAGGGTAATCTGAAATTCCATGAGCCTTTAAGTGTTCATACTCTTTAACTCAGAGATTCAGCATTCGTAAGAATTCACCTAACGAAATGAGTATGCAGATGATTTCTCTATAAGAACACTACTGATCTTGCTATTTATAACACAGCATTACGACTATTGTTTAACAAAAAAAATTGAATTTTTAGTCCCTAATCAAATGTTTTTAAAAATTGAATGTTTAACAATAGACAGACAGTTATCTAGATAAACTTTGATCCACTGTACTATGAAAGTTTTGTAACCACTAAAAATATGTTAACAAAAACTACTTTTCATTGAATCTTTATTCTTTGGCTGGGACTTGTTCTTATTATCTACTGCTGCATGACAAACTTCCTCCAAATGCAGTGGCATTAAACAATAATTACTGTGTTCCATTTCTAAGAGTTTTGAGGATTAAATTCAGATAGGGCATCGTGGGGATTCCCATCTCTACTTCATGATTACAGCGTCAGTCTGGATGACTCAAAGGAGTGGGCACTGGAACATCTGAGGCTGGAGGAGCACTATTTTTCTTCGTGCATTCTCACAGTATCTCCATATGGTCTCCCCAGCAAGGACAGCAGGGAGCTTACTTCTTATATGATAATTCAGGACGCAAAAAAAACAACAAACAAAAAAACATATATTCCAAAATACCCGAGTGACCTCTGTGAACTTTCTTATGCCCTAGCGCTGGAAGTCCCAGAATGTCCATTTTACAGTATTCTTTTGAATAGGAAACCACTAAGACCAGTTTAGACTCAAGGAAAGGGAATGCGACATTCTCATATGGGAAAAGCAAGGACAGCCACAGAATGGTATATGAGAAGGTGATGTTGTGTGATCATCTTTGGAAACTGAAATCTGTCACCGAACTGTTCTAGTAATTTTTAAAAGGTGCTCTCCTCTTAGCTTCTCAACAACTCTGAAAAAGAAGTATTGAGCCCGTCAGACAGATAATTGTGGTTCAGAAATATTTTTGTTTTTTGAAGCTTGCAAATGCTTAACTTCGAATTTAGAGAGAGTCATGCAGGAAAAAAAAGTTGTAGAGGATTATTATAAAATATGGGATAAAGTTATATAATACAATGAAAAGAAAAAGAAAATTTTGCATAGAATGTAATTCTGATTCAATTAAATATTTATGTATTTTAAACTAAGAGGAAGCTAGGTAAAAATACTGTCCCGGATGCAGCAATTATGGGTAATTTTAAAATTTAAGCATTTTTTTTGCAAAATTTCTACAGTAAGCATATATAGTAGGAATTCCTAGACCAGACTGAGATGTGACACAGATATTGGAATTATCATATAGGAATTTAAGCCAACTATAATGAATATGCTGAGAACTCTAATGGAACAATATTCAAAAATATATTTTAAGTAGGAAATAGAAAATCTAAATGAGAATCAAAAGAAATAAACACTGTGATGGAAATGTAGAATACTGATGGCCTCAGTAATAGACTCAACACAGTTGAGGAAAGAATCAGTGGGCTAGAAGACAGGCCAATAAACTTTCCAACCTGAAGTGCAGAGACAAAAAAATAACCAAAAAATAGAAGAGAAAGATTCAAAAACTACGCAGCTACTTTAAGAGACGTAGTACACATCAATTATACTGAGAAGTAAAATAATGATTGTAACAGAAGATAAGGATTGTAACAGAAGAAATATATGTAGTAATGTCTAAGAACATTGCAAAATGAATGACAAACACAAGGTCATAGGTATAAGACAAAGGGTCCAATTGCAAAACTGTTCGTAGTTTTCAGCAAGCTTTTTTGTTTCCAAACAAATCCGTGCTCCCTATTTCATCCTCACAGCTGCCATGCAAAATGATGGCATCACAGTGCAGATGTGAGTGTCTACCTAGGGGCACAGAACGATCCAACCAGAAAGATGCGCAGTGTTACAGACATCCAAAAGATTTCAATACCCAAAATGAGTCTTTGTTCACTCTCTTACTGCTTTCTTGATTCTTCTGTGAGAAGAGGCAGCTCTCTCTCTCTCTCTCCTCCCCTCCCCCAGTTTCCTTTCTCTGCTTCTATCTGTCAGCTCCTTTTCCCTTGCCCGCTGGTTCTCTGCCATAAAGTTGCTCTCTTCAATAAATGGCAGACCGTGACTGCAGCCAGGGAAGACCCCATTCACTCCTTCTTCACCAAACTCTGTTGTAGCTTGCAGGTCACTGCAGGTCTCACTGTCTTTTGTACCTCCAAGGATTCCCCAGGTGAGAAGCCTAGGTGGATAGAGAATCAGATTAGAGGTTTTATGTAGCATTACCTGGGAAGAGATTTATTTACTACTAATGGCAGAAAAATGGTTGAAGGAAAACAGTGAACACCACTTGACACTAAGTACAGTAACCCCGATGAGACAGGGGCCAATATTGAAGGACTTCTGATAGTTCTTCAAAATAACTTATGCTTTTTAGAATGAAGAACAAAAAAGCCAAACCCACTGGCATATAGTTGATTCTGATTTATAGCGATGCTTTATAGGGTTTCTGAGACTGTAAATTTTTACAGGGCAGAGGGTCCCATCTTTCTTCTGTGGATAGGCTGGTGTGCTTCAATCACCAACCTTGCAGTGAGTGGTCCATTGATTAATCTGCTGGAGAGCTGAAAGTAGGGAAATTTAGTCTTGTTTTCTTAAAGGAATATTACAAGAAAGTTTAACCATATAATCAATGTTCACTGAAAGCATTATGCATGATGCACTCTGGGCATAGTGGAAAACACAATCGATAAATAAAACAATTCCTCCCTTACATTTCCCAGTTGAATGATCTTTCTGGGTCAAGTTATTCAACTTCATAAGTTTCACTCACACTCTTTTTTTTTTCTGACAACAAAGATAAAAATATTGTGGGAAAAAAACTAGAAATCAATCAATTATGGAATTAAGTACAAAACTACTGCAATATGCTATTTTTGCTTTATTATTATTTTGTATTACAAGGAATGGTAAGATTTATATGTGACTTTTGACTTATAAAGCACTGTATATTTAATATGTCATTGTTATTTCCATTACAATCTAGCAAGAAAGATATTATTATTTACATTTGACAGATAGGCATGGAGGATCATCTAAGATTACACAAGGATTTGCGGTCAGGGGGAATCTTTGAATCAATTTGGTGTTCTTTTCATGTTATCAACCTGCCTCATATACAGACACAGGAAAGCATGACTTACTGTTTCTGGAGATAGTGAAAAAAATTAACTGAAAATGCCATGAGATACCAGCCATATACAGGACATGGGTGGTGACTAATTTTAGGAACAATGATGAACTTGAAAATTGCTGTTTAGAGGGTAGATTGGCCAGAGTGAGGTATTGGTTGTTAACCTGGCTGAATGCCTCCTGTAGGTGCACACACTGGTCTGTGACTAGTTTACCCACAATACATATGCAAACATGGGGCAGCATTATGGTGTTCTTTAGTCTTAGCCTCCCCTGTCAGTAACATCTCCCCACTCTCCGCCCCTAACCCAGTGAACTTGAGAAGAGTCTCTCAATTGCAAGGAGTCTTCATCAGAATCTGATAGAGGAAGGCAAAAACGACTGATTGGGTTTACATGCTCTTCCTTTCCTATCATGGCATCCCTGCCTTAATCTCAACACTGGTGTGTGAATGTTTGCACAGAAAACAGAAGGGGTGGAAAATAGTCATGGATGCATAATTTTGAGTAGTGAGAAATTTTGAGGAACAGGGCCACTTACTGGAGCCATTTTAATGAAATTGTTACTTTACCCATTTG
Organism: Tenrec ecaudatus; assembly: GCF_050624435.1. NCBI lineage: Eukaryota > Metazoa > Chordata > Mammalia > Afrosoricida > Tenrecidae > Tenrec > Tenrec ecaudatus. The sequence continues at coordinate 107,411,200 of NC_134544.1, forward strand.
GTCGGCTTTTAAAACATGTAGTAAATTTGCAAACGCAAAAGCCAGTAGGAGCTTAAGTAAATAAACTATGAAAGCAACTGTCTGTCTTGTTCACTATTGTACTCACAGCACTGAGAACAATGTCTGTCACGTAGTTGGTGCTCAATAAATATTGGTCAAGTGAATCAATCACTTACTAAATAAAGGAAACCTTACAGTGTGCCTCTTAAATCCATGCAGCATAGAAGTGTGGCTGTGATGGGGTGCCCATGGACGCATCATGAAATATTTAACTTGTTGAAGGACCAGGAGGAAAAAAAAACACTTTATTTAGATTTAACAAATTCCCTTGAAGAAGTACCAGCATGATAAATCACAGGAACTCTCTCATCTTCTACTCTGGGAACTTTCGGTCATGACATCCTTCTATAGTACATGTTTCCTTTTCCTGGAATCCATTGGGATTGTCAAGGGTCTTTATTTTGAATGATTCTGAGTGTTGCCCTGTAATGTCTCCCACTTTATCTAGGAAGCTCCTATGGGATCCCTTTCAGCGCCGTTCATTGTGGTAGCTGGTTACCTGTTTTTAAAGGCTCAGGATCATACACACTCACTCATATTCATGTGGATATGAATATGTCCATTAGTCCATTGGCTACTGCTTTCCATTTTTTCAATTTTCTTCCCTCTACTTGGCTCCACATAGGGAGAGACCAATAGTTACTTCTTATGTGGCTACTCATAAACTTTCAAGATCGCAGCTGCTACTCAGGCCCAGTACTTTTTTTTGGATGACAGGCAATCTTGGGGGTTGTTTTGTGTTAATTTCTTTCTTTCTTTTTTGCTACTTTATTTTTATTTATGTATTTATTTTAACATTTTATTAGGGGCTCATACAACTCTTATCACAATCCATACAAATATTCTTGAATTTTGCTGTGGGGTACATTTAAATTGCTTGTAAAGAGTTTCAATTTTCCAGGTCTTGCTTTAGGCAAGTCTTGAGCAGCATTTTGTATAGTTTAGGGTCTGAACAATAACACTATTGCCTTTTGGGGCAGATGATTTCCTTTAAAAAGATGTTTCCTTTGAAAAAGATGTACCTTTTCCTCTACTCACTTGCTGCCATAAACAGCACCCTTTTGTTATAGCCAGGAAAATTGTACCCAGCCATTGGCCAATGCCCAGCGTGGGGAGGGCAAAGCCCTGGATGAGGGCTTTTTCTCCCCCCACAAAGGTGGGGTGCTTCTGAGCAACCTACCCAATGACCTATGAGTGTTTCCACTCACATAGGAGGGAACGGGGGCTATTCCGAGGCCTGTGCAAATGTGGGCTAGTTTAGCTTCGCTGCCAGTGTGTTTTTCTCCAACATCAGGTACTTTCCTCAAATGCATGTGCTGATTAATAAGTTCTCTTGCCTTATATGTCTCTATTCTCTGATATTCTCTGTTATGAAAATATCTGCTGGATTGGTCTCTGCAGAAGCCAAGGAATCATGGCATTTATCTAGTTTGTTTCCTGTCTCTCAAAGATCATTTCTAGTTTGTTGTCAGATACCATTATTTGATTGTTTGTAAACATATAAATGTTCTTGTGTTCACATCTTGTTTCAATTTTTGTCTGTATGCTTTAGGCAGAATAATAAATTTGGCACTATTATTCCATCTCTGATGGAAAAGGAAATTCCTTTTGAATTTTAAAAGTGATGCCATTAAAAGAAAATTTAGACAAGTGTTAAAAAGCACAAATATTGGTACAAAATGCCTCAGAGATGATCATTACTACGTTTGAATACATTCCTTCCATTGATTAAGAATGCCATTTTCATTAGACACTCACAAGTACGAAGTATTATATAGTATTATATAGTGGTATGTCAAACACTTTCTATATTTTACTTTAATCTTTAATTTCTCTGTTCCCTCTTTGAGACTTAAAACTACATTATGTGTTATTAAATTGTATGAATTTTTGACATATTAAAGATATTAGCTTTTAGACTATATTTTATTTATTTTTCGAAACCATTTTATTATAAACTAATCCAGAGTACATACTATTTGTCTACAATGTGATGCAAAAAATTTCATCTAATTTGAAACCTACCTTATAATTTAATTTGATATCTTTTGCCAAATTAATAATCTTAGATTGCCAAATCAATATATTAACTATTATGTACGTAATCTTATTCTTTTTAGTTTTCGTATTAAGGAAAAAAGTCCTCCCCAGAATGTAAGACTTAAAGTCAACGGAGGTAAAGACACTATATTGTTACATACACAATCCTGCAATCACGGTGATCTATGAGTAGACGCATGGATAAAAGACAGTCTGAGCAGGTATAGTATATAAAATATACTATATATATAATTGTGGTTTTATATATGTAATTGTGGTTATACTGTCATATATAGATGACAAGATATTATTTGTACATGGGTATTTACCTTTGCTATAACTACAGCTTGAATGTGGTTGAGCATACAGAGGCACAATGATGAAAACTTATTGGCCATGAGTCAGGGACCTGGAAGCACAGGATCATAATCTTGGGGGACACTAGGGTCAACTGGGAAAATACAATCCACAAAGTTAATGCTCTAAGATGCTTTGGTAAGTTGCAACTGGGTTCTCAGAAGTTCATGAATGGTCACCAAAGGTTTATCCCTGCTAAAATGAACACACGGAACAAAAAGTGAACAAAAAAGTAGATAAAAACAATTAATCCTTAGGACTAGGTGAACATTATTTTTCACAACTCTGACACCAGAAGAATTAGATAGTGCCTGGCTCCCTCTATGAACTGTTCTGAAAAGATCAGATTAGAACATCCTGGGTAGAATGGGAGAAAATGGTGCAACACACTCAAAACCATCCAAGGACCAAGTTCAGAAGGGTTAGGAAAGACGGAGAAACGGAAACAGGAGACAGCAGAGGAACGTGATGCAGTGAATGATGTGCATTCAAGGGGTTGTAATGAATGAGATGAAGCAAAATTTATAAAAATTGTTCAATGTAAAACTGATTATCTGCTGTGTGAATCTTCACTCAATTCCCAATAAAAAGTTTTTAAAAAATGTTTTAAGAATAAAAAATATCCTTACTGTCTATATAGCAGGTAGAAATTTAACTACATTTAATTCTGAAATTTTTTTTCTCATGAGGGAAAATTGTACTTATCTTCATAATTCAGCTGACATTTATACAATGAATAGGGAATGAATTTTTTTTCTAAAGAATTTCCCAATATACAAGCATCTTTTATTTAATAGCTCATCTTGTACCCACTGGATTACGAAATATATACAGTTTTATGTGTAATAGAAGGACTATTGTCTTCAGAACAGATTTTGTTCCCCAGATTCCAGTATCCATCCTCAGGCCTTTTTAAAAAACTCTCGCACTTTAGTGTATTGAATATGTTCCACTTGTTTCTTGGCCCAGAAGCTCTTGCTAGGAGCAGGATGAATGTTATAGTGGACATGACAGGACACCTTTGCTGCCCTCACTGTTTCTCAAACACCTCAAACCTGGTCAGCTGCTGAAGAGACTAATAAAAGAACCTGTTTCCCATGATGGCTCTTTCAAGCCGGCTCTCACGCCTGACCAGGGTGGAGGGCTAAACATAGGTCATAAGATGATTAAAAATTATCTCCATAAATATCATCCTTCCTCAGAAGAGTTTCTTATGATCTGTTTTTTTCTAATCCATTCTTTGCCTTTTAACTTCTGTTTTCTTTCTCTTTTCTACCTCTCAGCCCACCGTTTCCCCGCAGGAATACATGCAACTTTTACAAAGAATTTGGCATCCATAGAAATGTTTGTAAATAGCATAATGTTTACTTATGTAGGCTCATGGCAGGATTAACCTCAGGCCTGTTCCCATGACATGCTTTGACCAATGTAATATGAGCAGAGGTTGAAAAAATGCAGGCATGCTTTGACATAGAGCCTGGCAACATCTCAGATGCTCAGTTGCTTGGGTAGGGTGGGTCCCAGGAGGTGGATGACATAGAGTCCCAGACAATCCATATTTGAAGCCACTGAGATCAAGAGGGCGTTTCTTTATCATAGCATAACCCAGTTGATTCTGACTGATACATGATCTAAGTGGGTTCTGCTACCTCTAGTCTGCCTTCTGATGCCTCCTGGAGGGTCACAGCAGAACCGTATGCCATAGGTCTTTCCATTGCCAAGACTTTCTTCTGAGGCATCTTTGGGTGTATTCAAGTCTCCAGTTTTTCAGGTAGCAAAGGATGAACCATTTGTCCCAAGAAATCTGATGTGTACTAGACTGATTTTACTTTCAAAATAAAATAATGAGTCATGTGGTTTATGAAACATGGGTGTATGCAGTGTCTGCCTTCCTGGGGCATGCTGTTTTCCGAATCTCCTGAGAAAGTGGGCAGGGTGGGGTACTCAGGTAAGTAGATGCACCATTTTTTTCTGTTTACATCCAATCCATGAAGTTCCAGAGTGTTCCAAGCCTAACTAGACAACAGAAACAAAAGGTTTAAATCAGAACTGTCCTTCCACCTTGCCTGCAAAACAGCACACATACTGGTACTTGACTAGGAGAAGAGTCAGAGCCTTATCTCGTTTGGCTCAACCCTTAGGTCAGCCTTTCTGATAGACACTTGGGTGGACTATATCAAGAGGGAAAGATTAGCTCATGTTCTGCTTTTGAACGACCTTGCAATTTTGTGCATGTCCCCAGCAGGTGTTGTGTGAAAGCAGGAAAGGAAAGGAAGTCATTCCAAGCAGATGCTTAATCAATGTACAGCAATTGTAGGCCTCAATCTCAGGTCTAAAGCAAAGATCAGCACCTTTAATTTTGCCTTCAACTGGGATTTTGTATTAGGGAGGTCTTTTCCATTTTGTCTTCTTAGCCAATAACCTCAGTGGCCAAATTATTTAGCTCATCTATTTCAATGTGCAGTGATTCTTATTTAATTAGTTATTTCAAGTATTTTCCCCCATAATCTGGATTTGAAAAGATTTTTACTGTGCCTCTTGATACTTTGGTGTTTTTGTTTTGTTTTGGGGGGTTGTTTTTTTTTTTGCCCCCCCACTCCACCCCCACCTTCCTTCCCTCAAGTCACTCTGCGCCCCATACCTCTTTGCAGCTCAGGTCTCTCTCTGCCAAGCAACATCTACGGAGACCTCGTCCTTCCAACCCCAGCCTCTAGAGTCGCCTGGGGGCCAACTCTTCAGGGAGAAGGGCTCCAGCTGAAGAATCTGTTCGGAGCACTCTTCTTCCTCAGGGCGCTTACAGTGCAGAAAAGGTTTTGGTGGGATTTCCTCTCCCCTCACAACCCTTCCCACGTCCAAACCTGGAAACAGCATTCCAGCCACCCCAGTGGGTTTCTCTGCAGCCCCTGCCCCCCGCCTGCACACCCACTCACCAGGGTCTCTGAGGAATGAGTTGCCGCTGCAAATCCAGCGACCCCCCCTGGACCCCACACAAGATACTCAGACTAGGTAGGACTCCAGCCAAGGCTCCTGCCCCCTTTAAGGGGGCACTTCTTCCAGAAGAATCTTACCCACCCCCCACCCACCTTTCAGTGCAAGAGAAAAGAGCGTAATGGAATCTCCTCAGAGACGTGGGGGTGAGCGCGCCACTACGGCCAGCCTGAAGCTGTGTCCAAGCCACAGACAGCGGTTTGGTTGTTTTGTTGCCAGCACCCCTATCATAGCTATGGTTATGTCTCTTTGACAGGCAGCAATTGGGTGGGAGGTAATGTAAGTGAGCTACTAGACGGAATTAGTCCGTTTTAAAGAAAAGCATTTTAAATGCAATCAGTCTTTAAGACTAATATCTCATGACATTTTGACAGAGGGCTTCCACGTGGAAGTCCTGTTGAAATGCTGCATTGAGTAGTGAGATAGTTAAAGTTTATTGTGCCAATCTGGCCAATAAACGCATGTGGGGTTAACTGAAGGGCAGAGAGATAAGAGGCTCAATGAGCCTCACCTTGCTAATTCTCAGGTCTCTTGCTTTGTGATGGTTGAACCAGGGTGCAGCTGCCTTAGCCAGTTCCCTGCTTCCGCTGGCATGGCTCACTTCCTGCAAGACATCCCCAAGGAAAGCAACATGGACCTATCCCGATGCAGCCGTGGGTGCTGGAGCAGCCATGTGGAGACCCTTGCCAGAGCTAAGATGTCCACATGTTCCCTGATTCGGCTTTCCTCCTGCACTTGGCATCATTGCGTGTGGTTTGTGAGATGGTGGAGGTCTTTATGTATTGGTGTCGGACATATGGGCTAATGTTGGACTTGTGGGCTTGGGCAGCACTGGGTTGGGATGTTTTCTTGATGTGCACTTAGCCTTTATATAAAACTCTCTCTTATACATTTGAGTTTCTGTGGATTTGTTTCTCTAAAGTACCCAGATTAACACAAGTAGATAAACTCTTTTACAATTAGCATTCCTATCTGCATACACATAGTTAATGTGCTGACATTCTTAAAAGTTATTTTCTCTCTTACAAGGACTAAGTGTGTTCTTGCAAGCCTCTTGTACCTAATCCGTTACTTTACAGAACTGGTTTCCATGGGCCATACTGAACTACAGTTTAACTTACAGAGAATTATGGCTGATAACAAAGGCTGAATGTGTGGACTCCTCCCTGCAAAATATTATATTAAAAAGTATTTTTGAATTATATGTAATTAAAAAAAATCTCATACCAGAAGGATATAGGGAGAACAGAAATCTCAAAGTGATGAAAAAGTTTGGGTCATCTATAGAACAGGTTGTCTGAAATAAAAACTGTAGAAAATTGAAATGATATTTCACATGTGCACTGTAGTGTGGCCTGAAATCCATCATACCAATATCTTACTGCACACTTCTAAATGCTGCTTAAGTGGGAAACACTGTCCCATTGAAACTGACCAATTACAGCTATAAAATGATCAAAATTAGAAATTGTGCTTGCCTGTGGCCCTCAGTGTGAGAAAATACATGGCCCTTCCTTTTTTTTTTGGCAAGAGCACCCTCATCTTTCAAGGCTCCGATCCAACACCACTTCTTTAGAACGACGTGTTCCTCATTATGCCCCTCATGGTTTCATTAGGAAATAGATGTACATTTAAGTTGAGCAAGTGGAGGTTAATTTATCCAGGAGCCTTTTGCAGCGATGTGTGCAGGTTCTAGGACAGCTACAAGTGATGCATCACAGGACTATAGAGCTTTTTGTAGTATCAGAGCCGGGAAGGGCAAGAGTCCACACACTACGAGTTGGTGAGCGCTCTAAGAAAAGAACCACGGAATAGGAAGCTTTGTGGTCAAGCCTGTGGCTCAATAGGGAAGAAGCTGATATCCCCATCTCACTTGGATTCCGACTTTCAGTCTCCATTCATAGCTCTTATTATTTAACCCCAACTAGAAATCACAGGGCCTGCTGGTTCAGTCCATACAGGCCAGTGCATCATTATTGATTGTTGCATAAGAAATGAATCCAAACTCAGTGACTTGAAATACATAACATTTCACAATTTCTGTGGGACAGGCATTCAGGGGGTGTTTAACAAGGACAGTTTGGGATCAGGACCTTTCGTGAGGTTTCATCGAAGAAGCAAGCTGAGATTATAGTCATGTGAAGATGACTGAGGCTGAAGGAAATGCTCCCTAAAAGATTCATTCATGGTTGTCGATTGGGAGTCAGTTTCTCATCTTGTAGGCTTCTCCACATGTTACTCTAGTGTCCTCCTGACATGGCAACTTGCTTTCCCAGTAAGGGATTCAAGAAAAAGAACAATGCAGAACCTGTAATGTCTTTTATGAAGGCTTGAAAGTCACATATCATCATTTTTCACACACACACACACAAACCAAACTTAACACAGTGTGGGTATTTATGCAGGACCAGGAACATCAATAGGCAGGGATCACTGGGGACCACCTTGGAGGCTGGATACCATAGCTACTCTGTTGGAGGATGGGAAAATAGTAGAGAGAAGGTACAGAGAAGCAAGCAGAAGGTATCAAGCACATTTATTGATTAATAATACGTCCTTTGGCTTTTTTCTTACACTGTAAGTTACCTGCACTGTGACTGTAGCAATAATTGCACTGTTTTAAATTTATTGTTTATATTTATATTTCCTCTACTAAGGGAACCTTGGTGGTGTGGTGGGTTATGTGTTGGGCAACTAACCACAAGGGTAGCCGTGCACAGCCACCAGCCACTCTGCGGGAGAAAAATGAAGCTTTTTACTCCTAGTAGTGTTACAGACTCATAAACCTACAGAGATAGTTCTTTCTGTCCTTCAGGGATGCCAATCAACTTAATGGCAGTGAGTTTGGTTTTTCTAATAGACTTCAACTTCTGCGACAAGAATGAATATGTGTTAGCCTTTTTTATTTCTTTGGAGACATCCAGCACAGCGCTGGATTTCATTTCAGTTAAACTGACTAGCAATATCTTCATGGTCTCCCTTTGACATCCTCTAGCTCTCCCTGTGCCCTGCCCCCATCTTTCTACTTCCTCACAACTTTCCCTGCAGTCAAAATGCCAATGTCCCTGTGAGGAAATTGGCCTAGAATATATTAGAATTTTCGCACGAAATTTATGATGTCATCTCCCACACTCAGACATATAAAAGCTGCACTAACATGTTATAACTAAAAAGCCAAACCCATTGTCACTGAATTGATCCTGTCTCATAGTAACCTTAGAGAAGGTAGAGCTGCTCCATAGAGTTTCTGAGGTTGTAAGTATTTGTGGGCGCTGTCAGCCTCATCTTTTTTGTAGATTCATAGGTAAGCTTGAACGAAGACCTTTACACTAGCAGCCCAAGACTTAATCCACTGTACACTAGGGCTGCGTTCCCGAACATGTCCGTGAAGCCCTGCAGGTCTTCAGTTCCCATTAGGGTTAGGGGCACCCAGACCTCTCCCATAGGGCATTTTGGACCTTTCCCTCAGTGCTACTGCTCAGTCCTGCAGAACATATCAATGCAGGACAAAACCTCCACCTATCAGGCCCAGAAGGTAGCCTGGGGAATTGTTCTGAGTCTCATCTGATAATGGGTCCACCCTGATGGTGGGAACCTATGCATATGACATGAATATGTATACGATGTATATGACATGTATATATATATGATATGGATATGCATGTGATGTGTATATGATATGTATATGATGGGTAGGATGTGAGGGGAGCAGCTGTAAGCAGCTGTATATGATTAAGAGGAGCAGCTACATCTTTTGAGCAGAAGTTTGGGGCTTATGGTAAAGTGGACTTGCTAATTTGGAAACCAACAGGCCCCTTGAAGAATTATTGATGTGACAAGCTGAGGGGCTCTTGAGTACCATGGAGAGGATCTTCTGGTTTCACAGTGGTCTCTTGGGTCAAAATGATGATGAGAAACACTTCCAGGGTACTTGGTCCTTTATATCTTATTTAATCTGTAGGTGACTTTAAAAATCATTTTACTTACAGCTCTTATGTAAGAAACCTTAACAGCTCTTATAATATTCCATAAATTGTATCAAGCATATTTGTATGTATGTTGCCATCATCATTTTCTAAACATTTATTCTATGTCTGAGACCTTGGTATCAGCTTCTCTTTCCCCCCTCCTTCCTCTCCGACCCTTGTGACCCCTTGATAAATTATAATTATTTTCATACCTTACACTGACCATTGTCTCCCTTCGCCCACGTTTCTTTTGTTTGTCCCCCTGGTTGGGGGGAGGGGCTTATGCATAGATCATTCCCCCTTTCTCTTTTCCTCCCTCTACCTACCCCCTATCCTCCCATTTCTGTTCCTGAGGGGTTTCTTTGGTCTGGATTCCATGTGTCATGAGCTCTTATCTGTACCAGTGTACATACTCCAGTCTAGTCAGAACTTAAGGGCAGGACTGGGGTCCTTGAGGAAGCCTCAAAGAACTAGAGCAATATCATGTGTTTCATTGGTGCTCTGCTGCACCCTCATTGACTCATCCCTTGCTTATGACCCTTCTGTGAGGGGATGCCCTATTGTCCACAGATGGGTTTTAGGTCTCTGCTCCAATCCCTCTTATTCTCAACAACACTTTTTTTTGGCTTTGTTGCTATGGGGCTTCTGGTTCTGTTACTGGATTTTGTCAACATCTCATGATCACACAGGCTGATGTGCTTCTTCCATGTAGACTTGTTGCTCCTTTGCTAGATGGCCACTTGTTTAACTTCAAGTCTTTAAGACCCCAGATGCTATATCTTTTGATAGCTGGACACCATCAGCTTTCTTCACCACATCTGCTCATACACCCATTTTGGTCTTCAGCAAATCATGTTGGGAGGGTGAGTATACAGAATGCCAGGTTGTTAGAACAAAGTGTTTTTGCATTGAGGGAGGGCTGAACCAGATGCCTAAAGTCTGTCTACTTCCTCAATGTATTGCCATGTAAATGTGCATAGGCTAATACCTCTATTTTAATGGATTAAATATTTACATAAGTGCACGACTATGTTTATACCTCTATCCGTAGATTTGCTTCCTAGATCTTTCCTCTGTTTCCTTTTACTGTCCTCCTGCCCCACCATCCCACTTGCCCTTCTTTTGCCTCTTAGTAATTCCTCTCAGTTAGATTGCTGTTGCTCCAACACCACAGGGGTCTCTACGTTCTCATGGTTGTTTACTTTAATTCCCTAGTCGATCCCCTGTCTATGGCATTGTTTGCTCAACACTCCTTTCCCCCCACCTCCTTCAACCTGAAAGTCCTTCCAGAACTATTAGTCCGATTGCTTTCTCTTCAGGTTTGCTCCCATACCTATCTCATATAGGCAGGTAACACAACAATAACAGAGACAAAACAAAAGATTGAATAAAAAAGAACAAAAGCTAGCAAAAAAAGAAAAAGCATACATAAATCCAGAGGGGATCTGGGAACTGCACCTCTTAGTCTGGAGTATATTTTGGGTCTCCTTAAGGGCTTTGTGATTTGGCTTTGCTCCTGTTGCTTATGTTATGTTCCTTTCTTGGTTCGCCCCCACTGTGGGGGTGGTCAGCCTCGACTCACTACCTGCCGTGTGTCCCCAGTATTGTCCTCTGTCAAGGTATGCTCCAGCGAAGGGACATCATGTCTCAATCTGTTGTCAGCCCTACAGTCCTCTCTGTGCCTTAGCAGCTCCATGCAAGGCTATCATCCTCAGGGTTTGGTGTGCCATATGGGATCTAGCCCCCCACTCTCTGTTTTTCCTTCTTGGTTTGCTTCTAGATGGGTGTGGTAGGCCAGCCCCTCTCCCCAGCTTGTATATTTAGTGTTGTCCTCCGTAGCACAGACTTCTAGGGTGGGTGGGGAGTCAGTTTGGCTCTGATTGGGGCTGGCCCTGTAGACCTCTCTGATTATGAATTGCTCCTCATGGTTATGTTGCCCTCAAGGTTTATCTTGCCGTAGTGGGGTGTGTACTCTGTAGGTGACCTTTTGGAAAAGAAAAGAGTGAACTGCAGTATTTTACAGATAAAGAAATACACTCATATATTAAGTGACAGGTGCAAGATCATGGTCAGTTAATTGGACAGTTGAGCTATCACCCAGCCCCTCACTCTAAATTTCACTCTTGGCTACCCCTCCTCCACCTGTTCCTGAAGTCCTCCACTTTGGGGCAGAGACGCACAGGAAAGTACTTCATGTTTAGGAATGCCTCTTCTAGTTACAACTTTGGAAAATGTCTGCTGAACAACTCGTCTCTCTCTCTCTCTCTCTCTCTCTCTCTCTCTCTCTCTCTCTCTCTCTCTCTCTCTCTCACACACACACACACACACACACACACACACAGAGTGAAACCTGTGAAATCAGGTAGAAATTTGTCATCAAATATTTTCCACTAGTAGAAAAGTGATAACTGATAACTGCACCCTGTTAAAGGCAAAACACCCGTGAGACCTGGTAAAACAAGGCATTTCCATCTAGTTCCAGTACTCATAAATTCCACTATGTGTATGTCTATGTTGGTGTCATCTATGTCTATGTCATCTATATCAAAGTCTAAGTCTATGTCTATATGTCTATACCTAAACCTATATTCATATATATATACATACATATATATGGAAAATAGAATTAAAAGATAATGGAATTCTCCCACACACTTATTGAAGGCTCCTCATATGTTTGTGTATTTTTCTATTTTCAAATGCTATAAATCCACAGGAATTTTCAAACATAGTCCAGAGAGGTTCCATGTAGCTTTCACCTAAAGTCCTCTACTTGCATATATCACTGTAATACAATATCAAAACCTGGACAGATAATTTTTGTAAGAGGTAACTTCTCACATAAACCTTAGGATGCTGGCATTTGGGAAATCTGATCATTCCTATCATTTTTATTATCAGTGAACTTGGTGAGCTCCTTCAATATGTCACAGCAAAAGATAATCTGAGGTACTGTCCCTGCTCGGAACGAACATTCTAGAATCCCACTGACAGGTAAGTCTCCCAAAGTTTTACATCCACACATCATAGGGGCCTTATTCCTTTCTAGCTGAATATGTTCTTTGGGCATATTTTATTCAAAGATAAATCCTGAGAATGTTGGTATATAACGAGAGCTTGGCAAATCTTCCGAAGTGGAAGAGAGAGCAGAGTTTGTGACCAGATGGATTTGAATGAACTATTTTAACTAATCACGCACCAAATATTCAAATCCCTGGAGAAGGAGATCATGCTTTGTAAAGTAGAGAGCCACTGAAAAAGAGGAAGATGCTTGATGAGAGGGTTGACAGTGGCCACAAAATTGTGCTCAAACAGAAGGACAATTGTGAGGATGGCACGGGACGTGGCAGTGTGTCCTTCTATTATGTATGGGTTGCAACCAACTCAATGGCACCCAACCACAACAATTATTGATATCCTTTCTCGTGCTACCTTAGCATACTGAACACAAGTATAAAGAATCTTATAATTTACCTTTGCATGCACATTTGCTTTATTGTGCCATCCAGATCATAATTTTCTACACTGGAACTGCTTTGTGCTCTTTTGCATTTTCCGTTATGGTTTGATGATGAATCAGAAAACACTGAAAAGGTTGTTGGAGCACAGGTAGACTGACTTCGAAACACTGAAATTCAATGACTATGTGAGGTATCCTCTACCAATTTTCCATTATTAAAGAAATTTAAATTACTAGTAAGCAAAAGCAGGTGTGTCACCTTAGAAATGGAACATGAATGTTAAGCTGGCCTTTGGTAATCAGTATAATATTGTCCAGCATGAAACTTACTTATTTATGCTTTAGGTTTGAATGTGAAGAACTGCCAGCATGAATATATGCAAAGGTCTCAGATACTCTACCTGGACTGTGTTTGGGATCTGAGAATGATCTGATATCCTTAAAGATACATTTAGCTTCCAGAGCTTTTATGTTGTTGTTGCAGCATGCTGTGTAGTCCATTTAGACCATGCTCCATCAGGATTTCTAGGTCACAAACTTTAGAGGAACAGATGTCTATTTTGGAAGTGTGAGGTGAGTTGAAACTGCCAAGCTTTCTTGTAGCTGCCAACCTCTTAACCATTGTACCATTTTGGCTCCTTAAAATTATTATATGCCAGATAATTCAAAACCAAAGTGTGCCACTGAATGGATTCTGATTCATAATGATCCTACAGAACAGAGCTTCCCCTGTGGGCTTCGGAGACTCTAACTCTTTACGGGAGTAGAAAGCTTTGTCTTTCTCCTGTGGAGTAGCTGGTGGTTTTGAACTGCTAACCTTGCGGCTAGCAGCCCAATCTGTAACCGCTGTGCCACTTATATGCAAGAGTTAGAAAAGAAACCACAATGACATCAACCTTGAAAATATGTGCTGGGATTTTATTTCATTTTATTTTAAGGAAGATGAGCTAGTTTCAGAGTTAGGAATAATGGTAGAGAATGCTGATCAATACAAATGCTACAGGCAGTTGTTGGATGGTTGTGAGCTAAGCAGATGTGAACCTTGTGCACGTGTTAGCAGGCTGCCTTCTTTGTCCACTTATTATTAAATAACAAGAAAGTCTTTCTGTTATAATGTTGTCGAGTATGACACTAAGTTACTTATTGAATGGGAACCACAGTGCCAGTTACAAAGTGCATGTGTAGCAGATGCCTTTACTTATTATTCACTGCCATTCATTGAGTTGACTCTAACTCTTACCTAGCCTATAGGATAGGGTAGAACTGACCCCCTTTGAGTTTCTGAGACTATAATTGCTTATAGGAGTAGAAAATGCAATCTACCTCTGGAGGAGTGACTGGTGGTTTTGAACTGCTAACTTTGAGGATTGCAACTCAGATGTATAGCCACTATATGTAGAACAAGTGTATGTAGAACACGTGTGAGTATAAACAGAAGCTGTGGTTAAACTCTTCTGTCAAAATAAATGTTTATAGTGCATTTTTATTTTCCACGGTATTTCTTATAGTCAGTTTCTATAGCTAACTGGAGTCAGGCTAGAAACATAGGCATGTCAGGAGCCTGGCCTTACACTAATATTTGTTTAGAAGACCACCAACTGTATCTTTTAGTGATGTTAAGTATTCATCACACAAGATTCTCAGAAAACAATTTAAAAATCAAAATGCCTCATGAAGAGATCACTAAAGATATGGGTGTTATAGCAAAATGCAGTGATGAAACCAGATGGTGCCTGGTTCAGAAAGAATAGTATCTGGGTTGTAAAGGCTTGTCCTTGAACAAGCAGCCATCTATGTGAGGCATCAAGTAAGCCTATATATAAGAAGCACACTAGCCTGTGTAATACAAAGATTAGAAATAATAAAATCCCGAACCAAAGGAAGGAATACTATCAGAGTTTAACTTATGAACCACTGTGTATCAGTCTGGGTAGTCTAGAAAAGAAAATTCGTGAGCACTCATGTGTATAAGAAAATGTTTTCTATAAAAGAGCAATTGAATATTGAGAAAACATCCCAGCCCAGTCTAGATCAAGTCCATAGTCCAATATTAGCCCATATGTCCAATATTAGTCCACAAATTCCTATTTAGACTCACACAGCCATGTAATAATGCCAAATGCAGGAAGATCACACACAGGCCAGTGGGTGGAAAGTCTTGTGGATCCAGTGGCAGTAGACGCATCTCAGCGCTGACAGGGGTCTCCATGTAGCTCCTCCAGTTCTCAGGGCTCTGGCTGCCTGAGTGTACTCCTTCAGACTCATTGTCAGTAATGTTTTGCAGGGAGTGAGCATGTGACCCCTCTCTAGTGAGCTATTTATCTCCTTAGTGCCTCCAAATGAGGTCATCAAACTGCATCCTGATTGACAGGCTAAACACCACCTCTTCACTCTTAAGTCTCAAATTGCCAACAGATTATGTAACTACCACACACTACCCCTTGTCAATTTGACACTTTCACACAACTCTTTAGCCATATATAATCTTCAAACAAACAATAATAAAATCATATTTGTACCTAACAGGATAAAACTCAAAGGCATACAATTCAAAATATGCTGCCCTCATTTACACATAACATTCTATAAATGAAGAAAACAAACATATCCTATGCTTAACAATTGCAGTTAAGTAACACCTACACACTAATCCTATAATCCTATGAATGTATTTCCCCTACCTGTGAAAGTTTGTAAGCCAGTCACTTCATGCCTTTATCTGCCCAATTTGGGGAATTCCATTTCTATACTACCCATTTACACCAACCCAGTGCTCTGAGGAGACAATCATATTCTTTGACGTGAAGAATTTTCATTCCAGTTGGAACCTTGTGAAGTCCACATCCATAAGCAAAGTCAAATCAGGACAGGCCATCCATAAAGTCAGCAGCATTATGGACCAACTCACAGGCTCAAAAACCTTCTCTTCATCTGATCGGGTTCTGTTGACCTCAATGTGCGCTGCCTCACTTAGATTCACCAGGGTGCCCATGGGTCACCTTGCCTTTAGACCATGGCCACAAATTCTCAACAACCTTGGCCCTTTTGGGCTAGGTCATGAACTTCAGCCAAGTTAACCTGCTCTCATTTTCTTCTCTAGTCCCTGCAAACCAGATCCACAGGTGTCAGTGGCCAGACTCAACCCGTCTGTTTATTGCTATTTTCCTTCCACGTCCACTCAACAAGTGGATCCAGGTGGTCACCTAGCAAGCATTCCAGGCTGCCACAGGCTGCCTTTAATATTCAGTCCTACAGAGGAGTTTTCTTCATGGTTCCAGATTTTTTTCCAGCTTCTGACAAAAACCACTAGTTCAAAATTCAAAAATCCAAAGAGTTTCTTTTTCTTCAATCTGTCAACAGTCCTCTAGGCAAGTCTCTTGGAATGGAAATTTTCAGAGTACTCCAAAGCACTGGGTGGGGCTTCATAGCCTTTTTGGCAGGCATGTCCTAACCCATTTAAAGATTCAAATTTTAATGGCTCAAGGAAAGGCTTACAAACTCTATTTTCATACTTCCCAACAATCATTTATATCCATCATTTTATCAACAATAATAAGCAGAAGACATCAGTAAAAATAAAGCAGAATCAGATCCTAAACTCAATTCTTGAAACAGTCAAGTTCAATCCTTATCTAGCTTATCTAAATCCTTATCTAAAATATTCCATTGATACAAAGTATAGGACAAGGCCTCTGACAGCTTCAAGCCAGAGCCAGCCTTGAGTCAGCTATTTTGACCAAGCAGCCTGGTCTCAGAGAAATTCAAGGGGCGATTTTGCCACTAGAGCTCAAGACTCACATTTACCACAATCATTCTCACCATTTCAGAGAGAATTAACCAAGCACAAGTTCCAGGAATCAAAACTTTAAATTCCCATGTTCTTTCAAAAACAACAACAACAACACAGTGAACTGTACGGCTATATCTGAACTTTGGCTAGCCAAAGGAAAAAAAATTACCATGAGCCATAGGTCAAACGAACAATCACTCTCCATCTTTATGATTTGTTTCTCTAGTATTCCACGCCCCAGCACAATAATGTGTCAGTCTGGGTAGACTAGAGAAACAAATTCATGGGCACTCATGTGTATAAGAAAGAGCAATTGAATACTGAGAAAATATCCCAGCCTAGTCCAGATCAAGTCTATAAGTCCAATATTAGCTCATATGCCCAATACTAGTTCATAAAATCCTCTTTGGACTCACACAGCCATGCAATAATGCCAAATGCAGAAAAATCACAGGCCAGTGGGTGGAATTTCTTGTGGATCCAGTGGCAGTAGAAACATCTCAGTGCTGGCAGGGGTCCCCAGGTGGCTCCTGCACCCCCCAGGGCTCTGGCAGCCTGAGTAGCTCCATCAGGCTCATTGTCATGTCTTGCAGGGAGTGAGCCTGTATCCTGCCTCCAGTGAGCTATTTATTTCTTAGTGTCTCCAAATGAGGTCATCAAGCTGTGACCTGATTAACAGACTAAACTCCACCCCCTCACTCTTGTCTCAAATTGACAACAGATTATGCAACTACCACAAAGTCGTTTTCAGAAGGCTACGGATAACCATGGAAGCCCCAAATCCAATTGCAGCATCCTCACATGGATTAAGCTTCTAGTGGATCCCATTTTGTCCATAGTGGAAAGATGTGAATAGTCTTGCATCATCAGAGAAGATTGTGGCAGATGTAGTTGGGTTAAAATGTACCTTATTATTTGCTCTCCCTTGTGTCCCACTTTAAAGTTGTTCAGTTTTGAATATTTTCTGCTTTCTTTTTGAATGAGATTCTTCTATGTTTTGTTTAGTCATCTAGTTATTTGCTTTCTGGTGGTGTTTGCATGATTTTTGCATACAAGATCCAGGATAGGTAGCTCTATAGAGGCAATAACTGGATTGATAATTGCCAAGAGGCTTCACAAGGGAGGATTTGAGGAAATTGGAAGCTAACAACAGAGATTACAAGAAAAAAGTTCCGAAATTGACTGTACAATTCTTCTTAATTTGATTGAATGGTTAAATTGTATGCCTAAAAAACCATTTAAAAAGTAAAAAGGTAAAATATATTGGTATAAATACTTAACATCTTTTGGGACATACCTTCTATTTGTTGAGCCTTCAGTGAATTAAGATTCACTCTCCATTAACTACATCCTGCTTATTGCATACCCATTGATCACAATATCTAGCAGATGGAGACTGCTACACTTCCTTTGGTGAAATCACGGGTTCTCAGAACAAAGTCTCACTTTTTAGAATTTGTTACCTCCTGGATCAGTAAGCAATTATCAGTCAAGAAATTTGACATGAAGTACAGTCACTCAATGGCTTCCTAATACCTAGGGGGAGTTGGGGGGTTTTATTAGACTTTTTATTCTGTTTGTGTGTTTACAGGAAATTCAGAGATTAGCTACTTATGGGATAGGGTATCTAGAAATCTTACCTACAAACTGCACAATGATTTATAGGATCTTTCTGCTCCAGACCAGGCTCCTAGTCTCAGATCTTTGATTTAGAACTAAATATGGAACACAGCAGCCACTTGTCATGAAAGTGGGTTCCTTCAGAACTTTACCTATTTGATCAAGTGATTTCTAGCTGGGTTTGGTAAAAATTTTACTATGCCGCACAGTTTGGGTGTAGGCTTTATTGAGCAAATGAAAACAGAATGTAGGCCAAGGTCATTGAAAGAAGAGAAAGCACTGGACCTCTCATCATTCCAGGAAGGTGTACTAGGAGGGCACTGATGGACCCTCAGTGTATGTCTTTATTCCAATGGTTGAACCACGGCGCACTACGGAACTCATTTTTTATAAAGCAATTGTGCATTGGGCTGCTACCACAAGGTCAGCAGTTGGGAATAACCAGTCACTCTGGTGAAAGAGGAAGTTTTCTTCTGGGTTAGAGTCTTGGAAACCTACAGGGCAGTTCTGCTCTGTCCTATATGGTTACTGTAACTTATAATTGACCAGATGGCAGTGAGCTGGAAATTTTTGGTTAAAAGAATGTTATAAGACATTCACAGCAGAATCTGAATTTGGTGTGCCAAGCAAATGCAGAATTTGTTTGGTGAAGTCACCTTCCTAGCACCTTGAGACCCGTGACGTATAGAATGTCATACACTATCCTTCCAAGGGAATGGCATTATTGGTACCATGGGAATCAGAGTTTGGATGCAGCTTCTCTGCATATTCCAGCATATGTGTTGGACGTGTGTTCCAGAGCAAGAACTCGGTGATGTTCAGACAATCTGCTATAACATCACAGTGATAAACATACCTTAACAACTAAGAGTATGACCGGGGGAAAACCCTTACTGTCTTGCCTTAGAGTGTCCATAGAGGACAGAATAAAACTGCCCCTGTAGGATTCCAGGAATATGAATCTTTATAGTCGAAGATAAACCCCATCTTTCTCCTACTGAGTGGCTTTAGGCCCAATGAAATACATATCGTTATTTTTATGGCATTTTGTCCATAAAGGGCATTGAAAGAAAGATACATTATTCTGCACCCTCAGAAGACTTGTGGGTCCCTGGAACACAGTAACCATTTTAGGTTACTATTTCTGCAAATATTGATCTAATAACAACCGAGTGTCTGGCACTGTACTAAGTGTGGAGAAAACATAGTGCGTGACCTTCAGACACTCACAGTCCAGTGAACTTCACAGGCCTATAGTAAATATATGCGGCAGAAGAAAAAGAATAGCAATATTTCCTTCTGTGTGACTATTTTCTCTTTAGAGGGCAACTTGGAAACTGCTTGAATTAACATAACTGGAGAATCCAAGTGTTGGTAATAATCATATACAGTGGTGTGATATAGCCAAGTTGCAGCATCTCTGGAGACTCAGTGACTAACATTTCAGAATTTTTGAGAGGCCACTGTTACAAATAGCCATTATAAAAATCTAATATAAAGATTAAATTATATCAAAACCAGAGATGGTAATACTCAAAACCCAACACATCCTCAGTATATTATTGTATTTTGCTATCCTAAGCCCTTGAAGTTATGATATCTATTACATCTGTATGGTGGAAACATTGTGTAATGGTGTTCTACTGTACGTTTCTTCTTATTGCTGAGTACAGCGATGGCACAGTAGAGCTTGAAATTCTCCACAGAGAGTATTTACACCATGAAAGCCAAATACTACAAATTCAGCTTGATTTACTGTTTAAACTGAAAAAGAAATGAGTTTAGTGAATATAATTACTATAAGGATAAGGCATGATTTTATAGAAAAATAGCAGATTTAATGATACTACTTCTATTTAATTAATAGATTCCGATGAGACTCCATTTCTCAAGCCATGGTTAAATATTGAAATTATAGGTTGCCTACGGATACAAAGGGGTTTGGCAAAAAAAACAAAGAAAGCATTCTATGACGACAAAGTGGCCATGTGGATTTAAAAGTAAGCTGTTTCTTTTTTGTGATTGTGTGCTTCACATCCTTCATATCATTGCAGTTTTTAATAAGTAGACATCTATGCACATTTTATTTTTACTTTTCATTCTCTTACGTTTTTAAAATTCTTTTTCTGCTTTTCCTTCTATTTTTGGGCAGCCAGTTGTTCAGCATGTACTGTCCTACCACTGGGTATAAGCCAAGACTGTCTGTGAAGGTGCTAGCAGGAAAGGAGCTGTCCCTAAAAGTGATGTCCTTGATGGCTGGAGGGAGAACGCAATAACAGGCTACCAATAAAAGTGAATTCTTGCAGTTCCCCAGAACTTCTTCCGCAGTTCCCCAGAGCTCCCTGCTGCCACCTGCTTAGGTTGTGTAGAGCACAAAGGCTTTCATCACTCACCGACATTACAAATTACAAATATTGTCTCTTCAGGGCGAATATCCCTGAATGATCATGAAAGTCTTTGGTGGGGCAGGGAATATGCGGATGTGCTTTATACAATTGATGTATGTATATGTATGGACTGTGATAAGAGTTGTATGAGCCCCTAATAAAATGTAAAAAAAGAAAAGGAAAAAAAAAGAAAATGATTAGGGCAAAGAATATACAGATGTGCTTTATACAATTGATGTATGTGTATGTACGGATTGTGATAAGAGTTGTATGAGCTCCTAATAAAATGTTTTTTTAAAAAAAGAAAGTCTTTGGAAGTCTTTCAAAGAGTCTTTCCATTCTATTTGCTTGCAAGCATGCCCAATACACCATGGAAATTGAGCCCCAAGTGCAGTGACTTAGTACCTGGTGACACAACATGCAGTTTGATGAAATTATTGTTGTTGCTGGGGCCCTTGAGTTGATTTACTACTTATAGAACCTCTGTGACCTAGTGGAATCGCCATACGGACTTTTCTAGGCTGTAATCTTTTTTGTTTTTTGGCTGTAATCTTTATGGTAGCAGATGACAAGGTCTCTTTCCCGTGGGTAGGGTTGAACACCAACCTTTCAACTAATAACAGAGTGATTACCCTCTGTGCTAATAGAGTTTGTTTGATGAAATTACAAGTCATTTTATAGTTAAAGACAGCATGTGGAGGACAAGGCGCTGACTCGCTTCTAAATCCGAATCTTTTCTTTTGACACAATAATAGCACCTTTAGGTGGACCAGGATTACTGGAATAAAGGTTGCATTTCCGAGCCCTATTGTTGCTAATGTGATCATGAACTAAGTTATGACCAAAAGAAAGTAATCAGTGATGGGATTAAAATACGTTAACAACTGGTTCACTGCCCTGATGACTCTTTTGAGCATAAAAATGATGTAACAAAGGCATCATAAAAAAATATCTTACCATAGTGAATGAAGGGGAAAGTGCAGAGTGGAGACCCAAAGCCCATTTGTCAGCCACTGGAGATCCCCTCACAGAGGGGTCTAGAAGAGGAGATGAGTCAGTCGGGGTGCGACATAGCACCGATGAAGTATACAGCTTTCCTCCAGTTCCTAAATGCTTCCTCCCCCACCACACTACCATGATCCAAATTCTACCTTGCAAGTCTGGATAGAGCAGAGGTTGTACACTGGTGCATATAGGAGCTGGAGGCACAGGGAATCCAGGGTGGATGATCCCTTCAGGACCAGGGGTGTGAAGGGCAATCCTGGGAAGGTAGAGGGTGAGTGGGTTGGAAAAGGGAAACCGATTACAAGGATCTACATGTGACCTCCTCCCTGGGGGACGGACAACAGAAAAGGGGGCGAAGGGAGATGCTGGATAGAGCAAGATATGACAAAATAATAATATTAAATTATTAAGGGTCCATGAGAGAGGGGGGAGTGGAGAGGGAGGGGAAAAAAGAGGACTTGATGCAAAAGGCTTAAGTGGAAAGCAAAAGCTTTGAAAATGATTGGGGCAAAGAACTAACAGATGTGCTTTATACAATTGATGTATGTATATGTATGGATTGTGGTGAGAGTTGTATGAGTCCCCAATAAAATGTTTAAAAAATGATATAACAAAAGGTGGTTTATTATTTCATAGTTAATGCTTAAATCAGAAAAATCAAAGAGGTACACAACACTAGATTATGTTATAAGAAAGTTTTAGAATATTAGAAAATATTAAACAACATCTGGAAAAACAATAAAACTACTAAAATGTTTCCATATTGCTTCTTGATTAGTGTTATCACTTGCAATGTTCTTTGCTTTCATCCAAGCATCATTGGCCGTGTGATTTATCCATAACCCTGATTTCACTGTGGGAGTGGGAGTCCATTTCTTTACAGGTAAGCCAATAGGACAATGGTCATTGCGTTTGAGATATTAGCAACTGGCAACTTCTCTTCTCAGAATATATTATGTTCAACTTTCAAAAATTCTTTTCCATTTCTGCTGAACTTACAGCAATTGTTCTAACAATTCTTTTTGCTCTTTGAACAATTTCAGGAATTACATAATTCACTCATAATAATTTGTGGGAACTTGTGTAACACAAAGCTGAAGTAAATAATAGTGTGCTGTTTGGCACTTTTTCTCTTTATGTTGAATGTTTACTTACTGAGGTAACAAATGCAAAGGAATAAAAATGTAATACTTCATCAAAAGTATAACAACTTTAAAGAAATGAATAAATAAATATAACATAGTTACATCCAATTTTTTATACCTATGCACAGAATGAATTTTACTGAGGATGCTTAGCACATGCTGTTGCACAGATGAATTTTTTTTAAAGTAATGTAAATTTGTTTCAACCTTTTTGGATGGTGGCTGCCCATCAGTCTACCTTAGAGAGAACCCTAATTCCAAGTGTTAATTTAATAGCTGGTTTGCTAAACTCAGCCAAAAATCAGGTCTGCTGAACTGGTGTGAACCAGCTGGATCCCACTACAGGATGTAGGCGAGAATGTCATATGGGAGCTTCTTTAAGAGCAACAAGAAGGTTCAACTTGTTTCCTTTCCACCTGTTCTCCATCCTGTTACTTCAAATGTGGCATCAATGATTACTGCTCTATGTTGTATGATGAGATGGAAACACATCTGAGGATGGCAGAGAGGAAAACGGGGAGGAACGTGAGTCCTTAGGAAATTTGTTTGTGGAAAGAGTTTACCCTCCTTCCCCTTTCCCCTCTGGGCTGCTTAGCTCTGTACTGCCACATGAAAGAAGTATCACTTTCCTTCTTGATTAAGCCATTTTGGTGGGGGAGGCACGTCTCCCAGCTTCAGATAAATTTCAACTTAACCAACACAGCACAATATATTTTGTATCTGATGAACTTCACCAAGGTATTCAGATGCTCCCCCTTAGTCCCAATTGTGTGCCCACTTGTCTTATCTCCCTCTTTACATTTTCGATGAGAGAGTAGTTTCTCAATTGTAGGTGTGTTTGTCCTACACAAGATATCTGGCACTGTCTGGAGGCATTTTTGTTTGTCCTCACTCTGTGTGTGTGTGTGTGTGTGTGTGTGCTACTGTTTTTAAGTGGCTAGATGTCAGAGAGAATGCTGAACATCCTTCAATGTATAGGACAGTCAATTTATAATGAAACATTATCTAACGCAAAATATCAAGAATACTGAGATTAGAAAGAAAAAAGAACAGAATTTGGAACCAGGCTGATATAGAATTGAATCCTGACTTTGCTAGGATTATATTATTTTAGAGATTAGTGAGATAGCTAGATGATAGGTATATACAATTGTAGATGCATATGTACAAGTATACATGCTGTTGCTTGCCACCAAGTAAACACCAATTCGTGGACACTTTATGT
Source organism: Tenrec ecaudatus (assembly GCF_050624435.1). Classification (NCBI taxonomy): domain Eukaryota; kingdom Metazoa; phylum Chordata; class Mammalia; order Afrosoricida; family Tenrecidae; genus Tenrec; species Tenrec ecaudatus. The sequence goes on from NC_134544.1 coordinate 107,435,245, forward strand.
ACAAAAGAATGACTATTTCCCTGTATTATGTATATTTATGATTGTTGGTATGCTTGAGTCCATTGTTGTGGCCATTGTGTATTTTAAGTACTTTCCAACTCAGTGTGTATAACATTTTCTCTGATGGCTTTTCAGAAGTAGATTGTTAGTCCTTTCTTGGTAGACAGTCTGTGTTAGTATGGAAACTCCACTGAACTGGCCCACCGTGGATGGCTCTACTTATATTTGAAATATTGGTGACTTAGCTTCCAGCATTATAGCTACATATAAGCCACCAAAGGAAAACAAACTTGCAGATGGATGGTGGATATATATCATATGCACACGTGCACGTGTGTACACGCACACACACATGAATTCTTTGTTCACAAATGGACTTCATTGCTAATTATTACTGTGTATAGAGTAATTTGGGATTAGTGAGTTCATCCTTGGAGCTGGTATGTATTATGAATTCAATAAATATTAGCTCTCATTCTTCAAAAGAAGTTTTTATCAACTTTGTGTACACTGAGGAAGGGGAAACTTTGCCTGTAGTTTAAACAGAAAAATAAACAATCACAAAGTTCGTAGCTGTAATCAGTACCACACCCTTTAGCTTTGTTTGCCAAGGCTCTAAGCAAGACTTTTAGTTGCCTTGTCAGCCCCAGTCTTTCTACCACCAAGTTTGTGCTCTCTAGATCCCCAAAATGCACATATTCTGCTCCTATCCTGAGCCACACGTGGGTCCTCTTTTACCTTCTCCCTGAAGTACTCTTACTGACCTTGAATGCTAGTTCAACTCTCCTGCACCCTGCGAGATTCAGCACAGCTGTTGCCACATTTAGGTTTGTGCCTGCTTCGGCAGAACAAATGAAATACCCTTTCTCTGAACACCTTTTCTACTTATTTCTTCCTCTTGATTTCCCTGGGAAAAGAAGACCTGGTAGCACAAATGGCTACACACTGGACTGCTAACAGAGGTGTGGATCAGATCCAGCTAGATCAGCGGTCTCAACCTGTGGGTCGCGACCCCTTTGGGGAGTTTAACAACTCTTTCACAGGTCTAATGACCCTTTTCACATTGGAAAACACCTATTTCCAATGGTCTTAGGAACCGAGACCCTGCTCCTCTATCCGTCTTCATGCAGATCTGCCCACATGCAGATATACCCACATACGAGTACCTGGCATGATGACTGTTGTCCACGCTACACCATGTGACAAGACAACCTTTCATTTGTTTGTCATCAGAAATAAATATTTCACAATATATAATTATATATTGTTTTTGTGATTATTCACTATGCTTTAATTGTGTTCACTTTGTAACAGTGAAAATACATCCTGCATATCATATATTTACATTTTGATTCACAACAGTAGCAAAATTACAGTTATGAAGTAGCAACGAAAATCATTTTACGGTTGGGGGTCGCCCCAAAATGAGGAACTGTATTAAAGGGTCATGGCCTTAGGCAAGTAGGGAATCACTGACCTAGATGCTCCTCATAAGCAGGCATGGTGCTCTACTTTCAAAAGATCTCAAATTCTGGAGCATTTCTACTCTGCACACAAGGTATCCTAAAGAATTGGAATCAATTTGAAACTAACAGATAACACTGTATCCGTGTCCATTTCTCAGTTGTAAAAGAGCTTTCATGGGCATAACTGCGCTTGCTAAATGCAAAGAGGACTTGAAGTACTCACCAAGGAAGATTTAAAAATAAGAAAGAAAACTTTAAGCGTGGATTATACTGCAATATAAAACAAAAATCCTCACCACTGGATCAATAAGCAAGACCATGATAAGCAGAAAAAAGTTTTAAGTTGTCCTAGATTTCATTTTATTTGGGTCTGCAACCAAAACCATGAAAGCAGCAGTCAATCAATCAAAGAACTTGTTTCATTTATAAAATTTTCTGAAAGAATTTCAAATTCTTTAAAGTGTTAAAAGCAGATATGTGACTTTGAGGACTAAGGTGTACCTAATCTAAATCACAGTATTTTCAATTTACTCAGACAATGGATAAGGAAGTTGGGGAGGAATTGATGTCTTTGAATTATGATATTTGTGAAGAGCACAGAATATACCATGGACTGACAGAAGAATGAACAAATTTGTTTTAGATGTTGTGTTAGTCTTGGTAAACTAGAGAAACAAATACACAGAAACTCATATAAGAGAGAGTTTTATATAAAGGGTAAGTGTACATTCAGAAAGCATCCCAACCCAGTCCAGTCCAAGTCCATAAGTCCAACTTAGCTCATATGTCTGACACCAATCTACAAAATCCTCAAACTCACAAAAAGCACAATGACACGAATGCAGGAGGATCACAGGCCAGTGGGTAGAAAGTTTTTTAATCTAGTGGCAGTGTAACCATTTCAGTGCTGGCAGGGGTCTACATGGGGCTTCTGGATCACCCAGGGCTGCACAAGGTAAGTTCATATGGCTTCTCCTCAGGGATGTCTTGCAGGAAGTGAGCCTTGCCAGCTGAAGAGGGAACTTGCTAAAGCAGCTGCAGCCTGGTCCGACCATCAGAGAGCAAAAGACCCGAGAACCAGGAAGGCGAGGCTCACCAAGACATCTCTCTGTCCTTCAATTAATCCCACATGTGTTTATTGGCCAGGTTGACACAATAAACCTTAACTATCTCAGATGTTTTACAATCAGAATGCTCCTTAGAAGTGAGGATGCCAAGACTCATGGAAACAACATATTCCAGGACATGCCATTGGAAGCAACAGTCAGATCAAAAGACAGGTTGTGTTGGGTAAATCTGCTGCACAAGACCTCCTTAGAATAGTGAAATGCAAGGACGTTACTTTGAGGACTAAATTGTGCCTGACCCAACTCATGGTACTTTCAATCACCTCATATTCATGTGAAAGTTGGACAACGAAAAATGAAGACCAAAGAAGAATCAGTGTGAATGAATTGGGGTGTTGGTGAAGATTATTGAAAATACCATGGACTTCCAAAAGCCTATCTTGTAGACGTATAGCAGAGTTCTCCACAGAGGCAAGGGTGGTGAACTCTGTCTTACTGTAGTTTTGACATTGTCAGAAGAGACCAGTCCTTGAAAAAGGTCATCATGCTTAGTAAAGTAGAGGGGCAACTAGACCAATGAAGGCCCTTGAGGAGATGGGCTGACACAGTGGCTGAAACAAGGGACTCAAGAATAAGAAAAAATTTAAGGATAGTGTAGGACCAGGAGATGTTTCATTCTGTTGTGCACAGGGTCACTACAGGTCAGAACCAACTCAATGACAATTAACAGCATAAAGTGGAACAAGTTCCTAGAGACGGATAATATGCTTTGTAAAGAACCCGAGAAAATGAGGACGATTGGATTGTTGGGCACAGTGGCTGTAAAAAAAAAAGGGTCTAAACCAATGGTGAATTCACCTGGTTGGTACCAGCTTGGAAGATTCAATTGCTATTTTTGGTTGAGTTTGGCAAACAGATTGTTACAATGGCACTTGTAATTAGTGTTCACTCTAAGATGGGTAGCTACCAATGAGGTAATCACAAATTTACATTCCTTGCTCTTTAAAGCATTCATCTGTCTGACAGTGTGATCATAAGAGCCTATAGTAATATTCATTCTGTTCGTAGGTTGTAAAAAATTAAATGGAACTCTGCTTGTTATTTTTATTTACTTCATAAAACTAAATATACTTTTGATTGAAACTATTTTTTTATGCCCTGGCATTTATTACTTCAGTAAACAAACATAGAAAGTAAAGAGAAAATTTGCCCCAAAAGGCTGTCATGAATACATTGAAGCGTGAACCTTCAGAGATGGGTAGATGCAGTTGAGTTGGATCCAACGTGTGGCGACTCCATAGACAACAGAAAAATGCACTGTTCAACCCTGAGCCAGCCCCACAATTTTTCCTACACATGAGCCCATTTTTGTAGGCACTTTGACAATCCAGCTCCTTGAGGATCTTTGCCTTTTTACTGACCCTTTCCTTTCCCAAGCATGATGTCCTTCTCCAGGGACTCTTCTCTCCTGACAACATGTTCAATCTATGTGAGATGAAGTCTTGTCATTCTTGCTTCTCAGAAGCATTCAAGTTGTGCTTCTTCCAAGATAGATTTGTTTGTTTTTCTGACAGTCTGTTGTACATACAATGTTCTTTACCAACATCATAAATCAAAGGCATAGATTCTCTTTGGGTTTTCCTTGTTTACTCTTCAGTTTTTACATGGATATACGGCTGTGGAAGATATGGTTTGGGTTAGATACAGTTTAGTCCTCACAATAACAACATGCTCTTTAATCCTTAAACAGGTCTTTTGCAGCAAACTTACCCAATTTTTTTCGAATCCTTGATTGCTGTATTCAAGGGCATTGATCCAAGTAAAATAAAAATTGTGATGACTTCAATATTTTGGTTACCATGATGTTGGTTGTTGGTTCTGGCGTGAAGATTTTACTTTCTTTACATTGTGCTCTAACCCACATGATGGCTCTAGTCTTTGATTGTTGTCGGTGAGTTCTCCAAATCCTTTCTTGCCTTCAGCAGTTAAGGTTGCCTCATTTGCATAGTGGAAGTGGTAATGAGTCTTTGTGAGATGCGGATGCATGTTTTTCTCCATATAGACTACCTTCTCAGATAATTTGCTCAGCATATACATGGAATAAGTATGGTGAAAGGACGCGTCCCTAACACATTTTTTTCCTTGATTTTAAACTATATGGTTTTCCCACGAACACAATGAAATGGTCTGAAATTCCCTTTGTGGCAATTTCATCCATAATTTGTTATGATCCACACAGTCAACTGTTTGCATAGTCAATTAAACACTAGGAATCACCTTTCTGGGATTTTCTGCTTTTAGCTAAGCTACATCTGACATCAGCAATGATATCTGTCATTCCATGCCCTTAGGTGAATTCAGCTTGGTTTTCTGGCAGTTTCTTGTTCATGTACTACTGCAACCATTTTTGCATTATGCTCAGTGAAAATTTGTAACCTTGTCATATCTACAATATTATTTGATAATTTCTACATTCTGCTGGATAACCTTTATTTGAAATGTGCACAAATAGGGGGTTCTTCTAGTCAGTTGGTGAGAGATTTGTCTTCTATCTTCCTTGACAAAGATAAGTAAGCACTTTCAGCATTGTATCTGTTTGTTTAACCATTTCAACTTGTATTCTGTTCATTCTTGGAGCCTTGATATTTTGGCAACGCTTGGATGTCTTCCTTCAGTAACACTGGTTCTAGATTATATGCTACCTATTGAAATGGCACTTTAAAAATAATTATCCAATTATTTGGGGGACAATAACTCTATTCTTGCCAACCCAGTTTTGATGCTTTCCATATCATTCAATAGAATCCTTCTATATTGCAACTGGACACTCAATTTTTTTTTTCAGTTCTTGAAGCTTGAAAGCACAAGATCATTGAGAAGATAAGAAAGAAAGAAAAGGGGAGACTCTGATGAGGGGACCGGTCCTGCTGTGTGACGTCGAAGACAGAGTCAAACGACGCCTGGTCCGGCTTCAGAGAAGCTGGACAGTTGGAGTTGGCTGCTCAAACCTGCTCTCGATATGTATTTGGACTTGTTTGATTGGCCTTGCCATAATTATTTGGAGTGCTTTTGTACAAGATTCTAAAAAAGTTTATCATCCGGTTTTCCCTTTCCTTATCTTGGTTACCGCATGGGGGACAGAGTACGGCATTCCCCTCCAGGAAATAACCCAAAGAGAAATAGAGTTCCTGGTCCTGATTTACCTTATATGAGGGCTTACAACGAAAATGGCATAAGAATAGTTAACAAAGAAGGTGTACACGTTCCTTTTAGTAGTTTAAGTTTTATGGAACGGTTAGCAAGAAGAGGGCCTCCGTGATGTTTGAAGTCCACGGAAGCAAAGCTACCTATTGTGAGGCAACTCATACCTTGGTACAGAAAGACTTTGGGGAGTTTAATTTATGGGAACTTAGTGGAAAATTAAGAACAAGAAATGAAAGCCCTAGAGGAACAGCCTAAGAAAGAACAGAAAGACCAGCCAACGCCTGTCAAGTAATTTTTGATAATGAAATATATTAATGCTTTATTGATTTCATAGTTAGAACAATGAGCCCTAGTTGGATGAAGTGTGCTCAGTTATTGTTAGAAGGTTTATGTCTATCACCCTTGTATAAAAATGTTTTAGTTTCAAGATGTACTAATTTTTAAGCAAGAATCATGATGTGGCCTGAGAATTTCCTAATGTATGATCTCAGACCATAAGCCTTAAGCCAAGAAAAAGAATATCTGAGTTGAAACTTTGCATGAATAAAATTGGAACAGTCACCGCAACCTTTGAGTTGTGTGATTTCTGTCTCCCATTCGTCGAAGCCTTACCCACCTAGCGGGGGACCCGAACCCGCTGCGGCTGGACCGCGGCACTCTGAAATGTTCTCGAACCTAGAGAAACTAAATCAATGGTAAGAGGTGATCATGTAAATGAGCTGAAGAGTAATTTCCAAATAGCAGCTAGAGCAGACAAAATGTAGTACCATAATGAAATATGCAGAGATCTGGAGGTAGAAAATCAAAAGAGAAGAACACACGTAGCAAAACTCAAGCTGTGAAAACAGAGTAATATAAAGTGAATGTAAATGTGATCGTGCAGGCAGAAGCATGGCATACAATGTAAAACACTCAAAAAGTGTTAATTGATTGGGTCCATGTGGTTGCCAACTTCTTTTGATCATTTTCCCGAGCCAGCAGAGGCTGAGGTCAGCCTGTCTGCTGTGGACTAGAGAGGGAGGTGAGGGCTCAAGTTTCGGTCCCAATTTTCGATCACAAGAGCACAGTAACATACATAGCAAGCCCACTCCGCCCTCTTATCATTCTTTTGATTTTCAGAGCCCTAATATTTGAGATTTTTTATATCAATTTTACTGCCAAGAAAAAGAGGCTCATAAAGGGGGCATGATGTTACTCTGATCCCAGCCTCTGTAATGTGAGCATCCATTAATCTTCATTCATGTTTTTAAGAATTCTTATGTGGATGAGTCCAGAACCCGAGCAAGAATTTGAGAGCCAAGCATAAGAGGAGCTAGTCCCTCTGCCTAGTCCCAGAAATACACCAAGTCTATTTTTGGTTTGACATTCTATTCCCCGTTTCCCCTTTACTGACTTGGTCTGCTATGGAGGATCCCAGATTTAAGGCGGCTGGTCTGGGGCTATGTCAAGATTGGACGTTTCAGGGCTGACAGTTCTGTCTTTGTTTCCTTCCCTGCTTCCTAATGACTAATAGCCAACCCTTCTCCATCTCCCATCCTCATTCCTGCCGTCTAGTGAGGGAGGCACTAAAAAGAACAATAATAAAACTCTTCATTTAGTCTCCCACCTTTCCAATCTGCTTTACCCTGGCTCTCTGGTTTATGCTCACATGTTAGGTCTGGGTTGGCGGCTAGACAGTTGATACACCTCTTTAATCCTTAATGCAATTTTGTTATTTATTTAATTTACTCTCCCAGCTGAAGCACAGGAGGAGTGGATGCATACTGACCATAACTTATCCAAGGGGGTATAGGGAATACAACGTTGGGGGAGGGGCAGGGTGTGATAGGGAGGGAAAGGGGATTTCTGGAGTAAATGATGAAGGCGGGAGGGGGGAGGGAGCACTAGACTGGATTGTGATTGCACAACTCATTTTAAAGGCGATTTAATCACGGGGGACATGTGCTCTAAAATCGATGTGGTAATGATTGTGCAATTCTCATCGATCTGATTGAATGATTGAATCATCCGATATGTCAACGACGCACCAATAAAACTGCTGGGCAAAAAAAAAAGGAAAAAATTGTCAATGAAAACTCAAGAGCAAGATTCTCCTTACTCGGGATCTGAACCCCTGGCAGTCAGGATCTGAGGCCTGCTTTGCTTTTAAAAGAAGTTCTGTTTATTGAAGCCTGTGTGCTAGGCACTGTGTTAAAAACTAGTTATACATGATGTTGCTTAACCCTCCAAAATCTCCATTTTTCTTTCCGATTAGGACTGAAACTCAGAAAAGTTATTGAAATTGTACAAGTTATTAGCGCTAGAATTTGAAACCTGGATTATCTTGCTTTATTTCAATAAACATCTGCATTGGTTTTCCATTTTATTCTTGTAATTACTATTAAAATTATAAATGCTTATTTAACAAAGCCCCGTTAGGCTTTTACCTTGGGTGGTGTAAATGGTTAGTGCCCTTGGTTAGCAGCCAAGTGGGTTTACGTGGGGTTCACGTCCACCCAGAGGTGTCTCACTCAGAAGTAAGGCCTGCTGATCTTTTTCCTGAACAGTAAGCCTTAGAAATCCCATGGAATAGTTTGCTTCTAACCCATGTGGGTCATCATGAATTGGAGTCAACCTGAAGCAACTAGTTCATGTTGTAGGAAAGAGGTCAGACATAGATGAAAAGAAAGATAAAATATAATTCTGGTCTTCAAGTTTTCTGGTCAGTGGGACAAGATGATTGATTCTTATTTCATATGCTAGATACATATGAGAAACTGTTTGAAATGAAACCATATTTGTTCCGCTCAATCTCAATTTGCCAGGTTTCATCTTTCAGCTTTGACTCACCAGGAGCTATTCATCTTTAGGCAGAAGGCCCTCCTACACCCAATCAGTAAAAGAAAAAAACCCTCCAAATCATTGACTTTGTGTTTGTTTGTAAAGTGATATGCATGGCTCTCTGGGTCATTTGTAATCAACAGCACCCTTACAATACCTGAGAACAGAGCAATGCCGGCTTACCCTGGATGTGTGTCAGTAGGTGGCAGTCTGACTTTGCACACATCCTATGACTGTGCTGAAATGCATATGCTATAAAAATTGTATCTCTAGACTTTTCAAATCCTCCCAAATATGAAAGCATAAATGTTGGGATTGAACCATTTTAAGAAACTTCTCATTTATGTGTGTGTATCTGTTTGGTTTCAATTCAACTTTGGGGAGAATCTTATTGGAAATCAGATCTGTAGCCTTCGTGGCCTATAATCAACTTCACCCAGTCCACGGACACCATGCCAGGGGTCACCTGCCTGGCCTAGATCACTGACCACAGACCTCTAGCTCCTATCTGAATGGCAACCTGTACTTCTTGCTCATAGGAGAGGAATTCAAATAGCTATGTTATGCTTTAGCAATCCTCAATCACTCTGGAGTATCATCAGTTGTGACTACATATAAACCTCAACATTAGAATCCATTTAGGATACTATATGAAATTCCAATAGGATAGCATTAATTCTTGCACCAATAAGTTGACATTGTGACAGCGATGGCTGATTGAAGTTTATCAGCAAATTACCTAGGAATTTTTCCCTCTAAGGAACCAACCATATAGATGAAATTATGGGGTTTCTGTTTAATTAAAGAGAAACAAAGGCCACCTACTCCATTATAGCATGAATTACTCCACTGAATCAGTTTCCATAGCACCTCTCTTTGGAATTCCTGAGTTGATGGTTATGTTGGGCTTCTCTACTTACCCGAAAAAACAAAGCAGGTTTCTTTGGCAGTGTATATCATTTTATACACTCCACGTGTAGAGTTACAGTTTCTTTAAATTGGTAGATTACCTAAATTAGTTTTACTCTTTTTGGAGCTTCTAATTCATTTGGCTAAATCTGTCCTTGAGCTTCATAAAAATAAGGAATTATTATCATTATCTAATGACTTTTCTCATTATGAGATGCAAGATTGATTCCCTCTTTTTTCCCCCCTTCAGGAGGTCCCTAAATTGGTGAGTGCCAAATGAGACCTTTTAGGGAACACCAGAAACTCTAAGTAAGTCACTGGAAGCCAATCTTCATTTTTCTGTGGTCAGAGACTTGTACCGACATCCTGGAATTGAACTTTGATAAGAAGGAGTCTGTCTCATCTGGGGGTGGAACGGTTGGAACCATACTAGGAGGGCATATGCCCCTCGGTCCCTCCTCCATAGTGTAGGGCAGCGAGTCTTCTGAGGTGGCCCTGAAAGATTCTTGAACCGCCAGATTGGTGGTTAGCAAGTTAGCATCCCAACCGCTAACCCACTCCGCCAGTGGCCCTGAAAGATTCTAACTCTTTAAAAGTTCATTGAAAGTATGCAAAATTTTCTTCTTCTTTTTTTTTTTTTTTTTTACAGTTTTTGTGGCACTTCTTCCACATCAAATGCAATTCAATAGTTCAACCATGTCAACAAGTGCTGTACAATAATCAATTTCAGAATATTTTCTTCTTTGTACTCACTATTAATGTAATTATTTTCACACAAACATTTTGCAGGGAGCTCTGGTGGCACAGGGGTTATGAATTGGGCACCTACCTGCAAGGTCAACAGTTGGAATCTACCAGCTTCTGGTGGGGGAAAGATGAGATTACCTGGTCCCATAAGATGTATAGCCTAGGAGACCCAAACGGGTATTCTACTCTGATCTGTAGGGACACATCGTGTCAGAATCAACTTAATAGCAGTGAGTGGGTTAGTTTTAGATTTTTAGCTCAATAATCTAAAATCTTGTGGCTGTTTCCACACGCATTCTGATCATTCAGTAGAACCATGGAGAAACTCCTTCTAGAATGTTCCCAGCTGACATTTTCAGAGGTGGGGAATGAGCTAGGCTTTAGGATGTGAGTGGAGCGCACCAAGAGAAGAGATCATAGCAATGGAGCCCCTTAAGTCCCTGGGTGGGGCAAACTATGAACACATTTGACTCATCATAAAGAGGGTAGAGGCTTGAGTACATGCAGAACTACGTCAGAAGAAAGGTTTGGGGTCTGTTTTTTGAAAACTCAGCGATTGAAAACCTGATGGAGCACAGTTCTACTCTGATACATATGGGACTCCATGAATCGGAATCAATTCAATACAACTACCGTATATACTCATGTATTAGCCGAGTTGAAAAACTGGAGTTCAGCTTATACACGGGTCAGTGGTACCCCAGCGAGGTGTAGCATCTTACGGGTGATTGCCATTCCTTGGATGTTCATTCAAAGCCCTGCTGACACTGCAGGGCTTGAATGTTTGTTTACTCACATTTAACCAATCAGAGCCATCCTATGACAAGGATGGCTCCAATTCGCAGAAGCACCTATAGTGATTCACTTATACTGGCAGCTGAACTGGTAAGGATGTGTCTGTGGCTGCGCTCTGTCTCTCCCCTCTGGTCTCTGGGTTAATTCACATCCTGCATTTCCCACCCTAGCCTTATACTAGAGTCAATCAGTTTTTATGATTTCCCAGGTAATAATTAGGTATCTCGACTTATACTCGGATCAGCTTATATTCGAGTATATATGGTACTTTATTGTGGCTTCGAAATGCTTTCTTTTTTTAAAATTTTATTTTAAAAAACATTTTATTAGGGACTCATACAACTCTTATCACAATCCATACACATATCAATTGTGTAAAGCACATCTGTACATTCTTTGGCCTCATCATTTTCAAAGCATTTGCTCTCCACTTAAGCTCTTGCATCAGGTCCTCTTTTTTCCCCTCCCTCCCCTCTCCCCCCATCCCTCATGAGCCTTTGATGATTTATAAGTTATTATTTGTTGTATTTTTCCCTGTCTGACGTCTCCCTTCACGCTCTTTTCTATTGTCCATCCCCCAGGGAGGAGGTCACATGTAGATCCTTGTAATTGGTTCCCTCTTTCCGACCCACTCATCCTCTACCCTCCCAGGATCGCCCCTCACACCCCTGGTCCTGAAGGGATCATCTGCCCTGGATTCCCTGTGCCTCCAGCTCCTATCTGCACCAGTGTACATCCTCGGCTCTATCCAGACTTTCAAGGTAGAACTCGGATAATGGTAGTTGTGGGGGAGGAACCATTTAGGAATTGGAGGAAAGCTGTATTCTTCATCGGTGCTACATCGCACCCTGACTGACTCATCTCCTCCACTAGACCCCTCTGCAAGGGGATCTCCAGCGGCCGACAAATGGGCTTTGGGTCTCCACTCTGCACTTCCCCCTTCATTCGCTATAGTAAGATTTTTTTTTTTCTGATGATGCCTTATACCTGATCCCTTCGACACCCCATGATCTCACAGGCTGGTGTGCTTCTTCCATGTGGGCTTTGTTGCTTCTGAACTAGATGGCTGCTTGTTTATCTTCAAGCCTTTAAGACCCCAGACGCTATATCTTTTGATAGCTGGGCACCATCAGCTTTCTTCACCACATTTGCTTGTTCACCCGCTTTGTCTTCAGGGGTTGTGTGGGGAGGGTGAGCATGATAGAATGTCAACTTAATAGAAGAAAGTATTCATGCATTGAGGGCGTGCTTGAGTAGAGCCCCAAGGCCCTTCCGCCACCTTAATACTAAACCTATAAATATAGGCACATAGATGTGTTTCCTCATCCTCATATATATTTGCATATGTACATGTCTTTGTCTAGACCTCTATAAATGCCCTTTGCCTCCCAGCTCTTTCCTCTGTTTCCCTTGACTTTCCTTCTGTCCCACTATCATGCTCCGTCCCCACCTGGGTTTCAGCTATACCTCTTCGTTACCTTACCCTTGATCATTCCCTACCAGGTTCAAATGCTTTCTAGGATCTTGCCTTGCCTGTATTTCCACCCTCATTTCCCATCATTCTTAATTTGTCCTTTGACCTTTCTCTTACTAAATACACCAACCTCTTACCTGCCTGAGGGTAGCTACCATAGCTAGTCTTAGAACATGCTTTCTCAAGACCTGCTCATGGGTGGATTACCATATTATTAGTATCTCAGGTCAATCAATGCATTCCTTTATCACCAGCTTAAAGTCATCCTTCCTTTTAAGTCCACCCCAATAACTCTATAATATATCTCAGTTATTTTTACTTTAAAATTACCTTGCTTAGCCCACAGAGTAATTATTTGTTTTCTGCCTTCCCCAGTAGTTCTATGAGACATGATTTTGTCCAATGTTGGGTCCCTATATCCTAAGCCTCCAGAAAATCACCTACTATTGGTTAACCATTCAATAAATATTTACTTATTGAATAAGTAAATGAAAAATTGAATATAAGCATAATCAAACCTGAGTTTTTCCTGTTGGAATGAGTAACTAAGATTTTATGAACTGAGATTTTATTTGTGTTAATTTTATTACTTGCAAACTAACACATTAGCTTGCCACAGTTTTATGTATATTGGTAGAAGACATGAAATTCCCAGGTTTGAGACAGTGGACAGTTTACTACTCACATCATTGATAGTAGCTAGAACATTAGCATTTATGGTAGTTTATCGAGGCTCTATTCCACAGAGCAACACAAGGAAAGTAAGGGAGCATCTTCATATGCAATGATATGTGATACCACGGAGGAACTGTGGATTTAGAAAAGTCAAATCTTCAGTGATAGACACAGGAAACCTGCCTGACCTTTGCCCTGGAGAGATAGTAGCTTGGCCTTTGTTCCAGAGAGCTCTCATGATACTCAAGGAAAATCTTTGCACAGACAGTTCATTACACCCCAACACCTATGAAAGGAAAGTCCAGAATAAAGGCAGCCAATGTGTCAGCTGACAGTCATTCAGACACAGGAAGTTTCATAGTGAATGCTCACTTAACTAAAAATATCTTCCAGGTCTCTCTTTCATTGATTCATTTATTTCATCCTCTTTTTTATTCCAGGAAAAGTTCAAATAATAGTTCTTTAATGGAACACTTATTAGGCCTTACTTCATACCCATTCCTTGATTTATTTTATATTTTTTAGGGACCTAGGCTACCGCCAAGCAATGCATTTTCATTGAAGAATGTAGTACTGTTTCTGAGGTTGTGGAGCTCTGTTTACAAACTATTCATCTGCCTGTAGGTTTCTATGGAGTGCCCCAAAACAAACAAAACCATAGAGTAAAAGTAGAACTCTTCCTTGAGCTATGTTTTTACTCTGAAAATTAAGGAGAGTGTCATTAATGGTTTATCAAAATAAAAATTGATATATATCAGAGTACAGGATTTTAAAAATAAAGCAACGGTTTCTTTGGGCAGTATTGCTGTCTCTCTTTTGCCCTAATATACAGATGATTTTTTTCCCCTGGCACTTTAGTGGAACACTAAAAAAACTCTTTATAGATTTGCAGTTTGTAAACTATGACTCATGCCCAGCTAATAGATTGTGAAATCAGTCAGGTGGGTTTTGATGGGAACTTAATAAAAATAATAATGAACAGGCTAAGATGGACAACATCAGAGAGTATTATAAAGGGCTTTTTTTTGTATGGTGTCATAAAGATAAGATTAATTAAGTGTATGTGTGTGTGTATTCAATTGAGGTACAACATTAAATGCATTTCACATTATGGGTTGCAGTCACAAATATTTAAAAGTTAATATTGCAGAGGTATTATAAATCAAGTATTTTTTTAAAAGCCTATAACCTAATTCATAGCACCCTTATAGGGCAGGGTAAAACTGCCCCTGTGGCTTTTTGAGACTGTAACTCTTTATGGGAGGAGATGACTCACAAATATTCAGGAAATCAAGCTGAAAAGAAGAGTAAATATGATGAAAGACAGAATCAAAATTCCAAATAAATTTGAAGAACTAACTTATAGAACTGTGAATAGGAATTAAGTGATCAATATGTAGTCCTCCTTTTATATTTGACAAGAACCCAACTAAATTAATAGCATTACCATCTCTAGATCAAGGTAGGCTGTGGCTCTCTTTGCCTGCTGTGTGTTTAGTCATATCCTAGACCTCTCTGCAGCTTGGGAGAGTCACAGTTGGAGAGAGCAACGTAGACGTCTGCTAGAGAGCACCTGGAGAATTACCTGAAATGTGAGACTTTACTTGGATCAGAGGATACGGGGAGAAATTTTTAAAAATAGCCTTTATTGATCATATTATATTAGAAAGCTTCCATTCTTGGAAGGTATCTGTGGAAAAGAGCAAGAGTGGAGACTCTGTGTGGCTTCCGACAGCTGCCATTGCTGACAATAGCGGCCATTCATTGGGTGTCTATGAGGCACATGGAACTGTGGCTGATCATTACATTATTTCTTTCAACAATACAACAATAGCCATTCATTAAGTATTTCGCTTGGATTATTTTATTTAGTCCTCCCAGTGGTCGTTTGAGGAAGTTACTAATTTTATTCCTATTTGAAAATGAGAAAAATGATTCTGTGATTGTCATGTGTTTGGTGCCAGGCAGTTCTTAAGGGGTAGATTTTGGCTCAGTCGGAGGAAGAAAGTTTTAACCATTATAATGACTAGAACATGGGTAGGTTATCCAACAATTAGTCAATCAAAATGTTATATATCACAACAGAATCTGTTCTGATAAAAATTTCATGGATCACTGCAGCATATTTTCTGATACAGTGCTGGAAGTTGACTTCACTAGGTTGGAAGGCAGTGCACAGCCACCATATGGACAAAAACAAACCAATGATCATGAAGGTGATACAAGACTGGGCAACATTTTAACATATTCTACATAAGATCACCATGAGTTGGAGTTAACACAATGGCATCTAATAACAATAATTGCTTGAAGAAGTGAGGTTATTGCCCATGGAATTCATCAAACAGGAAGTGCCTCCTATCCATTAGGAATTTTTAATTTAATGTTGAAATTCAGAGGCAGGGAAAGTGACTTCAGACAGGTATCCTACAGGAAGATTTCCTGGAAGAAAGGAAGTTTTTACTAGTCTTTGAAGGAAGAGTAAGGTGATGGAGAAGTTCAGGGGAGAACTTTTCAAAAAGAGAACTGTAAGAAAGCCAAACCTGCGTAAGTTCATTCGGACTGATGACAGAATCCATAGAATCCGTTATGAGAGTAGGATGGAGGACCGTGTCCTCAGCTCTCAGAGGCCATCCAAATTTCTCATTATGTGGCCCAACTCTGTTATTCAGAGCCAGCTACTTCACTGGGACCCTTTCTCCTTGACTTCCTTTGCTGCATCAGCCAGAGAAAATGCTGTGTTTTTAAAGAGCTTGTAAAATTAAGTTAGGCCTATATCCATAATGTCCCTTATTTCAAAGTCAACTGAAAAGCCTCTTGAGTCACGTAACATGATCGTGAGGATTTTGTCTCATCTTGTTGTAGGTTCCCCCAAACAAACCAACCTGTTGCTGTGGAGCCAATTCTCACTCGCGTTGGCTACTTGAATTATGGAGTAGAACTCCATGAATTTGAGGCGGGGGACGGGCGGGGGCCTATCATCTTTGTGGAGGCAGATCACCAGGCCTCTTTTCCATGTCATTTCAGCTGGATTTGAACAAATGGATCATGCCATGCAAAGACCTATCATAGGTACCATCCACACTCAGAGGGGGAGGGTTACACAGAATAGAGGTTGTTTGTGTACGTGCTGGTAATTCCTGGATTCTACCTACTCCATTTGTGAAAGAAAATCACATCTGCCTTTTTATTTTACAGCCTGAATTTTAGTGAAAATGGGAGAATCTTGCTACCTGACAAGTTTTTCCCTTCAGCTTCCTTATTCATGAATTTATTTGATGAGAACATGAGTGACTCTCTCACTATTTGGATTTTGCAATGCTTGACATATAGAACAAGCCTGATCTGATTTTGTTTGTGTCAGTTTGTGAAATGTTGGCTTTGCAAACATCACCATCATAATCTGTTGATAAGACAAAACTGACTTCATTACTCATTGCTATAAAGAACATGTTATAGGACCCCAAACAGACAAATCTGTTGCTGTGTAGTCAATTCCCACCTCCTGGGGAAGTCATGTCGACACCCCTGGTATTACTGTGCACTGTGATAGAACTTTGTCAGTGACTGAAGGAGAATGTCAAGGTCAGACATTACCAAGATTTAGAAGTTTGGTTGAAAATAAACAGGAGGTGGGTCGGGCTATCATGAGAATCATGATACCATAGTCCAAGACTGGTAGAAACAGGAAGATGTTGACTTTGGATGAAAGGAGTTCAAATAATCTGAGGGCTCTTTGGAGCAATTCATATAACGAACAATCAAGACATTTGTTTCGGAATGTGTGGTCTAGAACAGTAAGACCATGTTAATATATGTGCATATAATAATGTGTATGTGGGGTGGAGGGTAGGCGAGTGTTTGTGTGTGTGTTTGTAAGTAAGAGATGAGTTTGATTATCTTTTAGAAATTTATGACAAACTGTGGCAGTGCTGTGGGTTAAACATTGGCCGACCAACCGCCAGGTCTACCAGACACTCCATGGGAGAAAGACGAAGCTGTGCGCTCCTATAAAAATACATGGTCTTGGAAATCCAAAGGAACAGTTCTACTCCATCCCATACCATCACGGTGAGTTGAAATGGACTCAATGGCAGTGGTATATGGGCTTTTGGTTTAGAAATTTTGTATGCTGTTGGTTGGTCCCTTTGAGTCAATTACCGACTCATAGGGACCCTATGTGATCCAGCCGAACTGCCTATGTGACGTGACATAGAACTGGCTATAATATTCATGGAGAAGATTGCCAGGCCTTTCTACTGCAAAGCTACTGGGTGGGTTCAAATCACTAAGCTTGTGGGTAGCAGCAAATGATTTAACCCCTGTGCCACTAGCGCTCCTTAGAAACTTATATTATATTTCAAAATAATTCTTTTTTGTTTATGAAATTTAAAATCAAACGTATACTTTTTTTATTTCTGAGAATATACTCAACTTTGATAGGGAAGAAGGGACTACCACGCTAACAAGATTAGTTTGAAAAATTGTTTGCCAGCCAGAAGGCTTAAGGGAGGGAGCAAAGCCATGGTGACCAGAAACTGTTAGTTTTAGAACTTGGCCCAACTTTCCTGTGGAGGGCCAGAGAACATGATATGATGGCCTAGAGAAGGTGTGAATGAGAAGCCCACACACATACCATATCAGCTGTTCCTCATGTCACCTGTGGGAGAGTAAAGAAAAATGGAACCCCCTTATTCCTTTAGTTCAAAAACCCCTCCCTGCCATATAGGAAAGTGTGATTCATAGAGACCCTGTAGGACAGAGCAGAGCTGCCTCTGTGTGTGTCTGAGGATGTAACTCTTTTTATGGGAGCAGGAAGCTTCATTTTCTCTTGCAGATCAGCTGGTGAGTTTGAACTAATGACCTTGTGGTTAGCAGCCCAACTCATAAATCACTATGCTGCTAAGACATATATATATATATATATATATATATATATATATATATATATATATATATATATATATATATATATATATATATATATGGCTTGGATGGCTGGAAAAGTCAGATCCAATGGAATTTTGAAGTAACCATCATGCCATCTCTTTATCACTTCACTGAATGTGGTACCTGCTATAGGTAAGGCTGTTTCAAGGGATGTTCCATGGATTGAGAGAAAAGTTATCTGACAATGGGCTGCTATGTTTAGGTTGTGCAAAATGAAGTGGCTAACATTATATTTTATTTTGAATATATCTTGTAATTTGGGCGAGAGCTTATAAAGCAAATTCGTTTTCCATGCAACAATTTATACACACTTTGTTTCATGGTGTTGATTGCACGACGTCCCTACAATGCAACAGCACTCTTTCCACTTCTTTCCTAGGTTTTTCATTTTCATTCTTCTTGCTCCCTGTCCCTTTCTGCCTCTGACCTTTGTCCCTGGGCAAATGCTACACTTGTGGTCTTGGGTGATGATTGTTCCAGAGAGTGCCGGCTTCCCTTGTATTATTGTTAAGCTTGGCTTTCGAGTTCTGCCAGCAGCCGTGGAGTCAGTGGTGACTCACTGTGACCCCGTGAACAGCAGAGTGAAGCACTGCCCGGTCCTGTACCATCCCTGTTATGTTTGAGCCCATTGTCGTCATCACTGTGGCAAATTCTCTTAGAGACTTGTTCACTGTTTGACAGAAAACTGATCTCCGAAGGTGACTTCAGTTCCATACTTGAGGTGTATCTAGTGGCCATTGTCTTGGGGGTTCCACCAATCTCTATCAGATAGGACATCGTTAGAAATGAAAGTCATTCAGGATTATATCTGAATTAATGGTTTGTTTTCAGCTTCTCCAACATTATGTCGTGTGAGCATCATCTTCTGCCATTAAATATTAAAAAAAACAAAATATAAGGAATTATATCTAGCGATGTGAATGTGACATTCTATTCCTTCATATCGGACATTTAACTATTGTACATTTAAATCATCATCTTTTCATTCATGCTTGAAAGTCCATCCGGAGAGTTCTATGATAGATCCCTGGATGAGAGATTCTTTATGTTTGAGGGTCTGGAAAAACCTTTGATGAATTTGCACACCTGTTGTCAAATTTCTCTCTCAGAAAATGATACCAATTTATATCAACTCCATAAGAGTGTGAGTTTATCTCCCTACCATTTCCCCCACCATTAATTATTATAACATCTTTTGGTCAATGTCATAGTAGGTTGGAACATATCTGACCTTAATTTTTTTAATGGCAATTTCATACAATTCACTCTAAAATATTAGTAGTATGGATGGAAATAACAGTAAACATTTACTGAGCTCGTCTCCTCCTGCTAGGCATGACTGGGGGACTTCGTGTCCCTTATGCGTGGTAGACAGAGACTACTTTTCTCGCTCTTATATCCTCACTGAGTAGTAGTCAAGCGTGGTGGTACCTTTGGAAATTTCCCTATTATATGGGCTTAGGCTTCAAGGGAACATTTTTAAAGGAATTTGGCATTTTGCTTCATTTTAGAAGCAGTGCATCCAAAGATCCTTTCTACATGTGCTGGAGTAACCAGATGATTTGCCATTATCGATAAAGTAGAGAAGGGAATCGGTCGCAAGCCTACAGTTTCCAGTTATCTGACCTATGTCTCAGCTCACCAAGACTCAAATATAGATGATCCAAGTGGCATCTTTGCCCCATGTGGAGTCTGGGATTTTGCCTCAACATTGTCTGCAGGACTGAACGTGGAGGCTACTGAGGAAACAAGTTGCTGATGCTTCTGCCGGTCTGATTTGGTTTCTCTCAGAGGTTCTTTGAGAGAAACACTGCAAGTTCCTTTTCCAGTTCCTGCTGATTCTAGATGCCCTTGAGCATTCTTGGCTCCTTAACAGGCTTATACATTAAACCCTAAGAGCAATCTTCTCATTTCATGATCATTTTCCAAAGTCTTCTGAAGCTGGCACTTCAGACTATCATAGTCCAATGACTGTTCTTTGTTAACTTGAAGAGGAGGGTGATTTTTAGTCATTTGCTCACACTTTGATGATTGCAGGGGAAAATGACAGTAAGCACGAGTTCCCTTCTGTGTAAGGGGGTAGAAGACCAAACACTGTTGCCTTTTTCTGAGATGCATGTGCCTAAAGCAGTAGCAGACCGTGGGAATTGACTCACTGCCCTGTGAGCCTGGGCTGCTGCTGCTGCTGCTGCGTCAGGGACATGTGCTAAGTCATGGTCACTTCCCAGGGAGTTGCTCCCACTCACTGAAGATTTCTGCTGACCCCATCTGCCAACCTAAGGCTATTTTGGGAGTCAGTGCTCTGTCAGGAATTCCTTCTCCACAAACAAATGCTGTTTCACTCACCACCCCACCCCCTCTCATTAATCATCTGGTGTCATGCTGCAGAGTTCTAAATTGGTAAATTTGAGATAAGTTTATTCACGTTTATGTTGGGATCCGCTGATCTTCTCAGAGCTAGATCTTTGGTGACTGCACTCCTTCCCTCCTCAGACTGCAATGGGCTTGGCTGTGGTGGGTACACCATTTCTCAAACTCTGATATGCTTATAAGTCACCTGGGGATCTTATTAAAACTTCAGATACTGATTTATTAAGATTGGAGTGGCAGCTAAGAGTCTGT
The DNA here is from genome assembly GCF_050624435.1 of Tenrec ecaudatus. Classification (NCBI taxonomy): domain Eukaryota; kingdom Metazoa; phylum Chordata; class Mammalia; order Afrosoricida; family Tenrecidae; genus Tenrec; species Tenrec ecaudatus. Next base: position 107,455,974 of record NC_134544.1, read on the forward strand.
ATTTCTCAAAAGCTCCAAAGGTTACTGATAGGGCTACTATTGGTCTAAGGACAACACTCGGAATCGTGCGGATTTTAACTTTGCCTGCACATTAGGATCATCATAGACATTTAGAAATACCAGCATGCAGTTGCATCTCAAACCATGCCACTCAAAATGTATGGGCATGGGGCCCAGACATGTATTTTGGTATTTTTCCCTTCGTGGTCTGCAATATTCTTCAGGTGATTGTATTTTACATGCAGATTTGATAACCACTGGATTGGGATCACTAAAGGAAAACATTAAGTTCAGAGGTAGAAGCTATTTTTGCCCCCTGATTGTAGTACTGCTGAGGAAATAACAGGGAGGCCACATCCAGCCCAAGGTTGATAGCCATAAGGCAGACATCAGACATGCTTCCATACTCCACCGTAGGCTAGAACAAAGGTTCAGAGAACAGACTTGGCAATCACGTACAGGATTAGAGTTCTTGATCTGCCACTTAGTAGCATGGTGAGTTCGTCAAGTTACCTAAATTACCTGCGCCTTCGCTTCTTCATATTATAAGTTGTGGTAGAGGAAGTTGCTGAGTGTCATACCTTATGTACTATACATTTCCAGAATTTAAGATGCGCCAAACGTTTGCAATTTGCCCAGAGTAGATGTGACTCTAGATCTAATTCCACAACACATTTTGGAGTTCTGTCTAATTCAACTTAATTTTCATAGGTTTCCATTCTGCTGGAGTAGACTTTGAGAAGTACCACAGCATTAATATTCCGTCTAGAGCAGTGCCTCCCTTCTTCAAATTTGGCCTTTATTTCTTTTCCAGGCGGTGTATGCGTGAGTTTATGTAGTACTGAGGAAAGCTGGGCAGGGGAAACATCCGATCTTTCATGCCATCTATCCACATAGCAAGTAAAAAAATTCAATTTTCATCAAGTCATTCACAACTCATGGTGACTTTAGTAGCATCAGAGTAGAACTGTGATCTCATAGTGCTTTTAATGCATGCTTTTTTGGAAGTATGTCACCAAGATTTTTTTCTGAGGTTCCTCTGTAAGAATTTGAACCTCCAAACTTTTGGTTAGCTGCAGAGCTCTAATTGATAAGGAGGAAAAGAATGATTGTGATTCACAGGTGTTTTATCAGTTGAATTTTGCACCACCCAATGGCTCCTTTCGTTCCCAGAGAGTCATTATTGATTGTTGATCTATATACAGATATGTTCATCCTCGAGGATCTTGCTTCCTTCGTGGGTTCTGTCTTGGCTTAGAGTTCAGATTCCTTTTACTGCTACATCTCACCAACCCTCTGTATGCTGCCTCATGAGACATTCACCAGAAAAGAAGGCACGGACCCAACACCATTCCCTTCCCATTGTCAACTGACTCATTCACTCATTGCAGAGATGCTGACACACACATTTGCCGCTGCCTCTCTTTGATCACCACAAGTCTTGGTCAACTTTCACTAGGTTGGAAGGGAGAAGATGCCTTTCTTCGTTCTGTTTTAAGCGTTTCTATTTCTTTAATGACACCAGACTTTGAAAGACAATGATAAGGACTTTAATTATTGTTATTATTTCATTTCCTCTAAGTAACATCTTTCCTCGGAGACAACGAGTACAAAATGGCTTAATTGGGTCAGTTGGGGCCAAGGGATGGTGGTGCTATCAAAGGGGGAAAGAAATGCAGAGGGGAATTACATCTAATTTTTGAGTCAATTTTGGCGACCGGGGTTCAGTTCTGGCCAATGTATCACATGCACGTCCACCGCTCACTTGTCGATAGTGGCTTCCATGTTGGTATGAGCAAGTCTCGGCAGAGCTTTCATAGTAAGACAGACCAGAGAGAAAGTTCAACTGATGAAACTCCTGTGAATCACAATGATACAATCCTAGCCCATTTGGGGATGATGTTTTGTTTTAATGTGTATGGAGTTATCCTAAGTTGAAGGCCAACTTGATGCCATCTAACAACATTGGAGTATTGTCTCAGCACAATACCACTCTGCTTCATTCTCTCCAGTGATCCAGACAATACCCAGTCTTGCCCACCGTCCTTCTTGTATTTTTAATTTTTAAGCATTGTTAGTTCTGTGAGCATTCTCATTCTCTGTGGGATGCATGCCTTTTGTGAAAGTGTTCCTGTTGTTCTTGTCTTTCCCATTAGACTGGAAGCTCATTAGTAATTTCCCAAAGAACCTTGGTATAGTCTCAGGCACGAATGATTTAAAACACTGTTGTTGATTAACTCATTCGGAGAGATGCACATATATACTCTTGTCTGTCTTAATTGTCTTCTAATTTGTCCTCATTAATAAACACTCCACGTATAAGTATTTCTAAGTATTTGTTATCATGTGGAATGATTTCTACAGAGATAATTCCCTTATCTAAAATTGAATGGCATCTTGAAAAATCTACATAAGAAATTTAGGTATTAAGTTATGAACTTTTGTTGGATATAAGTATACTATATATAATAGTCAGTATTACTGTACAGGTAGTCAGTGTTACCAGTCTGTAACCCATTGCATTAAATTTATACCTGTTTAGTGTTACCATGTTTTGGACACTAGGGGCTTAGTGGCTAGGAAAGCATGTGATGACTTCACCTTCAGACAGCTTGCCTCCTACCATCTAGTCAGTTTCACTTGCTCTCTGTTTCACACTAACTCTCTGTAATCAAGGGCTGAGACAAAAAATGAGAAACATAATTTTTCTTCTTTCATGATGTTTCCATTAAATATCAGTGGGGGGTGTGGGTTGACATACAAATGCTGTGTTGATGGCCCAGAAGAGACTGTTTATCACTGGAAGAGAGGGAAGGAATTATAAAAATGATGGAATTTTTATAAGGTTTTTGTTCATATCAACTGTTTTATGTACAGGCAGTTTGGGGAATGGATTCATATATCCATACCCCCACCTTTCTCTTGTGTAAGATTACAGATGGAGAATAACAGAATTTATGTGGAAGAAAGGCTTTCTGTGTAGGGGTCAAGCTTTTGCCCTCTGGTCTCCATATATTGCCAAGTTTTTTCTTCAATAGTGAGCAAGCTTGTCTTCCAAAAAATAAATATATTCAGAGAAATTGCATAAGGACCCACATGTCATCCGGATGAGCCTCTTTCTCAATCACATATGAGCTAGTTCCTATCAAGGAGGAAGACGCTGCTGCAAAGCAGACTGTAAATAATTTTATAAGCGCACTGGAAACGTGTTCACCCAATTCTATGTTATGGCGAACAATGTTCAAAACTCGGCTTTTGGAAATTCTCTCAGAGCCCTTAATATATTCTTTAAAATGTCCTCACCATGACAAAGCTTTGTCCTAAAATGACACGTTGTTTGAAAACCAGGCTGCTGATGAGCGGATGACTGAGCAGAGTAAGTCCATTTCCTAAAGAGGGGAAAATGCCATGAAAGCAAAATAAGAAAGTGCAAACTGGTGCGGTGTTGTGGCCATCGTCTGGATTGTCACCGTGTTAGTTAGTTATACCATTAATTTTTCTTGATTATAAAAGAAAAAAGGCATCTTCATATCCATGGTACAAAAAAAATCTCAAAATTTGGGGAAAGCATGGATAAGTAATTCACACCATTTTAAGAAATAACCATTGTCAAACTATTATATATCTCATTCCAGAGCCCTCAAGCCCAAATATCTGGACATGCTCTTTTAAAAGCCCTGCCACAAGTAATTTAGTAGACTTCAAAATGTTTATATAATATGCTTATAGGTTTGTGTAATGTTTATATCATAGTCCATTCTATGCCCATCCTGTTTAAGAAAATTATGTATTATATGACATGAAAAACTTCTTATTGCTATGGTATGGTTAAATCTTGCAAATAGTATGATCTAAAATGATAAGTTGTTCCATGGACTTGTCCAAATAGATTTAAATGCAATGGGTTCTTAAAGTTCACTTCAGGTCTGCAAAGGTAAATGTGCCAATTATTCCAGTGCAAGCCTTTTTTTAAATGGGGATAAAGTAGGGACTGTGTTAAAAGGTTTAAAGTAATCACCGTATTATAGAAAGAATGACATTGCCACAAAGGACTCCTATCCTCAGTTGGCCTCAACAGTCCCGATATGCCACAAATTAGTCAGAGTGGTTTCTTTCTTCTCTCATATCAGTGTTTTCAGCTTTCTTTTATTAAACTGCGTAATGCAAAATCCATAGCTCTATAAATCTAATCTAAAACTCCCTCCCCTATTTCTTAAGCACTTAATCATAAATTTTCGTATATCGGTAATTTAGCAAAAGAAGGACAAATGATACACAGTCGACTTCTTCTAACACTGCATAGACCGAGTTATTATTGAAGGAATAGCCACAGGATATAGGCCATAGTCCACATGCAGTGGTTGTGATGAACTGAAAGATAAACACAAATCCTGTTTGATCATACATGTCATGACTCTATATTGATGAGCTCTTTACAAAGTCATATTTATGTTGCTTTCCTCCAACAATTCAGTTTTATATTTTTATCTATTGGAAATATAGAAAATCAAGCTCTCGAGGAGGCTTGCTTCCAAAACCACGTCTTATCCTCGGGTCAGCTAATGTGTAGTTGGGTGGCTCCAGTGAGTATAGAAAGTGCGGACCTGAGAACTTGATCTTCTGCTCCCTCTGTAACATCTGGAGAGGAGACTTCCATCCTCGTCTGTGGAAGGACCTTTCTAGAAATAATGGCAGGCTAGCAGACATTCTCGTCAGGAAGTGAGGTCACCACCAGGCCCATCCTTCCATTTTCCCGTGTAGGCTAAGGTCAATTGGCATAGCATAGTCTACAACGACAAAGTTCTCCATTTTCACCAAAGTAGGATTTAGAGCCAATTAACCTTGATGTTTCCCCTAATCTATCAGCCCGAGCCTCCAGGCCCAGTAATTCATTCCTTTGGGGTGTTCGATTATGTCAAGGAGGTTTTCATAACATCCACTATGTTCATGGATAGATTTGCAGCCAAATTAAGGACACATACACAAATACCCTCTGTCAGACCTACATATTCGGGGATAATTTTCCCATCTCCCTCTTACACCTCTTCAGCCTGAGCCTATTCATGCATCTACACATAGTCACAGTGATTGCAGAATTGTGTAGATTTCAGAATTTAACTCTCCAGATATATCTCTTGAGCACTTTAAATTATTAATCTCTTAAACTTGGAGAATTGGACATTAAAAGCTATTGATAGCTGGCCCCTCCTTTTCTCAGTTGATTCTCCTGCTTACCAAATTCCATGTTCCAGCAATAGTAAAAAGATTACAATTACTGAAAGGCAGCATGCTGTTTACAGACCTTGTCTTTGGGCAAATCATTTCAGGCCAGTTCTGATTGGATCTGGAATAGAATCTGCCTTACATTTTCCAGGTGAGGATTGTAGTTGCTAGCTGCTGTTAAATTAGCTCCTAACTCATGGCGACTCCGTGTGTCACAGAATAGAACTGCCCCAGAGGGTTTTCCTGGCTGTCATTTTTTCACGTGACATAATGGTCATACCTTGGGATGCTAACTGCAAATTCAGCGGTTCGAAATCACCAGGTGCTCCTCAGGAGAACAGGGCTTTCCACTCCCATAAAGAGTTACCATCTAGGAAACTCACAGGGGCAGTCCTACTCTGTCCTGTAGGGGAGCTATGAGTCGGCATTGAGTAGAAGGCAGTGATTTTCAAATATTTTTACAGTAGATCTCCAGGTCTATTGTGGAGACACTGAGTATGTTCCAACCATCAACTTCTTGGTTACCAGTGAATTATAAACTGCTTCTACTACACAGGCCCCTTTGTTATGAGGATTAAATGGAAAAATACACACAAATTGTTTAGAGTACAGCGTTTCACATGGCAAATTGTTCAACACATTATATTATTACTCTTTCCTCTTCCTATACTTGTTTATCTATCCCATAATATGACAGATCTCCCTTTCAGATGCAGGTCAAGTGTCCTTTCTTTTGTCCAGTGTTTACTTGACTCTACTTGCATCAATCCAATCAGGATTGGAGGACGGCTTATTAATAACCTGCAATATCGAGATGACACAACATTGACTGCTGAAAGTGAGGAGGACTTGAGGCACATGCTGGTGAAGATCAAGGATTGGAACCTTCAGTATGAATTAAAACTCAATGTAAAGAAGATCAAAATCCTCACAACTGAATCAATCAATATCATCATGATAAATGGAGAAAATGTTGAAGCTGCCAAGGATCTCATCTTGCTAGGGTCATAATCAGCGCTCATCAAAGCAGCAGCCAAGAGATCACTCAACAAGTTGCAAAGAATATATCTGTTGTACAAGACTTCCACAGAGTGTTGTAAAGCACAGCTGTTCCCTTTGAGGATTAAGATACTCTTAACCCAGGCCATGGTATTTCCAATGGCCTCCGATGCATGTGAAAGTTGGATGCATAAGGAAGACTGAAGAATTGACGCATTTGCATTATGGTGCTGGTAAACAATATTGGAAGTATGAGGGACTTCTAAAAGAACAAAATGATCTGTCTTGAAAAAAGTACGGCCAGGGTGCTCCTTAGAGGTAAGGCTGGCAAGATTTTGTCTTATATAATTTGGACATATTGTCAGGTGAGACCAGTACCTGGAGAAGGACATCGTGCGTGATAAAGTGGAGGACCAACAACAAAAGGAACTCCCCTGACAAGTTGGATTGACACAGTGATGGCAACACTTTGCTCAAGCATGGGAACAATTGTGAGGGTGGCACAGGACCCAACAGTGTTCTGTTCTGCTGCCCCTCGATTGCTATGGATTAGAACTGCCTCAATGGCACCTAACAGCACAATAACTTTAGTTCTTGCCCCATCGGCTACATCCCCTTGCAGTTATTGTGCTTGTATATTTGTCTCTGCTCTGGCACTATAAGTTCTGTGGAAGTAGACACCATGACTCCTGTATGTCTACAGCTCTTATTTAGTACAGACCTTGGTACACAGTAGACCCTTATTTTTATTTATTGAACAAGTTAGGGTTGAGGTCTCATAGCTGCTTAATGAGGACGTGGTGGCTTGGTGGTTGAACTTTTGCCTTCCATGCCAGAATCTAAGGGTGCATTTCCAGGCAGCACATCTCCTGCATAGTCACCATCCATCTCTCAGTGGAGGCTTGTGCACTACTATGATCTTGAACAGGTGCTGAACGGGTTTCAGTGGTGTTTCCAGACACACAGGATAATCTACTTCCCAAATATCAGTCAATGAAAACCCAATGGATCACAATGGTCAGTCACAGGTGATCATGGGGATGGTGCAGGATTGGGCAGCATTTTTCCCCGTGGTGCATTGGGCCTAAAGGTCAAAGGTAATCTGATGGTATTTAATAGCAAGCTGCTTTATATTTTCTGAGCCCGGAATCAGGGCATGAATGTGGGTTTGGGTTGTCATCCTTCCACCTCAAATGTTAGCTGAATAGCAAACACACAGCCATATGAGGAGGTTCCTGAGTGTCTGGCCACAGAAATACACTGAAGTTCAAAGGGGAAACAATAACAAGGATCTATATATAGCCTCCTCCCTGGAGGACGGACGATGGAAAAGTGAGTGAAGGGAGATGTCGGACAGTGCAAGATAGGGCAAAATAATAATTTATAAATTATCGAGGGTTCATGAGGGAGGGGGCCCAGGGAGGGAAGGAGAAACAATGAGGAGCTGATACCAGGGGTTTAAGTGGAGAGCAAATGTTTTGGTAATGATGAGGGCAATGAATGTACAAATGTGCTTTACACAATTGGTGTACGTATGAATTGTGATAAGAGTTGTATGAGCCACTAATAAAATGATCTTTTTTTTTAAAAAAAGGAAAAGAAATAGACTGCAGAAAATGGCTGCAGCAGACATCCCCCAGCCCCAGAAAATGCCTCTCAGCACATTTTATGGGCTAAATTTAGCATTCAAGTCTGTCTGCAGAGTGCTAGGAAAAGCAGATCCTGAGCCAGCACCTTTCACCCAACAGATGCCTGATTTCCTGTCTCCGGCACGCTCAGGTTGACCCTGTATCAGGAAGACGCTGTCTTTGAATTTTGAGGAGCGGCTCTCAGGCAGATATGGCAGTGGGGGGAGGGAAGGAGCACTGACTTTCGTTTCAAGTATTGCATTCGTTCTTCTCATTACTAAAGGAAGCTGCCCATGCAGCAAGACTGACTTTCATGACCCTTCTTAGATAGCTCTTGTATGAAATCTAATGGAGTCCCCAAAGAACCATGGGATGATGAGGACCTAGCATGTGGTACCTTTGCTGCAGACAAGTCCTTTAAAACCAGTTCAAAGCTGATTTTTGAAAAGGAAAATGTGTAGAGAAAAATGTGCTATAAAGAAAAAAAAATGTGTGAGAGATGATCAGTCTATGAGAGAGCTGTAATCAGACACTTTGGGTCTGTTGAAAGGACAGTGTTGGAACTGCAAAGTTTTAATAAATGTTAGTGAGCTGAAAAATGGAGGAACCAAGTGATAAAATATTATGATATGGTCAAAATGTTGAAGCAGTCAATATTAGGAACCATTAGGAAAAATACTTCATACTGTCTCATAGTCAAAGGGGATAAATAAACATATTTTAAAAATCATTTTATTGGGGCTCATACAACTCTTAACAAAATCCAACATACATCAATTGTGTAAAGCCCCTTTATACAGTCGCTGCCCTGGTCATTCTCAAAATTTGCCTTCTGCTTGGGTTCCTGGAATCAGCTCATTTTCCTTTTTCTGCCCCCTCCCTCCCCACTCCCACCTCTCTTATGAACCCTTAATAATTTCTAAATTATTATTTTATATTATCTTACACTGCCCGGCTTCTCCCTTCACCCACTTCCCTGTTGCCCATCCCCCAGAGAGGAGGCCATATGTAGATCCCCACGATCTGTTCCCCCTTTCGACCCCCACTTGGGATAAATAAAGATCCTGGGAAATACTAATGAAATAAGATTGTACCAAAAAATTAAGCCAATTAGACAATTTCATATTCAGAATAATCTACAATATGTGAAAGATATAGCCAGTAGCCTTTAATCTAACTCATGTTGCCCCTTTTGTGTGTTGGAGAAGAATTATACGTCACAGGGTTTTCAGTGACTGAATATTTGGAAGCAATTTACCACTTTATTCTTCTGAAGTGCAGCTGGGTAGACTAGAACCTCTAAGGTTTTGCCTAGCAACAATTTTTTGACTACTTGTACCTACGTCCCAGGGGATAGGTTCAGGAAAAAATAGAGAATCTCATATTCATCATAGTTACCAAATTGTTGTCTCAATAGAAAGTGGAAGAATGGTGCCCTGTTCCTGCTCTGTTGTTCCAATTTCATATTAAATTAAATAAAATTACAATGAAATAATTTGTTTTTGTGAAAAGATACTGTTATTCACATTTAAAACTGATGGTTTCCATGTGACTCTCTGGCTCCTGTGAGGTATGTATTATTTGGGAGGCAGAAGAGGCCTTGGGAGAACAGACAGACAGAAATCAAGCAAAAGTTAATTAGTTGATCCTTGTTGGAGAAATGTATTTATAGTCTCCGAGAAAAAAATCATGTTGAAGCCTGGGAAGAGATGGAAGAAAAAGTTTCTTTTCTGCTTCATTCATGGATACCTACTCGAGTTCCATTTTAACATCCTGTACCTGCTAAGGTTTAGATCGGTGGTTCTCAACCTGTGGGTCATGACCCCTTTTGGAGGGGGTGGTCTAACAACCCTTTCACAGGGGTCACCTAAGGCCACCAGAAAACATGTCTTTCTGATGGTCTCAGGAACGGAAACACTGCTCCTATCCGTCTCCAGGTGGGTCCGCACACATACAGATACACCCACATATGAATACCTGGCATGAGTGAAGACTGTTACCCGTGCTACACCATGCTTCAAGACAAAATTTCATTTATTTGTAATTAGAGATAAATATTTCACAATATGTAATGACATATTGTTTTTGTGATTAATCGCGACACTTTAATTATGTTCAATTTGTAGCAATGAAAATACATCCTGCATATCAGATATTTACATTACGATTCATAGCAGTAACACAATTACAGTTATGAAGTAGCAACGAAAATAATTTTATGGTTGTGGATCACCACAGCATGAAAAACAAAGGGTCAAGGCCTTCAGAGTGTTGAGAACCACTGGTTTAGATGGTCATTTACAACACAGAGAGGAGACAGGCTTGCGGTCCCTGGAAGGGATTCAAGGAGGACACTTACCATAGTGCGGGATAAGCTGAGTCCCCACTGGGCAACAGTCAGACGACTGTGAGGCAGTTAGTTTGGGGAGCCAAGGGCAATGCAAGCCAGTTCCATTTGGCCTAGACTGGAGAGTGGATGAAGGACAATGCTATTCAGAAATTGCTCTGAGAGTTCTTAAATGAAAGTTGGATATTTCTTTATAGGAAATTAGATTTATGTCTTTCGTCACAGGAAAGGTTTTGCTAGTTGGAAGGAAGGGTCCGTATTTGAGAAGGTTTGCAGTGACATTAGGAGTCCCTGGTTAAATAGTTGACAACTAACTGAAAAGGTCAAAGCAATCTAGAGGTACCTCGTAAGAAATACCAGGTGTTCTGGATTTGAAAGGTGACAATCTTGAATATTCTATAAAGTGCAATTCTTTTCTGCAGTACTCAGGGTGGCCACAAATCAGAATCATCTTAACGGCAACTGTTTTGGTTTTGTATGGAGACACTGATCTGCTAAACACAATTAAAAAGGGAAATTTTTATCCCAAGACAGCGCAACTGTCTCGACTGCCAAAGCTGTCTGGTGCAGGTCACGGTCTTCAGGTTGCTATCCAACATGAGTGGGAAATCCAAGGGAAAAAGTCATTTTACTCTGCTTTTCAGGATCCTTGATGCACCTCAGCCAGACCCTTGCCTTTGGCATACTGAGCAGGTAGATTTGGCATGCTGCAAAGCAGTTGATTTGTGAGTATGGTGCTAAGACCCTTCAGGGCAACGTCTCACATAGCACAACATGGGCATTTACCAGAGCATTTGAGAGACTTTGGGGCTGCAACCCCACAGACTGGGTGCCTGGAGAGAGAAGCTGTGAAGCCCATGCAGGGGCCTCAAGCTTTTTAAACGGGGCCAGTTCACTGTCCCTCAGACCCGTTGAAGGGTTGGACTATAGTTAAAAGACAAAACAAACAATTATGAACAAATTCCTATGCACACAGCACATATGTTATTTTGAAGTAAAAAAAAAACCAAAGGGACAAAAACACCCGACGGGCTGGATAAATGTCCTCGGTGTAGTCTGAGGACGCCTGCGGGCATAGTGTAATCTTGTTAGCTCTGTTTTCCTACAGTTTTACCTGGGACATTTGTTTTTTGCACGTCAAGTATCTTTTCTCCCTTTGTAGCAACGGCTTTTCTTTTCTATCTTTCGGAAGTTGCTCTTCATCATAACCAAGGAGATCTGGTAGTGTCCTGGCTTACGCACTGGGTTGCTAACCACAAGGTTGGAGATTCAAACCTAACAGCTTCTTTTGGGGGAGAAGGCTTGGTGGTCTTGTAAAGATTTACAGCCTGGGAAACAGACAGGGGTAGTTTTATCGTGTCCTATATGGTCACAGTAAGTTGAAATCTACTCAGTGGGAATGAGTTTCAGTTTGAACAACCTCCAGACAGTTTGGTAGGCGCCTGACATACTTGACCACTCATACTTTCCATTGGGGATAGACATGCCATTTAGGGGACAATGAGAATCCTTTCTTGAGATTTCCCATGAAAACCCAGCAGATGTTCTCCTTTTGCTAAACAGATGCTAATCTGGCAGCCCAGAATTGTCCATACCCAAGCCCTATGCTTTTGATCATTGTAAGAAGTAGGAAGGAATTAGACTAGCTGTTGGAAACATGAGTAATTCAGCGAGACAGAGAGGAGAGACAAGAGAAGAAAAAAAGGATATATTATTTGAGTCCCTAAGGACAACCCAACTCTTCAACTCTTAGACTTTTCGGTTACATAAGCCTATGCTTGCCCAGTTTTGCTTAAGATAATTTACGGTGGGTTTCCATGTCTTACAGAACACTCCTGAAAACCACAAAAGCTTGTTAAGATAAGCATTTCTCATACAAGGACTACAAAGGTATTGTTCTGGATGTTAGTAGATTAAAGTAGTCATGCATTAACAGCATAAGAGAGCACTCTGGATTTTTGGCTCAGGGTGACCCTGAATGACAGAGGAGAACTCTTTCAGTGGGTTTCCTGGCTGCAACCTTCATGGTTGCAGATGGCCAGGTCTTTTTCTGCAGAACCACTTGGTGGAATCCAAGAATTAAAATATTTGGTTATCCACCTCACCTTGCCATTTAAGTGTGGGGCCATAAAGGCTCCTAAGGATTATGTTACCCACTGCCATCAAGTTTGTTCTGACTCACGGTGAGTCTATAGTACAGGGCAGAACTGCCTCATAGGACTTCCAATCACTACACACTGACCCATCTTTCACCTGTTTGGTGTCTGGTGGGTTTGAACCTCTGACAGTTCCGTTAACAGCCCAGTGCTTTAACGAATGTGCAACCAGTGCTCCTTAAGACTGCTGTAACATCACTGCTGTCGAGTGTATTTTAAGTCATTGTGCCTCTGAGACTTCATGGGAGCAGACAGCCAGCCTCATCTTCCTCCCCTAGCACAGCTGCTGGTAAGGACTGAAATAGTCATCACAAATGTACCTTATCTTTTTAGCATATATAAAGTAGGGAAAGTAAGGTTACAGAACTAGGGCAGATTTTCTGGCAAATGGTAAAGCAATATGTACAAAGCACAAATAGCAACACACATGCCCAGCAAGCCCCTACCCAGAACTCTAGTCCCAGACAGTCTCTGATGAGAGGCTCAGAACATTCACACTGCTTGGGGCGGCAACCTCCATCCTAGTTGTCTCTGTCATTAAAACCAGCATCCCTGATGCTCTGTGATCTAGAAAACATTCAACCCCACCCCCCACCACCACCACCCACACCCCCGCCTCTCTGGTCAGTTATATTGGAAAGAAAAAGGCAGGACAGAATATCTCTAGTTTTTGAAGTCAGCTGAGAGAATGGAGTGTTTTCTCTTCAGGCACCACTGAGTGTATGCAGGCTGACTCACTGGTTGCCATGGTGCCTAAGTGCACCGTGCCACTGCGGAAATCTCTGCACCTGTACCTGCAAAATACCACTGATGGGGAGCTTATTTTTGTGTGATTAAAGTAGTCATGCATTAACAGCATAAGAGAGCACTCTGTTGATTTGGAATGTGACATCTCTATAGGTCAAATAGGATCAGTTTACTGATACACTTTAGCAAATTGTGTAATGTCATTTAAAAGTATTTACTGAGATATCCCTCACTGACCCATAGTCCTACAGGGACAACACTGGAGACACAGAGTCCGGATTGTGCCCGATCTGACCCCACCACATCGAGGCAAAACACTAAGGGTGTACAACAGAACAGCAAGGGGAGCAGAGCAAGGAAATCCAGAGGGAGTACCAAAAATAGACTTTGGGGCCAGGGCATGGCACACCAGCAGATTCGAACGGAAAACACTCCTAAAGGCCAGCAAACAGACCTTGAACTATTTAGACTTTCCTTTTTCTTTTGGTCATTGGTTTTGTTGTTGTTGATGCCGTCCTTGCTTTGTTTTCTTTTGTTGCTTTGTTTTGCTCTGGGTTTGTGCATATTATTATCTCTGCAGGTCTATCCATATAAGATAGGCTGGATAAACAGTCAGGAGGAGAAAACAATGAAACTGTTGGTTCTAGGGGGACATGGGAGAGGGGGATGTGGGGGAAAGAAAGTGGTATTGACCAATGCAGGGACAATGGAGCAATAAGTGATCCAAAATCAGTGGCAAGGATGGTGTAAGAGGCCCAGTAGGGATTGATCAGGGCAATGTAACCAAGAAAAATAACTGAAATCTAAATGAAGGCTGAGCATGATAGTGGGACAAAAGGAAAGTTAAAGAAAATAGAGAAAAGAACTAGGAGGCAAAGAGCATTTATAGAGGTCTAAATAAAGGCATGTGCATATGTAAATATATTTATATATGATGATGGGGAAATAGATCTATGCACATATATTTATAGGTTTAGTATTAAGGTAGCAGATGGACATTGAGCCTCCACTCAAGTACTCCCTCAATGCAAGAACACTTTGTTCTATTAAATTGGCATTCCATGATACATCAAAGCCCACATGGAAGAAGCACACCAGCATGTCTGATCATGAGGTGTAGAAGGGACCAAGTATCAGGCATCAAAGAACAAAAAATCATTTCAGTGTGTGCCCCCCTTCCCGATATGATCACGAAAGACAAATGTGTGCATAAGCAAATGTGGTGAAGAAAGCTGATGGTGCCCGGCTATGAAAAGAGATAGCATCTGGAGTCTTAAAGGCTTGAAGGTAAACAAGTGGCCATCTAGCTCAGAAGCAACAAAGCCCACATGGTAGAAGCACACCAGCCTGTGTGATCACGATCAGGTATCAGGCATCAAAGAACAAAAAAAATCACATCATTGTGAATGAGGAGAGTGCAGTTTGGGGACCCAAAGCCCATCTGTAGGCAACTGGACATGTTCTTACAGAAGGGTTGTGGCGAGGAGACCAGCCTCTCAGGATGCAGTGTAGCAACGATGCAATATACAACTTTCCTCTAGTTCTTATATGCCTCCTCCCTGCCACTATCATGATCCCAATTTTACCTTACAAATCTGGCTAGACCAGAGGATGTGCACTGGTACAGATAAGAACTGGAAACACAGGGAATCCAGGACAGATGATCCCTTCAGGACCAGTGGTGAGAGTGGTGATACTGGGGAGGTTAAAGGGAAGGTGGGGTAGAAAAGGGGAACTGATTACAAGGATCTACATATAACCTCCTCCCTGGGGAATGGACAACAGAAGAGTGGGTGAAGGGAGACACTTGACAGTGTAAGATATGACAAAATAATAATTTCTAAATTATCATGGATTCATGAGGGAGGGGGTGGAGCAGTTAGGAAGGGGAAAAAATGAGGAGCTGATACCAGGGCTCAAGTAGAAAGCAAATGTTTTGAGAAAGATGAAGGCAATGAATGTACAAATGTGCTTGACACATAATGGATGGATGTATGCATTGTGATAAGAGTTGTATGAGCCCCCAATAAAATGATTTTTTTAAATGGTTTACTGAGAAACTGCAGAGTATCCGATCTTTGAAAGAACACAGGGAGGATGGTGATCTGGTCTTCTGGTCTGTTGGACAGGGATGAAGAGGTAAATGAAAGGTTGATGTGTATGTTTGTGGTAGTTACATAATCTGTTGTCAATTTCAAAGTCTTAAGAGTGAGGGCATGGGGTTTAGCCTGTCAATCAGGTCACAGCTTGATGACCTCATTCAGAGGCACTAAGGAGATAAATAGCTCGCTGGAGGTGGCATACATGCACACTCCCTGTGAGACATTCCTGTTGAGAAGACTCACGGCGTTACACTGATGCAGCTAGAGCCCTAGGAACTGGAGGCGCCACCTGGAGACCCATGCCAGCACTCAGAGGCTTCTACCACCTCTGGATTCAGAAGACTTTCCACCCACTGGCCTGTGACCTTTCTTCCTGCATTCGATGTCATGAAATGTGCTGTGTGAATCTGAAGAAGGATTTATAGACTAGTAATAGACAAATGGGCTAATATAGGGTTTATGGACTTGACCTGGACTGGGCTGGGATGTTTTCTTAATGCACACTTGCTCTTCGATATAAATCTCTCTCTTATACACATATGAGTGTCTATGGATTTGTTTCTCTTGTCTACCCGGACTAACACAGTGTGGAAGAGAGTGAATTGTAAAAGACATACCTCTGTTGGTGTTGGGAAGACATTAGCGATGCTGCCTCGAAGAAATGTCAGTGTTTCTCTGCGTTTGTGGAATGCCAGGATGGTGAGTGTGCTAGCTGGTTGCCTTCCTTCTCGTTCCCATTTTCTGTGTAGTCATTGACCCTGGTGGTATAGTAGGTTACATGTGGGGCTGCTAACCACAAGGTCACCAGCCCTTCCTAAGGAGAAAAATGAGGCTTTCTGCTCCTGTAGAGATTTATAGCCTTGAAAACCCACAGAGAGAGTACTATTCTGTCCTATTGGGTTACTATGAGTTAGGATTTGGTTTGCTATCGTCACTATGGTCTAGGCCCTTATGACCGTGTTTTCTAACTCTTCTCCCTAAAATATAGTGTCCCTTTTCCCAGTAATCCTCTATCTTGGCTTGACTATGGGGCTCCCCTGCACCTTCAGAATGGTCTTCATAGTTCTCCATGATCATTTCTGGCTTTGATTTCCAAGCTTTTCTCCTACTTCTCTACAATAGTACTTCACAACCCTGAACTTTCAGGCAGATGGAATTAGGTCCTTCCTACCGTGTTTTCCCAATGCCTTTAACAGCTGAAATCTTTTAGCTCACAAATTATGAAAAATTATTTCATGAATCTTACCATCATCCCTGTAGTAAACATAATATCTTCCTTCCTAAGTGCCCTGTAGCTTGACTCCTGAATCTTAATTTTAATATATATATGAACATCTTGAGGACAAGACTATGCTTATTTATTTATTTGTCTCACGCATACATTTCGACATGCTTCCTTATATATAGTGTCCAATAAGGGTTTGTGATGAATAAGCAAAGGAATAAATGAGTGAATAAATACATACTCAAAAACAAATTGTTCAAGAATAATTTTATAGTAGGGTATAAGCATGACTCATACAAATATATGTTGCAAATGCTACGGAATTCCTCCATTAATGAGGAAACCAAAAAGATGGCAGAACTGATTCAGAGAATTCTAAGAACAGAAAGTCAGGCAATGCTGGCTGTTTGAAGGGAGTTGTGGTGGGGCAGGGGAGGAGACCAATTGCACTTCCATGGGAGATGAAATTCGTTTATGAAGTATAAAATGCCCAAGTTAAAGAAAGGAACAGAGACCTCAAAGAATCAGCTAACCAATAGAAGACATCCAGAAATCTTCTTGTTCAACTTCAAAGTCTTTCTTAATTTCTCCAATACTTTTTATTTAAGGAGGACCTCCATAGGTGTTTTCACATTTGTAGGTACTGGCCTCCTGCCTTTGGTTTTCTTATTCTTTGATTATAATACTTTTCTTTTCTTTAATCTTAGATCATCTCTTATTGAGATAGCTTACCACTTACTGAGATAGAAGGTAATACCAACATCTAACACACTGCTGACCCTTATTCTAGGTGCTTTGCTTATTTAATCTCCACAACAATCATATGAAAAGGTGCTCTCCATTTAAGATGAGGGAAATGAGGTACAAAAAATCCAAGCTCATTGCTATCGATTTGATCCCAACTCATAAGTGATCTTATGGGGCAGGGTAGAACTGCCTCTGTGGGTTTCCTAGACTGTAACTTTATATGGGAGTAAAAAGTCTCATCTATCTACTGAAGAGTGGCTAGTAGTTTTGAACCGCTGACCTTGTGGTTAGCAGCCCACCGCATGATGACTGTCCTACCAGGACTTCTTCAACTGGGGTACAGATAATGCAAAACAACCACCCCTCTACCCCTAAAGTCACAGAGTGATCCCACTGGACATTAAACCTAGATTATTTGATTCTAGAATCTATTATTCTTCAGCATTCTGCTGATAAAACTATTCACAGTTCTGAAATGGAGGGTCGTGGTTTATTCTAATTTTATAGGCCAATTTTAGGCTATTAATTTTTCAAGTAAATCTTTTATTCTCTCCAAATCTAATGCATATCCTTTAGTATGCCAGGAATAGCAAGCAAATGGATTTGTTTTCAACCCTGCTCTGGAGAAATCTTTCCGTAAACAAAATTTATTTAACATAAAAACGAAACATTGCAGCATCTCCAAAGACACCCTATGGTTTCAATAGCATTCTTCCTCCAGGTTTCTCCTAAATAATTCTAGCCCTGCGGGATAGAATTATTTGGTGGCGTTAACATGAAATAAGGGTGCAAGAAAGTTATCTCAGGAAGTTAAATGCGTCTACTTGTTAGTTTCTTCATTTGTTTGCTCATCAAATCTATTTTGCAAATTTGCTATGTGGCCATTCTAGAGTTGTAAAGTTATATTTATAGGAACTATTATTAACATCCTGTGATTTTCCTGGTAGTCTTAACCACGAATATGCATTGTCATTTATGAAAGAAAGCATGTTGAGGATGTAATTTGATTAGGGTATTGGCAAGAAAGGACCTTGGTTCTAAGTGGCATTCTGTCCTCAACCCCCCCGCCCCCACCCGACACATTAAAAAAATTTCTCAAAACCATTTTATTGGGTGTTAATGCAGTTCATCATGGCATTCCA
Source organism: Tenrec ecaudatus (assembly GCF_050624435.1). Classification (NCBI taxonomy): domain Eukaryota; kingdom Metazoa; phylum Chordata; class Mammalia; order Afrosoricida; family Tenrecidae; genus Tenrec; species Tenrec ecaudatus. Next base: position 107,474,290 of record NC_134544.1, read on the forward strand.
CATTTCAATCTCATCAAGCAGTATGCACAGTTGCTAACACAATCCGTTTCAAAACATTCTTTTCCTTCCTGAACTCCACGACAGCAGCTCTCTTTTACCCAGCACATAGCTACCACCCTACCCCTCCCTGCTAGAAACTCTTATACTACCTGCTGCCCTGCTCATCAGTCCTGGGTTTCATATACTGAAAATCAGGAAAACAACCAAATATTCAGTAGGGTGATCCCAATGGCATAGCACATCTGAGATAAACCCCAATATGAACAAACAAACGTACAAACAAAATACAGAGAATGTTGAAAAGCAGATCAAGCCTAATGTGCACCAGAGGGGTCCAACTTACAAGACTTTAACCATGCACGTCAGGTTTATCTTTTTGATCTTATATCGCCATCTCTCCAATGCTCTCTGTTTGGTAACCACTTTCCTCCCAGCCCTCTCCTATGGATCGAGGGAAACCACCGAAGGCTTATTTCCTGTGTAGTTCCCACAAGTGTATCTTGGGCTCCCACTGCCATCCAACCAGAGGACCCTCTGCTCCATGGGTGAAAACTATAAGGGGTTGTCTATACCACAAACCTTAGTACTGTGGGATTCTGGTTCTAGAACCTGGCCTCCCAGTATTGGCCTACTCATCTCTTCCGTTTCTAACAACGGGAACACCGGATGGGTGATTCTACCTGGACATCCTCTTGGGACACCTCCTCTTAGTATTGGTTAAAGCCTCGAACCATAGACTCAGACAGGTTTGATAGATATTAATTATGTCGCTCGGTCACTTGGACAAGTTAATTTATCCCATTCAGATCTTGATTTATCATTTGTAAGATGAAAAACCTACCTTACAAATGGAGTACTTTGTGAAAAAGGAAGTTTCATAATATCTGTGAAGCACTTTATAATTGCCAACTCATTGCAACTAGTACTATGCCACTAAACATTAATGTTTGCTCTGCAGAAGGATCATTGGAAAGTACTAGTTTAGAAGTAGCAACACTCTATTTAAACGTCAGTGGTCACACTACAATTTATGAAATATTAAACACTGCTCTAATTCAAAAAAGATTCACAAGCATGTCTTCAGCCCTGAAGGATATGTTTTTGTCCCATAAAAAGATGAAGGCACACAAAACATGCACACTGAAACACACAGACTCATAACACATTCTCATCAAGCTTGTACATGATGGTCTTTATGGGGGCAGGCGATTGATTGTCGATTGGTTTCACTAGTTAAGGGTGAGTTTATTAACATCCTTTCTATCCATCACTACACTCACTGTCACTAGAGCAAGGCCAGGCAAAATCGCAAAGGAATTAGCAAAAGGACGAAATGATTATTAAATCCCAAGCTCAAAGCAAACAAACTCACTGCCATAAAATGGATCTCAATTCACAGTGATATTAAGGGAGGTAGGGGTGAAATTGCAAAAGATAATGCAAAGCCCTGTCATTCCCTTATCCATCTTTGCAACTTTCTCTAGTCCATATCCAAAGAAGGAGTGTCAAACAGAAAGTGAAAACAAACAAAATAAAATAAAACAAAATGCAGATGATCTCCATTCCCAGCTTCAAATCTCTAAGGGAGTAGGTCAGGAGGGGGTATAGAGTGAATGTCATTGCATGGTCTGGAGATGTGAGAGGAGTAAGTTAATTTCCTAGGGCTGCTGTTACGAGCAGTGCAAGCTGAGAGGCTTATAAGAAGACAAACATGTCTCCCAGTTCTGGAGGCTAGGCGTTCAAGTCTGAATGAGCAACTGTACTTTGATATCTTCTCTATTCTGATTTCTGGTAGCTTTTGGTGTCCCCTGACTCGCAGCTATAGTATCACATGGCATCTTTCCTCTGTGTCTTTTCTGTCACCAAGCAGAAATGATTACAATAAGAATTAATCTTGCCCTGGTATAAACTCATGTTCCAAAGACCCTATTTTTCCAAACAAGTTCACCATTACAAGTACTAGCGATTAGAATTTGAAAGTATCTTTTTGGTGGTAGTGGGGTTTTGGTGGTTGGTGGGGGGTGAGCTCACAACTCAACTCATAACAGGGAATGAATGAGGGGACAAAGATAGAGGTGGGGTTAGAGAGGGAAGGGGGGGATGAGCCAAAGTTGTGCTTTGTTCTTTGAGTGATCAATATTGCTTATTTATGTAAGAGGAGGAGTAGCTGCGGGCACCCCCTTCGGAGAAAATGGAAATCTCTGGTTTCATCTTAAAGTTATAATCCTGGTCTCCAAACAGGGACAAAACTATGCAGCTATTTGATTTTTAGATCATTTGTAGAATGAAGGGGACCACCCAAGGCCTGGGCGAGTGTGTTAGACAAGGTTCTCTAGAGAAACAAAACCAGGACACTTATGATTTTATATATAGATATAGATAGACAGCTACAACATAAGAAATAAACAATTAATCCACAGAGTAATATAAATGGCTCAGTTCAACTCACTTAATTTTCAACTCACTTAATTCAACTCACAGGTCTGCTGGGTGTAAGTCAAGGAACCAGACAGCTCAGTGTTCTGTAGATCAATATAGGCAATCTGACCACAGACAGCAAACAGCAGGGCAGATCACCAACAGTCAGTCAGACGACAGGTCCGACAGTCCCCAGCTCAAGTGATGTATACACCAGCAGTGTGGTGAAGCAGGTCTCGTAGGAACCTTAAACTGTAGCAACATAGTCCACGGGTTGGGTGTCCCACGGGTAGTATAGCTCGCAAGTTGAGGCAGAGAACTAGCTAAGGCAGTCGCACACTAGTCTAATCAGAGAGCAAGAGACAGAGAGATGAGACTTGCCAAGTCATTTATCTCTTTGCCCTTCAATTAAACTACAACCTTATTAACCCCATGTGTTTATTGGACAAGTTGGCACAATAATCCTTCCGGTTAGTGTATCAATGAGTGCATTTGGAGCTTGTTTGCTAAAGAGTATCAATTCATTCCTGTATGCACAGAAAAACCCACTTCTCAGTTTATTTTTTGAAAATACTTTCCACCCAAAGATATCAATTCATTCTGTAACTTTACATCCACTTTAGGTTGCTACTAACAATTAACTGCTACAGAGTTGATTCCGCTGACTCACTGTAACCTTGTGAATGTTAGAGTATAATTGTCCTAGTATTTGCTACACACCGTTCCTGTGCATCCAGTTTTCCTACTTACAATGCATTATCCAGTCTGCTCAAAATAAAACTAACTTTTTACCAAGCTTCTTCTGCCTTTGAGAATGGATTTTTATTTCAATATATTTCAATATGTTTTATTGACATTTATTTCACATATCATACAACTCAATAGTTCAATCACTTCACGAAGAGGTGTACAGTCATCACTGAAATCAGTTTTAGAACATTTTCTTCATTCTTGTGTTTATCGTTATTAGTTCCTCATTCCCCCCCCCACACACACACACACCTCCCTTGTCATACCCCCAAAGAACAATTCTTGCTTCCAAAAAAGATGAAGTCCAAACTTCTTTGTGTGGGTACGAAGGTCTACATGATCTGACTCTGCAGGCTCCCCTCTCGCTAGTTCAGTTTTGTGCTTCCACTCCAACCACAGGGGCCTTGCATGCTGTTAAGGAATCATGGCACACGGGCATCATTCTTGCATGGTTTACTCTATGATTCGCCATTTGTAAGGACTGTTCTTTGTTCCTAGTATAGATGATATTAGCTTCTTTCTCTGGATTCTAACAATATTTATCATGCTGTACTGCTGTCTTGGATTTGCCTGTCTGTCTTTCCCTTCATATTATGAATGTTTCAAATTCTGGATATGGACACACTCAAATCATCTTTTCTATGAGACATAAATCATGACAAAAATGCATGTGAATTGATTATAGTTACTTAAATGTGAATGAATTCCATGAGTGTATGTCATAAGATGCTAGTTATTCCCCAAATATTCATTTTCTTGGCTTCCCTTTAGAAATTAAGCTTCATAAATTAGTGGGCCACATGACTACATACTGTCTACTTTGATTTTTTTCCCATTGGTGTTGGTTTGAATGTGAATAAGATGCCAAGGATCAAATCATTCATCTTTGTCTTAAGGTACAAGCCAATTATAAGAGTAGCAGATCAATAAGATCCTGAACTGTGTGTACTTGGATTGATATGTGAGAGGAAAATAAATTTCTGTCTTGCTTAAAACACTAGTAATTTGACCTTTGTTGTAGGAGCCAAAACTTAATTTTAGTTAATATGAAAAGGTAAAGATGTTTGAGGTTAACTGGTCCCTTCAGAACCCAATTCTTCTGGTTATACCAATGTGAAAAGATTGGCCATTTTAAGTTACAAATTGTGGTAGTTACACGATGTCATGTCAACTTGATAAATTAAGTGAAGGGGTGGAGTTCAGCCTGTCAATCAGGTCACAGACCTGAGTGTGCCCCTGGTGAGTGTGACCTTCTCATGTGGATTCTGGGAACTTCATTTCTTCCTCCCTGGAAGCTGGATACACTTACTCTCTGCTTCGCCTTCCTGTTGACAAGCCATCTGGCAGCCTGAACCTTGGAGATGTTTCCACTGCCACTGGATCCACAAAACTTTCCACCCACAAGCCTGTGATCTTCTTGCATTCAGCATCATTACAGGTCGTCTGTGAGTCTGAAGAGGAATTCATGGGATAATATAGGACTTATGGGCTAATATCGAATTTATGGACTTGATCTGGACTGGGCTGAGATATTTTATTGATGCATAATTACTTTCTGATATAAAATTCTCTCTTATACATATGAGTTTCAATGAATTTATTTCTCTAGTCAACCTTGACTTACACACAATATATCTCTGAATTAATACTTTCCAATAAATTTTCTTCATTTTCTTTCCCTTAAGCTATGCAGGCACTGTACCAAAAAGAAAGAGTAAAGATTCAACCATTACAGGGGGTCGCATATGATCAAGAACCAACAGTATTAAATTAAAGATCCACCTTGCACTGAAGGAATAAGGAAAAATAAGACCCAAGGACTTGACCTAATACCAAGAGAAATGTTTCAACAAGCTGATAAAGGACTGGAAGCACTCTCTCATCTATACCAAGAAATTTGGATGACAGCTACCTGGCCAACTGATTAGAAAAGATGCATATTTCTGTTCATCTCTAAGAAAAAAATTATTGAACAGTATAATGAATATCATGTGCAAATAAAATCGTGTCGAAGATCATTCAAAAGCATTTGTAGCAGTACATCAACAAGGAGCTTCCAGAAATTCCAGCTGGATTCAGAAGAGGACATGGAATCAGGGATAGCATTGCCTACATCATATGGTTCTTGGCTGAAAGTAAGGAATACCAGAAATATTTTTACTTGTGTTGTATTGACTTTGCAAAGGTATTTGACTGTGTGGATTTTAGCACACTGTGTGGATCAAGATCATGAGCACATCGTCTTGCTGATGGGGAATTGATGCACGGATCAAAGGCGATTGTTCAAACAGCAAAACGTGACTATGGCATGTTTTAAAATCAGGAAAGGTGAACATTAGGGCCTGGTTTAAAATCAGGGAAGATGAACATCAGGGTTGCATCCTTTCACCATATTTATTCAATCTGTATGCCGAGCAAATAATCTGAGAACGTGGACTATATGAGGGAGAGCGAAGCATCAGGATAGAGGAAAGTTCATTATCAACCTACACTATGGAATGACCAACCCTGCTTTCTAAGGACTTCAACCATTTGCTGGTGAAATAAAAACCTTTATTCAGAACGAATTCATTTCAATGTTAAAAAAAGAAAGAGAGAAAGAAAAAGTTTGTACAACTCTGTTAGTCTGGGTAGACTAAAGAAACAAATTCATAGACGCTCCTATGTGTATAGGAAAGAGCTTTTTATAAAGTAATTGTAAATTAAGAAACATCCCAGCCCAGTCCAGGTCAAGTCCATTAGTCCAATGTCCAATACTAGTCCATACATTCCAGATCAAGTCTCTAAGTCAAATATTACCCCATATGTTGATACTAGACTCATGCAGCCATACAGTGATGCTGAATGCAGGAAGATCACAGCCCAGTGGGTAGAAAGTCTTGTGGGTCCAGTGGTGGTAGAAGAAGCTCAGCGCTGGCATGGGTCTCCATGTGGCTTCTCCACCTTCAAGGTTCTGGCTGCCATCAGCCTGTCTCCATGTGGCTTGTCAACAAGAATGTCTTGCAAGGAGTGTGCATCTGTCCTGCCTCCAGTGAACTATTTATCTCCTTAGCACCTCCAAATAAGGTCATCAAGTCACGGTCTGATTGACAGGCTAAACTCCACCTGTTCACTCTTAAGTCTCAAATTGACAACAGATAATGTAACTACCACAACAACTTTTTCAGTGGTTAACAACATGATAAATGGGGAAAACATTGAAGTTGCCAAGGATTCATTTTACTTGGATCCACAGTTAATGCTCACTAAAGCATTAGTCAAGAACTTAAATAACGTTTTGCAAATTTTGTACCCAAGGTCCATTTAAAGTTGTGGAGAGGAAGAAGGTCACTTAGAGAATGAAGGTCTGCCACAACCCAAATCATGGGGTTTTCTATTAGTTGGACAATGAATAAGAAAGATGGAAAATGAATTGATGTATTTGAGTTATGGAGATGAAGAATACGGAAAGTACCAGGAGCTTCTAGAAGAACAAACAAATTGTCATGCAAGAAGTAGAGCCAGAATTCTCAATGGAAGTGAGGCGTATGAGACTTTGTCTCACATACTTTGGGCATGTTATCAAGAGAGACTAGACCCTCGAAAGGACATCATGCTTGGTAAAGCAGAAGGGCAGCAAAAAAAGAAGATCCTTCATGAGATGTTTTGACACCTTGGCTGAAATCATGGGCTAAACATAACTATACTTGAGGATGATGCAGGACCAGGCAGTTTTTTGTTCTGTTGCACATGCACACAGGGTCGAGATGAGTCACAAGTGACTCAAGGGCTCCTCACAATAAGAAGTTGTTACTCACAAAGAATAGGCTAGAAAGAAAGAAAGAATGTAAAGAGAGTAGTAAGATTTAGAAAGACAGTTTCTTCTCTAATGGTAAATTTTCACATCTGGCATTTGGACCAGCAAGACAATCAGTAGTATGTTAGAAAATCCCATTATAAGACTTCATGCCATTTCAATGAAATAATGGGTAAGGCACAAGGTAAAAATTGATAATAGATGACTAGATGATAGAGTATTTCTCTCTCAAATCTACTTTTAAATGATTAGTCAAATAATAAATGACTAGAATAGAGCCACTTGTTAATTGTGCAATTGTAGGTAAATGAATTCATTTATCTGCGGTCCAGCACCCACTAGGAGTGAGTTAATACTCCCTATGCACTACAATGTTATAAGAGTTGGAAAAAAGTGTATATTCTCATTAAAATGGCATGGCAGTTATTGTTATTCTTTTTATAGTTTTTAATCAACTTAAATTTTGTGTCAATGGTTATATAGAAATCTAATTGTGTTTCTCACCAAATGGATACCAGATTTTCTATATATTATTGTTTAAATAGTTCTTTAGTATACAAGATCATCTCTGTCAGGTATCAAGTTTCTATTTAACCATGTATCTGTTTCTGTGCTCTCCCCCCACCTCTGATGCTCCCTGTGGTGGTTATGTAATCTGTTGTCAATTTGAGACTTAAGAGTGAAGGGGTGGAGGTTAGCTCGTCAATCAGGTTTCAGCTTGATGACCTCATCTGGAGGTGCTAAGGAGATAAATAGCTCATTGTTGCAGGACACTCACTCCTTGTGAGACATTACTGACAATGAACCTGATAGAGCTAGATGCAGCCAGAGCTCCAGGTAGCCAGAGCTTAGAGCTGGGGGAGCCACTTGGAGACCCCTGCCAGCGCTGAGATGCTTCCACTGCCACTGGATCCACAAAACTTTTCACCCACTGGCCTGTGATCTTCCTGCATTCCGTGTCATTGCATGTGTTGTGTGATTCTGAAGAAGAATTTATAGAATGGTATCAGACATAGAGGCTAATATCAGACTTATTGACTTGATCTGATCTGGATTGGGCCTGGGATGTTTTCTCAATATTCAATTGTTCTTGTATATAAAATTCTCTCTTACACACATATAATTATCTATGAATTTGTTTCTCTAGTGAACCCAGACTAACACACACTTCTTTCCTTTTTTTTTTTTTAACTATCCCTTAACCTTTGTGGTTGTTGTTGTTAGGTGCTATCAAATGTATAACACAGGGAAACGTTGTCTGATCTTGTGTCATCCTATGAATGACAGGTATGTCTAAGCCCATTATTGCAGTCACTGTGACAACCCATCCTGAGGTTCTTTTCTTTTTTTTAATGTTCATGACTTTTATTAACCAGTACAGTCACTTGTCTTCTGGTCTGTTGAAGCAGTAGGTCAGACAGCACTTGCCGCAGTAATGTCTGTCAAAATGGCTGGCCATGAAAACCCCAGGACCACACTCGTCTGAAGGGCTCTCACGCTGAAGGCGGCTGATTTTGCCATTTTCATCCACCTTATAGTATTTTAAGACAGCCAGCTTAACCTTCTTTCTCTTGTGCGTGTTCTTCTTGGGAGTGGTGTAAGACTTCTTCCTTTTCTTAGCACCACCACGAAGTCTCAGCACAAGGTGAAGAGTGGACTCCTTCTGAATGTTGTAGCCAGACAAGGTGCGTCCATCTTCCAGCTGCTTGCCAGCAAAGATCAGCCATTGCTGATCGGGAGGAATTCCCTCCTTGTCCTGGATCTTGGCCTTCACATTCTCTATCGTATCCGAGGGTTTGTCTCGAGAGTGATGGTCTTCCCTGTAAGGGTCTTCAGGAAGATCTGCATCCTGGCGGCGGCCCCCCTCTAGATGGCGGATCAGAAAAGCCATTCTGAGGTTCTTACTCAGTTTGCTTGCTGTCTACTTTATCTAGCATGAAGTCCTTTTCCAGAATTGTTGCTTCTGAAAACGTGGTCGAAATAAACAAGACAAAGTCTTATCACCTCCTTTCTAAGGAGACTTCTGGTTGCATTTCTTCCAAGACATACTTTTCATTCTTCTGTCTGCTTATGGTATAATCAATAGTCTTTCCCAACATAATAATGCAGGTTCATCAATTCTTCAGTCTTAGTTATTATCCAGATTCCACACACACATGAAGTGATAGAAAAGTCTACGATTGTGCCAAACACATCTTTGTCCTCAAAGGACATCTGTGCTCTTAGAGATGGTCTCTTAAAGAGGTCTTGTCAAACAGATTTTCCAATGCAACACATTGTTTGATTTTTTTGGACTGCTGCTTCCATGGGCATATATCTTCTATACAATCACAAAACAAAAAATCACACTGCCATTGAGTCAATGCTGACTCATAGAGACTCCTTGTGGGTTTCCGAGACTGCAACTGTGTGTGGGAGTAGAAATCCCAGTCTTTCTCCCACGAAACAGCTGGTGGTGATTTCAAACTGGCCATAGAGTCACCACTTTCTATAATGTTATTACATTTGGTAGAGTAGCCCTTCCATATAATTTTTCCTCACAATTGTTTGGGTTATTTCTCTTCTCCATCTAAATTTCAGAATAAAGATCCATAAAATTTTGATCAGAATCACCTTAATTGTATAGATGCTGTGTTAGTCTGGGTTAACTAAAGAAAAAAATTCATAGATATTCATATGTGTAAAAGAAAGTGATTTATATACAAGAGAAATGGAATCTTGAGAAAACATCCCAGCCAAGTCTAGATCAAGTCCATAAGTCTGATATTAGCCCATATGTCCAATACCAATCTATAAAGTTCTCTTCAGACTCACAAAACTCATGTAATGATGCCAAATGCAGGAAGATCGCAGGCCAGTGGGTTGGAAGTCATATTGACCCAGTGGCGTTGTAAGCATCTCAGCTCTGGCAGAGGTCTCCACGTGGTTTCTCGAGCTTCTGAGCTGTATCAGGGTAGGTCCGTGTAGCTTCTCCTCAGGGATGTCTCACAGGGAGTGAGCCTTGTCAGTAGAGAGTCTCCAGACACTCCACAGTGTCTTCTGCCCCCAAGGAGGAAATACAGGAGTTCCCAGAATCCTCAGGAGGCCATGCCCACACAGAAGCCTCATTGGCTATGCCCCTATTGACAGACTAGACCTCACCCCTTAACTCTTAACCTCTCAAGTCCCAAATTGAGACCAGATTATATAACTACCACAGTTGCTTTGGAAGAAGATTGAAAATTTTAAAGTACCAGAAGATGGGTCAATTCTCAGACACCTACCTATCTATAATTCTAGTTCTTTCTATCTATCCATATGTTTGGACATAGTGTTCTTACTGCCAGAGCTAAGGAGGCATTGTCCTCTTGCAAGGATAGGTGGCTCCTGGATTGAGACCGGGGTGATGAGAGTGGTGCTGGACAGAGAGTAATGGGAGGATGACAGGGTTATAGGCAGAGGGAGACCAACCAGGTTGTGTTGGTAGGGAATGGTCTGCTTTAACAGGTGAGTTATAGATGCCAGAGAGAGAGGTGGAAGAGAGGCCTGGATGGCACTTTAGCTCCAAAATGCAGCACTGAATGCATAGGCCCAAACCCATGCCAGGTGCAGAGCCAGCTAAGTTCTGTGGCACGCACTTAGTGAATATAAATTTCCCATGAAGTAAAAGGAATCAAGATTCGTATAAGAAAGGAAGAGAGACAGAGACATATGAAGACCAATTGTTTTTAAGTAGATGTGGACTCATGGAAATCCTAGGTGTGTCCAAAGAGATCAATACTGCCTAGAGTTTTCAATGGAGTAGATTGTCAGAGCCAATTGACAGACCTTTCTTCTGCCATGCCTGTGAGTAGACTTGAACCAACTTTTCAACTAGCAACCAAGCATGTTGCACCAAGAAGGGACTCAATAGCAAATTTGTTATTGTTGTTTGTTGCTATCTAGTTGGCTCTTGGCCCACAGTGTCCCCATGCACAATGAAACACAATGCTTCCCAGTCCTGTACCATACCCATGATTGTTTACTGATCATAGTACTATGATCATTGCGGTTTTCAGTAATTGAACTTCAAAAGTTGATTGGAGGCCTTACTTCCTATCCCATCATAATCTGAAAACTCTGCTGAAGCCTATGCAGCTTCACAGCCACATACAGCCTCCACTGACAGATAGGAGGTACTGTGATGTCAACCAGACCACTAGCACGGAAGGCAAGAAATTGATCACAGTATCAACATTATCTCATGTTAATCAGACAATAAGGTGTGGAAACACTGCTTTCAATGGTAATCTTTTTCACTGTAATGTCATTTTACCTGTAGTTGCTAAATCCATCAGTAACCACTCTGTGGGAAGATATGTATGAGGTAAGTAGTGTATGATGTTCTTTGATAATATCCTCATAGTTTAAATTAGCTTAACCAAAAACATGTTCAGCCAGGGGCATTGATTGACTTCCAAAAGCCAAGCCTATTCATCTGCTTGAACTTGCTGGGGTACACTAGGAATGAAATAATCATGCATGGCACATTCCGTGTTCTTGTTGCCTTGTTGCCGGGTATTGTTGTGTCAATTCTGAACCAACACAGCCTTGTGGTTCTTAAACAGAAATCATGCAGTTGAGGCTCGATTAAACCTCTTTTAAAGGCCAACCAATATGATAAATAAACCAGAGTTTTCAGAATTGAGATATTTGATTGCTCAGAGGATATCAGTGTAGGTCATCCACTGGCCTCACCCTTTTATGGAGATGATGAAGCAAACCTAAAGAGGTGGATCAATTGAGTCCGGGTGATTTGAAACAATTGGAGCAGAGCAGGGGCTAGAATTTGTACCTCCTAACTTCTGGTTCAAGGAATCATGGTGGCAGAGTAGATTAAGCCAATGGACTGCTTACTGCAAAGTTCGTGGTTGGAATCCACCAGCTTCTCCAAGGAAGAAAGATAAGGATCCTTATCTTTAAGGATCCTTATCTTTGGGATAAGGATGACTTGCCGTTTGGGACACCTTATGGAACAGTTCTACTGGATAAATCGCTATGAATAGAACATATGTGGTACTTAAATCTAATGGTGGATAAAGACAATTCAACACGATAGGGGATAAAATATATTTCCAGATTCTAAAATGCTATCTTTTGGAAGGTGCACAGTTAGTTATCTATAACTGAACTACCACGAAGAAGTAATTTCAAAAAGCAGGCATTTATTCTCTTGTTTTAGGCGGCTATACTTTTGAATTTGGGGTGTCAGATCTAGGGGAAAGTATTGTCTCTCTGTGAAGTCTGAGTGAAGAACTTTGTCTCTTTTCAACATTTGTGGTTCCACAATTCCTAGGAGATCTCCATCTTGCATCAATCTTTCCTTAGGGTCTAGGAGGTTCTCAGCACAAGGACTTTTGGTCCAAAGGATGACCTTTGCTCTGAGATTCTTGTCCTTGGTGGGAGCCAATTCTCTTATCTTTGCTTATTTCTTTTTCCTTTTGTCTCATGTAACTTATAATGTAACTTTAGTCACACCCTAGGGAAATTCCCTCACCTCTGATCAGGGGTGTCTCTTAGTAAGGATGCTGTATCCCACTTTAATGCCTTTACAATTGATTAGCTGATCACATCATGGAGAATGATTATATTATCACGTAACTACAAAACCAATAAGATTAATTGCAACTCAAATAAAACAAAATCCTCACAAATGAACGAATACATAAAATCATGACTAACAGACAAGACTGAAATTGTCAAGGATTTTACCTTGCTGAGGTCCAATCAAAATTCATGGAAGCATCAGTCAATAATATAAATGCTTTATGGCATTAGGCAGATCTGCTGCACAAGACCTTTTTAAAATGTGAAAGAGCAAAGAGGTAACTTTGAGGATTAAGATGTGCCTTGCCCAACTCATGACACTTTCAATTGCCTAATATGCATGTGAACTAGGAATGTGGAAGACCAGAGAATAATTGGTGCATTTTCACTGGGGGATTGGAGAAAAATATTGCAAGTACCATGTACTATCAGAAGGACAGATAAATGTCTTAGAGGATTGACAGCTAGAGTGATCCTTAGAAGCAAGGTAGTCAAGTCTACATCTCGTGCACTTTGGGCATATTATTAGGAGACACTAGTCCTAGAACCAGTTCGGAAAATGACATCATGCTTAGTAAAGCAGATTACCAAAAAAATAGGAAGATCCTCAACAAAATATAGTGAAACAAGAGACTCAAACTTAATGATTGTGGGGATGATGCAAGACTGGGCAGTGTTTTGTTCTGTTAGACATGGGTAGCTGTGATTCAGAACTAATGTGGTAGCACCTAATAACATCAACAAACTGCTGAGAATTATAGACCAGCCAAATCGACACTTATTTTGAGAGACTCAATTCAATCCATGATATTCTGGCCCTTGACTTCATGCCATTTCCACATGCACAGTATATTTTCATCGTATCATATTATTCCCAATGTCTTTTAAGTTAAAATTGCAACCTGGGAGCAAATTCCCCTTTAATGGTTAAATCCTAAATATAGTTATCTGCTTCTAAAGTACAATGATAGGATGGGAACAAGATTGTTGTTGTTATTGCTCGGTGCCATTTAGACAGTTTTGACCCATAGTGACTCTATACATAAAAGAACGAAATACTGCCCAGTCCTGTGCCCATCCTCACAATTATTCTTTGCTTGAGCTCATGGTTGCAGCAACTGTGTCAATCCATCTACTTGGGGGCCCTCCTTCCCTTTGCTGCCCTTCCACTTTACCAAAAATGATGTCCTTCTCCAGGGACTCGTCTTTCCTGATAACCTGGCCTCTAAAGAGCACCTGGCCTTACTTCTTCTGAGACAGATTAGTTTGTCCTTTCAGCATTCCATAATACTTTCAATATTCTATGCCAGCACCACAATTCAAATGCATTGATTTTTCTTCGGTCTTTATTTTGGTGTCCAACTTTCACATGTATATGAGATGATGGAAAATTCCATAACTTGGGTCAGGCACACATTAATCCTCAAAGAAACATCCTTGCTCTTCAATACTCTAAAGAGGTCCTGCGCAGCATATTTACCTGATCAATATGCCTTTCTTGAAACAGTTTTATTGGCACTTCACCCACATATGCCATTCAATATCTTTTGATATCTTAACTACTACTCCCACAAGCATTGATTATAGATCCAAGCAAGACAGAGTCCTAGACACTTTCAACCTTTTCTCCGTTACCCATTGGTCCAGGAACAAGGTATTTATTTCCATTAAGGAGGGAGAAAATGATGGAAAAGAAGGGCTAATGGGCACCAAAGATGTAAAAAACAAAAAACCCAGCAGAACAATTTAAATTTGAATTAATCCATAAGGTCTGAAATAATACCATGTTCTCTGAGACCATTTATGCTGTGGCCCTGCCCTCCAGACTAGGTGTTGGACAGGCTTTCCAGATGCTGTCAACCCTTGGTCCTGGGCTTCAGCTCTATCTTCTAGGCCCATTGGAATGGTAACTCTGCTCTCTTAGGTTTGGATGGCCCCATTCCCCTAGTTCAACAGAGTAACAACCCTACCCCCTTGTCTGTTTGGAATCCTATTCTTCTACCCTTTGGTTCTGGCAGCCCTGCTTACTCACCTTTGGATCCTAGATCTGGCTTGATTGCTCTGGTGCTTGTGAACTGCAGCCCCTCACTCGGAAACCAAGTGATTCTTTGAAACCTAGGAAACTATGGCCCTCTCGTTTGAGATCCCAGAGGTCATAGCCCTACATTTTGAGATCAAGGCACTTGTGCCTGCTCTGCTACTTGTCTCCTCAGCTTCTGGTTCCTTGGCTTCTTGACACCTTGGCTACTCAGGATAATGGCCTGAAAAAGGATTTTGCATTTTACCTTAATCCCCTTATAACTGCCTGATTGAGTGTCATCACATTGTATGTGTGTGTGTTTGTGTGTCTGTATGTCTGGGTGTGATCAAATAATCACACAACCACCAGGCTACTGAGAATCATGATCCAGCCAAGACTGGAGATGTATTAGTCTGGGATGTCTAGAGAAACAAATCCAGGGAGTTTCATATGTGCGTAAGAGAGTTTTATATACAAGAGCAATTGCATATTGAGAAAACATTAAGCCCAGTCCAGACCAAGTCCGATATTAGCCCATATGTCCAATACCAATCTATAAATTCTTCTTCATACTTACGAAGAACACACGAAGATGCTGAATGCAGGACTATCACAGGCCTGTGGGTGGAAATTCTTGTGGATCCAGTGGCAGTGGAAGCATCTCACTGCTGGCATGGGTCTCTATGTGACTCCTTCTGCTCCAGGACTCTAGCGTAGCTCCATGTGTCTTTTCCACAGAAATGTCTTGCAGGGAGTAGCATGTGTCCTGCCACCAACCTGATTTACAGACTACGCTCCACCCCTTCACCCCCGAGTCTCAAATTGACAACAGATTATGTAACTACCATAGGGGGAAACACAATTAAAACCATGACAACCTCTAAGGAAAAAGTATTGTGGGTCACTGTATTATACTGATTTTTAATTAACTGATTGCCATACCATTTTCAAAAATATCAAAATGAGAAGAAATATGTATCTTAGAGTAAATTAAATAACTAGGTGGGTCCAAGATAGAATAACTTTATCAGAGAGTTATGAGAGAGTTATTGTGGACCACAAAAAATAAATTAGATTTGAAAGTTAAAAAATATCTTTTATTTCCAATCACACTGTAGTGAACATTTATCATAATTTTTCTCTTCGACCTATAAACCTCCATTTAACTTTTAACATTCAAGAGGAAGCCTGTATTGTGAGAGTCTCTCTCACCTTCCATTATAAAAAGCCAGGCAATTTACACTTGTCACATGTGATTCTATGACACCGGCATGGTTAATTCTTACCCCATTTTTGGAACTTTGAAAAACTGGTGACACAAAGACAGAAGAAAAGTGTAGGAGTTATTCATAATGAAGGTGACCACCAATGGAGTTGAGTTAGCAGGGTCTATGGCAGAGTGAGTGGTGTTTTATAAAGGCATTATTATTCCAGAGAAGAAGTGATGAATGTATCATTGATGGCATTCTAACTAGACCTATCTTATATCATTACCTGGTGGCGGTGCCAGACCACTGACTTACCTTGGTTCTGAGACTCCTTTCATCTTAGCTTGGGTTTTCCCAGAAGCAGAAAAGTAAATTAGAAATGAAATGATACAGAATAGAGAAACCATTTAATGAAGGTGTGTTTTCAAGCACATGTGAGTTGTGGGTAATTGAAATTGCTTTACAGTAGGAGTTCTGGGAGCCGGTGTAGAATATTGTGTCGTAGGAATTCCACCCAATGGCCGAGAGAGCTCGAGTATTTATTTCCTCACTCTTCTTCATCAGCCTGTGAAGGATGCTCCCAGAGTCGTCAATTCTATGTCCCCAACACCTGCATGGTGATACAAGGCAGCCAGAGTAGAGGCTGACCAGACCGGAGACAGCAGACACCGACAGCTATTGTCATAATGGCTGCGGAGTTTCTGAAGTCAATCAGAATTGACTTATGTGGTTCACATCAATTGATGCTATAATTTCAGATCCATTCACTATAGACCTGATTCCTCCTCTTATGAGTCAAGGCAGGTTTTCTGTCTATCCGTCGTGAATCAGGATGTGGAAAAACATTATGAAAACACTATCATATCAAATGAACCCTATCTTCTACAGGGTTCCTTTGAGGAGATTTACATTATAGCAGAATTTATCCAAATTAAAAGCAAAGCAAAACACCTCAAGTTAGTCTACTGAATATTGTGTATTGTGAAAGACATGAGAGCTAAAACAAATACAGTAACTAAAAATAGCGGGATGTAATTTCAGTTTTCATCCTTCAGAGCATCGTTCTGGCAGTAAACAGCATTGGCAGCAATCGACAGCTTGATTAAAGCAGCAGCTTCTGGTAGGCAGCAGCAAGCATTTTCTGACTCAAGGGCTCAGAAAAGCTATATGAAGGCTAGCGTGGCTGGCTAGCTCAGACCCGAGTGGTCTCTGAGGAAGGGAAATGCTCTTTTTAGTTTTTAAAATGTATATCGTTTTGTTTCACTCATGGTGACCTATAAATCCTATGGACCATCCAGAGCATCCCTTAAGAAGCATGTGTTTTATTATATGATGGATGCCTATAAGCTGTGTCATGAATTAAGTTATTTTTGACCTTCTAAATTCAATCAGAATCAGTGAACTGTACAGGCAGAAGAATGCTAGATCCAGTGAACAGCAGGAAAGAGATCTACAACCCCTCAATCAATTCCCAGACCTGCGCCAGTTTACAGACTCACAACTCCTTGAATGAGGGGAAAGCCATGTCCCTTTGAAGGAGGAGCCTGCTGCATCACTGAAGGTTTATACTGTTAGTCTTTCTTCTAGCCTCCCCCAAAGAGACATTAGCCTTTTTTAAGAGTGGCTGTTCAATGAGGGAAAGAAAATAATAAAACTTTTTAGGGATTACTGGACACTGGCTCTGAAAGAACACTAATTCCAGGAGACCCAAAATGTTTTTCAGGGCCCACCAGTCAAAGTGGGGGCATATGGAGGTTAAGTTATCCATAGTTTTAGCTCAGGTATGCCTCATAGTGGGTCCCAGTGGGTCCCTGAACCCATCCTCTGTTATTTTCCCAGTTCCAAAATGCATCATTGGAATAAACATATTATTAATTAGAAGAAGCCCCATATTGGATTCATGAAGCATGGAATAGGGTTATTAAGGTAGGAAAGGCAAGTGGACACCATTAGAACTGCCATTGCCTAGGAAAATAGTAAACCAAAAGCAGTACCTCATTCCTGGAGGGATTGAGGAGATTAGTGCCACCATCAAAGACTTGAGGGATTCAGGGGGTGGTTATTGTTACTACATCCATGTTTAACTCACTTGTTTGACCTGTAAAAATAAAACCAGATGGGTCTTGGAGAATGATAGTGGATTATCATAACCTTAACCAGGTGATGACTCCAATTGCAGCTGCCATTCAGAGGTGATTTCATTGCTTGAGCAAATTAATACTTCTCCTTGTACGTGGTAGGCAGCTATTGATCTGGCCAATGCTTTCTTCTCAATACAAGTGTTGAAGGACCACCAGAAGCAGTTGGCCTTCAGCTGACAGGGGCAACAATACACTTTCACAATGCTCCCCCAGGAGTACATCAACTCTTCCATCCTGTGCCATAATTTAGTCTGAAGGAACTTTTATCACCTGTCTCTTCCACAAAATGCCTCATTATTCCATTAGATTGATGACATTATGCTGATTAGACCCACTAAGAAGGATATATCAAAGACTCTAGACTCATTGGTACAACATCTGCGTACAAATGGTTGGGAAATCAACCTAATGAAGACTCAGGCATCATCCACCTCAGTCAAATTCCTAAGGGTCCAGTGGTGTCGATACATGCTTACTAAAGTGAAGAATAAGCTATTTCATCCCCCACCCCCAACAACTAAACAGGAAGCACAACACTAGTGGGCCTCTGTGGATTTTGGAGGTAACGTATCCCTCATTTGGGTGTTCTACTCCAATCTATTTATCAAGTGACATGAAAGGCCTCCAATTTTGAGAGGGGCCCAGAACTAGAAAAGGCTCTGCAATAGGTTCAGGCTGTCGTCCAAGCTGCTTTGCCCCTGGGACCGTATGATCCAGCTGACCCAATCGTGCTCGAGGTGTCAGTCATAGATATAAATGTAGTGTGGAATCTTTGGCAAATCCTACTGGCGAATCAAAGCGAAACCCCTGGGATTTTGGAGTAAAACCCTGCCATCCTTTGCAGAGAATTACTCACCCTTTTGAAAAACAGCTGTTGGCCTGTTGCTGGGCCTTAGTGGAGACTGAACGCCTCACCATGGGCCACCAAGTCATCAGGAGACCTGAGCTGTCTTTCATGAACTGGGTATTGTCTGAGCCCCAGAGTCATAAAGTTGGACGTGCACAGCAACACTCCATCATTAAATAGAAGTGGTATATACGATATCAGGCTAGAGCAGGACCTGAAAGTACAGCTAAGCAGCTCAAAGAAGTAGTCCAAATGCCCACAGTCTCCACTTCTGTCACAGTACTTTCCTTCTGCCAGTCTGCACTTATGGCCTCCTGGGGAGTTCCTTATAAGTTGACTGATTCCACTGGATTGGCAGCGGAGCATGCCCCGCGGTCACCCTGGTCTCCTCATGCCTTTGGATTCACAGATCTGGAAGGGTGTCACCGTACTGAGTGGTGTGATTGATCCTGATTACCAAGGGGAAATCAGACTGCTGCACATGGACTGCTTAAATCTCCTGAGTGCTGTGGGACACTCCAGAGAATCACCTGTGTAAAAGTCATGTGTAAGACACATATCCCTTGCTAAGATGAGACTGGTGGTTAGACTGACCTCCTGGAAGCACTGCAGGGACCCCAGGAAACCCATGCTCACACTATGCTATATTGCTGCCTTGTTTCAAGTGAGGGACCTGAAGGGACCTGGGCAACAGACCCCACCTGCAGAGGGACCAGTCCATGCTTAGGCTGTGGTAGCCCGGTCCTTTGCTCATGTCCAGCACAATGTACCTGGGTGCACAGATAGGCTACAAGGAGCGCCATCAATCTTGGGCCCATCCCCAACAGCTCCAAAATGAATGTATAATTTCAATGGGCTATTTTATGATTGTGGGGGGAGGTCAGATGCTCACAGGCATCCTCCCTGAGAGTGATCAGTTTCCAGACTGCAGTGGGCCCCACTCCCTGCTGTTAAGGACAATGGATGCCTGCAGTCATCTATTTGGTTCCAGTAGGTGGGGTTTACACCCTACTGATGATGGAGATCCAGAGAACAGGTCAAAGTTAAGCTGCCATCCTAAACCTAGGATCTGCCCATCTTGTCACATGTATATCCCCAATCACTCCTCGTCCTATTGGGTGTATTTCCCTAGACCACCCCCTCATTACTGTATTACCATTAGCACAGCCCCTTCCTGTGGCATATGTCCTCACCTGTAATTAGGGGGCTTGCATGTCCCCAGAGAAGATAAAAGCCTGGGCTAGCAATAAAGGTCTCTCTCTCCCTCCACATGGACCACCAAGCGGGGCTGAGGTGAGCATGCTGGCATGAATCGTGTCTGACTCCATTTATTTCAGTACTTCTCTTCTATCTCTCATGCTCTCTATAACTTTACTATAATCTTTACTTATTATCGCTGTACAATTGCGCCTACTGGACCCGTGATGATGTGTTAGGGGCTGGCTTCCCCTGACAAATGGCGCCCATCGCGTGGCAATGAGTTATATTCCGTGTAACAATTGTATGGCCCCACCAGAATGTAGAGTGAATCGAAAAATTGTGTGAAGTGAGGACCCGGTGTGGGGATTGGAAGATAAGTGGGGGAAATAGTGAATGAGTATTTTAAGAGGACAATGGGTCAAGGTAAAAGTAAACCTGAAACTTATGGTACTATGCTCATCTACTTCCTTAAAAGACATGGTGTAAAAGTGACGAAGAAAAAGATGCATTGTTTTCTAAAAGTAGTTGAAAGGCTTAATCCATGGTTCTCAGTGGAAGGAACTCTCGGCCTAGAGACCTGGGAGGAGGTCATTGTAAACTTAAAGAAAGCACAGAGATGGGGAGAGTATCCCTATGGAGACGTGGTCTCTGTGGGTTCAACTTAAGACGGTTTAAAAACTTTTACAGGAGGGAGAGGATGAGGATGACCAGTCTACTGAGAAGCATCGAAACTACGCAAACTTACATCAGCCGAGAAGCAGCCAGAATGGGTTTCAGGCAGATGAGAAGATTTTAGGCAGAACTGAAAATACTAAGCTTGAGGCAGAAGGGGACATAGTAAAAGTATCTGCTCCCCTCTTGGAATTTGGTGTAAGAAAGACAAGAGTTTGTAAAACAATGAAGCAAGTCAGCACTGGAGGTAGAGAGATTAGCTCCAAAGAAATGCAAACTAGGAGAGCTGCCACAGAAGATGAAGTTCAGTCAGTGAAACTACAGGATATACAGATTGAAAAGAGCAGTTCAGAGAATAGGAGTAAAGAAGCAACTACAGGAAAGCACCTTTACTCTCCAGAGTAGAAAGAGGGATTGCAGAAGAAGGAGATTTAGAATGTAAAATGTCTTATCCTGTTAGAGTTGTTAGTCGACAGCCTTGCAGGAAATACCCACAAGGAATTCACATTGCCTTTCCCTTCAAGTTGCTAAAAGATCTCAAGCAGGCAGTCAATGATTATGGCCCAGACACTCATTTTGTTTTTTGTTTTTTTAAACAATTTATTAGGGGCTCATACAACTCTTATCACAGTCCATACATATACATACATCAATTGTATAAAGCACATCTGTACATTAATTTCCCTAATCATTTTTCTCTCCTCTTTCCTTTTTTTACATTTTATTAGGGACTCATAGAACTCTTATCACAATCCATACATATACATACATCAATTGTATAAAGCACATCCATACATTCCCTGCCCCAATCATTCTCAAAGCATTTGCTCTCCACTTAAGCCCTTTGCATCAGGTCCTCTTTTTTTTCCCCCTCCCTCCCCTCTCCCCCCTCCCTCATGTGTCCTTGGTAATTTATACCTCGTTATTTTGTCATATCTTGCCCTATCCGGAGTCTCCCCTCCCCCCCTTCTCTGCTGTCCCTCTCCCAGGGAAGAGGTCACATGTGGATCCTTGTAATCAGTTCCCCCTTTCCAACCCACTCACCCTCCACTCTCCCAGCATCGTCCCTCACACCCTTGGTCCTGAAGGTATCATCCACCCTAGATTCCCTGTGTCTCCAGCCCTCATATGTACAGCCTCTGCCCTATCCAGCCCTGCAAGGTAGAAATCGGATCATGGTAGTTGGGGGGAGGAAGCATCCAGGATCTGGGGGAAAGCTGTGTTCTTCATCGATACTACCTCACACCCTAATTAACCCATCTCCTCTCCTAAACCCCTCTATGAGGGGATCTCCATTGGCCGACACTTGGACCTTGGGTCTCCACTCTGCACTTCCCCTTTCATTTAATATGATATATATATATACATATATACACATACATATATACATATACACATACATACACACACTTATATCTTTTTTTTTTTTGCATGATGCCTTATACCTGGTCCCTTGGGCACCTCGTGATTGCACTGGCCGGTGTGCTTCTTCCATGTGGGCTTATTTGCTTCTGAGCTAGATGGCCGCTTGTTCACCTTCAAGCCTTTTAAGACCCCAGACACTATCTCTTTTGATAGCCGGGCACCATCAGCTTTCTTCACCACATTTGCTTATGCACCCATTTGTCTTCAGCGATCCTATCATGGAGGTGTGCAGTCAATGATATGATTTTTTGTTCTTTGATGCCTGGTAACTGATCCCTTCGGGACCACTCGATCACACAGGCCTGTGTGTTCTTCCATGTGGACTTTGTTGCTTCTGAGCTAGATGGCGCTTGTTTATCTTCAAGCTTTTAAGACCCCAGTCATTATCTCTTTTGATAGCTGGGCACCATCAGCTTTCTTCAACACATTTACTTGTTCCCCCACTTTGGCTCCAGCCGTTGTGTTGGGAGAGTGAGCATCATAGAGTTCCAATTTAATAAAAGAAAGTATTCATGCATTGAGGGAGTGTTTGAGTAGAGGCCCAAGGTCCTTCCGCCACCTTAATGCTTAACCTATAAATATAGACACATCGATCTATTTCCCCATCCTCCTATATATATTTGCATGTACATGTCTTTGTCTAGACCTTCATAAATGCCCTTTGACTCCTAGCTCTTTCCTCCATCTCCCTTGATTTTCCTCCTGCCCTACTACCATGCTCCGTCCCCACCTGGGCTAGAGTATACCTCTTTTCTACGCAACCTTACCCTTGATCATTCCCCACCAGGCCTGCCACTCCCTCCTCTCTACAATTTTGGGTCCCATGTTTTTCCCTTGTCCCTGTGTTTGTTAACACCACTTCCTTACCCCCCCCTACTCCCCCACCCCAAGTCCCCCCCCCCCGGAACTGTCGGTCCCATTGTTTTTCCTCCAGATAGTTCATCCAGCCTGTCCTATTCAGACAGACCTATGGAGACACTAACATGCACGAAAACAAGACAGAGGAAAACAAAGCAACAGTATACAACCAGACAACAAAACAACAAAAACAAACCACTGACAAAGAACAGAACAAAACAGTTCACAAGAGAAAAGCTTGTAGTTAGTTCAGGGATTGTTTGCTAGCCCTTAGGAGCGTTTTCCAGTCCAGTCTGTTGGGGCATCACGCCCTGGCCCCAAAGTCCACTTTCAGCATTCCCTGGGGACCTTGCCACTCCATTCCCTTGCTGTTCCGCTGCACTCCCCAGTGATTTGCCTCGGTGTGGTGGGATCAGGTCAGGTGCAATTTCCACACTGCGTCTCCGGTGAAGTCCCCTGTATCGCCCTTAGTCACTGAGTGGCATCATTTCTCATAGTGGGGCCAGCCATGTTGTTCTCTCTGTGGACTGGCTGCTCTACTCAGGAACATCATCCTCACGGCCTGGTGGGCCAGGCTGTGCTCCACTCTCTCCTCCTGCCCCTTCATCTGCTCCCGTGTGCTCTGATCAGATATGTTCATCTCTCGGAGCTGCAGAGTCAATGTCGTCCTTTGGAACAAATTCTTTTCGGGGGAGGGGCAGGAATCCACTTAATTTATGGTGGTGGGGCCAGCCTCCCAGACCTCTCCACTGGTTCCCTACTCCACGCCGGGATATTGCATTCACACTTTGCGGCACTGGGTTGAAGTCTGGTCCCACTTTCCCTGTGGAGATATAAACAATACCCTCCCCTTGGGTGGATTAATGCCCCATGCCCCCGCTCCCCTTTTCTTCCTTATATTCATCCTTTTGTTTTCCTCCCTCCCCCCTCCACCATTGTCTACCATGTGCATCCCTGGTTAGGGGAACTGTATACAAACATTTTAGGGGTGAAGACTGTGTAGTATGGAAGGGACCAGATACTCATTTTGTAATTAGCATGGTAAGGGCCTTAGCAGAGTCTGAGAACTGGACACCTACAGACTGGAGAGTTGTGGCGAAAACTTGCCTTTCCTCTTCAGAATCCTTGCAATATCAAATGCTATGGAAGGAAGCAGCCCTTGCAGGAGCTCGGAAGAATGCTGAAGATGGGATAGATATAGGAATTCATCAATTGCTAGGGGATGAGAATTATATCACAGTTGAGTCTCAACTACAGTTTACTGAACAGACAATAGGACAGATATGTGAAGTTTGCTTAAGGGCCTGGGAAAAGATAATTCCATCAGAAGAGAGAAAGCCGAGTTACACGGCTATAAGACAACGGAATGATGAGCCTTATGCTGACTTTGTGTCCCCACTGGAAGATGCTATTTCCAAATGTGTGAAGAATGTCCAGGCAGTAAGAGACCTAGTGCACAAGCTATCTTATGATTTCTCTAATAAGAACTGTAAGAATGCCTTGCGCCCCTACAGGGAACAGGACAATCTGCTAGATTTTATCTTAGGATATGCAGGAGTGTAGAGGCAGAGGAATACCAGGCAGACCTCATGGCAGTTGCACTGGCAAATTGCACCAGACTTAGAAGAAAGTGCTTTAGTTGTGGAAGACAGGTCATCTTCAAAGACAGTGTAGGGAGAGCAGGCTGCAGCCATCGAGATCAGGTTTAAAAGACCCTGAACTCTGGCTCCGCTGCAGGAATGGAACTCATGGGTCGAGTCAATGTCGCTCAAAGTTCAACAGTGAAGGGTTGCCATTAGCAAAGGCTTCCTGCGGGGAAAATAGAGGGAGGAGCTTGATCCAAGTCCCGCCTAACAGAGCTCAGAAGGCAAGGCCTCTGCCCAACCCAGCAAGAGAATCTTTGAATGGCAGAAATTGCCGGTGTCTCCCAGCCTCACAGCAGGAGACCAGACCTAGCCAAACAGGCAAAAGCCCAGCCTCTGTTCTCGCTGCAGTTGGTTTGAGTAACCAAGAAATGGCTGAGAAGCCCTTGCAGCAGCCTGTGGATTCTAAAAAGCAGGAACCTCCTATTGAAAGAGTCATACAGTTTCTATCAGGAAGATTTGACCTAAGTACTCAAGAAATTAAAATTAATACTGGAGTTGATCAGAGTTGTGAAGAAAAGCCAAAAGCTGTGATTAAATCAGAAATTATTAAGAGCGGTAATGGGGTCCGCTACCTAAAAGAATTATAGGATGTTTATTAGGAAAGTCTTATGCAATTTCTCAATGTGTTCTGACTGTTGCTAGAATTATTGAACAGGATTATGAAAAAGTTAAGGCAGTGATGAAATTCTGAGGTATCATGGTTTATAAAAGAAGATCGCTTAAGCCAATTTTTGCTTCCTTACATTCCTAGAATAAAAATGTATGTCCTTGAAAAATCCAACCACCCTTTAAATCAAGGGGTCTTTGGGAATGCTGTTGTGGGGAAACAACAGCTCCCCCACATGGAATTAGAAATTGAAAGAAAAAAAGGTTTTTAAATTTTGGATGTAGGGTCATTTCCTAAGGGCATTCAGGAGGGCCTAAACCCTCCCATTAACTTCCTCTAAATCCAGCATGGAAGGAATGAGTGAAGTTAACCAAGAGAGAGGATTGCAAGTTTGTAAAATCATACAGTGTAAGAAGTCTGAATGGCAAAGCAGCTTAACTGAGCTTGTAACCTTATTGGTAACCTTGGAGAAAAAATGTCTGCCTGGTAAGTTACTTAAAGAACAGCTGAACAAATTTATTAAGAATTTTTTCAGTCTTTCAAAGTATGGTAAGAACCAAATTAGTCAGCTCTCTTAACTCTCTGAGCTCTGGGAGCCAAAAGTTACATGTTAGCTCTCCAGATTCTGTAAAAGCTGCTAGTCAAAATTAAATAACAATAAAGGCTAACTAACTAGCAGTTTTCCTGGGTCTGAGCCTAGCAAGTCAACTGAGATTGCTAGCAGTGCTTTGAAATCTAAATTGTTAAAACAGAAGGGGGAGAAGAGGAATCTTATGTGTGACAAAGTTCATTTAGTCATTTTAACCAAAAAAAATTTCTCCTTACTGAAAGCTTGTAATAAAATTAAGAAAGATAAACACGTTTTCACTTCTAAAGAGAAAATTGATCCTAAGAAATCCGAAGATGATGGAAACCGCGTTTGGGATCCAGGTCCATTCACCTGGAGAAAAAGCCATGCATTTATGCTTTTACAAAATAAAACTGATGGTCTCCCTTTAAAAGGACGCAGCCACGTTTGGAGAATGACGGACAAGAAAAGATGGAGAAGCCACCCAATATTAATCACAATTCCTTTTTCCAGTTAATTACACCCAGAAGAGAGGGGCTATTTGTTTATATTTTTACAGGCAAAGAGATAGGTGGATTTCTTTTCAGCCAGTAAGGCCCAGAAGAAAGCAGGGAAGCTGATGTGTGACCTGACCCCCTGTCCTGTTACTGAAGTTATCCAAAATGTCAAGGACACCTGGCCGATTCCTGAGAATGGCGATTGCTGACTGCTGAGACATTTCTTCCATTGCTGACGCTGTCTAAGAGAAACTCTGAGACTCTATCAAAGCTGAACATTTTATATAATAATGACTGGACTATTACTACAAACCATTGTTTTGCGGAAAGATCAAGATTTGGGGCTTGTTAATTAATGCTATAATGTGATTGGAATGTAACAGATTTCCCTGTAACTCCTTACCTATATAGTGTAACATTGCATGGTTGGGATATGATTAAGAAACATTTGCAAGGGTTTAAGGGAAACATTTCATTAGATGTTGATCAGCTTAAAAAGGATATTTTCTATACATTCAAAGACAGACTCGAGGCATCTCCTGGCTCTGATATAATTAAGTAGTTGGTGAGTGGCATGGAAGGGTTGGACCCCCGAGCTTGGGTGCAAAGTATTTCACATAGCTTAAGTTCCAGTCTGACTGTGTTGTTTATCATCATAATTTTGATGCTTGCAGTCTCCTGTCACTTCTATAGGAAGCTGAGAGACCATGTTGCCTCTGTTACACTATTAAATCTCAAACATAATGCAGAGAGGGGAAATGTGGGATACTAGCACTGTAGGGAAATAAAACTGGGACTTATGCCCTGACTTAAACAGAGGGAATCTGGAAGACTAGAATTCCACGCCTGGAAGACTGCCACTCTGGTAGTTGGAGAAATAGTACAGGTACATGTTCCTGCGGTTGTCTAAGTTTCCCACAGTTTCTTCCTTAAAGCTGTGCTGCAAAGTGAGCACATGGTTGATTCAGTCTCCCTATAGAAGCAGACATTCCTATTTGGCTCTATTTTCTTCCCGCCGCAGCATCTAGCCCCTCTCATACCTTCCTCCAATAGCAGATGGACATAGAAGGACTTTATCCTCCATGTCTGGATTCAAAATGTTTCTATTAAGCCTGAATTTTTGGCTATATTAATTGGATCATGGAGTTCTGTCTGTACAGCTTTTAATATCTAGAAAATAACCATGTCGCCCATGTGGCTTTTGAATTTTATATATAAAAGAAAAGGGAGACTTGTGGGGGGAGGTCAGATGCTCACAGGCATCCTCCCTGAGAGCGATCAGTTTCCAGACTGCAGTGGGCCCCACTCCCTGCTGTTAAAGAAAATGGATGCCTGCAGTCATCTATTTGGTTCTAGTAGGTGGGGTTTACACCCTACTGACAATGGATCCTATGGAGATCCAGAAAACAAGTCAAAGTTAAACTGTCATCCTAAACCTAGGATCTGCCCATCTTGTCGCATGTATACCCCCAAACCCTCCTCTTCCTATTGGGTATATTTCCCTAGACCACCCCATCATTACTGTATTACCAATAGCACAGTCCCTTCCTGTGACATATGTCCTCACCTGTAATTAGGCGGCTTGCATGTCCCCAGAGAAGATAAAAGCCTGGGCTAGCAATAAAGGTCTCTCTCTCCCTCCACGTGGACCACCAAGCGGGGCTGAGGTGAGCATGCTACCATGAATTGTTTCTGACTCCATTTATTTCTCTTCTATCTCTCATGCTCTCTATAACTTTACTATGATCTTTACTTATTATCATTGTACAATTGCACCTACCGACCCATAATGATGTGTTAGGGGCTGGCTTCCCCTGACATATGATTACCAAAGTTCTGTCCTGTTTCCATCCATACTTCTTTGACCACAGTTTATATATTTATTATAAAAAGATGACAAAAATAACATCTTTGAATTATCTAATAAGGAAAATAAGTTCAAAATTCACTCTGGAAATGTCAAGGCATGTACTGTATATACACATAAGTGCACTCCATCAGAATTTTTCAATATAATTTGTACTTCCACTCATTATATGAAGGAGAGCTTCAAAAAGTTTGTGGAAAATGGAATTAAGAGAAAATGAAATTTTCCCATGAGATTTTGAAACCCTCTTGTATGTGTGAACAGGTCATTCATATGGTGAGATGTAATTTGTGGGAAAATGGGGTATTCAGTGCCTTTAAGTAGTAAGGACTTTGAATAATATATTGTAATTTATTTGCACAAACTC
Organism: Tenrec ecaudatus; assembly: GCF_050624435.1. Classification (NCBI taxonomy): domain Eukaryota; kingdom Metazoa; phylum Chordata; class Mammalia; order Afrosoricida; family Tenrecidae; genus Tenrec; species Tenrec ecaudatus. The sequence continues at coordinate 107,502,742 of NC_134544.1, forward strand.
TGTAATATGAGTGTGATCTGAGGCCCAGAAATATAAATAAATCTGTGATGATCAAGAATAGGAAGGATAGGAAGCAGCTGGATTTTAAAATATTCTTTTCACTGAGTGAAAAGAGGTGTATGGAAAAGGAGGAAATAAAATGGTCCCTTTTTGCAGATGATATGATGGTCTATGGGAATCCTGGTGGTGTAGTGGTTATGCTTTGGGCTGTGATCCACATGGTCAGCAGTTTGAAACCACCAGCAGTTCTGAGGGAGAAAGACTTGGTTTTCTATTCCCATCTGCAGTTACAGTCTCAGAAACCAACAGGGGCTGGTTATGAAACATCATTGACGTGATGGCAGCGAGTTTGCTTTTGGTGTGTTGGCTTGTATTGAAAATCCCAAGGAATCTGCATAAAACAAAAACAAAACTTGGAGAACTAGTAAATGCATTTGTCAATGTCACAGGTTCAAGAGCAACATACAAAAATAAATTCCAGTTCTATATTCTATCAGTAAATAGAAATTTCAAGAAGGATACATTCTCATTTATAAGTGTTCAATAAATGAAATACTTAGGTGTAAGTCTAATGAATCATAGATACAACATGTGCTGAGACTACAAAATGCTTATGAAAGAATACAAAGAATTTCTCAATAAATGGATAAACATACTGAAATCATTGACTATGGAAAAGGTCAATTCCTTCCAAATTGACACATACATCGGATTATTTCTTTATAGTCTGTTAATAGTCTGGAAGCTCCACTGAAACCTGTTCACTTTAGGTGACCCTGCTGGTATTTAAAGTACCAGTGACCATATCGGGAAGGTGAGCATCATGGAATGCCAGGTTATTAGAAGAAAGTGTTCTTGCATTGAGGGAATACTTGATTAGAAGCCCAATACCCATCTACAACCTTAATACTAAACCTTTAAATATAAGTACATAGATCTATTTCCCTATCATTATATATAAATATATTTACATGCCTGTATTTAGACCTCTAAAAATGCCGTTTGCCTCCAACTCCTTTCTCTAATTTCTTTTACTTTCCTCTTGTCCCACTATCATGTTCAGCCTTCATTTGGGTTTCAGTAATTGCTCTCAGTTACATTGCCCTTGATCAAGCCCTACCAGGCATCCTACACCTCCCTTGCCATTGAGTTTAGATCACTTGTTGTTCCCTTGTCCCTGGGTTTGTTAACGCCACTACTTTCCCCCCACCTCCCCCTTTCTCATGCCCACCCCCAACAAACTTTAGGTTCCATTGTTTTTTTTTCCCTTTGGATTTTTTATCCCACCTATCTTATCCAGATAGACATACAGAGACAACAATAAGCACAAAACCAAGACAGAGTAAAACAGCAACAAAATGAAAGCCTATAAATAGTTCAAGGTCTGTTTGTGGACCTTTTGAAGCATTTTCCAGTCGAGTCAGATGGGGTGCCTTGCCCTGGCCCAAAGTCTATTTTTTGTATTCCCTTGGAACTTCATTGCGTTGCTCCCCTTGATGCCCTGTTGCATACCCATAGCGTTTCGCTCCGGTGTGGTGGGATCAGATCTGGAACAATTTCCATACTGTGCCTTCAGTGTTCTCCCTTAAATCACTATGGATCAGTGAGGGACATCCTATCTCATTGTGGGGATGACCCTATGGTCCTCCCTGTGTCCGACTGCTTTGAGCAAAATGGGTGCATAAGCAAATGTGGTGAACAAAGCTGATGGTACCCGGCTATCAAAAGATACAGTGTCTGGGGGTGGGAAGCATTAAGAACTAGAGGAAAGTTGTGTTTCATCCTTGCTACACTGTACCCTAACTGGCTCATCTCCTCCCCACAACCTTTCAGTAAAGGAGGGTCCAGTTGCCTACCAATGGGCTTTGAGTCTCCATTCTGCACTCACCCTCATTTACAATGATATGGGGTTTTTTTTTGTTCTTTGATGCTTGATACTTATTCCTTTCAACAGCTTGTGATCACACAGGCTGGTGTGCTTCTTTCATGTGGGCTTTGTTGCTTCTGAGCTAAATGACCACTTGTTTATGCACACATTTGTCTTCAGTGATTGTATCGGGAAGGTGGGCACCCACTGATATGATTTTTTTGTTCTTTGATGTCTGATAACAGGCTGGTGTACTTCTCCATGTGGGCCTTGATGCTTCTGAGCTAGATGGTCGCTTGATTACCTCCAAGCCTTTAAAACCCCAGACGCTATATCTTTTGATAGCCTGGCACCATCCGCTTCCTTCGCTACATTTGCTTATGCACTCATTTTTCTTCAGCAATCGTGTCGGGAAGGTGTACATCATGGAATGCCAATTTAATAGAACAACGCGTTCTTGCATTGAGTAAGTACTTGAGTGGAAGCCCAATGTCCGTCTGCTTTCTTAATATTAACCTATAAATATATGCACATATATTACATGACTGAGCTGATTTGGGTTAGAATAAGAAGATAACTGGACAGAGAGGGTGTGGGTTAAGAGTATTCCCACAGAATGATCATGAAGGTCAAAGTCCAGTGCCAGGAGGAAACATTGCAATAGAAATGGAGACAATAAGGTAAAAATGAGGAGTTCCAGAGAAGGATAACTGGACAGATGAGGAAATAGAGTAGGTTTCAGCTATGTTGTGTAAACCATATCTAAATAAAAGCTATTGCTTATGTTTGACAGGGTTCTCTAGAGAAACAAAACCAGGACATTCATAAATATATACATATATATACAGCATGAACGAATATAAGAGCTAATTGGTCCACACAGCAGCATGGAGGGTGCAGTTCAAATCACTCCCATGGAACAGTTAATATACTGGGAGTCCTTCAACTTTACAAAGATTGCTGAGGCCAAGGTCAAGGAAGAAGGCAGATGAGTCTTCTGTGGAGCAATGAAGGCAGTCTGGCCACAGGCAGCAAACAAGAGAAAGGGTCACCAATAGTCAGCCAGACGACAGAATCAGACAGTCCCAAGCTCAAGCGATGTATATACCAGCAGCGTGGCGCAGCAGGTCTTTTAAAAAAATGTTTAATCATTTTATTAGGGGTTCATACAACTCTTATCACAATCCATACAATTTTGTAAAGCACATTTGTACATTTATTGCCCTCATCATTCTCAAAACATTTACTTTCCACTTAAGCCCCTGGCATCAGGTCCTCATTTTTTCCCCTCCCTCCCCAATCCCCATTCCTTCATGACCCAGATTTGTAAGGCAGAATTGGGATCATGATAGTGGGGGAGGGGGGGAGGAATGGGGAGGAAGCATTTAGGAACTAGAGGAAAGTTGTATTTTTCATCATTGCTACATCGTACCCTGACTGGCTCGTCTCCTCTTCAAGACCCTTCTATAAGGGGATGTCTAGTTGCCTACAAATGGACTTTGGGTCTCCATTCTGCACTCCCCCCACCCCTCCATTCATTATGATAAGATTTTTGGTTCTTTGATGCCTTATACCGGATCCCTTCGACACCTCGTGATTGCACAGGTTGGTGTGCTTCTACCACGTGGGCTGTGTTGCTTCTGAGCTAGATGGCCGCTTGTATACCTTAAAGCCTTTAAGACCCCAGACGCTATATCTTTTGATGGCTGGACACCATCAGCTTGCTTCACCATATTTGCTTAATCACCCACTTTGTCTCCAGCAGTTGTGTCGGGAAGGTGAGCATCATAGAATACCAATTTAATAGAAGAAAGTATTCTTGCATTGAGGGAGTACGTAAGTGGAGACCCAAGGTCCTTCTGCTACCTTAATACTAAACCTATAAATATATGCACATAGATGTATTTCTCTATCCTCATATATAAGTATATCTGCATATGTACATGCCTTTATCTAGACCTCTATACCTGCCCTTTGCCTCCCAGCTCTTTCCTCTATTTCCTTTGCCTTTCCTCCTCTCCCATTATCATGCTGAATCCCCACCTGGGTTTCAGCAATTCCTCTTGGTTACATTACCCTTAATCAAGCCCTACTAGGCCTCCCACACTCTCCTCACCACCGATTTAGATAATTTGTTGTTCCCTTGTCCTTTGGTTTGTTAACACCACTACCCTTCCCCCCACCTCCCTCTGTCCCATGTCCCCCAAGAACTGTGGGTCCTGTTGTTTTCTCCTCCAGATTGTTCATCCAGCCTATCTTATTTACACAGACCTGTGGAGATAATAACATGCACAAAAACAAGACAGAGCAAAACCAAGCAACAATATACAGCAAAACAACAACGAACTGATGACCCAAAAAAGCCACACAAGAAAGAAAAGCATGTAGTTAGTTCAAGGATTGTTTGCTGACCTTTAGGAATGTTTTCTAGTCCAGCCTGTGGGGGCACCACACCATGACACCAAAGCCCATCTTCAGCATTCCCTGGGGACCTCGCTGCTCCATTCCCTTGCTTTTCTGTTGCACCCCCTTAGTGTCGATCCCCGCTAGACCTCTCCACTGGTTTCCTACTCCACACAGGCATGTTACATTCACGTCTTGGAGCACTGGGTTGAAGTCTGGTCCCTCTTTTCCTGTGGAGATATAAACAATACCCTCCCCTTGGGTGGGTTAGTGCCCTGTGCCCCCACTACACATTTCTTTTTTATTATTATTTTTCCTTTCCCCACCTTTTTTTAAAGTTGTTTACCATGTGTATCCCTGTGTTTGGTCTGGTCCCTGCCATATTACTTGGTCCTCCCAGGAATGTTTGTACACAGCTTTTCCCCTATGCCCCTTTTGCATTTTTTTTAAAAGCTTACCTCAGCGGACTCGTGTTGGACTTGTCCTTTTGTCCTTGACTTACTTCGCTTAGCATTATTTCCTCCAGTTCTTCCCATGCAACGATGTGCTTCATATGTTCATCACTGCTTTTTAACGATGTGTAGTATTCCATTATATGTATATACCACAGCTTTTTAATCTAATCGTCAGTTGATGGAAATTTGGGTTGTTTCCAACTCCTTGCAATTGTGAATTGTCCCGCAATGAACATTGGAGCACAGATTGGTTTGTTTCTTGCCTCTTCTGGGTATATGCCCAGTAGGGGAATTGCTGGGTCATATGGTAACTCGATTTCCATCTGTTTTAGATATCACCAGATCGATTTCCATCGTGGTCATGCATACTTACAGGTCCACCAGCAGTGGATGAGTGGATGAGAGTTCCTGTCTCCCAACAGCCTCTCCAACACTTGTTGCTTTCTTATTTTTTTTTGAATTGGGCTAGCTTTGACGGTGTTAGGTGGTACCTCATTATTGTTCTAATTTGCATTTATCTTAATGGCTAAAGATCAGGAACATTTTCTTATATGTTTGTTGGCCTTTCTGATTTCTGCCCTTGTGAAACTTTTGTTCAGGTCCTTTGCCCACCTCCTCAGTGGGCAATTAGTTTTTTTTCTTTTTGGAAGCTAGCAGAGCATTATACATTTTAGTAAGAAGGCCTTTGTTTGATGCATCATTGCTAAAGATGTTTACCCAGTCCGTGGACTCTCTTATTACTCTCTTGGTGAATTCTTTCAACGTACACAAGTGTTTATCTTCAGTATATCCCATTTGTCAATTTGTGCCTGCTCTGTGTTTGTGTCCTTCCCTATTTCTGATAGCCTATGCATTCCCTGTGCCAAAGATCTCAAGTTGGTCCCAATTCCCTCATTGATGGCCCTAATAGTTTGGGGTTTAACTTCAAGGTCTGTGATCCACCTTGAGTTTATTCTTGTGCATGGAGTGATATAAGGGTCTTGCTTCATTTTTCTGCAGGTAAATATCCATTTTATCCAGCACCACTTGTTAAAGAAGGCATCTCCTTCCCATTTGATATTTTGGGGCCCTTATCAAAGATCATTTGTCTATATGCTGATGATTTTACTTCTGGGTTTTCAGTTCTTTTCCATTGGTCTGAGTATCTGTCATTGTACCAATACCATGTGGTTTTGGACAGCTGTGGCTGTATATCTGTGCTAAATAAAGTCAGGTAACACAAGCCCTCCCACTGTGTCCTTCTTGAGGAGTTCTCTGCTAATTCTGGGCTTCTTCCCTCCCATATGAAGTTGGTAATCAGTTTTTCCACTTCTTTGAAGAACGATGAGGGTAATTGTATCAGGATCACATTAAGTTTATATCGTGCCTTTGGCAGAACTGACCTCTTAAGTGTATCAAGTCTTCCAATCCATGAGCATGAGATATTCTTCCATTTGTTGAGGTCATTCTTCATTTCTTATAATAGTGTTCTGTAATGTTTCCCATATAGATCTTTTGTTCTTTTAGTCAGGTATATGCCTAGATATTTCCATTTGTATTTGGCTATTGTGAAGGGTACCACCTTTTTTATCTCTTCTTCTGTGGTCTTATCCGATGTGTATAACAGTCTGATGGACTTCTGTTTGTTGATCTTGTATCCTGCCACTCTACTAAACTCCTCTATTGCTTCCAGTACTCCCCTTGTGAAACTTTTTTGGATTTTCTATATATAAAACCAGATCATCTGCAAATAATGATAGTTTCACCTCTTCCTTCCCCAGATGAATACCTTTGATGTCTTTTCTTTGCCTTGTGCTGTTAGCTAAAACCTCCAGCGGGATATTAAATAAGAATGGGGGCAAGGGGCATCCTTGTCTGGTCCCCTTTTTCAATGGGATTGTGTTAGTCTTTTCTCCATTGACTAACTTGTTGGCTATTGGTTTTTCATATATAGCTTGTATTGTCTTGAGGAATTTCCCTTCCCTTCCTATCTGGCGACGCAGGTCTTAAAGGACCTTCGAGCTCTAGTGACAAGATCCATGCGTTGGGTGTCCCACAGGTAGTGTAACTCACAAGTTGAGGCAGAGAACTCGTGAAGGCAGCCACATGCTTTTCCGATCACCAGAGAGCAAGACAGCGAGAGGCAGGGTTTGCCGAGACATTTATCTCTTTTTCATCCAATCAAACTGCAACCTTATTAATTCTACATATTCCTATTGGTCAGGTTGGCATAATAAACCTACCTATCACATTGCTGTAGAACAATTTGTTATTGCTTCCAAGTATTTAGAGTCTGTTGTTTGATTCTTCTGAGCTGGCATGCACTGTGCTCAGCAAGGTTAATTTATAATCTGTGTTTAGGTATGAGACATGGTAGATAATCTTGGTTGGGTTCTCTTATTTGTCTGGGTACTCAGCTGGGACAATTGAGTGGATTTGGTTCTAGTCCACATGGTCTGCCATCCTCCATCAGGTTGGCTTAGGTTTGTCCACATGGTGGTAGACATATTCTACATGAATGAATGGAGATGCACAAGGTTTCTTGAGGCCTAGCTTTAGAATTGACACATCATTACTTCTAGTTTTTATTTTTTTAATTGACTGGCTAGTACGCCCGTTCAGATTCAGGGATTGAGAAATAGGCTCTCCTTCTTGATGGAATGTTTTACAAGGTCATATTACAAAGGCCATGGTAGAGTGTGTGAGAATTGGGGCCATTTGTGTAATTGAATGCAGTCAGGTTGAGGCCAGAGCAGGCATGATCCTATGGATATTTTAAAGAATTTTATTCTTATTCAGTGAGTGCTTTTCAGTCACTAAGGTAGTCTAAAGCTTTAGAAGATCATTTTCACTTTGGAAAATGGATTGTAAGGAAGAAAAATGAATGTGGAGAGACCATTTGGGACTCCATTGCAAAAGTTCAAGTGAGAGGTGATGATGGCTCAGGCAACGTTGGTGGTGGTGGTGGAGTTAGAAAGAAAGAATTGAATAATATTGAGAGATAGTTAGGGGCAAATTCACAAGACTTGGTGATGGACTACATAGGTATTGAGATTCAAGATTGTGAGCCACTTGAGGGCAAAGACCATGACTTTCAGATCTTTGAGATTCTAATGTCTGATACTCATGAGTGTTCAATAACTATTTGGAAAATGAATGGTTAATTTTCACAGTGACATTTTGTTTTTGTTCTTTGCTTTTTCACCTCAGTTACATGCAAATGGTTAGTGTTCTTGGCCACTAGTCAAAACGGGATCATTCAAGGTCACCTACAGATGCCTTAGAACAAAGACCTGGACCTGACGGATCAGCCATTGAAATCCCAGTGGAGTTCAGTTCTATTGTCACTTATGGGACCCCCCCAGTAATAGGGGTTGACTCAACAGCAACTGGTAGCTGGTTTACATGTAAATCCTTGTGGTTTACATCTCTTATTATTTTGGGATATTTCCAGAAATCAACAAACATGAGACCCAGGACCATGGAATGTAGCTCGTTTGTTCACGTTTTCATCACCACAGCAGTAACTGCTAATGTTGAGTGCTGACCTCTTGTAAAATGAAAGAATCATATTCTTAACAAGACATTCATGCCTCACAACATGCATTCTCTGAGGGGGACTTTAGGAGACTAGACCATGCTAATCAGCTCCCCCAGCTCTTGCCTAATAGTAAAGCACAACATAAGCCAGCAATTTAAGCTGAAGGAAATGGTATTGGTGGCTCTAGTTAATTTGCTGATACCCCCTCTTCTCACCTCTTTGGGGATGTTCCCAGAGGTAGCTGTGGAAGGCAAAGATTCAGATATTTAAAAACAAATAAAAAAACTGAATGGTGCATCTTTATGGGGTATTTGAAGGCCGCCCAGCAAGATGGGGAAAGCTCTGTGATAATATAAATTTGGAGAATTGGAGCTGAAGTGAGCAGTTCTTTGCTTCCAGTCTGCTGCTCTAGGTGGCAGAAGGATTCTGCATCCTTCAAGCCTGATCTCCACTCTCCCATTTGCAGCCCTTCTGAGGGGAGCCAAAGATTTAGTTAATGGATTGGTCCTTTCAGGAAGTTGAGGAAACAGCTCATCTCAGGTACTGAAAGAGGTCTTCCTTTTGACTGGTTTGGGGAGCCAATAATTCTGTTAGCTTCTGGAGGTCATTTAGTGAGTCCAGTCAACAGCATTCCGAGTGGCCTGTGGAAGGTGCAAAGCTAGAAAAGGCAAGATTGCATTTTTAAAGATGCCTTTGACTTTCAGATAGTTCGCCTGTGAAATGTTGAACCATGGGAACTTTTCTCTTCTATAACTAATGGAGCAAGTAAAGTTGGCAGTTTTATACAATAAAGCTTGAAAATGAGTTCCTGGGGCAATTTACTTGATGCTTCCAAGCTTCCCATTGGGTTTTAATGTGAAAAACTGCTTTGTCTTAAATAATTTGCTCAAAACAAAAGAAAGCAAAAGCATGAAAAAAATCATTAAAGAAAAAGGAGAGGTTGCTCCTCAGCCAGTAACAATAGAAAGCCAATTCTGAGACTATTAGTGTGGCTATTGTTGAATCAATAGCTGTCAATGATAGCGTCTTAGCCCCCAGAGTGCTAACAGACCCATTTTTTTTTTCATCTTGAGGAAATGGTACCAGGGCGTGTTGTGGAGACGTGGAATGAATCAAATGCTCCGCATGCTTTTCATTTTCAAAATAATTAAGGAAAAAAAATTCAGCCCTGTGTGTGGCCATGTCACCAGATATCTCCTATGACCACTGATGACATTTCTGCAGCTCGGCCCTTGGACTTCCTGCTGAATATTACCCTTTAATTCCACGTGTCCACCAGTCACAGAGCTGTTAGCATTTGATTTCTCAGAAGACCACCTATATCAGTCCATCCACTTTCTTTGCATTCTCCTGCATCTAATCGGTATAGATATGTCTGGAAATCTCCAGGAGACACCAAAGGGCAGGTTTCAAGTCTGGGGAGCGTTTTACACTAACTGTGGTGTGTGCCTGTTAGGTTTCCTGGATTGTGGTACCTTGGTCCTTGCTTCATGGCCTGGAAAGAATTCACATTCGCAGAAGCACGTTTGTAATCCTAGTGACTTATATTAGGAAGAGGTAAGTTTCAGGGTTTACAGTCTCAAAAAGCACATGCTTTTTCTAAAAAAGTATATAAGGCAGTGCAGAAGCTGGGTGGTAGTTCACTGCTGAATGCAAAAACAAAACAATAACAACAACAAAAAAAACATGTGGAAAAGATATAGGAACTGGAGCTTCAAATCATACTTGCAGAACTAGGAGGTCCCAAGGATGAAAAAGACTGTGGGCCCCAAGCAGGCCCTGGGCAGCCATGTACCTGCATGCCTCTGCCTGCAAAGCACACCGAACAAGAACAAAAGAGAGTCCTGGCAGGACCACCAGCTTTTATTCCCTCTTGCCCCACTGGCTGAGGGAGACTTGATTGAGGGCATTGGCCAATTAAACTGGCTCAGTTTAGACCCACATGTGTGATGTAATGTGACTTAGGCTAGTCTGTATGCCCAGGTAGATCTCCCACTTGGGCCTAGGGGGCTGCTGTCTGAGCATGCTCAATTCCAGATTTTCTCATAGGTTTCTCTAATGGGTTCCTGATTTCTTTCCAATCCCATGGGCAGCTAATTTTCATTTAGCATAGGCATTAGGGAAGACAACTCTCTTTGTTCCTAATCTAGCTACCTGTCATTCCCCACTGAAGAAGAATGGACCCAAATCTTTGGAGATACTGGGAGACAACTGTCTCTGGCTGTTTCCTGCTGTTGCTGGGCATGAAGTGGGGTTTGAGGTCCACACACTTCCTACTTTATTTGAAGGGGTTGCCATCCACTTAGGGGCCCATGGTGGATGAGGTTAGGATGATCTAGGCTATGGGGATCCTGGGGCTGGCAATCTTGGCTCAGTGTCATTAGTAATCTGACGACGTTTGGAAGAGACAAAAGAGGTGAACAGTTTAAGTAAGGCTAGAGCAAAAAAGCTATGGGATGGCAATGCCCATGAAAGTGTGGGCTAGTTTTACACTCACTGGAAGATTCCAAAGGAAATAGCAGGAAGTATTGTTAACACTGGACTGACAGGCATAGCCTGTAAACATACATTAAACACAGGAATTTTTTGACCGCATTTGCTAGATTAAAGACTGCTGTGCGTTTGAGGTAGTTTTCTATAGGGCATTTATCTATCTTGGGGTGCCGACGAAACACCATCTTAAAGCTATCTAATGGTTCACATGCATACTTATCTTGCTCTGTTTGAAAGCTGTCTAATGGTTCACATGTATACTTACCTTGCGCTGTTTCATCTGTGTCTGAGGTGTCTAATTGCAATGGCTTCCACAATTTTACCCGTGAATGGTACTTTGTCCTAGAACTTTAATGGCAGTGGGGGTAGAAAGAATAACTGGCCAGGGACCTTTCCATACTTGCTGGAGCTAGGAATGGCGGCGGGGGGTGGGGGGGGGGACCTGTACGTCTAGCATTTTATAAGAACCAGGTCTACAGGAAAACACAAAGGGGTAGTGTTAAGTGTTGGTTAATTCTCTTTACTTGCCCTGAAGATTATGGTCTCCAGGCACAGTGGAGATGATAAACTGCACTTATGTGTCCAAGCTACTGTTTGGAGTCTGAGGACGTTGGTTAGGAGAGAGTAATCGGCACTAATAGGGAAAATGTACTGGCCTACCTGCGAACATCCATACATAACCAGGTTTCCAAATCAGTGGCAGCCATCCTTTGCTGCTGGGCCATCTGGCCAGGCTGCTTCAGTCCAAGTAGCAGTTGCAAACTTGCCCAGGATCCACTCCCCTCCTGGGTCTTCCCCCTAGGTCAGAGTGCTGCCCAGTGGCCAGTTTGTTTGCAGCAATAGCATGGCCCTTATGGAGGCTAATTCTGTTAGGACAATCCTTTCCCAGTGGCCACATGCTGACACACATGGCACTGAGTACCTGGCACACGGGTCTTTGAACCTTGTGCTGCAGTAGGAGAGCTCTCATTATCTGCGGAGCCCAATACCTTGCATGCCTAGCTTCTTTCCTTCTCTTTCTCCAGAGCCTGAGCCTTGCTCTCTGTCCCTATTGTGAAGGTAGCATTGGCAATAGTCAAACATGTGTGGTCTTTTGATACATTGGTAACAAAGGTCTTTATTGTTTCTCAAGAGGAAATAAATGTCTGATTATAAGGGACTTCCACCTACTTCCCCATCCTTTACATACATTGGGTTCTGGCTGTATTAGAGGAAGGAGGGAAAGCGTGCTAGGCTTTGGTCAGGAGTCTAGTCACTTAGAATGCACCTGGGCCAGACAAAGTATCTGCGGGTCAAATCGAGACCAATAGACAGGATACAGAACAAAGGCATTCCCCTGTGAATGGATTCTGGGCTGCCCATCTAAACCAGCAAAAAGGTTAGATTGCCTGGTGCCCCGGAATTCATAACCTGAGGTTCCAGCGTGCACGAAACCTGAAGGCCTTGGACAGATTCCTCTTTACATGGTGATGGGTCTGGGGACCCAGCCTTAGCCAGTTGGCTGGGCTCTGACCATTTTTTTTAGACAGCAAGTAAGCCAGGTAGTTGGGTACCATGGGTGGCATTTCAGGACCTATGAAAGGGTCACCACCCAGGGTGACCCACCAGGACCTCTGAAGGTAGCGGGGGACCTATACAGCGGCTCAATATAAATACAATTACTCTAGGGAAATTGCAATCCTTGGCTGGGTATGTATTAACTCAGCAGGCTTGCATCGAGGAGGTGAGTAGTCTGGTGTATGGGCCAGTCCACTGGGTGGAGACAGGAGGCAGGAGGTACAGCTGTGCTTAAAAGCCTCTTTAGTGAAGGTGGAAACAACAGGGTTAGCAATTGTTTAGTGACCTTACTTCCTAAATGCCTTTTGTCCAGGCTTGCAAAAGAAAAAAAAAAGGACAGGAAAACAAAGACCAAACACCCCAACCAAAACAGAGCTGAGCTCAAGACAACAAAGCATTCCTTTCATCTGCTTTTCTATAAGTTGGAGGGAGGAAGCTTGGGGGAACCGGAAGGACTAAGGGATCAAACTGGAGCCAACTGGTAGGGGCCAGAAGGTAAACTGACAGGGACTGGAAGTGCTTGTCTAGCCAATAACTTCCCACCTCCAGGACCCCATGGTTGGAGCAAGAACACCATCTTGAGATGCCATTTTGGTAAGGTCAGTATGTTCAGCTACTTTGCAAAGAAAAATGGTTAAGCAAGAGAGTCCAGGGAGAAAGCGCGGGGTTCAGGAATCCCGCAGAGAGACCAACCAATTTAAACAGCCCGGCACTTACACAGCACGGGCGAGCAACAGTTTGGGGTTTACCAGAGAGGCAGCAACATGATTGAAATAAGCCAGAAAAGCAGAGGAAGGCAGACGGCTGTACTCAGCAGCAGAGTGCAGGCCCTGCAGGTGTCAAGCTTCCCAGAACATTCCAGGAAAGGAGGCTGGAATTACACAGGAGAGGAGGGAGGCAGACATGCGGTGAAGTAGGAAGGCAGACACATGGGGGCATGGGGTAAAGAGTTCCCACAGCCATCTTATCCGAACCTAACACATGTTGCTGACATTACATGTGACCCCAGGTGGGCTGCAAGTTAGCTCTCCCTGGAAGCCACTTCAAAGAGCAAGTTTGGATCCCATAAGCAAGTCTGAGGGAAAAAGCTTCCATCTCCCTCCTTCGAAGGCTGGTGGTTTCAAACTGCAAGTCTTGCATTGTAAGCCCAACACTTAGAAGGTTCTATCCTGCTGGCCTTTGCCACGTCTATCGAAGAGGTGAGAGGTTGAGAGGTGACATCTGAAATGACGGGTGCACTGAAAGTGAGGCAGAGAGATTCACACAGGCTCTAGGGACAGAAGATCTTTTCCCCCATGCCTGGGCTTCCCTCAAAGGTGGAGTCCAGAGAGTTCATCCAAGTCACGCAGCAGCAAAATGTTAGGTTTCCTGGTTGGGATACCTGGGTTCTTGATTCCCAGTGCAGAAAGGATTCACGTGGCAGAAACACATATGAAATCCAAGTGACTTTTATGAGGAAGAGGGAAGTTTCCGGTTTTACAGTCTCAAAAAGCGCACACAGTTTATGGAAAGTGTACAAGTGGGAGGTCACAGCTGAGTGCAAAAAACTACGTGGAAAGAGTACAGGACCAGGAGCATGAAACCACATTTGCGACCTAGGCGATCCCAGGGACCAAGAGAACTTTCGGCCCCCAGCAGGCCCTAGGCAGGCATGTAGGCTCTTGAGCACCCACCTGTGGGAGGGACTCCCACCGGGAGGGACTCCCACCCCCACCCTCCCATCCTCTCCTCCCACCCTCCCACCCTCCACCTGCAGAGAACACAAGAGACATGGCAGGGCCACTGGCTTTTATCCCCTCCTTCCCTGCTGGCTGGGGGAGGCATGGTTGAGGCTACTGGCTGAGTTTAGCCCTACTTGTGTGATGTAATGTGACTGAGTCTAGTTTGTGTGCCCAGGTGGACCCCCTACCTGGGCCTAGGGGACTTGTGTCTGAGCATGTTCAGTTCTGGATTTTCCCATAGGTGTCTAATGAGTGCCTGATTTCTTTCAAACCCCATTATTGTATCATGGACAGCTAGTTTTTGTTAATGCAGCCATTAGGGAAGACAATCCCATATCTCCCTAATCTAGTGACATGTCATGCCCACACTTTTTCCTGAGTTTCTTTTGCCCACCTCACCTCCCTCCCAGTGTGCAGTAGAAGAGAGGGAAGGCAATACTTGGCTACAGGAATAGTTTATTTCAGGCCAGCGTAATTTGTTCACCACACCCTCCTGTCCCTCAGTTTACCCAGAAGACATCAAAACCCAAACCAAACCAAACTCACTGCCATCCAGTTGGTGCTAAATTGGCTCTGTGAGTTTTAAAACTGTTAACGTTTTATGGGAATAAAAATATTACAACTTTCTCTCATGCATGGGTTGGTGGTTTTGAACCACTGACCTTGCAGTTAGCAGCGCAATGCATGACCACTATTTCAACAGGGTTCCTGGAAGGCATCCTTGGGAGCCAAATCTGGAGTCTCTGTGCAACTGCTCTTTAGAGCTGATTGATGTGAAAGCTCATTTTGAGCCTTCCTTAAGTCAAGAGAGGAGTCCCCGGGTTAAGGCTTTCAGCTGGCCCCTGCCTGAGAGGCTGGGGTTTCTGATCTACCCAGAGGTGACCAAGAAGAAAGGCCTGGAGATCTACTTCTGTAAAAATAGTCACTGGAATTCTGTGGACACACACTCTGAAACATGCTCTCCCCAGTGAGTGGCGTTAGCATTGATTCTGCAGCCGCTTAAAATTTTAATTATATAATAATTATTAATAATACAATTATTATATTAATAATATAAGTATTATTTCATTTAAATTTTAAAAAATTAATCATATCAATGGTTATGCTGACTATAACCATTTATTCAGTAGTTTGAACCTACAGCTACTCCTCAAGTAAAAGATAAGGCGTTCTGCCTGCATAGAGATCTATAGCCTTGGAAATCAAGAGAGCAATTCTCCCCTGTCTTTTCAGGCTGCTATGAGTCAGAATTAACTGATGACAGTGGATTTTCTTTTAATTTCATTATTCAGGATAATAAATGGAGGGTTAAGGATGTCTCAGTTGGAAAAATTCTTTCAATCATTAAAAATTATTTTAGTCAATCACCATACATTGATTAAGTACAATATATAAGAGTTCTGATTTATTTTTAAAAGGCCTGATGGTGCACTGATCAAATGTTTGAGCTGATAGATCACAGGTTCAAACCCACCAGTTCCATGGGAGAAAGATGTGCCAGTCTGCTTGTGTCAAGATTTACAGCCTTGAAATTCCTTTGGGGCAGTGTTAGTCATACCATAGCTTTGAAGAATAATCAACTTGATGGCAGTGGGCTATATTATTATTATCTCTTAGTTTCAAAGATATTTTGAGCATATCTTTATAATTCTGTAGCAATGGATTCACTAATATGGCTCTTTGAAATCTTAAAAAAAAAGAAAAAAACCCCTATTTACCATCTAGTGAATTCTGATGTAGGGTGACCATTGGCATGACAAAGTAGAACAGTGCCTCGTAGAATTTTCAATAGCTGCTTTTTTTGTGTGAAGTAAACCACCAGGCCTTTCTTCCGAGATGCCTGTGGGTAGACTTGGATCTCACCTTGTAGTCAGTGGCTGAAGGTGTAAACTGGTGTGTGCTGTGTACACGAGGAACTCCATATAGGTTACTTTTATACTCTAGTGTTGCATAGCAGCAAGGATGTTTTTTGCTCCCCAATCGTTCAAGAATGCTGAAGAAGAATAGACACATTTAAATTCTGGTGCTGGGGAAGAATATTCAGATATCATGGATTTTCAGGGGGGAGGAAATATCTGTCTTACAGAAAGCACAACTAGAATACTCCTTAGCAGCAAGAAGAGTGAGACTTTGTGTCACATGTCATCAAAAGCAGCCAATGGCTTGAGAAAGCCATCATGCTTGGTACAGGTGAGGGGCAATGAAAAAGAGGGAGATGCTCAATGCACGGTAGCAACTCTACTTCCCCTTCTGGCTCCAATGTACTTTTCTTGGCTAATCATACATCAGCATCTTCTTTATGATCCACACGAAATTCAAGTGAGACTCACACCTCTGCTGATAGTGATAGTTGTGCTTGTCCCTGGGTCTGAGATATTCTCACTGCAGTCTATCCACAGGAGTTCTTACTTACTGCTTACTCATTTGATGTGAAATATTGATATTCGTAGAGATAACAAGACCATCATAATACTCAAAATGAAGGAGTGTATAAGATTTGCCACTGCACAAAAATACTTAAAATGCAAGAAATTGGTATTTTCAAAAATTTGACAAAAGTCATAAGCATTTACATGGTGTTACTAACAGTGAGTAACAGAGATGAAAAATTTTCTAAACAAAATTAAGTTGCCAATGTTAGAAGGTGGATAATTTCTATTATCTCCATAGAAAATTACCTTATAGAATCTTTGTGCTTGTTTGGAGCAGACAATGCACAGGACCTTAGGGTTGGTCCCACCCCAAGACACGACGTTCCTCACTAAACCATAGCACTGTAGGGGACAATACTGGAGACACAGTGGGGAATTGTGCAAAATCTGACCTAACCACACTGGGGCAAAACACTAAGGGCATGCAACAGAGCAGCAAGGGGAGCAAAGTGATGAAACGTCCGGGGAATACCAAAAATAGACTTTGGAGACAGAGTGTGGCACCCCATCAGACTCAACTGAAAAACACTCATAAAGGACAACAAACAGACCTTGAACTATTTATAGGCCTTTCCATTTTTGTCAGTGGCTTTCTTTTTGTTATTTTGTTGGCCTTGACTTCCATTGTTGTTTTATTTGGCTTTGCCGGGCTTTTGTGTTTATTAATGTATCTGCATGACTATCTAGATAAGATAGGTGGGATACATAATCCAGCGAAGAAACGAATGGGACCAGTGGTTCCGGGGGGATATGACGGGGAACAAACCCAGGGACAAGGGAACAACAAGTGAAGTAAAATCAATGGGGAAAAGGGTGCAGGATGCCTAGTGGGGTTTAATCAAGGGCAATGTAGCAGTGAGGAATTACTAAACCCAAATGAAGGCCAAATATGATGGTGGGACAAGAGGGAAGGAAAAATGAAAAAGAGGAAGGAACCAAGAGGCAAAAGACATTTATACAGGCTTAAAAACAGGCATGTACATGTATGTGTATATGTATATTTATGAGGGAATAGATCTATGTACTCATATCCATATGTTAAGAATTAAAGTTGCAGATGGACATTGGACCTCAACTCAAGTACTTCCTAAACACAAGAACATTTTGTTCTAACAATCCAGTATTCTGTGATGCACACCTTCCCGACATGATCACTGAAGACAAAATGGGTGCATAAGCGAATTCAGTGAAGAAAGCTGATAGTGCCCGGCTGACAAAAGATATAGCATCTGGAGTCTTAAAAGCTTGAAGATAAACAAGTGGCCATCTATCTCAGAAGCAACAAAACCCACATGGAAGAAGTACACCAGCCTGTGTGATCATGAGGTGTCAATGGGATCAGGTACCAGGCATCTAAGACTCAGAATAGAATCATACCCAAGGTGAATTTTGCAGGGGCGTGGGAAGGCAGTGAGTGGAGACCCAATGCCTACCTGCAGACAATTGGACATCCCTAACAGAGGGGTTACAGGGAAGAAATGAGCCAGTAAGTATGCCATATAGCACTGATGAAACACACAACTTTCCTCTAGTTCTTTGGTGCTTCCTCACTCCACTATCATAACCTCAATTCTATCTTAAAAATATGATTAAACCAGAACATGCACACTGCTACAGATAAAAGTCCACAACACAGGGAATCCAGGACAGATAAATCCCCCAAGGCCAACAATGAGAGTAGAGATACCAGGAGGATTACAGGAGGGTGGTGGATGAAAGGAGGAATCAATCACCAGGATCAACCTATAACCCCCTCTTAGGGGGACAAACAATGGAAAGTGGTGAAGGGAGATGGAGGATGATGTAAGATATGAAAATAATAGTCTATAACTTATCAAGGGTTCGTGAGGGAGGGCAGGTAGGGGAGGAAAGGGGAAGAAATAGGGTGCTGATATCAGGGGCTCAAGTGGGAAGAGAATGCTTTGAAAATGATGATGGCATATGTGCAAATGTGCTTGACACACTGGATGAATGTATGGATTGTGAAAAGAGATGTAAGGGTCCCCAATAAAAGTATTTAATTAAAAAAACCATAAAAATAGAAAATAAGGGGGGAGTCTTTGTGCTTTATATGCATTCATAGACTCCCTCCCATCCTTTTTAATTCTGATTCATATGTCTGATCAAAGTGTGTGCAGACAAAAATGTAGGGGGAAAGGTAGCATAGAGATATGTTGGGGGTGGTAATAAATACACAAACATACATACACTTTTGGTGGATGATGTGTAGTGCTTGTAGCATTTGTCAGCTTTTTTTCCCCAATTTCCAGATTTTTTTCCCATTTGTCAGCTTTTAAAATATTTTCATTTCTTGTGATACCTTGGGTCACTTTAAACAGCTAATTTGAATCCAATCTTTTAATTAGAGATTTTAGTTAGAGGTAACTGGATTCACATGTCACGGTCAGCATAAAGCAGAGAGGTTGTGCATATCCTGTACCCACTTTCCCTCCATGGTGCTGTTGTTAACTGATGTCTAGAGTGATGGTGACCTCACGCACAACAAAACAAAATGCTGCCCACTTTGTACCAGTCCCCTGATCGCTTGGGGATCAGCCTGTTACAATCCATGAAGTTTTCATTAGTAGATCACCAACTATTTCTTTCGAGTCTGTATTAAGGTGAACGACCCATGGGAATTTTTTGGAGCATTGTAGCAACATGCAAGCCTCTACCGGCAGGCTCTGGCTGTGCACCATTCCACAGCCAGGAATTGAACGGGTGTCTCTCATTCTATCATTGAACCACTACTGCCTTCCCCTCTTCCCAAATGGTGGAGGTTCTTGTTAGGTGCCATTGAGTTGGCTCTGACCCATAGCGACCCAATGCACAACAGAATGAAACACTGCATGATCCTGTGCCATCCTCACAATTGTTTCTCTGCCTGAGCCCCTTGATGCAGCCACTGTGCCAATCCATCTTGTTGAGGACCTTCCTATTTATCACTGCCTTTCGACTCTACCAAACATGACGCCCTTCTCCAGGGACAGATCTCTCCTGACAATATTGTCCAAAGAATATAAGATGAAGTCTTGCCATCCTTGCTCTAAGAAGCAACTCTGACTAATACAGATCAGTTTGTTGCTTCTGCTGTCCGAGGCACATTCATATTCTTCGCTAGCCGCACAATTTAACTACATCGATTCTTCTTCAGCCTTCCTTATTCAATGTCTTTCCCAAATGGTAATATCTTGCAAACGGATAATAAAATGTCACAACCAGGATGTTGACGTTAATATTGCCAATGTCTAATTTTATATGTAACACTGTCTCTTTTTAAGGAAGTTCCTGTATAAGGAACTTCTTTTACCCTATATGATAAACTTCAAACCCTACCACACCTGGACATGACCATATTTTGGAGGCAATTCAAGTGCTGGAGATAGAACAGAGAGCAAAACAGACAACCTACCTGGTTTCAGGGAGCTTGCATTCTAGTGAGGAAGGAAGTAAATGAAATATACAGCATATTAGATGCTAAGTTCAAGAAAAGAAAATAATGCAAGGTAAAAGGAGTTGGAATAGGACCTACCTTTTAAAGTTAGAGATACTTAGGAGAGATACTTAGGAAAATGATCCAAATGATGTGGAATTATGCCATCCTTTGGCATTATTCATTGGGTGATTGGTTCCAAGACCCCAGCAAATAATCAAATCTGTGGTTGTTAAAATCCTTTATATAAAATGGTGAAGAATTTACATAGAATACATATCTTCTGGTAATACTTTAAATAATTTCTAGATAATTTATAACATCTAAACCAATGTAAAGGCTTTGTAAATAGCTCTTTACACTTACTCTAAACCTTTGAAGAACTGTTTTCACCTTTTAATTGCTTTTATCTTTTTAACGTTTTTAAACACAGATTGGTTGAATCCAAGGATTCAAAGCCCGTGGATCCAGAGGGCCAAGTGTACAGTTTAATGGCTCAAAATTACAAAACCAGATAAATCACAGTCATACATCCCTCTGAGACAGACTGCAGACTGAGAGTCAGATAGAAATCCAGCTTTCAAGTAAAACCATATATTTGCAGCGACTACATGCCATGTTTACAACCCTTCATTAGAATGCCATTCTCTCTGCAGTAAACTCTGGCTTAGAAACCATAACCCATGTCTTCAACCTTTTTTGCTATGGGGACCCTCATAGCTATATGACTTAGGTACTGCCTAACAGACACACCTGTTCAATACATGTATTGGGAAGTGAGCGATCTCAGGAAATAGGACCCATGGAAAGTTCTTGTTTGTTTATTTGTTTGTTTCCCTCCCACCAAGGCAGCAGCAAGGAAGCAGCGAGGACTTCTATTGATTGCAAGATGAGCTCCTGTTGTGTCCGGCACCCAGGTAGACCTGCGTATGGAAATACAAGGTTGGGAGATGGGCAGCATCAACCACGGTCCTTCTTCCTAGGGTCAGTTCTTGGGATGGTTGGGGCAGTGTTTTAGGATGCTTAACTTATTTCTCCAGTCTTCCACTTGGTATTTTTCAGGTAAACTCTTTTATTACAGGCTAAGCGCTTAGCAAGTAACAGGATGGTGAGTTTATTCTCTCCAGAGGTTCCCCCTCCACACACACAAAAAACAAAGTAAAAAAGGTCTGATCTACTTCCAAAAACTCTTACAAAACACAGTCCGATCCATACACATGGCTTGCCATAAGTCAGAATCACTTGATAGCAACTGTTTTGTTTTGCATTTTTTGTTTTATTACAAGAGTACCATTGCTCACACCTAAAAACATAGACGGAGGCAATGTCCCTGAGCCAGAATCCTGCTATATAAATAACTTAATATTTATTAAGCACACATTGCTGTTAATCACAGGGGAGTCACTTCTGAAACATGGCAACGCTGTGTGCAGAGTCCACGTGCTCTGTCGGGTTTTCATGACAGTGCCCTTTCAGAAGCAGGTAACTTGGCCTGCCTTTGAGGTGCCTCCGGAAGGATTCCCACTGCCAATCTTTCAGTTGATATTCAAGACTTGCTCAGTTATTATCGAGTTGCTCCTGAGTCATGGCAACCCTCTGGACAACAGAACAGACCATGACTCAGTCCTATCTTCACAATGATTACATGTTTGAGCTCATTGCTGAAAGCACGGGGCCAGTTCATCCAACTGAAAGGTCTCTTTCCACTGACCCTTTACTTTGGCCAACCATGATATCTTCTCCACAAGGTAGTCCTTTCTGATACTATGTCCAAAGCAGGTGAGATGAAGTCACACTAGCCTCATGTCTAAGGAGCATTCTGCCTAGACTTCGGATGAGACAGATTTCCTCATTCTGCTGTCAGGTTAAGGTAGCTTCAGTATTTTTACCACCATTGTAATTTAACCTTTGATATTTCTGATTCATTGTCCAGTTTTCACAGGCTGATGAGGTGACTGAAAATATCATGGCTTCATTCAGGTGGACCTTAGTCTTCAAATTGACACCTTTGCTCTTTAGCATTTGAAAAAGGTCTTTTTACAACAGATTTACCCAATGCTTTGGTTTTTAAAAAAATATTGCATGCATGGATTATGGGATACAAGTAAAATGAGGTCCTTGACATCAAACTTTTCTGTTTATTGTAATGTTACTTATTTGTCCAGATGTGTTTTCTCTATGCTGAGGCATAATTCATGCTGAAAGCTGTAGTCTTTGACCTTCATCAGTAAGGGCTTTGAGTGTTGTTGGCTTTCAGCAAGCAGGCTTGTCATTTGTGTATTGCAGAGGGTTAATGAGCCCTCCTCCAGTTCTCATGCCATGGGTTTCTTCGTGTAGTCCAGCTTCTGGGGTTATTTCTCAGTGGATAGGCTGAATAAGTGTGGCGAAATGATCAAACCCTGTCACACACCTTTTTCTGACTTTTAAACCATCCAGTGCCCCTTGTTCTGTTTGAACCACTGATACTTGGAGAATATACAGGTCCCATATGCTCTTGAAATCCCATTCTTATAATATTATCCATAGTTTGAGCCACATAGTAGGGTGCCTTTGCATAGCCAAAGACACAAGTAAACACCTTTCAAGTATTTTCTTCTTCCTCCACGATCCATCTAATTTTAGCATTGATACCAATGGCTCCATGTACTCTTTTCAAAGTAATTTTATTTTTTGACAGTCACTGATGTACTGTTACAATTATTTGAGGATTATCTTCAGCCAAATTTTACTTGCATGTGTTCTTAACGGTACTATTCAATTAACTTCCACATTCTTGTGGGTCATCCTTGGATGCAATGGCACAGATCTGGATCTCATTCAGACATTTGGCCAGGTAACCCAGTGCTACATCAGTTTGTTGGAAGATTGTGTTCCATTAAGTACTGAAGCCTTATATTTCACCAGTGCCTTCAGTGTAGCTTTTTCCTTTGTCACCACTGAAATTTGATCACATGTTACATCTTAAAATGGCTGAATACCAACCAATTTTTTTTTTCACAACACGGACTCTGTTTATTGTTTTCATCTTCTTTTGATGCTTTCTGCATCGTTCAATATTTTGCCCATTGTTAACTGTTGTTAGGCGCTTTCACGTTGGGTCAGACTCATAGCAACCTTATGTAGAACAGAGCAAAACACTGCCCAGTCGTGCGCCATCCTCACCATTGTACTTATGTTTGATGCCATCAATGTAGCCAATGTATCAATCCCTCGTGTTAAGGGTCTTCCTCTTTTTCACCGCCCCTCTGCTTTACCAGCACCATGTCCTTCTTCGGGGACTGCTCTCCCTTCGCAACATGCCCATAGTACATGAGACAAAGTCTTGCTAACCTTGCCTATAAGAAGCATTTTGTCTTTTCCTCTTCCAAGACAGCTCGGATCATTTTTTGGCAGCTTATGGTACTTTCAATATTCTTCACCAACATCATAATTCAAATGCATCATTTTTGTCCTCAGTTTTCCTTATTCAATGTCCAAATTTCACATGCATATGAGGTGATGGAAAATAACATGGCTTCGGTCAGGCACACCTTAGTTCTCATGATAACATCCTTGCTTTCACACACTTTCAAGGGGTCTTGTGCAGCAAATTTGCCAAATGCTATGTGTTCTTTGTTTTCTTTACTGCTGTTTCCATGACCCTTGACTGTGGACCCACGCAAGATGAAATCCTTGACAGCTTCAGTCTTTTCTGTTTATTTTGATGGTACCTACTCATCCATTTGGGAGAAGTCTGGTTTTCATTATACATCGAGGTTTAATACATCTTGAAGGCTGCAACCCTTAATCTTCATCAGCAAGTGTTTCTTCCACAAGCAAGGTATTTTGCCCCTAGGATCCTTCGATATTTCAACGCAAAGTGTGAATTGTTTCTTCAGTTGTCTCCGCTTGAGATGTACTGAGTATATTCTTCTCTTTTGGTTTTCTAACTCCCAGTCTTTGGGTTTTTCATGATAAAGCTTTACTTAGCTTCTCAAGCTGCCTGTTGAACGTTTTTCTTCAGCTCTCTTACTTTATGTTTTGTGTCTTTATCTACTCCTCTATATTCAACAGCAATTTTCAGTGTTTTCTGACACCCACTTCGGTCTTGTCGTTTTTGTCCTTTTTTAAAAAAACACATTTTGTTGGAAGCTAATCCAGATCTCATATCATTCCATAGTTCAGTCACATCAAGCAGCATGGCACAAGTGCTACCACAATCAGAATCAAAGTAGTCTCTTCCTTCTTGGACTCCTGGGTATCAGCTCTTTTTCACCTCTCTCTCCCAAGAAACTATATTCTATTTGTTGTCTCTATAGTTTATCAATCCTGGGTTTCATATACTGAAAAGCAGGAAAAAATTTAGAAGCAAACATATAAAAATTCATGAGGGCTACCCTCACTGACAAAATACATCAGAGATAATCCCTGATGTGAAAATAAAGCAAACAAACGAAAACATAGAAAATGTTGAAAACCATATCAGAGGGGGATCAATTAACAAGATTTTAGCCGTTTGAGTCAGGTTTATTATTTTGATCTCCTGTTGTCATCTCTCCAATATACTGTTTGGAAAGCAGTTTATTCCCATCCCTCCATTGGGGATAAAGGGAAATCCTTGTCTTTTTAAATGGTCTTTTCTTCCTTCGTGTAGTATTCTCTGGATGTCAAACCAACTCATCTTGTCTTCAACTTTTCCTCAAGGTTTCAAATATATTCTAGAGATGGCCTTTAAATTCAGGTGGGATATGCTCAAGATTGTGTTTTGGCTCCTATGAACTTATTTTAGTTTATTTCAGCTTCATCATGAAGCAGTTGATTGTCTGTTCCACAGTCTAATGATATTGAACTTCTCCATAACTTGTCCCAAAGATGTAGTCCATCTTATTCCATCTATTAAAGTCCACACATATAGTTGCCACCTATGCTGTTGGGGGGAAAAGCGAATCTACAACAAAAAAGTTATTGATCTTGTAAAAGTCTATCATGGATTTCCAGTTTTATTTCTATGACCAAGGTCCTATATTGAAAACTACTTATTTTTCCTATTTTCAACTTTGTGCTTGAGTTTTATACTTTTGAATGCTAATCACTAGTAATTATCAATGCATCTTGATTGCATGTGTTGATCAAGTTCAGACAGAAGAATCTCATAGGATTCTTCAATTTAATTATCACCGACTTTAGTGATTGGTATGTAAGTTTGAATAATAGTTTTATTAACTGGTCTTCCTGGCTAGCACATAAACATTTTACTGTTTTTTGATCATAAATGTGGTGCCATTTCTCTTGAACTTGTCATTCTTGTTTCCTGATTTAAAATGGACTAATTTCGCTTACTAATGCATGGATTGATCTTTATGCGTCCCATTTCATTTTGACAACTTCTGGTTTTCATGGATTCCTATTTTGTATATTTCACATTCCAATTATTAAGAGATGTACATAAGTGTTTCTTCTCATGTTCAGTTGTGCCCTAACAGCGAATTAGGGCACCAAATGCTTTACTCCATCCATGTTGTTAGGTTGACACCACTTTGAATAGGCATGTTTCCACAGTAATATTTTGAGGAGCTGCCAACCTGAGAGACTCATCCTTTGCTATGGCAGCAGATAGTTTTACATTGCTATTTACAAGGTTTTCAGCAAACCACTTCTTCCTAGGCTACTCTTAGTTGGGAAGCTCTACAGAATCCTGTTCATCGTGGGTGATCCTGGTAATATTTGAAATACCAGTGGTATAGCTTCCAGCATCACAATAACAGGGACATCACCACTGTATGCATGACAAATGCTTTTCGTTTTAATTAATAAATCTCAAGTTAGATCTCAAATACCTCCCTAATGTCACATTTGCATTGTGCGGATATTTTCATCCATAAAAAGATGTTTTGATTTAACCTGAGGTACAGTGTTAGTGACCCAAAAAAACGCTTCTGTCCTACATCAAAGATGAAACTAAAATAGGATCTGTGTCCAAGGCTATAGTATTGAAGCGTTCTCATAGGACGATCTTTTATTAACATATAATTTAATCTCAAGAATTGCTTGTGTTGTCCAAATTACATTGTCTGGAGCTAGTTGTTCTGTCATTCAAATTAATGAAGTGCAAAATTCAGTAGCAATCACATTAAGGCAAGATATTAGTTTGAAAAGTCTGTGGGAAGCTATAGCAAAATGAAAATAATAGTAATAGTCTCCCGAGGAATACTTCATGTTTAGTCCACAGCTGGGTCTGAACAAAAGTCTTCCATGGATGAGGAATCAAAGAAGCAGATTGCTGTAGAGCTAGCACTGTAGACTGGGCTTGAGCACTAACTGGCAACTATTGCATGTTTTTATAAAGACATTTAGCTTGTTGAGATGATTTCAACAGATAGTATATTGGAGCTCCTTATGTGAATATACTTCACATGGAGTAGTGACTCAACATATATTTGTTTCCCTTTCTTCCTCTATCTTGGCAGCTGTAGCAACAAGACCATCATGTGGGTGACAGCTGTGCCCATTACAATTCTGCACCATAATGGCAGTCTCACATGGAGTAATGAAAGACAAGAAAATAAATAGATATGTAAACACTGAAAAGATAAAAGGGAATCTATCACTGTAAAAGAAATTCTGGTGGCAAAATAGATAAAGCAATTGAGTGTTAACAGAAAGGTCAATGCTTAGAACCCATCACTGGCTCTATAGAAGAGAAGGATGTGGCAATCTGCTAGTTTTAAGATTACAGCCTAGAAACTATATAAAGCAGGTATGCTCGGTCGTATAGGGTCACTGTAAGTCAGAATGGACTCAATAAGACGTAACAAGAAGAGCACAATGAAGGAGAGGACATAATTTTATATCTAGAACAATAGACAGTTCAGTGTCTACTTAAAATATTTACATCATCTTAATTGTCCTAGTCATTGTCTTTGTGATAAGTCAGTGACAATGTGGAGCATGTGTTGAAGGTTTCATGTATTATCTCACCGAATCCCCACAACAAACTTAAGAAGTAAATATCATTATTGCTTTAGAGTTGAAAAAAAAATGCTAAGGGAGGAGTGAACCAAGCCACATGCCTGGAGCCCGTGAGAGAAAGGTCTGGGTTTGAAAGAAGGCAGCTGAGGTTTAGGGTCAAAAGCCTTCACTACTGCATGGTAGGGCCTCCAAAAGCAATTTCCTACACCAAACACTAGTATAGAATGGGATTGTGTTGGTTACAATTTCATGGCAAATAATAAATTACTAGGAATATGTCTAACAATAAACACCTGAGGTCCAAGTGAAGACAATGATAAAATACTACTGAAAAACATGACAGAAAGCAAACAACATCCAAGATTTCTGTTGCTTTAAGTCATGGAATCAAACACTGATCACTTTATTGGAGTTGTTAGGTAGATTTTGGAAGTGATTTTTACTACAAAATAAGAAGGAATAAAGAAAAGGACCATACAGACAGCTCCCACTAATTTTTAAAATAATTTTATTAGGGGCTCATCAATACATACATACATCAATTGTATTAAGCACATTTGTACATTCATTGCCCTCATCATTCTCAAAACATTTGCTCTCCACCTAAGCCCCTGGCATCACCTCCTCATTTTGTCCCCTCTCTCCCCGCTTCTGCCTCCCTCATGAACCTTTAATAATTTATAAATTATTATTTCATCATGTCTTGCACTGTCTGACATCTTCCTTCACCCACTCTTCTGTTGTCTGTGCCCCAGGGAGGAGGTCACATGTAGATCCTTGCAATCAATTCCTCCTTTCCAACCCAACCTTCCCTCTACCCTTCCAGTATTGCCACTCGCAACACTGGTCCTAAAGGGATCATCCATTTGGATTCCCTCTGTTTCCAGTTCCTATCTGTACCACGGTACATCCTCTTGTCTAGCCAGATTTGTGAGGTAGAATTGGGATAACGATAGTGGGTGGAGAGGAAGCATTTAGGGAGCAGAGGAAAGTTGTATGTTTCATCGTTGCTACATCACACCCTGGCTACCTCATCTCCTCCCCGAGACCCTTCTGTTAGGGGATGTCCAGTACCTACAAATGGACTTTGGGTCTCCAGTCCACACTCCCCCCTCATTCACAATGATATGATTTTTTTGTTCTGATGATACCTGTTATCTGATCCCTTCTACACCTCGTGATCTCACAGACTGGTGTGCTTCTTTCATGTGGGCTTTGTTGCTTCTGAGCTACATGGCTGCTTGTTTGTCTTCAAGCCTTTAAGACCCCAGACTCCATATCTTTTGATAGCCGGGAACCATCAGCTATCTTTGTCACATTTGCTTATGCACCCATTTGTCTTCAGTGATCATATTAGGGAAGTGAGTACATAATGATATGATTTCTTTGATTTTTGATGCCTGATAATTGATCCTTTCGGCACCTCATGATCACGCAGGCTGGTGTGCTTCTTCCATGTGGGATTGGTTGCTTCAGAGCTAGGTGGCCACTTGTTTACCTTCAAGCCTTTAAGACCCCAGATGCTATATTTTTTTATAGCCGGGCACCATCAGCTTTCTTCACCACATTTGCCTATTCACCCACTTTGTCTTCAGCAATTGTGTGAGGAAGTTGAGCATCATAGAATGACAGTTTAATAGAACAAAATATTCTTGCATTGAAGGAGTACTTGAGTGGAGGTCCAATGTCCATCTGATACCTTAATGCACATAGATCTATTTCCCCATCCTCATATATAAATATATTTACATATGTACATGCCTGCACTTAGACCTCTATCAATGCCCGTTGTCTCCTAGCTCATTCCTCTATTTCCTTTTAGTTTCCTCTTGTCCCACTATCATGCCCAGTCTTCATTTGGGTTTCAGTAATTCCTCTTGATTACATTACCCTCGATCATGCCCTACCAGGACTCCTACACCTTCCTCACCACCTATTTGGATCACTTGTTGTTCTTTTGTCCCTGGGTTTGTTAACACCACTACCTTTCCTCCCTCTCCCCCTCTCCCATATCACCCCAGAACTGGCGGTCCCATTGCTTTCTCCTCCAGATTGTTCATCCAGCCTATCTGATCTAGATAGACCTGCAGAGATAATAACATGCACAAAACAAGACAGAGCAAAACCAAGCAATAATATACAACAAACCAATGACAAAACAAAACACAACAAAAAAGAAAAGCTTGTAGTTAGTTCAAGGACTGTTTGTTAGCCTTTAGGAGTGTTTTCCAGTCCAGTGTGTTGGGTCAGCAAGTCCTGGCCCCAAAGTCCACCTGCAGCATTCCCTGGGGACCTCGTCACTCCGTTCCCTGACTATTCTGTTGCACCCTCTTAGTGTTTTGCCCTCAGTGTCACAGGATCATATCAGGCGAAATTTCCACACTGTGTCTCCAGTGTTGTCCCCTATAGGGCTATGGGTCAGTCAGGGATGTCATGTCTCATAGTGGGGCCGGCCATGTGTTCTCTCTGTGGACTAGCTGCTCCACTAATTTTTTGAATAGAAATGTCATTTTCCTTCATGATGATCCAGAACCTTCAATAAATGGAATTGTTACCCCAATTGACAAAATGTCAACATTGTCTAACTCTTCTTTGTTGTTGAAGCACACTTTTTATAATGTGTGTTTTTAATCTATGCAAAATGAAAATATATTTGTAAGTTTATATATAATGTTCTCAGTGCCCAATGATAATAGAGGTCAGATTTATAAAGATTCTGATCAGAAAAGGCAATGATAATAAAAAACTTTTTAAAAGTACATCAGAACTGACTTGTGGTAGAACCATTGGAACAGAAATTGGATGGTGTGGTGGTTATATAAACTCCTGTTAACTTGCAAAGGAGCGGAGTCTAGTCTGTCAATCAAATGGCAGTTTGATGACCTCATTTGGAGGCACCACGTGGAGACCAATGCCATCGCTAAGATGCTTCCACCACCATTGGGTCCACAGACTTTCCACTCACTAGCCTGTGATCTTCCTGCACTCAGTGTCATTGCATGTGTTGCATGAGTCTGAAGAGGAATTTACAGACTGGCAACAAACTTATGGGCTAATATTGGACATATGGGTTTCATCTGGACTGGGATGGAATATTTTCTTAATAAACAATTACTTTTATATATAAAGCTCTTTCTTATACACATATGAGTGTCTGAATTTGTTTCTCCAGACCACCCACAAAATGAAGATGGTAAATTGGGGAGTACCCATCCTCTTATCCTTTCCAATGAAAGTTTCAACTGGTATAGTATTCTGGGGAAGTAACTTGGAGATATCAAATTTTAATATGTACATATTCTGTAATTTAACAATTCAATTTTGCATAAGCATACATATATTGTGATGGGAAAAAATCTAGAGAAAAATCTGAATAAATTTTGATTCAGGCAAACTATCAGTAATTAGTTTAAAAAAAGTTGTCCATTATATTTATAGGTTCCAAAGTGGAGAGTGATCTATAGTAATCTATAATAAAGTAAATTGCTGAGTAATGATTATAGTATTTTGTTAAAGTTAAATTCTATATCCTATATATCTAAATCGTATGTATCTTTAAAAATCTTTTTGTATGCATAAACAGAAAGAAAAATGTAGGACGGTAAATATCACAAAAAGTTGTTTTGGGGTTGACATAGATGGTGGCAAACCCCCAGGTGTTGCTATGAGTCTGTATCTGGGCAGGACTGTGCTCCACAGGATTTTCAATGCCTAGTTTTTCAGAATTAGATCATTAGGCATTTTCTCCAGAGGTACTTCAGGGCCAACTTGAACCCCACCTTTCTGTGGGCAGCTGAGTGCATTAATCATTTATACTATGGAGGGACTCCAGAATGATACTGTTAATATTGGTTATTTCAAGATAGTGGGACTGAAAGCTTGGAGAAAATTAATAGCTATTCTTTCCTATCATTATGGTTTAGTGGTAAGTGCTTGGATGTTAACCAAAAGATCTGAGTTCAAATCCACTCCATGGGAGAAAGAGGGGGCAGTCTACTTCTGTAGGGATATGCAGTGCTGAAATCCTGTTGGGCAGTTCGACTGTGTCCTGTAAGGCTGCTGTGAGATAAAATCTACTGGGTGGTAATGGGTTTAGTGGTGTTTGACCTGTTAGAAACATGTTTGGCATTCTCAACATGAGACTTTGACTTGCATGACAAATCATACATGAAAGAAAGATAACTTACTACTTCTCAAACTTTCCTATGCTTTGTTCCCATATTTTTGTTACCCTTTTTATTCATGCATCCTTCATAGCATCCCATTTATTTATTTATTTTTATCATTTATTTTTTAGGGGCTCATACAATTCTTAGCACAATCCACACATACATCGATGGTATAAAGCACACTTGTACATTCATTGCCCTCATCATTCCCAAAACCTTTGTTCTCCACCTAAGCCCCTGGCATCAGCTATTTATTTATTTTTACAATGTTGATATTTACCACATTATGATTAACTTTTATGGTGGTTTCCAAGATGTGAGCCCCCAGAGTGGATGAAGAATGACTATGTGTATGAGGTATAAAACACCCATGGTCCTATAATAGCTTGGTAGATGTTGAACATTATGCCTCATATACACCACTGAATTAAGCATTATACCCTTCACGTAGTGACTTACCAATTTCCAGATGAATACTTATGTAATCCTTTGTGCATTATGCAATGTTACTCATCCTTTTTAGCCAGGGAAACGCTGATCATGTGTTGTAATTCTGCATAGTATCAAACCAACAGCAGATTATTTGGTTACAAGATAATAAGAGCCAATCTAATGTCTCTCAAAATGATCAGGTAGAGAGACGCTTGACCATGGTGGATAGGTAGGTCGTTCAAAAAGAGATCGGAGTAATTCGCAATAAGAATTACTTTGAAGCATGTTGGTGGACCATCTTGCTGACCCCTGCTGCTGCCTCAGGATCCCTTTGCTTTACATGGAACCTTTGGAATTAGTAAAGACATTCTTTAGAGAAGTTACAGGTTCCATTCCATCCAATAAAAGGAGTCACACAATTTTTCTGGTTCCTCAGTGTACATAAAAATTATATTTACATTGCTCCATGGGAAGAACTGGACGAAATCATGCTAAGTGAAGTAAGTCAAACACAAAAGGACAAGTACAACATGAGTCCACTGAGGTAAGCTTGAAAAACAAAACAAAAAATCGGGGCATAGGGGAAAAGTTACTGTATACATACATCGCTGGGGGATGTCCAGCAACTATGGTGAGGACCAAACCCAATCCAAGGATACATACAGCAGCCAATTAAATAAAAGGGGAAGAGAATGAGGGGGTGGGGGAAGGTATGGGTAGGTGGGGAGCAGGGCTCTAATCCACCCAAGGGGAAGATATTGTTTATATTTCCACAGGAGGAGAGAGAGACCAGACCTCAACCCGATGTACCAAGATGTGAACACAACATACCAGCATGTACCAGGGAATCTCACAGCCCAGTCACCAATGCTCACAGTGAAATATCAGCAGACTTTCTCAGTTGAACCATAACAAGGATTGCAACTTACTCTCTCATTATTGCCTTCTGCTGTCACTGGGTAGAATCGTAGAAAAGAAAGCTCTAATGAGTTCAGTGTCCGGACATTTAAGATGGCACAGGAAATGGTATTATTTGGACATCTATAGCTAAGCACAACTGAAATTCTACAGAAAGATAAAGAGTAGCTAAGGATGAGTCACAGGCATCAGATCCAAATGTGACAGCTAAGAGGTCTGATTCAATTGCATACAATTAAGCTCTCATCTCCTCTAGCAACAGGAAAGAGCCCATAATTCAGGCATCTACTGGCTATACTTTTTAAGCTGTCTAAAAGTACAACCAAGGTAGGTCTATTATGCCAAGGTCAGAAACCTGGGTGGGAAGACAAGGTGTCCTGACACGTGGGAGGAGAACCTCTAGGTCATAATTATCAGGTTGGAGTGTGTTCTCTAAGCTTGTTGTCTAGTCGATTCCCACGCTTCAAGACCCTATGTTCAACAGAAGGAAACACTGCCTGCTCCTGCACCATTCTCACAATGCTTCTTAAATGTGTGAGCCCATTGTTGCAGCTGCTGTGTCAATTCATTTGGTCAAGGGTCTTCCTCTTTTTTAGCTACCCCTCTTTTTTTCAATCAAGTGTGATGTCTTCTCTGGGGCCTGCTCTCTCCTTATCACATGCCCCAAGTGCATGGGATGAAGTCTCACTATCCTTGTCTCTAAGGAGCATTCTGGCTGTACTTCCTCCAAGAAAGGTGTCTTCATTCTTCAATCCACAGTATATTCGATTTTCTTTGCTAACCCGCTGACTTGAATGCATCACTTTTTCTTTGAGCACCTTGAGTGGAACAGATTAGATGGCAACAAATTAACTAACAATATTAATTCTTTTTCTTTAATACTTTCATTGGGGGCTCTCTCATCTCAACACAATCCATACGTTCTGCCAATGTGTCAAGCACATTTGCACATATGCCCCCATCATCATTTTCAAAGTATTCTCTTCCCACTTGAGCCCCTGATATCAGCTCCCTATTTTTCCCCTCCCTCCCCCACCTGCCCTCCCTCACGATCCCTTGATAAGTTATAGATTATTTTCTTCCTCCTCCCTCCCCTGCCCACCATCCCTCACAAGCCTTTGATAAGTTGTAGATTATTTTTTCCCATATCTTATGTGTTCCTCTGTCGCCCCTCACCCACTTTTTCATTATTTGTCCCCCTGGGAGGAGGTTTTAGGTTGATCCTTGTGATCAATTGTCCCTTTCTCCCCCCACCTTCTTTTCATCCTCCTGGTATCTCTACTCACCTTGTTGGTCCTGAGGGGTTTATCTATACTGGATTCCCTGTGTTGCTGGCTCTTAGCTGTAGCAGTGTGCATGTTCTGGTCTAATTCAAATTGTAAGGTAGAATTGAGGTCATGATAATGGTGGGAAGGAAGCACCAAAGAGCTAGAGGAAATGTGTGTGTTTCATCAGTGCTGCACAGCACCCTGACTGGCTCATCTCTTCCCTGTGACCCCTCTGTGAGGGAATGTCCAATTGTCTACAGATGGGCATTGGGTCTCCGCTCCACTCCACTCCCATTATTTTCATTTCCAAATTGTTTACCCCTCCTATCTTACCTAGATACACATGCAGAGACATTGATAAGTGCAAAAACCAGGCAAAGGCAAATAAAACAGCAAAGGAAATCAAAATCAATGAAACAATAACAACAGCAGAAAGCAAGAACGAAATAACAGTAACAAAAAGAAAGCCACTGACAAAAATGGAAAAGCCTATAAATAGGTTCAAGGTCTGTTTGTTGGCCTTTACAGGTGTTTTCCAATTGAGTCTGATGGTGTGCCACACTCTGCCTCCAAAGCCTACTTTTGGCATTCCCCGGGAGTTTCATCACTCTGCTCCCCCTGCTGCTCTGCTACATGCCCTCAGTGCCTCTCCCCACAGCATGATGGGGCCAGACTGTGCACTATCCCCGCACTGTGTCTGCAGTGCTGTAACCCGCAGCGTCAAGGTTCAGTGGGGGCTGCTATGTTCCGTGGTGGAACCAGTCCTACGCTCTTCCCTGTGCTTTTTCTGCTCCGAGAAGGACCATCATCCTCAGGGACATATTAAAACTATGAGATACCACCTAACACCCTCAAAGACAGCCCAATTCAAAAAGCCAGAAAGTAACAAGTGTTGTAGGGGCTGTGGGGAGACAGGAACTCTCTCCATTGCTGGTGGACCTGTAGGTATGTACAGCCATTAATGAAATTGATTTGGCAATATCTAAAGCAGATGGAGATTGAGCTGACAACATATGACCCAGAAATCCCCCTACTGGGCCTGTATATCCGGAAGAGGC
Organism: Tenrec ecaudatus; assembly: GCF_050624435.1. Lineage (NCBI taxonomy): Eukaryota > Metazoa > Chordata > Mammalia > Afrosoricida > Tenrecidae > Tenrec > Tenrec ecaudatus. Next base: position 107,537,416 of record NC_134544.1, read on the forward strand.
AAGAAACAAACCACGGCCAAATGTCTGTGCTTCAATGTTCATCGCGGCACAGTTCACAATTGCAAGGAGTTGGAAACAACCCAAATTTCCATCAACAGATGAGTAGATCAAAAAACTGGTACATACATACAATGCAGTACTACACATCCCTAAAATGCAGTGATGAACACATGAAGCACGTCGCCACATGAGAACTAGAGGAAATCATGCTAAGTGAAGTAATTCAAGCACAAAAAGACAACTACAACTTGAGTCCACTGAGGTAAGCTTGGAAAAAATAAGGGGTGTGGGGCATACGGCGAAAGCTACTATATACATACATCCCTGGGGTGAGTTTCTGCAATTATGGCAGGAGCCAAACCCAATCCAGGGATACATGTGGTAGCCAGCTATATAAGAGGAGGAAAGAAAGAGACAAAACAAAGACATGGGGAAGAGCAGGGCTCTCATCCACCTAACAGGCGGGTACTGTTTTTATCTCCACAGGAGAAGGAGAGAGACACCAGGCTTCAATCCAATGCGCCAGGCATGAATTCAACACACTGGCATGTACGAGGGAACAATAGAGAGTTCTGCGGGCCGGCTCCTCAATTCCTGACTATGCGGACACCGCCCCCCCCCCTCCTCAGAAGAATGAAACTCAAAACCTTCGTCTAGTTCCTGAACGCTTCCTTCCCTCCCAATTATCATGACCCCAATTCTACCTTGCGGACCTGGTTAGACCAGAGGATGTACAGCGGTGCAGTAGGGATCTGGAAACACAGGGAATCTAAGAGGGACGAACCCCTCAACACCAGCGGTGGGAGTGGTGACACCAGGAGGGAAGGGGGTGTAGAAAGGGAGAACCGATCTTGGAGATCTATGTGTAACCTCCTCTCTGGGAGATGGGCAATGGGAAGGTGGGTGAGGGGAGACGCCAGGCAGTGTAAGATAATATAAAACAATTATTTATAAACTATTAAGGGACTAGGGGGAAGGGGGAAGCAGGGAGGGAGGGGGAGGGGAAAAAGGCAAGCCGAGCTGATTCCAGGAACCCAAGTGGAAGGCGAATTTTGAGAATGATGAGTGCAATGAATGTATAAGGGTGCTTTGCTCAACTGATGTATGTATGGATTGTGATAAGAGTTGTATGAGCCCCAAATAAAAATATTTATTAATTAAAATAATAATAATTTCTAAATTATAAAGGGTTCATAAGGGAGGGGGAGGGAGGGAAAAATGCAAAATGAGGAGCTGATTCCAAGAGCCCAAGGGGAAAGCAAATGTTTTGAGAATGATGAGGGCAACGAATGTACAAAGGTGCTTTACACAATTAATGTACGTATGAATTGTGATAGAGTTCTATGAGTCCCCAATAAAATAATGAATAAATAAATAATAAAAATGCATTTTAAAAAAAGAATGCACTTCAGAGGACAGCACTGGGGCTAAAGCTTGGGGAGAGAGGTGCAGTCGGATTAGAGCACATGGGAGAAATGAAAAGGGATGGGAAGGGAGGAGAGGACATCCTGGCCCACCAATATCAATTCTTAATAAAAGTCTTATGTTCCATGTTCTACCACAGTATCTCTTTCCAGAGAATCAGTCTGCAACGGCAAGACTGCCCAAAATGAAGGAGCACATGAAATCCGGTGTAAACTGAAGACCAATAGATTCACCCTCTGGCACAGCACAGCGGAATTTCAGTAAAGAAAAGAGAAAACGGAAATCGTACAAATGACTTTGGAGAATAGGAATTCACAAACGAACAATGGCTAGACTGGCAGCAATCTTCCCCTCCCCAACAGGCAGTGACAGGAACAGCAGAATCACATCTTCAAAGGGCTGACAGAAGAGGAATCTCAGATTGGAATGCAATTCCCAGTTCATCTGTTATTCAAAAGGGAGGGAAAAATAAGATATTTTGAGGCAAGCAAAGACTAAAATTTCATCTGAAACCTAATGGGAAGAATGAAATGGAACCCCTTGAAAGAAATGAGTTGTGAGTGCCACGAATCATTTAAAAATTATGAAACAGCAGTGAGAAATCCGAATGGCCATGACTATTTTGCTCCCTGAGAGATTTTGGTGTTTATTAGCCACCATTTTCGGCAGTGTGAAGCTGGTTCCATCCAAATGTTAATTTTTTACCTTTATTTTTTCCGCAGCCCCCATGGGACAGTTGTTGTAAGTCACACGGGGCATGGATGAGTCAGAATTCGTTCTGTGGTACACAACAACAACAACAACCAGACTTCGGTTGTTAGAGGTGAGCAAGCATTCTGCCCATCCAATGCATGAATTTGTCCTTAGTGATTCAGAGTGCCCCCAAAGCTGGCAAAGCCACATGGCTCTTTTGTGTTGCAATCTTGAACCGAGGGGGAAATAACAACAGTGAGTAAACAAACCCGTACTGGAGAAAAGGCAGGTAGTTCAAAGGATATTACCTCTGCAGACTGAGTTACCCTGGGGAAATGGAAGCTTCAATCGACATAGACATATGAATATGTCTGCATTTAAAACTTTGAAGTTCCACAAAGCTATGGTCCTATTGTCTAAAGCCCAAAGCTTTTCACTTTTGTTTAAGCAGATGGCAGTGTTGAAATCATTTTCAGGGTGAATATTTTAGCTTGCAAGAAATAACACATGAAATAGCATATATGATATATTACATCCATCTCCTTTGAGTCACTATCCTGATGGACTTATTTTTAGCATATTTCAGCAATCTGAACATTTTCACAGATATTTTTATCAATTCAGCCTGTTCCATGTCACTTACCAATCTGGTTGTTACCATATGACAGTGATTGATTGATCTATTTAAATTTTTCCCAACAGAAAATAACCTTTCAATAACAATGAACTTAGATTTTCTTAGATGCATACATGTTTTTTTCAGGCTATGCTCATCATATAAGCCAACAATTCTGTAGATTCTAACTATCAAAATGAATCAGAACAGAAGTTGGGTGTAAGGGGACAAAGGGCTTTTAACTGAAAGCTGAACTCCAGAGCACCAATGAACTATTTGTGTGTTCTATCAATTGACAGGCTATTCTAAGGCAGGTCAGAGCAAGAGTGCGGTTCATTCCAAGCAAGTTGGTAAACTCTGACCTCAATTCAGAGATAGGAAACTAGAGCAAAGCATACTGAGAATGGTAGCAGTGCCAGTAGTAGAAGCAATAGTACTTAAGATACATTTGTAAACACCATACTTGGCACAGTATCCAGAGATTTATTTGTATTCACTATTTATTTTTATAGTTGTATGAATGTTGTTGTTGTTAGGGACCATCAGATCAGTTCTCACCCATAGCAACCCTGTGCGCAATAGAAGGAGACATTGCTCAGTCCTGAGCCATCCTCACAACTGTTCCCAGGCCTGACCCCATCCCACCTCATTAAAGGCCTTCTTCTTTGTCGCTCCCCTCCACTTTACCAAGCGTTATGTCCTACTCCAGGGACTGGTCTCTCCTAACATGTCCAAAGCATGTCAGACAGTCTTGCCATCCTTGCCTCAGAGGAGCACTCTGGCCATACTTCTTCCGAGACAGATTTGCTTGTTCTTTGAGCAGTCAGCTCACAGTGCTTCCAGAATTCTTCTCCAGCACCACAAATCAAATGCATCGATTGTTCTTCAGCCTTCCTTATTGAATGCTCAACGTTTTATCTGCTTCACAAATAAGGATGATCATTACCCTTATTTTGCACATAAGGAAGAATGAAGTGTAGAGAGGTTAAATAGTTTTCCTAGGTCACATAAATAATAGACTAGTAAAAACCAGGAAGCCTAAATTTGACTCTTATTCATGGTGACTTTGGCATGTATCAGAGTAGAACCGCTCTTCATATGGTGTTTGATAGCTGACTTATCGAAAGTTGATCACCCGGCCTTTTTCCTGAGTTGCCTCTGAGTGGGTTCAAACTGACACACTGCTAATAGTCCATCATTTAGTCATTTGCACCCCCAGGGACTCATCCAAATAATAAACAGTGAAGCCAAATTTTGAACCAGGTGGCCTGGTGTCAGAATCAATGTGGGAATGAAGCCATTTGCTTTGAAGTTCATGGGAACTCACAGGTCGAAGGGCATTGGATTTCTTTCTCTCGTTGCTATTTTCTATCCTTTACCTGTGTCTGTCATGAACGGGATGATCAATAATTACTTAACGCTCTTTGACATTTTCGAATGCTCGGTTTATTCACTGCAAACACACATCAAACAATTTAATAATCTTAAAATTAACATAAATGACTAAGTATAAGACTATCAGGGCAAATATAAGAGTGTAAGGGCAGCACCCTACACACATCACTATTCCAGCATCCTAGTCCCAGCAAGCATGGCCTTCATTGGTGCACTCACCCCGGGTAGAGCTGGAGAGAGCAGGAGTTGACGTCTCTTTGGTTCCCAGTTCTCTGAAAAGTCAGTGTCTCTATCCGGGTTTAAATGGGCAGCTTGGCTGGCTCTTTGATGCCAAGGCCAGCCAAGTCTTATGGGGGTTCCCCACACTTTCTGGGGTTGGTCTCCTGACCATTTGTTGGTTCTTGGCAGTGGTCCAATTTTTGGTTAGGCCTGAGTGTCACTTTATTTCTTCATTGGAACGGAGTTTCTTGTGTTGCTTTTTGTCATGTGGCTCAACGTTCTGCAAGGTAGTTCCGTCGTCTTGTAAGGAAGTTCCATAATGCTCTCATGAGTCACTCAACTAATCGTTTTGTTTTGCCTCGCCTCAAAGTGTCCGTCCACTGGCCTCACTGGTTTACTAAGTGCTTTATCCCTGATTGCAGGTGTCACATCATTCCTGCTAGCTGATTTGAAAACACTCCATGGGAAAGAATACAAAGGGGTAGTATACATCTTCGACTGATGTGGGGTCCTGGTTTACAACTGCCGGCACCAGCACCATGGCAGGCCATATAAAACCAAAGTTTGGGGCAGGCTCAAGCTCTAATTTCAGATTCCTGGACACTGGGGTAATTCTGGCAGAGAAGGCATCACCTGTCCCAGACTGACCAGTAGGGAGCTGCGACCACCACCCCCAATTAACCTGTCAAGAGAATACACATGGAACTACTCGCCAACCACCACTGGACAACGCTGATGCCAGAAGCTTTCTCCAATAAGTTTAAAGAACAGCAACACTGTACTCCCCCCGTCCCTGGCCCCATAAAAGCCCAGCGAACAAAGAACTCGGGGCTGATTCCCTTTTGGATGCTGGGTCCCCACTGCGCTGGGCAGTGGAGGGAGGGAAGACCTAGCTCAAGCTAGAAAAATAAACTCCTTTTGCCGTGTTTGCATCTCAACTGGTCATAATTCTTCCTTGCACCCAAGGTGAGCTAGCGTTCCCTTCCCCAATCCAACACTTGCCCATGGGGCTCAGCACTGGGTGGGTCATTAACAGGTGCTCAGCAAGGACCTCTCAGCCCACCCAATCCAGACCAAGTCCATAAATCCATAAGTCCAATATTAGCCCATATGCCTGATACCAGTCTACACAGTTTTCTTCAGACTCACAAAACACATGCAACAATGCCAAATGCAGGAAGACCACAGGCCAGTGAGTGGGAAGTCTTGTGAACCCAGTGGCGTTGTAATTATCTCAGTGCTGGCAAGGGTCTCCACATGGCTTCCCTGGCTCCCAGAGCTCTAGCGTAGCTCCATGTGTCTTGTCAGCTGCAATGTCTGCCAGGAAATGAGCTTTGTCAGTAGAGAGTCTCCAAGGAAGTGAGGAGAGAGAGTGTGTGTCTCCCACTTCCAAGGAGGAAATTCAGGAGTTCCCAGAATCCTCAGGAGAAGGCCATGTTCACACAGAAGTCTCATTGGCTATCTCCTAATTGACAGGCTAGACTCCACCCCTACTCTCTTAATCCTCAAATTGACAACACATTATGTAACTACCACACTTGAGGTACTTTTTGATGAAGAATAAAGATGCCACCCTTCAGTGTGCATTATAACTCAATGTAATGAAGACCAAAATCCTCACAAATAGACCAATAGAAAACATCATGATAAATGGCGAAGAGATTGAAGTTGTCAATGATTCTGTCTTGCTTGTACCCACAATCAATGCTCATGGACACAACAGGAAACAGATCAAAAGACATGTTGCATTTGCTAAATCAGCTGCACAAGATCTCTTTTTAGTATGCACCTTACCCAAACCATGGTATTTTCAATTGCCTCATATGTGTGTGAAAGTTGGATATTGAATAAAGAGGACGCAAGAATAATCAATGCATTTGAATTGTGGGGTTGGTAAAGAATACTAAATTACCATGGAGTGCCAAAAGAAGAAACAAATCTGTCTTGGAGGAGGTACAACCAGAGTGCTCCTTAGAAGGGATTTTGAGTCTTCATCTGACATACTTTGGACATATTGTCAGCAGAGATCAGTCCCTGGAGAAGGACATCATGCTTGGCAAGGTAGAGGGGCAGTAAAAAAGAGGAAGACTATCGATGAGAGGGATGGACACAGTAGTTGCAACAACTGGCTCATGCATAGGAGCAATTGTGAGGATGGCGCAGGACTGGGCAGTATTCCATTCTGTTGTGCACAGGGTTGCTGTGGGCCAGAGCCAATTTGATGGAGCATCTAAAAACAACAACAACAACAACAATTCACAAACAAGTAGTGCCTGCCTATGAGGTGCACTGGGAAGAAGTAAACTTCGTGTCCCTCATGGGAAACGTGAATGTCACCAGTGAACTATCAATATACACATCATAGGGATAGAAAACTGTTAGGGACTAGAACATACTGGGTGATTAAGTGAAAACATAACTATGGATGTTTTCTACAACTACATTTATGTGATAAAATATGTAGTTTTAAGTGATTTCAGTTGAGGTAGCAGGGTTGCGGTATGACTGTATTTTGTATTAATACACAACATGGTTAATATAATTAAAATCAATATACTATAATATTATTAATTATAATTATTATTCATGCAAAATAGTCGTATTGTTAATATTGAATTCATTATGTATTCTTACGTATACATAAGAATCAACTGGAGTGTACTGTGAAAACATAAATTCTGAATCAGTATATCTGGCTTGGAAATGTGAACTCTCAGCAAATTGTTGAACTAGAATGAACTGGTTAGAAACCTTGAAATTGACATGATGGTTTGGCATGGATCTTAGGCAGCTCCCATCTTGATCTCCATAACATGCTCCCCGGCCTTGTCAGGGTAGCTAACATGGGCACTGAATTTTCTGTCCTCTTTTGGACGTGATATGTAAAGATGATTGTCCAAGTGGAAGCATTGAAGCTTTGAAGAATTTTTAAAATTAAGGAAGGGACTCTGTAGCAATGAGTCAGGTTTTGACCAGACTAGCAGAACCACTAGGAGACACACACTAAGAGACATATGTGTGCATCCATCCATCCATCCATCCATCCATCCATCCATCCATCCATCCATCCACCCATCCATCCATCCAAGTATGTTAAGGAGTCCTTATGATGATGTAATGGTCTAGCATTTGCTGCTAACTTAAAAGGAGCCCTGACAGCCTAATGGGTTACTATTGCATGCTGTCTGTTAACCTAAGAGCCATCAGTTTGAAGCAACCAAGTACTTCATGAGAGAAAAGATGAGGTTTTCTACTCTAATGAAGAGTTACAGTCTTGGAAACTCATAGAGGCAGTTCTGCCCCATCCTGTAGGGTCGTCATGATTTAGAATTGACTCAAAGAGGGTAAACTTTCTATTTTCCTTTTGTTGACTGAAAAGACTAATAGGTTGAACCCTTTCAGTGACTCTGAGGGAGAAAGATCTATCCACTTAAGAGTATGCTCTAAAAAATCTGATAAGCCAGTTCTACTCTGCTATGTAAGTCAAAATAGACTCCACAGTATCAAATAACCCACTTTATATATATATATATACACATATATTCATTCTTTCTTTTATTACAGAGCTGTACTTTAGTTGTTCACAGATCAGTTCCCAAAGCTCCTTGGGGACAGGAACCTCAATAGTCTTTGGCTAGCAATAAATATGAATCTTCAAAATGTTTATATTGAATCATTGATAATCTGTTTCTTTGCAGTGCTGCCTTTGTGCATGATCTCTAGGTGAAAGAGAGATATAGAAATCTATATTTATATTCTGTCCAGAAGAACTTTATTTTCCCCCAAACAGAGAACTGGCTAACATTTCCTTATTTGCATTTTATTTGGTCCTTTCTTTGCAATTCTGAATTAAAATGCTGTATTATGAGGGAATTTCATTTTAGCTCTTCCAGTTCTGCCACAAGGAGCCCTGTTAGTGTACTGGGTGACACATTGAACTACTTACTAAAGGCAAGGTTAGCACTTTGAATCCACTAAACACTGATTGGGAGAACAGTGAGGCTTTCTATCCCCATGAAGATTTACAGCCTCAGAAACCCTCCATAAAGTTGCTTTGAGCTGAAATTGACTCAATAGCAATGTGGTGGGGTTTTTTTTTTGGTGGGGGGGGGTGTTTTGCTTTGTTTTCATTCTTTTTTTTTTTTTAACCAAAGAGCTCTGGTTGTAGGGTAAGCTAAGCATTAGGATGCTCACTGCCAGGTTGGTGGTTCAAAACCATCATCAACTCCTCAAGAGATGAGACTGACTGCCCCCAAAGAAATGTTCAGTCTTCACTATCCCAACAAGTAGTTCTACTCTGAGCTGTGTGGGGTGCTATGAGTTGGAATCAATCCACTGGCAGTGGAGTCCTGCCAACACATCGGCATACAATGTGACCAGGGCATTGGAAAATACGGACTTGGTTGTCACTTCCTCATGGTTCTACCTTCCCTTTACCTATTGAAATTCTGGGTTCTGGGCCCAAGTCCAGGGCTTTCCTATTTATCATGATGAAGTTAGCTGTGTTGATCTGGGTAAACTAGGGTAAACTAGAGAAACAAATCCATAAACATGTCTATGTGTATAAGAAAGAGATTTGTATACAAGAACAGTTGAATATTGAGAAAACATTCCAGCCCGGTCTAGATCACGTCCATAAGTCTGATATTAGACCATATGTCCGATACACATCTATACAGTCCTCTCCATGGTCATAAAACACATGCAATGACACCAAATGCAGGAAGATCACAGGCCCGTGGATTAGAAGTCTTCTGGATCCAGTGGCATTGTAAGTATCTTAGCACTGGCAGGGGTTTCTATGTGGCTTCTCTGGCTCCAGAGGTCTGATCGCATCAGGGTAGGTCCATGTGGCTTCTCAGGGATGTCTCGCAGGGAGTCAGCCTTTTCAGTAGAGCAGTGGTTCTCAACTTTCCTAATGCTATGACCCATTAATACAGTTCCTCATGTTGTGGTGACCCCCCCAACCATAAATTTCATTGCTACTTCATAACTGTAATTTTGCTACTGTTATGATTTGTAATGTAAATATCTGACATGCAGGATATATTTTCATTGTTACAAATTGAACATAATTAAAGCATAGTGATTAATCGCAAAACCAATATGTAATTCTGTATTGTGAAATATTTATTTCTAACGACAAATAAATGAAATTTTGTCTTGAAGCATGGTGTAGCATGGATAACAGTCTTCAGGCCGGGGACTCATATGTGGGTGTATCTGCATGTGAGTGGACCCACCTGGAGACGGAGAGAGCAGTGTCTCATTCCTAAGATCATTAGAAATATGTGTTTTCTGATGGTCTTAGGCAACCACTGTGAGGGGTCGCGACCCACAGGTTGAGAACTGCTGCAGTAGTGCGTCTCCAAGGAAGAAAGCAGAGAATGAGAAGCGTCTCCCTCCTCCAAGGATTCCCCAGGCATTCTCAGAATTCTTAGGCTCAGGCCTTGCCCACAGAGACCTCATTAACTATGGTCCAATTGACAGACTAGACTCCACCCCTTCACCCTTACTCCTATCAAGCCCCCAATTGACACCAGATTATGTAACTACCACATGAGCACATTTTTCTTCATTGAGGATCATGCTTATTTAAAGATCGTTCAGTTTTATAGATCACTGACACCTTACAATCAACTTCTAAATCAAATTCAGCAAAGCAAAACAAAACAAAATCCACTGTTATCGAGTGAATTATTTTTAATAGCAACCTTAAAGGACAGACTAGAACTGCCTCATAGGTTTGCTGAGGACATACATCTTTATGGAGGAGGAAGCAGACTGCCATCTCTCTCTCCAGCAAAGGGGCCAGTGAGTGTGAATGGCTGACCTCTCAGTTAGCATTCAAGTACTTAAGCACCGCATCACCAGGGCTCCATTCAATTCTCCCTTTAATAAAGATTTAAATCCGAGAGTGGCTAGGACCAGCATCATTAGCATCAGCATCACAATGGGAACCTCTTCAAAAGACAAATTCTCTGACCCCCTTCTCAACTTAACAAATCAGGAAATCTTCAGGAGGGGCCCAACAATCTGGTTTAACAACCCCCCTGGGTAAAGCTTATCATTGTTGCTACTTTTAATAGCTGCCGTCCAGTCGGTCCTGGCTCAAGTGACTGCAAGCTGAATGGGAATGAATCTTTGTGGTTCCTAGTTTCCGTGATTACTGGAGTCAATCACCCAGAGTTTCTTCATAGTCTGTCTTAGTCTAGCAGGTTCCCCAAACTCGTACAACACCATAGCAAAACACAACTTTATTGACAGGTGGCACAATGACATTCATTGGTTAAAAAGCAAGCCCAGGTTCCCCACCCGATAATCAAGAATTCTTCAGCTAAGCCACCACTTTCCCTGATACTGTGGAAAGACATTTATTAGAGCATGCGTCGAAAGGCAGCCTGTGAGAGACAGCCTCTCCCTACTTTTGAAGATATTGAATCCCAAAGAATTGTGTCTCCCAGTAGGGATCTGGAAACACAGGGAATCTAGGACGGATGAATCCCTCAGTACCAGCGGTAGGAGTGACGACACCAGGAGGGAAGGGGGTGTAGAAAGGGAGAACCGATCTTGGGGATCTATATGTAACCTCCTCTCTGGGAGATGGGCAATGGGAAGGTGGGTGAGGAGAGATGCCGGGAAGTGTAAGATAAGATAAAATAATTATTTATAAACTACTAAGGGTGCAGGGGGAAGGGGGGAGCGGGGAGGGAGGAGGAGGGAAAAAAAGGAAACCGAGTTGATTCCAGGAACCCAAGTGGAAGGCGAATTTTGAGAATGACGAGGGCAAAGAATGTATAAAGGTGCTTTACTCAATTGATGTATGTATGGATTGTGATAAGAGTTGTATGAGCCCCAATAGAAAGATTTATTAATTTAAAAAACCACTTAATGTTATTTAATACTTATGTATGCAAATGACACATAGCTTATCAAAGAAAGAGTATAGATGAAAACAATAAGGATTTGTTACTTCATCGTGTCTGTGGGTTAGAAATCTGGGTTTAGCTGGCTCAGGATCTCTCACGGGCTGCAATTAAAATGTGGGCTGGGACTGCAGTCATCCCAAGGCTTGAATCTGCTTCCAAGCTTACTCATGAAGTGATTGGCAGGTTCAGGGCCTCTTTGGCTATTGCCTGGAGTCATTAACTCTTCCCATGTGGGCCTCTCCATACGGGTCACCAAATGGCAGCTGGCTTTCCTCAGAGGGAAGAGACACAAAGAGAGTGCCTCAAATTGAAGCCATAACCTTTTGGTAATCTAGTCTCTGAAGGGTTTGCCCATCCCATGTGCTATAGTCTGCCCCTTGGAAAGGAATTACTCCCTCCAGTCTAGATTCAATGGCAGATGATGGTTTATACAGGGGCACCAGTACCAGAGGTGCAATTCTTAAGAGCCATTTTAGAAGGCTGTTACCTCAGGGTTCAGGATAAAAACAAGTGGTAAGATTTTAGCGCTGAAAATCACAGGCCAGTGGGTGTGAAGTCTTGTGGATCCAGTGGCGTTGCAAGCATTTCAGCGCTGGCAGGGGTCACCATGTGACTCCTCCAGTTCAGGGCACCAGAGTGTACCATGTGTCTTGTCAGCTGCAATCTCTCCCGGGAAGTGAGCCTACATCCTGCCCGCAGCAAGCTCTTTCTCCTTAGCACCTCCAAATGAGGTCATCAAGCTGCCGCCTGATTGACAGGCTCACCTCCACCCTTTCACTCTTAATCCTCAAATTGACACCAGTTTGCATAATGACCAGACTCTTCTTACTTGTTTTTAGTCAGTGCCTACCTGCCATACTGCCATACTGCTCATTGACAAAAAAAAAAAAAAAGGTCATCAGATGGCCTACTCCTACCTGGAAAATTTCAAACCTACAAACTGTTTACATCCATCTTTCTCATCCCTTCTTGAAGGTACAAAAAGGTCTATTTTCTGTAGGTGTAGGCTTGGGAACCTATTCTTTACCACGTCCCCTTACCAAATACTTCATTCCTTCCATGATGCCATATCTCACCTGTACTTTCGCTCTCTACTCTCCTTGATAGCATCCATTTACAGTATCTTCCATCTCCATGCAGAATACAAAGTAAACACATTCTCTTAATCGCAAAATCCCTCGCAGCTGCTGCATGAGTTTTCATCTTCTTCCAGCCAAGCTTCCCGAGAGGTTTGTGTTCTCTCCCTGTCATTGGCTGTGTGCCACCCACACAGCCCGGCTGGTCGGCTTCTGAGCTCTCACTCAGGGCACTCATACTTTTGCTGCTAAGTTCCTCACAATGTTGTAAGCCTTTGTCATGATCCTCAGAAACTTCTGGCATAATCACTGAATCCTAGAACAATATATCCTGGTGGACTCCATTGAACATGCATAAAAACTAAGTCATCGACGTCTGCTTTTCTCTTACTCTTGGGGACAACCTGAATGGGCCCATTCCCTGCACAAACCTCTCATGTAATCCTAAAAAAAATTTTAAGAACTCTCTAATCCTTTAGACTTATTCAGGCTCATGACTCAACCACTCAGGCACCAGTCATGTTGACTGATTATGATTCCATAGACACTTCATTCCCTCTTCCACTTCTCTGCCTTCTAACGGGCCAGGCTTTAACTGAGTACACTATTCCCTCACCCACCCCACTCTACTGCTGACTCCTACTCACTTCCTGAGTTCCATCTTCAATGTTACGTCACCCTGGAGCAATTCCAATATGCACACTGAACTTCCCCTAGCATGCTATTTAACCCATAAATCTAAATAACCAAACTAAAGGGCAACCAGTAATTCCAAACGAAGTGTTTTTTGACATTTCTTCTTCCTTTCCCACAACCTAGCCTCCTCTGGTTGAGTTGCTTGATTTCCTCCATGCTTCCATCTGGCATTCGTTTCAAATATCTATTTTACCTTTGTCTCTCCACTAGATCATGATCTTAGAGAATGGTGGTAGAAATTTAAAGCATTCAGTAAATTCATTGAAATAGACTTCCCTGAGGGCCTTGGGTGAAGAGCAAATGTTTTGAGAATGATGAGGGCAATGCATGTACAAATGTGCGTGACACAATTGATGGATGGATGGATTGTGATAAGAGTTGTATGAGACCCTAATAAAACAAATTTTTTTAAAAGAAATAGAGTTACCTGAAACATGTTTTGTAACGACTCTCTGAAAATGGAAAGACAAAACTCATTGTTATGGAGTGAATTCCAATATATAACCATACAGGATAGAGGAGAATTGCCCCATAATGGGCTTCAAGACTGTAAACCTTTATGGAAGCAGACTGATATCTTCTACTCCTATGGTACAGCTAGTGAGTTTGAACTTTTGATTACCAGTCAAACACTTAATCCCTAGACCACCACGGATCCTTAATGGCTCTATAGTATTCCACAATTTGCATAGTTGTTATATACAATAATTTACTTAGATATTATTCTACTTTTAGATATGCAGAGTTCGTTGTTGTTTACTATTGATTAAGAACTTTGTTATTTAATTTTATTTCTGGCGATTTAGAGGATTTCTTAGGATTACATCCTAAACATAGAGTTATTCAGGCAAGGGATATAATATTTTTAAAGACTGATGAACATTGTTAAGCTGCTTTCCACAATTGAAATTCCATGTTATATGAGTGATTTGCAAATTCCACATTAAATCTTTATATACCATGAATATGCATGTAAAATCATCTCAGTGAAATAGCTTCTTGAGGCTATCATTTGGTTTTACTAAGAATGTTGCTTGATTAGTGGAGGTCATAAGGAACTTGAATCTTGCAGGTCTTAAAAAGAAAATTTTAAATGTTCTGCATACATCATATAATCCATTAGGTATACAGTTTTAAAACCCAAAATATAAGCCTACAGGTTTTTCTCCCATTTTTGCTGATTTCTTCTTCAGCTACCTCATTGGGTTAATAATGGATGTTAAAGGTGGGATGCAATGTATAGCTAAAACATAATTCTTTCTTTGATTAATGTAATTGTTACTAGCATGACAGTATTTCTTGGACCAATAGTAAAAAGCCAATATGTCTTTGTTTGGGTCATTTGTCATGAGCCATGATAGCCCTTATCAAGTACAATCCATTTAGTAGGTTGAGAGGCAGAAGGTTTGGTATTGATGCGGAGTGAAATATTCAGGCCCTCCAGGTTCAAGTCTGCTGATTCGCTTCCCATTCTAGTTCAATTAGATATCTCTTGCACACAATGCTTCCACTGATCCAATAGGTAGGCATTTTCTCTGACCCCACAGGCCTTTCTACCCTGAGTTGGTGGCTACAGACTAGATCTCCCAGTGGCTGATTTGTACATCCCAGTAGCAGCATCTGCAGAGAGCGGGATAATGATAATCACCTTGACAGGTCTGCTAGTGGCTCTTTTTTTTGGAGCAATTATTTAGATATAAATGGTACTTGAAGAGTAGAGAGTGTAGGTAGCGGAGATGTGTGTTGAGGAAATGGCATTGAGCCACGTCATCAGACTGACCTCTGATTATACAAAGAGAAGGTAGACTCCAACTCCATGTCTGGCTAAGGATGATTCCTATCAGGCAGAAGCCAGACATGCCTCCAATCTCCATATTTTTTATCCTAGAAAGCAAAAACTGTGCTTTCTATGACCTTCTATTCTCTCCTGGGTTCAATAATCCCTTGCCATGGCTACACAGCATGCACAGAGATGGAAATGTTGTTGTGGTTTTGTTTTTTAGATGTTATTTATTTGAAAAACAAGGATGCAGTCCTCTTGTGATACCCATCCAGTAGCCATGGCATTCTCTGGTCCTCCACCTCTTAGCTACCTGACCACTTGCCTTGCTCTGGCAAGTGCCACAAAGCTCCTTGAATGCTGATAAATGCCCAAAGGGCTCCCAACACAGTAAGCCAACCTCTTGCATAAAAGGCACTCGGCTATATATGTTATGTTGGCAGGGAAGCTCACAGGTTCATTCTATGGCCTCGACGCTAGTCTTTGTTGCTGCTGTTCCTTCTGCTGCTGCTGCTGCTGCTACAGCCACGCCACACACAGATCGCATACACAGTTCTGATGGCTGAGGGACGCTGTATTCCTGCTTCTGAAATGTCTCATTTTACACCTAGTGTGATGGAAAAACTGACCAATCCTTGAAGTTGAAGGCTCTACCCCTTATTTGCCTGGCTTCATGAACAGGTGAGTGTTAAACTGACCATGGCTGGAAGGACCATAGTCACTTTATTGCACTTACTTGTGCTCCCAAGGAAGAATGAGCAGGACCTGAATAATAGAAACTTGGAGAGGAAAATATTTAAAAAAACATCGGAACATACTTAATTTCTATAGCGGGCTAAATATTGTTTACATCAATTCAATTCAAAGCAACTCTTGAATGCCAAGATTGGGCCAAGAATAAAAAGATAATTTCAGAAAGCTCACAGTCAAAATAAATAGAGTTCATTAGTTAACCCAAAGGTAGGAATGGACCGCCTGTCTTAGAGAACCAAGGAGGTGCCATACTTGTATAAAGCAGAGTTTTTGTATATAGTTATTTTCCATGTCAACCTAGGAAGTGATGGGATAGAAGTCGTTATACATTTGCAAAACCAAACCATCTATCGTAGAGTTGATTCCAACACATAGCAACCCTCTATAGGAGTGTTGAGACTACACATCTTGACAGTAGAGGCCAGTGGGTTTCAAAGTCAACCTTAAGGGCTCCTTTTGGAAAGATAAACTAAAAGGCAACCTCAGTGCGCCTGACTCTATTCCAATTCATAGACTCGAAAAGACAGGGTAGCCCTGCTGTTGTACAGGGATCCCTGAGACTCTAAATCTTTGTGAGAATAGAAAGCTCACCTTTCTCCCGCGGTTTAAAACGGCTGACCTTGCAGTTATCAATCTTGTCCATCATTCACTGTGCTGCCAGAACTCCTTTTGCATAAAGGCTCACTCCAACTCGTTGCTGTCAAGTCGATTTGGGCTCATAATGACCCTATGGGCCAGAGTAGAACTTCTTTTCAGGAATAGTAAACCTCATCCGTCTCCCATGTAAAGACCGGTCGTCTGAACTGCTGACCATGCAGGTAGCAGCTCAACACTCAATTGACAATGCCAACGAAGACATAACATATCATGAAATGCTTGGGAAGCATACACAGTGTGGTGTGACTAGAGTCCTTCGGGAAGTGTGGACTGTTAAAATATGATCAAGATATAAGGCTTGAGAAGTTTCCCTGCACAAATTTATAAAGGGTTTTGTGATCCCTATGGAAACGCACTTCAACCCACGGGAAACCAGGAGGCAATGAGGGTGGGGTAGGCATCAGACCAGCAGTGGGCAGAAGCCGGAGTGTCAGTTTTGGTATCAGACAGCTGGTATTGATAGATCAATCTATCTTAAGCTCCTCAGGGTCTCAAATTTGAAGTTTTATCAATTTTATAAAAGTAAGTTAAATGTAACAGTATCTGTTCCAGCATTTTGCTGTAAAATAAAAGAAATAATGCCTGGAAGTATTTATTTCATTCACAGTAATCACTTCTGAGAGTGAGTAGGGGATTGAAAATAGACAAGAAGTAAAATCACCATATATAGTGAGCATAAAGGGAAAGAAACAGATGTTCACCATCATGGTTTAGATGACCATGATGGTCATTAAGTGTTATTAAGGTAAACAATTCAGAATGAAGAGCAAATGAAATTGCTTTCAACTTTTTGCCTAACATAAGTTTATATTTTACACAGACTTTATTTTGTGCCAGGAGCCCGGATTGCACAGTAAGTTGAGCATTGGGCCACTCACTGCAAGGTCATAGGTTCAAACTCACATGTCACGCCTCAGGAGAAAGATGAAACAGTTGACTCCCATAAAGATTTACGGACTTTGGACTCCTATGGACAAGTTCTTCTCTGCCCTGTAGGGCCACTATGAGTCAGAATTGACTAGAGGGCAGTAGATATTGGTTTGGGTTCAAATGTCAGGCATTTGTCTGAGTGCTTCATGTACAATAGCGCTATGCAACGCACAGTAACCAAATGTAGTCTCACTCACTGCTGCCGAGTCTATTCACTAAATGTAGTGAGTATTCTTATTATTCCTGTTTCCCAGGGGAGTAAACTGAAGCCAGAGAGGTTAAGTAATTGGCCTCATATTTCCCAACAGGGAAATGGGCAGAGGGTTATCTTGAATGTCTGTAGCTAGAATCTCTGCTATTTCCCTCTACATTATATGGTCTCTTGTGGGGGGATCCAGGAAATGTACAGTTATTGGAGATGAGCCTTGACTGTCCCAGAAAATTGTGGCAGCTTCAAATATAAGGGAGCTTCAAAAATCTCATGGAAAAATAAAGTCCAAAGGTTAAAAAAAATTCCAAAAACTTTTAAAAGCCCTGTGTTAGGTCAGGCTAACTAGAGAAACAAATCCAGTGACATTCATATACATGTAAGAAAAAGTTTTATATCAAGAATTAATCATATATCATGTATATATATATATCATATTAAATGAAGGGGGAAGTGCAGAGTGGAGACCCAAGGCCCAAGTGTCGACCAATGGAGATCCCCTCATAGAGGGGTTTAGGAGAGGAGATGGGTTAATTAGGGTGTGAGGTAGTATCAATGAAGAACACAGCTTTCCCCCGGATCCTGGATGCTTCCTCCGCCCAACTACCATGATCCGAATTCTACCTTGCAGGACTGGATAGGACAGAGGCTGTACACTGGTGCATATGAGGGTTGGAGGTACAGGGAATCCAGGGTGGATGATACCTTCAGGACCAAGGGTATGAGGGACGATGCTGGGAGAGTGGAGGGTGAGTGGGTTGGAAAGGGGGAACTGATTGCAAGGATCCACATGTGACCTCTTCCCTGGGAGAGGGACAGCAGAGAAGGGGGGAAGGGAGACTCCGGATAGGGCAAGATATGACAAAACAACGATGTATAAATTACCAAGGGCATATGAGGGAGGGGGGAATGGGGAGGGAGGGGGGAAAAAAAAAGAGGACCTGATGCAAGGGGCTTAAGTGGAGAGCAAATGCCTTGAGAAAGATTGGGGCAGGGAGTGTATGGATGTGCTTTATACAATTGATGTATGTATATGTATGGATTGTGGTAAGAGTTGTATGAGTCCCTAATAAAATGTAAAAGAAGAAAAGAGAAAAAAATGATTAGGGCAAAGACTGTACAGATGTGCTTTATACAATTGATGTATGTATATGTATGAACTGTGATAAGAATTGTATGAGCCCCAATAAATTGTTAAAAAAAAAAAAAAGAATTAATCATATATCAAGAAAACATCCCAGCCTAGTACAACTTAAGTCCATTAGAGTGATACCATACATCCCTCTTCAGACTCATGTAGCCACATGCAAAGATGCAGAAGGCCAGAAGATTATACGGTTGGTGGGTACAAAGTCATATGGATCCATTGGCATTGGTAACATCACAGGGCTCTGGCAGCAATCAGGGTCAGGCAGCAGGAAAAAATTGAAGGCAGTGAAAGGATGGGAGGTTCCCAAGGCCCTCTTTATGAGGCCACCCCACAAGGAGGCACCATCAGGCTGTTTCCTGATTGTGAGGTTGAATATCACTTCTACGCTTTTATATAGCTTCAAGTTGACATGAAATTATGCAACTACCACAACTTCATAGATCTGGACTTATATATTATCAGATCATCAGTTATAGCAAAACCATGGGAGTGGCAAGGTGTATAGAATAGAACCATTTGAAAACTAGCAACCAGAATTTAAGGGATGTGCAGAAGGGGTGGATCAAATAGAAACAATAAGAGAGTTAGAATTAAGACAGAGAAAATAGGGGGGTAGTGGGGAGGAAGGGGGAAAAAAAGAGGACCTGATGCAAAGGGCTTAAGTGGAGAGCAAATGCTTTGAAAATGATTAGGGCAAAGAATGTACGGATGTGCTTTATACAATTGATGTATGTATATGTATGGATTGTGATAACAGTTGTATGAGCCCCTAATAAAATGTAAAAAAAAAAAAAAAGAAAATGATTAGGGCAAAGAATGTACAGATGTGCTTTATACAATTGATGTATGTATATGTATGGATTGTGATAACAGTTGTATGAGCCCCTAAAAAATGTTTAAAAAAAAAAGACAGAGAAAATAGAAAGGCATGAAAATGTTGAGGATACTAACTGAGGGCAGAGTTCTGAGGCATAGGATGCTGTCAGCACAGCCCTGCACTGATGAGATATAAAAACTGAGAGTGTTTATGTAATTCCCACGTCTCCAATTATTTTTCATCTGCAAATCAGAGAAAGAGATGTTAAGACAGTGAGAGTGATTAAGAGAAGAAGTTTCTTGTATTTAGCAACTCAGTGAATAATGATGTGGTGGTTTTCCCAGAAAAGTTTGTAATCTAGTATGGGTGGATGGAACACAGACTTTGGTGGGCTGAACAAGAGTGGATATTTGGGAGGAAGGTCTGTGAACAGAATCAAGTATAGGGTGTGGAGAATCAAGTGACTGGAATTCTACTTAAATGAAGTGCAGTATGCTTTCACTAATTCTCATATTGCGAGAGGATCAAGCTATAAATTATGAACAGACTCTTCTTTGTCTTCATTTCTGCCTCACGTAATGGCCTATAATCAGATTTTAGGTCACTATAGCATTCTCTGACTCTAAAGAACCACACAATCATGATCCTAAAGGCAGAACAATGGTCCCTGGTGGCACAGTGGCTAAAACACTTGGTTGCTAACCCACCAGCCCATTAAGTAGGGAATTGACAGCCTTGGAAACCTTATGGGGCAATTCTTTGTTATAGGATTGCAAGCAATGAGTTGAAATCAATTCAACAACAGTAGGTTTGTTTTCCTTTGTTGTTATTCTTTTTATTTTGGCTTAGTGATATGATAATCTATATGAAGTTACATCTAGTATCTAGTACCTTTCATATGTATTTATTGGATGAATGAATAAATTAATAAACAAACCAAGTACTTAATTTATAAATCCAGTTCATGTATTTGTCACAAAAGCGAATGCCACCAGACAACAAAATAGGAAAATAGAACAAGTTTCTAACTCCAGGCCTGGGAATTCCGTAAAAACCTATACTATTCACTATCACCTGAATTATTGAGAAGCTCCTCTTAAAAATTTCACTTGATCATTACTTTTTCCAGCTATTTAAAAAAATTGGTCTCTAGAAAAAGGCCCCTAATAAGTAGTTTCCTGTCTGGGGAGTGGGCACCAGGCTGCTCCCACTGTGTGTACAGGGAGTTACGCGTTCCTGCATGGAAACGCTCAAGCTAACCCCTGAGTACCCACTAAGCCCCTCCCCAGGCCAATGCCTCATGCTGCCAAGTTTCCAAATCAGCCTCCTCTCCTTGGTGAGTCAAATCCCACATCCCCAACTACTTCTAATATTAATTTTTTTCAATTATGTCACCTGATTGCCCTGTTTGTGTTGGCTATCATATTATATTTCCCAATTTCTCCTATTTATTATTGTAGTAGGGACTTACGGGAGCATGATGATGAATACCATTCAACCTGCCTTTTTTCCTTCAATTTCTTACAAATATTCTTTGTCTTGACCTCTTTACCCCAAATCCACTGCCATAAAATTAATTCTAACTCATAGAAACCCCATGGAACAAAGTAGAATTGCCCCCATAGGATTTCTTAAACTGTAATCTTTATGGAAGCAGACAGACATGTCTATCTCCCACAAAGTAGCTGTTGGGTTCCAAATGCCAACGTTTTGGTTAGTAGCCAAATGTTTAATCACTGTATCATGAGGGTTTCTTTGGGGGTCCTGGCAAAGTTAAAAAGTATGACAAGTTCTAAGCAGTATTGTTTTCAGATATTTTTGACTCATGGATCTAGCTCTACTAGTTGGCCAATCAGATACAAACTAGTTGGTAACTTTTCAAAAGAATACTGTACCTGCCTGACTATGGAGCTGATACGGCCATTTCTATTAACTCTGGAAGATAGATGGTTGACCTAAGGACAGCCCTTTCCCACTGGGCCTCAGGAACTGTGAGATTAGGGAGGCTTACACACATATATATCTCAGACCAAAGGTAGGTGTCAAAGAACATACTTACTACAAATTCATTTAAGATAATAAGCAGGCACATCTTTTACGTCTTCTGAATTTGACCTCACCAATGAGACCCAGTAGTTTGATTTCCATCAATGCTGAGTGTATCTATTAGATGAACATCCATAATAGCATGAACAACTAGATTGCATAAGCTCTGTTAAGGCAGAATTCATCTGGAAACTTGATAGAAATTTAACTAAAACATAATAAGAATGAAATATATATAATTAGAGGATGCAAAGATATTTCTGGATATTAAAATGTGCACACACATACGCACACACACATTGAACAATGTTAGTGCAAACTGTATAATTAAATCTGGAAGGATGATGACAATGTGCCTGTGAACTGTAATATGTGAGTTATATAATAATTACCTAAGAAGAAGAGACTAACTGCATCTTCCTACATGAAATAAGCACTCCAAGCACTTGATGTTATATGCTGAGTGGATAATTAGGCTAGGACTTCATTTTAAGATGTGTTTGTACATAGGACTTTGATTTTAAATGAGTCATTTACAAAAAAGGGTTGTCTCAGTGATCTGTGCCGCTGTAACATTAACATCACAGGTGGATGATTTTAACAAACAAAAATTTATCCTCTCACATTTTAGGAGGCTCTGGATAAAGGAGGCCCTTCCCTTTTTTCAGCATCTGCAGGCCCCACCTTCCTTAGAGAGAATTGTGTTTTCACATGTTGTTGTTATTGTCAGGTGCCATCTTGTCAGATGGGATCCACAGTGACCTTAGGCACACCAGACAAACAATGCCTGATCGTGCACCATCCTCACAACTGTTCCCATGCTTGAACCCATCGTTGCACCAACTGTGTCAACCCATCTCCTTAAAGACTTACCTCTCTCCTTTTTCCTCTCCACACTATCAAACACGACGTCCTTCTCCAAGGACAGGTCTATCTGAACAACAGGTCCAAAGTATGTAAGGTGAAGTCTCACCATCCTGCCTCCAAGGAGCACTCTGCCCTCTGCTCTTCCACGACAGACTTGTTAGCCATTTGAGCAGCCCATAATACCTTCAATATTCTCCAGCACCACAATTAAATGTATTGCTTCTGCCTCAGTTTTCCTTGCTCAATGCCCAACTTCCACATACACATGAGGAAATTAAACATATTATGGCTTGGATTAGGTGCATCCTAGTCCTCAAAGTTAATGCCCTTGCTTTTCAACAATTCAAAGAGGTCAAAGGGATCAGTTATCAGGCATCAAAGAACAAAAATTCATATCATTGTTTGTGTGCTCACCTCCCTGATACGATCACTGAAGACAAATGGGTGCATAAGCAAATGTGGTGAAGAAAGCTGATGGTGCCTGGCTATCAAGAGATATAGCATCTGGGGTCTTAAAGGCTTGAAGATAAACAAGTGGCCATCTAGCTGAGAAGCAACAAAGTCCTCATGGACAAAGCACACCAGCCTGTGTGATCACATGGTGTCAATAGGATATGTGTCAGGCATCTAAGACCCAGAGTAAAACCATACCCAATGTGAAGGAGGGGCATGGAGTGGAGATCAAATGCCCATCTGTGACAGTTGGACATCCCCTCACAGAGGGGTCACAGGAACGAGATGAGCCAGTCAGAGTGCAGTATAGCACTGATGAACCACACAACTTTCCTCTAGCTTTTTGGTGCTTTCTTCCTCCAACTATCATGACCTCAATTCTACCTAACAATTTAGATTAGACACTGCTTCAGATCAGAGCAGGCAACACAGGGAATCCAGGATAGATAAACCTCTCAGGGCCCAAAAGGAGAGTACAGATATCAGGAGGATTAGGAGAGGGTTGGGGGCGAAAGGGGAATTAATCTCAAGGATCAACCTAGAATACCCTCCCATGGGGATGAATAACAGAAAAGTGGATGAGGGGCGACAGAGGATGATGTAAGAGATGGAAGAAATAATCTATAACCTATCAAGGGTTCGTGAGGGAGAGCAGGCGGGGGAAGGAGTGGGAAGAAATGGGGAGCTGATATCCGGGGCTCAAGTGGGAAGAGAATGCTTTGAAAATGATGATTGCATCATATGTGAACATGTACTTGACACATTGGAGGAATTTCTGGATTGTGCTAAGAGATGTAAGAGCACCCAATAAAAGTATTTTTAAATGGTTTTCTTAGCATATATTTCACATACCATACAACTTAATGGCCCAATCACATTAAAAAGAGTTGTCCAATCATCAGCACAATTAATTTCAGAACATATGTTTCTCATATTCATTGTTTTTAGTACCCCATTTCCTACATCTTCCCATGCCATGCCCCTAGGTCGGCAGTTCTCAACCTGTGGGTTATGATCCCTGTGGGGTCAAACGACCCTTTCACAGGGGTCACCCAATTCATAACAGTAGCAAAATTACAGTTATGAACTAGCAAAGGAAATAATTTTATGGTTGGGGGTCACTACAACATGTGGAACTGTATTAAAGGGTCATGGCATTAGGAAGGTTGAGAATCACAGCCCTGGGTAGTTATTAATCCCCTTGTGTCTCTATAGATTCACTTTTCCTGAATTTCATTTACAGAAAATCATACAAAACACAAACAGGAAGTAAACAAAATAATGAACAAGAATGACTAGATAAAATCTGGAAAAATCTGAAATAAAAAAGAAAGCATGAAATATAAAACCTCTAAAGTGATTAAAAGAGGAGATCAAATGATAAAGCATTACATTTTAAGCTACCTACACTTACTACGATGGACTTTACAATGCTCAAAATCTGATCGCAAGTCTGTTCATATACCTGGACTATGGTCTAAGATGATTCACCAGAGACTTAACCTATGTGTGGACCCTGCAAATGGAATTTGGGCTTCCACTGTCATCCATGGCCTTCTGCAAACTGGACATTCACAATTTAACATCTGATACCATTCCCTCCTTTGCTTTGGATTTCACTATTTAAAGTCCTTGGATCACACCGGCTAGTGTATGCCTTCCATTTGGACTTAATTGATTGATCACTTTGATGGCTACTTATTTTAAGACAGTCTCTAACACCCCAAACAATATTTTTTTCTGATATCCAAGCACCATTTGGTTTCTTTACCACAATCTGCCGTAGCACGCGTGTCCTCGGTGATGTCTTTCTTCATGTGGGTGAGTATCGAATAACACAATGTCATAAGAACTAATTGTTCTTAGACTGAGGCTAGAATAAAATGTCAGCTCCAAATCTATTCATGGATCTGTGTTATATATTTCACTTTAGAGACATTATTTTTACTTGAAAAAATAAATCTTTTGATGAACATAAATATTTGATTGTTTAGAAGATCTCAATTATCTATCTCTACTTCTGTTTGTGCATTTTATTGTGTTTGATAGTATATTTATACTATATATTGGCCTCTAAGTTTGTCATTATATTTTCTTTAATAACTTGTATGATTTTAGGCTTTGCTCTTAAGTCTTTGGTCTACCTTGAGTTAGTTTGTTCACATAGTGAGGGAGGGGGATTCTGTTTCAGTTTTCTGCAAATAGATCTCCCATTGCCATGGCCATTTGTTAAAGAGACTACGTCTTCAGCATTTAATGGGTTTCAGTGCTTTGTCAGAAGTTGTGCATAGGTGGATTAATTCATCCAGCTGGGAGCCCGGGTACTGTAGTGGATTATGCATTGGGCTGCTACCCACCATGTCAACAGTTTGAAACCATCATGAGTTCCAAAGGAGAAAGATGAAGCTTTCTACACCCAAAAGAAGTACAGGTGCTTAAAACCTACAGGAGCAGGTCAATTCTATCTTATCGGATCACTATGAGTCCTAATTGACCCAATGGCAGTGAATTTGTTTGTTTATTGTTTTGTTTGCATATAATTCACATAGCATACTGTTTAATCATTCAATCATGTTAAGAAGAGCTGTGCAATCATCACCACAAATCAATTTTGTAACATTTTCTACTCATATTCATTGCTGTTAGCTTCCCACTTCCCCCCATCCTCCACTGTCTTGCCCTAGGTAATTATTAATCCAGTTACTGTCTCTATGTATTTTTGTATTTTAGATTTCATATACAAAACAAAAATAAATAAACAAAATCCAACAATGGTAAAAAAGGAGTGAACTACAGTTTTTCATAGTGTCCTCTTATTTTTCTTTTTATTTCATTTAGCTCTATTGTGACATCACCCAATTAATTTTTTATTCGTGTTATTTGCATCTTCTTCCTTTTTGCCAGTAGTTTCTCAAGTCTATTAATTCTTTGAAAGAGCCCACTCCTAGTCTTATAGATTCATTCTAATTGTTTTTTTTCATATCTTTCTACTCTAATTTTATTACTTCCTTACTTCTTAGGATTGTAAGCTTTTCCTTGTTCTTTTCTAATTATCAGTAATGTTGGATTAAGATATTTTTTCTAACTTTTTGATGTATAGAGTTATTGTTACAAATTGTCCTCTCTGTGCTGCTTTTGTTGTGTCCCAAAGATTTTGGCTTAAAATTAAAAAAAAAAAGATTTTGGCTTTTTGTATTTGCATTTGCACTTGAAGCAAGTAATTTTATTTTTCTTCCTCTATTACTCAGTGATTTTAAAACAATATTATTCAATTTCCATGGAAACCTTTATTCTTGCCTTTGAGTTTTTCTTGATCTATTGATTTCTAATTTTATAGTATTGTGATCTGAGAAGAATCTTAGTACTACTTCAATGTTTTAAAATGTATTGTGGCTTGGTTTGTGGTTTTGCAGGAAGTCTATTCTAGAGAATGTTGTGCAATGCTGAGTGCAGTATTCTGTATGAAGTAAAGTTGGTTGATGGTGTTATTTATATAGTTTATATAATTGTTGACTTTCTTTCTAGTTGTTTTCCTTCATCAGAAGTGGTGTACTAAAGCCGCTAATATCTTTGTAGAATCGTTTATTTCTTTTCAACTCTGTTAAATTGATTGATGTATGCCATGTCTCTTTCATTGGGTGTGTAGATTTATTAACTCTTGTTAAATTGGCCTTTTAATTATTATTTAATATTCTTCTGTGTGTCTCTTGCTGGTTTTTGCCTTTAAGTCTATCTCATAAGAAATTAATATTGCCTCACTTGCTCTTTTGGTTGATATTTATTGATCTATGTTTTGTTGTTTTCAATTTTTCATATTTAGCTTATTTTTCTCTTTGTGTATAAGGTGTAACTGCTTTAAACAGCATACTGATAGGTCATTTTTCTTACTTATTCTATTACCTTGTGTCTCTTAACTGGTACATTCAATCCTATTAACAATAAGTGTGAATTTAAAGCCATTGGTTTTGTTGAATGTGCATGCTTTTGTTTGTTCTTCTTTCAGGTGTTGATGGTTAATTTGTTTCACATATTTTTCTGTACTGAGTTCATTTTGTTGATGGATTTGATCATTTCCTTCATTGCAGTTGCTTACAGTTGTTTCTGGTTTCCTTTTACTTTTGGTGAGAAATAAACTTTCTGTGTGGTTATCCTATGATTTATTATTGTATTTCCAAGTTTAAAACAGTTGATTTTCTTTTTATATTATCTTTACTTCTCCATTTGGAATTTCTGAAACTACATAATTTATCCCATCTTTTTGATATTTAGTTGTCATAGTTATTAAATTGATGTCTCTGGTTCCATATTTCATGGTTGTAAACTGGATTATGCATTAGACTATTAGTCACAATCTATGTATTTCAATCCCACCATCGGCTCCTCAGGAGAAAGATGAGGCTTTTTGAGTCTATAAAGATCTACAACTTCAGAAGCTCACAGGGGAAGATTTACCTTGCCCTATAGGGTCACTCTGAGTCATAATAGATTTGATGACAGTTAGATGAATAAGTTTATATCTGGGTTGATTTCCAGATAATGTCAAAGGTCCTAATCTCTGGTTGTTGGCTCCCATTCCCGATTCTCTATTTGAAGAACTCCTGTAAGCATTTCTTTTAAAATTTGTCTCACTTTTAGGGATTCCTTTAATTCATATTTAATAATTGTATATATCCTAATTTCACCATCATATTTCAGGGACACTTTTGCTGGATATAAAATTCTTGGCTTACATTTATCTTCTTTCGAGTTCCCTCCCCTCCCCCCACCCCCAGGTCCCTTTCCCTCTCCCCTGCCCCACTCAACCCCAATCCCCCTAGCCCTCAGCTAAAGTTTGTGTGAGAGCTGATCGCTGGCGGCCTCAGGATTTAGGGGTGGGCGCGCATTTAAAACTCGAGGTTCTTAGTCTCCAGATCCTGCGATGGAGTGCATGCGGCCCGGAGCGTTCCATCCTGCCCCCTCCTCCACCTTCTCTCCCATCCAGTCCCGGGCAAACACTCACCCGCCCTCTAGCTAGCACCCTTACCCCCGCAACACCCTTATCCTGCAAGCCCTGGACCAGGTGCAAACAGAACGATGTCGCTACAACCTCCTCGCTACCCCATCCCGAGGGGGGACAAGCCCTTTCCCGCCGGGCGTGCAAACACACACACACACACACACACACACACACACACACACACACACACAAACACACACACAGCCCTCTGGCTCCACACTGCAAGCACATGCACCGTCCGTCCGCCTCTGCTTCCAACCACCCGGGTCCCCAGCTAACCTCGCCTGCAGCCCCGCCAATCGCTGCTGCCCTTTGTTGCTGCACCCCGGGGTCTTCCTTCTTTCAAGTTTTTACATATATATTTACCATTGGCTTCTTGCTTACTTGGTTTCTGAGTATAAAGAATACTTTTTTAAAATTTTATTTCTTCTTTCAGAAGATTTTATGGTCCTGCATTGTGTCCTTGTTTGAACTGTTTTTCTCCTGTTAATTTTCTTTCTTTAAAAAATTTTTAATCTTATTTTATTACTTTTATTTGTTCATACAGCTCTTATCACAATCCATAAATATATCCATTTTATCAAATACATTTTACATAGGTTGTCATCATCTTTTTCAGAACATTTTTTTTCTACTTGAGCCCAATGGTATTTTCTTTCTTTCTTTTTTAAGAATCATTTTATTGGGGGTGCGTACAACTCTCATCACAATCCATACGTACATCCATTGTGTGCCAAACGCATTTGGACATTTGTTGCTTTCATTATTCCCAAAACAGTTGCTTTCTACTTGAGCCCTTGGTATCAGCTCCTCATTTTTCCCCCTTCTTCCCCACTCCACTCTCCCTCAGGAACCCTTGATAATTTATAAATTATTGTTATTTTGTCATATCAATGTCTCTCCTCACCCACTTTTCTGTTGTCAATCCCCCAGGGAGGAGGTTATATGTAGATTCTGTTATTTTTTAAATGTGTGATTTGAACTTGTCACTAAGACCTATTTGTACTATTGAATTTATTTTTTATTGCATGTTTATTTACTTCACTCTGATTTGCTTTGCTTTGTTTCTTTTTAGTATAACTAGGCTTTCCGGTGAATGTGCTCTTTAGTTGCAAATTTGAGAATATTGTGTCATTCATTACTGGTATCCAGGTGAATTTGGTACCACTTGAGAGTGTGACTATGAATCTCTGAACACTGGTCATACAGAGCAGTTGAAGACCAATTAAATATTCATAATTGAATATTAACCATGATCATTCTGATGGTGTTAGCTTTAGTGGCCATTCATTGCTACCTACTGGTATATTCATCACTTTCTTTCTATGTGATTTACACTTTGTTCTCACAGATCATTATGCAAATCCAATTTTAGGCATGTCTCTGTGTGGGAGGAGTCTGTGTGTAATAATAACTTCAGAAGTGTGTGTATTTAGAAGGTGTCAAAATAGTTGCTGAATCTTAAAAGCTATAGATTTGTGTGTGTGTGTGTGTATCTCCAAGTTCTACTGCAAACAGAAACTTACTACCAACTCAAATAAAATAAAACTACAGTCAACTCTTGTTACTTGGGGTACTAATATTCTCCAAATTCATGTTGCTTCAGGAGAAATATAGGATTAAATCCCTGTGAGTCTCTAAACACAATATTTTGTCAACTAATTAATAAAGGTCCATTTTGCATGTTTTTATTTATTATACTTATGTAATACATGTTTCTTATAAATAATTATTTAAAATATCCTTTTATAACAAAGCACTGGTAGGAAAGATTGAATATTTTCCTAACCCTGAGTTATGTAACTATAAGTGTATTTGTGTTTCTGTCTATTATGCTTTCTATTATCAGTCATGATTCCATTAATTTAGCCATTTTTCATTGGCTAAAGACCTTTAAGATCTCTTATATTTTCTTTTCTTTCACAATTTAATTACACATGGTATATCTTAATTTAACACATTTCAGATTTGTTGTTGTTGTTTTTACTTGCTATTGAGGTGATTTCCACCCATAATGACTCAAACACAACAGAACAAAACGCTGCACAATCTGTGCCAGCTTCACAATTGTTCCTATTCTTGAGTCCACTGTTACAGCCATGGCGTATCCATCTCCTGCGTGCCTTCATCGCTTTTGCTGTCCCTCCACTTTACCAAACATGTTGTCTTCTCCCTTCAAGGCACCACCACCTATCCCACTTCCTGTATCCTGTTTCCATTTCTCTTCCTTTCCTAACCCTCTGAACTTTGTCTTTGGCGAAATGTTGTCCTTTTGATCTTAACAGGAAGGTGATCAGTATGCTGATCCAGCTTTGCCCTAAATGAAAAACAATTGCTTCAAGTTGTTTTACTAGAAGTTACAGTAACCTCAAAAGTAAGCTGATCAGAACTTGACAAAACTAAGCTGATCAGAACTATACAAAACTCACCAAATTCACTGCCTCCAATGCGATTCTGACTCCTGTCAAGTCAAATACAGCGGGAATTTATAATTTCAATATTCTCCATTACTGGAGTTTGCTTTGAATAGATGTTTGACTGGACAGAAGCGTCTTCTACTACAGAGCCAGGTTTAGTCAACAACACTGTTTATAATCAATAAAACTTCTCAAAGTGGCATTTTAATAAGCCTGGGAGCAGTGGCATGTTTAGGGATTGAAAAGAGCATGGACTGTATGGCGTAATACTGTCAGAGGGGATGGAAAGATTTACAGTCTTGGAAACCTGCAGGGGAAGTTCTACCTTGTCCTATATTGTTGCTATAGGTCAGAATTGACTCCATGGCAATGAGTTTTTAGTTTAATGCAACCAACTACTTACATAATTCAGGGGGAACCATTCCCAACTTAGTTCCTGTGATTGGCCACCGCAGTTCTGTATAGACCAATCCCTGATAAGTCACATCTGGTGGCCATCAAGATCTATGTCATGGGGACTTCAAAGTCTGTAGAAGACTCTCTTCTTTCAATGAATCGTAGTCTCCTAGGGATGAAAAGGTTGATGTAGAAGAAGCTATAGAACGGGGCAGAGAACATTTAGGAGCAAAAGGGAAGTATCATGATGATCACCATCCACTATCATTGTTTATCTGACCCATAGTGATCCTATAAGACAGAATAGAACTGCTCCCTGGAGTTTCTGAGGATGTAAATCTTTATGGTAGGAGACAACCTTGTCTTTCTGTGTGGAGTGGCTGGTGAGTTTGAACCACTAATCTTGTGGCTATCAACTCAACACATAACCACTGCACTGTGAATGTATTAAATATCATTGAATTATTCACTTTAGAAGAGGTAATTTGAGGTTTTATATATTTCAACTCAATTTTAAACAAAAAGTATTGGCCAGAACAAATATAACCACCACCACCCCACATACACAAATAACACTCAAACAAACCTACTGCCATTCTATGACTCAATTCTCACTCATGAAGATCATGTATAAGGTTTTCCAGACTGCAAATCTTTATAGAAGCAGCCAGCCTCATCTTTCTCTCAAGGAGTGACTGGGAGTTTTGAACTGCTGACCTTTCAGTTCTGCTCAGTGCCTAATTCACAGCTAGACCATGACTTCTTAACAATAACATGAGTACGTAAGTAATTTTATTTGCCCCTTCTATGTCTTCTATAGATTGTTCTTCACCTGAAGATTCTCCTTCACCTTCATAGACAGCCCTCAATGTCCTGTTATTCAGATCTCAGGATTCCTCTCTTCATTTAAAGACATGGCCTAACGAGGGGCCTTGTATCCTCTCCACAGATGAGTGCTGCTTTGGGCATTTCAATGAGACTTTACCAAAGGTTTACTGGGAAACAAGCGAACCACATTAAGTGTAACATAAAGGTACATAAAATTCTGGATAAATTACAGAAGGTCATAGTTTAGAGTTTTCTATAAGTAACTCTACATATTGGGTTCCCAATGAACTCACTAACAGGTCATAGTAATCGGCCACCCAGGCAGATCTAACCCAGCTCCATAAAAAAACAGCAACCCAGTTTTCAAGTCCAGTCTGACTCATAGTAACTCTATATATGGTTTCTAAGGTTGTAAATATTCCCACAACAAATAGTGCAGGTGAGTGTAAACTGCTGACCTTGAGGTTAACAATCTAGTGCTTACACTCTTTAATATTGGTACTAGATGGTGAGGCCACAAGACCTCAATTGCCTACCTAAAAAAATTCCTTCTGAGTTCCATTTTCTATTAAATTTGCATCAGAAAGGAGTATTCCATGTCATCAATGATAGGTAGATTTTGTATCAACTTGATGGTAACTGTGTGTGAGTACAGTGGATTCCAATTGATTAATCAGTTCATAGTCTGGTTGTGTGCATGGCGGGGGGGCGGTCATAACTTTGGAGTGTTGCCTTTTTAATAGAAGAGACCCTGAGCATAATTAATCTTTCTTTGGCCTCTTGATCTTCTGGTGGACCTGGATCCTGTGCCTAGTTCCTCAATCTCCTGTTGTGTTTGTAACCTGTGATGCTGGGAGCTGTGACTGGGTTACTCCCGTAGTTTCCTTCAGCCCTTCATCCGTTTGTCTGTGGTCCTCTTGCTTCATATGTATCAGCTGCTCCAGCTACACAAGTCAGGAGACTTATATCTGCCCTACAGATTTGGACCAGACTGTACAACTTACTTCTACAACTATGAGATATAAGAGATATAAATCTCTTTCTGTATACACATGCATACAGGTATCAGTAGTTTGTTTATCTAGAGAACCCAGCAAAACAGATCATGCATAGGAACACCCCAAGCTACTCTATAAAAATTCCAAAAGGGATCCTGGAACATATTTTTCCCTGTTCAAAGACATCTGTCGGTTGCTAATTTATTAATTGATTTAACAAACCCACCAACTCACTGACTCTGACTCTCTCTCTCTCTGAATTTAATCCTGCTCATTTTCTTTCTGAAACCATTGCCATCCACTCTACTTCATCTTTCAAGTCTCAGCATATTCCTCCATATAGAAAGTCTTCCCAAATACTTTATTACACCTTGGACCTCACCTTCTTCAGCTATTCCTTTTAATCATTTATTTATTCCAGTTAGTCACCAGACTCAGGTGGAATTTCCATGAACTGAACAAATGGGGCTACCTTGTTCATCATTGTATCTCGAGTTCCTGCTATAAAATAAGGCAGGAGATAGGTATTTGTTGGACAAAATGAATTGTGTAGTACAACACAGTGCATATAGAGGGTCATTGATAAATATTTTTTAATTAAGTGAACTACTCTAATTTAGTTGTCCATGTTCATGCAATGACATCTTCAGGTCAAGCCAAACCAAACTCACTGCTACCAAGTTAATTCCATCTTGTAACGATCCTATCAGGCAAAGTAGAACTGTACCTGTAGGTTTCGAACACTAACTTTTTTTCTTTGTGTCAAATTAGGGACTCATACAACTCTTATCACAATCCATACATACATTAATTGTGTAAAGCACACTTGTACAATCATTGTCCTCATCATTCTAAAAATATTTGCCCTCCACTTAAGCCCCTGGCATCAGCTCCTTATTTTCCCCCTCCCACCCTGCTTCCCCTCCCTCATGAACCCTTGATAATTTATAAGTTATTATTTTGTCATATCTTACACTGTCCAGTGTCTCCCTTCACCAACTTATCTGCTGTCCCTCCCCCAGGGAGGAGGTTATATGTACATCATTGTAATCAATTCCCTCTTTCCACCTCACCCCCCTGGTATTGCCATTCTCACCACTGGTCCTAAATGAATCATGGGCCCTGGATTCCCTGTGTTTCCAGTTCCTATCTGTACTAGTATACATCCTCTGGTCTAGTCAGATTTGTAAGGTAGAATTGTGATCATGATAGTGGGGGGTGGGGGGGAACATTTAGGAACTAGAGGAAAGTTGTATGTTTCATGGTTGCTACACAGCACCCTGACTGGCTCATCTCTTCCCCGAAGCCCTTCTATAAGGGGATGTCCAATTGTGTACAGATGGGCATTGAGTCTCCACTCTGCACTCCCCCTCATTCACAATGACATGGTTGTTTTTTCTGATGATGCCTTATACCTGATCCCTTCGACACCTCATGATCACACCGGCAGGTGTGCTTCTTCCATGTGGGCTTTGTTGCTTCTGAGCTAGATGGCCACTTGTTTACCTTCAAGCCTTTAAGATCCCAGATGCTATATCTTTTGATAGCCAGGCACCATCAGCTTTCTTCACCACATTTGCTTATGCACCCATCTGTCTTCAGCAATTGTATCAGGGAGGTGAGCACACAGTGATATGCTTTTTTTGTTCTTTGATACCTCATAACTGATCCCTGCGGCTCCTCATGATCACACAGGCTGGTGTGCTTCTTCCATATGGGCTTTGTTGCTTCTGAGATAAATGGCCGCGTATTTACTTTCACGCCTTTAATACCCCAGACATTATATTTTGATAGCCGGGCACCATCATCTTCTTCATCACATTTACTTATGCACCTGCTTTGTCTTCAGCTATTGTGTCAGGAAGGTGAGCATCATGACATGCAAGTTTAATAGAACAAAGTATTCTTGCATTGAGGGAGTACTTGAGTGGAGACCCAATATCCACTTGCTACCTTAATACTAAACCTATACATATATGCACATAGATCTATTTCCACATCCTCATAAAATATATATTTACAAATATCCTCATATATAAATATATGTCTGAGGTATATTAGGGCCTGACTTCTTTTTCTTGCTCTCATCCTCTCAGCTATTCTACTACTCTTTTTGCTTCTCCATTTTCTCCGCTTCTTGGCTTTCTCCCCACTGGAGAATCCTGGCGGGACTGCACTCCCCAATAAAGCCTGCTACTGGAGACCCTCATTCCAGCTCTGTTCCTGTTCCATAAATCAAAATTACACCACCAGGATTCTTTTGATCACATTAAGTAGAGTGAAAGAAGCAAAGTGGATTCTCCATAAGAATTGATGGAAATTCGCCGAATCTCAATTTAGATCCAGCATGAAAAATTCTTCTGAAGCATTTGAATCTCCTTCCCTCTAACTCTGGAGTTCCATACCACCTTAAACAGACACACAGCACAGGATATAGATGCTGACCTTCAGCAAGATCCTGTTTTCAGCCAGGGCTGGTAACAGTCTTTCCAAGATTTGAGAATGGTACCCAACCTTCTCCTCCTGGTGATGAAGGGCTTCCCTGCTACTCTTCACTGCAAACACTCTCCACAATGCTTCACATGCAGAGAGGAAAATGGGAATTCAGAATGTCAATATGGTGTTTTCCCATAGATTCTTCTAATGGCTGACAGGGTAGATAGGAATTAGTAGGTTATTTTTCTGATTGGTCTTCCATTCTTGAAAAATAAAGCATAAATATTTTGAAATGACTTCCAGGGGCACTTTACTTGGAATCTCTGTAGGCACCAGGCACTTCTAGTTTATCTTTACTGATTTCCTATTTCCTTTTGGTATGTTGTGTTTGTTGTGTTCCATGAGAACAACTGGAAAACAAATTCTAGAGAACAATTATTGGCTTTGAAAGTTCAGTAGGGCTTGGTTTGTATGGCCAACCCAACAGGGAGTTGTCGTGAGAACATAAGGAATTTGATTCTAAGAAAGATGAAACAATAAGAGAGTTTTCTTGGCTGTTGGAGTTGCTCCTTCCTTATAAAAGGAGTCCTGAAGAAGGCAAAGTCTAAGACTTACCGAACAAATGAAAAACGGGTTGCCATTCATCAAGCCATTCAGAACAAATGAATATGTTTGCCCACAAACTACTACGTAGCAAATTAGGAAGAATGTTGACCATGACCTACCCAAAGTTGTGTTAAAGAAGGCAACACTGGGCAAGTGCAATTGAATCAGAAATGCACAGTTAACTGTAAACTTTCCTGTGGGAAAAATAAAAAAACGTTTAAAGCATTATAAAAGCGCCATGGGGAATTTCAAGTCTTATGTCTTGGCATAAGTACAAGAAGAGGCCTGGAGTTATTACTGTCACAGCTCAGGCTAAATGAAACCCAAGAGTCCACTAGGCCATCTCCAAAGGGCCCTATCATGGGGCTAGGAAGGACATTTTGCATATAATATGAACATATCTCTATCTACCTATCTATAATTCTGTTAGGATCTTAAGAACAATTTTTGGCAAGTTTTGTTAAAATTTGGAAGGAGGATGGAAAGAAATAAAAGTAGAAAGCAGCGGGGGGGAAAGGGTTGTTTTGTTTTGTTTCCCTTTCTAACTGCAGTGTGGGTAAAAGGGCAACAAATCCATATACAAGCAGGAAATCCTATGACTGACATTTAGAAGTCTCTGGAGGCAGCTCTGTGGGAACAGTGGTTTAGCCAGGGGATCCGTAGTTGCATTTACTCTGACTTTCGCTGTCTGTGTCCTGTTTCTGGGGTCTCAATTTTTAGGTGTTTCACTTTATTTTTGATGACCTGTAATTTTCCGAGTTTCATATATCATACATTTCAAGCTCCAATTATCATTAATATATGTGTGTAGCTCTTTCTTCTCAGTTTGAACCATGCCCATTAACAAAAGAAGGTCTTGAAAATTTTGCTCTATCCATTTCATTAAAGTCAACTCAATGTTGGGGAAACATTTCTTCCCCGGTTGTGTTCTGAGTGCCTTCAAAGCCTGAGGAGCTCGTCTTCTGGCACTGTATCAGGCAGTGTTCGACTGTGGGTCATAAGGCGGCCAGCTTTCCACAGGTAATCTGCCTGTTTCTTCTTCTTAACCATCTTAGTCTGGAAGCTCTGATGAAACCTGCCTCCATTGATTACCATGCTGGTATTTGAAATACCAATAAATAGCTTCTGGCATAAGCACAAACACCCGAGTCACTACAGTGCAAGAAACTGAGAAATACCGCAGATCTTTAGGTATCTATAAATAGAAATATCTAGGTACAAACACACATATTCACCTAAGACACAAATACAGGTACTCAAATAAAACCAAATCCCTTCCTTATATTATTGAGGGTTTTTGTGTGTTTGAATGCTTAAAGGTAGAATTTCAAGGGACAACTCTGTCAATTGACATAGCAATGTTCACAAAAATTATGCTCTTCATTGTAATGAAGGGAGAAGTATGTGGGGTCTTAGAAGCTGCCAGTGACCATCTGTGACACAAATATGTCTCTCCAGTTTCTGGGAGCAGTAAGAAGGTCACTGCAGTGCACAGAGAAAGCAACTCTACATCAGCCAAACTGTCATCTATCCTGATACCACCATAACTAGATGATATTTGCTTGCCATGACAAACCATTCTGATTGAGGACACAATAGCTGGTCCTGGCTACTCACTCAATGCCATCAAGTGAATCCCAAATTATAGTGACCCTATAAGACAAGTTAGAACTACCCCAGTGGGTTTCTGATACTTTGCCTCTTCGTGGGAGTAGAGAGCCTCACCTTTCTTCCTTGAAGCAGCTGGTGGTTTTGAACTGTTAACCTTGAGGTTAGTAGCCCCATGCATAACCCATGATGCTACTACCATGGCTTCTTGACCCTGGATAGAATAGGAGACAAGTATGAAGCAGGACTCCCATTCTTATTTTAAAACATAAAAAGTCAGGCACAGTAGAATACAGAGAGCAAAGACTGGTGAGACTATTGCTACACTTCCCACCTAGACCTGAGTTTGTCACTTTGGATCACTTTTTAGGGAAATAGCCAAGTGGCACACACACACTAAGGAATATTACCCATGAGTGTGGTGCTCTACAAAAAACCATCAGTGTGAGACTAAAAGCTCACAGTGATTCTAAAGTAAGTAAAGATGAGAAGATAAGGAGGCAAGGAGATTAGAGTAAGGGAAAGAGGACAAAATGAACACAGTTAGAAAGAAGGCCAGCACATTGTGATCAATGTAGTAATGGCACCCAACAATTTGTGTGGAAATGTTCCAGTTGTCAATTGTCAAGGGTCCCTCACTTGTCGTGTACACTTTCACTAAAAGCTCAAAATATGTATTATTTTAAAAATACCAATAAATACGTAAGTAAGTGCAGGCTATATGTGGCCTTTCGGTTGTTGCTTGACAGGCCCCCATTCCCCTGCTTAAATTGTTTGGTGGCATTGTATTCAGATTCTAGAGAAGTGACTCAGATAAAACTTCTCTGTTTTCTGCACCACTTTTTACCTAAGTCGGTATTCAAATATCAAAGCCAAACTCACTGCCATCAAGTCATTTCTGACTCTTAAAGACCCTATCCAAAAAACCAAATCCATTGTCATGGAGTCAATGCTGACTCTTAATGATCCCTGTGGGTTTCTGAGACAGAAAACAGGAATGACAGAGTGGTTACATGTTGGGCTGTAGTGCACAAGGTCAGTAATTCTAAACCACCAGCTGCTCTGAGGGGAAGGAAAAAGACAGGACTTTCTACTTCTATATCCTATTACTGTCTTGAAAATTCACATGGAGCAATTTTACCCTGCCCTATACGGTATCTATTAGAGGGCATCAATTCAACGGCAATGAGGATAGAGGCATCTGAGAAAGTGAGATTCGCTAATATTTATAAAATATATTTTGAATAGTATATTGTTAGGTGCAGTCAAATGAGTTCCGACTCATCGCAGCCCTATGTACAACATAGTGAAACATCAACTGCTTCTGTACCATCCTTAAAATGGTTAGGCATAAGCCCACTGTTGCAGCCACTGTGTCAATCATCCTGTCAAGGATCTTACTCTTTTTCACTGTCCCTTGATTTTACCATGTGATGTCCTTTTTTCAGGGCCCGGTGTCTCCTGACACCAGGTCCAAAGTCCATGAGACAAAAATTGACCATGTTTGCTTCTTAGGACCCTTCTGGCGATACCTAGCACAAAGTAACGTACTCCGTGCACTAGTTATCACTGTTATTATTTAAAGAGACTTTTTCATCATCTTTTGTACTGAAATCTGCTTAGTTTTGTTTAGATGACAGTCCCAGTGCAGTACAACACAGCTCTCCTTTATTTTGAGGGAGAAAAACAACTACATGACACAAGGGCATGTTTATATCGGACCAAGATTTCCTAGTTGAATTCAGCTCTCCATCAGGAAGGGTAGAATGTGCCCATCTTCACAGTGTGTTTCCCAATATGCTAGGTGACAGAAGATGCAGCTGTAAGCCAGCAGAACCGCCTGCCTTCATCTAAGTGCTGTAGAAGGATACAGTTTGAACTGTGAGTTGGGTGTTTTCACAGGTACATTTAATTTGAGATCAAGCCACCTGAGAAATGCACTGTAACCTTGGTCCTTGCTGCATATCCCTGAGCATAGGGCGGCTAGTTAGAATCACACTGTGACTCACTAAGACTTTTCCCATCAACTCCCTCTGTCATTTTTACACATTCCCTTGACAGGAGAGCAAATGGAATATCAGAACGCCTTAGCACCTCTGCTCAGGAAGAGGCTTCAGGACGTGGAAATGGACTTTCAATTTAAAGAGCATGAAATAAAGAGAGAGACTACTTTTTCTACAACATACATACACCATTTTTTCCAGAGAGAAGTAAGTAACTTAATGGAAATAAATCCATCTAACACTCAATTCAATTCAATTTAAATTCATTTTAAAGCATTCAAACACTGGGCCGCCAGGGTTCCTTGAACTAGCAGCTATTTCTATCAAAGTCTCATCAAGCATATCGATCACACGTATGGCACACCACAGTTCTCCCTCAGACCCTTTGAATGCTGTATATAAAAGCAAATGGAGAGCTTCTTACGTCTATGCTGCTTTGCCTACTTTGAGTGGAGCAGAGGGAGCTCCAGGATAAGGGAATGGATGGTTGAAGGCCTTACAGACAAATGCAACTGTTATCTCCAAGAGCATCAAGCAGACCAAGAAAAATCTGTTGTGCATAAACAGTCTGAACTGCAGAAAATAGTGTTGTCCATAGGTGTCAGACCTTCAGAAAATAATATTAAAATAGCATAACAGCGTGTATTCATCGGTGCTTTCTTTGGGACCACTTTATAGATTGTTGTTGTTGCTCAGTGCCGTCAAGTGAGTTGCAACCCATAGTGACCCTATGCACAAGAGAAGAAAGCATTGCCCGATCTCATATAGCCACACAATTGTTCATGCGCTTGACCCCGTTTTAGCAGCCATGGTGTCAATCCATCTTCTTGAGATACTTCCTCTTTTTCACTGCCCCTCTACCTAGCACGATGTTCGTCTCCAGGGAATTATCTTTCCTGATAAGATGCTCCAAGTATGTAAGAGGAAGCCTTGCCATCCTTGCCTCTAGGGAGCGCTCTGGCCATCCTTCTTCCAAGACAGGTCACTGGGCCTCTGAGCAGCCTGTGTTAAGCTAGGTTGACTAGAGACACAGATCCAGAGACACTCATACATGTGTAAGAAAGAGTTTTACATCAAAAAGTAGTGATGTTTCAGGGAAACCTCTCAGCCCAGTTCAGATCAACTCCCTAATCCAATATTAGTCCATAGATCTGACACTACTCCATAAATCCCTCTTCGGACTCATGTAGCTATATGCAATAATGCAGAATATATGAAGATCATCACCTATTGGATGTAAGGGTTTGTAGATCCAATGGCAGTGGATGCATCTCTAGGGCTCACCCAGGTCTCCATGTAGCCCCTCAACAGCAAGGTGAATTCAAAGATGTGAGGGGAAGGTTCCCAGGGCCCTCTTTACAAGGAAGTCACTCCCACAAGGAGGAAATATCAGTCTGTGACCGGATTTACAGGCTAGACTCCACCCCTAAGTTTCAAGTTGACACGAAATTATGTAACTACCACAGACTACCTCTTGTCAGCTTGACACTTTTACACTACTCTTTATCCATATATAATTAAAAAAACAAAGACGGTAGGGAAACATATTTGGGACTAACAGGATAGAACTAAAATGCATATAACTCAAAATGTTCCAGTCTCATTTATACATAATATTCTATAAGCAAACAAAACAAAAATATTTTATACTTAGCAGTTGCAGCTATGTAAGCACCTACACCATTATTCTATCAAAATATTCCCCCACCCATGAAAGTCCATAAGCCAGCCACATCATGCCTTCATTCTCCCCATTTTGAGTATTCAATTTCTTGCTTATATCAACCCAGTGCTCTGAAGAGACAAGCATGCTCTTTGATGTGAAGAATCTTCATTCCAGTTGGAAACTTATCTTCATCTAGTCAGGTTCTGGTCAACTCAAGGTGGGCTGCCTCCCTTATCCTCACCAAGGTGCCCATTGACTACCTCTACTTTCGACTATGGGCTCTCTCACAAATTCTCAACAATGGTAGCCCCCTTGGGCTAGGTTATGCCATAGGCTCCAATTCCACACAACTCTTTAAACTTCAGACCAGCCAACCTGCTCTCGTCTTCTCCTCTAGTTCCTGTGAACAAGGTCCACAGGTGTCAGTGGCCAGACTCATCCTATCCCTCCATTGCTTCTTTTCTCCCACTTCCACTGAACAACTGGATCCAGGTGGCCACCTAGCAAGCATTTCAGGCTGTCCACAGGATCCCTTTAATGTTCAGTCCTAGAGAGGAGAGTTCCCACATGGCTCCAGAATTTTCTAGCTTCAGGAGCAAACGTTGAGTTCAATTTTTTTTTTAAAAAAGCACAATTGTTCATTTTTTTCCCTTCAGTGTGCCAACAGCAATCTCTGCCAGTCTCTTCAAATGCAAATGTCCAGAGCACTCAAAGCACTGGGTGGAGTTTACCATTTCAGCGCCTTCTTTGCAGGCAACTCCTCTACCTATACAAAGAACGAATTTAATGGCTGAAAGCAGCAGGCTTACAAATTCTCTATTTATACTTCCCAATAATAATTTCTATCACACATTATAGCAATAACAATAGTTAGAAGAAATCAATATAATCCTTGAACAGCCAGATTCTAAACACATTCTCAAAACATTCAAATTCAATCCTTATCTAAATTATCCCATTCATATGCTATATGGCCTTACACCTCTGGCTGTATCAAGCCAGGGTGGGGCCTTCATCAGCCATCTTGACCTTCTGTCAGCCATTTTGATTAAGCATCATGATCTCAGAAGAGAACTTCAAGGGACCATTTTACCCCCTGAGCTCAAAATTTACATTAATCACATTCATTTTCACCATTTGAGACAGAAATAACCAAAGACAACAACTAAATAAAAGAATCAAAACTTTAAGTTCCCATATTCTTTCCAAAAAAAAATTGAGTAAACAGAGTGTTCCTAACCTCTGGTTAGCCAAAGAAGGGGGGGAAAAAACTACTAAAAACCAGAGGTCAGACAAGCATCCACTCTCCATCTTCATGATTTGTTTCTCCAGTATCGCACTCCCAAAGGACCACCACGCAGACCATAATACTTTCAATATTCTTTGCCACTAGCACAATTTAAAAGCATCAGGCCTTCTTTGGCTTTCCTTATTCAATGCCCACCTTGTAGATAGTTGAAGTCAAAGACTTGTAATCTGACTGATTTTTCCCCCATTCAACCTGCTGTCTACGTAACACAAAGTCTGTGCTTCTATCTGAGGGACTCTTAGCCCATATTTGGTTACCTGAATCTCCTGGAGCATCCTTTTCTGCCTTGTCCAAGGTACTAAAGACCCTACATAGCTGGAGAAGGGTTTGATGCAAAAAAAAGGCGG
Source organism: Tenrec ecaudatus (assembly GCF_050624435.1). Classification (NCBI taxonomy): domain Eukaryota; kingdom Metazoa; phylum Chordata; class Mammalia; order Afrosoricida; family Tenrecidae; genus Tenrec; species Tenrec ecaudatus. The sequence goes on from NC_134544.1 coordinate 107,579,736, forward strand.
GGAGGGATTTTTGAAGTTAAAAAAAGGGGGGAAATTTTTGAAGTTAAATAATTAGGTGCTACACTTTATCACAAGAAATAAGAAATAATATCAGGCCAAGCGTGGTGCAGCTGATCGATGATACCATCAGGGGCCTAGGTCCTGCTTTTCTTTTTGTTTCCTTTTGATTCTCTCTCATTCCCCAATGCAATGCCTTTCATGTTCCCACTTGCTGTCTGATGGTCTCAAAATTGGTGTGTAGCTCCAGAACTCATTCCTGCTTTACAGTGGATCAAAAATGGGGGAAGGAAGGATTTCATTTAAATTAGTCATTTTTTATTGAATTGGTCATTTTTTTAATCGGTAATTTTTTTATGACTCTAACTTACATCCAGCTGTCCCCAACTTTCTAAGGTGGTCATCCCTAGTTGCAGGGGATGCTGAGCACAATTGTGCATATCATAACAACAAGTGATTTCACAGCATCAAATGCATCCTGTACTCATCTGCCGTTGCACCCCTAACAGAGTTTGGTGTATAATTGTGTGACTGCGATCACTCAAGTCACCCTGCTCTCTCTCCTAAATGCTCTGATGGTGAGGCTTTTACCTGACTGGCTCATGACTGTAGTAACACAAGATCTGAAGAACTAAAATATATTGATAGAATTAAAATATATTCATACCAGAACAGAGATTAAACTATAGCCATAAATGCTTATAAATCACTCATCCTTCTAAAATATTTGAATTGGTTGTCTTTCAAAGCCATTAGGGGTGTATGTGTGTGCGTGTGCATGTGTGTGTATGTGTGTGTACATAAATGTTTGATGCATGCAGGATAAGCGAGGTTCTTGGTAATTAGATAGGGATCCAGCTCTCTCTCTTTTTTTACAACAGCAAATAGACTATACAGAAAATTATGGCTATTACTGAAAAAAAAAAACTGTAGACAATTCCAGAATGGAGTAATTTATGTGGTAAGAAGACAAATAATATGTTTTAGTATGGCAGGAAGCACTTCTGAATGATACTGCACTAACATTTTATTTATTCATTCAGCAGGCAATGTTTTCTACTCATTATTTGCCAGTAATTGTGTTTAGGCTGGCAATGCCAAATATAACAAGCGCTATTTCCTGTCTTTAAGAGCATTACACATGGACAAGAGTCAGAAGTAACTTGATGACAGCGGGTTTGGTTCAATTGAAATGGAAACAGTAGATATGACAAAAAGATGAAACTATATGAAGTGTGAGTCTTCTCAGGGAGTTTTTCTTACAGATACATTCATCTTTGATCTGAGTCTTTAAAAATGTGATACAAAGATGCTTACTCAAGTTAAACATTGTCTGCTTTCTTTTTTATTTCTCTCTGTTTAATTTGGCCATTAGTGTTGGGGTTTTTTTGGTTTGTTTTGTGTTTGTCTGCACAGGAAGTTCAGGATAGGTAGATCTTTGGAGACAGTAACTGGATTAAGAGTTTCCTAGGGAATTTGGGTATGAATTGGGGAACTAAGAACAAAGTACATGAAGGACGAAATGTCCTGGAATTGATTGAGGTGATTATGTCACTACTCTTTTTTAAAAAATGATTGAATTATTGAATTGTATATTGTGTGAATTATATGCCAATAAAACTAATAAAAATGCAGGGTTTTTCAATAAAATATTTTAAAATAAAATATTTTTAATTAAAAATAATTTTAAGGCTACAGAAGAAACAAGAGATAAGCAGAACTTAAATTGGATGACAGGAAACTGGGTGAACAACTGCAAAGATATAAAAGAGTATCCTATGTCTCCTGAAACCGGGCTGTTGGATCCTGCAATAAGACCAAGCACACAGAGAAACTGGGAAGAGATGTGACTACAAAGGAAGGCTGGCATCAAAAGGACATGAAATTTCTTCTCAGTGACAGGACACTTGATGATACACCGCACTGAGGAATTCTGAGCAGTCAAACAAGAGCATTTTTTCCAGAATTTCATCAAGCTCCTGGCCACAGAATGAAAGAGTAGAATGGAAGGGAGGCAGGAGAGTATAAATGGAACTACTGCTGCAGTACCCAGGTGAATGATTGACCGCAATCCCTGGCAGCACAGAGGAGCATAATGCAACCCTCAGATGTGAGCTGTATTCATAGAGGGGTGTTATTGAGAGCAGCATTGAGCAGGCTTTAAAGTCTCTCACTTTTGCCCTGCCTTTACAGGATTCTCTTCTAAGGCAGGGTGATCATCCTCTGAGACAACGCTGATCTCACTCTTTCTTGTTGTAAGTACTTCAGGGTTTCTGTCAGTCTCTCGTCATGATGGAAAGACACCAATCAAGTTCCTAAAGGAGCAAAGTCATTGGAGGGGCTGACAGAGCAAACTTAGGACTGAGCCTCCAGGAATGACACCCAAAACAGCACAGCAAAACTGGCTAACCAAAGGCGCTACATTCCGGAAGCTGGGGAATCAAGAATCCTGGCCACCACAACCATGAAGTGAAGATCAAGAGAAGTTGCTGCCCACAGGGGCACCTCTGATGTTGCTTCTGAGGTCCCCAGTGGTGCAAACACTTTGCACTCAACTATTCTAAGGATTGAGAGCTTGAACCCACCCAGCAGTGTCTTGAAAGGAAGGCTAGGTAATCAGTTCCCATAGGATTTTCCAACTAAGGAATCCCTGTACTCTATAAGAAAACATGTATACTCTGCACCACAGAGGGCTACCTGGATTTGGAAGAGACTGGATGGTAACTGGTTGGGTTTCAATAGAAAAAGAGAGGACTGTAACAGTAGACTGACCCATTTCCTCTTCCAAGTATTGTGTGGGTGTGTTCATGGATCGCAACATGCGAAGAAATGCAACCTTTAGTTTTCCGTCTACTTGAATTCAATGAGGCAGGCTAGAAGGAGGTTGAAATGTAGTTGTACGCACCATTCAGTGATATTGGTCTCAGTATATTAACCATCAACCTTTTAAAAATTCTGAATGTATAGACCTCATCCTGAGGTTAAGGAGAGATTACCCCAGAGAGGTCGATAGTTTAACTGTCTTTAAAACTAATATTTTAAAATCTCTATTCAGCAGACAAGTAGAGAAAAGGAGAAGCTAATTTGCTTGATCTTAGCAGTTTGCCTTAAATAATTTTTACTGTCAAAACATTGCTACAATATTTTGCAGTTCTGTTTTCTCCAAGTAATTGTTTGGCAACTTTCAAGCCATACAATTAAGTGAAATACTAAGAATTGGCCATTCTGATTATGCTCTCCTAAAGCAATGAGAACACAAATGTTGTTAACCAAACAAGTATATAAGAAAATGGAACTTTAAAATATTTTAAATTTCCTAAATTCAGACTAACTCACTTGCTGAGTACAATTAGAAAACCTGAAGTAGAACGATCTCTGCTTTGAAGAAACAGTAGACTTAAAAGGCTGTGAAGATTTACTGGGCTACAGTTTAAGAAAAGATAGAAATTCAGAGAAGGAAAATTATTTGGTATCCTTTTTCCCTGGGAGTGTTTGCAAATGCTCGAGAAACTGCAGAGAAACTGGTTAGAGTTGTAAGCAGACGTGATCTCATAGAAAATAAAAGCTGCAATTCAGAGGCTGGTGAGAGTAGAAGTCTTTGTAAACATTTTACTTTCTTTCTTTTATTTAAAAATTATTCATTTATGGATTTATTTATTTATTAATAAAAGATCATTTTATGGGGGCTCATACAGCTCTTATCACAATCCATATATACATCCATTGTGCCAATCACGTTTGTACATTTGTTGCCATCATCATTTTCTAAACATTTTCTTTCAACTTGAGCCCTGGGTATCAGCTCCTCATTTGTTTCCTCCCTCCCCAGCCCTCCCTCATGAACCCTTGATAATTTTTTTTCATGTCTTACACTGATTGATGTCTGCCTTCACCCACTTTTCTCTTGTCCATCCCCCTGAGAGGGGGTTATTTGTAGATCATTGTAATTGGTTCCCCCTTTCTCCTCCCACCTTCCCCTTACCTTCCTGGTATCACTATTTTCATTATTGGTCCCAAGAGATTTATCTGTCCTGGATTCCCTGTGTGTCCAGCTCTTATCTGTACCAGTATGCATACTCAGGTCTAGCTGCATTTTAAAGGTAGAATTGGGGTTATGATACTGGAGGGGAGGAAGCATTAAAGAACTAGAGGAAAGTTGTATGTTTTGTCAGTGCTATACTGCACCCTCACTGGCTCATCTTTTTCTTCGGACCCTTCTGTAAGGAGATGCCCAATTGTCTACAGATGAGCTTTGGTCTCCACCCCACACTCCTCTTTATTCACATTGATATGGTTTTTTGTTGTTGCTTTGGGTCTTTGATGCCTTTTACCTGATACTATAGACACTTCATGATCACACAGACTGGTGTGCTTCTTCCATGTGGACTTTGTTGCTTCTCAGCTAGATGGCCACTTTTTTATCTTTAAGCTTTTAAGACCCCAAATGCTATATCTTTGTATATACAAGGGCCATCAGCTTTCTTCACCACATTTGCGTATGCACCCATTTTGTCTTCACCGATTTTGCCAGGAGGATAAGCATCACAGAATGCCAGTTTGTTAGAACAAAGTATTCTTGTATTGAGTTAGGATATGAGCAGAGGCCTGAAGTCAATCCACTACTTCAATGTATTTCCATGTAAATATATGTATATATGCCAAATACCTCTATTTTTATGGATTAATGTATTTACATATGTACACACTTATGATTATACCTCTATCCATAACTTTGCTTCCTAAATCATTCCTGTTACCTTTCGCCTCTCCTACCATCACACTTCCCCTGCTTCTGCCTTTAAGTACTTCCTCTCAGCTAGATTGTTATTGCCCCAAACACTCCAAGGATCTCTGCATCCCATTGTTGTTGATTTTAACTTCCTAGTTATACCCCTATTCGTGGCATTATTTGCTCACTTTCCCCTTCCCCCACCACCTTCTCCCCCAAGTCCTTCCAGGATCATCCATCCCTTTGCATTTTCCTCAAGATTGCATCCCATTCCTGTCCTATATAGGTAGGCAAACAAATAATGACATAGACCAAACAAAAGAAAACAAAAAAATTGAAAAAAGAAGAGAAAAACCATACATCATTTCAGGTCTGTCTGCTGACCTTTATGACTATCTCCTCAATGGCCCCAGGGGAATTCCTGGAGCTGCCCCTCCTAGTCTGAAGTCTGTTTGGGGGGCTCTTAGGGACTTTGTGGCTTGGCTTTGCTCTGGTTCCTGCTCTGTTATGTTCCCTTCTTGGTTTGCCCCCCTGCAGGGTGTTCAGACCACACTATCTTCCCATTTGTGTCCCATTATGGTCCTCTGTCAGTATGCTCCAGTAAGGGCACAACAGCTCATGAGTGCCTACAGCCCTCTCTGTGCCTCCGCAGCTCCATTCAGGGAGAATGTCCTCCAGGCTTGGTGTGCCGATATGGCATCTAAGTCTAGACCGACCGTCCATTTCTCTTTTTCCTTCTGGTTTTGCTTCTGTGTGAGCATCGTATGCCGGCCCCTCTCCCCAACCTGTTGGTTTAGTGTTGTTCTTTATCTCACATGATTCTAGGGAGGGGGTCAGTTTGGCTCTGGTTGGGGCCGGCCCTGTAGTTCAATCCTTTCACACATTCCTCATGTGGTTACGTTGCCTTCATCTTTTGGTGTGCTGGGGTCTGAAGGCACACTCGCAATTATGTGGAGACATGAACAATATGTTCCCCCTGGGTAGGTTAGGACCCTGGTCCCCACATGCCATCATCCCACTTTTGCACTCCCCCTTTTTCTCTCTCCCCTCCCCCCTTTCCCCTTTCCTTGTGTTGCAGCTCCTTGGGTCTGGTCTGACCTCCACCCGACTTCCTGTACCTCAACCCATATATTGTGAGAAAAGTGGCTTTTCTTCTATACCTACTGTGCTGATTTTACTTACCTCAGGGGGCTCATAGTGTACTTGTCCTTTTGTAATTAGCTGACTTTGCTCAACATAATTTCCTCCAGCTCTTCCTATGAAATGACATGTGTCATGTGCTCATCAGCGATTTTGTCAAATGCTTTTTCTGCATCTCTCAATATTATCATGTGATCCTTTTTTAATAAACATTTTATTAGGGACTCATACAACTCTTATCACAATCCATACATACATCAATTGTGTAAACACATGTGTACATTCATTGCCCTCATCATTTTCAAAGCATTTGCTCTCCACTTAAGCCCTTGGCATCAGGTCCTCTTTTTTTTCCCTCCCTCCCCTCTCCCCCCTCCCTCATGAGCCCTTGATAATTTATAAATTATTATGTTGTCATATCTTGCCCTGTCCGACGTCTCCCTTCACCCTCTTTTCTGTTGTCCGTCCCCCAGGGAGTTAGGTCACATGTAGATCCTTGTAATCAGTTCCCTTTTTCCAACCCACTCACCCTCTACCCTCTCAGTATCGCCACTCATACCCCTGGTCCTGAAGGTATCATCCACCCTGGATTCCCTGTGCGTCCAGCTCCTATGCACCAGTGTACGTCCTCTGCTCTATCCAGACTTGCAAGGTAGAATTCGGATCATGATAGCTGGTGGGGAGGAAGCATTTAGGAACTGGAGGAAAGCTGTATTCTTCATTGGTGCTACATCGCACCCTGACTGACTCATCTCCTCCCCTAGACCCTTCTGCAAGGGGATCTCCAGTGGCCGAAAAATGGGTTTTGGGTCTCCCCTCTGCACTTCCCCACTCATTCACTATGGTAAGATTTTTTGTTCTGATGATGCCTGATATCTGATCCCTTGACACCTCGTGATCGCACAGGCTGGTGTGTTTCTTCTATGTGGGCTTTGTTGCTTCTGAGCTAGATGGCCGCTTGTTTACCTTCAAGCATTTAAGACCCCAGATGCTATATCTTTTGATAGCCAGGCACCATTAGCTTTCTTCAGCACATTTGCTTGTTCACCCGCTTTGTCTTCAGCATTTGTGTCGGGAGGGTGAGCATCATAGACTGCCAATTGAATAGAAGAAAGTATTCATGCATTTAAGGAGTACTTGAGTAGAGGCCCAATGTCCTTTATTATGTGATTCTTATACTCTTTCTTATCAATGTGTTTTATAATATTAATGGATTTTTTGGATTTAAAACCACCCCTGGATCTCTGGAATGAATCCTACCTGAATGCAGTGGATAGGTTTTATATACCTTTGTATTCTATTGGTCAGTATCTTGTTAAGGATTTTTACATCTATGTTCATTAGAGATATCAGTCTGTAGTTCTGTATTCCTGTGTGATCCTTGCCCTGTTTGAGAACCAAAGTTATACTTGCTTCGTAAACTAAGTTTGGGAGTTTGCCATTCTCTTCCATGCTTTGGAATAATTTAAACCCCACTGCCATCAATTTACTTTCAACTGGTATTAACCCAATCTATGGTTTCTATGACGGTAAATATTTATGGGAGCAGACAGCATCAGCTTTCTCCCAAAGAGTGGCTGTTGGCTGTCCACCTCTAACCTTACAGTAGGAACCTGATGCCTAACCCACAGCACCAGAATTCCTTAAAAATATAAATAAATCAAAAGGATTAATTTGAAAGAAGCAACCATTTTCATTTCAGTCAACTACTCAAAATGAGAATGAAAACTAGATGTCATTTAATTGTGTCACCTGTAGGCGGAAAATAAATAAATGCGATTCTAGAATACTACTTCCAGTGAAAATGAGAATGAAGAAAAAAATCTTTTTTAAATATGAAAATTAAGAATGGAATATTAACCACCTGTGGAGTTGACAGATGTTAGGATTCAGATCAGAAGACATTAAAACCATTATCGTAACTATATTCCATATGTTTGAGAGGTAAAATGAAGTCAGTAAAGATATAAAAATATGCAAATCTAACTTCTAGAGATGAATACTACAGTGTGTGAGTTGAAAATGCATAAGCAGTGGTTAATGATAGATTGGTTTTACAGAAGAAAGGATTAATGATACTGAAAATATGGCCCAAATCAACAATCTCAAATGAAGCTTGGAGGGGAATGTGAATAAAACAAACATAAATGAACAGAGCATCAGTGAACTGTGGAACAGATTCAAAGGAACTAATATATGTATATTAGGTGTATAGTTGGGGCGCCAAAGGATAGAAGAGAGGTTAGAAAAAAATATTTTTTGGTGTAAATTACAAACTCAGTTACCAAAGAAGCTGAACTAGCCTCAAGCACACAAAAAACATGAAGACAACTACACTAATGTACATCATAATTAAATCATTCAAGACCAGTGATAACAAGAAAGTCTTAAAGCAATCAGAGCAAAAAGCCACATATACTAAGAAACCAGAATGAGGATGATAACCAAATTCTCCTAGAAATTCATGAATGGGGAGGCACTGAGACATCCTGCAAATGGGTTTGGGGCTTTCAGTGTCATCCACCACCTTCTGCAAAACTGAGTATTCAGAATTTAAACACTAATATGTGCCCCCCTCCTCTGGACTTGGATTTTGCTAATTATAATTCTTGGATCACACAAATTAGAGTGCTTCTTCCATGTGAATTTAGCTGATGCCTCACTTAGATGGCTGGTTATTTTAAGACAAACCTTTAAGATCTTAGATGCTATTCCTTCTAATAGCCAGCACCACCTGATTTTTCACCACACTTTGCTATAGCATCCCTATCTTCATGGGTATACAGCAGGGCCATATCATAGGACTAATTCTTAGATGAGAGATATGATTAAATGTAAGTTCCAAATCCATTCATATATCTTTGGTTTACCATATACCTTTGGTTCACATTAGAGATATCATTATTATTTTAGTGGAGAACACTATAAAGCATCCCAATGGGGCATATGGTAATTCTATTGATGTAGCATTAAGTCAGCCAATAGTGTAGAATTTAAAACACTGTTTCCGTCAACATTTGGAAGCCCCTTTGCCTTTACTTACTTTAATGTTTAAATTAAAGTGAATTCAAACTAATTTATCATTTGTGGATGGTGCTTGAAGTACTTATCTGAGAAAACTCAGGCTGGAAATTATTCTTTTATACTTTATTGCCAGATTGTAAGAGAAGTTGGGGAATGACTCCAGAGATGTCCTTGATTAATACAAACTTCAAAGGTAGGTTGATTAATTGTCATCTATCTACAAACAAGTGACTGCGTAGTGTAAATAGTTAAGCCTTTGACTACTAATCCTGAAAGTTTGTGGTTCAGATCTCCCAGAAGCACCTTAGGAGACAGGCCTGGTGATCTGTTCTGAAACGCCTTAGTTGTGGGAAACTTATGGAATGATTCTACTTTGCATACATGGCATCACCATGAGCCAAAATAGACTCAACTATAACCAATGACAACTTTGATAACCAAGGTCTCTAAGATCCCTTTTAACTCTAATTATTTGCTTCAAGTCGTCACTCTACCATGGAGTCATCATTTTCATTATCCAGCCCTACTATTTTGCAGACTATACAAGTCTTTCTGCCAAAACCCCTTGGGCAATTAACTCACACTTCCTTGAGCCAAAATATACCTCCATGTGCCAGCAAATGATATATTAGCTCCTCTTCTATCAAGATAGTCCTTTTGCCTAAGGCTAGAGAATTGGAAAATTCAGTACCTAACTGTACTGTGCTTTTAATATTGATTCTCCTTCTTAAAATTAATCTTTGTACTGACTTCTGAATATTTTATTTGTATTAACTATTTCCTTTCTTGTTTCTTCTTCTTGAGCCCCCATCCTAGCTGTCTTTTATTTTTCTGAAAACATTAAATATATTTGCTGTGGATGTAAAAGATATTCTATTTATTTGTCCTGATCCTGGTGATTTTTAAAAGGTTTATTTGTACATTTCCAACAAAAAGAAATTCAAGCAAGATTAGAGATTTCCACAAATAAAAATGCCATCATATTTAAATTTTATTCATTTGTGAAGGCAACTCTTTAAGTGACATAGCTTTAGGGATTGATGTATTAAAAGCTATATATAAATCCACACAATCACTGGATTTTGAAGATCTGATCCAATTTGTTTCTGATCTAATTCATAAGATTCCAAGCATATTGTAACTTATATTTTTACAGAGGCATGATTATGATATTTGTTATTATTCGGAGCTAACATGGAGCCCTGGTTGTATAGTGGTTACATATAGGGCTGCTAACAGAAAGGTCAGCAGTTCAAAACAATAAGTGGCTTCATGGGGAAAAATGAGGCTTTCTACAGCCATAAAGAGTTTAATTAAGTCTTGGAAACCCACAAGGGCAGTTCTAGCCTGTCCTTTGGGATCACTGGAATTACTTGAAGAAAGAGAATTTTGGTCTGGTTTAGTTTCTTCGCTCAGAATTCACAGAAAGACATAAAGTTAAAATACTAGGCTTTTATTTAACATACTATGCAAATGATGTTTTGATTTTTCCACTCTTTAAAATTGTGCAGTGAAAGTTTGCAGAGAAAACCAATTTTCCCATCCAGTAATTCATATGCATTTTTTCATGTAATTGATTGCAATCTCCATAAATGAAATATCACTTCATCCACTTCCTCCATGTGCTTCTCATTTCCATTCCTCCTTCTCTGCTCCTTCTTGCCTTTTCAACTTTGTCCTTAAGTATTGGTTGCCCTTTCAGTCTCAAGTGGTCGAGTTTTTTAAGGATTATGTATCTCCCTGGTGTTATTGTTCACATTATAAAAACTCACTGTGATTGCTTTCATTCTGACCCATGGAACCTGTTTATTGTTTTCTAGAAAGTTGACCCGTGGAAGTGAGTTCAGCTCCAGGCCTGGATCTTAGACTGTTCTACCAGTCTCCACTGCACCAGTAAGCCGAGACTTTTTATGATTTTGAGTTTTGTTCAACAGCTCTGCCCCATTCTCTCTAGAACCTTCTACTATATTCATGTTCAGAGCAGTTGGTAGTGGAATTCCTCTCCCGTGTCAGGAATAACCTCAAAACAATTCTTAAGATTGTCCCTATTTTTCAAGTTGTGCAATAATTTAAACAGTCATACACTTAAGAAGAGGGCAAATTGGTATTCTCACCAAGATTTGACATGTCTCAAGGGTCATTCTTGCTTCTCTAAGAGTACAGGAAGTCTGCAAATTTTCATTGAACAGAAAATTAGTTAACAAAACCAAAAAAATGTATAGCCAGCATATAGCTTATATTTTTAATTAGATTTACTTTTTAAGAAAAAAAATAATGAAAGATTGTTAACATTATCACCAGAAATTTAACCATAAGCATACATATGTATGCTTCTATTCTGTCATCTTTCTAAAGACACATTAGGCCTGACTCATACACTATAGAACATTGTAAATGCCATTGTTGTTGGGAGCTGTGGCATCTGTTTGGATTCATACTGACCCCATTTAAGAGAAGTGGAGAACATGTTCAGAAGGTTAGATTTGATGTTCCAGTAAGTACTGGTCCAAGGCCCAAAAGAAATCAGGATAGCCATGTGAAAGATGTGTCACTGTCAGTTGTTTTTAACTCAACAAATCTATATGACAGAGTAGAACTACATCATAGGGGTCCTAAAGTGTAATCATTATGGCAGCTGATAGCCAGGTCTTTCTCTCCTGTAGCCATTTGGGTAGATTTAAACCATACCAGGGGAACAGGCACTAACCCACCCAATGGGAGGGTATTGTTTTATATATCCACAGGAGAGTGAGAAAGGACCAGACTTCAACCCTATATGCCAAGATGTAAATGCAACCTACAGCAGGGAACCAAAAGAAAGGCCTGTGGGTCGGCCCCCCATCCCAACTACACTGACATCCCCCCACTCCAGAGGAATGCACTTCAGAAGACACCACTGAAGCTGCAGCTCAGGAAGAAGGGCACTTCTAATCAGGAGCAAATGAAGATGGAAAGGAGAGAGAGGGACATATCCAGACCCACCAAGCCCTGCGAACAACATTTGGCTCAGAGCAGCCATTGCACAGATAGGGCCAGCCCCACAAAGAGACACGGCGTCCCTCACTGACCCATAGCACTATGGGGGACAGCACTGGGGACACAGTGTGGGAGATGTGCCCAATCTGACCCCACCGCGCCAGTGTGAAGCACAAAGGGAATGCAGTGGAACGGCATGGGGAGCAAAGCAATGAAGTCCCCGAGGAATGGCAAAGGTGGACTTTGGGACCAGGACATGGCAACCCAGTGACCCCCCTAGAAAACACTCATAAAGGTAAACAGACAGACCTGGAACCGTTTGAGAGTTTTACTTTTTTTTTTTGCTGTTGGGTTTTTGTTTTAATTGTTGTTTTGATTTTGCTTTCTTTTGTTGTTATGTTTTTCTTTGCCTTGTCTTACTGCATATTATTGTCTTTGCATGTCTATCTGGACCAGATAGTCAGGATGAACAATCCAGAGGAGAGAACAATGGGACCGATGGTTCTGGGGAGACCCCGGAAAGGGGGAAGTGGGAGAAAGGAAGGGGGGTGCCAACAAGCCCAAGGACAAGGGAAGAACAAGTGATCTAAAAATCAATAGCTAGGAGGGCATAGGACTCCTGTGGGTTGGGGGAGTGGGGCTGGGCTTGAGGAATTACTGAAACCTAAACAATGGCCAAACATGATAATGGGACAAGAGGAAAGTAAAAGAAAATAGAGGAAATAGCTTGGAGGCAAAGGACATTTATAGAGGTCTAAATACAGGCATGTAAATACATTTATATATAATGATAGGGGAATAGATTTTTTTAACATTTATTTATTTATTTATAAAGTACTGTGGCAGAAGATAGACATTGGGCCTCCACTCAAATACTCCCTCAACATAAAAACTCTTTGCTCTAATACCTGGCATTCTGTGATGCTCACCTTCCCGTCATGATCACTGAAGACAAAATGGGTGCATAAGTAAATGTGGTAAAGAAAGATGATGGTGACCGGCTGTCAAAAGATGTAGTGTCTAGGGTGCTAAATGCTTGAAGACAAACAAGCAGCCATCTACCTGAGAAGCAACAAAACCCATATGAAAGAAGCACAACAGCCTATGTGATCATGTGATGTCAATGGGATCAGCTATCAGGCATCAAAGACCCAACACAACCCCCCCCCCCGAAAATTATATTGATGTGTATGAGGGGGAGGCAGAGTGAAGACCAAAAGCCCATCAGTAGTCAATTGGACATCCCCTGTCAGAAGGGCCACAAGGTATACATGAGCCAGTCAGGGTGAAGTATAGCAATGAAACACACAACTTTTCTTTAGTTCTTTAATGTCCCACCCCCACTATTATAACCCCAATTCTACCTTACAAATCTTGCTAGACCAGAACACCTGCACTGGTACAGATAAAAGCTCACAACACAGGAAATCCAGGGCAGATAAACTCAGGAATAAAAATGGGAGTATCGATACTAGGAGGGTAAGGGAAGGAGTTGGGGGAAGAAGGGGGGAACTGATCACAATGATTGATGTATGCCCCCTCCCAGGGTTACAGACAACAGAAAAGTGGGTGAATGGAGACAGCAGTTGGTGTAAGATATGAAACATAATAATAATTTATAAATTATCAAGAGTTCATGAAGGAGGAAAGGAAAAAATGAGGCGCTGATACCAAGGGCTCAAGGAGAAAGAAAATGTTTTGAAAATGATGATGGCAACATATATACAGATGTGCTTGACACAAGGATATATGTATGGATTGGGAGAGCTCCCAATAAAAATTTTTTTAAACCCAATTCAGTTAGCAGCCAAGGGCTCAACAATTGTACTACAAAGTTAGAATGAATATTTTCAGAGATAATCATAAAGCTTTAAAATATTCTAATCCATGTCAAAACTAATTAAATCATACGAAGGCAGAAAAATAGGGACCTTTGGTGACCCATGGGTTAACCACAGGTTGGTTCAAACCCACCAGCCACATTTCCAGAAAAGATGTGGCAATCTGCTTCAGTAATGATTTAGACTTAGAAATCCTATGAGACAGTTCTAATCTGTTCTAAAGGCTTGTAGTTAGTTGAAAGCTGGGTAATGAAAAAGGAACAATAAAAAAAGAAGTGATGCATTTAAATTGTGGTACTAGTGAAGGATATTGTATATAATGTGGATTATTGTCATAAGAACAAGCAAATCTGCTTGGAGGAAATACAACCACAATGCTCCTTAGAAGCAAGGATGGTGAGACTTTATCTCACTTGCTTTAGACATGTTATCAAGAGAGACTTCTCCCTGGAGTAGAACACCATGGTTGGTAAAATAGAGGATTAGCAGTAAAGTGGGAGATCCTCACTGAGATGAACTGACACAGTGTCTGCAACAATGGGCTCAAACATAACAATGATTGTGGGGATGGTGAGGGATGGGGCAGTGTTCTTTAGTACATTCTTATACTTGAACACAGGGTCACGGTGAGTCAGAGCTGACTGGATGACATTGAACACAACAATGACCTACATTCTTGAGTAGAGCCATTGTGGGGAGTGCAGATATTGTTCTGCCTTATTGAAGCATGCCCATTTTGCTGCATCAAGGAGTTGCAAGATATATTTCTTACCCCAGCCTCATCAGTAATGCAGTCTTCATTTCTGGTAGCATTGTGATTTTTTTGTTATTTGTATTGAGCAATTAAATGAGAAAATTTGAACAGTAAATTGACTCAATAATTTGCTGCTATTGTAACTCTGAAATCAAACACATATGTCACAGAATGATTTCTAACCAATGGTTCTATACATTATTGCTAATTAACTAAAATTCAATACATTTCCCAAAGCATTTTAGTCTCCTGAGGTAAGACTCTACTTGACTTTTCCTAATTAGTGTTATCCCACACTCCATTATTTCTCATTATACATGCGATTTCCATCTCCCACTAGAATTTATAGTTTTCCAGACCAGAGCTTGAGAAATTCAAAGTTGGAAATAAAGAAAACTCTCTTGAGCTGAAAATTTCCCCACCTCGCCAATTCTATTGTCCCAGAAGTCATCAATTTCTAATGTGAAACAGGAGGACTTACTTCTGAGTTCTTGCTTCTAGGCCTTGGAAAACCACAAGGTTAACTACAAGGAATTGGGAATTCTTGAAAATAAAAATACATGGACTTAAACCTGAAACCAAACCCACTACCACTGAGTTGTTTCCTACTCACAGAAACCTTCTAAATAAGTGCAGTGATCAGAATTCACCTGTGAACTGAAAGATCACCAATTCGAGGCCACCAGTCCTGCCACAGGAAAAATATGTGGCAGCCGTGGGAACCCTGGGAATCGTTCTGTTCTGTTTGATAGGGTTGTTATGAGTTGGAATGAACTCCACAGCAACGGGCTGTATTTTTAAATACTTCCTTATTACTGAATTAAATGTACATTCCACATCTACTCCCCTTCAAAATGTGTTGAACTTTTTAGCCCGAACATAGAAAATATTAAAGTTGTCAAGGATGTCACTTTACTTGGCTCTACAACCAGTGTTCATGGGAGAAAGAGTCAAGAAATCACTGGCTCTTTTTGTTGATCTCCAGCACAAGGCCGCTTTAAAGTGTTAACAAAGCTAATCACTCCTCTTAGGTAGTTCTTCTTCCTAATCGCTTCTTCTTCGGCTGGAAATTCCACTGAAACTTCTTTGACAAGAGAGGCCCGGCTAGTATTTGAAATACCAGTGGCGCTAGCAAGCCAAAACCAACAAAAAAGGCGGGGATATGCTCAGTATATTTCTAGCTGGGAAAAAGAAAACTGAAGGAAAAAAATCCAATCCACAATCCTCTCTAGGGAAAATGTGGAGTATTTCAGGAAGCATCAAATTAAGATGAAACAAATACACACAGTGACTGTACCCAAAAAATGTTAAAAGGCTGACAAACAACCATTTGGGGAGGAAGCATATCATTCAAGAACCAATGGTGCTGAAGGGAGAAGTTCAAGCTGCACCAAAGGAATTGGAGAAAAACAAATCCCCAGGGATTGACAAAATGCTCATTGAAATGGCTCAAAGAAAGAAAGAAAGAAAGAAAGAAAGAAAGAAAGAAAGAAAGAAAGAAAGAAAGAAAGAAAGAGATGGCTCAACATACTGTTACAGTCGGGAATCACTCATTAGTCTGTGGAAGAACTTTGGTAGGCAGCTACCTAGCTAATTGACTGGAAGAAATTCATATTTGTGTCCTTACCAAAGAAAGGCAGCACAATAGAATGTGGAAATTATTCAACAATATCAATATCACATGCCAGTAGAGTTTTCTGAAAATAATTCAGAATGTAGCAGTACATTGATGGTGGGTTGCTAAAAGTTCAACTGGATTTAGAAGATGACTTAGAATGAGGGATATCATTGCTAATGTCAGATAGATCTTAGCTGAAAGCAGAGAATACTAGAAAGATGTTTACTTTTGTTTTATTGACATTTCAAAGGCAACTGAATCATAACAAAGTATACATGACAATGGAAAGAATAGGAATGTTGAAACATTTAATTGTACTCACGCAGGACCAGTACATAGACCAAAAGGCAGTAATTTGAATAGACCAAGGGTTATTGAAATTTTTAAAAAAAGGAAAGGTGTGTGTTTGGGTTGTATTCTTTCACTATATTTATCTACTTGATATACTGAGCAAATAATTCTAGGTGCTAAATTATATGTAGAACTCATGATCAGGATTAGAAGAAGGTTCATTATGCAGATGGCCCAATATTGCTTGTTGAAAGCAAAGAAAATTTGAAGCACTTACTGATAGAAATAAAAGAATACAGTATTCAGTACGTATTAAAATTCAGTGTAAAGAAAAACAAAAATCTTCACAAGTGGACCAACAGAAAACATCATAATAAGCAGTGATGTTATTGAAGTTTTCAAGGATTTCATTTGAGTTGGGTCTACAATCAATGCCTATGGATGTATCTAGTCAAAGAATCCAGGACAGAGAACCCCCTCAGGAACAATAATGGGAGTAGCGATACCATAAAGGTAGGGGTAAGACAGGGGGAGAAAGGAGGAACCGATTGCAATGATCGACGTGTAAGCACTCCCCGCCATCCCCAGGAGGATGAGCTACAGAAACGTGAGTGAAAGGAGACAGTGGACTGTGTAAGATATGAAAATAATAATAATTTATAATTTATCAAGGGCTCATGAGGGTGGGAGGGAAAAACAAAGAGCAATAGAAAGAAAATGTTTCAAAAAGGATGATGGCAACATATGTACAAATGTGCTTAATTCAATTGATGCAGGGATTCTTATAAGAGTTGTAAGAGCCCCCAATAAAATAATTCCTTAAAAAAGAAATGAAATGATATACTGTGTAGGACAAATCTGCTGCCAAAAAACCTCTAATTTAAAGGTTAAAGAGCAAAGATGTTACTTTGAGGCCTAAAATGTGCCCGACCCAAGCCATTTCAATCATTGCGTCAAAACTGGACAAAGACTAAGGAAGACCACCGAAGGATCCACGCATGTAAAATTAGGGTGTTGTTGAAGAACATTGAAAGTGCCATGGACTTCCAGAAGATCCCACAAATTTGTCTTATAACACACCTTATAAGAGAGGACAGCACGATTTTAATGCATGTACTTTGTCTCCGACGTGTTGAACATCTTATCAGGAGAGACCTGCCCCTGGCAAAGGACACCAGGCTTCGTAAACTAGAAGGTCATTAAAAAAGAGGAAGATCCTTAAGGAGAGGATTGACCCAGCGACTGCGACAATGGTTCATACATAACAACAATTGTAAGGATGGCACAAGACCTGGTAAGGTTTCATTCTTTGTCTATGGAGTCTCTAGAAGTCAGAGCTAACGCGACAGCATTTCGCATCAACACTTTGAACATATTATCAGAAAACGCCAGTCTCTGACAAAGGACAGCATGCTTGATGAAGCAGGTCAGCAGGGAAGAGGAAACCCCACAATGAATCGATTGGCACAGTGGCTGCTACAATGGGCTCCACCGTTGTGAAGATGGCACAAGACTAGGCAATGTTTAGTTCTCTTGTACATGGGTTCACTGTGAATTAGAACTAATTGGGCAGCAACAGCGTAAACATAAAGCGTGGGGGAAGCGTGGGGGAAAGCAAGCATTAAAGAAAAAACAAATGACAAGTATGGTATCATCATACAATGTACCTTTTATGGTATCCAGGGGAATGTGTAGTATAAATCCCTGGAGGTGGTCATTCATCTCAAGGACAGGGTGCATCTTGCGATTTTATTTTCCTCTTGACTTTGGAGAAACGACCTCGTAATATGCTCCCTTAACGATGACAGCCTTGGAAACCCTTTGGGGCAGCTTTGTCCTATATGGGATGTCTATGAGTCAGAATAGACTGCACGGCACACAATACAACTTTCCAACATACATAGCAATTTGCCAGGCATTATCCCTAAGGTGTTTTTGTGTGTGTTTGTTTTCTGTTTTGTATTCCCTGTGTCCTTATTTTCCAAAACATGTATGTGGCGTACATCTCTGACAGTTCCTTTAACATACAGAAATTAAGAAAGTATACTTTTCACAGTGGCATTTCAGTTCTCAGCAGGAGTATTTCTGGCGTTGCAAGCTTTCCATGGCAGGTTTAATTGCAGACTTTTCTCTTTGCTATGTGATGCACACCTAGATCATGGGAGCTCAGGGAGTATAAAAGAGGTGCCATTGTTACTTTAACTGAAATGTAATTAGGGACCAAAATTTCCAGAAAAGGAATGTAAGCAATCAATTCCCAATGCAAACAAAAAATGACTTTGGTATTAATTGTATTGTTATTATTACTAGGACTATTGTGATTTTTACATAGCTATACTTCATTTTTTTCATTCTATTACTTATGTAGAGGAGTCCTGGTGATGTAGTGGACTACACATTGTGCTCCTAACCTCAGATCAGCAATTTGAATCCACAAGCTGCCCCCAGACAGAGAAAGATGAGGCTAGCTTCTCCCATAAAAAGCTACAGCCTCAGGACCCCTAGGGAACAGTTCTATTCTAGCCAACAGGACCACCATGAGTTAGAATTGACTCGAAGGCAGTGGATCTTGGTCTATTTGTTATATTTTTGGAAGGGAAAACTTCCAAATTTGATTTAGATCCAAAGTTTCTTCTCCCTACCACTATGAGTCCCTCCGAGTTGTTGGTACCTTCATTCTGCTTTTGGTCTAATGGGAACATGGAAACACGGAGAGTGACTAATAAATCCTTGAGATACTGAGGCTCATTTGATTTCACTGTCCTCCTCTATCTATTGTGAATGTTGAGTTAATTGCAGTGCATAATTAACCAGATGGCAATAGTAAGTGTGTGTCATATAATTTTTTATTCAGACCTGTAACAGTGTCTTCTTCATGAGAAATACTCCATGTTTGTGGAATGGATTACTGCAAGAATAAAAGAATGAATAAATGCAAACTAAAGCAAATTGAGCTAAAGCACAGACACTCTAGAAAATTTTTCAAGAGAAAGGAATTTTAGGGGGGGGGGCAACTCAGAAAACCATGTTAGAAAATATCTTAAAGCAATAGGAAATCTCTTTTAATAATGGAATTGCAGGGCATAGCTTTAGGCTTTCATCATTTCAGGCAATAGACATTAGTTCAAGCTCAATCATTGATAAGGCTCCTTGTTGAGATGCCCATGAGGGTTTTAGGTGTCTGAATTTTAACCTATGTGCCAGCTGCTCTTTCTTACTTTCTAAATATTACAGGATAGGAAGACGTTTGAAGAAGAATCCAGTTACAAGAGAAGGAAAGGGAATCATTCAACAGTACAAACCCAAATCCCGCTGCCATCAAGTCATTTCAAGCTCATCATAAGATTATTGGAAAGAGTAGAACTGCTTCAATGGGATGTCAAGATTTTAATTGTTAGAGAAGAGAGCTGGTAGCATGAGCTGCTAAGTGCAAGGTTGGCGCTCCAATCCAGCAGCTTCTTTGTAGGACAAAGATGAAGCTGCCTATACCTGCAATGATAGACAGTATCAGAAATCCACATTCTGCTTTGCAATATGGGGCTGTTCATGAGTTGGAATCAACTTGACCACAATGGGTTTGGTTGGATTTGTGAATTTTTTAAACATTTTATTAGGGGCTCATACAACTCTTATCACAGTCCATACATACATCACTTGTGTAAAGCGCATCTGTACATTCATTGTTCTCATCATTTTCAAAGCATTTGCTCTCCACTTAAGCCCTTGGCATCAGGTCCTCTTTTTTTCCCCCTCCCTCCCCCCCTCCCCTCCCTCATGAGCCCTTGATAATTTATAAGTTATTATTTTGTCGTATCTTGCCCTGCCCAACGTCTCCCTTCACCCCCTTTTCTGTTGTCCGTCCCCCAGGGAGGATGTCACATGTAGATCCTTGTAATCGGTTCCCTCTTCCAACCCACTCACCCTCTACTCTCCCAGCATCACCACTTACATCACTGATCCTGAAGGGATCATCGGCCCTGGATTCCCTGTGCCTCCAGCTCCTATCTGCATCAGTGTACATCTTCTGGTCTTAGCCAAGGTAGAATTTGGATCATGCAAGGTAGAATTTGGATCATGATAGTGGGTGGAGGGGGAGGAAGCATTTAGGAACTAGAGGAAAGCTGTATTCTTCATCGGTGCTACATTGCACCCTGACTGACTCATCTCTTCCCCTAGACCCCTCTGCAAGGGGATCTCCAGTGACTCACAAATGGGCTTTGGGTCTCCAGTCTGCACTTCCACCTTCATTCACTATGGTAAAATGTTTTTGTTCTGATGATGCCTTATACCTGATCCCTTCGGCACCTCGTGATTGCACAGGCTGGTGTGGTGCTTCTTCCATGTGGGCCTTGCTGTGAATCTTTCTGAATGCATACTGCCATGGAGTAGCTGTTGGAGTAAAGCCATTGACTTTTCAGTGAGGGTGAGCTGCCAAAGCTTGAACAATTGTGTCACTAGAAATCAGCCACCGTGCTCTAACTAATATGTGCAGAATTGCAACATATTTTGAGGGGCCCGGTGCAAAATGAAAATTCAGGTCTTCTTACAACATCATTTGAAAATGGCAACCGTAGAGCACTGACTGAAGGACAGAGCCTTCTTTGAGTGGAGACACACATACCAACTGTACATCCATAGAGCCAGCTCTGCTTAGGTGTTTTGTTTTTTTAGTCTCATTTTTCAGAAACCAAGAAAATGGAATAGGCCTATAATGGGTTGACTAATTTCCCTCAAAATTCAGCTCCATCTAGAATGTGACCTCATTTGAAATTAGTCTCTGAATATGTAATTGAGGTTAAGGATCAAGAGAAGATCTTACTGGATGAGGTGGACCCTTTGTCCAAGATGAGTGTCCTTATAGGAGCTCTGCTGACACTTGGCATTTGGCTGCTAACCTCAAGGTCAATGTTTCAAACCTATGAGCTGTGTCACAGGGGAAAGATGAGGCTGTTTTCTCCCATGATTTGTGATCTCAGAAACCTAAATGGGGACACTATGAGTCAGCATTGACTTAATGACAGTGCTTCAAGGGACAAAAGAACACAGAGACCATAAGAAAGGTTGATATGAAGATAGGGGCAGGCAGTGGAGTGAAATGTGTACAGCCCATGGATGCTGAGGATTGCTGGCAATCCCCAGAAACCAGGTGAAAGCCGAACCACCAAATGAAATCTACCTTGATTTGGTACTACTGGCCTCCTGAACAAGTTTCTGTTGTTTTAGATCACCCAGTTTGTGAAACTTCATTATGGCAATTCTAGTCAACTCAAACAAAGGCCGAGGCAAAATTTTATAAAATTCAAATACAACACTACTAAATAAAATTTTCTGTAATGATGCTGCTGTAATCTTGTGGCCAATAGCTTTGACTACTGAACACTGAAAATGTGGCTACTGCATCTTGGAATATGGCTACGTTAAGCTATATTTTAATTTTGTCGTTATGTGTTAGGCACCACAGAGTCCGTTCTAACTAATAGTGACCCTATGCACAACAAATGAATAAAACACTGCCTCGTTCTGTGCCATCCTCACAATGATCAGATTTGAATCCATTTTTGCAGCCACTGTGTCAATCCATACCATTGAGGCTCTTCCTCTTTGGGGCTGGCCTTATGATTCATTAAGCATGTCATTTTCCATATATTTTAATGTTAATAAATATAAATTTAAATAGGTAAATATGATTATGAGCAGGGACTACCATATTAGACAGAACAGTTTAATGAATCAATCAAACTGTATGAGTGAGCATCAAAAAAGTATCGCTACAAAGTAATAGGAACCTTTATTAAACAAGAACATCAAAAGGTGAAGGTTTGTTTATTGACATATTGTCCACTTAGTTCTATACCCTTCTGAAAGCAGGGTTTCCATCTCTCTTACTCTTTCCTGGAGACTTCTGTGCTCTTTGATGGGGTGATACAGCTTCAAAACCAAACTCACTGTCATCCAGTCAATTCCAACACATAGCGAGTGACTCCATAGAGCAGGGTATAACTGCCCCATTGGGCTTCTGAGACTTTAACTCAATGGGAGGAGAAAACCATCTCTTCCTCCCTAAAGGCACTGGTGGTAAAGGCTAGCCTTAAATGGCTAACCTTGCCATTAGCAGCCCATTGCTGCTCACGTAACCCACGGCACCACAAGGGCTTAGAATGACTCAAATCATGTTCCTCTTAAGTGTGCTTTGAATTTGGGAACAAAAATAAATCTAACGGGGCAGGGCCAGGGCAATGGTGTGAATGGGATGCTTTTCTGGTGAAATTCTCATAATCAAGCTCTTACTGTCCTTGAAGAACAAGCAGGTGCCTTATCATTTGAGGAACGATTCCTAAGCACAGCTTCCCTAAGCTTTTTCTTATCAAGGCAGTTCTCAATATCCTTAAAATTTCTTTCTAATACTCCCCCATGATTGTCCTAGGTTGTTCAAAAAAAAATCTATCAATATTACTTTTTTTTTTTTGGAATAAGAAGCAAACACTCACAGCAGCTTCTGAGCTGACCTTTCTGCCTCCGATTGAACTGCTCCAGCAGACCCCACAGGAAGCCATTCCTTTGATAGAACCTTTTTTCATTACAGGCCCCCTAATGAGACTAAGACTACTGTAATACTGAGGGAACTTCTCTGCAGACCTCCACTGACTGCAGAGACATGTTAAAACACATTTTGGTTCGAATGAACACGTGGGTGAGTGCACTGGATCGCTAGTAGAAATATTTTATTCACTTTCCTTTGTGCACAATAAAAAAATTCCCATCTAGAAAGCACTTACAACAATTGAAGCACACAATGCCTTTGACATTCTTTATTTTGAGAGCAGCTAACAACACACACATACATTCACATGCGGCAGCATGGCCTTCAAACTAAAAATAGAACAAAAACTTTCTTACAATTTCGAGCTGTGGAACTTGGAGGAGATCCCTACTTCTAAAATTTGCTGAGGGGGTTACTATGGAAACGGAGGCTCCATCCAAATAAAACAAAGAGTAACAGACTAGGATATCTATATTGTTTGGGCCTAGTACCTTTTACATTTAATTACATGTTTTTCTAAACCATCAATGTGCTAAGGGTTTATAGAATGGATCGTCATTATTTTTTATTCAGCGGCTCATCAAAATTTCCAGTGGCTTGCCCTGTTCCCATCATGAAAAGATGCATTCTTCTGATACTATCTGTAATCCCTTAGAGTAGTGATGAGAAGACCAGTCGTTATTTTTTTTTAAGGATTGATTAGAATTGCATGTTTCCACAAAGATCAGATGATTGAAGGACCTCCCTCAAGTCTCTCCCAAGAAAGTGTATGCTTCGTCTTCCTTGGAGATCCAACAATCCACTTTGCCTTTACTGCCCAACTTGGGGCCATGGATTTGAAAGACTGTAACAGCAACCCTGATAGATGATGGCTTATAGACAGCAACAATCATGGTCAATCTGGTTTACAGCTAGTAGTATAGCTTATAGCAGAAGTCGGCAAAGTCTGTGGGGTTTGGATTATGTAATGAATACTATGAATAGCAATGAATAACAAGTGTGCTTTGTAGTCTTGCTTTTGTTCCAATCATAATCACATATGTTCCAGACATTGTTCAGTGCCCTTGAGTTGATTTCTTTCATAGAGTGGACCCATATGATGAGGGTGAACTTCCCTGTTTTTCTGTTTTCAAGGCTGAAATCTTTACAGAAGCAGATCATCCAGTCTTGGGAGCCACAGAACTGCCAACTTTTTCATCAGCAAATCTGTGCTTAATTATTGGGCCACCAACATTTCCTATGAATCTCTAATAGTGAATATAAATGGAAGGAGTTGCTCAAGTGAACCCATTCACCTTGTGTTAATCTGGGTAGACTAGAGAAACAAATTCATGGACACTCATATATGTATAAGAAAGAGGTTTATATACAAGAGCAATTGAATATTGAGAAAACATCCCAGCCCAGTCCAGACCAAATCCATAAGTCCGATATTAGCTCAGATATCTTACACCAATCTATAAAGTCCTCTTCAGACTCATGAAACACATGCAATGACACTGAATGCAGGAAGATCACAGGCCAGTGTGTTGGAAGTTTTGTGGATCCAGTGGCATTGTAAGCCTCTCAGCACTGGCAGGGGTCTCCATGTGGTTCCTCCAGCTCTGAAACTTTGACTGCCTCAAGGTAGCTTCATGTGGCTTCTCCTCAGAAATGTCTCACAGAGAGAGAGTTTCCCAATCCCAAGGAGGAAATATGGGGGTTTCTAGAATCCTCAAGAGAAGGCCATGCCTACACAGAGGCCTCATTGGCTATCACCTGATTGACAGGCTAGACTCCACCCCTTCACTCTTAATCCTCAAAATGACAAATGATTATATAACTACCCCACTCCTCAAAGATAGGTCTTCCTAGCTAGGGAAAAAAAAAAAGCAGCCACCACACCCAAAGGAAACAATGTGAATGACTTGAATAATAATTGTCGGTGTTTATGGTGTGAAGACAATCCAGGACCATGGGGCCCAAAAGATCTTTGTGGCAAATGAGAAATAGGAAGAAATTAAAGAAAAAGGGAGTGAGGAAGAGTGCACTTAAAACTGATTTAGGGGGGGTGATTGAAATCTATGTTCAATCCTGGATTCTTGGTAACCTCCACAATTAAGTAATTAGTTTCTAATTTTAAATATTATTTTGTTGCCCTTGAGAATATATATCCATAGCAAAACATACACCAATTCAACAGGTTCTACCTCGACAGTGTACTGGCATTGAGTACGTACAGTGAAGTGGTGCAACCATTTTCATTCTTCTTTTCCGAGTTGCTCCTTTCCCAGTAACATAAACTCACTGCCTGCTAAAGTTCCTATCTAATCTTTGAAGTTGCTGTTGTAAATTTGATCTCATAGTTAAAAGATAGTTTTTAAAAGGGCGTTCTACTCAAGGCAGACTTTTCTTACTAGCTAAGCTAAACTATTGTTTGGTTTTCAGGCTTCAGGGAATATTTTTTTGTTTAAGGCTATCTTAGGACAATGATTTCAGGATGTCCTGTACCCTCCATGGTCCCAGAAAGTCTAGTTGTTGTTGGGTATTATCAAGTCACCTCTGACCCATAGTGACCCCATGCACAACTGAACAAAATAGGGCACTGTCCAGTGACTTCCTCAATGGTACCTATGCCTGAACCCTTTGATGCAGCCTCTGTGTCAATCCATCTCATAGAAGGCCTTTTTTTGCCGCCCCTCCACCTTACCAAACATGATGTCCTTTTCCAGTGACTGGTCTCTCATGACAATATGCCAAAGTATATAAGGCAAAGTCTTGTCATCCTTGCCTCTAAGGAGAACTCTGGCCTTACTTCTTCCAATACAGACCGGTTTGTGCTTTTAGCAGTCCATGGTACTTTCATGGTTCTTCTCCAGCACCACAATTCAAATACATCTGGTCTTCCATAGTCAATGACCAACTTTCTCATGCATATGATGCAATGGAGAATATTATGGCGTGGATCAAAGGCACCTTAGTTCTCAAAGTAACATCCTTGCTCTTTGATATTCTAAAGAGATCTTGTGCAGCAAAACATCTTGAGTTCATGACAAATGGATATTCCATTCTACATCTCCCCTTTAGATCAAGAGTAAATGTTCAGTAATACTAGTCAGGCATCATCCTGGTCTGATCTCATGCCATAGGAAGCAGTTGTTCCTAGAGGCAATTAGCCACACCTGCCTCCTATTCTTGACCTTTTTTTGTTCTATTGTTCTAGGTGTGTAGACAATAATTATTGTAACTTGGAGGGTTGCTTTCAAAGTTTTAAGATCTCAGACACTAGGCAACAAACTAGGTGGTATAACAAATGCACTGAACACTTTACTTGGGCCATTAATTATAATGTCACATGAAATTGTGACCAAAACCTCCAAACGAAGGATCCCAATTCCAGGAGGTATTTGGTTATAACATAGTAGCTTGAGCAGTGTGGTAGTTACATAATCTGGTGTCAATTTGAGAGGATTATGAGCGAAGCGGTGGAGTCTGGTTTTTCAATCAGGCCATAGCCAATGAGGCCTCTATGTGGGCATAGCCTTCTCCTGAGACTTCTGGAAATTCTGGTATTTTCTCCTTGGAGGTGAAAGACGCACTCTCTTTTGGAGAACTCCCTTGGAGACTCTACTAACAAGGCTGACTCCCTTCGAGACATCTCTAAGGAGAAGCCACATGGACCTACTCTAATGCAGCCTTGGGTGCTGGAGAAGCCACGTAGAGACCCTGCCATGACTGAGATGCTTATGACACCACTGGATCCACTGGACTTTGCACCCTCTGACCTGTGATGTTCCTGCACTCAGTGTCATTGCATGTGTGTCATGAGTCAGGAGAGAACTTTATAGATTGGTATCAGACCTATGGGCTAATAACAAATTTATGGACTTGATCTGGAAGGAGCTGGGATGTTTCTTCAATATTCAACTGCTCATGTATATAAACTTCTTTCTATACACATATGTGTGTCTATGAATTTGCTTCTCTAATATACCCATACTCATGTCTCGTGATCACACAGGCTGGAGTGCTTCTTCCATGTAGGCTTGGTTGCTTGTGAGCTAAATGGCCACTTGTTTACCTTAAAATCTTTAAGACCTTCAAATCTATAGCCCGGCTATATCTTTGGATAGCTGGCTTCCATCAGCTTTCTTCACCACATTTGTTTATGCACCCACTTTGTCTTCAGCAATTGTGTCGGGAAGGTGAGCATCATGGAATGCTAGTTTAATAGAACAAAGTATTCTTGCATTGAGGGAGTCCTTGAGTGGAGGCCCAGTGTCCATCTGCCACCTTAATACTAAACCTATAAATATATTAACATATATATATTTCCACATCCTCATATATAAATATATTTACATATATACATGCCTTTGTTTAGTCCTCTATAAATGCCCTTTGCTTCCTAGTTCTTTCTCTATTTCCTTTTATGTTCCTCTTGTCCAATTATCACGCACAGCTTTTATTTGGTTTTCAGTAATTCCTCTTGGAATTATATTACCTTTGAACAAGCCCTACGAGGCATCCTACACCCTCCTCATCACCAATTTGGATCACTTATTATTCCCTTGTCCCTGGGTTTGTTAAAACCACTTCCTTTCCCCCCACCTCCTCTTCTCCCATGCTCCCCCCTAGAACTGTTGGTCACATTGTTTTCTCCTCCAGATTGTTCATCCAGTCTATCTTACTTAAACAGACATGCAGAGATAAAAACATGCACAAAAACAAGACAGAGCAAAACAAAGCAACAAAAGAAAACAACAACAACAAAAACCAGTGACAAAAAAACAACAACAAAAGAAAGGAAAACCTAAAGTTAGGTCAAGGATTGTTTGTTGGCCTTTCGGAGTATTTTCAGGTTGAATCTGATGGGGTGCCACACCCTGTCCCCACAGTCTACTTTTGGTATTACCTGGGGACTTCAGTGCTCTGTTCCCCATGCTATCCTGTTGCACACCCATTGTGTTTTGCCTAGGTGTGGTGGGGTCAAATTGGGTGCAATTCCCACATTGTGTCTCCAGAGTCATCCCCCGTAGGGGTATGGGTCAGTGAGGGATGTCATGTCTCCTAGTGGGACCAGATATATGGCCTTCTCTTTGGATTGGCTGCTCTGAGTAGAGATATTGTCCTCAAGGCTTGGTGGGCCAGGATGTACTCCACTCTCTCTTCCTCCCCCTTCATTTGCTCCCATGTGCTCTGATTAGACATGTCCCTCTCCCTGAGCTGCAGCTTCAGCACTGTCCTCTAAAGTAAATTTTTCTGGGGGGAGGGGCAAGTGCCCCTCACACCTCTCCACTGGTTCCCTTCTTCATGCCAGTATGTTGCATTCACATCTTAGAGCACTGGGTTGAACTCTGGTCCCTCTTTACTATGGAGATCTGAACAATACCCTTCCCTGGGGTGGTTTAGTGCCCTGTTTCCCTGATACCAATTTGTTGGGGTTCCCCCCCCCCCTTTTTACCCCCTTCCTATTTAGTTGACTACTATATATATCCCTTGATATGGTATGACCCCTGCCATACTACCTGGATGTCACCCCAGGAATGTTGCAGCCTTTTCCCTATGCCCCTTTTTCATGTTTTTAAGGATACCTCAGTGTACTCATGCTGTACTTGTCCTTTTGTGCTTGGCTTACTTCGCTTAGCAAAATTTCCTCCAGTTTTGCCCATGTGGCGATGTGCTTCATACGGTCATCACTGCTTTTTAGCAATGTGTGGTACTCCATTGTATGTATGTACAGCAGTTTTTTAACCCATTCATCAGTTGATGGAAATATGGGTTGTTTCTAACTCCTTGCAATTGTGAACTCTGCCAGGATGGGCATTGGAGTACAGATGTTTGGCTGTGGTTTGTTTCTTGCCTCTTCAGGGTATATGCCCAGTATGGGTGCTGCTGGGTCATATGGTAGCTCAATTTCCATCTGTTTTAGATATTGCCAAATCGATTTCCATAATGGCTGTACAAACCTACAGGTCCACCAGCAGTGGATGAGAGTTCCTGTCTCCCCACTGGCCCTCCAACACTTGTAGCTTTCTAAGTTTTTTAATTAGGCTGTCTTTGAGGGTGTTAGGTGGTATCTATCTCCTTGTTGTTTTAATTTGCATTTCTCTTATGGCTAATGATTGGGAACATTTTCCCATATGTTTATGGGCAATTCGGATTTCTGCCCCTGTGAAATTTCTGTTCAGATCCTTTGCCCACCTCCTCAGTGGGAAAGTAGTTTTTTTTTTTAATTGTTTGGGAAGTTAGCAGAGTATTGTAGATTTTTGTATTAAGGCCCTTGTCTGATGTGTGATTGCTAAAGGTGTTTCCCCAGTCCATGGGCTCTCTTATTACCCTCTTGATGAATTCTTTTAATGTACACAGGTGTTTTATCTTCAGTATGTCCCACTTGTCATTTTTTGCCTATGCTATATTTGTGTCCTTCTCTATTTCTGACAGCCTATGTATTCCTTGGGCCAAAATTCTCAGGTTGGTCCCAATTTCCTCATTTATGGCCCTAATACCTTGGGGTTTTACTTGAGGTCTGTGATCCACCTTGAATTTATTCTTGCGCTTGGAGTGAGATAAGGATCTTGTACCACTTTTCTGCAGGTAGATATCCATTTTTTCCAGCATCACTTGTTAAAGAGGTCATCTGCTTCCCATTGGATATTTGGGGGGCCTTATCAAAGATCAGTTGTCTGTAAGCTGATGATTTTATTTCTGCGTTTTCAGTTCTTTTCCATTGGTCTGAGTATCTGTCAATATACCCATACCATGTGGTTTTGACCACTGTGATCGTAGAATATGTGCTAAGGTCAGGTAAAGCAAGTCCTCCTACTGTGTCCTTCTTCTTGATGAGTTCTCTTCTAATTCTGGGCTTCTTCTCTCTCCAAATGAAGTTGATAATCGGTTTTTCCAATTCTTTGAAGAAATATTGGGGTAATTGTATTGAGATTGCATTAAATTTATATAGTACCTTGGGAAGAACTTACATCTCTACTATATTGAGTCTTCCAATCCATGACCATGGGATATTTTTCCATTTGTTGGGGACGCTCTTGGTTTCTTGTAATAGTGTACTGTAGTTTTTCTCATATAGATCTTTTGTTCCTTTAGTCAGGTATATCCCTAGATGTTTCTATTTGTGCTTGGCTATTGTGAAGGGTGCCGCCTTTTTTAATCTCCTCTGTGACCTTATCCATGTGTATAGAAGTCTGATAGACTTATGTTTATTGATTTTGTATCCTGCCACTCTGCCATACTCCTCTATTACTTCTAGTACTCCCCTTGTGGGACTTTTGGGATTTTCTATATATAAAATCATATCATCTACAAATAACGATAGTTTCACCTCTTCCTTCCCCAGACGAATACATTTGAAAACTTTTCTTTGCCCTATGCTGTTAGCTAAAACCTCCAGTATGATATTAAATAAGAGTGGGGACCAGGGGCATCATTGTCTGGTCCCCTTTTTCAGTGGGGTTGTGTTCATCTTTTCTCCATTGACTACCACATTGGCTGTTGGTTTCTCATATACAGCTTGTATTGTCTTGAGGAATTTTCCTTCCATTCCTATCTTCTCGAGTGTCTTAAATATGAATTGATGTTGGATGTTGTCAAAAGCTTTTACCCCATCCATAGATATTATCATGTGGTTCTTATAGTTTTTCATGTCAATGTGGCAAATGATACTAATGGTCTGAATCCCTGGTATTAATCCCACTTAGTCATGGTGAATTATTTGTTTTATATACTTTTGTATTCTGTTGGCTCATATTTCATTAAGGATTTTTACATCAATGTTTATTAGGGATATTGGTCTACAGTTCTCAATTCTTATGGGATCCTTGCCTGGTTTGGGTATCAGAGTTAAACTAGCTTCCTAGAAGTAGTTCAAGAGTTTGCTGTCTTTTTCTTTGTTCTGAAAGAGTTTAGGAAGGATTGGTGTCAGTTCTTCTTTGAATGCTTGGTAGAATTCTCCTGTGAAGACATCTGGTCCAGGGGATTTTTTTGTGTGTGCTGATCATCTCTTGATAATTTAGTATATTTCTTCTATTGTTCTGGGTCTTTTGAGATTCTTGATGTCCATCAGGGATAGTCTGGGGAGGGACTGTTTTTCCAAAAATTGGTCCATGTCTTCAAAGTTGTTAAATTCATTGGACTACAATCCTTCATAGCACTGTGTAATTATCCCTTTGATTTCATTAGGGTCTGTTTTAATGTCCCCTCTTTCATCCCTTATTCTTGCTATTGAAATTTGTTCCTTCCTTTCTTTGGTTAGGTTGCCAGCGGTCTGTTAATTCTGTTCATTTTTTCAAAGAACCAACTTTTAGCAGCATTAATTTTTTCCATGATTTTCTTATTTTCCCTCTCCTGAATCTCAGCACTGATTTTTATTATTTCTTTTCTTTTGCTCTTAATAGGATTGTCCTGCTGACTCAGCTCTAGTTGTTGTAAATTTTGCGCCAGCATATCAATCATCAGTCTTGCTTCCATTTTCCGGTGTTTATGTATTGCTATGAGACTTCGTCTGATAACTGCCTTTGCTATGTCCCATAAGTTTTGGTACATCGTGTTCTCAGTCTCATTGGTTTCTAGAAATTTCCTGATTTAATCTCTAATCTGGTCCAGTATGCACTCCTTTTGCATTAGAGTTATGCATCCTCCAATTGTTTGCTCTTATTTTCTTAATCTCCCCTTTGTTGATTTCCAGTCTATGGTTCAGTGGTCAGAGGGAAAGATCTGTATGATATCAATGTGCTTAAATTTATGTAGATTCGCATTATGCTCCACCATGTGGTCTATCTCAAATATATGCTATGCTAGCTTGAAAAGAATGTGAATTTTTTCATATTTGGATGAAAAGCTCTGTAAATATCTGTCGGGTCAGATTGTCTAATTGTAGTGTTTAGATATCTAGCCTCCTTGTTGAGTTTCTTTCCCTGTTATCTATCTTTCATAGAGAGCAGTGTACTGAAGTCACCCACTATAATTATTGAGGCTGTGATTTCTTTTTACATCTTTTAGGGGGTTTGGTTGACATATTTAGTCGGTCTTTCTTTTGAGGAATATATGTTTAAAATACTTAGTGGTTCTTTGCCAACCGTCTCTTGAGCATTGTATAGTATCCCTCCTTAGCTCTTTTTATTTTTTTTTATTTTTTTTTTCATTTATGGTTTTATTTAGCACAAATAAAACTCGAAAATGGGCCATCTACTCATTTTCTTCACTGCGCAGCCTGGCGTTGGGATTGGTGACTCTGATGGCCAGCTGGGCTGCTCTTTCTACAATGGCTTTGCGATTCTTGGAGGAAACGTTGTGAGCAATCTCTGCACAATACGACTTGTTGCACATCAGCAGCACTTCCAGCTCCTTGACGTTGTGGACCAGAAACTTGCGGAAGCCACTGGGCAGCATGTGCTTGGTTTTCTTGTTGCTCCCATAACCAATGTTGGGCATCAAGATCTGGCCCTTGAATCTTCTCCGAACCCTGTTGTCAATGCCTCTGGGCTTGCGCCAGTTGCGCTTAATCTTTACATAGCGGTCGGACTGGTGCCGGATGAACTTCTTGGTCCTCTTTTTTACAATTTTAGGTTTCACCAAGGGTCTGAGGGCAGCCATGATGCCGGTGGGAGATGGCTGCCTCCTCCGTAGGCAGCGCCGAAGAAGAGAAGGGAGACCTTAGCTCTTTTTATAGTTTTCACTTTAAGATCGAGTTTATCTAAGATTAGGATTGCAACCCCTGCTTTTTATGAATTGCTGTATGCTTGGTATACCTTTCTACAGCCGTTGATTCTCAGGCTATTTTCGTCTGTAATCTTGAGATGTGTCTCCTATAGGCAGCATATTGATGGGTTGTGTTTTCTATGCCAGTCTGCTAGCCTCTGTCTTTTAATGTCTGACTTCAGTCCATTGATATTCAGGGTTATTATCTCCATCTATGGATTCTGTGATGTCATCTTATACATTATGTGTTGAGTGTTTTCCTCCTTTTCTCTTCAGTGTGTTGTGCATGTGTTTGTGTGTGTGTGTGTAGCATTCTTGATTTCTTTCCACCCTTAAGCCAATTCTATCATGGGGGCTGTTTTCTCTTTGTTGCCCTCTGGGTGAGGCTGTTGTCTGTGGTGGTCTCTTATTTTTGCTTGGTGCGTGTTGTTCTTCTGCCTATACTGGGTCGGCAAGGATATTTTGTAGGGCTGGGTTTCTTCTAACGTATTCTTTGAGTTTTTCCTTGTCTGGGAAGATTCTTACTTCTCCATCTATCTTGATCGATAATTTGGCTGGGTCGATTATTCTTGTGTTTGTGTTATTTTCATGCAGTTTTTGAATGTTACTCCACTCTCCTCTTCATAGGTTCAGCTGATAGGTCTGAGCATATTCTTATTTGGGAACCTTTATATGTGATTGCTTGTTTTTCCCTAGCTCCTCTCATGATTTTCTCCTTTTCCTCAAAGTTAGATAATTTAACTATTATATGACGTCTTCGGATTCAGTGTAGCTGGTGTTCTTTCCGCTTCCTGAATGGTTGCCTGGTTTTCATTCTTTAAGCTGGGGAAGTTTACCTCCAAGAATTCTCTCACCATTGAAGCAAATGGCTTCTTTGTTGTGTCTTCCTCCAGTAATCTAATTATTCTGATGTTATTCTTCTTCATAACATCTGACATAGTTCTTAAGTTTTCTTCAGCTTCTCTGATGATCTTATTAGATTTTTGTTTGCATTTGTTTAAATCTGCTTGGCTGTCTGCTAGGTCACTGTTCAATTCTCTGCTTCCTCCAGTCGATTCTAGAGATCCATGGTTCTGCTCCTGGTGTTTGTTATCTCCTCCCAACTCTCTCATATTTCACTTTCATGTATGGACTTTATCTCCTCTATAATTTCATTCTTTTTCTGTATTGTTTCACTCATATTCTGTATAACTCCAAACAGCATTCTGAGTATTTCTCTCTGTGGCAGATCAATATCGGTTTCTCTTATGCACGTCATTAAGTTCAGGAAATCTTCCATTACCTTTTGTTTCTCCTGTTTTTTTTATTGAGGTCGTTGGGGCTGATGGCTGTTTTCATTGCATTGTTTTAGCGGAGCCAGGTGCCATTTTCCAGGTAGTCGAAGAGGCACGGGCTCTCTCTGGAGATTCTTAGGAATGCTTCATCAAACTGCCTGCAGACAATTTCACTATGGAAATGGCCTACTACTTTATCCTCCTGTGGCTCCACTCTTTCCCTGGTCAACTAGTATTCTGTTATTTGGAGGGAAAGTTGGATAGTCCTATCAGGGGACACTGGTTGGGTTGTTGTGGACTCACGAGGATGGTGATGTACTGGGTGACCTTACAAGAAGCCGTGAGGGTGTGGGCCACAGTTTCTTGGGGTGTCTCAGAGGGTACGTGGAGGTGCCTGCTGCAATGAGAGTACCACAGAAGGCTGTTGGGTTGCCTTCTTTGGTGTAGAGCACTGAAAATTGTGGGTAGATTTTCCCTGGTCAGGTAGATCATTGTGGAGGTTGGACAGAGGTTCCCGTGGAACATTGGCGAGTGTTGGCCAAGCTGCCTTAGGCAATATGAGGCTGTAAGACAGGCAGGAGGAAGTTTCCCTCAGTCACCTGGGACCACAGAGAACAGATAATGGCTCCCCCAGTCACACAGGCAGGAATTCCCTGGGAAGAAGTTGGGCAAAATATCCCCTGGTGAAGGGCGGCGGGCTTTCTTGAGCCTTGTGCTACACTGCAGAGGGTGGAGACCTCCAAGCTAGGTGTAGGGTACACATAAATGTCCTTGGCTAAGGGTTGTGGTCTGGAGGTCAGAAGTAGCATGTGATTGAAAAGGGAAGAGACAAAGAAGGAAAAACTAAGCCTGCCTAGACTGTGGGAGGATATAGAGAATGGGGTAGTAAAAGTATACCTGAGCCCCGATCCCTAACCATGGGGCTGCAAGGGTTTAATCCTTGCCACGAGGTGGTGGCAAGCTGTCACTGTGTTGAGATAAAGCCCCTGCACCAGCTCCAAATTATCCTAACTCTGGCTGACACAGAGATGGGGCTAAGGTCAAACTCAAGCCGCCCTCCACCATAAGCCAAAAGCCCTCAGTCCCTCAAAGCCTTGTGGATCTGTGCCTACTTAACCTTATGATACTACCCCTGCAACCCGGCAATGTTGAATTTCCCTCTTAGTAACTCTTCTGGGTTGATGTCTGATGAGTCCCTCTGGTATGTGTTACTCAATTGCCATCTTCTCAGAAGTCTCCTACCACAGTTTTTTGATCCGCAATTCTGTTTATGGAAATTTGGATTGTTTTCAACTCCTTGCAATTGTGATCTGTGCCATGATGAACATTGGAGCACATATGTCTGGCTGCAGTTTGTTTCTTGCCTCTTCTGTTTATATACCCAGTAGGGGGATTGCTGGTTCTTATGATAGTTCAATCTCCTTCTGTTTTAGATATTGCCAAATCAATTTCCACAATGGCTGTACATACCTCAGTCTACCAGCAGTGGATGAGAGTTCCTATCTCCCCATAGCTCCTCCAACACTTGTTACATTCTGATTTTTCAATTGGACTATCTTTGAGGTGTTGGTGGTATTCCATAGTTGTTTTAATTTGCATTTATCATATCCCAAATGATTGGGAACATTTTCTCATGTTTATTGACCCATTGGATTTATGCCTTTGTCAAACTTCTGTTCAGGTCCTTTGCCCACCTCCTCAGTGGGCAGTAAGGTATTTTTTCTTATTGAACGCTTGAAAAGTATTGTAGATTTTAGTAATAAGCCCTTTGTCAGATGTATCATTGCTAAAGATATTTTCCCATTCTGTGGACTCTCTTATTACTCTCTTGGTGAATTATTTAAATGTACACAAGTTAAATATCTTCAGTATATCCCACTTGTCAATTTGTGCCTCATCTGTATTTGTATCTTTTCCTATTTCTGATAACTTATGTATTCCCTGTGCCAAGGATCTCAGGTTTGTCCCAATTCTCTCATTAATGGACCAAATAGTTTGGGGTTTTACCTCAAAGTCTCTGATCCACCTTGAGTTTATTCTTGTGCATGGAGTGAGGTAAGGGTCTTTCTTTGTGTTTCTGCAGGTAGATACCTATGTCTTTCAGAACTGCTTATTGAAGAGGGTATCCAGTTCCCATGTGATATTTTGGGGGACCTTATAAAAAATCAGTTACCTGTATGCTGACGTTTTTATTTCTGGGTTTTCAGCTCTTTTCAATTGGTCTGAATATCTGTCGTGGTACCCTTAACAAACTGTTTTGATGACTGTGGTTGTATCATATGTACTAAAGACAGGTAGAGCAAGCCCTCCCTCTTTGTACTTCTACTTGAGGAGTTCTCTTCTAATTCTGGGCTTCTTCCCTCTCCATATGAAGTTGATAATCAGTTTTTCCAATTCTTTGAAGAAGGATGATGGTATTCTCATTGGGATAGCATTAAACTTACATAGTGCCTTGGAAAGAATTGACATCTTTACTGTATTGATTCTTCCAATCCATGAGCATGGGATAGTCTTCCATTTGTTGAAGTCACTCTTGATTTCTTGTAATAGTGTTCTATATTTTCCTCATACACATCTTTGGTTCTTTTAGTCAGATATATCACTAGATATTACCATTTGTGCTTGGCTATTGTAAAGAGTACTGCCGTTTAAATGACCTCTTCTTGTGATCTTGTCTGATGTGTATACCAGTCTG
This sequence comes from Tenrec ecaudatus, assembly GCF_050624435.1. Lineage (NCBI taxonomy): Eukaryota > Metazoa > Chordata > Mammalia > Afrosoricida > Tenrecidae > Tenrec > Tenrec ecaudatus. The sequence continues at coordinate 107,616,309 of NC_134544.1, forward strand.
ATAGACTTCTGTTTGTTCATCTTGTATCCCGCCACTCTGCCATATTCCTCTATTGCTTCCAACACTACACTTTTAGGAGTTTCAGGATTTCGATGTAGAAAATCATTGGTTTCTATAAGTTTCATGATTTCATCTCTGATCTGGGTCAGTACCCACTCCTTTTGCAATAGGGACTTATTCATGCCCCAATTGTTTGTCCTTGTTTTATTCATTGTCCTTTTGTTGACGTCCAATCTTATAGCATAGTGGTTGAAGAGAGTTGTCTGTATATTCTCTATGTACTTGAATTTACTCAGGTTTGACTGTGTCCCAGCATGTGGTCTATCTTTGAGTATGTACCATGTGAATTTGTACAGAATGTGAATTTTTAAAATTTGGGTGGAAAGCTCTGCAAATATCTATCAAGTCGTGTCATCTATTTATGCTGTATAGATCTGCAATCTCCCTGTTAAGTTTCTTTCACAGTGATCTGTCTTTTTCAGAGAATGGTGTATTAAATTCATCTACTAAAATTGTTGAACCTGTGATTTCTTTTTTCAACTTTTGCAGCATTTGATTTATAAATTTCATTGCTTTCTCATTTGATGGATATATATTTATTATGCTCACTGGTTCTTGGTCTACTGTTCCCTTGAGAATTATATAGTGCCCCTTCTTGTCTTTTGCTATGATAATACTTTGAGATCAATTTTGTCAGAGATTAAGATAGCTATTCCTGTTTTTTTCCCATTGTTCTTTCTGGGTATATTTTTCTCCAGTCTTTAATTCTCAACCTGTTTTTGTGTGTAAGCTTGAGATGTGTCTCCTGTAGACATCAGATCAATGGGTTGTGTTTTATGAGACAGTATGTTAGCCTCTGCCTTTTAATGCATGAATTCCAGCGATTGATATTCACTGTTATTACATGCATCTGTGGACTCTTTGATATCATCTTGTACCTTTTGTTTTGGGTGTTTTCCTACCGACCTATCTTATTTTTTTGTGTTGTGTGTGTGATTTATTCTTGCATTCTTTCCACTCTTGAGCTGATGCTACCTTGAGGACGGTTTTCTCTTTTTTGACCTCTGGGTGGAGTTGTTCTATGTGATGATCTCTTCTTTGGCTCACTGACTGCTGATCTTCTGCCCATAATTGGTTAGTGAGGATCTTTTGTACAGCTGGGTTTCTTTTACGTATTCTTTGAGTTTTTCCTTGTTTGGGAAGACTTACTTTTCCATCTATCTAAATCAATAATTTGACCGGGTATAATATTGGTGGTATTGAGTTATTTTCCTTCAATTTTTGAAACGTGTTACTTCACTCCCTCCTCTTCTGCATCATGTCTGCAAATAGGTCTGAAGATATTATTTGGATACCTTTATAAGTGGCTATTTGCGTTTCCCTTAGCTGTTATTATTATTTTCTCCATTTTCTTGTGGTTGGATAATTTAACTATTATGTGGCTTGTTGACTTCTCCTTGGAATTCAGTCTGGATGGTGTTCTTTCAGCCTCCTGAATGGTTGCCTGATTTTCATTTATTAAACTGGAGGTTTTCCTCTCAAAATTCCCTCGCAATTTCATGGCTTACTTTGTTGTGTCTTGTTCTGGTAGTGCAATTATTCTAATATTGTTCCTCTTTATAACAACAGAAATGGCTCTCAAGTTTTCTGAAGCTTCTACGATGGTCTTATTTGACTGCTTTTCCTTTTTTGGAGGTCTGCTTGGTCAGGCTCTACATCACTGATGTTATTCCCTGCCTCTTAATTCTGTTGGTAAAGTTGGCTAATATGCTACTGGATTTTGTTATTTTATCCCCTTAAGTCTTGTATTTCCCTTTGTGCATTGTCTATACCTTCTCTATCATTTCATCTTTTTCTGTTTGCTTCCCTCATATCCTGTATGATTCCAAGCAGCATTTTGAAATTTTCTGTGGCGGGTCAATGCTTTTCTCTTCTATGCACATTGTTAGATTTATGACTTCTTCTGGCATTGCATTCTCTTTTTCTGCATTTTCTTTGAGGCTGCTGGGGTTGGTTGCTATTTATGTTTTGTTTTAGAGGGGCCTGACAACATCTTCCAGAGTCGAAGAGCACTAGGCTCTCTCTTGGGGGACACCTATGAGTGCTTCTAAAATCTACCTGCAGGTACCTGCACTTGGGGTTGGGGTCAGGCTACCACTGAATCTTCCTGTGGTTTCACTCTTACCCTAGCCGGCCAGTATTCTTTTGGGGGGTATGAGTTGGGTAGTCCTCTCATGGGATGCTGGTTAAGTGATTGTGGTCCAATGAGGATGGGCATTTCATTGGATGGCTTTTCAATAAGCCATAGTGGTGTGTCTCACAGGTCTTTGAATGGCTCAGGTGGTGTGTGGTGTTTCCCTCTACAACTGGAATGCTGATGAGGACTTGTGGGTGTGCCCTACTTGGTGTACAGCACAGTAAAAGGCAGATGGAATTACCCAACTCAGAGAGATCATCCTGGATGTAGGCCAGATGTTCCCGCAGCAGTGTGGAGCTCCACAGATGGTAGGAAGGAGTTCACCCAATCACTTGTAGGGCCTGAGGTTGTAGGCTGAATTTCTTCCAGTTGTTTGAAGGGGAGATTCCCCCATCCGCTTGGGCTATTTTGGAGTTGTGTGATTTCCCCAGCTGTATGTAAATCCAAAAAGTGCAGGTGGGAGCTCCCCTAACTTGGCCGTCAGAGTTGCCCAAGTGGAGGGAAGTGGACTGGAGGGTGTTAGTAGTTTTTGAAAGGAAAGAGAGGGAGTAGAGAAGAAAAAGAGAGAAAGGAGAAAACAAAGACAACAGCAAAATGAAAAAACAAAATAACCACGCAAAAAATACAAAGACAAAACAAAAATAAATAGAAAGAGTAAAAAATAAATAACAATAAAGAGAAACTTAATCTGCTGAGACTGTTGTGGAAAAGAGAGAAGAGATAGAAGAAGTGGATGAAGAAGAAAAGGGGAAAGAAGAAGCGAAGAACATATAGATAAAGATAGCTGAGCCCTGCTCCATGACGTGTGTAGCACTGCCTCATGACATGGGCAGCATTGTCCCAGGGGGTAGGCTGTAGTTCTCCCCTCTGGGTGGGCCGAGTTTCCCTAGGCTGAGGAAACTAGCAGTGGCACCTGGAAGAAAAGAGATGGATAGCAGAGAAACAGAAAAGAAGAATAAAGAGGCTGAATGAAAAAAGAGAAGAAAGAAAAAGAAAAGAAAGAGAAATAAGGGGAAAATACAACTGAGTACACTAAGATCAACTGTGTTGGAAAAGAGAGAAGAAGAAAACAAAGTTTAAAGAGATAGCTGATCCCTGAGCTCCTGGAAGTGGGGCCGGACTGGTTTAAACCTTGTCCCAAGGTGGCAGTTTTGTGTGCCCTGCCATAATCAGGGTCCCAGCAGTGCTGGGCAGAATTTCCCTGGTTGGCAAGATCACCATTGAGGCCACGCTGAGGTTTCCTCGGCAGCATGGAGAGCTGTGAAGGGCTATCACAGCTGTCTTGTGTGTTGTGCAGCACTCCCACAGAATGCAGGCTGGACTTCCCCCTGCTGTTTGGGTTGAGTTGCCCTAGGCACATAGCCAGCAGTGGTGAATGAAAGGAGAGAGAGGGAGTGAAGAGGAAAAAGAGAAAGAGAAGAAAAAAGAAAGAAGAAGAACAAAACAAAGCTGGACCCCTTGACACAGACTGCGGTGGGAAAGATAGAAGGGAGAGCGCACAAAGAGAGAAGAGAAAGAATAATCGGTAAGGAGATAACTGAGGTTTGATTGCTTCACCGTGGGGCTGGAGGAGTTCCAACCCTGCATCGAGGTAGTGGGTGGTGTGCCCACTTCATGTAGGGTCCCACAGATGCTAGGCATAATTGCCCTCAAAAGGCAAGATCACATTACAGGCCAGGCAGCAATTCCCGCAGTGGTATTGAGCACTGGAGATAGTATACCTGCTTTGTGCTATATGCTTCACTACAGCCGTGTGGGGGAGTTTCCTCAGCTCTGTTTAGGGTTCCAGGACAGGCAGGTGGTCCCCAGGCACACAGAGGTCACACAGGACCTACCCAGCTGTGTGTATGATCACTGAGGCCAGACATTAGCTTCCCCTCCTGTGCTTGTAGAGTTGTCCTAGCTTGTACCAAGACTGCTGATACCCTAATAGCTCAAAGGTGGGTTTGGGGTCCCTCCCACCTGACCAGCTGGAATTGAATTAAGTTATTCTGAAACTGATGCTTGGTCCAGGGGCTCCTTGTTATGTTGAAAGTCTCTGGGCTCTGTAGCTCACTTCTGGCATCCATTAGCAAGGGTGCCCTTATTATGCTAATATATGTTAAAGGACTCCTTCTACCAGTTGTCCTGGAGTTAAACAATGAGCCTATGATTTACAGTTTTTACTGAGAAAGGATTTTTCTCTATTTTTCATATTGTCTTATGATGTGCTCTGATTTGGGGGCTGTTACACTGACTCCCAGAGGAGAAGATATAGCTTATCCAATAAGTTGTTTTCTTCTCGGCCAACTGGAACTGAATTCACATCCTGGACTTTTACAACCCGCTTCTTTTCTGCCGCACCATGTCCTGACTCAGGTAAATTTCCTTATGTCTTTTCAATTGCTTCAAATCTATGGTTAGCAGCCGATTCTGACACCCAGGCTATGAGCTTAAGTCAGCTAACACTGTGGGGAGCTCTGTTGTGGGGTGCTGTGACCAGCTTTCAGGGTTCTCCTTGTATCTGGGATTATACCCCCTTTGGGGCATCAGCCTAGGGAAATTGCTACTCGCTGCCAAACGAGGGTACTGGTAGCTGCTTGGCCAGAGCCCACAAGCCCAGCACACTGAACCTGGAGTGATTCCGTGCATTCTTGGTTCGCTTTGTGAGTGAAAATGTAAAAAGTAGGGTTCAGGTCAGACTCTTGTACCCTGATTCTAATTTCCGGACACCACCTCCCAGACTCCTTCACCTTACCTCCCAATTTTCTGATCTGGCAACAGGAGCTCTGGAGGGTATATCTAACTGGATGTCATCTCTCATTCTTCCCAATTAGTAGGTCTTGTTGGAAAATGCTCCCAATTACTTTTCAATTAATATCATACATATATGGTACATGGATATTTCACTGCCATTAGTTGATGCTGATTCTTAGTGACCCTGTAGGGCAGAGTAGAACTCCCCTGGTGAGTGTCTGAGACTCTAAATCTGTACAGATATGGAAAGCCCCTTCTTTTTCTCAATGAGCAGCTGGTGGTTTTGAATTTCAGATTTTAGACCTCAGGACTGTAACCACTATGCCACCAGAGCTCCATATTAGGAAATATTAGAACATTTAAGAAATTATTTTATGTAGAACAAAAGCTTCATTAAGTAACAATAGTTCCTTATAATGATTTTTTTAAATATTAGTGGATGTGTTTCCTTGTGTATATAACATACTTTGTTCAGGAATGGAGGGGGAAGGATTCGGGGATTATTGTGGCTACATGTTTTCTTATTTAGTTCAATCCATTGTTTCCAAATATGGGATTTGTTAAACAAGGTTCTCTAGAGAAACAAGACCAGGACATTTATGATTTTATATATATTTATAGAGATACATATGCAGACAACATAAGAAATAGACAGCGAATTAACCTATAAAGTGGTACAAATGACATTGAAATCACTTATGTGAGACAGTTAATCCACTGGCAGTCCTTCAAGTCGCAGACAGTTGAGTCCTCTGTATAACAATTCAGACAATCTGGCCATAGGCTGAAAGCCACAAGGGAGGCCACCCACAATCTGACCGTCACCAGCTCAAGCAATGTATATTCCAATAGCATGACAAAGCAGGTCTTAAAGGAACCTCAAGCTACAGCGACAGTCCATGAATTGGGTGTCCCACAGACAGTGTAACTCACAATTTGAGGCAGAGAAACAGCTAAGGAAGCCACACACAGGTCTGATCATCAAAGAGCAAGACACAGGAAAGGCGAGGCTCACCGAGTAATTTATTTCTCCTCCCTTCAATTACACTGCCCTCCAATTAATCCCACATGTGTTCCCTGGCACGATAAACCTACCTATCACATGGGCCAAGGCCAATATCATTGACAAGTTACACAACAGTGCTGTAGACCTTCTGGTAAGCAATGCCTAACATTATTTTCTTAAAATAAGATCTTTTTGGAGACTTCTGGGAAGATGATACAGAGATAGAGGAGTCCCCTGCCTAGATCCCCTAGTGTGACCCAGAGATTGACAGCTGAAGAGGCCAATTCTGTGGATTAACGTGTGGGACCTAGATTCTCAGCACTCCAGGATTATTTGAGACCCCCCCTCTCCGGTTTTCACCCATGGCAAACACAGGAGAGCTTGCTGTGGTCTCTTCTCTCCCCTTGCCATTGCCTCCCCTCTCCCATTGCTGGTGTCCCCTCTCCCCTCAATGCTTTTCCCCCCTCCCTCACCATAGTCTCCTACCGCCCACTGATGCAGTCTCTCCTCTCTGATTGCTGTGGTCTCCCCTCTCCCCTACCTAAGCAGATCCAGTAGGGCAACAAATGCCAGCCTCGCACCCCCTCTGCCCTAGTTCTGTGACCTGCCAACATGGGAGAATATCCAAAGCCTAAATAGAGACCACAGTCCCACACCCTCACAGCCATTTGGGAGGACTGGATGCTGGAGCTCCTGGTGGCCTGTGAACAGAGCCTGCATAGTTACACTCCCTTCCTACACCCCGTATCCTACCTTCCTTACAAGAGTGCACTCTCCAGATAGATATTCACAGATAACTCAAAAGGGTTCTTGTCCCCAGTAAGACAAGAACACAGCTTAAACCCCTTTGGGGGCTTCAAGAGTATATTGATTTTTCCCCTATATTCTTTTAAGGACGAAAAACCTAAAACTCATTTTCTCTCCAGAAGAAACAGAACCCAGCATTCCCATTTTTCTCAGTGGCTTCCTCTCCCCTATCTAGGCATATGGCTGACACTGGAATCCATGGTCCTTAGCAGAAGTACTTCCTATTAGAACTCAATACTACAATAGCAGAATTAAACAACACTATAAAAGAAAAGCATGGTGCTATAAAAGAACAGAGAAAGAGAATTGAAGAGATGGAAACCCGAATCCATGTGCTAGAAGACAAATCTATATATTCAAAAGTAAAAGAAGAACAAATAATGAAGAATATAAAAAAGACCAAGACAAGCTTGAGAACAATGTGGGACACAATTATGAGGAAAAACCTGCATCTTATAAGGATTTCAGAAGAATAAGAAGCAAAAATAGAATCCACACAGACAATAGTTCAAGAGCTACTGTGAGAGAACTTTCCTTAATGTCTAAAAGGGGAAAAGTTGATCATTCAGGAAATCTAAAAAAACTCAGCTAAGAGAGATCCCAGAAGGAAAACTCACCAGCATATTGAAATCAAAATGTCTAACAACAACAAGAAAAAATACTTAGAGCAGTCAGAGAAAAAAAGAACAATTACATACAAAGGGTCAGCAATTAGAATAACCTCAGATTTCTCAGAAGAAACCATGAAGCCAAGAAGACAATTGAGTGACATATAGAGAGAGTACTTGAGGGGAAAAAAATTGTCAACCTGCAATTTGGTATCCAGAAAAATTATCACTCAGTTATGTTGGAGAAATAAAAGTATTTCTGAGATGAGGAGAAACGAAAAGAATTCACAAAAACAAGACCACCACAACAAAAAATATTCAATAAATTACTATGTACCCCAAAAAAGCATCTACAACACACAAACCTGAAACCAATATAGAACACAGTTCTTCACAAAAACCAACACACAGAGCAATATCCAAAAACAAGGAAATAACACAGGGAGAACAAAGCAACTAAATACAATACACATACAAACACAACAACACACATATGTGAAGCAAAATGGCAGTAACAAATACATACATATCAACAATTTCACTAAATGTGAATGGATTATATGCGCCACTAAGGAGATAGAGAGTAGTAGGGTGAATAAGAAACAAAATCTATCAATATGCTCCCTACAAGAAACACACCTCACCAACAAAGACATGAACAGACTGAAATATCAGAGACTGGACAAAAGCCTACCACGCACAAAGCAACCAAAAGAAAGCAGGGGTAGCAATGCTAATATCCAAAAAGATAGACTTTAAGGCAAAAAAATGTTAATAAGAGATACATATGGATAAAGGGAACAATAGCTCATAAAGCCCTAACCATAATAAACATATATGCACCCAATGGAAGACCCCAAAAATATGTCAATCAAATCCTCACAAATTGAAAAGGATATAGACACATGGACAATAACAGGAAATTTTAATACATAACTCTCTATGAAAGACAAAACTTCAAGGAAAAAACTCAACAAAGAAACAAAAAAGCTCAGTAACACAATCAATAAAAATGACCTTGTAAACATATACACAACACTCCATCCAACAAACACAGAGTATACATTCATCTCTAACATACATGGAACATTCTCAAGAATAGACCACATACTAGGTCACAAATCATGCCTCAACAAATTAAAAAAGAGATCCTACCATCAACCTTCTCAAACCAAAAACCTATAAAATTGATGAAATAAGCAGAAATATAAAGACAAGCACATGGAGATTGAACAACATAATACTTAAAAAATACTGGGTAATAAAGCACGTAAAAGTGAAAATTAAAAAATTCCTTAAGACAAATGGGAACAATAACACAGTGTATTAAAACCTTTGGGACACAGAGAAAGCAGTAATCAGAGGCCAATGTATAGCTATCAAAACACGCATAAAAAAGAGGATAAATCTTAATGCAACACCCTAACACAACACCTCCAAGATCTACCCTGTTTCTTCCAAAATAAGACAGTGTCTTATATTAATTTTTGCTCCCAAAGATGCTCTAGGTCTTATTTTCAGAGGATATCTTATTTTTCCATGAAGAAGAATAAGATACACATTTATTGTTGAACCAAAAAAAGGAAATTTATTACCTGTATATGGTACAGTAGTTGTCATAACAAGCCAGCATAACCAGACAAACTGTGAAGCCTACAGTATCAAGAATTTCTTGTTAGTACCATTATTTCCTTGTACAATTATCTATGATACATTTACTCATAATCTATGGTATATTTACTCACACTTTCTGTCTGCTCTGGCTGCGTGCGGCCAACAGTGAGCTGTGCGGTGCCACCTGCCACTATGGTGAAGAGTCCAGAGTTATGGTAGCTTCAGGGGACCTTATTATCAGGGAGGCCTTGTGTTTGGGGAGGTTTTATTTTCGGGGGATGCCTTATATTTCAGCGAGAGGCAAAACTGTAACTAGGTCTTATTTCCGGGGGTGTCTTACTTTGGGGGAAACACAGTAGAGAAAGGACAACACAGTCCCTCCAATAAGGAAGGAAATGATCAGACAGTAATAATTGATATGGGGGGAAATGGAAAAAAATCAACAAGAAGCTCTTTCTATGAAAAGATTAACAACATAGGCCACTGGCAAACTTTAAAAAGCAAAGATGCAAATACCCAGAATAAGAGATGAAAAGGGTGACATTACAACAAATCCAAATGAAATGAAAAAAAAACACATTGCAATGAAAACCTGCATTCAAACAAATTCAACAATTTAGATAAAATTGACAGATACTTAGAAATGTATCATCCACTCAAATTAAAGCAGATGTTGAAAAACCCAACAGACCTATAACCCAAGAAGAAATAGAGCAGGTCATTAAGAAACTACCAACCAAGGAAAACTCAGGACCAGATAGTTTCACGGGGGAATTCTGCTAATATTCAAAGAAAACTTGACACCAACATTACACAGGCTCTTCCAGAGCATAGAACAAGACAACAAACTCCCAAATTCATTCCATGAGGTCAGCATAACACTGATATCCATATCAGGAGCAAAGACGTCACAAAGGTTGAAAATTATAGACCAATGCCACTCATGAACATAGATGAAAAAATCCTGAACAAACTCCTGGTCAATAGAATACAAAAGCATATTAAAAAAAAATTCACCTAGACCAAGCAGGATTCATTCCATGTATGCAGGGATGGTTCAGTATTTGAAAAACAATCAATGTAATCCAGTAAATGAACAGGGCAAAAAAATTTAAAAACACGATTCATATAAATAGATGCAGAAAGGGCATTTGACAACATTCAACAGCCATTTCTTTTCAAATTACTCAACAGAATAGAAATAGAAGGAAATTTCCTCAACATAATAAAAGCCATCTATGACAAACCAACATCCAACACAATGAGGAAAAGCTAGAAACCTTGCCGCTGAAAACAGGGAGCAAGCAAGGATGTCCAGTGTCACCACTCATTCATATTGTGCTGGAAGTTTTAGCTAGAGCCATCAGACAACAACAAGAAATCAAGGGAATACAAGTAGCCAAAGAAGTGAAACTAGTTATTTGCAGATAATATGATCCTATATGTAGAAAACCAAAAAGCCTTCACGAAAAGCCTGCTGGAAAAATAGAGAAATTCAGCAAGGTAGCAGGATACAAAGTTAATTACCCCAAATCAATTGGATTCTGTAAGACAGTGAAGAGAGCTACGAAAAAGATATTAAGAAATCAATACCATTTATGATAACCACAAAAAGATGAAATAGTTAGGAATAAACAAATGAACTACACATAGGAAACTACAGACCATTATTACAGGAAACTAAAAAGGACCTATATAAATGGAAGACTACCCCATGCTCATGGATAGGCAGATTTAATATTGTGAAAATGACAATACTATCTAAAACAATCTACAGATACAATGCAATACCATTTGAAATCCCAAGTAAATTCTTCAAAGAAATGGAAAAACTAATTACCAGTTTCATATGGGCAGGCAAAAGACCATGGATAAGCAGCAAACTTCTTAAAAAGAAGAATCAAGTAAGAGGTGTAGTACTGCTTGACCTAAAAACCTGCTATATAACCACAGTAGTCAAAACAGTCTGTTACTGGTACAACAAGAGAATCATAGGCCAATGGGTCCAAACAGAAAACACAGAAACAAATGTGTCAAACTACAGCGATCTAATCTTTGACAAAGGACCTAGAAAGATCCAATGTGAGAAAGACAACCTCCCCTACAAATCATATTAGACTACATGGATTTTTATATGCACAAGAATTAATCAAGACACATACGTTCTTTTGGGGGGTTCAAGTGCCTAACAGACTAATGGATCTTTAGGAGAGACTTTGTGATTATGGAAAATAATAAAGACTGACAGACAGACAACAGAGTACAAGGGTTCATTGTCTGTATGTCAGAACCAAGAGAGTGAATGTATTTTCCAATGGTATATAACGGGGATTACAGATCGTTCAAAAGGATACACTTCATACAGCGAACAAGTAATATAACCAATGTGTAATATCATAAATGGGTAACATAGTAAAGAAGCAATGAAGTGAGTCATTATCTTGATCTAGTGCTAATTGACCTCAGATGCCCCTGAGCTCTCCCCAGAAGAGTAATCTGTGATTAGTATCAGCAAGAGTCAGAAGAGGGTTTGCTACATTTTACATTGGGTTTGTGTGTTAGTCTGGGTACATTAAATAAACAAATTCATAGACACTCATAGGTATATAAGAAAGAGCTTTATATACAAGAACAATTGAATATTGAGAAAACTTCCCAGCCCAATCCAAGTCCATAAGTCCAGTATTAGCCCATATGTCCTATACCAATTTATAAAGTCTTCTTCAGACTCACAAAACACATGCAATGACACTGAATGCAGGAACATCACAGGCTGCCAGTGGGTGGGAAGTCTTGTGGATCCAGTGGTGTTGTAAGGATCTCAGCGCTGGCAGGGGTCTCCTCATGGCTTCTCCAGCTCAGGGCACTAGCGTAGCTCCATGTGTCTTGTCAGCTGCTATGTCTCTCACGGCATGAGTGTGTGTCCTGTCTCCAACGAGCTTTTTAACTTCTTAGCACCTCCCAATGAGATCACTGAGTTGTGATCTGATTGACAGTTTAAACTCCGCCCCGTCACTCTTAATCCTCAAATTGACACCAGATTATGTAACTACCACAGTTGGTCTATAGACAACTCTATAGTCTTATCTACAGATAACCTTCAGACATAGTGAACAACCAAATGTAGGCATGATTCATCTTTTATGGCAGCTCCTTTATGACAGTTACTTTATGGGGTGCGGTGTTGTGATAGTTTATTGTGCCAGCCTGGCTGATAAACACAAGTGGGATTAATTGAAGGGCGGAGAGATAATTGGCTCCATGAGCCTCACCTTTCTTGTCTCTCGCTCTTTAATCATCGGACCAGTGTGTGGCTGCCTTGCTTGTTCTGTGCCTCAATTTAAAGGGTACACTGAGGACTGTGTCGCTGTAAATTGAGGTCCCTTTCAGCCCACGCAATTGGAATGTACATCTCTGGAGCTGGGGACTGACATGTGGTGACAGTTGATGACCTGCCTTGCTGTTTGCTGCCTGGATATATATAGCCCAGCTCTCTCTACAGAGGAGGAACTGGCGGCCCTAAAGACTTAAAGGATTGCTAGTGTCTCACTGCTTTATAATTTAACTGTTCATTTCTTGTATTATATATCTATCTATCTGTATATAATTTAATGGTTCATTTCTTGTGTTGTATATCTATCTTTATAAATATATATAAAATTAGTAGCAATCTGGTTTTGTCTCTCTAGAGAACCCTGTCTAACACAGGTGTTATTGGAAGGATTGTGCTCAGTCATGAGAATGCGTTTATATCTCATAACCATGAGGATCTTCTCTCACTGTAGTCAGTTTTCCAGACTTGTGTATGAGCATTGACTATTTAGCTGGATTACATTCTCATTCACCCAAACAATTAGGGCCATCAATGAGGGAATTGGGATAAACCTGAGAATTTTGGCGCAGGGAATACATAGGCTATCAGAAATAGGGAACATATGAAGCACAAATTGATAAGAGGGATATTCTGAAGATAAAATACCTATATAGATTGAAAGAATTCACCAGGAGACAAATAAGAGCCCACAAACTGGGAAAACATATTTAACAATGACACATCAGACAAATGCCATATTACTAAAATCTACAATACTCTGCTAGCTTCCAAAAAGAAGAAAACATAATTGTCAACTGAGGAGGTGGGCAAAGGACCTGAACAGAAGTTTCAAAAGGGCAGAAATCCAAATGGCTAATAAACACATGAGAAAATGTTCGTGATCATTAGCCATACGAGAAATGCAAATTAAAACAACTATGAGATACCACCTAACACCTTCAAAGATAGCCCAATTCAAAAAATCAGAATGTAACAAGTTTTAGACGGGCTGTGGGGAGATAGGAACTGTTGTCCACTGCTGGTAGACCAGTAGGTATCTACAGCCATTATGGAAATTGATTTGGTGATATCTAAAACAGAAAGAAATTGAGTTACCATGTGACCCAGCAATCTCCCTACTGGGCACACACACACACTCATTCAGTCCCTCGGTTTAGTACAATTCCCCATGAACAAAAATGAACAAGAAATGGATTACAGACCTAAATGTAAACCCCAAAACTTTTAGGTTCATCAGTGAGAAGGCTGTAACAAACTTAAGGGCCTTATTAAGGGTATACATAGACAGCCAAGTATAATGAAGGCGGCACACTCATTAGAAGACAAGAACGTTGACTGGGGCATGCAGAAATTGCATCACTTACGCACATCAAAAGATTTCATCAAGAGAATGAAACGAGAGTCCACAGATTGGCAAAAAAAGAAAAATGTACCAACAACACATCAAAGGGCTAATTACCAAAATATGCAGAACTCCACAACAGTCCAATAAGAAAATAACAAGAGACCCAATTTAAAAATGGGAAAAAGACATGACCAGACAGTTCACCAAAAATTAAATACAAATGGCTAACAACCCCATGAAAAAATGCACATGATCACTATCCATCATGGAGATGAAAATTAAAACTACAATGAGACACCACTCTACACCCACGATGCTAGTCACCCCCTCCTCCAGCCAACAGAAAAACAAAAAACAACAAATTCTGGAGAGAATGTGGAGAGATTGGAACTCATATACATTGTGATGGACTTGTAAATACATACAACCATTGTGGAAAATGATATGGTGATACTTTTTTGTTATTAAATTAAATTATTATTTTCCCCAACAGTTTCATTGGCACATAGTTTATATATCATATAATTGGATAGTTCAGTTGTTCAATCATATCAAGGGGATTATACAATCACCACCACAGGTATCTTAGAACATTTCCACGTACCATGATTGTATCGCCTTTAAAATGTGTTGTACAATCACAATCAATTCTCATGCTCCCTGGCCCTCCCACCTTCATTATTTACTCCAGAAATCCCCCTTCTCTTCCTATCTTCCATCCCTCATCCCTGTATTCCCTATAACACAATGTATCAGTTATTATCCTTATACAACCACTCCCCCTGTGCTTCACAGTTGGGAAATCCCACAGAAAACAATGAAAATCAGAAAACACCAATTTGATAAGGATAAAATTCCATTTGTATAAAGGCAAAAATATACAAATAATGTGTCAGTGGGAGAAGACCCCATCAACAACCACAAAGCTAGGGAAGAAATTTCTGTCATGGAACAACTAAAACATGCATGCACCCAGTACAACTTCAGGTCACGTCTATAGGGAGGTCGATGGGCTAAGTATTGAGTTCTATCTGGCATAATCAAGATTACAATCATCTCTATGGTTGATTGTTCTAAGGATGCATACATACCCCACCTTATACTCAACTCACTGCCATCAAGTTGATGCTGACTCACAGCGACCCTAAAGGACAGGATAGAAGTACCCTGGAGCTTTTTATTTTTAAAATGAATCATTTTATTGGGGACTCTTACAACTCTTATAAGAATCCATGTAGCAATTGTATCAAGCTCATTTCTACATATGTTGCCATCATCATTTCCAAAATAATTTCTTTCTACTTGAGCCCTTGGTATAAACTCTACTTTCCCCCCTTCCTTCCCCCTCCCACCCTCATGAACTCTTGATAATTTACAAATTGTGTTTATTTTCATATTTTACATTGCCCGCTGTCTCCCTTCAACCATGTTTCTGCTGTTTGCTCCCCTGGCGGAGAGTGGGGTGGGGTGGGGCAAGGGGCATATTTGTACATCATTCATTGCACTCGATTCCCCTTTCTCCCTCTCTTCTCCTACCTTCCCTCTACCCTCATGGTATCCCTACTCTCATTATTGGTCCTAAGGGGTTTATTCTGTTTGTCGAGAGCTCTGATCTGTAGCAGTGTACATGCTCCAGTCTAGCCAGGTTTGTAAGATATAAATGGGGTCATGATAGTAAGAGGTGGGGGAAGCATTAAAGAACTAGAGGAGTGTTTTGTTGGGGTTGGACTGCACCCTTGCTGGGTCATCCCTTCCTTGTGACCCTTCTGTGAGCATGTCCACTTATCTACAGATGGGCTTTGGGTCTCCATTCCAACCCCCCTCGTTTCTATCAAAATGGTTGTATGTTTGGGGTCTTCTAATGCCAGATATCTGATCCCATTAATACCTCGAGATCATACAGGTTGATGTGCTTCTTCCATGTGGGCTTAGTTGCTTCCCTGCTAGATGGCCGCTTTTTTTTAACTTCAAGCCTTTAAGCCCCATGCACTTTATCTTGTAATAGCGGGGCACCATCAACTTTCTTCACTACATTAGCTTATGCACCCATTTTGTCTTCAGAGATGGTGTGGGGAAGGTGAGCGCCACAGAATACCAGCTTATTAGAACAAAGTGTTCTTGCATTGAGGGAGGACTTGAGTAAAGGCCCAATGTCTGTCTTCTACCTTAATACTTAACCTATAAATATATGTACTTGATACAATTGATTGGGTCTGATGCAGTGCCAAGCCCTGCCCCCACCCCAAGTGCCAAGTCTATTTTCAGAATTCCTCATGGACTTTGTTGCTTTGCTTGCCTTGTTTCAATCCCTTCATGTTACGCCCTGGTGTATGTGTGGGGGTCAGACCAGGCACAATTCCCACACTGTGTCTCTGGTGCTGTCCTCTGTAGCACTGTGGGTCCGTAAGGGGATGTCATATCTTGTGGTGAGGCTGATCCTACGGTCCTCTCTGTGCATTGGCTGCTCAAGTGGGAATGTCATCCTCAAAGCTTGGTGGGCCAGCATACTGTCCTCTCTATCTCCCTTTCCCTCTTATTTTGCTCCCGTATGGTCTTGGCAGACCTCCAACTCTCCCTAGGCTGTATCTTCAGTGCTGTCCTCTGCAGTGCCTTCTTCTCGGGAAGAAGGTCAACATAGCTTGGATAGGGGCCGGACTCAGAGAACTCTGTTAGTTCACTGCTTCATGCCAGTATGGAGACATAAACAGTACCCTCTCCATGATGGAATAGTGTCCTGCTTCCCCCAATGCCTTTGTCTTCACCCCACCCTTTTTTTCTCTTGTTCTGCGCCAACCCCCCTGCCCTTTCCCCCGTTTCTTTATGTTGGTATGCAGTGTACATCATTGGGCTTGGTCTGTCTCTTGCCTGTGTGCCTGTCCCTCAATCTGTAAATTATGTATTAAATAGTTTTTCTTCTGTTCCCGCTGGGATGATTGGACCTACCTCAGTGAACTCATCTTGTACTTGTCCTTTTGTGCTTGGCTAACTTGACTTAGCATAATTTCCTCCAACTCTTCCCATGAGACAATGCGCTTCATTTGGTCATCACTCTTTTTTATAGGGATGTGTAGTACTCCATTGTGTGTATGTGTGCCAGAGTTTTCCAATCCACTCATCTGTCTATGAAAATTTAGATTGTTTTCAGATCTTTGCGATTATGTATTGTGCCATAATAAACATTGGAGTACAGATGACTGGCCACGGTCTATTTCTTACTTCTTCTGGGTTTATGCCCAATAGGGGGATTATTGGTTCATAAGGTAGCTCAATTTCCATTTGCTTCATATATTACCAGATCACTTTCCACAGTGTCTGCACGTATCTACAAGACCACTAGCAGTGAATGAGCTTTCCTATCTCACCACATTCCCTTCAACATTTATTGCTCTCTTACTTTTTTGAACTGGGCTATCCTCAGAGATGTTAAGCAATATCTCATAGTTGTTTTAATTTGCATTTCTCTGATAACTAAGGATTGTGAACATTTTCTCCTATGTTTATTGGCCATTTGGATTTATTCCCCAGTGAAACATATTCAGGTCCTTTGCCGACCTCCTCAGAGAGCTCTCTGTTTTTTTCTTGTTGCACGCTACTAGGGTATTATATATTTTTGTAATAAGCCCTTTGGCTAATGTGTCGTTGCTAAAGATCTTCTCCCAGTCTGTGGGTTCTCTTGTTACTCTCTTGGTGAAGTCTTGTGTTTTATCCTTAGTTTAACCCGTTGGTCAATTTTAGCTTCTTCTGCGTGTGTTTCCTTCTCTATTTTGTGAAGCCTATGTATTCCCTGTGCCAAGGTTCTCAGGTTTGCCCTTATTCCTTCACTGGTGGTCCTAATAGTCTGTGGTTTTCCTTGGAGGTCTGTGATCTACCTTAACTTTGTTCTTGTGCAATGGGTGAGGTAAGGATCTTGCTTTATTGTTTTGCATGAAGGTAACCAATTTTTTTTCCCCACAGAACCACTTGTTGAAGAGGGCATCCGCTTCCCATTTGATATTTTTTGGGTCCTTATTGCAGATCAGTTGTCTATGTGCTGCTGGTTTTTTCTGTTTGTTTTTTTCCCCCCTGCTCTTTTCCACTGGTCTGAGTATCTGTCCTTGTAACAGTAACCGGTTGTGTGATCACCGTGGCTGCGTAGTATGTTTTAAAGTCAGGTAAAGCAAGTCCTCCAATTTTGTTTTACTTCTTGAGGAGTTCTCTGCTAACTCTGGGCTCTCCCCTCTCTCTATGAAGTTGGTAGTCAGTTTTTCCATTTCTCTGAAGAAGGTTGTTGATATTTGTATTAGTATAGCAGTAAACTTATATAGTGCCGTGGGAAGGATTGACATCTTTTCTAGATTGAATATTCCAATCCAGGAGCATGGGATATTCTTCCATTTGTGGAGGTCACTTTTGTTTCTTGTGGTAGAGGTCTGTAATTTTCCTTGTACAGCTCTTTCAGGGATTTTGTTGTTGTTAGGTATATCACTAGGTATTTCAATTTGTGCTTGGCTATTGTGAAAGCAATTGCCTTCTTGATCTTCTCTTCTATGATATTGTCCTATGTATATAGCAATCCAATAGACTTCTATTGGCTGATCTTGTTTCCAGCTATTCTTTCATTTTCCTCTGTTGTTTCTAGCACTCCATGAAGCAATTGGGAATTGAAATCCCATATGATCCAGCAACACCACTATTAGGCATATACCCTAAAGAAAGAAGAGACACAACATGAGTGGATTTATGCTCTCTTGTGTTCATAGCTGCACAGTCCACAATGGCAAGGAACTGGAAGCAGCCCAAATGTCCAACAGAGGAAGAATGGAAAAACTATGGTACATACAAATGATGGAATAATACACATCCCTTAAAAACAGTGATGAAAGTATGCATGACATGGAAAGACCTGGAAACCATTATGCTGAGTGAAGTAAGTCGATCACAGAAGGAAAAGTATGGTCTGAGTCAGCTTCTTTAAGAAGGAATTCCAATTAAACAAATCTTAGCAACCAATTCCTGAACAAAAGGGGAGAAGGCTCTCTACTGGCCATGAACCATGCATCACCTCCCTTTTGCACATTTCACAAGAGCCAATTTAAAGTAGGAGACCCCATATTGTCTGGGTTCACTCCTTCAAATGGGGTGAATTAGGATATGACCATCCACAATACAACACCGAGACACGGCTGGGCCAAATCGAAGGGCCCTCCACAGGGATGGAAGGAAAATTTGCCCCCCTCCCCCAGTTTCAAGTTAATACCAGGGGACGGGACCATCAACATTTGGGAGGCAACGCTGATAGTTCTGTTGGTGAATATGGTGGGTGATCGAGGAGAAGAAACTTCACATCAGGAAGGGATACTAAACAATGATTGTGGGGAACCTAGGGGGATAATGGAGCAGATTTTATGTTCCTGGGCCAACAACTCATAGGCTGCCATTCAAGGTGGAACTGTATTCACAGAGACTCCTCATACAGTGTCCGGAGTGCTGTATCACTGGGGAAATTGGTGGTCATCAGTGCAATTGCCTTATAACCCAGGAGGATGATTGACAATGTTGTACGCTTTTGTTTCTAAGGATTTTTGTTTTCCTACCTTTAGCTTTTTGTTGTTGCTTGTTTTCTGGTTGGTTTGCTGCTGTTGGTGTAGTTGATTTTAAGGGACTTTGATTTTTTTCATATTTTGTCGGCCAAAGTAAACCCGTTGTGCATATTCCATGGACAAGCAGATGGATTCTGGGCTCCTACTTAACTCTAGCTCCAATCCAAGAACATTAAGTTCTAGTAACATGCCTCTGCTCAATACTCACCTTAATGAAATGGCACTGGAGATAAGTGTGCTACACAGCAGTGTGGTGAAAAAAAAACAGATGGTGTCCTGCTATCAATCGGAGTAGTGTCTGTGGTCTTAGAGCCAACTAAGTCTACATAGAAGAAGCATCCAAAGATGGCAATAACAAAATTCAAATATGAAGAAGGGAAAAGTATCAGAGCTAAAATTATGAACAGGCAATTTGTAGAAGGCTATTTAAGGACAGTGGGAACCCAAAATCCATCTGCACAGTATCTAATAAATTTAAGCTGCTGGCTGATTCCCCTCTAGTCACAGGCAAGGGTCTCCCCTGGATTTTAAAATACTGATGGCGATATTTTCTATGTTCTCATTATCTGTAGTTTTATCTTTATAGTTTTATCCTTATCACTTTATTTCATTTTTAATTTTTATTGCTTTTGTTGGGTTTCTCAGGTTCTGAAGCACAGAAAGAGTGGATGTCTAGAGCTCATAACTGATGCAAGGGTTTATAGGGATATAGAGGTGGGGGTGGGAGACAGGGAGGGTGTGGTGATTTCAGGAGTAATCAATGAATGTGCAAGTGGGGAGGTAGCACTAGAATTGATTGTGATTACACAACTCATTTTAAAATTGATTTAACCATGGGGGGAACGGTGAAGAAAATGTTCTAAAATTGATTGTGGTAATGATTGTGGATTATGAGCCAATAAAACTGTAATTTTTTAAAAGATTTTTTAAAGACTTGAGTTTTTCTTGATTTTTTTTTTATTCTTCCTCTTCTCAAAATAGGAACATGTCTAGATCAAGGTTAAGTATGTGTCTGGAGGGAGGTGGACAAAGAAATCACACTGCATTTACCACAGACTCTCCCTCCTGGCTTCCTGGTTCCAGGAGTTAAGATGAGCTCTCAGGTTCAAAATTTATCCTTTGCTGCCTCACCTGGACAGATTCCACACTCAGGGTTGGAAGCCGAATGTCTAATATCATTTTCCCAATTTTGCACCATACTAGTATTTATTTTATGAGGTGTCCTAGATCAGGTTAATCTTGGACACAAATCAGAATTCCTCTGAGAATTTATGGGGCGAATGTATATTATTCCAAGAATTCCAAGAGGAGAAATGCTTGATCATATTTTTACGAAAAACATGTACTATATATTTTTATTCCAAACTGCACAATTCTCTTGTGTATTAGTTTCCTATGCACACCATGCATGTTATATGCATATGCATGTTATTTGTATGGGCATACTAGTTGCAAAAAGCATGGTGTACAGAGGTTTTCAAAGTTACTTGGATCATTTTCTGAAAAACATGGTATGGGGTAAGATCACTTTAGGAAACCTTCGGGTATTGACGGACCAAAGAAATATACAACGTGCATTTACAGGGACATCCTGTTGGCGAATCTTCCTTTGGAACCTGGATTCGCACACTCCAGGTTATAGCTAGGTTAATTTCTTACAACACAGACACTTTACTTCATGTTTGGCACACTCCAGATTTTATCCTATGCATTTCTTCTTTTGGCGAAGTTTAGCCTATATTCTTTCCCTGTAGTACACCATAATGTGAATACAATGGCTTTCAGGGAGTTCTGAGTTCATATTCTTATGCAACCACTATATAAAAGATTGGTGGTTTGAACCCACCCAGAGGGTCAGAGGGTGCCTCAGAAGACAGACCTGGCCATCTGCCTTGAGAAGCTCATGGCACATCTATACTCTGCTTGCACAGAGTTGGCATGAATGAATTCTCAACGTAGTTGGTGTCCTAAATGAGAGGGCTTAGGGACCTAAAAGCAGGTCATTAGGTCATTTTTATGACCACCCTTTTAAATGTGTTGTTCAGATTCTGTAGATACTTCACAGCAATTCTATGGTCCTTCCTGTAATAATATGAACAACTGTGGAATGAGGAGTTAGTCAGTAAACAATGATTCACTCACTCCTTACCCGGAAGGTCATTCTTCAACATAGGTATAACCAACTTGTTCTTCCACATTTGATCTTTGATTCTGGTGTCATCCCCCACTGCCCCACCCCAGTTGCTCACAGATGTCACGTCTCAGGACACAAGTGGCATTGTGGGGCTCCTCATCACGACTGATCACTGGAGGTTTGGGGTAATGGTGCAGATTTTTCCTGCTCTCCCCCTGGCCACCTGCAACCTCATGCCATCCCACCTTTGACCTCAAGGCCTCTGTAGGCTGAGGTTTCACAGATGGCTGGGGGCAGAAGCATCCTGCAGCCAATCAGCCACCATCCCTCCCTGGGGTCTAGTGGTAGCAGGGGCCTCTAGTACAGCATTTGAAGTGGCCTTTCCAGGTGTGCGGGTCTGGCTATAGCACCACACGTGGCCTTGCATGAGGCAAAATCCATCAGATGTTACCATCTGAGAATTTTCAGAGTGGTTGCAAATGGAAAATATCAGATCACAAAATAGTCAATAGGTGAGGAGTCTATATTTAAATTGCCTCTAAGTAGCCACGAAGGGGGGCTCCTGGGTGGTGCAAACGGCTATAATGTTCAGTTGCTGAACCAAAGATGGGAGATTTGAATCCAACTGGAAGTGCCTAGGAAGAAAGCAGCACTTCTAGAAAACCCTGTAAAACACCGTTCTCATAAAACACAGTTCTACTCTGATGCACACGGGTGGCCATGAGGGTAAGTCAACTTAATGGCAACTGGTAAGTGGTTGCTATGGGAACCATTCTTCCCCCATGTTTCTTACTAAGGTTTCTATAGTGAACTGTAGTCAATCTTTAGCCGTAGGAGTAGACCCAGCATTTATTCTGCAATGAAGTATCCTTTGTATATATAACTCCCCAGTCCTGCATGTCTCCCTTCTGCCTTCATCTTGGCTGTCCTTAATAGGCTGAGTGGTCCCACTTCCCACCTTCCGGAAGTTGGCCCCTCACAGATTCTATTGTTAGCCTGAACTCTTCCTTAGGAAGGAGGCACATCCTGTTGAGAGCTGAGTGCTGGAGTCCTGCTGAGCTACTGCATTTCGCTCTGGTCATATGTCACCTCAAGCTCCCAGGGTGGTGGAGCTGACCAGAACGGACGCAGAAGCCACCTCAATGGGTGGTGCTGAGGATGTTGGCTCTGTCCCCGAAGCTGGTGTCGACATGTGAAAACACGCATTGTTCTTACCAGAAGGCTAACTTCCATCTGCTTTAAGAGAAACAGGGAATCCAAGGAGACGAGGACTTCCTAAAGACAAAGGATTATGGGATTATGTGTCCTCACTTGTGTGTTGTTGCCCAGTGCCAGGTGTAGGAGAAACCCTCAATAAACAGTAGTTTGAAGGAACCTTGACTTAGTGCATTCCATTTAAGTGAAAAAATTACAAGTGGGGCAAAACAAAGTTTGAATTAGAAGCTGGAATTTTCACATCAATGCAACCACTTCTTAGGGGTGTGACCTTGGGCTTGTCATTCAGTTTCTCCTGAACAAATTTGAGTCTGTTTTCCTTCTACCTAGATTGTGTGTTTGTATCTGCATATGTAAATGTGCATGGAAAGATGTTGGGAACAATTCACATGAGATGACAACTCGGCTGTTTGGGGGATTTGGAAACTGTGATGAGTTTTATTTTTGCATTTTATACATGTATCTAATTTTTTTAAGGTTAAAAAAGGTTAAGCCTCATTCAGTATAAATTTCAGCATGATAAAACAATGAAGTCTCTGGTACTTGTGTCTCTGAAATAGGAATTTGAACATACCTACAAACAAATGTCATTCCTTTAGGTTTTCTTTTTCCTTAATTCAAGTGTATTACATCATTCTTTTTTTCTGCCGTATCTCCAGGAAATCAATCTGTGAGAGCAATAGGACTCCTCAGAAGACTCCCATTCTAGAAAAGCATGGAAACCTTTCTCCTTATCTAGGAAAGCAGACTATTTAAAAAATTTTCAATGTTAACTAAATGGCTTTTCCTTTAAGACATTGAAGTTTAAGTTATCCGCTGAAAAAAGGAGGTGCCGCTCTATTTTAAAAGCATTTAAATGGGCAAACTGGACATTCCCACCCCTCATCTGTCAGTTTGTTGTCCTGCGGTGGCTTTCCTGTTACTGTGGTTCTGTAAACTACTTGGTCAGTATTGAGAATAGCAGCAGGATCACCCAAGGTGGATGGGTTTCAGCAGAGCTTCCAGGTTGAGAGACTATGGCATTGGATCTGACGAGCGGTTTCTGAAAAGACTGGCCAGTGGAACATCGTCTGATGGAGTGCCAGCAGTTGAGCCCCGCAGGCACTTGGCGGGCACTCAGCCCACCAAGGGGCTACAATAACGGGCTCAAGCACAGTAAGGATCGGGAGGCTGGTGTAGTTACAGTTCTGTCATACATGGGTCAGACTGACTCAACAGCACCCAGCAAGACAACTAGATCTAAACATGTAGAGTTTTGACATTAAGAAACAAAAAAGAGTCCAGTAGCCTTTTTAAGGCTTGTGACAACTCTTTCTGCTTTAAAGGTCACAGAGGCAAACGTGTATACTTGGTTGCAAATGGAATGACACCTCATTTCCTGAGCTCGTGGACCTCTACCATTACATAGTATTTATCACTTCAAGAAATTGACTTTTTTTGCAAAAGAAACGTTCTCCCAGATGTAATTAGGATTTTTTTTAAGTTTAAGTACTTTACAATACTTCAAATGAGATTATGCAACGAATTGGCGGATATTTATTATAAAATACAGGTGCAGTTTTCTTTGAACTATCTGAGACTCTGCCTATAGTGCTTCTGCTATATTCATTAAAATATTCGGATAGTCTGAGAATCAATGAAGCTTCTCAACTGGTGGAATGTCATCAGGGGACTTCAACAGAGTTTGCAGGCAACATAACCAAAAGGCGTAGTTTAAAGCGTCTCCAGGAATAAATGGGCTTAGTTGTCAGAGCAGCTGAAGACTGCGTACAATTACCAGCATTTGTCAACATTCACGGGGTCTCAGATAGAACAAGAAGTCCCTATAGGCCACGGAGCGGCAATCTCTGGCCTCTGGCCCCTTGGGATCCACATGACCTGCAAATAAAAAGGCAGCCTCACGCCATCACTTAGGACAATGAGATATTTTCAGAGGTTCTTGCCAGACCACAAAGTCATCACTGACTAACGCCCATTATCTAACACAATTCTGTTCACCTTCGCAACGCCTCGAATTAGCTAGCTACACCAAATGTATAAAATACCTTTTACAGAAGTGTTCATATTTATAATGAATGACTTTAAATTCTCATATGGTCTTTATTTTAAAAAGACCTAAGCAAAGCCTTTTTATATAGCGAATTCTCAAGTTCATCCAGCTTGAAGATTCCTGTATGAGCAACACTAAACTCCTTCAATGGCAAATCTTTTTTCATTTGGAGGGCGCAAGCACAACTCACTTGCAAATGTGTACAAAACCAAACAAAAACAAATCTAGGGAATGTTTCATTAAATAAATTTATTTGTTAAAATAATTTAACTCCAGATACAACTGTTGAATTTGCATCATCACTAAAATTCATGTTTTCATTGAAATGTCAAGGTTAAACAACTGACATTGTTACAAAACAATAAACTCCCGTTTAATATTTAAATGGTCAGTTGTATTAGAGCTCAACAATTAATTGTGAACTATATTTATCTCTGGGAAACCCCAAATCAATAAGTCTGTTACCAAAACCCACTGCAGTCATTCTTGAAACCCTGATTAAAATTTAATAGATGCACGATGACACTTAAAAATGAAAACACGATCCCATAGTCTTTTAATATCGGATTGGCTAAGAAGACAATTAAAGCTTACTCACAGCTAACACAAGACTTGACTATTGGTGACCAAAAGAAAAAAAAAAAGAACACAGGACAGTCAACAAGGGCAAACAGAACAAAACACGTTCGCATTTACACATACACATAGAGCATTCACACTTAGAAAACCCTGGAAAACAAACAAGACATCCGTAGGCCACATTTCTTCCTGTAGAAAAGCAAAATCAGTAGTTTTACCCCAGAAAAGTGATAGCAACTGAGCCACTGGAGTCCCGAGTCCCTGCCTAGGGAAGTCTACATACGAAAGGAGGGAGTCCCCCAAGCACCTTTCAACCGCTGTAAGAAAGAGCTGATGTAACACTTTGGGGCAGATGCTGGCTGGTTTCCTAAGAGGGGAACATCACTGAACAGCATCAGTTACCATCACTGTCACAGCTTAAAAGAATCCCCAAGTTGCCACATCCAAAGGACAAAACGTAAAAGAAAAAAAAGAAAAGTCGCCTTCGTATAAAAGTGAAAATAATAAAAAACCAAGCAGAAGAACAGAACCTTATCACGATAGCTAAAGGAAAAGTGGGTCTTTGGATCAAACAATACTTTTTTTTTTTAAGGCATGTTAGAAATTTTTCCACTTATATAGTTGCTAGTCTGATAGTCTGATCAGGGCATAAAATAAATCGTGGCCAAAGATTGCTAGCTTTCTTCTGTAGACACTATTATTTCATGTGCCAACATCGGTAATCTTCCTGCTCTGAAGCTTTTTGTTAAATTAGCATCTCAACAAGCACATCTCTTCCATTCAAGGCGAGTTAAAAAAGCACAAGAGGATTTACAGGTTCTGAATGCTTTGTGATTCTTTGCCTGGAAGGTTGCAGGGCTGTGTGGAAACACTGATCTGCTTGCTGCCAAATCAGTTCCTGTGCGCATTCTCCAACAAAGTCTACATTATTGCTCTCATCCAGACGTTTTTCGTTAAGATAGAAACTTTTACATAATCTTTTGTACATTGCCCTTTGCCAAACCTTCCTATTTCCGAATGTACTTTAATGTATGTCTAGCACCCAAATGAGCAACGTCAGGATAAGAGGAGAAGAGACTGAAGTCAAGGATTTCGTTTTCCTTGGATCCACATCAACACCCATTGAAGCAGCAGTCGGGAAATCGAGTAATGGGCTGCACTGTGCAAATCTGCTGCAAAAGACATCTTCACAAGTGGCCAAAAGCAAAGGTGTAACTTTGAGGACGAAGGTAAACCTGACCCAGCCGTGGTATGTCTAATGATCTCACATGCATGGGAAAGCTGGCTAATGACTCAGGAAGATTGTCCTCTTAAATTTAATGCCTTTGAATTATGGTTTTAGCTGGCAACAAGTACGAAATATACCAGGGACTACCAGAAAATGAACAAATCTGTGTTGGAAGTACAGCCAGAATGCTCCTTAAAAGGGAGGGTGGCAAGCCTTTGTCTCGTGTGCTTGGCACATGCTGACAGGAAGGACCAGTCCCTGGAGAAGGAAATCCTGTTTGGTAAAGTAGGTCATCAAAAAAAGAGGAAGATCCGCTCAATGAGGCAGACTGATGCAGCATAGGATTCAAGCAGCAAAGGCTGCGAGGCTGGAGCAGAGAAGCAGTGCTTCGTTCTCAACGGCACTTTGAATTACGGTTTTACAGAACTCATCACGTTAGCCCACATCATCCCACAAGGTCACACCTCAGAGACTTCATAAGATGATTAGCTGTAGCCTTAGCTGTCATAAATTGCTGTTACACACGGACTTCTAGGGCATAGAATCATTCACAGAAATTGGAAGCTTCAAAACTCAACCAAGTCACTAATCGTGATTTTTTTTTTCTTCAACAGACACTTCTTGAATCTTTGCTTTCTCTACGTAACTGAGTCAAATCAAACTTTTACACCACAAACTCTGTTTCAAGAAAACTGGCTGACTGGTTTCAGTCTATAAACAAAGTGCTTCCCAATTGAGAATCTGAAACATCCTGTCGAAAAATGTGCAGCAGTCACAGTCCAGTGAGTTCTGAGAACCACAGACTGGTTTCACCACTTCGTCTCTTGGGATCTCACATCCAAGGAAAAGCCTAAGTTACCAAATGCTTTTCTCTTCTCTAAACTTAACACTGGCTACAGGACACTTGGGCAACTACAAGTGATGGCAATAATGTATACATATATTAAAAAAAAATCAAGGACAGATAAACCCCTCAGAGCCAATAATGAGAGTAGTGATACCAGGAGGGGAGGGGGAAGGTAGGGGGGGAAGGGGGAACCAATCACAATGATTGACATATAACCTTATAACCTCACCCCCCAGGGGGAAGAAGAGTGGATGGAAGGAGACAACAGTCGGTGTAAGACATGAAAAAAATGATAAATTATCAAGAGTTTATGAGGGAGGGGGGAAATGAGCTGATACCAAGGGCTCAAGTAGAAAGAAAATATTTGGAAAATGATAATGACAACATATGTACAAATGTGCTTGACCCAATGGATGGATGGATGGATTGTGATACGAGCTGTAAGAGCCCCCAATAAAGTGATTTTTTAAAAAATCCTTAAATAATTGAGAAGAAAATGTTTTTGCTACACTGTCGTCTGCAGGACAGACTTTCAGAAGAAGCAGTCATCTTTGACTTGTGCCAAATTCCTAGCAACAATAAACACACATGTGCTCACAAATACACTTCTCCCACTCACACACAGAAGACCAGAGTGACTTGCACAAGACTGTAACACCGACACAGAATGTAGGGTGGTGTGAAGATTGCAGGCTCAGTGTGATTGCAGTTCTGAAGGCCAAATACATCCGCAGAGGGCCGGCTCCGGCCACCTCCTCAAGCTCCTGTCCTGTCGTTGAAAACCCTACACTTGATTGTAAAAACGTATGAATAGGTATTTTCTGTGCCATTAGGCATGCAAATGGCTATTCATCAGCTAAGAAAAGAGCCGGAGCACCTCTTCAAAACAAAACTCTCGCTCCACCTGTATTTGCTACTTCAGTAATCAGGGCAAAACTGCTTTAAGAAAACCTTTAAGTAACTCTCCAGGAAAATGAATGATAAAAGGCTTTTATTTATTTTCTTGTCCCTTCACCTTCCGCTCTGTAATTTATGTATCTACTTTTAAGGCCTAATGATTTCACGTGGTTACTCAATTCTTAAAAGGCCTTCTGTTCAAGCCCTGCTATAGCAAACTTGGTTTTGAAAGCACGTTAGCCAAGGATCATTCCATAACCAGGCAAGGAGGGGCTGGCTGCTTTAGCAAACATAATAATGCAGAGTATTTGCATTGTCCTGTGAGATTTCTGCAAACAGGAACATCTGGATGCAACATGGCTTCATTTTCCTTACTCGATGGTACTAGTCACTCCACCAGAATGCTTGTTAGTAAGGCGAGGCAACGTCTTTTCTTCACCGTTGCTTCCTTCTTGCTCAGCAAAGGTAATAAAGACCTTCCCTGCTTGGTTAACTGAGGATAGGTGTGGCCTTTTAATCGGATCAAAAACCCTCCTGGAGGCTCCATGTTCTGTGGTAAAGCAAGTGGTGTGGCCCATTCTACAGCCAGGTCATGCTTGTACACAACCTGTACTGGTTCCCCCTCTCGATCACACACTGAGGCTGGAGTGCGTTTGTAAGATCACGCTTACAATTAAGCACAACTCTGGAAAAGCAGAAATGTCAACTGAGCAAAAACTCCTCCTTCCCTGTAATGCTGTTGATAGGTTAGCTCTTATCATCTTACTTGAAGGAATGCATGGTTTAGAAGCACGATCCTAATTCCTGAAATTCAGTACTCACATAGGAAAATATTTCTCATTAATATTTTTTTTAAAGAAGACAAAATATTTTAACTGTCAACTGGCATGGGATTTCTCCTGGTTTCTCTCTCAAGATTATTTTCCATGTTGCTTCGGTCAACTCTGAGGCCACACAACCTATGCTTTTGAATGCGATCACCCTGTAGATCCATTGGCTCCGCCTTCAAGTTGCAGGTGCCTGAAGGAGACTGAGGATAATGGTGAAAACTGCAGTGACTGAACCCAAACGTTACTCAGAAGTGTTCAGTTCCGAAGGAGGGGGGAGGCTATTTCACTGTAGATTCACCATGTGTGTTCCCTGTGAACTCCGTGGTTCCATGACCTATACCACTGAGCAAATCCCCATGAGGACAGCCACCTTTGCATGCTACTGTATGTTACAAGCAGAACAGCACGGGTCATCTTTGTCAGGCTGCGCAGCATAGTTCATTTGCCTCACAATTTCGGCAAAGAGTTCATCCACCATGGTTTTACTCTTAGCAGAAGTTTCCATGAAGGGGCAGCCCCACTCCTCAGCAAGGGCCCGGCCTTCACTGGAGGATACTTCTCTCTCGCTCTCCAGGTCCACTTTGTTTCCAACCAAGATGACCGGCACTTTCTCATACCTGGGAGGGAGGAGAGAAAACACACACATTGGAGAAGTCAGTGCAAAGCGAAAATGCCCTCTCTTTTTGTACTCTGTGAGGGAAAATATTCTCTTTGGTGGCATGAAAAAAGTCACTTGCTTCCCTTGTTTTGCCATCTACTTAAGGGCATCAAGAAAGACAACGAAAGAGCAAAACCAGCGACTGCTGGAGACACTCTGACACATGGCGACCCCATGTCTAGCTGAGTAGAATTGTGTCCCACAGGGGTTTCGGTGGCTGATTTTCTTAGGGGCAGATCCACCAGCCTGCTTCCAAAGAATCTATGGAGCATCCTCATATTGCTAACCTTCCAGCTTGTACATTAACTATTGGGATTGCTCTATGGTCTCACTGCTTTCATATTAGGTCACGGATGGGCTTTTGCGATGTATTCTTAATGAATCAATCCTGTATGCTTTACAATCAGTTTGCCTTTTTAGATGTACTTGAAAAAATGTTCTTGGAATCTCAGAATAAATCCTATTACATTAATTATATTCAACCTAAATTTAGTTCAACACAACTAAAAACTTAGGTCAACACAACTAAAAACTTAGGTCAACACAACTAAAATTTGAACAGAAAATAGGCAAAGTAAAATTGCATTGTGCGCTATAGGTCTCTAACATTGATCATGCTTTTAATGGTCTTTAATAGTTCCAAAGTAAGGAAAAATCTACTGGCATTCATTTGGTGGGGATACCATCAGATAGAACTACACCCCATTCCTTCCCGAAACTACGGCAGGGTAGCCAGCTGAGGGCAGTGCAATTACAGTTCTTTTCACCCTGAGAACAAAACATCTGGGCTCATTATCTTTATTTGATGTTGTCTCTTCTTTTCCTTTCTAGCTTTCATAGGTGTCTCTGAGTAAATATGCCTGGCAAAAGCAAATAAATAAGAAAAGAACAAAGGAAAAGATTACAGGTTATTTTTTATTTAGAGATGGCTCGTTCTCTAATGGTTACTCCACGTGGCCCATGGTATTGCAGACTATCAGGGGCTAAAAAGAAAATGCCTGGTTTGAGTTTGCAGGTTTATTTAATTGTATGGCTCCAAAAAAACACTACTAATATATTTCTACAGCTATCATTTAAAACTTCTTTTTAAAAAAGCTTTTTGTATAAATATGTAGCCTTGTCCAAGCAAAATGCCTCATTCTATAAAGAAAGCAAAGGGCTAAACTATATCTGAGGTTGTAGTAGTTACATAATCTGTTGTCAATTTGAGATTTAGGAGTGAAGGGGTGGAGGTTAGCCTCTTAATCAGTTCGCAGCTAGATGACCTCATTTGGAGGTGCTAAGGAGACAAATCGCTCATTGGAGGCAGGGCACATGCTTACCCCTTGTGAGCCATTTCTGTTGACAAGACACAAAGAGCGAAACTAGAGCTCTGGAGCCAGCGGAGCCACCTGGAGACTCCAGCTAGCACTGAGATGCTTCCACCACCATTGGATCCACAAGACTTTCTACCCACTGGCCTTTGAACTTCCTGCATCTGGCATCATTGCATGTGTTTTGTGAGTCCGAAGAGGACTTTATAGATAGGTACTGGACATATGGACTAATATTGGACTTATGGACTTGATCTGTACTGGGCTGGGATGTTTTCTCAATATTCAATTGCTCTTGTATATAAAGCTCTTTCTTATATACATTGAGTGTCTACGAATCTGTTCCTCTAGTCTACCCAGACTAACACAGAATGGTGTAACAAATGTGAACGACACAGCTAACTGGATAGAAGAGAGGGGCATAGAGACAAGCTTCTCTTCAGGCAAGACCCATAGAATTATTATCACTCAAGAAACTGGCAGAATGTTTGTTACAGTACGTGCACAATTTCATCAGCCAGTCCACGTGGTTCCCTGCATTCACCCTGGTAATGTAAAGCAACCTGTGTTCCCAGCAAATTCCCCCCCTTTGGGGGGGCGGGCACTAGATCAGGCTGAGAATGGTCTCCACAGGTGTATCTCAGGCAGTGTGACATTCAATGACTGAAATATTTATAGAACTGGAAAAGATGAGTGGGGAATACATCATAAAGGAGCAACTTTACCAGTGGAATAGTTTCATTGTACAGAACTAGATTTGGATAACTCCCAATTTACACCAAAGATTTTATATGAATTTACTGTATATCAACGGTACCCTTTTATTTTCTGGCTTTCGGTCACACCGACATCTCTGAAGAGATGACACCAGGTTTTCCCACCTCCTGAAGGAGGTTGTTCGTGTTGTGCCAAGGTTATGTGCCCGGCTATTAAGACAAAGGTTGGTGGTTCGAACCTACCAATGGCTCTTTAAGAGAAAGGCCAGGTGATCAGCTTCCTGAGGCTGTGTTCCCATAGGAATTGTAGTTACAAAACCAACTGTGTTGAGAAGCTCTACTCTGTCGTGTGGGGTCACCAGACCCAAACCAAACCCACTGTTATCAGTCGAAGCTGAATTACAGTGCCCCTAGGAGGTAAGGAAGAACTGCTCCAGTGAGTTTCCGAGACTGTGACTCTTTATGGGAATAGAAAGCTCATCTTTTGAACTGCTGACCTTGTGGTTAGCAGCCCAACATGTAACCACTACGCCACCAGGGCTCCCTCACTGAACTGGAAGAGAGTCAACAGCATAACATTATGAGTCCCACGGATCATTAATTTTGCTTCTTGGCCTTGGAGAAGGTAAACAGCAATTCCCAGGAGGCTGCATTAGAGAACACCACATAGCAGCCACTTCACACAGAAATCAGGACAACAGCATGTGTCCTTCTTGCAAAACACAACAGTATTTCCTTTTTCTTAGCAGAGAATTGCTAGATGCCGCTGAGGTAGCCCCTCTGACTCATAGTGACCCTCTGACTCATAGTACAGAGGGAAACAGTGCCCAGAAACAGCCCCAAACTAAATCAAGGCACCGCTGTTGAGTCTGTTCTGTCTCCTTGCACCCTCACAGGGCAGAGTAGAACTGCTTCTTAGAGATTCTGACATTGGTACAATTTTTATGGGAGCAAACAACCTCATGTTTCTCCATGGAATGGCTGGTGAGTTTGAAATGCTGACCTTGTGTTTAGCAGCACGATACTTGACACACAGCACCACCAGGCCTCCTTACATACATCACAGTGTACTTTAAAATGCTCTGCTTTTGGTGAAACACCATACACACAGTACTACATTAAGTCAAATTTATTGGCTGAATTTAAGTTAAAAAACAAATTTCAATATAAGTATTTCACTAAAAGAAAAAGTGTAAGACATTACTTCCTATTAGTAGTTAACAGAGATATATCTCAAGGACTATTTTTGAATTGTGATGTGATGTCACAAGGGGGCACCCCCACAAAACCGGAACTAGACTGGGCAGAGCGCAGCTTCTCTAGTACGCGTTTTCCCCACTGGGGAAGCATAAAGCAACTTGTTCTGAGTTAGTGCACCCAGTGGGGTCGCCTGGGAAGTTTCCCTCACATCACAGTGAATATTTTCGTAAAAAGGTTTCACTAGAACCTTTTTTTTAAAGGTTCTTTAAAAGTAACATTTGATTGTGGGTTTTTCTTTGTTAAATCATGTTATTGGGGGCTCGCACATCTCTGATCACAATCCATACATACATCCATTGTGTCAAGCACACTTGTACATTTGTTGCCATCATTCTCAAAACATTTGCTTTCTACTTGAGCTCTTGTTATCAGCTCCTTATCCCACCCCCCCTTCCTCATGAACCATAGATAATTTACAAATTATTATTTTGTCATCTCTTATACTGTCCGATGTCTCCCCTCACCCACTATTCTGCTGTCCGTCCCCCAGGGAGGGAGTTATATGTAGATTCTTGTAATTGGTTCACTCGTTCTACCCCACTTTCCCTCCACCATCCTGGTATCGCCACTCTCACCACTGGTACTGATGGGTTCATGTGTCCTGGATTCCCTGTGTTTCCAGTTCCTATATATACCAGTGTACATCCTCTGGTCTAGCCGGATTTGTAAGGTAGAGTTGGGATTAAGATAGTGTGGAGAAGGAAGCATTAGAGAAGTAGAGGAAAGTTGTATGTTTCATTGTTGTTGCATTGAACCCTGACTGGCTCATCTCTTCCCCATGACTCTTCTGTAAGGGGATGTCCAATTGCCTACAGATGGGCTTTGGGTCCCCACTCCACACTCCCCCTCATTGACAATGATATTTTTTTCCCCTTTGATGCATGATACCTGATCCCACCGACATCTCATGATCACACAGACTGGTGTGCTTTTTCCATGTGGGCTTTGTTGCTACTGAGCTAATTGGCTGCTTCTTTATCTTCCATCTTTTAAGACCCCAGACACTATATCTTTTGATAGCCGGGCACCATCAGCTTTCTTCGCCACACTTGCTTATGCATCCGCTTCGTCTTCAGCATTCATGTCACAGGGAATGCCAGTTTAATAAGAAAAGGGTGTCCTTGCATTGAGGGAGTACTTGAGTTGGATCCTCTTTGTGTGTGTGTGTGTGTGTGTGTGTGTGTGTGTGTGTGACAGCCAATTTAAGACAACAGCATGGGGCTGTGAAATTTTGTTTCCTGCCTGAGAAAAATGCAGCAGAAATTGTTGTGATGTTGAAAACAGCTTGCAAGGACAGCACTATGGGAAAAACTCAAGTGTATGAGTAGTTTTCTCACTTCATAAAAGGTGACATGTCGATTGATGACAAACCTCATTCTGCACATCTGTCAATTTCCTAAACAATCAAAATGCGACTTGTAGTGTATTTGGAGTTCATTCCACCAGATCAGACTGTTAAACATTCTTTCTATTTAGAGGTTTTGAAAAGATTGTGTGAAGAAAAAAAAAGGGGGGGGGAGGCCTGGTTTTGCCACCACGACAATGCACCTGCCCAAGCAGTCATCTCAGTGCACCAGTTTTTGGCAAAAAACAGCATGCCTCTCTTGTCCCACACCTTACTCACCTAATCCCACTCCATGCGACACGTGGCTTCTTTTTGTTTCCACGAATGAGGGACATGAGACAACAGCATTTGATGACATAGAAGAGTCCACCAGTTTGAAATGACCAGCTGCTCCGGGGGAGAAAGAGGAGGCATTTCACTCCTGTACAGTCTCAGTCTGGGAAACCCACAGGGGCAAATCGACCCTCTGCTCAGGGTCTCTGTGAGTCTGAATTGACATGATGGCAGTGAGTTGAGCTGTGGGATCTATAACACCCAGCAGCCCCAAATCCTGCATTATAGAAAACCTGTCTATCTGCAGCTATGTAGTGTTTTAGTTTTTCTTTTTGCAGCAAGCATAGCCTACAAATGCCAAATATGACCAATATTTTATGACAAGCCAAGGAGCTATGACTTAGGATGGGTAAGGCACATATTTAGGAGCCCTGGTAGCACAGCAGCTCGGTGCTCAGCTGCTGTCCGAAAGGTTGGCAGATCAAAACCCTCAGCCACTCTGTGGAAGAAATCAGTGGTAGTCTGCTCCTCCAAAGACTTCTGCTTTGGAAATCCTGTGTGTCTACTGTCCTACTGCATCACTGTGCCTCAGAATCAACTTTGGGGCAGCTGTTTTGTGAAGGAATTGAGTCAAGAGGTAAGGCCGTTACTTTTATATTTATACCAAAAATCAATGTTCTCTATTTTCTTGAATAGTTGTATTGGTGGTCTTTGCTTTCCCCCTTATCTAAAACTCAACATTTGGAAAGGCAGTTGAAGACTCAACTTTTCAGAAATATTTCAATGGATGACTTATTGTCAACCTGATCATGAGTAAGAGACTAGCTTGTCTACAGCTTAAGGATCAGAAGGTGTATTGTAAACGGTGGATGGTCTTGTTCCACGTCTTATTTAGGAGCATGATCAGGCTCATATGGTGGTCCATGCGTTTCCATTTGAATTTTGTTGATTGTCTGTGAACATGTGCTGTAGCATGACTTTTCATACTACTCAATGCACTTGTGGGCATGATTACATAACCCATAGATAAACTATCCTTCAGAGCAGCTCTACTCGGTGCACAGAAGAAACAGCAAAAACAGAGGCTTTTGAACCACAGCAGAATGTTGATGGGCTTCTCAGGGAGGCAGTTCTGTAAATACCAGTAGTTGAAAGGATTTGATATATGTATCAATGGCCTTGATATTGCTTTCTCTCCTTTTTATGTGCATGTATATTTTATTCTCAAGTTGTCTAAACTTGAGAAATAAGCATACATATGTGTATGTAAATGGAGATATACCTCATTCTATTGCACTTCATGGATATTGTATACATTTTTATAAATTGGAGGTTAGGATCCACCTTGCCTCAATTATATCTGCCAACGTTGTTTGCTCCAGTAGCAAGCCCTCCTGTCATGTATGTGTGTCACATCTTAGCATTTTTCGCACTATTCCCAGCTTCTTCATAACGCTAATGCCCAGGACTGGAGCAGCTCCTTCCTACAACCAGCCTGCCCACCAGACCAAGCCCTGAGAATTAGCACAGGGAGCCAGTGCTTCAAGTCTCAGTCTGTGGTCTTTGAAACCATTAGGGTGAAATAACAAACCAAAGGAGATGTGTTTTTGCTTTAAAAAGTAAACTAAAATTTGATAGGGCTATGGGCATGTATATGGTCGGCTCTGTCCAAATGTACATACTGTGAGACAGTGAGACTAATCTCTGCCAGGGAGTTTCAAAAGTTACATGGAAACATAGAATTACAATATAATGTAATTTTTTCCACAAACTTTTTGAAGTCCCCTCCTATATTGATGCCTGGACAGTACTCCAGAGCTGTTGAATTTGAGGGATCTGGGTAAACACACACACACACACACACACACACACACACACACACACACACACACACACACACACACTTTTTTCTTGAATTCTAATTCTGGTGTTCAGTCAGGTATCACTGCTAAGTAATACTACTTTGTGATCCCAAACAACAGTCTACGTACACATTCCATGGCTTTACATTGTGGAAAATGGAGGATCAGCTCCCTCTTTTTTTTTTTTTTACAATTTATCACCAACGATACGCAGAGGATATATAGAACTAGTGTCAGTTCTTTTCATTGTCCTCTTGGGGGAGCCAGTGGTGTAGTAAGAAGACTTGGTGGCACAGTGAGCCACAGGTTGTACCACTAGCCACTGGGTCAGCAGTTCTAATCCATCAAACCACCTTTGTGGGAGACAGATGAAGCTATTGATTCCCACAAAGGTTTAGAGCTTTGGAAACCCAACAAGGTCACTATGGGTTGGAATCTACTTGATGACTGTGGGTAGTATTCTAGTGTACTGAGAGAATGCCATACTCTGTGTAAACTTTTATCATGCCAGTTTAGTCACTGCCATGCCAGTTTAAGCAAAATGAAATAGAATCTTTGATTTCAGAACTCACTCACTCACTGCCATCGAGTCAATTCTGACTCATAGCAACAGAGTAAACTCTATAGGACACAGTAGAACTATTACCAAGACTGTAACCCTTTACAAGAACAGAAAGCCCCCTTTTACTTCCCAGGAGCAGCAAGGTGATTTAGAAACTGCTGACCTTGTAGTTAGCAGCCTAATATGTAACCCACTCCATCTCCAGGGCTCCTCTTAGGGGATACTGAATCAAATGTTTGACCATATGCCCCATGAAGCGAATGATATTATAAAACTCCAAATTATCTGTGGTAGAAAATGGTTTCCCACCACTATCCTAGATGAAAATTCTGAATCAACTGATGGCAGCAAATTTGGTTGGGGTTTTGTTCCTATTACATAAATGAAGCATATTCACAAAAAATATCTGGCAAAACTTAAAGGTATAGAAAATAAGAAATATTTTTAATATCGCTTTGAGAATCTGCTTGGTTTATATACTTCCTGACTTAAAAAATATGTAAACACTGATATTAAAAAGAGATAATACGTATATCTTGTAGACTCATTTTCACTTAATATTATGGAACTTTCCATTTTAATGAGCAATATGCATTATCTCGGTGGCTATCTAGTATCCCAGTTTATGGAATCTGAGCTATAAATACTCTTCCCTCATTCACAGAGATGAAGAAAGCCCCCTTTCCATTTTTTGGCTAACAGAAACAGAAATCTGATTAATTTCCCCATGAAGTGTGACCTCTATTTCAAAGGACATGCAGAAAGGTTACATGAGGACACCTAAAAAATTTGTGTAAAAATGGAATGAAAAGATAATAATTTTTGCCATGAGCCTTTTGAAGTACTTTGTACTCCTTCAGACCAAAGGCTGGTCTTCATCACATTGCTGTACATGCACACAAATGTACAAATATGTATATGTCGAGTTTAAAATTGATATTCACTGATATATTCTATGACCAATAGTGCTTAAGTTGAAAGTGCCTGTTTCCCCTACCCTTTGGGACTGATATTGTTAATCTTCCCAAAACGTATGATGGGAGTTCTGAGGACAGGGATTTTGGGGGCTAGGAGTAGAAGGCTCCCACCCCAGCTTACTACTATGAGATATCAACACTTCTTCCAAAGCTGTAAAACATGGGCTAACCATGAGCGCCCTCCTCCTCTACATGGATGTGTTGTTTTGAGGTGACTAAATCTTCATCTTAAAAGCATATTTCGGGTCATTAAGCTTGAATAACGAAAGGAAGCCACAATCGTTTTCTCTTGACTTTCTCTTGGTTTCAGAATGAATGCTGTGGAAGAAAAAATGGACTCGGGACACTAAAGGTTAAGTCGGGAGAAGATGCAGTCAAGAAGGTATTCAAAGGCATCAAGGACATCCTACCGCAATATAAGTAAAAATCCTTCTGTTTCCATACAAATTAAAAGCTGACATTGCACCAGAAGAACATATTCCTGAGCATTTATGCCAGAACAACAGTCAATGAAGAAACCACTCAGAGATAGTTTAATATTAAAAGGCCACTTGAGGACTTCTAGGGTGGCCAAGATGAAGTGATCCTGCTGAAGCCTTTATCTCCTGTTGATGGCAAATAAGCTACCAAGACAAAATACAAAAGCAATTATCGGAAGACTCTGAAAAGCAAAGTGCAGCAGGTAGACTGGGAAGACAGCCCATAGAATGAGAAAACATAGAATGAGTTTCCTCCATAAAGCAAAATTTATTTCCTTTATATCAACTAAATATAACAATTTATAATTATCATGTAAGGGAAAGTAAGGCTTCTAGTCTCAGAGCAGGAGAAAGTCATATCTTTATGTAGAGGAACAACATAGGCTATGTACCTGAGAAAGGGAAAATATGTTGTTACACAAGGGTTCCAATTACTACATGCAGGGCTTTATTCCAAATGAAACATATTTAAACATGTTTCTGTGATCATGGATGGCTGAAGGCAAGTTCTCTCAATAACACACTTGTCTTAGTCTTCTTAAAACCAAACCCCAAACCCGCTCTTATGGAGGGGATTCAGATGCATAGTGACAATGCGCAGGGTTTCCAGAAGCGCATAGCCCCATCTTTGTCCTGAGTAGAGGTGTGTGGGTCTGCAGTGAGCAGTCCAGTGCTTCCCTGACAGTGCTACCTCATTAATCTTCCTTAGGTGCCTTAAAAAAAATAAAAAGGGATGAGGGAAGGGTAGCGTACTTTTTGTGCCATGGAACAAGATGATTTTGGAGTCAGGGCAAATACTAAATTTTTAACAAAACTCAAGTGGAAATCTTTCCAAGTCACTGAAACTCTGCAACAAGCTTACAGGAATTCTGCCCATACAAATTTTAGATGGGTCAAGTTTTTAAACAGATCGAGCATTTTTATTGAAGTCATTTATTGGGGGCTCTTACAGCTCTTACAATATTCCACACATCAATTGTATCAAGCATCTTTGTACATGTGCTGCCATCATCCTTTCCTAAACATTTTCTTGTTGAGCCCTTTTCCCCCTCCCTCCCCACTCCCACCCTCATGAATCCTTAATCAATTATATATTGCTATTATTATTATTATTATCTTATACTGTCTGTTGTCTCCTTTCACCCACAAGACTTATTTGTCCCCTTTGGGGGAGGGGTTATATATCTATACTTGTGGCGGGTTCCCCTTTTCTTCCCCTTTCCGTCCCTGACCATCCCTCTAGCCTCATGGTATCGCTACCACGACTGTTCCTAAGGGGTTTATCTGTCCTGCATTCCACATGTCAAGAGCTCGTATCTATACCAAAGTATGTTCTCTGGTCTAGCCACATTTGCTAGGAAGAAGTTGGATCAAGCATTTTAAAGGTCAGGAATAGTTCAAAGATGAACCAAGAGAAGGAAGGCCATCGACCTCAATAGACAGATAAAGTGGCTGAAGTCTAGAAACGGGTGGAGAGTTGTGGAATTACCATTGATACAAAGACTATCAGAGTTGGGATTTCACTGATTCAGTATTTTCCATTTTAAGCAAACACTTAAGCCTCAGCCATCTTTTGGCTCAATGGGGGCCAAAAGTATTGTGTGGAGATCAACAAATTCAAAGAACCGATCTTTCTATCAATCTTTGACCAGTAGCCTTTAGGCCTTTAGTATTTTAACTGCTCCACAAAGTGGGTTGAACTGAGCATTCTGTACTGCTTGTTGCAGATATATATATATATATATATATATATATATATATATATATTCAAAAGTATCCTGGCTTTCTTTCTTTAGAGAACATTGCCCAACACATGGACCAACTGGATATTCATAAGCAAAATAAATCAATAAATTAACCTTTGACCTTCTACCTCATACCAGTCACACAACTTTATTAGAGACAGATCCTAGAACTAAAGTTTAAGAATAAAACCTTTGGAAGTGGACATCGAGAATAAATTTTTATACTTTGAGGAATGGAAAGATATACAAAGAACCAAAAAAGTTGAATAAACGAGGCTTTGCAATAAAATTAAGATTCTATTCAAACTCAAACACCAGACTTACTGATAGTGAGGTGACGCTGATTCACATTTTTTCTATAGCCAGAGAAGAACTACCCCGTGGGTTTCTGAGACTGTAACTCTTTGCAGAAGTAGAAAGCCTGTCTTTCTAACACTTTAAACTATGTACAAAGTTTAAAATGTAATATTAAAAGAGTGAAAAAAGGTCATTTGTAATATACCTATAATTTATTTATCAACTATCTCACTGTCCAACATTTGACAGTTATGGCTATCGTAAAAATCTACTGTCCAACTATTTTACACACTAATGATACACACCTGGCAGTATGGATGAGGTGTGAGGGAAGAGCAAGGCTGGCTGTGATGGTTAAGGTAAGGTGTCACTCTGCCTTGGCCATGATGTTAAAGTTTGGCAATTATGTAATTTGACAGTTAGATACTGAGACTGTTTAGCAGTTATGTAATGATGCTCCATTTTGTGATCTGATGTGGGTATTTTCCATTTCTGCATAATGATAATTCTTACAAAATGTACATCTTTTCAATCTAACTATGTCAATATTTGAGGAGTGGGTTCATATATATCTCTGATTTTCAGTCCAGAATGTATAAAGAACTTCTAAAAATAATCACAATAAAAAGGACAACTTAATTTTTAAGTGGACAAAAGAGTTGAATATGTATGACACAAAAGAACCTACTCCAATGGCCATGCAAGATATGCAATAGTACTCAGCATCATTAACCATTATAAAAAGTAAAATTTAAATCACAATGAGATACCATTAAAATCCTATCAAAGTAGCTACGATGAAAAGATTGGCAATGTCAAACATTGGTAAGAACGTGGATCTGCTGGAACTCTTGTAGTAAACATGATTTAACTGTAGTCTGGAAAACCATTTGACAGTGCTTATTAATACTGAATGTGTATCTGAGAGTGGTTGAGATCTGGAAGAAATCCCTGCCCTTTCCTTTGGGCTCCTCGTTGGCTGTGGGCTAAGGGAGCTTTGCAATTAATATGGGGGGGGTGGGTGGAATAAAGCAATAAGAATATAGTCAGTATTGCTTTCTAAACATTTCTAGGAAGTGAGCTGACTTGAGTCAGACACACCTTGGGCTGGGGTCTCACTCATTCACTGTCACCCTAGTAATGCTGGTGGTTTGGAACTGCCTGGGATCCTCGGTTCCACCTCAAAACCACCCTATGCTCAATAGAATGAAAACCTTGCCGGGTCCTCAAGGTCACGTCGATGTTTGAGTTCGTGGCTGCAGCTACTGTAGCAGTTCATCGCTTTGAGGTGCCACCTCTTTGTTTAACTATCTCCTAGCATCATGTCACTGTCCAGGGATTGATCCTTTCTGATGACATGCACAAAATACACCTTACAATGTCTTGCCATCCTCACCTGTAAGAAGCCATCTGGTGGTGCTGCTTCC
Source organism: Tenrec ecaudatus (assembly GCF_050624435.1). Classification (NCBI taxonomy): domain Eukaryota; kingdom Metazoa; phylum Chordata; class Mammalia; order Afrosoricida; family Tenrecidae; genus Tenrec; species Tenrec ecaudatus. The sequence goes on from NC_134544.1 coordinate 107,658,229, forward strand.
AAGACTTGTTTGTTCTTCTAGAAGCCCGTGGTGGACTCAATATTCTTTGCCAACACCATCGTGCAAAGACACCCATTCTTCCCCTTTTTCTTCATTTCGTGTACGGTTTTCATGTGCATATGAGGAGACTGAGAATACCATGACTTGAGTTAGACACACCTTGGGCTGGTCTCACTCACTCACTGTCATCCTGGCAATGCTGGCTGGTGGTTTTGAACTGCTGACCAGGTGGAGAGCAGCCTAAGGAGTAACTACTACACACCCAGGACTCCAGCAAGAAGCAACAGGGGCAAGGAGAGTTAAATAGCCCATGTAAGAGACTGGGGCATCTCCAGGCGAAATGCCCCACAACTCTGACGCTTCCAGCTATCCCAGAATGCCTTGCATCCTCTTCACCTGGAAAGAGCTGGCAGCCAAAAGCAGACTTGCCAGAGGTGGCGTTTTATTGCAGATTTCTGACTTCAGAGCGTGAATTCTGAGCACCCCCTTTGCAGGAATTTATAGATCAAAGCGTAAGTCCCCAATCTATTTCCAGTGTGCTTACAACCTCCACTGAATTCCTTCTGATCTTTAACCAAGAATTAGTCTTGCCTTCAGGCCGAGTGAGGAAGTGAATTACCTCAACCTCTCTCCAGCCAGCCCAGGGAGGGGGAGTCTCTCCTAGGGGCTTGACCGGGTTTGTCTTTAATGGAGATCACCTTGACGTGCCTCTGGACAGTGCTCCAAACTGTCCAAACTTACTGCCATCCAGCCTATGCTGACTCATAGCGCCACTCCCCTGTGGATTTCTGAGACTGTAACTGTTCATGGGACTAGAAAGCCCAGCCTTTCTCCCTGAGAGCTGCTGGTGGTTTCGAACAGCGGGCTCCTTTCTGGGACAGCACTGGTGTTTGCATAGTCCTGAGGCATACCCTACCAGTCTCACCTCGACTGCCTAGGAGGGAAGTCCCTGGACCGAACTCGTAAATCCTTCTATCTAACATAATGCATGCATCTCAATCATGGCTGTCCCTGCTCTTGTAGTCCCACCTATAACTGTGATGCATTGATCTGCCACCGGGCAAGAATTTGTGACAGTGCCTTTGTTCCGTGCCTTTTGAACTAATGTCCCAACTGTAAATCCTTGGACACTATTTTGACCTTGTGCTAATGGCCTCTCTGTGTTCACTTTAAAGCTAAATGAATGCTCTCCTTAAATTACACTTGAGATTGGGGTCTCTTGTTCCGGAAAGCAACACTTCCTCCAGGAATCCTGGGGACTGAACACTAGTTGGAGGGAGTAGTATTTGCTGTGAGGATACCAGTCAGCTCAGGCATCAAAGAACAAAAAATCATGTCATTGTGAATGAGGGGGAGTGCGGGGTGAGGACCCAAAGTCCATCTGTAGGCAACTGGAAATCCCCTAATGGAAGGGTCCTGGGGAGGAGACAAGCCAGTTCAGGGTGCGATGTAGCAACAATGAAACATACAACTTTCCTTTAGTTCTTAAATGCTTCGTGCCCCACCCCCCACCCCCGGCCAATCATGATCCCAATTCTGCCTTACAAACCTGGCTAGACCAGAGGATGTACACTGGTACAGATAGGAACTGGAAACACAGGGAATCCAGGGCAGATAATCCCTTCAGGACCAGGGGTGAGGGTGGCGATACCGGGAGGGTGGAGGGAGAGTGGGGTTGAAAGGGGGAACCGATTATAAGGATCTATAGGTGACCTCCTCCCTGGAGAACGGACAGAAGAAAAGTGGGTGAAGGGAGACGTCAGACAGTGTAAGATATGACAAAATAATAATTTATAAATTATCAAGGGTTCATGAGGGAGGGGGGAGCAGGGAGGGAGGGGGGGAAATGAGGAGCTGATGCCAGGGGCTTAGGTGTTTTGAGAATGATGAAGGTTAATGAATGGACAAATGTGCTTTATACAATTGATGTATGGATGGATTGTGATAAGAGTTTTATGTGCCCCCAATAAAATGAGTTAAAAAATAAACTGAGTGTGTATAATTTATGAGCTAATAATTCTACTTCAGGCTAAACAACAAGGGAAGGAGGTATATAAATATTCACCAAAAGACATGTAGTAGAATGAATATTCGCAACAGTATTATTCATAATATCTTCACATTAAAACTATTCAAATGACCAACAGCAGTTGACCAGATAATAAAATTATGTTTTACTCACACAAGGGGAATAGAGCACATTGAAAAAATTAATTACGACTACTACATGCAGCAACAAGGAGCCCTGCTGGTGTGATGGTTAAGTGCTCAGTGGTTAGAAAAGGCCAGAAACCACCAGCAACTGTTTTGGCAGTTATGCAATTACGTAACTTTGTAGTTAGATAATGACATAATTTGGCAGTGATGTAATGATGATCCATTTTGTGATCTGATGTGGTCAATCTCCATTCTTGCATAATTTTACGTTTCACATAATGTAATTGTTTGAAATGTCTATTTCATTCTCTTTCTTCTCTGAGAACTGGTTAAGTGTATGCATTTAGGAATACACTTCAGGTTTGTACTCTTTAATGCATAAAAGTTATGCCTCAATAAAAACAAGATGAAACAAAGAAAATAAATAAATTAGTTTAATTGCATAACTTACTTCCTCATTAAAATACAAATATCATTGTTTTTACGATTCTGATTCACAGTGACCCTACAGAAATATGAACCCAACCCAATGTCAGCCAGCCTGCAAATCTTTATGGGAGAAGACAGCCTCATCTTTCTCCCAGAGCAGCTAGTGAGTGTGACCCATTAACCTTGCAGTTAGCAGTCCAAAACTTACCAGAGAACTCCACGAGAGTTCCTCAGGAGCACAAATCGAAGAGGAAAATAACATTCAAGCGATCTGACATTTTGCGCATGTTGGTTATGGTGTTTCAATGTGTGCATGATGATGACAAACAGTTTATTACACAGCTAAACCCTTCTATCCAACTTTAGGTTTGGGTTCAAATCCTTTGCTATTTAATTTATATCTCAAATGGACTACTGGGTAAAATCTGAAAAGGTTAGAACTTTCTACTCCTATAAACAGTTACAGTCTCAGAAACTTACAGGGACAGTTCTATCCTGTCCTACAGGGTCGCAATGAGTCAGTACTGATTCAGTGGCAGTGAGGACAGTAATGTATATGCAACCAGGAGGGTGGCACTCTGAAAATGTCTGCACTATGCTTCAAAATGACAAGAAATAGCTATATATCCTAAATCAATGTGGAATACACATAATATGAATCTAGGAAAACTAAAAGTTGCCAGAACTGAAATGGAACACGTGAAAATAGACAGTGTATGCATTAGTGAGCTGAACTGGACTTGCACTGGCCATTTTGAGTTAGATAGTCAATCATATAACCTACTCTGCTGGGAATGAATAACTGAAAATGAAAGAAATGTCAAGAACAATATTTCAAATTTAAGATCTTTCCTGATGTACAAACTAGTCAGTGATAACATTAAATACCTTTGCCCATAGGAAGATCAGTTCATTTAACTATTATTCAAATTTACAGACCGAAAACAACAGAAAAGATGAAGAAAATGAAGATTTTTACCAACTTTTGCAGTCTGAAATTGAACAAGTGTATGATCAAGATACATTGACAATTACTGATAATTGGAGTGTGAAAGCTGCAAACCAAGAAGGCTCAATAGTTGTAAAATAGGATCTTATAGTTAGAAATGACCCCAGAGATTGCAAAATAGAATTCACAAGACCAATGACTTGTTCAACACCATGAAAGATGCTTACATCTATGGCTCTCACAGATTTAGAAGATACAGGAATGAAACTGCCCATATCAATGGAAAGAGATATTATATTATCCAGAAGAAGGCCAGGGCCAACTATCAAATGCTCAAATGTGGTTCAATTAAAAACTGTAGACAATTACCAGAAGTCTAAAAGAATTAAACCCCAACTTTGAATATATACCACCTGAATTTAGAGACAATCTCAAAAATAGATTTGATTCAATAAACAGTGATGACTGAACACCAGAGACGTTGTGGAGTGATATCCAGGATAACATACATAGAAAAGGCAAAATATTATTGTATTAGTCTAAGTAGACTATAGAAACAAATTCATAAACACACATATGCGTATAAGAGCTTTATATACAAGAGCAGTTGGATATTGAGAAAACAGATAGCCCAGCCGAGATCAAGTCCATAAGTCCAATATTAGCCCATATGTCCGATACCAATCTACACAAACCTCTTCAGACTCATGAAACACATGCAATGACGCCGAATGCAGGAAGATCACAGGCCAGCGGGTTAGAAGTCTTGTGGATCCAGTGGCATTGTATGCATCTTAGTGCTGGCAGGGGCCTCTATGTGGCTTCTCCAGAGGACTGGTTGCATCAGATAGGTCTATGTGGCTTCTCCAGCTCCCAGGGAATAGCACCATATGTCTTGTCAGTAGAGCATCTCGCCGGGAGCAAGCTGAGAGAAATTCTCTCTTGCTTCCAAAGAGGAAATTCAAGAATTCCCAGAATTCTCAGGAGAAGGCCAGGTCCACACAGAGGACTCCTTGTCTTTAATCCCATCGACAAACTAAACTCCACCCCTTCACCTTAATCCTCTCAAGTCCCAAGTTGATACCAGTTACTAAAAAACGTTATTAAAAAAGCAAAGAAAGGAAGAAAAGACTAGATTGTCACAAGAGACTCTGACACTTACTCATACATGTAGAGTGGCCAAAGCTACTGGTATAAGTGAAGTAAAAGATCTGAAGAGAAGATTTCATAGGATGGCTAAAGAAGACAAAGTAGAGCATTATAAAGAAATGTACAAAGACCTCAAAAAACCCACTACTATGAAATCCATTCTGATTTACAGGGACCCTACAGGCCAGAGCAGAATTGCCTCTGGGGATTTCTGAGGCTGTAATTTTTTACAGGAGCAGAAAACCTCATCTTTCTCCTGCAGTGTGGCCAATGGATTGGAACTGTTGACCTTGCAGTTAGTAGCCCAATGTAGCCCATGCCACCAAATCAAAAGGAAGAACACTTTTCCAAGCTGATAGAATTGAAGAAAATAAATTCAAGCCTTAAGCTGTAGTTTGAAGTATTCTGTAGGCAAAATATTAAATGACACATGAAGCATCAAAAGAAGGTGCAAGGAATACACAGTCACTATAGCAAAAAGAACTGATCATTGAGGGAAGAAGGGAGGTGGCTTCCAGGTAGATTTGCCCTTCTGGAGCTCCTGCTGCCAGATCAGAAAATTAAGAGGTAAGGAGAATGAGACTGGAAGGTCAAGTACTAAAATTAGAATTAGGGTGCTAGGGTCTGGTCCAGACCCCCAGTTTTTAAAATTTTCACTCACAAAGTGAACCAAAAACACACTGAAACAGTCTTGGTTCATTGTGCTGGGCTTGCAAGCTCCACTAGATTGAGCCCCTCCAGGGGTCCTAGTTTCACAGCAAGTGGCGGTTGCTCCAGGCTACTGTCAAAAGTGGTCATGATCCCAGAATTGAGGAAAGCCTCTGAAAGCTGGTCACAGGACCCCACACCAGAGTTCCCCATGCTGTTGGCTGCCTTGCAGTCGCTGTCTGGGGGTTGGCCTGGGTAGCCATAGATATGTAGCAATTGAAAAGATGTCAGGAAATTTACCTGGCCTGGGTAGCCATAGATTTGTAGCAATCAAAAAGATGTCAGGAAATTTACCTGTGTCAGATCTCAGTTTGGCAAAGCACAAACGGGTAGCCCGTGGTGTGTGTGTGTGTGTGTGTGTGTGTGTGTGTGTGTGTGTGTGAGAGAGAGAGAGAGAGAGAGAGAGAGAGAGAGAGAGAGAGAGAGAGAGAGAAATTTATCAATTCCAATTGGCCGAAAAGAAAACAACCTCTCTGATATGCTAGATCTCTTCCCCTGGGGGTCAGCATGACAGCCCCCAAATCAGGGCAACCCACAGCCTAATATAAAAGGGAGAAAATTATTTTCTTGGTAAAACCTTCAAATCCCAGGCGCATTGCTTAACTCCAAGACAAACCTGCAGAACAAATCCTTTAGCATACATCAACAGAACAAGGTGGCCAGAGCTAAGTAATGCCAGAGTTAGCTACAGAACATCGCCCAGAGGGTTTAACATAACAAAGACCCCCTGGGGAAAACATCAGTCTCAGAACAGTTCCACAGAGCATAAACAGCCCATAGAAGGGGGCCTAATTTAATTCAATTCCAGTTGGCCAGGGGAAAAAAAACCCTCTCTGAGCTACTGGGACATCAGCACTCTCAGCATAAACTACAGCAACTCTGTAAGCCCAATGTGGGGAGCTACCGTCCCCTCTCAGTGGGTCTACATGCAGCTGGGGAAATCCTGCCTGTCCCATAGAGTCCTTCTCATGGCTGGGGGATCCCTGGCCTTTCCTGGGGCCCTACAAGTGGCTGAGGGAACTTCTTCCTGCCTGATGAAGTGCAGCATATGGCACAAGGCAGCTATACCAGTCATCTCCATCACTCCACGCTGCTGAAGGAACTTCTGCCTGAACTACGCTGTGATCTTGCCTATGAGGGTAAATCTACCCTGCATCTGTGGGACCCTACACCAAAGTGGGCACACCACACTACCACCTTCAGGCAGGGTTGGAACCCCTGCAGCCCTGTGGTCAGGTGATCAGGGCTCAGCTATCTCCTTACTTTTACCACAGAAAGAAATGCTTACATTGTTGCTTGGAGTCAGACAGGGTATGAGGGAAGCAATACAAAAAAAGGATGAAATGATAGAGGAGGTAGAGGCCATGCACCAAACAGAAAGACATGACCTAAGGGATGAAATAACAAAACCCGGTAGCAAAATAACACTTTGCTAACAGACTTAAGGAGGCATAGGATCACACCAATGACCCAGAAGACAACCAGGCAGACTTCAACAAATGGGAAAGGCAGTCAAATAAAACAATCAGAGAAGCTGAAGAAAACCCGAGAGCCATATCTGATGCTATGAAGAGGCACAAGACACAACAAAGAAGTCAATTGCTAAGACAGCGAGGAAATTCTTAGAGAAAAACATCCAGCTTAATTTAATACCGAACACAAAAGGTACAAGATGACATCATAGAGTCCACAGATGGGTGTAATAACACTAAATATCAATGACTGCACTCAGGCAATAAAAGGCAGAGGCTTAGAAAACATAATCCATTGATCTGCTGCCTACAGGAGAAACATCTCAAGCATACAGAATTGAGAACTACAGATCAATATCCCTAATGAAAATCAATGCAAAAATCCGTAACAAAATACTGGCCAATAGAAATACAAAAGCATATAAAACAAATAATTCACCATTACCAAGTGTGATTCATACCAGGGATGCAGGAATGTTTCAACATATGAATGACCATTAGTATCATTTGTTATATCGACATGAAAAATTATAAGAACCACATGATAATATCAATAGATAGGGAAAAACATCCAACACCCATTCCTGTTTAAGACACTCAAGAAGATAGGAATGGAAGGATAATTCCTCAGTATTAAACAAGCAATATATGAAAGACCAACAGTCAACGTAGTAATCAATGGAGAAAAGACTAAAACAATTCCACTGGAAAGGGGACCAGATGAGGATGCTCACTGTCCTCACTCCTATTTAACATTGTACTGGAGGTCCTAATTAACAACATAAGCAAATAAAAGACATCAAAGGTATTTGTCTGGGGAAGGAAGAGGCGAATCTATCATTATTCATAGATGACACTGTTTTATACATCGAAAATACCAAAACTCCACAAGTGGAGTGTTTGAAGTGATAGAGGAATGTGGCAAAGTGGCAGGACACAAGATTAACAAACAGAAGTCTGTCCCCCTGCTCTACACAGCAGACAAGATCACAGAAGAGGCAATTAAAAAGGTCGTACCCTTTATAATAGCCAAACACAAATTGAAATATCTAGGGATATATTTGACTAAAAAGATTTCTATGAATACTACAGAAGACTATTACAAAAAACCAAAAGTGACCTAAACAAATGGAAGAATATGCCATGCTCGTGGATTGGAAGGCTCAATATAGTAAAAATGTCAGTTCTGCCAAATGTAGTATTATATGTTTATTGCTATCCCAATACAAATATTACAATTCTTCTTTAAAGAGTTGGAAAAACTGATTACCAATTTCATATATAGAGAGAAGAAGCCCAGAATTAGCAGAGAACTCCTCAAGCAGAAAGTCACAATGGGAGGGCTTGCCCTACCCGACATTAGCACATATTACACAGCCACAGTGGTCAAAACAGTGTGGTACTGGGATAACAACAGATACTCACACCAATGGAAAAGAACTGAAACTCCAGAAATAAAAACATCAGCATACAGATGATTAATTTTTGATGAGGGCCCAAAAAATATCAAATGCAAAGTGGATTTCTTCTTCAAAAAGACTTCCTGGAAGAAATGGATATATATTTGCAGAAAAACGAAGCTCAACCCTTACCTCACTCCATGCACAATAATGAACTCAAGGTGAATCACAGACCTTGAGGTAAAACCCCAAACTATTAGGGCCATCAATGAGGTAATTGGGACAAATCTGAGAACCTTGGTGCAGGAAATACATAAGCTATCAGAAATAGGGAAGGATACAAATATAGAGGAAGTCACAAATTGACAAGTGGGATATACTGAAGATAAATCATCTGTGTACATCAAAAGAATTTACCAAGAGAGTAATAAGAGAGCCCACAGACTGGGAAAGCATCTTTAGCAATGACACATCAGACAAAAGCTTTATTACTAAAATGTACAATACTCTGCTACCTCCAAAAAGGAAAAAAAACTATTTGCCCACTGAGGAGGTAGGCAAAGGACCTGAACAGAAGTTGCACAAGGGCAGAAATCCGAATGGCCAATAAACATATGAGAAAAAGTTCCTGATCATCAGCCATAAGAGAAATGCAATTTAGCACAACCATGAGATACTACCTAACACCCTAAAAGGTAGCCCAATTCAAAAATATCAGAATGGATGCATGAAAAGAGAGAGCTATAGGGCTGGCCCCAACCAGAGCCAAACTGACCCCCTCCTGGGAAGTGCCTGTAGCAGAGTGCAGAACTGAACTTACAGGTTGGGGAGAGGGGCCAGCATGCCACAACCACATGGAGGTAGGCCGGGAGGGAGTAAGAGAAAGAGAACTGGACCCGACGCTGGCACACCAGGCTTGGAGGATGACGTCCCTGTGGGGAGCTAATGTGACACAAAGGGGACAGGGTAAACAACAACAGCACTTGTCACGTTGTCCCCTTACTGGAGCAGACTGTGACAGAGGACATTTCTGGGGTCACATGTGAGTGGGAAGCAGCGTGGTCTGAACCCCCCCCAAATGGAGCGAATCAAGAAGGGAGCATACCTGGATAAACAATTCAGAGAGAAAACAGAGGGACCAACGGTTCCGGGTGGGGTGAGGGAACATGGGAGAGGGGGAGATGGGAGAAAGGAAGTGGTGTTAACAAACTCAGGGACAAGGGAACAACAAGTGATCCAAAATCGGTGGCAAGGAGGGTGTAAGAGGCTTGGTAGGGCGTGATCAAGGGTAATGTAACGGAGAGGAAATACTGAAACCCAAATGAAGGCTGTGCACAATAGTGGGACAAGAGAAAGTAAAAGGAAATAGAGGAAAGAACTAGGAGGCAAAGGGCGTTTATAGAGGTCTAAATACAGGTATGTAAATATGCAAATATACTTATTTATGAATATGGGAAAATAGATCTATGTGCGTATATTTATAGGTTTAGTATTAAGGTGGACATTGGGCCTCTACTCAAGTACTTCCTCAATGCAAGAACACTTAATGTTCTATTAAACTGGCATTGTATGATGCTGAAGACAAAAGTGTGCATAAGCAAATGTGGTGAAGAAAGCTGATGGTGCCTGGCTATCAAAAGCTATAGCATCTGTGGTCTTAAAGGCTTGAAGTTAAACAAGCAGCCATCTAGCTCATAAGCAACCATATCCACATGGAAGAAGCACACCAGACTGTGTGATCATGAGGCATTGAAGGGATCAGGTATCAGGCATCAAAGGGAAAAAAATCATATCACTGTGAATGAGGGGGAGTTCAGATTGGGGACCCAAATCCCACCTGTGGGCCTCTGGACACCCCCTTACAGAAGGGTTGCGGGAGGTGACGCACCAGTCAGGGTACAGTGGAGCAACGATGAAACATACAACATTCCTCTAGTTCTTAAAAGCTTCCCTCCTCCCCCCACTATAATGATCCTAATTCTACCTAACAAATCACGCTAGACCAGAGGATGTACACTGGTACAGATAGGAACCAGAAAAACAGGAAGTCCAGGACAAATGATCACTTCAGGACCAGTGGTGAGAGTGGCGATACTGGGAGGGTGAAGCAAAGGTGGGGTAGAAAGGGGGAACTGATTACAAGGATCTACATATAACCTCCTCTGTGAGGGATGGAAACAGAAAAGTGGGTGAAGGGTGACATCAGGCAGTATAATATATGACAAAATAATAATTTATAAATTATCAAGGGTTCATGAGGGAGGAGGGCGAGGGGAGTGGGGAAGGAGGGGAAAATGAGGAGCCGATTGACAGCAAGGACTCAAGTAAAAAGCAAATGTTTGAGAATGATGATGACAAAAAGTGTGCAAATATGCTAGACACAATGGATGTATGTCTGGATTGTGAGGAGCATTGTATGTGCCCCAATAAAATGATTTTAAAAAATCAGAATATAACAAGTGTTGTAGGGGCTGTGGGGAGATAGGAACTCTTGTCGACTGCTGGTGGACCTGTAGGTATGTACAGCCATTATGGAAATTGATTTGGTGATTTCTAAAACAGATGGAACTTGAATTACCATATGACCCAGCAATCCTCCTATTGGGCATCCCAGAAGAGGCAAGAAACAAACCAAGCCAGACATCTGTGCTCCAATGTTCATCACGGCACAGTTCACAATTACAGGGAGTTGAAAACAACCCAAATTTCCATCAACAGATGAATGGATCAAAAAATGCACATACATATAATGGATGAAGCTACAGGTTGAAGAGAGGGGCATGTCTGATCAGAGCACACAGGAGAAATGAAGGATGGAGAGTGAGGGGATCACATCCTGGCCCACCAAGTCCTGAGGAACATATTCCTGCTTAGAGCAGACAATGCACAGATAGGACCATAGGGTCAGCCCCACCAGGAGACAAGATGTCTCTCACTGAATCATAGCACGATGGGTGACAACACTGAAGACTCAGTGTGTAATTGTGCCCAATCTGATCCCATCACACTGAGGTGAAACACCAAGGGCATGCAACAGAGCAGCAAGGGGAGCAAAGTGATGAAATCCCCAGGGAATAGCAAAAATAGACTTTGGAGACAGAGTGTGGCACCCCATCAGACTTGACTGGAAGGCATTCGTAGAGGTCAACAGGCAGGACCTGAACTATTTCTAAGATTTTCCTTTATTGGCAGTGGCTTTCTTTTTGTTGTTGTTATTTTGGTTTTGAATTGTTGCTGTTGTTATTGTTTTATTGGTTTTTTCTTTGTTGTTTTGATTGGCTTTGCCTGATTTTTGTGCTTATTGATGTTTCTGTATATCTATCTAAATAAGATCAGCAGGATAAACAATTTGGAGATGAAATTAATGGGGGGGGGCGGTGATACGGGAGAAGGGAGGTAGGAGAAAGGGAGGTGGTGGGGGTAGCCAACCCAGGGACAAGAGTACAAGTGAACTAAAATCAATAGCGAGAAGAGTGTGGGATGTCTGGTGGGGCTTGATCAAGAGCAGAGTATCAGTGAGGAATAGCTAGACCCAAATGAAGGCCAAATATGATGGTGGAACAAGAGAAAAGTAAAAGAAAATGGAGGAAAGAACCAGAGACAGAGGACATTTATAGAGGTCTAGATACAGGCATGTACATGTGTAAACATGTTTCTATATAATGAGAGGGAAATAGATCTATGTACTTATATGTTAAGAATTAAGGTTGCAGATGGACATTGGGCCTCGACTCAAGTACTCCCTCAACACAAGAACATTTTGTTCTAATAATCTGGCATTCTGTGATGCTCACCTTCCCAACATGATCGCTGAAGATAAAATGGGTCCATAAACGAATGTGTTGAAGAAAGTTGATGGTGCATGGCAATAAGAAGATATAGCATCTGGGGTCTTAAAGGCTTGAAGATAAACCAGTGGCCATCCACTTGAGAAGCAACAAAGCTCACATGGAATAAGCACACCAGCCTGTGTGATCATGAGGTGTCAATGGGATTAGGTATTAGGCATCTAAGACCCAGAACAAAATCATATCCAATGTGAATGGGTAGAGGACGGCAGTGGAGTGGAGAAACAAAGCCCATCTGTAGACCGTTGGATATCCCCTCATAGAAAGGTCACGGGGAGGAGATGAGCCAGTCAAGGTGCAGTATAACACTATTGAAACACAACTTTCCTCTGGTTCTTTATTGCTTCCTCTCCACCACTATCATGACCTCAATTCTACCTTACAAATTTGATTAGACCAGAACATTCACACTGCTGCTACAGACAAGAGCCAGCAACACAGGAAATCCAGGATAGATAAAACTCTCAGGACCAATAATGAGAATAGAGCTACCAGGAGGATCAGGGGAAGGGGGGTGGGTGGGCGAGGGAATCGTTCACCAGGATCAACATATAACCCCCTCCCAGGGGGAAAGAACAACAGAAAAGTGGATGAAGGGTACCAGAGGATCATATAAGATATGAAAATAATAATCTATAACTTATCAAGGGTTCATGAGGAAGGGAGGGGTAAAAATGAGGAGTTGATACCAAGGGCTCCAGTAGAAAGCAAATGCTTTGAAAATGATGATGGCAGCATATATACAAATGTGCTTGACAAATGTATATTTACAAATGTATATATACAAATGTGCTTGATAAGAGATGTAAGAAACCCCAACAAAAGTATTTAATAATTTTTAAAAAACACCTAGAGAGTAATGTACAAGAAAAAAAAAGAAACTGATCATTATTCAGCTATTTCAAGAGGTAGCATATGTTCAAAACCCAATGATACAGAAGAAAGAAGTCCATGAAGGATTTGGTAGGAGAACGATTCCAGAATTTGACAGAATACTTATGTGAGATGTTTCAACAAATGGATGCAATGTGGGAAGGACTCACCTAAGACAAGAAATTGGGAAGACAGCTACCCAGTCAATCCAACTGGAAGGTATCTATACTTTGTGCCCATTTCAAAGTAAGATGATCCAACAGAACATAGAACATATTGAACCGTATCAATAATAGCAGGAGCTCTAGTACAAGCGGACCGTTGAGCAACATTATGATACATGGAGAAAAGATTAAGGTTATCAAGGATTTACTTTTGATTGACTCAATGCTCATGGAAGCAGCAGTCATGAACTCCAATGATGAATTATTTGGGGGAAAATAGGCTGCAAAATATCTCTTAAAAGCGTTAAAAGGCAAAAATGTCACCTTAAGGACTAAGAGGTGCCTTAACCAAGCCATGTTTTTGTTTCGTTTTGTTTTATCCAATCACCTCATGCATGAGCAAGCTGTACATTCAATAAGTAAGGCCAAAGAAGAATTGATGCTTTTGAATTATGGTTTTGGTCAAGAATATTGAAGCTAGATAGTCACAGCAACAAACAAATCTGGTTTGAAGAACTTCAGCCAGAGGATGCCAAGATTTCACCTTTCAACGTGTAACCAGGAGAGACCAGTCCCTGGAGAGTGACATCATTCTTGGTAAAGTCAGGGGTCAATGTAAAAGAGGAAGACCCTCGATGACATGGATTGACACAGTGGCTACAACAAAGGGCTCAAACACAGCAATTGTGAGGGTGGTGCCGGGCAGGTCATGACTGGGCAGTGTCTCCTTCTGCTGTACTATGGGTGATATTTAACATAAAAAGATAAAAGACAAGGGGGCTCTAAATCTTTTGAGAGGAAAAAAATAGGATTTTCCAATAAACGTTTTAAAGCCCTGTACAGATGAGTACATTTAAGCTGGCTTTCTATTTGTTGAATTCCGATGGATCATGGCTGGAAGCAGAGAATACCAGAAAGCTGTTTGCTGTGTGCTTTTGGCTTTGAGAAGGCATTTGACTATGTGGATAATAAGCACCTATGGAGATAACATTAGGATTCCAGAGCACTATGATTGTGTGTGTACAGAATCTGTATGCAAACCAAGAAGCACCCATTTCAACAGAACAAAGGGAGTATCCACCCACCCAGCAATTTCTGTGAAGAAGTATTTAGAGAAGCCTGGAACTTTAAAAAAAGCAAAATAATAAAAAAATTATCTAAATGAACTATTATTTTCTATTTAAAACACAATATCCAAAACAAGGTCGAGGAAAAGCAGTTTTCAATCTGTTTTTGATACTTTAAGCGTATTTCAATGCTCATTCATTCACCAAATTAGGAATAGTTATTTCATCAGAATAAGCATGCTTCTTCTCCAACAAATTCAAAATCAAGGAAGACTCAAGCCTACGAACACATGTCTTCTACAGATCAAAGGCACCAAGATGTTCAGATATAAAACATGCATTTTTATCTTTAGTGAATATAGAAATCTGAAACACAGGTCTGATTATAGCACTTGAGAAGCCTATATATAGTCAATGGCTTAGGAATATGTAAATCATTAGAATTGTCTGGATTAAATTGTAGATTACCTTGTCTCAGCACCCCTTCATTTCAGAATCCTTGGCAAATATTTAGGAATAAAGACTCACATGTAGCAGGTACAGTGTTATAAACACATACCACTGCTTTGATTTTTTCTTAATGGGATCTCTGAATGGAGAATATTTAAAGATGCTTCATAGCTATGAAGAACAGAGATTTTTGTAGAAACTTTTGAATAATGAATAGTATTTATCCTGGGATATTTTCTTACTGTTTATAGGGTGATCTTCAACTAGCTCTGGAGAGGTATAATGGGTTATACGTTAGGCTGCTAATCACAAGGTCAACCGTTCAAAACCACCAGTCACTCCAAAGGAGAAAGAAGAGGTTTTCTACTCCCATAAAAAGCTAACATTACTGGAAACCCACAGGGACAGTTCTACCCTGACGTTTAGCTTTGCTACAATTCAGAATAAACTCCATGGCAGTGAGAAATACAAATGATGATGTTGTTGGTCTGTGCTGCCCAGTCAGTTCTGACGCATATCATCCCTAAGTACAACAGAACAAAACACTGCCTGGTACCGCTTCATCCTCACAATTGTGGCTATGTTGGAACCCACTGTTGCAGCTCCTGTCAACCATCTTGTTGAGACTCTTCCTCTTTTTTGCTGACTTTGAAGAACCCTGGTGGTGTAGTGGCTACATGTTGAGCTGCTAACCTCTAAGGTCAGCAGTTTGAAACCACCAACCTCCCCAAGGGAGAAAGATGAGAAGCCCTACTTCTGTAAGGAGTTGCAGTCTTGGAAATTGTAGGGGAAGTTCTACTCTGTCCTACAGGCCGCTATGGGTCAGAACCAACTTGACCCGATTAAGTTTTCTACTTTCCCAAGCATTATATCCTTTCCCAAGGATTGGTGCCTCCAAATAAAACAAAACAAACCCCACGACCCTCAATTTACAATGGGAAATGTGAAATGCAAACTGCACCCAATAACACAAATATATATTTTAAATTTCTGTGATAGAGGTTCCAACAGACCAACAGAATTAGTATTTCTTGCCTCTAGCAATATGAAATCCAGGAGAGGAGCACATTGGTTATCTCTGATGTGCAAAAACTGGTAAACTCACCGGTATACGGCTGTCTGGTGTTGACTGTTAAAAAAGGCCGTAAGAACAGGTGAGAAAAAAAAAAAGAAAAAATAACAAGGGTGTGGAGAAACAGATATCAGGGGTCCTCAAACTTTTTTAACAGGGGGCCAGTTCACTGTCCCTCAAACCTGTTGGAGGGCCGGATTATTTATTTTTTTTTAAAAAAAACTATGAACAAATTCCTATGCACACTGCACATATCTTATTTTGAAGTAAAAAAACAAACGGGGCAAAAACACCCGGCGGGCCGGGTAAATGTCTTCGGTGGGCCGCATGTAGTTTGAGGATGCCTGGTTCACAGTAACAGTGAAGCAAAAGAAGTTAGGGATGGAGAGTGGGAAGGGACCGCTACCGGGACAAAGAAGGAGAGTGCGTGGTGCGCAGGAAAAACCTTCAAGAGTCTCTAACAGTAATCAGGTATGTGGCGCTGAACAACAGGTCTGCACAGTGATTATCGGGGACAGACACAACTAAAGACTGGATGTGAGACGACCAACCCCTAAGTTTTCCCTTCCACTACAAAATCCCTTCCATTTCCCTCGTAAATCATACCGAACTCGAACTTACCACAACACGCTCCTAACTGGCCCCGCTACCAATAGCTCCCATCCCCCACAACACACTCATCTTAATACATGGCTCTAACACAGCAGTAGCATGCCGACAAATAAAATCCAAGAAGCAGCATAGAACCACTGCCTTTGTCTTCTGATCAGAATAATCCCAGGTATTCCCTGATGCCGGCCCACTGCAAGTTTATTCAGACTCACAGTGACCCTACAGGACAGAGCAGACTTCCTGTTAGGGTCTTCTGAAAGTACCGATATGTAGGAGTAGGAATAGGAGTCACTTTCTTCCGAGAAGTGACTGGTGGGCTTGAACTACTGATCCTGTGGTTAGCTGACCAATGTTTAACGCGCTGCACCACATGGTGAAGAGAAATCAAGAGGCGGAGCGCCAAAGAATCCGCAGCCATCTTCAATGCAGCACACTTGCTGAAAAAGGTATTCTCTTTGAAACTACTGCCTGCTTAGTGAGCAACAGTGCCAGCTTCTAAGAATTCTGTTTGCAAGTGAACAAAAGCAGGCTTGCCGGGTCAAAGCAAGAGACTGTTTTGTTCCTAAGGACTAGCTGTCAGGAAAATATAAGTCAAGGTGTGATTCAAACTGCACGTTATCTGTTGTCCAAATTAAAACACCTTCCAGATAGAAAGGGTGCAGATATGTAGATAAGCATGGCCAGACAACAGACATAAACGTCTACAGTCTGAAATAGTGTCACCTGTAAGGAAAAGGAAGCAGGGAAAAAAGGGAATTAGGCCAATCAGCACTAGCCCCAGAGAACAACGTCCTGACTAATCATTTTAACTGGATCTGATACTGAGAGCAATGTAAATCTTGTCCCACAGTTCTGGCCTCCATAAATGGGCAGGCATTTCTTTCAGTAAAACCAGAAGGCACTCTCAGGGTGGTCTTAGTGCCAATATTCTGTCACCCAAGAGCAGCCTTTGGAAATGTAATGGCCCGTGAGTGGCACCCACACCATGCAGGTCTGATGATCTGTTAGGCAGGTAGGGTGGTAAAAGCCAGCATGCCGGCTGGCAGACGTCAATGCCTCAGGGTAGATGCTGTTAGCAGACCGCAGTGTGTGCCCTGCTGTGCTCACAGTCACCTGGAGTCCTGCCCACCCAGCACCCCAGGCAGCAGCTACATGCACTCAGATAAAAGCTCAATTACAGCCTGACTCAGTCAAGGCAACAGGCACTCCACAAATGGTTGGGATACATTGGAGAGCAAGAAGAGATAGAGGGTTTCTCCAGCACTTGCTGCTCCTGCTGTCAGGCACTGAGAAACATTTTCTGCTGTTAACCTATCAGGCAAACAATGAAATGACCACTGAGGAACCTTTTTCTCCTCTCCTGCCCTTACAACCCGTTTGAACTCTCGTTAGCATAGATGTGTGCAAAATACGTATGTGTGTATATGTATATGAGAGAAACTATAGAGTTACAGTCTCGGAAGCCCACAGGGGCAGTTCTACCCTGCCCTACAGAGTTGCTGAAAATCAGAAATGACATCATGGCAGTGAGTGAGTCTACACATATATGTTTGTATGTATACGGTCGCTGAATCGGCATAACAGGACTGGCAATGAGTTATGTGTAAATATATAAGAGAGGCTTTGTGGGAAATGGAATAAAAATATTTTTTTTCACAAGACTTTTGACGTACCCCCACCCAACTTCGCCATCATGCCCCCAACACATACATATTTAACTATACTTCTTTCAACAATAGGAATAGAGCCTTTCATTTGGTCAATATTGCTGATGAGTAACATTGTTAGGAGTGTTGGCTCACAAAGCAGAAGAATAGCACATGGAGTTTAAATGGGTCACTGGGAAGAGGGGGCAATGAAATTGCGGATAGTAGAGTTTTACATAAAGTGTAGCTAGACATTTCACTTCTGTTAAAGGCATGTGGATATGAAGAGAAGAGGAGATTGTCTATTTTTAATCTACATGAAATCCTCCCTGGTAGCAAGGTTTCTACTCGGAGCTACTCTTCCACTATCTTCCCCAGACTAACCCATCTACTTCATCTTCCCTCAATGTAATATATGCCAATTTACTTTTCTAATGCTTTATATATATAAAAAATAATCTCTCTTCATTCCACTCTACCACCAAATACAAACAGCAAAGAAGATAGTTTTCAGGGAGGATCAAAATGTCCTAAGTATAACAATTGTTGTTATCAGTCTTATTGACCAACTTCTGACCTTATTTATAATCAGACAAAAACAGGCCAGACCCACTATCATGGAGTCAATCTGATTCATAGTGACCCTGTTGGACACGGAGTAGAACTGTCCCATCGGGTTTCCAAGGCTGTCCTCATTCTGAGAGCAGTCTGCCACATCTTTCTCTGGTGGAGCATCTGGTAGGTTAAAACTGCACCTGTCAGTTAGTAGGTGAGTTCTGAATGCAAGTGTTTCCCAAAGTGGGCCATACTGTTAGGGTATAGTGGGGTATACCCCAGTATAAGTGGGGTATACTGAGACAGTCTAGGCGGGAGAACCAGTAAATATCTACATTTTATCCTGAATTATGGGCTGCAGTACAAAAGTTTTTAACTGTCAGAAGAGTGCTGAGTAATTTTTAAAAATTTTTTTGAAAAGGGGAGGTAGGCCAAATAAGTTTGGGAACCTACGGCTTGTGGGGTAAAGATTCATGAAAAATTTCGTGATCCAAAAGGTGGCCAAACAGTTTTGGAAAAGGTAGACCCAAAATTTTGACACTTAGAAATCAAATTCTTTCAGAAATGTGTGTGAGTGGATGTGTCTGTAATGAATTCAGACTGTCAAATTTATATTCATTCGAAATACATTTTGGCACACCAGAGGACAAAGATAGTATCTTATCCATATTCTGCACAGTGCCTGGGGCAGTGTTATGCAAATGAAGTATGTAGTTTAAGTCCTATTACCCGATGTAGACAAATGATAATACAACTTTTACACTAGGACAGATAAAGAACTTTTTCAAAGATCAAGTTATTAAAAAGCGTTGTCCACACATAAGTAACCATAAAGACTAGTTCCCCAAAGATCAGCCTTTAGTATTCAGAAAAGCTGTGATCAATAACCTTTAAAAAAGTTATTCAACAAATGTTTCATAGTATCTGTCTGACCTCTTATTGTATTCATTTATATTTAAAATGTATGTCCTGAAAAAAAAAAAAAGGACAATTCCTGTGAGTCACCAAAGCACACTATCATTATTTATAGCCAACGGATTTAGGCATCCGGGAGAAGGAAAGAGCAAAGCACAAATAGCTCAGGGTCCGGGTAGCAAGTGTTCTATCATACTGTGCTGCTAGCACTTAAAGCATGAAGAATAAGCAATGGAAAAATGGAAACTATGATACCTGATTAGCTATATGACATGTATTGATATGGTAATGGAACCCAGTCTAATTCTAAGAAATCACACGTAAGTAAACCAAAAGCAAACATCAACAACAAAAAACAATTCTAGTTTATGGTGACCCCTGGGCATCACAGGGTTTTTAATGGTTGACCTGTCATAAGCAGATCACCAGGTCTTTCTCCCAGATCCTCTAGGTGGACTCGAACCTTTAACCCTGCAGTTAGTAGCCAAATGGGTTAACCATGTGCACCACTCAGGGACTACAGACCCAATTACATCGAGCTGATTCCAACTCATAATGACCCTGTATGGGGTTTCTGAGACCTTGAATCTTTACAGGAACAGACAGTGCCTGGTGGGTTCAAACTGTTGACCTTGTGGCTAACAGTTCAACGTGCAACCCATTATGCCATTAAGGCTCTATAAACACTCAAGTGCTCGAGTTTTATGATTTTTTCTATGATTCTTAGTAAAGTTTATCATCTATATTTTAGGGTTGTTGTTTTTAAAGGACATTTTCTACTTTATTACCTCATTAGTTACTATAGTATGTCTATGTCATAATAATAAAAGTATGTGAGGGAAATGTTAACTTTTTGGTATTTTTAATGGAATACCGAAGTGTGGGGGCCAAGCCTTAGTTACATTAGCCATGTAAATTACTTTAACTCATCTACATCTAAATCATTTAATCTAATTAAAGCCACATCTACTACCTTCATAGGTGAAATTAGGTCAGGACATACAATTTGAAAAATGAAGCTTTAGTGCAAATGTAACATATTTATTTTGTTCACTGGAAATGTAAGCATGGGTATATTTAGAATAAAACCCTCAACCAAAAAAAACAGAACAAATCTTTGTAAAAGAAATCTACAAAAGACCTAGTAAATAAAATACTAATAAGTGTGTACTGAATAATTAATATGTTGTTGGATTTACACATTTGAATTATTAATTTTTACGGGGATGCTCCTAGGAAACTATGAGAAGAGACACCCCTAAATGTTTAAGCAAAACATGCAATGCTTCTCTTGGGTACTTTTACTAAGTGATTTTAAGATATCTATAATTATGGTAATCTTCATCTATTTAATTGTCTTAAGGAGAGAGCTAAATCAATACAGTCCTGCAGAGACTCAGAAAACTTCTCTTTTAAAGATCCATTTCTCAAATCTCCATGGAAACCTATGGCAGTAATGGGTAATCCTTGCAATCATGCACCCCAGTTTGAATATTATTCCATTCTTTCCTCTGTTCTAAGTTTTCATAAAGCATGGGTTATCCTACTTTGTAGAAAGAATAAAATTAGATGAAAATGGCAGTTTCAACATTCATAAATACATTATTCCTCAAAAGATACACTTAGTGTTCACTATATAAATGTGTCTGTCTGTCATACTGAAGTGGCCCCCTTGTTGCTGTGGTGTTGTGAGCTATGCCACCAACATTTGAAATACTTGCAGGGTCACTGATGGTGACCATGGTGGATAGGTGTCCGTGGATCTTCCAGACCAGGGGTCCTCAAACTTTTTAAACAGGGGGCCAGTTCACTGTCCCGCAGACCGTTGGAGGGCTGGACTATAGTTTGTTTTTAAAAAAACAAACAACTATGAACAAATTCCTATGCACACTGCACATATCTTATTTTGAAGTAAAAAGACAAACGGGGCAAAAACACCTGGCGGGCCAGATAAATGTCCTCGGAGGGCCGCATGTGGCCCGCGGGCCGTAGTGTGAGGACCCCTTTTCCAGACTAAGACAAACTAGAAAGGAGGACCTGTAAACCTACTTCTAAGAAAGACTGTCTGATGAAAGCCTAATGGAAAGCAGAAAAGTTGGGTCAACCTTAATGATGTGGTTAGAGCAAAACTTTCAGGACCTTTATTTGCTGGTGTGGCATAAATCAAAACGAAAAATCGCATCTGCAAACCTCTATTAATAATCTGAGTTTGGAATGTATGATGTATGAATCAGGATACTTGGAAATCATCAAAAATGAAAGGGAGCATAGAAGGATGCACATCTTAGGCATCGGTGAGCTGAAATGGACTGATGATGGTCAGTTTCAACCAGAGAATCATAAGGCCTACTACGCAAGGTATGCCAAATTAAAGGGGAATGGTGTCACATTCATAAATAAAAGAAACATTTCAAGGTCTATTCTGAAGAACAAAGCTGCCAATAATAGCATTAAAAGAGCAGTTCATAGGACTATTATGCAAATTTATTTACCAATCATGAATGCCAAGGATGAAGAAATTGAAGATTTTTAACCATTTCTGCAGTCGGAAATGGATGGAATATGCACTCATAATGTGTTGATCATTTCTGGGGACTGGAATGAAAAAGTTAGAAACAAAGAATAAGCGTCAACAGTAGGAAAATGTGGGTTTATTGAGAAGTACACTGCCAGAGATGGTATGAAATAATTTCGTAAGGTCAAGGACTTATTCATTACAAGTATCTTTTATCAACAACACCAAAAATGACCTCTGGACCTCACTAGAGACTTCACCAGATGAAAAACGCAGGAATCAAATTGTCTACACTTGTGGAAAGAGAAGGTGGAGAAGCTAAGTAAAATCAGTGAAAGCAAAGTCAGTAGAACAATGGCTCATACGCAGGTTCAAGTTGAAACTAAAAAAAAAGAAAAGTATAGGAGAATCAACATATAGCCTTGAGTATACCCTAAGGTCAGTGGTTCAAAGCCATGAGCTGTTCTCTAGGAGACAGATGATGCTGATGATGCTATCTGCTCATGCAAAGGGGCAGGCACTATGAGTAGGAATCGACTCCATGGCAGTGGAGGGTTCATGATGAAATCTTAAGCAAATTGAAAGATGTTACTGTAAGTATTTCAATAACTGTTAGCTTTACTATCAACCTTGTTTTATTTACACACTGTACTGAAAATGTAGATGTTTTCAATCACTGCATTTCCATTACTGATATCATTCTATTAAAAAGCTTTGTTTAATATAAGAAAGCATAAACGTAACTTTAAGAAACTTTTCTCTGTCAGGTTGAAAATTATTACTGGAATGAACCACAATGATCAAGACAGCAAATAAATTTTAAAAAGACAGAAACACCTAATGCACTACACATTTCGGCACATTATTCTAGATCAGCGATTCTCAATCTGTGGGTTGCGACCCCGTTGGGGGTTGAATGATCCTTTGACATGGATCACCCGATTCATAACAGTAGCAAAATTACGGTTATGAAGTAGCAACAAAAATAATTTTATGGTTGGGGGCAGGGGTCGCCACAACATGAAGAACTGTATTAAAGGGTCGCGGCATTAGGAAAGTTGAGAACCACTGCTCTAGATTCATGGTAAATCTCCTACAGAACTAAAATGTCTATATTTTCACTTTTCTGATTACTCAGTCTCTATCAGGTTTATGACACTTGAAAGACTACTCATATTTAAACTCAAACAACTTTTCTATAAAATTTAGCATTCTTACAACTCTTTTTTATACCATAGGCCTAAAACACATAAGTACAGGAGGTAGGAACAGATGGAGAAGGACAATGATCAGGTAAAAGTCAAAACAGAAGCTCAGGAAACTCTAGAGGGGAGTCATCCATGATCCCCTGAGACTCAGGTTCTAAAGACAAGGGCTAAAAGAAAAGTTGGATAAAATCAACCCACTGCTATGAAGTCAATTCTGACTCAGAGAGACTCTGTAAGACAGAGTAAAATTGCCCCCGTGGGTTTCCAAGGCTATAAATCTACATAAGCATAGAAAGCCTGATCTTTCTTCTACGGAGTGGCTGTGGATTCAAACTGCAGATCTTGAGGTTAACAATCCAACATGTACTCCAGTATACCACCAGGAATCCTCAAACACTTGAAAATAAATTCCTTCAGTAAAGTGCAGTGCATATGGTTTTATGTAAATAATTTTTCCTGGAAACAGGTCCAATGTAGGCATACTATCTTTAACTGGGTTTCACAAAGACTGAAAGTTTGTTGCAATCCTACCTGGGCTGAGCAAGTCCATCTGCATCAATTTTCCCACAGCACATGCTCGCTTTGTGTATCTATGTCACAATTGGTAATTCTTACACTTTTCCAAGTTTCGCCATAACACCAATGCACACTTCACTGCAGTATGGTGTATATTTAATGTTTATTTGCACTAGATAACAAAAAAAATGAATGTGACTCACTTTAATACTTTGTTGCACTAGTCAGGCCCTGTATGCCTCATAATGTACTACAAATCATTTCCTAGGAAGCCCCGTTGCAGCCACGGTGTAAATCCATTTCCTGAAGGGCCTTCCTCCTTTATGTTGCCCCTCCTCTTTACCAAGCATGATGTCCTTCTCCAGGTACTGTCTCACCGTTCTTGCTTTTAAGGAGCACTCTGGCTGTACTGCTTCCAAGACAGATTTGTCTGTGTTTTGGCAGTCCATGCTCCTTTCAATATTCTTCTCCAGCACTCCAATTCAAAAACAATGATTCTTCTATCTTCCTTATTTGATGTCCAACTTTGAGGCAACGGAAAATACAATGGCTTAGTCCTCAAAGTAACATCCTTGCTTTTCAATACTCTAAAGGTCTTGTGCAGCAGATTTACCAAGTACAACATGTCTTGATGGCTGTTGCCATGAGCAGTGATTGTGGATCCAAGCAAGACAAAATCTTTGACAACTTCAACTTTGTTTCCATTGATCATGATGTTATCTATTGGTTCAGTTCTGAGGCTTTTGGTCTTCTTTACATGGAGTTGTAGTCCATACCAAACGCTGAAATCTTCATCAGCAAGTGATTCAGGGCCCCTCTCACTTTTAGGATGCAAGGTTGTCTTATCTGTACATCTCAGGTTGTCGATAAGCTTTCCTCCAATGCTGATGCTGCATTCTTCTTCATATAAACCAGTTTCTGGTTTATTGTTCAATATACATATGCAATAAGGATGGTGAGAGGGTACACCTTTCCTGACTTTAAACTATGCAATAGTCCCTTGTTCTGTTGGCACAATTTCCTCTTAGTCCATATACAAGTTCTAAATAAGCACAATAAAGTTTTCTGGAATTTCCATTCTTCTCAGATTTTCCAGTTTATTATGGGCCACAAAGTTGAATGTCTTCGCAATAGAGTATAATTTCCTTCTCTATATATATTCTTACACAGTAGGTTTCCTTTATTCTCTAAGCTCAACAGATGATCCTGTCTTTATGTCCCTGTATAACTTGACCTTTCAGGTTGGCTTCACGTACCTAATTATTTGTCAGCGGCGTCTATGATTGTCATAGACAAAGCTGATATAATCTCCTTCAGCTATTCCTCCATAACCCTATTCAATCTTGTTAAAAATGTCAACATTACTCCCCTCTCCTCCTACCACCAAATTTGGTTCTCAATCTTCTACATTGCTTCATCCTTTCTTTTCATTTATTCCTACAGACACTCCCATAACTCAAAATCCTTATACTTCATACAGACACTAGATCACCACAAATTTTGCAAGTCTTCCTGACTCTGGTCTATTACCACTAAGTCACTGCTATGCAGTTAATTTTTTAATATGGCTCTACTTGCCATAGCCTTTGATACTCCCACAATGGCCTTCATTCTCCCGATGAGTCTGGATAAGAAGGTGGAGGATGATGGAATATAGAGTTCAGCTGAGAATGACTGTAAACAGGATTGATTGATTGACATTGTGCTGGGTATAAAATCAACCATCTCAGAAACTTCAGAAGTGGGGGTATCCTACTACCAGTAAGTGAGATGAGCCTGGAGTACAGTATGTACTTTGAATTCTGAGATCCCTGTGCATTAAACCTCCTTGATTCAGGCGGCAACTTTAATACCGAGGCTTGGAAGAGGAACAGCAGCAGCAGAATTAGGAGAGAGTACATCAGATTTTGCAGCCCACAGAACAAGTAAAAAGGCTGAGTGGTTTGGGGGAGGAGGCTTCTTGTGGAGTAGGGTGTCTCTGGGCACTTTTTGAGGAAACTGGTTTTGCCAACCCATTGAGCTGGAGCTGAGTGCTTTGGGATTAAGGCCTCTAGCAAAGTGGCATGCCCTTTGGAATTTGTTGGCAGCCCTAAAAGAGTTTTGCATTATTTCCTGAGCAGGGTAGAGGCCAGGCCAAGAAACTGAGGGCCAGAAAGAGGCCTACCGTGGGTATAGCAAAGAAGAAACTCTCTTCACTAAACAACTGTATTTTGAGCATGGCTCACATGAATTGTAATCTGCTAACTTTTCTAATAAACCTCATAATCCTGAGTATCATCTGAGACTTTTATGTGGATACTGCAGTGAATTACCAAACCCAGCTGAAAGCATAGAGAAACAATGTCCCTACTGTCATGGGAGAGACAGTTGGTATAAAAACAGTGTACAAAGGGAAAGAGGTGGAGGCATGTCTGACCTCTGCCTTGCTGCAACTGGCCTTGGGAGCTGGAGGAGGTCAGATGTAGGACCCATGTCACTTCCTTGGTCACCTCCCATATCACCTCCATGTGACTCATTCTGTAACAATTATGGACATAATTCTTTAATCCTACAGTCAAGTACTACAATTATAGCCATAATTCCTCAAATCCAAAGTCTTTAGTTTTAGAGTCTTTTTGACTTGGCTTTACATTTCTTAGACCTGTTTCCCTTCACACTTCTATATAAATGCCTAGTCTATCCAGTCTGATACATGTATTTAATACCCAATAAAGAAAGCACATGAGCGCAAATAAAAAAGATATCACTAGGGTCGCAGTTCACCAATACACATGTCGATTCCAAATAAAACCAGTTTAAACATGTCTCCAAGATCAGTGGATAGGCAAGTTCTTTCAATAAGTCTGTCTCATTAGAATGCTTTAAAAAAAAATCCAATCAAAACAGTGGCTTCCAAGATTAGCTGGGCCAGCTAAATTCCAGGCAGAAAGGACAGCTCAGAAAGTTATAGTGACTTTGAAGCAAGATGAGGGTAACTGTGTTGGGATTGCATTAAACTTATATAGTGCCTTGGGCAGAACTGACATCTTTACTACATTGAGTATTCCAATCCACGAGCATGGGATTTTCTTCCATTTGTTGAGGTCACTCTTGGTTTCTTATAATAGTGTTCTGTAGTTTTCCTCATATAAACCTTTTGTTTTTTTGGTCAGGTATATCCGTAGATATTTCAATTTGTTCTTGGCTATTGTGAAGGGTACCACCTTTTTTAATCTCCTCTTCTGTGGACTTATCTGATGTGTACAGCAGTCCGATAGACTTCTGTTTGTTGATCTTACAGCCTATGCCTCTGCCATAATACTCTATTGCTTCCAGTATTCCCCTTGTGGAGCTTTTGGGATTTTTCCATACATAAAATCATTATCATCTGCAAATAACTATAGTTTCACCTCTTCCTTCCCCAGGCGAATACTTTGATATCTTTTAAAAAAATCATTTTATTGGGGCTTGTACCTCTTATCACAATCCATCTATCCATCTATTGTGTCAAGCACATTTGTATATGTGTTGCCATCATCATTCTCAAAACATCTGCTTTCTTCTTGAGCCCTTGATTTCAGTTCCTCATTTCCCCCTCCTTCCCCACACCTCCTTCCCTCATAAACCCTTAATAATTTATAAATTATTATTTTGTCATATCTTACACTGTCCGACATCTCCCTTCACTCATTTTTCTGTTGTCCATCCCACAGGGAGGAGGTTATAGGTCCTTGTAATCGGTGCTGTTGGCTAAAACCTCAAGCGTGATGTTAAATAAGTGTGGGGAACAGGGGCAACCTTGTCTGGTCCTCTTTTTCCGTGGGGTTGTATTAGTCTTTTCTCCATTTTTTACCACATTAGCTCTTGGTTTTTCATATATAGCATGTATTATCTTGAGGAATTTCCTTCCATTCCTATCTTCTCAAGTGTCTTAAACAGGAAGTGATGCTGGATGTTGTCGAATGCTTTTACCCCATTCATAGATATTATTATGTTGTTCTTATAGTTTTTCTTGACAATGTGGCAAATGATACTAATGGTCTTTCGTATATTGAACCATCCCTGCATCCCTGGTATGAATCCCACTTGGTCATGGTGAATTATTTGCTTTATATACTTTTGTATTCTATTGGCCAGTAATTTGTTAAGGAATTTTGCATTGATGTTCATTAAGGATATTGGTCTGTGGTACTCCATTCTTGTGGGATCCTTGCCCAGTTTCAGTATCAGGGTTATACTAGTTTCAAAGAAGGAATTTGGGAGTTTGCTGTCTTTTCTATGTTCTGGAAGAGTTTGTGTAGGATTGGTGTCAGTTCTTCCCTGAATGCTTACAATTCTCTTGTTAAGCCATCTGGCCCGGGGATATTTTTGTAGTAATCCCTTGATAACCTCGTCTATTTCTTCCATTGCTATGGGTCTGTTGAGATTGTTGATGTCCATCGGGATAGTCTAGGGAGGGATTGTTTTTCCAAGAATTTGTCCATATCTTCCAATTTGCTGAATTCATTGGAATACAGTCCTTCGTAGTACTGTGTAATTATTCTTTTGATTTCATTAGGATCTGTTGTAATGTCCCCTCTTTCATCCCTCATCCTGGCTATTGAGATTTGTTCCCTCCTTTCTTTGGTTAGGTTTGCCAGAGGTCTGTTGATTCTATTTATCCTCTCAAAGAACCAACTTTTAGCAGCATTAATATTTTCCATAGCTTTCTTATTTTCCCTCTCCTGACTCTCAGCCCTGATTTTTTTTTATTTCTTTTCTTTTGCTAATATTAGTATTGTCCTGTGAACTCTGCTCTAGTTGTTGTAAATTTTGTGCCAATATATCAATCATAAGTCTCTCTTCCTTTTGCATGTGTACATGCATTGCTATGAAACTTCCTCTGATAACTGCCTTTGCTGTGTCTCATAAATTCTGGTATGTCGTGTTCACATTCTCGTTGGTTTCTAGAAATTAACTAATTTCATCTCTGATCTGGGCCAGTAAGTACTCCTTTTGCAATAGTTATTCATCCTCCAATTGTTTTCTCTTGTTTTCTTCATCTTCCATTTGTTTATTTCCTGCCTTATGGCACAGTTGTGAGAGAGAGGTCTGTATGATATCAATGTGCTTAAATTTATGTAGATTCACCTTATTCCCCAGCATTTGGTCTACCTTTGAATATGTGCCATGTGCGCATGAAAAGAACGTGAATTTTTTTATTTGGATGAAAAGCTGTGTAAATATCTATCAAGTCAAATTGTGTAATTATGGTGTTTAGATCTCTAGCTTACTTGTTGAGTTTATTTTTCTCATATCTATCATTCTCAGAGAGCAGTGTATTGAAGTGACCTACTATAATTGTTGAGGCTATTATATCTTTTTTCATCTTTTGGAGCATTTGGTGGTTATATTCAGTGAGTCTCTCATTCAGGGAATATAAGTTTAAAATGCTTAATGGTTCTTTGTCTACCGTTCCCTTGAGCATTATATACTGCCCCTCCTTACCTTGTTTTATGGTTTGCACTTTGAGGTCATTTTTATCTGAGATTAGGATTGCAACCCTGCTTTTTTTAAATTGCTGTTGCTTGGTATGCCTTTCTCCAGCCTTTGATTCTCTGGCTATTTTCGTCTGTAGTCTTGAGATGTGTCTTCTGTAGGCAGCAGATTGATGGGCTGTGTTTTCTAAGCCAGCCTGCTAGCCTCAGTCTTTTAATGCCTCAGATCAGTCCAATGATATTCAGGGTTAATATAAGCATCTGTGGACTCTGATGTCATCTTATACCTTTTGTGTTGGATGTTTTTCTACCTCCCTTTTATATCAGTGTGTTGTACATGTGTGTGGTTCATCCTTGGTTCTTTCTACCCTTAAGCCAATGCTATCTTGGGAGCTGTTTTCTCTTTGTTGCCCTCTGGGTGGGGTTGTTCTATATAGTGGTCTCTTATTTATCCTTGGTGAGTGCTGTTCTTCTGCCCATACTGGGTCGGCAAGGATATTTTGTAGGGCTGGGTTTCTTTTAACTTATTCTTTGAGGTTTTCTTGTCTGGGAAGATTCTTACTTCTCTATCTAACTTGATAGATAATTTGGCTGCGTAAAGTATTCTTGGGTTTGTGTTATTTTCCTTCAGTTTTTGGAATATGTTACTCTACTCTCTCCTCTTCTTCATAGTTTCTGCTGATATATCTGAGCATATTCTTATTTGGAAATCTTTATATGTGATTTCTTGTTTTTCCCTAGATGCTCTCATGATTTTCTCCTTTTCCTCAAAGTTGGAAAGTTTAAATATTGTGTGCCCTGGTGACTTCTTCTTTAGCAGAGAACTCCTCAAGAAGAAGGACACTTTGGTAGGTTGACTTTACCTGACTTTAGCATATATTATACAGCCACAATGGTCAAAATCGCATGGTATTGGTATAATGACAGATACACAGACCAATGGAAAAGAACTGAAAACTCAGAAATAGAAGCATCAGCCTACACATAACTGATAAGAGCCCCCAAAATATCAAATGGGAAGCAGATATCCTCTTCAACCAGTAGTTCTGGAAAAAATAGATATCTACTTGCAGAAAAATGAAGCAAGGACTTCATCTCAATTCATGCACAAGAATAAACTTAAGGTGAATCACAGACCTCAAGGTAAAACCTCACTGTCAGGGCCATCAATGAGGAAATTGGGACCAACCTGAGAACTTTGCCACAGGGATTACACAGGCTATCAGAAATACGGAAGGATACAAATACAGCAGAGTCACAAACTGACAAGTGGGATAAACTGAAGATAAAACACCTGTGTACATCAAATAATTCACCAAGAGAGTAATAAGAGAGCCCACGGACTGGGAAAGCATCTTTAGCAATGACACAACAGACAAAGGCCTTATTACTAAAATCAACAATACTCTGATAGCTTCCAAAAAGAAAAAAATCTAATTGCCCACTGAGGAGGTGAGCAAAAGACCTGAACAGAAGTTTCACAGGGGCAGAAATCCAAATGGCCAATAAACATATGAGAAATGTTCCCATCAGGGAAATTCAACTTAAAACAATTATGAATCACCACCTAACATCCTCAAAGATAGCCCAATAAATAGGAACTCTCGTCCACTGCTGGTGGACCTGTAGGTATGTACAGCCACTATGGAAATTAATTTGGCGATATCTAAAACAGATGGAAATTGAGCTACCGTATGACCTAGCAATCCCCCTACCCAGAAGAGGCAAGAAACAAACCACAGGTACACATCTGTGCTCCAATGTTCATCCCGGCACAGTTCAAAACTGCAAGGAATTGGAAGCAACCCAAATTTCCATCAACAGATGAATGGATTAAAACCTGTGGTACATACATGCAATGGAGTACTTCACATCGCTAAAAAGTAGTGATGAACACATGAAGCATATCGCCGCATGGAAAGAACTGGAGGAAATTATGCTGAGTGAAGTAAACCAAGCACGAAAGGACAAGTACAACATGAGTCTGCTGGGGTAAGATAAAAAAAAAAAAATGCAAAGGGGGCATAGGGGAAAAGCTAGTGTATACAAACATCTCTGGGATGAGGGCCAGGTAATATGGCAGGGAACAGACCAAATCCAGTGGTATATATGGTAGCCAACTAAAAAGGAGAGGGAAAAA
The DNA here is from genome assembly GCF_050624435.1 of Tenrec ecaudatus. NCBI lineage: Eukaryota > Metazoa > Chordata > Mammalia > Afrosoricida > Tenrecidae > Tenrec > Tenrec ecaudatus. The sequence goes on from NC_134544.1 coordinate 107,689,530, forward strand.
AGAAAAAGAGAGAGAGAAAAATGGGTAGCAGGGGAACAGGGCACTAATCCACCCAAGGGGAGGGTATTATTTTATCTCCACAGGAAAGAGGGACCAGACTTCAACCCGGTGCTCCAAGATGTGAATGCAACATACCAGCATGAAGCAGGGAACCAGTAGAGAGGTCTGAGTAGCGGCCCCAATCCCAAGTACGCGGACAATCACCCCTCACCTCCAGAATAATTTACTTCAGAGGACAGCAGTGAAGCTACAGCTCGGGGAGAGGGACATGACTGATCAGAAGACACAGGACCAAATGATGGGGGAGGAAGATAGTACAGAATATCCTGACTCACCAAGTCTTGAGGACGATATTGCCACTCAGAGCAGTCTATGCACAGAGGGGACCATATTGCTGGCCCCGCTATGAAACACGACACCCCTCACTGCCCCATAGCCCTACAGGGAACAATACTGGAGACAGTGTGGGAATTGTGCCTGCTCTGACCCTACCATACTGAGATAAAACACTAAGGGCATGCAACAGGGAGTTGCATGGGAGTACCAAAAATAGACTTTGGGCCCAGGGCATGGCACCCCATCAGACTTGACTGGAAAACACTCCTAAAGGCCAACAAATAGACTTGAAAGTATTTACAGGGTTTTCTTTTTTTGTCATTTTGTTGTTGTTGTCGTTCTGTTTTCTTTTGTCGCTTTCTTTTGCTCTGTTGTTTTTTTTTGGCAAACTGTTATCTCTGCAGGTATATCTAGCTAAGATAGGCTGGATAAACAATCTGGAGGAGAAAACAACAGGACTGAGGGTTCTAGGAGGACCTAGGAGAGGAGGTGGTGGGGTAAAGGAAGGGGTGTTAACGGACCCAGGCAGAAGGGAACAACAAGTAATCCAAAGGCAATAGCAAGGAGGGTGTGAGAGGCCTGGTAGGGATAGATCAAGGGGAATGTAATAGAGTGTAATTATTGAAACCCAAATGAAGGCCGAGCATGATAGTGGGACAAGATGAAAGTAAAAGAAAAGAGAGGAAAGAACTAGGAGGTAAAGGGCATTTATAGAGGTCTAAACACAGGTATGTACATATGTAAAGATATTTATATATGAAGATGGGAAATAGATCTATGTGCATATATTTATAGGTTTAATAATAAGGTAGCAGATGGACATTGAACCTCCACTCAAGTATTCTTTTAATGCAAGAACACTTTGTTCTGTTAAACTGGCATTGCATGATGCTCACCTTCCCGACACGATCACTGAAGACAATAGGGTGCATTAGCAAATATGGTGAAGAAAGCTGATGGTGCCCGGCTATCAAAAGATATAGCGTCTGGGGTCTTAAAGGCTTGAAGATAAACAAGTGGCCATCTAGCTCAGAAGCAACAAAGCCCACATGGAAGAAGTACACCAGCCTGTGTGATCATGAGGTGTCGAAGGAATTAGGTATCAGGCATCAAAGAACAAAAATATCATATGATTGTGAATGAGGGGGAGTGCAGATTGGGGACCCAAAGCCCATCTGTAGGCAACTGGACATCCCCTTACAGAAGGGTTGCGGGGAGGAGATGAGCCAGTCAGGGTGCCGTGTAGCAACGATGAAACAAACAGCTTTCCTCTAGTTCTTAAAAGCTTCCTCCTGCACCCTACTCCCACTACCATGATCTCAATTCTACCTTACAAACCTGGCTAGACCAGAGGATGTACACTGTTACAGATAGGAACTGGAAACACAGGGAATCCAGGACAGATGATCCCTTCTAGACAAGTGGTGAGAGTGGCGATATCAGAAGGGTGGCGGGAAAGTGGGGTAGAATGGGGGAACTGATTACAAGGATCTACACATAACCTCCTCCCTGGGGGATGGACAACAGAAAAGTGGGTGAAGGGAGACATCGGACAGTGTAAGATATGACATAATAATAATAATTTATAAATTATAAAGGGTTCATGATGGAGGGGGGAGCAAGGAGGGAAGGGGAAAAATGAAGAGCTGATACCAAGGGTTGAAGTAGAAAGCAAATGTTTTGAGAATGATGATGGCAACAAATGTACAAATGTTCTTGACACAATTGATAGATGTATGGATTGTGATAAGAGTTGTATGCGCCAATAAAATGATTTTTTAAAAAATAGAAAGTTAAAGTGACTTTTGGGATTCTAAAGAAAATCTTGACAGACTTACTCAAAGGACACAAGATGATATGAGAATTTTTTTTAAAAACTGAAAAGTGCATTGTTGAGTATAAGGCCAGAAACGTATTTTTCCATCACCACAATGCGCCAACTCCTTCTTGTAAGGGTAGCATGGACTGTCCTGTGGGTATTGCATTTGGAAACCTTACTCTATCTATCCTATAGCCCCTTCAAACTTCTTTGGCTCCTCAAACTCAGAATCTTTAAAAGGATCCATTGTAAATTCCTCAAGAATGCCCAAACTGTGTTGACATGATGTGAATTTAAGAGTTTAGAACTTTTTTGACTTTCTTGTTTAATAAATGCTGGGCCACTAACTACAAGGTTAACAGTTCCAAACCACCAGCTTCACAATTGAAGAAAAAATTAAGCTTTCTACTTCTGCAGATATTTATAGTCTCCCGATAGATGACAGTGGGAACCCAAGATTCATTTGTGGAATTACATAGGAAATAAGCTTCCAGAAAACTCGCCATACCTATAATTGAGGGATGGGAGGAAAGGGTCCCTAAACAGTGTTTGAAAGAGAGGGATAAAGAAGATCAAAGGCATCAATCTGACATGAACAGTTACAGCTATGTCATTAGATTCCCACTATGATGAAGGCTGGACGTGATCTGGTTTTCAAATTTTTCTGTATTTTTGGTTTGTATTGTTTTGTTTGGTTTTTATTCGTTCATCGTAGAGCATATTTCAGAGGTATTGTGCCAATGGAGGTCACCCTCTTGAAGTTGTGTTATATACTTTTCCATTTTTCGGTGTATGAAACCCAGGAATGATGAATTTATAGGGCCAGCAATCGAATAAGGGGTTCAGGGCCAGGCGGGGTACAGTGGTGGTAGTTAGGTAAAAGGGAGACAAAGTCAAGGAGTCCAGGAAGAAAAAGATTGGTTAGAAACTGATAGTGGTAGCAATTGTACAATTCTACTTGACATGACTGAGATACGGAATGATACGTCATACGTATTAAATCCTAATTAAACAAAAGAAAATAAAACAGAAGATTTACAATCTCAGAATCCCACAGGGGCAGTTCTACTCCCTCCTACAGGTGCCTTGGGAATCAAAATTGATTCGATGGCAGTGAGATGACTTTACAGCAATACTCTTTGACTTTCCCTCATATATATGAGAGGGCTCCAAAACACTCATGGGAATTTCCAGTATTGTTTAATTCTCCTTTCCCACAAACTCTTTAAAGCTCAGTTTTATTTCCAATGACATTTCCTCTATCTACCATCCATTGGGATTCGCTAAGGATCGTGTTGACGTTGTCATTTCCCGGATTACCTCAACTGGAAGGGCTAATTGCCGAGGGCGGTGATCTACTCTGTTTGCAAGGTAAACTCATGGGACACAAACAACAACAAAAACCATATCCTCTGTTAAATGGAAAAGTTTGGGAAACTGGCCTTTGGACAATGTCCCTCTCTTTCTGAACATTCGCTTTTGAAACTGTTTGATTTGGATCGATACTTTCTTATCTGTGCCAAGAGCTGTGCTAGCCACACGCGACGATTATGGAGAAAGAAAATCACACAAATAATTGTGATTGCCTTATTTTATTGCCTCGGGTTTCCATACATATTGATGGTTGTGGTACAAAGAGAAAAAGGAAGGTGTGCTGGTGGCACACAGTTAAGGGCTCTCTCTGCTGCTAACCAAAAGGGTAACAGTTTGAACCCACCAGTGACTCCACTGGAGCAAAGGCCTGGAGCTCTGCTCCTTTCAAGATGCCTGCCTATGAACTCCTGGGAGGCAGTTCTATTTTGCCGATGGGTCACTAGGAGTTGGAACTGATTGGACAGAACTTATTAACAACCAAGAAAAGAGAAAGTACCAGGTGTCATCAAGGTGCCTGAAATATGTGAGGCGGGAAGTTAACTTTAATGTGCGACAACATGTTGAGGCTCTCCTAAAGGGAAGGAAGGGGCAGGGACACTTTTCAAGCATGAGTATAAGAATTAGTAAGAATTCTTTCTCTCACTGCCATGCTGACTCATAGCGACCCTATAGGGCAAGATAGAACTGTCCCTGTGAGTTTATGAGACTGTAACTCTTTAAGGGAGAAGAAAGCCCTGTCTTTCTCCCAAGGTGATTTCAAACTGCTGTCCTGGAAGATTGCAGGCCAACACATAACCATTATGCTACCAGTGCTCTTACCTAGTAAGAATTATTTCTGCCAAAACCAAAAAGATAGACCTCGACAGAACGAAAGACAAGAGAAAGGTGTTTTCAAGGAACCTAAGAAAATGGTTGGAAGCTGGAGTGTAATAAAGTGAGGTCGGATTACAGGGGTGAGGTTGGAAAAAGAAAAGAGCGTGTACTTGGCCTTGTGAAGTCATGTGGAGGATTCTGGGTATTAACTGAAGAACAACAGGTCTTGGGTATTATGCTCCAAGACTCTTGACGTCAGGAAAATAGCTTACTATGGAAAGATAAGAGAAATCATTACAGATTTAGAAAGAATCCCAGCTGAAACACTTTCTATATCTCTATCACTTTTTCATTTGGCATGTGGTCTCAGCAAAAGCATCTGGATTTTGAAATACAACCCTTTCCAACTCTTCTCCTTGGCTTTGACAAGCCTGTGTATGCATACCTGTAAAATGCAAATCTCACTTATTTAAAAAATATTGATCCCATGCTGAAATGACACTGATTTGGATACGTTGTGGCCCCTCAGAACCACATGTTATAATCCTAACCTCTATGCCCATGATTACAACCCCATTAGGAAGTGGTTTGTCTTTATCACATTAAGTAGGCAAGATCAACACATGGATATCGTCAATCAAGCTCCTTTGAGATCGAAGAAGTTTAACAAGCAAACAGAGGTAGAGTGAGACATAGAGGTGTCAAGCCACATGGAGAGCTCCAAGATGCCAGGCATCTTTCCCTGGAGCTGGCCCTTGAATCTGGATTTCTAGCCTCTAAAACTGTGAGAAAGCAGGCATGTTTGTCCAATCATTCACTGGTGATAGTTCTGTAACAGCAGCACTGATTAACCAAGACAGATCTGGTACCAGAAGAGCAGGATGCAGTTTTGCAAGTGGTTAATGACTGGGAACTGAAAGAGTTTGAAGGTGCCTAACAGTAAAAACCCACCCTACCCTGAAAAAAAATCATTGGTAGAATTGTGGACATCAAAGGCAACTCTGCTGAGGGCTCAGAGGAAGTGAGGTGAGTGAGCAACGGAATGCAGATGTCAAATATGATTCTAGGGAGGATTTAAAAGATGATGACGGTGGGATTACACAATGCAGGAAGGATGATGATTTTACACAGTGGCAAAGAAACCTGTCTGGATTGTGCTCAAATGTTGGCTGAGAGGAAAAATGTGTAAGTGATGAACTTATATTGAGCTGATCAGATTTTTAAGCAAGGTTTTAAAGGGGCTTCGTGATTCTTCCTTGCTCTGTATAGAGTCGAGCGGAAGATGAACTCAAAATTCAAACTGTACAAATTAAGAACCCTAATGTGCACACCAAGGACGTGTCTTCACAATCTTTGGTTAAAGACATTAAGCCTCTGGCTGATGGGGCTAAACGAGTGCCACGGCAGAAAACAATCAGTTTAGCCCAGTGCTTCCCAAACCGGATTGATGTTTGGAAGCATGCAGGGTTCTGGTGAAACTAGATTCCTGGGCCCTGCGTGCACCCACCATCCACCACCACCACAACCACCACCCCACCCCCGGAAATATTGGTGGCATACTGATTACAGGATGGGCTGCTAACTGCAAGGTCAGCAGTTTGAAACCACCAGCACCTCCAAGGGAGAAAAAAGAGGCTTTCTACTCCTATAAAGAGTTAGTTTCATATATACACAGAGGCAGTTCTACCGTGGTCCTATAGGGGACTATGACTTGGAAATGACTTGATGGAATGAAGTCTGTTGCTGTTTGAGTTGGGCTCCTTCCGCCAGCCTCTAGAGACTCGTATTCCTTAGGTTTCGTATAGCGTCCAGGGGTCTAGTTCCACCAGCTTCCCAAGTGACTCCAATGCTCAGCCAAGTTTCAAACCACTTGTTAAGGCTGAAGGAACCAAATGAAAGGATTGCCAGGCTCCTGGAATTACACAGGCAGAAAACGGGCCAAAGGAGTTCCGTTTGTTACACTCCATGAAAAGGACCGTCCTGCAGCGCTCGGAGGTCAGTGGGACTGCTGGAAGGAGCACGGGCAATAGGGCATTCTCAGATTCAAAAGTGTGACAGCCTCCTAAGCTTCAGAGTTAGATCTTGGCCGAGTTGGTTGCAGGACATGGACTTGCTGCTAACGTGTGCCAAGGGAATAGGGCCATTGCCTAAACTGAGGGACCACGGCAGCTATACCAAGGGTTCAAAAGAGCGGGACCTCCTGGGACAGAGAGAGTAGGGTCACTACTGAAATGGATTAAGATGATAACAGGGCTTCCCAAATCTGAAGCAAAGTGAAGCTGCTGCCTGGGGGAGGTGCTTCTACCCAGAATCCAGAGAGCATGGCCAATCTCCAAAGACTAGGAAGCCACAGTCCAGAGGTTCTCAGAGAACAGAGGACCCCTTTTCAAGAGTTGAGAGCACTGTAATGCATTCTGTTGCTTTATAAATGACTTGTATGCTAGATTTCACAAATGAAGAAGTAGTTTTCCCTCCAATGAAATATGCCTAATCTCATTCATATTTGATTTAGATGATTCAGAAGATAAGATGTTTTAGGACTTAAGGTTGGTGTAACACTTTTAGGATGATGTAATTCAGTGGTTCTCAACCTTCCTAATGCTGTGACCCTTTAATACAGTTCCTCATGTGTGGTGACCCCCCAACCATAAAATTATTTTCTTTATCCTTTTTGTTTCTATGCCACAGTTTATATAATTATAAGATTAAGAACTCCACAATAATTATTGGTAAGTTTTTAAACAAAGAAATAAAACATTAATTCTCAGTATTTTATGTACCAGTATGCTAAGTAAACATTAGTCTCCCAATTTTCTCCTATTATATGTTTATAACTGTTTTTACTATTTTGACAAACATTACAAAGTGATACAGCAATTGTAATATCCCCCCATTCCTGATTTTAACATTTTTATCTTTATTTTATTTTATAATCATTTTATCAGGGGCCCATGCAGCTCTTACCACAATCCATACACACATTACTTGTGTAGCGCACATTTGTACATTCGTTGCCCTCATCAATCTCAAAACATTTGCTTTCCACTTAAGCCCCTGGAATCAGCTCATTTTCTGCCCCCTAAAATTATTTTCATAGCTACTTCATAACTGTAATTTTGCCACTGTTATAAATCGGGCGACCCCTGTGAAAGGGTCATCCTACCTCCAAAGGGGTCATGACCCCCAGGTTGAGAACGGCTGATGTAATGGGTTAATGTGTTTTGTATGTAGCAGGGATATGAATTTGGGGGTGGGGTGGGCAAAGGGACTGAATTTTATCTGAATTATATGCTCTGGACTGAAATATATTCCCCCCCAAATACATGTTATAAATCCTATGGATGGAAGTCCTTGTGGTGGAGTGGTTAATGGTCAGGTTGCTACCTGCAAAGTCAGCAGACAGAAATCACCAGATTTCTCAGGAGAAAGATGGGGCTTTCTATTCCCGTAAAGAGTTACAGGTTTAGAAACTCACAGGAGCAATTCGACCCTATCCTACAGAGTCGCTTGTAAACTTGTCACAGCCTCTCTTCCTCCCAGGAGGCAGGACACACTCTGTCTCTGCTTCACCTTCTGTTTGTTGCTAAGACACACGAAGCCATGCTGATAGCAGTTACAACCCATTATTAAAATGAATTCCACCTTTAAGACAATCAGCTGCTAATTTTTTTAACTACATCTATGGCTTGCACTATGGTTTTTTGAACGACACAACTGAAGTTTAAATATTGAATTCGCTAACATAAGCCAAGTTAAACGTTTGCCTCATGTAAATGAAAGAGGGGAAAGTGCATGGATTCACACAGATTTGGGGTTAAATCTCCTCTCCATCACTGACTGCTCTTGGGCAAGATATCAAGTCTCCTTCTCTTTGATGAAGTCATCTGCATTTCAGTGATGTTGAATATTCTCATACAATTGTTGGGCATAGTATGCCAAACAGCTGCCTGGCACAGAATGGGCAGGGGAGAAACTGAATAGTTCCTACAGTAACTGTGTAATTTAGAAATTCATTCCCAAAGGCTTGGAAATTCACTTATTTGTAAAGCATGTTTCATCCTCTCTAAGTGGGAGAAGGGGATAAAGAACAAACCCAATGAGTGCTGGTTTCAGCATAGTGTGCGCTTAATGGACGCAAAGATTTTTCTCTCAATTAATTTGTAAAGCCATTGGCTGTGAAGCCAGATGATGAGTTCAGGGCGAGGTCTACAATAAGACACCCTAAGTGTTAAGGGTCTAATTGCTTCTTCTTGGAGAAAGTGGTTGCACTTCAGTAAACAAAGCATATGAACGCTGGCCGATCACTTGTCTTTGTACATAAAGAAAGGTAGCCAGTGCATAAAATGACAAGTACACTTTTACTCTCATTGAAATAAAGGTGTTCCTGGCCTGGCCCACCAAGCCCTGAGGACCATATTCCTGCTCAGACCAGACAATGCACAGAGAGGATCATAGGGCCGGCCCCACCAAGAGATATGATGTCCCTCACTGAACCATAGCAATATGGGGGACAACACTGGAGACACAGTGTGGGAATGGTACCCAATCTGACCCCATCACACTGGGGTGAAACACCGAGGGCAAGCAACAGAGCAGCAAGGGGAGCAAAGTGATGAAATCCCCAGGGAATACCAAAAACAAACTTTGGAGACAGAGTGTGGCACCCTATCAGACTCGACTGGAAGGCACTCGTAGAGGCCAACAGACAGACCTTGAACTATTTATAGGCTTTTCCATTTTTTGTCAATGGCTTTCTTTTTGCTGTTAATTTGGTTTTGTTTTTTTTAGTTGTTTTGTGCTTATTAATGCCTCTGAATGTGTATCTAGATAAGATAGATGGGATAAACAATTCGGAGATGAAAAGAATGGAACCAATGGTTCCAGTGGAGTGGGAGGGGCTATGGGAAAGGGGGAAGTGGGAGAAAGGAAGGTGCAGGGACCAGCCCAGGGACAAGGGAACAACAAGTGAACTAAAATCAATGGAGAGAAGGGCATGGGATGGATGACTAATGAGGCTTGATCAAGGGCAGTGTCACAGTGAGGAATTGACAGACCTGAATGAAGGCCAAACATGATGGTAGGACAAGAGGCAAGTAAAAGAGGAAACCAGGAGACAAAGGACACTTATAGAGGTCTAGAGATAGGCATATACATATGTAAATATATTTATATATGAAAGGGAAATAGATCAATGAACTTATATCTATATGTTAAGAATTAAGGTTGCAGATGAACATTGGGCCTCGACTCAAGTACGCCCTCAATACAAGAACACTTTGTTCTAATAATCCGGTATTCTGTGATGCTCACCTTCCTGACATGATCGCTGAAGACAAAATGGGTGCATGGTGAAAAAAGCTGATGGTGCCTGGCTATCAGAAGATATAGCGTCTGGGGTCTTAAAGGGCATCTAGCTCAGAAGCAACAAAGCCCACATGTAAAAAGCACACCAGCCTGTGTGATCATGTGGTATTGATGGGATCAGGTATCAGGTATTTAAGACCCAGAACGAAATTGTACCCAATGTGAATGGGGTGGGGGTGGGGGCGGTGGAGTGGAGAGCCAAAGCCCATCTGTAGACAAATGGATATCCCCTTCACAGAAGGGTCACTGGGAGTAGATGAGCCAGTCAGGGTGAGTATAGCACCAATGAAACACACAACTTTCCTCTAGTTCTTTAATGCTTCCTTCCCCCCACTATCATGACTTCAATTCTACCATACAAAACGGATTAGATCAGAACATGCACACTGCTACAGATAAGAATCCACAACACAGGGAATCCAGGGTAGATAAACCTCTCTGGGCCAACAATGAGAAGAGAGACACCAGGAGGATTGGGGGAAGGTGGGGGGAGAAAGGGGGAATCGATCACAGGGATCAATATATAACCCCTTCCCAGGGGGACGAACAACAGAAAAGCAGGTGAAGGGCGACAGAGGACAATGTAAGATATGAAAACAATAATCTACAACTTATCAAGGGTTCATGAGGGAGGGCAGGCGGGGGAGAGGAGGGGAAAATGAGCTGATATCAAAGGCTCAAGTAGAAAGAAAATGCTTTGAAAATGATGAAGACAGCATCTGTGCAAATGTGCTTGACACATGAATGAATGTATGTACAGTGATAAGAGATTTGAGTCCCCAATAAAAGTATTTAATAAAAAAGGAAAGAAAGCTGTTCCAGGACATAAACAAATCTGAGCGGAGCGTGGTGTAATGTTTACAACTTGGGATGCTAACCACCAGGTCTGTAGTTTGAAACCACCTGCGGCTGCTCTGAGGGAAAAAAAGATGAGGCTTTCTACTCTAGTAAAGAGTTCCAGTCTCAGAAGCTGATGGGCAGTTTTACCCTATCTGTAGTAGTTACATAATCTGTTGTCAATTTGAGACTCAAGAATGAAGAGGTGGAGTTTAGCCTGTCAATCAGGTCACAGTTTGATGACCTCATTTGGAGGTGCAAAGGAGACAAATAGCTCGCTGGAGGAGGGACACATGCTCACTCCCTGGGAAACATTACTGAGGCGAGCCTGATGGCGCTATGCTGATGTAGCCAAAGTCCTGGTGCTGGAGAAGCCATGTGGCCCACACCAGCACTAAGATGCTTCCACTGTCACTGGATCCACAAGACGTTCCACCCATTGGCCTGTGATCTTCCTGCAGTCTATGTCATTGCATGTGTTACGTGAGTCTGAAGAGGAATTTACAGATTGGTACTGGACATATTGGCTAATATCAGACTTAAGGACTTCATCTGGAATGGGATTTTTTTAATGTACAATTTATATAAAGCTCTTTCCTGTACGCATGCGTGTGTTTGGGTTTGTTTCTCTAGTCAACCCAGTCTAACACATTGTCCTGCAGGGTTATGATGAGTCCACATTGACTCAATGGCAATGAGTTTGGTTTTTTGAGGACGCCAATCTGCAACTAACAGTTTAGCAGCGGTTCTCAACCTGTGGGTCATGACGCCTTTGGGGGTCAAATGACTCTTTCACAGGGGTTGGTCAATTCATCAAAGTAGCAAAATTACAGTGATGAAGTAGCAATGAAAATAATTTTATGGTTGGGGGGGGGGGGTCACCACAGCATGACGAGCTGAATTAAAGGGTCATGGCATTAGGAAGGTTGGGAACCACTGATTTAGACTCTGAGAAGTAATCTGTACTAAAGAAGCCCCTCCACAGTCTGTAGACTATCCTGCCGAACTCTGTGTCCCTGAGGCATGAGTCCCCAGATTTGCTCTGGGTATGGGGTGCATATAATGCATGCACACATCATTATGTATATCTTCACATGTGAAGAAGAGTTGGCAGTTGGTGCTTTACTTGATGCATGCTCCTGGCCAACCATTGGGATGCAGCACTGCATCCGGCTACTCTGCTGTAGGGAAAATTTTCATTTGTACTGAGTCGTGTTGGGGGTCGGATGGTGGAAAACAAGTATTTGAATCCCCTCAATGTTGTTGTTCCTTCAATCTCATATATAGATATAATTTCCAACAGCAGTTAACCATATACAAATGGAAGACAAGTCTAGAGGAAACAGGCTATCAGATGCACAGAACTTACAATAGCGACCGATGCTGTTAGCTTCACTCCAGTTTGAAATTGAACTAAATAAACATGGAATGTTCACTAAGCCATTAAAAGTACAGACTCATACATCCACCACTTGTGAATTTTTGAGCATGCCCCGGACACATGTGGCTTGGTTCGTGCTCTTTCAAAATCAGGAAATTCAAATTGCCTGATAGCTTGTGCTTGCAGTAAATTCCACTATCCTCCAGCATCTGTCTTCAAATGTATGTGTGGGCTTGGGTTAGAAAAAGAAAATGACACTAAATTAACAAGATTCTCAGAACACACTGGCTGAAATAAAAGTAAATGATTTCTGATCAACTAGCAATGAGAAAAATCTGCTAAGATTTTGAGCTATAAGATATGAACACTTCAAATGCTTGAATTATAGGGGGGAATATACTCAGACAACTGAACAGAAAGCAAACAAGAATTCATTTAAGCTATCAGCTATAACTCTTTAGAAAAGAGTTTATACCAGGAAAGAGCATATCTTCATTAACTTTAAATTAGTGAATACACTGGAAGTCATCTACATTGAGCCATACATTAGAAGAGTGTTCTGTTTTGAGTCCAGAAAAACCTTTTTTTCTTTTTAAGAAGAAAGATGGCTTGATGAAAACAAACAAGCAAAAATCTGGAAAAGAAAATTCCCAGAGTTAAGCAACAATGCTTTTAATTGGTAAATGGCACATTTGTGCCCCTATATTGCTCATACACTGGCAACCTGATCATCTGTCTTTGAAGTCGTGTAAGACACACTTGCACTTCTAAATATTTTCTGATGATAATGGTCCCTTTGCTCTCGACTGGACATCTTTACAATGTACATGTGAGCAATTTTTGCTGTCCATATTGCAAAGGCAGATTTTACTCCAGTGCCTTCTGAAAACCGTCTCGCCTGTATTTCTGCTCTGCTCTTCCTGACACAAATAGACCCACCCTTGTCATCACCCCTGCAAGTTTTAAACTTCAGTTCCTTTGGGGTCTCCACAAGCACTCCCCAGATCATTTAAGAGACAAAGAGCTGTGATGTGCGTTATGGAGATGCCCATTTTTACTTGTAAAACAAAGGCCTCCCATTCGAGAGTCAAACTCATAATGCGAATGATGGAGATGACAATAAGAGTCAAACATACCTCACCGGTATGTCCCCGGCCAGCTCCCCGGACACTCAGACACGCCCGGTGGAGTGCTGGCCCTGGGACCATTACTCCCGAGTCCAGCTCAGAAGCCTCCTTGGAGCCTTTGGGGGCCTTGCCAGCAGGTTCCCCAGGCTGCACTCCAGGTGGGGGTGCAGCCATGGTGCCCACTCACCCCGCTCCCCGGCCCTCTCACCGCTTCACTCGGATGATCTGGTCCCGCATGGGCTTGATGTCCTGGAAGCTCTGCTGGTTGACCAGGCTGTAGACCAGGATGAAGCCCTGGCCATTCTTGATGTACAGATCCCGCATGGACGCAAACTGCTCCGTGCCCGCGGTGTCCAGGATCTCCAGCACCGACGGAGACGAATCCACCTCGATCTCCTTGCGGTAGAAGTCCTCGATGGTGGGGTCGTATTTCTCGATGAAGGTGCCGGTCACGAACTGCACGGTCAGGGCGGATTTGCCCACCCCGCCCGAGCCCAGCACCACCACTTTGTACTCCCGCATCGTCCCTCTGCTACAGCCGCCGCCGCCGCCGCCGCCGCCGCCGCCGCCCCGACCGCCGGCGACATAGACCTACGCCCGCCGCGCCGCGCCTTCAGATCCTGCCCCGGCTGCTGGCCCCACCGCCTCCCGCGGCCGCCCGAACCTCACGGCCGCGGCGGGCCCCGGTGGCGGCGGCCCTGGGCATGGACCGAGCCGGGCGGCAATGCGGCCCCACGGCCGCCGGGAGAACCGAGGACGCGCAGAGAGCCCGAGCCGCCGCGGGCGCCGCCGGAGCCACGGGCCCGCAGTGCCGCCCGCCCCGCCCCGCCCCGCGGCCTCCACGCCCAGCTGTCCTCCGGTTCTGCTTCCGCGGGCGCTGGAGCGCGCACCCGCGCGGGAGCCGCAGAGCTGCCGGGGGCGGGGCTCGAGCGTGCGGGGGCGGGGCTCCGCAGCCCCGCCCGGGCTCCTCGGTCGCCTAGGCGATAAGCAACCCCCGGTGTCACTCGGTCCTGCCACTCAACAACCCCCCACTCGCACACTCCCTCGAGCCCTGGGGCCTGTGTGCGGAGGGCGTCCTGCCGGCATGGGTGGGGGTAGGGACGGCGGCGCCAGGCAGCACCTGGAAAATCCCACTTTTAGGTTTTTGCAGCGCCACCGTGTTAAGAGAAGCTAGGCCGGCCTCTTGCAGGAAATGGAAGAATGGGCAAGGTCCGGAAGGAGCTCTTCGTGGGGGCGTCTTTGTCGAGCGCTATCCCCTCCCCGAGAGCTGTGGCGTGGAGAGGATGCTCTATTTAAGGTGAAACAAGCACCTCCGCCTTGGGCCTGAGATTGTGCACATATTAGGAAAAGAAGCACTACTGGAAGGTCCGGCCAATGAAGGATGTGGGAACAGCACCTCTAGCCCACTGCTGCAGGAGCTCAGCAGCTGCGGCCCAACGCCGGGGAAACAAGGCTCACACCAACCGACCTAGGCGCGAACCTCTCTACCTTCCTCCCAAGCTCCCACCTTCGTCGGTGCCAGACTAAAGCTCTTCCCACGCCCCGTCAGCTCCGGGCGGAGGCAAAACCTGGAATGTGGATTCCTGTGAGCCAGGCCCAAAATACCAGGGATACCTCCGCAACAGCCCGCTGGAACAGCTAGGAGGAAGCTTGGGTTCATTCCAGCCAACCAGACCGCGCCTCTGTACCATGTGCTACCACTCACCGCCAATGCACATCCTCCTGCTACCACGTGACAACGCTCCTTCATCCAATGGGGGGTAAAAGCTTGTTGCAGAATCAGTCAACCCACCTCCCTCAACCTGGCCCGACTGGGCGTGCTGTCCCGTGTAATCTCCACCTACGAATCTTAGGTGAGCTGCTGAATGACGCAGACTTCCGTTAAGCCAACCACAACTCGCGCTTCTCCTGCTGCTGTGGAAACCTGGTTAGGCGCTGAAGTGGTTTGGGAAGAAGCAAAGATTGAGCTGGGCGCTGTGCCCTATTCGAGCAAAGTAGAAAGGTTGGTTAGAGACAATGAATTCCATTTTTAGCGGAGTCGGTGGCATTCAGCTCCAGGGCATGGGAATTGTGCTGAGGGAGGTGCGATGATTGATGGACAGAATCAAGAACGCAGAGAAATGTTCCTATTTCTAAGGAAATATAGTGCTTCCTTGAAGATTGACCTCCTCTGAAACCCTAGGGAGCAGTTCGGTTCTGTCCTAGAGGAATCGGAATCCGCTGGGATAGTGAGTTTGATTTGGAGCACGGCGACTACAATGGTCCTCTTTGCTAGCCCCCAGAGGCTTGCTGCTTTTTGTTTTTCTTCTTGAATACAATCGTTAAGGCCGTGGCTCCCTTGCAGTAGAGCTGAGATACATAGCCTTTTTCACCCACAACATCAATTTTAGAAACAACTACATCCCCAAACATTCCTTATTTTTGTAGCAACTCCTTGGGTGTACCTCCCACAAACAATGTCTTTCTAAACCGCTAGTGACTCCTCATCCATCCCTATTTTAGCTCTTCAGAATAATAAATCATATAGTTATGTTGGATCCTGACATACCTCGCAAGTGTTCCTTTTATCCCCCTCTAAAATCAGATGTGTCTCTACTGTTTTTGTTATTGTCAAAGGATTACGAAGATATTTAGATTTAGCACTGTCCCAAAGTCATATCAATCTATCATATTAGAATGGATAATTCCTCTTTGCATATCTTGCTACCTATGAAAACCCAAGAAGTGCCCTGTCAAAGTCGTGGGCATCAAGTGGAATTTTGACTCGTAGTGACCCTTTGGAGTGCTGGCGCTGAGTGTACTACTTAATGAGTTGCAAAACTCAAGTTCAGCAGTTCCAACCCATGAAATAAAAGGTGTCTTTCCGCTCCTGTAAAGATTTAGAGCCTGTGAAACCCAACAGCACAATTCTGACATGCTCTATTAGGTCACTAGGAGTCAAATTTGACCCAATGGCAGCGAGTTTGGTTTAGATCAGTGGTCCTCAACCTTCTTAATGCAGTTCCTTTAATATAGTTCCTCATGTTGTGGTCACCCCCCCAACCATAAAATTATTTTCATTGCTACTTCATAATTGTATTTTTGCTACTGTTATGAATCCTAATGTAAATATCTGATATGAAGGATGTATTTGTTACAAATTAAACATCATTAAGGCATTGTGATTCATCAAAAAACAATATGTAGATTGTGAAATATTTATTTCTAATTACAAATAAATGAAATTTTGTCTTGAAGCATGGTGTAGCATGGGTAACTGTCTTCATGCCAGGTGCCCGTATGTGGGTGTATCTGCACATGGAAGGATCCACCTGGAGATGGATAGAGGAGTGGTGTCTGGGTTCCTAAGATCACTGGAAATATGTATTTTATGATGGTCTTAGGCGACCCTTGTAAAAGGGTCATTTGATACCCAAAGGGGTCAGGACACACAGGGTGAGAACCGCTCTTTAGATGTTTTTGTCCTGTCAAAAATGTGTAGTAAAAGATAACGCAGTCATTGTTTCTTGACTATCCTCAAAATATCACAGTTCATAACTGCATCACTAGGAAGAGCAGTACAGGAGAGAAAATTGCACAAGAGCTAAGATCAGGGAAATGTTTTTAAGGGATTGAAAGTGAGGATGATCTGGTAGCTCACTCAAAGCACCTCCTGTGAGAAAGTATGAAAACAGAGAGCTCAGATGAATGCATCATCCCCACAAGGATGTTTCAGAAGGGTGCTGTAGGCAAATGCAACATTTAGCCATAGTTTGTGTAAAACTGGTCTGCTTGCTTGTGCCTTCATGAGCGTAGTCAGAAAGGCTGCACTTCTTTCCCCCCAAAAAAGACCCATCCAAACTGCCTACCTTTTGTCATAATAACTTTCTGGACTTGATGGGATTTAAGTAGAACCCAGGAAGCCTAAAATGTCCTCTCTCTGTGTAGATAATTGGAACCCATTGCAGTTCCATGTATTGCAGTGAAGGGGGAAAATCAATTCATTCTAAAGACATAAAAAAAGGTCCTGGGACGTTTTCTTTTAGAAGTGTATGTTGGGATTATAGGCCCCTGACAATCACCTTAGGTAATTGTTCTCTTTATCCTCGGTTCCAAGATGATTTGAGGGCCCTGAATTGGAGTAGTCACAAGCGTTGGAAATTACGTCAATAGTCACCGTGCTTAGCATAATAGAAATTAGGAGGGCATTTTGGCGTTTCTCAGCCTATTTTGCCTGACCATTTATCAATGCTGACTTTTGTGCTAAGAAGGCTGGAGAATGCAGCCCGTTGATCAGTCACAATTTGTTTATAATTCTCAAGTTGACAGGCTTCAATTTCCATTCTCAAATGTCATAAAAGTGGGTTTTTTGTTTTGTTTTAACCACCAGGAGGCAAAAGATAGGAGTTAGGAGCATGCTTTCTCACTTGTTCTGAATTGGATCATTGGCATGACCTGATTCGTATGTGACATTTGTGCCTACAAAATGTTGGCTGAAAAACTAACTCCTATAAGAAAAGATGTAGGACCATCTAGAGAAATTGAAAGCCTTGTGTATGAAATGGCTGTCTGTTTCCTGGTCCCTTGATCTTGTTCATTTCCTCACTAGGATCATCTTTCGGTTCTGAGAGTGATTTTAGAAATAAAAGCCTCTGTCTGCATTCCCAAGGAAATTGAAACACAACACAATTGAATTTCACCTACTTTCTGAAGTGAATTTCTAGCTGCAGTTGTGGGGGTGGGGTGATGCCTTCATTTTTCTTTTCTCCACTGATTCTGAAAGAGGGCTGTCTTACCTATACCTGAATACCCTCAACTATCATGCATGTGTTACCATGGAAACCTAGCTCCTACCCCCCACCCCCATGGAAGATGTTGTAAAAGGCATCATGAAGCAGGAAATACACTGTGTTCTGAGATTTCCTAACACTGGCAAGCAGCAAACAGGCAGATAATTAAATGTAAACAAGTTAATTCAGGATGTGTGTAATATAACCATCCATCTTGCCTATGAAATGTTCATTTCAACAAAAGGATGGCTCCAAGTAACCATAAAGGACAAGGATAAGTTGAGAACATTAGAACCTGTGAAATGCTCCTGGGAATTATAAGGAGTGCAGAAGACATTTTCATGGTCTCTGAGGCTGGTAAACTTGAGAAACAGAAAGTGGTAACGAAAGGCCAAAATAAATGAAACCCTCTTTAGAAACGTAGTGCCTCCTCAGTGCTTTAAATAGAAAATGGTTAAAAGTGCAGCAACTGTGTACATGCAAACAAGTCAATGAAAGGAACTGATAACAGTCTGGGAAAGTGGACTTTCTTTCAAAAAGTCAGTTTTACCAAAAAAGACTTAAGAGTGAAGGGATGGAGTTTAGCCTGTCAATCAGGATGCACCTTGCTGACCTCATTTGGAAGCGGTAGGCAGAAAAATAGATCGCTGGAGGCAGGACACACTGTCTGCTTGACTCCCTGGAAGACATTCCTGCTGACAAGACACATGGAGCTACACTAGTTCCCTGGAACTGGAGGAGCCACATAGAGACCCCTGCCAGCGCTGAGGTGCTTCCACTGCCACTGGATCCACAAGACTTTCCACCCACTGGCCTGTGATCTTCTTGCATTTGGCATTATTGCATGTGTTTCGTGAGTCTAAAGAGGACTTTATAGATTGGTATCGGACATATGGGCTAATATCGGACTTATGGACTTGATCTGGACTGACTGGGATGTTTTCTCAATATTCAGTTCTTTGATATAAAGTTCTTTCTTATACACATATGAGTGTCTATGGATTTGTTTCTCTAGTCAACCTGAACTTACACAACATCTCTGAGAGGAAAGGCATACTGATTAAAATATAAGAAAAGGACTGAAAAAATGTAAGAACTTAAGGGTTTCAAGAATCTTAGCGTTGTTAGAGTGGTTCATATAACAGCACAAACGTGGTATAACTGAGCAGTGTTTCTTACTATTGTACATGGGCCACTGTGAGCAGAAATTGGCTTGATGGGACCTAACCACAAAAACATGGCCACAATGCTGCTTGCATACTGAACAGATTCCCTTTCTTTTTCCAAAAGACACCTTGGGATGAATCAGGATTGGTTATGAACGGTGGTCTTTTCCCTTTCGGGCCTCCTGGAGTCCAGCAGGAAGCACAAGACTCTGTTCTTACCATTGTTCGAGAGCTAAGTCACTTCAGAAATTTGGGACCACCATTGCACCAGACTACCCTCACTTTGACACCAATTGTCATTCAAGAGATTCCCCCAAATTATCCTGTTTCAATAATTCTCTAGAAAGGCTCACAGAACTTTCTGGAAACTATTATATTCATGGTTACAGTTTATTTCAGGTAAAGGATGCAGACTTAAATCAGTCAAGAAAAGTAAGTCATAGCGCAGAAGTCAAGAAAAGTAGTTTCCCTTGTTTTCTTCCCAGGGACCCAGAGCAACCTTAATTTCCTGTTATGAACGTGTGATAATCCTGCAGAATTCCCAGCCAGGGAAGTTCATTTGAGCTTTTGGTGTCTACAGTTCTTGTTTGGACTTGATCATATACTGGCCGCATGGTCTACCTTTCATCTCTAGCTCTTGGGAGACACCAATATGGACAAAAACCCTCATAAAAAGTCATGTTGTTTCATTGTCTGGTGGCCAGAGCGGGACTAGAAATCACTTCCCAGTGGCCGAGGGCAAAGGCCAATTCTTTCGTGGGGAAGGTTAATTCTTCACTATACACATCAGAATATGAAGAAGGTCACTAGAGCTGGGGTGTGATTTCTGGGATTCTGACCTACCAAGGTGGGGGATGTAAATAGGCTTTTCCCCAGCTTTGCCTCCCCCCCCCCCCCAAATATATGCCAAACCTAAGAGGCAGCTTGCCAGCACACGGTGGGAGGTCAGCTGTTTGGAGCTATTCTCCCTGAAGGCATCAGCCATCCAGAGCACTCAGACTCATGTCTGGTCCACTGCAGGTGGGGCTTGCATCGTATGCATAGGCTAGTGGTTGTTTCCCTGGATACCTTAAAACAGATCAAACTAGCTCAGTGAACCAGGACCCACCCATATTGTCACATATGTATCCCTAATCCTTCCTCTTCCTATAGCGTGTACTGTACACCCCTAGCTCATCCCCCTTCTATTTCTGTAGTATCTATAGTACAACCCCTTCCTGTGACGTATGTCTCTACCTGTAATCGGGGGTCTTGTGCGCCCCAAAAGATACAGAAACCTTGGTTAGAAATAAATCACTCTCTCTTCTCTTCTTTCTTTTGCCACAGATCTGGGTGGTGAGATCATGGCCATCCAGGAGGTGAGCATACTATCACGAAATGTGTCTGACTCCTTTATTTTACCTTCTCTTCTATCTCTCTTATTCTCTATGACTTCCTATGATCTTTATATATCATAATTGTACAATTGCGCCTACCAGACCCGTGATAGTGTGAGGGTCTGGTTTCCCTCCCACCAAGGAAATATTCCTTATCTTTTTTCCATTATTCTTCTTGCATTCTACTTTGCTCATTTAAATATAAGAATGTGACTGAAAAAGAAAAAAGAATGTGACTGAAGAAGCAGTGGATTATTTAATGTGACTCTTCTAGTCAAAGTTGCTAAAAGCCACCAAAGGAGATTTTCCTAGTAAGAAGAGGAGCGAAGATACCGAAAGGATTCCCCCATGAGTCATTGCGAACAGGATTCCTTATAAAATGAGCCCTCTGAGAAGCAGGAAGAGGGATCTCAGTACCGGCACGAGAGAGGAGGGGAGCATGTCCTCCGGACCTGAGATTCTTGCAGAGTGAATCTCCTCGATCCAGCAGACAGCTATACCATTAGAAGGGCAGCAGCAGAGCCAGGAGCCAGGAGCCAGACAATGGAACAGTGATGAACTTTCCCACCCCGTGAATAAGTTAAGATTGGTGCTTTGTAGGAGAGGGTGCCTGTTGTAGAGTGGGCTTGCAGAGTAGGCTGCCTCTGGGCACTTAATAAGGAAGTTCGACTTGCTGACCTATGGGAGTGGAGCTGAGTGCCTTTGGACCGAGGTTGACCCGAGTGGGGTGCCTCTGGGCACTTAATTCATGGAGCTGGATTTTCTGAGCCATGGAACTCAAGCGGAAAGTCCTTGAGTTGATGCGTATGATGGTATGGTCTTTGGGCATTTATTGGCACACTTGGTAAAACTTGGTGACACGTGTTGCTAAACAACTCCCTTTTGAGCGTTTCACATTGGAACCGCAATTCTTAACTTCCTTATAAACTCTTTAATCAGGAATCTTGCCTGAGTTCTGTGTGGCTTTTGCAATGGATATTAGAAATTAAAGAAGTAAAATAGAGAACACGAAGACATAACAATGGCCGCTATTTAGGACTGTGACACAATAATATAGCGGAGATTGAAAGCCAGCCAGCGGCAGATGGGGAAGGGGAAGGAAGAGACAAGCCAAGATCTTTAAAGATCAGGTTAAGCTGTCACAGTAAGAACACTCAACTTGGTCTTCCACCAACACACACACACACACACACACACACACACACACGCTACTATTGCCAATGACTTGGTTCCACTCAGTGATACTTTAGGACAGGGAAGAACTCCTTCTAGGATTGCCAAAGCTGTCAAGTTTTGTGGAAGCAGACTGCTATCAGTGGTGCCACAAGGATTGATGTCACACAGTGTGTTCCCATAGTGACTCATGGTGTCGTCACCATCCCACGACTCTTCTTGGACCTCCACTCATACCCGGCATGTAGAGTCTTCAGTGATGCTTATTACAATTTTCATCATAAATGCAATGGTAACTTTTAAAATATTGTTATTTGGGTTTCAGTTCACAAATGTGCCTTATAAAAAAGTATGTTTGATCTTGTCTCTGTGATCAGTGGATGGCTATAGACAAGTTATCTCAGAAATGAACTTGCCTTAGTCTCATAAATGTGCCTTCAAAGGAAATGTCCAATCAAAAGAGGGACTTCCAAGAGGATCTGCTGATCCAGTTATATGCAAGGCAAACAAGTCAATTCAGAAAGTTATGGCCTTTTTATATATTCCAAAGGAATATTAATAGATTTCCCCAGAAGTTTTGGGATAATCACAGGGGATTTTTAATGAAGAATGGTTAAGAAATTTGAAGACCACATTGGTGAGAAAAAGGCCAGAAAAATTGCACTGAGGGAATTTTTCCATTACAAAAATTCCCTTTGTGGTATTTAGGAATTATGTCAACTAGACACTCCTGGCTAGGAATAGAGTCAAACCTGTCATTCAAGTACTACATTGATTCAACCTCGTTGGGGGTCTAGCCTTTTGTTTAAGAGTGAAGGACAGGGGAATTGCTCACCTGTTGCCCCTCCACATTCTTGTCTGTTGGCATTCTATGGGCCTCTTGGGGTGGCCCCATTTGAGCTATCCAATCCTGAGACCTCCTGGGCCCTGCCATGTCTCACCGGCCTTGACTCCCACTTCACCCTACTGCATCACTGGCCTGTTACTATGTGAGTCCGAAGAGGGACTTCTGGACTAGTATTGGATTTAAGGACTTGGGTTGGATGCCTTATTGATATATGATTATTTCTTGATAGAAAGCTCTCTCTTATACATAGATAAATGTTACTGGGATTGTTTCTCGAAGCAAGCCAGCTCACACACAACCTGCTCATTATTTGACGGTAACAAGGAATATCCTACAATAATATCATTGGAAAGCCTTACCTTATCGCTTCAATAATCCTCTTGCCTCTTCAGGCTTCTTTTCAATCCCCAAATTCAAAGAACATTGATAAGGAATGAGTCCGTTGAAGATGTTTTGACTGGGTATATCAGAGAATGTAGAATTCTTCCGGGAAGGAGTACAGAAATGGGAATACGGCCATCAGAAGTATATAGACCTATAATGATGATCTATGAGCAGATGCATGAATTAAAAAGACAGGATGAATGGGTATGGGAGAAAGAGTAGAAACAGTGTACCCACAAATATGTATATATATAGACTTAACAGAGGGTGTATGTACATGGCCATCTACCTTTACTACAAAAATGCCTATGAATGTAGTGGAGTATGCAGGGGCCAAAGTTATTAACATTTCATAGGCATAATAAAACAATTTTGTGGGAGGATTCACTGGCCTGGAGGCTGGGCATTATAGTACTAATAAACACCAAGGTCAATTGGCATAACATAGTTCAAAAGCACAATGCTCTACATTCTACTTTGTTGAGTAGCAAATGGCGTGTTAAAAGCTCCTGAGCAACCAGCAACCTGGTCTCCCTTTCCAGAGAGGGGAGGACTGATGGAAATCTAAGAACCATGAAAATGTTCACCCAGTGGGCTGATGGGACATGTAATTATCTGTTTCTGTAGCTCTCAGACTCCAAGAACTGCCACTATGAGCTTTTAATGGGTCACATTGGATGGCCCTGGAAAACTCAAAATGATAATAAAATAGAGACGAGGCTTTTTGTTTGGCTGGAGATTTGTAGAGCCCCTGAAACTATGGCTCTTAGTCACCTTTCAGGTTTGGAAATGAACTGACCCTCATTACTCAATTTTCAGAAGCTTTGGGAAATGGGAAGAAGCTAACATAGGAGTCGTAGGTAAGTGGAATTGGGTAATGTGGTACAGTGGGGATTGCAATCAATGAAATGAAATAAAATTCATATGAATTGTATAAGTACCGCGCGCTAACCGATTGCGCCACTGGAGCTCCAAAATTCATATGAATTGTAAAGGAAACTGATCATCTTTGTAAATCTTCAACTATCATAGTAAAATGTGTTTTAAACAAGAGTATAGATGCCAAAGAAGGATATTCAAGAAACAGTAGCTTAAGATTTTTAGATTATTGTTTAAGAAGAGTTCTATGATTTTTTTTGCAATACTTTTCGACATATCCTTATATTGTTTTAAATTGCTTAAGTATAATATTTCTTAGATTATAGGCATACTAAAAGCAATAGAAATGAAGCTGGATATAGTATGATATGATGGAATTTTGCAAGAAGAACAACTTACTGCAAATACCATTTTCTCAACAATGTAGTGACTGAACATGTGGACCTTGCCAGTTAGAATACACAAGAACCAAATTGAGTCATCTGTTGAAAGAGACAGTGGAGAAGTCCAATTTCACCAAATCAAACAAGGCCAGAAGTCCACTCTGGAACAGATCATTAATTGCTCATATGCAAATTCAGGTAGAAACTGAAGCAAATGAAAACAAGTCCATGAGAGCCAAAGTGCAGCCTTGAGTCTATCCCACCTGAATTTAGAGAACATCTCAAGAACAGATTTGATGCATCGAACTCTAGTGACCATAGTTCAATAACAGAGCAGATCATAGACATATAAAGCAAAAGGTCTTTTAAAAGACAGAAAAGAAAGTAAAGACCAAAGTGGACAACAGGAGAAATTCTGAAGCTTGAATATAGAGTGGCTAAAGCAAATGGAAGAAACGGGGACTTAAAAGACCTGAGCTGTAATTTGCAAAGGACAGAGCAAGAGGACAAAATAAAATAATATAATGAAATGTGCAAGACCCGGAGTTAGAAAGCCTAAAAAGAAACACACTCAACATTTCTCAGGCTGAATGGACTGAAGATAAAATTCAAACCTTGAGTTGCAATACTAAAGACAAAGCACCAAACAATAGAGGAAGCACCCCAAGAAGATGGAAGGCATACTCGGTCACTAGACAAAAGAAGAATTGGTCTATATTCAACCATTGGAACATCCAAGAACCATAATATTAAGGGAAGTCTCTAAGAACAGATGGAGAACGACTTACATTGGATCTGCTCAGTAGTGTTGCCAAGCAAAAGGAAGAGATTGTCATTTGTGCCCTTTCCACAAGAAGGGTGACCCAACAATCTGTGGAAATTATCAAATAATATCAGTAGCATAACGTACAAGTAAATCTTTCCTTTGTTTTTGCAGGCAAATTTTTTTTTTGCTGAAGATAATTCAAAATGATTGCAGAAGTCCATGGAGCAGGAGTTGTCAGAATTCAAAACCTGATCCAGAAAAGGATGTAGAACAAGGGATATCGTTGCTGATATCAGATGGATCTTGACTAAAAGCAGACACTACCCGAAGATGGTTACTTGTATTTTATTGACTATGCAAAGACATTCCTATATCATAACAAACTAAGGATACTATTGAGAAGAACGGGAACTTCAGAACATATTCTTATGTTCAGGCAACATCTGGACATAGACTAAGAATCAGGCATTACAACAGCACAAGGGGATACTGCTTAGCTTAGATCAGAAAGAGTGTGCAGCAGAGTTGTATCTTCCCACTACACTATTCAATCTGTATGCTGTCAAATCACCCAAGAAACTGGACAGTATGAAAAAATGGTGGGATTAAGATTGGAAGAAGGCTCATTAGCAGCCTGTGATGGTGATATGCAGATGACACAATCCGAGGGTACATTAATGTGCAATGAGCCAAAACAACTTGCATTCTAGCAAGAGAGACAGATAATATAAGCAGAAGCTACAGCCATTAAGGCAACCCATTATCAAAACCTAGCCCACTGCCATACAGTTGATTCCTGATCACAGAGACCCTCTATAGTGCTTCTAAGGTTATGAATATTTGTGAGTACAGATAGCCTCGTCTTTCTCCTTAAGGGTAGCTGATGAGTTTGAACTTCAGACCTTGAGGTTACCAATTCAACATTTACCCTACAGTGCTATAAGGGCTCTTAAAACATATTCAGTAAAAGATGTAAAGAATTCTAATAGGTGGGAACAATCATGGAAGTAATATATATATATATATATATATATATGACATTAAAATAGATAAATAAAATTACAAACAGTGTTTTTTTTCAAGTATGCAGTAAAAGGAAGCACAAAAGAGAATGGCATTTTTGAATTACAGTGTCAGTGAAGAATATTATGGACTACGTTCCATCATACCTATTCAATTTGTATGCTAAGCAAATAATACAAGAACTTGGACTACATGAAGAAGAGTGCTGCATTAGGCTTGGAGGTAGTCTTCATTAACAGCCTTCAGTGCACAGACAACGTGACCTTGAATTCTATAGTTAGTTGTAATCCATTCTGTAAGCAATATGGATTACAATTCAATGTTAAGGAGGGGGGGGGGGAGAGGAATCCTGACAACTTGACCAGTAAACAGCATCATGTTAAAGGGAGAGAAGACTGAAATTACTTCTATATGTAAAATGAGTCCTGGTGGCATTGTCAGGCTGCTGACCCAACAGTTGTCAGTTCAAATCTAGTAGCTTCTCCTCAGGAGAAAGACAGGGTGTCATTCTCATAAAGATTGACAGTTTGGGAACCCCGATGTAGAGTCTCTGTGAATCAGATCAACTCAGTGGTAGTAGGTTTTATCAGATTTGGGCCAGAATAAACAGATCTGCCTTGGAAGCAAAGCCAGAATACTCCTTAGAAAGAGGCTGGTGAGATCTTGTCTCCTATACTTGGGGGATGTTATTAGGAGCAGCCACTCCCTAGAGAATGAACTCAGACCTGATACGACAGAGAATCAGAAAAAAAGGGGAAGATGCCCCGTTAGATGGATTGACACAGTGGCTCCAACAATGGGCTTCAACATAGCAATGACCGTGAGGGTGGTGCAAGACCAGGCATGAGTTTATACCATGATGACAAGGTTCCTATGAGTCAGAAAGGACTCTAAAGCTCCTAACAACAAGACATACATGGATTTCTAAAGGGCAGGAAAAGTAGAATATGCTAGGGTTGGTTTAGTCAGAAGGAGCTGTTTGAAGGAAATCACTATGGAGGTATATTTTGAAGAAAGTGCACAAAAAAATAAGCAGAGGAGAGCACTCTGGATATAAGAAGTCCAAGCAACAATGACAAAGGGAAACAAATACAATTAAAGTTATAGCAAAATACAGAATCACTTAACTCTTTAATTCCTTACAGCAATAGGATTCTAGGGACAGTTATGGGGGAGGCACGGATCAGGAACCAGAAGTCAAAGCAAGAAAATAAAAGATATAAAGGTATGTGTGTTAGTCCGGGTGGACTAGAGAAACAAATCCAGGGTGAATCATATGTGTATAAGAAAGAGTTTTGTACACTGGTGCATATGGCAGCTGGAGGCACAGGGAATCCAGGGTGGACGATACCTTCAGGACCAGGGGTGTGAGGGGCGAGGCTGGGAGAGTGGAGGGTGAGTGGGTTGGAAAGGGGGAACTGATTACAAGGATCTACATGTGACCTCCTCCCTGGGGGACAGACAACAGAAAAGTGGGTGAAGGGAGACGCCAGATAGGGCAAGATATGACAAAATAACAATTTGTGGATTATGAAGGGCTCATGAGGGAGGGGGGAACAGGGAGGGAGGGGGGAAAAAGAGGACCTGATGCAGAGGGCTTAAGTGGAGAACAAATGCTTTGAGAGTGATTAGGGCAAAGAATGTAAGGATGTGCTTTATACAATTGATATATGTATATGTGTGGATTGTGATAAGAGTTGTATGAGCCCCTAATAAAATGTAGAAAAAGAAAATGATTAGAGCAAAGAATGTACAGATGTGCTTTATACAGTTGATGTATGTATATGTATGGATTGTGATAAGAGTTGTATGAGCCCCTAATAAAATGTTAAAACAAAAAGAGCTTTATATACAAGAGCAGCTGAATATTGAGAAAACATCACAGCCCAGTCCAGATCAAGTCCATCAGTCCAGTATAAGCCCATATGTCTGCTACCAATCTATAAAGTCCTCTTCAGACTCACAAAACACATGCAATGACGATAAATACAGGAAGATCACAGACCAGTGGGTGGGATGTCTTGTGGCTCCAGTGGTGTTGCAAGCATCTCTGCACTGGCAGGGGTCTCCACGTGGCTTCTCTAGCTCAGGGCACTAGTATACTTCCTTGTGTCTTGTGAGCTGCAATGTCTCCCAGGGAGTCTGCAGAGAGAGAATGCCTGCTGCCTCCAACGAGGAAATACAGGAGTTCCCAGAATCCTCAGGAGAAGGCCATGCCCACCCAGAGGCCTCATTGGCTATTATCTGATTGACAGGTCAGGCTCCACCCCTTCACTCCCAATCCTCTCAAACTGACAATTATATAACTACCACAGTATGAAAACAAGATAGGGAAAAATAATGTTGGAGAAAATGTAGGAGTTTAAGGGTGCATTTGAAGTTACAGAGTTATTCAAAATAATGAATAATTTATAGCATATCATCAAAGAATTGTCATAAATAATTATAGACTTGATGACTTTAAGAAGGAAGGATTCAAGCTTTCACAAGTAGAAATAAAAGAACAATGAGAAAGAGCATAAAATCAAGACACATAGGTAAACCATTTTTCCTTAAGGTTCCTCCACCCCACCCCACCCCACCCTGTGATAGTTATTGTTGACAAGCATTACATATAAATGAATGGAATGGAATTTATAAGAAAATTGACAACAGACCAGTATTACAAAAAATTTAAAATGTTTTCCCTAAAATGCCTTTTTAAAAAAAATCTGGTACTCGAAAACTCTTTTTCTAAAAAGAAACGAAGGAAGAATGAATTACAGATTAGTGTAGCATTTTGAAAATACAAGTTACCATACATGTGACCTCTTGGTTTCTGGTCAAATACTGATATGATTATTATTATAGCAATTGTTTTAATGCTATTGTCTGACCAACCTTATACTTTTAAAAAAAATTTAGGCTACCCCAGACATGTGGATACATATTGATATTTATAACATATGACTAGTGTTTATATAGCACCTCATCATTTCAAAGTCCTTCCCCATGTGTCCCAGAAGCTTTTTGCTTGTTTTCTAAAATAAGAAGATGACAACAATTGTGAGGATAGTGCAGTGTTTCATTCTGTTGTGCTCAGGGTCACTAGGGTTCCACACTGACTCACTGACACCTGACAAAAAGAGCAATATTCAGATACTCTCGATTTTCCAAGAGATTACAAGATTTCCCCAAATTCTGGTGCTGGACCCATCATCTGAAGCCTCGATGTCTCTCTACCTGTGTGATTGTATGTAACAATGGTTTGGGGTGCATGTCAGGGAAGATACTCTAATGTCACAGTGGCAGTCCCGTCCCGTTGTTCTCAGAAGGCACACCATAACTTTACTAAAGAAAAGTTATTCCTCCTGCTCTCCAGGGTTTATCTTCCCAAAAATCAGTTTCCTGCTTTGACAGCACAGAGCAGTAGATGGTCTTTCATTACTCTCCTCATGAATGCTCCTCACTCAACCTCACAAATATAGTAGCTATTGATGAATACTTAACCACCTTCAAAAGGTTTTACTCAATCAGAAAGATACACCTTGTTTCTTTAGTCAACGTGCCATCTCTGTGCTTGACTTTGATGGTGTTCCAAAAAAAGCAATTCAAAGAAATGAAGAAGCCAATCAATAGCATACTTTCTTAAGGTTTTATACAGAAGTTTCAAAGTTTTTAAGACTCCGTGCTCAATTTTTGCATTATGACTACCTATGTGCATTAAACTATCTTAAGACTAGAGGCACCTCTATTTGGATCAGCGATCGATGGGATACAGACAGGATTAAGGCTGTTAAGACCATAGCCAAGGTTTAGTGATTCATCTTTGAGTGGTCTTTACATCACACTTTTCAAACCCTGGCTCTTCTATAAATAGAAATGTTATTGCTGTATACCATCTGGTCAATTCTGACTCACAGCCACCCTTTGGGACAAAGTAGAACTTCCGGTACAGTCTCCAAGAAACCTTCTTAAACAGTCTCCAGTCTTTCCAGGGCAGATCACCAGGCCTCTTCCTCTAGAGCACTAATGGCTGACACTGTGAACTTTGATGCCACAGCCAAGTACTTTAAGTAGAAACAGAGAACTTTAAGCCATGGTGGTCACTAGGTAACTGTGTAGGTGTGTGTGTGTGTGTGTGTGTGTGTGTGTGTTACAAAACCCATTTCCAGAAAGGACTAAGGCAAACTTCATAAATACATAAGGGGTTCTCAAAAAGTTTGTTGAAAATTCTTTCAATTCCATTTTCTACAACTGTTTTGCAGCTACTTGGCATACAAAATGCTCATTTTTTGGTAAATACTTTCATCAGGGGCTCTTACATCTCTTATCACAATTCATACATTCCTACAATCTGTCAAGCACATTTGCACATATGCCGCCATCATCGTTTTCAAAGCATTCTCTTCCCACTTGAGCCCCTGATATCAGATCCCCATTTCTTCCTGTACATATAAGATAATCTTTTTTTTCTATTCTATGTGAGAGAGCTTTATATCAAGAAGTAGTGATAGACCAGGAAAACACACCACAGTCCAGATCAAGTTCATAAGTCCACTACTAGTTCACAAATCACTCTTCAGACTCACACAGCTACAAATAAAAATTAACTATATTGGTAAATTTCAAGAGCCAAGTGAGATCATCCCCCCCCCCAAATTTTAACACCATATGTCAGAAAAGAAATGAGCATTTAAAAAAACTGTATTTCACATTGGGCTACTGAGGTAGTAAGTTTATTGTGCCAACCTGGCTAATAAACACATGTGGGATTAATTGAAGGGCGGAGGGATAAATGGCTCGGTGAGCCTCGCCTTTGGAGTTCTCCAGTCTCTTGCCCTCTGATGGTCGGACCAGGGGCAACTGACTTAGCCAGTTCCCTGCTTTAGCTGGCAAGGCTCACTTCCTGCAAGAGATCCCTGAGGAGAAGCCACATGGACCTGCCCCGATGCAGCCCTGGGTGCTGGAGCAGCCGTGTGGATAACCCTGGCAGCGTTGAGATGTTTACACGTTCACTGACTTAGCTTTCCTCCTACAGTCGGCATCATTGCTTCTGTTTTCTGAGATGGAAGAGGACTTTGTGGATTGTTGTCGGACATATGGGTTAATGGGCTAATGTTGAACTTGTGAGCTTGGGCAGCACTGGGTTGGGTTGTTTTCTTGATGTGCACTTAACCTTTATATAAAACTCCCTCTTATGCATGAGTTTCTGTGGACTTGTTTCTCTAAAGTACCCAGACTCACACAGCTACATCTCTGGAAATAGCTTTCATTATGGCATTCTCTCTCTTTCTCGTGTGTGTGTGTGTGTGTGTGTGTGCTCAAATCGTAACAATTCAGGATCTGGAAAATGAGGATGGTCTTAGGCATCTGAACAAAATCTTTGAGATGATTCTAACATACACCCAGGTTAGACATTGATTTGATCATACAAATTTAATGATGTAAAATAATATCCTTGATGTAAATAGTGATTTTAGACATCTTAAAATCCTGGAATACAGAATGCATAAATTATCCTGAATCCAGAACCTATCTTAAAATCCGTTTCAAGTGTCCCTCAAACTAGCATTAATCTCTTTCTTCTTCTCTCCATATTCCCCAACATTCCAGTCCTTTTTTCTCTATTTTTCTATAATTTGACTTTTATTCATTTTGTCCCCATTTGTCTCTCCAGTTGGCATGTGGACTCAGGGATGTGGAGAAGCAGAACTGAGAAGCTATGTATTTTTTACCTTTCTAATCCCTATATTACTTTAGTTGGTCAATAATATATATTAAAACTTATGCTGGTGAAAATGAACTGAATAAAGAATATTAAATGGTATTAAAATTTATGATGAATTTCCAAATTATTGAATAATTGTGTTCTTATGTCCATTAAAATGTTATTTCTCTGTCCATGATACTTAAAATCAATATTTTAAAACTTTGAACTTAAGTCAATCCAAACAAGTTAAAATCATAACAATGTGAAGCTATTTTAAACAAGATACTTCTTCAGAAAGCATTCCTTAACAAAAAAGCACCGCAATCGAGCTTAAGTTGCCGCCTGCAGGCCATCATTTGTCCACTTTCTGCTCAAATCCTACTGCTAAAGAAACAGCAACAAATGGACAACTTTCAACCTGACAACATCATGGAAAATGTCGGAAGCTTCCCATTTCTGTTGCATTGTATGTCAGACCATTCTTTATAGGAATCACCTTGAATTATCTTTTAATCAAGAATATCCAGGCAGGCCAGTCTCATGAGGTAAATAAATAAATAATGAAAATTATCCAAGCGAATTAACTTTAAACATTATGAGTCATTGAGGCTAAAAATATTGGGATAATTTGTAAAAAAAAAATCCAAGCAAACCCTTAATAGAATTGTAACCCATCTCCCTTTAAAATGTGCTTCCTCCTCGTGTGTAATAAACACGAAACATTAAAATATTAGGATTTGGACAAGTTGGCCATAGGAATATGTATATGGTCTTAATTCTTTTATTAAAGTCCCCCTTTTTTGGTTGAACTTGAGTCTGGAAGAGGCAGAATAGGAAACCTTGGAAATGATGGATGTGCCTGTGTATGTGTGTGTGTGTGGTGGGGGCGGTTTAGGGGGTATCAGGCAGGCATAGTCAGATGCAGGAGGCAGGTAGAGCATAATAGATGGTGTCATCCTCATTGTGGGTTCATTTTGTCAGGGTCAACTTTGTATGAGTTTTAACAATTACACAGTCTGATCTACTTACTGTCAGTTTTTATAAGCACTGTTGAGTATGCTAAAATGGCAGTGTTACCTACTCAGAACATAATGCTTCTGTGTGTCCATATGCACACTTATTTAGGAAATATAGAAGATAGGTTTTCTTGCCACTAGACAAGTAGAGTGGAAATTAATAAGACCATTTACATCTATATGTAAGTTCCTTTGTTATTGTTTTCTGCCCCCTCAAGTCAGCCTCTCGTGCACCATGTTTGTAGTGGGAGAGTTCTTTTAGCAAGACCCATTGTCCTCGTCTAAGCTGGGCTAACTAGGTTTGCTTTCTTTTGGGAATTTAGAACAGAAAGACAGAGAGCTGGCACATGAACTAGGAAGCAATGCATAGTTACACTGGGGAAGCCAGAGACTTTTGGGGTTCTTTGTGCTAGTGAAGACAATCTACAGAGGAAAGGCAAAGAGTGGAAAAGATTTACACAGTGATGGACAAAAAAGAAGTGATCATTCAGTTTCAAAAGTGGAAATTCGCTTACTTCCCAAGTACTATCTTAGTTCCTGTGTTAGTCTCAGGAGACTAGAGAAACAAATTCATAAACATGCACATGTGTATAAGAAAGAGCTTTATATATAAGAGCAGTTGAATATTGAGAAAACATCCCAGCGCAGTCAAGATCAAATCCATCAATCCGATATAAGCCCATATGTCTGACACCAATCTATAAAGTCCTCTTCAGATTCACAAAACACATGCGATGACGATGAATACAGGAAGATCACAGGCCAGTGGGTGGCATGTCTTGTGGATCCAGTGGCATTGTAATCATCTCTGTGCTGGCAGGGGTCTCCACAGGACTTCTCCAGGCCCTGGGACTCTGGCTGCATCAGAGTAGGTCCACGTGGCTTCTCCTCAGGGATGTCTCACAGGGAGAGTGTGCAGAGAGAGAGTGTGTCTCCTGCCTCCAAGGAGGAAATACAGGAGTTCTGAGAATCTTCGGGAGAAGACCACGCCAACCCAGAGACCTCATTGGCTATGACCCAGTTGACAGATTAGACTCCACCCCTTCACTCTTAATCCTCACAAATTGACAAACGAGCCTATAACGACCACAGTTCCTCGATGGCACTAAGTACATTAGTCTGATGAATCTGTTCAGCATCATAACAACATGCAAGTTTCCGCCAATATAAGATGGTATGATATATTGATATATAAATGGTGATGTGATACTTACCTGGCAGGGGAGATACCATGATCACGAAGTTGAGTTTCCCAGGGCGATGCTTATCCATTGCACTATGGATGTGCTGACCCCTGCGGTTTCCCCAAATGTGAGAAACTTGACTCCATAATTTGTGGTAGTGGGGGACTGCGTTCGAGCTCTCCCCTAAGCAAAAAACAAACACACAAACAAATAAATAAATAAATGGTGATGTATGCTGCTGGCTGGGTATGATGTGTGTTGGTGAGACTCTGTCACCCAACCAGCAATGACCAGGTTAATATTAGTAGGTTTTTGTTACTAACCACTAGAAGATTTTTCACAAAAATATGGTTTTCCATTAGGCTGTGTTCCCTTGGTTTACATGCAAAATGAATATCATCCTCCTGTCAATATGTCAGCATTAATTACATGTTATGTTCCAAATATTTTTCAGAAAATAATTGCACACAGGAAAATGGTAGGGATTTCTGGAGCTTTTATATGATGATAGTAGTCAGAGGATCTTGTACTCCCTACGGGCTGTAATTCATTCTTTTTATGATCTTGGAGACACAAGCAGTGCCTGGGTTACAAATATATGACATAGGCATGTCTAAGGTTGGGTTGTCTAGAGAAATAAATCCAGTAACACTTACACATGTATAAGAAAGCCCATTATATCAAGGAGTCATCTTATATCAAGAAGGCATCCCAGCCCAGTCCAACTCAAGCCCATGAATCCAGTGCAAGCCAGGGCCCTCTTCAGACTCACACAGCTGCAGGCTGACGATGCAGAAAGGTGAAGCAGGAAAATCATATGCCAATGGGTGCAGAGTCAATGGGTGCAATCCAAGGACGGTGGAAACAGGGCAGGGTGCAAACGGCTTTTAGAGTCAGGCAGCACACATGGGGCCGTTTCTGGCTGCACGCAAAGTCCCAGGAAGCCCCAATCCCAAAGTCCCAATGCCTCACTCTTATACACAAAGGCTTATGACACCAGGAGGTGTCATCAGGCTGTGACCCAATCGATAGTTTGGGCCTGCCCTTACCCTTATCCAGGAGTGTCTGGTTGACATAATCCCTAACCATCACAGCGTGCACCCTCTATTTCTAAACCAACCCCACTCAAAGCCTATTAAAATCTTAAGGTATGTACAGTGGCCCATAATAATAAACAGTTGCTATCTTTTCAGGTGCATCAAACTATTATTATTATGTCTTATTATGTTAGCGTATGAGGAAGTGTTTTTAAATGCTTTTCTAGGGGGAAGGATGTGCACTGCATGCATTATATTAAGACAAACATAATACGTTATATTAAGACAAACTAAATAACGTTACATCTGAATCCTGCTTAACTCTATTTGACATAGGAATGGATTCGATTTGAATATAGATTCAGAAACAGAACTAATTTGCAATCAGCAAATTGTTTATACTATTTGTCATACAGGTTTAGTAACAAAACGCAACACAAAAGCCCCAGGCAATAATGTTAGGCGATGCACTGTGAAGCCCGTAATGCACTGATCTCACAGAAGGTTGGCACGCTAACCTTCCAAGAGGTTGCTTCACACAGGAGGTATTTTGCTTCACTCAACTATTTGCTATCTTTAGATAGATAATTATCCTCTTCGGGAGAAGCTGAAAAGTAATGTGAAGTCAACCGGTTCCTCTAAGATATTACCTGACTTGCCCTGGATACAGGTGAGTACAGGTATGTCCTCACTGTCCTGGCTTTCATGAGGGAACTTAGTGTTTCGGCATTGTTAGTAAACTCACCATTATCTCTAAGATAACTTAATCATTAGATTTGCAAACAAAGAGTCCTAGGTCATATAATTCACCGAAATTTGGGCACTTTCAGGGAGTGCTGAGACAACAGGCATAACTTGGGACCAACTCCAGTCTACTCTTTGGTTTTATGTGGTCAGTTTCTGAGTAACATGCATACAACATTCTGGGCACTGTTTTAGCTGCTATTTTGGAAAATTACCCAATATTTTGCTATCGATATTAGTTGTATGAGGTGGTGCTTCTTCGGGGCATCAATTTCACCTGTAAGATTAGAGAGCTGTATTCTATAAGCCTTAACCCCCCTTTTAGCCTTTACCATCTAAACCAGTAGCATGGACATTTATGAGTTTACTAGTCCAAGGAGAAGTTTTTATTATTTTGATTCAGGGCAGTTTTTCTTGTAAAATAGAGAGCATACATGTCCATGAAAGAATGTTCCAAATTGTTTTTGTAAATATTTACCTATTGTAAAGGCACATTTAAAAGTCACACTAGCAGTGTGGTACAGGCAGACTCATGACCGATATTAATAATCCAGTTGCTTATTTCCTCGGTGAATTAGTGAATGTTCCCCTCATCCAGAGCGGGAATACCATCAGCTATTAAAAGGAGACAGGAGCACCCACTCTCCAGTGATGTTATGATGATTAAGTGAGGTGGTTCATGCGAAAGTATCCAGTCTATACTAGATAATTAGGTGTATTCGATGGTTTGGATTTCTGTGGCATGGGTTGAATTGCGTCACTCCAAAATGTGTGTTCTAAATGCTCACCTCTATGCCTATGGCTATAATCCTGTTTGTCAATGGGTTGATTTTGTTATGTTAATCAAGCAGAGCTGGTGTCAAGTGTATTTTAAGTTAATCTCTTTGGCTGTATAAAAGAAATTAAGCAAGCCAACAGAAAAGCAGCATCAGCATTGGACAAAGAGACACGCCAGGTGATGTGAAGACCACCCAGGAGTGGAAGTGCCTAACCTCCCCCCCCCCCCCCACCCAACTGAACAGAGAGAAAACCTTCTCCCAGAGCTGCCACCCTGAATTTGACTTCCAGGCCAATGACCATGAGAAAATAAATCTCAGTTTGTGAAAGCCATATCTACTCTTGGTGCTGTTGCTGCTGCAGCTAGATTGCATATGACATGAGTGTGGATTGCACCATCTTCTAATTAAACTAAAAATATTACCAATTGGGCTTCTCTGTCCCCACTATTGACTTTTACTGTGAGAATCAGTAATGAAATAGGGTGGAAGCTCTTTCATAATCCTATATGCTATAACCTTCCATTTTACCTGCTCGAGAGATTGACTTAATCTCACCAAATCTCTGCCCTTATGTCTGCTGGTAGTAACAATGTAATCATGGTATGAGTCCTATACTCAATAACATACATTATCATTACAATGATTGCCATTAATATAACATTGGAAAATCAAAGTCAAAGCCTCCCCTTAACATGGGAAACTGAATTTCCATAGAAAAAGCTTCATGGAGTACATGTAAAGGCTATGAAAACAGCAGTGACTGAAGACAGTGAATAAGAAAAATAAGCAGAAGAACACCTCGTTAGCCAACATTATCCCCACCAAGCAGAGCCTCGTGGTAATTGCTGAGCCATCTAGCACAGATGCTCCTTGATATTCTTTCTCCCAAAATTCCTAATAGTTTCAGGTTTACAGTAGGGTTGTAGATATGTTTCACTTAGAGGGTTTCTGACAGGAAAATAAAAAGCTTAGAGCAAAGACTCTACAAACAGGGCTAAGTAGCATCTAATAATTTTATTGATAAGGTAAAATAGTTTCATTTAGTAATAGCTCAAATTTGATGAGGTCTGCTTGCTCCTTCTGTAAAATTTTCTTTGTGACACTCATACTTTGTTGACACAAACCCTAGGATGGAGTACTGATTACCACATTTATAGGATGAGGTAATGGGTACAAGTTGGCTTGTAATCCACATCGTCAGCAGTCTAAAACCACCAGTAACTCTGCCGGAGAATGAGTGGGCTTTCCCCTCCTGCAAACAGTTAAATTCTCAGCAAACCACTGGGAGTTGCAATGAGTCTCTATGAGTCAATGGCAGGGAAAACTGTCAGATTAATAGGATTGACATTGGTGGTGATGACTTGAGTCATTGCATGTGCACCGGATATACAATTGACTTCTTGATTTTATCTGAATTGTTTTAGTCCATCCTGACAGCAGCAACAATCACAAAAATCCCACACAACCTAGATGGGTGTCAAAGATGTCACTGATTAGTAAAGCTTCTGAATCTTTTGAAGCCAGGAGATCTTTCCCTGGGCTTTCTTCACTTTTCTGTGATTATTTATAAATTAGTGGCACCTGTAACACAGAGTGAGAGAAAACCAAAAAGGAAAAACACTCTCAGCAGCTCTTAAACTGAAAGAACACAAGAAAAAATTCAAGTCTCAACTGGCCACGTTGAAAGATTCCATGGGCAAAATCGTTAACTATTCAAGAAGCCTCAAAGAAGATGTAATGAATACAGAGTCACTGTACCCAAAAGAACTAGTCGACATTCAACCATTTCAAGAGATAGGACCTGAATAAGAACCAATGGTACTGAGGCTTCACTGAAGGCATTAGTCGAAAAGAAGGCTTCCGGAATTGGTGGAATGCCAACAGAAATGTTTCACCAAGCTTATGAAGCACTAGCAGCACTCATTTGTGCCAAAAAATTTGGAAGACAAGTACTTGGCCAACTGACTAGAAGAAATCCATATTTGTACAAAGGTGACCAAGCAGAATGTTCAAATTATCAAACAATATCATAGAACAAATAAAATGTTGCTGAAGACAAATCAAAAACTGTTGCAACAGTGCATTGAGAAGGAGCTGACAGAAATTCACACCAGATTATGAAGATGCCATGGAACAAGGGATCTCATTGCTGATATCAGATGTGTCTTGGCTGAAAGAGAATCCCAGAAAGATGCTTGCTTGTTTTTATTGACTATACAAAGGCATTTGACTGTATGGGTCATAACAAATTATGAATGCCCTAAAGAATGGGAATTCCAGAACCCATAATTGTGTTCATGTGGAACCTGTACAACGAACAAGAGGCAATTGTTTGAACAGAACTAGAGAACGCTGCATGATTTAAAATCGGGAAAGGTATGTGTCAGGGTTGTATCCTTTCACCATACTTACTCAATTCGCGTGCTGAACAAATAATCAGAGAAGCTGGACTATATGAAGAAGAATGTGGCATCAAGCTTGGAAGAAATTTTATCAAAAAGCTGGGGTATGCAGATTATGCAACCTGGCTTGTTGAAAGTGGGAACTACTTGAAGCACTTGCTGATGAAGATGAAGGATCACAGCTTACAATTACAAATTAAATAAAAGCATTCTCATAACTGGAGCCATAGGTCACTTCATGATTAATGGGGAAAAGATAGAAGCTGTCATGAATTTCATCTTGCTTGGCTCCGCAATCAATGCTGATGGAAGCAGCAGTCAAAGGGCACATTGTGCTGGGTACATCTACTGCATACGACCTTTTTAAAGTGTTGAAAAGCAAGGATGTCCTTTTAGAGGACCAAAGTGTGCCTGACCCAAATATTTTCAATTACTGCATATATATGTAAAAGTTAGACATTGAGTAAAGAAGACCAAAGAGGAATGGATGCATCTGAATTACAGTGTTAGCAAAGAAAATTGATAGTACCCTGGCCTGCCAAAAAAAACCCCAAACAAATCTGTCTTAAAAGAGCTGCACTCAGAATATGCCTTAGAGGAAAGGATGGAGAGACTTTGTCTCACATATTTTGGGCATGCTTTCAGGAGAGACTAGTCCCTGGAAAAGGACATCATGTTTGGGACAGTTGATTGGCAGTGAAGAAGAGGAAGGGCCACTACAAGATGGATGGATACAGTGGCTGCAACCATGGGCTCAAAAATGACAGCAATTGTGAGGATAGTGCAGGAGCAAGCAGTGTTTGGTCTGTTGTACAGAACATCACTATGCGTTAGAATCAGTTCAATGGTACTCAGCAGCAATGAACTATGTGCTAGGCTTTGTTTCAGAAACCAAATAGACAAAATCCCTATATTCATGGAGCTTACTAGTATAATTGGGCAAACTACTTTTCTTAGCCTCCTTGGCCATCTGTACTCTTAAAATTCAACTCATAGAAGAACTCCCAACGATTTCAAAGGAAACAGACTCTCAAAAATATTCTCATATCTACTTGGAAACTGGGTCTGAAGTTTTTATTCAATTCTTTTTCAGGAGAAAAATGTAAATTTAGTCTTCTTTCCGCTCCGCCCCCCCCCCCCCCGCACCTTTTAATACCCACTTCATGGATTTGGTTGAAGCTCTTCAATGCGCTTGACTTTGAGCCTGCCTTCTACTTGTCTGACTGAAGTTTTCTTTGGAAACAGCATGCTATTTAAACCTCAGTCTTCTTCTACTCAGTCTTCTTCTACTCAGTCTTCTTCATGATGTACACTAGAATCGGATGGCTCTCTGGACAAACCTCAGACTCAATTCTTACTTTTCACTCTGAGTTTGACTTTATTTTGTATTTCTATGTCCAATGATTTATCACTTAATCTTCCCATCGTGGCTGCAATGTAATTGTATTTGATTTATCTTGTCCAACACTTCAAAGTGTTTGAAATTAGTCCAAGGGCCTTTCTTCATCAGCCTAGTCTCTAAATCTCCCAGGAGGCCAAGTGTAGCATTTGTCATGAACAGACTTGATACAGAAGCCAGAACCAAGAGCCAACATCTCAGAGTCATCACAATACAGCCGATCACGCAGGGAAACAAAACAAAGCACAGCCCATCACTGCCCTACATTACGCTACTTAACATCTTGAGGAAAAGCCACGAATCTTAGACTCTCATGGGGGTGAGACTGCAAGTTTTAAACTTTGGTGACTCTTTGGGATGAGTGAGTCCACTAGCAATAGGAACACAAAGCAAGAGAGTGTTTGTGGAGTGTTTGATTCTGCCTAGTATTCTTATTGTTGGTGTCATGAGAAGGTATAGCAACATCAACTCAACCCTTCAGGAACACGGAGTGCATATCAGGATACAGATGCACGGGTGTCCTCATAATATCAATGAGTCACACCGTCCTTGATTTTTCAAACATTACAACTTAATTTCCTCCCTGTAATTATAAAATTTGGTTCTTCAGCTGATTCTTCCCAAAAAACATAAACTAGCGTGAAGTGTCCTATATTTCTGAACATGGATAGTCACACAAAAGTAGGGGTTTTCCGTTTCTATAGTACCCTGCTGGTGTGCCTGTCTGGTTTTCTGAGGCTCAGTGAAAATGTGGAGGCAGTCTGATTAGCACTATGCTCTGACAGGGAGTAATGAGGCTTTGGTAGGAGGGATGTGCACAGACTAGCAATCCATAGATTTTTTTTTCTTTGGGGCATTTCAAAAAGTCTCAGATTACATTTTGAATAAATCCATATAGGGAGGTTATTAAAGTAAGTGAGCACCACTCTACCAACAAGGTAAGCTACAAAACAG
Organism: Tenrec ecaudatus; assembly: GCF_050624435.1. NCBI lineage: Eukaryota > Metazoa > Chordata > Mammalia > Afrosoricida > Tenrecidae > Tenrec > Tenrec ecaudatus. The sequence continues at coordinate 107,730,554 of NC_134544.1, forward strand.
CTTCTCACAGGCTTCTTGAAGGAAAGCCTGCTGAGGATTGTTTCAGGAGCCTGAACTCGCATCCTGAAAATTAAGCCACCTCTGTTCTTCTCCTGCTTATTAAAGGAGGAGATGAGGATGGACTAACAGAAGGTTCTTATGTATTTCCACCCATCCTTCAGCAGTACCTGGTCAAAAAGGCAACTTGAGAAAGAGTAGAGAACACTTTCCTCTACTCCTGCCACTGGATGCTGCTAAAGCCATGGACAGCATATGTAAAACAAACCAGGTGTCAAGATAATCCTGACCCACAGTCACCCCATAGCTTTACCCTAAGTAGATTCCACGTATTATTTCTCTCGCCATTCATTTCTAATATCCCTAGAAATTTTTCCGAGATGGATTTGATACAAAATGTAGACAGGAGCTGCTTGTCTGTTGTAACTGCAAAAAGTTCTTGGAAATTTTTCATTATATTTTAATTAAATTTACCCATGAACCTTTATAACATTCTTTATGGACTCTATAGAACCCTAGTAATCTCAGATCATTGTTTCCAAAGCGAGCATGGTTGCTCCCCCAGCTACCAGTATTCCAGGGCGTACACCCAAGACCCCAGGAATTTCTGCATTCAAACGATAATCTCTGTCTGTAATGGTGAGCGAATTGTTGACACTGTTAAGAAGAGCAATGTTTAACACACACACATAACAAGAGTCTCGAGTACTTTTTGTTTCTTCATCAATAATAAAGGAAGAAGTAAAGACAGGCTGTTGAATCATTTTCTCTGGTTTCACTGCCCGTGTGGCACTAGGAGAAATCACTCAATCTCTTTGCTGGGTCTTTGGTTTCCCATCTGTGAAATGGGAATAATAGAAACAAATTGCCTCATGATTAAGAAGAAGAAACAAACAAGCTAACTCCTTAAAATTCCTATCACAAGCAACCTTTATAAGCTTCTGGAAAGCAGGAAATCTCTTTATCGTGTTCCAGAAATACATACTCTACTGCCTTTATAGAGACTCAGGGAGGATTTCACAAACCAAAGCACTGTGTTCCTTGCTGTGTACTCAGTCCTGAAGGACTTTCTGAGCTATTGAGGTTTTATAAATTCTCACCTTGACTTCCTTTGGGGCCCCAAGATCTACGAGTATGTAGCTTTATCACAAGTTCTGCTGTTGTTGGCTTATAAATCTTGCCACTCTTATCCCAACAGAATGTCCCCGTGGCAGGGCCAATGGTCAAGCTCTTCATTAAAGGTTCTGAAAAACAATCAAATCATGCCTTATTTGCATATCTCAAGATTATCTTGCATGGTTCAAATGAAGCCACTCTATGAAGGAATAGATTTCGTAATCCCTGTAATTCTAGTTAAGAAACAAACCTGAGGGGACCAATAATGAGAGTAGCGATACCGGGAGGGTCAGGGGAAGGTGGGAGAAGAAAGGGGGAACCGATCACTATGATCTACACATAGGCCCCTCCCTGGAAGACAGACAACAGCAAAGTGGGTGAAGGGAGAAATCAGTCAGTATAATACATGAAAAATTAATAACAATTTATAAATTATCAAGGGTTCATGAGGGAGGGAGGCAGAGAGGGAGGGAGGGAGGGACCAGAAAAAATGAGGAGCTGATGCCAGGGCCTCAAGTAGTAAGAAAATGCTTTGAAAACAATGATGGCAACAAATGTACAAATGTGCTTGACACAATGGATGTATGTATGTATTGAGATAAGAGCTGTATGAGCCCCCAATAAAATTATTTAAAAACAAAAAAGAAAGAAACCTGAAGGATTATACCCAGTTTACTAATTTAAGCATGCAGAAGTATGAAAAAAACTCAATAGCTACTCAACATTTTATCCACTGGGTTAGATGTCTGTTGGCACCAATGAGGAAGAATCTAGCATGTGTGTCCTTTATGCTAGTTCTTCCATGTTTATTATTTTATTTTCCCAATTTATGCAAGGGAGTTTCATGGGATTAATCATAAGGTAGATTTTAAAGCAGTGGAGGAAAACTAGACACAGAGATTATGAGGGGCTATATACTTAATTAAGAAAGTCCCTCATTAAGATTAAACAAAACAGAATTTTCTTCATCAATCTACAAGTCCTATTTAGACAGTCGTTAGTGAAAATTCATTTACAGGATATCCCAAATTAAGAGTGAGTGAAATTTGTCATTTTTTTCACTTGCTGCAGAAAGAGAACTATACAACTTAATCCTTGTGTATCGTCTCTTGCTTATTTACATGAATTATTTCTCTTATGCCTGGAAATTGAGTTCATGTTTTGGAGCTGCAAATTATACAATCCATCTTAGGCTTCATAGTTTGTGCTCTAGATGAGTAATCAATTTTGGCTATTAGTTTTATTTATGAAACTCATCTGAAGAAGTAGAGGCTTGACCCCCATCTTACATTCTTTGTTAAAAACAAAGATAGGACTTTTTTCAAAATGTTAGGTGCAGTGAAGCGGAAAAGAAATCCAATTTCAATAAAAGGAGAATTAATACATGCTGGGCCAATCCTGTGTGTCAGAATTATGGGAAGAGATTAGTGTATTATCCCCTAGCCAAGGCAAGAAGACAAAATTTGCTGATGGCTAAAAAGTAAAAACAATTAAATAATGGTTTCAAAAGTCATTGTGAGTCAGCTAAGCAAACTCTGGATATTTTAAGAACTCTCATGTAATTAAAAACCAACAGCCTTCTTTTATTTGATACCCAAATAAGGGAAAGTCAAAGAGTATTGCTACAAAATCATAAAGACCTTCATTAAACAAAACAATTAAAATCCATTTATTTTAATTAATTAAAACATTAATTAATAATACCCCATTAATTAAAACAATTGAATCCATTGTTTCTTGATGTACATTCCATCTAGCCGTATACATTTCTGAAGACAGGATATGTATCCTTTAATCTTTCCCTAAGGATTTCTGTACTCTTTAATTTATACTACATCAAAGCAGCAACCTCCGCATGCTGCAGGAACACAAGTTGTATTCCTCATAAAGGTTCTTAGAGTACTGGGGAACAAAACAAGCCTGAAGGGGCAAGAGCAGGGCGTAGGGTGGATGGTGTAATGTTTCTCAATGCAATGCTCCAAAGGCAGTCTTTGCTGCCCTCGAAGAACGAGCTGGTACATTGCTGTGATACGGGTGGAAATGCCTCAGCGCAACCTTCCCGGCCTTTTCCTCACCAATAGAATTTTTAGTATTTTAGCATCTCTACTAAGACCCCAGGATGGTGCTATGTTCTTTAAGAAAATCTGCCAAGATTACCACTTTGGACTTAAATAATAAAAAGAAGTGCGCACACCCTCTGAGCTGACCTCGCTGCATGAATTGAACTTGCCCAGCAGATCACCTTAGGAGTCACGGATCTGATTGGACTTTTTTTCTTTTAATCACCTTAACTTGACAAAGACAAGAGTGTTACCAAGACAACTTCTAACAGTGATCCACTGATGCAGGATACACGTTTAAGCACAGTTTGCTAGCAATAAAACTATACACGTAAGAAATGCATCCCTAGTAGCGATAGCTTTTACGTACTCTTGTAGGAGCCCTGGTGGTACCGTGGGGTGAACGGTGTCCAAGTAGGTAGATGAGGTATCAGAAATCCTGTGCGGGATCACTATGAGTGGAATCAACTCAATATGGCAGATTAAGAAGAGATTTAGCTATATTTGTGGTTTATCTATCAATTACTCAACCTAAACTGGAAAGAAAACTAATTTGCCAGTGATTGTGAAGGATATTTATAGGGCTGACACATGATTGTTAAAAATACAAAAGTGTCCAGGGTGGACGATACCTTCAGGACCAGGGGTGTGAGGGGTGATGCTGGGAGAGTGGAGGGTGAGTGGGTTGGAAAGGGGGAACTGATTACAAGGATCCACATGTGACCTCCTCCCTGGGAGATGGACGGCAGAGAAGGGGGGGAAGGGAGACTCCGGATAGGGCAAGATATGACAAAATAACAATCTGTGGATTATCAAGGGCTCATGAGGGAGGGGGGAAGGGGGAGGGAGGGGAAAAGAAAGAGGACCTGATGCAGAGGGCTTAAGTGGAGAGCAAATGCTTTGAGCGTGATTAGGGCAAAGAATGTACGGATGTGCTTTATACAATTGATGTATGTATATGTGTGGATTGTGATAAGAGTTGTATGAGCCCCTAATAAAATGTAAAAAAAGAAAAGAAAAAAAAAGAAAATGATTAGGGCAAAGAATGTACGGATGTGCTTTATACAATTGATGTATGTAATGTATGTATATGAATGGATTGTGATGAGTTGTATAAGCCCCTAATAAATGTTTTTAAAAATACAAAATTGGCTTTAAAATTGACAAGTTTTTTTTTATCATTATATTGGAAGAAGAGGAGAAAATGGAAATGAACCCACTGAGAACGACAACAACGAAGGGAAAGCCTGTAAATCGTTCAAGGTCTGTTTGTTGACCTTTAGGGATGTTTTCCGGTTGGGTCTCATGAGGTGCCACACCCTGACCCCAAAGTCTATTTCTGGTATTTCCTGGGGACTTCATGGCTCTGTTCCCCATGCTGTTCTGTTGCACACCCTTAGTGTTCCACCTCAGTGTGGTGGGGTCAGATCAGGTGCAATTCCCATGCTGTGTCTCCAGTGTTGTCCGCCATAGCGCTATGAGTCAGTGAGGGACATCATGTCTCGTAATGGGACTGGCCTTATGCTTTCACTGTGCTTTCACTGCTCTGAGCAGGAATATCATCCTCAAGCATTGGTGGGCCAGGATGTGCTCACTCTCTCTCTTCCGCTTCCTTCATCTGCTCCCCTGTGCTCTGCTCAGACATGTCCCTGTCCCTGAGCTGTGGACAGAGGGGGCTGATCATGTAGTTGGGATTGGGGCTGCTCCTCAGACTTCTTCAGTGGTTCCTTGCTTCATGCCAGTATGTTGCATTCATGTCTTTGGAACACGAGTTGAAGTCTGGTTCCACTTTCCCTGTACAGATATAATGAATACCCTTCCCCTTGGGTGGGTTAGTGCCCTGTTCCCCCACTACCCATGTCTTTTTTTTTCTTCCTCCCCCACCCCCACTCCGTTTTGGTTGGCTACCATATGTATCCCTGGATTTGGTCTGGCCCCTGCCTTACCACTTGGACCTCACACCAGGATTGTTTGTACACAGTAGCTTTTTCCCTATGCCCCTTTTGCATTTTAAAGCTTACCTCAGGGAACTCACATTGCACTTGTCCTTTTGTGCTTAGCTTACTTTGTTTAGCATAATAAGAGCGCCCACAGACTAGGAAAAAATTTTTAGCAACGACACATCAGGCAAAGACCTTATTACTAAAATCTGCAATACTCTGCTAGCTTCCAAAAAGAAAAAACAAACATACAACTAATTGCCCAATGAAGAGGTGGGCAAAGGACCTGAACAGAAGTTTCACAGGGTCAGAAATCGGGATGGCAAATAAATATGAGAAAATGTTTCCAATCATTTGCCATAAGAGAAATGCAAATTAAAACTATGAGATATTACCTAACACCCTCAAAGATAGCCCAATTCAAAAAATCAGAATGTAACAAGTGTTGGAGGGACTATGGGGAGATAGGAACTCTCATCCACTGCTGGTGGATCTGTAGGTATGTACAGCCACTATGGAAATCGATTTGGCGATTTCTAAAACAGATGGAAATTCTGCTACCATATGACCCAGCAATCCCCCTACTGGGCATATACCCAGAAGAGGCAAGAAGCAAACCAAGGCGAGACATCTGTGCTCCACTGTTCATCACGGCAGAGTTCACAAATTTCGAGGAGTTGGAAACAACCCAAATTTCCATCAACAGATGAATGGATTAAAAAACTGTGGTGCATACATACAATGAAGTACTATACATCCCTAAAAAGCAATGATGAAGCACATCGCTGCATGATTGTGTTCTACTTAAAATGAAATCAGTCATTTTCTGCATAGGATACAGCACGTTCTGTACTAAAGGAAACTCTCTGTGGGAAACAGAGATGTTACTGGAAAGCTTTTCCAGAGGCCTTCATTTCAAAGGCAGAATCTTATTTCACAGGAGATGTGAATCTGAAAATATTTCACTAGTTATTAGCTTTTTAATAAGTAGCAGCAGCAACTTCATTTTCTTCATTTAGGTTTTGACTCTAGATATCATATTTGTGGAACTTTATTTCTTCTTACTTGTGTATGAAATTGTTAGGCATGTGTCATGTTAGCTAAGAAATATAAAAATATACCAAACTGAAAATTAAGCCACATGATACCTTCAGAATCAGAAGATGAATGAATCAGAGTCGAAAAATGAATGAACTATAAAATCTGAGTCCCAAGTCATCTCATCCTGGTCCACCACCATCTCCTTACACTTTTATTTCATCATTAATAAATACTAGTAGAATTAATAATTATGATAGCACTTACTAAAAACATCCAATCTTATTCTCCCTGTTTACAGATAATATAACTGAGGCACAAAGACATTAAAAGGTTTGCCAAAGATCCACAATTAATAAATGGTGGGAGTCATGATAGAACCTGGGAAAACAGATTGCAAAGCTTCTTTCATAACCATCAAGCTGCTCCTCTTACCTAATTTGGTGACATTAAACAAGTGCGTTGTTGAGAGTCATTGATACAGGTGGCTTCTACACATTCTGATGAATGAGACTCAGATCTTTATCCATGCACATACTCAGTTTTATGTGCTAATCTGCTTTGAGACCAGTTAATGTGGTTACTATCAAATTTACACATCAACCACGAAGGACAAAGGTAAAGAAATTAAAGATTTCTACTGCTGCATTCTGATAATGAGTGAACATGCAATCAAACTGCACTGAACATTATTCATTATTAGAGTGTAAACATTGGAGATAATGTAGAATCAGTTATTGGAAAATACTGCCTTAGTGATAGGACTGACCCTGGAATAGAATGATAGAACTGATTTATCAAAAAATACTTTTCTCCCCAATAACACAAATTATAACCATGTGTGAACTTCACCAGGTGGAATACACCAAAATCAAATAGACTCCATATATGGAATAAGATGACAGAGAAGCACAATATCATTAGTTAAGACAAAGTTAATGGCTAACTGAGCAACAAGATGTATGCAAATTTAAGATGAGGATGAAGAAAATCAAAGCAAGACCACAAGGGCCAAATTATGACCTTGATCATATCCTGCCTAAACTCAGAGATCACATAAAAAACATTTTACATAGTGAATCCTAATTACCCTGCTCAGAATTATGTGAAGACAAGTCATATCATACAACAAGAAAGCAAAAGTTCACTACAAGGAAGAGAAAGAAGGGAAAATCAAAATAGTTTCAAAAGAAATGATTAAATTATCCCTTAAAAGCATAGTAAGTGAAGTGAGAGGAAGAAATGATGAAGTAAAAGAGTTAAACCAACTATTTTAAAGGGCAGCTTAAGAAGAACATTCCACTGCCCTGGAGTCACTTCTGACTCATGAGCTTGGTTGCTGGGCGCCATCAAGTTGGTTCCGACTTCTGTCTACAACAGAAGAAAACATTTCCTGGTCCTGCACCATCCTCACCATAGTTCTTTTATTTGAGTCCCTTTTTGTAATCACTTTATCAATCCATCTCATAAATGAGCTTCCTCTTTTCCCCTGCTCTCTGCTTTATTTAGTTTTTAATCATTTTATTAGGGCTTGTACAATTCTTATCACAATCCATCCATCCATCCATCCATTGTGTCATGCACATATGTACATTTGTTGCCATCATCATTCTCAAAACATTTGCCTTCTACTTGAGCCCTTAATATCTGCTGCTCATTCCCCCCCCCCTCTCTCCCCACTCTGTCTACCTCATGAACCCTTCATCATTCAAAAATTATTATTTTGACATATGTTACACTGTCCGATGTCTCCCCCCGCCTTCTTCTCTGCTGTCCAACCCCCAGGAGGAGGCCATACGTAGATTCTTATAATCAATTCCCCCTTTCTACCCCACATTCTGTCCACCCTCCAGGCATCGCCACGCTCACCACTGGTCCTGAAGGAGTCATCTGTCCTGGATTCCCTGTGTTTCCAGTTGCTATCTGTACCTATGTACATCCTCTGGTCTAACCAGATTTTTAAGGTAGAATTGGGAACAGGATAGTGGAGGAGGTGGGGGGAGCATTTAAGAACTAGAGGAAAGTTATGTTTCATTGTTGCTACCCTGCACCCTGACTGTCTCATCTCCCCACAACCCTTCAGTAAGGGGGTGTCCGGTTGGCTACCAGTGGGTTTTGAGTCTCCACTCTGCACTCACCCACATTTACAATGATATTATTTTTTTGTTCCTTGATGCTTGATACCTGATCCCTTCAAGAGTTCATGGTCACACAGGCTGGTGTGTTTCTTCCACGTGGACTTTGTTGCTTCTGAACTAGATGGTCACTTGTTTATCTTCGAGCCTTTAAGACCCCAGACGCTGTGTCTTTGGATAGCCAGGCACCATCAGCTTTCTTCACCACATTTGCTTATGCATACGTTTGTCTTCATTGATCATATCAGGGAGGTGGGCACCCATTGATATGATTTTTAGTTCTTTGATGCCTGATAACTGGTTCCTTCTGCACCTTGTGATCAGACAGGCTGGTGTGCTTTTTCCATGTGGGCTTTGATGCTTCTCAGCTAGATGGCCACTTGTTTATCTTCAAGCCTTTAAGACCCCAGACACTATATCTTTTGATAGCCAGGCACCATAAGCTTTCTTCGCCACATTTGCTTATGTACACGTTTGTCTTCCGTGATCGTATCAGGAAGGTGGGCACCCACTGATATGATTTTTAGTTCTTTGATGTCTGATAACTGGTCCCTTCTACACCTTGTGGTCAGACAGTCTGGTGTGCTTCTTCCATGTCCCCTGTCCTCCACTTTATCAAGCATGTTGTCATTTTCCTGGGATTGATCTCTTCTGATAACATGTCCACAGTTCATGAGATGACGTCTTGCTATCCTTGTTTCTAAGGAATCTTCTGGTTGTATTCTTCCAAGAGAAATATGTCTATTTTTTTGGCAGTCAGTGGTACTACCAATATTCTTTGCCAGTCCCCGCATTCAAGTGCATTGGCTTTTCTTTCGTCTTCCTTATTCAATGTCCAATTTTTGCATGCATATGAGGGGATTGAAAATATCATGGCTTGGGTCAGGAGCGCCTTAGTCCTCAAAGTAAAACCTTTCTTGTCAACATTTTAATGAGGTCTCCAAGATTGTAAATATTTATAGGAGCAGGTAGCTTCATCCTTCTTCCTAATAGAGAGGCTGGTGCATTGGAGTCGCCATCTTTGAGCACAGCAGTCCAAGGCTCACACAACAGCAGCACCAGTGCGCCTTCTTGAGAAGCTAAGGTATGGTGGAATGTGCAAGACTTGCTGTTAGAAAATCAAAAAAGACAAAACAAGATTGGCTTTTCTCTAGCCGGAAGAACTAAGCACAAAATGTAAGTCTCATGTTGCAGTACTGAACAATTAAATGGGTTAATAATGGTTTTACTAATAGTGCAAAATCGTTTTCCAAAGTGATGATAATAATTCAAATGCCTGTCAGCACTGATTGAGTGTATTTCTAGTTCACCATTGTGCTTTAGATTACTTCCCCCTAGTTATCCTTGAATTGAAAAATATTGTACACGTTTGAGACCTTTTACATTTCCTTTTCAATGAAATGCTCGTTTGTATATTTCATAAAGATATAGATAATACAAAAATATAATCTTAATATTAATATCATTTAAAATTTTGTTGGTTGTCTTAAATTGCTGTAAAATTTATTTTTATATTCTGAATATTAGTCATTCATCTCTATGAATATAAAATATTTTGTTACATATTCTTATCTCTTCATCTTTTTTTTTGAGGGGGGGGCTTCTGTTGACTGTGGTAGTAATTACTGTTGTGTGCCGGTGACCTGACTAGACTCATTCATAATGACGTCATAAGACAGGATTGCACTGCTTCAGCAGCTTTCTCAGGCTGTCACACTTAGCAGAAGACTGTCCCATTTTTATCCTGCAGAGAAACCTGTGATTTTGAGCCACCAAACAAATGGGTTAGCAGCTTAGTAAGCGCTTAATCCACCATTGCACCAGGAAGCTCTTGTTGGTCCATAGAAAGTATTAATTCTAAAAAACTTAACCTTACCAAACTTTTTTTTCTCTATGATTCTGAGTGTCTTTAAAAAGCATGTTATCTTTCCCAATTCCCCACATGATAAAGATATTGTTATGCTTTGCCCTCTAAAAAAGGTGTAGGTTTGTCCTTAACATAAAGCTTTGCTCTAGTTGGAATTCGCAACGGTCGTGTGTAGTCAGAGGTAGGGACCAAATCGAAAAAATTTACTCATTTGTTAACCAAAGGACACAATACTATTCATTGCAGCTTCTCTTCTTTGATTGGACTTCAGTGTCCCCTGTCATTGAGCCATGTGTCAAGTGTTCTTACAGGTGTCGCCTTTTTATTTGGGTCTGTTGTTCTACCTTGTCTAGCACACATCAATTCCATAATCTCAAGTACTATCTGAATAATTCTGATATTGGATGGGAAAGTGTGTTTACTCTTTGGGACTGTTTTGGCTATTGGTAATGTTTCACTTTCTTTGAATTCATTTTAGAACTAGAACTAATGCTGCTAGTATTTTGATTGAATTGAAGTAAATTATATCTTTTTTAGATTCACCGTTCCTGTGAAAGAAAATTATATATCATTCTTAGTATTATTCCCATCTGTGTAGGTGGGCTAGCTCTCCATTTACTAAGGCTTTCCAAAGAGTTAAGAGCTGTGGATGTATGGGCTTAGAGCTTAGGCTGCTATCCACAAGTTCAGCAGTTCAAAACCACCAGTTGCTAGAGAAAATTTCTACTCTTGTGAAGATTGACAGTTTCAGAAACTCACCGGGCCAATTGTACTCTTTTCTATAAGGCTACTATGAGTAGGTATCAACTTGATAGTAGTGAGTTTCACTTTTGTTTTTTCCAAAGAGTAAAAATATTTTCTCAAAAAAAGATGCATATATGAGGGGATATGCCCCCCAAAACAGAGTTTTTATTCTCAACGCTATTTATTTATTTACATTTACAAAAAACCCTTATCACTTTCAAAGTCCTCTCCATTACACTTAATACATTTGGTAAATCTGTGATTCCATTCTTGGAAACATGGTTCATCTGTTTGGATGACTGACAGCACCTCCCTTGTTTTGTTCTTCACCTCTTGTACTTACCTGAGTAAGGTGGGTTGAGCAAGAGAGGCACGCTCTTTGTTGCCAAAACACTCCTCAGGAGATTCATTGGATGTATTTATTCTACAATGCCCCCAGAAATGAGCATCTGGAATGTTCATTATCATAAGATATAAAGAGCTGGGTTGTCTGCTGAGCTAAGCCAGTGTCTGATGACCATCTACAGGTTTACCTAATTTCACTGTGACATAACCAGACTATCCTAGTTATCCTGTCTGGGAGTAGAGTTGGGGTGGGAGTAACTACAGACAAACTCCTTTTGATTGGCAACTTTGTAAAGTTTGATTTGTTTTTCAGAAATAGCAACACTGTGTTCAAGGCACAACTTGAAGAGTTTGTGTGTATTAACTCATTTAATTTTTTACAACCATGCTACATGCTAGATGCAATGTTATTACCATTCCTAAGAGCCCTTTGAGGAGAATGCATACACATTGTATTCCTAGGTCCTCAGTTAGCCACCAGCTCATGCACTAAAGAGGTTACTGGATCTCTGTAAAGACTCCAGCTAGAAAAAACCCACCAAATATATGTTTTTCATTCAAAACACATCGATGGCTCTTGCAGGAGATGGGATAATCTGAACACTGATTACATGTGTGCTCCTTTAATTAATTACCCCTTGCTGCCTGAATGGAGGGTGTCATCAATAAAACATAGCAACTGCATTAATTCCCAAGTGTGCCTCTGAAGTTTTCAAACAATGTGTAAGAACACAGAGGAATCACGTCACTAGCCGTGACATGACTTTGATGGTTTGACACTTTTGCAGAGCAACATTCTGGATTTTTATGCTTTTTACCCTAGCACTAGAATTTGGCCCCGGGTTGTGTGCAACAAATGCAACTTGACATCGGTTTTGTTTAATGTTCTATGAAGATATGTGGCGTCCATAAAAACTTTGTTGGTTGTTGTTGTGGTTTCTTTTTAAAGAAATATTGCCACAAAGCTTAGGAATGTAAACAACAAAGAATGAATAATTCAACCAAGTACAAAGTAAGATACCTGGAAGTTAAATGTGACTTTCATTCAAACAAAAATTCACTGCCATCAAGTGGATGCTGACTCATAGCGACCCTACAGAACAGGGTAGAATTGTCCCCGTGAATTACTAAGATTGAAGTAGAAAACTTCATTGTTCTCCAAAAGAGTGACTTGTGGTTTTGAACTGCTGACCTTGTAGTTGACAACCCAACATGTAACAACTGCACCACCAGGACTTTCACTAGCACCTTTTAAAATGATCGCTTCACCTCAAACCCATTGCCCCTGAGTCTGACTTACTGTGGCCCTCTAGGTCAGAGTAGAACTGCCCTACAGGGTTTCCTAGACTACAATCCTCCAGGGAGCAGATTACAAGGTCTTTTCTCCAGTGGAGAGCAGGTACGTTAGAACAGATAACCTTTCGAGTGGTAACCATGCTCTCGAAATTGGGAATTCTGCCAATTTTATCAATCATAAATTTTGCCGATTTTATCAATCATAATAATAATGAAGAGCTTCAGTATTCATTTTTCCCTTTATACTTCTCTTTTTTATCTGTGGTCAATATTTTCTTAGGCAAAACATTTTTAACGGCAAATAATTTTTAACGGCAAAAAATATTTTTTCAAAAAATAACCAAATTTTGACTTCCGATAGGTTTCGTGCACCTTTCGAAAGAACATCAAAATGACTGAATAACTAAGTTTAATAAGTTATGGGTCTGAAAATCTATCCCAGTGTGGACTCCCTAGGAACCTGACTGAGGTGGCGAGGACATGTACGAAGCTCGTTTGGAGAACACTCTGGGGACCAAGCTGTATGGGAGGAAAGGAGGCATGTATGGGCCGGAACACAGTCTTAAGAAAGCCCTGGCTAACTCCATGGGGGTTTCTGAAGTGGCAAGATCCTTTCATATTGTCTTGGGGCTAAGCTATGGACCTTTGTCCTCCTGTAACAGTCACTTTGACACCAGCCGCCCTTGGGCCTGGGGGGAAATTGGGACAAGGGGACTCTCTTCAGTCAGTACAACTCCAGAGAAGGCGGCCAGCTGAGGACCAGTTGCTGTGGCACCGAATGGGGCGTAGGTCCTTCATTGCAATGGCAACCTGACCGCTCCCACTCTGTGTCCATTTCCCAAAGTGTGGCTAACTTGTACACGCTAATGGTCTCTTCTATTCCTGTATGCTTTTCATTCTAATCACTCACCTCAGAACTTCTACTCTTGCTCTTCATTTTTCCCGATTTGCTAAGTTCTGGACATACCATAACCTCTTCAGCTCTCCCTTTTTTCCTGTAGCACGCACTATCTGTTCAGTCATTGCGATGTATCGGGAAATACTTCAAAACGTACCTTGTATTTCGTTTCAAGGAGTCTTGGAGGCTTGGTGGTTCAAGGACTCAGGCTACTAACAGGTCAGCGGTTCCAACCTCCCGAGAACTCTGTGGAAGGAAAATATCAGTAGGCTTCTGTAAAGATTGGTAGCCTTGGGAACTTTTGCAGATTGTCCTACTCTGTCCTGAAGGTTCTGCTCCAAGTCCAGATCGACTTGATGGTAGTGTTTTAGTTGTTGTTTTAAAATGTGTGTTTCTCTCTTTTTTTAGTGAGCATGTTACTATATCTTGGTCGTTTCGGACTGCATACATCTAATAAAATAAATGCTCCCTTTCCCTGTTCTTCAGCATTTTATAATACCCAAATTAGAGGCCCAATATATTCTCTCAATGAGTAAATCTCTAATGTATTTAGCTCCTTAGTCAAGGAAACAGATTGAAAGCAGGCAAAGTTAAGAGAAACAACTGGAATTGAATAATTTTACATTTTCATAGACATGCCTCATCTAATGCCATGGATTTGCTAGCCATGAAGAAATCCTCACTGAATCCCTACTATGATCCAGACACGGCTCGACGCAAAGGGGGTTCCGATGGTGAGCGTGTCCGTTGTCCTGCCATCATGGGGCTTATATTTCCAGAAAGAGTGACAGCTAATATAACTGAAACACAGATCAGCAATATTTGCATCATGCGGTAGGCATTATGAAGGCAATTCGATTGAATACGCTTAAGACGAGTTCTGAGCTATCCTAAGTGAGAAGGTGAGGTCTTCTTCAAAAGAAAGGGATTTTGCCAAGTGTGGCAGTTCTATTTTACGTCAACTTGAAATGTATTCAAGGGTAGGAATGGAGTCTAATCTCTCCATCAGGTCACAGCCTGATAATCCCATGTTGGTCAATTAGGGGGGGGGGGGTTGGGGGATGGTCGCTGCACCCTACTGGTCAGTCTGGGACAAATGATGCCTTCTCTGACTGAATTACCTCAGTGTCCAGGAATCTGAAATTAGAGCTTAAGCCTGCCCCAGACTTTGGTTTTATACAGCCTGTCATGGTGCTGGTGCTGGCAGCTGTAAACCAGGACCCCACATGTGGCCTTTTGGTAAATCCATGACACTCTGCAACCACCAGCCTGTGATCTGCCTACTTCCCACTTCACCTTGCTGTGTCATTGGCCTACAACTATGTGAGTCTGAAGAGGACTCTGGCTAGCGTCAGACCCATGGACTGGAGTTGGATAAGGCTGGCATGCCTCTGGACAAAAAAATTACTTCTTGATATAAATTTCTTTCTTATACACATATTAAGGTCACTGGTTTCGTTTCTCTAGACAACCCAGGCTAACACACCATGTGGCGACCAAGAAGGCAAGCCTTTCAGGCAGACGGAAGAGAAGTGCAATTCTCAGGACATAAAAAAAAATACTCCATGTATTTGGGGAAACGAGAAGAGATCAGAAAATTGATTGCAGAGGCAAGCATGACACTAGATGAGGTTGGTATTGTTATTGGCAAGAGTAAGAGGACTGAATTTTAGCCTGAGAGCAGTAGAAGCCACTGAAGAATTGCTGTTTATAAATCAGGGTGAGTGGAAAAAGGACCCTCTCTTGAATGGATCTTTCTAAAGAGCTGGGGGAAATTCAAGTTATGTGTTCCTATGATCATGGTTCCTAAAAAGTTTCTGTTGTTTGATACTCTTGTCTCTTTCTCTCCATCATTGACCCCATTGTGGCGACCACCGGAGCAACCCTGGTTCTTTTCTAGAATTGACTCAGAAGAAGATGAGTATGGATATGGATTTCATTGAATTCAGTAAAATATATTCATGTGGCTCTGAAATATTTCTATTTGTGCTTACTTTATGTATAACCAGCTCATTATAGGTGCTGGCACACCTCTATCATGACATGAAAGTGCAGGACCAAAGGTGTGTATTGGAATATGAGCTTACCATATAGTACCTGCTTGCCTCCTAGGAGTTAATAAACAAAGAGTAGTAGTAGAAGATAGAGATAGAGTTAGCTAGCTAGATACAGAGAGCTAGCTAGATAAATTGTACATGGTAGAAGCTTGCTGTCATTAGTTGTTCTAGATGCTGCTAAGTTGGCTTTGACTCAAAGTGACCCTGTGTACAATAAAATGAAACACTGAGCTATTCTCACAATTCCTATTACGCTTGAGTCCATTATTGCAACCATTGTGTCGATCAGTTTAGGTTTGGGTATTCTTTATCTCTGATCCTCCACTTTTCCAAACATGATGTTGTTTTCCAGGGCCTATCCCCTCCTGTTAACAAGTCTGTGTTAGGCCAAAGTGAGCAGAGAAACAAATCCAGTGACACTTATGTATGTGTAAGAAAGAGCTTTATATCAAGAAGTAACTGTATACCGAGAAAACATCCCAGCCCAGGCCAACTCAAGTCTATAAGTCTGATACTAGTCCGTAAGCCTCTCTTCAGACTCATACAGTCACAAGCAATGATGCAGAATGCAGGAGGGTCACAGGTTGGCGGGTGCAGAATCCTGTGGATCCAATGGCAATTGGTTCTGGCCATCAAGGCCAGCCAGAAGGAAGGTAGAGGTAGAGGGATTGAGAAGAGGAGGTTCCTGGGCCTCCTTATGAGAAGGCCATGCCCACAAGTGTCTGATTGATAGGTTGAATACTACCCCTACACTTTTATATACATTCAAGTTGACGTGAAATTAACTACCACAAAGTCCAAAGTATGTGACATAAAGTCTTGCCTTCCTTTCTTCTAAGGAACATTCTGGCTGTACAACTTCCAAGACAAATTTGTTTGTTCCTCTGATAGTCTATGGTAGTTTCAATATTCTTTGCTAATATCATAATTGAAATACATCAATTATTTGTGGTCTTCTGTAGCCATTGTCCACCTTTCACATGTATATAAAGTGATTGAAATATCATGACTTGAATCAAGTGCACTTCAGTCCTTATGTTAGACAGGGTTCTCTAGAGAAACAAAACCAGGACACATGATTATATATATATATATATATATATATATATATATATATATATATATATATAAAACATAAGAAATAAACAGCTAACTTTAGTCTGTAGACCAGTACAAATGGCTCAGTGTAACTCACTTCCATGAGACAGCTAATACACTGGCAGTCCTTCAAATCTTGAGGGCCTCTGGGTGCAAGTCAAGGAAGCAGAATGCTGAGTCCTTTGTAGAGCAATTTAGGCTATCCGGCCACAGGCAGCAAACAGCAAGTCAGGTCACCAACAGTCAGGCAGATGACAGGGTCCGACAGTTCCCAACTCAAGCGATGTATACTCCAGTAACCTGGCAAAGCAGGTCTTGAAGGACCCTCAAATGACAGCAACACAGTCCATGGGCTAGGGGTTCCGTTAGGTAGTGTAGCTTGCAAATTGAGGCAGAGAACGAGCTAAGGCAGCCACACTGGTGTGATCATCAAAGAGCAAGAGACAAGAAGAGCAAGGCTCACCTAGCCATTTACCTCTCCACACTTCAATTAATCCCACATGTGTTCATTGGCCAGGTTGGCACAATAAACCTACCTATCACAGTCCTCAAAGTGATATCTTTGCTCTTTAATACTTGTGCAGCATATTTGCTGGATGTAATAGGTCATTTGTTTTCTTTATTGGTATTTCCATGAATGCTGATTTTGCATCAAAGCAAAATGGAATCCTTGAGAACTCCAATCTTTTCTAGATCATGATAGAAAGTAGTTCATGGAAAAGTTTTATAGTTGACAAATGTATTAAAAGATGACACGATGCTTTTCTATTTCTTTTCCTATTTCATTTTAACTGTATGCTTACTATTTTTGGATTCTTTTCCTTTAAAAACTGCTCCCCTCCCAAAACGTTATACACTGATTTAGATTCTATGAAGATGTTGTTTAGAAAGGTCATAGAGTGGACATGTGGAGATTGGATCCAGAAGGTAAGATGAGTTTCTTTGTCTTAGTTCTTTGGAAAAGCAGACAGAGAGATTTTTCTCTGTAAGTTCTTGTCCTACTCTTAGACCACAGAATGTTTGTTACTTTTGTCCTAGTTGGTTGACATTTCCTTGGTAAACTGTGAGCAAGTTGTGGTTTAATCCTTTGTGACAGCAGCGAGTAGTTAATGTGATATACAAATGGAGTGACCATAAACTATGCAAATAAAGTTTAGCTTACTATGTAACTATGATATGTCTGTAGTCTACCAAGGGGGAGATGTTCAGTTAATTGCCATAGTGGGAGGGTCAAACCTTGAAACTGACATACAGACATATATGTATATGTATCTATATATGTGTGTGTATTATGTATGTGTGTATTATATATATATATATATATATATTTTACACACACACACACACACACACACACAAACACACAGCCAACCCCACAGAGATTTTTCAGATAGAAAGAAACAACAAGAGCAGAAGCATGGAAAAGCAGAGAGGAGAAAAGGCAAAAAGAAGATAGGAGAATCAGAGAGAAAGGAGGCAAAGAACCTCCTCAAAGAGCTGTAACACTGCAGGCAATGAAAGGCCTGGACACGGACGCCTCTGCAGAGCTGAGGCCTGTGCAGCCCAGAGGAACTGAGAGAACTGACCTGTCCTGAAAAAAGGATACTTTGCCTCTATTATGCCTGATGTTGATCCTGAGTTGTTACTTGTTACCACTTACTTATCATTCTGTATTTATGGTATTTGACTCTGTGAGGCAATGAAAAAGATCACTGAAACCAAACAAGGAGAGACAGCCTGGGAGGGCTGGCTGTGGTCAAAATTGGTAAAAACGTGGTAGAGTAGAAGTCTGCCTGAACTCCACCTTATAGATAGGTTTGAACGGATCTTGGTCACTATTTTCCCTGAAGTTAGGCAGCTTCTGGAGATATTGATATATTACTCCATTTATATTACTCCATTTCATGAAGGGGAAGATTTACATTAAATTGTGTTTCCTTAAAAGATACATTGAAGCCTAATCTGTGAAATCTTTCATTGTGACCGTGGTTGGAAATGGAATCTTATCAGTTCACAGGCAGTCATACTGGCATAGTGTGGGCCCTAATCCTATAGGAGGAACATCCTTATAAAAAAAAGAAGAAGAAGAAGAGATGCAAACACAAAGGGAGGCAACAACGTGACTGTGGAGGCAGAGCTCGGAGTGATCTACAAGTCCGGGATTGCTGGCCATCACCAGAAGCTAGGAAAGAGATTTGGAGCCGGTTCTCCTTCAGAGTCCTCAGCGGGAATCAATATAACTAACACACCGATTTTGGATTTCTGGCATCCAGAAAAAGCAAACTGACGGCACAGTGGCTAAGTTCTTGCCTGAAAACCGAGGAGGTTAGCAATCGATGCTCCATAGGAAAAAGGTGTAGTGGTCTGCTCCCATAAAGATGACAACCTTGGATGTCATACTCTGTCCTGTAGGGTCACTGTGCATGGGAAGAGACTTAACATCAGTGGCATTGGCCTTTTTCAGTTAGCCTCCAGAACTGTTAAGACAATCGATTTCTAGTCTTACACACTATCCATCATAATACTGGGCTCTGATATCTCTAGGAACCTGATGCAGGACAAGACTACACTCAACAGCACTACGGATTATATTACATCACAAGCCTTTTGAGTTTAGTTGTTGAAGAACCAAACTCACTACATTGAATCCATTTGTACTCAGAGCCACACTGCACGGCAGAGTAGAACTGTTCCCTAGGGGTTTTGAGACTGTCAATGTGAGAGTAGGAGGAGTGGCCGGTGGGTAAACTTGAAGTTAGCACTCCACCATGTAACCCACTACACCACCAGGGTTCCCGATTATTGAAGAGGCACATCAAAATAGGTAAATGCTGACACTGGTTTTCATTGTGTCTTAAGTCAAAAGAGCTTCTAAAGGGTGTTTCGATATTGCCAATCTCTTCAGACTTTAAGGTGCATATAAATCAGCTTAAAACCACAGATTCTGCTTCAGCCATATAGGGTGGAGTTCTGGGGCTCTGCACTTCTAACAAGCTCCCAGGTGATCCTAATACAGATATTGGGCCAGATTTGGAGTAGCAAGAGAAGAAAGCACTCTGGCTCCAGAAACATCCTGCAAAGGTTTTTTACAACAAAATTTGTCATGAGTAAATTATCTAACCTTTCCAAACCTCAGTTTTCTCAACCATTAATGGGATGTTATTATTAGAATCAACCAGACTGCCTTCTTGAAAAGATGAAAAGAAACCTTTTGTGTTAGATGGTTAATATTACATACCAAAAATACCTCGTAAGTGATTACCACTCACGCTGTCAATGCTAGGTGCTGTAGCAATCCTATGTGCAACAGAACCAAACACTGCCGTGTCTTGTTCCATCCTCACAACTGTTCTTATGCTTGAGCCGATGGATGCAGTCACTGTGTCAATCCATCCTGTTGAAGCTCTTCCACTTTTTCCTCTACGCTGCTATCTTACTAAACATCATGGCCTTCTCCAGGGACTGGTCTCTCCTGACAACATGCCCAAAACTATGTGGGATGAAGTCTCACCATCCTTGCTTCCAAAGATGATTCTAGGTGAACTTCTTCCAAGACAGATGCGCTTGTTCTGTTGGATGCCCGTGGTACTTTCAATATTCTTCTCCAGCACCAAAATAGAAATGCATCAATTCTACTCTTGTCTTCTTTATTCAATGTCCAACATTCACATGTATTTGAGACAATTGAAAACACAATGGCTTGGGTCAAGTGCACCTTAGTCCTCAAAGTAACAGCTTTGCTTTTCAATTATTAAGAGAGATCTTTTATAGCAAATTTACCCAGAGCAGCATGTCCCTTGATCTCTTGACGTTGCTTCCAGGAGCACCAATTGTGGTTCCAATTCATAGTAATCTTATATAGGGTTTCTGAGATGGCAAATCCTTCAGAGGATCAGACAGCCTCATCTTTCTTCTGTGGAGTGACTGCTGGATTAGCAGTTAGCAGCTATACTATATGTTTGCTCTCCTTGTCCATGCTGCAACCAAGTAGATCTTCACTTTCTGATCCAAGTTTGAGTAAGACTTCTTGGGAACGGTTACTGGAATTGTTCATGTATCTTCAATGAAAGAAAGAAATGGTCCCTGGATCATAACTGTGCAAAATTAGTCTAGTAAGGCAAACCTACAAGCCAGAAACTATATTTGCAAATAAAAATCACCAGGTAATGCCAATATTGAGAACCAGTCAAGAACATACTAGGTTGCCAACTCAACCACAGAATGTTGTGTTCAAGATGAAAATTAGTGATCTTGTGGTCTGATGTCCTCATTTTACAGGGGGGGAAATCATACACAAAGCCAAGGAGACTTTGCTCAAAGGGTTGTGGTTTGGTCTTCATAATCCACGGGCGTGGTATCTCCTTAGGGAAAGGCAGCCCTCTCATTAATATTTTAATATCTTTAGGAAGCAAACTTGATTCATCCTTTATTTTTTCAGTTTTGTTTTTCTTCCCTTCCCACACTGCAAGCTTCCAAAGAGCAGTGATTACTGGATTTTGTTCATGCCTATATCCCTTGAACAGGAAAACAATGAGACTTTCTGCTCCCATCAGGAGTTATAGTCTTAAAAATCCACAGGAGCAAGTCTACTCTCTTGGTCCTACAGGGTTGTTATGAGTCAGTATTGATTTGATATAGTTTTTTTTTTGTTTTTGTTTTTTTAACATCCCTTGAACAAAGTAGGAGTGCTTGTTCTGGGATCAGTAAACATTTACTGAATTGACTATAACTGTAGGCTTCCGCAAAAACAATGCAGCTCATTTTTTGTTATTATAATTTCCCTGTCAGCTTTTGGCATGAATTTCATCGAGGCAACAGAAGAGGTACATCCTTAGTTTCTGAGAAATGATTGACTAGAATCAGGAAATAAACCCTGACGAGTACATAGAAGTGCTTGTTTTAATGTTATTTTTAAAAACAGCAATATATATTCACTGAGAGCTTGATAAGGTTTGTTCTAGTGGTTTTTAGGTATCCCTCATTTAATCCTCATGACATCCTGCTGGGCAGATTCCGTTATCTGACCCAGGATGCTGATGTCAAATAATAGCAACAACAACAACAACAACCTGTGTGTAGAAGCTGTTAAAAAGTAGACTTGAGAGTCAAACTTGAGTAGAATGAGTAGACATCTAGCACTTACCTTCCACAATATCATGGAAAGCAGACAGCTACCTTTTCTCTTTGTGGAACTGTAAGATCCTCAACTTTGTCTCTATGGATGCTAAGATGTTTAGATTGCTCTCCATATAAACATGTGTAAGTACTGAATATATATTTATTTTGTACTAGTTTTTACTACTTCACATCATATAAATAGCTGATCAAATAGCATATATCTGATAGATTTACTTTGGCATATGAGCCAGGTTTCCCTAAACCGCTGAGCTATTTTGAATACATTTTTTTCTCTCTGTAAAGTCATGTATTTTTATATTTAAACATTTGGGCTGCCATAAATGCAGTGAAGAGTTAATTAAGAGCTACAAATCAGACTTCTGGGAATATGGAACCCATGCAGAATCACTTGCTTTGTACTCCCATTGTTAGATTGGGAAATCAAGAGTTCTGCAGTCTGTCAGTGGGGGGTAACGAAGGATAATTAGACACAAATTTACTACAAGCAGAGAGCAGTGCATCTGCCTATTAGAAGCCCCTGGGTCATTTACCCACAGCAGATCACAGATTTCCCAGAATACAGCCTACCAAGCCACGCAGGAGTGAGCTGACAGGACAGCTGAGAGTGGGAATGCAGACCCAGTGAGCCCCAAACCCACTTGGCCAATCTAGTTCACCTTCCCTGGAGGACAGTTTGGCACAACCCCCATATCAGGACACCTTGGAAACCCTTAAAAAAGAAAGAAAGAAAACTTAATAAAATTCTGAGGCTGTGCTTGCCATCACACACCTGGTTCCTTAACAAAGCTTTAACATAACAAAGCAGGGAAAAACCACCAGGTTCTTAAAATCAGCAGCCTGGGCTAAAAACTAGGTTGGGCCCAACAAAGAGTCCTACGGGACTCTTTGAGAGACTGTGTAAAGACCACCCAATAACAAGTCAGTAAAACAAGCCTTCCACATAAGACACCAGCCTGCTGAGTAGGACATAGCTGTACTGAGACCTCCTAGGCTACCTAGGTAGGTGACAGGAGTAGACTCTGTACTCCCATCCCCATTTGCCACCTCCACCATCTGAAAAATGCAGTCCCCATCCCTTCTGACCTGATTCACCAAGATAATTAACTCAAATAATAAAAATACATCTCTCACAGCCATACCAGACACCAAATCATCCCCCTAACCAGAATCGCACCCCTTCTCTGACACCCTACAAGATCACAAGGCAGTAAAACATCACACCTCCAAACACTATCCCTACATAATACACAGGGTAGAAAAGGGACTCTGGTAGATCCACTATACCCCTCCTTTACCCCAACCATGATAACTGCTGGAACCTGTTCCCTTCACTTCAGCAACACACAACCTCCTTTAACTTACCAAGTAAAATCACATCTTCCAATACCCTCTTCTCCAAATCATTAAAAGTTACTATATCAAAGGGAAGGCTCCCTATGATTAATACCACCACTTAAAACCTACTCTAGAGCACCTAACTCGAATTATCCCTCTTGCCCAACTAACAATCTCTCTTCATCTATGCACAATATGTTTTACCAGCATCTATCTGATCCTCCCTAACCTAAAGAGCCAGCCAGCCCCCTACACATCCCAGAAGATAATGATCCATCATCAGCTCATCTAAGATGCCATGCAAGCAACAGCCAACACCTGAAGCTGCTGTAAAAAACATCTAGAGAAAAAGAGTCAATCAGTGAAGATGACCCAAATGCAAGAGTTTATACAGAAGAAGCAGCTCTTGAGCTGCCAGTGAAAGAATGCTTGATATATATTGCTTAGTGCCAGCCAGGAAACTAGGGTATTAACCCTGAAAGAAAATGAAGAAATAGAAATCCTAGAATCTTCTCACAGAAGGGAAGTCCAGAAGTTAAGGAATAATATAGCAGAAAGAGATTTTTTTTAATTGACGGATAGGATATAGATAATAGAATGACAGAGATAGAGAATTGTTTCAGTAGTCCCCAAGATAACTAGGTAGAATTCAGCAAATGAGAGAAAACAGTCAAGCAAAAAAGCAAAAGAATCTGAAGAAAGCCTGAGGGGGATGCGGGACTCCATGACATGAAACAATATTTGAATTATTGGAGCCCCAGAGCAGGAAGATTGAAATAAGTGTACAGTTAAAACAGTAAAGGAATTCATGAAAGAGAATTTCCCCAGTATCACAAAAGAGGAGATGATAACCATTCCGGAAGCAGAGGAACACTAATTATATTAAACCCACCAAAAGCACCTGTCCAACTTTCCAATTTCAAGGAAAAGGAGAGAATTATGACAGCAGTTAGAGAGAAGAAAAAAGAACAGTCACATATAAAGGTAACATATAAGAATAAGCTCAAACCTCTCAGCAGAGACCATGCAGCAAAGAAGAAACTGTGTTCTGAAAAGTGCAGAACAACCACTGCAGCTCGAGATACAGCCCAGCTCTCCATGAAACTTGAAGACGCTATTAACATTTTCTCTGATAATGAAGCATTTAGAAAATTCATAAAAACAAAACCAGCATTACAAAAACAAACAAACAAAAAGTATCCAGTTCTTCATGGGCAGAGAAACAACAACTGCAGCATACAAACATGGGACCACCACAGGATGTAACACCACCCAGAAACCAACACACTTAGAACAGTACCCAAACCATTACAGCTCCAATGGAGATACGAAGAAAAGAATAAACTTCTCTCTCACACACACACACACACACACACACACACACACACACACACACACACACCATCGTATAAAGGAGAAGAAAGGAAAATACTAACAACAAATGATATGAGATGGCAGCAGGCAGTCTATATTTAGATTTAATTATACTGAATGTAAATGGCTTCAATGCATGTATTAAAAACAGAGAGGAGCACCCTGGATTAGACCACAAAATCCAGCAATCTGTTGCCTAGAAGAGACACATCCCAAACTCACAGACAATTCTACCTCACAATCTGGGAATCCAGGACAGATGACCCCTTGACCCCTTCAGGACCAGTGCTGAGAGTGGCAATACCTGGAGGGTGCAGGGAAGGTGGGGTAGAAGGGGGAACCAATTACAAGGATCTGCATATAACCTCCTCCCTGGGGGATGGACAACAAGAAAGTGAGTGAAGGGAGACGTCGGACAGTGTAAGATATGACAAAATAATAATAATTTATAAATTATCAAGGGTTCATGAGGGAGGGGGGAAATCAGGAGCTGATATCAAGGGTTCAAGTAGAAAGCAAATGTTTTGAGAATGATGAGGACAGCAAATGTACAAATGTACTTGACACAATGGATGTATGTATGAATTGTGATAAGAATTGTATGAGCCCCCAATAAAATGATTTGAAAAAAAATAGAATGAGAGTCAAAGGATGGGGAAAAATCCACCAAGCAAATGGCAGTTTAAAAAAGAGCAGGGTGGCAATACTCAGATAAGATAGACCTCAAGGTACATGACTTAATGAGAGATAAGAATGGGCATGACATAATGCTCAAGGGATCAGTGGACCAAGAACCCATAAACATATTAAACATATAATAAACGAAAGGTCCTCAAGATTAGTGAATCAAATTCTCAGAGATGAAAAGATAAATCACCAGATTAACCTTATAGTAGGTGATTTCAATACACTGCTGTCAAAGAAAGATAGATCAACAGGTAAGAAACTCAATAAAGAAACTGAAGATCTGAACAACACAATCAAATAACTCAATCCAATAGACATTTTCAAAGCTCTCCAACCAACATAAAAAAACCCCACATTCTTCTACAATGCACATGGCTCAAGCTTCAAAATGGACAACATGTTGGGACACAAGGCAAGCTTGAGAAAATTTATACACATAGAGGTCGCTCAGACCACCTTCTCTGATCACAGCACCATAAAGTTGGAAGTTTATAATAGAAAGAAGAACAACAACGAGAAAACAAAGACAAACACCTGAAGACTTAATAACACACTTCTTAAAAACCAATGGATGTAATCCAAATTAGAGAGGAAATTAAGAAGTTCCTAGAAACCAATGAAAACGGCAACACAATATACCAAAATCGACGGAACACAGTAAAAGCAGCTATTTTATTGCAATAAATGCACACATGAAAAAAAAGAGGAGCAAAGTATGGTCAGCATTTTAACCCAGCACCTTCAACAGTTAGAAAATAACCAACAACATACTTCTTCTAATAGCAAAAGAAAAGAAATCATAAAAATTAGAGCATAGATAAATGAGCTGAGAGCAGAACAATGGAAAGAATCAACAGAGCAATAAGTTGGTTCTTTGAGAAGATCAACAATATGGACAAACTGCTAGCATATTTAATAAAGAAAAAAAGGAATAGATGTCAATATTTAGAATTAGAGTTGAAACAGGGTAAGTCACAACAGACTCCAATGAAATAAAAGGATTAAATATGCAGTACTATGAAAGACTATTCCAACAAATTCCATAATTTGAAGGACATCGACAAACACCTGGAAAATCACCCTCTCCCCAAAGTAGCAAACATGGACATTAGGAACTTGAACACATGAAGAAATTGACAAGGTCATCAAGAAACTCCCAGACTGAAAAAAAGTCCCATCCAGATGGCTTCAGAGGAGAATTCTCCCTAACATTCAGAGCAGAGCTGACACCAATCCCACACAAAATCTTCCAGAATATGGAAAGGATAGCAAACTACCAGTGTAACCCTGATACCCAAACTGGGCAAAGACCACAAAGGATAGAGAGCTACAGACCGATATCTCTCATGAACATAGATGCAGAACTCTTCAACAAAACCCTGACCAATAGAGTCATATCAAAAAAATTATTCATCAAGACCAAGTAGGATTTATACCAGAAATTCAGGGATGGTTCCAACATTCAAAAACAATTAATGTAATGCATCATATCAACAAGAAAAAGGACAAGAACAGTATGATCATATGATTATGGTGCAGAAAAAGCATTTAGTAACATCCAATGGGGATTTCTAATAGACTCTCAAGAAGATAGGACTAGAAGGGGAAATCCTCTATATAATAAAAGCTATATATGAGAAATAAAAAGCTAATATTACAATCAGTGGAGAAAAGCCGAAAACATTTCAACTGAACAAGGGAACCCGAAAAGGATACCCCTTATCCCCACTTCTATTCAACATGATGCTGGAAGTCCTGGCCAATGCCATGAGACAATGGCAAGATATCAAGGGTGTACAATTGGGCAAAGAAGTGAAACTTTCACTATTTGGAGATGATATGATCTTATATTTTGAGAATCCTAAGGGGTCCATAGTAGGATTGCTGGAAACAATAGAGGAGTTTAGGAGAGTAGAAGGGTACAAGATTAACAAGAAGAAATCAATTGAATTCCTATATACCAGTGATGGGAACACAGAAAACCATATCAAGGAATCCGTACCATTCACAATAGCCACACAAAAGCCAAAGGACCCAGGAATAAACCTACCAAAAAAAAAAAAACGTGTATGAAGAAAACTACAGAACATTACTATAAGAGACCAAAAGGGATCTACACAAACGGAAAAATATTCCATGCTCTTGGATTGGAAACTCAATATATTGAACATGTCATATTACCTAAAGCAATCTACAAATATCTGGATCCAAATTCTAACATTATTCTGCAAAGAAAAGGAAGAACTCATTACCAACTTCATATGGAAAGGGAAGAAACCCAAGATAGGCAAACAACTCCTCAAGGAGAAGAATAAATTAGGCGGCCTTTCACTATCTGACCTCAAAACAGTCACAGTTGTCAAAATAGAGTGGTACTGGTATAATGATAGATACATGGGTCAATGGCTCAGGACAGAAAACCCAGAAATAAATGAATTTGCATACAGACAATTGATTTTTGACAAAGGCCCAAAACACATTAAATGGGAAGCAGGTAAATAATTAATAAATTATGTTGGAAAATCTGGATATTCACATGCAGAAGAATGAAACAAGACCCATATCTCATTCCATGCACAAAAACAAACTCAAGGTGGATTAAAGACCTACAGGTAAAACTCAAGGTTATCAGGATCATCAATGAGAAAACAGGGGCAAAGCTAGGAGCCCTAGTTCAGGGAATACATGGGCTAACAGAATTAACAATGGAAACACACTCCATAGAAGAGAAAATAAATTAATGAGATCTATTAAAATAAAGCCCTTGTGTACATCAAAAGACTTTATTAAGAGTAAAAAGAGAGCCCATCATTTGGGAAATTATATTTAGTAACCACATAATAAACAAAGGACTAATTGCTAAGATATACAGATTATTGAAAGCTTACAACAAGAAAACAAAACAAAACAAAATTAATAGCCTTCTGAGAAAGTGGGTAAAGGACCTGAACCCACAATTCACAAATGAGGATGCTTGAATGGCTAATAAACACATGAGGAAATGCTCTAGGTCACTAGACAACCGGGAAATGGATCTATGTGCATACATTTATAGGTTTAGTATTAAGGAAACAGATGGACAGTGGGCCCCTGTTGAAGTACTCCCTCACTACAAGAACACTTTGTTCTAACAATTTGGCAGTCTGAGATGCTCACCTGCCTGGCACGATCACTGATAACAATGGGTGCACAAGCAAATATGGTGAAGAAAGCTGATAGTGCCCAGCTACCAAAAGATATAGCACCTGAAGTCTTAAAAACCTGAAGATAAATAAGCAGTCATCTAGCTGAAAGAAAACAAAACCCCCATGGAAGAAGCACACCACCCTACCCTTACATGAACGCTGAAGACAAAGCGGGTGCATAGGCAAATGCGGTGAAGAAAGCTGATGGCGCCCAGTTGTGAAAATATGTAGAATCTGGGGTTCTATAGGCTGGAAGATAAACAAGGGGCCATCTAACTGAAAAACAGCAAAGCCCACATGGAAAATGCACACCAGCCTGTGAAATGGCAAGGCGTCGAAGGGATCAGGTATCAGGCATCAAAGACCATATATATCATAGCATTGTGAATGAGGGGGAGTGCAGAGTGGGGACTCAGGGCCCATCTGGGGGAAATTGGACATCCCCTTGCAGAAGGGGTGTGGGGAGGTGACAAGCCAGTCAGAGTGCAGTGTAGCAATGATGAAACATACAATTTTCCTCTAGTTTTTAAATGCTTCCTCTCCCCACCCCCGTCACTATCATGATCCCAATTCTACCTTACATATATGGCTGGACCAGAGGATGTACACTGGCACAGATAGGAACTGGTAAGACAGGGAATCCAGGACAGATGAACCCCTCAGGATCAGTGGTGAGAGTGGAGATATCGGGAGGCTGGAGGAAGGGTGAGGGAAAAAAGGGGAACAGATGACAAGGTCTACATATAACCTCCTCCCTGGAGGACAGACAGCAGAGGCCTGGATGAGGGAGATGTCGGATGGTGTAAGATATGAAAAATAATAATTATTTATAAATTATTCAGGGTTTAGGGTGAGGGGGGAGTTTGGAGGGAGGGGGAAACTGAGGAGCTGATACCAATGGCTCAAGTAGAAGGCAGGTGTTTTGAGAATGATGATGGCAACATACATACGAATGTACTGGACACAAATGATGTATGTACAGATTGTGAATAGAGTTGTATGAGCCCCTAATAAAATGATTCAAACAAACAAACAAACAAACAGATAGCTACAAAGTTTAGAGAGGGTGCGGTAAAATAAGAACTATTATCCCCTGCTGGAAAGCGATATGGCGATACCTAACACAGATGGAAATCGAACTACCATGTGACCCAGAAATTCTCGGCATATGAGGGGGTATCCAACCCCCCCAAAAATGGGGAAAAGCTCTGCTGGACAGAGCTTTCACAGTACACTTTTTTTTTTCCTGCTAAGTGAGCATCGAGTAACTCACTCTGAGTTAGTGCACCCAGTGGCATCACCTGAGAAGGTTCTCCCTAGTTACAATGAATTTTTTCGTAAAAGCAGTTTCGCTCAACCTCACTTTTTGTGATGGCCGATTTAAAAGAACAGTGTGCGGCTATGAAATTTTATTTTCTGCTCGGGCAAAATGCCACAGAAACTGCTGTGATGTTAAACACAACTTACAAGGACAGTGCTATGGGAAAAACTCAAGTATATGAGTGATTTTCTCATTTCAAAGAAGGTGAAATGTCTATTGATGACAAACCTCGTTCTGGACATCTGTCAACTTCCCAATGGACAAAAATGCTGACTCATCGTGCATTTGGAGTGAATCCCACCAGATTAGACTTTCTATTTAGAGGTTATGAAAAGACAGCATAACAGTGTACGACAAAAAAGGCCTGATATGTGGCAGATGGGGAAATGGTTTTGCCACCATGACAGTGCACCTGCTCACTCAGCCTCTCAGTGCAGCTGTTTTTGGCAACAAACAGCATGCCACTCTTGCCCCACACACCTGACTCGCCTGACCTCATCCGTGTGACCTCTTGTTTCTGCAAATGAACAGGGACATGAAAGGACAGCGATTGGACAACATAGACTAGGTGAAGAAAAAAATGAAGGAGGTGCTGTTAGCCATTCAAACAGATGAGTTTGAACAATGTTTCCAAGAATGGAATTGCAGATTTGACAAATGTATTGTGTAATGGAGAGTACTTTGTAAGTAGTAAGATTATTTTGTGAAAAAATTAAATATATAACTTAAAAAAATCCATTTTGGGGGAGGCACTCCTTCATATACCCCAAAGAAATAAGACACAGAACATGAACAGATGTCTCATCGCCACCCCCCATGTTCATTGCAGCATAGTTCGCAGTTGCAAGAAGCTGGAAACAGCCTAAATTCCCATCAATAGAAGAGGGGATAAAGAAACTCTGGTACCTAAGGAAGTGGGCAAAAGAAATGAGAAGAACTTTCACTAGAGAGGAGATCAATATGGCCAATAAATATATGAGAAAGTGCTCGAAGTCCCTTGCCATAAGAGAAATGCAAATCAAAACAACCATGAGATACCACCTAACACCCCTCAGGCTAGCCCAGATCAGTAAATCAGAGAGCAACAAGTGTTGGAGGGGCTGTGGTGAAATAGGAACCCTCCTCCACTGCTGGTGGTCGTGCAGATTTGTACAGACACTGTGGAAAGCAATCTGGCGATACCTAAAGAAAATGGAAATTGATCTACCTTACGACCCAGCCATCCCTCTACTGGGCATATACCCGGTTGAAGCAGCAAATAAAACACGACCAGTCATATGCGCCCCAATGTTTATTGCGGCACAATTCACAATAGCAAAGACTTGGAAACAGCCTAAGTTTCCATCGATAGACGAGTGGATTAGCAAACTTTGGCACATACACACAATGGAGTATTATGCAGCACTAAAAAGCACCGATGAGCACATGAAACACGTTATTTCATGGGAAGAGCTGGAAGGAATTATGTTAAGCGAGGTAAGCCAGACCCAAAGGGACAGGTACAACATGAGTCCCCTGAGGTAAGTACAATCAGCATGACAGAAATGGGGCATTAATCCACCCAAGGGGAGGGTATTGTTTAGATCTCCACAGGGAAAGTGGGACCAGACTTCAACCCAGTGTCGCAAGGTGTGAATGCAATATCCCGGCGTGGAGGACGGAACCGGTGGAGAGGTCTGGGAGGCTGGCCCCAGCACCATAAATTAAGTGGATTCCTGCCCCTCCCCCGAAAAGAACTTGTTCCAAAGGACGACATTGACCCTGCAGCTCTGGGAGATGGACATATTTGATCAGTGCACACGGGAGCAGATGAAGGGGCAGGAGGAGAGAGTGGAGCACAGCCTGGCCCACCAGGCCGTGATGATGATGTTCCTGAGTAGAGCAGCCAGTCCACAGAGAGAACAACATGGCTGGCCCTACTATGAGACATGATGCCCCTCAGTGACTAAGGGCGATACAGGGGACAGCACAGGAGACACAGTGTGGGAATTGCACCTGACCTGATCCCACCACACCGAGGCAAATCACTGGGGGAGTGCAGCGGAACAGCAAGGGAATGGAGTGGCAAGGTCCCCAGGGAATGCTGAAAGTGGACTTTGGGGCCAGGGCGTGGTGCCCCAACAGCCTGGACTGGAAAACGCTCCTAAGGGCCAGCAAAGATCCCTGAACTAACTACAAGCTTTTCTCTTGTGAACTGTTTTGTTCTGTTCTTTTTCAGTGGTTTGTTTTGGTTGTTTTGTTGTCTGGTTGTATACTGTTGCTTTGTGCTCCTCTGTCTAGTTTTCGTGCATGTTAGTGACTCCACAGGTCTGTCTGAATAGGACAGGCTGGATGAACTATCTGGATGAAAAACAACGGGACCGACAGTTCCGGGGGGACTTGGGGTGGGGGGTAGGGGGGGTAAGGAAGTGGTGTTAACAAACCCAGGGACAAGGGAAAAACATGGGACCCCAAAGGGTAGAGAAGGGGGAGTGGCAGGCCTGATGGGAAATGATCGAGGGTAAGGTTGCTTAGAGAAGAGGTATACTCTAGCCCAGGTGGCGATGAAGCATGGTAGTAGGGCAGGAGGAAGGTCAAGGGAGATGGAGGAAAGAGCTAGGAGTCAAAGGGCATTCATGGAGGTCTAGACAAAGACATGTACATGCAAACATATATAGGAGGTTGGGGAAATAGATCTTTGTGTCGATATTTATAGGTCAAGTATTAAGGTGGCGGAAGGACCTTGGGCCTCTACTCAAACACTCCCTCTATGCATGAATACCTTCTTTTATTAAATTGGAACTCTATGATGCTCACTCTCCCGACACAACGGCTGGAGCCAAAGTGGGTGAACAAGTAAATGTGGTGAAGAAAGCTGATGGTGCCCGGCTATCAAAAGAGATAGTGACTGGGGTCTTAAAGGCTTGAAGATAAACAAGCGGCCATCTAGCTCAGAAGCAACAAAGTCCACATGGAAGAACACACCAGCCTGTGTGATCGAGTGGTCCCAAAGGGATCAGTTACCAGGCATCAAAGAACAAAAAATCATATCAGTGACTGCACACCTCCATGATAGGATCGCTGAAGACAAATGGGTGCACAAGCAAATGTGGTGAAGAGAGCTGATGGTGCCCGGCGATCAAAAGAGATAGTGTCTGGGGTCTTAAAGGCTTGAAGGTGAACAAGCGGCCATCTCGCTCAGAAACAAATAAGCCCATATGGAAGAAGCACACCGGCCAGTGCGATCACGAGGTGCCCAAGGGACCAGATATAAGGCATCATGCAAAAAAAAAAAAAAAGATATAAGTGTGTGTATGTATGTGTATATATGTGTATATGTATATATGTATGTGTATATATATATTATATTAAATGAAGGGGGAAGTGCAGAGTGGAGACCCAAGGCCCAAGTGTCGGCCAATGGAGATCCCCTCATAGAGGGGCCTAGGAGAGGAGATGGGTTAATTAGGGTATGAGGTAGTATCGATGAAGAACACAGCTTTCCCCCAGATCCTGGATGCTTCCTCCCCCCAACTACCATGATCCGAATTCTACCTTGCAGGGCTGGATAGGACAGAGGCTGTACACTGGTACATATGAGGGTTGGAGGTACAGGGAATCCAGGGTGGATGATACCTTCAGGACCAAGGGCGTGAGGGACGATGCTGGGAGAGTGGAGGGTGAGTGGGTTGGAAAGGGGGAACTGATTACAAGGAGCCACATGTGACCTCTTCCCTGGGAGAGGGACAGCAGAGAAGGGGGGAAGGGAGACCCCGAATAGGGCAAGATATGACAAAATAACGAGGTATAAATTACCAAGGGCATATGAGGGAGGGGGGAAAGGGGAGGGAGGGGGGGGGGGGAAGAGGACCTGATGCAAGGGGCTTAAGTGGAGAGCAAATGCCTTGAGAATGATTGGGGCAGGGAATGTATGGATGTGCTTTATACAATTGATGTATGTATATGTATGGATTGTGGTAAGAGTTGTTGGAGTCCCTAATAAAATGTAAAAGAAGAAAAGAGATAAAAATGATTAGGGCAAAGACTGTACAGATGTGCTTTATACAGTTGATGTATGTATATGTATGAACTGTGAAAAGAATTGTATCAGCCCCAATAAATTGTTAAAAAAAAAAAAAAAGAAACTCTGGTACATACACACAATGGAATACTTGGAATACTATGTATCCCTAAAAACAGCAGTGACGCCATGAAACGCCTTAACTCTTGGAGGGATCTGGAAGACATGATGCTAAGTGAAGTTAGTCAATCACAGAAGGACAAACACTTTATGAGTCCACTGTGGTAGGAGCAAGCAGCAGAATAGGCACAAGCTCAAGCTTGCATGCCTCCCAGTCTTCTGGTGGGAGACCAGAGAGCCTGGTAAAGAGCCGGATCAGTGCCAAGAAACTACTCAACACTCGTGCCAGGTAATTATAGTGTAAGTCATCCGTTGGAGGGCACCTCACAACAAATGGGATCAAATGGTCTGGGGAGAGGAGAGGCGGGGTTCAGTGTGCTGAGTGGCAGCCATGTGGACCTGTGGTGAAGTCCTCTGGAGAGGGAGACAGCCTGTCAAAGGGATGGGCCTTGATGATGGGAGAACGGAGAGGACTGGTCAAGAGTGGGGCAACATAATTGCTTGTCTGTTGTGGGCAGGGGAGAACGGGTTAACCCCCAGGTAAGGGGAGGAGAGTCTGAGGATGCCCTTGGGATCACTAGGTAGGGAGGCTCTTTAGTGTCATGCTTTGGAAGGGCAGAATTGACCTAGGGTGTCTGGGGGTATCCTGGGAACTCATGCCAGATGCGGCAGAACACTGGGACATTGAGTCCTGACTCTGCAAGGTGCGTGTTATGCTCCAGAGGCTGCATCAGTGAGACCCCAACTGAGAATTCTACTATGTGAACTGAAATCTACCCTCTCACTCCCACCTCTGAGGGGTGTAACCTGAGAACTTAAGCCAGAAAACACACGGTGTCTGAGGTAGAAAGCTGTACCAAGAGAGGTGTACTGTTGGTTGGCGAACAAACAAGGTCTTGGTACACCAACACCTTGCATGCTGCATTAAGCTATGCATGATCATGGCAATCATGACAGCCATTCTGTCATATTCTGGTATGCTCGTTTACATTAGGATGTATCTCAGGGGTGCATTGCCATTGGGGCTCACCCTCTTGAAACTGCTACTTGTTGCCTATTGTTCACTAAGGGAAACCCTGTTGAGCCTACGGGGAAAGAAGCTATAACAGGAATTTGGGGAAGGGGGATATCAAGGGTCGGGGAGATAAGAGGGAGATGATGTCAAAAAGTCCAGGAAAGAAAGTTAGAAAACATGTATGATTGTGGAAGAAATTGCACAATTATGTTTGACAGGATTGAATTATGGAACGATATGACCTATGTCTTGGCTTCCAAGTTAGAGCAAATTAAAACAAAAACAAAAAAACAGGTCATAGATCCAGGATGGATTTGGGACTCACACTAAATCCTAGCTCCAACTTATGAACGTTTAGTTTTTACATCATGGCCCTGCTATGTACTGACTTTCATGAAATAATCGCTGAAGATAAGGATGCTACAGCAAAGCGTGATGGATAAACCATGGTGCCTGGCTATCAATTGGAATCGTATCTGGGGGTGGTAAAGCAGCCATCTAAGCAAGGAGTCAACTAAATCCACACAGAAGGAGGATACCAGATCCATATATGACAATGACAAAATTCTAATATGGTGAACAGAAAAGCATCAGACCCAATTTGTGGAGGGCGATGGGGGACTGTGAGAGGTCAGAGCCCATCTTCAGGGTATGTGGTCAGACTAAGCCACTGTAAGAGCGGCTCTAGCCACAGGCAAGAATCTCGCTCAGCCTTACTATCAGGCAGAGACCACTGTAATCTTGGTTATGCTGGAGCGAACCCCACACGTGGCCAGTTGACCACCCTAGAGAGGCAATTTGAATTTGTTCTGGGTGCAAGTATCTCTTACTGGTTCCCTGACAGCAATTTCTTCCCTGGCCTTTGGATTATTGTTGGTGGTCTTTTTCTTCTTATGCATTAATAATATTTTTATCTGTATACTATTAAGTTTTCACACCACCTTAGCATGATTTTGTTTTTTATTGCTTTCTTTTGAGTCTCGCAGCTATGAAGCACAGCAGGAGTGGAGGCATGATAATAATAACAAGGGGATATAAGGAAGATAGGGCTCGGGGGGAGAGAGGGAGCGAAAGGGAATCTTAGGAGTAACTAGTGAAGATGGGAGTGGGGTGGGATCACTAGAACACATTGTGACTGTATAAATCATCTTAGAGGCGATTTGACAATGAGCGAGGGGGAATGATCTAAAATTGATGGGGCGGTGATGGTACAATTCTCCTCGATATGATAGAATCATTGGACTATTGAATGATATGTTGTACACATTACTTGACAATAAAACTCCTGGGGGAAAGAAAGAGCTGCTAATCCAGGATTAGGGGATACTGCCACAATCATGGCCAGTTTGATAAATATTTGGATCATTTGTTGCTGTCCAGTGAGCTTTTGGGGAGGAAACTGCCCTCTAGTAATAGGACCTAGTTTAGAACCTTTTATTTTTTGCATGCAAGAAAACAAAAATTCATTGTGATGGAGTCGATTCCAACTCATAGTGACTCTATATAGGACAGGGTAGAACTGCCCCTGTGGGTTTCTCAGACTGTTACTCTTTATGGGAGTAGAACGCCTCATCTTTCTTCCTCAGTGCTGCTGGTGGTTTTGAACTGCTGACCTTGTGGTTGCCAGCCCAATGCATAGCCACTATATCACTAAGGATATAGTGATGCATTAGGATTGATAAATAAAATGCTTCCTTGGTTTGCATTAAACCACATTCTTTGAAAGAGTGAGGGGGAAGCTTTAGAGAAAGGGAGCCACAATGAAAAGACCCAACACCTTGGATTCTCTGGGTACAATTTGATTTTTTGCTTGTTTTTGCACGCCAAGTCAAATTGGGCCTGGTCCTGCGCCATCCTCATGGTTGTTCGTATGTTTGAGCCATTGTTGCAGCCACTGTGTCAATGCGTCTTGTCAACAGCCTTCCTCTCTTTCCCTGACCCTCCACTTTACCAAACGTGTTCTGTTCCAGTCAAGGAAACCCTGTGAGGAAGCTCGGATCTCACATATGGGACCACTGCGGTTCATAATGGACTTGCCGGCACTCAGCTACAATAACAGGGACTTAAAGAAGGGGGTGGACGAATTGGGAATATCTGCTAAAGGAGGTGAGGTGAGGAAAATATTTTGGAGCTAGATAGAGGTGATGAAACTACATATGTACCATACTGGGTGTATTAAATGCCACTGAGTTGTTCCCTCTCAAGCATTTGGTTTTGTTATGCAACATTCTGTGTAAAAATATGGACTTAAAATATGTAGGCTAAGTAGCACATAATGAATTTACATCAGGGACGTCATGGGACATCTCAAATTGCTGACCAGTCACTTTTCTTTTTCTAATTTTATTTTTTAAATAAATCTTTTTATTGGGGTCCATACAACTCTTATCACAATCCATACATACATCAGTTGAGCAAAGCATCTTATACATTTGTTGCCCTCGTCATTCTCAAAATTCGCTTTCCACTTGGGTTCCTGGAATCAGCTCGGTTTCCTTTTTTTCCCCCTCCCCCTCCCTCCCTATTACCCCCTTCCCCCTGCTACCTTAATAGTTTATAAATAATTATTTTATCTTATCTTACACTGCCTGGCATCTCCCCTCACCCACCTTCCCATTGCCCATCTCCCAGAGAGGAGGTTACATATAGGAGTAGATCTCCAAGATTGGTTCTCCCTTTCTACACCCCCTTCCCTCCCGGTGTTGCCACTCCCACCGCTGGTGTTGAGGGGTTCGTCCGTCCTAGATTCCCCGTGTTTCCAGATCCCCACTGCACCGCTGTACATCCTCTGGTCTAACCAGGTCCGCAAGGTAGAATTGGGGTCATGATAATTGGGAGGGGAGGAAGCGTTCAAGAACTAGAGGAAAGTTTTGATTTTCATTGTTGCTACACTGAACCCTGAGTGCAGTCACTTTTCAAAGTAGCTGAAACAGAGGGACAAAGTGAGGCTACATGATGCTTGGTCCAAGGTGGCATCAGTTTCTGAGATGCCCAGCCAGAGGGTTTGACACTGAGCTCTGAATCAAGTCTCCTAAAGGGCAGGTGCTGAATGGCAGTATTTTACACAAAAGCTTCCTCTTAGAGTAGAATCTTCATGTACTTAGACAAGGGTCCCAGTAAGAATATATGTATCAGTAATTAGTGATTCTTATCAACACAGGATGGGCTTGTTAGAAATCTTTATAAGGCACATAGTGTGAGCTTGGTACTTGATCAGGTCCTTGGTGAACATTCTCAATCCTACCTCACCCCCATTCCAGCAATCCACCTCTTTGCCAACAGCCGAGATGGAAATTTGCTGAGTATCACTTGCTATGACCCATACTTATTCATAGTAATTTAGGTAATTCTCTGGAGATCCATCTGCCCCCAAGCAAGGCTAGCTAAAATTTCAGAGACATGAGGGTATTTGGAGGAAAGAAGAAACCCTTCGTTATGGAATCAGTAGGTTTCTCTCATCTCTATATTTCTCTCATCTCGACACTATATTTTGATTTGTTCGACTGCTCCTAATATCTGTGAGTCAAAAACTCACCCGAACTCACTGCCATTGACTCCATGCTGACTCATAGCTATCCTATAGGGCAGGGCAGAACTGCCCTTATGGTTTTCTGAGATAGTGACTTTAGAGTAGCAATTCTCATCTATCTCTTACGGAGTGACTAGTAGTTTTGAACTCCTGACACTATGGTTAGCAGCCCAATGCATAATCACCACACCACCAGTGCATTTCTGGGTTAGAAACATTTGGTTTTGTTTGAACAATATGGAAGTGAAATAACATTTTTCTTCCATTTAGGTATTTTCTCAGAGTTCCTGGATAATACAAATGGTAAGGCTGGACAACTAATGAAAAGGTGTGGGAAACAGAAAGATTTCTCCCAAGTTGTCTCCCCCAAATATGCCAAACTTAGCTGCTTGCTACACGTGGCAAATGACTATACACTTGGAGGTCAACAGAAGTAGGTCAGGGGTTATTCTCCCTAAGGGTTATCAGCCATCTAGAGCAAGCAGTCATCACTGTTTATTCCCACAAGTAGGACCCACTCCCTTCTGATAAGGATAGTAGTCCACTGTTTCCTTGTAGGAGACCCCTTAGAGGTCAAGCCCACCCAAAGGTGACCAAGGTTAGGCCGCTATATTGAATCTAGGGCCTGCCCATCTTGTCACATGTATACCGCTAGTCCCTCCCATTCCTATATGCACACCCTTAGTCCCTTCCTGGCATATTTGTGCCTATTGTACATCCCCCTTCTATTGCTTGTATGCCCAGTGTACTGCCCCTTCCTGTGATATGTGGCTACCTGTAGTCATGGCCCCCTACGTGGATATAACCCTTGATTACCAATAAATGAGATCTCCAACTGGCTGGCTCCCTCCAGGGGTCACTTTGAATTGAATATTATCAGAGTGGGGTGTCTTTTGTGGTTGTTATTTGGTTTTCAGGGAGGGGGTGATGACCAAGTAATGGAGTGAAAGGCTTTCTTCTGCATTAGAGTTAAAAACCGAAAACCAAACAAAATCAATTGCATGCTCCAATATATAATCAGCTTTTGAAATATTCACAAGGTGACATATTCACCAAGGTGATCATCTGGCATCTTAGGGAAGGCACCATTTAAAAATATAGGCACCTTTGTTTACATATGCCTGGTGGTAGAATGGCTACTCTGTCGTAGGTGTCCTTGAAGTGAAGATTGACTCAATGGGATAATAACAACCTGTCAAGACTTTTGCTTTTTACTCAGGTCTGAAGCTTCACATTGGCTGTGGATAAAGACATCTCCTTGCCTTAGCCCCCTCTATTGTTAACTACCACTGTGTCTGCTGACTCATGGTGGCGGCGCCCCCAACAGAACCAAATGCTGTGCCATTCTCGTGAGTCATGGTTGGATTAGACCATTATGTGATCCACAAGACTTTCCTGGGCTGACCTGCATCTCTAGGAGTTTCTCCCTCATCCAACTGCAAGCCCTGCTGAAACCTGCTCAGCCTCATAGCCACACTCAAGCCTCCACTGAGAGGCAGGGGGTTATGATACATGTGATGCACGAGCCAGGGATTAAGCATGAGTATCTTGCCTGGAAAGTGAGAATTCTATCACTGATCCACCAATGGCTGGCCTAGGCCTATTTAAAAACAAAGCAAATAAACCTACGGCCGGGGAATCAATTCTCTCATAGAGATCCTATTGGAAAAAGGAGCGTCAATCCCTAAAGTTTACAAGACTGTACATCTTCGGGGAGTAGATGGTCTCATCTTTGTCCTTTGGAGCAACCAGAAGCATCTGTCTCTTTATGAGGCTCAGAGCATCTTGCTTGCGAGGAAGCAAGTGTGCTCCTGCCCCTCAACAAGAGCTTTCACAGTCACACATATGCAGACTCCACCTAGCGAACCTACAACAGACTTGGAAAGAAAAGGTCCCTAGGACGACACTGGCCGAAATACGAAAGTAACCAACTGACCCTGTTCAGTGAAAACCCCGCTAACCCCAAGGGGGAAGAAATCAGCTAGTTATAACATCCAATGCATATAGGCAAATGAAGTAAAAATGCCTACTATTTACCTTAATGTCTAGCCAGTTCAATACCTCAGTGTTCACAAATGAAAAACTACATTCTACTGAAAAATCAGTATCTTTCTTGAGAAATACCACAGACCAGCATGGACTGCAAGAAGAGTCGTGGCTGCCCCTCCAGCCTCACAGCGCCTCTCAGGGGAGGGTGAATACTGATCCACCTGGGGTTCGCTTTATGGAACTCCTGCCCTCACATTCCCGTGCTCAGCCCTTGTTCTCTCTTTGCTTGGCCTGGTCAGGACTTCTGCCTGGAGCAGAACCCATTAGTTGTTCTCACTGTAGCCTCAGCTATAAGTCTCTTTGCCCAATCAGGTTCCACCAGAGGCCTGGGTTGTGGGTTCATGGGTTATTTTCTCCTTTGTTGGGGTCCCTGGGTAGTGCAATGAGTGAACATCCTCGGGTGTTAACTGAAAGACTAGGGTTGGTAGCCACCCAGTGGCTCCTCAGAAGAGAACTCCAATACACCTAGTTCTGGACAATCCGCAATTAAAAGCCCCACGGAGCACAGTTCTACTCGGTCACACCTGGTCACCACAGGTGTGGGGCCCACCTGATGGAATTGGTTGGTCTGCTTTGTTAATGTCATTTTGGTCTCCATTTGGTTATTGGATTTCATATTTGTTTTCTGTAAACCTAGACGGCTGGGTGGACACAAAGATTTTTATTTGTCGTTTTGTAGAATCCTGAAAATTATTTCTAAGTGTATCACATTTAATTGTTTACCTTGTTAAAAAAGAAAAAGAGACAGAGAAAACACAATCTCGCCCATTGAGCACCAACCAGGGTTTGATCTTTTATCAAGTTACCCATTATTGTATACAATGCACGGTAAGGGCAGTTTGGGCTAGTCGTCAATCTCTCTTCATCAAAAAAGGATGAACACTCTGAGATCCTTTTAAATGCTTCTTTTATTTCATTGGTTGCACATTGGGCGAGTGAACAGAATAGTACAACCAGAACATAGAATTGATACAAATTATAGACTCCTGTTTACACCGTAAGGTAATGAATGAGGGAATTCTTTTAGGGTTACAGAAAGGTTTAGTGGAAATGTGACCAGTTGCATGACTGAAAGCATGTTTTGGGGAAGGGCTGTTACTTCCTGAAAATCAAGAGTGAAATGTAGTTCCCGTACAAGTGCAATTAATCTCCTAAGTACAGGCATTTAGTGAATTGATATCTTCGTGTCTTGGATATTGGTGATATTGTTTTTGTAATTAAACAAAGCATTTAAGATTTATTCATCATAGTCAGGCTTCTGAATATAAACAAACTTTTGGCAAATAATATTTATACAGAAAAATAGTTTTAGATCCTCTCAAATCCCAGAATTATTCTATAAAATTACATTATAAATAAATAAAAAGCAAAATCTGTTGTACATATATTTGTACATCTATGTATTTGCCTTGGCTCCTCCCTATTGCAAATGGCATATTTATGACTCTTTGCATATTATAATCACAATTCTGGAAAATGGATAGCATAGTAAAAATACAGTCTTCTCTATTTGCTTGAGGATTCAGGTGATGTTTTTAATGATCTAT
Organism: Tenrec ecaudatus; assembly: GCF_050624435.1. NCBI lineage: Eukaryota > Metazoa > Chordata > Mammalia > Afrosoricida > Tenrecidae > Tenrec > Tenrec ecaudatus. The sequence continues at coordinate 107,772,446 of NC_134544.1, forward strand.
TATTAAAGGGCTGGAAATAGTCGCGTGCGAAGAATCTTTAAAGTAAAAAGTCATGACGCCAACACCAAAAAGAAAAAGTGACCACAGTCTACAAAATACTTCACTTAGTCCCACAAGTTACCTTTTAGTGATGTATCCCAGATTTTCGATGAGTTTAAATGAATAGTTGTTACCAAAGTAAACAAGAAAAAAGAAAGCCAGTTTGAATGCTCTAGGCAAGTTGTAGCATAACTACATTGTTATAGTTGAGAAGATTATGAATATCAGTAATACATAAAGATGAAGCTATCAAAATAATACAGGTTAGATACAATACTTTCCCACAAATTAAAACAAATGCAACAATACAAGCCGTATATAAGATTACATTTAGAATGTGATTTTCGTTTGACAGGGTGATCAAATCTATGACATATGATAGAGAGATAGTAATTAAACTTTGACCAACATGAATTAAAAGCGAGGGTTTCTTTTTATCTCAAACAAAGAATGATCTGGTTAGTGCATCTAGTTTTCAGTACAGGCAGTGATGCCAAAATTTAAAATATTTTACATTCAACCTCAAAAGTCAAAATACTTCAATCACTAATATGTTCACAAGGAAAATGGATGTTTTAAACAATTACACATAATATTCATTTATAACAGCTGTCTTGTTTTTTTAAACAATAATTTAAAAACCATGTAGGTACTGTATAGGATATGTGCAACATACAAAATGTGAAATATGAAATATTTGGTACGATAGTGCTTAAAATAAACTTCAAAACAAACTTTCCAAACAAAATTTAATTGTATCGCTATTACCTTGAAGATCAACCAAGTATTTAAAAAAGTAAACAACAGTAAAATATGTTTCATCCATATATAGTATATATATATGTATGTGTATATATAATATGTATGTACGCGTATTAAAGTTTTTTCTACTTTTGAGACAAAATATGATTTAAGGTGAAATCATTAAAAGAATTATTTTCCCATGCTGTAGTCAGTTACAACCTTTGAATCCAACTTCTGAAATGCAAAACAGGAATGCTTTTTTTTTTTAAGTGAAACTATCTACTTTTGTGTTTACATAGTAATTGAGATTATAGTCACAGTCAAATTTTCAGTGACTGAACTGGGATTTACTGAAATTAGAATATTATACAGATCTGCCCCCCTACAGCTTCCTTGTTGGACTAGGTGTTTAGTTTGGAAAAGTTATTCATTAACAGGCAACCGGATGGTGAGTCGGAAAGACATCAGTCTTTAGATTGGATTAGACTATTGGCATAGGGCTTTTCATTCTTGTCAAGCTGGATGAAGTCGGGCAAAATCTAGGCACTTCTACAAAGTCTCTCTTATAAAACAACTTTAAAAATATACTTGTAAAATAATACCTTCAAGACTTTGTTTGTGGGGTATGAAGCTCATACCGTGCAAAGTTTCTTTTTCAATCTTTGTCATGTTACTCTAGAATCACACGATTCCATGCGGCATCTCCAGGCAAACCAAATACCACACTTGGATGTGTCCCCTGTACTTGTGCTTGAATTTCCATTCAACTTTTAGACCTGCAGGACAGGTGTTGGTTTTACTTCACTTCTTGTCCTTTGCTGCAGCATTCATCTTGTCAAGAAGTGAAACATACCCTCTCGTCAGTGGGGAAAGGAAATGACAGCAATTGGAAGTTTAGAAATTGAAAATGTCCTTGGAATAAGAGTTGTCACTACTGCTATTTGCTTATTGCTAAATTTGAGATCTTCGGAATCGAAATGCATAAATTGGTTGGGCTGTGTGCATCAACTATAGTTATGGAGATAAGACAATATTCCTAGGACAGAAACGATGTTTAGGAACCCTTGGAAAGTAAACTTGACCCTTTAGGACTTTAAACATCACAGCTGGTATCGGGCAGTTAACTATCTTAGGTTGGAATATACTAAGCATACCATATTTAATACTCATATATGATTTAGCAGCACTAGCTTCTTAGAATTTGTGGTCTGTCCAGAAGAACTAAAGCTTTATTTAGCATGCAGTTTGTGGCAATTCTATTGAGGAGGAAACAGGATAGTATGTACAGTAACAATGTTTAGTTATTCTCAATGCAGATTCTTGGCATTCCATTCCATTTCTGTTGATTATTTCAGAATGATCTGTGAGAGAGAAAGAGAGAGAGAGAGAAAAACATGAGTTAGATATTCTTCTGGAAGGGAAAAGAACAAATTTTACTCGTTGAAGATAAGATTATTTTTCAGATTGTCCTTGTTCTGATGCAATATTGTGCATCACAAACCCCACTTTTGATGCTGCAAAACTTCGCACGGAAATGTTTCTGAGAACGATGATGTCAATGCACAGTGTTTTCTGCACAACTGTGTCAACACATATGTGGGCATGCAGTGTGCTCAGACCCCAATCTCTGTTTAGTTTCATATAAACTATGTTTCATGTGACATTCAGTTAACGGTTATTAAAAACAATCAGGAAGTCTGCTCAGATGATTAGTTCTGAACAATTGAAAAATTATTTCTAAGCATTTAAAAATCAAGCAATATTTCTTATCTATGTCCTTAAGGGTTGAAATGAGTCAGACCTGACTTGATGACAGAGAGCTGAGTTTTTTTGGTCCATTAATTTGCATTCATAATCCAGCGATGTCTTCCCATTAAAGGAAATTTTGTTCCAAGATATACTAGCAATCAACTACAAATTCAGGAAAAGTGTCCGTGTCTCAAAAATAAATGGGATAATAGTCAAATCAAGCATTTCCAGTGCAATCCAAAGTGGGTAATCCCACTCCCAGTAGGGACATGGAAAAGATTCAGGGAGACTGCAAAAGCAGATACCAACACTTTATCCTGGATTAAGGGCAAAATACAACAGTTTTTAATTGCCAGGGTAGAACACTGAGTCTCTCTCTCTCTCTCTATATATATATATATATAAAGGAAGTAGTATGCAAAATAAGTTTGAGAAGCTATGGATTTTAGACCATTCTGAATAAATCCAAAAACACAGATAAAGATAAACCATCAAGTGCAATGTGCTCCCAGAACTTAGATCCACCTCCACACTATGCAAAGGAGAGGCAGGAAGTCTGTCCTGAGTGACCCTGTTTGTTGGATGTTCAGCGTCAAAGTCCAATTTTACACATATCCTAACCAGCATATTTATTCTTTGAGCAAAGCTCTGACCAAACTTAATGTAATTGATAAACTAGACATGTATTAATTAAGCAGTTAAGAATCTTTGTTTAGGAACTGACCAAACTTAATGTAATTAATAAACCAGACATGTATTAATTAAACAATTAAGAATCTTTGTTTAGGAAATAACAGGTAAAAATGCTTTGTGGTGGGCTTTAGCTAATATTCCTGCAGAATGGGAATTTGATTACTCAATAAAAGCCCTATTTTAAAAAATGTAGTTTATTTACCCATTAAGTTAGTTGTAAAGGTGGTTGTTTTTCCTTATAAGGGACTGTTTCTGAAGGTTATGGACAAGTTTTAGTGTACTCAAATAAGTTATTCATATTCTTCATTTTATTAACTATATAGATGAGTGTAGGATTGCTAAACTGATAAAGACGACGATCTCAATTATATTAAATGTATGTGCTAAAGGGCAGCTTCCTTTCAAAGAACTTAAAATTAATGGGAAATGCTATTCCTTGTTTATGACTGATAGACATGAATTTTTTAAATGCTATAAATGTTATACTTGTAAATATCATCATAGTATCTTTGAATAAGTAACACAAATTCCCTAGATGATCAGATCACAACTTCAGCTATTAAGTTAGGTATTTTATTAAATGGGAATTACTCTACTTCACCTCTTAGCTTCCACATTGTTTCTTATGTTTCCCAAACAGAATGTGGTCCAGGATAGCAAATCCTATTCTTCTTCTTCTTTCTTTAATCTTTCATTTATGTTAGCTAGTCTCTTAAAAATTTAGGGGAAAGTATCTTGCAATGACTTAAGTTGATTTGTAATAATACACATTTTGACTATATTTACAATTTTGCTTTTGACTGAAACTAGAATGCCATGCAGACTGAAATGCATTTTCGCAGGGAGAAAAAAGCATTCTAAAGGAAAGGTGGCAAGCGGGGAATGAGACTCGGCAAATGGATATTCTAGAAATTAGTTACAATTGTATTTTGGACTTAGACTTGACACAGAAACATGTATGACCCCCTAGGTCTAATTGCGCTGTAATCAGCCTTGACGCTAATTAAAAGCATCGACTGGATTCACCCAGACTGTTGTCCTCTCTGCTCAGTTCACCTGTTCCTTAATCATTAGATAGATAAACATAATAATCGTCCCTGGGATTCCTACACTCTTAACTGCAATTGCTACCTGACATCGAGGCCAGAAAGCAGTCCGACCATACCCTGATTTTTGACAAGTTTGTAGTCTAAATAAGCCAAACTCTGCCATCAAGTCAATTCTGACTCATAGCAACCCTCTAGGACAGAGCAGAACTGCTCCTGTGGGTTTCTGAGACTGTAGTTCTTTATGGGAGCAGAGCCTCCACTTTCTCCCACCGAGAGACTGGTGGAATCAAACTGCTGTACATAGCCCATTATGCCCACCACCAAGCCTCCTGCAGACAGCAGGTAATGTATAAAATAATAAATTGTGCTCTTAGCAGCTGTGAATCGGAAGAGGCTCAAGCTATTTGATCATAAAGAGAAGCTTTGGGTGACTCTTAGAAGCTCCATTCCTAGCAGCAGCGGGTTTCTTGAACATATCTTCTGTTCATTCATTTCCACCCCGCACCTCCCTCACCTCTGAGAAGCACAGCGTGACAAATAGTCTGAATCAAGTGTGCTCTGGGGCGAGAAGCATCTGAGGTACAGACAGAATGGGAATCCAGACAAAGAAGAGCTACCCACTCCGTGTCTCTCACCCAACTACTCTGGGTTTCAGGCTGCTTCTGTTGTTAGGAGACACAATGATCTTACAGGTCCCAGGGCCCATGGTAGGGCAGGTCTTTCCTAGCTGGAAGATCATCCTCATAGATGCTGGCAGAAAAGGGGAGGCAAGAGTATGTACGGGGCAGAGGCACACTGTTACTGTTGAATTTTTATATGGCTTTTCTTTAGTCAGATGATATTTTTTAGTTTAGACAGAAGGAGAATACCGTGGGATCCACTTCGTAAGAACAGGGAGATGGATTTGGTGTTGCCCTGCTGCTGCCTTTTCTTGGAGATTTTCTTCCCCAACAAATCCCAACAGTTTAGCACATGGACACTGGAGAAGCTTTGTCAGTTTTTGTAATTTTTATGGCCAGGAGGGTCAAACACTTTCAGATGTTGTTGGAATCATTTAATAGAATAACATTCCTTATAAAACAATCTTGGACCCGGGCCTGCTACAAATCTGACATTGACCAACAATTTGGACCTAGACCTGCTACAAATCTGACATTGACCAAGCCTGACTTTGAACTTGTCTATTAAAAAAAGGTGAATGACAATGTGGTTCAGCAACGTGTCAGGCTTTTTTTCCTGCACTTGGCCAACACGGAGGCTGTTAGCGGAAGTCCTTTCTTCAACCGGTGCCACCAGGACTCAGCCTAGAAGCTCGATCATGCAGTTCAACTCTGTCATAGGGACCAACCCGAGTCAAGAGCAACCCGATGGCACCTAACAAGATAAACGACTCCACTTACAGTAAAGGCGGCTCTGACCGATGGGGATCGTGTGGGTGTCGGAGTTAGAAGGGTGCTCCATCACTGGGTTTTTAGTGGCTCCTTTCTTCCAAGGAGCCTGGGTGGGCTCACATCTCCACCCTTTCAGTTAGCAGCCAAGGACATGGTGTCACCCCCTATGGACTCCAGATTACCATACACTGCTGTGATTCTAGAAGGAGCCCTGGTGACCCCATGGGTTAAGCACCGGACTGCCAGCCACAAGATCATTGGCTGAAACCTACCAGTTGTTCTGCGTCAACGAATTGGCTCTCTGGTCCCCCAAAGTCATACAGCTTCAGAAACCCACAGGAGTAGGTCTCGTCTGCCCAGTAGGGTCACTGGTGGTTGAAATCAACGTGATGGTTTGCTTTGGTTTGGGGTTAATCTTTATGGGATCAGGTTGCATCTTTATCCAGCACAGCTGTTAATGGCTGTAGATGACACTCTCAGGATTTTTTTTTTAATTAGAGTCTGATGAGCTAAGTCAGTATTGCTAATTACATTGTGCTTCCATGGGAAAATATGAGCGGACTCCAAAAAGTTCATGGGAAAAAATGGAATGAAAAGATAATGGAATTTACCTACAATATTTTTGAAGACCTTTCATACAACACAGACAGGTTTTAACTAGCTTGCACTATGTGCCGAATGCTTGCACAACATGAATTTAGAGAGAGTAGTTCGCTCTTGCTCTCTTGTCACTGGAATTCCCTTCAGGACATGGGTGACCGCCCAAGTTGGAGCCAGGGGAGAAAGTGATTCCAAAGAGCAGTCCTGTGTCTCTTACAGGTCCAGTTTAGGCAGGTAGCCAGAAGAACCCCCGGGAAATTAGCAAACTGGCCTAGAATGAATGGAGCTAAGACCACCAGGGGGAGAAATCAGGGGCTGTCTGTAGGAGCCAGATGGGCAGAAGCACTGAGGAACTCATAGGGCTGAGGGCATGTTGGTGCCTGCGTGGCCAACCGTGTCCTGCCCGAGGCCTCCTCCCAATGCATACTTACACAGGGCTTGCCCAGCCACAGAGCACTCCAATCAACCTCAGTGCCACTGCTTCAGCCTCTGAGAAACTCTAGCCAACAACTGTGTTTCTCTCCAAATAACATACACATGCACAAAGCGCTCCACCCACCCACCCACATGCTATGGCACTCAGCAAAAACAGTGGAAGAGGTTAGATTAGCAACAACAAGAGCACGTTGTAGAAGATGTTATTTTGAACACAAATTTAGGAAACAAATCAAATATATTGAACAAGACATGTTTTTCGCTCTCTCCCTGACAGACTATTCCCACAAAGAAGTGTTATTGTATATAATAGAAACAAAAAACACGACACACACAAAAAATCCCCAACCATCCATTCGACTCCAACTCACTTAGGATGTGTGAAGTTCTACATCTTTAAGGGAACAGGAGAGGCTTCTATTACTTCTGACAAGCTGCTGTCCTTATGGTTAGCAATTTCATGCTTACACAATGGCACCAACAGAAAAGGGGAAGGCGGGCGGGTGCTAACATATTAAAATAGGATGCTTGCCAAACTACCATGGTAACTCCAAATTCTGAACTGCAAGTATGAATTTCCACTCCCTTTTTTCAAGTAAAAGGAGAACACAGAAAATGAGAACAACTGATACCCACACCTCTATGATTCATTTTCAAACAAACAAAAACCCTAGACTTCATCTCTGTTTGCCCAAATCTTGAGGGGCCCTTCAAGCTAAAATAAAAGTACATATGGCACAAAATATCAGTTGGCTTCAATGGACTCTACTTATCAATAAGCAAAGGAAGTCATACCAGGTGGATTCAACTCTCTCTCCAAGTGATTGGATTCAGAAGTATGATAATTCATATAAATATGCATCCTTAATTAGCCCCTATGAACCTCAAACAAAACCCACTGAAGAGAGTCAATTCTGCCTCATGAAAGCTTACTGCCATAGAGTTGATGCGGACACGTTGTGACCCCGGAGGTATCGTGTGTTTACACTTTGAGCTGTGATTTCAAAGTTGGCAGTTCAAAACCACCAGCCGCGCCAAAGAAGAAAGATGGGCTTTTTACTCCCATAAAGAATTACAGTCTCTAGCACCGATGAAGAACACAGCTTTTCCCCAGATCCTGGATGCTTCCTCTCCCCCAACTACCATGATCTGAATTCTACCTTGCAAGTCTGGATAGGGCAAGAGGTTGTACACTGGTGCAGATAGGAGCTGGAGGCACAGGGAATCCAGGGTGGATGATACCTTCAGGACCAGGGGTGTGAGGGGCGATACTGGGAGAGTAGAGGGTCAGTGGGTTGGAAAGGGGGAACCGATTATAAGGATCTACATGTGACCTCATCCCTGGGGGACGGACAACAGAGAAGGGGGTGAAGGGAGACGCTGTATAGGGCAAGATATGACAAAATAATAATTTATAAATTATCAAGATCTCATGAGGGAGTAGGGAGGGAGGGGAAAAAAGAGGACCTGATGCAAATGGCTTAAGTGGAGAGCAAATGCTTTGAAAATGATTAGGACAAAGAATGTACAGATGTGCGTTATACAATTGATATATGTATATGTGTGGATTGTGATAAGAGTGGTATGAGCCCCTAATAAAATGTTTAAAAAAAAAAGAATTACAGTCTCAGAAACTCAGAAGGGCATTTCGACCCTGTCCTACAGGATCATTATGAGTTCTGTATCATAGGGTCCCTAATGACAGAGTCATAGGTAGACTTGCACCTTGGGTTTCTGAGACTGTGCATCTTTATGCACGCCGAAAGCTTCAACTCTCTCTAGAGGAGTGGTAGGTGGGTTTGAACTTGAGACAAAACCAGCCCAGCCCAGTACTTCCCCACCCCACTTGGCTACCAACTGCTCCTTACATGAACCTAGTATACTATAAATATAATAGTTATTTATTATATATTATTAACACAAATGGCCCCCCAAAACACGAATGGGTAATTTCCACCTGGTTTGTGATGGGCAATCATTTGATGATCCTTGTATCCTCAGTGTCTAGCACAATGGCAGGCAAGCTTATTCAAAGGTGGGGCGAGTCAGGTACCGATGGCATACTACAGCCACTGTGCTAGGCAGGGAAAGCACACTGGGCAGTGGGTTCTGTGATGAGTGTGGCCAACAAAAGGGAACTTGCCTAGACACAATGAAGAGGCAGCCACTTAGCTCCAGCCAAGCACTACACACAAGCACCTGGACTCATTCTCTTTATTGCCTGAGCTTTCCACTTTTCAAAAGATACCAGAAACCCACTGACTAATTTAATTAAAACCCAAACCAACTTTGTGTCTTAAATTCAGTTTGGGGCTGAATTCCGTTATGAGTCACTCTCTTGTACTGAGAGATGCCTTGCTTTCCTGGGGGAGATAGCCAGTCGGTCTGGTTTGCTAGCCCCCGAGCTGGGCATCTGCTTTGGCTGAATGTACCTCCCTCACTGGAGGCACCAGTGGTGAGCAAGAGAGGCAAAGGGTCAGGGGTGGGGGTTGGGAGGGAAACCTGTAACTTGTAGGCTTTTAGTTTTCACCCAAAGGGGAAGGGAATTTGACCAATCATCATCTTCATCTAGAAAGAAAATACTGCTCCTCACTTGTCTGATTCAGCAGTCATGAAATATGCACTTCGCTTTTTTTTCTTCTGTAATGTCCATGAATGAAGGCTGAGCCATCTCACCATGGAGACGCGTTTACACAAAGGCTGGCCAGGACTACACATGCACTTGATTTAAAGTCGAAGTGTCTCCGCGGAGATGGAAACATTGAACTTAACTCAGCAAACACCACAAGGCTGTGCAGTAAGACATCTCAATCTAGGATCCTTAGTGCTTCAAGCCACTAAATATCATACTGCTATCTCCCAAGGTTTGTCTGTACCTTGTGCTTGTTTCCCAGGCGCTGTATATTTAGATAACTTTGGAAATCGTCCATTTTTAGAAAGGCTCATTGCAAAGATTCAGGGAAGTTTAATGATTTCTTTTCAAATATTAGGGTGATATTAAATTCAGCACTCTTACCGCTTTGCTTAACTGACGGAAAGACAAAAACCAAAACATACATTTCAGCGCAAAGACCAACTGTTCCTATGACTTCAAGCCACAAAACAACTAGAAAAGAACAATGAATGCTTTCAGTTAAATCCTCCTGTGGATAGCCATCAAGCTCTCTGTAATGCTGAATTTGGAAAGGGAGATAAACTACGCCGTATGAGATATTTGTGTGGCTCTGGTAAGTCTGAGGGAATATTAATGGATCTCAAAATCACTACCAGGAAATCTCCAGTGGGTTTTTTTCAAACAGGGTTGTCGCCAAACTGGACCCAACTCTAGAAAATTCCTATGGACTCAGGATCTAGGACAGGGCTGGGCAGATAGGTGGCAAATTTATTAATTGCTCATTTGATGGAGGAATAAATCAGTAGAAATTCACTGAGGCTGTGCTGTCCCAGTGGAAAAGCAACAGACACCCTCCCCTGCAACCCCCAAAGGATAAGATGGCAATGGCTTACAGGACAGGATAAACCTCTTTCAGTGACATTAAGGCTTAAAGGATATTTAAGGAAAACGAACATTTCTTTTGGTCTACCTTACTCCCCTGTTAGACATCTATGCAATGGGAAAATCCTAGGAAGGAGGCTTCACAGAGATACAAAAATGCCAGCTGAAGACAATTTTTGACTGGGTGTATTTCTTAGAAAACCTACCCCCACCCCCCCAATTTCATGAGAAGGCAATTTTTTTAAACAATCACTGTCCCCTTAGACAAAATTTAATTAAACTTTTAAAAAAATGAACCGAATTAAAAAAAAATATGGGCACATTACAGAAGTCGCCTCTTGCCTACCACCCGGTCTTCTTTTGCTCCGTTGGTGTTTTCTCTTGATTCGCCCATCCTTGTTGGCACACATCTCTTGAACATTGTGCCCACTGCTTAACATTCTCCCCATCTTTTCCCCTATATCACCCCTCTTTTTGACGGCAGCCATCACTCTCCAAAAGCCCCTGAATCTTATCCCCAAATTGAAACTTGTACATGGAGGAAGGGGGGAGATTCATTGGTTTGTGGTTGCAACATGAGACACACTTAATCACTATATAGATCACTGTAGCCAGGCGAATGATGTTGGCTTCTTGATGAACCACAATGTGCCAGAAATGAAGTAATTAATGAAGAACAATCATGATTAGGTGGGTTAATAGATAAACACTTTCAAGAACGATATTGCCCTTGATCGGCTATATTGCCCTTGATCAAGCCCCACCAGGTATCCTACACCCACCTCGCCATCAATTTTAGATCACTTGTTGTTCCTTTGTCTCTGTTTGGAGAATTTCAATTACATAGAAAGTTCCAAGGTAATAAATGGTGGGGAAAGTTGCTTTGAAAAGCAATCTTATCGCTTATTTTGAAGGGAGGGCACTGTTCTGTAACAGGGCAGTGGCGTCTTATGCCACAGGACAGGCTTCTCAGACTGCCAGAATACATGGGCTCTCCTAGGAGGAAATCCTCTGTCTTTCGATCTCAGGTCAGGTAGACTATCTGTCACACTGAATAGTGTCTCAAAGAGTAGGCAGCCGGGCTTACTGGTTACCTTCTGTTACAAGTTCCCATTCAAAGCTCCAATTCTCTGCCTTCAAGATTATGCTATTTTGTGTTGATCCGTTCTTTCTTAAAATGTTTCCATTTTGTTATATTTGAGAAAAAGTTTTTCTTTCAGATGTACAAGGGGCTTCAAATGCTCATTTGAAATAGTCCATGATCTTTTCACTCAATTTTTCTACTACATTTTTGAAGTTACCTCATACGTTATGATATGTAGAAAACCATTTAAAATGTTAATAATTGGGTTTTTACATGAAAAACATTAACAACAAAGGACCGATGACCAGGGTCCACATCAACAATTTAGATTATCTAAATAAAACACATGTAATTCAAAGCCATTAAGCTGAATAAGATCATACTTTATGATTTTCTTTCAGGTGCATACAACTCGAGACTCTCATGAGTTTTGTGGTAAGATTTTATACTGATTCCATTTTTCAGCCCCAGACTATGTCAATTCTAATTCCAATTCTCCTGAGGGAACCTAGTCCTTAGATGATCTAAAAATTTCCAATTATCACCCAAGTGACTTTTGGTCAGTCAATGTAGGATCCGCATGTTTCAAACCAGGTAATAGTTCACTACAAATAAATTTTTATAAAAGCTCTGAGGTTTAAAAAAAAACATTCAGATGAAATAAATGGGCCAGCTTAAAACAAAAGCAAACAACAACCAAAAAACCCCATTGTATTCATAACCACAAAGTGGTTGGCTGGTATAATAAAAGTTGTAGAACCCATGGCTGATTTGCACCAGGAAAAATGGTCTTCTCTGATGATTCATTACCCAGAAATATTCTGTGCTTAGAGGAATTCCATTGGCTCCCATGACTGTTACTCCCTCAGATGCTGGATACTTCTGACACCCGTCCCCAGACCCACCCACCCACACCAGATGACCTGCGTCTTCTTCCTCCTCTTCAAAGGTAGGAGGTGGCACAGTTGGCTCATTCATGAAGAAGAAGGAAAAGGAACAGGAAATTCTTTCCATCCAACCTAGAGTTAGGAATGCCTTCTCTAGCCAGACTTGGTCTAGCTAATTCTCTCCTGAGGACACCCAAGAATAATTCTTCTTTTTTCCCTACATTAACCTGGGACACTGGTTTCAGGTCGTCTAAAAATCCAAATATAATGACAGAGTGACCGTTTTTTCCCCGCTCTTAATTACATGAGGCATAAATGAGAACAGGAGTGAAGAGATTGAAGGAGATATTTTAATCCTGGTCTTTCCCCTAATCCTGTACTCTATTGCCATTGAGTAGATTATGACTCCTAGTGACTTTACAGGATAGGGCAGAACTGCCCAATAGACTGGACTGCCACATGCATCCCCCAAGGAGTGGTAGCTGAGTTTGAACTGATGACCTTCTTTCAGGTAGCAGTCCAGTGTCCTCATGACTGCACCAGTCTCCCTGAAGCTACAGAAGTCTGTATCATGTTTGGCCTTCATTTGGGTTTCAGTAATTCCTCTCGGTTATATTGCCCTTGATCAACCCCCACCAGGCATCCTACGACTTCCTTGCTATCAATTTTAGATCACTTGTTGTTCCTTTGTCCCTGGGTTTGTTGACATCCCTTTTCCATTCCCCACCTCCTCCTCACCTATGTCCCCCGGAACAGTTGGTCTCATTGTTTTCTCCTCTGGACTGTTTATCTTGCCTATCTTATCTAGATAGACATGCAGAAACAATAATAAGCACAAAAACCAGACAAAGCAAAACAAAACAACAAAAGAAAACAAATAACAACAAAAAGAGAAATGTCTATGAATAGTTCCAACTCTGTTTGTTGACCTTTAAGAGTATTTTCCAGTTGAAGGAACCCGAATGTAGGCTGAACATGATAGTGGGACAAGAGGAAAGTAAAAGGAAATAGAGGAAGGGTCTAGGAAGCAAAGAACATTTATAGAGGTCTAAATACAGGCATGTACATATGTAAACATGCTTACATATAACAATATGGAAATAAACCTATGTACATATATTTATATGTTAAGTATTAAGGTAGCAGATGGACATTGGGCTTCTACTCAAGTACTCCCTCAATGAAAAAACACTTTGTTCTAAAAACCCGGCTTTCTGTGATGCTCACCTTCCCTGACACGATTACCAAAGACAAAATGGGTGCATAAGAAAATGTGGTAAAGAAAGCTGATGGTGCCTGGCTATCAAAAGGTCTGGGGTCTTAAAGGCTTGAAGATAAACAAGTGGCCATCTAGTTGAGAAGCAACAAAGCTCACATGGAAGAAGCACACCAGCCTGTGTGATCATGTGGTGTAGATGGGATCAGGTATCAGGCATCAAAGACCCAGAACAAAAAATCATATCAATGTGAATGAGGGGGAGTGCAGAGTGAAGACCCAAAACTCATCTGTAGACAATAGGATATCCCCTTACAGAAGGGTCACAAGGAAGAGATGAGCCAGTCAGGGTGCAGTACAGCACCAGGGAAACATACAGCTTTCTTCTAGTTCTATAATGCTTCTTCCCCCCACCCCCACCCACATCATGACTCCAATTTGACCTTACAAATCCGACTAGACCAGAGCATGTACATACGTATAGATAAGAGGTGGAAACACAGGAAATCCAGGACAGATCAACCTCTCAGAACCAATAATGAGAGGAGCGATACCAGGAGGGTAAAGGTAAGGTGGTGGGTAAAAAGGGGGAACCGATGGACAACAGAAAAGTGGGTGAAGGGAGAGATCAGTCAGTGTAAGACATGAAAAAATAATACTTTATAAATTATCAAGGATTCATGAGGGAGGGAGGGCAGAGGAGGGAGGGAAAATGAGCTGATACCAAGGGCTTAAGTAGAAAGAAAATGTTTTGAAAACAATGATGGCAACATATGTACAAATGTGCTTAACACAATGGATGTATGGATGAATTTTGATAAAGAGCTGTAAGATCTCCCAATAAAGTTATTGGGGGAAAATGTCTTTATCATGCATCGAGAATGTTGTGCATTTTCAGGAACAGAGGGATGATGAGATCAGATTTATTCAACAGGGGACAGAGAAGGGAAAATACAACAAAACAAATATAAAGGAACTTTAATGGCAAGTGACATATGCTAGACAGGTCACATCATAGAATCTATGGAAAGCAAGATCTTGTGGTGAAAATGGCTGGGTGGCCATGCAGGAGCAGGGTCTAGCTCTTTCTTCCTGTTCATGATCTGGCTTTTTTAACCTCTGCTCCATATTAACAATCCTACTCCCCAAACCTGTGTCCCTAAAAAATTCCAGCCATGGAGTTTCCCATGGTGCACAGGGTGAACTGACTTGAGTGAGAGAGTGACTGAGATAAGGTTCTGGCAGGTAGAGAAGATAGAGGAATTTCCTGTCCCATGTCTCTCCGGGGCCTTTGGTTAGGAATATGCTTCTGGTATCCATCCTGAATCCTACAGACATCGAGAGAGTGTGTGTATTGTATTGGGCCCGTACCACGCTGCTAGTCCAGTAGTCTCCTTGAATAGTATCATGAGCTAAATAAACTCTCACAGCTGGCCTGGGGACATCACAGGAATACTGAGTTAGCTGAGTTCCAAACAGAATGATGCCGAGCATTTTAAAAAACCACTTTAAATATTAGGGGCTGTTTGTATATTTAAAGTCAGATGCTTCCACTCTGCCAAGGAACATTGAGACCCTGGGGTTGCAAATCGAGAGATTGCTGGTTGGAACCCACCCAGGGCTCTGTGGGAGAAAGGACAGGCACTCTGCTTCTGTAGATTACAGGTCTATGCGGGCAAGTCTACTCTGAAATCCAGGGAGTTACCATGAGCCAGGACAACATATCAAGGGGGGGGGGGTATAGATGTAATTTTTGAGATACATCCAAAAATTCAACCCATATCTGTTGTTTTGAGTCCATTCTGACTCAGAGCAACCCCATAGGACAGTGAGAAATTGCTCCATATTGTTTCTGAGACTAAATAGAGGCAGGCTGTTACCTCTTTGTCCCTTGGAGTGATCAGTGAGTTTGAACCACCAACCATTTGATTAGCAGCGAGAAGGTTGACTACTGTGCCACCAGGGAACTTATTGGACCCCACTAGAGAGACAATGTTCAAACAGATTCTGCACTATGCAGATTCTTTCCAGGCCGTGTGTGTGCCCAAGTCGCGTGAAAGGAAGGGGCTGTTTACATCTGAAGCAGGTTCACAGAAGGTGGAAGTATAGCTAGAATGCTCCTTAAAAGCAAGAATAGTGAGAGACTTTGTCCCACGTACTGTGGACATGCCACCAGGTGGCAGCAGTCAGTGGAGAAGGACATCGTGTGTGGTCATAAAGAGGGGCAAGAGGAAGGCCCTGGACAAGACGGCTTGACACATGGCTACGGCACTGGGCTCGGCACTGGGCTCAAAGACAACAATTGTGAGCATGGCCCAGGGCCAGGCAGGCTTTCCTTCTGTTGTGCTTGGGGTCACGATGAGTCATCACTGACACCATGGCAACCAACCAACCCCCCACACCCTCCTGAATTAGATTCGAATTCTGAGATTTTTCAATTTGGGGGTTTATACGTTCACGGTTTGGCCAATAAAACTATCACAGAAACAAGATTCTAATGGGTTTAGCCTAGAGTTCCCAATCCTGCTCACTGGCGTGGCCTTTGTATCGATACCATTGTGAGAGACAGAGGTTGCTGTACCTGTTTGGGCCACAATGGAACAGAAGGTAAGATTCCGCCTGCTAAGTACTGGCTTTGAAGACAAATGCTAAAATTCAGCCAAAGGAACAATGCGACGGATGCTATGTATATGCGATGGAAATATGCCTTTGTGTATTGTCATCATTCTGCATGTTTTCAGACTGGAGGGTTGATACTGCCATCCAACAAGAGCGCCACCCCAAATTAATCTTTCCCTGTCGATGTGTGTCCGTATGTGTCTCTGTGTGGGCACACCATCCAATTGCATATGGAAGCTGACTGCAAAGACAAAAACCTATCAGAGTTCTGGGGTGAGACTTCAGGAGGCTTGTCTGTGTCACCAGCCAGGCTGGGAGCTTCCTCATCTGCTCTTCCCTGCAAGTCCTTGGGAAGGGCTCAGGTACCTTGGTGTACAATGGAAAGCAAAGGCAGACAACTTAAAAAAGGAGCGGTCCAGCCTTCTCTTTTGCTTATTAGAATTGCCCCCCACCTTTTCATGCTTGGTGGTGAGGGCCACCATTTCTTCACCTACTTTGTTGAATTGGTCTTTTTCCTTGGATAATGACACGGACCGCACTAATTGCCAAGCGTGCTCATTGCCTGTCCCCTTTAAGTGGCATAATTAGGGCTGGTGTCACTCAGTGTGGTAACTCATGGGATTACATTCCTCCCTACCATGGGTAGGGCTGGTATTGAACCCCAACCCCAGGTGTGTAGAGGATCCTGCCCCTCCCCACCCCCACCCCATACACAGTTCCATCCCACATGGCTCTGTCCATGGCGGTCACTGGAGCCCAGCCTCCCACACTCTGACTGGTAGGTGCGGGTAGTGGTGTGGGGTTCCAGTGAGGATGATGCGTTACCCTGTACTGATAGGTGGCACCCACCCCAGTGATGTCCCTGTCTAAGGAACCCCTTTTCCTGTGCTTCCAGGGTCTGGGGTCATTTTGGCATCACCCCCCTCTGACAGTGGATGCGGTCTGATAACCCCCACCCTCCCCACCCCACGATAAGATCCTAAGTGAGGCCACCACCTCCTTACTATAAAAGGAACACTGGGGACACAGTGGCTAACTAAAGGTCAGCAATTGGTAGGCAATAATCTCCCCTTTGGGAACAAGATGGACAGTCTCCTTCCTTAATGATTATTGCCAGCCCTCAGAGAATTCCACTTTGTCCCGGCAGGGGCTGCTATGAGTTGGAATCCACTCCATAGCAATGGGTTTTTATTTCATTTTCCCTTCACTCTATGTAAGTCCCATGGGAGATTGCTTTGTGCATTGCTGGATCCTCACAATGCAGAATTGTTCTTGAACATGGTGGGCTCTTAATTACCATCTGTTGTCCTGGGTTAAACTGTGCGCTTGTCCCGGCCCAGCAGCTCAAGAGAGAAGCAGTTTCCAGCAGGCCCGGCTCACTGAGAAAGAATTTGCCTTTGCACCCACTTACCCACCTGACACAACAGCACTCTTCCAGGAAAGCATAACCACCAAGGTCTTTTGAGCTTTGGAAGAAGAATGCAGAAAAATGCTCGATGCAATCCGAGTTCCTGATGAGCGGGACGGAGGGTAAAGTGCTCAGCTGCTCACTGACAGGGTGGAGGGCCGAGTTTACCCAGAGGTGCTTGGCAGAAAGGCTTGGCGGTCACCTGCTGAAAAGGCAGCCATTGAAAATCCTTTGGACCATGGTTCTGCTCTGCCACACCAGTTGGCATGGGGCAGAGTCGATTCACTGGCCAGTCACTGGTTTGTCCATGTGACAGTAACTACAGGCGTCCTTGGGCAGCTCATGCAAGCTGCTCTCTGGGAGATGGGAGGTTGGAGGCCAGGCAGAGGTGCTTTGTGGAAATCGCCTGGAAATGTGTTCTAAGGAAGTGGCCACTGGAAGCCTTGTAGGGTCCAGTTCTCCTCTGAGACACCTGAGGCGGCCTGCCAAGCGTGCCAGCTGCCTGGATGGGAAGTGGTTCTATACAGTTAGACATCGTCCTTGCGGATGTTTCCTCTTCCCTTCCATTTCCGTCCCCATCCTCCCTTCCTTTGATCCTCTCAGTTCGGGTTCCCCAATAAAACACACCATATTCCTCGGGTTCCTTGAGGCTTCCTCACCCGACGCTATCATGACCCCAGGGCGGCTTCCCACTCTGGACTGGATCAGAACATGTACCTAGATTCAGACAAGAGCTAAAACTCACGACACATGGAATCCAGGAACAGGAATGGGAATAGCGATACCAAAAGAGCATCTGACTCAAAACTATGCTTTTATTTACCATTAAAAGGACCTGCCAGGCACTTCTTTCAGAGCTGGGATGGCGCTACTTCCAGCCTGTCCCCACACACGCACACTCTTATCGAGTGGTGTCCAGTTAACCTGCGGTGCATATGAAGGTTAAGGTTCTGTGAAAACAGGGAGGGGGCAATTATTTCTATTTCTCTCTTTAAATTGTGGTTTCAAAAAGAAGACATCTAGTGAGATGACCTCTTGGGAGCATCTTTTCCATTGGGAATGCATAGGTCAGGTGATCACATCAGCAAAGGTGGGAGGGTACCCTCCTCCCTCTTTCTTCAAACTCACTGCCATTGAGTCAGTTCTGACTCACAGTGACCCTATCGGACAGGATAGAGCTGACCTTGTGGGTTTCCCCAGACTCTGAATCTTTACACAATCAGAAAGCCTTATGTTTCTCCCCTGGAGTGGCTAGTGGTTTCAAACTGCTGACCTTGTGGTTCGCAGCCCAACTCGTAAGCCATTCCACCACCAAGGCTCCTCACCTGTGTTTTTAGCTCCTATGAATTAAGTTGAAATTTTAATTGGTATTTTGCATGGTTGCCGCAATATTTTTATACCATCCTTGATATTCCACATGAGCTAGATCACAGTAAAACTTTCTTCCAAAATAGTTGAAAGAAATAATGAAACTACCTTGTTGGGGGCGGGGGGGTTCTAAGGGAAATGATATACAGAGGTCCACCTCAATATAGAATTGGCCATAAGCTTGAAGTAAAACCTTTTGGTGTCAGAAGGAAACAGAATTGGAGGCAAACAGGCTCAAGCTGTGAAACTACTCTGTGAAGAAGCTCGAAGCTCAAGCAAATGTTTACTGGTGCTTTGCATTCATTGGCAAAGTGGATAGGGCACTTTGTAGAATTTAATTCACTTTAAATAAAAGAATGGATATAAAGTGTCTGAAGAACTGGTACACTTGAATTACGGTGTTGGCAAGGAAGATTGGGAGTACCATGGGCTGCCCGAAGAGTGTACAACTCTGTCTTCAAAGAAGTACAGCCAGAAGCTCCTGAGTAGTCAGGTTAGAGAGACTTTGTGTCGTGTGCTTTGGACATGTTGCCAGGAGAGGGAAAGGCCAACAGGACTGATAAATAAAGTAGCAGAGGATCAGCGAACACGAGGCAGACGTTCAATGCCATGGACAAGCAAAGTGATTCCATCAATGAACTCAAACAAAACCACGTTAAGGAGAGAACAGAACCTGGCCGTGCCCCCTTCTGGTTAACACAGGGTCACGGTGAGCTGGTACCCCGTGACGACAACAACACAGAAAGCATTTGATGCATACTCACAGCTTTGGATAAATATGCCTTCCTCTTCCTTTGTTTGTTTAAGATCCAGATCCCAAAGAAAATTGGATTTCAGTTTGTATTTATGTAAGAATTAAATATCATGCTTCACATTTCAATAACATGGGACCTATACTGCATTAAGTGGTATGCACGGTTGACGCGTGTGGCAGCTCATGGAAAAGTTAGAGGCTCAAATTTTCCAGAGGTACCTCACAAGAAAGGCCTGGCTATCTCGTTTAGGAAAACCAGCCATATAAACCTCTGGAGAAACTTCTGCTCTGACACATTTCGGGGTCACCATGTGTCAGAAGTGACTGTTTATCGGTTTCTAAACCTCCACACATGTTGGGATGAAACTTGCTTTTGATAAATTAAGGCTTCACAAAATGTTCAATGCGCACATCTCCCTTTCCGTTCAGTTGACCTCAAACAATGAGGGGTTGGGGGTTGTGGCTTCGAGAGCAGGTGAAAATCTAAACGTGATTGACGGCTGATCCTTGAACAGCATAGGTTTGAACTGTGAGTCCAGATAAAAGCTATTTTTCTCTCTCAGTACTGCTATTGCAGTAAGCTCAACTGCAGTTGGTGTCCCCCTAAAAGGCCTACGAAACGAATCAACTCCATCAGTTATTGGAGAGACGACGTGTTCATTGAGGTGGAATTGATGCCACAGTATACCTGCTATACTTGCTCACTGTAAAAGCAGGAGGTCAAAAAAAATCTGCAAAAAATTGCTCTGCCCTTCCATTCCTCCTGTTCACCTCACACCCCGTTGGGTCAACTATATATGCATATCCTGTGTCACTGACGATCAAATGAAGCCAGTTTTCCTTGGATTCATGACTGTCAAAGTCTAACTCACAGGGTTATGGTGAGGTGTAGATAATGTTATTTCAGGAGTTCCTGGTCCTTAATTAATAGGAAACACATACTAAATGTTACAGTTTTCGATACTAATGATGCTTCTATGCCAATTTTCTAGTCTCAGTCACAAATCCTGCATGTTTTTTCCCCACCCACAAGTATTGGTCTATCCTAAGCAGTGGACAGCGAACCACAAGGTCAGTGGTTCAAACCCACCATCTGCAAGCTGGGGGAAAGAGGAGGTTGTTGCTGCCATGCAGATTTGCAACCTGGGAAACTCTACCTAGGGTAGCCATGAGTGGGAATTGACTAGATGGCAGTAGGCTTGCTTTGGGGTTGAGTATTTACTAATAATTTTTAGATCATGTGCTAAGTACAGGCAACTTCACGCATGTCACCTTGTCTAATACACATCTAGCCATCAATTTTCCAAGCCTTCACTGCTTCTTACAAGAGCCTCACCTGTGCAGCAGAGTCAGAGGAGAGACTTAGCTTAGGCTAAAAAAATAAATAAATAAAAAGCACCCGTAAGCATTTTGCCCAAGGGAAAAAAAGGATAAGGGATTTTACTTCTAATTCTTTACACTTGCCTTAGATTGCCTTTCCTTCACTTCTCTCCTTGTTCAAGGCCATCCTTAATGTCACAGGGCCAGAACCAAGAAGAATAGGAACAACAGGAGTGGCTTCACATTAACTCCTCCTCCCTGACTCCTGTTGACTACAATGGCTCTCTGGCTCCCTCAATTATTATAGAAAACCATGCCTACAGGAAAAGAAGACATCAAGCTAATCTTCCCTCACGACCTCTGATTCCTTGAAAGCCTCTTTACATTCTAGGAAGGCAAGCGAAACATTGATTGTTCAATAAAGACAAAACCAGAATGCATGCGTCGCGATGCTGGATCTTGGCTTGGTCGATAAGAAGAAGGCTAAGTGTGGTGTTAGGAGCTTATGTTTCTACCATTGATTAACCTTCACTAAATCTCCTATTAAGCACGGTGGCTCTCCTCATTGTAAAATGCATGTGCAGGCACTGAAAGAAAACGCTAAACACGATGTTGTCCTTCAACACTATTATCTTGAGCAAGTCCCTCAGTAACTCTAAATGGACGCTTCCTCACCTGTATATTGGGGATAAAATCATCCTTTACAGCATCAGATGGAGGTTTAATGAGCTAATTCGTTTACGAGGCTTATAAAAGTGTGGAACATACGGCGAGTGTCGATCAGGGTGATTGCTGGAGGCACCTTTGTGCTGACTGTATGTTCTGTAGTACTTTGTCCAAATCGGGCTCAGGGACCCGGTGTAGGATTTCCAAGTGTATGAATCTTTGCAGGGAAAGATCGCCTTGTCATCCTCCATGGGCTCGAACTGCTGAGCTCACAGTGAGCAGCTCCACATGAAATTCACTACTCCAGTACCTGGAGGCCCTTAAATCATGATTTCAGGAGTCCAGGTGGCGCTGTGGATTCAGGGTTGGGCTGCAAAACACACGGTTGGCAGGTCAACCCCACGAGCCCCTCCATGGGAGAAAGATGAAGTTCTCGGCTCCGAGAGAGATTCACAGTGTCAGAAAGTCGGATATGAGATCGACTCCATGGCCATGGGTGTGCTGTTGTGTGGGTGCTAATTGAAAGCATCTGTAAGAAAGATACTGTGGTTGGAAAAGTTCAAGTGTAGGACACTGGAGTTCTAGTCCTAGTTCTTAAATTATTTATGTCTCTTGGGTCAGCCACCTTTCTAATCTGGGTTCCTGTTCCCAATTATACTGTAACTAGATCAGACCTTCTCTTTTTATACACATGTAAGGGCATAGCACGATGCAGTAAGTGTGCTTTTATGCCTCATAGCTGTATGTAGTTGACGCGGGTCTAGGGTCAAATTTGCAATACCTGAGACTCTGTGCAAACCGATGATGCTTCACAACAAGCAGCTTAGCAATGCTGCTTCCAGAAAGGCCCTGTGGTGAATAGTGCAGAGGGTCTGCATTGGATCCCAGGAAGCACACAGAAATGAGCGCTGAGCTCATTGTAGACCCCAGAGCACAGGGACTGTGATAAAAATAACATAACTTGATCACCTCAAGCAACACAAACAAGCCAAAAGCCAAGCCATGTTGGAGTCTAGAATCCAGAATAGGTATCGTTTTTGCATAAATCCATGGTGGAAAATACAGTTCCCATGCAATGATGCGGTGTGGACAAGAACCACACAGTTTATGAAAGGCATGTGGGAGAGGATGTCACAAGTAGGAGGAAGGCACTGAAATCCACAGAGAGGCCAGTCATGGAGAGGGGTAGTAAGCAAAGGGTCAACGACCCTCCTCCGCAGCATCCTGCTTCTTGAGCATCCGTCGATGAAGTAACTTCCGCACTGGATCCTCTTTCCTCAGTCCATGCTGCTTCTCAATAACCCAATGCACTTTTGTTCTACCAGTGGCCCTGCCTTCTTCCTATCACTCAAAGCTCTCAGGAACCTGCCCCATTCTTACCTACTTGGCTGTGTTTAATGGAGCTGCCCAAATGCTCCCATGCTTTCATTCTCCCTGGGGGCTTCCACTCATAGGCAGGGGTGTCTACAGCAAATCCTCTAGCTTCCAAGAGCCACAGTGTCCTCTCTCTTTGACATCCTTGTTGGGACATGCTGTTGGGTTGGCTCTGAGTTCTAGGGATTCTCTGCACAACAGAAGCAAACACTGCTTGGTCCTGCCCCCGCGCTGTGCTCATAATCGTGCTGTGTTGGAGACATTACTGCAGCCACTGTGTTAGTGCTTACCCAGTCATAGGCTGAGGATCTTCCAACTTGAGGGGCTCATCTTGAGGCACACTATCAAACAAAGCTCCCCTGCTATTCGTAAGATTATCTCCGTGAAGGTGAACAAGCGGCCATCTAGCTCAGAAGCAATAAAGCCCACATGGAAGAAGCACACCAGCCGGTGCGATCACGAGGTGCCAAAGGGACCAGGTATAACGCATCATGCAAAAAAAAAAAGAATTTATATGTATATATATGTGTTTGTATGTATATATATATGTGTGTGTATATATATATATATGTATATGTATATATATGAATATATACCATAGTGAATGAAGGGGGAAGTGCAGAGTGGAGACCCGAGGCCCAAGTGTCGACCACTGGAGATCCCCTCATAGAGGGGTTTAGGAGAGGAGATGGGTCAGTCAGGGTGCGATGTAGTACTGATGAAGAACACAGTTTTCCCCCAGATCCTGGATGCTTCCTCCCCCCAACTACCATGATCTGAATTCTACCTTGCAGGACTGGATAGGGCAGAGATTGTACACTGGTGCATATGGGAGCTGGAGGCACAGGGAATCCAGGGTGGATGATACCTTCAGGACCAGGGGTGTGAGGGGCGATGCTGGGAGAGTGGAGGGTGAGTGGGTTGGAAAGGGGGGACTGATTAGAAGGATCCACATGTGACCTCCTCCCTGGGAGACGGGTGGCAGAGAAGGGGGGAAGGGACTCCGGACAGGGCAAGATATGACAAAATAACAATCTATAAATTATCAAAGGAGGGGGGAGCGGGGAGGGAGGGGAAACAAAAAAGAGGACCTGATGCAAAGGGCTTAAGTGGAGAGCAAATGCTTTGAGAGTGATTAGGGCAAAGAATGTACGGATGTGCTTTATACAATTGATGTATGTATATGTGTGGATTGTGATAAGAGTTGTATGAGCCCCTAATAAGATGTAAAAAAAGAAAAGAAAAACAAAAGAAAATGATTAGGGCAAAGAATGTACAGATGTGCTTTATACAATTGATGTATGTATATGTATGGATCGTGATAAGAGTTGTATGAGCCCCTAATAAAATGTTTTTTTAAAAAAGGATTATCTCCGTGGCTAATATTTCAGCAGAGGACATGCTCCTCCTCCTTCCTAGTCTGTCGGTCTGGAAGCTCCACTGACACCTGCTCCCCATGGGCGACCCTGTTGATCCTTGAAATACCAGAGGCATAGCTTCCAGCGTCACAACACTGTACAAGCAACCGAAACTGACTGACAAGCAGCAGGTCCTTTTTTTGGAGCCGAGTAAGATCTGTTCTATGTGCTTCCATCACAGGATAAAATCTGGGGGCGAATCGGAACTTCCTTTCTAAGCCACATGCGGCCTAGAGGGAGCATGCAGTTTCTGGGGGAAAGCATGGACTTGAAGGTGGGACAGACGTGTAAAACGCAAGCTCTGCCACTTAGCAGACCTGTGAGCTACAGCGTCATTTCGGTTCCCACACCAAAAAACCGAACTCACTGCCATCGGGTCAATGCTGACCCTGTAGGACAAGATTCAGCGGCCGCTGGGACTTCCATAGGCCGTCACCCTTTCTGGGAGCAGGAAGGCTCAGCTTCCTCCCATGAGTGGCTGATTGGCAGTCTGACATGCACCCACCGTGCCCCCTCAACATAAGCCCCGAGAGCCTTGCTTTCTTCTTGTAAGAAAAGGAAAGTAGCGCCCACCTCATGGGCTCAGAGAAGGTAACAAAGGCAAAGGAGGATGCTAGTCCATGTACCTTGTGCCCTAGTCCCAGCTGCGCCCTTTCCACCTCCACCTGGCAAGGGAATCAGGAATCGCCTTGCTTATTAATGCACGCCTACATTTCCCTACCAGACGTGGAACAATACCCCACCAGAGAGTTTTGCAGCATCTGGTACCTCGTTAGTTTTGAGAAACCCCGAGGTTTCCACGTCGAAGAGAAGAGAGTCAAGTTCTTAACACCTTCCGTCAGTAAGCAATTATCACGGAGGCAGGTCCTGGGTCAAGATGACTGACCCCCTGAGCCGGAGGAAAGCGGTCTCCATTGGGTTTGGGGAAGTTGATGGGTGGCTTTTCTTCTGGGAAGCCCGTGGGTAGACTCAGACTCCCAGCCAGCTGGCTAGCAGCTGAGCACATTAACTGTGCATAGCACCCAGAGATTCTAAGTATCCTTTTAACAGCCCCCAAACATGAGGGCCACGGGACTCGTGAGCAGACTTCACCCTTTCTTACCTTCAAAGTCCCAGCTTCCAGGGATGTGGTCCTGAGGGAATGCTAGCGGGGCCCGGAGGCCTCTGTTTCATTTGCTGGTGAGACTCACCCAGGGCATCTGAACAGATGCTGCACTGGGCTCTCTGGCGGCCCATCCTTTGCATCAGGAGGCTGTGCAAAGGGGCGGACATAGGTCTCACTTGGCCTCAGGGCCACCCAGGAAGGGAGTCGCTTCCTGAAGCAAAGAAGGCAGGTGGCCGTGGCAGAGCTTGGGCCGAAAAATGCCCGTGAGTTAAAACGTTACTCTGTTTGCAGCAGCTTGTATTAAAAGGGAGACACTATTTATAATCTTCCAACCTTTGCAAATGGATCGGCATCTCCACAGTGCAGCCGTCTCTATTTGCTCACAAATCTGGGGCTGGAAATCAACACACAGCGTGAAATATATATTCATTCATTTCCCTCCAAAGAGAAAATCTAAAATTCGGGTGGGAGGGGGGTGAGGGGAATGAACCCCCAACCCGGCATGATTTCATTAGCATTAACAAAAGCCAAAACACTACCGAGGGGGTGACTTCTCCATCTGAAGAAGTGTCCCCCGAATTCCATCCAAAGGCAAACGAGGATAGGATTTGAGAGACAGTAAGGAGGATAGTCCACCAGGCAGTGAAGGTCCCTAGATGGGACATTTTCTCTTCTGCTGCACAAAACTGGAACAGATACCGTGTCTTTAGGCGCTAATAGGATCACATCCTGCCCAAGTTTCTCAATGGGAAGTGCAAAGTATTCATGAAGAAATGAGAATGCTAACACTTAACACTTATTTATCTGCATATACATACATGTATTGATGAAGAGGTGCAGTAGACTCCTCTTGAGTGCTCATTGTGCCCCCCTCTCTACACACACACACACACACACACACACACACACACACTCACTTCTATATCTCTCCACAAAATATTTTAAGTGGCAATTCGACCTTCCTTGAAGGAATCAGATCCCAGACTCCATCTCTGAAAAGGAGCCTCCTCTCTGGTTAAAGGACAAGCCAAACAAGATGCAAGTAACTCAAGCTCCGTCGTGGTCGACCAGCGAGGTCAGTGCTCTCAGAGCAGCCTTCTGTGTAGAACTCTTTGAGATAAGCGATGGAGTAAAAGCTCTGTGAATTCCTTGTTTGGTAGAAGTTTACTTCTATATCCAAGAACCTCTAGACAATTAGCTTGACATATCTTTAGGTGTGAGAATGAATGAAAGGTGATGCTTTAAAACGTTCCCCCTTTCTTTAGGAATTGATAAGGAGCTAGGGGGGGGGGCTCAGTCATTAAATTACTTGGCTGCTAACCGGAAAGGCCACTGGTTGACAGCCACCAGCCACTCCCTTCCATAAAGATGTAGTCTTGCAGTCCTTATTGGGAAGTTCAACTCTGTCCAATGGGGTTGCTAGGGGTGCGAATCAATTCAATTGCAGGGTTTATTTTTTATTTTTTTCTGGTAGTAATTTTTAGCAGCCCAGAACAAAAGTAAAATATGTGAGTCTGCTTACATGACATTAGTATATCTGTCTGCTAAGATGCTTTTAAAAAGTTAATCATCAGCTGTAGTACACTCAAAATTGGAATCACACATAGCTAGGCAATGGAGTTTTCTGACATATGAAATATTTGAATAAATAGAAGGCTGCGACTATAATGTGTGCATTGTTAACTAACTCAAACTTTTCCTCAGGTCGAAGCAAAGAGGTTGCTACCCCATTGGTTCCAATCCACAGCAGTCACGTGTGTGCAGGGCAGGACGATATCATACCACCTTCCAGACGGTGACCTTCAGGAACAGACTGTCAGGCTTTGTGTTGAGAGTCTCTGAGTGGGTTCAACCTGCCGGGCTTTGGCTTAGTAGTTGGTAGTTTAAGTTTTACGTAACCAAGACTCCTTCCAAAGACCAGCCCTTTGTTAAATGGACTGAATTTGCTAAGGGAAGGTTCAGGAGCTACGACAAGACCTTGAAGTCAAATTTTTAAAGATAAGATATCTTAAAAAATGATCTGTTTTAAGATGTG
Organism: Tenrec ecaudatus; assembly: GCF_050624435.1. Lineage (NCBI taxonomy): Eukaryota > Metazoa > Chordata > Mammalia > Afrosoricida > Tenrecidae > Tenrec > Tenrec ecaudatus. Next base: position 107,799,896 of record NC_134544.1, read on the forward strand.
CTTAGGGGTGGTTTAACATATATAGCTTGAAATGTACTTGGGTTTCATAAGTCTTGAAGGCGTGTGTTGGTCTGGCTCTATAAACGCCTTCCAACACCCCAGCAGTAAGAAGTGTGCGTCATAGCATGAGGTCATCCACCAGAAGGAAACCCAACTGGATGACTGTCACCCTCACCATCTCCAGAGCACTGACCAAGCAGCCATGGACAATATGCACCCCTTTGAACTCTAAATGGGCGCTTTTGAGCAAACAACTGAGAGGCCTATTGCCTCTGTGTCTCTGAAGTTGTGCTCGGTTAGGCGGGGGACACCTCATGGTGAAGGGAAGGGCATATTTAACCGGAGAGCACACCCGCAGCTGTCCTTCCAGGGCATTCAGGTCTTATGGCGGCAACTCATTCACAGCCGTTCAATCAATTCCAACTCAGGGACGCTGTAGGATGGGGTAGAACTAAGCGCCTCTGTGGATTTCCAAGACGGTAGCTCTTTATTTAAAAAAAAATCATTTTATTGGGGGCTCATACAACTCTGATCACAATCCATACATGCATCAATTGTATAAAGCACATCTGTACATTCGTGACCCTCAAAATTGTCCAAACATTTGCTCTCCACGCGATGCTTCCTAAAGGCCAAGAAACAGTCCTTGAACTAACTACAAGCTTTCCTTTCTTGTTGTGTTTTGCTTTTTGTCATTGGTTTGTTGTTGTTGTTTTGCTGTATATTGTTGCTTGGTTTTGTGCATGTTATTATCTTGTTTTGTGCAGGTTATTATCTCCACAGGTCTGTCTAAATAAGACAGGCTGGATGAACAATCTGGAGGAGACAACAATGGGACCGACAGTTCGGGGGGACATGGGAGAGGGCGAGGTGGGGGGAAAAGTAGTGGTATTAACAAACCCAGGGACAAGGGAACAACAAGTGATCTAAAACCAGTGGTGAGGAGGGTGTAGGAGACCTGGCAGGGCATGATCAAGGGTAATGTAACCGAGAGAAATTACTGAGACCCAAACGAAGACTGAGCATGATAGTGGGACAGGAGGAAAGTCAAAGGAAATAGAGGAAAGAGCTGGGAGGCAAAGCACTGTAGTTCTTTACGGGAATAGAAAGTCCTGCCTTTCTCTTTCAGAGGCTGGTCATTGGGACTGCTGGCCTCCAGGTTAGCCGCCCCATACCCAGCTAGTGCCCCACTAGAGCTCTCCCTCTGGCAAGCTGTGCCAGCGGCATCGCTTTTTCTGCCCCGTGACATCCTTTTGGCGCCATGGTAAGAAGTCATTTTCGTGCTTCGCTTAGGCTCAAAGTAACTATCCCCAGGTCCTGAGCAAAGGCAAGACTGGCCAGCCACTCACCAGCTGCACGGTCCCCGTTTAGTCTCTGGTTAAAGGCAGGTCATGGGTCCCACAGCCTCTCCTGTCTCGAGCCCATCTGCTCCCCTTCTCTCGAGTTCGCCTTCTCGCACTGTCCTGCTCTAAAACCTCAGCCCCACATAAGGGCCCAAACCTTTCGTTCCATATTGTAGTGTACGCCCAACCTGAGGCCAACTGAATGATCAGTTCTTCTCCAGCTACACTTCACATTCCCACCTTTGGACATTCACTTTCTCTACGGTAACGGTGCGTTTAGGGATGTACAGGTAAAAAACCTTTGTGGAACTCAGAGGACGGGAAAAGTACGTATAGCTGGGGTTTGAAGCCGAGGTTGAGAGCATCCACTGTATTTCAATTGGACCGTTAAAGATATTAAGGAGTCCTGGGGACATAGTGGTTGTAAGTTGGGTTGCTGACTGTAAGGTCCACGGTTTGAAACCACCAGCTACCGTGGGAGAAAGACAGGTTTCTACTCTTGTACAGAGTTACAGTTTGGACACCCACACGGACTGTTCTCTCCAAGTGGGTCATGGTTGTAGGCATAGAGTCGATGGCAGTGAGGTTGGGTTTTTTAATTAAAAAATTTTTTTTAATGTTTAAAATTTGTTAAAGGATATTATTAAGTACACTGAATATTCTCTGTATATAAATGAAGACATTTTTCTATCTAAAAACATGTATTCTCCCTCAGAGAATAAATAATGTATAACATGTGCTGTAATATGTGAAAGAGACTATTTAGAACAGTGTCTTCCACATATAAGTGTTATGCAAATAATAATGATAATAATAATAGTAATCATTTTAAATAAAATAAGATAACTTATATCCTAGGTTATACACTCACTTGTACCGTGACACTCCATGACCAAATTTCTTCAATATGTAGGCTTTGCACATTCTGGTCTTCCATGGGCCCAAATCACCTGATTTAGACATTCCCATCACTGTCTTCCCGATTTCCCCTGCTACATAAATGTGCTACCAAGCCACTTGTGAGATGATGGACAAAAACGGGGAATAAGGTTCATGGCAGCGACTCAGACAAAAGAAACTCAACAACTGGCTTCATGATGAATTCTTTCTTTGCTTCTCTTACAGCTACGGAAAGTATTCATAGTCATAAGACAAGAGGCAGTTCTTGGTTGTCACCGCACATAGAATTGACCGGCCCAACGGCATGGCTTCTCAGGGTGATCTGTAAATAGCTTGGCGATTCTGTAAATAGTCTGAAGCTGTGCTCAAACCCAGATTTTCTTCCTAGCTTAGGATGTGACTTTGTTAGAGTTGTACTGGCAATTCTCCTTCACTTTCCCCGATGGCAAGAACGTTTGTTGCTGTACAATCTCCCGTCAAAGACAGTTTTGTCTGCTGAGGAAATGACTTGTCTATTCAAAGACAATGCACCAATAAGATCACGCACCAGCTCTTTGAGTTTAACTAAGGTAGAAGTCTTCATTGCTGCTGCTTTACTGTTATAGCTCTAAAATGAGAATGATGTTTGTACCTCCATCCTAAAATTGTTGTAAGATTTAAGTATTTCTATCTAAAAAGATGTATTCTCCCTCATATAATATATAAGATAATATATGATAAAAACATAATTTATTATATCAAACATGATAAAATTATTTAGAATAGTTCCTAACACATATAAGTGGGATGTAAATCATCATAATAATTATTACAATAAATTGCACATTAAACCCAAAGATCTTATCATCTTACCTGAAGCGGGATGTGCTACTTGTCTGTTAGTAAATTTACTCTACACACACTCGCACATATTAATGTGTGTATTTGCGTGTATTCATTCCCAGAGCTAAAGCGCCCCCACCAAATAATTTCCTATTTCTCAAAGTTATTTGTATTTTGTCTTTATTTCCAAATACCCAGTCAGAGCTCAGTTAAAACTTTCAAAGGTGACATGCTGATTAAGCACTGAGAATCCTGAAATCTGACCCCAAAGGACCGGGTACATCTGCCACGGTGGCTTTCCGAGACTAACTCTTCCTGGGAGGAGGGAGCCCAGCCCATCTTGGTTTCAAACTGCTGACTCCTAGGGGCGTGCAGCCCAATGCAAAAGCCCTCTGCCATCTGGGGTCCTTCTCAGCCTTGATACTAGCACATATAGGTGATCACTTCTATGTCTTCACCTAACCTGGGGTTCACCTACCCTGGGGGGCTAGGTGGCCTTTGTAACATGTAGAGGGACCTGGGCCAGAAGGGCTGTCATTTCAAGGAAGTCTGTCATCTTTCGGCTGTGACTGATTTGGATCCGAATTATAAATACCTATGAGATGGGAATATTTCAGCTAGCAGTCTGAATTGATCAAAGTAACTGAATAACTGTCACAATCCTGTCCATTTTTATGCTGAAGACAGATCATTCAATGGACAAAAGGGAGACAGGCTGCTTATTATTCCCCGAACTACAGAATCCCTAGCAACATTTTCCATTCTGTCTGTGTGCACCTTACAACCTTCTACTTTTAGTTGTGAATGGCAGTCGCAGAATCACAGGTCCACTGAGTCAGAGAGCTGTACGGGGGGTCCCAGATACGGTCTGGTTCCATTCTTCTTTTCACAAATGAAAACCCAGATTCATTACATTTAAATGACTTATACCATCCATACGAGCATGATTTGATTGGATGTCCAAAGGGGCCATTTAATTAAGATGATAACGTCCTTTTGCAGCCCGCCTGCAGTGGTTCCTATTCCCGGGCCCTAAATTGCCAAGATGGTTGAAGTTTGTGGAAAATACATAAAGTATATCGCACGCAAACATGTCTGTTTACTATTTCTCTTTCGGTACTTCTCAGAAGTTGTGCGTCCACTCGTTGCCGCTGCTCTGGAGTTTATTTTGACTCGTAACGACCACAGAACATAGAGGAGAACTGCCCAGGCGGGTTTCCAGGACCATGACTCTACAGGAGTAGAAAGCCTCTTCTTTCCCATCTACTGGGGGTTTGAACCATTGACCTTGTGGCTAGCAGCCCAGTGTATAGCCGCTATGTGTGCCGCCAGGCCTCCTAGAAATACCATTGTGCATTTAATTCATAGCGTACCTCTCATGGTTCTCCTTGAACCATACTTCTTTAGAATAAACGGAAATAAAATGTGCTAATTCCTTTACCGGCCACACCTGCTTTAAAGTTAAGTATTTTGCACACTCCTGTCTTCCTTCTCTGCACACAGTCAAGCATACACCTCCTTAAGTAATCCCCTTTTCCCCTACCAAACATATATGATACACCATCAAACATTTATACAAGTATGTCTACCTAAAGTTATCCTTAAACCTGACAATTTTCTGTACCTTGGCTTACATCCTAGGAGAGAGTTCTCTGTGTGATAAATACTTCATTGCCTTCAATAGAGGAGCCCTGGCGTTACATATTGGGCTATATAAAATCTTACAGCACTGGGTTACATATTGGGCTGCTGACTACCAGCAGTTCTGTGGGAAAAGATGACACTTCCTGACTCCCCTAAAAAAAGTTTGTCTCAGAAACCCACAGGGGCAGTTATACCCTTTCCTTTAGGGTCCTACGAGTCAGCGTGGACTCGATGGCAGTGAGTTTCGTTTTCCCAGCACAGGTAAAATGGCATGGCAACACACGCCACTCTCTTATACTTTAAGCAGGCGCTCTCCTGAAGGGACTTCCCAACAAAAATTCCATCAAAGGGTTCAAGGAAACAAGGCCTAGCAACAAAACGAACTGCTATCCGGGTACCTTATGAAGAATGAGCAAATGAAAGGGGGGGGGGTAGCTTCCTTCTCCTCACCCCGCCCTCCCCGTCATCATTACTGAAAACAAACACAAAGCAAAAACCCAAACACCTCCCCAGGGAAGGAACTATTGTTTTGGGGTGACATAGGCAGTCCGACCTGGTGATTATTGTTCAATCAATTCACCTTCATTGTGAAGCGATCTGACGAACCATCTTCTGCCCCCAGTAACTTCTTCACCACCACCGCATTCACTTACTACAGATGCAGCTTTTATATAATCAAAGAGACGTGGAGGGTTTCTAGAGCAGGGCTAAATACGAACTGGGTGCACCTGTTACAACTCGCCTGCAAAGTCCATGTAAAGGCTTAAAGGCACGGGGAGGGTTCTCATGCATAAGCTCAGACCGCCTGTATTTGTCTGGGAGCTGAAGTGGCTTGACTTCCTGGGAAAAATTGGGAATTTTGAAGTGGGGAGAGAAAAGTTCAAAGTATTGCCAGGAGTTTCTATCTGCCGCAGGGCCGTTCACTGGGCCTCTTCTTTCTCCCCTTCGCACCTTTTCCCACTTTAGCCACATGTGAAGACCAGCTGGAGCTCGCCCAGGGTTGCCTTATTTCTGTGGTCAAGTGCATTCCGATCTCTTTAAGGGATGACATCTGTAACCCCGGATTCCCTTACTCCTTCAAACACGGGAAGAAGTGTGGATTAGCCCCTCCTTTGTGCACGAGGCGATCTGCCATTTGATTCCTTGGTCCTTGATTTCCCCCATTTACTTGCACTTTCCCTCTGGCGTATCCCTATACCCCGCTGCCACCTTTCCCAGCAAAGCTGATTTATCATACACAACTGAACAAAAACACAATTATTCTTCTGTGCCCAAAGTTGATTTATCATACACAACTGAACAAAAACACAATTATTCTTCTGTGCAAGCAGAGCATGCACGCTAGGTGGCCAGCAGTGTGTGTCTGCTTGGTGGTTGGCTAGGGTTAGGAATACAGTCGTCCTGCAAACTGTAAGGTAGAGAAAAGCCAATGTGTCCTCATTAGACAATAGTACATCCATGGTCTCATCGGCATGTGCATTAAAACAACAGTCAGCATTCCCTCATCCACTGCATTCAGCCTTGGTGAACCTCTCTTACTCTCTTTGTAGTACGGTTTGGCTCCGCTACATGGATGGGGAAGTGGGAACCAAGTGAGTTAGGGAGCACATGAGTCCCACCGCCAGGTTGACACTAAAAGTGTGTGTGGGGGGGAGACTTTTCTAAGAGAGAATCATTTCCTTCACAAGCGACGGTGGGGTCTGAATGAACTGAACCGACCGACAGGAGCCAGTTCTGAAACACGCACTGGGGAGGCACTTTCTCAATTCTGATGGAGCAGTTCCTGAACCACTGGATGAAAAGGAACTGAAGGCGGTCAGGTTAATTACACAATATTAGCTACGAAAACAAACAATGCAACACAAAACATAGCTACATCATTATTTGCAGTAAATGTTAACTCTAAATAAGTGCAACCTGTCCACAAATGCTTGCTACAAACTAATCAAGAAAATAAAATTTGATGGATAAACATGACAAAAAATTCTCACGGAGAATTTTTTAAAGAAATATCAGCACTCATTTAGAGTTTGGGATTCGTGAAAGAAAGCTTTAAAAGGAGCAAACCTGATTGGCTGTGGCTGTTGCTGCGAAGGGGACACTTGTTGCAGGAGTTGTTGCTGCAGAGACAGTGGCGGACGTAGCGCTGTGCATCATGGGTACTTTCAGGAGGGGAACCATGGGAGCAATGAACAGGCGGGTGTAGCATTATGGTAATAGAAGTGGTATTTGGCATGGTGAAGATCAGAGCAGCAAGCCATCATGGGTTAAACCAGCAGATGGCATGCAATTACAAGGCAAAGCAAGGAAGCATGGGAGAGAAATAAAAAAGGGAAAATCGCTTATTACAAGTACAATTAAAGGAAGTTTTAAAACATAATCAGTGATTCCCAGAAAGTCCAAAGCAGATTGCTTTGGATGATGTATTTAAAAACATATTATTTCCAATAATGGATCACTCCAAATTGGGACTATTGTGTAGTACACCAGAGAATAGTCGTTTCTACCGGATAATGCTTGTTCCTACCAGATAACATTTGTTTCTGAAATTGGGAAATGCAATGCCAATGAAGTAAAAGAATATGATATTCATTTTTAATCACAAGTAGAAAATATCCAAGGCACCACATGTGGGCCAAATTTGGAATAAGGCATTTTTTGAAATTACTTGATGTTGCATAAGATTTTTTTTAGCTATTTATTTTCAACTTTAGATTGTTTATTTGAACTAGAATTGCTGGAAAGTATGGCTTTCTTTGGAGTAAAAATCAGGATCTTGAGGTAATTTTAACACACGTCCTGTGAAACATCTAGACACATTTTGCCAATGTTTGTTTTTCTTGACTTTAAATGGAACCAATCCATGTGTCTTAAAGACAGGCTTCACAGCTGTACTACGGCATTGGAATGTGTGCAGATAACTCTGTACCGTTACAATTTAACATCCAAGGGAATGCTAAGGTAGCAATAATCATCACAAATAAGTCAACACTTAACAATACAATAATAATAATAATAAAGCAAGGCAATTCAGACATTTGGTTGCAAAAATACATCTGTTTATAATTTTCCAAATAAATACTTCTGGGAAACTCTGATAACTCTAACATACAGCAAAGAGGAGGTAAAGGCACACCACTATGAAACTTTAAAACATTGGTGAAACTAGCCTGCCTCTCTGAGAAAATAGCATTTTTTCTTTCCTTATGCTAAACCATAGGAAACATAAAAGAGAAAAAACATATTGATCATTAAAAAGACCGACTCGTACGTGGGGTCTTATGTTTTTTCTTTGGGTGGTTGTTTCAGCACAGGAGGCCACATTAAACTCCCTCTTTTCTATACTGTACAAGCTCACTGTAATCAGGACGTCTATGGTAACTGAAGCCCGATGAGCCCTCAGACCAACCATTTCCTAAAGCGATTCTACAGTCTCTGAAGTCAATGTCAAGCAAGTGAGGATACTGTACATAATAGAGAAGACAAATAAAAAAGGTTGAAACCTACCAATACTGGTAGCGGGTGCCATGCACAAAACTGACCCTGCATGTCATGCAATGGTAGGTGGGAAAAGTGAATAAAGGGAAAGAAACAGGTTAGCGGTTTAGAGTTAACATTCAAAGTGAGATTGAAGCACAACCGGAAATAAGTCGGGTTAGTTCACAAAGTCTCAGGCTCATTCACGTGGGCAGTGCTGACACTACTGGACCCGACTTCATGTGAAGCCAAATATTATTGAAAGCTCACTCCGAACATCACTGGCCACACTCTCGTATACATGGACATGATGCTGATAAGAACAACATTTAATAATGTCCTCTAAGACCTCAAAGTATCTTACAGACATTATCAAGTTAGTGCTCCGAGGTGGGAAGTAGGTATTTTACAGATGAAAAAATCTGAGGCATAGTAACTCCTTCAAGGTCCTGCCTAGTGAGTCAAGGGGAAGGCCAGGAATGGAATTATTTGCCCGAATCCAGGTCCGGCTTTGTCTTCACCAGATTACACTGGCTGTTTTGCATCATCAAGGAGCCCTGTAGTGCTTAGTGCTCCCTGGGTGACTGGCAGGTTGGCGGGTTAAGCCCACCAGGGGATTCATAACAAACCCTGTAGGGAAGTTGTGTCCTGACTTAGAGGGTTGAGAGGAGTCAAACTGGACTCAACAAGCAATGTTGGGGTTTGGGGGTGGTGGTGGTGGTAGTCATTCCATTATAAGTTTGGCAGTTGGACCATAAAACATTTGATGTCAACCACAATAAAATAGGTGTTAAATTCCAGAAGGTCCTCTGGGAACACTATAATAAACACTTGATCGCTAAACACAAAGTTGGTGGATCAAACCCACCCACTGCTCTGTAGCAGAAAGAGGAGGCTGACTATTTCGGAACGGTTTAGTCTCAGAAACTCTACGTCGGGTCACTACGAGTCAGAATTGATACAAGGGCAGTAGGTTGGGAATGAAGATCCCATATCCTTGTCATCAAAAGCTTGAAAGTCAGGTGAATTTCAGATTACCGCTGGGAAGTTCAATAACTCCCGATTCCTGTGATGGGTGACCCAGCCTCTATCTATCTATCTATCTATCTATCTATCTATCTATCTCTCTCTCTCTCTCTCTCTCTCTCTCTCTCTCTCTCTCTCTCTCTCTATATATATATATATATATATATATATATATATATAGCTGATTTTTTTCTTTTTTGTTACTAAATTCATTATAACAACAGAATGGGGGCTAGTGATCAAGGTACACACTGTACAGGTATAAATGACATGGAAGAGCTGGGGCTGAGTGGGGATCAGGGCTGGGGATATTTGCTACAGCTGCTACAAGGTGATCCCAAGGGAGGTCTTTGGAAAACATGGCTAGGGAATGGCAAGGCAGTGTCTAAGTGGGTAGGTGAGAAGTAAGGAGGAGGGATTTGAGCCATTCCTTGGGAAGTGTTGCTTTATCTGCAGGTGATTTCACCACTATACTTGAATCAGACAGATCTAATCATGAAGATTAATATATAGCACAAAGGACTGCAAAAGAACTGCATTAACTAAACATTTTGAAGTTCTGCTGGCCCAAGCCCTTAGGACGAAAGCCAAGGATTTAGATAACTGACAACTGGGGGTCACGCAGGTGGCGGAGAATGAAGGATTTATGAGCACAAGCCTAACTGCTCGGGGGTTTAGGACTGCTTTCTGCTACTACACGAAGACCAAGAGGTAGTGGTTGTATTCTCTCTGCTTAGCTGGTCACACCTGAGGGGAACTTCTTGCTGGTCTACATTTTGATCAGGCTTACTTTATTAACTACCGGGGGGGAGGGGGAGATTTTTTTATTCAGCAAACATGTGCTAATGTATCCAACCTGATGTGCGCGCGCACGCGTGCATGTGTGCGTGCACCACACTCGCAATCCTTCATGGCGCCATAGCTTTCTCCAACATCCCTAACACCCAAAAAGCTACTTATATGTACACATGACATTTTAATCTCCTTTCTCTCCATTCTTTTAGTAACGTGGCTACAGTGAAATGAGAATCATAGCCAAATGTGTCTACATTGCTATACAGATCAAATATGTCTATATTATTAATAGAATAAATATGTCTATATTGTTATAAAGACCCAGTGTGTCTACGTTTTTATAGAGACCACATGTTATTAATAGACCAAATAGCTCTACATTGATAGAGACTCGGTATGTCTAAATTGATAACACTGGTCGAAGCTTCCGTCTCTATCTCGCAAACTCAGCAACTCTCAGCAGCATGTCCAGGTTGACCACTGCCCCCACAATAATCGTTTATCTTCTCTTGGATTCTTTGATAGCAGGCATTTCTTTTTCTCATATATATGAGTTTTCATTTCTTTATGGCAATTCCGTTTTGTCTTCTTCGCCAGATACTAAACTTTATCTGAACTCAGTATGCCGGAGTCTTCCAGGAATCGCTCGGGGACCTTTACAGCTAGTCTACTCCCTGCTTGCATGCTACTCAACCCCAACACTGTAATACGACCTATGAGCTCATGCTTCCTGAGTCATGTATCCAGCCCCGATTGTTCCTTGATCTCCAGATCCTGTAATCCACCTGCTTACCTGTCTCTCAATTGTCTGAAGGTTAACAGGGCTAAACATTTGTCTTTCCCACAGAAACGTGTTCTTCCACCCCCTTACGTAATGAAACCTCCACTTCCCACTCACTAACCCAAATGGTTCCGCTTCTAAAACCCACCCTGCACTTGCCTGCTTGTCCATCTCTGCTGGAACTGTGCAAGTCCTGGCCATCACCCTCTCTGGCTGTGGCTGCTCAGTGCCTTTCTAACTCGTTTTCCTGAGTCCCTTCCTTCCTTCCTGTTCTAGGATCCATTCTGCTGGCAGGGTAAACCTTTCCAGGCAAAGGTCTTGAAATTATTTAGTGATAGCTCACCGCTTTCAGGACGAAAGCCCTCTGTGACTCAGCCTCTCACTACCTCTCCTCCTGGCCGCTTGATTAGCCTTCCACTACTTTGAATCCCTATGTCACACTTTTTCTACCTTAGAATTTATATATGTAGTCCCCTCAGGCTAGAATAATCTTGGGTCTCCTCTTTTCTTCTTCCAGAGCTCAATGGATCTGCTACTTTTAAGGACAATTATTCAGTCAGTGGTATTTTTACAGCACGTGCCTAGACCACGTAAACCAATGAGATATTGCTAATATCTCACTGAAGACTCTGTGGTGTTGATGGGAGGTACCATGAAACCAATTCTGACTCACACGGTGCCTGTCTACAATAGAACAGAACACCGCCCGGTCCTAGGCCATCTTCCTCAGTGTTACAGTTGAGCCCACTGTCGTGTTAATGTGCCAGTCCAGCTGGTTGAGGGCCTTCATTGCGTTTGCTGACCCTCTGCTTAAGCAGGATGATGTCTTTCTCAAGTGACTGGTCCCTCCCGATAACAGGGCCAAAGTGCATGTGATGAGCCCTCGCCATCCTCACTTCTCAGGAGAACTCTGGCTCTCCTTGATCCAAGACAGATTTGTTCCTTCATCTACAATGGTTTGTGCCGTATGAATTTGGACACATCTTTAATACCCATGCCCTCTCTGCTAATGGAAGGTTCATGAGGGCAGAGGGCATGTCTATCTAGCCTACTAAGCAGAGGGGACACAGTCAATGTGTTGAATGAATGTTCTTCATAATGAGTTTGATGGGTATGCGTGGGGAGCAAAGTGACCTAAGAAAGTAATTCAAGCACCCAGCGCAATGCCCTCCTCTCACTGGCAAAATCTTTCCGAGTTACCCTGTCCGCCTGCCGTTACTGCTTCTCGCTCCCTCGCTTTCCTTCAGCTTGCCTCCCACTCTGCGAGTAGCCCCGAGCACACTCTTTTCAGTCTGTCTGTTTCCCACCTAGCTCTGGTCTCCTTTGCAGGCCCCTGCTGGCTCTGAAACTGAGCACCTACTACTAGATGCGCACAAAAGACTTGGCTACCTTTAATGGGCTAAGTAGGCCAATGCCCGTTTGCTGTGGTTGAGTGGACACATTATTCATTAAACAAAGATACATCGTTCACCAACTGGCATGGTGGCTGTACCTCCTCTTAGGCAACTTTTGGGCTAGCAGTTTTTCTCTGTTCTATTTGTGCCCGATTTTCCCATACGATGACACAAATCAAGGGGGGACTGAGTGACTACCTTTAATCTGACTGGCTGACACACTAAACGGAGACAATGATTGAATTGACAAAGGCGTCTCAAAAGTTTATGGCCAAGTAGCACCCATATTTCAACCTTAGCATGTGGGAGGCAACAGGATCTAGATAATATCCTTAATTATATATTCTAGGTAATTCCCTTAATTGTATATTCTATGTTGCCAGTCCTGACACAGTCTCAGTTTTTCCATCTGAAAAATGTAAAGAATTGGGCCTGCCACTGACAGTGTCATAACTTGGAGGACAATGAGATAATGTCTATAAGAACACTTTCAGTAATTTGGAATAACCTGTCAGAGAAATTCTAGGAATAATCATTCTGCCAAGTGTGTGTGGGTTTTGCCACTTTCTTAACATAGCCAAGATTATAGCAGTAGGTTAAAATAATCCCCATTTTTTTAAAAAAGAAAAAAGAAGAAGAAAAAATCCCCCCCCCCCACACTGCAGATAAACTAGGGCATCAACTGGAGTAATAATTATCTTAGCAAGGCTTTTGAGAAGATTCCCTTATTTTGCATATTTTACCCTCAATATTGTCAGACCCTGGAGGCATGCTCCCTAAATCTTTCTCTAAAGTAACATGTGTCAATGGGGAAATTTTAGTAGCAAATCAAACACTTCATTATGAATCTCCTGACAATCAAAGGGGCCCTCCACAAGACTAGCGTGTGTTGTGTGTGACGATAATTGTTAATACAAAATAGTTCTGGAAAAATCAAAACTTGCCAGTTTAGACATAACGGGACGACCATCTCCATATTACAAGGACTAGTTTTGACCAGATCCGTTAAATTGCAGAGTTTTAAAGGAGCAATGGTTAAAAAAAAAAGGAAAAAAAATGGTGATTATATCTGTTACTTTTCAATTGGATTGAAAATGTGGCTTATGAGAAAGCCTAAAAGGAAAATAGGAGTGAAAATAAATTCTGAATTTTCTGTCACTGGGTTGAGTGGGTGAGTCTGCTCATTTCCTTGTAATAAACTTATTTTTTCCCTCGTTATGTAAGTAAGACACGTGAAAATTTGAAGTTGAAATACCATTTTGGAACATGGATGTCACATGTCTGTCCACTATGGTATTTAGATCATGTTACAGGAAATGCATTGAATGCACAGTAGTAAGTGGGCTAGGTCACGATTTTTGTGACCTCACCCCCCCTCCCCCAGCCTCCCCCCACCTTCCCGCCCCTGCCCCACCGTACTGAATTGAGCATTGCCGGACACAAAGAATCCAGCAGAGGGCAGAAGTACACAGCCATAGTAGCCACAACAGCATAGCAGTCCTGAACACATGTCAGCACCAAAAAGCAGGCCATTGCATAAGGGATGATGTACATCCTTGTACTGGAAATACTTGAGTGGTTTCCAGGTGACATATTTTGAAATGCAGACTGTTTGGGTGACTTAACAAATCATACATTACTAGATTGGAATAGTAGGCATGTGTCAGAGAATGGTGGAGCGGACTGTGCACCCTGGCTTCAGGTTCATAGGCAGTCCCAGGATTTGGTAGTAGCTTTTGCACCCATCCTCCCGAAACAGACTTATCATTTTACGTTCTTCCTCTTTAATCTATAGCCCCCTAATTTTTGCCTCTTAGGAGATCTAGAGACCAAGACCTCTAGAATGCGACATTTGTAGAAATCACAAAGGACATCAAGGTAATTCCACCTTGTAGGGATTATCTTCTCAGTAGTCATTCGAAGAGGATCCCAAGTACAAACAATACTGTGCGGTCACTGCACTGGGATGTCCTTCAGTAAGATTTCAAAAGAGCAAGAGTGAAGCCTCAGTTAAGTATTGAATGGACATCTCACTCCACCGCTCTGTCGATTTATTTGAGATAAAACAAGAAAGCTAAACAAACGCTAGAAATCACTGGACTTACATACTTTATATTTTCTTATAACAAATAATGCTGTTAGTAGGTTAATCATTCATTTCAAAGTGTAGAATTTATACAGAGCCGATTAGGGAGACCTTTACTCAACTCCCTTTAATTAACTCATGTTGTGATCCAGGTTTTAGGGAAATGGATGATATTATCTGAAAATTCCAACCATGCAGACGAAGATCAACATGTTCTTTCTGATAAAATGGTGATTCGTTTGCATTTACCTTCAGCTTCCTATTGGAAGATGGAGAATTTGGACGCAAATTCAATTTGGACCTCAACGTCAGTGGGTGATCTTCCCACTGAAGTCACTTGCTGGTTCTAACAGGCATAAAGGACAAACCGACAGTGGATCTGTGCGTGACGGTGGGTGTCTGTGTAAGTTGTCTGTATGTCTGGGATCCGGGATGGAGGTGGACCTGGGGAAGGGCTGACATCGACTGTCCTGCTGTTGACGTTTTTTTCATGGCGTATGGGAAAAGGAGAAACAGAGGACTTGCTGCCAGGAGGCGCGGTGAGGTGATGCAAATCGGGCTGGTCCCAGGGACACAGGGTGCTAGCTAAGTCTTTTTCTCATTAGTGGTGGCACCTTGGGAAGTCACTGCATATTTAGGGGGCCTCAGTTTTCTCATCTGTAAAACAATCAGCTGTGAGTGCAGGTCGCTAAGAGCCCTTTAAACTCCAGCATTCTACGATTCACATAATTGATCTCAGTAGAATGAGAAAGTTACTACATTTCAGCACCCAATCTTATCAGGCATTGACTCAGAAATCACCAGAAAAGGTGCTATCTATTTGGTGAAATTTGGTGACAGTGGAGAGGATGGAGGAAAGAGTTAGAATGAAAATAAAAATATGAGTACACATTCGCTTTAATTTGAAGAGTCTAATTTGTTTCGGTTTGTTTTAGCAATCAGACATGGTTAGTAATTCCTGTCACGGCTATTTTTAGTTCATTAGTGTCAAGGACGACCTTCACTTCTGCCGAGGTCTGAGTTACATAACCACCTTCACACAGCGTGGGTAAAGACCTCAGTGCTAGCTAGCCTCTCTCAGTCGTTAAGGCTGCTGCTTCACTTTATACAATATTTGGCTTTTGATCCCTCACAGTCTTTAGCTACCCACTCAGAGCAAGGTTAGTCCATCTAGGGCAATGGGGACTTTCAGACTGCACTGGATCTTTCAAAGCAAACGAGCCCCACCCCACCCCAAACCACCTGCAGAAATGGGAAGAAAGCACCCGAAGGGCACATGAACACAGGACCTGACCGCTCAGGGCACGTACCTGTTGGAATAAACGCGGCGTGCTGCTGCAGCTGCGCACTGGTGAGAGCCTGCTGGTAGTGCAAGACGCTGGGATTGAAGACAGCGCTGGCGCCGTTGCTCTTCTCCAGCGCTTGTCTCTTTGGTAAAGGATGAAGAGCACCAGGGGGGAAGGCCTACAAAGGAAGGATTGGAGAAGACGTGCATAACTGAGAGTAAACACACATCCAGTGTCCACAGAGAACAGTCAATGGAAACATTCTTTTTTAAACAAAAAATGACAGCTAAGAAGATGCCTCTGCCATGCGCCTTAATTTCAACAGCGGCAATGTACAATGAGTGAGAATTTGTTATTGAGAGCGAAAGCATGGTTTCTGTAACCCAAACAGTAGCATCTCAACTCAGGGAAAAAAAACCACAAAATACCCCCAAAACTATCAAGCAACAACAAAGAAAAATGCCTTCAGCTTTTAAAAAGAGTTACTCTAGGTCTACAAGGGGAAAAGAAGCACTTGGGTTATTCTTAATACCTATTCTTGAACTGAATGGCAATTTCTTGAATTTACAGGTTAATTAGAATTAAAACGAGCATTTTATGAGCCAAGTAATTTAAATTTACTTCACTCTTTTGGAAAACTAATTAAAATTTGTTAGGATTAGTTTATTTCCATATTACATATGAAATGAGATGACTAAACACCTTATTGATTTCTTTGTCCACAAACTAATAAAAATGATTGTTTGAAACCAATATTTTACAAGTAATACATATCTCAGATGGTTCTCTGAAAAGCTACATGCAAAGCGAAAGGTGAAAGGTCAAAGTACCAGGTCTACAGTTGCTTCGAGAGGTCGCTTCATTGCTTTGGCAGTCGACTGAGTCTTTTAATAACAGGCAGCGAGCACATGATGGCAGTGGGCCAATGGGGTTCAAGCGAATTAACATACAGGTAAACAGCAAGCAGAGGTGCATCATGGGAACGGCATTGCATTGTGGATAGGTGAGAAGGAAAAAAATATTCTGAATGCAATATACAACGTACAAAACACTAGGCATGCACAACAACAAAAATGCTCTCTAGAGAAATGAACATTACACCTTAAATTAGTATTGAAGCAAAAATGCATCTACTATACCTTAGTTAAAAGCATACAAGAGAGTAAAATATAGATGTTTGAAATTCAGGAAAGTTAATTAAAACAGCAGCTTGCATACACACCATAAGCATTTTTTTATACTGCTTCAGTTTAAAAAAAAGAGCAAAACTTCAAAGGGCCATAGGCTTGAAGAACTTCTGATAAGTTAGTTTTTCACATATAAAGTGATGTATGCTGTATGCATTCAGTACGCCACCCGAGTTGAAAATGTTTGTAAGAATAATTTATAGTTTAGATCAGGTTCAGCAAAATGAAGTGTCAAACTGAGACAAAAAATCAGACAAAAAACATTCAAACACAAGATTATTTAGGCAAAACTGTTTGGGTTTGGATTTTTCTTTTTTGTCTGAATCTTGCGGATAATTGCCTCAGTTCTTGTCTTCACTTTGTTAGTGGACGTCCTCTAATGTGGACTCAGATTCAAATCTTAGTACGTTTTGGATTTGGAAAGTAATTTCCTAGAATTCGCAATTTTTGTAATCCACCTAACTTCCTCTAGTGACTAACTTATCATCCATTCTGTGTTCTCCACTACATTTGAAATTATAATTAAGACACACAACTTACCATGGCACACTATGAAGACACCCTTTAAAAAGGTATTCAAGTGACTTTGGGCATCAAAATAGTTTATATTTCATAATTCTAGTTACACTTAGTGATCAACCCAGCTAATGAAAATAGGGGATTCTTGCTTAGAACAAGTACAATAACTGAAAATAACAAACAACTAAAGATAGCAAAAAAGTGCTTGAGAGCTCAGAGGTACCATAATATTTTTAACTTATAAGCATACTTCTAGGAAGATAGTTACATTTAAACAGTTGAAATCATAGCAAAGATTGATATTTAGCCCACAGTGAAAAAAATTAGTATTCCTTCATAATTTTTGTAAAACAATTTTTTAATTGTATGATGGAATTCTGGAAAATAAAATAGTCAAAGGAATAGCCCTAATGCAAATTAAAATTATATCCATCTTTAGGCTTAGCACAATAGGTAAATCCCTAAGCTTCATCCAAGAAACACAAACGTATATGTTTACATACTGCACATCTGTGGTAGAACTGTGGCATCTGAAATAAAATAGGATAGGCTGAAATCCTCACAATGAGAAACAATGTATGCTACTTTTCTGGGCTAATGAAGGGATGCTCTTCAGTAGTTGATGTTTTCTGGTTTGGTTTTGATCAAAAGGGTGGAAGTGACAGGAGAGAAGTGAAAGGACTTAAATGAGAGTAGGAATAAAATGGAAAGGGACAGATAGGTGGATACTTGGCAGCGGTTCTCAGCCTTCCTAAGGCCGTGACTCTTTCACACAGTTCCTCGTGTTGTGGTGACCCCCACCCTTAAAATTATTTTCATCGCTACTTCATCACTGTCATTTTGCTACCGTTATGAGTCGTCATGTAAATGTCTGATATGCCGGATGTATTTTCATTGTTACAGATTGAACATAATCAAAGCACAGTGATTCATCACAAAACAATATATAATTCTATATTGCAATTTATTTATTTTTAATGACAAATAAATGAAATTGTGTCTGGAAGCATGGTGTAGCATGGGTAACAGTCTTCATGCCAGGTACCCAGATGTGGGCGTGTCGGCATGTGGGCGGACCCGCCTGGAGATGGATAGAGGAGTGGCGTCTTGGATCCTAAGACCATCAGAAATATGTGTTTTCGGGTGGTCTTCTGTGAAAGGGTTTTCCAACACCCAAAGGGGTCATGACCCAGCGGTTGAGACCTGCTGATCTGGACGGTTCAATGGAGAAGAAAATGTTGTGGAAGGCAGTTTGGATACGAGCCATCAAATACCAATGTTCTGAGATGAATTTTGAACATATTTAAAGACGGATTTGCCCCACACAAAGAGAACGTGTGAACTAGATATTCTTTCTCAAATGCAAATCACTGTCACGAAACCATCTTTGTTTGAGATGTTTGTCACTGCGTAGCTTTAGTTGGCTAAATAAAGCAACATTGTTTTATTTAGGTTAAATTAACTTTTAGTCATGAGAGACTGCTTCATACTCCTATTCTCAGAGTTCACTGAAAATATTAAGTAGATGACCGAACTGAAAATCATTTTGGCCTGGACTGTCTGGTCTCCAAGCTTCCATTCACTCTTCGTGCACAGAGGCTGTTTCCAACCATTCTGTTCCTTGGGCTGATCTTTTCTAACACGCTCCTTGGAGGAGCGATGATGTCCCCAGAGGCAAGTGTTGATGAAAAATACCTTGATTAGCAATTCATCACGTCATGAAGTCTCCACGAAGAGCAGGGATTATTCAAATTGTCTCTTTAGGAAAACCACCTGGAAAGCTCATATTCTCTTCTTTCTGATCTTAGTGTCCTGACATTTCCCTTCCGCAGAAATTAGAAGCAGCATTTGGCGTTGAAAATGCAGAGCTCTGAACTGCACACGGCAGGGAGAGCATGTTTTTCCCTACCACTCCGCGGTGTGAGTTATCCTTCTGTCTTATCAAGGAAGCGCAAGGTCCTCGGAGGATGCCCAGAAGTTACAGACTAGGGACGGGGCTTGCTCCCACGGGTTCCTTGGTTGTATTCTGTACGGAAGCAGCTCTCCAGGCCTTTGCTAGGTTCATTTGAACCACCAGCCTTTGGGTGAACAGACGACCCCAAACTACCTGTTCCTTGAGGCGAGGCACAGATAGGGGAGCTTAAAAGCCTTCACAGATTTATGGAATTAAGTGACAGACAATTTCTCCCATGAGCTTTTGGCAGCCCCCTGATATATTCCCCTCTTGGGTGCCTTGCCTTGTGAAGCACATGCATAGAGTACTTAAAACATCGGTGAATTTGGATAATCATATTGTACTTATGGTTTTTAGGATACAGAATGTGTGTGGGCTGGGAGTTGTCATTTGAATTATTGTCATGTGGTTTTTCTACATTGGAAGATTCACAGGCTTCGAATGGGCCTTAGTAATTCCAGTCGCTCCCAGAAGCTCCCTTGGATGCTACTGAAGAAAGAGATTCTCTTTAATTGAGACCCTCCTCTGTGCGAGGCATTTGTAAACACATCCCTCTTTGCTGGTCTCACTAATATATCTCAGTCCCTGCTCTTCCCAGGGCCCTGTCTGGCTCTGGATAAATGGGGTCCCAAGTAGGAGGAGGGCTTACATGCAGCCAGTTTTGGGGTGTGTGTGTGTGTGTGTGTGTGTGTGTGTGTGTGTGTTTCCACGGAGCTGGAAAAACCCAAGTGTAGGTCCAGGCAAGCAAAGCAAGAGCCCACACAGGTAAATCTTCTGGGTCAAGAAAGCTGATGACATCACCGGAGCTGCAGGTTGTGTATAGAATAAGAGGACTCGCCTGAGCTTGGTTCTTTGCCCAGCTGAAATCTTCTAGCAGATGGCAGCTTGTCCTCTTTCCTTTTACAAAATAATTCCCTCCTTGTGTTGCTCTGTTTGATTGTACAGGAAGAAAGATCGATTGCTTGAAGATCAGATACGTTTTGTGTTGAAACGAACAGAGAGAAGCTCTGCCTGGTTTATTTTCACACTTAAAAATTCTAGAAAGGGTGAGCCTCATGTTGTCAGAGGTACTGAAAACGGATAAGGCTTGAAGGAAATGAAGTGTCTAATTTTCTGAAACCAAAGCTTTAAATTCTTTTCTTTTTAAGGGCACAATTGATCAGAAGGAGGAGGAAACCACCCCGGGCAAACAAACAAACAAATAAATAAATGTACTATAGCTGTGTCTGAGTGGTTACGAGTGGAGCTGCTAACCACAAAGTCAGGAGTTCGAAACCACGAGTGGCTCCAAGGGAGAAAGACGAGGTTTTTAACGCCTGGAAAGAGTCAGAGTCTCGGAAACTCACAGGGACAGTTCTACCCTGTCCTATAGGGTTGCCTTGAGTCAGCATCGCCTCCGTGGCAGTGAGTTTGTTTTTGAAAAGAAGTAAGGACGGTGATTCTTTCTTTCCCTCGCGCACTTCAGACATGGCTTCAGGAGAGACCACTTCCTGGGAAAGGACATCATGGTTGGTGATGGTCAACAGAAAGGGGAAGACCCTCAGGGAGATGATCTAACCCCACGACTGCAATGACGAACTTAAACGTAATAATTGTGGGGATGGCCCGGGACCGGCCAGTCCTTTATTCTGTTGTATGCAGGGCTGCTATGAGGGGGCGCCGATTCAATCACACCTAACAGCAACAACGACGACAACGAGGAGGACGTCTTTTGGGTTCAAGTGAATGGATGTTTATATCTTCAGAGTGTGTTCACCCCTCCCATTTGATCTTTTAAATAAGGAATGACAATAACAGGTTATCTTCAGGGTACTGACAAACTTGATACAGATTTGAGTAAGAACCTTGACTTTTTCCAACGACGTCTAGGCTGGTTTCAAAGGAGCTTCTCGTTTTAATGACATAGACATGGCACATTTGGTCATGTCAGAAGGAAGCTGGCTTTTGTTCGGAAACTACATTTCTTGGAGCTGTCTTCGAAGATGCTGCAAGATCCCCTGAAATAATCGAAACTCCAAATTTGGGCACAGGGTTACCATCTGAGAAACGGTGGAAATTATGCTGAAATGCCGGATAAAACCTTCATGTCTCTTGATGCGTACAGTGAAAAATCTTGAGAAGGGCCCATCGAGCGCGATGAGGCTGAAGACGGTGCTTATACAAATGGCCATATATCCTCTCTTGCCCTCTGCCCAGATGATCTGCCATTGACTAATAGGTACATTGTTTTAATAACGATTAAAGTGTGTTTTAATCACGACTATTAGAATGGGCAGAAAAAATCAGAGGTCTCTCTTAGTATCATGTTTAAAGTATGTTGATGGTTGCTAGCAAGTTGATTCTGAATGGTAGCAAGCCATGTATGCATAAAACACCATTCCACAGGGTTCCAAAGGCAGTGCTCTTTCAGAAGGTCACCTGGGACGCCTTCCAAGGCTGCTTGGTGGGGATTCGAACTTCCAAACTTTCTGTTAGTTGTCGAGCAGATGGCTGTTTGTGCCACTCAGGGCCTCCACTTATAGTATACAGACTTTATCATTCATTCATAATGTTTCCATATATCAAGAACTTTGTCTCATAACTTCTTGCCCTGAATGGAAAGAGAGGCTTCCCGTTGATTTCCAGGCCAATGAGAGATTAACACTAAAACAACACTCCGTTTGGTTTGGTTTCTTGACTTAGAATTGGTAGAGGAGATACTGTTTCAGCTGGTCAAAAGCTGCGAGAATGTTCATAGAGATTTCTAAAGTCATGCTGTGGATCATGTGGAGGAGGTAGCTTCAGATAACGGACCTGATAGGCGAAGAGAAGCGGAGAAGAGAAAGATGCAGGCATCTCGACCCCCGGAGGCTGGGTTTGGACCTGCCTGCTCCGGAGGATACGATAGCATCTACCAGAGTCCAGCTTGTTCATTTAAGCTGATTTACTTGGGGCTTTGCCCCTTGCAACCAAAGTCTGAGGCATATCTTGGAGACCTAGTTATTATTTATACTATTAATTCTATCAGAAAAATGTTCCTAGTACCCAGCCATCTGGGTACCCTGGGATAAGCTGGGGTTGGGCTACAAACATGATTAAATTAAAAATTGTTTATTTCTCATAGGATACAATCTCTAATAAGTGGAGCGTTCATGGACTCCACACTGAAGAAATGTAGAAAAGAGCTCATTTGCCCTCTAAAACATGTTTCTTTCTCATTAGCATGAAATGAGCAATTTACCCTATGCTGATGCTTCCGTTCCCTCATTGTGTTTTGGAAAGCACTCTTTACCGGAAAAGCAAGGCCAAAAGTCTTCATTTTGTATGGACTGCATGTGTAAATGCATCCGGCCCACATATACAGAAACCCACACATTCAGAAGAGTCAGTGTTAGGTCCAGTGACATACAGTTGAGCGGGCAAGAGGAAGTAAAGATTCTAAAGGTACAGAGAGTCTGGGAGATAAAACACAAAACCAAGTGAGACAGATGGAAGACCGAGTGGTCACCATGCTCGGAAATAAAAGCTAGTAAAAGTCTGAATATAATCAGTCTGAATATAAGTCAGATAGTAAAAGTCTGAATATAATCACCAATTCCACACCAAGTGCTGCTCATATAAGGGCAGGCTCTTGGTCCTTATCACAAGGCTAGGGCTTTATCAGGTATTTCTGGCAGGGGTGGGAAGTGAGGATGAGCTCATTTGCATGGGAGCAAACCTTCCATGAAGGTGAGTTACCAATGTAGGATGTGGTGGTTACTAGTTAGAATGATGTGTTTTCCAATGGTACCTTTCATTTCTGAAGCCTTGGCTTCTTCCCCAAGGGAGGTTGGCCACAGTTCTTTCTGCCCCAAGGGACCCTATTATATATCGCCATCATGTCACTGGGGACCAATATTGTTCTCACTTGTTTAGATGAGTGTAGCCTCTTAAAAGACTCCAGACTCGTCGAGGGCAAGGGGACTTGCTTAATTCATTCTGCACAGTAAGGACCTGATGCATGCCAGGCCTCAATCAATTTTGAATGAACGAGTGGGCAACCAGGCACGCCTGTGATGTGTTACTGAAATAGGTGCCTGGGAGGCTAGAGGCTTCGTAGAGAAACAAACTAGGCACTTCCACAGGTTGGTGCAGTGGCTTTGAATTGCCCTGAAAATGAAGATTCCAGACTCCAGGTCACACGCCAGACCGACTGAAAAATGAAACTTTGGGCAACGGGAAGATTCTCACACTCATTATAAACCGTGGGTTTGAGAAGAGTGTTCCCGGCAGGTACTTCGCAAATATTAATGCGCATAACCAGTGCCCAGGGAGGGTTTAGAATTCAAACGCTAATCCACAAGGTCTGGGGAGGTGCCAGAAGTTTCTGGAACTTTCACAGGTTCTCAGGTGATGATCACGCTGCTGCCCCAGCTGCTGTGTGTGTGTGTGTGTGTGTGTGTGTGTGTGTGTGTGTGTGTGTGTGTGTCTAGAGGACGCACACCAGGAGTGGCTGACGTTTGTGCCGACTCACAGGTGATGACCATGCTGTTACTGCTGGTCCCCAAGGCTGGTCCCCAAGGCTGGTCCCCAAGGCTGCACCGCGGTGACTCAGGGAAACCAGGCTGGCCTGCGCCAGCCAGTATAGCTGCGTTTCCGTTTCCGTGAACTGTCATTCCGCATGAAGTCTCATTCGGGGTGGGGGTTGGCAAGCATTGCCTTTGTGATCAATAAAAGGGGAAACGGAGAGAGAGAAGCAGTACTGACTGTGACACGGCGCCTGTGGGTCCCTATGCTGTGTCCTCACCTCTGCGACAGAAGCTGTGGCTACCTATTGCCATTGATATTACCAGATCAATATCCCTCAGCCTTCAGTTTGGAAGCTGCCCCCCTTTCTTCCTCATCACAGAAAGCAGAAGGGCCCTCTCTGAAGAGGTCATCAGCGCCAGGCTGGCAGCAGAGCCAACGGGAGCGCACCAAACACCTTGGCTTCCCTGTGCCTGAGGGATTTATTTATTGTGCTGAATCAGTGCCGGGGGCAAACACACAACCAAATCATAAGGGGAAACGACAACACAACAAAGGCAGCAGAGCAGAAGGGAGAAGCAGCCTTTTGGATTCTCCGCCGGGCTGGGCTTGAGGAGCGACTAGGTCCTAGCAGCTCCCACCAGCAAGTCCTGGCAGAGGGGTGGGCGGCGGGGGGCGGGGTGGGCAATGGGCAGGAGATGGACGGGGTGGAGACCTGACTTACCATGACTGTGGCCGCAGCCGCGGCTGCCTGGGCGGCCACCGCAGCTTGGTTGGCTTGGTGCTGTGCCGCTTTAATTTTGGCCTGCAAGTGTGCAGGAGGGTGAAAATATTTGCATTTCTCCCTCATGCAACGCCCCTTTATGTAATCCATACAAACGGTTACAGTGTTGTCGTTTGTGTCAATCATGGTGCTGTCGGCAGGGTGTGCAAAGCGGCAGTCGGTCTCGCCCCTGGCGCAGTTGCCTCGCTGGAACTCTCTGCACACCTGGGGACAGACAGGGAGAGCGGACAATGCGGAGGAAAGCCCAGGCTCTCCAACCCGTCCCGTCTGGGAGCAAGAGCGCAGCAACAAGAATAACTATGTTTCCTTTCGGTCATCGATGGCCTCTTACTTTGCCCTCTCCCTTTACTTTTCCATTGCCAGTGAAATGCTGGTGATCCTGAAAGCAATAATCACATTCTCTGCTGAATGGATTTGAGCTTTCCGTTGCCCATTTTCTGAGGTGGAAATTTGTGGTGAGAAATCAGCCCAAATCTGCTGTTTAGTTATAATAATAGGACCCCCTAATGAAGCGATTAAAAAAGAAAAAGGGGGTAAAAATGACAATAAGGGTTCTTGAGGGGTTCAGTAGGGAAGGTGGGAGAATAAGGGGGGGCTAATATCCAGGAGCTCAAGAGGAAAGAAAATGCCTTGGTAGCAATTGTACAATACTGCTCGATGCGATAACAACTACAGAATGGTATGATGTCTGGCTTAGCTCCTAAAAAAATGGTTTTGAAAATCCAACAGCAACAACAAAAGGAAACACAAAGGAAGCCTCCGCTGCCCCCTGAAGAGTGTGCACCCAACACGCACACTCAACACTTGCGGGACAATGGAATTTTTTGGTGAACATTTTTACGTGCCTGAATATGTGGATGTTAGTGTGTGTGTGTGTGTGTGTGTGTGTGATAGATTCACTGCCTCACTACCTACTCACAGTAACCCAAGAGGACAGAGTAGAGCTATCCCTGTGGGTTTCCCAACACGCACACTCAACACTTGTGGGACAATGGAATTTTTTGGTGAACATTTTTACGTGCCTGAATATGTGGATGTTAGTGTGTGTGTGTGTGTGTGTGTGTGTGTGTGTGTGTGATAGATTCACTGCCTCACTACCTACTCACAGTAACCCAAGAGGACAGAGTAGAGCTATCCCTGTGGGTTTCTGAGACTGGGACTCTACAGGAGTAGAAAACTTCACCTTTCTTCCGTGGACAGCTGGTGGTTTCTAACTGCTGACCCTATGCTTACAAACAGTCCACCACATAGCCCACTAGAGGCGTGCGCGTGCACGTCTGCATACACACGTATGTGTGTATGCCCCATGACCTGCCAAAAGAAACCAACGAATCTATCTTGGAAGACGTACAGCCAGAATGCTCCTGAGAGGCCAGGAGGGTGAGACTTCATCTCATGAACTGTGGCCATGTTGTCAGGAGAGGCCAGGCCCTGGAGGAGGGTCCAGGGGTGTAAAATGGGGGCCAATATAAAAGAGGCAGGTCCTTGACTGGATGGTGGCAACAATGGGCTCAATGGGCTCAAGCCCATAGGAACACTTGTGAGAATAATACAGGACTAGCTGGTGTTTACTTCTGGTGTACCCAGGGGTGCTGTAAGTCTGACTAGACTCAATGACAGCAGCTAACCACACTACAAACCAGTATCGCTCCAGGGTGCCCACAACTCCAGAAAGAGGTGGGGGAAATGACAGACCTGTTCTTTCTCTCGCCAAGAGTAGAGAATGGGCTGCGTGAACATGGATATCCTGTGTCTCCTGAGACTATCATGTTCACTAATGCTAATTCTCAAAAATCAGAAAAACCAATAGCTAAGATACAAAAACTTTCATGTAACCCTGCATTATTATTTTAGACAGCTCAGCAAATAACTTCTTTTAAAAGCAAAAAATGAAAGGGAGAGAATACAAAAAGAAACAAAAGGGAAAGACTAAGTGGAAGGATGTGGATAGAGTCAGACATATAGATGCGTTTGCCCCCTATTATCTTCACGTCTCCTGAAATCTCAGTAACTAGAGCTCTCCATCCTCTGAGAATTGTGGGGGGAGCAAAACCATCCAGTGTAAAAGAAGACTTCTTCAGAAGCTGTATTCTTATTTCTGCCCTGAACCTAAACAACACGAGTCATGTGCTTATTTCCCCCACCTAGGAATATCATTATTAACTAGAAAGAATGAACGCTGTTTTCTTGCTAGGCTTTGGTGGCAGTTCCTATCTTGAGCACCAGTGTCGTGAGGGGAAGAGTTACTGCTATGCAGTGGAAGCCATGTGAAAGGCAAATGGACTTAGGAAAACACAGTGTTACCGACCAACGGCCAGGGGAGTTTGTGGGGTTAAGCAGAACACATCATAAGACCGTGACCATATTCTGTCACCTTGGGCATTAGCCAACATTCTATCTCTAGTTAATAAAACACAGGAAAGGAAGATCAGGAGCCGCTCCCACTGGGTGTAAGGCTTTCTCTACAAATGGGTTGACTTCATTGTGTGACTCGATCATTCAAGCAGACCACCAGCCAGCATCGACCCAGGATCTCTGGGTGGACTGCAGTTCTGAAGACTCTGTCCCTGGTTTGAAATGAACCGAGAGCTGCTCTGTTAAAAGTCCTCATGAATCGTTTTCACGTCTGGCTTTGCCTACTGGCCCTATTTGGAAGGATTTTTTTGTTTCCAAGTCCACTGATAGACTTGTTTTCTAACCAACATACTCATGTCACGCACCGAGCCTAAAGCACAGTGGGTGCTGTAGGTGGCCCCCAAACGCTCTTCCAGTCCTGTGAAAGGCCTATTCAGTAATCAGGAGCAAAGGCTCGATTTTTCAATATAGCAGAGTTTAGAGTCTGCATGTTAGGCCCATATGCTCCAGTTCAAAACG
Source organism: Tenrec ecaudatus (assembly GCF_050624435.1). Classification (NCBI taxonomy): domain Eukaryota; kingdom Metazoa; phylum Chordata; class Mammalia; order Afrosoricida; family Tenrecidae; genus Tenrec; species Tenrec ecaudatus. The sequence continues at coordinate 107,827,253 of NC_134544.1, forward strand.
GATCGAAAAATAGATGTCTTTGCGAATATTTCCAGTTTGAAACTCTGAATTCTGAAAACATTTTCAGATCAATAGGTAGAAATATGTCCTTACCCTTACGATTCATCGGGTAAATACCCGGACAGAGGCACAGTGAAAGAACTGATCTACGTTAGGATAGAAAGAAATTTTTCTGACTCACCGCTCTCCTTTGTATTAAAGTCCTTGTTTTACCACCAACAAGTTTCCTTGATATTTGGCTTGATTTCAAGCCCCGGGGTCATGATGGGATTAATTCTAGGCCGAGGTGCATGTGTATGTATGGGCATGGGTGTCCATGCACGTGTGTGGCTGTCTTACATGACTGAACCAGTATCTATCAAGTTTTCACTTACATATAAGTACACTCCAACCACAAATGCATTGCAAACCACAAACAAAGGAAGTACCTCCAGTTTGTCAGTCCTGAGAAGTTTCTGGGTCGCACTTGAGCCTGGGACAGTGACAGGCGGACTTCCGGGAACAATAACGGGTGTGGTGGGCAGGATTTCTGTTGGAACTAGCCCGACTCCGGGGGTCACAGGTGCCAAGTAAGGAGCAAAGCTAATGGCTGTGTTAGCCCCTATTGCCGGACCTACAGGGAAGGGGGGCTGTCAAAGAAGACAACACAGGAGAAAATATTTATTGAGAACAAAAGTTTAAAACATTATCAGCAAATGCCATTTGAGCAAAATGTAGTCGGCATGTACAAGGACGCTTTGTGGTGTCTGCATAAATCAATGCTGAACTGCAAACATTCATTAGATGCGCCTTTTCTCTCTTGCTGAATGCAAATGAAATCTGTACAATTCCTCCGTTCCACAAACCACGTGTGGGCACACACCATAGATGCCTAATTACAGGGAAATATTAAAATTTCATGTTTATGAAAGTGTTTTCCAAGAGGAGAAAATATTAATTTTCACTCTAATTACCCATCGTTACCAATGATCGAACGTTCCCACACTAAGGCAGCAAAGTCTACAGAACAAGGAACTCCTAATCCTGGGTCCTTCCTCTATGTCCCTCAAGGGGAGAAAATAAATAAACAAATAAACAGCCTTGGTTACTGCCTGACTTTCATATTGACCCCGCTTATACAATCTCAAAAGTGGGGCTTACTTGGGATTCTGTTATGCTCAGATTTACCAGTATGCTTTCATGTCCCGTCCCTAGAAGGAATCTCAAAATTCGTTTGCAGTTGTCATGCATGCCCACTATTTTATTGTTGCTGCGCTACCACAGTTTTGGCTGCTTTCTCTTCTTGACGGGCTAGAAGAGTCTGATCTTCTTCATGGGCCAAGCTTTCAACTGGCCGTTGGAAGTTGCCTCGATTTCTCAGGTCACAAAATCAACACAGCAGTTACAAGGTATGGATCTATGTAAATGTGTGTATGTAACACATACACATGTCTATCTAATTGTCTGCCTGTCTCAAATATCCAGGGATAAGAAGAAATTTGCTGTTGTGCTGATTAATTTGAAAAGGTCACTTATAATATGTATGTAATTGTGCCCTGAAGAAAGGAAATAATGTACACTGAACAACAAACTTGGCTTTTAAAGAACTCCTCAGAAATTTTAAGATCCCAGATCAAGACTTTTCTTAGTATGAATTTTGCAATTAATTAAACTTGAGTTTTGTGTGTTATTTATTTTTGTGTGCATGTGTATTTGTTTGGGGCTGATTTTTGGAAATCTTTGTTGTCTGGACAGGTTTGCAGAGATCTGACATCACACATGAACATGATTTGTTAACCCTGAACTGTGCTGTTGTCAGCTCGATGTTGTTTCTTGGCTTATACATTATGGGTGTCATTCAGGGCTTTGACTGCTTCTCTAGTACATAAAAGAGCCCGGGCGGCATAATCATTTCTAACTGGCTGCTATCCCCAAAGCTAGCTGGTCTAAACTCCCTCCCAGGAGCTCTGTGAAGAGTCCACCTTGACTCAAGGTGATAAAGGGGAATTTCCCAAGTGGATCCAATGGGTGTATTCAAACTTTAGCCTTTTACTCGCAGCAAAGCAGGGCACTGTTGAGCCAGGAGGACTCTTTCCACCAAGAAGACCCAAGTGAGTCCGGCTCAATAGTGGGTGGCCATGAGTTGCGTCCTGACTACACAGCAGCCAAGAACAACAAAAGTTGTGACCTTGAATGAGTTTTTAGCATAGGAGTAAACGGACAGTCTAGGTGTTTCAAGCCATTTGCTCCTTTAGGGAGCCAGCAGAACGATGTCTCTGACAAACTGCCATGTTGCAAGAGGGTCAGTTATGCCTGGTTTGTGTGTGTGTGTGTGTGGGGGGGGGTGTCTTGGAGAGTCTGATAAGTCTTATGGAAGTGGCTGGAGGCTGGGTAGCGTGGAAAAGCTAAGGTTGCCCGGTGCTGCTCCCTTGCCCGACACCCCATGTCTTTATGGCTGAGACACCAAATGCACCTTGGGAGAAAGTCTCCACCTGGGAAGTCGAGGACAGTCTGCTTGTTTTCCCCTTTGACCGTCTACAACATTGTACTGTAGAAGCTTCCATTTTCTAACCCTTGGAGGCATAAGTATAGAAGTTCTGGTTTTCAGTCACCGCAGCTTTCATACTTTTGCGCTGTTTTAAAAGCCAAGTGATAGAAATGATACACATAGAAAAAACTACACATACCCCCCCCAGCCCCCAATGTTGAGTGGTGTTTGCCTCATAACGACACTCTAGGACAGAGTAGAACTGCCCCATAGGACTAGCATGGCTGTACATCTTTACGGGCATCAATGGCCACACCTTTGACCCCTGCAGTGGCTGGTAGGCTGAAGACACTCATCTCTGTGTTAGCAGCGTAACTGCTGTGCCTTCTGTGTATTATGCTACAAGAATTGCATCATATTAGGTTTAAACAAAATCCCCGAGAGGACCTAAATCACAACCGATCAGTGATTCCATGGACCACCTCTGCTGTCAATGCCAGCTGTTTATGGAATTACCCAGAAAACACATTCATGGTCATCTAGTAGATTCTCACACCATACATTCTGGCCCAGCTGTTTTAGGCAGTGGTCTGAATATTTACATTAAACATAAGAAACTTGGATGATGTAATGGTTGATCCCATTTGAGGCGTTGGGGGGGGGGGGTTGGGAATTGCCATAAATGAGGAATGAAACCATATGTTTTAAAAAGTGAAATTTAAGCATAGAGAGGAACTTCCAAAGTAACCTTGGTGAATCTAGTGATATATATATATATATATATATATATATATATATATATATATACAGCGTGCACTGTAATCTCCAATGGGATGCTAGGATCGTAGAACACACTTCAAAACCCTTTGGATTACCAACGACTTTATTTCAATTACCTGAATTTTGCTTTCAGAAATACCTGTTACTTTTTCATCCATGTCAATGATATACAAATGAACATTACAGTGTGTTTGCTGGGTCACTGCTGTAGTTCACAAAAATAATAAATTTAGAATGAACAACATTTAGAGTTTAGATTTCCAAATACTTAACTTGAAACCCAATTCTCTATCAATTCCTCACGTTTTACCCTGGATAAGACATTACCTTCTCTGCACTGCATTTTCTGATCTGCTACAGGAAACCTAAACTTCACAGCTTAAAGGTTGCGCTGAATAAGGGGCTTTTTTTTCTCTCCCCCGCCCCACCCCCTCCTCCCCTAGCCTGGTTTATAAGGAGTCTCAACAGAGTACTTATGTTTCAGCTTATGTTGGCGAGTGAAAGTTAGTATTACTAAAGCCTTTCCTCCAAATTATCCAACGATCTTAAAGCAAGAATATAATCAATATAGCAGTCTAATGAATACAGGTATAACATTGAATTAATTTAGAGCCAATATCTTTTCCTCTATTTCAAAATGTGAGCTGGGAAAAAATATATTTCAGGCATATGAAACTGAATGTTAAACGTTCTTGAACCTTAATAAAACTATTAAAATAAGTTTAAATTAATCTATTTTTCTTTAAGTTCATGTGCCTTGCAAAGTTAGATTCAGTCAGGATTCCCCGGCCCCCCATTAAAAAAATATATAGAGAGAGTACTTTTCCTTGAATCTGAACAGTTACAAAGCCCATAGTTAATGGTAATTTTTCAAACAATCTACAGTATGTATTATTGTTATGGACAGTAATATCTCCCATCTGTAAAAGGCTCTGGGTGCTTTCAAATTGTTCTCACGCGTTTTCTTCCTGAATCTTCTCAAAATCCACGAGAGCCAAGTGTGGCAGGAAGAATTGGGCCCTCTCACAGGTGAAAGCAATTTGGAGCCAAGCACTAAACGGATTACCCAAGATCAATGCAGCTGAGCCTGAGCTAAGGCACATCACCCAGGGCTCCTGGCTGCTGATCTGGGGCCTTTTTCTTCTCCTCTGCACTCATTAGAAGCAGTGATGCACTTGGCTGCTAACCAAAAGGTGGGTGGTTTGAATCCACCAGCCTCTCAGCAGGAGGAAGATATAGTTCTCTTTTCTATAAAGACTTACAGCCTTTGGATCTCTGTGGGGCAGCCCTACTCTGCCGTGAAGGGCGCTGATGAAATAGCAATCAGTTGTGACATTCACTAGCTTTTGTGGGTAACTTCTTAAAGCAGAATAGAAACATCGCGCGTGCACACACGCAGGCAGTTGTCCATCAGTCTTCGCTCCTAAGGATTGTCGGTGGAACACGTGAGCCTGGACGTTCAGGCAGACTGTGTGATCCAGGCGATTCTCAACAGCAGTGCTGAAGGAGATCATCAGCTGCCTTGAAAAAGAGGTTCCCAGATCCTGAATCCCAATGGAATTCCTGAGGTCACTTTGAGGCTGACATAGAATTGTGGAATCTGAATTAGCTTCTTAGGCAGCAGCAGAGTCTCCAAGTGGTTCTTTTTCCTGGCAGTAACCAGAGAGAACCGTCCCTGCAGTTCCTGCAGAGTGCCACTGCCAGGCTGTCTGAGACGGATACATGTGGTCCCCATCCTGTCGCAGCGCTAACCAGAGGCCAAGATCAACAGAGCACCTCCTCCTTTAAGTAAATAGCTTCTCAGATTCTGGTTTGGCGATTTGCCCGTCTTTGTCACTCTGAGTTCCTGTGCTTCGCACTCTGCTTTCTCATTCTCCATCCTGAGTTCCCAGCACATTCCACCAGAGAGATGAGTGTGGCTGTGCTTTCATGGATCCCGCCCACAAACGTCCAGATTTTGCAGTGGCAGGGGAAGAAGGGACCAGGCTGGAGTAATGGCTAAATGGCCCGAGGTATTTTATGGTTCGAAAATTTAATCAAATGATATTTTAAAACAGGAGACTGAGAGCTTCACACACTTAGGAAGCTTTTACTTCAAAGGGTAGGTGCTTGGTGCTCTCAGTAAAAGACTTAAGGCATAACATATTAAGCCTCCTTCCTTTACTACCAGAAGCTGCGCTGGAGGTCAGCACACTCAAAGCAAGATCTTATCCTTACAGTTTTCAGGCCTGCAGAGGGTCTCAGATCTCCAATCTCCTAACAGTTCCCTGCTCCCGGCATTATCCTGAGCATACACAAGTGTGTGTGTGTGTGTGTGTGTGTGTGTGTGTGTGTGTGTGTGTGTGTGCATTGTTATCAGTATTGTGTGTGTGTGTTGGTATCAGTATTCCGTGTGTACTTCTTGAACTAAAACAGGAATAGCAAGGGTCAGACGGATAAAATTCATGGATATGCAGAAAATTAAGAGGATCCATTGATAGAGCATAAAAGATTGGGGGAAGAATGGCAGGGTGGAGATCTGTGAGTCAGATGAAATGAGTACGTAAAGGACAGCGTAACATTTTCCATAAGAGCAAAGGCCTGGAGACAATCGAGAGCTTGGTGTGTCCACAGAATCCTCCTTTTGTGTGGTCTTAGTGGACATTCGAAGGGTGGTGGAAGATAAGAAGGTGAACTGGGTGGATCCCGGATCATAGAAGACATCATAGGTCAAGACACGGTTGTCCACTGAGGATCGGACCCCAGGGAAAATATCGAAGGGTTTAAATTTAAGAGAGTGAGAGCATTCTGTTGGGTAAGGGCTCCTGCGAGATATTTAAAAGGTGAATTTGAGTAGGTTGCTGGATAGCTGAACCTGTGGCTCAGAGTAGAATTTTGAACTGGAAATGGAGTTGGGAGCTAGATGATTTAAAGTCAAAGGAATGGACTACCAAATGAGAAAGGCTAGGTAGATAGATTCTCAGCTCCTGGAAGCTTCATACACAGCAAATTGGTAGTGGAATTAAATTGGGTGACAGAGACAGAAGAGGAAGGGGTGATACACAAAGAGATTGGTTACAGGTATTGGCGATTATTTAGCTCAACTAAGTTGCATAGAGTTGATGCAGACTCATCCTGGTCCTATAAGACAGAGTAGGGTTATCTCCATTGGGTTTCTCAGACTAAATCTTTACAGAAGTAAGTAGCCTCGTCTTACTTCTGAAGAGCGGTGTTGAATTGCCAACCCTGGTGTGCTTCTTCCATGTGGGCTTTGTTGCTTCTCAGCTAGATGGCTGCTTATTTCTCTTCAAGCCTTTAAGACCCCAGACGCTATATCTTTTGATAGCCGGGCACCATCAGCTTTCTTCACCGCAATTAAAAAAAATCATTTGATTGGGGCCAGTACAGCTCTTATCACAATCCATTCATCCCATCCATCCCATCCATCCCATCCATCCATCTATCCATTGTGTCAGGCACATTTGCATATATGTTGCCTTCATCATTTTCAAAACATTTTCTTTCTTGAGCCCTTGCTATCTGCTCATTTCCTCCCTCCCACATGAACCCTTTATAATTTTTTTGTCATGTCTTACACAGACCACTGTCTCCTTTCACCCTCTTTTCTGTTGTCCATCCCCCTGGGAGGAGGTTATATGTCAATCATTGTGATGATTCCTCCTTTCTCCCCTGCACTTTCCTCTTACCCTCCTAGTATCCCTTCTCTCATTATTGGTCCTGAGGTATTTTATTTGTCCTGGAATTCCTGAGTTTCCAGCTCTTATCTCTAACTATGTATATGCTCTGGTCTAGCTGGACTTGTGAGTAGAAATGGGGTCATGATAGTTGGAGGGGGTGTGTGGGGAGGAAGCATTAAAGAACTAGAGGAAAGCTGTATGTTTCATCAGTGCTATACTGAACCCTGACTGGCTCATGTCTTCCTTGTGACCCTTTTGTAAGGGGATGTCCAGTTGTCTACAGATGGGCTTTGGGTCTCCACTCTGTACTTCCCCTCATTCACAATGATAATATTTTTTTGTTGGGGTCTTTGATGCCTGATTCCCATGGGCAACTCATAATCACACAGACTGGTGTGCTTCTTCCATGTGGGCTTTGTTGCTTCTCAGCTAGACAGTTGCTTGTTTATCTTCAAGCCTTTAAGACCCCAGACACTATATCTATTGATAGCCGGGCATCATCAGCTTTCTTCACCTCACTTCCTTATGCATTCATTTTGTCTTTCTGGGAAAGAGAGCATCACAGAACACTGGGTTATTAGAAGCAAGTGTTCTTGCATTGAGGGAGTACTTGTGTAAGGGCCCAATATCCGTCTGCTACCTTAATATTTAACATATAAATATATGTACATAGATCTATTCCCCTATTGCTATATATAAATATATTTTCATATGTACATGCCTGTATTTAAACCTCTATAAGCGTCCTTTGCCTCTAGTTATTTCCTCTATTTCCTTTTACTTTCCTCTTGTTCCATTATCATGTTCAGCCTTCATTTGGGTTTCAGTAATTGCTCTCGGCTACGTTATCCTAGACCAAGTCCCACTAGGCATGCTATGGCTCCTTGCCACTGATTTTAGATGACTTGTTATTCTCTTATCACTATGTCACCAGGAATCCTGCAAGATTGCAAAAGAGTGAATAAAATGAAGAACAAAAACGGATGGTTGTTACCCTGAAGAATATTGGTGATCAGAGAGATAACCTTGATCAGAGAGATTTCAGTAGAATGAGTTCAGGGGTTGATGGTAGATGAAGTGGAAAAATTTATTCATAGCTCTTTAGAGCTTAAAAAAATCTAGAAATGGAATAGTCCACACTACTCCTTGTTTATTAAGTTATTTGCATTAAGCAATTTCTGTGTGTATTGTTTTCTTGTAGCTTCTGTAACAAATAGTCTAAAATCACAGACATTTATTCACTCATTGGTCTAGCTACCAGAAGTTGGGAATTAATTTCACTGGGATAAACTCAAGGTGTCAGAAACCATGTACACCCTCTGAAGAAGGCTCCTGGGAGGGTTAGTCTCTGTTCTCCCATCTTCCAGTTCCTGGCTTGTCTTGGTCATGGCCACATCACTCCAATCACTGATATTATGGCCACATTCCTCTCTTCTGGTCTGGTCAATCCTCTCTGTCTCTCTCTTAAAAGGATATGTGTAATTATTGGTTTTAATCCGGGAGAATCTTTTCATCTCACCCTGCTGAACTTAACCACATCTGCAAAGAATCTATTTCCATTTAAGGCAACATTGACAGGTTCCAGACACCACACCAACTCCTGAATTTACTTCTGAGAGCCTTAAGTAAGATGCAGGCTACTGGTGATTTTTAAGCTTGTCATTTAAATAATATATATAATACTATAATCCTCCCTATAGCTTCAAATCTTCATAACTGGATCAGTGTTAATTAGAGTTATTAGGATTTCTTTTTGCTTTGATCCGTAATCAATACTCATGGAAGCAATAGTCAAGAGATCAAAAGACATGTTGCATGTAACATTTAGACACTGGCTAAGGAAGACCTCGAATGGTTTCATGCATTTGAATTGTGAGGCTGGGCAAGAATATTGAAAGTACCATGGACTGCCAAAAGGACAAGCGAATCTCTCTTGGACAAAATATGGGCAGAATGCTCCTTAGAGGTACGGCAGGCTAGCAAGACTCATGTATTTTAGACATGTTGCCAGGACAGACTAGGCCCTGGAGAAACCCATCACGCTTGGTAAAGCAGAGGCAGTGAAAAAGAGGAAGACCCTCAGGAGATGGGTTGACACACTGGCTGTAATAATAGGTTCGGTTGTGAGCATGGCACAGGACTCTCCGGCGCTCCATTCTGCTGTGCAGGGGGTCACTAGGGGTCAGAAGTGACTCGAGGATATCTCGCAACAACAACATAGTTCAAAAGCTACTACTAAAACATTTAAAATATTCCTTTTTGGATTGAGAAATCATGTTTATGAAATTCCGCTTAATAGTTGAGACAAAACATGAATGTAATTTTCTTACTGCATTGCCACTGTTGAGTGCCACGATTCAGCTATGTGTGAGGAAGGGAGTCTAGGAGTGGTGAAAAGTTCACTGAAATGGTGCCTGAATCTGAAAGGTTCGAGACGAGAGGCCACCCAGAAGCACCTTGGAAAAAATGTCTGTCAATCTACTTGCAAAAAATTGGCCATGGAAAAGCCTATGAAGCTTTCCCTCTTTTCGACCCAAGCATACACCAGGTTGCTTTTAGTCAGAATCAACAGGGAGACAACTGGACCTTGTATCATGAAGACTGAAGGAGACATCTAATCTGAGGGGCTTCGAAAAACTGAATGAAAAATAACAGAAATTTTCCTTGAACTTTTTGAAATCCTCTCATGGAGTATTACCACTTGGTTGAGCTTCATGGTCCTCAATTAATGCCTATAAACATCATTTGATATGTGTTAGTAAATTAGGATTAGCATACAGGTAAGTTAATAATAAATTCTATGTGCATGTCAATAAAGAAAAGCATAAAGTATACACATGGATCAATAGAACCACTCAAAGGTCTACTCTTGGTGTCAACTTTAGAACTGCATGTTAATCCTTACATACCGAGCTCCTTCCTACTCACAGCTTCGGATAAAGCTGCCCACCTTGTCCATTTCCGTCATCCCATCTGCCTGAATGGGACTTTGCACTGTCCGCAGCGAGCCTTCCCCAAACTCTGCTGCTTTGAGCCCCTCATCTTGGTGTTTGTCTTTGACTCAAGACAAAGCTGTCTTCCATGCCTCTACTTTCAAGTAGAAAGTCAGAGTTGAAGCCAAATTGCTGACAACCTGCCCAGACTGTAGCCCCTCTTCTTCGACTCTCCCTCCTGCCCTCCCCAACAATTTTAGGGACACAAGAAGACAACTGAACACACCGGTCCCTAGTCCTTCTCTCAGTAACATGCAGCTTCTCCTACAGTGAAGACTGACGTTCAAACAGTAGTCTTGTACACATGTGTTCTTTTGTGTTTTTCCTATGAAGTTCTTTTTTTTTTAACATTTTATTAGGGACTCATACAACTCTTATCACAATCCATACATATACATATACATATACATATACATATACATATACATATACATATACATATACATATACATATACATATACATATACATATACATATATCAATTGTATAAAGCACACCTGTACATTCTTTGCCCTCATCATTTTCAAAGCATTTGCTCTCCACTTAAGGCCTTTGCAACAGGTCCTTTTTTTCCCCCCTCTCTCCCTGCTCCCCCTCCCTCATGAGCCCTTGATAATTTATTATTTTGTCATATCTTGCCCTGTCCGACGTCTCCCTTCACTCCCTTTCCTGCTGTCCGTCCCCCAGGGAGGAGGTCACATGTAGATCCTTGTAATCGGTTCCCCCTTTCCAACCCACTCACCCTCTACCCTCCCAGTATCGCCACTCACACCCCTGGTCCTGCAGGGATCATCTGTCCTGGATTCCCTGTGCCTCGTGTGTTCTTATAAAAAAAATTCACGAGCATCATTGGCTTTGTTTAAAAAACAACCCAAACCCAAAAAGCAACAGCCTGTTGGTGAGAAATAATTCGGTAATGTAAGTGAAATTCACGAAAAGTCAAATGCACTCCTTTAGCTCCGGGCCTCTCGGTGCTACAAGGATTTCCCGAATATTAAGGAAGTGCTGGCAAACACTGAAAACACGATACAATACACATCGGCTTGCGTAACGCCCAGTGTGTGATCAGGCCCTCGCTGTCCCTGCTGCCACCCTCTCTGCATGCCGTGGAGACACAGGCTGTATAAATGACTAGGAAGAAGTCTCCTTTTCCCAAACTATTGCCTTTTAGAACTTTTGGGAAGGGGAAGGCTGTCGATTGAAGCAGAGCAACAAGCTGGAGAAAAAGCCCAACCCCAAATGACAGATTTTGAGTCCCAGCTCCACCAAGGATGAGCTGCAGGACTCAGGGTAAATCATTTAATTCTCTGGGTTTTCTACTGTTCTCGTCTCTAAAATGATTCCCAAAAAGAAACCCATTGCCTCTGAGCTGAGCCCAGCTCCTCACTTCCCAGGCCGTGACTCCAGCACCTTGCCTCCTCTTCTGTTCCCAGAGGCGCAGGAGGGCTCAAAGGGCTGGTCTTCCTGTTAGCAGCCAAGCGCTGTAACCACTGTGTCATCGGGGCGCCTTTAAAATGACGCCAAAGATCGCTCCAGGGAGATAAATAATCTAACAGCTCCATTATTAAAAAACGCATTTGGCATCGAAAGCGCACTTCCCTACGTAGATGATTAATCCACTCAGAATTATAGTAAAACTCTTGCTTCTGAACTGCCAGTTTAGGGGTAACTAGAAGGTTTCCTCTCAGTTTGGAATGATGTAACCATTGTTCATCACCGTCAACTTCCCTAGCTGTACGGTGCGCACCTGCTCTACCTGACCTACAAACTCGGGGGGCGAACACACTGAGAAACAGGTTTCCTTCCTAACCTGGAGACTACCCTCTTCATCTTCATTCTCCGATGGTTCAAACCAGGCATCTACTGAGGAGAGCAACTGGGAGTGGTGCCCATCTCCAAGATATTGATCAGAAAAAAAAAGGTATTGATCAGAAATTGGCCTGGCCCACAGTTCCCCAACACATCTCAGTGAAATAAAAACAAAGTATTTTCCAGCAGCTATTTAGCTTCAAAGTGGTTTGCTGTCATTGTAGCCCTAGCAGCAAAGTAGAGGGAGGCCATTTTAGGGCCGTGTGGCTTACCCGGTCCCAACACTTAAATCATCCAGCGTGTCACGAGATGAGACGTACTCACCACTGGATGGAGTGACGTTCCTGGAAACATGAATTGCATCTGCTGGGCGAGCATCGCGGCTGCGGTTTTTTGCTGGATCAAGTTGTTTCTTCCATTAATTTCTAGCTGCGTCTTTAAATGTGTCGGAGGGTGAAGATACTTGCAGTTTTCTCTTGAGCAGCGGCCCTGAAAAAGGAGCACGTTGGCTTTAGAACGCTGGAAGCAGCTGGCAACTCCAGTGTCAAGTGCTGAACAACTGCCTCATAGACAACAGGCAGGAACTGTGTGTGTGTGTGTGTGTGTGTGTGTGTGTGTCTTGGGGAGGAGCGCATCACGTTTCTATTATTGTTGAGGTCGCCTCAACCCGTTGAACAGAAGACAGTTTTACGTGTTTTCTTTTCATTTTTATTTTATGTGTTTTTTTAATGGACTCTACCCCTGGCCAAGAGAAATCAGAGAAATGTGATTACTGAGGGTAAAGGCTACATTCTTTAATGTGACCTGCCAAGAAGAGGCTTTGAACTTGCTGTACCCTGGTTTCTGTGTACTGTCAAAACACGAATTTGTGTAGTGGCTGAGCACATCCCCTAATTGTCCCCACTATTAATGAAAAGGCATTGGAGCTATAGCAGTAGACCTTTATTTATAATGTGTGCTTAGGGGCAAGTTGCAGGCAGAGACGCAGATAATCATCAGCAACTGGTTTATCCCCGCAGACCGCACGGCCAGTGCCTCACTTCTGATGTCATGTTGCTACGGAGTCAAAAGTGTTTGTGACTGATTTATGAGGTTGCATTTTGGACACACAAGTTGGCAAAGTGAAAACAAAATAAAGCAAAAAACCAACTAATCAGGCGAAAAGTGTACATAAACTAGACCTGAGCAGTGACTCCAAGTGGCAGTGTTTATGCTTACCATAATTTTCAAGTTTCCCAAACTGGCAATTTGAGAGGAATGTTTGGGAGAATAGTGTAATTTCTGAGGGGAAAGGAGAAGGAAAAAAAAAAAAGAATCGCAAACAATGTTAACCAGTCTGGGTATCATCATTCCCTAAAGAATGAGTTCCTTTGCAGCCAAGAAAAGAGAATATGGGTTTGTTTACCAGATGTAAAAATAATTTGCAAAAGCAAGCGCGGTGGATTTGGGGAGACACATTTGTTTATTGTCATCCGATGTCTCAACAGCTGGAGCTCTTGCTCTGCCTCCCATTAATTTCAGCTGCACTTTGGGGAGCTCAGGTTCCATCGCTAGAGGGTGTCTCTTCCCCCAGCACCAAGAAGGAGGGCAGACATGGTCCTGAGACTAGTCCAGGGAGCCAGTGCTGACCAAAAAACAAGATTAATTTTTTGCACTACCTGCAAATCTTTCCCTGATGATTAGATCCTTCCATCCATCCATCCATCCATCCATCCATCCATCCATCCACCCATCCACCCATCCACCCATGCATCCATCCATCCTCACTGCCATCAAGTTCAGGCTGATTCTTCACAACCCTAAAAGACCAGGTAGAACTTCCCCTGTGTGCTTCTGAGATTGTCACTCTTGACAGGAGTAGAGAATCGAGTCTTTCCCCTGCTGAGTAGCTGATGGTTTTGAATGAATGATCTTTCAGTTATCAGCTCAAAAAATAAATACAATGCCAACATTTTATTACAATTTATGTTGTTTAGGACCATCTACTGAAAAACACAGTTAATAATTCTGAATAGAGTCTCGACAGAATTTGCACAATTTGTCTATAAAAATCACCTCCATTCCAAGAATATTCTGATCAAGGAGAATGATAAGAATCAAGCCTGAGAGGAATAACATTGATTAAAATAAGTAACTAGGGGAGAACCAAATTCAGGAAACCCATGTTGAGTCTCAAAATGAAGACGCTTCTAAGTAACCGCCCTACATACTTGGCAGAATAATGGAGCAGAGGTATTGGAACTCCATGGCCATTAAAACACATGCTTGGAGTAAGAATAAATGCAGCTTTGGGCAAGAAAAAAAATTCAGAATCAGGTCGGTGTGAGAAAGAAAAAAAGTATAATTGGAAATTATGCTTTTCTAATGGCTTATTTTAAAACAAGCAATTTTTAGACTATTTTTTCCTAGCGTGCTCCGAATTGAAAAAGTCCATTTGAATCTTTAGAAGCAAAAAAGAAAACAGAAATTAATTAGGAAATTATGGAAGGAGCTGGCAAGAGGAGAGTTTTGCTCGTAGAAATAGGAAACAGACAACTATAGTCCATTCTGCTGGGAAGAGCCAAGGATTGGGGATGCGCTCAAATGTGCACATTTACTGAGTCTCTGTGTATGTATTGTTGTTGCTAGCTGCAGTTGGGCTGATTCTTACTCATCTGTCCCACATGACAGAGTACAAAAAACTATTCTAGGCTGTGATCATTATGCGTAGAAGCCCTGATGGTGCTGTGGGCTACGCATTGCACTGTAAACCCCAACCCCAATATAATTCCAACCCACTAGGCGCTCCTTCACTCCTTCGGAGAGGCTGAGGCCATCTGCTCTGGTGAAGAGCCTCCGTCTCAGGAAGCTTATGCAGAGTTGCCACCAGTAGGACTGGACTCAAGGGCAGTGTGTTTGGGCTGTTTTTTTGAATTTTTATGGGAGCTGACTCACACATCTTTCTTTCCTGGACCCCTTGGGTAGGTTTGATCTACTGATCAAACCAATCAGCCATCGGCTGAAAGCTTTACCTCTGAGCCACCAGCACGCCTGGCTGCTTGCATTACTGGAAGGCAATTTGAATTGGGACTCTGTATGGTTGAAGCATTGCTCTGCAGACTGAAAAGGCCGTTTAGGGGGAGCACAGTTCAGGTGGAGGGTCTGGGTCGTTCCCTGACATACTGTCCTTGACCCAGACCCAGCTGTGGGGGGCCCGAGCAGTGACCCTAATGGCAGAGGCTGGTGGTGTGTGCTCCTAGTGTGCAGGGACACACTGCCTGAAGCAGCCTGGCGGCACTGCCATGGGAAAGACATCGGAGGACCCCTCAGATTCCTGGCATTCCACATGCCTGATACAACTTCCTGAGCTCCTGATGTCATGCCAGAAGCGCTTGCCCTGGAGCGATCGTCCAGAAGCCTGTTCTGTCCAGAGAAGCTGTCCAGACTAGTGGGTATGTGGCAGCCTTTGGCGCCAGGCTCCTTGGACACTAAATCCAGCTCTGCTCTTCTTGCCGCAACACTGGGGAAAGAGACGGCCACTGTGCCTCCCCAGCTGCCACCCGCCATCAGTTTCTGGTGAGGGTGAAAAGAGCAATGCTTCTGGAGCATCTCCAGGAGTTCCTGGCACATCACAAAACCCCAATCAGTCCACACAAACCCACCATCACTGAGTCCATTCGGACCTATGGAGTTGACTTCATTTCTGTCCCTGTCAACCTTTGTGGGAGCAGTCTGCCTCACCTTTACCCCTCAGAATGGCTGGTGGGTTTGAACCTCCGACTTGGCAGTCCACAGTCCACTGCCTAACTCGAAATGCCACCTGGGCTCCTTAATACATTCAGCAAGTAGTAGAGTATAATGAATACTTTAGCTGTATAGTGGACAAAAATACTACTGTTTTTGATGTTAGCTGCTATTGACTGGGATCCCAAATTACGGCGACTGCACAATGGAAAGGGATGCTCTCCGCCCGGTGGCATCTCCCTGACTGGGAGGGGACATGTGAATGGTGATCCATAGGTTTCTCATTGCCAGAGTTCTGGAAGTAGATGATCAGGCTTGTCTTCCCCGTACATCTGGAATTCTGCAGACTTCTGTAAAAACAAATCCACTGCCATTGAGTTGTTTCCACATCATAACTTTCCTCCAGGATGGAGCAGAATTGCCGCTTCAGGATTCTGATGCTTGGAGAAGCAGAATGGCTGGTGGATTTGAACCTCTGACCTCGGAGGGTCACACAACACATAGGCTTCTAGTAATAGCTGCACGTGACACCAATTGTCTGGGATGAAACCCAACTGTGGCTAACCAGAAAGTTGGAGCTTTGCATCCATTCACATCCACTCGTGGGGGTCTCCGAAGAAGGCCTAGTGTCTTACTTCTGGAAAACTCGCCAGTGGAAACAGTTTGGACCACAGTTCAACTCTGACACACAAGGGGTTGCGCAGAGTTAGGTTCAACTTAATGGCAATCGGTAAATAAAAATCATAGGCGCTGGAGATCAATCTGTAAGGAGGCCTGGTGGCATAGTAGTTGGGCTGCTAACTGCAAGGTCAGCAGTTTGAAAACACCAGCTGCTTCATGGGGGAAAGACGGGCTTTCTACTCCCGTGAAGTGTTACAGGCTGGATAATCCCCAGGGTTCTACCTAGGGGATTGTTGAGTCGCATCGACTCAAAGGCAGTGCGTGAGACAGACTGTTCACAGAGTGATAGTTTGAGCTACTTGTCCAAGCGAGGGTCCCCGACTTGTTGATTATTTTTTTTTCTCTATCACCATACTCCGTTCTGAGACCCACGGGTGACAACCACAATGTTGGCGGTTCCAACTCACCGAGTACCTGTGTAGTTTGATCTGCTTCTGGGCAGATTACGGCCCAGGAAACTCTCTGGAGCGGTTGTCTTCTGCCCCGTGGGGTCACTTAAACAGAAGCACCCAGCCATGTCACCACTGCATATGGCTTTCTGACCTGTCTGTCAACCTCCTCAACTCTCTGCTCGCCTTGTTCGCACACTCTGCGGCGGCTTCGGGAATATTTTTTTCGAAAGCACCTTCGATGTGTTTCACTTTGATATCTCCTCATCTGAGACTTGCCAGGGCTGATCGCCATGGCATGACTAACCTGGGGTGTGGAACAGCTTTAGACGCAAGTGGGGAAAGGAAACCCTGGACTCTGGCTGTGATCTCATGACAGAAATGGTTACAGGAACTGTGTCTGTGTGCGTCCTCTGTGGGCTTTATGGTAGAAATGAACATATGCAAAACATACCCTTACCTATCTGAGGCAGTTTCAAAAAGTTCACGGACAAATGGTATTAAAAGATCATGAAATTTTCCCACGAAGTTTTTTTAGTCTCTCTCTATATAGATAGCTAGCTAGCTAGCTATAGATATATATTTCCCCCTAAGTATACTACTGATACTCAAGGTGATATATATATATATATACACATATATATACATAAAATGTTATTGTATTTTTCCCCCTAAGTATACTACTGATCCTCAGGGTGCACTACTGAGAGGCTCTGGAGGCATAATGGTTATGGGTTGGGTTGCTGCCCACAAAATCCACAGTTGGAAACTACCAGCTACTCCCCGTGAGAAAGCTGGGGCATTCTACTCCCGTAAACATCTATAGTCTTAGAGACTCAGGGGCAGTTCTACCCTGTCCTATAGGGTCACTATGAGTCAGATTCAACTCAGTGGCAGTGAATTTTTGGTTTTTTACAACTTGCACTTGCCACGAAGGGTCTCAATGATGATCATCTTGATGCCAGTGAGTTTGTGCTTTTGGTTCACCCTTTCCCAGCAAGGAATGCTGAAAGCACCATGGGCTGCCACAAGGGCAAACAGGTCTGTCTCAGAAGCCATCTAGCCACTGTTTTGTCTTACGTCCTTTGGAAAGGTTGTCAGGATAGACCAGTGCCCAGAGAAGGACATCGCATTTGGGAAAGGGAAGGGGCAGTGAAAAAGAGGAAGTCCCTTAATGAATGGATTGACATAGTGGCTGCCACCATGGCCTCGGGCACAGGAACGATTGTGAGGATGGTTGGTGCAGGACCTTGCGATATTTCACTATGCTGTACACAGGGTGGCTGCGGGTCAGAATTGACATGGTGGCACCTAACAACGACAACAAAAACCAACACCAAACCCACTGTCATTGAGTCAATACTCACTCTACAGAGCAGTGTAGAACTGCTCCTGGGCGTTTCTGACGCTGTTACCCTTTAGGGAATTAGCAAACCTCTTCTTTCTCCCTCAGAGTGGCTGGTGGTTTTGAACTGCTGATCTTGAAGTTAGCAGCCCAACACATGGCAAATGCTTCTGAGTCTGAACCTGTCTAGATGTGCATTTAGGACAACTCCTTAACCAGGGAGGGCGAAGAACACCTTGGGGCCATCTGTGGTACTGTTTGAGTAGATTGTCCAGATTCATCTAGTAATTTATTATTATGCTAATGCAGCTTCCCTAGTATGTCAAGCACTACCGCTGAGTGCTATTAAGACCTAATTTCGTGACCATTTTAAACAGGCAAAACATAAAAATTAATAATGAGGAGAGGCAAATTAGGTCGATTGTTCATAGTTTGCCATTTCAAAGCATAGCTGAGCCTTTTTTTAAAAACGAAGTCAGGTTGCCCGGAAAGTTGCAATTCCCTGTACTTCTCAATGTTGTGATTGGGGAAAGCTGTGTTTCAGTTTGATTAAGGCCAACCCTGACTTTATTGGTTGGATTATCCATTCTATTCACTTTGTGGGTTAACTAAAAATATGCCCGGTTAAGAAAAAGAAACAAACAAAACCCAGGAAGCCTCAAAATAGCCCCTCTGTTCTCTAGAGATTCAAGGAAGCTGACTTCCAGGCACCAAATGCTTGACTTAAAAAATATGTGATTTAATGAGATAATAATTGCCTTCAGAGTCACAGGGGTAGATAGGTTTTATGTGGCCAGGGTTTTCATATCAACAGAACACAGAATACTCAAGTAGATGTATGGCTTCCCCATGTCTAGATTTTCTAATGCCACGTTTCTATTGGTGGGTAGCTTTATGGATAAAAGAAGATCTATGAGGTATTAACCTCACAGCACTAGGATTGCTCTGGGTGGGAAAGGGGCCTCTCCAGTCTCCTTCCAATACTCCTCTCGGGGAGCACAGTCCTCATACAATGGGCACTGGGGTAGGATGTGAAATGAGCAGCCCTGGTAGCATAGTGGCTACACACTGGTTCTACCCTGTCCTAGACGGTAGCAATGAGTCCAAATTATGTGATGGCAGTGAGTTTGAGGTTTGTTTTTGTGTTTTTCTTTTTGGAGAACCCTTTCTACGAATCCCTGGTGCCACTAGGGGTTAGGCATTGGGCTGCTAACCTTCAGCTTAGTTGCACTGCGGGAGAAAGATGAGGCTGCTGCTCCTGTAAAGATTTACAGCCTCGGAAGCCCTAGATAGGGCCACTATGAGCAGCCTCAATGGTAGTACCGTATATACTCAAATAGAAACTGACCCGAGTATAAGCCGAGGTACCTAATTATTACCTGGGAAACCAGAAAAACTGATTGACTCGAGTATAAGCCTAGGGTGGGAAATGCAGGATGTGAATTAACACAGAGACCAGAGGGGAGAGACGGAGCGCAGCCACAGACACATCCTTACCAGTTCAGCTGCCGGTGTAAGTGAATCACTACAGGTGCTTCGGTGAATTGGAGCCTTCCATGTCATAGGACAGCTGATTGGTTAGATGTGAGTAAACAAACATTCAAAGCCCTGCAGTGTCCGCGGAGCTTTGAATGAACAGCGGAGAAACGGCAATCACCTGCGAGATGTAACACCTCGCTGGGGCACCACTGACCCGTGTATAAGCTGAACCCCAGTTTTTCAGCACATTTTTTGTGCTGAAAAACTTGGCTTATACACGAGTACATACGGTAGGCTGGGAACCCTTCCTATGCGACATGCTTCTGTGATATAAAAGGGACAGTTAAAGCACAGTGTGATCAGTGTTGAGGGAGGGAGTGTTCCCGATGCTGCCTGAACACCCCTCAGGAGGTCTGCACCACTCAGTCACCTGAGAAGGAGCAGCTCCTCCAGGAAGAGACGTGTCACACTCAAACCAAGACTGAGGGGGGAGGGTGGAGGAGGGTAAGGGCAAGCAACTTGAAGAACTCAAACAAACCCAGAGAAGTGGCAGGAACCTCGCACTTTGTTCTCTGGTTTCACTTGGGCAACTGTTCTGAGAGCTAACCTCCTGAAGAGACTGATCAAAGCCTTCTGCACACAGGGCCTGGCACAAAGCAAATGCTCAGTGGATACAGACTGCTACTTTAAACTGCTTCCGTATTTGCCATTTTTATTGAGAATGGACACAGCAGAACATACACCAATTTAACAATTTCGACAGGACCACATCAGTGGCCCTGACACCCTTCTTCCAGTTGTGCCAATATTTTCACTCTCCTTTACCAGGTTGTTCCTCCCCTGTTGGCAGAAACTCAAAGCCCAATCTTTTGAGAGCTGTTGTCAGTTTGATCGCATATAGATATTTCTTCAAAGAGTACAACACTCCAGGCAAGCAGTCTTTACTAGATAAACTCAAATACTGCTTGACTTTAAGAAGAATTCAGGGGATATTCTGATTAAGTTTAAAGATTATTTCATGACAATCATTTCAAGGGTGTCTTCTTAGCTGCTATATTTAATATGAGCAGTCTCTAATAATTCAACTTCTTGTTGTGTGTGTGTGTATATATGTATATATTTGGATTTTGTTTTCTAATGTAAAAACTATCCAAAGACACAAGACCTTCTTATTGTAGTCGTTTATCCATCTGATTTCAAATGCTGTCTGGCGAATCAGCTCCCTGCACTGAGGGCTTTCCGGAATTCAGATATAGAATCATCCTTAAAGCTTGACAAGGGGGTTGACATTTCGTGGGCACGCACCTGCATAGCTGTGCCATTTATTAAAAGACCAAACATTTTTCTGCCCCAGTTAGAAAAAAGCCATTGTCTCAAATCCAACAAGTCTTTTCTCCATTTCTCCAGCCACTTTAGACCACTCCCCCCCCCCCCAGCCCTAAAGCCCAGTCACCGATGAGGTAAACTTGGTGGAGGCTCCTTGAGACTCAGGCTGGTGCATTGCTATCCATCGTGTGCCCTGCTGGGAATTACCTATTCTTCAGGATTTTTAACATTGCACCTGATTATAAAAATGCACTTGCAGACAAAGCCAGGCTGCCCTGACTCCTGAGGATTAACTGGGAAGGCTTCCAGGAGGAGGTGAGAGAAGAGGCAGGCAAGTTTGGAAGAAGAAGGGAGCATAAGGCGGAAGGTGATTGGGGAGACGATGGAAAAATCGAAAGCACTTTAAAAATTTTCTAGGTGGAAGCTTTTGAGAGGGCAATCATTTGGAGTAACAGGAGGGAAAAAGATTCCTTGATGGCTGGTTTAGATTATTTGCTAGCTTGGAACTGCCCTGCAAGAGGGAATTGTCACCAAGGAAGCTGAGCTTTGTTCAGAAATAAAGCAGCAGGGGCAGGTGCCAGTGTGGGATATGCTGCAGCTTGCATGCCCATTTATTTCCTTGGGTGTGGGGGGCTGGATGCATCTACAGAGCAGAAGGTCACCTGGAAGAGGTGTAGTGATTCTTGCCTGGTCTTGAGCAGATTCATTGACAAGTTCAAGAGGTTCATACTGACAAATTCAATATGCAGAATGTGCTCAATACCAGGTCTGCGGAAAGCACCGTAATCAAGATCCAAAGTCATGTCCCTCCCTGCAATAAAAATGGCCAAGATCTGCAAGACCATACTGATCCAATGCAGGCAGTTGGCAGGTGTGTTCCATATATATCACACTTTCTTCATCTTCACTAAACCAGACTTTACAGAAACGAAACCCAGTGTCATTGAATCCATCCGACCCATGGAGAACACATGGTACAGAGAAGAACTGGGCTCTACGGGGTTTCTTAGCTAACAGGAGGTCAGCAGTTTGAAACTACCAGCCACTCCATGGGAAAGAGATGAGGTTTTCTACCCCCATAAAGAGTTAGAGTCTCAGAAACCCTGTCCTATACTGTCGCTATGAGTCATCATTGACTTGATGGCAGAGAGAGAGAGAGAGAGAGAGAGAGAGAGAGAGAGAGAGAGAGAGAGAGAGAGAGAGAGAGAGAATCTTTATGGATCGCCAAGTCTTTCTTCCTCCATGGCACTGGGTGGATTCAAACCACTAGCCTTCTGGTTAGAAGCCGAGAGTAAACCATCTTCACCATAAGCCCTTGTAAGTAGTATTGTTAATATCCCTGTAGTGTAGATGATGAAATCATCACGGAGAAGGAACTTACTTCCCAAGTCATCCAGCCAGTACATGGCAGAGTTAGGGACCAATCCATGCTGTGGTAGTGACATAATCTAGTGTCAATTTGAGACTTGAGAGGATTAAGAGTGAAGCGGTGGAGTCTAGTCTGTCAATCGGTTATATCCAGTGAGGCCTTGGTGTTGGCATGGCCTTGTCCTGAGGATTCTGGGAACTGCTGGATTTCCTCCTTGGAGGCAGAGGACACCTCTCTCTCTCTCTGCTCACTCCCTTTGAGAAACTGTACTGACAAGACTCACTCCCTGAGAGACACTCAACTGATAAGACACATGGCGCTCTGTCCAGAGAAGCCATGTAGAGACCCCTGCCAGCACTTAGATGCTTACAACGTTACTGGATCCACAATACTTCCACCCCCCCTGGCCTGTGATCCTCCTGCATTTGTGTCGTTGCATGCATTTTGTGTCTGAAGAGGGCTTTATAGACTGGTATCAGACATATGGACTAATATCAGACTTATGGACTTGATCTGGACTGGGCTGGGATGTTTTCTCAATATTCAACTCTTTTTGTATATAAACTCTTTCTTACACACGTATTTGAGTACCCCTGGATTTGTTTCTCTAGTCTACCCAGAGTGACACACATGCCGAGGCTGACCACCATGCAAAACTCACAATGTAGTGAAATATCCCCATCTCATCTTAAAAATCAAGGTGTATTATCTGCTGAAAATTTTACACATACTGCTCTAAGACGTTGCCCAAATTAAAAGCTGTATAAACTGTGAGTTAGGGGGGGCTTAAAAAGCTCTTCCGAAGCTCCAGTAACACTCACCTCCTGTCCCCTGTTTCTCAAAAAGGTGCTTTTCCCACGGCCCCTTAACCAGCAAAGGAAGCTTCGGGGGGACACATTTTTTGGCTCAGCACATGAAGGGCTTGTTGAAAAGAGAGTGGTTCAGAATGAGATCAAATTATTTAATAAATCAAAGGTCCCAAACGTGCCATTTTGACGTGGTTTAAATAGAAGAGAGCAGGATTCTTCGGCGAAGGGTTAGAGAAGTGTCCAAACCTATCTGGAAAGCACGTCCAGGAGCTTCATATTTTTATACTTCTGCTTAATAACACTTTCTATTGTTTTGTGGCACTACTTGTTGACTTGCCCTTGTAAAAGTGGTGGGTGTACAACATTGTAAATGCACTAAACTGATCTCTTTAGGTAAATAGTTAATGCTACGTTATGTCATTTCTACTCAATTAGCAACAACAGAGAACAACAACCATGGAATGGTTTGGCTATGTGGTAATGCTGGTGGGCCCCGCCGGACTTCTCGATAAAGGATTTTCCCATGATCTTGGATGCTGTACCCAAAGATCACTATGCATTCTGTGAACGTGTCTTCTAATTTTTTACCTGAATAAGGTAACATGATAGCCTTGGCTAATCAAAAAATAAACTACAACTCCCAAATCCATGAGAAGTACGATGATTTTCCACAAATGAAACTAGTCAGCCTAAATGTTACCCAATATTTCATATGGAAGTTTTAATAGGAGAGATTTATATTAGCAAGAGACAAAATGTTTCACTAAAGAAGTCATTAGTAATGCATAAAGGCCTACTGGGTCTCTGAAGATCCATTTTCAAAGAGAAGAGTTGAGATACTTTTTGTTTCCTGATTACAGAGAATGACTTGCTACAAATTGTCCTTGATATTAAAATTTCGTGGAAGGGGGAGAACTTATTCAGGCAAGCAAGAGGTAAGTCAGAGAAACAGGATAAATTTAGACAGAGTTTTGAAGTTGCTGCTGCAAAGATGGATAAGCTTTTCTGTAGTCTCTCTCATCCAAAGGCTACCTCGGTAGGCACCTGATGCAGGGGGACCACTGCCAGGGCAGGGACAAGAGACCAGGCCTGCTCTTCAGTACAGTCTCCTGGTATCCTGCACTCATCACCCCTTCAGTCATTCATTCTTTCTCATCTGCTTGAACCCTACTATGCTGCCGAGCCATCGTTGGGACCTGGCTACCAGGACCAGAGGCCACCAGGGTCAATCCTGCTCCCACAGGACCCTAGAGGTGACAAAGTCAAACTGTGCTCCATAAGGTTCCCAGTGGCCAGTCTTTTGGAAAGTAGATCACCAGGCTGTTCTTTCCAGGTGCCTCTGGGTGGACTCAAACTGTCAACCTCCTGTTCAGCAGAAGAGCATTTACTTCTTGCAACACCCAGGAGCTTGGGGCCTGGTGAGAACTCGGCTCCGCGCCACCTTCCCAACAACACCTGAACTGAGGCTGGAGCTATGTGGAATGGAGGTTTGCTGTGGGTGATCCTGACTCAGTACCCCGCTTTGGATCACCATATGTGGAATGGAGGTTTTCTGCGGGTGATCCTGACTCAGTACCCCGCTTTGGATCACCATATGTGGAATGGAGGTTTTCTGCGGGTGATCCTGACTCAGTACCCCGCTTTGGATCACCATATGTGGAATGGAGGTTTTCTGCGGGTGATCCTGACTCAGTACCCCGCTTTGGATCACCATATGTGGAATGGAGGTTTTCTGCGGGTGATCCTGACTCAGTACCCCGCTTTGGATCACCATATGTGGAATGGAGGTTTGGATAACCACGCAGCTGCTTTGTCTGAAGCTCTTACTTTCTGTCTGCCTTCTTCCTGGATTCGGTCAACTGCTGGGTGTTCCAGTTCTTATGTTCGAAAGTCCCAGAGGATTTCTCTCTTTGCTCTGAGATAAAGCGATGAAAACCTTAAGGATCCTTCTAAGACTACAGCTTAGCTTGCCTTTGCATCCTGCCCACAGGCTGGGGTCCTGTAGACTGCTGCTGCCAACTCACAGACAGCCCCAAAGTCCATGGACTTGGGCTTGCCCTGGCTGTGGCCCATTTTCAGTAGACATCCTGCTCACTTTCCTCACGTTTCCACACTAAACATCTCTGCACAATATAACAGAGAGGATGGGACCTTGAACTACCATGCCCGGGCACACCTGTACCTACATCTCTTCGACTCAGTGGGCAGATCCAATCCTACACTACAGGCTTGGTTCTAGGTCAGATCAAGTCAAATGCTGGCCAGAGTCTAATAGCTTTTTCTTATTTGTTTGATTAAACATTACCAGAGGGTAATCATTCTGGCATATTTATTGAATGTAAATAAAAAAAACTCACTGCTATTGAGTTGATGCTGACTCAAAGGGACCTTATGGGACAAGGTAGAAATTCCCCTGTGGGTTTCTAAGACTATAGTTCTTTACAGGAGTAGAAAGCCCCATCTTTCTCCCAAGGAGCAGCTGGTGGTTTCAAACTGCTGACCTTGGGGTTAGCAGCCCAGCACAAAACCGCTATGCCACCAGGGCTCCAATGTGATGTCAATAACTATGAATGATGATGGCCATAATGGAGCCACTGTGTGGCTCAAATGCTTAAACCTTGGGTTACTAATCATTGGCAGGTGGAATCCACCCAGAGGTGCCAACCAAAAAAGGACTGGTGGTCTACGAAGGAGCACAGTTCGACTTGACACACATAGGGAACACTATGAGTCAAATCAACTCAATGGCAACGGGTTTGCTTTACTGTTACGATTGACTACCCACAGCCCCCAAGTTGATTCTGACCCACCATGGCCCTATAGAGGGTTTCTGAGCCTATAAGTCTTTATGGAAGCAGCGAGCCTCATCCTTCTCTAAGGAGCATATTTATAGTGGTCATCTTGAAGCTAGGACCCCAGCCCAGCTGTTGGTGTTGTTAGGTGCCATCGAGTAGGTGCCAAATCACCGTGACTCTCTTCACAAGAAAGGGAACATGGCTTATGATATAGATGCATGTGCTAGGTACCCTGTACAGTGTTCCACAGAAACAGGACAATCTATGAGGGTGGCGTGAATAGCATCTCCCTGGTTTTGATGAGAGGCCCGAAGCCAAGGCAGGTGAACAATTTCGTCTTTGGGTGTACAAGTAGCAAGAAGTAGAATCAGATTTTGGATCCACGAAGTATGACGATTGAGCTTTTAATCACTTTCCTCCTTTCTCATGCTCACATGAGAGCAAAATGGCACTTCTAGAATGCGCGGGAAGTGCCAAGTGCAGTGGAAAGTGCTGTAAAGGGTTCGTCTCGTTAGGTTTCGAAACAAGCCTCTAGGGTAGGGGTTTTCATTACGGCGAGACAGTAGGTTAGGTGAGATTGAGAGAGGTAAAGTTACACCCCAAAGATGAACTGTTCTATCTGACATCAAAATCACCACACTATATTCCTCTAAAAACTAAGTTCTACCGCGTGCCTGGCACTGTGTTTGGCCCATATGGACACAAAGATGAGAAGCACATCACTCCTATCTTGGAACAACTCTGTGACGCACAGGTCTGTAACGCAGATGCGTGAGGAGAAGGGGCCCCTGCTAAGTGGACTATGTAAGTCTGATGTATCCAGAAGGATCTCTGTGATGTTTCGCTTGTCGTGCATCTTTACAAATCCAATTTCAGGAAGTTGGCATATTTTGTAAATATAGTTGAATTTTAATAAAGCAAACTAATAACTGCACATGAACAACCGAAGTAGGCCGCATGCAGCGTATCTCTACCTGTCAGGTCAGAAGGGGGTGACACAAAGTCTCAGGGCCTTCCTGGTTCAAGGACATCCCATGTTTTAGTATGGGGAAGCGAAAGAACTGAGTCTCAGGCTGACAAAGAGAGCATGCTTATATAAAACTATTGTTGATTAATGATACACAATGTCTTAGGCTTTGCTTATTGAAAAGGCCTGGAACCCCGGATTGGGGGGGGGGGGTGTTAATAGAGGAAGAGAAAACTCTTCCTCCTTCAGATGGCTTTGCTGGAGGCACCTACCCCACCTAGACCCGTCTCTAACTTGCCTATATGGAATCCTGACTTGGGGTGTGCAGTTCTCAGCAATCTTCATGGGACTAGCATTTTGTTCACTGTTACTAGTCAGTTTTGCCTGGTTGCCTCTGTGATCAGTAAGGACAGCTGGGCAGGCCAAAGCAGAGGGTTGTTGGTCATGGGATGGTATGAATCCTACAGGATCAGGCAGGGCTGAGCCTGTGACTGGTGCTGCATGGTCACGAGTCTCCAAGTCTTACTAATTGACTTATCTGGACCTAGATATGCATCCACTCTCACTCCTGCACCATGCCTCGCTTTCCATTCTCACATCGGATCAGAGCCCTCATCTCAGTCTCCTGCAGCTGAACTTTGTCCTTCACTGATTGGACAGATATTTCCGGCTCATGCAATACAGGCCAGAAGATGTTCTAGGAACAGGAGACAGATCTGTAATACGACTCATAAGGTTGCCTAGTCTCATGGAGCTTACCTTCTAACTAAGGGATGGATGAGATCTGAAATAAAGATATTACCCACACAGTAGAACGTGTTAGAATCTACTGGTACTGAATAGACTGACTTATAGCCCTCATCCTGGACAGAATAAGACTGACCTCTGGGGTCCTTAAAAGCTTTAGGAGAACACATCATCTCATCTTTCTCACACTCAATGCACTAACACTCCCAATTCACTGCCATGAGTCACTTCTGACTCATAGTGATCCTATCAGGTAGACCGCTCCGGTGGCTTTCTGAGGGTCTAACTCTTTACAGGAGTAGGCAGCCGCATTTTTCTCCCTCTGAGTGGCTGCTGGTTTCGAACTGTTGACTGCGTGTTATGAAAAAGCAGAGTTCAACAAGCAGAATGGTGGTGATATAGGGAGTCAGGTTACCAATTTTAATTCCATAGGCAGCCTTGATCACAAACTCACTCACTCACTCACTCATTCACTCACTCACTCACTCACTGCCATTGAGTTGATGCTGACTCATAGTGACCCCATAAGACAGAGTAGAACTGCCCCTGTGTGTTTCCAAGACTGTAACTCTTTATGGGAATAGAAAACTTCGCATTTCTTCTTTGGAGTTGCTGGTGGTTTCAAACTGCTGATCTGGTGGTTCGTAGCCCGTGTACCCACTATGCCAGCAGGGTTCCTTAGCTTTCATAAGATGCTCTGTTTTGGAACAAAGACTTGAAGTAGGTGGAGAGTTAGCCCCATCATTACCTGGTAGAAGCACACTCCAGGTGTTGTGAGCAGCCAGTGTAAGTGCCCCAAGGAGCTGGCCTGCTGGACATGTGCCAGGAAGAGCCAGGAGACCAGTGTACATGGGCACCTTGAGCCAGCAGAGGAAGTTGGAGTTGAGGTTCAAGAAATTGCAGAGGTCTTATCAATTTCCAGGTCATGATCGGCATGTTGTTTTCTTTGTTGAAGCAAATGGGAGATTTCTGCAACGTTCTGATATGATCTGCCTGGCCTTTTTTTCAAAGTTTCCCTCTGGTTGCTTAGCTATTAATGTATAGATGCAGAGAGACTGGTTCGGTTGTGCCAGCTACTGGGGAGGGATGACGGTGGTAGCCATGGAGACAGTGAGAAGTAGTGGAATTTGGGGTGGGTGCTGAAGGTGCTACCGACATGATTTCTTGACACAGATGATGTTAGGGATAAAAGAACTGAGAGAGGAATAACTTTAGGGACTTAGGTCTACACAAGTGAAATGTATAATTGCCATCATCTGAGCTTCAGAAGGGATTGTTAGCGCAAGTTTTGGGCACATAACAGGAATAAAGCTTGGAAGTATATATAGGGTTTGAGATAACTATGGATCTGGGGTTCAGGAGAGAGTGGCATCTGGAGAAATAAATTCGAAGGCATTAGAATATAGATGATATTTAGAGTCATGAATAAACTTCTTCCATTCCAGCCCCGAGTGCATCATTTTCAACCTCCGAACCCTTCTTTAACCCCATTCCTTGTTGAATCCTGTCCAGATGTCCCTACCAAGACCGCCCACGTGGTCAGACAATAAGCTTCCTCTGCAATCTCACCCTGCTATTCCATTTTCATGCATCCTCGATCCAACTGCAGTTGGAAAACCTAAGGCGTCCTTCCTTCATGCCTCCTCGGCAACTTTGCTCACATTTTGCCATTCTTCTATCTTCTTCTTTTCAAATTTCACTTCTCTTCCAAGGCAGTTTAACTCACCCCGCCCTCAACTTCCCATGAGTTACTCTCCTGCCGCCCCCAATCAACTGTGAGAGAGCATCTCTCCCCCGTCCAGACACCTTGCTAGTAAGCTGCACCTCTTCAGTGGCACTTAATACCTAATGTCTGCTATTATTACGATTGATGGCAGGATCTTATATCAAAGGTTTTATTGTAAAATAAAGCTCATGAGCAGAATGTGTTCATGAGCTCATTCATCTCAAAAGAGCCAATAACCCAGAGTACAGTGTCCAGTGGAGAGGAATGTTCAGTATATGTTTTCTCAACACATGAATTTGTCGAAGACCCAGATGTTGCAAGGTCAGATCCTTGTGAACCTTTTGGGATGAGATTGAGTGGTGAGATAGTTGGTTTATTGTGCCAGCCTGGTTGATAAACACTTGTGAGATAAATGGCTCCGTGAGCCTCACCTTTCTTGTCTCTCGCTCTTTAATCATCGGACCAATGTGCGGCTGCCTTGCTTGTTCTGTGACTCAATTTGCAAGCTACACTACCTGTGGGACACCTAACCTGTGAACTGTGCAGCTGTAATTTGAGGTCCCTTGCCTCGGCAGAGAATTGGAATGTACATCTCTGGAGCTGGGGACTGACCGTTGGTGATCTGGCTGACAGTTGGTGACCCGCCTTGCTGTTTGCTGCTTGTGCTGAGATAGCCTAACTCTCGCTACAGAGGACTACCAGGCAGCCCTCAAGACTTGAAGGACTGCCAGTGTCTCACAACTCTCTCACGGGAGTGAGTCGCACTGAGCCACTTTGTACTGCTTTATAATTTACCTCTTCATTTCTTGAATTACATATCTATCTATCTGTATATAATTTAACAGTGCATTTCTTGTGTTATATATCTATCTTTATAAATATAAATATATATATAATTACCAATAATCTGCTTTTATCTCTCTAGAGAACCCTGTCTAACACAAGTGCACAAACAAATACAACTCGCTATTGATCTTAACTGCTTTAGAGGCGATTTCTTCCCACTTTAGGATCCTTCAACAGCCCCATCCTCATCACAGTCTAATAAAGAACCGATAGAGAAGGAGTATTTGTTAACTGGGAAAAATATACAATGGCAAGACATTTTTAAAATGGACTCACTTGTTCTCTGAAATGAAAATGCCAGCAATTAGGTGAATTTCTACTCTACCAGTAACTGAAAATTAGTTTAACATGTTTAAATTAGGAAAACAGGTTTCATCTTTTTAAAAAAAATCATTTTATTGGCATAAAATTCACACCATACAATTCAATAATTCACCCACATTAAGAAGAGTTGTGCAGAAAATAGGATTCATTTTAACGAAGACTAACGGTATGCCACATGTTTTCTGTGCATTGACCCTGATTCTTACAAAAACCTTGCGATGTTGTCTCTTTAT
Organism: Tenrec ecaudatus; assembly: GCF_050624435.1. Classification (NCBI taxonomy): domain Eukaryota; kingdom Metazoa; phylum Chordata; class Mammalia; order Afrosoricida; family Tenrecidae; genus Tenrec; species Tenrec ecaudatus. The sequence continues at coordinate 107,857,739 of NC_134544.1, forward strand.
CCTGAGTTTACATACCATGTGAATGGAGACCCAGAAAAATCGCTGACCTAAGCGGATTTGCTTGTCTGTGATCACAGACTTAGGCGATAAAGTGAGCATTCTAACTAGGCTTCCTCACAAGCGAAAGGCAAGATTCCTTCCATTTTGTCAGCTAGCCCTATGTGTTTACCTGAAAGTCCCCTAGGCACTAGAACATTGCTGATTTGATACGCAAAGGAAAATGTCACGGAGAGATGCTTCCAAAAATTACCACCCTGAACCCATTTCAGATAGAATCCACGACCAGTTTCATTTACCCAATCAATATTCAATGAGTACCCGAGTTGTTCCAGGCACTGCTTTTAGCACCGGAGCTACAGCACAAATACCAGTTGTTACCACATCAACTCAAACTCAATGAGCTCACACGTGTCAGAGTGGGGCTGTACATCACAGGCTTGTGAATGGCTGGTTTTTCAAACTCAGCTCTCTTGGCTTTTCTTCCAAGGCCCCTCTGGATAAAGTTGAACTTCCAACTTTTGAGTTAGCAGATGATTGTGATGACAATTTGCATCACCCACGGATTCAAAGGAGCTTCAAAGAGTCCAAAGGAAAATGAAAAGATAGGGGGAGTTTCCATAAACGGTTGAAGTCCTCTTTTCAGCAATGAAGAAAACAAGCCAAATCCTCAGTTAAGCACTTACATTTTACTGACAAACGAGAGGCCTTACATGAGTAAGCTATACAGTGACTGTGATGCAGATAAACGAGCCTTGATGACAAAATGGTGACTTGCTTGGCTGTTCACTGAAAGGTTCCTACTTCAAACCTACCCACAGCTCTTCAGGAGACAAGACCTGGTGATCTGTATCCTTACAGATTTCCACTTAGGACATCCGAAGGGGGTAGTTCTCTGTCCTACAGGTTCGTTATGAATACGGATCAGCTGAACAGCATATACAACTGTAACTCATGATGATATTAGCATGAACCTATAAACAATTGTGATCTACAAGTGGCTGGATAGAAGGCAGGATAGGTGTGGGAGAAAGAATGGGAGTATTCATGAATATATATAGGTTTTACAGAAGACATTTGTATTGGGGTATTTATCTTTGTTGTAAATGAATTAATGAATGTGATGAAACATACAGAGGGAAAAGTGAAGAAAATATCTCAGCTATAACCACGAGTTACTAGTTCTGAGGGCCCAGGATTATGGTCTCAGGGGATTCCAGGTCGACTGGCATTACATAACTCACAAACACACTGTTCTACATCCAATTTTGGTGAGTAATGGCTAGGCCCTTAAAAGCTTTTATGTGACTATTTAATGTACAACTATTGATCTCTCCCTGACTGGAGAAGAGTGAAGGAAATTAGAAATGTATGAGAACAAGTGGTACAATGGACTAATGGACCACACATCAATCAGTGTCCGTGGTCCTGAGACCAGAAGAACTAGATGGTGCCCTGCCCAGCTATCACTAAAACTTGCTCTGAAATCATAAAAGAGACCAGGCTTATTCAGTCAGATAGAGACTGGGTGGAACCCCAGAGACTATAGCTCTTTCACCCTTCGGGTCTTGAAACAAAGTCGCTCCTATGGATCAATTTTCAGCCAAACAACAAACAAGTATATGAGGGTAGCAATAAGACTAGTGAGATACACTCACTTGAGAATAATCAACTATTTAAGATGAAACGAGGCAGCATTTACCCAAGGACAAAATTCAGAAGGGTTAGGAAAGAAGAAGAAATGGAAACAGAAACTACAGAGAAGAAGTGGGGTAAGTGATATTGCATTGTAAGTATTGGAACCAATGACATGAAACAAAATGAATCTGTATTGTTGAATGAAAAACCAATCTGCTGTTTAGAACTACATTAAATTCACAATATATATATATATTTAATTTTAATTATGAGTATGTTAGTTACACAATTTCATGTCAACTTGATAAAAGAACAAAGGGGCGGGGTCTAGCCTGTCAATCAGTTCACAGCCTCTCTTCTTCCTTATAGGTGGGATACTGTCTCCCTTCTACACCTTCTTGTTGACAGGCCACATGGTGCCACACTGATGGCAGCCAGAGCCCTACACCTGCTTCCACCACCACTGGATGCACAAGACTTTTCACCCACTGGCCTGTGATCTTCCTTCATTCAGCATCATTGCATATGCTGCGTGAGTCTGAAGAGAAATTTATGGACTAGCGTTGGGCATACTGGCTACTATCGGACTTATGGACTTGATCTGGACTGGGCTGGATGTTTTCTCAATGTACAGTTGTTCTTTGATATAAAGCTCTTTCTCTGGGTTTGTTTCCCTAGTCAACCTGGACTAACAAAATAGTATTAAGTGCTAGGGATTAAAACAAAGTAAAGAGAGAATGAAGAGTGTGCTTATGGTGGTGAGTTTTCGATTTTGATGCTTGATCAAATAAAAGCTTAATGGGAAGATTACATTTAAGAAGGAAGCTGGGGAACAGCTTGGCAGATACTGAGGAAGAGCGCTCCAGGCAGCGAGGAGAGGCAGTGCAAAGGTCCGGCGGCAGGAATGTGCCTGGAGTATTCTAGAAATAAGAGCGAGGACAGTGTGGCTAGAGCAGAGTGAGGGATGGGAAATAACAACAACAACAACAAAAACCAGCAGTCAGAAAGCTTGGAGTAGTAAAAGGGTGAGGGGACCAGATGGTAAAAGCTTTTACGCTGAATGCGATGCCGTCAATGAAGGGTTAATGCACTGAATGATATTACCAAGAGGTTTCTATGTTCCTCACATATTTTTGAAATGTATTAGCAACTTTAATAAATTATGAGAAAGTGCATTATGTCAAACTCCCAAATGCTAAATCCTGCTGATCTCATGCGGATCTCCATTTAGCACTGCCCTTGGAATCAGAGAGAGGGCATGAGGCAGGGAGCACACAGGGGTATAAATGAAGAGGCTCCGAGGCAGCGGACCACCAGATTTTCCACATCACAGTGCCCAGACCATTCTCGCTCGCCTTCTGGAAAGAAGAGGGCTGGCCACGTCAGCTGCCTCTATCTCAGGGTTAATATCCCAACCGCTCCGGAGAGATTAGGCCCACCCTGCTGCCACGGCTCAAACCAGACACCCATTAACAGCTGCCTGAGCAGCCAGCTGGCAGAGGCTCCTTTACCAACACCAAAAGGAGCAAAGAGCTCCCAGACAGAACATGGAAATGTCCAGGTTAAATTCCGATCCAACCAATTAATGCCATTTTTCTCATGTCACTTTTTGTTTAATAAGATTTTTTATTTTCGCAACTATGGAAAAAGCGAAAAGCAGTTGGGTAAAACGGGCTGCACCCAGTCTGTAAAGGGACTCGTGAGTGGCGAGGGGTCTGGAATACAGCGAGATATGAGGATGGCTTCAACACATTTGTAGAAAAAGTCCATTATCTTTTTAATAAATCATTTTATTGGAGGCCCCTATAACTCTTATCAAAATCCATCCATCCATTGAGGTGTTCTCTCAATGTTTAATTGCTCTTGTAAATAAATCACTTTCTGATGCACATCTGTGCGCTCATGGATTGTTTCTCTAGTCATCCCAGACTCACACAGGAACCCACTCCGCACTCCCCGTCATTCTTTGATGTCTGACACCCGATGCCATCGACACCTCGTGATCGCACAGGCTGGTGTGCTTCTTCCATGTGGGTTTTGTTGCTTCTCAGCTAGACGGCCGCTTGTTTACCTTCAAGCCTTTAAGACCCCAGATGCTCTTCTTTTTTTTTTAGTTTATATGACGAATTTATTTTTTTCATATGCAAGTAACATTGATTTAATTCTTTTTTTAATTTAAATCATTTTATTGGGGGCTCATACAACTCTTATCATAATCCATGTATTCATCCATTGTGTCAAGCACGTTTGTACATTTGTTTCCCTCATCATTCTCAAAACATTTGCTTTCTACCTGAGCCGTGATGTCAGCTCCTCATTTTTCCCATCCCTCCCTGTTTCTCCTTCCCTCATGAACCCTTGATAATTTATAAATTATTATTATTTTATCATATCTTACACTGCCCAACACCTTCTCCCTTCACCCACTTTTCTGTTGTCCACCCCCCAGGGAGGAGGTTATATGTACATTCTTGTGATTGATTCCCCCTTTCAACACGACCTTCTCTCCATCCTCCCGGTATCACCACTCTCACTACTGGTCCTGAAGGGGTCATCTGTCCTGGATTCCATGTGTTTTCAGTTCCTATCTGTACCAGTGTACATCCTCTGGTCTAGCCAGATTTGTAAGGTGGAATTGGGATCATGAGAGTGGGGGTGGGTGGGGAGGAAGCATTTAAGAATTAGAGGAAAGTTGTTTGTTTCATAGATGCTACTCTGCACGCTGACTGGCTCAGCCAGCCACCATCAACTTTCTCCACCACATTTGCTTATGCACCCACTTTGTCTTCAGCAATCGTGTCGGGAAGGTATGCATCATGGAATGCCAATGTAATAGAACAAAGTGCTTGCATTGTGGGTGTACTTGAGTGGAGGCCAAATACTAAATCTATAAATATATGCACAGAGATCTATTTCCCCTTCATCATATATAAACGTATGTACATACCTGTATTTAGACCTCGGTAAATGCCCTTTGCTTCCTAGTTCTTTCCTCTATTTCCTTTTACTTTCCTCTCATCCCACTATCATGCTCAGCCTTCATTTGGGTTTGAGTAATTCCTCTTGGTTGCAATGTCCTTGATCAAGCCCTACCAGGCCTCCTACACCCTCACTTCACCTAAGTGATTTTGTAACACTTGTTGTTCCATTGTCCCTGGGTATGTTGATACCCACTTCCTTTCCTCTGCCTCCCCCTCGCCCATGTCACCCTGGAACTGTCAATCCTGTTGTTTTCTCCTCCAGATTTTTTATCCTGCCCATCTTATCTAGATACACCTGCAGTGATAATGATATACACAAAAACAAGACAGAGCAAAACAAAGCAACAAAAGAAAACAACAACAACCAACCAATGACAAAAAAAAAAAAAATCAACAACCTGTAAATAGTTCCAGGTCTGTATATTGACCTTTAGGAGTGTTTTCTGGTTGAGTCTGATGCGGTGTCAGGTCCTGGCCCCAAAATCTATTTTTGGCATTCCCTCTGGACTTTCTTGCTCTGCTCCCCTTGCTGTTCTGTTGCACGCCCTTAGTGTTTTGCCTCGGTGTGGTGGGGTCAGACCAGGCGAAATTCCCTCACTGTGTCCATTATCTTTTAATTCCATTTTTTAATGAACTTTTTGTAGTCCCCTCCCATATTTGGGAACAAAAATATAGAGAAAACCATGAAAAACTTAACTGAGAATATTCAAATGAACAGCTCAATTTCTGTCTTCAGATTTAAAGTTAACAGTGTGACCTGCCTTTAGCTTGACAAATACTTGAATGCAAAGATCTATTGGACCTTTAAACGGAGAATACATCATTGGGAACTTCCATCTTCAAGTTCATGGTCCTGAGGTACTGGGGCATGGACATATGTGTGTGTGTGTGTGTGTGTGTGTACATATATATGTGTGTATACGTACTTGTATAAAATGTATATGTATGTGTGGTTTTATAACTTCTAAGGATTTTCTGGGATTTCTTTTCTTACGAGCTCGGCAGTATTTCCCTTTCCGCTGTTCTTCAGTGAGTGGAGGAGGGTTTTGCATCAGGGGACACGGCTGCAGGTGCCACTAAACACTGTTTGTAGAATGAATAAGCCAAAAAACCAAATCAGTTGTTGTTCTGTCCATTCTTACTCGAGGTAGCTCCATCTGGGTCGGAGTAGAACTGTGCTCTTTGAGTCCATTGGCGCAGCCATCGTGTCAATCCATCGCCTGGATCTCCCTATTTTTCACTGACCCTCTATCCCAAGCACGAGATCCTTCTCCCAGGACTGATCTCTCCTGCCAACATGTTAACAGGGAATGAGATGAAGTCCTGTTAGCTTCGTGTCTAAGGAGCATTCTCACTGTACTTCTTCTAAGGCAGATTTGTTTGCTCTTCTGGCAGTCCACGGCATGTTCAATAACATGCCCAAACACTATCATTCAAATGCATCAGTTCTTCTTTGGTCTTCTTTGTTCATTGTCCCGCTTTTGCATGCATATAAGGCGGTTGGAACTTGGATCGAGTGCTCACCAGTCCGCGAAGTGACACCTCTGTTCTTCCACTTTCAAGAGCCTTTTTGTAGATTTGGCAAAGCAGATGTTGTTTGATTTACTGACTGCTGCTCTTTCGGGGTGTTGATCCTGGATCCAAGTAGCAGGATATCCTTGGCAACGTCAATCTTTGCTTATCCTGCTGTTGCTTATTGGTCCAACTGTGAGGATTTTTGATTTCTTTATGTTCATTTTTTATGTGTGATTCATATGGAAAATCTTTGATTTTCATCAGGAGGTGCTTCAAACTCTCTGCCCTGTCAGCATGCAGGTTTGACCTTTGCCTGTCACACACTGCTGTCGAGCCTCTCTCAAATCCTGATGGTCACATTCTCCACACAGCCCGACTTCTACACCACATCGGATCCCTGCGTTCTGTTGGAATGAGTGGCTCTTGCTCTATGGAAACGAACGCATGAGCATAATTAAATGTTCAGGAATTGTCATTCTTCACCATGTTGTCCACAATGTATTCTGATCCAGATAGTACAATGTCTTTGCGTAATCAATAAAACACATGTAAACATGTCCCAAGGTCAGAGTTTCAACACACAGGAGAAAGAAGCTGCTTCTGTTCTGGTAAAGACTGACAACCTTGGGAGCCGTGTATAGGGTTGCTCTTAGTCCAAATGGACTTGGTAGCAGTATTTCACCACATACCTAATTCAGCCACCTTCCATGACCGCAAGAGAAAACCAGGTTATCTTTGAAGCGACCTACATCAAACACGTTTTTAAAAATAATTTCTAAAAAAAAAGGGAAACTATTTCTAGAAGATAATTTAGTAACCGCCCTTTCCAAGTACTACAATTCCTATGCTTGCGATTTTGAAATTTCTGAAATCTTTTGTCTGTTTTTTCTTAATTAAAAAGGTTAACCCCATAAATCATAGCTATATAAATCTGTAGCAAGTGAGTTGACTTTTTCTCGTAAATTGATTTATAACTAATGTTATAATTTGGGAAACTATTGGGGGCGGGAACCATCCTAAGAATACTCCCCCAACATGCTTATTACATTTGAGAAATGCATTTTGACATGCTTCCCAATTTTGCATAGTTTATTGTTCGCTAACACATTACTTACCTTCTGATGAATCTCGCCAAGGTTATCATCATCCCCACTCCTCTCCTTCTGTTCTTGTTTGTCAAACTCACTGCCGTCAAGTAGATGCCGGCTCACAGCGGCCAATAGGACAAGGGAGCAGTATCCCTTTGAGGGAAACTTGACATAGCTCTTGACAGGAGTAGAAAGCCCTTTCTTTCTCCCTTGGAGCAGCTGGTGGTTTCAAACTGCTGACCTTGCAGATCACAGACCAATTCATGGCCACTATTCCCCCAGGGCTCCTTGCTCTTGTTTATGGTGTTCCTTTTATTATCCTCAGGGTGGAGTAGATGCATCAATTTGACCGCTTCTGCCATTTTGTTTCTTTACGTTCTTTGCACTTTAATAAATAATCCTGTAACAAGCATTTTCATAGAAAGTTCACTATCCTGTTCTTTATTTCCTCAGTGTAAGTGGAATTCATGTAGCAGAGCTTATGGATTTTTGCACGGCTCTTAATGTATCTTGAATCCGCTTATTCCTATTTATTAGTATTATTTTAAATCGTTCTATTGGGGACTCTTACAGCTCTTCTCACAATCTGTACATCTATCCATGTGTCAAGCACATTGTTATATTGCCGTCATCACTCTTCTTTCTAGAGCCCTTGCTACCAGCTCATTTTCCTCCTCCTCACCCCCTCCCTCATGAACCCTTGCTCATTTATAAATTATTATTTTTTTCATTTCTTACACTGACCGCTGTCTCCCTTCATCCTCTTTTCTGTTGTTGATCCCCTTGGGAGGGGGTTATATGTCGGTCATTGTGATCGGTTCCTCCTTTCTCCCCACACCTCCTTCCCCTTTCCCTCCTGCTCTTGCTACTCTGATTATTGGTCCTGAGGGATCAATCTGTCCTGGATTCCCTGCGCTGTGAGCTCTTTTCTGTACCAGTGTGCATGCTCTGGTCTAGCCAGATTTGTAAGGTAGAATTGGGGCCATGATAGTGTGTGTGTGGCGGCGGAAGCATGAAAGAACTAGAGGAAGACAGTTGGGTGTTTCGTTGGTGCTGCACTGCACCCTGACTGGCTCGTTTCTTCCTGTGACCCTTCTGTGAATCACCTTATTCTTAAAGATAATCTTATCGGTGTACTCAGCAAGTCTTGATTCCCCTGCCTCCTCCAAGAACGAATCCTATTTCGCTGATTTGTATCAGACAATGAGCCTGTGTTTTTCTTTTTACTTTTAACTGCCAGGAAACACAGAGCTAAAGTCTGTATTCAGCGCCAATAATGGGTTCATCCCAGGTGACCTGCAACACGTGTCTCTTCCCCTTTGGATTGATTTTCTTCTTTGTTGTTCCCTTCTTAAAAATGATGCTAGCAACGATGAAACTCAAAACCTTCCTCTAGTTCTTGAACGCTTCCTCCCTCCTAATTATCATGACCCCAATTCTGCCTTGCGGACCTGGTTAGACCAGAAAATGCACAGCGGTGCAGTAGGGATCTGGAAACACAGGGAATCTAGGACGGATGGACCCCTCAGGACCAGCGGTGAGAGTGGCGACACCTGGAGGGAAGGGGATGTGGAAAGGGAGAACCGATCTCGGGGATCTACATATAACCTCCTCTCTGGGGGATGGGCAATGAGAAGGTGGGTGAGGGGAGACGCTGGGCAGTGTTAGATAAGATAAAATAACAATTTATAAACTATTAAGGGTTCATGGAGTGGGGGGAGCAGAAAGGGAGGGAGAGGGAAAAAAGGGAAAACGAGCTGATTCCAGGAATCCGAGTGGAAGGCGAATTTTGAGAATGACGAGGACAACGAATGTATAAGGGTGTTTTACTCAATTGATGTATGTATGGATTGTGATAAGAGTTGCATGAGCCCCAATAAAATGATTTATCAAATTTTAAAAATGATGCTGAATTTGAAAATAACACCTCAACTTCTTTTTCAGAAAAAGTGGGTTATAAACACGTACATGTATAAACATGCATTCGTTGTATTTAACACAAAACTTCTTTGTAACCGTTAGCCTCATGTTCTATTACCTGTCCTCTTTAAGATGATCTTGTACAACGTTTCCTTGCTAAGGGAAACCTTGGTTGGAGAGAGAGAATGTGACTTGGCTGGGATCTGAGAACAATCTGGAGTCAGGGGCAAGACTAACGGACCACACTCTCTCTGAGCCCGGCACCAGGCTCTGGGAAGCAAGCAGTTGCTTGTACTGCTCACTGCTGCAGCTGTTGGGCTCACCGGCAAGCCTCTTTCCCCGGCAGCTTTCCCCTCCTTGGTTTCCATGACCACCCTCCTCTGTGATACCTGTGTTACTTCTTCCGCAAGCCACAGATCCTGTCCCACTCTCGGTCACTTCACACGTTCCGCAGTGTGTTTTCCTACTTTTTCATTTGCCTGCTCAAAGTCTTTCAGTGCCCTGACTCAGCAAATAAAGAGAAACGTTGCTGGTTTTGACGTTGATACTCGTCCATGGCTTTACTATAACATTTTCATGTTCCATCCAAGTGCTGGACTTTCCAGGTAACTCCACCTCCCCGGTCCCATCTCAGGTGCCCGCTCCTCCATGGGCCTTCCAAGTCCTATTCAAAAAGGTCTTTTCCTTGCACAAGGTTTTGTTTACATTGCTGGAATTAAGAATTAGGATTATTGTATTGTGGCCATTAATTTACTCCCTCCTACCTCTTAGTGGGCAGACATGTAGCCACCCTCATCTCTCCCAAGGCCTTCCCTTTTCCCATATTTTTTCAAAACATTTTATTAGGGGCTCATACAACTCTTATCACAATGCATACATATACATACATCAATTGTATAAAGCACATCTGTACATTCTTTGCCCTAGTCATTGTCAAAGCATTTGCTCTCCACTTAAGCCCTTTGCATCTGGTTCTCTTTTTTCCCCTCCCTCCCTGCTCCCCACTCCCTCATGAGCCCTTGATAATTTATAAATTATTATTTTGTCATATCTTGCCCTATCTGGCGTCTCCCTTCACCCCCTTTTCTGTTGTCCATCCCCCAGAGAGGAGGTCACATGTAGATCCCATATTTTTTAATGTCAGATTTCTCCAAACTGCCTGCGTCAAATCTTTATGAATATCTACCAAGGTAAAAGAAATTTTCTGCTATAGAGATCAATAGGAAAACTTCAGGGCCCTCTGAGATCACTCTTGTCATAATAGGGTACAAGCTAAAAATAATGTCAGTTACATTTTCTTAAATGCAAAAATAAGAGTAAAAGTTGAGTGTACATGTCTCAGCTATTGGCATTGGGGCATGGGCAGTGTTGAGTGGGAGACATGTATTTATTTTCAGAAAATTCCTTTTGTCTTCATCATGTTCCTCTCTCAAGTGAGAATTCACGAAGCTTATTTCTAAAGAAAACTAAACACACAGATGGCCAGGGGAATGACCTTTTGCTAAGAGGGAATGGATTTGTTATCCAGCCAAATGTTTGAAATTCTTCTGCTAGCATGTATAATTGAGAGAGATGTATTCATTACGCGTAAGTGACATCTGGTTGGACTGCCTAGCTCAACTCCGAAAGAGTATTGCTCTGGAATCATTAGGTCACTGTACGGCAGAGATAGAAAGGTAAAGGCCTTGCAATGGCTTTGGAATGGGGAGGTCCACTCGTGGGTCCTGCATGAACCGAGGTCTGCCAGCACCGTGGCAGCTGGCCAAGGCTCCTCTGGCAACCACAGCACCATGAAGCTCTTTGTGTGACAGTCTAATGAGCGGCACAGGGGAAACCCCAGCGATGTGATCCCTATTATTACAGCAGCCCTCTGCCTCACAGTGGGTCATTATCGAAGGGGAGCACAATTCCAGAAGTGAGGGTGGGATTTTCCTTTTACCCTCTCCAGCGTTTGAATCAGCAGCCTCCACATCACGGGGTGTTATTTAAGGGAACTGAGCACAGAGCTCCTGACTCAGCACTGTGGACGTTTTGAAAAAGAAGCAGAAAATAGGATTGCTGCCCAAAAGGAGCTGGCCATCTTGGCTTGGGTGGAAGGACATCTAGTTCCATAAAGTGTTTTCCAGATCTATGCTTTAAGGATTCGAGGCTCAAGAAAGAGAATGATTTTATACTTAAGATGCCAAAACGTCATGAATATCATTTTGTCTAAGAAGCATATTGGGTTCCCTAATAGGGAATGCCAGATTGCCATACTGGACTTTACAGTGTTTGGTCTTATGCTATAAATCCACAGAAGAGAGCTTTGAGTTCATTTTTCCCTTTCCTGTTGCCAACCAAATGTCTCTTGCATTTCACCGAAGTCCCGGAGGAGAATGAATCTCAATATAACGGTAGGTCAGCTTCCAGTGTAACCTCTTTGTTGATCTCATTCACAGTTTCTGGAATAACTACTCCATTTTGGTTTAGTCTAAGGAAAAGCCACTCAAATTCTTTTATCTTTAAGATATGCAGAGGGAAAAATATACATTTCTTTTAAGCAACTGAAATCAACTGGAAGGCATACCCAATAGAAATTAGGAGTTCAAAGAAAAGGTTTGCCTCTGGTTGTGTCCCCCAGGAGAGACAAATAGAAGTCTTTGCAATCTAATAGGGTGGTAAGTAGGCCAAATAATCGTTCATCCCACAATGTGGTTTCACTGAATATAAGCTATGTGTTGGATGTTAGGAGATGTGACTCATATCATATAGACTTGCTTTCTAACTCTCAAAGAATTTTCCATTTAGCAAGATAGATAAAGAGAACATGTACACAGAACGATGGGGACTATGACAGTGTGTTGAAAGACTCAAGGTTTCCAGGTCTGGCCACAAAGCAGGACCACCAGAAGCATTGGTAAGTGAGCCAACCAAGGCAGAGCCTCCCTACACAATTCTGAAATCTGGTTGAGAACTCACTCAAGTTTGCATCCCAGCTAATCCAGGTTTTTTGGTCCTTAAACCATGCTCTCGATGTTTGGCAACAAACATCAGTCTTCACTGGCCTCCAGGGCACCAATGTCCAATGGCCCTCTACTTCCCATTCATGTTCTTCCCACACACAAACAAGTTTACATAAGGTAGCCCTTTCTCTCCCTCCCTGTCTGCTTGCTGAGAATCACGTCCAGTTTTCCTAGAGGCATTTGCTTCTTTGTGCCTTGCTCACAGAAATCAATTAAATGATGACCACTAAGCCTTCTGTTTCCGCTCATGTTGCAGTATTTACACTGGTGGTCCAGCCCCAGTCTCTCAATGGTTTCAACAAATCCTTTGAATGCCATGTCACATGTGTCACTGAAGATGCAATGGTGCCGAGAAGAGACGGTCAGATGACAGTGGAGGTTGCACATCGATGGGGCTTGCACGACAAGGAAGGAGGGCAAAGGAAAGTCTTGGGGAAAGCAGTATCACCTAAGAGAGAATATGTGCTCAACAGTGTCAACTGAGATGAATCCAAAATGACCCCTGAATAAGGCAATGAGATAGTTACCGGCGATCTCATCAGAGGCACTTTGGCTTGCAGGCAGTGAGCAAGCATTGGAAGTGGTGGGAAGTAAGGTTAAGCACTGCTTTCATTTGAAATATCTGAGCGAATAAGGTCCTCGTGGTTATGAGTGCTAAAGGAAGAGGAGACGGAATCTTGCTTAGCGGTGTAGACCGTTTCTCCATTTTCCCACTTTCCTTTGTGTGAGCAGGACAAAAGGGAATGCATGCGGAGAAGTAGCGGAAGCTGCTCAACCAGGGCCTTCCCAACGTCAGCTTGTCTCCACGCTGGGGAGAGTCACAGCCCCAGTGGAGTCTTTCCCCCACTAAACAGTGAGTGTGTAGCAATTAATGCCTGTGTGTGCCTAGCAATTAATGTATTGGTTCTATTTTCCATCTTCTCGTCTTCCTTTCTCTTCTGTTCAGTTACTTTTAGAAATGGTAATTGCCGGTTGAATAACTCCCTATAACGCGTCTAGAACATTTTTTAAAAGCAACCCACTATAAGAACCTGATTGAGAAATGCAGAGAATCTGCAAATATATGGTTAGGGATTGTGAAGTAATGGTTTAGGATTTGAAGCCATTAACCTGAAATTCTATCAAGCCAAGATCACCAGCGTATTGGAGACTGGTCAGTTTCTTGAAGTCTCATATTTTCCTGCTTTATGCTTAGGTCTTCAATCGGTCTTATTTCTAAGTAGTAGATTGTCACTGGCTCAGAAGGAATTCTCCAGAATGTTCGGATAATTTCTTGATTGTGCAGAGATTGGAGTCGTAAGAGAGAAAATCTGAGAAGAGTCACTCACCTAAACACACACATTAGCCATTAGTTTTAAACTCAACTAAAAGAATTTAACCTGAACCCTTTTTTTTTCCCCCAAACCATTTTATTGGGAGCTAATACAGATACCATAATTCAATCATATTAAGCAGTATTGTACAATTGGGATTTTTAATGATAAATAAGCATGTCCACGTATCATGCACATATAGTCACCCCTTGATATTTATTTCCCCACTCATAGTAGCTATTGTTTTTAAACAAGACAATTTATACTGACATGAGAACTTTTTTCTTGATATGACGCCAAATTATAATTATATTTCCTGACTTGACCACTTAACAACTTTGTCGTCTGAGACTATGTTCCTGAGCACCATGGCCCAGAAACACATTCCCTTAAAGACGTCAACGCTTTGCTCAATCCACATCATTAAGGTTGAAACTACTTTGGGAGTCAGTTCTCCCCCAGTCATAGGGGGGGGGGGGGGAGTTCCTTGCCGTCTACGGCGCTCGTTTTCTGGTAGTACATGGGATGACAATACGCTGTATTCACAAGACTCTGCGGGGCTAATCTCTCATAAATGGACCAGCTCTTCCTTCTGACACTTGTCCACAGTTGGTGTCCTGCTTGTACTTGAAGTACCACTGGCCTACCTTGCAGCTAAGAAGTCAAGAAGATGAACTGGATTTTTAATATTTTGGTGAAGGCAATAATGAGTAGTTTTTTGTGGTTCAAAAGGAAGACTAGGAACAAAAAGCCTAATGCAGTCTAGAAAAGTGATTTTCAATCCTTTTTTCTTTGTAAAGCAGATTACCAATAAAGGCTTATGTAGCAGATCAATATATAAGTCAGATATAAAGCATAAAGGCCAGCCAGGGCATCTCTGAATTAAGTGAAGGCTGACTAGCTGGTATCTCGCATCTCCTCTTAGTAGCGGTCCTTGAAGCCAGGCTGTAGAGTCTGGTGTTTTAACCCTTCATGAGGATGCATTAGAGTTGTAGGCATTTCATTGTTTGCAAAGCATCCCCTCCTTTATCATATCACTTAACGGCAATGTTCTGAACAAAACCGACAAGCTATGGCCACAACGAACCCCACTGTGTAAACAAATGATTTGCCTTTGGTCAATTGTTAGGTCGTGTCAGGTTAGCTCTGAATCATGGAGATCCATGTAGAGCAGAGCGAAGCACTCCCCCGACCCCTCGTGGCAGCCATGAAGGTGGCCTACTTCTGAGGATTATCCACTTCGGTCAGGAAGCTTATAAATGGCACACATGGGATCCCAAACCAGATCTTCAGAGGCTTTATGCTAGATTATGTGAATGGGCTTCCAAGAGTTGTTGGAAAAATGGAACTCAAAAGAACGGCATTTTTTTCTCACATTGTGATGGCGCCCTCTTATACACAATATTATTCTTGTGTCAGACTGTTATCCTCCTGCTCCAAGAGGCAGTATCTTAGAGAAGTTCAATAGCACACTGAAGATCGGGGGTGCTCAATACGTCAATCGCAAGCTACTAGTCGATCACAAATGCAGTGTGGGTGGATCACACGACATGAGATATGGCAAAATAATAATTTATAAATTTTCAAGGGTTTATGAGGGAGGGGGGAGCAAGGAGGGAGGGGGAAAATGAGGAGCTGATGCCAGGGGCTTAAGAGGAGAGCAAATGTTTTGAGAAGGATGAGGGCAATGAATGTACAAATGTGCTTTACACAATTTATGTATGTATGGATTGTGATAAGAGTTGCAGGAGCCCCTAATAAAATGATGAAAAAGAAATAAATAAACAAACGTAAACCTATCATCAGTCCCGTCACTTAATCGATATGCCACACAGCCTTCAGATGCAACCTTAGGTGTCAAACGCATGCGCAAACAACTGCGCTAAGTGCAGCAAAACTGACAAGCTAAGTTATTGCCAATTTTTAGACCTTGTTTTTTTCTCTTAAGCATAAGATGGGGTATTAAAATGAGTCGGGAGCTGGACCAAGTAAGAAGACAAAAATGTGTCACTTTCATACGGAATGGGAGATTTGGACACTACAAGCCGACATTCAGCCCAAGTCCAGAGCGCATGAACAGTTCTGGAACTTACTCGCAGAGGGAAAATACCCAAAATTGAGATAGATCGTGTGCTACCTCCTTGACGGCATGATTCGGCTCTACTTATGTGAGTCAGCCTATTTCTATATAAAGATCATTAAGTCCACGTACTGTTCCACCATGATTGATGATCATTCGGAAGTGTGCTTGAGGCTGGCTGTCAGCAGCTACTGTCCGGACTATGCATCCCTGACTCATTCCATTCAGTGCAAGTTATCAGAGTAAACTCAGGTAATGACAAAAAATGTACGTAGTTAATTGTGCTGTGTTGTGCAATATGGACTCGTGTGGTTATGCAAGGTACATAAACATGCATTGTCCATATAAAGAATTCTCAATGCATTTATAAATAAAGGTAATAAATAAAGAAATGAAAATCAATATATGGTTTGCATTTTTGTAGTTGGTAAATCATTTTGACTTGATCGTTTGATAAGTAGTTCACATGCTGAAAAAGTGTGAGCACCCCTGCCAAAGATGATTAGGTTAAAAATGGAAAGGGTAGTACGTAGGTAAATTGTAGCATTTTGACCTATGACAAGGGTGAATAAATATTTTATATAAATATTAACTTATATGAATAGTTAGTATAGACAGTGATCAAATAAACACTTCCCGTTAGCCTCTCCAGGTCAAGCTGTACAAAGTTCGGGTGGATGAACTATGTGACAAAGTTCTTGTCTGCAGGACCTAAGCCAGTGTTTTTCTAATATGGGTCCTCATCAGAATTACGCAGAAAACTTCATAAAAATTCACAGCTTTGTTTGTCTTAACTGAAGTAAGAGACCATTAGATTTAGTCAGGGGCCATTCTTCAAACCTGGGGTGCAGTTTGGAAAACCCTGATATCTAACCTTATAACAAACTCAACCTCCCGGTCACTTACTCAGAGTCGGTTGGATGTTTTGGGAGAGGGTTTTGCCAGCCTCAATAGTAATATTTATTCAATTACAGCACTAAATTATATCCCAGTGACCTGAAAGAGTCAGTTCACATCCAATTATGCCTAATTTATACCCTGGGACATACTAGTCATGGCTCAATGTAGCATCCTGGTAGAATAACAATTTAGCAAGCTTGACAAGACATCAAAATTGCTATGTTGTCTCCCAACCTCATCAAATGGAAACCTACACTTTGCTATAATGCTCCGAGTGGGTACAATCCATTGCTGTTTTCTTTTTAAATTTATTTATGTAAGGCAAATGCTCAGCAAATACTCTTTTGGAAGTCAATTGCCAGTTAGGGGGAGCTGCTGTGAAAATGGGGCATTCTGCCAGCCATAGGAGGAAAAATGCATTGCCCTTCACAGTTGCCGCATTTGATGGAATGTATTACCGTACATACTCGAGTATAGGCCGACCCAAATATCAGCGGAGGCACCTAATTTTACGACAAAAACTGCATTCAAAATGTGCTGAAAAACTCGACTTATATACGAGTCTATACGGTATAGTCTTAATAAGTTTGGCGTGTTTTCAAAATATCCACGGTAGCAGCCTGGGGAGTGTGGAAAGAAGTGATGCTGACTGAGATGCACTTGGAGGTCCCATTGTGAGCATCTTCATTTTGTTCTAGATGCTCTCATGGGTGGATTTCTCCGTCCTTGAATCCCTGGCACTCTCTTCCTTTCCCCTCCGGTGCTCTGCATAGCGGTTATGCAGAGGGCTGCTAATGACAAGGTCAGCATTTCGAAACCACCACATGCTCTACAGGAGAAATAGGGGCTTTCTACTCCCATGAAGAGTTACAGTCTTGGAAAATCACATGGGGCAGCTCACACCGGACTCTGTCCTATAGGCTCTCTATGGGTTGGCATTGACTGGATGGCAATGAGTTTATGGTTTAATTTTGATCCCTTCTCCAGGAGTTCTTGGTTAGGGCCAATCATTTACCCTCTGTTCTACAGCAAAAACGTTGGCAGCTGGAGCCCATTCAAAGGCACCTAGAAACACCAACCTGGAGATCTATTTCTGAAAAATCAGCTCCGGGGCACAGTGCTGATCTGATGTGCAAGGTGGTGCCAAGAGTTTGGAAGTGAGTCAATGACAGGTGGTTACTGCCAGCCATGCCAACCCCTGGGCTGAGTCCTGTGGTTTCTCCTGGCTTCCACTACTGGGCATAGCCTTTGCCCAGCTTTGGAGCCCTCCTCTTCCAGTTCTCATTGCTTAGTGACAAGAATCTACCTCAAGACCTCTGCCCCTTAGCTTCTCATGTCCTGATCTCTAAAGTGGCGGTTCTCAACCCTTTCGGGGTCGAATGACCCTTTCACAGGGGTCATCCAATTCACAATAGGAGCAGAATTACAGTTCTGAATAGCAAGGAAAATAATGTTATGGTTGGGAGGGTGACCACAACATGAGGAACTGTATTAAAGAGTGTCAGCCTTGGGAAGGTTGACAACCACTGCTCTAAAGCAAGCTTCGATCCCCAGTCCCTTAAGAAATTTCTGTCAAAACAAACTCTAGTCACATCAGCCCCAAGGAACTTTTCATCTCCTCACCTGTCTGCCTACACCGTTTTCCTACTTCTTGGAGTGGTATTGTGATTGATTCCTGTGCCACTCACCCCCACCACCCCCGACCCCTGCCCCAAACTCAAACCTGAAGCCACATTGTTGAGCAATGCAGTGAGGTGCAAAACACATTAGATTGGGGGTTGGATTTGAAGCTTTGCTCTGCCACTTAGGAGATGTAGAGTTATTCAAAATTCTCAAGTCTGTCCCTTCAATTATTCAATAGGCAAAATAAGATCCCCCCCGCCCCCACCCCTGGTGTCCATAAATCTACCGTGGGGATGGATGACATGATCACTGTAATGTAGCTGGCACCAAAGGGCAGACTTCGTCTTCTCCTTTTTCCTATTCCCCGCCAGCCTCCCAGTCTTCCCCTTTCCGGGAAATTCCCCTTTGCACCCCATGTCGACTCAGAGTCTGGGACCTGATAAAGTTTGTGCTACCCAACAGCCTCCTGGCACTTTCGCTGCATTACAGTGAAAGCTATTTAAGCCTATGGAATTGGAAAGAAGCTTTACTGGTACAATGATGAAATAACCTGCTGTTAAGCAAAAGGTCAGTGGTTCTAACCCACCAGAGGCTCCTCGAGCTAAAAGACCTAGAGATCTCTTCTGGCAGCCTAGGAACCCCATGGGGAAGTCCTACTCTGTCACCTGGGGTCACTGGGCATAAACATCAACTTGATGGCACATAGCAACAACTTGAACTTTGCATTGGAGTTCTGGGGATCAGGCCTCCTCATAGGAGAAAATGGTTTCTAAGATTGGGCTTCCTCAACCACGAAACAGTAACAATGTAATAGGGTTGGTTATGAGGCTTATAGGAAATAATAGAAAACTGCCCCCACTGGGTTTCTCAGACTGTAAATCCTTACAGATGTAGACTGTCACATCTCTTCCCTAAAGAGTGTTTGGATCGCCAACCTTTCAGTTAACAGCTGAGCACTTTAACCCCTGCAGCACTAAGGAGCCTATAAATAGGAGCTAGATTTCTTCCCCGCTTGCAATTAATATTATATACAATTTACCAGATTAAGATAAAAAATATTACTGCTATCAAGTCAATACCTACTCAAAGCGACCCTATGTGTCAAGGTAGAACTGGTCCCATGGGTTTATGAGACAGCAGCATTTTATCAGAGTAGAAAGCCTTGTCTTTTCATCATGAAGTGGCTAGTGGTTGTGAACTGCTGACCTTGAGGTTAGCAGCCCAATGCCAAATCACTGTGCCATTAGGGCCCATTGTTAGATTACACTCCCTAAACATAAAATTTGGAAGCCTTAGTGATATAGTGGGTTACATATTACGCTGCTAAGCATGAAGTCAACAGTGTGAAACCACCAGTCACTCCATAAGTGAAAGATGAGGCTTCTGCTCCTGTAAAGAGTTATAGTCTTGGAAATCCACAGGTGCAGTTCTACTCTGTTCTACACGGTCAATATGAGTCAGAATTGAAGTATGAGAAAACATAAAATCAATACTACATCATTCTCTTGTTTAAAAACAAAGTCAAACAACAACAACAAAAAACCCCTCAGCTCTGCCTCGCAAGCAAAAATTTCTTTAGGAAAAGACACCAACTACTCCATTAGACACTCAGGTCTTCCATGATATATCATATTCATGCCATGACTTCCTAATGGACTGGGATGCTTGTCTTCAAACATGGAGAATGAAAGAAGGGAAAACAGAATAAGAAGAGAATTTTGGGTTTAGCTTTGCAGATGAGAGCTGCTTCACGGAGGAAGAGGCAAGTAAGATAGCACCCACGCCAGGGAGAAACAGCTAAGCAGCCACTGAGGTCAAGGGTGTTCTATGCAATTGATGCAGAAATTTGGAAACATATGAGGAAAGAGTGGAATAGAGTTACCTCGGGAAGAGCTAAGAATTCATCCATCCAGCGAGCTGAGCGGATCAGAGTCTGAGTGGACTACCACATAGGTCTGGGATTAGGCAGACTCTGACCCTTGTTTGTTGGGAGCACAAGAAACCTGGAACAACAGATGCTCATGAGACAAGAAGGTTGTAGGTCCTTCAGTCACTATTTCACATTAATTGACCAACACAGGTTGCTAGTTTTCTGTTAATGCAACCTCTATTCTAAACAGCTAAATTGAGCTAGTGATTCTGGACAGACTAGGAGGTTTCTTCCTTCCAGAGCTGGGGGAGAACTCAATGCCAAGGAAATCATGATACAGTGCTTCCTGCAGGTTATCAGCTTGTACCAGAGTACCTCAGACACAAAGGTGACCTTAACCTAAGAGCATATGGGGCGTATCCCTCAAAAAATGTAAAAAAGCTCCCCTGGGTGGAGCTATCATAGCACATAGTTCGCATTTTTCCTGCTAGGTGAGCACCAAGCAACTTTCTCTGAGTTAGTGCACCTAGTGGCATCCTCTGGGAAGGTTCTCTCTGGTCACAGTGAATTTTTTTGTAAAAGCAGTTTCACTCAAACCTCAGTTTTTGTGATGGCCGATTTAAGAGAATAGCATATGGCTGTGAAATTTTTGTTTCTTGCTCGGGAAAAATGTCACAGAAACTGTTGTAATGTTGAACATAGCTTACAAAGACAGCACTATGGGGAAAACTCAAGTGTACGCGTGGTTCTTCAAAAAAGTTGAAATGTCGATTGATGACAAACTTTGTCCTGGATGTCCATCATCCTGAACAGATGACAATGTCAACAAAATTCATGCCCTTGGGCTCAAAGACCAATGACGAACCACTGAAGAGGTGAGGAGGTTATCTGGACTATATTGGAGCTCAATTCAGTGAATTTTAATGGAAGATTTGGGAATGAGAAGGATCGTGAGAAATCTGTGCCAGGAAAAGGGGTGTCAAGTGGAAACATGAAGTGCTTTGAAAGAACAGCTTCAAAGTGACCCAGGGTTCCCCCCAAGACGTGGTGCTAGTCTTACGAACCCCAAAAGCAAATATCAATCGAGCCAGTGGAAGACACCATCGTCACCTCACCCAACAAAAGCTTGTCAAGGGAAATCAAAGATCAAGACGATGGTCATTTGTTTTTGTGATGTGAAGGGGATAGTGCATTTGGAGTTTGTTCCATCAGGTCAGACTGTTTCAAGCTTTTTATTCAAGGTTATGAAAAGATATCATAATAGTGTGAGTAAAAAAAGGCCTGATTTGTGGGAGGCGAGGGACTGGTTTTGCCATTATGACAATTCACCTTCTCTTGCAGCCATCTCAGTGCACTAGGTTTTGGCAATCAAAAAGAACCCCACCATGTCTCTCTTGCCCCACGAACCTTACTCACCTGACCTCTTTTTGTTTCCATGAATGAGGAGGGACATGGAAGGACAATGACCTGACACCTCTTCTGTAGAAGAGGTGAAGAAAAAACCAAAGAGGGTGCTGTCAGCCATCCAAACAGATGAGCTCGAAAAATGTTTCAAGAAAAAAATAAATAAGGAAAGAAAGAAAGAAAGAAAAATGTTTCAAGAAGGGAATCACAGATTTGACAAATGTATTGTGCAATGGACAATACTTTTCAGGTGATAGGGTTGTTTCGTAAGATAAAATTGAAATACATAGCTTTGAAAAAATAATTCTGTGTTTTTGAGAATATGTACTAACCTCCTGCCCCTCAGTCTGCCTCCTCCCTGGTCCTTCAATAGACCAAACAGGTCCATTGCATCCCAAGATAGAGGGACATTAATCTGAACTCTTTTACTACTAGCTATGAGATTCTGAGTAATTAATGCATGCACTTTCTGCCTCATTTTCCGTTCTTGCAAATTAGGCAACTTACCTTAATGGAACGTTTTCAGGATAAATGGGACAATTTATGCCAAATATCTGGCAAACTCTATAGCATACAGCAGGCAATGAATAGCTACTCATTCATTGTGTCTAGACAAATATGATGTATGCCTGAGTATCTCATTCTATCCTTGTCTCACTAAGGAACCTATATTTGATTTAATATCTTGACCACTATGTTGAACACATCAACGACCGTTGCTCTTCAGCTACCTGAAGCTAAACATCTTCTTTGGCATTAGATAGAAAGTTCTGGAAGAGACCATGATAATGAGGAATCACTGATAATTCTGCCTCCTTCTTTCAACTCCCTAATATGACTGCCACGTTACAAAAGTGCAGGATATTTTGGTAAGTAAAAGAGAGATCACAACAGAGTTTTGTGAGACGATCCTTGGACAAAGGCCCTTTTGAAAAAGAAAATGAAACAAAACGAGCCCAGTCCATTCCAATTGAGAGCCCCCCCTGTGGACCCGAGAAGAACAGCTCCCGGAGGCTTTCATGGCTGATCTTTGTCAGAAGTGGATCACCACTCCTTGCTTCTGAGGGGCTCCTGGGTGTGCTCACAGCTTGGGACTTTTGGTTAGCAGCTGACTCTGTTGACTGTTCACACCACCCGGGGACTCCACAATCAAAGTGGGCATGCCTTCAATGCTGGGCATCCACATGTGAAGCCTTTCCATGGAGATCAGCATGGAGATATTGGAGCAATGAGACTGTAAGTGGATAATGAAACGAAGAAAAAGCCAATGTCACCGGGGTGGTGAGAGGTAGGACAGGAGGTCATGTGAGCTGCAACTGCTGATTGCCAATGCTAAATTAGACAGATTAGGCAAGCGGCCTCGTTGGCAGTCTAAAATGACTGAAACAGGTATACCGACTGGAAGGCATTCTCTCTCCTACAAATATTAAAACTTCAGGGACCATTGTTAGAACAAAGACGTCCTGCCCCATCCTCACTTTAAAACAAAATGTTATACCTCTCTGTTTTCTATTTGTGTTTCTGTGTTCTCTATGGTAGAGGTGATAGTCAACTAGTGCCCTTTGACTCCCACCATCCTCGAGTGGGGGCTAAGTAGGCATTCATATGGCAGGGATGGCATTTCCAGCTCCACTTGCTATAAGGGGTCATTCTGTGATAGAGTATTCATGAATGGATTAGGAGGAATAGTGGTGTAGGACACCAGCAAATTAAGATCTTTAAGATAAGTGAATGAGTTTCTTCCATCTTTCCCCTTTCCCTGAAGGGTGGTTAAAACCTGGATTTAACTGTCACTCAGCCTTAACCATAAAGACACTACACTCTAAGACCTACAGGATAGCAGTTACATGAGATGGGAGAAATCTGGGCCAAGAACAGATGTGGGAGACACAACATACATCATGTTATAAAAGAGAAATAAATACTTAAGCATATATTTGAGTTTACCAGCATGACCATTTATGAACACCGTGTACATTTTCTAATTGTGTTCAAAATGTTTAAACCAATTTATACTTTCATCACATATAAGAATGACCAATTCCTTATAAGACTGTCAATATCCAAAACCTTTTAGTTTTGTTTAGGAAATAGAACAAAATTATTACAGGGAAAAAATGGCACACACACACAAAACCCACATCAAAAGTTGCTGGAATGTAGCATTACATGCTACTAAAAACATCAATGAGCATACTTTCTGGAAATCTGAGTCACTGGACTACACAGATGATAACACATTTTTGAGTCCTAATCTGCCAAAAGCCTAGTATCTCATTGTTTTCTTTCTGCCTTCTTCCCTGTGTTAGTCTGAGTATTTTAGAGAAGCAAAACCACAGAAAATCATATTATAAGAGAGAGTTTTATATAAAGGGTAGGTCCACATCAAGAAAACATCCCAACCCAGTGCTGCCCAAGCCCACAAGTCCAACATTAGCCCATATGTCCGACACCAATCCACAAAGTTCTCCTCAATCTCACAAAACAGATGCAATGATGCTGACTGCAGGAGTTAAGCCAAATCAGTGAATGTGAAATAATTTCAGTGCTGGCAGGGGTCTCCACACAGCTGCTCCAGGACCCAGGGCTGCATCAGGATAGGTCCATGCGGCTTCTCCTCAGGGACATCTTGCCGGAAGTGAACCTTGCCAGCGAAAGCAGGGAACTGGCTAAGGCAGCTGCACCTTTGTCCAACCATCAGAAAGCAAGAGACACGAGAACTAGAAAGGCGAGACTCACCAAGCCATTTGTCTCTGCGCCCCTCAATTAACCCCACATGTGTTTATTGGCCAGGTTGGGACAATAAACTTTAACTCATTCCCAAACTCTGTTCACTACAAGTTACACATTTCATGATGTTCATTATATAAGAAGAATACAGTCTACGCATTCTAGGAGATTACCATTTGAAACCATAGGTAATTATGAGGATGGGTTGGAATGCATCAGTGAGCTGTTTGTTTGTTTTATTTACATGTTTAAGACTAAACTGCATTGTTGCCATGGCCGAATCCCTATTGTAGCTTCCAGGCCCAGCTATCTCTTCTGCCCAGACATTCCTCGCTTATGTTTCCCCAATACAAATGTAAAGAATATAATGCCCACCATCCACCAAAATTATTTTGTAGGAATATTGATAAATATCACTCTGGTATTTCTAAATAATTACCAGTGCATGCCATTGTTGTAGCATTTTAAATAGATCCTTGTTAGTGAATTATATACAGGAAGTATGTCTGGAATATGAATAGGCTTTAGATGAGGAATAATTCTGCAAAGGACAATGGAAAGATCCAATTCGTGTAATGAGAATGGAAGAATGGTGTCATAGTTTTGTGTGTGTGTGTGTGTGTGTGTGTGTGTGCCAACATGGCACCTGGAAGAAGATACGGGTGGCATTAAAATAGACTGTCAATCAGGTTGCAGCCTATTGACCTCCCCTGAAAGTGTGACTGGCTTCTCTCTCTCTGCCTTGATTTTTATGCTTGCTAGACACCCTGAGAGCTGCCAGAGTCCCACCATGTTCCCACCAATGCGGGATCCACACATCTCTGTACCCACCAGCCTATGACCGTCCGGCATTCTGCATCATTGCATGTAGATAAGTGAGTCTGAAGAGGGACTTAGGGATTAATATCAGACTTATGGACTTGAGTTGGACTGGGCTGGGAGGTTTCCTTAATATATAATTACTTCTTGATATGAAACTCTTTCTTACACATATATGAGGGTCATTGGATTTGTTTCTCTAGTCAAACCAGCCTAACACAAATAACA
This sequence comes from Tenrec ecaudatus, assembly GCF_050624435.1. Classification (NCBI taxonomy): domain Eukaryota; kingdom Metazoa; phylum Chordata; class Mammalia; order Afrosoricida; family Tenrecidae; genus Tenrec; species Tenrec ecaudatus. The sequence goes on from NC_134544.1 coordinate 107,882,847, forward strand.
TGGGTTAATTTAAGAACTCCACCCAGAAGTGGCTGGTTTATGTGTAATTTTGAGTATCTACCATGTGCCTGCATCCATTCTGGGAGCCACCGGGCATAGTGATTACTCATTACCACAAGGTCAGCAGTTAGAAACCACCAGAGTCTCCTCAGGACAATGATAAAACTTTCAACTACCTTGAAGAATTATAGTCTTGTAAACTCACAGGGCAGTTCTGCCCTGCCATGTAAGGTCTCTATGAGTGGGAATCAGGGAGTTAGATTTCAGTGAGAAAGAGAGCCTGGCTGGGGGGTCAGCAGAAGACAGCACTTCATTCCCTTGAGGAACTGATATGCTAGAAGAAGGGAGGACAGAAACCACAAAAGTAAACAAGGTGATCTAGTTATTCCCTTACTCAAGAAGAGTCATTTAGCTCTACTTTGTACCCAATATTGTTTTGGGACTGGTTTTAAGCCTCTGTCTTCCAAGATTGTAAATGTCTGGTGCAGTCCACAAAGAGTTGAAGGTGCTATGTATAGTAAATGTTACTTCTATTTTGTTTCATGTGTTATTGTCTACTCTCAAGAAATGCTTTATCTGTTTATTAAAGTTATTGCTTCTCTATGTAAAGTTTAGTATTTTATCTTTGAATCATGTCTTTGGAAGTGTTTCCTTCATAAGAATTGTGTATAGAGAGAGTCACGGTTGTAGCTTGGTCTACAACTTCATGCAGACATCTTGGAATAGAAGAGAAGCCATAGTAAGAGAATGGATACTCAAACTCCGTTCTCCATGCCTCGAGAGACTTCTTCAGTCTGCAGCAGGGCCTTTAAGCACTATCTTATTCTGTAGTCTTACATAATAGTTTGATGGGTGCTCTTTGTATGACCTATTAATAGACAATGAGGACAATAGGGAGAGAAAGTGGAGAGACATATGAAAGTTGAGAGACATATGAAATGGGGGCAGAAGAAAAGAGAAGGGGTGACTGATCCATGGACCAGGCAGCCTCACGGTGTTAGAAATAGCCGACTCACAGATGGTTGTGCTACTTTCTCTCTCCTCACCTCCATTCTCCCAATCAAGTTATCTGAGAAGCGTTCTGGGCTCTCTCCTCAAACCCAAGTTTGAACTGGCTTATATTCCAGTGTGCTTCCAGCTCATGTCAAAGAACTTGCTATAGACAAGGACACATAGGTAGTCATGCATAGAATTTATCACACCCAATGGCAGTTGGCTGGTACTCATCTCTGACCACATGTTAGGCAATCTGGAACTTGAAGGAAGGTATTCAGTGTCTCAAAGACGGTGATGCCACCTTTTGGGGGTTAGGAATGGGGAGGGTGCTGGAATGGTCTTGATCAGAGGGAAGGGCTGCAAAAAGCAGATAGTTACACTTTATCCTGCATTATAGGTTGTAGCATGAATTTTTTTCATTGCTGAGAGGGGGCATTGAGTAATTTTTTCCCCAAAAAGGGGAAAATAAGTTTGGGAATACATCGATAGCACCTTGATTACTGTCTTGTCTGTGCCAAAGATAGTACCTATTAAACATTAGTCTCTCAGAGTAGAAAGTAGTAAAAGATACAGGGCAAGTAGTTACAGGTAAAGCACAGGTGGAAAATGGGTCTCCAGTAAAAGAAAGAAACAAACCAACTTGACCTTCAAATAGCAATGATGAAATAAGAGTGTTGGGGCATGAAAAAAAGAAAAGAAATAAGAGTGTTGGAACCATGATAGGCCCAAGAGAGACTTAGGCAGTACCAGAGAGTAGACACAATAGTGGGATGCTTGTTCACATCAGAGAGAATAGAACTGGTCTCTTGCCTTCTGAATGCTATTTATTTCTCTCTTCATCTAGTCCATGCCCAATTTCTAGGATAGACAACCATTTAAATGGTAATGAGCCGTGTTTATAGCACATCTTACCTACAGAGACCTTTTTAGCTTCCAGACTTGATGTTTGGCCTAAAAGAACTAGAAATAGGGCCTTCTGCAGGTCTAGTCATTCTTATTTTCATATACAATTATATGCACACATATATGAGAGAGCTCCAAAAATTGTGGGAAAATGGTATGAAAAGATAATGAATTTTTTTCACAAATTTTGAAAACTCCCTCAAACCCATCACTCAACTCACTGCCTCAATGCTGACTCATAGCAACTCTTTAGGACGGTATAAAACTGCCCCTGTGCATTTCTGAGTCTGTAAGTCCACTTTTTCTCCTACAAAGCAGGTGATTGTTTCGAACTGCTGAATTTGAGATTTGCAACATATGTATGTATGTGCATGTGCGTGTGTGTGTGTGTGTGGATGGAGGAACCTTGGTGGCACTCTGGATTAAGCATTGAACTACTAATCACAAGGTCAATGGTTCAAAGTCACCAGCTGCTCCATGGGAGAAACGTGAGACTGCTCTTGTAAAGATGAATAGTCTGAGAAACCCCATATGAGGTTACTATGAGTGCCATGAGTTCAATTGGCAGTGAGATATAAATATAAAATTTCATGGACAAAGGCATTAAAAGATAATGGAATTTTCCCATAGCTTTTTAAAGCCGTGTGTGTGTGTGTGTGTGTGTGTGTGTGTGTGTGTGTGTACTGCAGTTAGGGTTACCGTTCTTACATGTACGGTGCATCCCAAACAAAATGTGTTTAAACAGGTCCCTGAGATTTATGGTTGGCCACAGACAAGTTTTCTCAGTGATACATCTTAGTCTTGACAGAGTGCCTTCAAAAAAGATACAATCTCCATCCTCCTGCCCCCCAAGCCAGTGGTTTCCAAGAGGAATGCTGGGCCAGTTGAATGCAAGGCACAAAAGTTATCTTTTTGGCGGAAATTCTAAGCAGTAATCTTGATAGATTTTCTCCAAGGACATAGGATGATCATCGTGTCTACTTATGAAGAAGTTTTAAGGAAGCTGAAAACTACATTGGTGTGAAAATGGTCAGGAAAGTGTACCTAGGACACTTTTTCTTTTTTTAAAATCATAACAAGGCCACTGCTTATTATTCAGGAGAAGCAAGAAACTATCTTATGAAACGTTTGTCGATGTGATAGGTAGGCTTATTGTGCCAACCTGGCCAATAGGAACATGTGAGATTAATAAAATCGCAGTGTGATTAGAGGACAAAGAGATAAATGGTTGGCAAGGCTTGCCCCTGACTCTCTCACCCTCTGCTGATCAGACCAGTAAGCAGTTGCTTTAGATAGTTCTCTGCCTCAACTTGTGCGCTACACTACCTGTGGGACAGCCAACCCGTGGATCGCTTCACTAGAGCTTGAGATTCCTTCAAGTCCTGCTTCACCATTTTGCTGTTTTATACATTTCTTGAGCTTAAGACTGGTGGATCCTGTCATCTTTCATTGCTTGAGTTTGATATACTAACCAGGCCTGCTTTGCTAAGCTCCTGAGTTGCTGACTGTTGGTGACCTGCCCTGCTGTTTGCTGCCTGTGGGCGGATTCTGCCTGTGTTGTCTTAGGGAAGACTGAGCTGTCTGCTTCCTTGACCTTGGACCCGGCAGTCCTCGTGAGTTGAAGGACTTCCAGTATATTAACTGTTCCACGGAAGTGAGTCCTCTGTACTGCTCTGTGGACGAATTAGCTGTCATAGTCCTTTGTGCTATATAGATCTATCTATCTATCTATCTATCTATCTATCTATCTATCTATCTATCTATCTATCATCATCATCATCATCATCATAAGTGTCCTATCATCATCATCATCATCAGTGTCCTGGTCTAGAGAACCATGTATAACACAGTCAGGAAACCTTACCTCATGCACCCTATAGCCTTGCTCATCCCCCTGCAGTCTTCTTTGGGTTTTCCAAACTCAAAGAACATGTCAAAGAAACATAATTTGAGGATGCCCCAAACCGGCACTTGGATTTGATGCAAATCAAAGAATGCAGAATTTGTGGGGAAATAAGAAAAATATGGAAACACCACCTCCCCTCTTATTTTGACAAGATGTTAAGAAATAATACCTTCACATTTTGATATTTCTGGTGTTTTAAAAAATACTATTATTGGGGACTCTTACATCTCTTATCACAATCCATACATTCCTCCAGTGTGTCAAGCACATTTGCACATATGCTGTCATCATCATTTTCAAAGCATTCTCCTCCAACTTGACATCAGCTCCCCTTTTCTTCCCACTTCCTGGCCCCTCCTTCATGTACCCTATATCTTCCCTGACGAACTCTGATATTTCTGTTTACTAAAGATTTCCGTGGTATTTTGGAGCAATACTTTTTAACTGATCCTCATACACATAGATAGATACACCGATAAGTAGTTGTTGTTATTTTCAGTGGTCTTTGAGACAATTATGGTTCATAATGACTCCATGGATAATAGAACAAATCACTGTCCAAATCCTGCATGATTTTCACCATCCTTGTGATGTTTGACCACTTTGTTGAAGCCATGCTCAACCAAAAGCAATCTCATTGAGAGTCTGACTCTTTTTGGCTAACCCTCTTCTTTTGATAGGATGATTTACTCCTCCAGTAGTTAGCTCTTCTGTAACACGCCCAAGTACAAGCGACAAGGGCTTCCGATCATCCATTCTAAGGAATATTCTGGCTGTACTACCAACACACATTCTTCTGGAAGTCCGTGACATATTCATTATTGTTTGCCAACAACACAATTCAAATTAATCAATTTCTTCTTGGTCTTACTTATTATATGCGTGCTTTGTATGCACATATAAAAGGTGACTGAAAATACCAAGGCTTGAGTCCAGACCACTTTAGAACTTAGAGTGATATTTTTCATTTTTTAACACCTTCAAGAGGTCTATCAGATTTACCCAGTGCAATAAGTCATTTGATTTCTTGACTACAGTTTCACTGGGAATTCATTGAAGAAAGTGTTTGGAGGGGCAATAAACACCATTATTCTTGCATTTGTCAGTTCCAGAACATTAGATGCTTTGATTGTCTCTGCTTGGCCAATTTCCTTTAATTCAGCAGTTCTCAACCTGTGGGTCATGACCCCTTTGAGGATCAAACGACCCTTTCACAGGGGTCGCCTGATTCATAACAATAGCAAAATTACAGTTATAAAGTAGCAAAGAAAATAATTTTATGGTTGGGGGGGTTCACTACAACATGAGGAACTGTATTAAAGGGTCACAGAAGGTTGAGAACCACTGCCTTAATCTATACTTCATTCCATATTTAATTATTGAGGAATGTTTGCATCTATTTTTCTTTTTTTTTTTTCCTCTTTCATTTTAAGTCAGGCCACATCAGCAAATGAATGTCCCAGGAGCTTTAGGATAGACACATCATTATATTCAACTCAACACTCTGGAGTTCTCCAGTTGTAATTTTCATTTCTTTCAACTTGAAGAATTCATCCATATATCAGATGATGGTCTACTTCTCTCCATGTGGTTTTCACTGGCCATCTCCCCCCCCCCCCCCACTCCAAAGTAGATCATTCCAGGTCCTTCTTCCGGGTCTTAGTCCAAAGCCCTGCTGAAACCTGTCCACCATCCATGACCTTGCGCTGTCATACTGTTGTCAGAGTTTCCACCAATAGAGCACCTTGCAAACCACCATCAGATAAGTGGTATGATATGTGGTGGTAACTAGACATACAAATACAAACTCACTGCCATCTGGGGGATGCCAACTCATAGTCACCCTAAAGGGCAGCATAGAACTGCCCCTGTGAGTTTCCAAGACTGTACCTGTTGACGTGTGTAGAAATCCCAGCTGTTCTCCGGAGGAGTGGCTGGTGGTTTTGAACTGCTTATCTGGCAGATCACAGCCAACACATAACCACTGCATCACCAGGGCTCCTATACAAATATAAGGGAGTTCCCAAAAGTTCATGGAAGACATGCAAATAAAAGTGAATGGAATTTTCCACAAACTTCCTGAAGCTCCCTGCATCAATCCGCTCGACAGACTGGAATAGAGCTTCAGAAGCCTGATGCAGGGTTCCTATGGCCAGGCTCCCAGCATCTTGATGAGAACAAACTGGCAGGGTTTGGGGGTGGGGGGGTGTGTTTTCTCCTTGTGGAGTTGCTGGGGTTTTCAAGGTGCTGACTTTTCTGTTGGCAGCTTAAGCCTTTAACCCCTGCACTGCCACGGTGCATCACACACACACACACACACACACGCACACGATTCTACATCCAAAAGCATGAAAATACGCGCATGTATTCCAAGAGACTATCTCGCTGAGTAAGTCTTCTCTCTCAGCACCTTTTACAAGCAGCTACAAATTTCAATTGTTAAAGAGAAGTTGATCTTGCTTGTCTGAAATGATGAAGAAAAGTTCATCTTTGCTCTCCTATTGGATACCATATCCCACTAATGATGCTTCACTGTAGGGCCAAGAAGAGAAACACAGAATTTTTGTAGCATATTAATGTGCTAAGCATCACGCCAAACCTAAATCCTGATAAATGTTTAAATTTCCTCTGCAGAGAAAAATCACCCTCTCTATTCTTTTCATTAAAGTCAATTGGAAAGGAGCCTCAGAAACATGAATCTTGTGCAGTTCCCTTGTGTATTTACAGATTTAAAGGTTAATAAGTAATTAGGAAGAACACTCATCCAAAAATCGCTAGTTAATGTGCTATCCTTTTCATCAAAATTCTATTAATTATATTGTTGTGCAAATATCCTGGAATGGCTAGTAAAAAAAGGCACCTAAAGCAATTTAGAATCTTTGAGGAAGGAGACATTGTGGTGACCCAGTAGCTTTCTACAATTCGAATTTTAGTTTGAGACCAAATAAAGGAGAAGCTGGTGCCTCAGTGATTGCGGATGAAAGACCCCGGCAGGGTTCCATGATGAATTTTATGGACCACGTCATCTTTACTAAGAGCACCTTTGATAGATGGTTAATGGAGAAGCCTGAAAAACGCCTTCGTTGGTTCGTACACTGCAGCGCCGCTGTAAATGACATCATACTTCTTCTAAACTATCTACGTATTTGGTTTTCTGTTGGCATCCTAGGAGACTGTAGATAGAAAGTCCGGATTAAATTATATGCTGAAAGAATTTTCTGTACCATAACTGCTATTATTAGCTTTCATCAAGTTTTTTCCAAGTCATGCCAGCCCACGTGCTTCCACATAGACCTGTGATCCACAGGGTTCTCGATGGGTGAGTTTTCAAAATAGATTGACAGGCCCTTTTTTTTCTGAGGCACCTCGGAGGAGATGCAAATCTCCCACCTTTGGGTTAGCAGGTGAGTGTGAGAATCACTTGCACCACAACGGAACTACCAAATGCAGCTACTCTTCATAATGCCATTTCAGAATTCGAATTCATGATTCGACCTTGTGAGTAAGCGTGTGCATTCGCTCCCAGAACTCTACCAAGTTGGACTCTTTCAGGTGCCACCGAACAGCACTGTGATAACCAACAAACCATAATGCGACCATTCATCACCTGGGCAATGACCCGGGGTGGTTTTGGCAGCTGTACAATCAGCTCAGACAAATGAACGCTTCTGCAGGACACCAGAGATATGAAATGGTGGCTAGAACACCACGCGTTCCAATGCTGATACGTGTAGGATTGGTCATTTTAAGAAGTAGTTCTGGTGGGAGCGGGGCGGGAGGGGAAAAAAATAAGAGTACCTGATGCAAAGGGCTTAAGTTGAGAGCAAATGCTTTGAAAATGATTAGGGCAAAGAATGTACGGATGTGCTTTATACAATTGATGTATGTATATGCATGGATTGTGATAAGAGTTGTATGAATCCCTAATAAAATGTGTTTTTTTAAGAAAATGATGAGGGCAATGAATGTACAGATGTGCTGTACACAATTGATGTATGGATGGATTGTGATAAGAGTTGTATGAGCCCCTAATAAAACGTTTATAAAACAAAATAATAATAATGAAAAAAAGACTTGTATGAGCCCCTAATAAAATGATTTTTAAAAGAAAAAAAAGAGAAATAGTTCTACATGGAATTTTCTCTTAATATCTCTGCTCACTGCTGTAAGTGATCTTAAAAGACACCTCGTTAAATGGCCAGCTCTAGGTTTTCATCGATCAATTTAAGCTCCTCCTGTGATAGGAACTACTGGTCCCTGAAGCATATGTAAAATGTACCTCCCCACGATTGCCCAAAGACCCATCTTTCTACGCGCCGCATCTGTTAGCCCTGGTGCTTTACAAAGAATGTGTTGACTTCCTTTTCAGTGTGCCAGCTCAGGCGCGTTCTTTCTGCAGAGCATATCTATCCAGCTCATCGCATCATTTCCCATATTCCACCTTCCGCTTGTTTTCCCCTCACAAAAGCATCGTCGCATTTCAAACGGATAATAACTGAGAATGCGTATCGTGTACTTATTGCTTTTTGTTATTGGCCCACACTGAGTGTACTGCAGAGCACTGTACCTAAAGCTGTGAAACAAAGAGCATGGGGCATGAACATAAGCTGTTTTATTGGAGAATGAATCTGTGACAGCAAACCATTCGTGTCTTGCTGGAACGCTAAGACACAAAGGGAGACTTCTAAGTATGACCTTCCGGATTGCTTAATAGATTTGTGCAGCATAAGAACAATTTCCGAGTATGGAATGAGATCCTTTAAAGTAATGCTTCCTAAATTTAGCTCGGCATCTGAATCCATGAAGAGATTCCTGGGATCCATAATGAACAGGTACCTCCAGAAGTACCCCCAGGAAAATCATTTGAGAACCACTGATACAGAGTACATACATTTCTGTTTCCATTTAGCTAAATCCCACCTAGCCCACAATCTCTTTTTTGTGACATTTTTGGGCTTTATATTCCAGACATTATTCCTCCTCTTGTCTACAGAAGTCTTCTGTGAGTAACAAAGGGTTCTGTATTTTTTTTGGTTCAGTATTTATGTTTGCTAGTTTTGTGTGGCTCATTTTTTTGTTACTTCCGTTCACTTATCAAATCGCTTAAAACCAGAACTGAATCTTGCTGTCTCCCCACCTCTCTCCAGACTATTGGTGATGAGTCCTTGATTCCTTCCTTGGTGAGCGGTTTAGGAGGGAGAGGGGGAAGTTGAAGCAAAAGGGAGGGTCAAAGGACAGTTTGAGATTAAGGTGGGAGACCTCAGGCAGTCTTTTGCTTGGGAGGCAGTTTCTTCTGCATTACTCTGTGGCCTGGTTCCAGAGAACAGTGACAGCATTGACATTAGCAGCTTACTCTCACCTCCCTCATGAAGCCACATCTTTTGAGACCTGCAATACAATATTACGTAAGCACAGTCAGCCACTATATTAGTTTCTATGTTTCTAGGCCAATTGAAATACTAGTGGCAAATGAATCCCATCCCTTGGGATGCAATAGTGTAGCCTTCAGCGAAGCTGCCACCCAAGCCGGTGTTGATTTCTTAGGTACCATCATGTTGATTTTGATTGACAGTGACCCGGTGCGACAGAATGGAATTGTGATTCCCAGACTATAATCTTTATGGAAACAGAACACAAGGTCTTCTTTCTGTTAACCTACAGGGGTACTATGTATCCCCAAAAGTAAGACATCCCCCCAAAATAAGACCTCCTTATAGTTTGTCTCTCGCTGAAATATAAGGCATCACCCGAAAATAAGACCTCCCCGAAAATAAGGCCCCTGACAATAAGGCCCCCTGAAGTTACCATAACTAACTCTGGACTCTAGACCATAGCGACGGGCTCCACCGCACAGCTCACTGTTGGCTGCAGAGCAGCCAGAGCAGACAGGAAGTGCAAGGTCTCTTTTAATCAGAGAGCCCACACCACCAGGACAAGCTGCCGCCTGCTGCTCGCTCTGCCCTGAGGGAGTCTGGCTGACTCACAACTAGACAGTGAGCCATGCGGGGCAGGCGTAACAAGAAATTCTTGATACTGTAGGATCCAGAGTTTGTCTGGTTATGCTGGTTTGTGATGACAACTACTACCGTACCGCATACAAGTAATATATTTCCTTTTTGTGTGTTCAGCAATAAATGTGTACTGTATTCTTCTTCATGGAAAAATAAGTCATCCTCTGAAAATAAGACCTAGCGGATCTTGGGGAGCAAAAATTAATATAAGACACTACCTTATTTTCGGGGAAACAGGGTAGGTTTTAAAAAATCAAACTTGGTTAGCAACTGAGCACTGAACCATTGTACCATCAGGGTTCCTAGAGTGTAGAACATGATAAACAATACTAAAATAAGGATAAGAGGCCCTTCTATGCATTCCCATAAGTCACTTCCTACTCATAGAAATTTCCAGGGCAGGGTAGCTTTCCAAGGTGGTAAAATTTACAGGATCACAAAGCCTAATCTTTCTCCCTGAGAGTGGCTGGTGGGTCTGAACCACTATCAAAGTGCCAGATATATATGGAATATTTTCCATTAAAAAATCTGGTTAGACTAGAGGATGTACACTGGTACAGACAGGAAGGGGAAACACCACAGGGAATCCAGGACGGATGATCCCTTCAGGACCAGTGGTGTGAGTGGCGATACCGGGAGGGTGGAGGGAGGGTGGGGGAGAAACGGGACACCAATTGCAAGGATCTACATATAACCTCCTCCCTGGGGGGTAGACAACAGAAAAATGGGTGACGGGAGATGTTGTACAGTGTAAGATATGACAAAATAATGATTTATAAATTATCAAGGGTTCATGAGGGAGGGGGGATCGCGGAGAGAGGGGTAAAAATGAGGAGCTGATACCAAGGGCTCATGTAAAAAGCAAATGTTTTGAGAATGATGAGGGAAACAAACGTATAAATATGCTTGACACAATGGATGGATGGATTGTGATGGGAGTTGTACAAGTCCCCAAGAAAATGATATTTTATAAAAAAAGAAATCATAATATTTAAAAGTAAGAAATGATGATTACCAGAATGAAACATGATATAATAAAATTGAAAGAATGGTAAAAGATATATTAGAAAAAACATATTGAAAAAAGTAGGGATGGTACACTTAAGCTAAAGTATAAATTGCACAAAATATTTAACTATAGCAGCGGTTCTCAACCTGTGGGTCATGACGACTTTGGGGTCAAATTCCCTTTCACAGGGGTTGCCTGATTCATAACAGTAGCAAAATTATAGTTATGAAGTAGAAACGAAAATAATTTTATGGTTGGGGGGTGATCATAACATGAGGAAGTGTATTAAAGGGTCACAGCATTAGGAAGTTTGAGAACCACTGAACTATATACTGCTATAAAACAGAACCAAAAGAAGCCAAGAGGTTTCTATACTGCTAAGCTATGAATACTATAGCAACACTTATATGAACGCAAAAGTTACTAGAAATACAAGGGAATATGTAAATTACATTAAATTGTAATGCATTGTTGCATACCCCTGGTGGGCAAGAGAAAGAAAAATAAATAATTAAAGGCATAAACACTTGAATTATTCATGATTATTTATACTATTTTTATCTATTACTAGTATATTATCTATACTATCGACATTGTCCTATATCTTTGGAACAAGAAATACACCTTCCAAACCATTTTATATAACTTACAAACAATGTTTGCAATCCCTACCATAAAATATTTTAGTGCATTTCCAGGGTGCAAACTTGATAAACTTTATTATCTTCATAATAAAATATTGCCTAAAATTAGTATTAGAATTTAAATGAAAAATAAAGCAAAACAAATTACTTGAATATTTTAGAAACCATAGCATAAACAATGGCTCAATTAACCAAACTAGAAAATAACAAATGCGAGGTTATTACTTAAAATAACCTAAGGGAAATAGGCCAAAGCTGTTATAAGTAGCAGATTCATAGCCCTAAAATATTTTCAAAGAAAAGAATTATGAGGCTTCACTTAACTATTCGATTCAAGAATTTACATAAATGAAGAGAAAAGGGAGAGAGAAACAAATTAAGGAAAGCTGAAGAAATAATAATAAATATTTTAAAAAGAATTATAAAGGTTAGAAAATGAATCCTATAAATAACGATGTATAAATTACCAAGGGCACATTAGGGAGGGGGCAGCGGGGAGGGAGGGGGGAAAAAAAAGAGGACCTGATGCAAAGGGCTTAAGTGGAGTGCAAATGCTTTGAGAATGATTGGGGCAGGGAATGTGCGGTTGTGCTTTATACAATTGATGTATGTATATGTATGGATTGTGATAAGAGTTGTATGAGTCCCTAATAAAATGTAAAAAAAGAAAAGAGGAGAAAAAAAAAGAAAATGATTAGGGCAACGAATGTACAGATGTGCTTTATACAATTGATGTATGTATATGTATGGACAGTGATAAGAGCTGTATGAGCCCCTAATAAATTGTTTAAAAAAAAAAAAAAGAAAATGAATCCTACCTTTTAAATAATTGATATAAGAATAAGTATATTTCTTCAAATAAAAATACAAGTGTAATAAAGGGAAAATAGAAAAATGCATTGTAAAATATCTGTTTGTTAATTAAAGAGATAAGATGAGCATTGATAAATATGTAAATTATTTTATGAAATTCAATAAAACTCTTGAGTAATGAAATAATTCTCTGAAAAAATATAAATCATGAAGTTGAACTTAAAGGAAACCTTTGAAGAAAAATTAAGAAGAAACTCGAAATCCTTATCAAGAAGTTTTTACTACTTCAAATAGATATTATCAAAATTTCTTTGGGATTTGGAATTCTCTGAAAGAAGAATCTGGAATTTTGGGCAATACTTTGAACAAATAACTTCAAAATGATTTGTAATCCATACAAAAATAGATTTTCTACCTAAGCATAAAATTAATTAAATAACAAATTATTTATGGAACATATTGCTTAAAAAGTCTCGCAAAAAGTTCATGAGTTTCAAACAACCTTCAGGTTCCACTAAAAGAGAAACAAAGATGACTAATAGGAACTTCAATAATACAAAGTACATTTCAGTGTATATTTTGTATAGTCTGATTTCCATAAGTGCAAAGCAGCTGATTAATATACAATCTGAAGTGACTGTGCACAGATCTACTTCAGAGAACTCTTATGCATGCTTTCTGTGTTGCTCCCAAACCACATATGTCAAACCAAGTCTATGTAAGTAGTTTATAATGCAATGTTAGCAATGCAGAATACCTTAACTTAAAGATGGAAACAGAAATATGTGAGGTCTGAAGTAAGCCCTCTCTCTCAGACAGTTATACACCTACCTGGTTTCTGCAATGAGAAAATGGAACATACTAAATTTCTATAAGCTGGTCTTGAGACGTAATGTCATAACACTCCCTTTAATCTCTAATTGTCAAGAAAGATGCAACGTGACACAATTTGACTGACCTGGGAAAGACATATAACATACTTGACTTGATTAATAATGGCAAATAAGGTTGTGTGAAATAAGGTTAGTGTGTGTGTGTGTGTGTGTGTGTGTGTGTGTGTGTGTGTGTGAACCCTGGATTTTGGCATATTCAACAAGAGGACCCACTGCCATTGAGCTGATTCTAACTCAGCAATGCTGTGGGATCGAGCAGAGCAGCTTCTGTGAGTTTGGGATGGGCAGACAACCTCATCTTTCTCCTTTAGAGTAGGTGGTGGGTTTGAACCACCGCGATTATGGTCAGTAGCCCAACCCATACTTACACCACAGTGCCACCAGGAATCCTCCACCAAGAGATCCCAAACAACCAAACCGACTGCCATGAGATTTAAGATGCATAGCATCCCATCAGGACCCATAGCAACCTTCGGTCGAGTTTCTCCCACTTTCCAAGAAGACTTGGAGACGGGCTCATCTTTCTCCCTTGGTGGTTGGTGGGTTTGAATTGCTGAATGAATTGAACCACCTTGTGGTTAGCAGCCCAACATCTGAAGCTACAGACGGCAGCAGAGAAAGGTCTCTCCAATTTCTCTCTAAAGACAGAGAGCCTCCTAAGATAACTACTAGCAACAGCCAACACAAGTATGAGAAAGGGTCAAACCTTTCTACACAAACCACCGATTAAAGGTCAAAATCTAAAACCGTAAAGGTCCAGATTCTGAAATTAAACTAGCACTGACATTGTTAATTCTGATTCTCCAGTTCTAAATGAATAGCTCCCGGTATTACTTGAGTACCTTTCAAGTTACTACATAACAGACCTGAGTATTTCTCAACTTACTTCGAAATAAAAATAGAATGCAACAAGACATGGCCAAGAATACAATGATCAGCAGGACTAATAGCATCAAAAGAGATGCATTCATAAAAAGAAAGGGTAGGTTTCCTTCCCAGACAATTAGCTTGAGGTATTATAAGCGTGATGGGCAAGCGCCGGTGGGGGTAATGTCCTAAGGTGTCCCTTTAGTAATGTGCCTGATGGATCGTTTCTAAAATACATAGGGTTATCCATTTTAAATTGTACATTTCTCTTCCTCTTGGCTGCCACCACCCACTCCTCCAGGTGGCATCAGTTCTTTGGATGCTGTGAAAGCTCTGACAGGCCTCTTGAGCCTCACACAAAATAAGTCAGAGCATATCGTTCCCTAGCTTTGTCCCTGTTGTTTGGTGGCTTCAGTCTGGTTTTTGCCTCCTATCAATCCCACATCCAAAAGAATAAAGCACGGCCCCATCTCACACCATGCTCACAAGAGTTGCAGCCACTCCACAAATCCAAGTTATTGAGGATCTTCCTCTTTCTTTTAATCAGATGTTCTTATCCAGGAGTCAATCCCTTCTGATCACATATCTGAAGTACTCGAGACAAAGCTTCCCTGTCTTTGCTTCCAAGGAGTACGTGTCCACCAACACAGTTTGTTCATTCCTCCGCAAGTCTATGGTCCTTCCATGTTCTTCACCAACCTCCTAACTGAAATGTGGCAATTCGTCTTCGATCTTCATTCATTGTCTAGCTTTCACGCAAGGAGTGAAGGAGTGGGGTGTAGTGGGTATGCGTTCAGCTACAACCTCCCAGGTCAGCAGTTCGAAAGCACCAGCCGCTCTGTGGGAGAAAGTTGGGGTTTTCCACTTCCCTAAAGAGTTGCTGTCTCAGAAACTCACATGGGCTGTTCTACCCGGTCTGGTAGGGTGGCTACAGACTCACACACCCAGGAGGCTACTGGCAATACTGCGGCATGGGGCCTCAAAATGATAACTTTGCTTTTCAACACTTTAAGTTGCCCTGCCTAAATCCTAACATTTAGCATAAAGTTCAAATTCCTAATTTGGCCTGCACAATTCCCTTCTTACTTCTGGTCTCAGGCTCTCTCCCCAGAGTGCTAGGATCTTGCCGGCCCCGCCCTGATTCCAGGAACTGGTCACGTGCTTTCAAATCAAGGTTTTCTTCTTTCCCCAGTAGGTGGGGAGCTCCGCTTTCTTCCCGTGATTGCCTCCTTCCCATCTCAGGGAAAACCAACAACCCCTTGGAGGGAATGTTCTTGACTCTGTGTGCATAGAAATTCTTCCTCGTCACGTGTTGTTTTGTTTCCCGTGCTTGATTTCTTCTAGCACTTTCCATGGTTTGTACATAAATAATTTGGCAGATAAAAAGAAATATTTCTCCTCATTTGAATTCTGGTTTTTTTTTGGGGGGGGTCACTCTCCAGAGAAGAAAACTCCATTAAGGTTAAAAGCAAAACAAAAATACGTGTCTGTTTCTTTAACATGCTATGTTTCTAATACTTGGTCTGTTGTCTGTCACGCTGTAGAGACTTACTATTTCTTGAATGAAAAATAATCTTGCTAAGTTATGTTTATTTTATTACCATAATCTGTTTTGCTACTTTGTGACTATTCCTTCTACCGGACTTAACTTCTAAGTGGACAAAGTCCCCATCTCTCCTTTAGGCACCGATCAGGTTACAAGGATACGCATACGATTGCATAATGCATATCAGCTACTGTAGCTCATCAATAGTTATTAATCGGTGGAATAAACCAAGATACTTGAAAGTTATTTAAGAAGGGGAATTTCTTTCTGCTTAGCATTCCATGCCGCTCAGAAGTACTGGTCATACTAGAATTCTTCATTAAGAAGGTTGCTAACTCAAGAAGCTAGACCAGTGACCACAGTCATTAAGGATTCTCTATCTCAAAAAGTGCGGCCAGCTGTCACAGCTCCTGTTAACAAGTGAGTGCGTGCCCAGAGGGAATGGAAAAGAGAGGAGATGTGAATTAAATTTGTCCAATGAGGGATGCTTTTGATTAGTTTAGATTCTGAGCCTCTGGCTGGTATGGAAATAATATCTTTAGTGCCGTTATTAATGGTTTTACTAAGGGTTGGGAGCACTGAAAAGATCTCTTTAAAGGAGATTTGAGATGTGGACCAGATAGGAGTTTTTTGTTTCATATATTCAACAAATGCATTTTCAAAAATGTAAGATGGCTTACTAATGTATCTTAGCATCCACATCACTTCTCTAAGCTAAAATTGCACATATAGACAATTATGATTATCTTCTAAAGCACAATCAATCTCCAATAAGATGGCGATAATCTAAATAAAGCATAAAATCATGTTGAAAGCTGAATCTAGTCATTTTGCTTGTGTTTAGCTTGGTTGAAACCTCCAAGTCATTTTCTTTCCCGTCTTCCTCTGGCAGTGTGTCATCTTCTGCAGGGCTTAATACTCATGCTGGGTACATTACCTCAAACATGAGAAACATACCATATCTACTGGTGGACACGCCGAGTTTGTCAGCACATTTTTAATGCAGTTTTTGTGGCAAAAATTAGTTGCCTCGGCTGATATTCAGGGTGACTTATATTTGAGTATATACGGTAATCTTGTCCGTCATATCTCCAAAATGCTGGTTGGTCAGACAGGATGGCTAGGTTAAGTCTGACCACAAATACACAGAACAGTGACCACTCACTTCCTGATTCCAAAGGGCCAGTGTTCAGAGGTGGGGTGTATACACTGAGTATCCTTGTTAATTTATTTTTTTTTAATTCTTGGAAATGATTTTGCTGAGCAAGAGTAATGCATACTAGACAACCTTTCTCCCTCCCTCCCCCAATCGGAGGAAGTTGAACCAAACCAACTGGAAAGAATATGCTATCAGTATGAACAGGGTCGATTATTCATGGGAAAACTGGTCCATAGGGAAGTCATTGCTAGGGTAGTTCTTCCAGAAGCACTCTGGTTTCCCCAACCCCAGGGTTCTGTCCCTGCTGTGGGGTAGACGTTGGCCTGCCTGCTCAGCTGCCCTGGAATTCTCCAGGACTCGTTACTAGCCACTGAGACACATAGGAGGGGGCATCCTCCCAAAACTATGTATGTATTTTACAAAACAACCTTATCACCTCCGTTACCCTTACTCCATTGGTCAAATCTGCAATCCCGTTCCTGGAAGCACTTTGGAAACTCCTCGGTCTGGACGGCTGACAGCGCCTCCTGTTCTTTTGGTCACATGTTCTATGCTGCCACCTCGCTGGGCGTTCACGCCCCTCCGCTTGAGGAAACAAGAAGACGACTCGAGTGCGAGGTTAGCTGAGTAAGGTGAGCGGGGCAAGGGCATCCTGTGTGTTGCCCAAAACTGGTGCAGAGATGTCTGAAGAGCAGCTATATTGTTCTGGTGGCAAAACCATCTGCCACATACCAGGCTTTTTTTATTTTTGCACACTGTTACGCAATCTTTTCAGAACCTCTACATAGAAAACTTGATGAACAGTCTGACCTGGTGGAATGAACTCCAAATACATTATGAGTCAACATTTTCATCTGTTCGAGGAGCTCAGTGATGTCCAGAATGAGGCTTGTCAGCAATCGACATTTTACCTTTTATGAAATGAGAAAACCTCATATGTTTGAATTTTTTCCTGTAGCGCTGTTCTGATAACCTCTATTCAATATCACAACAGTTTCTGTGGCATTTTTCCCAAGCTGGAAGTAAAATTTCACAGCCACATGCTGTTCTCTTAAATCAGCCATCACAAAAAAACGAGGTTCTAGTGAAACTGCTTTTACAAAAAAATTCACTGTGATCAGAGAGAACCTTCCCAGCCGACACCACTGGGTGCACTAACTCATAGCGAGTTGCCTGATGCTCGCCTGGTAGGAAAAATACGTACTACAAAAGCTCCACTCCGCCTAGCACAATTCCTTTTTGCGGGGTTACCCCCTAGTGTATACTGTTGTCTTGTAGCAGGTGATGAGCAAACTGTGCATACTTGCTAACAGAAAAGTGGTTGCTGAAAGTTCTAGGGTCTTTCAGTTAACCTGTGACTTTAATAGTTATTCTTAGTAGCTCAGTGGTGGAATTCTTGCCTTCTGGACTTAAGACTACGTCCAATTCCTAGAAAATGCACTTCATGCATAGCCATGCCCCATCAGGCAATGGAGATTCTCATGGTGCTATGATGCTCAACAGGTTCCCATGGAGCTTACAGACTAAGATTGGCTAAAAATAAAGACCTGGTGATATACTTCTAAAAATCTGCCCATGAAACCCCAGTAATCCAATCCTCCCTTGATCGTGGAGATGGTCCAGGACCAGGCAGCCTCTCCTTCTCTTGTGCATGGAGTTTCCACGTGTCGGAGCCAACTCGATGATAATGAACAAACCCTTCCTCTGTGCCTGACTCAGGAGGGACTCTTGTGATGGGGATTTCAGACCGGCAGGGTGGGTGGATAAGAGGGTCCCTGCCTTGGAATTTTATGGAGCCACCATAGTCAATGAAAAATTGTCTACTTTTTATTTTGCCAAAGTCAGGTCATTGAAGAGTAAAGAAACTAAACTCATCTATGAGGGGACTTCAAAAGGTCCATGGGAATATGCCATTCTCTTTTCATTCCATATCCCTGTGATATTTATTGAGGCCTCTTGAATTATAGCAATCATAAAAGAAAAGACGATGGCCATCAGAAAAGCTAGGAATCAAGTAAATCTCAGAACAGAAAAACAACCTGTAACTCTAATGTGCTTGGTGTCATGGGGAAAACAAAAGAAAAAAGAAAGAAAACTAGTTCAATGGCCTTAATTTGTACCAGGCTACTGAAATGCGTGTCAAATGCTAGTATCAGCCTATAGCTTTTCAAAACTGCCGATGTAACCACAATGCCACGCTGTATTTTGGCATCTCTTAGCCTTTACCTCTGTCTCCTGACAGGGATACTATCATAGGACGTGGCCTATGAACATTTGAGTGAGAAGCCAAAGATTTTTATTGCTACTAAGCCTCTAAAGTTTAGTCTCTCTGTAATTGAGCAGAAGAAATTAGTAATGGAAACCCTCCCCCCATTTCAATTGTGTTGCAACAGGAACAGATGTAAAAGCTTAGGACTGGAGGATGGATTTGTTCACTGACAAGTAAAACTGAGCACCCAACAGATGCCGGGAACTGGGAATCCAACAGCTGACTCCCTGCCTTACCTTCCTATGCACATGCTCTTGGAGGAGATGGGTAGCTAGCACAGAGGCCTGCACGCGGATTGCTTCGCTTACGAATAAAGGCTGGCCTTGCTTTGGAGGACAGGTTTGTGACCTTGAAGGAAAAACCAGACTTAAATAAGGAAGCAAGGCTCGCGGTCACCTCAGAGAAGCGCATTCCACGTGAAGAGAAAAGCAAGTGCCAAGGCCCCCCAAAGAGCGAGGTGCTAGATGTGACTGGAGCACAAGAGTTAGGGGAAGGATGGGGAGGTCGCAGGGCCAAAATGCAGCAGGGAAACAGATGGACTTTGGATTTAGGAAGAGAAGCCAAATAGTATTGCTGCTAGGGTTAATGCACTCAAATATAGACTAACAGGCTGGTGACTTGAATTCTTGGCTTCCAATTATGTTACTGTATTGAAAACAAAACAAATCCTACAAAATAAAACTTTGGCAGAAAGAAGAGGGGCACTGAGGAAACGCATGCTAGCCCTGCGTTGAGACGAAACAGACTATGAAATCCTTTCCCATGAGGTTCCTTTCTCCTTAAGGTTTAGAGAGAAGTGCTTTGGAAGGCGGGGAGTTGGTGTCCACAGAAGAAAGGCATGACAGTCTCCTTCTGAAAACTCAGCCATTGGAAGCCCTATGGAACAGAGTTCTGCTCTGACACCCTGGGGGCCACCATGAGTCTGAAATGAATCGAGGATAAGCTGGCTTGCTCTAGAGCCCAGTGGTCTCTGGCTCTCTCCTCCAGGGAGAGCAGCCACCCATTCAGATATCCTGCCAGGCTCACATCGACTTTCAGCATGCTACTTCTTTTTTAATTAAGAGGGAAACTGAATAAATGAACAAATGTTTACCTTATGAGGCACTTGGAGCCCAAAGAGGTGAAACAATATTGTTCTATCCATTAATGCCAAGACTCAAAGATCGATGACTAGGTTGGTCATTTGAATTCTTTGCTTCTAATGATGTTACTGTATTCAAAAACAAAACAAATCCTCTAAAATAAAATACAACGTTGACAGAAAGAAGAGGGGAACTGGCAAAACGTATGCTATCCCAGCGTTGAGAAGAAATAGACGATTCAATCCTTGAACATAATGTTCCTTTCTCCTTAAGTTTTAAAGAGAAGTGCTTTAATTAGACTCCAAACAGGAAACTAACAAAACATAGTGTTATTCCCCAAGGTAAAGCGAATAATAAACACATGTAGTTATTAAAGAATGTAACTTAAACTAACATCTGTATTTTATTCCATTCATTTTGTGGTGAAAAGGAGTTTTGCCATTAAAAAAATCATTTTCATGGATGCTTACATGTTTTAATCACAGAATGCTGTAACCATAGAAGGCCAAGTTCTCATCATGCATTATAAGTTCATTGCTGTGGGGTTGCTCTAACGCATGGCAATGCCCTGTGCTACAGAGCAGGAGGGAGTTCTTGGCTCTAGTCTTCCTGGAAGCTGGTCATCAGGCTCTCAGTGATGTCGCTCAGCTTGTGCCAAGGTCAACCCTTTGGGTGAGTACCTGAGTACAAACTATTTTTCCAGCCCAGGGGGCTTTCCTTCCTTTTACTCAGTACGGAAGCCTCTCTGGAGCTTGAAATGGCTCTTCTCTCTGGTGAACTCTCGGGAGGATGCATTCGTTATGCATTGGGCTGCTAACCAAAGTTCAAAGCCAGCAGCTGCTCCACCACAGAAAAACGGGCTCTCTACTCCTGGGAAGAGTTCCAGTCTCAGAAACCCAGAGGGACAATTCTCCCCCAGGTTTGACCTCTAAGGAAGCTAGAAGTTGGAATTGACTTGATAGCAGTGGGTTTGGTTTGGGTTTGGTATAAAAAGAGATTCTGAAGTCTAACTTGGGCAGTATTCAATTGAGAAGGAAGGTCTGGTGGTATGGTAGGAGCTACTGAGCACACTGTATAGAGATAGATTCTAAAGTCCAAATTGGACTTATCAAATTAGAGTCCAGTAATTGACTTGTGTTATTTTCTAGGTCTCGAGGTATCTTGTCTAACTTCATTTTAAACTGGTCTCGAAGTAGGCACCTTGCCAAGTATGTGCTATTCTAAGCTAAAGATGTGTAGGCTGATATCTAACTCCTTAAGAAGCCTCATTTCTTGGCTCACTAAGGGCATTGAAACCGATTCCACATGCTTTTAGACCGGAAGTAATGGCCCTTTTATCCTGAAAGCTAAATGCGGCTCCTGCCTTCACATTGTATATCTTGAGTATGAGCAGGAATGTGTTACTAATCTTGGCTCTAGGGAAATTTGTGGAAATAACCAAAAGGCATCTTTCAATGATCTTTTGGCCTTCTTCTGCTCTCTTTATGTTCCATCAGGCTCTCTTAACTCATTGCCCACAAATAGACTTTTAGATGAAATCTTGAGGAGGTTTACAGTTGTGTAGAAATGTAGACACTTTGAATGCATTAAAGCAGAGACACTTTTCTTGGTAAAGATTCCATAGTTTTGAGGAAGTATGAAAGAGTCTGTTATCCCTTACACACACGCATATGAAAAGACAAAGAGGCCCCATCATGGTGGTCAGGCCCACACAAGACCTCCTGCCGAGGGAGCAAGGCCATGGGGTGGACGATGACTCGGGCAGGATGAAGAGCCTGGAGATACATATGTTGAAGTGGAGGTGATGGGGAGTTATTCCAATGAGAATGTTCAATAGATAGAGCCCGAGAGTTGTAAGGAAAAGGCACCCACCCAGAATTGGAATCCATTGGCACAGAGACAGGAGTGGAACGCACGAATGAGGTGAAGCCTGTGGAGTTGATCGCTGAACCTGCAGAAGGACAGGAGCATGCTGAGTCTTGGAGTGTCTCCAGCTCGGGTAAGAGAATTGGGAGAATATATGGGGCAGGGCAGGAGAAAGTATGACCCAAGCAAATCCTGAAAAGAGGCTGATCAGGCATGTGATATTAAATAGAGATGCCAAAGACAATATTGAACAGCAAGACAAAGACATTTTGTGCTCTGGGGGTGCAGGGGTTGTCTCTGGTGATTGTCAATATGTTTTGAAAAGCTGTAGGGGTTGATTGTTACTTAATTTATCCTTTGTTTATTATTGAACTCCTATAACATGCCAGATGCTGGGGCACAAAGATCATGGATACAGTCAGGATACATTGTGTTCCAGGATCACAGAGGTGCCTGTCAATATGTGCACAGACTTCCCCGGTTTTCAAATTTTCAGACTAAGGAAAAGGCCACAACAACATGGCTATTCAGATTATGTACTGCACAACTCTAGGGGTGTTAATCACATAGACCTCTAGTACGCAGTGTGCAACTTGCACAACCAACCACATGCGGTTGCCCTGTCTGAGAGACACGGATGCTTCCTGACAAGCGTGCTCTATCAATTAACAATATGTAAAAGGTGCACTGGTGGTGAAGTGGATGTGGTAGTCACCTAATCTGGTGTCAATTTAAGGATTAAGAGTGTAAGGGTGGAGTCTAGGCTGTCAATCTGGAGAGAGCCAATGAGACTTCTATGTGGGCATGGCCTTCCCCTGAGAATTCTGGGAAATCTGGTACTGCCTCCTTGGAGGTGGAAGACACCTCTCTCTCTGCTGCTCCCTGGGAGACATTGCAGAAGAGAGGCTTGGGTGCAACCCCACCTCTGAAGCCGGAGAAGCCAGAGAGAGACCCCTGCCAGCGCTGAGATGCTTACAATGCCACTGGACCCAAAGACTTTCTACCCACTGGCTTGTGATCATCCTGCATTTGGCTTCATTGCATGTGTTTCGTGAATCTGAAGAGGACTTCATAGATTGATACCGGATATATGGGCCACTATCGGACTTACGGACTTGATCTGGACTGGGCTGTTTTCTCCACGTCCAATTGCTCTTGGATATAAACCTCTTTCTTGTACACATGTGTGTGTCCATGGATTTGCTTCTCTAGTCCACCCAGACTCGCACAGTAGTTAAATGTGAGCTGCGATGTGCATGGTTGGCAGTTTGAAACCACCAGCAGCTCTGCAGAAGAGACTGGGTTTTCTATACCCATAATGAGCTACAATCTTGAAAATCCACGGGGGCGGGGGGTTGGTGGTGGTGGTGTCCCAATAAGTCAGCTTTGACTCCGTGGCCGTGAGTGAGAGGTTGAGCATGCACTATTGTTCTGGGCTAGGCCCTAGGGATAGAGTACTGGCCCAAATAGACAAAATCTCTATCCATCTAGGGCCCTTGAGAAGCCCTTGAGGCATAGGGGTTCCGTTTTGGATTGGGATCTGCAAGGTCAGCGGTTGGTAACCACCAGCAAGCAGTTCCACAGGTGAAAGAAGAGGCTTTCGACTTCCAAAGCTTTACAGTTTGGGAACCGCACCGGCAGTTCTACTCTGCCCCAGAGTGTTGCTAAGAGATCACATGGCCTAGAAGGCAGTGAGAGAGAAGGGGCTGGGGTTGGGGTGGCTTAAATGAAGGAGCAGTGATGGAAGGAGGAACCAGATCTCAGAGCACCTAGCCAGCCCGGGTGAAGCCTTAGCGTTCATTCTGACTGAAAGCAGCCATCCCGGGAAGATCTTGAATCGAGGACTGACATACCTAATACAGACTTTAGAAGAATCACTCTGACTTGGAGATAATGGTTGGATGAAGGGTTAGGTAAAGTCTGGACTCTTTTCCCAAATACTCTGTATTTGCACAAAATTAACAAGGCTGTTTTTAAAAGCGGTCTCTTTTTTAAGCAGAGTTCGCATTCAAAATATTTAAGCAAATATATTAATTACCGGATGAAAGTGGTAAACACTGAAACGTTTAGGCTCAATAAGCATTCAAGTTTATTCATTTATTCCTCTGGGATGGTTTCCATTTATACAATCCAGATATAATCCTTACTCATTACACGGGGAGAAAATTACCTGAAATAAAAATCTCAAACATCTAAATGGGGGGCTGGGGACAGGGTATACACAAGGGTTTCAGGCAAGGCTAGAGATGAGGTGAACTTGGGGAAGGCCTTCGGTACAGGGTGGCTCGTGAAACAATGTAGTCTGTCAAGTTGGCGTCACTTTTGGACACAGTGTTCTAGAATGTAACCCTGCCTTCCCACAAACCTCTGAACGTCACCCACTCCTCTTAGTCATACTGTAACACCAACAAGAGGAATCCCACCGACTAGCAAGCCTTGTGATTTCATGCACACCACTCCGAATACACGGTTGGAAACAGTGGACACGGGGCACTGCAAGAGCCCCGAAAGATGTTCTGAAATCGCTTTCATTAATGTGTTCCGATATGACAACTCTCTGTTCAAACACCTCAGCATATCTCTCTCCAACCAACCACCACGTGTTTACTTACCGGCAGTTTACCCTTGTTTACAAATAGGCTCTAACCCCGCAGATGGCATCTCATTGACCTTTCTCTCTCCTCTTAGGTCAAATGATTCCTTTCGCAGATACAAATACAAACAAGTGGTTTTAGAGGAGTTCTTAGGAATAAATAACAACAACGTCTACTCCAAATCAGTTTTTTCCCTAATTTCATGACTAATTTTCAGGACTTTGCTTTTATCACGAACACAGTAGATCCTTAAAAGGTAGACAAGCCTGGATTTTTAATCTGGCCATCGAAATCAGCGGATCAATTGTGCTAGTTTACTTTATTAGAAAAGAACGCACATGACCTATCCCTAACATGCTTGGTTCTCCGCTAGGCACGTGGTATGTCTTGGGTCACGTCGTCCTTCCTGTAACCTCACGATCAAACTCTTTTCCCAATGTCTTTAGGTCAGATTTGTAGGTAAAGTGGAGAAAGTGCACATCCAGTTCTTCAATGCACGAAAAGAGCCCCGTGTGCCTACTTGCTCAAGCATTCAACTGCGAAAGGAAAGGTGAGCAGTTTGAAGCCAGGAGTGGGTCCTTAAGAGTAAAATGGAGCAGTCCACTCCTGTAAAGGCCGTAGCGGTACATACCCCATCAAGCAACTCTCCCCTGTCTGACAGGGTTGAAATCAACTTAAGAGCAAAAGGGTAGTTTGGGGGTGGATTTAGTGTAGGAAAAGGCTTGATGCCTTTTCAGTGGTTTAAAAGCTATGTGTGCAGCAAGTGAAAGGGATTGTGATGGAGAAGTTGTTGAGAGTAAGGGTTCACTCTTTCTAAAGAGAGGTAATTTTACCCAACATTAATGGGAAAGTACAAATTGTTCCTAACGAAAGTTCCCAACCTAGGGACTACATATAGTCAATTTTATATGAAGAAGCAATACCTTGTCTTGAGATCCATTCAAATCTAGGCCTGTCTTCCTTCAAATCCCTTTCCCCCTTTCCCTATTATGGTATATGTTAATTCTACTGGGTAAAACAATGCATTTTGTTGTTGCTGTGGTTTGTTTTCTGATTGTTTGTTTTAATCATTTTATTGGGGGCTCATACAACTCTTATCACAATCCAGACATACATCAATTGTGTCAAGCACATTTGTACATTCATTGCCCTCATCATTCTCAAGACATCTGCTCTCCACTTAAGCCCTTGGCATCAGCTCCTCATTTTCCCCCTCCCTCCCTGCTCACCCCTCCCTCATGAATCCTTGATAATTTATAAATTATTATCTTGTCATATCTTATACTGGGTAAAGGGAGACGTCGGACAGTGTAAAACAATCTATTTTTGCATGAAATGAAAAAAACATCATTCTTTTTCCTTTGGGCTAATATTGTTGATTACTTTTGTTGTTGTTGTTGTTGTTGGTCAACCCCAAGTGTAAGGGCTTTCCAGCTATGACTTGTGTCCTTACCCCAACTTTTCAAGGCAAGCATGCCAGCATGGGGCGAGGAACAGAGCAGGTGACAGCCAATTTCCTTGGCAAATAATGCTGATGAACTAACCTAGCTGGGAGGTGATAAGTGATTGACCCAAGGCTAGGAAGTCATTGAGTAGACATTCAGAAGCGGGTCACTTTGATTCACTTTGACTACACCTGTGGGTCCTTTTCATCTTCTTTGGAGTTTGGTGATTATTAAAAGCACTCAAAGCACAAACCAACAACCTCACTGCCATGGAGTCAATACTGAGTCATAGACACCCAACAGGACAGGGTAGACTTTCCCCTGTAAGTTTGCAAGACTGTAACTCTTTCCAGCAGGAGGTTGCCCCATGAAGCAGCTAATGGCTTTGAATTACGGATCTGGGGGCTAACAGACCAACTCATAAACAGAGCTCCATATAATTGTTAAATGGCCAACCAAGCAAACCCCAGAGTCATAAAATGCTGACTCCTAGCTACTCTGGTGGTGTAGGGGTTCTATATTGAATTGCTAACTATCTAGGTCAGCAGTTCAAAACCACCGGAAGCTCATGGGAGAAAAATGGTGCTGTCTAATCCTGTAAAGTGTTAAGAGTCTCAGAAACCCACAGGGGCAATTCTCCCCTGTCCTATAGGCTGATTAGGAGCCAGAATAGACAGCAGCACACTCAAATTAAATTAACTATACTTTTATCATTCTTTAAAGTGAACAGAAAAATTGAGGGGTAAGCAGCTATGCTGAGACATCTGGAAATTGTTCTTCTAGGTCGTTCTAAAAGTTGTTTGTGAAAGATATTTGTTTGCCTTGTTTTGTTTTAATGGTATCGAACATTCTTGTGGCTTGGTTCATTTTTTAAATCAAAATGATTCTTGATTCTCTCTGGACTAGAAACAACCACCAGTTATGATGGTGGTGAGTCCACCATGATATAAAGACGTGTAATGATCTGAAGGTTGACATGCTGTTAAAATTAAAGAAGTGCTTATCCCAAAGAGGTCAGCACTTTATCTTTTACTAGCAAACTTGAATGTTATAAGATTCTAAGGAATTTGCTAAAATGGTGGTTCTAATATTCAATCCCAACCAGAGAGAGCTGGGGTTGATGAAAAGGAGGAAGCAGGGATGGCCTGGATAATGGATTCTTCATGTTTGACCTATTTCCTTATTTTGAAGCCTTTATAACCCAGTTTTTAATTTAAATTGTGTTTTGAAGTGAATGCTTCCTTCAGTGATGGCCATGGAGGTAAATATATGCTTGCCTCATTTTTTTTGACTAAAAGTAAAATAATGAATTTAGAACGTTTATGCCACTATTAAAAATGCCAAAACCAACCACAGTTACCATCAAATAAACTCTGACTCATAGTGACTGCATGCGTGTTGAGTAAAATTTCAGTCATAGGGTTTTCAATGGTTGTTTTTGTTGTTTTGCAAGTAGATTGCCATGTCTATCTTCTGCGGTGGCTTCTACTTCTCAGGGTGAATTCAAACAGTCAAATCCGTATGAATTAACATTTTCCACTATTGAGAGATTGCTTATACCATTGCAGCTTATATGAAATTTGATTTATCTTTTCTATTTTAAGTCAAGTGACTTAGAATAAAATGGGACAGTGTTAAAGTAAGCTATACTATAGCTATGATATAATATACAATAACACAGAGTAGCAGGATGTCTAATTTTCTACCTTAAAAATCTTTAACCTTTAAAAAGTTTCTATTTGGCTATTGAATGTAGTCTTTGACTTTTAATGTGGAGAAAACTCCTCACTTTAACATATACTTAAATACTAGATATGAGGTTCTATATACTTGTGAGGTAGAATTTTGACTTATAATTCTTATAAAACATATTTAACTTATGCAGTGTATTTTTTTCCCCAAAATGCAAACTCAGTGTCTCCAACGCCCCAGATTAGGCTAATGTCACCATTATGTAAATCATAACACTATGTTTTCCCCAATCCTATAACCAAGAACACAAATGAATACTTCCTTTTGTCTTTTCTTTTTCATTTCAGTAAACTTATTTACCTTAAGTCTCACAAAGATTTAAATATTACAATTTTTAGTTACGTATTTTATTGCCTTCTATTAAAAGCGATGACATTATGACCTAAGGAATGTGTTATGTAATCTTGGATTTATAGCACTATAATTTTACAGCTAAATAAATAGGCTAATTCAATAAAGGCCAACACTTAGACCTGATAAAAATTCTCAGCAAAATAGGAATGAAGGGGAATTCCTCAGTATAATAAAGGACACTTATACCAATCCACAAGTCAACATCATTCTCAATAGAGCCTGAAAGCATTCCACTTGAAAACGGGCACAAGAGGAGATGCCCTTTATTTGAGTCAACATTGCTCTGGGGAACTAACTAAAGCCATCAGGCAAGTAAAGGAAATTATTTAAGGTCTGTGAGATGAGTAAGGAAGAAGTAAAACTATCCCTCTTCACAGATTATATGACCCTCTCCATCGAAAACCCAAAAGAAACCACAAGAAAACTACTGGAGCTAGTAGAAGGATCCAAGAGAGAAGCAGGAGCTAAGACCAGTATAAAATTGATAGTTGTATTCCTCTACACCAGTGGTTCTCAACCGGTGGGTGATGACCCCTTTGGAGGTCGAATGACCCTTTCACAGGGGTCGCCTAAGACCATCAGAAAACACTTCATTCTGATGGTCTTGGGAACCGAGACATCACTCCTCCGTCCTTCTCCATGTGCAGATATGTCTACGTACAGATACGCCCACATGAGTACCCAGTGTGAAGACTGTTACCCATGCTTCAAGACAAAATTTCATTTATTTGTAATTAGAAATAAATACTTCGGAATACATAATTGCATATTGTTTTTGTGATTAATCGCCATGCTTTCATTAGATTCAATTTGTAACAATGAAAATACATCCTGCATATCAAATACTTACATTACTATTCATAACAGTAGCAAAATTAATTATGAAGTAGCAACAAAAATAATTTTATGGTTGGAGATCACCACAACATGAGGAACTGTATGAAAGGGCCACGCGGCATGAGGAAGGTTGAGAACCACTGCTGCACATACACAGAACTTCACATAGGAAATCAGGAAAACAATACCATTTACAATAACCTCATCAACACATAAAATGCTTGAGGGAAACCTAATTAAATAAGTAAAAGCCCTGTGCAAAGAAACAACAAAACAATACTGCAAGAAAGTAATAAGCGACTAATAAGTGATCTGAGCAGACGAAAAACCATACCATACTCACGGATATGAATACTTGACATGAAAATGTCAGTAGTTCCCACAGTAATTCGTAGACATATAATCCGGATCCAAATCCCAACAGCATTCTTCAATGACATGATGAAACTAACTACCCACTTTATATGGATGGGAAAGAGGTTCCAGAGAAGGAAAGCATTGCTGAAGAAGTATCAAAGTAGGAATCTCAGATGTATGTATATGTATGGATTGTGATAAGAGTTGTATGAGCCCCTAATAAAATGTAAAAAAAAGAAAAGGAAAAAAAAAATTTTTTAAAGTAGGAATCTCACATTAACTCATCTCAGAATCTATTATAGTAACAGTAATCAAACCTTCTTGGTACTGGTACAATGAACAATATAGAACAGTGGAAGAGAATTGATAATCCAGATATAAATATATCAATCTATAGACAACTGATCTAGACAATAATAGGCCAAAGTTCATTAAAAAATAAGGAAAAGCTCTCTCTAAAAAGTGGTACTGGCAAAATTGGAAATTTATCTGTGGAAAATGAAACATTGTCCCTACCTCACAACAAATAACTCAAAACAGACCAAAGATTTAAACCCAAACCTGAAACTATAAAAATTATGGATTAAAAAACATGAGGACAAGGCCAGGGACCCTACTATATGGCATAAACAGAACATCAAAATATAACTAAAAATGCAAAAAAGAGCCGAAGAGATGGATCTCTGAAAAGTTAAATATTATGCTGGTCAAAAGACATATCCAAAAGGGTGAAAAGAGTCCCTACAGAAAAAGGGAAGTGTTTTTTATTATGACATATCCAGCAAGGATCTAATCTCTAAATGTTATTGAAAATTTCAACACTTCAACAATACAAAGATAGACCATCCAATTAAAACATGGGTAAAGACATGAACAGACACTGCCAATTCCGACATTCAGCCATCTAGCAAACACATGAAGAAATACTCACAATCCTCAGAGAGATAAAAGTCAAAACTACAAGGACTACCAACAATAATGGCGCTCATGAAGCAAAACAATAGAAAATAACAGATGTTGGCAAGCTTGTGGAATGACTAGATTCTTATACACTGGTGGTGGCAATATAAAGAGATAGAGTCACTAGAGGAAACAGTTTGGCACTTCTTTAAAAACTAGAAATAGATGTCTGATATGAATAGCAATTCCACTCCTAAAGGAATCGGCTCCACGACAGGACTAGACATATGCTTATCCACCGTCACTGTGATATTATTCAAAAGACTAAATAAGATGAAGACCAAAAATATGGGCCACGTTATCCCACCAGCTTCAACTAGATCTTCCACTCTGATTCCAACACCTCTTCAAGTCCAAACTGTATCCAACTCTGAAAAGATGCTTTGACGCTGTCAGCTGGAAGCCAGCTCTCTTCTAGGGACTCTCGTAGAAGTCTGGTCTCTACTTCTCGCTGGAGCCATTTGCCCCCGTCTGTCTTGTATTACAGGTACTTGCTGTGTGCTATATTTTCAGACAGGGAGCTCATCAGGGTACAATCTGAATCCTACCCATGTTTCTGTTCCATAGAGTAGGTTTTCAAGGATAACTGAGTATGCAGTTAGTAATTTCTGCTAGCCATGACAAAATGCTCAAAGAGAGAGAAAACCTACTCAGATATAGCTTGGGCAGCTCTTGGTCAAGGAAGCAAGCCTGGGAGTAAAATATTCTTCCAGAGGTAAGTCAGAGTAGCTGGCGCATAAAAGGGACACATTCTATTTCTTCACCTTTATATTAACATTGACAAAAGATCAAACATTGACAAAATAGTTATCTTTAGTTGTCACAGATACAGACTTTGATTTAAACTTTGGCGTACATGGATGTCACGCCAGGTCAGAAATACAGCCTCACGTAGTGTTCATTTCAATATGGAAATGTCAAAATTTGATAGAATGCCTGATATAAACATTGGCGCAAAGAGAATCTGCAAACTATCGTTAAACTTTGGTACTAAGCCCAACGGAAAGGATTCTCTTTGAAAAGTCCCATGTGGCAGTGAGAGGACACATAAGCTGTATTCGCTTACCTTCAGGGAATCGAAGCAGGCGATCACTCTTCCATTTTCAACCTGGCAACTTTTGGGAGGGTGAGCAAATTTGCATTCCTCATCCGACCGGGAACACGTTCCTCTTTGAAACTGCCTGCACACTTCCAGGGTCAGCCATTTGGTGTCTCTGACAGGGGCAACGTTCAAAGCCATGACGAAAAACGAGTCTGGACTTTGTTAACTTCTGCTAAATGGTGGTATAAACCAACTTCCAACAACTCCAAAGCTACTGTTGTGAGAAATCCCTCATGCAAAGTCTTAAGGTAGGTAAGTGATAAACTGCTTAAAGAAGTCCAGTCCGCGAGGCGGAGTGAGACGATTGATTGGCAGGCGTCACTCATCCATCGGTAGGTCCCACGTGAAGACTGTGGGCCGCAGAAGCAGCACACTCAGTGTCATCGCTGACTGCAAATGTCTGAATCTCCTGGCTGCTTTGCAGACACAACTGCTGGTAATAAAGTGACTTCTAGCTGACGGCGCGCCGATGGAGAATTTTTGTTCTGAAGCTAATAGCTGTGGACGAGGCTAGACTGCGAGCCACTCAGATGCTCGTAGTTCAGCAGGGTGCTTTCAAATTCTGAAATCAAAATCAAGCAGTCGATAGAGTCAGACAAGTGAAGTATCTTCATCCACTCATAAGGGTCAAGGTGTTGTGAGTGTAATAGAAACACAAGATTTGAACACACGACGCGCTCTCAGGAGGCAGTTTCTGGTCCTTTCCCACAGGTACTTTTTGAACCACCAACCTGCAAAAATACAAACAAGTTATCAGTTTATACTCAAACTCAATCGAATCAACAGGTTAGCAATGATTTCGTCCTTACGAAGAATTTGCAAAAGCACAGAAAGCTACGCATTAGGAAAATAGTAAAGCAGGGATTGTTTTTGGTTTTTTGGGGTTTTTTTGTAAAGAGGAATCCGCAACTGAAACCATACTGCAGAAATAATCTAGGCGGCAGTCCAAAAGTTCGGATGACTCAAACCGATGAGTGGGGCAGACTCAATAATTAGGCATTCTGAAACAATTCAATCTAATGTGCTTCGTCGCCAAACAGTGTATCAGAACTGCGTTTTCCCATTAATTTCACATTTAGGCCATTGACTTCATTGTTGAAAGTGCTATAAATGATTGTTTGAGATGTATGTGTCCTTTATAATAAGGGTACTGTCGCTCTGAATGAAGCACAAGATCCTCTTTCTTCACAGGTTCCCTGGTTTATGGATATTTGGGTGTGGAAAGGGATAGAGAGTAGCTCCTGAAACATATTCAGATCTCTGTGTCAGTCTGGGAGCTTTAGAGAAACAAATCCACAGAAACGCGTGTATAAGAGAGAGCTTTATATAAAGGTTAAGTGCACATCAAGAAAACATCCCAACCCAGAGCTGCCCAAGCCCACAAGTCCATATGTCCGACACCAATCCACAAAGTGCTCCTCCATCTCACAAAACAGACGCAATGACACCGACTGCAGGAGGAAAGCCGAGCCAGTGAATGTGTAAGCATCTCAGCTCTGGCAGGGGTCTCTACGTAGCTGCTCCAGCACCCAGGGCTGCATCGGGGTAGGTCCATGTGGCTTTTCCTTGGGGATGCCTTGCAGGAAGTGAGCCTTGCCAGCTGAAGCAGGGAACTGCTAAGGCAGCTGCACGCTCGTCTGACCATCACAAAGCAAGAGACCCAAGAACTAGAAAGGCCAGGCTCACTGAGCCACTTATTCCCACCACCACCACCCTTCAATTAACCCCACATGTGTTTATCGGCTAGGCTGGCACAATAAACTACCTCCATCTCTTAGCAGGATCTCTCTACTGTTATTACTCGGGGTGCACAGGTGCAGTGGCACAGGATTTGGGAACGAAGACAAGTCGGTGATTCAAACCCACCAGCAATTCCCAGGGAGAAAGATGTGGCCGCCTGAAAACCCTCTAGGACGGCTGTACTCTGTCCCAGAGAACCACCATGAGTCGAAACTCAATGTGACAATGATGAGCGTGTTGGGGGGGAGGGGTTGATTGTTATTGCTTGTTTAAAGGCAGCGCTCCCCTATACGATGTAAAGGCTCTGAGGACATGGGTGTTTGTCACTCTTCTGGCTCACTAGTGCCATGGTTTACAGCATCAATTAATGGCGTGATTAGATCTGGAAAATACTCACAGGATAAATGAGGAATCGACCTCTGGGATTGTTGACTCACTCGCTGGCGAACCAAATGATTGAACACAAGCCAGCTTTAGTTTGGTTTTTAAGTGAGTCACAATCGAAAAACACTCTGTTCTATCTAGTGCTGGTGCTGTCTACAAGAAAAATATACGTACCTAGAAATTCAGATGACTGATATAAACCCAAGGGATTTTTTAGTTAATTTATTTTTTATGGTTGGAATCACGTGGTGGAAACTAACAAAAGCGACCCGTTTGTTGTAATTTTTTCCCCAAGGATTTTAAAGTTATTACAACATTGTCGTTTTAATATTAGTGAATCTAGCATCAATTAAGTACAAACAAAATACAGGAAGTTTCTCCTTTTCATAAGTTGTGTATGCCACAAGCTACCTCAGATCCTCGCTTATGTCCTTCTAACGATCTCTTTAAAATGCAGACTAGGTAGCGTAATGACAACCAGTGCATGTCAAATGCATTGCGGGCAACTAATTCTTAGGATATTCACCAATGACCAAGTGGATCCCACCGTGCATTTATTTTAGGGAACTCTGGGTTCCCAAACCCACGGCTATTAAGTTGGTTCTCACTCATAAAGACCTTCCAAGACAAAAGAGAAGTACGACAATCAAGTCCCCAACTCCAGCAGTTACCAAAGCAGGCACCTCTTTCTCCTACAGGGCAGCTGGTGATTTTGAACCACTCACCCTCTGCTTAGCAGCTGAGTTCTTACCTCCTGCATTACTGGGGCTCCAGAACTCAAGCTTAAGCTAAAGGCAAACAGGCTTTTCCAACAGGACTCTTCTTGGCTATGAATCTGCAGCTGTGTCTGTTCACGGAGTCTCCAAGAGGGGCAGGGCTGCCATGGCATCGCTCAATGCTATTTGATCATGGGTCGCTTACTTAGCAAGACGTCTCTTGGGGCTGGTGGGAAATGCTCCTTCATCCCAAGGATTCTTGCAGTTGTTTATAAAAATGTTTGTGTGCGCTATTACTGTGCGTGCATTTAAGGAAATTGCTAATCTTGAAAGCTATGACACATGCCTCCCTTCAATTATACAATATTTGAGGGAGACAGGCAGGCTCCTACTTGCCTCGTTGGCAGCACTGTGTTCGTGGCAGCTAAAATCAACTCGCTTAGTGGAAGGCATTTAAGAAAACGAGTTTAATAACCAAATTTACTCTGGGTCAGATTTCATAGGCCAGCCTGGACCTGCAGCTTCACTATCTCACCCCGCACCTCAAACCTCAGTGAGAACAAAGGACGAGAGAAGCCAGGAACAAGGAAATATTTCTATCCGCCTATTCAGCAGATGAGGCAGGTTTAAATTCTGGTTGAATAAGGAGATTTAAGTGATGGGTTGAGCACACTTAGTTCATATTTACAAACTGTTTCATACAGTCCCTGACGTGGCCTGAGCTAGGCTTTTTGATAATGTAGACAAGGTGGATATCCATCCTTAAAGTGGCCCTTCTCCCGGAACGTGTCGTGTGTGGAAAAGAAAGAGGAAACATGTATATTATGTGTAGATAACATGTAACTAAAAGGTTGACAATTCACAACCCCTAGTCCAGCGGTTCTCAACCTGTGGGTCGCGACCCCTTTAGGGGCCAAACGGCCTTTTCACTGGGGTTGCCTGATTCATAACAGTAGCAAAATTACAGTTATGAAGTAGCAATGAAAATAATGTTATGGTTGGGGGTTCCATAACATGAGGAACTGTATGAAAGGGTTGTGGCACTGGGAAGGTTAAGGACCACTGCTTTAGAGACTCTATGAGAGATGAGCCTATCCGCTACCAAAAATATTTACAACCTCAAAAACTCAATATAGGGTCACTATGAGCTGGAATTGTCTCAATGATATTTAAGCTTTATTTTTGGTGTTTCTTAGGGATATAAACTGTCTCCAGTATAGGCAGATACTGTTGGAAAGCTTCCTTGCTTTTGGCTGGGTCTTGATCCTTCATTTGGTAGATTTTTTCTTTTCTTTCTTTCTTTCACTGGTTTTGCTTATCTAGAGAGCCCAGACTAAGACACACAGTTACCAAGATACAGGACTAAAATATGCTCCATTACGATCTAATTTTCCATATTGGATCACTGAACTGCATGCTCCTGGGTTGTTTGGACTGCATTGTTCAATACAGGAGCCACATGACACACGAAATGTTTCTTGAGCATGTGAAATATGGCTAGTTCAAGTAAATTTTAATTTTTAATGAATTTACTTTTAGCTTAAAAACTTATCCTCAACTCAGTAATTAGAAAGTTTTTCAAGTATGACTGGAATATGTGAAGCTATTTTTTCATTTTATGTATCTTATGATATCTAAATATATGTGAAGCATTCCAATGGAAATTTAACATTCAAACTGAGATGTACTATAGGTATAAAACACACACCCATTTCAAATACTTCGGATTAAAATTTAAAAAGTAATTTAAAAAAAGTCTCTCCTTAGCATGGTTTCATATTGGCTAACATGAAACCGATCTTTTAAATACACGTTGTTGCATATTTATTATTAAAATTAATTGTTCTGTTTCTTTCTGCCTAGAAAACTGGAAATTACATATGTAGTTGCTTCACATTAAAATCCTATTTTGTGGCACCAATGTACAACGATTGTGTGTGTTTGCACCAGCCAACACAGAACCTTGTGGAATGGTGGAAATACCCATGTTAATAGGCCAGCTTCTGGTCTTGGGTCTTTCCAAGCTCCCTGCCCACGTGACCCTAGAGAGGTCACTTAACTGCCCTGAGACCCAGCTTCTTCTTTTGTAAGACGTTGACAGTAGTCCCTGCCTCCTTCTCAGGGCTGCTGCCCCAAAGGACAAACTATACAGGAAATACAAGAGTACTTGGTAAACAGTAACGTGTCGTCCAAATAAATGCGAGGCAGAGAAAGGCGGGGCCGCTCTATAATTATGTATTGAATAAGTACACTAGCAGGCTGTCCCTCTTAGGTTCCTGCAGCACTGATCTAGATTGCCTCTGAGGTGGCTCTGCCACAGCCACTAACTGTGACAACAGGAAGATGCTGGGAGGTCAGCGTTCATCGACTGCACTAGGTACTCTGGGCAGCTTACTCGGGCCACGGACAGACCTGTAGCAGCCCTGGCGTCTCAGGCCACCTTATTTTACAGTTGAAGGAACCTCCCCAGAGAAATCCCACTAGTTCATCTTCTGTGGACGCCCAGCCAAGCCCTGAAGCCTGCTTTCTTCCTCTCAGGGGCTAATGACCCAGAGTAAAGGGGAGCCTTGAACTCTGAGAACTCACATGGGGTATGCCGGGTAGCTCAAAGACACCGGCAGTGTTGACTGAGTGCCCAAGTCCCTGGAGGACCCAGCTAAAGGGCAGACCTGGCACCAGGGAACTGGTGAGCGCCTGGAGAAAGGGGACGCCTGCTAAAAATGTGCTGCCTGAAGAAGGCAACTTGTTCTGATTCTCAAATACTTCCTACGCGCGCCCACGGTGGCCCTGATTCTAAGCAACTCACTGCCAACGAGTTGATGTGGACACATTCTCAGTTCTCGCTGTGATCCACATGGTCGGCTGTTCAAAACCACCAGCAGTTCCTGGGGAGGAAGACTGGCCTTTCTACTCCCTTAAACAGTGACAGTTTAGCTGTTGTTGGTTTTACATCTCTTGGTCCATACTGATGCATCCCTTTTCCTCACTTCTCTTGGAATTGGGCATCCATTCTTTTTCCAAAGCCTCAAACAATGTCCGCTCTAATGAGTGTCTACCAAGGTGGAACCTAGGCAACATTCCGAAGCCGCTGACTATTTTCTCAGGCCTCTAGTTTCTTCTTTTCCTACTTTTCTGTAGGTACCGGAGTCTTCAGGTTCTCTTGGCCTCAGTCCCGCCTCACCAGGTCCGCTAACTGAAGGGGACATCACCTTGCCCTTCAAAACTCAGCTGAGTCCCGACTTGCTGCCTCCACTGACACTGCATTCTGATGCAGCGCTCCATCCTTGGTCCCCTTTTCAGCGACCTCTTTGATAGACCACGTTTGAGCACGTCTAACAATTATTCTTAAAATCAATATCATGACTCCTTAATTCACAAAAGCTGCACTTACCGATCTCTACAGCTGCCTTCTGCAGGATCAGATCCTACGGGGCCCAGACTTTGTCTATTCCTTTTTCACCCCCATTGCCGCGCCGATTATGAAGAGCATGCTCAACACATCTTTGACGCATGAATTCCTGATCTGACTCCAAAGAAACATATGCATTTTCATAGAGACCAAAATCAAAGCTAAAGGAATTTCAGGTCTATCCCATGGGAGAATTTGGGCAGGTAGCCCTGGACTGGGATGAAGCTGGATGATCAGGGCGGAGCCTAACTAGAATCCTTAGCTTATTGATTTTCATGCGCGGGACCTATGCCAGCAGCACCCGCATATCTCGGAAACTTGTTGGAAAGGCAAATTCTAAGGTTCCACCACAAACATTATCTGTGTAGGGTCCAGTAATGAACGAAAGCCTTATAAAGCCCCGCCAAGTGCCCCCCTCCACCTCCCAGGTTGAGCTGGATACATCATGCTCAGGTTTGAGAATCTCATGGCACGGACTTATACATGTAGAAGTTACTGAACTGGAGAATGTTTAATTGTGTATAGTTTTGCCAAGATTTTTAAAAATACACGAAAAACAATTAGTATAAGGAAGAAGAAAATGTTCTAAAATTTATTGTGTAAAAATTCTAAAACTCATCTTGATACGATTGAACCATTGAATTATATGCTATGTGGATGAAATGCCAATAATTTTTTTTAGGTTAAGAATCTCTGTAAAAATCGACTTGTCTTTAAGTCCAGTCTAATTCATGAAGACCCCATGTGTCATAAAGTAGAAAACTAGACTTCATAGGGTTTTCAATGACTGGTGTTTTGTTTTTGTGTTTTCTTTTTTTCAACTAGATGGTCAGACCTTTCTTCCAAGGTACCCATGGATGGACTTGACTTGCCAGTCTTTAGGATAGCAGCTTAGTGTATTCCTAACGACTTGCGATACCCAGAGATTCTGAAAGCCACTGACAAGCATGGCTAGCCCTCTTCAGTATGCGAGGTATCCAGCCATGGCGGAGAGGGGAAAGATGGCTCTTCAGGGTCGTCCTGAAAGGTCTTGGATTCAGTGACCCCCTTAGAAGCAATTGCAGGGGGTAGGCTCTTGGCTTCTCTCAATGGATATATTTCAGATCGATAAAATACAAAAGCATTGTTTTCTGTTATTAGCTGTCTTCAAAGCCACTCTGGTGAACCCACTTAGGCCGAGCAGAATGGATCCACAGGGTTTGCAAAGCCCTGCCCTGTGGGAGCAGATTGCCTGGCCTGAGGTTTGAGGCCCCTCCAGGTAGGTTCAAGCCCCCAAGCCAAGGATAATAAAACTAGACAACATAAAGCAAAAAGACTTACAGACCTATCAAACCAACCAGGACCAATTGCCATCTCATAACAACCCTACGGGGGGTTCTGAGGCTATACATCTTTATGAGAGCAGATGCGTTGATGGGTTTGCACCTGAATCACCTACCTGTGGCTAGCAGGTCAAGATAACCTCTAGACATCATTTCAGATGATACAAACCTTTGGATAGGCAGCTTGTCTCAAAGAGGGTTGATTTCATGGGTCTGATAGTACTTGGTCACCTTGACCACAAAATCACAGCCTTAAATCCTGCCTGTAGGACTCCTTGATAAAGAAGCTCCTTTGGAGTGCCCTGCCTTCTCCAGTCAGTAGCATAGTGGGCGAGGCATGGCGCTGTTAACCACATTGGCCAGTAGTTTGAAACCATGAGAGAAAAACGGGGCTATCTCCTCCCATGAAGATTTACAGTCATGGAAATTACAGAAGTTCCACCTGCCCTAGAGGGTCACTGTGAGTCAGAATCCCCCGGAAAGCAGTAAGAACCCACTCCACAGAGAAGGAGACATAACAAAGACCGAGGTTCACCAACTCATCTTCAAAAGCACTGAAGGAGTGTGAGCGGAGGGTAAATAAAGGAGATTGTGCTGTGTATCCTGAAATCCCAAAGGAGCTGCTGCTGGATGCTGCAAAACAATTGGCATTATTTTCAGGGCTTTCCCCTTGATGATGGTTCATTTTTCAAAATACTTTTTTTAAACTTAATATTAATTGGAAGTTAAAACATATATCATTCCATAGTTCAATCACAGCAAACAGTGTTGCTCAATTGCTACCATAATCAGTTTCCAAACATTATTTTCCTTTCGGGACTCCTTAGCATCAGCTCCCTTTTACCCCATCCCTGCCACTGCACACACACACACACACACACACACACAACACACCGAGAAACCCTTATTCTACTTGTTCTCCCGATAGGTTCAAGAATCCTGGGTTTCATGTATCGAAAAAATAGAAAAGCATAAACACAACTTCAAGAGGGTGACCCCAATGACCTCTGAGATAAGCCCTAATATGAACCAACAACAAAGAGAACAAAACAAAAATACAGAAAAATCTGAAAACCAGATCAGGTGCCTTCTGCATCAGAGCAGGGATCAACTGACAATGTTTTGAGTGTTCAGTACTTTTAAAGTGTATTTGCATGTTGGACTTTCAGAAAACTGTGATTTTTGTTGCTCACGTTCATTTACACCCAGGGGAGCAGGCCAGGATCCGAATTTGGAGAAGCCAGACTTCCACTTGGCAGAGGAAGCAACTTCCATCCGGTCCCCGCCGCCCCGCCCCCCACCTCACAAGCTCAGGCATGGGGGCCCCACGTGTGCCTGCCTTGCCAACACTTCAGAGCTGTTTTACAATGTTCTTGAAGGGAAAAGCATTCATTATGGCCAATCTGCAGACTGAGATTGCTAAAAATTTAAGGCGACCTTAAGGAAAATAGCTGTGTCTCGCACACAGCAAAACTTTCTGGGTCACGCATGGTATTTTCGCAGTCCGCCAGACACTGGCCTCCTGGGGAGCTGATTAAAGGATCCTTGCAAAACAAACGGATTTCTGAGTCAGACAGACAAGCTCTCCGTATCTATTAAGTGACTTATACAACGCCTTTAATTTTATTGTGCATAAATTTAATTTCAGTAAAGAAATGAGCTCTCCTCGAGTGTACTAATTTAACTATTTCAAATCATTGAATTCATATATATACAAATATATAGTAAAATTTTTCTTTCCTTTGAAAAACTTCAGGTGTGAGATTCCCTGCCTAACACTGCTTTAAAATAACCCTCCTTGGGCTCCTTCTGGTGATGGAGCAATGGTGTGGCAGTGTCCCCCTGTCCATCTGACACAGACGCCTGCCCTGGAAAGGGAGTCAGCAGGAGCAGAGCAGAGCATGCCAGGCTGGGAGCCACTTGACCTCCAGGAGTGAGGTTTAGCTCTAGCCTGTAATCACAGCCACTGAGCAGAGAGGGCGCCTCGTGGGGCCTTCCCAGAGGGCACCAAATAAACCAAGAAAAGTACTGATGGGAAAGAGATCCTGCCGTAAAGGGCATAGAGTGCCTGGCTAAGTCTTTAGATGGAAAAAAAGGGGGCAGGAACAACAAAGTGGTTGTCTTTAGAAAGATGTTTCTCTCTAGACATCTTTAGCCTTTTTTACAATGAAAAACAATATGAATAAAATGATGCTTTGAAATTTCTGCTAGTAATGGCTGTGATCCATGGTCGGTGGTTTTGAAAGCCCCAGGTGCTCCAGGGGAGATAGAGGGGGCTTTCCACTCTTGTAAACACCTCCCATGTTAGAGACCCACAAAGGCAGGTCTACTCTGCCCTGCAGGATCACTATGAGTTGGCATTGACTCTGAGGCAGTGAGTTTGGCTTGGATTGGGTTGAAATTTCTTCATGATTTAGTGGTGAGAATCAGTTTTTCTATTAGGAAAATTTGGATTCTTGTCCCTCTTCTCTCTCTCTCTCTCTCTCTCTCTCTCTCTCTCTCTCTCTCTCTCTCTCTCTCTCTCTCTCTCTCTCTCTCACACACACACACACGCACACACACACACACACCCTGTTGAAGACAGGTGGTTATGACCCATGGCAACTTCGTGTGTGTAGAGAAGTGAGTTCTATAGGGTTTTCTTGCCTGTAATATTTACAGAAGCAGATTGCCAGGACTTACTTGTGCAGCACTGCTGAGTGGGCTCAACCTGGCAACTCTTCTGTGAGCAGTTAAATGGAAGTCATCATTTGCACTGCCCAGGAGCCTGCTAACTGCAACGTCAGCAGTTCAAAGCCCCCTGACATTCCTCAGGGAAAAGGTGGGGCTTTCTAATTGTAGGAAGAGTTTCCTTCTTGGAAAGCCAGAGGGACAGTTCTACCCTGTGGTATAGGGTTATTATGAGTCAAGGGCAACTGGATGACAGTGACCTTTATTTTTGAAGAGAGACTTTTAAACAGAATAGCGGTATGAAATTATTTAATCTCTTGGAGCCTTATTTTCTTGTTTGCCATTCAGTTCATAACGCACAAACCACAAGTATAGGTACTAAAACCCAAATATACTTAGTATATTTTAAGTAACCCCTCAATGCTATGTAACCCTTATCAATATCATTATCTTTAAAATCTTCAGCGTTCAGGCTTCAGGCATGCACACGCACACACACACACACACAGACACACATATGAGAAAATAACTTCTACTCCTTGAAAGTCAGCATTTCCCCCAAGTCAATGAAACTTAAGTAAAAGAAAGTAACAAGACCTGCCTATAAAGGCAGGTAAGAGCTGTCCAGTCCATCCTGGAAGATCGCACCGGGCACACATCCTTGAGAGATCTTTTTCTAAAATGAATGCCAAACACTCACTGACTCACTCAAATAAAGAGAGAATCCCACCTTGACTTCACCTTGCAAGGTGCTTTACTCTTTGGAGCGCACTATTAATACATTTTTATTGGGGAAATCAGACCCTGGGCTATCCAAGGTAACCTGTGAGTCAGAGAAGTTTAATGATAAAAGAGCTAAAAGGAGAAATTCCCAACCAACATTCTTTTTTTTAATATCACAATCATATATTTCACAGTACAAGTACAGTACACAAAGCCAAGGATGCATTTCTACCCCTGGAGAGTCCCCCCTTGTTTTCACTGTCATTCCATGGAACAGGCAGAGGGAGAAATCCCATATTCCGTGAAGAAGGGAATCTCGAAGTATATTCTACATAGAATGCGTAGCTGTCTTTGAATTATACTGTGTCTGTGCTTTCTAGCCAAATACAAACCAGTTGGTCAGGAGACGCTCTTATTAGAGTGAAAGTAATTACATCAAGCAGAACTTACGGCAGACCCAGCACTTAACAGCTTCCTGGATGCCCAGGAACCAATGGCCAGACACAGCTATGATTGAACTGCAGGCTGAAAGGTAACCTGAATTCCCAGATAAGTCATTGCTAGAACTCCCATTTCCTGCCCCTGCGGCATGACCCTTTTCTTTTTTTAGGATTTTTTAAATCGTTTTATTAGGGG
This sequence comes from Tenrec ecaudatus, assembly GCF_050624435.1. Classification (NCBI taxonomy): domain Eukaryota; kingdom Metazoa; phylum Chordata; class Mammalia; order Afrosoricida; family Tenrecidae; genus Tenrec; species Tenrec ecaudatus. The sequence goes on from NC_134544.1 coordinate 107,925,812, forward strand.
CTCATACAACTCTTATCACAATCCATACATACACCACTTGTGTAAAGAACACATGTACCTTCATTGCCCTCATCCTGCTCAAAACATCTGCTCGCCACCTAAGCACCTGGCATCATTTTTCCCCTCTCTTCCCCCTCCCCCCTCCCTCATGACCCTTGATAATCTATAAATTATTATTTTGTTATATCTTGCCCTGTCCGACGCCTCCCCTCACCCACTTTTCTGTTGTATGTCCCCCAGAGAGGAGGTCACATGTAGATCCTTGTCATCGTTTTCCCCTTTCCAACCCACCCTCCCTTTGCCCTCCCAGTATTGCCACTCTCACCCCTTGTCCTGAAGGACACCACTCATCCGCCCTGGATTCTCTGTGTTTCCAGTTTCTATCTGTACCAGTGTACATCCTCTGCTCTAGCCAGATTTGTAAGGTAGAATTGGGATCATGATAGTGGGGGGGAGGAAGTGTTTAGGAACTAGCATGAGCCTTTTCTGAAGCCCTCCTTCCTGTTTCTCTTTCTCCAACACCGCCACTCCAGTCTGTATACATTACCAGTGCTGATACCTCTTTTTATTCACAAAGGCATTGCAAAAAACCTTTATTTTCAGCAAACAAAAATAACAATGGCTCAGCACACGTATTTTTGAGATTAATATATGACCTTACCCTTAGTGTATCGAACCTCTCAAAGGAAAGCGATGTGTTGCAAAATAATGTGTGGGAGTTTTAGAATAAGGAGTCCAGGTCAGACCATCGCAAAGCAGTCAGCTGCTAACCACAAGACTGGCGGGTGGAAGCCATGCAGTGTCTCTGTGAGAGAAAGGCCTACAGCTCTGTTGCCGTGCACATTCCTACATCGTAAAGTCCCCACGGGCTGTTCCACTGTGTCACCCGGGAGTCACCAGCACTGGAATCTGACTCGGTGGCATCGAACAAGAACCAGGTGTAACTTTACAATCCCACGTGTAATTTAGGCATGAGTGCATCAGGAGGAAGAAGGAAATGGTCAGCTGCTGGCATGCATTTGTACACTGTGACAGCACCAAGGTCGTAGGGCAAATGCGGCTGACAGAAGGACACTATGTAAACAAATGAGCATAGGTTTTCAAATGCCTAAACTGTGGGATCAAGTGCCTAGCGAACTAAAGAATAGGCCAGCCTTCCCTCAATGTGTTCACTGTTGCACTCACCCATGGAATATTCTGTGTATGGCAACTGCCCCCCAAATAAAAGCAATGATTGGTGCGACTAGGTAAGACAGATCTTGACTCCGATCACTGTAAGCAGGCTTTGTATGGGTGTGAATGTCCAGGCAAACATTGACAGTCCTAAGAAAGACAGGCCAATTCTTCACTGCGAGGAAGTCATATTCATTGCAGGATGTCTCACACCTTAGCCCTGCACATGCACTTTCAGAGATGCTCCCCACTCAGCATGTTAACAATTGAAAAAAAAATGTTTCTTTAAATCCCCCAAGTGTTCCTGAGAGGCTAGTGTCATCTGACTGAGATTAGTTGTAATATAGACTGAGGTAGAACAAGTCTAAGTAGGCCTAGGTATAAAATACTATCATAATATGGTAGACATTTGGGAGAGATCAAACCCCAACTGGAGGACATTCTCTCTGACAGGATCACCTAGGATGCCGTAAAATGGGAGGAACTCACAAATAGGTAACAGGTGGTGCCAATGGATCTGATAAAAGAAAATGCCTCAGGCCAAATATATTGCAATGGTGAAAGATAAGTTGCTGGTAAGGTAAACTCATCAGAAATAGATAATCGTTGGGGACGGGGCATGAAGAGGTTAATAAAAGGCATTCGTCCAGGAACACTTCTTGGATCCTACACGGACAACAAGTCATTGATGTTCTTGATGCTGCCCGTAGAAGTAGTAACACTGGGAAGCCAAGTGGACAAAGGGCAGACATGGCCATGAATATAGAGCTGGAGTTCCGGTTTATGGAAATGACAGCTAAAATGATGGAAGGGCTCAAATGAGGAGTCAAATCTGCCTCAATGTCACCGAACAAGATTCATGTGTAATTTAAAACCCCAGTGCTTAAGCAGAAGTATATCAGGGGACAGAAGGAGATGGTGACTATGTATTATAAGCACAAGGTGAATGAGTGAGTGGATGGGTGATTGAGTGAGTGGGTGAGTGAGTGAGTGAGTGAGTGATTGAAAGAGTAAGAAAAAGGCTGATATATGAGGGGGTACCCTCAAACTCCAAAATTGCACTGGGTGGAGTGGGGGTTTTTTGTATAAGAAAGACATTTATATATAAGAGGAATTGAACATTGAGAAAACATCCCAATCCAGTCCAGTCCAAGGCCATAAGTCCAATATTAGCCCATATGAATAATACCAATTCATAAAGTCCTCCTCAGACTCATGAAACACATGCAATGAAGCCAAATGCAGGAGAGTCACAAACCAGTGGGTAGAAAGTCCGTGGGTCCAGTGTAAGAATCTCAGTGCTGTCAGGGGTCTCTCTGTGGCCCCTCTGGGTCCCGAGGTCTGGTTGGGTCAATGTGGCTTGTCTTCTTCAATGTCTCCCAGGGAGTAACAGAGAGAGAGAGAGGTGTTTTCCACCTCCAAGAAGGAAGTCTGGAGTGGGTTTTATAGTGCACATTTCCCCCACTAGGCAAGCATCAAGCAACTCACTCTGAGTTAGTGCACCCAGTGGCATTGCCTGAGAAGGTTCTTTCTGGTCACAGTGAATTTTGTCATAAAAGTAGTTTCACTGGAACCTCACTTTTGTGACCATTTCAGAGAACAGCGGGCAGCTGTGAACTGTTGTCTCCTGCTCAGGAAATAAGCTGCAGAAACTGTTGGGATGCCGAAGACAGCTTACAAGGTGAGCACTGTGGGAAAAACTCAAGTGCAGGAGTGGTGAAATGTTGATTGATGAAAAACCTCATTCTGGACATGGGTCAACTTCTCAAATGGACGAAAATGTCAGCTCATGGTGCATTTGGAGTTTGCTCCACCAGGTCAGACTGCTTATCAAGCTTTCTATTTAGAGGTTCTGAAAAGATTGCATAACAGTGTGCAACAACAAAGGCCTGACTTGTGGCAGGCGGGGGACTGGTTTTGCCACAACAACAATGCACCTGCTCATGCAGCCATCTCGGTGCACCAGTTTTGGGCAAAAAAACAGAATGCTTCTCTTGCTCCATGCACCTTATTCACGTGACTTCGCTCAGAGCGACTTATCTGTTTTCCTCGAATGAAGAGGGGCATGAGAGGGAAGCAACTTGTTGGCATAGAAGAGGTGAAGGAAAAAATGGTCAGCCGTCCAAACAGGTGGGCTTGAAAAATGTTTCCAAGATGGGAATTGCAGATTTGACAAATGCATTAAGTGTAATAAAGAGTACTTTCAAGGGGATAAGGTTGTTTTATATAAAAAAATTTAATACATTGCTTTGGGGAAAAAAATTCTGGTATACATATACATACATATATATCTCCCCTCATATTTATGTCAGAATCTCTATCTCTAGGAGAAAACAGAAAGATAAGAACAAGGTCAAGGGCAGTTCATCTGCTTATTTAAATGTGGCAGAAAGAACTGTAGTGAGCCAAGACACCAAATAATAATAATAAGGGATAGAAGGTCCTCAGAGTAGTACATCATAGGTACCAGGCGAGGAAGGTCACAGTTTCATCATGATGGAAGGAGTCACTCAAAGAGTCCAGTGCTACAGGGAGAGCAAGGAGCACGTGGCCAAACAAGTGGGGACCAACTGCCAGTGTGGCCGTTCTTGCTGCCTTGCAGGTTGCAGTTGCCGTGGCATTGCTCAGGGCGTGCGAGGGGACAGAAGGAATGGGCATGAGGCCACTCACTTAGCATAAAGCTTCTATATGTGTGTTCTTTCTCCCACCCTCTTCCCTCACCTCCCTTCCTCCCTCTCTGGGACACCTCACATGGAGTCCATTAGTAATGCTATGGGGCCTACCTTCCAGCAACCAACCACACTCCACCAACTACACGGTCATGCCTTTGGCTGTACCTCCATCTCCTCCCTGGAAGTAATACAATCGTTTTGTAACCAATTCACTCATGCTTCTATCCTGGAATAATGCAATTGGGGCTCAGCATGTTACCCTGAGAGATCCTCTGAAAAAGTAAATCAGAACACACTCCCTTTCTCCTCTAGAATCTCCAAGACTTCCACTAACCCCTCATTGGGTACGAAAGCCAAGAGTCTTCCCACGGCCTCCACGACTGCCCCGTTCCTTCTCTCACCTCCTTTCCTTGCCTCCTCCTTGACAACAACCCTGATCTTTGAACAGCCAAGGACAGCTAGCCTCAGGGCTTTTGACGTCCTGTTCCTCTGCCCAGGACACTCATATTCCAGATAGTCCCTGGACTCCGGTGCCAGCCCTTGCATTCCACCCTCGTTTAGCTGACTTTAGTTTCCTCCAGAGTCCTTAATATTTGACATTCACTTATCTACTTGCTTATATGTTCATTTTCCCCATAATCAGAGTAAGGTCCATGAGGAGGGGGTCTTCTGTGTCTCTGACACCTAGAGCAACACCTAGCCTTGTTGTTTTTAGGTACCATAGAGGCCCTTCTGATCCAGTGACCCTACGCATGCAGAATGAAACACCGCCAGGTCCTCTACCATCCTGTTGGAGCCAGCACTTGGCCTTAGGACAGAGTAAACCAAAACCTCACCTAGAGCCATCTGGCCCAGTTTGACTTGTCGCAACCCCACAGGGCCGACAGAACTGCTCCCTAAGGCTTCTGAGGCTGAGGGTCTATACAGATCGAGCAGTGCCTCGTTCTACTGTACATCGGGCGTCTATAAGTCAGAACCCACTGACTGTCACCGACCACCAAGAACAAATCTTTACAGGAGCAAACTGCCGCATGCTGCTCCCACAGAGCAGCTGGTACATTTGAACTGCTGACCTTCTGATTAGCAGCCCAGCGCTTTACCTGCTTGGTCACCAGGGCTCCTATTGGAACTAAGTGCTAGTAAATATTTATTTGCTGAGTGACTGGGTGGATTAATGGACAAGCAAATTAATGAATATGCTCCATGGCTCACAGTAGGTGCCTGTCTTCGTGGCTTGCTGTATCCGCATTTTCATGATATGCTTTGAAATATTTCTCAACTGCTGTTGATTTTGCTATTATTTCAGCTCTCGGGAACCCACTTTTTTCAGCTTTCAAATAGAAGAGGAGCAAAAATCCCGAGGTCACTTCTTCCCTTACAGTTCTATGAATGGACAGTGATTGGCAGGGCTGATCTAAAGAACAGGGTGTTTTTCTGGAAATCTTATCGACATGGCAGGGTTTGGCCTCGATTTGTTATGCCTTTTAAGCTGGGAATCCAAAATGAGCATTTGTATCATGAGGTCCAAGGTGCTCCTGCTCCAGGATCCAGATCCGATGGAGGATTGAGGGGTGATGGAAGGATGGCGGAAGTTCTGCCTGCAACACTCAGCACCCAGAAGGAGCAGGGGTGATGAAGATGCAAGAGGGACATGCATGGCTAATGAAGTCCTAGGTCCAAGGAATCAGTACCCCAGAAGTTTAATTATTTTTCTTCCCATTTTCTCTTCTCCTACTACAACATACAGAATGCTACAGTACATCAAGATACCACTAACACTCCCCAGCTCAGTCTCCATGGTGTGGTGGTCGTAGGTGTGGCCCTAGGCAGCAGAAGGTTCTAGAACTTTCACCATGGGAACAGCACTAGCTCCTACATGCTATCAGCAAGTACAGAATGTGACTTTATACCTTAATCAAAGTCCTCATCCCTTAGCCCTGTAATTCTCTAACAAAGACCTGATTTGAGCTCTATGGGCCCTTGATGCCATGTACTTGGCATGGATTACGAGAGCTCTGAACATGGACTCATAGGAGCAGCTCTTCTTCTGCTCTTGTATCCAGAGTCTGGCCATAGCCTGACCCTTTCTCCCTTGGGCTTTGCATCTGGTGGTTGAGTATATCCAGAGAAATTCTGTTGGGAAGACTCTTCCAGCCCTTCAAACCCTTTCCATACCCAAGAGTATCCTATTCACTCTACAGAAAAACAAAACTGTCTTGGCATGGAGCCAGACATGGATATGGGCGTGGGGAGTCCAAGGTCCCTTAAGTACCCAAAGGAACACATTTAGCTGAACGCATCATGGTAACCACAGAAATCCTCGACAAGATGGATTGCACCCAATGGCTGCAACAACGGGCTAAACAGACGTAAACTCATGAGAATGGTGCAGGGCTGGGCAGTATTTCATTGTGTTGTACACGAGATCAAAATGATCAAATGAGTTCATCTGAACGAACTCAATGGCACCTAATGACAATATGCAGCTCATGATATTTCACTAACATTCAACAAACCAAAACCTCCCCTGCAGCCTACCACTAGGACTCCAGCAAAAAGGCATTACCCAGACAGAACCCCAGGTCCATTTTGCAAACAGATTTTTTGTTTTGTTTTGTTGGTATGTCAATTACCTAAAAGAAAAAAAGAAAGGAGATCAATATCCTGCCATATGTTTTTAATCACCACCGACAAGAAATGACGCAAGCCACAAGTGTGAAGTCAGCTACAGAATCGACGCTGGGTCAACTATTTGGTCGATCCGTCAGGAAATTGAGCTGACTGCAAAAAATCAACAGCAAATACTGACGATGTTCGAACCATCAGCTCCAACCATCAAGAAAGAAAGAAAGAAGGAAATCGTAGCCATGAAGCGGATAGTCTATAAAAATGAAGGCCCAGAGACAGCCCGGCTGTTAGACAACATGCTTGCTAATCAAGGGAGACAGGTAGCATGAAGGATACGCTGGTTAAATCCAGCCCTCCACCCCCTCTTCCCCCACTCCTGGCATAGCTGTTTTTGTTGCCTTCCTGTCCAGACAGGGCGCTCCTCTGAGGCTAATCACCACGCCAGCCAGCACTGCTTCCCCGTTGCTACTAGTCATTCTCTCTAAGCAACAGCACCCTGTGCTGTGTCGCCATGGCAACAATGGCCACTCATTGGAGGAGGACAACAAAGAAACTGGCGATGAGCAAAAATCACAGTCCTGTGCTGCCGTGCACCTTGTCCCGGACAGCCTCTGGGGTGGCAAACCGGCTTCATCCCATGTTTCAGAAGGGGATATTGAGGAAGAGGTCAAGGCTCTGCTTAATCCGTGGTCGGGAAGGCACAACATATGCAAACCCAGTGACCACGTCCCTGTACTGCATGCAGGCTGAACTTCATAGTTGAGATGTTGGAGTTTACTGGCTCATTGCAACCAGTGTGACTAACTAAGCAAACAACACTGACTGAGTCAGCCAGTGCTTGGTATGATTATGAAGATTTACCCAGCCAATCGCCAGATGTTAGTGCACGTAGGGAACACGCCTCTCCTGGATGACCTACACTGCCCTTCTCTCAAATACATCATTTTATTCAAACGTACGTAGGTTTGCGTTCCCAGGTCCACTGCCTGGGGACTTCACCGAGTTCCTTAATTCCTTCTTCCGACTGCATTTCTTTAAAGAACCTATCTATTTTCCTTCAAGTGTTTTTTAAGAGGCATACTGCTGAGTTGGAAAATTAATAACCTGACATAACCTGTGATACAGCCCTCGCTACAAGATCTCAAGTTCCTTGTTCATTTTTTTCCAAAAAATGATTTTTTTCCAAAAAATGATTTTTTTTCCAAAAAATGATTTTTTATCTGGGTTCCCATGAGCAGGTTTCAATTGTTCTCTGAATGCTGCTTATTTCTCAAACAGCCCAGACCCCCTTGCTAAAGGAATCAAGACAAGGTAAAATGGAAGAAGAAATACAAAACAAAATCACAACAGCAAAAAATGTGGGAAGTGTACCCTTCCTGGGAAGCAAGTTTTCAAATGAAGACCTACTCTTTATCTAGTCTAATAACTAAACTTTCTTTTTTTTTAATCAACGCTAAAAAGCAATTTAGGCCAGGTAGCCAATGTTTTCATATTGAAAGTATCATTTTGCAAATAATTTTTTAAGTAGAGATAAATGCCCGATATATTTTTAATGACAATTGAATGCCATGTGCAGATGCAAGTGACGTTCTGCTGATTGAAATGTGGTCTACTTGGCAAAAAAAATTGACTTAGGAATTCACCAAAAGTGAGTCTCTCAATGTAAAATAAATTGCGGAAACAGCTCAAGCAACAGGTACTTGGAGACAGCGATCTGACTTGAGACCTTAGTTTCCTCAACTATCCCAGGTTGTTCCTGAGACATTGGGGACACAGGAATCATTTGGGAGACAAATTGGGAGACCAGAAGAGTGAGGTAATGGCATTCCCATGTGCTTACTGAGGCTCCGTGGGAAGACTGCAATGCTGAAGGCCAACGTTTTGAGGAGGCCCATCCTATTCCACAGGAATTGTCCAGTAACAATGACTCAGCAACAGGAAATACTTAGCAGGTCGGGCTGGGGGTTCTTCCCAGGGTTAGGTGCTACACAATCAACTCCTCAACAACCCTGCTAAGAGGCTTTCCCAAGTTTCCTTTCAGTTGCTCCAAATACAGTTCCAAAGTTTTTCAAGAAAACTGTTTAAGACATCCTGTCCCTGGGCTAGAAGATTTATGGGTGCACTGCGATCTGATGTAAGCAGATGCTTTAGGTTTCCTCAATGATTATCAAAAGCCATGAAGAAGAATGGAATAGTTGAACGGAGTGAAAATCCATCCTTCCTTCACCGATAACACATTTAGCCCATTCGGTCTACTTTCCCGGGGGGTGGGGGGCGGATAGGGCAGCCAACATGTCTTTCCCAAATCTAAGTGTAAAAAGGAAAGGCTCTCTGCAATACACTTGACAGTCCTGTAGGGGGCGGACAGCTGACTTGCTTAATTGCCTGTTAGAAAATGGGATGGGTGGGGTGTTAGAAGGGCCGCATGTTATTTCCTGCATGGTCAAGAGATGCATCAGCTGCTAGGGGATGGCACAATCCCTTCCAAGGTCTCAGTTTGGAGAGGGATGCTGACCAAACTTGGGTTGGAATGCATACGAGGTGCAAGTAAACATCAGTTTTACCCAAGCAGTTGTTGGAGACAAAAAGTTCAATAGACGAAGCAGTATGATTTTTAAACTCACTTTTATACGTATTAGAGCAACCGTCAATAATGGAGTAGAAGCAAGATTTACAAGATAAATAAATAGATAGATGAGAGAGATGATAGACAAATAAATCCCTTCTGTCACACCCCTCTGGAGAAACCTGAGTGGTGTAGTGGTTAACCATTGGCCTGCCGTCCTCATGGTCAGTAGTTCAAAACCACCAGCAGCTTCGCGGGTCTCGGAAACTAACAGGAGGTCACTATGAGTCAGTATGGCATGGCAGTGAACTTTTGAGTCATAGACCTTCGGGTGAACAACTCTTCTGTCTCCTTCTATAAGAATATTACGGTCGTAGTGGCGGTGTGGCCTCCAGTTACTTTCAACTCACAGCAAACCCCACACAAGAGAGAACTGCCCTGTGGGGAGTTGCAGGGATTTGCAAGCTGTGTTTAGAGGAGCTGATCAAGTGATGCGGAGAAGCTAGCGGGTTAGAACTGCTGACCTTCTGGTTAGCAGCCCAGTACTTAGCTGTAGTGCCATGAGCTAGTTCAATAGAAAAATGAGAAATCCTGAGCTAAAGAGCCTCCAGGACCCCTTCTGCCTTATATATCCCAGGAACCATGTTCCTTGCCAAGTCGTGAGAGGGGTCTTTGGGGAGATGCTTGTGGGCCTCTGGGGTCTAGTTTGTTGCTCTGTAGCAGAAACATGCTGCTCCTCAGAGCTGAAATTTTCACCTGAGTTACTAACCCTCATCTAAAAGGAAAATATTGTTTCTGCAGATCATTCACTGAATCAAATGGCTGTGGTGTGTAAGCACTATGGATTTTCTGTCATCCTTGAGACTGGGAATCCAGTTGACTAATGTATTTAATAGATTATCCGGAGAGGCCAAGAGCACCAAAGCTGTTCACTAAAAAGTGGCGGCCATTGGGGTTCAGTTGTCTTTTCCATACTCTAGCAATCTAACTTAAAAAAACCCTCTACGTAAACCACTCTCCTTAGAAATGCAAACAGAAACCTAATGTACTGGATGGTGGTACAAGGTATCACTACTGAACAGTTTGGCCAAAGATTTCTAGCAGAACGGGATTTCAAATTCTCACAGAATTTAGACTTTATGTAGCCATTGAGACTGGATTCATCTCCAGAAACTATTGCCCCGGGATCATCTTTAAATCGTAAACCCAAAATGTCCCCTGAAGTCACTTGAAGATCCAATCATAGTCTGCCTTAGTCAGTAAAGAATACCGGCCTTGGGCAATGCGCTCTTTTAAAGACCATCTGCATGGACTCAGATGGACAACAGCCATTGGGAAGAGTAGATAAGAACCCTAGATGTGAAAGAATTGAATCCAATGGTGGAAGAATAATCAGAAATAGGAAAGTGAGAAAGGATGCACAACCTGAGGAAGACAACCGATGCCACTGAATCGTGTGTGCATTCTGCTGTGGTATTTTGTGTGTAATAACAACAACAACAAATAAAATTAATTATATATAAAAAAGAGATTTAGAATGATAGATGATCTTGCAATTGTCTCTGCCTCTCTAAGAATCAAATGCAATAGAGGTAGCATGGTATCATTAGGAGACATTAACAAGATCTAGGGTAAAAAAATAGATCAAACTGCAAGTTTGCATCAGATGTCTAGACTGGAAAAAAATATTTTCCAAGAAGAGGCAAATATCACTGTGCTTTGTTTGAATATAAGCTTTTTACACGACTTTCGTGGCTTGCTTTAGAATATAACAAAAATATATTTTATCTCAAGCAAAATGTAAGGCAATCTTCTATCATCCTTGAACAAAATAGAACTCATGTCAAACTTTAAAAATATTTAGATGTCCCTATGACTCCTCAGGACTGCACCTGCACTGTGCTTCTTCCATGTGGACTTGTGACTTCACTGCTGAATGGTGGCTTGTGTAACATCAAGCCTTTAAGACCCCAGATGCTGTATCTTTTCATAGCCGAGCCTGGTAAAATGCATCAGCAGACACATAACAAACAGAAACATATTGTTGAGAACGATGGGTGCAAGGGCAGAGATCCAAAGCCCAGCTGTAGACAATGGAACAATCCCCACACAGAGGGGCCACAGGGAAGGGATGAGTCACCAGGATGCAGTGAAGCATCGATGAAACACTATATTCCTCTGGTTCCTTGAGGCTTCTTCGCCCTCCACTACGACGATTCCAGTGCAGCTTCTCAATTCAGACTAGACCAGAACATGGACACAGGAATGGAAAAGGATGGGAGCTCACGACACACAGAATCCAGGCACAGGAGTGGGAATAGTAATGCCAGAAGGGTAGGGGGAAGACGGGGAGAGGAAGGGAGAAAGGGGGAAACAATGTAATGACTGACTCATAACCATATACCCCTCTACTGAGGGAAGAACAGCAACAAAAAAAAGGGGGGGGGAAGGGAAACAGCGGTCGGTGTGAGAGATGAAAATCATAACAATGTACAATCTATCAGGGGGTGATGAGGGTGGGGGAGGAATGGAGGAGGGGAGAAAGAGCTGGTACCGAGGGCTCAATAGAAAGTAAATGTCTAGGAAAGAATGTCTAGGCAACAGATGTAGACACATGCCTGATTCAATTGATGTGTGGATTGTGATAAGAGTTGTATGAGGCTCCAATAAAATGATTTTTAAAAAATTTAGACGTGAATTTCCCTTTATTTTGAACAGAGAAATCAGAAAAACTAACAAGTATGCAAATTACTTGTTATTATGATAACTTAATGTAAACATCTTGTACTGAATAGCATTTATTAGTTAAATTTTATACACCTTCAATGTTTTATTAGAAAACTAAAAAAACAGCTAGCATATTTTCTGGAAGGTAAATAGGATATAATAACATATAAAGCAAGCATCACTCTGTTAGCTATGGTGTTACTAACATTGTATTTATTAGTAGTCCATAAAGTGAGGCTAAGCCTAAGGAAGTTTGGGGGTTTCTTTCCTCGAAACGAATGGGAAAACTATGAAACTGGAAGCGTTGTTAATATGGCTACATTTCTCCATATAAGCCTAGATTTTCCTCATGTAGGAGACCTTACTGATGAGACAAGAAACTGGACGAGGGGACGGAGAAGCACTGGGGGAATGAGCAACCAGAATCCACAACCAACGCCAGCACGTCTGTGTTCCCTCGTGTCACACATGTCGAGTTGGAGCCCGCGCACATGTAATTAGATGACAATGCAAACTTAAGAAGCATATGCATTCTCATTTGGCCTCATTTAATCAGGCCATTAAAATCGTTCAGTCCAATTATATGAACAAGACTGTGTATCACTAATAAGTCTGGGCTGGGGTTATAACGCTATTGGGCCTGTGGTCTGCAAGGTCAAGCGGGAGCAAGATGGCGTTTTCCACTCCCATAAACAGTCACAGTCTTGGAAACCCACAGGGGCAATCCTACCCTGTCCTATATGGTCGCTATGAGTCAGTATTGACCCCATGGCAGTGAGTTTGGGTTGTTTGGGGGAAGGACTAAAGAGCTGCCACCATAGCTTTATTTCTTAGCAAAAAAAAACAAACAAACACACCGAACCACTGTCATCAAGCTGATTATGACTCATAGCAGCACTGTAGTTTCAGAGACTCTAAATCCTATGGTCGTAAACAGTCTCATCTTTTTCCTGCCGAGCAGCTAATGGGTTTGAACCGTAGACCTCAGAGTTAGCAGCCCAACATCTAACCCACTGCACCACCAGGGTCCTTATATATTTGCACAAGGTTTAATTAATAGTTGTTCAATTGATAAATGATAGCTCAATCAATGAAACCAAGTAAACAAACAAATCCGTCATTTCTCTTTATTTTGAATTTATTTAGCAAAGGCAGGCTTTCTATGAAGTGGGAATCTGATGTGCAATCAGTTTTGAATGTACTATCCTGAGCTTTGTTTTTAATATCACAAAACTAATATGGATGAGACGCTTAAGTGTTTGAGATTTTAGCCAGCTAAATGAAAAATCTGCTGTTGGTTGCTATAATTAGTTTTATATCCCCAAAGGAAAACTTGCATCCACAACAAGATAAGGAAACTAGGAAAACATCAATCACTCAACATCTATTTTTGGATATGATCAGAAAATAAACTGTTGGAGCTCATTTAAAAGTCAAGAAATACTGTACCCGTTAAACAGGCAACAGAAATATATGGAAAAACTAAAGAGGTGACAATTTTGTCATTATTTTCAGATGATATGACCAAAAGCCCCCGAGAACTAGGTTTAAAGAGCACAATAAAAAAGTGGGCTTGGCTGAGCTCCTAAGAATAAGTGAATAAAGCTAAATGAAATCAATAGTTCTCTTTTTCTAGCAATGATGAGATAGAAGATATGCTGCAATAAGTATTTCATTCACCACAGCATCATAAAACACATCTCAGAATAGTGCTCAGAGTGTATATTGGACATACGCTAAAAAATAAGCTAGCAAACTTGGAGATAAGAAGGAATATATGAGAAAAACTAGAGTAATTTTGGGTAAAACTGAGTTATGGGTTATCAGCTGCAAAGTCAATATTCAAGCCCACCAGCCACTCCATGGGAGAAAGATGAGGTTGTCTGACCCTGAAAGATTTATAAAACCTGTAACTCTGTACAGCCAGGTTTCCCAAAGGGGGCACCACACACACCCTGGGAAGTGTTGGTAGGAAACGGGATGTGGCGCAAAGGCAGATAGCTACGCTTTAGCTTGGATTGTGGGTTGTAGTACAACACTTTTTAATGGTCAGGACGCCCAGGAATTTTTTGCTGAAAAGAAAGTGGTAGGCCAAGTATAGGATCACCATGAGTTTGAATCAACTCAATGACAGTGGGGGTTATGTTTTGTTTATGATGTATGTAAAAAAAAAGATTACTACAAAATTGTAAAAACCTTGAGGTAATGAAAATATCAAAATGTGAAGCTAGTGTTTCTCAATATACTCCCTATCTAGGTTTACGCATTTCCAAAGGCTGGGTTTTCATCTGAAGAATTCTGGGCTTTTCAACTTACACTACCACAAAATGGCCATTTGGGTGTCCTCTAAGAATTTAAATTGTGCTCCTTTTAAATGTTGAGTACAGAGAACAAAACGAATTCTGTAGGGACAAGATCAGGATAGTGCAGTGAGTGCGAAAAGGTTTCCCAGAGAAATTCCCAAGGGACAGTCCTAGTTACCCCCAAAAAATGAGTAGGTGTTTCATTGTGATGAAAACAATAGGAATGTTGCTGGCCTTTTTCTTACCTGTACAGTTTCAATTTTCTCAAAATGTCATAAACCAAAAATTCAACCAAAATCACTGCCATTGAATTGATGCCAATGCATAGTGCCCCAAATAAAATGGGGTAGAACTGTGAGTTGCTGAGACTCTGTTTATGGGAGTAGAAATCCCCATCTTTCTCCCACAGAGTGGCTGGTGGTTTTGAACTGCTGACCTTGCAGTTAACAACTCAGTGTATAACCCACTACCCCACCAGGGCTCCAGAATGTCATAAGCCCTCAGAAGTCTTTGGTCTTTCAAATCTAAGAGGATTATCCCTTTGGATTCCCCTACCCCAAAACACTCGCCATAATTTCTGAGCTGATTTTTTAAATCTCGAATTTAGCTGACACGACATATCCCATGGGAAGGCACTGTTTTGACTGTATCTTTTTTGAAAGCATCTTAATCAGACGAGGACAAGTGTTTATGGAGAGAAGCTATCTGTAGCCATTCAAAGATCACAGAGACATGTTGATAAGAGACCCATGAATACATGAATTGGAATTCTAGTAGCAATTCTTCTTGATTTAGCTGCGTATTTCTTAATTGTCATTTTTATTTAAAAAAATCCACTCTTACCAAAAGATTTAACAGAATCTTAATAAACTCTCAAACTCTTATTGGTGGTGGTGTCGGGGTGTTATAAAAATATGAGAGAGACATACAAAAATAAATTACATTGGCATTTATCTGCAAGAAGAGACAGATGAAGGCAGAACATCAATTTCTGGAAAAGAAATCACAATATATGAGATTGAGTTTAGTGGATGGATGCATGTAGTATTAATCAAAGGCAAGTAGATAGTTTGTTTCTGCTGAAGAAATAGATAAACAGATGGAACTAACTGATGGAAAAACCATCCTGAAACAGGCCCCCGTATACCAGGGGTCCTCAAAAAAATCCATGAAGAGAGTCCTATATCTTTTAATATCTGATTTCCACAAGTTTTTGAAGCCCTCTCATATATAAGAAGTTGGGATATACAATAACAAAGATTATATCTGAAGAAAGGATGCTGTATTCAATAAATATCATCTAAGAGAATTAGAAACTGAGAAAATATATTTATAAATATATTAAAATATGCCACTTACCAAAATAAATAAAACTATAGGTGAATGTTAAATTAACATCAGGCTTGCAAGTCTTTCAAAGCAGGGGGAAATGCAAACAAACAACAAAATTAAGTCTCTCGGGAAGGAGCCCTCTTGAAAGTTATGAAAAATCTTATGACTGCTTCTTATATTGGTCACTGAAGCACAAGAAATGATTCAACTTGAATACCAGTGAAATGTATGATGGTTGATAAGAAGATAGAAAATGAAAACTTTAACTCATGATAGAAACAAGGATACGGTGTCTGTCACATGTGCTAAACACTCTGGGCTTCTACTCCCTATAGGGGGAATTCCCCACTTTCCCCAATGGCTGCACCAACCCCCGAGCTGGTGGTTCCCCTCTCTACAGTGGAAACAGGCTGTCCTGAGGGTGGGAAGGAGACTTGGCCTCCCAAGACTACCACAAAAAAAAGAGGATAAAGAAGGGGAAAGATGACAAGTTCTTGCAAGATGTCTCATCATCCAAGCTCCGTCCACATTGTATGGACACTACTCCACCATTGAAATAAACTAAATGCACACCAAGGAGTTTCACACTGAACATTTGCAGGAAGGATTATACTGATAGTTGAGCAGAGTCCGAAGCTGTTGTGTTAAAAAAAAAAGCCCAAAAAAAGGTGTCTTGAATAAAACAAAACAATGCAAACAAAAACCAAAACACACCAGGCCTGGTCAGACATCTTACTCAAGATGAGTGAGTTAAAATCAGAAAAACGAGTGAAAGGAGACAGCAGTCCGTGTAAGGCATGAAAAAAGAAGAAGAAGGAGAATTAATAAATTATCAAGGGGACATGGGGGAGGGAGGGGGAAGGAGGGAGGGGGAAAATGAGGAGCTGATACCAAGGGCTCAAATAGAAAGAAAATGTTTTGAAAAAGTTGACAACATATGTACAGATGTGTTTGACACAATGGGTATAAGTATGGATTGTGATGATAAGAGCTGTAAGAACCCTCCATAAAATAATTTTTTTAAATAGCCAGAATGATCCTGGTCAGAGATCCTATATGGAACCTTTCACAAACGGAAAGAAGAGGGGCCTATGGAGAGGCAGCATTCAAGATTTACCATTAAAAAAATGGCAACTACCTGTGTTTTTTCAGGAAAGATCAAGAAAATGAGAGCTAGAAAACAGGAGAGAAAAGATTAAAATAAAAGACAACAAGGGGAGTTGCAAAAGGACTGAGAATTTCTTTTGATTTTTTTTTTAAGCCAAACCCATTGCCATTCAGTATATTCCAATTTTAAGTGGCGCTATTGAGAGATTAGAATTGCCCACTAGGGTTTCCCAGTCAGTGAACTTTATGGAAGCCAGCTCTTTCTTCCACGGAGCTTCAAGTGGACACTCAGAAACCAAAGGTGCAGTTCCTTACTGTAAGAAAGGAGTGTGGAGAAACACATATTTTGATAACAGAATGGAAAGCTGAATTTGGTGCAGAAAGGTGACTAAACTGACCAGAGAGCTACTGGCAGGTACGGAGGTCAGACAATAAAACAACAACCTATGAAGTATTAACGTTCCTAAGAGAAAGAAAATTAAAGTGTCAGTGGAATTAAAGCAAAAATAACCTGCATAGAAAAGGAAATCTTGTGAGGTTTCAAAGGGGGTGCGGAAGAAGAGAACTTCATGTTCTAGGCAAGGTTCAGAAAAATATTAGAGAAACCTGAACGTTCTAGCAATCACAAAGACCATGGAAAGTTTCTAAAACTGTTAAGCTCTTTCCTCCTAACAAAGAGCTAACTAAACAAATTTACTGACTTCCAACTTCTCCTTGACAGTACAGTTTTCGATAAGAAACTCATAGGGAAAAGATCTATAGGACTTTGAGGAGAAAAATGTATTACTCCAAATATTATACTCAATTATAGTTCATGTATTAAGATAAAAAATATTCTCAACTATGCAAATGATCAGAAGTATACATCAGGACTCAGAAATCTCGCTTTGAGCGAGATCTCCTACAGAAAAATAGCAGGCATGGGATTAAATATAGATCACAGGATGTTAATCACACCTAGTTTACAAAAATAGAAAGCATGGCAGAACTGTGTAGTAGAGCCAAACCCACTGCCATCCAGTGGTTTCTGACTCATGGGGACTCTACAGGGCAGAGCGCAACAGCCCCTTTGGGGTTCTGAGACTTCACATCTGTCCAGGAGCAGACAGTCTCCTCTTTCTCCCAGAGAGGGACCAGTGGACTTAAACTACTGACCTTGTATTTAACAACGTAACGCCTAACCCGCTATGCCACCAGGACTCTTCGTGAAGCAAACAGGAAACAAGAAATACCTGATGATACCTCCAGATCTTGAGTACTCGTGAAGAAACTGTTTCTAACAATGTACAATGTAAGGGCCCAAAGTGTACCAGGTGACACGATAATTTATATACTTCTTCAAGAAGCAAATATTGGATGATCATAAAATAAAAATCCTAATACAAAAAAAATTCTACCAATGTCTTGGGGGCTATTATGCTAACATACATGTCATTCCCCCATTTAAAGTGAACCTATTAGTCAAATGTTACTGAAATTGAGGAAAAATAATTTATAAAGTACGACTACCCTGTTCAGACTAAGTCCCCCATACATGCAAGAGCCAATGGGATAGAGAAGTCACCCGATGCAGCCGCGTATGGACACCATTTGTTATTGTGAACCATGAACTCTTAGACCATTCCAGAGGCGTATTATATATCTTCTCTGTTTTCTGAGTTGCTGAAGAGAAATGATAATAATAAATGTGATTGAAAAATAAGCCCCACAGTAAAAGAGAGTTGCATATTTTAATACCTTGATGATAATTTGAACAATTAACAGTGAGTGGGTTGTGAAAAGAGGACGGGGGTGGCCAACTTTTAAGAAAAGAGTGCAGCTGAAAGAATGAATAGAGTGACAACAGCTTGCAAAATTTAGCTTTCTATTAATAGTACAATTTGCATAAAAGTACAATTTCATAGAACTCGGCAGAGAAATGTTCAATTATAACTGCTTAATATGACTCCTAATAATAAAACATAGCTGATATGAAGTTAACCATGAAAGCACTGAGTGGGAGAGCTTGAACCTTACACTTAGGATGCAGTCACATTTTTTTTACCACCTTTGAATATTAGAGCCACTTAGAATAAAAGGGGGATGGTCCCAAGGAGAGAGAAAGTATTTTGCATATTACAAATAGCAGTGATGAACACAAGGTCTCTGTGTGTGTAAGATGATCTACTTATTGAAGACCCTACGGTTTCAGATGGTGCGTGCACTGGTGCGTGTGTTTTAAATGGTTACAAATATTTTGTGACTCGTTGTGCATATTCTTGAAATAGTGTCACGGTTTGGGGTGAAATGTGAGTTTTTCAAAACAGGGACGCTGATCTCCACTTCATGCTTTAACCAATTAAAATAGTCCACCAAGTATAATAGCTTGGAAAAAAATCTCTATTAAATATTATGAAAAGTAAATTGGTAGGCAGTGAATAAATAAATAATTGCATGCTCAATCCAGGATTAATAAATATAGGAAGGAATATTTGCCAGGAAATATTGTTTCTAGTGCAACATCAAAACAGGACTTACCATCTATGCTTTGATTCAAATTAAATGGTTTCTAGATACAGATAAACTACATTTGGGGTTTAAAAAAATGGCAGGCAGATAAAACAATCTGTCCTGCAGTTTCAGGTATTAGCTGCTTATTAAACTGTTTCAAAGAAAAATGGCGGCCATGAATCAAAAAAGGATTTAGAATATGGCCTGAACGACACTGTTAATTACTGATATTTGTTAGCTGTTTGATTAATGAATGAACTAAAGAAAATATGCATAACAGTTTTCAAATATGAAACACCATTCCTTAACAAGCAAAACAGTTTGCATTTCAATACAGATGCTAATGCTCCAGCTTGTATCTTTAAGTCTAAACAATAGACAGGAGAAACAGGAGAGAAATCCTGCCTTCTCTGAGCTCATCCTGGGCCTAAGAGCAGAGAAGGGCCCGGACCTTTAGTATGTCAGTGATCAAATTCTCATTTTTTACATGGGAGAACTAATTCCATTTCCACACCATAAATGAAGGGGGCTTCAAAAACGTTCATGGGATAATCCCATAACCTTTTCATTGCATTTTTGCCCAAGCTTGTGAAGGCCCTACCTGTAACATAGGCAGCATCCATTATACATGAAACTTTCTACTCTCCTAAGGAGTTCCAGTCTGGCAAACCCACAGGGGCAGTTCCCCACTGTCCTATAGGGTAGCTAGAAGTTGGCATCAACTCAATAGCATTGAAGGGGTATTCCACATGGGATCCCCATCCATCAGGATTGACTCCACGCAGCTAACAACTGACAGGCCTTAGGACCTATCTCTTCTCTCCCTCTTTTAAGACTCAAATGGTCAATCTAGAATTTTAAAATTCAATGTATCATATACCATTTTAATTTAAATAAAAAACAAAAGACTGCTCCTGGTGGGTTTTTACATCATTAACATATAGCTAGTATTCAAATGTTGTCCTCCAAATATTCTTGAAAATAACAAAGCCCATCTTGGAGTTTTTAAATGAATCATCTTTTTAAAGTCCCACTCTGGTCACTTCAGAGCTCTCTTCATGTCTTAATTAAAATTTTAATATGATTATTATCATTACTATATCAGCCAGCATTTACATAGAGCTTTACGCAGTGAATAAAGTGCTTCCTCCTTGCATTGTTTCATTAAATTCTGAGACAGACAATAGGTACTCAATGGATTGGTTTCGAGACTGTCAGCCTGCACAATGAGAAAGAATCCCAATTATCAGCTTCATTACTGAGCCTACTCGACACTTTTGTCCCGAGATTACCAGTGTCAGTGGCGTTCTGACCCCTATGAATGATTCAGCTTTAGGATGGCCTCCGTGCTAGTTACAGAAAGCAGTAGTAAGTATATTAAGACACTACTGGCTTTGGGATTCAGCGGACTGCCCTCACTCACAAGGCTGATCTATGTGTCCTACCTAGGAAGGAAAAGACCCATCTAGGGAGCCTGCCTGAGTGGGGGAAGAGGGGCGGCTGAACAATGATGCTCTTTTTCTTTACAGGGTCAAAAATTCTGCAAAAGAAATTAATAAAAATCCTTCTCAGAGGAGTATGGGGAAAAAAACCTCTCTACTACCAACTTCATTGCCCATTTCCACCAGAGAATTTAAAAACAAGGGTTTATTCAAAACGGTTAACTAAAAGCTGACTTCCTCTTAGAAGTGCAACTTATATACTGTGTAAAATGTCTAGTTTTATACAGTTCCTTAGATACCCTGCTTATTTTATCATGCTTTGCAGTCTTTATGATCCTCTAAAAAGTTCCCCCTTTCTACCTTTTAGATCACTCTCTGGCACACAGAGTAGGCGTACGTATTTCCTCTTAATAAAATAAAAGGGCAACGTGGTTCGCAATTAGCGCTTGAAGTTCAATAGGCAATCACCCACAAACTTTTAGGGGCTGAGGGGCAAAGGGGAATAATAGCATCCAGTATTTCTTAAGGACTTGCACCATAGCTGAAGTTGTAGAATGTATATGATTCAATAGATAACATCGTATAAACAGAATCCTGCTTCAAAGGTGGCAGAGGTGACGTGACTTTAGGACCCAGATTTCAGCTGACTTTGGAGCCTCTTGGCATGGGCTCATATTTGAGACTCACATCAAATGAGCAGACTGATCTGTCTAATTTCATTTTTCTTATCTATTAAAGGAGGTAATACGACCTATCATGAAGGCAGTTGGCGGGATTATATAAGGACGGGAGAAAAATGGAAAGTACTTATGTAGTTCCCTAAAACATAGAGGTTGCTTTAAAATATTAGTTTCCTCCTATTCAGTATCTGTCATTTAACTTCAAGAAAAACGAAAGTTTTGCTGCTGTGTCCACTTGGTCCTCCATTTCGGATTTGCTTGAATAGATGGGTGGGGAACACAAAAACATAAGTTCATGTACTTGCAAAAACCTGTTATGATCATGAGTACACGTTAAATTAAAAGGGAATATTTTTTTCAGAGAGGTCATTTCACCTGGATCATTTCAGGTGGGTCACTCCAACCTCTAAAACATCACATTCTGCAGAAAGACTAGTTGGACAGTAAGTTGTTTCCTAAACTCATTAAAAATAAAAATTCATTCTGCATAGATTCCGTTGTTAAATCCCACTGCATTTTCTTTGATAAGGTCTAAGCAAATGAACACGGTTAAGTGCCATAGGTAAATGCTGCTGCTCTTAGGTGCCAAGAGTCATTCCGACTCATAGCGACCTTAAACACAACAGCTGCCTGGTCCTGGGCCTGCCTCACAATTGTTGCTAGATCTGAGTCCATTGTGATAGCCACAATGTCGATCCATCTCCATCTTCCTCTCTTTCACTGCCCCTCCACTTTACCAAACATGACGTCCTTCTCCAAGGACTGGTTTCTCATGTGAATACGTCCAAAGTATGTTAAAAGATGTCTCGTCACAGAGAACGAACTTTTGACTCCTGGATTTTAGAGTGTCTGAGAAATGCGCTATGGCAGTTAGCACCTGAAACTAACATAATGGTTGTGGTTTAAACCTATCCAGCACCTTAGAAGAGGGGCCTGTAAATCGGCTCTGGTAGACTCTAGGGCAGACAACCATACAGAGCAGTTCGACTCCGGAACAAAGGGATTGCGACCAGTCAGGTGGACCTGAAGGCAACCAGTGACAGCTTGCACGGCTCTTCCAGCACCAAGGAGGTCACTATCATGTTACACTGGATTCTGGGGACGATCCCATGACACTGTTGACTTTGGGATCATTGGAAGGGCCTTCAAACGATTGGTACTTTGCACCCCTCCTCTCTTCCCACCTGCGCGGTTCCTGGCAGACATCATTTGTGAGTCCTGCACATATTCCCAGGGAGCCTCGACTTGGCACCCAAGACCTGCCCAACACAAGTTTCGAGGCAGCCCGCCACCAAATGGTCAAAGTGCCTTTGGCGCTAAAACCACCTAAGACAAGGTTATACATCCCCTTTGAATTCATGAAAAACAGAGAGAGGGTGAAACAGAGAGAGAGAGAGAGAGAGAGAGAGAGAGACAGAGACAGAGACAGAGACAGAGATGGGGCTGGATGCTTCCGAAATAAATGAATGGTCTTACCAAGATGCTAATGGGGATTTTTACTCTCCTTAGGAGACTAAACTGCTCCAGGCACTTCATTATCATTCCTTTGGACATAAATACCTGGAATACCAATTACAAGCTGTTCTTATCTCTTCAGTCCAAAGAACTTTTTAAGACCCATTATTAGGTAAAAGACACTTGGCCCATTCCACCTGCTGGACACAGCTTGGGTGGAGAGCAGATGTTTTGAGAATGATGAGGGCAACAAATGTACAAATGTGCTTTACACAATTGATGTATGTATGGATTGTGATAGGAGGTGTATGAGTCCCTAATAAAATAATTTTTAAGTGCACAATTCTATGAATAGTCCATCATTCAGGATTTTCAGTAATCCGACAGAAGTACAATGCTGATTATATTTCATTTTCGACAGTAGCAGGAGCATATAAAGCTTAGCCCAGTGCAAACCTGATGAATCTCTCTCCCAGCTCGGCTTCTCTGCTTTTGTGGGCAGTGGAAAGAAGTACTGAGAACTGATTTCTTCCAAACAAGCTCCGAGAAACAAAAGTCTGATTTTTTGACCTGCGCTCATCAGCAACAAAACAAACAGGCCATTCTAAGTGTGGAAAGAGGGAGATGACAAAGCCACACTATCATCTGTCCACACTGCACAACAAAGGCCCGAAAGAGCTGTGAATAAAAGAAAATGTTCAAAGTTTCAAGGTCTCCGGTGAACTTCAGTGGTTTGGGGAATCATCCTGAATATAACTTGTCTTGTCCCTATTAGTTTCCATCTTGTTCTTCGCAGAGGACACGTCTCCTTCGGCTTTCCTGACCACGATCCATTCAGCAGCACGACTGAGCACTGGCCTAGTTTTCTTTCAGTGTCTCTCAATCTGGAGCTTTTAAAACAACAGCCCATCTTGATTCAGAACTCTTATGCAGGGGACTTAGACTCGTGGCAAGCTTTTGAGTGCATTTCTTTTTAGTGCGGGGGGGGGAGGGTTGTTAATATTGGAAAGAAACTAAATGTAAGTAAAGAATCACATTGGAATTTTACAGGCACTTTTAGGGCCTACTCCTGTAAATTCTTTCTCAAATGATGAGGCATTTTGAAACCACCATTACTCAGTGTCACATGAGATGAATAGTTTTGTTATTCAGTCATGGGTAGCCAGCGGGGAGGGCCAGACTACTGAGCACACAATGGCAGAGAATTAGGGCGCAGCTTGGGGCTGTGGCTCTCAGAGGCTGTGGAAGCAGGAGTGTGGGAGAATAAGCAGGACATCCAGGGAAAACTGGTTTGACTCTTCCCAGGCTTCTCGGCGCTTCTGATGAACGATAACAAAACCAGTTCCATGCGAGGGGGAGAGAAATTTCACTGACAAGGCCTCCAACTCATGGAGGAAAACTGCACCGGTCTCTGTACGAACACTATGTTCTTTGCTGGCAAATTTAACTCTTAACTATGTGCTTTACTTCGAAGGGCAGGAAGGAAAGAGGTAAACCAAACCTAACAAATCTAACTGCTTACTGTTCAAAGGCCTGGGTTGAGCTTCTAGAAGACTCCGGGGAAGCAAGGCTATCGTTGCTGTTGTGTTGTTGCCATCGCAGGAGCAGTTGAGTTCATTTCCATTCATAGTGACCCCACCTGACCGTGCAGAAGTGCCCACAGGGGTTTCTTTGCTCTAATTCTTACAGAATTAGACCTTCAGGTCGTGTACCTACAGGGGGGGCTGGGTGGGTTCCAACTGCCAACCCTTCGGTTAGCAGCTGCGCACTTAAGCATTGTGGCACCAGAGTACTTTGAGAAACACCTTGTGAAACCCACTACCATCCAGTCGGTTCTGACTCGTGTTGTTAGGTGCCATTGAGTCAGCTCTGACCCACAGCAGCCTGCACACCAAAGGAGGAAAAGCCGCCCATCCTGAGGCGGGCTCACAATTGGCCTTAGGTCTGAGTCCAGGGTTACAGCCACTGTGTGAACTCGCCCTGTCAAGAACCTTCCTTTTTAGAGCGCGACTCTATAAAGGTTTTCCGAGGCTGTACGTCTTTACCCTGCAGATGGCCTCAACCTTCTCCAGCTGGCTGGTGGGTCTGAACCTCTGACTTTGCGATGAGCAGCCCCACATGTACCCAACAGGGCTACAGGGCTCCTTAAGCACTGAGATCACCTAATCAAAGGATTATGCTAATGAAAAGATTGTGACATCATTCTTCCTTGATTTTATTTTCGGTTTAGTATCAACGGGTACATCTTGCTAGCTCCTCCCTGTTCAGCTGGCCCTTCTCACAAACCACTCCCAATCATGTCCCCACCCAAGGTACTCCTACTGTCCTTGACCACTGAGCACTCTCTCATGCGGGCCCCTGTTCTTGAGGCTGAGCTTGTGTTAAATGTGGAGCAGAATTCAACTGAGGCAGGCTGCCAGGCTAAATCATCTATGTAGCCCAGCAATAAGAACATGCTGATACTCATTTGTGGCTTGTTGACAGACTAGGGAACTGATTGATCAACTATGAACAATTCCATAAGCAAAACAAACAAGCAAAAGACTTGGAGTCTTGCCCACCAGCATAAACCGAGACTCTATTGACTTAAACTGCAACTGGGCAAGGAGCACTGTCTTGTGGGCATCTTTCTCTCCTGCACCCACTGGCCACACCTGCCAGGGGGGGCTTTTCTTTCTTCCTTAACCAGCACCACTTTCAGAAGATGATGTCAGTAGACAATACAAGCCCGTTATAGTAGCAGCCCCACAGAACCCATCCACGCTATCTGTACCCAAACTGTCTACCAAGTGACACAAAGGAGGGTGGCGGAGAAGCCTTCTTCCTGAGACACCCCTCTCCCCCAATTCCTGCTCCTCCTTCCAAGTTCTTTTCATAACGCCTAAGCATCTTTTACCCCAGGAGCTCAGAAATCAAGGAAATTCCTATTTCTTGATGGATTTCTTGGAATAAATGCACTCATCCAACAGCTCTTGGAGACTAAGAATACCAGTCTTGTTTCTTACGTCTACCCTGCAAAACAGAAAAGCCCCTGGTCAAGTTATGTTTTGGTTGAAAGATGACAA
This sequence comes from Tenrec ecaudatus, assembly GCF_050624435.1. Lineage (NCBI taxonomy): Eukaryota > Metazoa > Chordata > Mammalia > Afrosoricida > Tenrecidae > Tenrec > Tenrec ecaudatus. The sequence continues at coordinate 107,951,452 of NC_134544.1, forward strand.
TGAGCAGGACTGTGGATGTCATGATTGTCTAGTTGAGGGGCCTGGGGTTGGATCTCCACGGAGTGGATCAAGAGGCCCCAGCCCTCATCCCAGTTGGCCTGAACCTCACCGCAGAGCCAACAAGGAAAGGGGTGGCCCTGGCTCCTAAAGAAGTCAGCTTTCGTCACGATAGCAAGATATTTCAGCCAAATGACTGCTAACCGCTTCCCGGAGACTCAAACACCCTAGTGAGCAAGGAAGAGGATAAGGGTAACATTATGTTATCAAAGCCGATGTAAGTCTTGTAGGCACTTGGGTTTGCTGAAAGTCTAGCCATTAATGCAGCTTCTCTGCTTGGTGGGAAGCGGGCACAGCCTTTCCTTGTAGCTCCTGGATGTGTACCGGACCAGACAATTTCCTTTCTGACGAAGTCAATGTGTGCACACAATGAGAACTCATTTCCTCCTATTGGCTTTTGTTTGAGCAGTTTCCTTTGATATGGGGTGACTTCCGTTTTCCTTCAATGTTATCTAAATCTAGGCATCCTTCTAAGCGCAATGCAAGCCCCAATCCAACTGGAGTCAGACCCAATTGATTTCATTCTGATGGCAGCGGCTGCCCAAGCACAGACCTCTCACAGCAGGATGTGTTGGGGCTGCCCATCAAAAATGGTTAGTTTCATGGTTCTCCATGGGATGGCGTGGCGTGTGTCCCTGGGTATGCACACGTGTGCACAGGCGTGTTTGCATTCCTCGTGGTTTCTCAGGTATCGATCATCTTTTTTGGGCTTCCTTTACACAGCATCGGCACAGGTGGATTTTTATTGATACTCTGAACGGACTGAATTTGGAGACTGGCACCGATGCTTTGATTTGTAAAATTTGGAAATCTTTCTCTTTGGAAAGCTAAAGTGGGGCCTTCTATAATTCCCTGTAGCCTACATTTTTCTCGGCATGGCCTTTTTTAGCTTGCTTTTGCCTGTAATTTTTCTGTTCTCATTTCTCCCCGTGTGCTGATCGCATGAACACACTATACTTCTTTCCTCTTGCTTTGGTGTGACCCAAATCTCATGACCTGGACTTTCAAGCAGGTGGCTAACTTGAGAAAGAAAATCTCTCCGCTGCTGATGGCTTCTCCATGGAAGAAAAGAACATGTGGTGTTGGGTCTTCAAACACAAGCAATGGGGGCACTACTTCCAGGAAGGAAGGACAGGCTAGTTCCAGGAAACACCTTGCTGCCTCATTCTTGAGGCAACAAAGCGCCCAGCCTTCCTTTCCTCGGGGGCCAGAGGGCTACAATGGACTAGCAGACATTACGAGTCTATTTCTGGACACCCGAGATAAGCATAAATCCATTCATTCATAAGTTCATCCATTCATTCGTTTTCAAAAGTTTAAGCTCAAGAGGCTGATTCCAGAGTGAACTAGTTACCACCTGTTCAAACGACCTCAAAAGAAGCCGGAACGAGGGGAAATCCATTTGATCTGTGCCAGGAAAGTTCCGAGCAGAGGCTGAGGTTGAGCTGGGCCAAATGCTCCATTTCATATGGGCAGTACAGGGCACTACAAATGTGACCGTCCCTCTGGTTCTCCAAAACTACTGTAGTTCAATCCTTCCCGACTGGTGGAGAGTCTTTTGAATTATGGTACCTCGCAATCCTGTCTTATGATCCTTATCCGATGTAAGTAGCCTCAAAAGTCTGGCAGTAAAAGTATTTTATAAAATATAAACTCATCTTGCCTTCCACTTAAAAAAAAATCTTTGTGAGTGATACCAAGCCTTTACAACTTTGCAGCAGTGCATACTCTTTCTGGGGGAGGGAGCGTGTCTGTAAAACTAAGCACCGTAGGTATAAGTGGCCCTGCTAGTTTGCTTTGGGCTGCTAACCATAAGGTCAGCAATTCAAATCCACTGAATCCCCAGGCTGCCTCTAGAGAGGCAGAGAAGATGTTCTAATCCCGTCAACAGTGAGAGTCTCACAGCAGCTCACTGGGGCAGTACTGCCCAGTCCTGGAGGGTCATTATGAGCTGGGATCGACTCAGTGGCAGTGAGATTTTTGAGTGGCACTCCGTGGGTGCTCACTCAGATCACTCGATCTCATGTACAGGGGGTCTAGTCTGTGAAGCATAACGCATTAGGACCGCAGGTTATCCTGTTTAATTATGAGCATCCTCCGGCAGGATGGGTATCATGATCCTGTTCTACATATGAGAAAAAATGAGATTCCGGGCCATTTGAAATTGATCTGAAGTGATGCATCTAGTCTTTTTCAATCCTGTTAGGGGATCTCCACTCTTTGTGTGTTCTTGCTGTAGATGTAAATTCTTGGACGCTCGCTTTAAACTTCCCAAATCAGAGTCTTGAGGGTGAAGGCCTAGGAATCTGACTTGTTAACACAAGCTTCCCAAGAGTATGCGCAGCCACCACGAGAGCTCTAGAGCTGACACGAGTAAGAGATTTGGAAACGGATGTACGAAAATAAGGCGGCCTCTTCTCCATGCTTGGAGTTGGATTTGGGTGGCAAAGCTAATGGAGCCCAGAAATAAGGCCCTGTCACCTGGCTGCGAAATCTTATTCTGGCCCTGACTGCGGGCATTCTGGTTTTTTTCACTAAAAATGTCAAGGACAAAGAAGTAGGTCAATCTATGTTATGGTGTGTGCTCTACATGTTGTACAGCTGAACATAATGAGAAAGGAATCCTGGCGGCAAAGTGGTTGCCAGTGGGCTTCCATCTGCATGGTTGGCGCTTCGAAGGAGCCCCAAGGATCGCCGGCAGCTCCCAGGAAGACAGCTTTCGACTCCCTTAAACCGTCAGAGTCTCGGAAACCCAGAGAGGGTGGATATGAGTCAGCATTGACTTGATGGCCGTGGGCTTGGTTTCTCTTGGAACATAATCCGAAGTACCTTTCTTACAGGATTAGCCAACCAGAAACTTATTTCAAAACAAGATATTCCAGAAACCTTCCCCGCTCATTCATTTCACCTTTCATCTCTCTTTGCCCATCACCTTCATCAACTTAACTTCTCTGTGTCGAAAAGGCAAAGCAATGCAGGCTAAAGGGGCTGGGATGCTGCTGGCCTGTCCAGTATGAATATAGAATTTCATAGAAGTTTGTACGCTCTGCGGTTACAGGAGCACATTTTCCCTCTTCGTAGGAACATCAGGATGGATAGTAGACTTTGAATTTCTGTAGGACTTATAGCTACTAGTCACCTTTGCCCATACTGAAAGATTTTGATTAGAAAATCATATCCCGATAAACTAGTAGGTTTATTGAATACCTACTAGTTACCAGACATCGACTAAACTTTCAAACGAGTGAGGCTTGCTACAATAAGGACATTTAAAAATATTCCATAGGTGGCATCTATATTGGCCGATTTCGTTACATTGGAGAAAAGTACCAGGTTCATAAGTCACCTTTTTGCTGAACTGAATGGGCTGGTGGAAAATGTGAAGGGAAAGAAGTAAAAGTGCCACAAACGCCATTGGTCGGGCACGTTCAAATGAAAGTGGCGGTCTTACTCTCACGAAACCTCCGATGCCAGGCAGTAAGATTTCAAGAACAATCTGGATTAGTGCACTATGTCGCCATCTCCCAACCAGGGTAGTTTTCATGAGCACAGTTCGTTTCCAGGCAATGTTCCTTGGGAGTCCCCCTGGGGAAGCTCCCTGTACCATCTTCCTTCAGCCTTATCTGGTGTTTTTCACCTTTCCTGCTAGAGCAAAATAAGACCTATCTCGGAACGTTTTCAAAACTCGTTTCTCCACGGCGGCCGGAGCCAACTGCCCTCTGGATGGTCCTACTTTGGATCAAAACCCCAACAGGTGACCTCTGCCAACAGCATCCTCCTCTCAAGCTAAACAAGATGAGCTTCCTCTTGCTTTCTCTCATGTTACCTCTTATCGCTGCCTTTATTGCTCTAACTAGTCCACGCTTGCTCCCGAATTTACTTTATTATTTTTATGTATTTGTTCATTTATTGCTTTCCAGTCTCCCAGGGCTCTGCAGTTCAAGCTCCTCCTCGCCAACCTTGCACAAGAGTTCCTCAGAGGTCAGTGGGGTCATCTTACGCTGTACACATCATAGAGCTAGTCCCTCTTGTCATCTTGTCGGGACTTCCCTTAGATTTTGGCACCTTGGGTCCCTATCATCATCAGGTGCTGCAGGTCCCTAATATAGATCTCCATCATTCTACCAATCAGCACAACTTCTGGGACATGGTAACTGCCATGGCCCCTTCTCACTCACACACAGGCAAATGGCCCACTCACCCATCTGAAGAAATATTTGCCCTTTCGAAATGACCTTCATCGTGGAATTCTATGACACTAGATCTGTCATCGGAAATGCCCTTGAATGAGGGAATTCCCCAAAGCTCTGTGCTCAACCAGTCTCTACATTATACTTCTTCCCTAGCAAACTCAACCCTTGTTATAATTTCAAACATCTACACCATATGGGTGGCTCCCAAGGTCCCTGGCTGGTGCAAACAGTGTTCAACTGCTAATGTAAAGGTTGGCGCTTTAACCCCCAACAGTAGCACTGCGGAAGAGATGCCCAGAGAACACGTCCATTATGGCGATAGCCAAGAAAAACTTATGGGCAGGTCTAGTCTGTAAGCCATGAATCAAAACTGACTGGACAGCAACCAACAACCACATGGATGCATCCCAAATAGTCATCTGGACTCCTCAGTTCCGTTATCTAAGTCCCTGCGCTTCAGGTCATTTACTACTTCCTCCTTCTCCCATGACCTCGGGCAGCTCTTCCATTCTGCACACTTCCTTCCTGACTAATTTGCATTGCCAATGAAGGAGCTTCAAACAATCCAGGGAGAAATTTCCATCATCTTTTCATTTAACTTTTTCACAACGTTTGCCCCGGTACTCTAACTTGCACCTTCACTGCTTGCCTCTAGTTTTTGTTCTCGTGTGCCTGGGAGTCCGCAGGCAGGATAGGGCTGACCACCTAGCTTCCTAGGCTGTGATCTGTACAGAAATCGAAGCTGAAAGCTCTAAGTTATTGTTGTTGGCAATAAGTTGTTGTGTCATTTCTGCACCACAGTTTGTTAATGAGGCTTCCTGGGATGCTTATTCTCATTCACATAGTCTGGATTCTCGGATTATTTGCTTAGCATACCGATTAAACAATCATGGGGATAGGATACACTCTGGCACGCACAGTGCCTGACTTTACGCCATGGAATGACCCCTCGTTGCGAATTCACCTTACTTGGATCCAGAGTCAATGACCCATTGCATCAGGCAAGCCTGCTGCCACAAGGCCTCTTTAAGGTGCTAAAATGCAGAAATGTCACTTTGACGAGGAACATCCGCCTGACCCAATCCATGCCATCTTCTTGCAGGCAGCTTCTGTGAGTGTGGATGCTGGGCAATTAACAAGGAAGCCTGGAGAAGAAATGATGTACTTGGAGGGTGCTGCTGGCACTGTGAACTGTCAGGAGAATGCATAAATTTGTTTTGCAAGAAATGCAGACGGAATGTTCTTTAGAAGTTAGGAGGGTGTGACTTGGCCATACGGCTTCAGGCTGGGTTTCCAGAGGAGCCAGTGCCCGAAAAAAGACAGCATGCGTGGTGAAGTAGTGGGTCAGCTGAAAAGACCTTCAATCAAATGAATGGACACAGTGCCTGCCACAACTGGTTCAAGCTCTCAGTGATTTTTGAGTGTGGCTTCGAACCAGGTAGTGTTTTGTTCTGTTGGACACAGGTTCACTGTTATGAGTCAGAACCAATTCCGTAGGACTTAACAGAGCAATCTCTCTGAGGGCCCTGCTTGAAATTTTTCCTCCCACCAAGCAGCTCGTGGGTTTGAACTGGCAAACTTTAGGTGAGCAGCAAGTACATACCCATTGTGCCACACGGGCTTCTTCAGTTCTCTCCGCAGTGAATGTCTGCTAGTCTCGACTTTACCTGGTGCTGATGGAATTATGTCCCCACAGCAATGGGACTTCCTCAGTCATCTGTCCACAAACAGTTAGTTGTCCTCTGCTGCACTCTGAATAGAATTCCTCTTACACTTGGCCCTCCAGGATCTTCACCATTTACTTTAATACTCAAAAGCTCACTGCCATAGAGTTGATGCCTACTTATCGCATCGCAAAAGGACAGGGTAGAACTGCTTCTGGGGGTCTCTGACACCGAAATCCTTTAAGGGAGTAGAAAGCCCCATCTTTCTCCAGCTGAGCAGCTAGTAGCTTTGAACCTTGGACCTTGTATGGGTCACAGACCAATGGGTGACCACTGAGATAAATAAAATATTTAATTTTATTAATAAATATGTTAATGGAATTTATCGTGTGTATTAATAAATAGATATATATTTATTAATGCTAATAGAAACAAAATAGTTACATAATTATTATTATTATTGTTTCGGCTATGGTTCAGAGAATCTTTCAAAGGTTTCTTCCCAAGTGCCCCCACTGTGATGTTCTCTTTCTTTCACAGGCCAAGTCAGGGGCTACCCCTCCTCCAGGCGGCCCCCACCACCCTCCCCTGCGTAGCAGTCAGCTCCTCACACCTTCCTGTGGCCTGGATGGCCTTCTGTGTCTCCTCAAGCTGCCTGCTCAGCCAGAACACTCATTCCTTCAGAGCAATTGGGAAAAATTAAAGAAATGCACTTCCCCTCTTCCTAAACAGCTCCTTTACACATATATTTTTCTGTTGTTGTTTCTGCACGGTTTCTACGAGTCTAAGAGAAACTTGGTTAAGGAGAACACATACATTTTTGCTGTGGAAGAGAAGCGAGAACTTGACAACGTAGCCATCCCTTCTCACTGACAAAGGGGGAGGGAGACCCCCACTCCTTGGGTCACACTGCCTGTGTGCAAGGCACTGCCAGTACACTGACCAACAACAAGCCAAAAGCAAACTCAGTACCTTGGGGTGATTCCCACCATTGCCACCCTAGAGGACAGGAGGAATTTCCAAAGATACGACTCTTGACAGATAAAAATCCTTGACGTCCTCCTGCAGAGTGGCTGCTGGTTCCAAATTATTTACCTTGCAGTTAGCCGCCCAGCGCATAGCTACTCTGCCACCTGGAGTCCTTTCTGATTGACCAAATCTTCACCAAAGTCCTGAGAGCTGGCCATAATCTCCTAGATGCCTGTCAAGTCACATAGATGTACAAGTCAAGGCTCCGAGCAATTCGGTGACTTTTGTGCATACTAGTAACAGCGGAACCCAAGATTCAAATCTCTGTCCGTGACCCATATGCCTTAGACTCTTGCCAACCTCCGTGCTGTTGCTAGCTGCTATTAAGTTGGCCCTGATTTTCAATGACCCCAGTTACAAGCAACAAAATGCTGCCCAGTCCCGCCTCGTGCCCACAGATCAGCCTGTGAGATGCAGGGTTTCCCTGTTGACTGTCTGAAGTAGGTTAACAGGCCTCCTTTCCTACTTCACCTTAGTCTGGAAGCTCTGCTGAGGTTTGTTCAGTGTCTTAGCAAGACAGCATGCCTCTATTGATAGGCTGGTGTTGGCTGTGCGAGAAGGATTATGGTCACTCCCGTGGAAAGCAAGACTTCTGCCATTGAAAAGCACCACTGTCCTCACCTTGCCATCCTCAGACCCCTTCTTGAGAGTCTCACCCCCTTTACTCACAAGGACTCCCATTCATCTTAGTTACACAACAAGCAAAGGCAAGGGGCCTCCCTCTTCTTGATTTCCAAACACAGGACAAGAAGCTTTTCCAATAAAATGTGTTTGTGTTTGACATACACAAAAACTGGGAGAGAAAATGAGATACGCTATACCGGGCAGCAAAGTATCTTTAGTGAAGTCATTGTTCTTTCATGACTATTGTACACAGATGATTCCCTTTCTCATAGTTCTGTGTTTGAAGCTTTGCCCTTTATCGGTTCCGGAGCAGGCTGGCACAGTGGTTGCCAGGCTCTTTTGTGGTTCCTGTCCTTGTCAGCACAACGGTGTAGGAAAGGAAAAGGCTACGGAGAAAGGTCTGTATGGGAATGGAGAAAGGACCTGGAAACACTTCTGACTACGGGTAACCAGTTGTCATAGATTTGATTCTGATCGCCAGCTATCGAGTGCCTCGTTATCAGAATTGTAATGAGTGGATGGCTTGAGCAAATAGAAATGTGTTTTCTTGACATGGAGGCGACCCGATGCATGAATTCAGAGCGTTGGCTCTATGACAGGAATGGAGAGATGTTTTTCTGCCCAGGGTCGTTTGGATATTGACAACATCATTTGAGGGCCATCCTGGTTAAACACTTCATGAGGAGATGCTGGATCTCGTTTCCCAATGAGACGGCTGGAATTGCTTCTTTCTGGTGGGGTATGTGATGTTGCAGTCATTGATGATGAGGAAGAGTCTCAGAAACCCGCATAGGCAGTTCTAACCTGCTCCAAAGGAGGACCACGGTTTGAAATGGTGAAATCGCCCCCATGGCACTGAATTTGGTTTCCTGGTTTATGTGGCCCACTGGGAAGGCTCTCAGCTTCTATACCTAGTTTCCAGGATGATCCTGTGACCCCATCTCCCTCTTTGTGATGGCCTGCTTCATTTGCTCTGTTTGCTCCTATTTCATCTCAAAAGGGATCCATTCAAGATACACACCCTACACTAACACCGCCTCATTAGCATCACAAAGAAAAGCCATTCCCAAAGGGCATTTCAGCAAGTGGAAGAAGGATTAGGACTTACAAACACATTTTCTGTGGACACCAGTCAATTCCGAACAGATTTATGGTGACCTCATGGGTGTCAGATAACACTGTGCTCCGTCCACAGGGCTTTCCAAACACCGTGTAGGTCAGAAGCATTATGAGAGTCGGATCACCAGCTTTCTTTTCCAGGAAGTTCCATCAAGCCTGGGCAAGCTTGTAGCTAGCAGCTGACCACTTCACGCTTGTACGACGCAGGGGCTCCATCTTTGACTGATCACCATCACGTAGATGCAGACTCGCAGTGACCCTATGTAGGATTTCTAAGACAGTAAATCTGTACCAAAGTAGACAGCCTCATCTTTCCCCTGAGGGGAGACTGTTGGATTTGAACACCGGACCATGAGACTCACAGCCTAACCCCCTAACTCACTGTGCCACCCGGCAGGTAGCTAGCCATAGTTTAAAAACTCTTTTTATTGAAGACAGACAGGACCACATATCCTGAGGGCCCAGGGCTCGCTGAATGTTCAGAAATCGAACACATCTTGATAACCACACCCAGATTGCAAAACACAGTAATAGGAGGACCACGGAACCCCGGTGCACTGCCCTCTGATCTCCCACGGTTGGGCTGCATCTTAAATTAACCCTTTCACGCCTCTGCTCCAGACGGCATGTACTCAGCTTTGTGTAGCAGCGACTGCCAGAGCCAAGGACAAGAAGGGAACGAAAAGGGTGTGTGAGGGAGTAATTTTATGTGTTTCTAATCTTCAGTCCTGAAATGGGAGAGGACGAAGGACTATGCGAAGGGGGGACTAAGTCAGTAATCGCAGGCCGGAGCTGCTTCCCCCATTAGAAGAAGCTGGAAGGCTTCCAGCTACATTCCATTTTGAGAAAGGAAGTAAACAGACCCGCCCTCCTCTGTCTCCCTGGGTCTCAGCATCACACAGGTCAGCTCTTATTCTCATAACACGCGAGTAATCACAAGTGGATAGGTCGACAATGATTATGTAATAGCTTAATACTCACTCGGAGCCTTGTATTGGATTGCACATGTGGTTTTGATTCCCACCCCCCTCTCCAGTGAATGAGATGGCGGGCACCACAAATCTAAACCAAGATTTGCCAGACTGCCATGGAAAACCCTCCAACTGCCACCCTGCCACTCCCCTTGCCACAAGTCCTACCAGTGGACTCAGCTAGTAGCCACGGCAGCCACTGCCTGCACTAGACCATTCCTGACTAGCTCTGTGAGCGCCTGCTAACTGCACACAAGCCGGCGCTTTTCCGTGACTAATGATCAAGCCAGAAGGAAGAGGGCAGAACATCAAATGAAAACCCACAGCCTCGGAGCAATTAGCTCAAGACCCAACATGTGTCTGGCTAAGCAGACTAATAATATTAACTCGGGTTTCTATGAGGTTCGAAAGGACAGCATTCTCCCAACTTCAATCACTGTCTCCACACATAACCACTGCTCTGCACTTCTTGTTTTTCTGGTCCATTATTTATTGGGGTTGGGGTGCACAACACATAGCTCATCATGGGAAGAAGTGGGGGGCCTGTGTTCCCTCGTGGTTCATTTTTAAAAGTGTGTTCTTTTCATTGAAAACTTTTTTAACTGAAAAGTAGTTTATGATTTCATACAATTAATAAATAAGAACAATAAAAGAGATACATGAAACAAAATAGGCTATAAGATAATCCTTGATATCTATATTTCTTTTTTTAATCATTTTATTGGGCGCGCATATGTTTATCGCAATCCATACATCCATCCACTGTGTCAAGCACATCTGTATATTTGTTGCCATCATCATTCTCAAAACATTTGCTTTCTACTTGAGCCCTTGGTATCAGCTCCTCATTTTTTGCCTCCCTCCCCGCTCCCCTCTCCCGTATGAACCCTTGATAATTATGAAATTTTGTTATTTTGTCATATCTTACACTGTCCGACGTCTCCCTTTACCCACTTTTCTGTTGTCCATTCCCCAGGAAGGAGGTTATATGTAGACCCTGTAATCGGTTCCTCCTTTCTCCCCCACCCTCGAGGCATCACCACGCTCACCACTGGTCCTAAAAACTTTGAATATTGCAAAGATTACTAACTGGGTTTATAAGACATTAAAAAAAACTGGTAGTAAAGGAGACTGGGGAACGACAACGTTTATGACTGGGAAGGGTGTGGGGAGCTTATGGTTAAGTATTACCATGACAGTTTTCCTCAGAGCCATGGGAAGTCTTGTCTCAACTCAAGTTTGGAAGTCTCCACACAGGCTCCAGCTTTCCAACTACAGGAAGGTTTTAGCACCCCTCCCCCGCCCTCTCCTGTGGGTTCAGTGACCTGGAGTCGGCCAGGGGCAGACAATCCTTCCTGGTTCCTCCTGCTCTGAGCTAGGGAGGGAGGCTGCTGCAGCTCCCTGTGCGCAGGAGAACTGGGATTAATTCCTGGTGGTCCAGTCACTCCTCTTGAGTGCCTCTGTTGCTCTCAGTTCAGAGACCTTGACACCTGCTGAGGAAGGAATAGGTCTCAGAGCTGCTGAGGACTCTGAAATGGCCACAACTCTGCAGAACTATGAAATACCCCACCTCCCACCCCACCTCAACCCAACCAAAATGAAATAAAACCAGATCCAGCCTATTCTGGGCTACCCGCATGGCTTTGACTTTGAGGCACCCTGCTATCAAACTCTAAAGATGCTCTAGTTTCATATAAAAGGCAAGGATGGCAAGATGTTATCTGACACTCCGTGGACATGTCAGGAGAGACCCGGCGCTGGAGAAGGACGTCATGCTTAAGAAAGAAGAAGGACTGCAGAAAAGATGAAGGCACTCGAGGTGAAGGGTGGACACAGTGGCTGCAATGATGGGTTCAAGTGTAGAAACAGTTGTGAGGAGAGGCAAGCCCCCGCTGGTGCTTCGTTCTGTTGTACTTAGGGTAGCTATGCGTTGGAACCGACTCCGCGACACCTGACAACCTAACAAGCAAAGTATTTGCACATAACCTTGAACGGTTTACTACCTACGTTAAATGGCCTCTGGGTGAGTTATGAAACCAAATATGGTGTAAATGCTGCTAGTTCAACTCATGGATGCAGACAGCAGGGCTGACAATGCTTCTTCCAAACGGCAGCCCCAAGTCCCATCGTGCATGGGAAGCTCTTCCAAAACTCAACGCTCTCCAGTCAATTCTTACTCATTGCCCTTAGGGACGGATACGACTATCCTGAACCAAGCCACCCACGGGGGTGCGTAACTCTTATGGGAGTAGAAGAGTCTCACCTTTCTCCCTTGGAGAGACTGGTATCGAATGGCTGACCTTGTGGTTTGCAGCCTAAGACGTACCGACTCCGTCACCAGGGCTCCTTACGAAGATACAAATGTGCACAGTTGAGAGCTAACCCTTTACTCGTTGTTGACCTTGGAGGTAGCTTGCAAGGGCAATGCCCAGCATCTTGTGAAATATTTCCCTAAGTGGCTATAGCCTGATGTGGAAACTGAAGGTAACTGTTAAGCGCCCCAGGAAGGTTTGGAACGTAGCTGCCTCTCCCCGCCTTCGCTCCCTCCACCAGCTCTCCCTACTGTGCGTGCCCTTGTACAGAGCTAAGGGCAAGTGAACAGTCCCATCCCTTCAAGCTTCAAGTGACAGTGACAGGTGCCGACTATGTGACAAAGTAGTCAAACATAGGAAGTCTTCAGTGTTGTCGAGCCAATTCTGACTCATGGGCCACCCCATTTCTTGTCATATTTCCAGCCACCTAATCAGGAATCCTGGTGGCACAACGGTTAAGCACTCCCCGGCTAACTAAAAGGCGGCAGCTCAAATCTTCCCCCTGGCTCTGCTTCTGAAAAGAACCAAGCCTAGACAGTCCTCGGTGGCAGCGCTCCTCTGCCACACGGCACCACTATGAGTAGGAAATGACTCAATAGTGCCTCACAGCCAAAGCAGATCTCTGGGTCGCTCCCCTGTGGGGCCACTGAGCGGATTAGAACAGCCAGCCTTTTGAGAAGCTCCTGGAGACTTCTTAATCCCTGTGCCCCAAAGGTTGCCATGTCTTGGGTAGTAATATCCTGAACAAGGAAGGCACCGAGACAGGGCAAGGAAGCAAAGGGGAATCTGTGGACACAGCGTGTGTAGAGGCCATGACAACATCCCAGGACTACATTTCCCAGAATCCGTTGCTACGCCTGCACCATTGTGCTGAGAATCTCAGGGGCAGAGAAACCTTTAAAAACTGGATGTTCTCACACAAAGGCCTTATTACTAAAACCTTCAATACTATGCTAACTTACAGAAAGAAAAAAAATAGTTATCCACTCAGGAGGTGGGCACAGAAATTTCTCCAGGGCAGAAATCCAAGTTGCCAATAAATATATCATAAAATGTTCCAGATCTCTAGCTATAAGAGAAACGCAAAGTAAAACAACTATGAGATACCACCCAACACGCTCAAAGATAGACTAATTCAAGAAATCAGAGAGTAACAAGTGTTGGAGGGCCTGTGGAGAGATAGGAACTCTCGTCCACTGTTGGTGGACCTGTAGCTATGTACAGCCCTTATGAAGATCGATTTGGGGATATCTAAAACAAATGGGAATTGAGCTAGCATACGATCCAGCAATCCCCCTACTGGGCATATACCCAGAAGAGACAAGAAACAAACCACGGCCAGACATCTGTTCCCCAGTGTTCATCGTGGCACAGTTCACAATTTCAAAGAGTTGGAAACAACCCAAATTTTCATCAACGGATATTTAAAAAACTGGCACATACAGTCAATGGAGAATTACACACCCCTATAAAACAGGGTTGAACGCATGAAGCACATCGCCGCATTGGAACAACTGGAGGAAATCATGCTAAGTGAAGTAAACCACGCACAAAAGGACAAGTACAACATGAGTACCTTGCGCTAAGCTCAAAAATGCAAAAGGGACATAGGGAAGAGGCTACTGTATACAGATATCCCTGGAGTGAGGTCCGGGTAACATGGCAGGAGCCAGACTAAACTCAGGGATATATATTGTAGCTTACTAAAAAGGAGGGGGAAGACATGGGTAGTGAGGGAAACAGGACATTAACCCACACAGGGGGAGGGTGTTCTTTATATCTCCACAGGGAAAGAGGGACCAGACTTCAACCCGGTGCTCCAAGACAAGAACACAACACACTGGCATGAAGCAGGGAACCGATAGAGACCTGAGGGGCCGGCCCCATTACCAACTAAGTGGACAGCACTATCCCCTCCCTCTGAAGAATTCACTTCAGAGGACAGCACTGACGCTACAGCTCAAGGAGAGGGACATGTCTGATCAGAGCACACAGGAGCCAACCAGGGGGGAAGGAAAATAAAAAGAGTGAAGCACATCCTGGCCCACCAAGCCCTGAGGACAATGTTTCTGTTCAGAGCAGCCAATGCACAGAGAGGACCATAGGACCAGCCCCACCAGGAGACGCAACATCCCTCACTGACCCATAGCACCATGGGGCACAACACTGGAGACACATGGCCGGGAATTGTGCCCACCCTGAGCCTACCACGCCGAAGTGAGACACTGGGGGCATGCAACAGAGCAGCAAGGGGAGCAGAGCAATGAAGTCCCCAGGGAATACCAAAAAGAGACTGTAGGGTCAGGGTGTGGTGCCCCGCCAGACTCGACTGGAAAACACTCATAAAGGACAACAAATGGACCTTGAACTATTTATAGGCCTTTTTTTTTTTTTGGTGTTGTTGCTGTTGCCTTTTGCTTGTTGTTGTTGTAGCTATTGTTTTATTGTCTATTGTTGCTTCCTTGTGCTTGATCCTGTCTTTGCACATATTGCTGTCCCTGTGGGTCTACCTGGATGGGATAGGAAGGATAAACAAGCTGGAAGAGAGAACAACGGAATGACATTTCCGGGGAGACATGGGAGAGGGGGAGGTGGGGGAAAGTTAGTGAATGTTAACAAACCCAGGGACAAGGGAACAAAAAGTGACTGAAAATCAATGGTGAGGAAGGTGTAACAGGTCTGGGAGGGCTACAACAAGGACAATGTAACCAAGAAAATGCCTGAAACACAAATGAAGGTTGAACATGATTGTGGGACAAGAGGAAAGTAAAAGGAAATAGAGGAAAGAACTAGGAGGCAAAGGGCATTTATAGAGATGTAAATATAGGCATGTACATATATAAATGTATTTATATATGACTATGGGGAACTAGATCTATGTACATATATTTATAGGTTTAGTATTAAGGAAACGGATGAACATTTGGGCTTCTACTCAAGTACTCCCTCAACACAAGAACACTTTGTTATATTAATCCAGCACTGAGATGCTCACCTTCCTGACATGATGGCTGAAGACAAAGCAGGTGCATAAGCAAATGTGGTAAAGAAAGCTGACGGTGACTGGCTATAAAAAAATAAAGCGTCTGGGGTCTTAAAGGCTTGAAGATAAGCATATGGTCATCTAGCTGAGAAACAACAAAGCCCACATGGAAGAAGCACACCAACTTGTGTGATCACGAGGTGTCGAAGGGACCAGGTATCAGGCATCAAAGAATAAAAAGTCATATCTATTGTGAATGAAGGAGAGTGCAGAGTGGGGACCCAAAGCCCATCTGTAGGCAATTGGACAGCCCCTTACAGAAGGATCGCGGGGAGGAGACAAGCCAGTCAGGGTGCATGTAAATGATAAAACATACAATGATAAAACATACAATTTTTCTCTATTTCTTAAATGCTTCCTCCCCACCACCCCACTATGATGATCCCAAATCCACCTTAGAAATCTGGCTAGACCAGAGGATGTACACTGGTACAGATAAGAACAGGAAACACGGGGAATCCAGAACAGATGATTCCTTCAGAACCAGTGCTAAGAGTCACGATACCAGGAGGGTAGAGGGAAGGTAGTGGAGAAAGGGGGAACCGATGACAAGGATCTACATATAACCTCCTCCCTGGGAGATGGACAACATAAAAGTGGGTGAAGGGAGACATCAGACAGTGTAAGATATGACAAAATAATAATAATTTATAAATTATCAAGGGTTCATGAGGGAGGAGAGAGCAGGGAGGGAGGGGGAAAATGAGGAGCTGATACCAAGGGCTCATGTAGAAAGCAAATGTTTTGAAAATGATGAGGGGAAACAAAAGTACAAATGTTCTTGACACAGTGAATGTATGTGTGGATTGTGATAAGAGTTGTACGAACCCCCAATAAAATGATTTTAAAAAAAAACACCTGGATGTTCATGTGGGTGGCAAGAACTACAGAAGTTGGCCATGCTGACTTCAAGCTTCCTTCCTTCGAGGCTCATCTCAATAAAACTGTCTTGTAATGCCCAATGGCCTCCAAAGGCAAATAGTTTTCTGGGTGACATAAGAACCTAATTCCAGTTAACAGTATCATATTGCTCTTGTCTCTGGGCGCGTGACTACATTCTTCAGTGATGAGCAGGAGCTTATGTAGGGTGACTCCAAAGGTTTGAATGAGAAATCGAAAACCACTCTTTTATAGAAGGTGCGCATGAGAGTGGAAGAGCCGAGCTACATCATCTCTCCCATTGTTTCCAACTTGAGCTTCTCTTACAATTTTCATCTTATTGTCATTTTTTGCCAGTTGGGTGGATTTCAAAGTGGAAGGGCCATTAGAATCTTGTAGGAAGTGTTCCTCAATGATTCCGATGTGCCTCCCTAGAGCGCAGCGCCAATCTGATACCTGGGTACCCAGAGGAACCAGATGGAATTGCAGGTAGTGGGAAGTAAAGAGTTTAAAAGACCAGAAGCTCCCAAAGCAGCCAGTTCCTTTGATCCTGCCTCTTTATTGCAGTCCAGAAACAACAGGAAATGTTCAAGAAAAGGGACAGGGAAACTCGAGAGATAGGGTTTGCTTTGTTTCCTGATTGGGTAGACTTTGTGGTGGCTGCCAGGAAGCCAGTACTGTAGGGTTCAAATGATGGGTTTCCAAAGGGGGGAGCTAAGTTGTCCTGGCCTAGGAGTCACTGGTAAATAGGACCCCAGTCTCAATAGGAAGCAATGTGTGCGATTTAGCATAGATGCCAGGCACAATCTGAAGACCAGAGCAGAGTGTGGAGAAAGAGACCATTGCTGAGCTCAGGAGCAGGGCAGAGCAATAGAAAAAGAGGCTGCCGTGGGCGATCATCCGTAGCAGACAGCACAAATCCCTGAGCAGTTAGAGCGAGCAGCACAAGGCCCCGGTGGAGAATAAAGTAAAACACATCAGCCCTGCCAAGGCAGGGCACCCGCACAAAGCAAACGGGGGATGTTTAAGTATGCTCAGAGGGTATCAAATCCACCAGTACCCAAAGCATCTCTCTTTTATAGAAGCCTTGTAATTTACAAGTGCTCACAGGTGTCATTTATTAAAGTGTGGATGAGATCCACCAGGGTCGTTACAAGGAGCCCTGGGGGTGCCGTGGTTGAGTATGTGGCCGGTAACAGAAAGGTGGACCGTTTGAAGCCACCACTGGGCTCCAACAGAGAGAGAGAGAGAGAGAGAGAGAGAGAGAGAGAGAGAGAGAGAGAGAGAGAGAGAGAGGTGGCCGTCTGCTTCCTTAAAGGTTACAGATTGGGTAAACCTCTGGGGCCAGCTCTACTCTGCCACATGGAGTCATTAGGAGTTGGAATCCACTCACTGCCGCACAACAACAACTTTAAGTTCCCTCAGCATGCGCATTCAAGCAAACACACACAGAAGTAGATTCAGGAGGCCCAAGGATCGCAACAGATCCAAGATGGAGTGCTCTATCTATCCCTGGCCATATTTGAGGAGAGACTCCTGGTTAAAACTAAAGCTGTGTCTGTAATTGCTGAGGTTGAATTTAACTAGTCGGTGACTTCTGCTAACAGCAAAGGAAAATGCAAAAGTGTTTCTACAGAGAATGGTCTTTCCTTAGAACTGCAAGTGAGGATTGGCAAACCTATCGGGGTGGGGAGGTGAGAGGGGGGCTGGGTCACAGCTCAGAGACCACCAAATTGAGCCTCACTCCTTGCTCTGGCATTTATTGGCATGTGACTTTGGCAGGGAAAGCAGCCGGGTGAGTGTCGCTTTCCTCAAGTCATCTAGAAAATGGCTTAGCGGAGTCGGTGCCCGTTTCGGTCCCAGCAGAGTGCTTGGCCTGCAGTAGACATCTAGTAAACGAAATGCACCTTTGTCTGATTCTATTCCTGAAAGAGTATTGGGAGAATACATGAAAACACCAACCCCCCTGAATGGATGAGTAGTTGCACGGAGAATTTCTTCTCCGTGTATTTGTCTAGATTCCAGGTTGGAGAAGAGAGGGTGCTACTTGTATGTGACACACTGCAGCTCGGACGAGTGACATCTGAGTTCTGAAAGGGACATATTTGCTCTGTGACACTGTTAAGAGGTCTTTTGCAGCGGATCTGCCAAAAGCAATACATGCCCTAATTTTTTTTTTTACCTCGGCTTCCATGAGTGTTGTTTGTGGATCCAAGTACAATGAAATCCTTGACAATGTGAATCTTTTCTCCACTTAGCATGATGCTGCTTGTTGATCCATTGTTACGGATTTTGATGTTATGTGGAGCTGCCATCCGCCCTGCAGGCTGTTGTCTTTGATCTTCACCAGAAGTTGCTTCAATTCCTCTTCACGTCACCAAGTAAATTTGTTTCATCTACATGTCACAGGTTATCAAAAGGTCTTCCTCCAATAAAGTCCAGCTTCTAGGACTATTTACTCAGCACACAGACTAGGTATGATGAAAGACTACGACTCGGACGTATACTTCCCTGATTGTAAAACATGCATATGCCCTTGTTCTGTTCAGATGATTGGCCATTGATTGATGTACAAGTTCTCTGTGAGCACAAGGCAGTGATCTGGAACTCTCTTTCTTCCATTGGTATCTATAATTTGTTACAATCCACCCAGTGAGGTGCCTTTGTTTTGTCAATAAAGTAGGAGTAAAAATATTTCTGCATTCCATACTTTCAGCCAAGAGCTATCTGACATCAGCAATAATATCCCTAAGTCCAGCCCTTTTGTGAATCCAGCTTAATTCCTGGCAGCTCCCTGTTAATGCAGAACCGTAAACTTTTTTTTCCTTCAGCAAAAATTTGTTTTTTGTGTTATTAAGAATATTGATCAATAATTTCTGCATCCTATCAGATCACATATTTTGGGAATGGGCAAAAACATGAACCTCTGTCAGTTAGTTGGTTAGGTAATTGTCCAACAAATGTATTGGCATAGATGAATGGCCACTTGCAGGATTACAACCCCCCACCAACAAAACCAAAAACAAATCCATTCCATGGAGTCCATTCCAACTCATAGTGACTTTATAGGACATGATACACTGACCCATAGGACTGTCAAGGCTACAATTCTTTCTGGAAACAGACCGACTGACACTCATTTCTCCCAAGGAGTAGCTGACGGGTTTGTATTGCCAACCTTTAAATTAGCAAACGAGTCCTTCACCACGATACTAGCAAAGCTCCTGTAAAACAATCCAGGTCTCTGAAAATGGGCCTGGGCAAATTCCCTCACGCTACAACATCAGACGGCGAACTCCTCAAACAGTTTGGCAAGACGGTAAAACTCGTACTCTTAAAGAAATACAATTCTCGTTGTATTCAACACTTCGCTTATCATTTTCCCACTATTTGAAGGCGAGATTGGCATTATTCTTTCTTAAGGAAAACGATGACTTTTGTCAAGGTTCTTTGAGCTAAGTCAAGGGAAGGATGCGGACTGAAGAAGGCACATCAGCCTCTCAGGCGCCAGTTCTGGCTACTTGCTGTCTAACCAAAGGGGCCTGGTTTAGAATACGTCCATTACGTATGGGGAAGCCGGGGCTGTATTCCTGGAGGAGACAGGCACACGACACATTTGTCTTCCCCAAAGGTTATAACCAAATCCTTTGAGGAATTGGTGGGAGACTGTATCCCCAGGAAAATAAACAGCCACCCAGGCATGGGAGTCCGTCCAGAGCTAAGCTATCTGTAGCTACAGGAGTGGGAAAGCCTCGCTGATACAGCTTCAGTCTCAGCAGCTTTAGCTCAAGACTGGTGGGATAAATCACTGTACTCTCAGTTTCAGAGTCCAGCTTGCCTGGAAAGGCCAGTTGTGGGTGAGGGGCAAGGGTCTGGCTCCCAGGCATGCCCAGAGTCCCTTTAAGACCACCCCCCTGGTGATCTGCTGTCATTTACGGTTGTTCACAGAACAGCCCCTCCCTACACCTTCTCCACACACAGGGTGGTCCAGGGACCAGCAGCAGTGTCATCTGATGCTTGCTAGAGATGCAGAACCCCGAGTCTCCTGAATCACCGTGTGGATTTTTAGTAAGCTCTCCAGATAGGCGCACACATTTGCCCACGGATTTGTGAGGAGGAGTGCCGTTCTCGTTCACTCACTTTGGACACCTGGAGGGGATCGACAACGTTCATAATTTGCATAACGTAGGTTCTCATCAATGGAGCCTGGGTGGTGTCGTGGTTACACGTTGGGCTACAATCCAAATGGCAGCAGTTCAAAATCCCCAGAGGCTTCTTCGGGAGAAATGAGGGGCTTTCTACTCCCATAAACAGTTATAAATCTCCAAAATCCTCAGGGGGTGCTCTGAGTCAGCACTGCCTCGATGGCAATGAGTTTTGGAGTGAGTTAGTTTCTCATCTGGAAAACATTTCCCTCAGAACAGGATCTACATTCTGGGTTTCAGTTGAAAGCTGCTGAACCCAGGAAGAAATGATCGCTTCCGGGATTGGATGAGCCCAGTGACAACTGCAAATACTGACCAAATCAGTAACATCCCAAAGTATATTTTTTGAGATACAGACTCAGAAATCTTGATTACGGTTGATTTTATATGCTTTCTTTTGGTAATTGGTGAAGATGTATCTTTTAAAAAGTCAGGGGAAAGCGCGGGTTCCCTTGTAGATAAAAAATAAAAGTAATGTGTTCCTCTAAATGTGATATTGAAACAATAACTGCCTCCAAGAAGACTCGTGTATGAACGCTTAAAGCAGATACAGACAGTAAGCCATGCACAGTATGAGAAGGCAGTACAAGAAGCCACATTTCCCCCCATGGAGACTGGATGGTATTTGTTATTCTTTTTTATTTTTTCCCTGCCATTTTTGCTTCTTTGTGGGAATTCATTTCCTCGATTCTTCCGTTGTCACTCTTAACTGTCTTCCAGGCAACTTGGCTAGCTTTCCCCGGGCTCACTCTGGTCATCTGCTTGTTGCTATTCACGTTGTCTCCCTCCATGACGTCTTGCACATCATGGCTTCAATGATGGCTTTAATACATGGGCAGCCGTGTGTCTACGTTGTTCTCCATTCCCGTGTCATCAAATGTCTATGCAGCAGCCCCACTTCAGAGTCCCATCCTTGTCAAATGCACAAACCCATTCTTTCCCTCCCTCCCCAACTTCCCTCCCTACTAACTGGTTCCATTTGTCAACTAAACCCATTGCTGCCAACGTTGTGGAGATGGTTCTCCTGCTAGAAACAGTGATGTCAATTGGGTTGGTCATTTTACCTCCTTCATTATACTTTCTAGATCTGTTCTTTCTCACAGACATTGCTCTGCTAATCCTTCATCTTTCCGCTTTGCAACTGGAGTATTGCAAAACCGCTTCTGGCCACTGGCATGCCTGCTTATGAATTTTCTCAGCTCTAGGGCTATCCTCCGTGTAAATAACAATTGGATCCTCATAAAGTATCAGACTTGATCTCACAAGCAATGTAAATACACATCTCCACATGATTTTGTGCTGGGAGTTTCTGTGGAGAACGAGGACTCTGCATGGGGTGGGAGTGGCATGGGCCCCGCCCTGCCTGCCAAGCCTGACCCAACCAGCTGTCTGGGGTTTGAAATGGTATATAAACCAATCCCTGAAGTCTGAAGATAAGTGAGCCATGGATGGTAGCTGCTGGGGAGCAAACAGCTCCACGGGGTCACTTCTGAAATGACTTCTGGACCAGAGAAGCATTTGGCAGCTGAAGTTTCACATAATGCAATTTTTCCCTTAACAGCCTGGATTTTCAAATCTAATCATGTCAATAAGTGAGAGGCGGGTGTGGTCAGTGATTTATAAAATGTATACTTCCATAACATTGCTAATATGTCAAAGGCATGATCCAGCGTAGACAAAATTGACATTTTAAAAAGATTGAGCTACAGCCTATGTAAGATGTACGGTAGGCGCAACTTTCCCTTCCTTGCCCAGTGGCTAATTTTGCCCTGCACCTGAGTTGTACAATTCCCACATCAGAAACATGAATTTGGACAAATGTGTCCATTCAAATGCAGAGGAGGTGGCTCTTCCTTGAAGCCATGCAGTCTTCCCCTCTACTAGCCCCACTGGAGTGTGTGCATTTCCTGACCTCTCTGAGGAGCTATCGAAAATGACAGCTAGCAACTGACTTAGATTTGCATCACCAGGACATCTTAGCTACCGGTAATTAACTGAGATTTGCACCTAGGATGCCAGAAATTTATAGATTTTAAAAAATTATTCAGTACCAGACCTTTAAGTCAAATTGCACAGATTCCCATGGATTTGAGGACTAATTCTTCCATTTGGGGGGCTAATGCTACTTTAAAGCGCAAGCTCGGGTTATGTTTTATTAAATAATTAAAAGGAGGTTGTTTTAGGTTTAAAAGACAAAGTAAACATACAAATGGAAATGCATATACACTATAACTACAACACCTCGCATGATGTATGTTGACGCAAACCTGTAAGAGGTGGACACTCTGAAATTTAAAAAACAAAATAATTGGCCTCCCCCCTCGACTGTGAGCATGGTTCTCACTTGCAGCAAATAGATTTTGTGGTCATTCTCAATTTTCACTTGGTAAATTGAAAGCTTAGAGCTGCCTGCAG
Source organism: Tenrec ecaudatus (assembly GCF_050624435.1). Classification (NCBI taxonomy): domain Eukaryota; kingdom Metazoa; phylum Chordata; class Mammalia; order Afrosoricida; family Tenrecidae; genus Tenrec; species Tenrec ecaudatus. The sequence goes on from NC_134544.1 coordinate 107,973,963, forward strand.
AGTTTGGAGGGCTGGTGGGTCTAAGTTCTTGCAACAATGGCCCTACCATTACCATGTACTGGCTGTGGGATTGATTCTAAGCATTCTACTGAACCTTTCAAACCTTTTCTCATTGGCAACCATGTATAGCACTAATTTCACTGGGCTACCACAAGGTCCAGACTCCAGGAGATCCATGTGTAAAGCACCTGGTTCATAAACATGCACTTTCAATGTTCACTCTGTTCCCTTCTTCCAGTAGACTGAAGAGACCTGGCAATGAGACCATCTTGCGAAGCAACGCTTTGAATCTTATTTTCATTGTTGTCTTCGTTTTCTTCCCAGGCCTGTGGACTATTTGCAACCCCCTAATGGATATTATGTTCTAGAAGCACTTCACTGCCATCCACAGCCAAGCTCACCTTTTACTGCATGATTGGGTTAGGGCACAAACTGGCAACTGGCTTTGTCCATTAATGCCTTCTAAGCAGTCAGCTGAGGAAGTGAAGCCAATCTGTCCTTCCCACCATCCCTCCTTCCCGCAATTTAAAACAGGCCATCCTACAGTTTATTAAAACACTGAGTTTTTTTTATAATGGCAAATATATATATATATATATATATATATATATATATATATATATATATATATATATATATATATATATATATGAGAGCTTCAAAACATTCATGGGAAAATTCCATTATCTTACTAGTCTGTGTTTCAATACATATATATATGAAAATTTCAGTATTATACATCTGTGTGATACATGTGATGTGTTTCTGGGTGTGTACACATGTAATGTTTGTCATTTCAACATTTTTCCATGTACAATTTTGTGGCACAATTACCCACATTATGCTGTATAGCAATCTCTACCAACCATTTTCAGATTTCTCCGTCCCTCTTCACAAAAATCCAGGGGCCCCTGAGCAATGCGGCCCTCTTTCTCCCCTGTCCCCTGGCAGTCACTATAGGTCATTCTGCATTTGCCTGTTCTGGCGAGGTCATAGATGTGGGATCGGACACTATGTGTGTTTTTGTGACTGGCTCTGTTTACTCAGCACCATGTTTTCCAGGTTCGTCTATGGGGCAGCAGCAGAACTTTGTTTCTCATGCATCAGAGCCTGTCTACATCCTCAGACTCCCCTCCCTTCTCTTCCCCAAGCAGAGTTTGGACCTCAGAACTTATCTGTAAACAGAGACTACACACTAATGTCAATGTTTGCATTTGAAAAAAAGTGTTTTCTAAAAATATGCATATTTTAAAGTAAACCTGGGTTCAAGGTTTACTTCTACCTTAAAAAAAAATGAGGGGAAAAAATGAGGGAAAGTATAATCCTCCAGAGAAAGGGCTCAGGTTTCCCTGCTGGAGATGGGCAGGTGAGATCATTACATGGGGCGTCAGCGGGCATCCACTCCCAAGTGTGGGGGAGGGTCTAATATTTCTTGCTGTTGACAAAAGCTTAAGGCTTTTCCTGGTCAGGCAGAGACCGAAATGGGGCTGACTGTGACGCAGAGACTGTGCTCGGTCGTCTTATATTTTGGATTTTCACAGTATTCTCATATGTCACTTACTCATTTTACATCTTTGTGTTCTTTAAACAGTGTGCTGACAAATATAACAGAGGCGAAGGAAGGGCGAACATGAACACACCAAAAACTCCAGAATTCCTCTTGTCCTCCCTGTCACTACGCACATCAAGTCTCCCTCGAGCTCAAAGTGAACACTACGTACACATCAGCCAGTGAAGGTAATCTTTGAAAGTCACAGCTTTGAATGATTTATTCCGAATCCACATCAAGTCAAGCAATAGCTAACTAACTTGGTAAACTGACCAAACAGCAAAAGCCAGGGAACCCAAGAGGTGGTTAATAAACACTTGTTGACTGATCTGGCAGCCCGCTGACCATATCTGCTTTGTCAAAACCTGAAGGGAAATGGTTATGCCCACGTATTATCAAGCCTTTCTGTCATGTTGAGAGGAGCTGGTCTGCCCCCACAGCATCCATCAGTTTCTCACCACCCCTCCAGTTCAGCTTCCCCCCACTTCCCCAGCCTCCCTTAGCTTTCCCAGCACTTCTCACTCAGCCAGGGAAGCAGAGACTCGCCTCGCCTCTGCTGAGCAGGTCAGTGCACCTGGAGGCTCAGCTGCGAGGCAGGCTCAGCCTTCGCAGCGCATTGGACCAGGTTGAGCCCTGACTAAGAATACCGTCACCTTTGCCACGAACAGTCTGCAGACATTCAAAAGCAAACAGCAGAGAGAAAACACGGGGCTGATTAGAAACCTGGAGGAAAATATATTTCTAACTCATGGTCGAAGCCCAGCTAAGACTCCCTGCCTTGTGCTGAGAGCAATCAAAGCTTGGCATATCAAATTGCCTGCTCCACAAGCAGTGGGCATGCCGGCCCGCCTGGCTCTGGTGCCCTTCCAAAGAGGGAGCCCAGGTTCCTGATGCCTTTTGGCTTGTCCGGCAGCCACCTCTGCCTGAAGGCTAGGCCTCAGGCGGATTTTCTGGTAGGTGACTTGAGTCCTGTGCTCACCTACTCTGACTTTTGAACCAGGATGCGCTCAGGACTTTGTGGCTGGCTTCCACTAGGGCTCTCTACCTTCCCATTTACCCAAGAAAGCAGTCCTGGGAGTGCACTGGGTAACACTTGGCTGCCAAGGAGAGATCTGCGGTTCCCGTGGAGATTTACAGCCAGGCAAGTCCTGGGAGGCTGCGCTGGCTGCTCGGAGGCCCTCCCCAGCCTCAGGGAGTCGGGATTGCCTCAAGGGCATTGGGTGTGTTTGGTTTGTGCTTTCTCTTTCCTTGCACGCTGCTCCACACCCTTCCCTGCCTGCCTTCTAGAGTTGCCTGTAGGTCTCTGCGTGACACATCTCCATGACCTGCTCCCCACCCTGCGCTGGCCTCCACAGTCAGCAAGCCCTGCAGACAAGCCATGTTGTCTTTAACACCGAAGCCTGGCCATGTCATGTTGGGAAATGGAAACACAGCGTGACGCGTTTCTTTTCCATCGAAGGAAAGAGAGAGAAACACATGGCAACATCGAGCCCATTCCACCCATCTCGTGAGAAATCCTCTTCAGCTCAGGGGCTAAATCTTCTAGGACTCCTTGCTCGGGCTGGCCCGTACTTGATGGTGAATTTCTAGCGGCGCTCCTGTCGCTCAGGAGTGGCTGGTAGCCGTGTGGTATGGATTTGTTTTCACCATAGCAACAGCAAATTAAAACAACTAGCAGATGCAAGGCAGGAAAGCTACATAACCAGTGTAGTTCACGGGGTTTTTTCCCCCTCTCCTTTTCCCCTGCCTTCCCTCTTATTCATGTTGCTTTCACAAATTTAATTCAAAAGTTGAAGCAAAATAGCTCGAAATGCTCTGGGTGCCCTGAGGCCTATATTGGGTCTAGTCTGGTTTACACAGCGCTGAGAGATGGGGGGTGGGGGGTGGGGGGGTGTCGGGCTGGGCAGCAACAAAAGCCTTAGAAATTTTATTTGTTGGACTGAGAATAAATGCACCTAGAAAATTTACACATGCAAGAAGTACCAAGCAGGGTGTTGTGTCTATGATTATATATCCTAATGCCCTAAGGGATTTGCCTATAGGTTCACTAATACGGAGGCTTTATCCCTTTTCACTTAAAATAGCTCATTGTCCCACGAGATAAACAACTTTTTTCCCCCCTTTGGTACAAGGTCAAATTCTCTGGAAATGCTAAAATCAGGAGGACAAGTGGAGTCTCTGTTACTGTTTCTATTAAGAGTCAGAGAATTGATGCAGGCTCTTGCCCAAGGCGACAGGAGTAGCTAGAAGAGGCACCGGGGAATCCCCAGTACTCCAAGCTCTCCCAATCAAAATCCGGCTTTAAAAGGCACCTCATTCCCATCCAACCTTCCGCCCTGTCTGTAAGGCCAAGGTTGCCACCTGTGACACGGTATTCACAGGCTGCGGTATGTATGTCCCTTCCCCCAAGCCCATCTGGACTGGACATGGTGGTGTGGCAGTGGCAACAGCTGCATTTTACTCAAGCAGCTGCTACCACCACCACAGCCAGCCATGAACGTGGGGTCTAAGCTGGCATCCAAAAATAATGGGTCTGGTGGGACTGAGAGTGAGAGTATGGGGACCGTCTACAGAAGGGCAGTGCGGGGCTGTGCCAAAGGGAACGGTGGGCAAGACGAAGCTATTTTCTGCAGGGGTTTTTGTGTGGGTTTTTCTGGTCAACCCAGCCTGAAAGAACCCTGCAGAAAACCTGTGTGGACCTGCCCGGTGGGAGGCAGGTATGAGAAGACAGCCTATTCATGCAGGGGGGGTCTGCTTAGGGTGTAGAAAAAAACAGGCGAAAATATGTAGACATAACTCAAGACCCGCCAACCAGGAGTGAGAATGCTCCAAGCCAGGACATAAAAGAAATATTCCTTCCCTTGAGCCTGAATAATGGAGCCCACAGCAGAAATAGTTGGAAGATGACGTCAGAAGTTCTGGGCTAGTGTCCTGCACCTCTCCTTGACAGTGCAAACAGTGGGTCTAGAAGAATCTACGTGGCACGGTCCTCATTTAAAGGAAGGCTCTGCTCCACACAAAATCTACTGACGAGCTACCTAAAGAAACTTCATCTTATTTGAAGATGATCAAAATGCCCTCCCCCATCCTCCTCCCCCCACGCCCTCCCAACACTTTACTGTCCCCAGCATGCCCATATTACCCAATTTACAAATATCTCTCCACCGAATCGCTGGCCTTTAAAGGGACAGGGATGTTTTTGGAAGAATGTTAACCATGGTGGTTGTTAGCAAAGTCAAAATTCCACCCCCCACAAGCCCCCCCCCTTTGCTCCAGTGCTCCCTAACTATTCTAAAAATGTTACACATTTATTGTAAACACATGCTCCCCAGGCCTAACTAAAAAGCACAGTTTCCTCCCGGCTGGCAGAAATTTAAAAAGGAAAAGGGTAGAAAGAATTCTTTAACAAATATATCCTTTCCTTCTCTTGGGCCAAGTGTGTTAAAAATAAAACCCTCTCGATCATTTCTCACTGTTGTTTCTGGGCAAGAAAGTTGATATGGGTCGGCAGAGTGAAAACACGGCTTTAAGAGCTAGCCTGCCCTCATTAAATTATTCTGCTGGCTGTGTGTTCTCATTAAAAATGCATAAAGATCAGATCATTGCGGTAAGCATTATTAACCCAGCTATACTTTTGAATATAATGGTTCCACTTTTACGCTGGAAACAAAGACTCCGACATGCCAGCCAAAGAAATGTAAACATTAGACTACGGTATCGAAAACTTGCCATAAAGCTACCTCTTGTGAGGTTGTTTAAAATGTGCTTTTCAAACTCAACTAAAGCCATAGGATTTTCGAGGCAGGTAGGCACCTCACACTTAATAAATAGACATATTTCTTTTTGACCAAATATTCCGTTGAGTAGTTACCAGTATGCGCCCCCTCCCCCCACTTAATTCCTGGGCTGTTTCCAAATAATAGAAGCATTGTAACTTTATCTATTTGGGAGCTAATAATGTCAGTGCGAACATATTCTGTAACAGGAACACAGGAATGCTCCCAGTAATCCAAAGGACTCTTTTGAAAACAAATCATACAGGGATCTGTTATTTGCACAAAACTCGATTTTCGGCCTCACCCTCCAGAGGCGGCTTAGAGTCAAGCTTTGCCGTATCTTTCCCCTCACATCAAAATGTTACGTAAAAGTCCAGGGTCCCCTGCAAGTACTCCATTTGCAGCAGTGTAGCCCGGCTCCCCGGCTTCCCCGAGCAACACACATGGGATGCAGCATACTGCAGCAAACTCTTTAAACATTAAAGGAAAAAAAAAAAAGCTGGGGGGGGGGGCAGGGGGGCAGGGTTTGATTCTCCTACCTTGGTTAGCTGTCTGTCCTCCGCATTCCCAGTCACCCCCGGACCAACATCTGGCAGGATCGAGTAGCCAAGGCTTCGCGCTGCATCGGGAGAGAGCAATGCCCGTGGAAACAGTCCTGGGTCCCTGTTTATTGTACTCCGAGAGGCGTCTGCCGTCGCTGGAAAATGTTTGCCTGTAGATGATGAAGCAAAGCCAGTCTAAACTCTGTTGCTGTAAAGCTGCAGCCCTGCCCTCCGGCAGGCCCCGCCCAGCGGCGGCCAGCCAATCGGCAGCCAGTTCGTCAGCCCTGCTCCTCGGAAACGGGCCCCGATAGGATGACTGACACGGCAACACGGCATTTGCAGTGTGTGAAAACAGTGCGTCCATACTGAAGAACAAGGAATTTCCCCCGAAGAAAGCCATCCCAGCACCAGGACAAAAGTGGCCCATCACTGGCAGAGCCGAGAGAGGGGTAACTCAAGAAAACACCCCTCAAGACAGCCGGCCCGCAGCGCAAGGCTGCACAGGAAACCTTGTTAAAAAATGCACAACTCCCAAGATTCCAAAGAAGTCAAGGTTACACAAGCACCTGAAGTCAGTGCCCCATTTGACAAAGCTTTTTTTTTTTCTCTTTCTTTCTTAAATGGGAAAGACAATTCACTGTCCTCCATGGGAATTAGTTCCTCACAACATGTTTACTTACGATGTTTATGATCTGGGGAGACTACGGTGTTCGACCAAGTGCATGTTCAGCATGAAAACCTGCTTCCCCGCTAGAAAGCAGTTTGACTCTGCAGCATGGTATTGCGATGGTTAATTACCGTAGCCCGTCTTTCATCTAAGTTTCAGACCACTGGAGACGGCAATTAGGGAATGCTGAACAATAACATTGGTAACCACATTTCACCGTTTCATGTGCTTGTGAGGCCACCCTGAGAGGATTGGGTGTGTCCTAACCGATTTAGCAGGGACCTTCTAGCAGATGCAGAGCTTAAAGCACTGGGCTGCTAACCAGAAAGCCGTTGATTCGAATCCATCAACTGCTCTGCAGGAGAAAGACGCGCAGCCTGCTTCCAGACAGGTTGAGGAACCCCCGTGGGGTAGTTCGACTCTACCCTTTATGGTCGCTGTGCGCGTCTGACTTGACTCCACACCCAAGGGTTTAGCCATGCTAGATGCCATTTCATAAATACTGCGCACCCACCACCCACATTGTCGATCCTACAGAAACTTACAAGGGGCTGTTCACGGCTGACTGTACGTGGCATGTGACCCAGTTGGCACCATCGGGCCCGTTCACAAAGGGGGTTGAAGGAGGCGCTCTATTTCTGCAAGATAAATCAGGACAAGAGAACTGGAAAGATTATTCAGCGTTATTTCCAGCCCCCTCAAGTTGCCCCTGTGTTCCACCAGGTCACCAATGTTGTCTCATGCTGTTAAAGATCAAGTGGGGTGACTGGCATTAGAACACATTCCTTTTCCTTCAACTAAAAGACAACATTCCTTCAACTAAAAGACAACATTTTGAGGGAAATGAATTAAAGTGTGATCAAATGACTTGATCAAGTCAGGGAGCAAAGCCCTTATTTCTAAAAGGTTGAACCCAAAGCTGAATTGTTTGTAAGCAACTGTTTGGGTATCTGTAATGAAGCAACCGTGGGCAGAATGGACAAAACGTCTTATTTTGCCAATCGTCTATCAAAAACACGATGTTTCTTATGATTTGTAGGCTGTTTTCTCCAATGGAATGCCATAGTTTAGGCTCCTGATTTTTTATGAAACCTTTATTCATCCATGTAAATTCATCATTTTCAGGCTTTCGTCTACTTTAATGTTTTTGGTGGGTTTTGTTTTTTGTTTTTTGTGGGTTTTTTGTAGTAATTTAAATGAGCTCTGTGTCAAACAAGTAGAAAAGCATCTTGAAATGTTAATATGCTTAACAGATTCATAGCTCACATAAGATAATTAGACTTGTTGTTCTGGTTCGGTTCCATCCAGTCATTTTCCATTCAACTCCTAGCGACCCCAAGTTCCTCTTGGAAATCCCATAGGACTTCTGAGGTGGCAGCTGTGTGTCGAGCCATGGCCCACCTGAGCTCACCTCCCAGGTGATGCTGTCCCCGTGAAGGGAGGGTTGCCATCTGTGATGCTTCTGTTACAGATTTCCTTCAGATTCTGACTTTGCCATCCCCCTACCCACTCCCCTCCTCCCATTCCTGATGTGTTAGTCATCTTGGATCTATCCCCTCCTTTTCACCCAATGAAATGAATTTAGGGTCTCTCCATGTCTCCCTTGGGTTCCCCAAAACTCTACCCTGTTACCTCATTAACTTGGATGTGACTAACGTGGCCTCTCCAGCATCCCTGTTGCTCGACAGGTTTTCCTAAGTCATGTAAAGTCATGTTCCTTTCAGACTTGATCCTTCTCACTATAAAATCTGAATTAGAGACTTGCGAAGGCATTAATAATCGAACCCCTCCCTTTCTATTCAAACATTTTCTCCAGTGTTTTCCTAAGTGACTTTTCTGATGACGTCAGGTCCATTCTGCCTCCAGGACCTAGTTTCTGAATTATTTTCTCAGACCTTACTCCCGAGGCCTTCACGCAACACAAACCCTTCCCAACCTCCGGACCTCGGCACACCCGCCATTTCTTATGTACGTCTTCTCTGTCCACACTCTCCTCATTGATTTTCTCCCTTGAAACAGTCTACACCACTCCCTCTACCAGACAATTGAACTATGTTGTTTGGGCAGCTAGTGTGCCTGAGTTGTGTAGTAGATTCATAAGGATCACGTCTAAGGAGCATCTATAAAATGGTCAACACATGATGGATGCTCACTTCATGATGACTCTTCTTATTGCTATTTTCCGTTGTTCATCGTATTTGGCAAGATGCCAAGCACAAATTTGCTGAATTCATGATTCCCATTTCAGGAATTGACTGTGTTATCCATCCAGTTACACAAGCCAAAAAGCCTGGCAGTCATCCTTGACACATAGGACCCCCTGCTCCATATGAAATACATTATCGAAAGGCTGTCATGTAAGTTAATTGAGAAATGCTTCACTCTGCTCTGTCTTTACCAGCACAGCCATTGTCTAAAGCACCAGCATTTTCTACCATGATTATTAAAACTATCTCCAAATCGGTCTCCTGCATTACATGCAAAACCCCAGGTTACAAATGGAGCCTTACATACAACTACTCATAGCTCCAAACCAACCCCATAAAGCCTATTGTTTAAAAATGTTTAGGTACGTGAAATGGCTCATAACAGCAAATGGGAACTGCTTTGTAAAGCACATTGACACATCATTATCATTATTCATGTATTCTTTTGTGAAAGATATTTTCATGTACCTAGAAGCGATTGTTTTATGCCTGGAAGAATAAACTATGTGCTATATACTATGACAAGAATTTGACTGACTCGTGTTAGTAATAAATCATACCTAATAGTTCCAACTTATGTGTCCAGTTCACGTAAATACAGCTTTAGGAATGGAAAAAGATGAGTGCTCTCAACAGAGCTTTTAAGTCTCTGTATAAAATCCAGCTCCCAACTACTTGAATTCCTGCTACTTGACATACCTCCTGCTTCTTTAATATCTACCCACCATCTTTCCTCCCGTTAATACTCAACACCTCCAAGCCCTCCTCCAGGAAGTTTTCCATGACTTCTGAGGAACCATGGTAAAGCATCATAGCAAGTTCCCCACTCTCTCGGAAATATGCTTTCCTTACCCACGTTCCTCATGAGTCCCTGCAAAAGATAAAAGCATGTCTAGCTTGTTCATCAATTTATCCTCAGGCCCCAGAACATGCAATGGTTTAATAGCATAAGCTTACAAAATAGCTGTTGAATAATTAAATGGATAAATAACCTTGAAAATAACACTAGTATTAAAGCGGCACAGATTGATACAGAACAGTGTGTGCGTATTAAATGGATATATATACACATACATATATACACACACACACACATATATGCTATAGAAATAACACATTTGGTCTATGATTTTTTTATTAGAGGAGGAAATAAAAGTAAAGTGAAAGAAAGGCATAATGCGCCTATGAGATCATCTCCTTTGTTGGGTACAGTAATCAAAGTGAGCAAGCTTATAGGCAAAATGAAAGGGCTAATGAAAAGCCATTTTTGATTATGTTTAGAATGGAGGGGATTCCCATAAAAGCAGAGTCCTCCTTCCAATGCGCTTAGAAAACATGGTGCTGCGGACCTTCCAGAAGAGAAGGCTACTGGCGAGCTGAAGGATGGTTACAGCCAGTGAAAAACGAGGAGGGAAGGCAAGTTGCTGATGGGTCTGGTGTGTGGCCACCCCGTCTTGGGGCTCATTTCTCTACAAAGATAAGGTTCTTAGCCTATGCGCCTGCCCCACTTTTCAGAGTATCCATTTTGTAAAGTTAACAGTTTAAAATATTTGCACCACCACCAACACCCCTTGTTAATTTACCCTACCCCCATTTCCTTGAGTTTCTATTTTCCCTCTAGTGGATTACTGTCTTCCCCTTTATCCCAAATCAATACCTGTCAATCCCACCGCCTATTGATTCATTTCTCCCTTGCCCTCCCCTCCTTGGGAGCCTCTAAACTGTCCCTTTGATAGGAAAGTGGTTGTCTTCCTCCCCCCCCCATTTTAACAGCAGTGTTCTAAACTAGTTATCACTTTGTAATTGACTAGTTTCACATAGCTTGGAGATGGTGCAAGTTCGGTCCCAGAGTACTGCAATACAGTCAATATTGAAATCAAGCAAGTCATATGAATCTTCCAGTGACCAAGTACATATAAATGTTATAGTTACACTATAGGGCCGTGTGCATTATGATAAGGTTTGAAGATATGAAGTGATAATATGCTATTGGGGAAAAATGGCATGGATAGACTTGGTCGAAGCAGGGTTATCACAAACCTCCACACACATTTCATAAGGCAGGTATGTGAAGTAAAAGCTGAGAAACCCTTAGCTCATAGTCAGTTCTCAATATATGTAAGCTACTACCATAATAACTCCAGCAATTTTCATAAGTAGCATTATCAATATCATTTGGTTCCAAAATTCTAGGAAGCTTTCATGGAACACTGGTAGGGAAGTTAAGCAGAGGTTCCCAAACTCTCGTGGTTCTTGGCATTCTTGGTGTTGAGAGATGTGTTTCTTCACAGTGTTCCTGGGCTAAAAGAAATAACTCTTCCATTTATAAGGGTTGCGAGGATGCTGCGGAGCCAGACAGTGTTTCCTTCTGTTCTCCATGAGGTAACTGCGAGTCTGAACCTAACAACAGGTCCAAACTACTTAGTAAGTGTTCATATTGTTAACAACTTAGTTAACGTTGTTAAATGCCTTGAGTCGCTTCTGACTCAAAGTAACCTTATGCACAACAGAGTGAAATACTGTTCAGCTCTGTGTCATCCTCCAAATTATGCTGTGCTTGAACTCATTGCTGCAGCCACTGTATCAAATCAGTGCGGCATCATAGCTATTTGAACAGTTGATACATAATCTTTGAGAGACTGGGTGTTTTTATTTCATCCTTCTATAAACGCAATAACCCAAATCATTATTAATGGATTGTGAATGTTAATTGGAGCCTGCGTGCCGTTTACAAAGTTGGAAATAAGATTCATAGTAGTACCCTCACCTTTCTGATCCAAGTGATTTTTTCACAGTATGTGAATAGCAATTATTGCTATATTTCCATTAGAAAGTGTAAAACATCCCACAACACCCGGGTGAGCTCACTGTGATACCACATGGTGTCCGACAGTGCAGTCTGGGAACCACTGGGCTGTGGCTATGGTCAAGGTAAATGGTTCGGTTCCTCTCTTCTGCTGTGGCAGTTGCCTGGGGCTGTCATAGAGCCTCCTATCATGTGGCCTTGGGGTATTTGATGTTGTAAAGAGATCGGGTCAGGAGTCACTAGACTTGTCTAGCCCCAAAGCTGAGGTCATTTGAAACGAATTGCCTGAGGTTGTGAGGGAAACCTACAGGTCTCCAGAATTTCAAAAGCATGAAAGCGCAGATGACAGGACAAGGGAAATGCTGCCTTGATCAGCTTCCACGAACAGGGAGACTTTCCTCTGACATTCAGAATGGTGATGTCTAGAAAGGAAGGAAGGGAGGAAGGAAGGAAGGACGGAAGGAAGGAAGACAAACAGAAAGGGGAAAGACTGCTGCGACTTTTCCCTGCCATTCCTCCCTGTTAAGGCCATACTGCATCTACTTTAGCTCCTAGGCGGGCTGGGCAATCGCCACCCATCCCTCTCATATGTTCCCCTTCTCATCTTGTAGTGTCAGTGTAATTTGACACTCCCCCTATGCTGCAGTATGACTATTAGCTGACCCTCCATCACTATGGCCCTCACTAAGGTAGTACTTCCAACAGAGAAGAGAACCTTACAAATCTGAAAGACTAGCGGTGGCTGGCAAGACCTCCTTCCTGATGGATTACCTGGAAAAAAAAATTTTTTTTTTTTAAGTCTGACTACCCATCTTGTAAGGGAGGGATCAGATTAGATCAAGAGCCAATCGCATGTGGGTGGAAGATGACTTATTCACTTCTTTGACTTCTCCTGTTCTTTCAATAGAACTGACCATATTTTGGGATAATATATAATTGACGAAGTGTCTGATCTCTGTTGTCTGTTTTTCTACTAGAACAGGGTAAGTTAAAAAATATATTGCTATAAAATCATAGAAACCTTTATTACACAAAAATATCAGCATATGAACCTATTGTTTACCAATACATCTCCATCTAGTTCTATATACTTCTGAAATATATATAGTATTTCTTCTCTCTAACCTTTCCCATAGCATTACTGTGAGTCAAAATCTATTTGATGACCAGGCTTTAATTTTTTTTTAATTTTAACCATTCCTCCAAACAATTCTGTGCTTAGATTTACACCATGCTAAAGGGTCTCCAATCGTGTACCTTTTAAGCAATCTTGGAGTCGGAAGAACAAAAGAAGTCTGAAGGAACAATCTCAGGGCTATAGGGTACATGAAGTACGGATTCCCCATGAAATTCTGGTAGAACAGGCCCTGCTGCCCTGATGAATGAGGAGAGACATTGTTGGGATAGGGAAAATGAATCTTTGGTATACATTTCTTAGCATTTTCCTCACCAATACAGTCTTCAAATTTCTCCAAACTCCTTCTTACTACGTCTTTATGATCATGCAGTGTCTTGCAAGAAAATCGACTACGATTAAGACTCACTGTCCTCGGGCTTAAAAGAGTTATAACCTTCTGAGCTGAAATCTCTACCTCAAATTTAAACTGATCTAGCAGATCCCAGCTGGATCTTGGCTGAAATCCAAGAGAATCCTAGCAAGGTCATATCTGTATTTTATTGACTATACAAAGGCATCCAACTGCAGGAATCATATGGAGAACATTCTGGAGAACATTCTGAAAAATGGGAATTCCAGTGCACTTCCTGCATTTGTACTCATGCGAAAGCTGTACATAGACAAAGAGGCCGACATTTGAGCCAAATAAGTGATTTAAACACAGGAAAAGGGTGCCTTAGGATTTTGTTACTGTCACCAAACTTTTCCAATCTTTGTACTGAGTTGGACTCACCTGAGAAGAACACCCAATAAAGATTAGAAGGACCCTCCTTATATGACACAACCTTGGCTGCCAAAGGTGGCGTGAACTTGAAGATAAATAAATAGATAGCCTTCAGTATGAATTGCATGTAAACAAAAGGAAAATTTTTAATTCATCACAAATGGACCAATAAACAGGATCATGACAAATGTAGAAGATAGTGAAATTATCCAGGATTTCAATGTAGTTGGATCCACTATCAAAGCAGCCATCAGAAAAATCAAAGATCCCATTTCATGGGGCAAATCTGATGCAGAAATCTCGCTAAAGTGTTAAAAAGCAAAGATGACGCCCTGAGGACTAAGGTGTGCCTGCTCCAAGCTAAGTTATTTTCAGTCACTTCATATGACCTTGAAAGATGGACAATGAGTAAGGAGACCAAAGAAGAATTGATCCTTTTAAATTATAGTGTCGTCATAGAATATCGAATATACTATAATCTGCCAGAATCAACCAATGTAGCTTTGAGGAAGTATAATCAGATTACGCCTTAAAAGCTAGCATGGCAATAATTTGTCCCAAGAACTTTAGACATGTTATCAGAAGGGATCATCATGGAGAAAAATATTATGCTTAATAATGTAGGGGATACACACACACACACACACACAAGGAAGACTCTCAATAAAATATACTAACACAGTGGCTGCTTCAATAGGCTCAATCATAGCAATGATTTTGAGAGTAGTGCAAGATTCGACAGTACCTCATTTTGCAATGCTTAGGGTCACTCTGATTTAAAAGGGACTTGGTGTCACCCAACCACCACAACAGCAATTACACCTAACACATAGGAGGAAAAGGAAGTACTTGACAAATGAGCATGCGAAGTGTGAGTGGACCAAAAATGAGAAGAAACTTAAAAAAAACAACACAATAAACTATCAAAAGTGCAGGGGAATTTCCAAGGTCGATAACAGTGAATTCATTAGAGTCAAGTCTTTAAAAACCAGAGAAAAGTCAAAACTCTGATTAAGGGTGCAATTTTATTATTATCAATCTATAAGAAGTCCTAGTCACACTGTGGTTTAGGAATCAGACTGCTAACCACAAGGTCAGTGGCTCAAATCCCCAGCCTCTCCTCTGGAGAAGGATGAGGCTATTTGGTCCCATAAAGATTTACATCTCAGAAGCCCTACATAGGGTCACGGTGAGTTAGAATAGACTCCTTGTAAGTTTGGGTGCAGACAATGTGGGCCATCACAGAGTTGGTATTTGCTGTGTCTTATTTTATGAGCCGGCCACTTCCATAGAAAGGGTGCTCAAGGGAATGGGATTAACGCTTCTTACAGAAGGGAAAGAAGTTGGAGAGTGTGAAAAAATAATCCCAGTGAGATAATTGATATATCAGTGAGGGTAGAAGCACATAGATATATTGAGTAGAGAAGGCATCATAGGTAATAAAGGCATTGACATCGTACAGCAAGAGTGCAGAAGTGGCGGTAAAAAGTAGAGAAAGTTTGGACTGCCTGCACTTGTACTTGAGATTAATATAAATTTGCATCCAAACAGGGCCTATGTGCTGAATACATATCCACGAATTGTGGTGGAGCCTGCAGGAGTCAGAGTTACGAAACTCCTTAGATATAAACCAAACAGCTTGAGTGGATGGGTCTCTGGTCTTGTGGGCTCAGGACTCTAATCTCCGGGATCGCTGAGGTCAACTGGCGTAACCTAGTTCACAAAGACAAAGTTCTAAGTCGTACTGTGGTGAGCAGGTACTGGAGTCTTAAAATCCCGTGGGTGGCCATCCAATGTGCACCTATTGGTCTTTCCTGGACTGGGGGAAGGAAGAAGGGGAAAAATCCAAGACAACTAGAAATAACTAGTCCAATGAACTAATGGACCACGTGAGCATCAAATTCCATGACTCTGAGATCAGAAAAAGTAGATGGTGTCTGGCTCCTACTATCAACTGCTTTTAAAAGGATTCTATTAGAAAGTTCAGAGAGAGTGGGGGGAAATGTGTAATAAAACTCAAAATTATAAAAGAGGCTAGAATTTTTTTTGTCAATTGTGTATTGGTGAAACCACTGAGACAGTGGCTCTTTAAGGCTAGGACTGAACTTCGCCCCATGACTCACTTTTCAGCGAAACAATAAGGAAACTATAATGCTAGTGAAATACTCACTCTTTAGCACAATCAACCATTTAGGATGAACAGTATGGCATTTACCCAAGGACAAAGTTCAGAAAAGTTTGGAAAGAAGGAGTGGAAGCAGGAAACAGAGGGAAATGGGATAAGTGATGTCATATTGAGGGAATTGCAACGAATGAGCTAGAACAAAATGGGTATGAATGTTGAATGTAAAGCTGACGGTCGGCTTTATCTACCATCACCCCATTCAAAATAAAAAGGCTAGAAAACGAACAGATTTAAAAGAATACCCTTCCACAGCCAACTTCAGAAATGGTTTTAAACCAAAATTATAATGTTTGCATTCAAAAACTAAACGTATCTGACCTTCACTTACTATAATAGACTGTTCCTTGTTGAAAATCTTTATTACATATACCTATTGTTGTTTCTTTCTGCACTGTTACCTTACCTATATCCACTCTTAGACTTAGCTAACGAGGATTTATCAAATCCTTCTGTATTGGTCCAATGGGAACCATTCAGAATATAAAACTGAGTGGGACATAGTCTTAACCCCAAGGAGGTTCAATTGTTGTATCAAACCCACTGCTCTCGAGTTGATTATGACTCATGGCGACTTTCCAGGACAGAGTAGGACTGTCACAATGGGTTTCTAAGGCTGTCGATGTTCCTGGAAGCAGACTGCCAGGTCGCTACAACCACCATGCCACCCTTTCTGTCAGAAGCGTGAAGTTCTCAGCATCGTGTCACCACAGCGTCTAAGAATTATACAATGATTCCAAAATGAGATTTGGGGACACAAGTCTCCCAATGTCTCTGGAGCAAAGGAAGCACGGTTACGGTAGCATTGAACATGTGTTTAATAAAGGACTACTCCGCTTTTATTTGGGGGAGGTGCCTTAAGAGTCTCCCAGAGATCGCCAGGTGTGGAGGAAGAGTTAGGGAAAACCTGCAATCTGCAGGTGGCGCAGTTCTGTTTGCTGGACATGCGAATTTGAAGGTCTGGGTGATTAAAATCAAAGAGTGCAGCCTGCAGTTTGGATGTCAACTAGTGATAGGATTCACATAGCTTCACCACTGGTTTCCTGCCCTCATGACCACTTTAAGTACAAAAAAAAAAAAAAGACACATCAAGAGGCAGTTTATTATTTCATACAGTCAATAGTTAAATAAAAACAATGAAAGAGGCACACAAAATTAGATTGTTTTATAAGAAAGTGTTTTCAAGTATCAATGAAAAACTATTAAATAATAACTGACAAAAAGCAACAAAACTGGAATTGAAGATATTTCTAAACTGCTTCTTGATTGGGTCCTCACTCCCAATATTCTTCACTTTCATCCAAGCTGCATCCGCTGTGTGATTTATCTGTAACCTTCTTTTCACTGTTGCAGTAGGGTCCCAATCCTTTCAGGGGTTCTCAAACTTTTTAAACAGGAGGCCAGTTCACTGTCCCTCAGACCGTTGAAGGGCCAGACTGTAGTTTTGTTTTAAAAAAAAAATCTATGAACAAATTCCTATGCACATATCTTATTTTGAATTTAAAAAACGGGGCAAAAACACCCAGTGGGCCAGATAAATGTCCTCGGCGGGCCACACGTGTGGCCCGGGGCCGCGGGCCCAAGTTTAAGGACCCCTAGAGGGAGGCCAGCTAAACAGCAGTCACCGTGTTTGACAGATTAGAAACAGTTGCGCCACTTCTCGGCTCTAAACATCTTATGTTCAACTTTGAAAACCTCCTTTCCATGTCTCCTGAGCTTACAGCGACTGTTCTGAAAATAGTTTTAGCTCTTTGAACACTTTTCGGGATTTCATAATTCGTTCATAATATCTCGTGGGAATTTGGGGCATAATCCAAAATTTAAATGAGTGACAGGATGCACCCTCTGGTTGTTTGGTACTTTTCCTCTTTACATTTGTGTTTGTTTACTGAAGTAACAAGTAAAAGGGAATACGTATTTAGTATTGCATTGAAAATTCAACAAAAATTGAGGTCTCGATTCTTCTGAACCAGTGGCAACAGGCTGAATCCCACCACTGATTAAACCTCAATGTAAAGAAGACAGAAATCGTCACCTCTGGACCAATAAACAAGATCGTGATAAATGGAAAAAGGTTGAAGTTGTCAAGGATTTTATTTTACTTGGATCCACAATCACACTCATGGAAGCAGCAGTCACGAGATAAAACGATGTGTCACATCAGGCACATCCACTGTGCAGGGCCTCTTTAAAGAGCAAAGGTATCACTTGGGGGACCCAAGATAGGGCGTTTTCAATGGATTCCTAAGCATGTGAAAGATGGACAATGAATAAGGGAGGCCACAGAAGAATGGATGCATTTGAATTCTGCTGTTGACGTGTCCAGAAAGGTCACGGACCGCCAGAAGAGCAGGCACACCTGTTGTGAAGGTAGCGTATCCAGAATACTTCTTAGAAACAAGGACGATGAGCCTTCATCTCATACCCTTTAGACATGTTCCCAGCAAGTTCACGCCAAAGAAAGGAACTGCAGGAGGACCCCTGGGAGGATTTTGTGTGGGAGAGGCTTCACTGATCATCTCTTCTGACCTCCAAATGACCAGTAGCTCCCACCTCATCTTTTAACGGTGCTCGCTTAGCTAGCCAGTAGTCCCTCAGTGCCAACGATGTGGTACAGCTCTCACCGCAGAGATAGAACGGTGGCCTCTTCCTGTCTTCAAACACAGCATCCCCTTGTTCTCCTCCCCCTGCCAACAGATGGAAAATTACACATCCTTCTTCCCTCCTCTAATTGTTTCCCTAGGCTCCCTTCCACAGGATTCACAATACTTCTACATCTCTGTCTCTCTTCTCCCTAAATTAAAATGCTTCAGACATATATAAAATGTTCTGCATTTCCATCCAACTGCATGTGTTATGTTTCATAATAAAATTTTATCTTTATTTTTAAAATAATTGGTGCAAAGGGAAAGCATCTGGCTTTGTTTGAACTGCTGCAGAAAGGGGATCATGTCAGGGACATATTCTTGACTGAGCCTTCCATCTGGATAGGGAGAGAAAGTCACACTCACCTTAGCAACCGCATCCTGACACTGATGGCATCATCTTGCATCACTTTGGTCTCATGTCACTGTGTTCTTTCTCTCAAATCACAAGCCACCGCTTCTCGGAGCTCTGCATTTTAAAGGCTTCACGAAAGAGGAAGAAGTAACCATATTTAAATGTTCGCTGAGTCATTCAAATCTTGAATTTTGTTAGCAAAATAAAATAGGAGGTGTTCTTTCCCTACTTACTCCAATCTTTGCCGTGCCTCTGCCTGCACCCCGGTCTCTCCCTAGGTAATGTCCACCCACTCGCTCTGCGTGGGTGTATCCCCAACCCACCAGATCGCCAACTTCTCCAACTAGCCTGCTGGTTTACAAATGTAATCATTTTATCTGGCAGAACAGTCTGGTCTGCAGACGATGATGATAAGATGGCAATCACAGATTCTAGAGCTGAAAGCCCTCTTACTAGATGCTAGGCTCTCATAGCCAGAGAAGAGACAAACAGTAAAAGGATCCAGGGCTGTTTGGTAAAGAGAGGAAGGACTTTAACACACCAGAGCTTTGTGTTTCCTCCCAATTTCAGTGAAGATTCATACTGGTTGTCAGGGAGTGGTTCCTTCTTACCTCCCGGCGCCCAGCTTCCCTCCCCTAATGGTTTCCTCCTTACAAATGCCACACACTTTCGTCACCACAGCCAGCGGTCCTTCCTGTGCCAGCAGTGGACCCAGACTTCTGGACTTGTATGTTTACACATTGGCTTTGATCTCAAAATAAATACCATTAGAAAATTCACAGTTGTGTTGAGTCACTTAGGCTATTTTATTTATAGTTTTAAACATGTCTGTTTACGGGCAGGAAAGAGAGACTCGCTTTGAATGAACAGAAAACAAGCTATGCACACATCGCATTTTGGCAAAACCAGGCTCTCGGCTTTGAAAAACCACAAGCTCTGCCACAAAGACAGAGCCCTCCTTTGTGAGCCTGCCTCGCGCACTCGCCATCATGTTCCCCGGAGTAATTCTTGTAAGTTCTCAATTTGCTGCATTCCTGACTGGAAACACAGATGCTATTTTAAACATATTTTACCCTCGACGTTCTTTTAGCATAATTAAGCATGTATAACTTTGCAGTAGCGATACAGACTTTTGAGGCATAGAGCATCACCAAGCTAGTGATTTGTTGCACTTATACAATTTGTTTCCCATTTGAACATAATGGGGAAAATGAAATTTGCTTTTGGTTAGAAATCCATGTCTTTTTTTAAAAAGGACTCTTTAATAATGAAAACAGCAAAACCAAAGGAGTCTCAAATTTCTAGAAAACTGAACACATACTAAATGGTCAATTAATGCATATCTTCCATTTTGCATCAGCTAATAAGGACACACTCCCCTAATGAGAGTAAGTGACATCTAAAAATGGTTTTTATAATTGTTCTTAAAGGAGAAAAAGGCGCTATTTATCTTATTGTGGGGGGAGGGGAAAGGGAGGGGGGAAATGAGGAGCTGATACCAAGGGCTTAAGCAAAAGCAAATGTCTGGAGAATGATGATGACAACAAATGTACAAATGCGCTTGACCCAATGGATAGATGGATTGTGATAAGAGTTGTACTAGCCTCCAATCAAATGATTAAAAAGTTATCTAATTGTCAATATTAGAAAAATAATGATAAAGCATTCCTTAAGCTGGTGTCGCAGTGGTTAAGTGCTCCACTGCTCGTTGCAAGGCTGGCCGTTCAGACTGCAGCCACTCCATGGGAGAAAGCGGAGGAGACCTGTTTCTATCGAGATTTGCAGCATTGGAACCCACGGTGGACATTCTCTTCTGTCCTACGGCGTTGCTGTGAGTCAGAACGGACTTAGCAGTGATCGTGGGTTTGGTCCTTTTTGTTGCAATGATGTATCCCTTCTTACTCATACTCCATCTGGTCCCTTTCTGTACCTCATTTTAAACTAAGGTACAGGAGTCTGAAGATTTCATCTTGATTTTCCAAAGCGAATGGCTGAAGTGGGAGTAGAGAAATGAAACTTCCATGGGTCCTCTGGCTTCCATCCCCGTGTCCTGTGCGCTGTTCTGTCCTTGATTCTGATGCCTGGTGGCCCTGTAAGGCAGTGGAACTGCGCCACAAGGTTTTCAAGGCTGCAAATCTCTACAGAAGCAGGCTTCTACCTCTTTATCCTGGGGAGCCGCTGGTGGACTTGAAACACCGACTTTTTGGGTAGCAACTGAGAGCTTTAGCTCCTGAGAAATCAAGGCTCTTCTTCCTTACAGAGAGGAAAATAAATATTTTGTACTTTTTGAAATGCCCTGAAGAGCGCCATTAAAAAATATATAATTCAATTATCCAAATTGCATCTATATAAAATGTATACTTAATGTCTTGTGTTTTTACCTATTTATGGTTCCAAATTGTTTGTTGTTTTTTTTTTTTTGGTCTCTACCTTAAAGAACTTGATTAATGGAAAAACCAGTTATACCTGATAGGTCAAAATATATTCATAAGAGCACAATCCCAATGATCTCACTTAGAAGGCTGTGGCAAATCTACAGAGGATTATTCAGGTCATAATCGCATTCCCTGTCATCATTTGTGATGGTTAATTTTTCATGTGTCAACTTAGCTAAGCAATGGTTCCCAGTGGTCTTCCTTACACTAGACTAGTTTCTGTTCCATATGTAACCTAATGTAACATAATCAATCAACCAGTTGAAAAGAGTTCCCTAAGGAGCATTACATTAGGTTTTACACACACACACACACACACACACACACACAAAGGGGCTTCAAAAAAGTTCATGGAAAGTTGTAATCAAATCATGAAAAATTTCCATGAACTTGTTTGAAACTCTGTTGTATGTATGTACACGTATGTATGTATGTATGTATGTATTTATACACATATGTATTTGTGTGTGCTTCTGTTTATCTAAAGAACTCTGGCTAAGAAAAACACTATGCCTGAAGTATTTCCACCTCTAGAGTTGGGCTCAACCATACACATTTGCCCAATTAAGTAGATAGTTAATCGTAGGATTGGTGACAGGCTTAGTATTTTTGAATAATCTTTGTGTTTCTCCTCTGGCTCTTTCCTAGTCTTCCTTAAACCTGTCACTACTTTACCAAGTTCTTCCCAAGCCCTTGACGCACATCCACTTACTACGGAGACTCCTCTACTACGCTGCCCTTGATAACCTGTGGACTGGTCGCCAGGTTTCTATATCCCACGAGATTGCTGAGATAAATCCGTGAATCAGCTTTTACTTCTAGAATTCCTGGCACAATCCTGGTCTGTGCCAGGATCTGGGTGAGTGGCATCCTCAAAAGGCTTGCGTTTCCACTGTACAAGAAGACTAGGGGTGTAGAGCTAGCCTTCTCATCCCAACTGAGTCCCAGAAACAACTCGCAAGGGTTGAGACCTACCTCTATTAACTGATGCCACTTGATTTCAAGACTTTCTGTAGCCACAAAGGCTACCTGCACTCCTGAAGTCTTTACTCTGAAATAGTCTTTGCATCTGATATCAAAACTATGCCCAGGAGTCATCTTCAATGAGACAACAGTTTAGCTTAGCTGGTTAAAAAGATATGCCCGTGCATACCTTCCAACAAATATTTTTCTCCATCTAGGATCCTATTGGCAATAACTCAAAAAGGCACAGAGAATCCATAGAGAGTCATGAGTGTATGGCAGTGAGTGAAGAAGCGCTCCACAGAGAAGGGTTAAGATGATGGCGCAACTCCTAGAATGCGCTCTATGACACTAGAGTGTACAGAGACCCGGTTTGCGTGGTGTACACGCATACATGCTCAGCAGTAACAGCACAGTAAATGGGATTTAGAAAGGGACAAAAGGCTCTTGTAGTGACTGTACAAAAGAATCAGAAACGTGATCTAAGCTTCTCCCTCCCCCCTCCCCGCCCTACTCACTAAGTCCCAGCAATAATCCTTAAGGTCTGCGTTCAGCATTTATTCATTGGTGCCACTAGATTCAAAGAATTTCCCAAAGTTTTTCTGGCTAAATCATAATCTTGAAAGGTGATCTGGGAAAATTCAAACCAATTTTCGGATTGGTTTGGAGGATCTGGTCTAATAGGTTGTCCATTTGCAGATTTTCAGTGCTCTGAGAAGTCCTATAAGAAATAAGTCTGTTTGATTTCGTTTATCCCAGATGTATTAATAAATTAATTTTGGTAACACTTAAAAAATTTAGGATACCTCTGGTATACCCAGATCTACAAAACAAGTCTATTTACCATCTTATTCTCATTTGTAATATAGTTTTGAGCAACTATGTCATTACACACAGCACAGCCTCAACTGTTTGCCGACTTTCATGACCCTTTTCACTGGATAAAACCCGAGATTCTCAACCACCAGTATGCATGGAAGGGATTGAAGTGCCCAGAGTGTTAAAGAGGATGTGGTGAGCCGAGGGAAAAGAGTTATAAAAGAATAAAAAAGGACACCTCTGGAAGGGAAACTGTTAGCTGGCCTTTTTTATCAAACATGGTACAGATGAGGAAACTAAGGCTTGCATAACTTTATCAAAGCCATCCTATCAGTTTGGCACACAATTCTAACTGCACAGAATCCACACTGCTTACTCCTAATTCCATGCTCTCTTTCTACTTCATTAAATTTGACATAGCATACTACAAAATCATTAATGTTAATTCTATTGAAGAGGTATCATAGCATGGTGGTTTACTGCAGGTCAGCTATTTCTCAAGTTCAGATGTTATCTCTACCACTGACCAACATCGGCCCTGGGATCCACTGCACCTCCACGGTCTCATCTCTGAAATAGAGACATGATCGTCTTTAGAGGGCTTTGGAGAGTATTAAAGGAGGGAGTGCTCAGGCAATGCTTTGACATTTTCCTGGTAATGCTCAAATGAACATTAACTACATGTTGCCAATTCTTATTATTGTGACTATTCTCAGCTTATTCATCATTTTATGTTTGTTACTCAAGGCCTAGTCACCAATGGTCAGAAATGAGTGAAATCAAACCTATGATGTACTCCTTCCTCCTCCTCCCTGTCCCGTAAGCTAACAGAGGGTTAAGAGTTCTCAATGGATGAAAAACAAAGCACTTACCTGTCCCACGGTATAATATTCTTAGTCACCCTGTGCTGAATGGAGAGTAAAATAATTCGGCATGGGAGTAGAACATAGAAAACATTCAAGTGACTTGTGTTCTAGAGGTCTGAACCACAAAAATCACGACTCAAATGGAGGGTGAATTTTGCTAGGTCAAATGCCTTCTTGCTGATTCATTACTGTAGATACAGCTACTAGAGACACCAGAATAAAGCCTGAGACTACTGAGAGAGAAAGAGAGTCCTTCTCTAACTACTCATTGGCTTTTATAATGACTGATTCAATAAGGTTGGCCTATAAACTTTAAAATAACTCAGTTTTGTTGTTGTTTTTTATAACAGTGAAATGCTATTAACACTTTCCCGATAAAGCATACTTAATGCTCTCAGCAAATTAGAAAGTAATAGAACATGAAGGCAAAATACTATTCAATATTTCCAATAGTTCTCCATTTATTTTGTCTTCATAAGTTTGATTAAAATTGAAATGAAAATTTAACATTAGTAGTTTCATTTAATACACAAATATATTTTGATGACACAGGACTGCAGCAGAGTTGAATTTTGTATTCTATTTGGGTCAGCTATGTAAATCAACATTAATGAGCTTTATTAAATCATCTTACTAAAAGCTCTACTGTCTTAACTGTTTACTTAATTCTAAATCTAACAAAAACCAGCTGTCACCATCTGACAAATTCTATTCTGCATGAAAGTTGTCCTCTTACAAGGGGAAAAAACGTAAAGTGGGAAATGTCATATTTAGAGTCTTTCTGTAGGGTCACTACATTATGTGGGTAGACTAGCGAAGCAAACTCATAGACACTCATATGTGTACAAGAAAGAGCTTTATATAAAGAGTAATTGTACATTAAGAAAACACCCCAGCCCAGTCCATAAGTCCAATATTAATCCATATGCCAAATATCAATCTATAAAGTCCTCTTCAGACTCACAAAACACACGCAATGACATCTAATGCAGGAAGATCACAGGCCAGTGGGTGGGATGTCTTGTAGATCCAGTATCATTATAAGCATCTCAGCGCTGCCAGGGGTCTCCACATGGCTCCTCCACCTCAGGGCACTAGTGTAGTTCCATGTGTCTTGTCAGCTGCAATGTCTCCCAAGGACTGAGTATGTGTCCCACCTCCAGTGAGGTATTTATCTCTTTAACACCTCCAAATGAGGTCATCAAGCTGCCACCTGACTGACAGACTAAACTCCACCCTTTTACTCTTCATCCTCTCAATTCGCCAACAGATATCTAACTATGACAGTCACTATGAGTTGGAATCAACTGAGAAGTGAGTTTTTGTTTGTTGGTTTTTTGTTTTTTTTGAGATTTAAAAATTTTTTTAGAATGCTCTTAAGAAATTCAGGTCTTAAAGATCCCAACTCATTGCTAAGAAGAAATCTTAGTAAAGGGAAGAAATTCAAGGAGAACACTGAATTTCTGTTATGTGCAGAATTCTATTTTGTGGGAAGTACTGTGTTGCTTTTAGACAACTACAGTGACCTGCCACACTTGTTGGTTGGTTGGTTGCACTGTGGTGGCTTGGGTGCTGCTGTCCTGCTGGAAGGTGTGCCACTGGTTTAACAAGTACCAGCAGGGTCACCCCAGGTGAGTAAGTTCCAGTGAAGTTTCCAGACGAAGAACAGATTAGGAAGAAGGAATGGACAGATATCGCCTGGGAATTAGCCACTGAAAATGTTAAGAATAGCAACAGAATACTGTCTGATGTGGTGCCAGAAAACGAGTACTTCAGGGTGGAGGACATTCAAAACAGAACTGGTAAAGAGCTGTTGCCTCAAAGTAGACTTGACCTTAATGACATTGTGGGAGAAAATAATTTGGGACCTTCATTTGTTGATGATGTATGACTCAAAATGGGGAAAAAAGTTACAAACAGCCATTACTAATCATAATGTGGAATGGACGAAGTATGAATCTAGGAAAAGTGGAAGTTATTCAAAATGGAATGTTTTGGGGTAAAGACCAGGATCCTAAGTATTAATGAGTTGAAATACACTGGTATTGGTCAATTTGAATAGCCAATTATTGTGCTAGAAATGACAAATTCACGAGGAATTATGCTGCAATCATCATGAAAAAGGGTACTGCAAGATATAGGGAGAGATGGGGGTAAGGAAGTAGTGTTAACAAACCCAGGGACAAGGGAACAACAAGGGATCCAAATTGGTGGTGAGGTGGGTGTGGCAGGCCTGGTAGGGAATGATCAAGGGTAAGGTAACGAAGAGGTATAGCTGAAACCCAGGTGGGGACGGAGCATGATAGTGGGACAGGAGGAAAGTCAAGGAAAATAGAGGAAAGAGCTAGGAGGCAAAGGACATTTATAGAGGTCTAGACAAAGCCATGTACATATGCAAATATCTATGTGAGGATGGGGAAATAGATCTATGTGCCTATAATTACAGGTTTAGTATTAAGGTGGCATAAGAACCTTGGGCCTCTACTCAAGCACTCCCTCAATGCATGAATACTTTCTTCTATTAAATTGGCATTCTATTATGTTCACCCTATGACACAACCGCTGAAGCCAAAATGGGTGAACAAGCAAATGCGGTGAAGAAAGCTGATGGTGCCCAGCTACCAAAAAATATAGCATCTGGGGTCTTAAAGTCTTGAAGATAAACAAGTGGCCATCTAGCTCAGAAGCAACAAAGTCCACATGGAAGAACACACCAGCCTGTGTGATCACGTGGTTCTGAAGGGATCAATTATCAGATATAAGAACAAAAAATCATATCATTGGGTGCACACCTCTATGATACGATCGCTGACGACAAACGGGTGCATAAGCAAATGTGGCGAAGAAAGCTGATGGTGTCCAGCTATCAAAAGAGATAGTGTTTTGGGTCTTAAAGGCTTGAAGGTAAACAAGTGGCCATCTAGCTCAGAAGCAACAAAACCCACATGGAAGAAACACACCAGCCTGTGTGATCACGAGGTGTCGAAGGGATCAGTTATAAGGCATCATCAGGAAAAAAAAATCTTACTATAGTGAATGAAGGGGGAAGTGCAGAGTGGAGACCTAAGGCCCATTTGTCGGCCACTAGAGATCCCCTTGCAGAGGGGTCTAGGGGAGGAGATGAGTCAATGTAGCACTGATGAAGAATACAGCTCTCCCTCAGTTCTTAAATGCTTCCCCCCCCCCACCCCAATTATCATGATCCAAATTCTACCTTGCAAGTCCAGATAGAGCAGAGGACATACACTGGTGCAGATAGGAGCTGATGATACCTACCAGGGTGGATGATACCTTCAGGACCAGGGTGTGAGGGGCGATACTGGGAGGGTAGAGAGTGAGTGGGTTGGAAAGAGGGAACCAATTCCAAGGACCTACATGTGACCTTCTCCCTGGGGGACGGACAACAGAGAAGGGGGTGAAGGGAGATGCTGGATAGGGCAAGATAAGACAAAATAATAATTTCTAAATTATAAAGGGCTCATGAGGGAGGGGGAGCAGGGAGGGAGGGGAAAAAAAGAGGACCTGATGCAAAGGGCTTAAGTGGAGAGCAGATGCTTTGAGAATGATGAGGGCAAAGAATGTACGGATGTGCTTTACACAATTGATGTATGTATGGAATGTGATAAGAGTTGTATGAGTCCCTAATAAAATGGTTTTAAAAAAAATACAAGGTTGTCTTTGATTTAATGCAAATACCTTTATTCCTCTCAGAACATAAATAAAGACCCTACACGTGGACTTCTTCCCTCAATACTATTGGTTCTTGATCATATGCTACCTTTGAAATGGTTGATTATCTACCCATTCTTTTTGGCACCCCACCCAAAGAAAAGAAAACCTAAACTCATTGCCATTGAATGAATTCTGACTCATAGCAATCCTCCAGGACTGCCCCTGTGGGTTTCAGAGGCTGTTAATCTTTGCAGGAATAGAAAGTCTCATTCATCTTTCTCCCAAGGAGTAGCGAGTGGTTTCTAACTGATGACCTTGTGCTTAAAAGCCCAACATATTACCCACTACATCACTAGACTTCCTTGTCTTTGGGGTTCAGTGGCTATGAATTCCTTCCATCCCCATTTGTTCTTTTCTGGATCACTCAATATTTTTTTGTACATGGAAACCTTCAATATTGCAACTCAAGGCTTTTATTATTTCTTTAGTTCTTTCGCTATGAAATATGGTGAATGTGTTCTTTGCTTTTCTGATATCAGGTCTTTGCACATGTTATTATAATAATTTGCCTTTTTGAGTTGCCTTCTGGAAATTTCTGGGAAGCTCTATTATTTCAATATGTCTTGCCTTTGATTAGCTACTCTACATTCAAGATCAAAATCTGGAGTCTCAATGACACTCACTTTCATCTTTTCTTTCTTGTCATTTAATGACTTTTTGATTTCTTCATGGATGATATTCTGTATTTCACCCCCAACCGGAGTGGTCATAGTGCTCAATGTGTCAATTCTGATTGTGAGGTGATATCTTAAATTTTGTTTGTATCACCAAATTCATATATTTCAACTACTGATCCTTTCTCTTGTTTTCCGACGTTCACATTTCAAACACCAGTAACTATTGTATGTTCTTTATTGTATGTTAGATCCACTCCTAGCTGAAGGAGTTGATAGAAATCTTCATTTTCCTCTTCATTTGGTGGGTAGGGTGTAAATTTGAGTCATAGCTAACTCATGAACTCATTTTCTTTATAGGTGTTTAGATATTAACCTATCACAGGCAGCATTGTACTTCAAGATAAGTTTTAATATTTTCTTTTTGACTATGAATGTGAGACCATTCCACTGGAATTTGTCATTCTTGTTATAGTATAATATATGGTTGCTTGATTCAAAATGGCACTTCCAGTCCATTTCATCTTACTTACCTAAGATATTGATCTTTACTTGCCCCGGTTCCTTTGGGGCAACTTGCAAATTTCCAAGCTCCATATTTCATACATTGCATGTTCCAATCATTAGTAGATGCATACAGCTCTTTCTTCTCTTTTCAAGTGATGCTCTGTCACTAATAACATTCTGAAAGCATTGCTTCATCCGTGTCGTTAAGGTTGACTCTACTATGAACAGGCCACTCTCCCCCAGTTCTATTCCAAGTGCCTTCCAAACTGAGGTGTTCCTCTTTGCCCAACATGTCGGACAAGGTTCTGCTAATATTCATAAGGTTACAATGCCTTTGCCCCTGAAGTGGAAAGCCTATTCTTTCTGCCTAGTCTGCACTTAGTCTGGAAACTTTGCTGAAACCTGTCCACTATGGATTAACCTGCTGGTATTTGAAAGAACTGTTTTCCAAGTGCTACTCTCACAGTAACAATGAAGACAATACTGTATGTTAAACTGACAGATGACAAGTGAAATCCAAAGGTAGGCCTTAAAAATATTTATAGAAAAATTCTGGAATTCAATAACCTATCCAAGCCCTCACCCCCATATGTGTATTTAATGTGAGAAATGGGCTTATTGTATTGAAAAGAGTTTTTTATGCTGTAGAAGATCACTTGGAAGTTGTCTTCCAGACAAAGAGGCAATGATCACTTTGGCCAATAAATTAGATTCTTAACAGGCAGCTAGACCTCACAAGGCAGACCCTACGTGAGCCAACAAGTAAACTGACCTTGATCAGTTAATAAATGAGCTACTCTTGATAGTTGTTTTACACTTCTCTTAGGATTTCTTTCTCTTCTTTTTATTTGTTCATTCATCCATTGACCAATAATTTATTTGATTAAATAAGTATTTATTGAATGCCTACTATGCTCTAGGCAGTGTTCTAAGAATCAGGAATCTATTAGAGAATAATAAACATTCAAATTCGTGCCTCCATGGAGAGGAGATAGACCAATAATTACATAAATAAATAAGTTTATTACATAGTGTGTTAAAAGATAATAAATGTTATTTAGAATATTAAAGGAGAGAAAGGGTATACATATGGCCAAGTTATGCAGTGGTGTATAGTTTCAATAAATTCGAGGGCTATGTCACACAAAAACAGTTGATAAAATATGAAAGAGAAGCAATGAAGTAAATAGAGAGATACCTGCTGTTGGTGTTAGCTATCATTGAGTCAGCTAACACCCATAGTGACCCTATGCACAACATAACAAAACACTGCCCAGTCCTGTGCCACCCTCACAACTGTTCCTATACCTGAGTCCATCATTGCACACCCTGTGTCAATGCATGTCATTGATGGCCTACCTCTTTTTCACCGCCCCTCTACTTTACCAAACATGATGTCCTTCTCCAGGAACTGGTTTCTCCTGACAACATGTCCAAAATATGTATGACAAAGTCTCACCATCCTTGCCTCTAAGGAGCATTCTGGCCACAGATATTTTAACAGACTTGTTTGTTGTTTGACAATCCGTGGTACTTTCATTATTCCTCTCCAGCACCACAATTCAAATGTATCCATTATTCTTTAGTCTTCCTTATTCAATATCCAACTTTTGCACGCATGTGAGTCAATGGAAAATACCATACTTGAGTCAGGCACCCCTTAGTCCTGTATCACCTTTACTTTTCAATATGCTAAAGAGTGCAGCAGATTTATCCACTGCAATTTGTCTTTTGATACCTTGACTGCTCCCATGAGCATTAATTGTGGATCCAAGCAAGACAAAATCCTTGACAATTTTAGCCTTTTGTCCATTGATCATAATGTTGTCTATTGGTCCAGCTGTGAGGATTTGGGTTTTCTTTTTTTTTTTTAACATTTTATTAGAGACTCATACAACTCTTATCACAATCCATACATATACATACATCAATTGTATAAAGCACATCTATACATTATTTGCCCTAATCATTTTCAAAGCATTTGCTCTCCACTTAAGCCCTTTGCATCAAGTCCTCTTTTTTCCACTCCCTCCCCGCTCCCCCCTCCCTTATGAGCCCTTGATAATTTATAAATTATTAGTTTGTCATATCTTGCCCTATCCGGTTTCTCCCTTCACCCCCTTTTCTGTTGTCTGTCCCCCAGGAAGGAGGTCACATGTAGATCCTTGTAATGGGTTCCCCCTTTCCAACCCACTCACCCTCTACCCTCCCAGTATCTCCCCTCACATCCCTGGTTCTAAAGGCATCATCCGCCCTGGATTCCCTGTGCCTCCAGCTCCTATCTGCACCAGTGTATGTCCTCTGCTCTACCCAGACGTGCAAGGTAGAATTCGGATCATGGTAGTGGAGCGGGGGATAGGGGTGGGGGGTGGGTAGTGAGGAGGCATTTAGGAACTGGAGGAAGGCTGTATTCTTCATTGGTGCTACATCGCACCCTGACTGACTCATCTCCTCCTCTAGACCCCTCTGCAAGGGGATCTCCAGTGGCTGACAAATGGGCTTTAGATCTCCACTTTGCACTCCCCCCTTCATTCACTATGGTAAGATTTTTTTTTTTCTCATGATGCCTTCCTTATACCTGATCCCTTTGACACCTTGTGATCGCACAGGCTGGTGTGCTTCTTCCATGCGGGCTTTGTTGCTTGTGAGCTAAATGGCCGCTTGTTCACCTTCAAGCCTTTAAGACCCCAGACACTATCTCTTTTGATAGCTGGGCACCATCAGCTTTCTTCACCACATTTGCTTATGCACCCATTTGTCCTCAGCGATCGTATCATGGAGGTGTTCCCCCAATGATATGATTTTTTGTTCTTTGATGCCTGATAATTGATCCCTTCGGAACTACGTGATCATACAGGCTGTTGTGTTCTTCCATGTGGGCTTTGTTGCTTCTGAGCTAGATGGCCGCTTGTTAATCTTCAAGTCTTTAAGACCCCAGATGCTATATCTTTTGATAACCGTGCACCATCAGCTTTCTTCACCACATTTACTTGTTCACCCATTTTGGCTTCAGCGGTTGTGTCAGAGGGTGAACATCATAGAATGCCAATTTAATAGAAGAAAGTATTCATGCATTGAGGGAGTGCTTGAGTAGAGGCCCAAGGTCCTTCTGCCACCTTAATACTAAACCTATAAATATAGGCACATAGATCTATTTCCCCATCCTCATATATATGTTTGCATGTGTACATGGCTTTGTCTAGACCTCTATAAATGTCCCTTGCCTGCTAGCTCTTTCCTCTATTTCCCTTGACTTTCCTCCTGCCTTTGGGTCTTCTTTACATTGAGTTGTAATCCATACTGAACTTTGCCATCCTTGACCTTAATCAGCAAGCGTTCAGATCCTCCTCACTTTCGGCACCTAAGATTGTGTCATCTGCATACTGCATGTTGTTGATAAGACTTCCTCCAATCCTGATGCCACATTCTTCACATAATCTAGCTTATCTAATAATGTACTCAGCAGACTCATACCGAATAAATACACAGAGATTCCTGGAAGAACAGTTTATGCGGTGGGTGGAGGAAACAGAGAGTGTGCAGACCTTAAGGTAGCAACCAGGTCACCCATAACATTGCAAAATACTTTCTCATCCCCATCATAGCACTTGAAGACAAGTCTTTTTGGCTTATCCATCACTTAGAATTTCCTTGGCCATGAACAAAATCTGCTGAGTCTAACGAACAACACTTCACCTAGCCTTGGGCCAAAGTCATTGATGGCATTCACTTCTCAGCTATCAGATTGCTTTGACTGATTTGGATAGAGGTACATCATTGGAAACAAGAACTTTTTGTCTCAGGCTTTATGCACGCTGTGGTGTTTTGGGTTGTTTCTGTTTTGTTTTAGTTTCTTGAGAGAAGTCAGCTGAAACTTTAATGAGCCTTCTTTCTACCATAAAATCAAAGATAGCACATTGTTCATTTTTAAAACATTTTTCAAGGCATTGGAGTGGGTATGGAAAAATATTTTAAGTACACAGGATAAGATATCTGAATAATGATAATAGCAATAAGAGATAAAACTTGAAAAACTATAAAACATGCCAATTTAAAGTTTCATGTATTATCTCATTTAATATAAGCCTATGAGTTAGATACTTTTTACTTATTGCATAAAAGACTGCTAATAAAAGGCACATCTCTATTTCAAATCAAGTTCATTCTGACAGAAGAGCCCATGCTTCACTACCTCAATGATCCAGGGACATTTTTAAACAACTTAACTTTTTGGATTCAAAAAATTCTAATGTTAACAGAAATCAAAGGGATAGTATAATGAGCATCAAATATATGCATTGGCTCTTTCAACAATTATTAACTAGAGACAGTCTTGTTTCACTTATTTTCCCCTCAACATTATACCATTATGAAGCAAATCCAAAACACTCTATCACTTCATTTGTAAACGTCTCAGTTCACATTTGTAACAGAATTTTTGAAAAAGGTAACGGTGCAATAGTTACATCTAAGTATATAAATAATAATTCAGTAAGAGCACTAAATATCCAGGCTCAAGCTATAGTTTAATTAGGTGTAATATGATTTGGTAGAGAAGAAGTAATAAATCTATCAACCTACTAATAGTTTCATTTATATTCTAGGACTCTCTTAAGTGATGCTTGATCAACTTAGACTATTTTACATTCAAGTTTCTTAATCCTCACATTTCTTCATGTAGCATCATAGAAAGCATAGGATTTAGAAAAACTAGGTTTATGTTGTGGCATGTGTCTTTAAGTATAACACACTCATAGGCCTCAGTTTCCGGGATATAAAACGAGAAGTCTGAATTACCAGTGATTTATACTGTATACGCCTCGCATTCTAGATTTCAGTACACCTAGGAACAACGCCCACAAGTATTTTATTTCACAAATGGGATTTACTTGAATAAAATCTTTCTCAGCTTGAAAAGTGAAACCATTGGTGTTAAAAAGAAATAATTGGTAAATTGTTTCCAATAGCCCCTTTTATTCCAATACTCAATATCTATCACCCCACATGCTCCTCCACTTATCAATCCACTCTTTCATCCATCCATTTACTTTCCTACCTATATACTAATAAGAGTTATATATAAAAGTATTTTTAAAAATATGTGAAAGGAGACAATTATTTTTTCATATACCACAAAACATAGACAAGTAACAGGGTACAATGTAATGAATATCATTGCTTGGTTGTGTAAATGAGATAAATCAAATATTGTAAACTCAGATGAGGATCGCACAGGAAAACTTGACGTGCGTCTAAAGATTAGACTGTCTTGAAGTTTTCCTTTTATTCTGATGGGAAAATGGCTCTGACCCCAGCCTCTTTGTACCAAGTAGAAAGTGATGGATCATTAAAAGCTCATCACTTAAGGGCTTCATGGAAGAAGTGTCTTTCAGAGGAATTTTTTTGTTGCTCTTTCTAGTCCATTAGCTTAATGAGCAATAGAGGGGGAATAATTTCAGAGAGAGGAGTCTGAGGTCATATGGAGGCAACAGCGAACAAAGATGGATGATGAATAATGCACTCGCATAAACAAAGATGGGATTTTAAATGCAGAAAGGAAGGGCTCAGAACTTCAGGACCCTGAGTCTGGTATTCCAGGTTCTCCAAGGAATCATGTAGCGCATTCCGCTGAAGCCATTAGAACTTATCTCTAGGAATGGAGCATGGTGCGATGTCTTACATAGCGTACAGCAGTGTAATAGGTTCACGCTGTCTAAAGTGCTCCACAATTCCTCCATTCATCATTTTGTCAGGCATGTCTGTTGGTCTTAGGATACTCAGCGAGATACCACATGCAAATAACATTCTAGTACATAACCATTTGCAAAACCCAGGGGCTCCAATCAACTTGCAGCTGTACGAAGGATATTCATTGCACATTTCAAAGAGTTGAGCCCCAAATTTATTTCAAATTGTTTACAGTCAGAATCCTGAAAAATGGAATACAATAGCACCTTCTTTGTCCAATACTGATTAGTATTCTACGTAGAACTACAGATTATAAAGTAGAAATATTATGAGTTGAAATTCTTACAATTGTTGTGACTTTGCACTGTGTCTCCTTAACTATGCTGGAATTGTGTCCCTTAGCTTTTTCCTTGTATGGTTCTGAGTTAGTGCCACCACAGGGACATTCAGTGTGCCACACGGAAGGGAGCTGCACTCACACTGTGATATCTTAGTGTGAATGCAAGTTTCTAGGCACTGAGGTAGCTTTTGCACATTGTGGCCCATGTATTAGCTCTCCTGGTTGGTATGTATCACCAACTTAACTCAGCATACTTCCAGTTCCCACATTATCCACTCCTTCAGCCTTTTCAAGTCCCATCCAGGCACATATACAACTCCAAACGCAAAAGTACCAGCTCCTTGAGCAAGTCACTCACCACATATAAGGCAAGAGGTGATGAGAGATAGAGGTAAGTTCCACCTCATCCTGGCTGTCAGTCATTTTGACTTCTTCCATGTTTGACATAAATCTACTTCAGCTACATAATCAGATGCAGAAACAACACCGTATATAGACTGTCCCACAGCTCCTACAATTGACTAAAGGTCAAGTCCTTACAATGGGGCTCTTATGTTCTATTAAATATAGTAGTTCTGCTTCTCTGATCAAACCTTCATGGATAAAACAGCCATACAACTTAGGGAAAATGTTCAAAAATGTCCCCAAAGTGGCGAGCAACTTCAATATTGATTATAAAATCCCATCTGATATCTTCATGCAATAAAATATTTATGAAGCAATATTATACTAATTAATATTAAAAGGTTCTTGTTAGGCACTGCCAAGTTGGTTCTGACTCATAGCGACGCTATGTTCAACAGAACGAAGTACCTCCCAGTCCTGTACCATCATCGCCATTAGTTTTATGTTTGAGCCCATTGTTGCAGCCACTGTGTCAACCCATCTTGTCAGGTTTCCTTTCTCTTTTTTTGCTGTTAAATTATTTGATCAAATATGGTATTCTTCTCCAGGGACTGGTCTCTCCTGACAACATGTCCAAAGGGCAGGAGACAGTCTTGTCATCCTTGCCTTTAAGAAGCTCGGGTTGAACTTTTTCCAGTTTCTTTTGGAAGTCCATGGTACTTTCAATATTCTCAACCAGCACTTTAGGATTAAAGAATAGAAATTAAATTGTCCTAGAGATTGTCCACCACTAGCCTCTAATATTTCAAATCTTAGCATGGTAACCCATGATAAACAGATATTTGCAAATATTTCGGTCTAAGGTAGATTAAGAATAGAGAATAGGCTATCCACTTTTGAGAGATTAGACAATGAAACCTTACGAAATGAAATCTTACATGATTTGATATAGAGCCAAAAGAGAATACCTCAAGCTGGCAAGCCCTTGTAATACAAGCTGCTCACTCAAAGTAGAGTCAACGTTAATGACAGGGATGGGACAAAGCTTTCAGGACCTTCATTTGCTGATGGTACACAACTCAAAGTGATAAGAAACACTCACAATCAAAAGACCAAATGTATTGAATATGAACCTAGGAAACTTAGAAGTCACCAAAAATGAAATGGAAACTTAAAGATTGAGCTGAAGTGGAATATTTTATCAATTTTAAGTCAGAGGATCATAAGACAATTTTTAAGTCAGGTTTACTTTACCAGGAATGAAAAAAAATCAAAGAGGAATGACATCACACTCATCATCAAAAAGGACATTTTAAAATCTATCTTATATTACAGTGCTGCCTCTGATGGAATAATATCTATACTCATCCAAGGAAGATTAGTTAGTATAACTATTATTCAAATTTTCATGCTAACCACTAAAAGAAAAAGAAATTGAAGAATTCTACCAATTTCTTCAGCCTCAAAGGCATTAAAGAGATGCATTGATAATATCTGGCAATTGGAATTTAAAGATAGAAACAAAGATAGAGGATCAGTAGCTAGAAAAAAGACTACTCATGATAGAAACAAAACTGAAGGTGTGTGGTAGAATTTTGCAAGACCAACCACTTCTTCATTGCAAACACCATTTTTTTCATGGTCATAAATAGCAACTATACACATGAACCGCACGATATGGAATACACAGGAATCAACTTGATTACATCTGTGAGAAGAACTGATGGAGAAGCTGAATATCATTAACACAAACAAAGCCAGCACAAAACTGTGAAATAGTTCTCAATTGCTCATATGCAAATTTAGCTTGAAGCTGAAGAAAACAAATATAAGCCCACAAGATACACAAAAACTGTGGATGACATAAAAAAAATCATACATGATGAAAGCAGAAGGCCATTAAATGACAAGATTAGAAAACAAAACAAAACATCAAAGCAGATATCAGAAGAGACTCCAAGATTTGCCTTTAACCATACAGTAGCTAAAACAGATGAAAGAAATGATAAAGGAGTAGAGGTTAATACAAAATTTCAAACTCAGGTCAAGAACACAAAACCCAAAACCAAACTCACTGTCATCAAGTTGATTTCAACTTACAGAGATCCTATAGGACAGGGTAGAACCGCCCCGTTTGAGTCTTTTAGGATAAATCTGCATGGGAGTAGAAATCCCTGTCTTTCTTCATTAGGCTAGCTGGTTATTTCAAATTGTCCACCGTGCAGTTAGCAGTCCAACATGTAACCACTATGCCACTAGCATTCCTCAAGAAGGCAAAATAAAGCATTAAAATGAAATGTGAAAAGATTTGGAGTTAGAAAGACCAAAAGAAATACACTCAGCGTATTTTGAGCTGAAAGAACTGAAATAAACATTCAAGTCTCCAGTTGAAATGTTGAAGGAATCTCTAAACCAACTATTTCACAATACAAGAAACACCACAAGAAGATGAAAATGGAAGAAATATACTGTACCAAAAAGAACTGGTCAACATTCAGCTATTTCAAGAGTTAACATATGATCAAGAACCAAGGAAAATGGTCAAACTGCAACTGAAGGCATTAGCCAAAAACAAGGCCCCAGGAATTGAGGGAATACCAGTTGAAATGTTTCAACAAACTGATGCAGTATTGAAAGTCTATGGTAAGAAATTTGAAAGACAGTTACTTAGTCAACTGGGTTAGCCAACTGGAAATCAGCAATATAACTGTGCCCAATCCAGAGAACAGTGACCAAGCAGAATGTGGAAAGATAGAGAAATGACCTCACTATTGCATGCAAGTAAATTTTTACTAACGGTGTTTTTAAAATAGTTGTATCAGTACTTTGACAGGGAGCTGCCAGAAATCCAAGCTGGATTCAGAAGAGGAAATGGAATGTTGGATAGCATTGCTGACTTCAAATGGATCTTAGCATTGATGCATTCGAATTATGGTGGTGGTAAAGAATATTAAGAGTATCACGGGCTGCCAGATGAACAAACAACTCTGTACTTAAGGAAGTATGTGCTCCTTGGAAGTACGGATGGTGAGACTTGGTTAGGTACTTTGGACTGGTCCCCAGGAAAGGACATTGTGCTTTGTAACAGAGACAATCAGAAAAAGGAGGAAGACCCTCAACAAGAGGGGCTGTAAAAATGGGCTCAGACATAACAATGATTGGGAGGATGGTGCAGGATCGGTTGGGGTCCCTGTCAGTTGGCGTTCTGTCCTACCTAAGGTTGCTTCGAATGGGAGCTGTCTCAAGGGTATCGAATAAGAGCAACAAGGGTGTTCCATTGATTTAGACATCGTATTAGTGTTTACAGCAAGCTTTATCTGTCAATGAAATCCAACACCATAATTCTTTTAGCTTCATTATTTCTACCTCACCAACTATAAATGAATCCTCAAAATTATAGACACAATAACAAAAAGAAATATCCCCAAACCACCATCCATTCAGTTTAGCAGGCACTTGTTTGGTGTGATAACCTCCCCCCTTTGAATGGCCTTTCTGGTGTTGTTCCAGAACTCCAAATCCACAGTTATGGATATTAACTCTGAATTCGCCTGTTCAATATCCTTTCCATACTCTGTTTCCTGGATATCAATTTTTTTCTTAATAACAAAAATTGCTATTTTTTTTTCATTAGCAGTGGACCCCCGGGATCTTTTACAGACTCTTTTTATATCTGAGTAATTTTCCATAGCATGAGTTTCACCTTAGTAAATTCTCTGGTGCAGTTGTTTAACCTAGGTTACTCCTTCAGTTGCAGCCAAGCAAGACTTCCATGTAGAAGAGAGTAAAGGAATGGAGTCAGTGCCATTTGGAATCTACTTTGTAGTAAAAGTTAGAGTTAAATGTGTTTGGTTTTCGAGGAACTAGGAGTAGAGGTTCTCACTTGTGTTGCTTACTTGTCTGTAAGTTGGTCATACTGTGATGACTTGGTTGTTGTTGTAATGCTGGAAACGATGTCACTGGCATTTCAAATACCAACATGGTCACCCAAAGTGAACAGGTATGAGAGGAGCGTCCAGACTAAGAAAAAACTACAAAGAAGGAATGGGCCGCCCACTTCTGAAGAATTGATCACTGAAAACTGTAGGGACAGAATCAAAATATTGTCAGATAATGAAAATATCTGGAATAGAAGCATATCATTGTAGGAGACAGTGCCCGAAAATGAGCCCTTCAGATCACAAGGCACTCAAAATATGATTGAGAAGTTGCCTTCTCAAAATAGAGTCCACCCGGAGAGCAAATTCCTTGAAAATGATTAGGGCAAAGAATGTACAGATGTGCTTTATACAATTGATGTACGCATATGTATGGATTGTGATAAGAGTTGTATGAGCCCCTAATAAAATGTAAAAAAAATCTAAATATGGAAAGTCAAAAGAAAAAAATAAAGAAAGGAATTGCTGATTTGACAATGTATCAAGTGTAATGGAGAGTACTTTGAAGGTGATAAATTTGTTTTGTAAAAAAAAAATCTACCCCACCTTTGTTGTTTGAGACCTGGTCTCCTCTGCCCTTCACGATCACCTATGTTGGTGTGCTGCTTCCTTGTGGGCTTTGTTGCTTCTGGGCTAGATGGCCGCTTGTTTGCTTTCAAGCCTTTAAGTCCCCAGACGCTATATCTCTCAGTAGCCAGGCACCATCAGCCTTCTTCACCACACTTGCTTATGCACACTTTTGTTTTCAGCGATTATGTGAGGAAGGTGATCACACAATGATTGTTTTTGTTCCTTGGTGTCTGCTACATGGTCCATTCAACACCTTGTATTCGCTTAGGTCGTGTGCTTCTTCTCTGTGGGCTTTGTTGCTTCTGAGCTAGATGGCCGCTTGTTTGCCTTCAAGCCTTTAAGACCCCAGACGCTATATCTTTTTGATAGCTGGGCACCATCAGCTTTCTTCACCACGTTTGCTTACACACATGTCTGTCTTCAGTGATCATGTCGGGAAGGTGGTATCCTGCAATGAATGAGGGGGAGTATGTGATGGGGACCCAATGCGCATCTGTAGACAGCTGGACATCACTTCCAGAGGGGTAGTGGGGAGGAGATGAGTCTCTCAGGGTTCAGTGTAGCAACAATGAAACTCAAAACCTTCCTCTAGTTCCTGAACGCTTCCTCCCCTCCCAATTATCATGACCCCAATTCTACCTTGCGGACCTGGTTATACCAGAGGATGTACAGCGGTGCAGTAGGGATCTGGAAACACAGGGAATCTAGGACAGACGAACCCCTCGACACCAGCGGTGGGAGTGGTGACACCAGGAGGGAAGGGGGTGTAGAAAGGGAGAACCTATCTTGGAGATCTATGTGTAACCTCCTCTCTGAGAGATGGGCAATGGGGAGGCGGGTGAGGGGAGATGCCGGGGAGTGTAAGATAAGATATAATAATTATTTATAAACTATCAAGGGACCAGGGGGGAGCGGGAAGGGAGGGGGAGGGGGAAAAAAGTGAAACCGAGCTGATTCCAGGAAACCAAGTGGAAGGTGAATTATGAGAATGACGAGTGCAACGAATGTATACGGGTGCTTTGCTCAATTGATGTATGTACAGATTGTGATAAGAGCTTTATGAGCCCCAATAAAAAGATTAAAAATAAATTGAAAATAAAAAAAAATAAATTCTAAAACCCAAAACACAAAAAAATCTAAATCATAGCTTTGGAGGAAAAAAGAGTAGGGTCCACCATAATGACATGGAAGGAGTAAAGCCTGCAGGACCTTCACTTGCTGACGAGGCACAAATAAAAATGAGAATAAATAGCTACAAGCAACAATTAATCATCAGAACTTGGTGTAATAAGTATGCATCTAGTAAAATTGGAGGTTGTCAAAAATTAAATAGAATGATACAAATCGATAGTTTAGGCATTAGTGAAGTAAAATGGACTGCTATTAGCCATTTCAAATCAGAAAATCATATAATTTACTATGCTAGGAATGATAAAGTCAAGGGAATGGTGTCACGTTCATTATCAAAAAGTACATTTCAAGAGCTAACATATAAAGTACAATGTTGTCTGTGATTGGGTAATATATATCCCCATAAAAAATCTAGTCAATAAAATTATAATTCAAGTTTACGCACCAACTTTGCTATTAGGAAGAAATTGACGGAGTCGGGGGTAGATGGTGGCCAGATAGGTAGCTCATGTCCGGAGCTCCGTGGAGACTGATGAGTGGGGAGATTTGGGGGCGGAATAGGGCTATCAAGTCTCTCTGTCGATTCCCAAAACCACTCAGAGCACTTCTCTGAACCAGAAGCTGACTTCCACCCTATCGCCAGCACTCCCTGAGGAAACCTGGGGTCTCTTGTGCAGTGCTCAGGGCACCTGCTCTGCCTTGACCATCACCACATGGCAGCCAGGTGTACCACGGAGGCTACTGCACTGCTTTGGCACCCTATGCAGAGTGCCAGCCAGTACCCCTCCCACCTACATAGGGTGCCCAGGGTCCCGTTTGGGCTCTCCACGCAGGCCCACCAGCTGGAGCAACGCCTCCTCAAAGATTAGTGCTCCACCTGGGAGCTCCAAGCGGACCAGACGGCCAGACCCTCCCTGCTCTTCCTGGGGAGCCTTGAGACCCAGCGCCACAGTGCAGCCAGGCACATGACAGAGGCTTCTGCTCTAACTCAGTGCTCCATGCAGAACCACCAGCCAGTTCCCCCCCTAGAGGTTTGTACCCCATCTGGGTGCTCCTCACAGTCCCACTGTCCAGGCACCTCAGCCCCCAGGAGGCTTGCACCCAGGTGCCACATCGCAGTCAGGCAAACAGCATAGGCTTCAGCCCTTCCTCTGTGCTCTGTGCGGATCCATCAACCAGATCTCCCCCCACACTCAGAAGTCTCAACACAGAAGTTCCTGCCCCATCTCTGCACCCATCATAGATCTGCCAGTCGGTACACTGCCGTGCCCAAATGCAGAAGTTCCCATCTTGCTAAGATGCTTCCGGCCTGCCAGGCAGCAGACACAAATTTGGCAGAAGCTTCTGCATCTGTGGCATAGGGAATGAAGCCTTCGGGGCTTGGCTACTACATTCTCCCTTCTCCCCGCTCAATCCTCCACAGTCCTTTGTACTCCCAGCAGAGGATCTGCATGCTAGTGGCGGGCCACGCTGCCTACCCGTCTACCTGTGGGAAGTGCCCCTAGCCAGGAACAGATCACACAACCCCCAACCCATTCCCTAAATACGCTCCCCCTGAACTTGGGTCAACACTTTCTCAGACCACAGTGTGCACAGCTGCAAGCAGCCCCTAAGGAGACCTGAGGGTGGTTGCAGCACAAAGCATAAGCCAAGATGAGAGGGAAACTCCAGCAGGACAAAGGTGAAACACAACCCCTCAAGGAAGTGGCTAAGGGAAGTCTATAGACACACCAACACCAACCTCCAAATAAAGAGCCCAGGGCTCTGAGACACCCGGGAAAATGGCACCTAGTTCCAATAAAGCAAACAAAAACCAGCAAGATGCTTCCACAGCTTCAGCAAGAAAAGACAAAGAAAACACAAAGCCAGAGGAGCACCTGGACTCATTCATTGGCAGTCTTAGAAAAGGTGGACATTGACCTTCCACAGAAAGATAACTTCAGAATGATGCTTAGAGTCATACAGGACATGAGGGAAGCATTACAGAAAAAGGATGAAATGATAGAGGAAATAAAGGCCATGCACCAAAGGGAAATACAAGAGTTAAGGGGCGACATAACAAAAATTAATAGCAAACTCACGGACTTCACCCAGAGAATGGAAGAGGCAGAGAACCAAACCAGTGACTTAGAGGACTGGCAAGCAGAAATTAATAAACCTGAGAAAAAGTCTAACAAGTCCATCAGAGAAGCTGAAGAAAACCTCAGAGCGACTTCTGACGCTATGAGAAGGAACAACATCAGAATTCTCGGATTACAGGAGGAATGCACATCAAGGAAACCAACATCCAAAATAGTGATGGAATGCTTGGAGGAAAACTTCCCTAGCTTAATGAATGAAAACCAGGCAATTATCCAGGAGGCTAAAAGAATGACAGCTAGATTGAATCCCAAGAAGAAGTCACCAAGACATATAGTTGTTAAAGTATCCAACTATGAGGAAAAGAAGAAAATGATGAGAGCAGCCATGGAAAAACTGGCAATTATATATAAAGGCAAGCTGATAAGAATATGCTCAGACCTATCAGCAGACATTATGAAGACGAGGATGGAGTGGAGCAGCATATTTCAAAAATTGCAGGAAAATAACATAAACCTAAGAATACTGTATCCAACCAAATTATCTATCAAAGTTGATGGAGAACTGTGAGTTTTCCTGGAGAAGGAGAATCTCAAAGAATATGCTAAAAGGATCCCAACACTACAAAATATCCCCACCAACCCAGTGTGGGCAGAAGAACAACATGCACCAAGCACATATAAGAGACCGCCACACACAACAACTCTACCCAGAGACAATCAATGGAAAAACAGCCCCCAAGATAACACTGGATCAACGATGGAAAGAAGGCAAGAAAGAACCACAAACTCACTTATGCACAACCCATGGAAAAGAAATGGAGGTAGGAAAACACCCAACACAAGAGGAATAAAATGACACCACAGAGTCCACAGATAGAAGTAATAACCCTGAATATCAATGCAATGAACTCAGGTGTTAAGAGACAGAGACTAACAGACAGGCTTAGAAAACACAACCCCTTGATCTGGCGCCTACAGGAGACATAGCTCAAGATTGCAGAGAAAGGCTGGAGCAAAACATACTAAGCAAACAGCAATTTAAAATAAAGCAGGGGTTGCAAGCCTAATCTCAGATAAAATTGACCTCAAAGTGAAAACTATAAAAAGAGATAAGGAGGAACATATTCAGTGGAATATGTCAATCAAACGCTCCAAAAGATGAAAAAAGCAATCACAGCCTCAACAATTTGAGTGGGTGACTTCA
Source organism: Tenrec ecaudatus (assembly GCF_050624435.1). NCBI lineage: Eukaryota > Metazoa > Chordata > Mammalia > Afrosoricida > Tenrecidae > Tenrec > Tenrec ecaudatus. The sequence goes on from NC_134544.1 coordinate 108,017,826, forward strand.
ATACATTTCTCTCTGAGAAAGATAGATCACTCGGAAAGAAACTCAACAAGGAAGCTAAAGATCTAAACACAACAGGTAGACGATTTAATCTGATAGATATCTACAGAGTTCTCCACCCAAATGCAAAAAAAAAATCATATTCTTTTCAAGCCTACATGGCACTTATAGATAGACCACATGCTGGGGCAGAAGTCCAATCTGCATAAATTTAAGCACATTGATATCATACAGACCTCTCTCTCTGACCACTATGCCAGAAGGCTAGAAATCAACAAAAGGAAGATAATGAAAACAATGGTAAAGAATTGGAGGATGAATAACTCTCTATTGCAAAAGGAGTGTGTACTGGCCCAGATCAGAGATGAAGTTAGGAAATTTCTAGAAACCAGTGAGAATGAGAACCGACATACCAAAACTTATGGAACACAGCAAAGGCAGTCATCAGAGGAAGTTTCATAGCATTACATGCACACATAAAAAAGGAGAGACTTATGATTGATACACTGGCACAAAATTTACAGCAACTAGAGAAGAGTTAACAAGACAATCCAAATAAAAGAAAAAGAAAAATAATAAAAATTAGGTCTGAGATTCAGGGAAGGGTAAATAAGAAAACTATTGGAGGGAAATCAATGCTGTTAAAAGTTGGTTCTTTAAAAGGATAAATCAAATAGACAAACCTCTTGCAAATTTAACCAAAGAAAGGAAGGGACATATTTTAATAGCAAGGATGAGGGATGAAAGAGGGGACATTACAATGGACTCTAGTGAAATCAAAAGGATAACTACACAGTACTATGAAGGACTGTACTCCAAATAATTGAAAAACTTGGAAGACATTGACAAATTCTTGGAAAAACCAATCCCTCCCTGGACTATCCCCAAGGGCCAGCAAGAACTTCAAAAGACCCAGATCAAAATAAGAAATAGATAAGGTTATCCAGGGATTACAAACAAACAAACAAAAAGTCCCCTGGACCAGATGGGTTCACAAGAGAATTCTATCAAACAATCAAGGAAGAACTGACACCAATCCTACACAAACTCTTCCAGAACATTGAAAAAGATGGCAAACTCCCAAATTCCTTCTATGAAGTTAGTATAACTCTGGTACCTACACTGGGCAAGGATCCCACAAGAATGGAGATCGACAGACCAATTTCCCTAATGAATACTGATAAAAAAATCCTTAACAAAATACTAGCCAATAAAATTCAAAAGATTATAAAACAAATAATTCACCATGACCAAGTGGGATTCATACTGGGGAGGCAGGGATGGTTCAACATATGAAGGACCATTAGTATCATTCACATTGAAATGAAAAAGTATTAAAAACCACATGATAATATTGATAGATGCAGAAAAAGCATTCAACAGCATCCAACACAAATTCATGTTTAAGACACTCAGGAAGATAGAAAGAAAATACCTCAATATAATAAAAGCTACATATGAAAAACCAACAGACAATGTGGTAGTCGATGGAGAAAAGAGATCAATTCTTCTGAAAAAGGGGAAAAGACAAGGATGTCCTTTGTCTCCATTCCTATTTAACATCCTGCTGGAGGTCCTAGCTAACAATATAAGGCAAAGAAAGGATATCAATGAACCCTCAATAAAATGATTTTTTAAAAAAAGAAAGTACAAATGTGCTCTACACAATTGATGTATGCATGGATTGTGATAAGCATTGTATGAGCTCCTAATAAAATGATTTTAAAAAGAAAAAAAAAGAAAGGATATCAAAGGTATTCGTCTGGGGAAGGAAGAAGTAAAACTACTGTTGTTCGCAAATAATATGATTTTATATATGGGAAATCCTAAAAGCTCCAAGAGAGGAGTACTGAAAGCAATAGAGGAATATGGCAGAGTGGTAGGTTACAAGATCAACAAACAGAAGTCTATCAGACTCCTATATGCATCAGACAAGGCCACAAAAAAGGGGATCAAAAAGGTGGTACCCATCACAATAGCCAAACACAAATGGAAATATCTAGGGATATACCTGACTCAAAAAACAAAATATCTATATGGGGAAAACTACAAAATACTATTTAAACAAACCCAGGGTGACCTCAACAAATGGAAGATTATCCCATGCTCATTGATCTGTAGATTCCATATTGTAAAGATGTCAATTCTATGGAAAGCACTGTATAAGTTCCATGCTATCCTGATTCAAATTCCAGCATCTTTCTTCAAAGAACTGGAAAAACAGATTACCAATTTCATATGGAGGGGGAAGAAAACAAGATTTAGCAGAGCACTCCTCAAGAAGGACAACGTTGGAGGGCTTACTTTACCCAACTTTAGCACCTACTATACAGCCACAGTGGTCAAAACAGTGTGGTATTGGTATAATGTTAGATATTCAAACCAATGGAAAAGGATTGAACACCCAGAAATAAAATCATTAGCATGCAGACAACTGATCTTCAATAAGGACCCCAAAAATATCAAATGGGAAGTGTATGCTCTCTTCAATTCATGGTGCTGGGAAAAATGAATGCAGATCTGCAGAAAAATGAAGCAAGACCCTTACCTTACTCCATACACAAGAATAAACTCAACGTGGATCACAGACCTAGAGGTAAAACCCCAAACTATTAGTACTCTCGATGAGGGAATTGGAACGAATCTGAGAACTTTGACTCATGGAATACAATAGGCTATCAGAAATAGAGAAGGACATAAACACAGAGGAGGTACAAATTGACTAGTGGGAGATACTAAAAATAAAACAAGTGTGTATCTCAAAAGAAATCGCCAAGAGAGTAATAAGAGAGACCACAGAATGGGAAAATATCTTTAGCAATGACATATCAGACAAAGGCCTTATTACTAAAATCTATAATATTCTGCTAACATTCAACAAGAAAAAATTGTCCACTCAGGAGATGGGCAAATGACCTGCAAAGATGTTTCTCCAGGGCAAAATCCAAATGGTCAATAAATATATGAGAAAATATTCCCGATCTACAACCATAAGAGAAATGCAAATTAAAACAACTATGAGATACCACCAAACACCCTCAAAGATAGACCAATTCAAGAAATCAAAAAGTAACAAATGTTGGAGGGGTTGTGGAGAGATAGGAACTCTTGTCCACTGCTGGTGGACCTGTAGGTATGTACAGTCACTATGACAATCGATTTGGTGATATTAAAACAGTTGGAAATTGAGCTACCATATGATCCAGGAATTCCCTAAGTGGGCATGTACCCAGAAGAGACAAGAAACAAACTACAGCCAGACATCTGTGTCCCAGTGTTCATCGTGGCACAATTCACAATTGCAAGGAGTTGGAAATAACCCAAATTTCCATCAACAGACAAATGGATTAAAAAATGGTGGTACATACATACAAAGGAGTATTACGCATCCCTAAAAAGGCAGTGATGAACACATGAAGCACATTGCTGCGTGGGAAGAACGGGAGGAAATTATGTTAAGAGAAGCAAGCCAAGCACAAAAGGACAAGTACAGCATGAGTCCACTATGGTAAGTAAAAAAAAAAAATCCAAAAGGGGCATAGGGAAGAAACTACGGTATATAAACACCCCTAGGGTGAGGTCCAGGTAATATGGCAGGGGCAGACCAAACTCAGGGATACATATGGTAGCCCACTAAAATGGAAGGAGAAAACAAAAAGACATGGGTATTCAGGGAAACAGGCCACTCACCCACCCAAGGGAAGGTTTTATTTATAGCTCTATAGGGAAAAAGGAACCAGACTTCAACCCAGTGCTCCAAGACAAGAATGCGACACACTGACATAAAGCAGGGAACCAATAGAGAAGCGAGGAGCCTGCCCCATTACCAACTAAGTGGACAGCACTACACCCCCACCCTCCCACTCCCAAAAATTCACTTCAGAGGACAGCACTGGAGCTACAGCTCAACACAAGGGACTTGTCTGATCAGAGTACATGGGAGCCAACAAGGGGGGAGGGGGAAAACGTGAAAAACATCCTTGCCCACCAAGCCCTGAGGACAATACTTCTGCTCGGAGCAGCCAAGGCACAGAGAGGACCGTAGGGCCTGCCCCACCACGAGACACAGCATTCCTCGCTGACCCATGGCATCACGGGGGACAATGCTGGAGGCACAGTACGGGAATTGTGCTGCCCAGACCCCACCACGTCGAAATCAGATACTAGGGGCATGAAACAGAGCAGTAAGGGGAGCAGAGCAATGAAATCCCCATGGAATACCAAAAATAGACAGTGGGGCCAGTGCATGACACCCAATCAGACTCAACTGGAGAACACTTGTAGGAGACAACAAATACACCTTGAACTATTTATAGATTTTTTTTCTGTTGGTTGGTTTGTTTTTTTTGGTTGCTGTTATTGCTGTTCTTGTCATTGTTGTTGTTGCCTTTTTGTTGTTGTAGCTATTGTTTTATTTTCTATTGTTGCTTCATTGTGCTCAGTCTTCTGTCAGTGCATATTGTTGTCACTGCATGTCTATCTGGAAGGGATAGGTGGGATGGACAAGCCAGAAGAGAGAACAACAGGATGACAGTTCCAGGGGGTTATGGGAGAGGGGGAGGCGGGGGAAAGGAAGTGGGTGTTAACAAACCCAGGGACAAGGGAACAACACGTGTTCAAAAATTGATGGCGGGAGAGTGTAGGAGGTCTGGCAGGCTAGATCAAGACAATGTAGCCGAGAGGAATTCCTGCACCCAAATGAAGGCTGAACATAGTGGGACAAGAAAGTAAAAAGATATAGAGGAAAGAACTAGGAGGCAAAGGGCATTTATAGAGATCTAAATATAGGCATATACATATGTAAATATATATATGATGAGGGGGAAATAGATCTATGTACATATATTTATAGGTTTAGTGTTGAGGACACAAAGGGACAGTGAGCCCCTACTCAAGTACTCAGTGAGCCCCTACTCAAGCCCCTACTTCAATGCAAGAACAATTTGTTCTAATAATTCGACAGTCTGAGATGCTCACCTTCCTGGCATGATCACTGAAGACAAAGCAGGTGCATAAGCAAATGCGGTGAAGAAAGCTGATGGCGCCTGGCTATCAAAAGATACAGTGTTTGGGGTATTAAAGGCTTGAAGATAAACAAGCGGCCATCTAGCTGAGAAACAACAAAACCTACATTGAAGATTCACACCAGCCTGTCCCAACATTACTGAAAACAAAGCGAGTGCATAAGCAAATGTGGTGAAGAAAGCTGATGGCTCCTGGCTATCAAAAAATATCACACTGGGGTCTTAAAGACTTGAAGATAAACAGGCGGCCATCTAGTTGAGAAACAACACAGCCCACATGGAAGAAGCAAACCAGCCTGTGTGATCACGGAGTGTCAAAGGAATCAGGTATCAGGCATCAAAGAACACAAATCAGATCATTGTGAATGAGGGTGAGTGCCGAGTGGGGGCCCAAAGCCCATCTGTAGGCAACTGGACATCTTCTTACAGAGGGGTCACGAGGAGGAGACGAGCCAGTGAAGATGCAGTGTAGCAATGATGAAACATACAAATTTCTTCATGTTCTTAAATGCTTCCTCTCCTCCATTATCATGATTCCAATTCTCCCTTATAAATCCGGCTGGAATGGAGGATGTACACTGGTACATATAGTAACTGGAAACCCAGGGAATCCAGGACAGATAACCCCCCAGGACCAATGGTGAGAGTGGCCATACCAGGAGGGTGGAGGGAAGGTGAGGGAGAAGGAGGGAGCAGATTATAAGGATCTACATATAACCTCCTCCCTGGGGGACAAACAGCAGAGAAGTAGGTGAAGTGGGATGTCGACGCTATAAGATAGGACACAATTATAATAATTTTTAAACTATCAAGGGTTCATGGGGGAGGGGGGAATGGGGAGGGAGAGGAAAAATGAGGAGTGGATACCAGGGGCTCAAGTAAAATACAAGTGTTTTGAGAATGATGAGGGAAGCAAATGTACAGGAGTCCTTGACACAATGGATGTATGTGTGGATTGTAATAAGAGTTGTATGAGCCCCCAATAAAATGATTTAATTTAAAGAAAAAAGAGAAATTGATGAATTCTACCAATGTCTTCAGTCTGAAGATGATTAAACATGCAATCAAGATGCACTGAGTAATGTAATAAAAAAAATTGGAAGCAAAATGTAGGAAATGTAGTTGGAAAATATTGGCTGGGTTATAGAAACAAAGCTGGAAAATCACGATAGAATTTTTCAAGACCAATTACTTGCTTATAGTGAATAACTTTTTTCAGCAACATGATAAACAGCTATACAAATGAACTTTTCCAGATGGAATACAGAGAAATCAAATTGACTACATTCAAGGGAAGAGACAATCGAGAAGCTCACGCTCAGCAACTAAAATTAGGCCAGAGGTTGACTGTGGAAAAACCCCAACAACTTTTCATATATTTCAGGTTCAATTTAAATGATATTAAAACAAATCCTTAAGAGACAGCATATGCCCTTGGATATATCACACCTGAATTTCATGAACATGTCAATAACAGATTTGACACACTGAACACTGATGACAGAAGACCTGATGAACTGTGGGATGACTTCAAGAACACCAAATATATAGAAAGCAAAATGCCATTTAGAAGACAGGAGAGAAAGAAAAGATCAAAGATGATGTCAGAAGAGACTATGGAAGTTGCTATAAATCATAGAGTAGCTAGGGTGCATGGAAGAAATGCTGCCAAAAAGCTGACCATAGAGTCTCAAAGGCCAGCTTGAGAAGGTAAAGTGAAATATAATAAAATGTGCAAAGATCTAGAACTAGAAAATAAAAAGGCAGAACATACTCAACTGAAAGAATGGAAGAAAAATTTGATGCCTCAAATTGAAATCTTGATTCTATGGTCAAAATAGTGAATGATACAGGAAACATGAAAAGAAGCTGGAAAGAATATACAGTCGCTGTTCCAAAAAATAACTAAGTGATTTCAACTATTTCAAGAGGTTGCAAATGAGTAAAAACAAATGATACTGAAGGAAGGAGTTCAAGTTCACTGAAAGCATTAACCCAAAACAAGGTTCCAGGAATTGATGGAAAACCAGTTGAAATGTTTCAGCAAGCTGATGAAATATTGGAAGCTCTTAAGTCCTCTACGGTAGGAGATTTAGAAGATGGTTACTTCACCAAATGACCGGAAGAGATTCATACATCTGTAGATAGCGCAAAGAAACGGACCCCAAAGAGCTCCGAAATTATAGGACAGTGACACTACTATTACCTGCAAATAAAATCTACTGAATCATCCAAAAAGTGTAGTAGGAGTACACTGATAGGGCACTACCAGTAGTTCAGACTGCATTCAGAGAGGACATGGAACAAGGGGCATCATTACTGATGCCGGATGGTTCTTAACTCAAAGCAGAGAATACTGGAAAGATACTTACTTGTGTTTTACAGACTATTCAAAGGCAATTGACCATGTGGATAATAACAAACCATGGAGACCATTGAGAAGAATTAGAATTCCAGAACACTTCATTGTGTTCATGTGGAACTTGTGTGTGCATCAAGAGGCAGTTGTGCAAACTGAACAAGGAGATGCTGCATGGTTTCAAATCAGGAAATATGTGTGATAGGTTGTATCCTCTCACAATTTTAATTCATTCTGTAGACTGAGCTATTCATCAGAGAAGCTGGGTTATTGTGGGGGGAAATGGGCATCAGTATTCAGGGAAGGCTTATTAACAGCCTAAGACAGGCAATTGACACAACCATGCTTGCTGAAACTGAGAAGGACTTGAGGCACTTGCTGGTCGAGATCAAGGATTTCAGCCATCAATATAGATTACAACTTAACATAAAGATGACCAAAATTCTCACAACTGGACCAATTGGTAGCATCATGATAAATGAAGAATGAAATTATCAAAGATTTTGTCTTACTTGGACTCACAATCAATACTCGTGGAATCAGCCGTCAAGAGATCAAATTATGCATTGCATTGTGTAACCGTGGTACACAAGAGCAGCCGCACAAGTGTCAAAAAGCAAGGGTGTTACTTTGAGGACTGAGGTGCACCTGATCCAAACCATGGTATTGCTAATCAATTCAAACGCATATGAAAATTGGACAAGAAAGAAGCCGGACAAAGACTTAATGCATCTGCATTATGGTGATGGCAGTGAACATTGAAAGTAAGCATGAACTTCCAAAAGAACAAACAAATCTGTCTTAGAAGAAATGCAGTCAGAGTGCTCCTTAAAGCCAAGGATCACGAGACTGTCTCCTGCACTACTTACATACTTTGGACATGTTGTCAGGAGAGACCAGTCCCCAGAGAAGGACATCATGCTTGGTAAAGTAGAGGGGCAATGAAAAAGAGAAGACCATAGACAAGATGGATTGACAAAGTGGCTGCAAAGGGCTCGAACATAAGAACAATGATGAGAATAGCGCGGGACCATAGCCGTGTTTTTTTCTATCGTATGTAGGTTGCTATGAGTGGAAGCCAACCGGAGGGCTTCTACCAGCAACAACAGGGGCGGAGAATCAATCTTCTGCTGTTTACTTTGGAGATGTCAATTGTTGTGTGTTTTGCCAATGGGAAAGGTCAAGTCTTTGCAGGATGCTTGGGGCACTGTCTATGTGGAATAGTTTCCAAGTCAAATTCTTTGAGCATCTTGAAGATTTGATGAGCTACTTAATACCTCAAAAGAATCTTTGGTGATGCAGTGACTTCAGTGTTGGGTTGCTAATCACAGATTGTCATTTCCAACCTACCAGCTGCTCCGTGGGAGAAACACGAGGCTGTCTACTTTGCCGCAAAGATCAGTAATCAAGGAAACCCTGTGACATGGTTCTATTCTGCTTTGTAAGGAAGCTATGAGCATGAATCAACTTAATTGCAGTGGTTTAATCATTTAAACCGGCTAGAGCAGGTTCTTATCGGAAATTTGGAACAGCGAATGAATCAAGCACACAAAGCAAAGCATCAGATCATCTCAATTCCTCCTGCCAAGATTTAAGCAATACCAATATTTAAGCTCTATTGAATCTATAGGCAAAATGCCTTTAGAATTTGCTTTTCCCCTTCTATCCCAAAGCTACAGTTTTCCATATGTTAGAGTGATCCAAGCTTTTTTTAGGTATTGACTAATTTAATCTTCATACCAATTCTGCCATATAGACACCACTACTATCTCCAGTGGAGTCCCTGGGTGGTGTAATTAGTTGATGTAAATTGGGGTTAAAGTTCACTCAGAGGTGACGCGCTAGAATGTGGCAGCCAGAATGGAAGTCAGACTGGTCTGATTTCAAAGTTCATGCCATCAAAGTCGTTTGGGCATGAATCCTCAAACCAAGTAAATAATGCGTGAGGTGGTGATAGCCACTATTGAGGAAAATTGGAATTGACTCTGACTCATCTAGGAAGCACTGTTGGAGATTTACAGCCAAGGAGTGGAATTTTGATATGTGCGGAGATCAGCACGAAGTGGGGAAATTCAATGTGGAAATAGTAAGGTCAGTTAGGAGGCTTTTGGTTACCACACTTGGCAAGAGACAATGGTGGCCTGGATCCAGGTGGTAGTAGGAGAGATGGTGTATTAGTCTGGGTAAACTAGGGAAACAAATCCACAGAAACTCATATGTATAAGAGAGAGTTTTATATAAAGGGCAAGTGTACATCAAGAAAACATCCCAACTCAGTGCTACCCAAGTCCACAAGTCCAACATTAAGCCATTAACCCATATGCCTGACACCAATCCACAAAGTCCTCCATCTCACAAAACCCACGCAATGATGCTGACTGCAGGAGGAAAGCCACATCAGTGCATGGAAGCATCTCAGCACTGGCCGGGGTCTCCACACGGGTGCTCCAGCACCCAGGGCTGCATCGGCGTAGGTCCATGTGGCTTCTCCTCAGGGATGTCTTGCAGGAAGTGAGCCTTGGCAGCTAAAGCAGGGAACTGGCTAAGGCAGCTGCACCCTGGTCCGACAATCAGAAATCAAGAGACCTAAGAACTAGAAAGGCAAGGTTCACTGAGCCATTTATCTCCCACCCTTCAATTAATCCCACATGTGTTTATCGGCCAGGTTGGCACTAAAAACTTTAACTATCTCAGATGGTAAATTTGACGATAAACCAAAGGATCGCTTTGTTAGAGTATTGTGGAATGTGATAGAAGAGAAAGATGACTCCGAATATTTTGGACTGAATGATTGGGTGGATGTGGTTGCCATTTACTGAATTAGGAAGACAACAGAGGCAGCAGATTTAGGAAGGGAAGTCAAGAAAGAAAATTCTGAAATGGTTGTTAGCTACCCAAAGAAAGATAGCATAATATGAGCCTGGGATTCACTCAGTAAAGAATTCTGAGTGCCAGATGTAATTTGGAATTTAGTGTTACTAAAATCTTGCTGAAAAGAGTATGTTCTTGCTTTACATTTTCATACAATATTAAAAGGCCCAATACATGGCTATGTAGGGGAAAACTCAGGATAAAAATCAGGCAAATGTTTAAGAAATTGACAACTCTAACTAGCTTGGGTAGATGGGAGGAAGATGGATGGAATTCAAATTCATTGTACCCAAAATAAGTGGTCAAAATTGAATCATTTCAAGATGTCAGGAGCCAAAATGGTCAAGAGGCAATGCCACTGAAGGAAGATGTCTAAGCTGCATTGAAAGCATTAGTGAAAAGCAAGGCTCCATAAATTGATGGATGGAATGCCGATTGAAATGTCTCAACAAGCTGATGAATCACTGGAAAGGCCCACTTGAATATGCCAAGGAATTTGGAAGACAGCTACAAATGACTGGACGAGATTCACATTTGGTCCTGTTGAAAAAGAAGGCGACCCAACAACATGTAGCAGTTATAGAAAAATATCATTAATATATGATTCAAGTAAAATTTTGTTTTGAAGAAACAGAAGATACAGCAATGCATTAACAGAGAACTGCCAGAAATTTAAGACAAACTCAGAAGAGGATGTGGAATAAGGAATATGATTGCTGATATTAAATGGATTTTGGCTGAAAGCAGAGAATACAAGAGAGATATTTCCTTGTGTTTTATTGACTATAACAAGGCATTTAACTGTGCGGATCGTAACAAAGTATACATACCCTTGAGAAGAGTGGAAATTGCAGAATGTGCTCATGGGGAATCTGTACACGAATCAATAAGTAGTGATGGAACATAGAAAGGGCATACTGCAAGCGTTAAAATCAAGAAAACTGTGTGGCAGGTTTGTATCCTCTCACCACACTTATTCCATCAGTATGCTGAACAAATCATCAGAGAAGCTGGATTATATGAAGAAGAATGTGACATTAGGATTGGAGGAAGGCTTATTAACAACCTCTGAGATGCAGATGACACAACCTTACTTATTGAAAGTGGGGACTTGAAGCCTTTGCTGATGGAAATCAAGGATTGCTATTTTCCATAGAGATTAAAACTCAGTGTAAAGATAACACAAATCTTCACAACTGAACCAAGTAGGTAACCCATTACATTAAGAAAGGTTTAATTTCTCAAGGAGTTCCTCTTCCTTGGACCCACCATAAATACTCATGGAGGCAGCAGTCAAGAAATGAAACGATGCATTGTATTACCTAAATCTGCAGCACAAGACCTCTTTAGCATGTTAAAGAGCAAGCATGTCGCTTTGAGGGCTGAGGAGCATCAGATGCAGGCCAAGGTATTTTCAGTTGTTTCATATGCACATGGAAGTTAGACATTGAATACAAAAGACTGAAGTTAGACATTGAATACAAAATACCCAAAGCATTTGAATTATTTTGTTGGCAAAAAATATTGAAAGTATTTTGTACTGCCAGAAGAAAAAAAACAAATCTTTCTTGGAAGAACCAGAATGGTCCTTCGGAGTGAGGATGGTGAGACTTTGCCTCGCCTACTTTCGACGTGTTATAAAGAGAAAACTGCCTCTGGAAAAAGGCATCATGCTTGGTAAAGTAGAAGGGAGGGAAAAACAGGAAGCCTTTTGATAGATAGATAGATTGACACAGTGACTGCAGCAATGGGCTCCAAACTAACGACTGAGGATGGTAAAGGACTAAACAGTGTTTTGTTCTGTTTTACATAGGCTATCTATGAGTCAAAGCTAATTTGACAGTGCCTAACAAGAACAACTAGCTTAACATATCCCAGTATAAGACTATATACAATATAATACTATTATACTGTGATAATTAGGTTCTGTCTCTGTGCCCATAAGAAGATAAGGATAGATTTCAAACCCTCAGTGTGAAGAAGTTCCTCCACCATGGACTTGAGTCAGACTGGGTTTGCCTATTCTATGGTTGAATAAATCACTTCTTGATATAAATTCCTTTCTTGACATAAATAAGTGTCACTGATTTTGTTTCTCTAGAAAATCCAGCCTCATACACAAATACTATTTGAGGTAGTCCATTTATTGTGCCAACCTGGCAAATAAACACATGTGTGGGTAATTGAAGGGTGGAGGGATAAATGGCTCAGTGAGCCTCGCCTTTCTAGTTCTCGGGTCTCTTGATTTCTGATGGTTGGACCAGGGTGCAGCTGCCTTAGCCAGTTCCCTGCTTCAGCTGGCAAGGCTCACTTCCTGCAAGACATCCCTGAGGAGAAGCCACATAGACTTACGCCGATGCAGCCCTGGGTGCTGGAGCACGCATGTGGAGACCCCGGCCAGTGATGAGATGCTGCCACGGTCACTGATTTGGCTTTCCTCCTGCAGTCAGTATCATTGCATGTGTTTTGTGAGATGGAGGAGGACTTTGTGGATTGGTGTTGGACATATGGGTTAATGTTGGACTTGTGGGCTTGGGCAGCACTGAGTTGGGATGTTTTCTTGATGCACACCTAACCTTCATATAAAACTCTCTTTTATACATGAGTTTCTGTGAATTTGTTTCTCTAAAGTACTCAGACTAACACACTATTTAAACACCCATTTATATTATTACCTAAGGACTTTACTGAGCTCTAAATTCGAGCGATTATAACCACTTCAAGATAAAGTAGTAATATGTTTATAGATCAAAGAAGACAAGTTAATTGTTATATGATTTTTTATAAAGAGCATTAAGACACAAGAAAACAAGCATTAAAAATGAGCACAACTTGCTGGAAAAAATGGCTAATCAAGATATGCCTGAACAAATGAAAAACCATCTCTAGGGCAAATGAAATGAAAACTGGTGTAGCAGAAAAATTCAAGAGATTATCAATATTGTTCCGAGAAAATGAATACATATAAAGCTAAACTTGACACGCTAATGGAATAAACATAGAAATTCAATAATTAGGAAGCTTAACCATCTTCTTTTAACCAAACATGTGTAATAGATCATCTCATTTACAAAAACAAGAAATCTATTGCAGAGACTATGAATTCATTCTTCAGTTTGTTTTGATTTTAATACAAGTGAAGGATGTAAAGCAGAATGATTGTACATGCAAATTACAATAATTTTTTACAAATAAAAAGCACACAATCTATGCAATTTATCTAAGTAAGGAATAAAGTATATTTGCTACTCAAACTAGAGAGCTATAGTTGAGTAGGTTTTCAGATTAGGAGACTTAACAGCAGAGGCATCTGACCTCCTCCTCCATCACGTAGCAGACAGGATAATCAATGTCTTGAGAGGTTCGGTGACTCTGCTTTTTAATTTGTAGTATCTCTGAAAGCAATTTCCTGGCATTCCACAATCTAGCTCTAAGGGCGAAGTAATTGGCTACCTTTGCTCTTTGTAAACAATCTGAATAACAAAGGGCACAAAAGGGACATTAGAGGGACATTCTACTTAAATGGACTATTTCTAGGCTATTGGTTCTCAATGTTGGATTTTTCGGAACAAAATGGTGGTATAAAAGTTCTTGGGAATGGGGGAGAGTCAGGAAGTAGCATACGAACATAAAAGGAAATTGGACTGTTGGCTTTTCCTATTTGTTCTTCTTTTGCCTCTCCCTTGTCATTGCTCTTCTGTACCTGAGAGGTGCAGAACTGAATCACCCAGGAGAAGGTATTGCTCTGATGTCTCACCTCCATGGCCCCAGAACCTCTTCTCGCATCTCTCAATTCTTCTTAAAGGTGACACTGGCTTTCCACTGTTGCAAATCACTGGACGCCTCAATATTTCTTTTTTTTAAAAAACATTTTATTAGGGACTCATACACCTCAATATTTCTTACAGGTTGCCCTTTCCCCGCCTGTTGTCATTGTTGTAAGATGACACAGTGTCAATTCTGATTCATAATGACCCCATGTGACAAAGACCAGCTGGCTCATAGGGTTTTCTGAACTGAAATCTTTATGGCAGCACATCACCAGATGTTTCTCCCTGGGGTTACTCTGTAGCTTTGAACAGTCAACCTTTCAGTTAGCAGCCAAGTGCATAATTATTTCACCCCAAGGCTCCTTTTAATGTGTTCATATTCTGTAGAGCCCCCGTGGCTAGTGGATTATATTGCTAAATATAAACTCAACAGTTAGAATCCACCAGTGGCTCTGTGGGAGAAAGTTGAAGCTTTCTGTTCCAGGAAAGATTTACAGCCTCAGAAAGTCAAACGGAAAGTTGTTTCTTTTTTTAAAATCATTTTATTGGGGGCTCATACAATTCTTATCACAGTCCATACAGCCATCCACTCTGTCAAGCACACTTGTACATTTGTTGCCATCATCATTCTCAAAACATTTGCTTTCTATTTGAGCCCCTAATATCATTTTCCCTCTCCCTCCCTGGTCCCCCTCCATCATGAAAGCTTGATAATTTATAAGTTATTATTTTGTCATATCTTACACTGCCTGACGTCTCCCTTCACCCACTTTTCTGTTGTCTGTCCCCCAGAGAGGAGGTTATATGTAGATCCTTTTAATTTGTTCCCCCTTTCTACCCCACCTTCCCTCCACCCTCCAGGTATCACCACTCATACCACTGGTCCCGAAGGAGTCATCTGTCCTGGTTTCTCTGTGTTTCCAGTTTCTATCTGGACCAGTGTACATCCCCTGGTCTAGTGTCACATGAGTTGGAATTGATTAAGTGGCAGCTGGTTTGGTTGGTGTTTCGATACCTATGTAGGCACCCTACGTGGAGGTCAGAGATTTGAATCTATCAGTAGCTCCATGGAAGGAAAATGTGGCCGCCAGGTTCTGTGACAGCCGTGGGAACCCTGCTGGGCATTTGTACTCTGTCCTCCAAGCTCGCTGTCGATCAGAATAGATTTGATTGCAATGTGGTTTTTGGTTGGTTGGTTTGCTTTAAACATCTGTAAATATTCTCCTCCTTAAAGTCTTTTGAACCATTTAAATAGGATTCTGCTTCTCTGGATGATTTAGGAATGCTACGTAACTTTTAGGTGGCAACGAAAGATTGAAGAGTAGCCAGAGGTCTATCTCAGGCATGAGAGGGATGGCACACAGCTTTGGGCACTACTTGAAGGCAGTGTCACCAGTCATTTTCTATTTAAGATCACAGTTTCCACCACCAGCTGTGAGAGATCATTCAGCAAGTAAACATTTTGTATTTGAGGGCTTCCATGGGTCAGGGATGATGACAGCTCACCATACGTGCTTGCGTGTGCTGTAGGAGAGACCAGTGCCAGGAGAAGGACAGCAGGTTTGGTGGAGGGACAGCAAAAGAGAGGGAGCTCATGAAGGAGATGCGCTGACCCGGTGGCTGCTACAATGAGCTCCAGCATAGGAACAACTGTGAACATGGTGCAGGACTGGCAGGGTTTTGTTCTGTTGTGCATAAGGTTGTTATTGATTGGAAATGACTCTGTGACACCTAACAACAGCAACAAAGGTCAAGGCAGGGAGCCCGGGGGGTGGGGTGCTGTGGATTCGACAATGGCGGGATATTGAAGGTAAGCAGTTCAAAGCTATCAGTCGCTGTGGGAGAAAGATCAGTCTGACTGCTTCTATAAATATTTATGGTTTCAGAAACTCTGTGTAGGGTTGATACAGTGTTGCTAAGAGTTGAAGATGACTTGATGACAGTAGGTTTTTTGTTTCTAATGACTCAGAATCAACTTGAAAATGGCGAACATGCCTTGACTGCGTGATCTTACTTTGCTGAGAAAAAAACTGAAAGAAAAAGACTTTGATCACAACATAGACCCAGTTTCATCAGTGAAAATAAGGAAGGTGTAGTTGAAATCTTCATTTAGTGCCATATATATGCATAAAAGATGAATTAATTTCACTTTTCTATTTGAGCTGATATTATGATAGTTATCTAAAAGATGCATGTCAGATCTTTAGACATGGAGGTATCGCTGTACTTGCCATAGCTGCTGTTTTTTGTACGTATGCCTCTCAAGGTACAGGCTGCATAGTTTAATAATGCCCAGAGCACTTTCTGTGGTACTTCAAAATATAGTGCGATCTTAATGTTGCTGTGCAGAAATTGTTGGTGAATAATAAATTATATGCCAAGACATTAACTTCCTTCACCAGCTGGGTCCACCTGTGCCTCAGCACAGCCATTTCTCAGGCTTTCAGATTTTCTTTCATGCTCCTAGGGCGTACTGGAGAAGCAGAGTTCCAAAATCACAGGGCACAAAAAGCTGGTTGATGTGTGTTATTCATCTGAAGTTGATGTGGGCTGTGCCAAGGGCAGAAGAAGCCCTGGCTGCACAGTAGTTCAGTGCTTGGCTACTAGTTGCAACGTTGACTCTTCAAATCTGCCAGTGGCTCTGTGGGAGAAGAGAACTAATGCGCTACTCCTGTGAAGATTACAACTTAGATGACTTGATAGAGCATTTCTCTTCTGTCGCAAGGGGTTACTGTGAGTCTAAATCAATGCAACGGCGACCACAACCGCCACTAACACTATCATCACGGCAGGGGAAAGATCCAAGGTAAGCTTTCTGGAACAATATTTTCCCGTTAAAGCAAATAGATCCACTTGTGCATGTTTGTTTTACTGGGACTAGAGCGGTCCTTGCAGATGGTATTCCACTTAATTTTGACTGATGCTGTCCAATCTAAGGCAGATGTAGCTTAATGCCCACTGTGGCCCTGGTGAGTAAAGTAGCATATTGTGGAATATTAGGGTTTCCCAACTAAAATGGATATTTAATAAGTTTTGTGTAAATTGCCAATATTAAAAAAGAGGTTCAATATATTTATAAAATTGGATGTTTTTCTCAACAAAAAATTATTTTAGGGAAAGTGCCCTTTAGAGTTAAAAGCAAGTGAATTTACTCTATTTTAGAAATGTATGAACTAGGGAATTCTAAATATTAAATTTCATGTACTTCCTCAGCCATGATTGCCAAAAATCTACCATTAGTGCGAGTTCTACTAAAAGTTTAAAAAATCTCTTATCATATCTCATTATTGGACATCATTTATAATTATGCTATCATCTATAATAGTAGTACCATGACTAACATCATACTATTTCCCTATTTATACTATATTGAATTTCCAAGCTATGAATATTGACAGTGGTAAAAAATTTTAAATGAGTAGTTCTAGACAGTGAATTGAAAAGTTTTTCAAAGAGTAATATTAAATTATTTTAAACACTTTTCCTGAATATGAATTATATGTAAGATATTCATAACATGTCTTTGACAACATATACTACATCTTTGAGGAACAGACAATGAAAAAGGGGGCAGAATGAAGATAGAACAATGTTCAAAAATAGATCTATGTCATTGTAGGGTAAATATGGGGTGATGTGGAAAACAAGGGTCCCTATGGCACAACAGGTAAGCATCCAACTGTTGACAAAAAGGTTGGTGGGTCAAATTTCCATCAGTGGATGAATGGATTGAAACACCGCTGTACATACACACAATGGAATGCTATGCATCCCTAAAGAGCAGTGATGAACACATGAAGCACATCACCGCATGGGACGAACTGAAGGAAATTATGCTAAGTGAAGTAAGCCAAGCACAAAAGGACAAGTACAACATGAGTCCACTGAGGTAAGCTTGGGGGAAAAAATGCAAAGGGGGAATAGGGAAAAAGCTACTCTATACATACATTCCCGGCGTGAGGTCCAGGTACTATGGCAGGGGCCATACCCAACCTAGTGATACATATGGCAGCCAACTCAAATAGATGGGGAAAGGAAAAGAGAGAGAGAGAGAGAGAGAGAGAGAGAGAGAGAGAGAGAGAGAGAGAGAGAGAGAGAGGTAGTGGGGGAACAGGGCACTAACACATCCACGGGGAGGGTATTGTTTATATCTCAACAGGAGAGGGAGAAAGGGACCAGACTTCAACCCAGTGTGCCAAGACATGAATGCAACATACAAGCATGAGACAGAGAACCAATTGAGAGGTCTGCAGGACCAGCCCCAATCCCAACTATGTGGGCACCCCCCCCACCCCAGAGGAATGCACTTCAGAGGACAGCACTGAAGCTGCAGCTCAGCAGAAGGGGCACTTCTGATCCAGAACAAAGGAAGAGGGAAGAAGAGAGTGGAACACTTCCTGGCCCACCAAACCCTGAGGACTATATTCCAGGTCAGAGCAGCCAATGCACAGAGAGGACTACAGCGCCAGCCCCACCACAAGACACAACATCCCTCACTGACCTAAAGCGCTATGGGGGACAGCACTGGGACAGCACTGGGACCCCACTACACCATGGCAAAACACTTAGGACATACAGAGGAACAGCAGGGGATGCAAAGCAATCAAGTCCCAGAGGAATACCAAAGGTAGACTTTGGGGCCAGGGCATTATACTCCAGGAGACTCAACTGGAAAACACTCATAGAGGTCAATGGACAGACCTAGAACTATTTAAGGCCTTTTCTTTTTTTTTTTTAAACGTTTTATTAGGGGCTCATACAACTCTTATCACAGTCCATACATATACATACATCAATTGTATAAAGCACATCTGTACATTCTTTGCCCTAATCATTTTCTTTTCTTTCTTTTTTTTCCCTTTTCTTTTTTTACATTTTATTAGGGACTCATACAACTCTTATCACAATCCATACATATATATACATCAATTGTATAAAGCACATCCATACATTCCCCGCCCCAATCATTCTCAAAGCATTTGCTCTCCACTTAAGCCCTTTGCATCAGGTCCTCTTTTTTTCCCCTCTCTCCCCACTCCCCCCTCCCTCATGTGCCCTTTGTAATTTATACATCGTTATTTTGTCATATCTTGCTCTATCCGGAGTCTCCCTTCCCCCCCTTCTCTGCCGTCCCTCTCCCAGGGAGGAGGTCACATGTGGATCCCTGTAATCAGTTCCCGCTTTCCAACCCACTCACCCTCCACTCTCCCAGCATCGCCCCTCACACCCATGGTCCTGAAGGTATCATCCACCCTGGATTCCCTGTGCCTCCAGCCCTCATATGTACCAGTGTACAACCTCTGCCCTATCCAGCCCTGCAAGGTAGAATTCGGATCATGGTAGTTGGGGGGAGGAAGCATCCAGGATCTGGGGGAAAGCTGTGCTCTTCGTTGTTACTACCTTGCACCCTGACTGACCCATCTCCTCTCCTAAACCTCTCTATGTACATTTATTTATTTATAAACTATTACAACAGTAGATAGGCATTGAGCTTTCACTCAAGTACGCCCTCCAGACAAGAGCACTTTGTTCTACTAACCTGGCAATCTGTGATGCTCACCTTCCCTGGCATGATCGCTGAAGACAAAATGAGTGCATAAGCAAATGTGGTGAAGAAAGGTAATGGTGCCCAGCTATCAAAACATACAGTGTCTGGGGTCTTAAAGGCTTGAAGATAAACAAACAGTCATTGAGCTGAGAAGCAACAAAGCCCACGTGGAAGAAGTACACCAGCCTGTGTGATCATGAGGTGTCGATGGGATCAAAAACCCAACACAAAATATTTTGATGTGAATGAGGGGGAGGGCAGAGTGGAGACCCAAAGCCCATCTGTAGTCATTTGGACATCCCCTGTACGAAGGGCCACAAGGAAGAAAGGAGCCAGTCAGGCTGCACTATAACAACGAGGAACCACCCAACTTTCCTCTAGTTCTTTAATGCTTCTTCCTCCCTTACTATCATGACCCCAATTCTTCCTTACAATCTGCTAGACCAGAACATGTACACTGATACAGATAAGAGCTCACAATACAAGGAATCCAGGACAGATTAAACCCCTCAGGACCAATAAGGGGAGCAACAAAACTAGGAGGATAAAGGAAGGTTGGGGAACAGGAATAAGGGGGAACCGATCACAATGATTGACGTATGGACCCCTCTCAGGAGGAAGGACAACAGAAAAGTGGGTGAAGGGAGACAGCGCTCGGTGTAAGACATGAAAAAAAGATGATAAATTATCAAGGGTGCATGGGGGAGGGAGGGAAAAAGTGAGGAGCTGAAACCAAGGGCTCAAGTAGAAAGAAAATGTTTTGAAAAGGATGATGGCAAGATATGAACAGATGTGCGTGGCACAATGCATATATGTATGGATTGTGATAAGAGCTGTAAGAGCCTCCAATAAAGTAAAATGAAATAAAATAAACAAAAGGTTGGTGGGTCCAAGCAACCCAGTGGCACTGCAGGAGAAAGACGTAGTGATCTGTTCCCATGAAGATTACAGCCTAGAAAACCCAACAGGACAGTGATAGTCTGCATATGGGGGTTATTAGCAATTGAAATAGATTTAATAGCGCCAAACTACAACACAGAACGAAAATAGAAGGTGGGCTGGGAAAGCTTGAAATCAGGGAAATCTTCACTGAGAAGGTGGAACCAAAAGGTCTCCAGGAAGGTAAAGGGAGAGACAAAATGTTCCGTATAGAAGTCAGAAAATGCCCCACTTAGAGATTGCTGGGAATTGATATGGCTGCAGAACCAGAGTGGAGAGGTGTTAAGGAAAGGTCTGGATGCCTTTTAGGTCAGGGGCTGTGAAGTGTGCTATCTATCCTCTGGCAACAGGTGATGCAATTTAATCAGTTTAATTCATCTGGCCATTTGACAAGAGTTGAGGAGTCACCGAAGTGCCAGGTACTTGCTTTGCAAGGTACTGAGGATACAAATGAGAATTAGATAGAAACCACCCCTGTCTTCTTGGAGCTTTGTTCCTAACAGGAGCAGCATAGGAGAGAGTACCAAGAGAAAAACTATTTTAAAGAATAAAATGATTATAAGTTATTGTTAGTTCTAGGAAATAACCTGGTCTTGACATTGAGGACTGTGAGTCAAGAGGCTAAGACTTCAAATGTGATATTTTAAAAAAATCTCTCTAAGGAGACGTCATATAAGGAAAGACTTGAAAGATGAGAAAGATTCAGCCACATACAAAGGTGTGGAAAAGAATATTTCAGGCAACAGAATGTTCTGGAAAAAGTTTCAGTTAAGGTTATGTCTAGGGTGGGTGAGGAAGTTAACTTCCTCCAAAAATTTCAGGACCCCCGCAGAAGGTGAAGCATACCAAGTGTTAGGACAGTAACCTCAGATGATTCTGGAAAAGTATATATATATATATAATGGCAGGACTTCAAGTCTAGGGGTGATAGGTTTTATGTTAATAGAACTGGGTCAGGATTCTCAGTGGTTTGGCAGTTGAGGCCTACTGATCCCACAGGATGTGGCCCAACATAAGGTGCCCTTCATGATGGGATCTCCTGTCAGCAGTCAGGTAGTTCTAAGAAAATTAGCATGGAGTGAAACCCACCGACACTGGTCACAACCCTGATGCAATTGAAAAGAAGCTTCCTTAAGGTTGTGGCTGACTTTCTATATAAATAAGTTCTATAGAAAGCTTGCTTGATTCTTGCTGGGCCTAGATTCTACAACTGGTTTGTATGGCTTGCAATGTATATTGCCTGTTGATCTTGGGTTTACTCACCTTTCCAATCACAAGCCTGATCATCTGACCTTGGATCTTGAATTCATCTGCCTCTGTAGCCTTGTATCACCCTGCAGTGTTCATATTGGTTTGGGGTTCATCAGCCCCCACAAGATATATGAATCAGAAGAAGTCATCTGTTTAGCATCTGAACTCAGATTGAACAACTGCGTGAGTACTTTGTTTGCTCCTCTAGAGAACCTAAACTAACATAGTAGGGTAAAACATTTTGAATTTCATTAAAGATGCTACCTTAGTTATTTAGTGCTACTATTGCAGAAACCCCATAAATTTAGAGACATAAATGGATTTTCTACAAGTTCCGGACACTAGTTCCCAAATTCAGAGTATAAGCTCTAGGAGTTGATGTTTTATGTTTGTTGGCTCCAGAGGAAGTTCCATCTCTGTTGTCAACATCTGTTGGTACAGTGTTCATTGGAGAGCTTCATGAAAAATGATCTATTTTCCATTGTTGCTACATCTGACATCTCAAATATTCTGTGGGTTCCTAAGACGTGAACACAAACCAAAATTCAATGGTTGGTGAGTGTTTTAGGGACACGAGTGTCATCTTGTGAAGAGCATATGAGGGCAAAAAAAAAGTCCTAGAAAACTTCATTACACAAAAATATCAAATGTGAAACTGTAATTTCTTGGCATATGCTCCATTTGGTTCTATGACCTTCTGAAGGCAGTGTTAAAACCCTCAATGGACCCCGATCATGTTGCTTTTAAAATATTCTTTTAGTTTTGGGAGTAAAAAAAAAAGACAGGTCTGAAAGGCAAGATAACATCTGTACAGTAAGGAGGTACACGTTTTCAAATAAATTCTCACAGGACAGCACTTACCATAGAAAAATGAGTGAATGCACTGTCATTGTAACCTAGACTAACTCCTTATTTGTAGTTAACCTAATCACAACATGTTTGCCCGGTACCCCATCATAGCCTCTGCGGATTGTTTATAACTTCCTGAGAAGCTATATGGTATGTGATGTTCTGGGTGATTTGGTCAGGAAAGCTGACTGGCCAACTCTGCCTGGAGGATCATTAAGACATTGAAGGCTATTGCTTTTGCATAGTAAATGTTACTCTTATTGTCTTATCTGATTTCTGTAGTGGGCATTTAAATTTTGCTATTATCTTGTAACTTGGGTAATGGAAGTAAAGTACTTAGGGAAGTATATAACTCTTCCCAAATGAATTGTACTCCCCCCCCTCCCCCGTGTAAAAGTTGATAACCCAATGTATTCTGATCACAGGTTTTCTGATCATCAAGACAATCCGCGTTGTCCCTCAGGCTCTCCATTGGGGTCACCTTCTAAAACCTTCTTTTTGTGCATTAGCTCTATTGCTCCAGGCCATGAACTCTTATTGCAGGTAATACTATGATGGGGGAAAAATTCTTGGATACAACTTTAATGGCCTTCGTCTCACCAATGCAGTTTTCAATTGTCTTAAAACTTCATGCTAAGCCTGTATCAAAACTGTCCTACCCTTTTATCAATCATCCAGATGTCAGGGATAGACTTACTTGTATGTGGGACATGGGCACTAGCTTGGGGAAATTACCACTGAGACCAAAATTTTCAGGGTGAAATTGTTTCAGAATGAAAGTTCAGAATTGTTCTAATTTCTATTTTTTTCTATTAATTTCCTAGTCTCATTTCCACCTTCAAGTGAACTGCTGTTTGTGTGATATTGAGCAGCCACTGTGAACTGTGGCTTCATTAAAAAAAGAAACATTTATTACTTCCTTCAAAGAAGCTCTGGTGGCTCAGTGGTGAAAGCGCTCAGCTACAAACCAAAAGGCCTGTAATTTTTTTTAAAAGGCCTGTAATTTTAACCTAGTAGCTGCTCCACAGAGAATGACGTGGCAGTCTGCTTCCATAAAGATTACAGCCTTAGAACCCCCTGGAGTCAGTTTAATTCTGCCTTCAGGGTTACTAGGAGTAGAAATTGACTCGGTGACAATGAGTTTTGTTTTGTTTTACTTGTTACAGATTTTGCTGTTGACCTATTTATTTAGAGGGAAATCATCCTATCGTGTTTCTCAAAGTGTCAACAGACTGCTGTGCCCGATCACTGGTTAGTTAAATCAGAATCTCTGCAAGTAGATACTTGGGAAGTTCTTATCTCTAGTGAGTAAAGGCTCCTTGCAAACTTTTCTCAGGATCTTGGGTATCCTGATTGCCAAATCATGGAAAATAACTAGGCCAGGTCATGTGAAAGACCTTCCACTACTTGTCTATCAATTTGTCATAATATGGTGGCTTGGGTGTTGGTGCGATGATGGAAACTATGTCACTGGTGTTTCGAATACCATCCAGGTCACGCAAGGTGAACATGTTTCAGTAGCACTTTCAGACTAAGAACAGACTAAGTAGAAGTAATAGGCTGTGCATCTCCAAGGAAACCATGTGAATCGCAGTGGGACGTTGTCAAATACATTGCCAGAATATGAGTCCTTCGGGTCAGAAGGTGCTCAAAACGTGACCAAAGAAGAGCTGCCCTCAAGAGTCAATGTGGATGAAGTAAAGCTTTTGAGCCCTTTGTTTTTTGATAGGGCATGACTCAACATGGAAAGAATGAACTGCAAGCATCTATTAGTCATCACAATTTTGAATTCATGAAGCACGAATCTAGGAAAATTGGAAATTGTCAAAGATGCAATGGAACACACAGAGCTGAATAGCCTAGGCACTGGTAAGTTGAAGTGACCTGGTATTGGCCATCCTGAAGCAGACAACCCTATAGTTAGCTGTGCCAGCACGATAGATTCAAGGGGAAGGGCATCACGCTCATTTCCAGTGTGAACATTCCAAGATCGATGTTGAAGTTGCCTATCTATCTTCCTTGGCCTACAAGGAAGTCCCATCAATGCAGCTATTCTTCGATTTACCCACCAATCCCTAAAGCTAGTGATGAAGAAATCAGAGAATTCGATTAACTTAGTCAGTCTCAAATTGTTCAAACATGCAATCAAGATGCAGTGATAATTATTGATGATTGGAATGTGAAAATTGAAACAAAGAGGAAAGAACAGCAGTTGGGAAATATTGCCTTGGTGACAGGAAAGAAACAGGAGACCTCATGATAGATGTGTTAGTCTGGGTAGACTATAGAAAAAAATTAATAGAGACATATATGTATGAGAGAGTTTTATATAAAGGGTAATTGTACATTAATAAAACATCACAGTCCAGTCCAAATTGAGTCCATAAGTCCAAGATTAGGCCATATGCCCAATACCAATATATGAAGTCCTCTTCAGACTCACAAAACACATGCAATAATGCTGAGTGTAGGACAATAACAGGCCAGTGGGTAGAACGTCTTTGGACCCAGTGGCATTGTAAGCATCTCAGCACTGTCAGGGGTCTCCATGTGGCTCCTCCAGTTCCCAGGGGACAGGATCTATTAGCATAGTGCCATGTGTCTTGTCAGTTGAGCGGCTCTCAGGGAATGAGTAGAGAGAGAATGTCTCCCCTGTCCAAGGAGGAAAATACCAGAATTCTCAGATGAAAGCCATGCTCACACAGAGGCATCATTGGCTATGATCTGATCGACAGACTAGGTTCCACCCCTTCACTATTAATCCTCTCAAGTCCCAAACTGACATCAGATTATGTAACTAACACAATAGAATTTTGCAAGACCAACGACTTCATCATAAACACATTGTTCCAAAAGCATAAATGGTTATTATACACATGGACTTATCCAGATGGAATAATACACAGAAATCAAATTGACCACATCTGTGGGAAGAGACAATGTAGATCTCCATATCTTCAGTTAAAATGAGGCTAAGAGCTGATTTTAGAACACACCATCAATTGCTTACATGTAAGTTCAGGTTGAAGCTAAAGAAAAAACAAGCCCACAAGTGCCAAAATACCACCTTTAGTATATTCCACCTGAATTTTGAGAATGTCTCAAGAATAGATTTATTTATTGAACACCAATGAGAAAAGACCTCAAGAGTTATCACAGTGGTTCTCAACTTTCCAAATGTCCCAACTCTTTAATACACTTCCTCAGGTTGTGGTGAGCCCCCAACCATAAAATTATTTTCATTATTACTTTGTAACTGTAATTTTGCTACTGTTATGAATCGGACGACTCCTGTGAGAGGGTCATTCCACCCCTCAAAGGGGTCACGACCCACAGGTTGAGAACCGCTGCACTATAGGACGACATCGAGAACAACATACATGAACAGAAAAATCCTGAATAATACAAGGAGCATCAAAAGAAATATGCAGAGTCCCTGTACCACAAAGAACTATTCAATGCTAAACCATTTCAAGAAGTAGCATGTGATCAAGGATTACTGGTACTGAAGGAAGAAGTCTACGTTACATCAAAGACATTAGCAAAAACCAAATCTCTAGGAATTGACAAAATAGAAGTGTTCCAACAAGTTGATGGAATACTGAAAGCACTCGATCACTTATCCATATTTGTACTCATTAAGCAATAATATTACTATCACATGCTAGTAAAGTTTTGCTGAGGATAATTCAACAGTGGTTGCAGCAATATATCAACAGGGAGTTTATGAGGTCGGGGGAGGAGGAGTGGGGAGGGAGGTGGAAAATGAGCAGCAGATATTAAGGGCTCAAGTAGAAGGCAAATGTTTTGAGAATGATGATGGCAACAAATGTACATATGTTCTTGACACAATGGATGGATGTATAGATTGTGATAAGAATTGTATGAGCCCCGAGTAAAATTTTAAAAAGATTGAAAAGTTAATGTTGATGTGGATAAATCAGAAACAATTTAATGGTAATAGTGCATGCAAGAAAATGACATGCAAGAAGGCTAAAAGCTTCCATATTGATTTAAAATGCTAGACAGGGAAGGGATTTAATGGGGCGGCTTGCGGGGGAGGGGCAGCCCGGCGACCCGCGGCTCCAGCGCGCCTGGTTCGCCGGCCGCATGGTCGCGCGGGCGGGCGTGCCGCTTGGCACAGCGGCCGCCCAGGGCCCTGGACCCAGCCGCAGCCTCCTCCCCGCCGTGGGTGAAGCCGGGTACTCCCCGACAAACGGCGACTTCACCTTCGTGTCCTCCGCGGACGCGGAAGATCTTAGTGGTTCTATAGCATCTCCAGATGTCAAATTAAATCTTGGTGGCGATTTTATCAAAGACTCTACAGCTACTACATTTCTGAGACAAAGAGACTATGGCTGGCTTTTGGAAGTTGAAGATGAGGATCCTGAAGATAACAAGCCTCTCCTGGAGGAACTGGATATTGATCGAAAGGATATCTACTACAAAATCGGATGTGTTTTGATGCCAATGCCATCACTTGGCTTTAATAGACAAGTGGTGCGAGACAATCCTGACTTTGGGGTCCTCTGGCTGTTGTTCTTTTCTTTTCAATGATATCGTTATATGGACAGTGTAGGGCGGTCTCATGGATTATCACCATTTGGATATTCGGTTCCTTAACAATTTTCTTACTGGCCAGCGTTCTTGGTGGAGAAGTTGCATACGGCCAGGTGCTTGGCTAGTCATTACTTCCTCTCCTTGTAATGGCCCCTGTACTTTTGGGGGTGGGATCATTTGAAGCAGTGTCCACACTTATAAAACTTTTCGGTGTGTTCTGGGCTGCCTACAGTGCTGCTTCATTGTTAGTGGGTGAAGAATTCAAGACCAAAAAGCCTCTCCTGATTTATCCAATCTTTTTATTATACATATATTTTTTGTCCTTCTATACAGGGGTCTGATCAGGAAAAGTCATACTTAAGTGGAAAAAAGACGCTATTACATTTTTATGCAAACTGGGAATTCTTGCTGAAGGAGCTTGCAGAAAACCTTGCTGATAAAATTTTACATGTTCCAAATGTAAGGACAGAATTAAGGTCTTTTTTTAAAGAAGGTTTTTGTATTTAATTAAACACAAGTGTAGATATCTACGGGGGCTGTTGTCAGAATTCACAAGTCTGTTTGGTTCTTCATATTCCAGTGAATAAAATATATAAGTGTTGTGTTTTTAAGGTTGTGTCAATATTCACCTAAAAACTTGTGCCAAAAGCACCTGGCCCTGGTCGTATCTTTGACCTGAAGCGTCAATATGACACGATCTGAATAATCGAGAAGTGCACTTTTCTTCCTTTAAAGAGTTTTTCCCACCACAGATCCTGTAGGTATATATTTATAGATATGTATTTATGAAACAATTCTTATTCACAAAATATATTTCTGAATAACCTGAAAATTAAGATATCTTAAACTGGATGCTTAAATTTATCTTTAATTTGGTCATTAATCTTTTTTATTTTGAAATTGAAATCTGTTTATTAAATTATGCATAAATTTTAAAATCTCATGTCTCAGTATATCTTTGTTAAGTATTTTTAAATAACTACTAAAATTAATTGTAAATGTTGCTAATGTAGATTTGGTTTGTTTGAGTGTGTTTGGAAAAAACATTTTGAGTGTATAAACATCTGATTAAAGTTTCTGTTTATATTTCTGACCAAAGGAGCAGGAGGTATAATGTCTGATATGGCTTTCATGAAAATGGTCAATATAGAAACTATTGCTGTAGAAAAACAGTAGCACTTAGAGTGTCAGTGGTTATTTTTAAAGCGGTAACTCCCAAAACATAAAAGTTGCTGGAAAGGGACCTTTGAATTCTTGTGATCTGAACAATATTATATTGAGTAGAAAAATAATAATAAAATGCTTTCCAGCTTAAAAAATTGCTAGAAAGGTGAATTTATAAGAGTAATTTGGGGGTCTCAGAATTAAGCATTTGGTTCTCCTTTACTTGTGTGTGTGTGTGTGTGTGTGTGTGTGTTGTGATTAAAAATTGATCCCTACGAGCACAGTGGCTTAGCACTGCTACCCACCAGCCACTCTGTAGGAGAAAGATGAGGCTGTCTACTTGTCTGTAAAGATTTATGGTCCTGAACACCTTGGGAGCAGTTCTGTCAGGTTGCTTTCATTTGGAATAGACTCGAATGACAGTGGGTGGTGGATGTTAGCATACTGGTTAAGCACCATGCTGCCAACCTGAAGGTGGGCGATTCAAAGCCACCAGCAAGCCTTTGGGAGAATGAGGAAGCCACCTGCTTCTCTAAAAATGTACAGCCTTGGACACCGCAAGGAACAGTTCTACCCGGGCCTATCTCAAGCACAATGTTTGTTTGTTTTAGTTTCATTAGATAGGCCTGAGGGTGCTGGTGTAAAATACAAATCCAATGGTTTCTGTCAAGCATGAATTAGAAATTGTAACCAGCTAACGAATAAGTGAACTTTTGGAAAATAACTCTCGGGTAAGTTGAAATGTGATTTATACCCTAAGATGCTGGTGAAAACGGTCTTATCAGAGTTAATGATTCCATTGTTTCAAACATAATAGCACGAGTGCCTTATGGATTCTTATTTCCCAGGAAAGGAAAGCTTTTTTGAATGTCATTGTATTTACTTTTACTGAAAGTGTCCCTTGAAAGGGGGAACGGATCACAATGATATACCTATAACCTCCTCCCAGGGGGATGGACAACAGAGAAGTGGGTGAAGGGAGACAATGGTCAGTGTAAGACATGACAAAAGAATAATAATGCATAAATTATCAAGGGTTCATGAGGGAGGGGAGGAGGGAGGAGAGGAGAGGGAAGGGACCAATGAGAAGCTGATACCAAGGACTCAAGTAAGCAAATGTTTTGAAAATGATGGCGACAGTGAATGCACAAATGCGCTTGACACAATGGATGAATGTGTAGATTGTGATAAGAGTAGTATGAGCACACAAAAAATGATTAAAATAGAACAAAGACCCTAAGAGTTATCTGATATAAAACAGAAGCAAAACAACAGGAGCTATCCTGGCTAACAGCTGATGGAAAGTTACAATAAAAGATGAAAGCATTTCTTGGTTTGTGAACGTGTGACCTGATTTCTTGTACATGGGGACCCGAGGACCTGATGTGTTCTCAGGTCTCAGGTGTTAAGCTTCACTGAATTAGCTTCCAAAGAGCAAACATCATAGCAGTTAATAGTCAATAATTGTCAATCACCATGAAGATAATCATCTTTTTTAGTCGTTAGCGCTTTATAACACACATTGTTCTTTAGTATTGCCGATCTCACTGCTATTGAGTCAATCCAGACTCATAGCAACCTCCTGTGGGTTTCCAAGACTGTAATTGTTTATGGGAGTAGAAAGCCCAGACTTTCTCCCTCAGGGTTGCTGGTGGTTTGAAACTGCAGACCATGAGGATTGCAGCCCAACCAGTAACCACTATACCACCAGGGCTCCTTGCAAATCTCTTTGGACATATAAAACCTGGCAGACCATCCTTGTTTACTGAAGAGGCTATCAGGCCTACAGAAAGTACATTATTTGTTTTAGGCTCTATTGACATCGCTCCTTTGACCTCTAAACACATTTTTCTACCTCCATGATGCATTTTTGTTTGAAAATAAATATCTGTTTCAGAGTAAACATAAATTTTCAAGATGGATCATTAGTTTTACCTCTCTGATCTCATTTTTAAAATTAAAAAATATATATTTAAATTCTTCCTTCCTTTAAGACCCCAGATGCTATATCTTTTGATAGCTGGGCACCATCAGCTTTCTTCATCACATTTGCTTATGCACCCATTTGTCTTCAGTGATGGTATCCCAGAAGGTGAGCACACAATGATATGATTTTTTGTTCTTTGATGCCTGATCCTTTCGGCACCTTGTGATCACACAAACTGGTGTGCTTCTTCCAGATAGGTTTTGTTGCTTCTGAGCTAGATGGCTGCTTGTTTACCTTCAAGTCTTTAAGACCCTAGATGCTACTTTGTCATATCTTACCCTGTCTGACATCTCCCTTCACCCACTTTTCTGTTGTCCATCCCCCAGGGAGGAGGTTATATGTAGATACTTGTAATAGGTCCCCCCTTTCTACCCCACCCTTCCGTCACCCTCCCGGTATTGCCACTCTCATCACTGGTCCTGAAGGGATCATCCACCTTGAATTCCCTGTATTTCCAGTTCCTATCTGCACCAGTGTACATCCTCTAGTCTAGCCAGATTTCTAAGGTAGAATTGAGATCATGATAGTGGGGTTGGTGGGGAGGAAGCATTTAGGAACTAGGGGAAAGTTGTGCATTTTATCATTGCTACACTGCACCCTGACTGTCTCATCTATTCCCCACAACCCTTACATAAGGAGGATGTCCAGTGGCCTATAAATGGGCTTTGGGTCTCCACTCTGTACCCCCCCCCTCATCATTCACAATGATATGATTTTTTAATTTTTTGTTCTGATGAT
This sequence comes from Tenrec ecaudatus, assembly GCF_050624435.1. NCBI lineage: Eukaryota > Metazoa > Chordata > Mammalia > Afrosoricida > Tenrecidae > Tenrec > Tenrec ecaudatus. Next base: position 108,048,883 of record NC_134544.1, read on the forward strand.
GGGTCTCCACTCTGTACCCCCCCCTCGTCATTCACAATGATATGATTTTTTAATTTTTTGTTCTGATGATGCTTGATACCTGATCTCTTCACACCTCGTGATCACACAGGCTGGTGTGCTTCTCCCATCTGGGCTTTGTTGCTTCTGAGCTACATGGCCACTTATTTACCTTCAAGCTTTTAAGACCCCAGGCGTTATATCTTTTGATAACCAGGCACCATCAGCTTTCTTCACCACATTTGCTTATGCACCCGATTCGTCTTCAGCAATTGTGTTGGGAAAGTGAGCATCATGGAATGCCAGTTTAATAGAACAAAATATTCTTGCATTGAGGGAGTACTTCAGTGGAGGCCCAATGTCCATCTGCTACCATAATACTAAGCCTATAAATATATGCATATAGATCTATTTCCCCATACTCACATATAAATATATGTACGTGCCTTTATTTAGACCTCTATAATGCCCTTTGCCTCCGAGTTTTTCCTCTATTTCCTTTTGCTTTCCTCTTGTCCTACTATCACGCTTAGCTTTCATTTGGCTTTCAGTAATTCCTCTCTGTTACATTACCCTTGATCGCAGGCCTTCTACACCCTCCTCACCACCGATTTGGATCATTTGTTGTTCCCTTGTCCCTGGGTTTGTTAATACTATTTCTTTTCCTCCCACTTCCCCCTCTCCCATGTGCCCCCAGAGCCCCTGGTCCCGTTGTTTTTCCTCCAGGTTGTTCATCCACCCTATCTTACTTAGACAGATTTGCAGAGATAATAACATGCATCAGAACAAGACAGAGCAAAACAAAGCAACAGAAAAAAACAAAACAATAACAACAACAAATGAAACACACACAAAAAACCCCAACAACAACAAAAAAGAAGAGCCTGTAGTTAGTTCAAGGACTGTTGGCCTTTAGGAGTGTTTTCGGTCGAGTCTGATGAGGTGCCACGACCTGCCCCCAAAGTCTATTTTTGGTATTTCTTGGGAACTTCATTGCTCTGTTCACCTTGCTGTTCTTCTGCATGCCCTTAGTGTTTTGCCTTGGTGTGGTGGGATCAGATCAGGTGCAATTCCTACACTGTGTCTCCTCTGTAGGGCTATGGGTCAGTGAGGGATGTTGGGTCTCATAGTGGGGCCGGCAATATGGTCTTCTCTGTGGATTGGCTGCTCTGAGTGGGAATATCATCCTCAAGGCTTGGTGGGACAAGATGTACTCCACTCTCTCTTCCTTCCCCTTCATTTGCTCCCATGTACTCTAATCAAACATGTCCCTCTCCCGGAGCTGCCGTTTCAGTGCTGTCCTCTGCAATAAGGTAAACAAGTGACCATCTAGCTCAGAAGCAACAAAGCTCACATGGAAGAAGTGCACCAGCCTGTGTGATCATGAGGTGTTAAAGAGATCAGGTTTCAGGCATCAAAGAACAAAAAAATAAAATCATTGTGAATGAGGGGGAATGCAGATTGGGGACCAAAGACCCATATATAGGCAACTAGAAATCCCTTTACAGAAGGATAGCGGGGAGGAGATGAGCCAGTCAGGGTGCAGTGTAGCAATGATGAAACATACAACTTTCCTCTAGTTCCTAAATGCTCCCTCCCCCACCCACCCCAACCAATATCATGATCCCAATTCTACCTTACAAATCTGGCTAGATCAGGTGTACACTAGTACAGATAGGAATTGGAAACAGGGAATCCAAGGTGGATGTTCCCTTCAGGACTAATGATGAGAGAGGCGATACCGGGAGGGTGGGTTGGAAATGGGGAAATGATTATAAGGATCTACGTATAATCTCCTCCCTGGGGGATGGAAAACAAAAAAGTGGGTGAAGGGAGACATCGGACAGTGTAAGATATAACAGATTAATAATAATTTATAAATTATTAATGGTTCATGAGGGAGGGGGAGCAGGTAGGGAGGGGAAAAATGAGGAACTGCTACCAAGGGCTCAAGTAGAAAGCAAATGTTTTGAGAATGATGATGGCAACAATTTTACAAATGTGCTTGACACAATGATTGTATGTATGGATTGTAATAAGAGTTGTACGAGCCCCAAATAAAATGATTAAATTAAAAAACAATCTCTTCCTTTCCTTCCTCCACTGCTACATAGAGCAAATGACAAGATGTGCAGAGAACACAATACTAACTGCGAAGTACCATCCCGTGGGAGGTGAGTGCAGTTAAGATAGTTGGTCTTCATAAAGTGGTTTTGCTATCACTAATGATGATGGCTTCTTTTAAAAATGCACTGACACAAAACAAGAGAACTGGAACATATGCTGAGTGTTGGCTGTACCAGAAAGAGCCAAGCTTTACCTCCTATCACCTTCTGTGGAAGGTTGGGATTGATTTTCTGCCATGCTTACAGAGCACATGGAAATTACGGAAGGGATCCTCTGCAGCAGGTGGCCAGAGCGCCCTGGTACGTTATGTGCTACTGACACTGGTGTTTTGAGCTCCTTTGCCCCGACACAGACAGAATGATAAAACACATATCAGGCTGGGTTATCTCTTATTCACCCCGCTCATCTTTGTAATCAGACATGATTGAAAAAGCACTAGGTAGCAGGTGGCCCACACAATGTCACCAGCTGCACAGCTCCAAAAGTAAACATCAATAACCATTTCCTGAAAATTAGTTAAAAGTCCTTATCTCTCCATATTTACATTATGATCATATTAATCTCATTTATGTGTACTGTGGGTTCTGGAGAGAGATTCATAGATGATCCATGGAAGCCAGACTACATATAAAATATACATCAAGAAACAATTTCTTTCTCATAGCAACAAGAAACAGTTTCGGGTCTTCTCCTCCCCAAAGCATTCAGTTTCATTTTAATGAAGTCAAAATGCACTGCTTCTACTATGAATTCCTTTCCCACCTCCCTTTCTATCACCCTTCTCCCTTCTTTCTTTCTACCCTCCCTACTTTCCTGCCGTCCTACTTACAATAGGGATGAACTGTTTCCCATCATGTGCCAATACTTGCAGAATACAGATGGAAGATGTACCTCTCAACCCTAATTGTGAGGGTCCGGGAAACTTTATTAATCAACTATTATAAATCAGAGGATGGATAGAGCTCATTACTTACCTTGGAGTGATAATAGAAGACATCTGAGACAGGAAAACACATCAGCTGTTAAAATAATAAAGCTTTAGCAGGTAGGGGAAGAAGAAGCCCAGATAGGGAGATGAACTCTTGTGGACAAAGGTGTGGAATCTCGGGAAGATGTTCTTTCAGAAATTTCAGGCAGTTTGGGTGAATGTGAAAGGGTGGCTAGATGTAGGTTAGGGAACTGGAAAAGGTGGTGGGAGGGGTAAAACAAATGAGAAAATATTGACAGGTTTCAGGTGATATGCTTAGGAGATTAGATTGAATGCTTTAGGTAACACTGATCCAAAGGATCGAATCAGAACAGGCTAAGTGAAACCTTGTGCTGTTATTGTTGCCGTTTGGTGTTGTTCAATGGAGCCCAATGCACACTGTTGTCGTAAGATCCAAATGAGTTGCTTCTAATTCATTGAATCCCTGTATACAACAGAGAAAACAAAAAATACCGCCCAAGCCTATGCCACCCTCACAATTTGATGGTATGTTTAAGCTCATTGTCACAGCCACTGGGCCAATGCATCTCCTCCAGGGTTTTCTCTGCCTTCCCCTTTACTAGGCACAATGTTCTTTTCAGGGACTCTTTTCGTGATAACATATCCGAAGTATGTGAGACTATATTTTGCCACTCTCACTTCTGAGGAATATTCTGGTCATACCTTTTCCAAGAAATATTTGTTTATTCTTTAGTTCACGGTACTGTCAATATACTTCACAGTGCCACAATTCAAAGGCGCCAATTCTTCTTAAATGTTCCTTATTCAATGTCCAACTAGAACACACATATGAGGTAACTGAAAAAACCATGGCATGGGGCAAATTAGTGTCCTTGCTCTTCAACACTTTAAACAGGTCTAATACAGGAGATTTATCCTATGCAATGCATCACTTAGTCTCTTGACTTCTGCTTCCATGAGCATTGCTTGTGGATCTGAGCAAATGAAATGCTTGACAACTTCAATATGTTTCCAACTTATCATATTCTTTATTGGTCCAATTGTGAGGATTTTTATTCATTCAGTTGTAATGTATACTCAAGGCTGCAATCCTTGACATTGATCAAAAAGTGCGTCAACTCCTCCTCATTTTCAGCAAGTGAGGGTGAATCATCTGCACATTGCAAGTTGTTATCAAGTTTTTCTCCAATCTTGATGCTATATGCTTCTTCAGATAGTCCTGTTTCTTAAATTATTTGCCCCGAATGCAGATTGAGTAAGCTTTATGAAAGGATACCACCATTACCCACACCTTTCCTGATCTTAAACTATGCAACGCTCCCTTATTTTGTTCAAATGACTGTCTCTTAATCGACGTCCAGGTTCCACATGAGCACAATGAAGTGTTCTGGAATTCCCATTCTCAATAGAGTTTGTTATTATCCACACAATAAGATGTTGCAAGTAAACATCATATCTTTCTTTTCAGCCATTTTATTGAAGGCTCTTACAACATAACATTCCATACATCAATTATATCAAGCATATTTGTACATATGTTGCCATCATCATTTTCTCAACTTTTACTTTCTATTTGAACCCTTGGTATCAGCTTCCCCTTACCCCCACACCCATGGCTTCCACCCTTGTGACCCTTCAATAAAACATAAATTATTATTTTCATATCTTATACCAACCACGACTTCCTTCACCCACGTTTCTGTTCAAATCCCTTGGGGTGGGGCGATATTATGCAATCGATCATTGCAATCTGTTCCCCCTTACTCCCCTCCTCCCCTTACCTTTCCCCTACCCTCCTGGTACTGCTACTCTTATTTCTGTTCTTTAGGGATTGATCTGACCTGGATTCAGTGTATCATGAGCTCTTGTCTGTACCAGTGTACATGCTCTGGTCTAGCCAGAACGGAATGGTAGAACTGGGGTCAAGATGGTGGGGATTGAGAACACTTCAAAGGACCAGAGATTAGTGTGTGTTTCATCAGTGCTATACTGCACCCTGGTTGACTCATTCCCTTCCTTGTGACCCTTCTGGAGGGGATGAACATCTTTCCTATAGCCTGCTTTTATGCAAGACCCATCTAAGGTCAGAAATGATATCCCTGGTCCAACATCCACTTCTGAATCTGGCCTGAATTTCTGGCAGCTCCCTCCTTGCTGCAAGTGTTGCTGAATAATTATCAACAAAAATATGCTTGCATATTTATGATTTCATTCGATAATTGTCACATTGTTGGGTCATCTTTGTTTGGAATGTGTACAAATATGGATCCCTTTCAGTTGCTCGTGAGGCAAAGGAGCCACAGTAACTCCATTTTGTGGACTGCTAGGTGACCTGCCACCCGCCCCCCTCCACCTTCCTCTCCCTTCTCAGAAAGCCCCATGGGCGATTCTTCCTGAAATATACCTTGCGCACTGGAACCAGGAAGTGGTTCAGAATGTTGGGATTAATCACGCTATCCTTGCTTCTGTAATGCTTGCCTGCTTCCTAGGAGAGCCCCTATATGGTCTTTGCTTTCAAAAAACTTGCTGTCAGGATTGCAGTATAGGAGAGTGCATTATATTCCTGCAGCTAGCTAGCCTAATTAAGGATTCTTCATTTTTTGCTGGATATTAAAGCGGCCATCATTTATTTGAACCTGCAACAGATGGCTGTCTTCCAAATTCTATGGCACAGATGAGTGAGTGCTTCTAGTATTTGTGCAGTTTGTTGAAGCACTTCTATTGGAATTCCATCACATCTTCGAGAGCTGGGACTTATTCCTACAGTATCATTGGTTTTTGTTTCAATGTTTCAATGTTGCTTGGACTTATTCCTGCACTATCATTGGTTCTTGTTTCAACGTTGCTTGGACTTATTCCTACAGTATCATTGGTTCTTGTTTCAATTTTTCCATGTTGCTTGGACTTATTCCTACACTATCATTGGTTCTTGGTCATATGCTGCACCTCCAAATGTTTGACTATTGACTAATTCTTTTTGATACAATGACTGTGTATTCCTCACATCTTCTGTGATGCTTCTGGCATTAGTCAATATTTTGTCCATGAAACCTTTTACTCTAACAACTTGAGGTTTCAATATTTTCTTTCTTTTAGTCTAAAAGTTACTGAGCTTGCTATTCTTATTTTACCTTCAAATTCCAGGTCTTTGCACATTTCACTAATGGCATTGCCCCATAAAACAAAAAACATTTGACTTCTGAAGTTGCTCTTTGAAATTTTCTGTTCAAGTGCTTTATTCAATATTTCTTCCATTCGCCTTAGCTACTCCACAAATGAGAGTAAGTTTAAGAATCTCTTCTGATACCCATTTTGATCTTTTCTTTCTGTTTTGTCTTTTTAAAGACTTTTTGCTTTTTTGGCGTATGATATTCTTGACGCCATCACACTGCTGCCCAGGTCTTTTGTCATTAGTGTTCAATGGGTCAAATCTTAACTTGAAATGTTCTTAAAATTCAAGTGGGATATAGACTCAAGGTCGTATTTTTGCCCTTGTGGACTTGTTTTAATTTTCCTCAGCTTCAACTTGATCTTACATGGCAGTAATTGATGGGCTGTTCCATATGCAGTCTCTGACACGATTTTAGCTAATACCCCATTTCTGTATTGTCTCATTGCACAGATGTAGTCAATTTGATTCTGTATATGCTATCTGGAGATGTCTATGTGTATAATCATCATTTATGCTCTTGAATAAAAAGTGTTTTTGATGAAGAGTTCATTGGTCTTGAAAAACTCTAGCAAGAGATCTGTTGCTTCTTTTCTATCAACAAGGAAATATTTCCTAACAACTTTCCCTTCTTTTTTCATTCAAATGTTCACATTCTGATCAGCAAGTAGGGTAGAAAGGGAGAACTGATTATAAGGATCTACATATGACCTCCTCCCTGGGCAATGGACAACAGAAAAGTGGGTGTAGGGAGATGTCAGACAGTGCAAAACATGACAAAATAATAATTTATAAATTATCAAGGGTTCATGAAGGAGGGGTGCAATGATTAAGTCATTGACTGTCAACAGAAATTTTGACAAAGAGGAACCCACTAGCCACTCCACAGGACAAGGGGCATGATTATCTACTCTAGTGATGATTGCAGCATGGGAAATACTATGAAGCAATTCTACCTGTCATATTTATCACTTGGCTTCAGTTTGTCATGCCATGTTAGCTTGTGTGCTGCTGAATACAGAAAGATATGCCAATGGTATTTCAAACAGTTGCAGGGTCATTTAAGATGAACAGGTTTCAGCAAAGAGTCCAGACTAAGAACACACCATGAAGGAATAATAGACTGTCCATTTTATGAGGAATTAGTCATTTTGTGAATTGCAGCAGAAAATTGTCAGACACTAAAAACCTCATGAAGAGCCCCGGACTATGTCAGATATCATGCCAGAAGATGAGTCCCTCAGGCCAGAATGCACTGAAAACATGACTGAGAAAGAGCTGACTTCTCAAGGGAAATCCGACCATAGTGATACCGATGGAATACAGCTCTTAGGCTCTTCATTTTCTGAAGGGGCAGGACTCAAACTATAAAGGAAGAACTGCAAGCATCAATTCATAATCAGAACCTGGAATTCATGAAGTATGAATCTAAGAAAATTAGAAATCATGAAAAATGGAATGGACCTTAGAGATCTATATCCCAGGCAATAGTAAGCTGAAATGGACTGAATCAGACAATCATATGGTTTACTATATCAAAAATGAGAGATTCAAGAGGAACATGTCAAGATATATGTTGACGTACAAGGTTGTCTGTGATAAGATAATATCCATAGGCTTACAAGTAAATCCAGTTAATAAAACTATTATTCAACCGTACCCACCAGCCATTTAAGCTAGTGATGAAGGAATTGAGGAATTCTTCAAACTTCTTCAGTCTGAAGATGTCCATCATGTCTCAGTCAGGTGCATTTAAGTACAAAGAGATCTGTACTGTTTCTTTCTCCCTTTCATTTTTAGCTGCACAGTTTGAGTGCTCTCAGTAGCACGAGGAGACAGATAGGCTTGGCTTCCTACTTACATTAGGGAGTGTTATGCCTGGCTCTGGGCTCCGATTACCTACGTTTGCTGCCACAGCACAAATAGAAGGTTGCAACCCCTATTTTTGAACTTTTTAGCTTTGCTTTCATTACTGAATTCCACTCCCTTTGGCACAGACAAAATCCTCTGAGTTATTTGCTACTTAGATAAAATCCTGGGGAAAAAAGATAAACCCACTGTACATAGTGGTGTAATTTTAGTTGTGCGCTCAAGGCAGTATTTAATTTATATATTTATTTTCATATTTTGTAATGAGAATATATATGAATATTTAATAAATAGTAAAATATAGTAAGGTTGGGATGCCATTTAAAAGATTGCATACTGAATATTCTACATCTCAAGTATGAGAACATGATTTGCTTGTTTCCCAAATCATGTCTTTTCTAAGTTCTAAGTAGGCACTAAATAAGATCTTGTGAAGATGGATGGACACAGTGGCTACAGCAAGGAGCTCAAGCATAGCAACAATTGTGATGATGGTGCAGGACCAGACCATATTTTTGTTCTGTTGTGCCTGGGGATTCTGTGAATTGGGTCTGACTCAACAGCACGTACGAACAGCAACGAAGTATGTACCTGCCAGTAAAAATCAGGTAAGAACTCTAAGGATCTCATTTCTATTGGGACAAAATGCACAGGACTGTCAAACCTTTGGAAATGATCTCACTATTCAGAGGGCAAAAATATGACCATGGAAGCCAATGGGTTCTTATAAAAGAAAATTCATTGAGTGACCCTGGGAGAAATTTCTGTGGTAGGCCAGAATGACTGCAAAAACAAATCCAGTGGCACTCATATATATATAAAGAAGAGTTTTATATCAATATGCAAGTATATATCCATTCGGCCCAAGTCCATAAATCCAATACTAGCTCATAAGTCCCTCTTCAGACTCACGCAGCCACATGCAATGATGCAGAATGGAGGAAGATCACAGGCTGGTGGGTGCAGGGTCATGTGGATCCCAAATCGATGGAAGCATGACAGAGCACGAGCAGCTCTCCGGGTGGCTAGCAACCAGGAAAGAGGAGAGAGAGCAAGGGAGATTCCTCTAGTCCTCCTTATAAGAAAGCCACACCCCCAAGAGGCCCCATCAGTGACCTGAATGACAGGTTGGATTCCACTCCTACACTTTCATACATCTTCGAGTTGACATGAATTCATCTAACTACCACAGTCCCCACAACCCCTTTGATTATATTGCCTTAATCTAATAACACCTTTGATTACTGCTAATGACAAGTATGCGCTGCCTCCCTTTCTTTTTCAGTGAAGGTTTAAAATCGCAGTCCTTCTATTGGGACTTCCTGAGCATCGATGATTCGGTGGTTAAGCGATTGGCTGCTAACCCAAAGGTTGAAGGTTGGAACCCACCAGCTTATCCGTAGGCGAAAGGGGTGGTAGTCTACTTCCACAGACATCGCAGTCTCCAAAATCATGTGGGACTATTCCACTCTATCCTCTCGGCTTTCCACATGGTCCCTTTGAGGTGAAGTAGACTCCATGGAAATATGGCGATTGAGAATATTTTAAAATAGTATTATCAGAGTAATGGGATTATCAGCACACCCACGTTCTGTAATACTTTCCAAAGCATAAAAGGGCGATGTCCCTGTTTGGAGAGGAGTAGGGACATTGTGTGTCTAAGACCTTGTGCATTTCTTATGGATAGATACTCACTCTGATTTATTTTATTCCTTAGCAAACTGGTTTAATATTATACTTATTTATGCTTCAACACCAGGTTTCATTAGTATTAATAGGTAAATTCTACTCTAATCTGGGTCCATAAGAGGTGGCTAACCCACACCGGGCCTGTGGTGTGTTGATGGACATTTCTCTGTCCACCTGGGAGGAGCGCATATCTTCATGGGGGCTGGGCTGCACATGAAGAGAAATTAGAGGGAAAGGGGGAAAAAAGAAAATTAAATGACAGAAAATACACCCCCCACAAGAACTCCACAATTTGGTTTGGGATTCCTGATATTTGGGTAGTGTTGATGTCTGCACCTATCTGCTGCTGGGGGTAGAGGAACAGATTAAAGATGGAAAGTGAGGAAAGTGCTGCTTGGCAGGGTAGCGAGGACCTTTGCACCATGCTATCCGCGTGGTCTGCTATCCACACAGGGCTTCAGGAGGCTAGAAAGAGGTTGCGGTGCATGGGATGGAGCTAGGCATGGAAAGGTCAGTCTGTGCTGGGGGCGAGGAATGCACAAGCAGCTTGGGCTGCTGGTCAGTGGTGAAGGAGAGTCTCTTAATAGTCAACAGTCATTGCTGATCTCCAATATCAGACACTTCGCTGTACTTATCTTTTAAATCGTTTTTCTGCCATGCAGGGAGCAGAGGACTTCCTTTTTCATAGGATTTCCCTGGTAGTTGCTAAGATCTTCCTGTGCTTGTTACCTGGCACCATCTTTTCCCTGACTCCGTGGAGTCTTGTTTGCCAAGAAGCCCACCCAATAACAGGTTACATGGATTTCCAGGAAAATAACATAGTCACAGGTTACAGGGATTAGGAAATGTGCATCTTTGCCTGGCACTTATTACTCAGCTTAATGCCCATTCAGAGGCAGTCCAGGTTCAATCAGCATTTCATCCATAAAACTAAATTATCATTTTATTCAGTGAGTAATATTAAATGTTATCTGTAGGTGACTGTAGGGCACTGTTCTTTGTACTAGGTTCTAATTTTTTAACAATCTTCTTAGAATCATTTAGAATATTATGAACATAAATTATATTTTTATGGACACCAAGTATCATTTTAAATTATGGCATGGACACTTTGGAATACTATGCAATCATTTAAATGTCAAAAATCTAGTGAGAGAAAAATAATTCACATAATATATGAAATATGTACACCAAAGAAACACAGGGATACCTGTGGCTCTTTTCACCAATTACCAATGATTTTAGAACTTTTATAGATATTTTAAAGTGTTTACAAACAGAGCTATACCAAACAATTGTCTTGCTCAGAGCCAGATGAAAGAATAAGTTCTTAAAGGCAATGTAGAAGAGAGGTGAAGAAAAATTAATATGGAAGAGTCTGGGACTTGGCAGTAAAATAGCCAGTCACCGGGCTACTGGTGATTGGTGGTGAAGGAACAGTTTTCAGAGTAACAGGGGAATGCAGAGGAGATGGTGAGAGGAGTTACAGTGGAGACCAAGGACCCCAGCCAGATATCCCCCAGGTAGAGTAACAGGGGAATGCAGAGGAGATGGTGAGAGGAGTTACAGTGGAGACCAAGGACCCCAGCCAGATATGCCCCAGGTAGAGTAACAGGGGAATGCAGAGGAGATGGTGAGAGGAGTTACAGTGGAGACCAAGGACCCCAGCCAGATATCCCCCAGGTAGAGTAACAGGGGAATGCAGAGGAAATGGTGAGAGAAGTTACAGTGGAGACCAAGGACCCCAGCCAGATATCCCCCAGATAGAGTAACAGGGGAATGCAGAGGAGATGGTGAGAGGAGTTACAGTGGAGACCAAGGACCCCAGCCAGATATCCCCCAGGTAGAGTAACAGGGGAATGCAGAGGAAATGGTGAGAGGAGTTACAGTGGAGACCAAGGACCCCAGCCAGATACCCCCCAGGTAGAGTAACAGGGGAATGCAGAGGAAATGGTGAGAGGAGTTACAGTGGAGACCAAGGACCCCAGCCAGATACCCCCCAGGTAGAGTAACAGGGGAATGCAGAGGAGATGGTGAGAGGAGTTACAGTGGAGACCAAGGACCCCAGCCAGATACCCCCCAGGTAGAGTAACAGGGGAATGCAGAGGAGATGGTGAGAGGAGTTACAGTGGAGACCAAGGACCCCAGCCAGATATCCCCCAGGTAGAGTAACAGGGGAATGCAGAGGAGATGGTGAGAGGAGTTACAGTGGAGACCAAGGACCCCAGCCAGATATCCCCCAGGTAGAGTAACAGGGGAATGCAGAGGAGATGGTGAGAGGAGTTACAGTGGAGACCAAGGACACCAGCCAGATACCCCCCAGGTAGAGTAACAGGGGAATGCAGAGGAAATGGTGAGAGGAGTTACAGTGGAGACCAAGGACCCCAGCCAGATACCCCCCAGGTAGAGTAACAGGGGAATGCAGAGGAAATGGTGAGAGGAGTTACAGTGGAGACCAAGGACACCAGCCAGATATCCCCCAGGTAGAGTAACAGGGGAATGCAGAGGAGATGGTGAGAGGAGTTACAGTGGAGACCAAGGACCCCAGCCAGATATCCCCCAGGTAGAGTAACAGGGGAATGCAGAGGAAATGGTGAGAGGAGTTACAGTGGAGACCAAGGACCCCAGCCAGATACCCCCCAGGTAGAGTAACAGGGGAATGCAGAGGAAATGGTGAGAGGAGTTACAGTGGAGACCAAGGACCCCAGCCAGATACCCCCCAGGTAGAGTAACAGGGGAATGCAGAGGAGATGGTGAGAGGAGTTACAGTGGAGACCAAGGACCCCAGCCAGATACCCCCCAGGTAGAGTAACAGGGGAATGCAGAGGAGATGGTGAGAGGAGTTACAGTGGAGACCAAGGACCCCAGCCAGATATCCCCCAGGTAGAGTAACAGGGGAATGCAGAGGAGATGGTGAGAGGAGTTACAGTGGAGACCAAGGACCCCAGCCAGATATCCCCCAGGTAGAGTAACAGGGGAATGCAGAGGAGATGGTGAGAGGAGTTACAGTGGAGACCAAGGACCCCAGCCAGATACCCCCCAGGTAGAGCGGGTACGAGGAAAGCAAAACAGCAATGAAATCATTGAAGACGGAAAGGTCAAGTCACGTTGTTGCTGGTGGTGGGTTTGGTTTTTTTTGGAAAGAAGAGGTCTGGTTTTCAAATCTTGCAAAACAGCGAGTAGAATGTTGTTATGAGTGCTCGTTGCCATGGAGTTGCCCTGATCCATGGGTACCCATGTGTTACAGAGTAGAACAGCTCCATAGAGTTTTCTTAACGGTAACTTTTATGCAATCAATTTGACAGACCTTTCTTCTGTAGAATTTGGGGTCGGTTTGAGCCACTAGCATTTAGGTTGACAGCTGATCACAAACTTCTTGAGCCTCCCAGGCTCCCCAACAAGACCTTAGACTGTATTTAATGCTCAATTTACTACATTTTCCTAGGACGATATTCCCAGTATCTTGCAGAAAAGAAACAAAGTGCTTTGTAGTGGAACACCGGTGAGAATAGCTTTCTCTTTCCCTTGCGACTTATGGAGAAGATATTTCCATTTGATGAGCATCCGTTTCCTCGCATTAAAAATATGAGGTTTGGATTGGATGGATTCTAATGAATCACAACAGTTCTAATATTTTATATTGATCTCAAACATCTTTAGTTCTATTTTACAAGTCTACATTTCAATTTCTTATCAGACAGATTAGAGCAAGCATAAGAATGAAGAATAGGGATTGGAAATTTAGTTTCATATTCAAATGTCTAATGCTTTTCAGGCCAAATAAATGATCAGCTCACTTGCTTGGAAACACATTTTGTAAGCAATTAAACAATTCGGGGGCGTGGGTGGGGGAAGATACTGACACAGGGTACACAGTGTACCTACCAGTTAAAGAGGCCAAAGTGCTTTCTAAGGAGCACTTCCCTGTGGGTGTGAAGTTTTCACACAGTAAAACAACATAGGACCTTGCCACTATGCTCTGAGGAGAAACACAAATGGGTTGGTGGGGGAGGGCAGAGAAAAGTTCCTATTGGGTATTTGGGAGAGTATCGAGAGAAGGGACAGCTGAATGAGGAGCAAACATTTGCCAAACTGCATCTTGTGACTAGACAGTGACCATTTTCAAGGAATAAGTTGACAGATGAAAATTTCCAGAGTGTACTAGAGGCGGCAGATATTTCAAGTACAGTGCAATGAAGAATAGAGATAGTGAGAGTTTGAGAAACATAGCTGTTGAAATTTGAGGAATTACTGAGAAAGACAGGATGTGATGGAATTTCTATGAAAAATCAAAAATTAAGGAAAAATTGAGATACACAGACAGACAAACAGAGACATCAATGAGACTGAATTACTGCAGCAGCAGAGAGGCTCAAAAAGGAGACACATTCTTTAGTTACAGCTAACATTTATTTGATTCTTTTTTTAAAGTGACAGCAGAGGACCTAACAGAACCCTACCCTGTAACACATGATACTTTTAGACACACACACATTTATGTCTGAATTAACTATATAAGAACTAAATAGTAAATTATATAAATATATTCATTCTATAATAGTTAAAAGTCTAATATCAGCATCTATGATTACTGAATAAATCATAAACACTCCAAAGTAAACAACTGAGCAGTTCCCCATAGTGCCACAAATGAAAGGACTATTTCATAAAGAAAGATAGGGATTTAAGACTACTCTAAATCTTACGATGATCTTACTCTAAATCTAAATGATAGTTATTTTTACGGTATGACATATGTTGTCATCATTATTTTCTAAGCATTTACTTTCTATTTGAGCCCTTGGTATCAGCTCCTCTTCTTTTGTTCTAGGTTTTAATATTTTCCGCTTTCTTTTCAATGGAGGTTTTTATCTGTTTTACTTTGTTATTTACGATTCTAAAATGATTTTTTGTATATGAAATCTAGGATAGGTAAGTCTGTTGAGACAGTGCCTGGATGCATGGTCCTCTGGGGCCTGGCAGGGGAGGTTGGGGGAAGGGGGAGCTAATAATGATGAGCCCAAGAATGAAGAAAATGTTTTAAAACTGACTGTAGTTATGATTACACAACTCTTCTTGGTGGGACTGAACTATTGAATTGTATAATATGTGAATTATATGCCAATAAAACTATTGGAAAGAAACAGAAGGTCTATACCCTGGGCAGATCTCCCTTGTCCAGTTCAACAGGAAAAAAAATGTCTTCAGTGTTGTTGTTCTAAATATATTGTAACAGACACGTATGTATACAGAGTGGGACTTGCAATATTCATTCATTATTTTCCTCCATAGCATGCCTGTCCTTCCTGGGATCACCTCAATTCATTACCAAAATCACGTACACACCGAAGCAGAATAACTTCCTACAAGAAAACTCGAAAGTGTGATGGCTACTGGAAACCACTACCACCACACCGTACCACAAAAACAACAAAAGAAAGAAAACAAAAGCCGAACACCCCCCCCCCCAAGTTGTTATTTTTGCGACATTATCTCTCTCTCTCTTTTGGTAGTTAGTTCAAGGATCGTTTGTTGGCCTTTAGGAGTGTTTTCTAGTCCAATTTATTGGGGTACCACACCCTGGCCCCAAAGTCCACCTACAGCATTCCCTGGGGACCACGCTGCCCCATTCCCTTGCTGTTCCGCTGCACCCCTTTAGTGTTTTGCCTCAGTGTGGTAGGATCAGATCAGGTGCAATTCCCACACTGTGTCTCCGGTGTTGTCCTCTGTAGGGCTATGGGTCAGTGAGGGGCGTCATGTCTCATAGTGGGATGGCCATGTGGTCCTCTCTATGGACTGGCTGCTCTAATTGAGGTCATCATCCTCAAGGCCTGGTGGATCAGGATGTGCTCCTCTATTCTCACTGCTGTCGAATCAATGCCGGCTCCTAGCGACCCAATTAGGGGTTTCCAAGACGGAAATTGTTTACAGGAGTAGAAAACCCAGTCTTTCTTCTGAGGAGCTGCTGGTGGTTTGAAATTGCCAAACTTTGGGAAGAGTATAGGTGGTCCTTCATGACTTCCTACTTCTGTCTCTGTTTCATTTTCTCATTGACTAGGACACTTTATTGCCTATCATTTCTTAGGCATCCGATCCCAGAGAAGACGAATCTGATTGGGTTGTAGGCATCATTCATGGCATTCGGGTTCCAGTCATATCTTCTCCTTTCATCTTTGTGTGGCAGCACCCTTCCTATTCCCTCAAAAAAATGCACCCGCCCAAACTTGAACCCTCCTTTTTCTCTTTAAACAGTGACATGAACACCTGAAAAAACCAAGCTACAAGAAAGTCTCTACTCTGAAATCAAACTCCTTTAGATATTAAATGTCTCTATCAGCAGATCCAGTGTTACATGATCACTAAACAAACGTCCTGACTAGTTCATTGAATGTAACCAAGAAAGGGGTCACATTTATGTTTGCTATGTGCTCTGAGTAATATGGCCATGACACACACACACAAATCAAAATTCTAGTCCAGAGTGAGAAGACAAGGGAGCTCAGGGAACCCGGCCTCCTTATACAATGGTGCCTTAACAAACGTGCTAGAGATGTCAACTCACCACAGCCATATTGGTAGTTTATACAAAGAAATCCTGAAAAATTCTCAAGATGACAGATTTTGAAAATAAATTCTTTCCTATAAATGTTCAAAAGGGACACTTTTTTCCATTAAGGAAAACACAATGGAAACATTTTGAGTAAAAATGACTTGGAATTCAGAAATAGTGTACATTTAATTATATTCTTTGGTTGATCTATTAGGTCTTCCCTGAATTTCTCAGCCTGGTTCTAACATTTAAAGGGAAACAATGTTGTCGTTAGGTGTCATTGAATCAGTTCTGACTCCTTATAGCCCCATGAACAACAGAATGAAACATTGTCTGATCTTTCACCAGCCTCATAATTGTTCTTATGCTTAAGCCCATTATAACAGCCAGTCTCCACCCATCTCCTTGAGTGACTTTTCCTCTTTTGCTGCCCCTCTATTTTAGCAAGCATCATGTCCTTTTCCAGGTCCTGGTCTATCCTGACAACATGTCCAAAGTATGTAAGACAAAGTCTCGCCATCCTTGCCTGTAATGAGCATTCTGACTGTACTTCTTCCAAGACAGATTTGTTTGTTCTTTTGCCAGTCAATGGTACTTGTGATATTCTTTGCCAACACCATGGTTGAAATGTATTGATTTTTCTTCTGTCTTCTTTATTCATTGTTCAACTTTCATATGCATATGAAGCAATTGAAAATATCATTGCTTGAGTCAAGCACCCCTTAGTCCTCAAAGTAACATCCTTACTTTTCAATACTTTAAAAAGGTCTTGTATAGCAGATTTACCTAGTGCAATGTGCCCTTTGATCTCTTCACTGCTGCCTCCAGGAGCATTGATTGCGGATTCAAGCAAGATAAAATCCTTGACAACTTCAATCTTTTCTCAGTTTATCATGATGTTACCCATTTGTCAAAATGTGATGATTTTGGTCTTCTTTATATTGAGTTGCAGTCTATATAGAAGGCCATGATCCTTGATCTTCATTAGCAATTATCTCAAGTCTCCCATACTTTCAGAAAGCAAGGTTGTGCTATCTGCATATCCCAGTTAATATGACTTCCTTCAACTCTGATGCCACATTCTTCTTCATATAATCCACCTTTTTTGATGATTCGCTAAGTATACAGATTGAATAAGTATGGTGAGTATACAACCCCGGCACACACCTTTCTTGATTTTATATCGTGCAGTATTCCTTTGCTCTGGTCAGACAGTTAACTGCCTCTTAATCCATGTACAAGTTCTCCATGGGCATCAAAAAGTGTGTTCTGGAATTCCCACTCTTCTCACAGTCAAATATCTTTGCATAGTCAATGAAAAACAAATGAGAATCTTTCTGGTATTCTCTGATTTCATCCAAGATCCATTTGACATCAGCCATTGCTGATGTATCATAAGAAGGAATATTATTTATTCCTTGTTTCACGTCCTCTTCTGAATCCAGCCTGAATCTCTGACATATCCCTGTCAATTGCTACAAGTGTTGTTTGTTGGATGATCTTCAGCAAAATTTTATTTTCATGTGATATAAATGATATTGTCTTATAACTTGGGCATTCTGTGGAGCCACTTTTCTTTGGAATTGATACAAACATGGATCTTGGTCAGTCAATTGGCCAAGAAGTTGTCTTCCAAATTTCTTAGCATAGACAAGTGAGTGCTTGTAATGCTTCATCAGCCTGTTGAAACATTTCTATTGGTTTTCCATCAATTTCTGAAGTCTTCTTTTCAACTAATGCTTTCGGTGCCGTTTGAACACCTTCCTTCAACATCATTGGCTCCTGGTTATATCTACCTCCTGAAATGGTTGAATGTTGACTAGTTACTTTTGATAAAATAACTCTGCATTCCTTCCATCTTCTTTTGATGCTTCCGACATCACTTAATATTTTGACCTTAGACTTGACCTTTCAATATTGCCCTCAAGGTGTGAAATCTTTCTTGAGTTTTTAGTTTAAGATATGCTGAGTATATTCTTCCCTTTTGGTTTTCTAAAGGTAAATCTTTCTATATTTCTTTATAATATTTGACTGTCTTCTCCAGCTTCACTTTGACAATTTCTGTACAACACTTTCACACCATCATTTCTTCCACTCGCCTTAGCTTACTCTATGATTACAAACAAGTTTTCAAGTCTTTTCTGACATCTACTTTGATCTTTTCTCTCTTTCCTGTCTTTTTTAATCACCTTTTCTTTCTTCATGAATGATGTTCTTTATGTCCTCCCACCGCTCATCACGTACTCTGTCATTAGCGTTCAATGCATCAAATCTGTTCTTGGGATAGTCTCAAAATTCAAGTGGGATCGTCTCAAGGTTGTATTTGGGTTCTCATGGATTTGCTTTTATTTTCATCAGCTTCAACCTGAACTTACATAAGAGAAATTGATGGATTGTTCCCAGCCATCTCCTGACTTTGTTTTAGTTGTTAATATTGAGCTTCTCTATTGGCTCTTCCCAGAGATGTAGCCCATTTTATTTCTGTGTAATCCATCTGGAGAAATCCATGAGTTTAACCACTGTTTGGGCTGTTGAAAATAGATATTTGCTAGGAACAAGTTATTAGCCTTATAAAATTCTATCATGTGATCTCCAGTTTCATTTCTGTCACTCAGACCATATTTTCTAGCTACTGTTCCTTCCTTTTGGTTTCCCACTTTTGCATTCCAATTGCCAATAATTATCAATACGTTGATCACATGTTTGATCAATTTCCAACTTAGGTGTTGGTAGAATTCTTAAATATCTTTATCACCTGCTTCAGTGGTTGGAGGGTAAATTTGATTAATAGTTCTACTGATTGGATTTTCTTGAAGGCAGACAGATACAACCAGATCACAGACAGAAATGTACTTCAATATAGATCTTGAAATGTCCTTTCTATTGGAGAAAGCAATGCCATTTCTCTTAATTGTGTCATTTTTGACCTAGCAAATCATATGATTTTCTGCTTCAAAATGGCCAATGCCAGTTAATTTCAGCTCACCAATACCTAGGATATTGATCTTTGAGAATTACATTTTGTTTTTCAAGACGTCCAATTTTCCTAGTGGAGTACAGTCCACACTAGCATAGCTGGTCTGTGAACAGCAGGAAAGGGAGCAATAGATTGAAACAGTGACATGTCAGTGGAAGTTTGTAGTGGTGGAACTTATATGGGGAGACTGGAACATGACTAAATATTATGAGTTGCTATGTGCTCTTTGTCATTGTGGAAGTATTTGTCTTTATTTGTCTATATTTTCTCCAGAGCACCAAATGTACAAAGTTCCAAGAAGGCAAAATGGTCCAAAGGTTAATTAAAAAATAAAGATAATTGCTGTTTCAAAACTCCACCCTCTAAAAGCTACTCCTTAGAGACACGCTCAAGTTTTTAGCAGATATTTTTTATATTTATCATGGTATTTCTAAGTAATGTTAATTTTAGGCAGTTCTATTTGCTCCTTCCTATAAAAAGGCTGCCTGAGTGGCACAATTGGTAAAAAACAAAAAAATCAACCACTGGTTGAAAAGTTGGCAGTATAAACATAGCTAGATTTATAGGAAGGCATGCCCAAATATCTGCTTCATAAAGATCGCAGCCTTGAAAATGAAATTGTATGGAACAAATCTATTTCACATGTGTGGGATGGCCATGCATTGGACTTCATTTGAGGGCAACTAAGACCAGCAACATACAAGGTGGAAAGAGACACTCTTTGGGAAACCCTATGTATATATTTCTTCTTTACTTCCCCATACTTTTTATATAATACGTTTTAATTTAAATATTCCATGTACATTATATGTTTATTATACAGGTTGGTCCACACTACATTATTATTGCTTTTCCTTTCTTGTATAGCTTAGTTGTTTTGTTTTGCTTTCATTAAATATTTCTGCACTTATCATAATTTGTCATTAATTAATCCTTTAAACTCACCAATAAAACGGTATAACTGAATATTCATCTCTCAATAGAGACAAAAAGTACCCTCCATATAAAACCAAACTCACTGCAATGGAGTAGATTCCAACTCAAAGCAACTCTGCAGGAAAGAGTAGAGTTGTCCCTGTGAGTTTCTGAGACTGTAATTCTTGATGGGGGTGGAGAGCCTTGTCTTTCTCCAGAGGAGGGCCTGGTGGTTTTGAACTGCTGACACTGCAGTTAGCCGTCCAACATGTAATCATGACACCAGCAGAGTCCTTTAATACAGACCAGCACATAAATAAATCATTTACTTTTTTGTAGCTATTATTGTTATCAAAACCATTCGGATGGTCATTCTTCTTCTTTTTGCTTCAGCCTGCCTCAGTCACTCTCCCTGAGTGCCAATCGCTGTCATTCTGACATGTTCTTTGCCAGCTTTTGTGGATTTATTTCCAGGGCCTCAGTCTCGGTTCTCCTGCTTTCCACATTCTATGTTGTCTCCATTCTTAGTTGACTCTTTCATTTTGGTAGTTGGAATGGATTGAATTATATCATCTAAAAAGTTATGTTCACGTTCTAAACCTCCTATTTATCAATGTGACTTTACAGTAATCAATTTAAAGTAATGTCACAGTGGAATCAGGAAGGAAGGGCAGATCCTAAAGCCATCTGAGAAGGGAAGAGAACACACAGAGACAAACATACAGGGGTAGGCCATGTAAAGATGGAGAAGCAATGCAGTTACAAGCCAAGAAACACCAAGGATTCCAGGGATCCCAAAGAAGCTAGGAAGAAGCCACAAGGGAGGACTTCCTAGATCTTTCAGAAGTAACATAGCCCTCTGATTGGATTTGGGATTTTTCATATCCATAACTTTGAGAGAATATAATTCTGTTGTTTTGAGCCACCTATTTTGTGATCGTTTGTTAAGAGGACCTGATGCAAAGGGCTTAAGTGGAGAGCCAATGCTTTGAAAATGATTAGGGCAAAGAATGCACGGATGTGCTTTATACAATTGATGTATGTATATGTATGGATTGTGATAAGAGTTGTATGAGCCCCTAATAAAATGTTTTAAAAAAAAAGATTTCTAGGCAAATAATACACTGGTGTCTACCTTCTTGGTGAACCTTTATCAGAATATATTTATAGGAGGGGCATTTTGAGATGTCACATGTCTGGAAGTGCTCATACCTAACTGATCATTTGTCTTGGAAAATTCTAGTTGAAATTTATTTCCCACCAGTATTTATATATATCATTCCATTTTATTCTAATTTTATATCATAACTGGGAATTTTGCTCCCCATCTAGTTCTGATTCTTAACATGTAATACATTTTATTTTAATAGACTTTTATTTTTTAGAGCAATTTTAGCTTTAGAAAAATTGTGCAGAAAGAACAGAGAGTTCCAGTATACTTCTCCCACCCCTACATATGGTTTCTCTTTTACTAACACCTTCCATTAATACGGTATTTAAAAACAGTTCCAGTCGACTGCTGTGGGGTGTATTCCAATTCAGTAACACTGTAGAGCAGAGTTGGACTTCTCCATTGGGTTCCAAGGTTTCTGCCTGTACAGGAACATGCAGGTCGCCTTTCTCCACAGAACAGTTGGTGGGTTTAAACGACTGACCTTGCAACTAGGAACCCAGTGCTTGCAACACTGCACCATTAGGGCTCTTTTCATTTTAGAAATTGTTAACAAATTATTACTCACTAAAACATGTGGTTCTCATGAAGGTTCACTTTGTGTCACACAGTCCTGAGTTTTAATAAATGCACAACGTTACATATATCCACCATTACACTATCATTCAGAATAGTTTTACCATTCTGAAATTGTCCTGTGATCCACCTATACATTTTGTTTTCTGGGGAGCATTAGAAATTGTCTTTTTACTTCTAATATTCTGAAGTTCTGTGATTTTTTGTGTGTTATTCAAAATTGTATTCATTAAGGTCTTCAAGCATTTTCTAAAAAATATTATTATTATAGGAAAATATTCTTACCTTTCTCCTTCTTGATAATTTTCTTTTCCCTCTGCATTGGGATTATTATGGACTCTCTAGAGAATTAATGACTCACACAGTTGTAGAAGCAGGCATGTCCAGTCTGAGTCCCATGGGTCAGATATTAAGCTAGAGGCTTCTTCTGATTCATATAACTTTAGGGGCTGGTGAACCCATGATCAATAGGAACACCACAGACAGATATAAGAATCCAAGGTCCAAGGTGAGCAGGTCAGGCTTGTGACTGAAAGGATGAGTTAATCAAAGACCTGCAGATGAGATGGTAGGCCACTGATGGCTATTGGGATCAGCAAATAATATGACAGTGTGTTGACTCAGGTCCGAAGAACCAGAATTCAATAAATCTTTTGTAGCATCCAGACCAAGGAAAAAAGGAATCAGGCAAGCTTTCTTATAGCAACCCCTTATATAGGAAGTAGGCCAAGCCCTCTCCACCCAAGAAAACTTCTTTTCAATTGCATCAGGGTTGTGACCCCGAGTGAGGGAGTTGTGCCCCTCTCTAGTCTTCTTACAACGCTTGGCAACTCACAGCACTATAGAGCTATGTTGGGTCATATCATGGGGAATCAGCAGACCTCAACTTCCAAACCACTGCAAATCCTGGCCCAGTCAAGTTGACGCAAAACCTAACTACAAAATCTCCATTTCTCTACTCCTTCTCCTGAAACATTGGAGTCAATGAAGCAATCTTTTATTATCTTGTTTTTAATCTTCTATTTGCCACTGTGATTTTATTTTGACCTTTTCATTATATTTTAGAAGGTATCTTCAACTTTCTCTTTTTTAATGACTACGGAATTATTGATTTGTACCATCACAATTTCTAAATTGTTACATGTTCTCTAATATTCTATTCTTACAGTGAGTCTCTTACTGTTCTTCCAGGACTGGAGTGAGTCCAAACCAAATCCATTGCTGATAAGTCAATTCTGATTCACAGCCATCCTGCAGGACCAAGCAGAACTGTCCCATGGGATTTCTGTGGCTGTTATTCTCATGCTGCATCTTTCTCTGGACAAGCAGCTAGTTAGTAGGTTTGTACTGCTGACTAATTTATTAGCAGCCCACAAACTAACCACTGTGCTACGAGGGCTCCTATGACTGCAGTAGCTTCTCATTTCTCTGATATAGGGAATTAAGTATTTATATTATTTCAATCCCCCCTGCACCATATTCTACTCCATTTGTTTTTCCTTTATTGCTGGTCGAGTTTCTCCCACTCAAGTTAAAGGGTCTTTATCAATTGTGTGTTAGGCGGTGACTTCTGGTTCATATTTCACTGTTAGGCTCAGAAAAAGCTGATTGGAGAGATTTCTACTTCTGGTAGTGGCAAAGTAGCACATGAACCCCCTAATGAACAGAATAGAAAAATAATGCTTGCAAATAAATGTCTGCTGGTAGGCATCATAGAATAGCAAGTAATCTAGGGTGTGAGGGCCTAAATTTTCAGAGGGTGACCTTTGGCCTTTTCCCCTCTGAGCATTTACAAATTCTTAAGCAGCATGATGCTGTTTGCCCCTTGCCAGCGTATTTCTGAAAATGTGAGTGAGTGGCATCTCTTCTGGATTCTCTAGCGAAGCACAATCCTGTGAAGGAACTTTCGATCTCTTAATAAACGCCCATGTCCACCCTGTCAGGCATATGGTATATAATGCAGGGGTCCTCAAACTTTTTAAACAGGGGGCCAGTTCACTGTCCCTCAGTCCCGTTAGAGGGCCGGACTATAGTTTAAAAAAACTATGAACAAATTCCTATGCACACTGCACCTATCTTGTTTTGAAGTAAAAAAACCAAATGGGGCAAAAACACCTGGCGGGCCGGATAAATGTCCTTGGCGGGCCGCATGTGGCCCGTGTGAGGGCACCTGCTGTATATGATCTAGTTCCTATGATCAGCCAGGACTCAGAACAACCCTTAATTTGGGTTTCTGAGGCGTCATTTTTTTCCCAAGGAGCAGTTGGGGGTTTGAACCACCAACCTTGAGACCAGCACGGTAACACTTATCCTGACAGAATATCTAAGTCTCCTTCTTTATACTTGTTTTATTAGACTACTTTGTAAATACAGATTCCCTCTGAGGACAAGGATAATGTATGAGAGAGTTATGAGAGGACTCACTAATGCAATATAAAGAAAGAGGGACCATGAATAGGCAAAAAGACTGTATCCTGTCTGACATCTGTGAAAGGTGAGAGAGAAGGAAGATTTAGGTAGGAGGAATCTAAAGATTCTAAGGCAATTTAAAGTGAGCCTTGGTCAGACTGATGGACTAATGTCCTATGGAGGATGATTAAATTCGTGCTAGAACCACTGCCAGGCTCTGTCATTGGCTGTATGTAGCCCAGAAGCGAATGGTTTCAGTGTTACTATATTCTGCAGGAAATTCTTCTGAAAGAGACCTGCTTTCTTCTATACTTGTATGGCTGCCATCGGGAGTCATTTGGAGGCTGAGTGGGGAAAGGGATTGATGAGGTTCTCATCTGTTTGTGAACCATCAGAGAATTACCTTGTTTTCCGGAGAGTGAGTCACCACCTCTCTCCACCTGTCTCGGTGTTTCTGAGTTTCGGGATTCTTTCCTTTAACGTCTTCAGAAAACGAATCTTCTGATGCTGTGAGAAGGAAGGACCATTAGTGTACTGCCATGCTGAGATGCGGGGGGGTGGGGGGGGTGGGGGGATGGTGCCTTACATAGTCAGTCTTGTTTTCAGCCATGCTCTCTCACCCTGCCGTCCAAGGTACATTATACCCCCAGTTCCTCAGTTTGTTGTGGGGTTTGCAGCACGTAGTAGTTTACCTCCTGTTAGCATTTCCCCATGCAGGCACACGGATTTCAGCCTTTTTCCCTCTACGTAGTCAACGGCCATTCCTACATCGTCTTCCAATCTACTGAACTGTGTTGACATTCATCATCCACTATAGACTTTTCTGTTGTGTTCTTTGCGCTAGTGAGTCTCTACCATCTTTGTTCCTTCACGCTCATGAGTTTGGAGCCTGAAGTGAAGGCGGAGCATTCATGTAAACTACCTTCCTTAACCAGAGGTCTGGAAATCCCAAAAGGGAGCACATTTGCATATTAATAAGAAGCCCCAGTCGGTTGAAAATATAGAAGAGAAAAGGTACTGCTCAATGGAATAAGGTTGCAGACAAGAAGGAGGGAACAGGATCTCAAGATGAATGCCAAATTTCACCCACACCAAAATTTAATTAGAAGAAAAGGCAGGAAGACCTGGCCAGAGCTGCATAGCAGTGTGTGACTGTAGAGGCAGGAATATGCTAGTGGTCTTTCCCTCTTGTACACATGTAATGCTCAGCCCCCCCTTTCACCCACGAGAACTATTCCAGAAATAGTTTAAATTAATGATGGCATTTTTCTTTTTTAATTAGGGGCTCATACAACTCTTTTTACAATCCTTACACACATCATTTGTCATGATGACAGTTTTTCACTCTATCTAAAAGTACGTTATATTTTTCTACAACTTTTTCTTCACAATACAGAGAAAACAACATTAAAAAAATCATTTTATTGGGGCTTATACAACACTTATCCCAATCCACGCATACATCAATTGTGTGAAGCACACTTATATAGTCATTGCCCTCATCATTCTCAAAACTCTCGCTTTCCGCTTGGGCTCCTGGAATCAACTCCTCATTTTTCACTTTTCCCTCCTCCTTTTGAACCCTTGATCATTTATAAATTATTATTTTATCATATCTTACACTGCCCAGCATCTCCCTTCACTCACTTCACTGTTGTCCATCCCCAAGGGAGGAGGTTATATATAGATCCTTGTAATCAGTTCCTCCTTTCTACCGAGCCTTCCCTCTACCCTCCCGGTATTGCCACTCTCACTACTGGTCCTGAGGAGTTCATCTGTCCTGGATTCCCCGTGTTTCCAGTTCCCATCTGCACCGCTGTGCATCCTCTGATCTAACCAGGTTTGCAAGGTAGGATTGGTATCATGATAGTGGAGGGGGGCGGGGGGAAGAAAGCATTTAAGAACTAGAGAAAGGGTCAATTTTACTTTATTACAGGCAGTATCTACAAAGTGGTGGTGGTGGGGGGAAGCTGGTGTGTAAAAATAAAATCGTATTGGAAGTTGTCTTTTAGAATAATAACCAAATGAGGTCTATAGATTTAAAGACCATTTAACATAATATAGGATGCTCATGTAAACTTAGAGAAGGTGTGGGAGACACAGAGGAAGATTTCAAAATCTGAATGGGAGTCCACCAAAGTACTGGAGGCTGGACTGGAGTGGGGTGGTGGTGGAGGTCTGAGTAACATTGCAGAATGATTCCCAGTCAGCAAGCAAAGACGGATAGGAGGGCAGAAGTTCAAGAGTGGTCACTGTGGTACGGCAATGGCCACTGCATCTCCGTGAGAAAAACTGTGCTGCATGTGGGGAACTGTCAGCAGCGGGGAAGGTCGAAAGTTGGAGAACAGCCTGATGCACAGCTGGAAGAGTGGGTGTACTGGCTCACGGGGGCCTTAGCGCCCCTTCAAGAAATGTGAGGACTGCTGTGGTCTGAATGCGAGAACACCACTCAGGTAAGAGAGAAGGCAGAGACCGGCAAACGACAATGAGGGAAGGAGCCAGGTTGGCCATGGGAGGAACTGAAGACTGAAGGGCACTGAATGGACTCACAAGACCAGACTGAATCAATACCCTGCTAACTGTCTGTGGAATACACCATCAACTTCATTGTATACATATGAAAGCTGAATATGTTGTTGTTAGCAGGCGCTGTCCAGTAAGTTCCTACTCCTAGTGAGCCTATGCACAACAGAATGAAACACCATCGGCCCTGAACCATACTCCCAATTGCTCCTGTGTTTGAGTCCCTTGTGGCAGCCATTGTGTCAGTTCATGTCATGGAGGACTTTCCTCTTTTCCACTGCCCGTCCGCTTCACCAAGCATGATGTCCTTCTCCAGGAACAGATCTCTCCTGACAACGTGTCCCAAGTATGCGAGACAGCGTTTTGCTATCTTTGCTTCTAATGGGCATTCTGGCTGTCCTTCTTCCAAGATAGATTCGTTTGTTCTTATGGCAGTCCATGGTACTGTCAATGGTTTTCATCGATACCGTGGTTGGAATGGATTGCTTTTGCTTCTGTCTTCCACATTTAATGACCGACTTTCATAGGTATTGAGATCCCTGAAAATACTGTCGCTTGGGTCGGGCACACATGAGCCCTCAAAGTAAACAGCATTGCTTTCAACACTTTAAAGAGGTTTTGTGTAGCAGATTTATCTAATGCGACACGCCATTTGATCTCTTCGTTGTTGCTTCAGTGAGCATTGGTGTGGATTCAAGCAAGACAAAATCCTTGACAACTTCAATCTTTCTTCCATTTATCATGACCCAGTTGTGAGGATTTCGGTTTTCTTAACATTGAATTGTAATCTGTACTGAAGGCTGCAATCCTTCATCATCTTCATCAGCAAGTACCTCAAGCAAGGTTTTGTCATCTGCATATCCCAGATTTTTAATAAGCCTTTCTCCAATCCGTAGGCCACATTCTTCTTCATATAAGCCATCTTTCTCTGATGATTTGCACAGCATACAGATGGAATAAGTGTGGTGCCAGGATACCACGCAGACCTTTTCTGATTTTAAGTTATACAGTATTTCCTTATTCTGTTCACACACCTGCTTCTTGCTCCATGTATGGGTCTCCTATGAGCAAAAAAAGGTTTTCTGGAATTTCCATGCTTCGTAAAGTTATGCGTAGTTTGTGGTGATCCACACATTTGAATGTCTTTGCATAGTCGATGAAACACAAATAAACATCTTTTTGGTAATCTGTGCTTTCAGTCAGGATCCACTTGACATCAGCAATGATATCCCTTGTTCCACATCCTCTTCTGAATTGGGCCTGAAACTCTGGCAGTTGCCTGTTGTGATCATTAGGTCTTTTGGTGACAACATGGCTCCCTGTGGGCAGAATATAACCTGTCGATCAGGTTCCAGCTTGTTTGGAAGACAACTGAGATAAATAGCTTAATGGAGGCCGGCCCCCCCCCTCTCTCTCTGCTTCACTTTCCAGGTGGCCAGTCACTCAGAGAGCTACCAAAGACATCACCTTTGGATCCACACAACCCTGCACCCACCGGCCTGCAATCTTCCTGCATTCTGTATTATTGTGTGTAACAGTGTGAATGTGAAGGGGGATTTATGATCTAGCATTGGACTTATGGACTTGATCTGGACTGGGCTGGGATGTTGTTTAGATATTATAACTACTTCTTAATATAAGGCTCTCTCATACGTATATGAAGGTCTCTGGATTTGTTTCGCTAGACAACCTGGACTAACACACCTGTCAATATACTTCCACAACAGTTGTTAGGTTATCTTCATCGAAATTTTACTTGCATGTGATATCAGTGATAGTTTTCCATAATTCGCAGATTCCATTGGGTCACCTCCATTTGGAATGAATATAAACGTGGATCTTTTCCAGTCAGTTGGTCAGGTAACTGTTGTTCAAATTTCTTAGTATAGGTGAGTGAGTGAGTGCTTCCAGGACTTCCGCAGCTTATTGAAACATTTCTATTGGTATTCCATCACTTCTTAGACCCTTGATTTTGGCAAATGCTTTCAGTACAGCTCCGACTTCTGCTTTCTGTACCATTGGCTCTTAGTCAGATGCTACCTCTTGAAATGGTTGACTGTCCAACAGTTCTTTTTGGTGAAGTGACTGTGTATTATTTCCATCTTCTTTTAATGCTTCTTGTGTCATTCAATATTTTGCCCAAATTATCTTTCAACGTCGAAAATTGGGTCTAAATTTTTCCTTTCAGATATGCTGAGCACGCTCTTCCTTTTTGGTTTTCTATCTCGAAGTTTGTACACATTCCACTCTAACATTTTAGGTTATCTTCTTGAGCTGCCCTTTAAAATATTTTCTTCAGCTCTATAACTTCATTATTTCTTCCATTTGCCTTAACTGTCCTATGATTAAGATCAAGTTTCACAGGCTCTTTTGACATCCTCTGATTTTTATTTTTCTGTTTAATGATTTTTTTTGCCATTTTTATGAATGCGGTTTTTGATGTCCTCCCAGAGTTCATCACGTCTTCTGTCGTTATTGTCAATGCTTCAAACCAGCTATTGAGATGTTCTAGAAATTCAGATGGGATATACTCACATCTGCTTTTGACTCTCATGGAGTTGTTTGACTTTTCTTCAGCTTCAACCTGAGCTTCATATGAGAAATTGATGGTCTGCTCCAGGATAAGCCCCTGGCTTGGTTTTAACGGCTGATACTGAGCCAGTTTCAATCTGAAGAAGTTCATGTGAATACTTGTTTTTTTGTCTTGTTGGCAAAAGGTATTTGCGACGAGGAAGCCAATTTTCAAATTCTATCATGAGATCTTCAGTTTCATTTCTATCACCAAGCCCATAAGTTCCAAATATTCCTCCTTCCTTTTTGTTTCCAACTTTTGCATTCTAATCGCCAATAAATATCCATGCACCGTCATTGCATGTTTGACCAATTTCAGAACCTTGGTAGAATTCTTGAGTTTTTGCATCACTAACTATAGTGGTTGGTGCATAAATTTGAATAAGAGCTGTATGGATTGTATTCCCTGGCATCCTGATGACACTATCCTACCACACACAGCATTGTACTTCAAGACAGATTGGGAAATGCCTTTTTTTATGATGAACAAAATGACATTCATTTTGATTGGGTCATTTCAGCATAATATCAACACCAGCCCAGTTCAGCTCAAGAACACCTAGAATATTAATTTTTGTGCATTCTGTTTCATCTTAACCACTTCCAGATTTTCCTAGATTCATACTTCCTACATTCCAGGTCCCAGTTGCTAATTTATCTTTGCGGCTGTCTCTCCCGTTGAGTCATCCCCACCAGCACATGAAGACCCAGAAAGCTTTACGCCTACAGGCTCATTATGGTCGGTTCTACTTTGAGAAGGCAGTCCTTCCCTAGTCATGTTTTGAGTGACTTCCATCCTGGGCTGCTCATCTTCTGGCACTGTCTTCGATTAGAGAGGTTTTCAGTAACTGACAATGTTTCGATGCTATCCATGGGATTTCCAGTGGTGCATTGCTTTGAATTAGTGGCCTATCCCTTCTTCAGAGTCTGTTCTTAGTCTGTAAGCCGTGATGACATCTGTTCGATGTAGGTGACTCTGCTTGTATTTGAAACAAGAGTGGCACAACTTCCAGCAGCATGCAATCCACCACACGGTGACAAAGTGACAGACAAGGTGGTAGAGAGCCCAATGTGGCACTTGGTAAGGAAACAGTATTTCTATCCTTTTCCTCACTCCATGTTGTTAAGTAACTTCCTATTTTCCGTTTCCCTCATTTTCTTAACATTTGTGATTAGGAGTTGTTTTAGAACGATTGGAATAAGTAAACAATGGATTCTCGTGTTTTAGACCAGTGTGAACCATAGCTCATTTGTCTGTTGTTACATCAATTTTATCGGCATGTGCACGCACACACCCCATCCATTCCTTTCTTCTTTCACCTTTTAAACCTTATTTGCTCATTTCCCACCGTGCGTTTCCTAATTTTGAGTTTTCAGAATAACCAGAAATTCTAAGTGTATCCCCAAATTCTTAGGACTCCTGTAGTCATTCAATTTAATTCTTCGTCAAATGTTCTGTGGTAGGCACTAGCATGGGCAATTAGGAAACATCAAAGAAGAAAACTCCCAGCTCCTGTGGAGGGTTGGAAGAGATGGGGGAGATTCTGGACCCTTATAACCTTCTCCATCACTTAGAGAACTTGGTTTCTCAGTACATGACAATGAAGAAGCAAATGAATATGAAAGGTGTCCTTCTGTTTTGCCAAATGAACAGTACAATAATTTAACTTTCCCTTCTTCCTCTTCTAATCTAGTTCCAGTTGACAACTAATTTTCATTTAGTCGTAGTGTCTTCTTGTATGATAACACTCATAGTGCTCAACAAGTACGAGCTCTTGAAGTCAAGCCGAATGGAAATGTCCCTACCCCCGAGGAATAGATAGATGCAGATCCAAGCATCCATCTTCCTACAATGGGACAAGACTTGTCACAAATAGCTTGGATTTATGGGTGTTCTTCCACAGCAGAAATCATTTCACCTTTTGAGGTGACCTTTACAGAATAACAAAATCAATCCGTTTTATTTGACATCTCAATCAGAGCTCTGTTCTAAATAGATTGCTAGCACTTTTACCTGGAGAACAAAACAGAAAAAGCAGGAACGTGCCCAGACCTTATGGAAGAGGGTCCTGAGAAAAAGGTTGGGTAGTTTAGAGTTCACACAGTTGCTTGAGTGTCAACCAGTGCTCTGTGAATTTTGCTTGGCATCCTACCTGCTTCCCAGGGCTCCACTGCCAATCATCCTCGTGGGTGCAGCAAAAATAAGCTCTCTACCTTTATTCTGATAGGTACTCATGGAAATAAACTAGCAGCCTGCAAATGAGTTGTGTGCAGGTCAATGCTTGTTTCTACCTTGTTTGGTTTGGTATTCAGTGGAATCTGTAGAATTGTGGGAAGGACTAGGGAAAATTTCAGGTGCAATCTTGGTGCGCTCAGTATCAGTTGTCAATGAGTTACTTTCAATTCATGGAGACCTCATGAGTGTTTAGAAGGACATTACCAGACCTTCCCCTGAGGTGCCGATGGGTGGACTCTGAAATCCAGCCTGTCTTAAATCCAGCACCCACACCTTTAACTCTTTACTCCACCCAATAAGTACTCTTCAGGCAGATGGGACATATCTGATCTATTAAGCTTCAAACTCTGTTTCAAAGGGTGAAGACTTGAAGTAAGGGGTAGGAAACATGGAGTGTTTGTGTGTGTGTGTGTGTGTGTGTGTGTGTGTGTATGTGTGTGTGTAGTGCAGGGTCAACCCAGGGACCTACTTTCATTTAGGAGAGCTAAATGGAAATGTTGATGCTTTCAGTGATTTGCAAAGGAAGTTGGCATAAACAGTGATTATGCGCAGAGCCATAGGAGTTGGACTGCATGAATTCAAATTCCAGCAGTAGCACCTATGAGTCAGGTGCCTTCAGGTAAAAGTAGAAACCTTTGTGCCTCTGTTTTCTCAACGATGACACTTATAGAACGTATTTTATGATGCATTTTATTTATGGTCATGACAAAGCACTGGGGACTGCCACAAGAACAAGAACATCTGTTTCCGAGGAAGTATAGCCAGAATGCGCCTTAGAAACTAGGAGGGCAAGACTTTGCCTCAGGCACTTTGAACATACTACCAGGAGAGACCAGTCCCTGGAGAAGAATCATGCTTGATGAAGCTGAAGTCAATGAAAAGAGGAAGATCCTCAAGGAGATGGATTGACATAGTGGCTGCAACTGTGGGCTCTAACCTAACAGCTATTGTGACTTGTGAATGGAGTGGGAAGAGGCAGTGTTTTGTTGTTGTTCATGGCGTTGCGGTGAGTGGGGAACAGCTCGGAGGCACTTAACCACAAGAGCCTTATTTATAAGCATTAACTAAGATAAGGTGTAAGCACCACGGTCACGTATTTGACTGCGAACCAAAAGGGTGGCAGTTCAAATGCATTAGCCATTGTGGGGAGCAAGGTGGGGCAGCCTCCTTCCATAAGGATTATAACTTCGGAAATCCTATGGGGCATCTCTACTCTGTCTGGAGTCCTGAGAGCTGGAAGAGATTGTGGCAACAGGTTGGGTTTGACTGAGGGATGTATTTTCTAGTTCATAGTGAGTACTGTGTATGGATTGTTTTTATAAGTAGGTGGACATGGAGTCCACTCCATGTTGGAGTGCAGTTGTTCTTGTAGAAGGCTTTAAATAAGACAAACCTAAGTTGCATTTCTAGAACTTCCGTTGTGTATCTCAGTTGGGAATAATTATCTCACAGTAATCATTATTTTAAATTTTTGACAGTTTTCTTGTTGTCGGGTGTTGCCAAGTCAGTTCCAATCCATAGTAACTTTATGTACAATAGTATAAAACACCACCAGATCCCACACCTTCCTCACAATTGTGGCTATGTTTGAAGGCTCAGCTATGTTGCAGCCACTGTGTCAATCCATCTCATTGATAGCCCTACTCTGCCCCTCTTCTACACCATGCATGATGTTCTTCTCTAGGGACTGGTCTCTCCTGAAAACATGTCCGAAATTTAGGTGACAAATAGTGCCATCCTTGATGCTAATGAGAATTCTGGCTGTACTTCATCCAAGACAGCTCTGTTTGTTCTTTTGACAGCCCATGGTTGCTTCCACTGGTTTTATTGACACAAAATTCACATCACATACAACTCAATGGTTTCAATATATTAAAAAGACTTGTGGAGTCATCACTACAATCAACTTTAGAACATTTTTTCCTTCCGCAAATTCCCTATTATTAGCTCCCGACTTTCCCTCAACCATTCCCCTCCCAGAACCCTAAGGAAAGATTAATCCAAATACTGTCTTTATAGATTTGCTTCATAATTTTTTAGTGAGTTTTTAATGAGTTAACATATGTAAAGCACCCAATTTCATGATTGACTTATTTTACTTGGGACTCAATAAATGGGAGTGATAATCATTAGTTTTATTTGCATACAATTGTTTTAAATATGATCACAAACGTCACTTATATAGTCACATAACACTAAACTGTCTGCTTGCATGCCACAGCATGAACTCAAGCAAGAAAGAAAGTTGACATCCCAGTCCCATTAAAGTAGCCTGAATGATCTCCAGGCCACTGGAGATCCCCTTGCAGAGGGGTCTAGGGAAGGAGATGACTCAATCAGGGTGCGATGTAGCACGGATGAAGAATACAGCTTTTCTCCAGTTCCTAAATGCTTCCTCCCCACCCACCCCCAACTATCATGATCCGAATTCTACCATGAAAGTCTGGATAGAGCAGAGGATGTACACTGGTGCATATAGGACCTGGAGGCACAGGGAATCCAGGGTGGATGATACCTTCAGGACCAGGGGGGTGAGGGGCGATACTGGAAGGATAGAGGGAGAGGGGTTTGGAAAGAGGGAACCGATTTCAAGGGTCTACATGTGACCACCTCTCTGGGGGACGGACAACAGAAAAGGGGGTGAAGGGAGATGTTGGACAGGGCAAGATATGACAGAATAATAATTTATAAATTATCAAGGGCTCATGAGGGAGCGGGGAGCAGGGAGGGAGGGGGAAAAGAGAAGCTGATGCAAAGGGCTTAAATGGAGAGCAAATGCTTTGAAAATGATGAGGGCAAAGAATGTACAGATGTGCTTTACACAGTTGATGTATGTATGGATTGTGATAAGAGTTGTATGAGCCCCTAATAAATTGGTTTTTTTAAAAAGTAGCCTGAATGAGAGGAAAGCCCTATGTAGAGCCAGAGTGAACAGAAGGGCCACTTGTGAAATCATGAGAGTTGTCATGTGTGAATACAGCGGTTAGGATGTGGTAATAATGTACGCTGAGAATGACCAGGTGCTTTTGAAATTATTATTACTGGAAATTGAACATACTAAATTGAAGCCAGCTCATTGGAATTAAAGTCTTGAAATAGAATACACCTTTGGGAGTTGCTTGCTGAAGGGCCAGATCCACAATGTATCGTATTCTAGGTAAATAGCCTCCTACAAACACTCATTTAAAACCAGAAAGCAATGGAGGAGTTCAGTTCACAAACACAGAGGCTTGCTGTAAGGAGGGAAGGCATACCCTAAAATAAAACCAAACAAATGCCATTGAGTTGATTATGACTCACAGTGACTCTATAGCACAGGGTTGAACTGCCCTTTTAGTTTCCCAGACTGTAACTATTCATGGTAGCAGAAGGTCCATCTTTCTCCCATGGAGCCGCTGGTGGTTTCGAACTGCTGACCTTGTGGTTAGCAGCCCAATGTGTAACCACTATGCCAGCAGTGCGGCATACCTTGTTTTATTGCTTTGCAGATCCTACTTTTATTGAGGGAAGGTTTGAGGCAACCTTGAGTGAAGCAGGTCAATAGATGCCATTTTTCTAATAGCATGTCCTTGCTTCATATCTCTGCATTACATTTTGTTAAGTCTCACAATATTTCAATATTTTTCAAAATCTAGTGCACACAAAAGTGACTATCTAGTATAGTGTAAACAGAAGTGCATAAGCACTGTGACGCCAAAGAAAAATTGTGTGACTTGCTTTGTTATGGTACTCACTTTATTGTAGTGGTCTGGCCATTTCTTTTTCTTTCTTTAAATCATTTCATTGGGGGCTCATACAATTCTTCTCACAATCCATACATACATCCATTGTGTCAAGAACATATGTACATTTGTTGCCATCATCATTCTAAAAACATTTGCCTTCTACTTGAGCCCTTAATATCTGCTGCTCATTTTTCCCCTCCCTCCTTACTCCCCCCACCTCGTGAACCCTTCATCATTCATATATTATTATTATTTTGTCATATATTATACTGTCTGACGTCTCCCTCTTCCCTCTTCTCTGCTGTCCCTCCCCCAGGGAGGAGGCTATACGTAGATTCCTGTCATCAGTTCCCCCTTTCTACCCCACATTCTCTCCACCCTCCAGGCATTGCCACTCTCACCACTGGTCCTGGAGGAGTCATCTGTCCTGGATTCCCTGTGTTTCCAATTGCTATCTGTACCAATGTACATCCTCTGGTCTAGCCAGATTTGCAAGGTAGTATTGGGATCATGATAGTGGGGAGGGTGGGGGGGAAGCATTCAAGAACTAGAGGAAAGTTATATGTTTCATCATTGCTACCCAGGTCTGGCCATTCCTTTGAGATATGCCTGCAGTGTGTGGGAAGACTGTTGGTCTCGTTATGAGACTCTTTAGCTTGACCTTCACACACATAAACCCATAACTCCCAGGAAAGAGGGATACCTTTAAAAGGAAGATAATTGAATTTCACTTTGAATTGATGATGTCATTTAGGGACACAAACACTTGCCAAATACAGTGTGGTAGTTACATAATCTGGTCTCCATTTGGGACTTGAGAGGGAAAGAGTGAAGTTTGGCCTGCTAATCCGGTTGTAGCTTGATGACCTCATTTGGAGGCGCTGGGGAGATAAATAGCTCGCTCGAGGCAGGACACACGCTCACTCCCTGCAAGACATCTCTGAGAAGTCACATGAAACTACCCTTAAGCAGTCAGAGTTTGGAAGCCGAAGAAACCACATGGAGACCCCTGCCAATGCTTAGATGCTTACAACACCACTGGATCCACAAGACTTCCCACCCACTGGCCCGTGATCTTTCTCCATTTGTCATCATTGCATGTGTTCTGTGATTCTGAAGAGGACTGGACATATGGACTAATATTGGACTTATGGACTTGACCTGGACTAGGGTAGGATGCTTTCTTCAATATTTAACTGCTCTTATATATAAATCTCTTTCTTATACACATCTGAGTCTCCATGAATTTGTTTCTCTAGTCTACCCAGACTAACACATACAGTAAAATGTTTCACTCCAGTTAGCTTGAGTTTCTTCAAAGAGCTTTTCAAGCAGAGAAATCCAGTTTGTGGGAAATTTTGTACCTAAATTACCTCTATTTGAGGACTTTTGGAGAAGTATCATTCCCCCCTGTACCCCCAAGTCCTACTTGTTCATTTTTGTTTTACCAGAGCCAAGCAGAGTATCTGACACAGATTTTTCTCCATCAGCTGAGATGGATATGAATGAAAGGAAATGATCCCTTTTCATGCCTGGCCACTAATGTAAAAGCTAAAAGTTCAAGTCCACCCAGAGACATCTTAAAAAGTGCCTAGAAACAGACTTCTAAAAGCCAGCCTCTGAAAGCCTGATATATGTCATGATATTGACAGCATTTGAAGACGTTATGCTGAGCAAAAGAAGTCTATCACAAAAGAATAAATTGTATGGTTGCAGTAAGATCAAAAGATAAGGCCAATGTATACATTTTTAGTGGTTATGAGGGAGGGAGGAGGCAAAGGGTTAAGAGTGTTGGGAAAATCGCAATGAGTAAGGGAAGGGCTGTCCTGTCAATTACTGTAATTGCTGTCAATACATTGTACAGTATAAAAAATTGAATTAGCAAAAGTTGTGTGATAGATACTGGTATATTTGCAATGACGACAGCCACAGAACAACAATAACAGTAGCTGCTGGGGCTGCTGATGGGCAAACACCTCAAGGGATTTGGTTCCTTGGCTTGGCGTTTGGAGGTCATGATTTCATGGGATACTCCAATTAATTAGCCTAATAACATGTTCAATGCTTCTATTCTATTTCCTAACTTGTGAGCCCTGGTGGATTAGTAGTTACTCGTTGGGCTATTAATTACAAGATCACCAGTTAGGTGCAGAGGCTGTGGAAACATGAAAGAAATGAAAAGCCATGGAATTACACAGAGAGGATATAAAGCTTGTCCTTAGAGGACCCAGCTTCCAGTCTGCAATTATTACTTCTATGGATTGGAGATTTGGGACGATGCCTTTAACCTGGCTGAGCCTCACTTAGTAACCTTCTTTGTGATACAGCAGCAATAGATCAAAAATATCCCAAGAAGATGCTGGGAGGTCTAATGAGACAGTGCATGAGAAAGCACTTTGTAAATTGCTTAAGTGCCATTAAAATGATACTCAATTTATGATTGTTGTAAAACATGAACTGGTTGTCCTTGAAAATAGACTTCACCACATTCTGCTCCAAATAAATGCTGACTGGAAAGGGGGGTGCTGAGCTGTCCTTTTCTTTACGTCGTGTCTGCAGTCTCTTCACTGTGCTTATTTAATTCAACACATGTTTGTAGGCAATCTCGTCTGTGTCAAGCACTATTCTCACACTCTCCAGCAAATAAAACACGCAAATACCAAGGCTCTCTTAAAAGATGAGATGGAAATAGGACAATAAAAAAAGTAAAAAGTGATATAGACTATTATCAGAAAACAAAGTTAGGGGGAAAACAGGAAAGAGTGATACATACTGCAACATGTAATAAAATTACATATTACACAATAAGTAATATAAAATAGTTCTAGTCTCTTGCTCGCATACCTCTTCTTTATTCATTGTTCTTCATTTGTTGTCAATTCTGGAGAGACATGAGGGAAATAAAAGTTAATTCGGGTATTAATTGAGTTTGCTGAGTTTTGAAGCTGGACTTTTTATATTTCTGAACAACATTTTTGTTTTTAAAGAATAGACACACAAAAGAGACAATTAGAACTTGGCTTTCTTTTCCTTTGCCACAGTTTATACTAAGGCGGCAAGAAACTGATTAATTTTAAGCTAGACCACAATATAGGTTAAAGCACAAATATTACATATCCCTTCAGAGACATAGTGGGATGCACTTCATTCCTCAGACTTCATTTTCTACTGTTCATTTTCTATTTCGAGGGTGTGAAAAACACTGTGGATGAGGCATTAGGGCTCAGGGATTTGGAGAAACAGGCCATTACATAGCCAATTCTGGAATCACAGCAGTAACAGTAAGCTACATCGGATTCAAGCTGAACAAGGACGGAAGGTGTAATCACACGAGGCTATTTTGACATATTTATGTATATGTTCTGCAAGTACATCCATGACTAGAGTAGAGGATGGAGGGCAACATTAGGAAAACAGACAAAACTGAGCCCCGGGCTCAGGACCATAGTTTCAGAGCTCAAAAAGGCACTTGGCAGAGTTTTGTTCACAAAGACAATGTTCGGCATCCAACTTTGATGGGTCATGACTGAAATCTTAAAGGTTTTTGAGCAGCCATCTAAGGTACAATGATTGGTCTCTCCCCATGTGGAGGAAAGACAAGGGAAGAAGCGCAAAGATGCAAGAAAAAGATTATTTCCAAGACTTAAGGGACCATGAACACCCCAAGTTCTGTGACCCTGAGATGAAAACTAGACGGAGCCTTGTGATAGGTGACTGTTCTGAAAGGGATCACAGTAGGAGGTCCAGGAGAGAATGGGGAAGAAATGCAGAACAGAACTCACAGGCATTCAAAAGAACGGGCCTGATAGAGACTGGCAGACCTCCAACACGATGGCCCGATGACACCCATCTTTCAAGTCTGGAACTGAATTCACTCAACATACAACCTTTTTACAGCCAGGCCAATAAGGTGAATAATAATCTCAGGTAGTTACATGATCACTGAAAACAATCAACAATAAGACATCAAAAGACATCACTTGCACAGGAATGAGTGTCGGAGGGAGAAAAAGATAAGAACAAAGGTCGGAGAGAAATGGCAAACACAAGGAGGAAGTGGGAAAAGAGTCATTGCCTTGTGGTGATTGTAATCGATATCACAAAACAACATGTGCATGAATGTATGGTTGAGTGCAAGAGAAATCTGTCCTGTAAATGTTCACCCAAATCACAATTTTTTAAGAAAAACATTACTTCTAAGATCAATTCCAAAATCCCGATCAGATGAAGCCCATCCGTGTGACTAGCTGGTTTTCTGATTAGGTATAAAATGTAGCTCCCACAAATGAAATATGTCAAGTGGGTTGCTTTGTAACGAAAGAAAAGAAATTGCATGTGTCAAATTTGAGGTTAGTTTCACCTCTGGAAACAATGAAAGATACACTTTCATAAATAAAAGGAATTCATCCTAGGCTGTTGTTGTTGTTATTTCTAATGCTGTATTGTTCTTACTTTTAGATATTTTATACACATTCTGGTTTCTATTTCTATATTTTCTTTATAAAGCATTATTTTATCTCTGCATGTGAATAATGGTAATGGCAATGTTATTGGGCATCTAGGATAAGTGACTTCTCTCTTTAGATAGAAAGCCCCCTCCAATATACACCATGTTCTACTTGTTTGGTTGTTTTGGCCAAATTCCTCGGATTTCCAATTGAGAGGTTCTTTGCCATTTTAAAAATTATTGATTACCATTCCTAATAAAAATAGACGTAGTTGTTGATAGCTGCCATCAGGTCGCTCGCGGACTCCTAATGACACCAGGCTTTACAGACAAACACTGCTCCATAGGGTTTTCCTGGCAACCCCATGAGTTCGACTTTGGGCTTCTAAGTGGAAGATTGGTAGGTCAAATCCATCAACAACTCAATCCCAAACGGTCATTGAGTCTACTAAGACTCATAGCTTCCCTGTCTAACAGAGCAGAGTTGCCCAGTGGGTTTCTGAGAATGTACATTTTTATGGGAGTAGAAAGCCTGATTATTCTGAGGAGTGACTGGTAGTTTCTAATTGCTGACCGACCTTGCACTTAGCAGCCCAATTCGTAAACCATGATGACACCTGTCTGCTCCTGGAGAGACTTAGTATCAGAAACCCTCTACAGGGTCACTATGAGTTGGAACCAAGGTCAATAGGTCTCATCTCTTTTAAGAAACCAATCTAGTAGCCCTTTCTTTAACTGAGTTATTACATGTTTTGAATCCCAACCTTAAGGTTGTCAGTCAATTGCAATCTGCTTGTTCTACTGCCATGGAGACACCTAAAATAAGAAGATAGCTGCCTCATATGCATAACGTTTTAATATTTAAAAATCAATTGATTCATTAGCTCAGCAAATATGATCAGACACTTACTCTGCATTTAGTAACATTCAAGACATCTCCCTTTATCTCAACGATGTTATTCACTAGAAGCAGAGACTAGGAAAGAAAATCAGCGTGGAACAACGTTTAGGTGTTCTTTTTGTTCTGCCCTTGCATCTTGCAGCATCAGAATGATGCAGATAGGGAAGAACTGTGCGGGGAGAGGAAGAACTGTGGTTACAAAATGGATGCACTGTCTTATAGACCTGTGTCATCCACATCTGATACTAAAAGGAAATATGGAAGCACATGGATACGTTAGTCACTCACTCACTCACTCACTACCTGCCACCCAGTTGATGTCCACTCATCAAACCCTATAGGAAAGGGTAGAACAACCTCTGTGGGTTTCTGAGACGGTAATTCTTTACAGAAATAGAAGGCCTCTTCTTTCTCCCTGGATATGTTAGTAGACTCCAAAATGAATTTTTAAATTTATATGATTAAAATGCTGCCTAGTAATTTACATTTTTGGGTGGGGTGGGAAATTCCAAACAGTACATCTCCATTCTTCTTGCCACATCTGTCCCTAATTTTGCCTCTAATCAATGTGTCTACTCAACAGCAGCCATTGTTTTATTGTTATTTTTAGATCTTTAACAGATATTGTGACTTATACTTTGTGTTTGTATAAGAATTATTCCCTATGACCATGAAGTTTTCCACTTACTTAAAACATTGATAAACAGTAACAGTGAATTAATGAAAACAATCAAGCTACTGAAGCCAAGTCAATTCCAACTCATTTTCAATGATGGGGAAAATTTACCCAAGGTAACAGGTAAGCTCTTCCAAATTTGGAACTATAGTTCAAGACTCCAAATGTCCAGATATAGATTCTATATGTCCATTGCAATCAATTTTGAGTTATATGAAGAAAAATAATATTAGAAAGAATGATATCAATTACACTTTTACAAATGCACACCTCTGTAAAATATGCATCGATACATCACATAGTATTCAAGATTCTGTTAAGCACCATCCTTCTTGCAGCAATATACTCTCAGCTAGTGATAAACTGCTACTCAAAAGATGTCTGCTTTTGTGTATCTTTACTAATGAATATTTTCTCCTTTTTCCTTTGCATCATTTGTATTACTAAAACATTTAAAATTTCACCTAGGAACAAAAGCATATTACCATGTTGACAGGCTGTTCAAATTACTCATGTTTCAAACACTCCAACTGAAATTCTGATTCACCCTTTCTCTCTGAATAATTACTTCAGAACCACAGGACCCACAAAATACATTAGAAAAGTTATGTCAGGAAAATGTTTTTTTCTTGAGACAAAGGAGCTCATTTTGGGTCAGTGCTTTATATAATAGAGTTTAACTTGTCACAGATACAGTAGAACTACTATAGCAAAGCCCCAAT
This sequence comes from Tenrec ecaudatus, assembly GCF_050624435.1. Taxonomy (NCBI): domain Eukaryota; kingdom Metazoa; phylum Chordata; class Mammalia; order Afrosoricida; family Tenrecidae; genus Tenrec; species Tenrec ecaudatus. The sequence goes on from NC_134544.1 coordinate 108,091,082, forward strand.
TTAATTAAGGTGACATTTTCCCTTTTAAGGGATAATCACAAAAAATATTCACTTGTCTTTATTTCGCCAAAGCTGTATTTTCTCATAACCCTTTAAGGTATGTTTTGGGCACAGAGTTTTTTCTTTCCTCCCATCCTCCTTCCTTCCGTCTCCTCCTTCTTTCATTCTCTCCCCCCTCTTTCTTTAAGTGTGTGAATCTAATTGCTGCATTCTGCCACCGAGAAGTCCACACTAGATCTTTGAATGTACCATGGAAATATTATTACTACTAAAACTTCAAATTAAGAGTAAAACCAAACCCTGTTTCCCTGAGATAAAGAGATAGTTATCCTTTTAGTATTACTTAGAAACAGGAAAAATAATAACTTTTATTATTATAATTATTTACTACAAAGGTTTGTCTAAATTTGGCTCTCCACCAAAGAGGAAGAATATACAGACTAATGCAATCTTTTAAAATTATTCCTGTTGGACTGAAGCACAATAAGAATAGTTAGTGTCATTTCAATTTCTTCTTTTGTGCTATGGCTTCAGGCTTACTCTTATTTATTATTAATTATGTAAAAAATTCGCCTACAGGATCTTTCTCAGTTGTTAAATAATTCTTTCACCTACTCACTTCATACGCAGTACGTACCATTTTGTGCCACACACTGTGTTAGGAGATGCAGGTAGAAATGCTAGTACCCAAAGAAACAGGAAGTGAGCAACACAATAGACATGTAAATCATAACTATGCTAATGTAATAAGTGTCTAAATAAGTTCCTCAGGTTAAAAGGTATTCATCATATCCAAACTGAGAAAACAATAAGAGAATGTGCACAGAAGCATTGAAATTGGTTACTTTATCTAGGGAGAGCTAAAAATTTATCTGGGCCCTAATGAATGCATATGAATTATAATAGGAACAAGTGGTATATGAGGATGCATGCATATGTATAAGTGTTGAATAAATTCCAACTGATAGTAATCCCATGTGACAGAATCGAAGTGTCCTATAGTGTTGCCTATGCTGTAATATTTACAGCTCACCACTTATTTATCAGTTTGTTGTACTGGATTGCTTGTGTGTTGCTTTGATGGTAGGTGCTACGCCATCAGAATTCCAAATACCAACAGGGTCACTCATGGTAGACTGGTTTCAGAGAATCTTTCAGGCTAAAACAGATTTGGAAGAATGACTTGGAAATCTATTGCTAAGAGGGGAGAGGGAGGGTGGGAATGGGGCAGGGAAAACCTTTATATATCACTAGAGCATGATCTAATATAGTAGTAGAAGATGAGCCCCTGACATGGAAGAAAATTCAAAATACAACAGGGAAGAGCTGCCTTCTCAAATAGATGTCAATGACTTGATTTGATTTGAGCCCTTAGGACCTCTGATTAATGATGTGGTATAACTCAAAATGAGAAGACATAGCCGCAAGCATCCATTAATAATTGAAATGTGGGAAGAATGAGTCAAAGAAAATTAGGTTAAAAATCAAATGGAATCAATATCCTAGCCATTAGTGAACTGAAAAGAATTGATATTAGCCCCTTTTAATCAATCACATGATCTACTACGTCATTGTCAATAAGATCATTTCAAGTTATATCCTAAAGATTTAAGAAACAGAACACAGCTAGCCACCTGTTCTCCAATGGTCATTGCCGCACAATTCACTATAGCAAAAAACTGGAATAGCCTAAATTTCCATCAATCGAGGAATGGATTACTATGAATGGAATACTATGAACCCCTAGAAAGAATGATGAGAAGATGAAACACTCATCTCATGGAAAAAGTTGGAGGATATTCTGTTGAGTGAAGTCAGCCAAGCACAAAAGGTCAAGTACCACATGATCCCACTGAAGTAAGTCCAGCCACCAGAATTGGCCTAAGGGAAAATGCACACTACACACAATTCCTGGGGTGAGGACCAGAGCTAGATGGTCACTTGTGTATCTTCAAGCCTTTAAGATCCCAGAGGCTATATCTTTTGATAGCTGGGCACCATTAGCTTTCTTCAACACATTTGCTTATGCACCCATTTTGTCTTCAGCGATTATGTCAGGAAGGTGAACATCATGGAACATGTCCTGATAGAACTTTATTAACTCATCCACTATGAACAGAGAATCAACAACAGTAAACCAAATCTGAGAGTACCATACAGGATACCAGCACCCAGAAACCAAATACAATGAAAGTAGCACTCAAAGCAACACAGAGATAGAAAACACCAATAAAACCAGAGTAAAAGCATATAAAACAAAAAGATACACAGCAAAAAGACAGCAACAAATCAGCATTTGTAAATAATGGCACTGAATGTCAATAGATTAAGTAATCAAGAAACGCAGAGTACCAGAGTGGAATATAAAATAAAACCTGTCTATATATGCTGCCTATAAGAGACACACCTTAAACTCAAAGACAAAATTAAACTAAAAAGGAAAAGAGGAAGAAAATTTGACCAAGCCAATCACAACCATAAAAAGGCAGGAGAGACAACATTAATTTCTTAAAATGGATTCTAAGGCAAGGAGCATAATAAGAGACAAAAATGAACATTATATAAGGATTAATGGATAATAGATAAAAATACATAATCATAAAACACATATATATCACTAGTGAAAGACCTTCTTTAAACACTCACAGAGTTGAAGAGAGAAATAGACAACTCAACAGTATTAGTAAGAACTTCAATATACATTCTCATGAAATGACAGATCATTAAGAAAGAAATTCAATCAAGAAAAAGACGAGTTATACAATCAACCAACTTAACCTCCTAGACATGTACAGAACATTCCACCAGACAACACAGTGTACATTCTTCTCAAGTGCACTCAGTACATACTCTAGGATATGTCATGTGTTAAGTCAAAAAGGAAGCCTTAATTTAAAAAAAAAAAACTTTGAGTTCCTACCATCCATTTTCTCACATCACAATGTTATTAAACTGGAAATCCACAATAGAAAGAAAAGGAACAGAAAGCTATTCATATGGATACTGAACAGCATAATATTTTAAAATAACTAGAAATTGCTAAAATAAGGGATTAAGTAACAAAAAGAGAAATCCAAAATCAACACCTTAACAACTCCAACATGTAGAGAATGTGAACAACATAAACTCTCAACCAAGAAAAGAAACAAATGATAATGTTTAGAGAAGAAAGGAACTAGGAAACAGAAAAACAATGGTGAGAAATAAAAAAGGTAAGAAAAATCATATCATGTGTGCTCACCTTCCTGATATGATTGCCGAGGACAAAAGGGTGCATAAGCAAATGTGGTGAAGAAAGCTGATGGTGCCTGACTATAAAAAGATATAGCATCTGGGGTCTTAAAGGCTTGAAGATAAACAAGTGGCCATCTAGTTCAGAAGCAACAAAGCCCACATGGAAGAAGCACACCAGTCTATGTGATCACGAGGCGCTGAAGGGAGCAGTTATCAGGCATCAAAGAACAAAAAAAATCATATAATTGTTAATTAAGGGGAATGCAGATTGGGGACCCAAAGCCCATTTCTAGGCACCTGGACATCCCCTTAAGGAAGGGTCATGCGGAGGAGACAAGCCAGTCAGGGTGAAGTGTAGCAACAATGAAACATACAACTTTTTTCTAGTTCTTAAATGCTTTCTTGCCTCCTCGCCCACTATCATAATCTCAATTATGCCCTACAAATCTGGCTAGATCAGAGGATGTACACTGGTACAGATAGGAACAGGAAACACAGAGAATCTAGGACAGATAATCCCTTCAGGACCAGTGGTGAGAGTGGCGATACCTAGAGGGTGGAGGGAAGGTGGGGTAGAAAGGAGGAACAGATTACAACGATCTACATATAACCTCCTCCCCGTGGATGGACAACAGAAAAGTGGGTGAAGGGAGACACTGAACTGTGTAAAATATGACAAAATAATAATAATTTTTAAATTATTAAGTGTTCATGAGGGAGGGGGGAGTGGAGAGAGAGGGGGAAATATGAGGAGCTGATACCAAGGGCTCAAGTAGAAAGCAAATATTTTGAGAATGATGAGGGCAACAAATATACCAATGTGCTTGACACACAATGAATATATGTATGGACTGTGATGAGTCGTACGAGGTCCCAATAAAATGATTTAAAAAAAAGAAGTTAGTTCTTTGAAAGAATTAACAAAAATTTTTAAATGCTGTCAAAATTAATAAAGGAAAAGAAAGGAAGATGCAAACATCTAGAATTAGAGATGAAAAGGATAACATCACAACAAATCCAAAGGAAATAATAACAAATGACTAAGAAAAACTGTAGTCTAAACCGATTTGATAACATAGAAGAAATGAACAAATACCTAGAAATACACAGCCTATCCATCCAAATCAACATGAACTGATGTAGAAAACCTCAACAAATCAGAACCAAAGAAGAAACAGAGAAATTTCCAACCAAGAAAAGCCGGGAACAAATGGCTTCACAGGGAATTGTATTCACATATTCAGCGAAGAGCTGTTACCAATTCTACACTGACTATTCCAGACTATGGAAAAGGATAGAAAACTCCCAAGCTCATTCTATAAATTGAGCAAAGCTCTGATGCCAAAACCCCATAACGATAGAAACTATAGACCATGAACATGTTGTTGTTAGATGCCACTGAGTCGGCTCCAAACTAAAGCGACTCTGTACAACAGAACCAAACACTGCCTGGTTCTGTACCATCTTTATAATTGTTGCTATGTCTCAGCCCAGTGTTGCAGCCACTGTGTCAATCTGTGTCATCGAGAGCCTTCCTCTTCTTTGCTGTCCCTCCACTTTACCAGCTATGATATCCTTTTCCAGAGACTGGTCTCTCCTGACAACATATCCAAAGCATTTAAGAGCACTCTAGTCATATTTCTTCCCAAACAGATGTTTGACCTTTTAGCAATCCATGATACTTTGAATACTCTTCTTCTCTTGAGGAATTCAATCTAAATGCATAAATTCAATGCCTAACTTTCACATGCATATGAGGCAATGGACACTACATGACTTGGGTCAGGCACCCCTTCCCCATCAAAGTAACATCCTTGATTGTCAGTACTTGAAAGAGGTCCTGGGCAGCATCTGTCGATCTCTTCACGGCTGTTTCTATGAGCATTGATTTTGTATCTAAGCAAATCAAAATCCTTGGCGACTTCAACTCTCCTTTTCTCCATTTGGCATGTACCTCTTGGTACAGTTATGCAGATTTTGATCTTGCTTACATTGATTTATAATCCATATGCAAGGCTGCAATTCTTGATCTTCATGAGCAAATGCTTCAAGTCCTGCTCACTTTCAGTAAGCATGGTTGTGTCAGCTGAATATCTCAAGTTATAAATAAGCTTTCCTTTCATTCTTAAGCTGCATTGTTCTTCATTTCATCCATGATTTGCTCAGCATATATATTGAGTAAGTATGGCGAAGACTTACAACCATGACACACACCTTTCTTGATTTTTTTTTTTTCTTTTCATCACTGTCCTCCCCTATTCAATCATGGCTGCCACAGGCAGGCAGGCAGAAAGCGCGAGGACATTCTCTCTTGCATCTGTAGGAAACCTTAAGAGCAGACAGTAACTGCTCCAGGTCTGTCAATAGATGCTTCCTTTCTTGATTTTAAACCATGCAGGCTTCCTCAGTTCTCTTCTCATAACTGCCTCTTGATCGATCTACAAATTCCACCTGAGCACAATGGTTCTTGGCTGTCGGGAGGAATAGTGTCTGGGGGTATTAAAGGCTTTTCTTAAATAAGCAGCCATCTAAATGAGGCGACAGCTAGGTGCACAGGGAAGAAATATACCAGCATGTGTGATCCAAGTTTGTAAATAATAAAATCCAAGACTGGAGAAGGAAATGATATTAGAGCTTAAAATCTGAGCAACCCATTTGTAGAAGGCCATGGAAGACATTGAAAGCCCAAAATCCATTTGCAGGGTCCCCATGTGATTGAAGCTTCTGGTGAATTCCCTCTGACCATTGACCTGGGATGTAAAAAGCCTGGCGATCAGACAGAGTGCTTTGGAAAGTGAATTAATGCAGACGTAGTTAGGTTAAAATGTAACACCTTATCATCTGCCCTCCCCTTTGACCCATTTTAGTGTGTTTGAGTTTTTATTATTTTCGCTTTTCTTTTGATTGAAATTTTCATGTATTATTTTGTTTTTCTGTTGTTATACTTTTCTCTACTACATGAAATCCAGGATGTGTAAATCAATAGAGACGGTAACTGGATTAAAAGTTTATTGGGCTTATGGCAAGGGAAGTTTGGGGGAAATGGAGAGCTAATAATAAGGATGACACAAAAGAAATATTCTCAATTGGATTATTGTGTTAGTCTGGGTACTATAAAGAAACAAATCCACAGAAACTCATGTATAAGAGAGAGTTTTTTATAAAGGTTAAGTGTGCATCAAGAAAACATCCCAACCCAGTGGTGCCCAAGTCCACAAGTCCAACATTAGCCTATGTGTCCAACACCAATCCACAAAATCCTCCTGCATCTCACAAAACAGATGCAATGATGCCAGCTGTAGGAGGAAAGCCGAGTCAGTGAATGTGTAAGCATCTCAGCACTGGCAGGGGGTCTCCACACGGGTGCTCCAGGACCCAGGGCTGCATCAGGGTAGGTCCATGTGGCTTCTCCTCAGGGATGTCTTGCAGGAAATGAGCCTTGCCAGCTGAAGCAGGGAACTGGCTAAGGTAGCTACACCCTGGTCCAACCATCAGAAAGCAAGAGACGTGAGAACTAAAGAGGTGAGGCTCACCGACCCATTTATTCCTCCACCCTTCTATTAACCCCATATGTGTTTGTCGGCCAGGTTGGCACAATAAACTACCTCAATTATGGTGATGGTTACATAACTCTTAACATTATTAAACTCTTGAATTTTATGGTATATGAATTATATGTCAATAAAACTGTTTAAATAAAGCAGAGTGTATGACCAAACTCTCTCTCACATAATTTAGGTATATTTTCAGGCGGAGCCAGCTTCTTGAGAAGACACCAGACTTGATAATGTAGGGAATCAGAAAAGAGGAGGAAATCCTCAATAAGATGGATTGACACCATGGCGGCAGCAACGGGCCACATAGTGACAATTGTGAGGATGTCACAGAACAGGGCAGTGGTTTGTTCTGTTGCACATGGGTTCTATGAGTCAGAACCCACTCCATGACACCTAATTGCAGCAACCCACGTGAGATGTGGAGAAGGGCACCTGCCTGGCTTGGCATCCAAGGGAGCTTGGCCAAGTAAGTCCCTTTCACAGGCTTGCTGAATCCTCCCACCACTGAGAAACCCTGTGCCTAGACCAACTTCCACCATGTTCTACCTAAGCTGACATGGAACATCCCCCAGACAAGAGGGCCAGAGGAGAACATGACTTTAGCCTCTGACTTGCTGGTTTCATTATTTTTAAATCTAGGCAATAATATCTGGGTTTGCCCAATCCATAAATACTACAGCCTGGAGACAAAGCAGCATGAAAGGTTAAACTCATGGAGAGCGTGATTTCTCAAGCATAGATGATCATTTCTTCCATGGTATTCAACGACCTTTCTCCTTATTTTTGCTGTCCTTCAAACCTTTAAGCACATAGCACTTTTCCCCCTTTCATTTCTCCTGTCCCCACATCTGCTCACTTTGCAGCTGACGGTGGGCCTCATGTTCAAGTTGGCACATGAAATGGGGTTCTGCAGTATATCACTATCCGTCCTTGCTCTTCCCCTGAACATCTGGAGCTAGTGCCTAAGAAGTCCAAGCTTTCACAGAATTTTCTTTCTTTCTCTATTTTCCCAATTTTTCTAATTCTCTTATCTTCCTTACTCAAGGACACTCTTCTTTGGTTACCCAGATCTTTACTAGATGTGAAGAATATATCTGCTCTATGTTAGATCTGAAAAATAAAGTATTGAAATAATCACTTTGCCAAAGTTTACTCTCTTGGGAACAAGAGGCAAAGGTGAGCTTTTTGGCCACAGCCCCCCTCCTTTATTGGTAAGGAGAGGCTGAGCTGTACAACGCTCCTTTTCTTTTCTGAAAGCTCCTGCAGACAGGGAAATCACAGCAAGCCGCATGACAGGGTCACCTGCTTCCTGGTGGCAGGACCTGCCCTTGATAGTTTTATAGCACCCTTTAGCTGAAAGCAGCAGGCACTGCAGTCCGAAGACAAAGAAACCTATGTAAATGTATGCAAGTATTTAGAGTTAACAGGTGTTGAATGGAAAACATGCTGCCTCCATTAGAGTGCTTTCTTTACACAAATTCACCTATACAAGCTTACACACCGAATGTTCCCACTTACAGGAATAAGCCTGGTGCCTGGGAAGCAGTCTATTTCTGGTTCTCCTACCCTCTTTTACATTCGTAAAGTAAAGTGGTGTAGAGCTCATCTAGACGTGCCTTCTGATCCCATGCTTCGGTAGTAAAATATAGGGATTCATTATTTTAAAAAATCACCCTTTTGTATTAAAAATGAAACCCAAATACCATTTAGTATTTCTATCCCATTTAGGTAATTAGCACAACGTTTGTGTCAAGTGCAGACAAGGGAGCATTCATTTGTCAGCTGCTCTTAAGGGCTCGGTTGTATCAGGGATATTGATATTTTATCAGTGTAGTCATGGTATCCTGGAGAATGCTCTCCATTAGCAAAAGCATATTTGAGACACTGTCAATTTGATGCTTAAACTCAGTTTCTATGCACGGAAAGCTTACTATCCTAATGCTCTTGTGGTGTAGTGGTTACATGTTGGGCTACGATCTGAAAGGTCGCCCTGTGGAGAAAGATGGAGGTTTTCTACTCCCATAAAGAGTTATAGTCTCAGAAACTCACAGGGGCAGTTATACTCTGTCCTATAGAGTTGCTATGAGTCAGCACCAACCTAATGATAGTGAGTGAGTAAAATAAAATTACTGACTATAAGGAGCCCAGGTGGTACTGTGAGTTAGGTGTGGGCTGCTAACCCACAAGGTTGTCAGGTCAAACTTGCCAGCCACTCTGCCAGAAAAGATGAAGCTGTTTATTCTGCTTTCTGGTTTTGGAAATCCAATATAAAATCTCTATCAGTTGAAATTGATTCGGTGACAGTGGGTTTAATAATGCTTCTAATGAAATTTCATTGCTTTTTGTACCCATTTTCTTCTAAAAAGTATTTGAACTAAAGGCGGGACAATAGTAAGAGTGTGTGTAAATGCCATTAGAGTATCTGGAAGCTCCAAGAGCATTTTAGACCTTGGACCTGAGCTCTGGCATGGAATCTACCCAAACCTGTCTTTTGCCTTCATAGTGAAGTGCAATGAAGTTGTTAAAGGAGATGAAATGAGGATTATAAAACAAAACCTACAAAGACTAAATCAAACATCTTAAAGAAGTGGGTGAGAAGAATACGATTCTGAGATCTTAACGAACAGTATACAGGCTAACTGCATTCATTTTTCTCTCAGTGTCACATGCCATTGGGAACCAATCTGTCTTGGCATCAATTAAAGACAGACTCCAGACTAGTGCTTCTCCAAATGTCACTGTTCCTATAACTTCCCCTGGGAATCTTGTTAAAAAGCAGATGGGAGGTCTCAGTAGGTATGGGGTAGGGCCCGGGTTTCAGTTTCTAACAAACTTCCAATTTATGTGCATGCCATTTGCATGATACATTAAGGGACAATAATTGTCGAACATCTTTCAACAACCACCAAAGTCCTATGCTTCATGTCAGATATAACTTATTTAGATGACACTATTAATTTCAGTTGGAAAATTCCGCGAGACTTACCTCTGTTCGCTTTTGACTACAGGCTGGTAGCAATCAAAGTAGGTTGGAAAGCTTTAACCCCCTGGTAAGGAATATGAAACAATTCCTTTTTAGAAAACTGTACAATAATCCCATCTTGAACCTTAATAATAAGAGTACACTTTGAAAGTTGAGAGTCCTGATTCTCATTCTAAGGAGGATATCCTTTAGCATGAAAAGCCAGTGCCAATCCACATGGTTGGCTTGTCTTTCCCTCAGCAGAAGGGAAGTCACCCAGGCTGTGGACAGAGTGTGAGTGCTTCCAAGCCAGCCAGGTCGGAAAGGTTACCAACTCTCATTTGATTCGTGCCCTGACAGCACCTGGGATAGCATGGCTAGGCTCAGAGAATAAGTGGGGACCGAGAACAGGTTCAAATGGCTTCAGAAATTATATTCTGAAAGCTGCCTTCATTTACCCTCCTACAAGTGCAAGTCAGTTAGCTCCAGGAAGCCAATAAAAATCAATAGAGTCAGCATTTTCAAGTTCTAAAAGATGCCTTTATAGGTGATTCTTTTGCCTTCTAAGTAAAATTGTTGGGGTCACAGCTTTAATTTGTGTGGGTATGTGTGTTTGGGGGGTATCACAAGTAAAGCTAGTTCAGTCAGGACCCACTGAAATCTAACTTAAGAAGCCCCTACCTTGGGTTTCCGAGGCTGTAAATTGTTATGGGAGCAGACAGCTACATCTTTCTCCCACAGAGTGGCTGGTGGGCTTGAACCACGAATCTTTTAGTTAGCAATTTCATTCTTACTGGGAATTGCCACTTAAAATAGAGCTACCCTGCATTTTCAGAGTTTTTAAGGGCAAGCAATTAAACCATGACTGATCTTTATTTCTAGCAGGAGCTAAACCATATATTTATTTCTAATTTTGGTGGACCAACATGCCTTCTTGCCTTGAAGCCAGTATTCTTTTCAATGAAAACACTCTGAAATTGGTTAGCAGTTGCCCTCTCTCCTTTTGCAATGGGTATGGAAGAAGTTAGCTTGGCAAGGTAAGCTAAGTGCAGTTTGGAATTCCCTCATGACTCAGTTTAAATCACCCAACTGGCATAGGATGCAGAAGTTTAATTCCAGATGGCTCTTTAACCCCGAAATTCTACTTGAAACACAGATCTATCCCCTAACGGTAATAACGTTATCTTTCAAACATAAGAAAATAATTTCCTTTCCAGAAAAAATGATGGCTTTTGAATTTAAACAAAGGGGAGGGTCAGTGGAACTGGATTTGATTTTGAATGGGAAAAACATGTCCTATTTAAAACCTGGATGAAAAAATATATATTAACCACTGGTAAAGACCATATCCTGGGATGAGAGAATGGAAAATGTGTTGCCAACTGAAATACAAATAGCTAAAAGAATCCTGAAGTCCGTGTGCGTAATTAGTCACCTGGTTCCATGAAATCTAAACCAAGGAGACAAAGAACTCTAAAAATGAGTTTTTAAAAAAATCCTGGATGGCTCCTTTGGAGGCTGGGTTCATCTCAAATTTGTTCTTGTAGAAGCCAGGGGGACTGTTATACCCCAGCCTCCCTGTCTAGGGGAAATAGAATCAGAGGTGACCCAGAGTTTTCTTTCGAGTGGCATAGTAGGTTAAGTGTTGTGAGGCTACCTGTAAGGTGAGTGTTTCCAGCTCCTAGTTGGTCTGGGGGTGGGGTGGCGGAGGGAAGCAGTCAGATTCTGTGAAGACTTGCAATCTTGCAAATCCTAAGGAACAGTTCTACTGCGTCCTGGAGAGTCTCTGAATCAAACGCACTTGATGGCAGCGAGTTTTAGTTTATTATACACTTATTAGAGTCCCCAGTAGTGGTGCCTCTACCACCAGGACAAACAAGACTCACTCTGGTGGTGAGCCATAGTGAATGTTAGTAATTGAATCATTCAGCCTGTTCGATTCATTCACCCATTGTAATTTGTTCATGAAACAATATAAGATCAACCCACTTTTCTTCTATGTTGCCTTCTTTGTTACTCCCATATAGAATTCACCACTCCTACTTCAGTACTACAGATGCTAATTCATAGTCTTAAAAACAAACCGAAACGGGGTAAACGCCTTAGGTGAAAACAAAAGCCTTGGCTAAGATTCCCACGAGGATTCAAAGGTCAACCCAACTGCACTGTAGTCATTTTACACGTCTAGTTCCATTTTATGACTGGGCTCCAGGAAAAAGAAATCCTACCTGCTTCACTCCTCCTCGAGTTTCTCCAGCTCCTGGACACAGTAACCACACATTTTCACAGTAACCACACATTTTCACACATTTGAATTAGTGCATTTGATTCTGGAGCATATTTCACAGTGTGGCACAGAGTATACATCCTCTAGATACCTTCACAAAGTGAAGCTGCATCCACAGTGTCAAAATCTAAGGAATAAGATAAGCATAAAAATGGATCATTGGAATAGAGCTTGAGAGGAGTCTCTTCTACAGAAAACGCCTATCCACAGGTAATGGTGGCAAAGAGGAGAAATTTACAGGTTTAATTTACCAGGAGGTTCTCAAACAAATTTTGAACAATGATAGGTAGACTTGGTCACAGAGTGGGCCCCTGTGTTCTCTCAAGCTTGTGAATGAGCACTGATGTGAATATGAGGCATGCATAGTATTTGATAGTTGGCTTCTTCAGGAGTGTGTGCTATCCTTAGCTTCAACAATTTCCAGGAGTATTCTGGCATTCAAATATATGTTTCAGCCATATTAAGTTTTCTTACTTTCCTGTTCTAAATTTAATGGTTTTTCTTTATTGTTGTATTTAATTTTTTTGTGAAAGTTCTGTGATGGTCACCTTCCTGACATGATCGCTGAAGACAAAATAGGTGCATAAGTAAATGTGGTTATAAAAATATATAGCATCTGGGATCTTAAAGGCCTGACGAGAAACAAGCGGCCATCTAGCTCAGAAGCAACAGGGCCTACATGGATGAAGCACACCAGCCTGTGTGATCATGGATGTCAATGGGATCCGGTAGCAGGTATCTAAGAACCAGAATAAAACCATACCCAAGGTGCATGAGGGGGAGAGGGGGCAAGTGGAGACTCAATGTCCATCTGTAGACAATTGGGCATTCCCTCACAGAGGGCTCACAGGGAAGAGATGAGCCAGTCAGGGTGCAATATAGCCCCGATGAAACACCCAACTTTCCTCTAGTTCTTTGGTGCTTACCCTCCGCCCCCCACTATCATGACCTCAATTCTACCTTACAAATCAGAGTAGACCAGAACATGCACACTGGTATAGATAAGAGCCTGTAACATGGAGAATCCAGGATAGATAAGCCCCACAGGGACAACAAGGAGAGTAGAGATACCAGGAGGATTAGGGGAGGGTGGGGGCCATAGGGGGATTCAATCACAAGGATCAATCTAGAACTCCCTCCCAGGGGGATGAATAACGAAAAATTGGATGAGGGAGATGGAAGACGATATAAGATATGGTAAAAATAATCTATAACTTATCAAGGGTTTGGAAGGGAGGGCAGGTGGGGGAGGGAGGCAGAAGAAATGGGGAACTGCTATCAGAGGTTCAAGTGGGAAGAGAATGCTTTGAAAATGATGATGGCGGCATGTGTGCAAATGTGCTTGACACATTGGAAGAATGTATGTATTGTGATAAGAGATGTAAGAGCCTCCAATAAAAGTATTCTAAAAAAGAAAAGAAATTGTATATGTTCATAGCTTAAAACAAAAATATTTCTATGAGGCTAAAATAAGAAATCTTAGTCTCTTTGTACATGCTCTCAAGTACCTGTTTAACTATGTCTTTTGATTATACTCAGGTTTGTCTAAGTTATTTGTTCACACCATTTCTTCTTAATTTCTTCAGTTCTCTATTGAAGGTTAAGGAGCCCTGGGGGCATAGAGGTTACACTGGGGCAGCAGTTCAGAACCACTTCAGAAGAAAGATGGGCCTTTCTACTCCGGTTAAGAGGTAGTCTCAGAAACTGATTGTGGCAGTTCTACCCTGTCCTATAGTGTTGATATGAGTCTGCATCAACTCGTTAGCAGAGAGTTTGATTTTATTGAAGAAAGTAATATTTCTCTTCCACTTCCTACTGTTCCCAACACACACACACACACACACACACACACACACACACACACACACTCCCCATAATCTTTCATGATTCCAATACAATATAGAAGGGGCTTTCAAAAAGTGTGGAGAAATTCTATTTTCCCACAAACATTTGTTACAATCCTTGTTTAGATTCATAATTACAATGTTGCAAAACTTTACTTACAGCTAACCCATTTAGTAAACTTGTATTACGTGGTCTTTCATATATGGCATTTTTATACCTTTAGACTTGGTAATTAATTGCTTCTTTTTTAGGTCTGCTTACTTTTTCAATGTACCTATTACTAATTAAAGAGCCCGGGTGCTATAATGATTAGGAGCTTGGTTGATAGCTAAAAAGTTAATGGTTCAAACCCACTACTGCTCCATATGGGGAAGATGTGGTGTGTGCTTATAAAGAAGATGTGTATAAAAAAGAAAAATGGGGATTCATTAGTAATATGCCCATGTCATTGAGTCGCTATCAGTCACAATTGACTCAATGGCAATGGGCATATTATTAATGAATCCCCATTTTTCTTTTTTATACACATCTTCTTTATAAGCACACACATTAGGTATGCTATAGATTCTTCTTGGAGACTTCCTGAAAGTCCCCGTCTTCCTGCTATTATCTGAACTCGGCCTTGTCTCCGTTCACTGCTGAGCTGCCATCCGGGGACTTTCCTTCCTCCTCACCCTAGCTGTTCTGTGGCGCTTGATCTCTGTTTTTTTGCATCTAATGGTTTACTGAGCTACTCTGTGTTTGGAAGGCTATCATCTTACAGTAGTTTCCTGAGAAAAGGTTCAAGGGAGGAAAATCTTTGAACGTTAAATGTCACTTCATTGATGGGGTGCTGGGTATAAAAATTCCAGATTGGTAATCCTGTTACCTCATAATATTGAATATGTGCCTTGGTAATTTATTCCTACCTTTCAGTAAATAACTCAAAATATTATTTTAACATTTTGTTTTCCCTTACTGAAATAATTTTAAAATCTTATCTTTGTATATAGGGCTCTGACATTTAGCAATGAGATCAGGGAATCTTGGCTTGAGCCTTTTCGACTCATTCTGCTCATTCTTGGTAGCTCCTTTAATGTAAAAGTCATGCGCCCGTACTATACGGCCACAGTAGTCAAACAGCGTGGTACTAGAATTACGCCAGATATTCTGACCAATGGAAAAGAGCTGAAGACCCAGACATAAAAAACATCAGCATACAGGCAACTGATCTTTGATAAGGGCCCAAAAGTTATTAACTGGGAAGCAGATGCCCTCTTCAATAAACGGTGCTGGAAAAAATGGATATCTACCAGCAGTAAAATGAAGCAAGACCCTTACCTCACTCCATGCACAAGAATAAACTCAAGGTGGATCACAAACCTTGAGATAAAACCCTAAGCAATTGGGGCCATTAATGAGGGAATTGGGACAAACCTGAGACCCTTGGCACAGGGAATACAAAGGCTATCAGAAATAGGGAAGGATACAAATACAGAGCAGTCACAAATAGACAAGTGGGATATACTGAAGACAAGACACCTGTGTACATCGAAAGAATTCATCAAGAGAGTAATAATAGAGTCCACCGACTTGGAAAACATCTTTAGCAATGACACATCAGACAAAGGCCTTATTACTAAAATCTACAATACTTTGCAAGCTTTCAATAAGAGAAAAACTAATTGCCCACTGAGGAGGTGGGCAAAGGATCAGAACAGAAGTTTCACAGTCTAAAATCCGAATGGCCAATAAACATATGAGGAAAGTGTTCCTGATCATTAGCCCTAAGAGAAATGCAAATCAAAACAACTATGAGATACCACCTGACACCCTTAAAGGTAGCCCAATCGAAAAATTCAGAAAGCAACAAGTGTTGGAGGTGCTGTAGTGAGATAGGAACTCTCATCCATTGCTGGTGGACCTTTAGGTATGTACAGCCACTATGGAAATCGATTTGGTGATTTCTAAAATGGATGGAAGTTGAGCTACCATACGACCTACAATCCCCCTACTGGGCATATACCCAGAAGAGGCAAGAAACAACCCACGGCCAGACATCTGTGCTCCAATGTTCATTGCGGCACAGTTCACAATCACCAGGAGTTGGAAACAACCCAAAGTTCCATCAACAGATGAATGGATTAAAAAGCTGTGGTACATACATGCAATGGAGTACTATTAATCGCTAAAGAGCAGTGATGAATGCATGAAGCATATCGCCACATGGGAAGAACTGTAGGAAAATTAAGCTAAGTGAAGTAAGCCAAGCACAAAATGACAAGTATAATATGAGTCTGCTAAGGCAAGTTTTTATAGAAAGAAAGAAAAAAAGACGGAAAGAAAGACAGAAAGAAAGAGAGAGAAAAGAAAAGAAAAGAAAATTCAAAAGGGGCACAGGGAAAAAGTTACTGTATACAAACACTCCAGGGGTGAGTTCCAGGTAGTATGGCAGGGGCCAGACCAAATCCAAGGGGTACATATGACAGCCAACTAAAAGGGGGGGCAAAAAGATGTGTGGCAGGGGAATAGGGCACTGACCCATCCAAGGGGAGGGGCCAGACTTAAATCCAGTGTTCCGGGATGCAAATGCAGTGCGTGTTGGCATGAAGAGGGGAGTCAGTGGAGGGGCCTGAGGGCTCGGCCCCTATACCGGCTACATAGACAACTGCCCCTCCCTCCAGAAGAATTTACTTTAGAGGTCGGCATTGAAGCTGCAGCCAGGGGAGAGGCATGTCTGATCAGAGCACACAGGAGCAAATGAGGTGGGAGGAAGAGAGAGTGGAACACCAGGCCTGGAGGATGATCTCCCCGCTGTGAACAGCCAATGCACAGAGTGGACCATATGGCTGATCCCACTACAAGTCACACCGTCTCTTGCTGGCCCAGGGCCCTAAGGGGGACAACACTGGAGACTTAGTGTCAGGGTTGGCCCAGACTGACCCTGCGACATCAAGGCAAACCACTAAAGGTGTGCAGCAGAGCAATAGTGGGAACAGAGCAGGGAGCCCCGGAGAGAGTACAAAGGACAGACTCTGGGGCCAAAGCATGGCACTCCATCGGACCTGACTGAAGGACAAGCCTAGAGATAAAAAAAAATCAGATCTTGATCTATGTACAGGTTTTTCTTTCTTTTTAATGCTTTTCCTTCTAATTAATTTATTCTTTTATGGGTCATTGGTTTTATTTTTGTTGTCATTGCTGTGTTCTCATTTGTTGCCTATCTTGCTATGCTTTGCTTTTTGGTGCATTATTATTATCTCTATGGATCCATCTAGATAAAATAGGCTGGATGAATAGTCTGGATGAGAAAACAACAGGACCAGTGGTTCCGGCGGGGGGGGGGGGCAGGGGAGATGGGGATAAGGAGGTGGTGCTGACCAACCCAGAGACAGGGGAGCAACAAGTCATCCAAAATTAGTGGCAAGGGGGGTGTGAGAGGCCTGGTAGGGATTCAGCAAGGGCATTGTAACCGAGAGAAATTACCGAAACCCAAATGAAGGCATGATAGTGGGACAAGGAAAGTAAAAGGAAACAGAGGAAAGAACTAGGCGACAAAGGGTATTTATAGAAGTCTAAATACTGGCATGTACATAGGAGGGTAGGGAAATAGATCTACATGCATATATTTATAGGTTTAGTTTTAAGGCAGCAAATGGACATTGGGCCTCCACTCAAGTACTTACTCAATGCAAGAACACATTGTTCCATTAAATTGGTATTCCATGATGCACACCTTCCCAACACGATTGCTGAAGAAAAATGTGTGCATAAGGAAATGTGGTGAAGAAAGCTGATGGTGCCCGGCTATCAAAAGATATAATGTCTGAGGTCTTAAAGGCTTGAAGATAAATAAGCGGCCATCTAGCTCAGAAGCATCAAAGATGCTTCCACATGGAAGAAGCACAGCAGCCTGTCTGACCACGAGGTGTAGAAGGGACCAGTTATCAGACATCAAAGAACAAAAAGTCATATCAGTGGGTGCCCACCTTCCCAATATGATCATTGAAGACAAATGTGTGCATAAGCAAACATGGTGAAGAAAACTGATGATGCCCGACTATCAAAAGATATGGCGTCTGGGGTCTTAAAGGCTTGATGATACACAAGCAACCATATAGCTCAGAAGCAACAAAACCCACATGGAAGAAACACACCAGCCTGTGTGACTATGAGGTGTCAAGGAGATCAGGTGTTGTCAAGCATCAAAGAACAAAAAATCATATAATTGTAAATGTGGGTGAGTGCAGAGTGGAACTCAAGGCCCATCGGTGGCAACTGGACACCCCCTTACTGAAGGGTTGTGGGGAGGAGATGAGCCAGTCAGGGTGTAGGGTAGCAATGATAAAACATATAACTTTCCTCTAGTTGTTAAATGCTTCCCCCCCACCCCACACACTATCATGAGCCTAATTATCCTTGAAAATCTGGCTAGACCATAGGGTGTACATTGGTACAGTAAAAGTCATGCACCTCTAGTCTGGAGGGATTACTTATAATCTTTCTTTATTAACTTTATATTTCTTTATGGAATTCCTGCTACTTGGATTTTGGTCCACCTGGATTAAAACTCAAATATTTAATGCTATCTATTTACTTATTGAGATTTTGTCTTGTCTCCTTTCTAGAAGATTTTCTGGATATTATCTTTTAGCCCACCTATTGAAATTTCTCTTTTTAATTTCTATGATTCCGCTCTGCTCTCTGCATATTCTTTTTGTCATGAGATCCTTTACTCATTTAATAAATATAATAACCTTTCTAAATCATTTTGCAATTTTCTTGCCTCTTTTACTACCTGTTTTCCTCTCTCATTGTAATTTCATTATGGATTTCAAGTGAACAGATTTCCGGAAACACCTAACTATTTGGGTTTCTACCTACATTAGTTGTTAGGTGCTCTGACTCATAGCAACCATGCGCACAACAGAACTAAACACTGTCTTGTCCTGTGCCTTCCTCACATTTGTCCTATGCCTGAGCCCACCGATGCAGCTGTGTGTCAATACATCTCTACCTACATTGGGCTACCTTTATAAAGTGAGAGTCCTTTGTGGGGAGAACTTGCCAGATGAAATTCACTGTCATCTCATTCGTTCTCTTGTGAGGCACTCCTAATTATGAGCCCCACTATGAACTGTGTCCGTCCACAGTCTGTGTTGGAACCTTTACCTCTATACCCATGGATGGAACCTAACCTGTGGTTAGGTTTCCTCGATCAGTTATGACTCTTAGTGGTCCTTTGCACAACAGAAGGAAACACTTCCTGGCCCTGCATCATCTCCACAATTGTTTGTTTGAGTTCACTATAACTAACTGAGTATACCATGATCATCTCCTATAGTACAATTCATCTAAGGATATCAGTAGTTGAGGTCATGCCAGTGTAGGGTGGCCCTTAAACTTAGCACTTCTCAGTTATATAGAGAACAGTATAGGCACAGAGAGATGCATAAAGACACAGAGAGATCGCAAAGGGGATCTGGAAATAGTGGAGGCAAATATATTCATAAGTTCAAGAACTCTAAGCCTGGCTGCTACTAGAACCTGAAGCAGACCAGGGAATGCCTTGCCCTAGCGCAGTGGTTCTCAACCTTCCTAATGCCGTGACCCTTTAATACAGTGCCTGATGTTGTGGTGACCCCAAACCATAACATTATTTTTGTTGCTACTTCATAATTTTGCTACTGTTATGAATCAGACGATTCACAAGTTGAGAACCGCTGCCCTAGAGGGCCACCCTGAATTGGGGGTTGGGGGAAAACTATTCTGTAAAGTCATATCCTTGTTTCTGTTATAGCAACATTACAGAATGAAGACAGACATCTTTATGGCCTTCTTGCTCCCAATCAGTTAAGATTCATATTTATTATTTTATTAAAAAATTTTTATCATTTTATTCAGGGCTCTTATAGCTCTTATCACAATCCGTACATAAATCCATTGTGTCGAGCACATGTGTACATATGTTGTCATTATCATTTTCAAAACATTTTCTTTCTACTTGAGCCCTTGGTATAAGCTCATTTCCACACACCCCCACCCTACCTCCTGTAGGAACCCTTGATAATTTATAATTTTTTTCTCATGTCTTACACTGACTTCTGTCTCTCTTCACCCACTTCTCTGTTGTCCATCCCCCTGGGAGGGGGTTATATGTAGATCATTGTGATTGGTTCCCCTTTCCCCCCTCCCCCAACTTCTCCTTCTCCTCTTGGCATTGCTCCTGTCATTATTGGTCCTGAGGGGTTTATCTCTCCTGGATTCCCTGTGTTTCCAGCTCTTCCCTGTACCAGTGTACATGCTCTGGTTTAGCTGGATTTGTACGGTAAAATCGGGGTCATGACAGTGGGGGCGGGGCGGCGAGGAAGCATTAAAGAACTAGAGGAAAGTTGGGTGCTTGGCAGGTACTATACTGCACCCTGGCTGGCTCGTCTCTTCCTTCAGACCCTTCTGTAAGGAAATGTCCAATTGTCTACAGATGGGCTTTGGGTCTCCACTCTGTCCTCCCCCTCATTCACATTGATATAATTTTTGTCCTCGATGTTTGATGCCTGATGCCTGATCCCACGGGCAACCCATGATCATGCAGGCTGGTGTGCTTCTATGTGGGCTTTGTTGCTTTTCAGCTCGATGGTCGCGTGTTTCTTTTTAAACCTTTAAGACTGCAGACACTATACTTTTTGATAGCTGGCACCACCAGCTTTCTTCACCACATTTGCTTAGGCACCCATTTTGTCTTCAGTGATCATGTCAGAGAAGGTGAGCATCATAGAATGCTAGGTTATTAGAACAAGATGTTCCTGTATTGAGGGAGTACTTGAATGGAGGTCCAATGTTCATCTGCTGCGTTAATACTTAACAAATAAATATATGTACATAGATCTATTTTCCTCTTGTTATGTATAAATATATTTAAATATGTACATGCCCAAATTTAGACCTCTGAATTCCCCTTGTCTCATAGTTCTTTCTTCTATTTCCTTTTACTTTCTTCTTGTCTTACTATTATATTTGGCCTTCATTAGTCTTTCAGTAATTCCTCTCTGTTACATTGCTTTTGATCCAGCACCACCAGGCAGCCTATTCCCCCCTCACCATCAATCTTCAATCACTTATTGTTCCCTCATCCCTGAGTTTGTTGGACTTTCTTTCTCCAAAATCCCCCTCTCCTGTGTCCCTATGAAACCATCAGTCCTATTGTTTTCTCCTCCAGATAGTTTATCCCACCTAGACACAGCAATAAGCACAAAAACAAGGCACAGCAAAACAAAACAACAAAGTAAAGCAAAACAACAACAAAAACCAATGACAAAAAAAGGTAAAGCCTATGAATAGTTCCACGTCTGTTTGTTGACCTTTAGGAGTGTTTTCCAGTGGAGTCTAATGGGGTGCAATGCCCTGGACCCAAAGTCTGTTTTTGGTATTCCCAGGAATTTCGTTGCTTTGCTCAGTTTACTATTCTGTTGCACGCCCTTAGTATTTCATCCCAGTGTGGTAGGGTCTGATCAGGCACAATTCCCGCACTGTGCCTCCAGTGTTGTCCCCGTAGTGCTATGCATCAATGAGGGATATTGTGTCTTGTGGTGGGGCCAGCCCTACGGTCCTCTGTCTGTGTGCATTGGCTGCTCTGAGCTGGAATATCATCTTGGGGGCTTGGTGGGCCAGATGTGTTCTACTCTCTCCTCCTCTCTTAGTTTGCTCCTGTGTGCTCTGATCAGATACACCCCTCTCCCTGAATTGTAGCTTCAGTGTTGTCCTCTGAAGTGCATTCTTTGGGAGGGGGTGGGGGAGAGATGTCCATGTAGTTGGGATTGGAGCTGCCTCCACAGACCTCTTTATTGGTTCCCTGCTTCATGCCGGTATGTTGCATTTAAGTCTTGGCACACCAGCTTGAAGTCTGATCCCTCTGTTCCTTTCCTGTGGAGATATAAACAATATTCTCCCCTTGGGTGGGTTAGTGCCCTGATCCCCAACTACCCATGTCTTTTTCTTCTTTCTTTCCTCCTCCCTTTTAGTTGCCTGCCATATGTATCCCTGGATTGGGTCTGGTCCCTGCCAGAGTATCTGGATCTCACTCATCATGTATGTATATAGTAGCTTTTTCCCTAAGCCCCTTTTTGCATTTTTAAGCTTACCTCAGCAGACTCATGTACTTGTCCTTTTGTGCTTGGTTTACTTCACTTACCACAGTTTCCTCCAATTTTTCCCATGTGGTGATGTGTTTCATGCATTCGTCCCTGCTTTTTATGCATGTGTAATGTGCCATTGTATATATGTACCACAGTTTTTAATCCATTTGTCCATTGATGGAAATTTGGGTTGTTTGCAACTCCTTGCAATTGTGAACTGTGCTGCAATGAACACTGGAGCACAGATGTGTGGCCATGGTTTGTTTCTTACCTCTTCTGGGTATGTGCCCAGTAGGGGGATTGCTGGATGGTGGTATGATAGCTCGATTTCCATCTGTTTTAGACATCATCAAATCGATTTCCATAATGGCTGCCCAGACCTACAGGTCCACCAGCAGAGGACGAGTGTTCCTCTTTCTCCACAGCCCTTACAACACTTGTTGCCTTCTGATTTTTTGAATTGGGCTATCTTTGATGCTGTTCGGTGGTTTGTAATTTGCATTTCTCTTATGGCTAATCATCAGCAACATTTTCTCATATGTTTATTGGCCATTCAGATTTCTGCCCTTGTGAAACTCCTGTTTAAGTCCTTTGCCCACCTCCTCCGTGGGCAATTAGTTGTTTTTTTTCCTGGAAGCTAGCAGAGTACCACAGATTTTAGTAATAAGACCTTTGTCTGATGTGTCATTGATAAAGATGTTTTCTCAGTGATGGGCTCTCTTATTACTCTCTTAGTGAAATCTTCAGATGTACACAGGTGTTTTATCTTCAGTATATCCTACTTTCCAATTTGTGCATCTTCTGTATTTGTGTCCTTCCTTATTTCTGATAGCCTATGTATTCCATGTGCCAAGGTTCTCAAGTTTGTCCCAATTCCCTCAATGACGGCCCAAATAGTTTGGGGTTTTACCTCAAGGTCTGTAATCCACCTTGAGTTTATTTTTGTGCATGGAGTGAGGTAAGTGTTTTACGTCATTTTTCTCCAGGTAGATATCCACTTTTTCAAGTACCATTTTTTGAAGAGGGCATCTACTTCCCATTTGATATTTTTTGGGGCTCTTATCTGTATGCTGATGATTATATGTCTTGGTTTTCAGTTCTTTCTTTGGTTCTGAGTATCTTTCATTATACCAATACCACACTGTTTTGACCACTGTGGCTATATAATAGGTGCTAAAATTGGGTAAAGCAAGCCCTCCCCGTTTTTCCTTCTTCTTGAGAAATTCTCTGCTAATTCTGGGCTTCATCCCTCTCCATATGAAGCTCATAATCGGTTTTTTCAATTCTTTGGAGAAAGATCATGGTATTTGTAACTGGTTAGCATTAAACTTATGTAGTACCTTGGACAGAACTGACATCTTTACTATATCGAGTCTTCTAATCCATGAGCATGGGGTATTCTTTCATTTTTTTGAGGTTACTCTTAAGTTCTTGTAATAGTGTTCTATAGTTTCCCCCATACAAATCCTTTGGTTTTTAGTCAGGTGTATCCCTAGATGTTTTAATTTGTGCTTAGCTATTGATCCCCTCTACTGTGGTCCACTTAAGATTCTTGAAGGAAACAAACAAACAAACAAAAAAAACAACAACTTCCAATGTACTATGTAGAGCATATAATTCTGGCTGGCTGATGCATGGGTATCAAGTAGATGACGGGGGATGAATGCAGTTGTTGTTGCCTGGTTTGGTGTGTATAAACATTGATGTAATTCCTCTATTTCTTGCATACTCAGTAATGTACTCAAACCAGCTTGCCCAGGTTCAGAAAACCTGGTTGGATGTACTTCTTCCCAACTTGAAGATCCGAGATGTTACATTGTTAATTTAAAGTTAGCCTCGTGGTAGTATTTATAGCACTAAAATAGACAATGACTACAAATACATCACTTGTCTCCAACTCCCAACCTGATTTAATTGTTGAATATAACCAATGTACCCTGCATACACCACATCTTCCCCTAGCTGTGTCTTAACCCATCAAAAAAAAAAAAAACCATGTTATTTTCTGTCATGTGTCGGGAAAGAGACAGCCATGGAATTGGGCAAAGTGGGACTACTTTTTCCCACCATTTCTTCTATTTCACGGCCCTCTTTAACTGCACTTGGAAAGGTACCTGGTACCACCATTACTGGTTGTCTGCAATATAATTCAGGTTTTTTTCTTGGCTTTCTTTACCACTGGCTTAGGTTTCAGTTTCTGGGAATTGGAAAGTGAGTTGCTATTCATCCATCTGCTTTTGCACTTGAGCAATTGGGTTCCTGTTGCCCCTTTTCCTGATCTTTCTTTCTTTTTTGGGGTGTGTGTGTACTAAGAGAGTTGACCTTTGACCAACACAGGTTGAACTGGCAGGCCTACCTACGTATCGATCTCCCTACCACCATTGCTATGGTGATTAGTTCAAAAGTTGCAAGATTCCACTGAAAACATTGTGTTAAACTAATCCTGTCCTGGAGAGATGCCCTGGAACTGCTCCTGCAGAGATAATTAAGGTTAAAAGGCATTTAAAGAGATACTTGTAACTCTTGAGCACAGCAATAATATCAACTGAGTACAAGGCTTTTGCAGCTATGATGTTAAAGGGGCAATTGTATGCTTTTTAACTTTTAATTCAAATTGTCTGGGGAAGGATCAAAGTAAATGTAAGTGCTATCTGCTCACCCAGAAGAAAGACCACAGGCAAGCTCTTAGTCAAGATGCCCTTTTCTATCGAAAAAGAAAAACAAAAGCCCACACTCACAGTCATTGAGTTCAACTTTTGGACGAGGTAGAACTGTGGATTTCTGAGACTGCAGGTCTTTATGGGAACAGGAAGCCCAGTCTTCCTCTTTGGAACAGCTCTGGACCTTGTAGTTAGCAGGCCAAGTAACTATTACACTGCCGGGGCTCCTGTGCCCTTTCTTAGACTGTAGTTAGCAAATAGTATACCTATTTGGCAAGATGGTCACTGGGGGACAGGGTTCAAAGCACATTAATTGAGAGAACAACGTGATCATCTATTGGTTAACATCTTCCTGATTATATTCAGTTGGCCACCTACTACAAATGTGATAACTGGCTTTCTGAAAACCCACCCTTATTAGTCTTTGTAACTTTGGTAGTTTTTGTTTTGTATTTCTTCTTGGAAATATTTCCAAGTGTCAGGGCAACCTGAGGAGATACTGCAGATATGAACCATTGCCTATAGGTTCATCAGTTGGTCAGGAATTATGTGGCAATGGAGAAACAGCTGATCTTGCTCAGGCTTCACGCAGCCTCCAGGTTCGCACCATTCATCTTATAAAAGTCCATTTGTTTGGGGTTTTTTTTCAGCACCAAAAAGAAGAATGGCATCTCAGCATGAGTCATTCTGAAGACCAAATGACATTTCTGGGCAGGTGACTTAGCAAAAATTTATGCGTGGCAAATAAAATGCCGTGCTGATTCCTGTCATTCTGTGCTCTGTGGACCTACCAGTGGTGGGTGTAGGATGGCTGATTATTGTGGATTGGAAAAGCGTTCCACTTCAGGTTGCTAGATTGGCAATAATTTCCAAGACAGAGGTGGTGGAGGGGGGAAGAACACTTGTGTCAGTGTGGGTAGCCATGCAGATCCCAAGTACAATTGGAGACCATGTCTTAAATGGTGAGCCCAGACTCTCAGGGAAGCTTGTGTTCAGAGAGTTGGTGAATGAGATGGTATTATATTTCAGGCTAGTCACTTCAATGGGCTTCCTAATTTCAATTCTCCATATCTCCTCTTCTCGAAATCTCAAGAAATCCTTCATGAGTGTGGGCACCAAGGAGCTAAATCGTGATGCAAGGGAAAGTGGGCTATTGTAGGTGCAAAGAATTATGGGGTGTGTGTGTGCAAATGAAGATGCTAAAATTCTCAGTGGGTAAGGGAAAGATGGGAGGTGGGAGTCCACCCAGAGGCTCCTCAGAAAATGGCCTGGCCATCTTCTTCAGAAACAGAGGCCAAGGAAACCCAGGAAAGTTCAACTCAGACATGCATGGGGTCATCATGCGTAGGCAGCGTCTGTGGTTAGAAATGTGGAGTATAAAGATCCAGCACTCTAAATCTGTAAGTCCAAACCACTGTCTGCCGTTTCCAGAGCTATTTATCTTGGGATAATTTAGCACTGGCTTCTGCAAAATGGAGGGGACAGTAGCAACTCTTGGTGTCAGATAAGCATTGGACTGCTAATGATAAGCATTGTTTGACAAGCATACCAGCCACTCCTCAGGAGAAGGTGTCTGACCCTGTAAAGATGTACTGCCTCAGCAACCCCACCAAAGGACGTTGTGCATGGGAGCAGGCTTGGGGGTCATGGGTTTGGGTTGTTTGGGGTAAAGCTGCAGTGAGGTGTGGATGGAAAGCAGGTAAAGCACTTAGCCTGCAGGCTGACTCGGATGTTCCCTGAGTGTTTTCTATTAGGAGTTGTTACTGGATGTCTCCCCCCCTCAACTCTGACGCGTGCCAAGGTGCTGCTTTTTAAAACATGGATGAAGGAGGAGGGTGAGCTCACTGGTGACATATTGGGGCTCTTCCCTGAGGAAACAGGGGATGACTTAATGCACCTGTGGAAGAGATTAAGTTGGCATTAAATATTAACTGTTAAATATTAACTAAGCAGCCACAGCATGCAAGAAAGCCAATGTATTTATCTCTCCCAACATTTTACTTAAGATTCGACATTCAGCATCCATCTGAACCATGCAACATGTTCTTATTTATTCACTAATGAGAAAGCACCTTAGGAGCCATACTATTAAATCCCTGCTATGCCTGCCAGGAATGAATATTGTCCTATCATTTTCTCTCCCCCTCCCTGACTTACACCCACACTGTTCCCTGGCGAAGCCATGCATCTCCAAGTTAAACAGCCACGATGACTGTGTATCTTGGCAGGAGCTCAGTTCTGTTTTATCAAAGCCATGCACATAGAGAACATGTTGTGGGGAAGGTTCCCAGATCAAAGCTGGGTTTGATCCCTGCTCTTCTCCGGGCATGTTGACTTGGTTTTTGAATGGTGACGCTTCTCATGCGGACCAGTGTATATATGCTTCTGCATACATGGATGCACGTGGAGTTAGATTAGCAATGGACCTGGCTAGCCCACTTTTATTTTAAATGATAATAATGATCACTACACACAATCATGCTGGATCCAGCACGCCCTATGAAGAGCAGTCGCTGACTCTGAAAATATATGCTACAAGCCATACACCTTAACAAAGGAATACCCCCACCATTTTCAACCAAGGCAGTAAGCAAGGTTGATCCATTTTTTGCATGATGCTTCTTAGTCTGTATGCTTATGGGTTGTCTAAGTAGATTTCTCAGCTTTACTTATTTGAAAAAACAGAACACTAATACAGACACCTTCCTTCCCAGGTTCATGGACACAATTGTCTCCACGATGAAACACGTAGTGAACTCTAGTACAGCATTTTCTAATATGCTAATATATTCTTCTTAGAATTTTCAAAGGAACATTAGCAATAAATAAACATACTTGTTATGAGTTAAACGGCTGCTTTGCTATTCTTTTCTACTTAGGACATAAGCAGGCGCTCACCGTTCCTCTTCCTCGGCCGTGTATGGCGATGTCTGCAGACGCTTATTCTTTCCAAGGTCACACCTGCCATTGCCAGCTTAGGCTGAATGGGGCCTCGATTCATGTCTGTCTTGTCAGTCTTCCCTTCCTATTCCTTAGCTCCCTCCATTGGCTGTGCTGAGCAGGGGCGGAGGTGGGGCTGGGTCATTAGTCTTACTTGCCGCACTCCCTTCTTGCTCCCCAAACGGTGTGCCCTTAACTCCGGAGCCCACTCATCCATCAGAGCAGTCATTGCCAGTCACCGCTATTATTTCCAAATAACGAACTTCTTCCTTATTGCACCGCAACACATGCGCTGAATTAAGTCCGGATACTCGCTGTAATCCATATGCACGAATCTTGAAAGCCGATGATAAATTGATTTTTAAAAGACAAATATTGTGTGATTCTGCTCATATGAACAATCTAGGATAGTCAAGTGTATCCAGAACCATGTTTATGAGCAGGGGCTTCACTGCTTAGGAGATGCTGAGCTTTTGGTAAAGGTGATGAAAACATTTGGAAGTAGATAATAAACACAATTAATATGATTAAATTGTGCGTGTAAAGAATACAAGAAACATGTCGTGCTATATATGTTTACCAAATTTAAAAATCTTCAAGCAAACATTGAACTAAAATTAATATTATATATTTTAAAGGGCTTAGAGGAGAAATATACTGATGTCTATAACTTACCTTGATCATTAAACATAAGATGAATTGATGGAAAGATAAATAAGTAGAGGAAAAAGATGTGACTAGAAACTATAGCAAAATACTAATAAATATAAATTATGTGTGGATAGGTGCTTAATATACAATTCTTTCAACTTGTCCATGAATTTCTAAATTCCATAAGAAGGTGTCAGAGGAAAATTATCCTGACAAACATAAGGTAAACCAAGGCAAACCAAGGTCAGTATTTTCACTTCTCAGTTCAGTGTCAGACTTCTTTATAGACCCCCCCTAATGGAAAGTAAAGTTTTGAGTTCTTTGATTAATACTTTTTATTTCCTCCCAAGGTACTAAAGGCAGAGACAGCTATAGTTTTCATTGGCTATGATGTGTTTACAGTGCCAAATGGTTCCTGGATTAGAAATGTACCTCAGTACAAGAATGGTTTATTCTAAGAATGTGGCATTGTATGATACTCACCTTCCTGACGTGATCAGATAAAATGGGTGCATAAGCAAATGTGGAATTAAAAGATATAGCATTTGGGGCTGTAGTTAAACAAGCGGCCATTTAGCCCAAAGCCCACATGGAAGAAGCAAACCAGCCAGTGTGATCATGAAGTGTCCATGAGAAAAGGTACCAGAAGTTCAAGAGCAAGCAACTAATGGATGTGAATGGGGCGTGGATGTAGTGGAGACCCAAACCCACCTTTAAGATCATTGGACAGTCTCTCTTTGAAAGAATAATAAATCCAGGGTGCAGGATAGCATTGATGAAACATAACTATTCTCTAGTTCTTTAATATTTCCTCCCCTTATTTGTTTTATCATTAATCATGTTAGACTTGTGTATGTTCTATTGTATAATTAAGGTCATTCAATATATAAAAGCCAAGATCGATAACCCTTCAGAAACATTAATGGGAGTAGGGGTTCCCTGGGAGTATTGGAAAAGGGGGGATGGGAGGTGAGCTGATAGCGCTAATGACTGTATAATCCCACTGAAGGGGAGAAAAAAATCAAAGTTGTATGTGAATGGATATATTGGAAGGTGTAAGATATGGGGAAATAAATAAATAAATAAATAAATAAGGGTTTGTGGGTGGGGGATAAAGGGGAGCTGATATCAAGGAGTTCAAAAAGAAAACGTTTTGAAACTGATGGTGGTAACAATTGTCCAATACTATTTGATGTGCTTGATCTGTGGAATGATACCTGTAAGAGCTCCCAAGAAAATGCTTTTGAAAAAAATGAAATGGCCTTTTCTCTCCACAAGCCAAATTATCAGCTAAGTACGATTACCTTTTTATTTAGTGAGTAGGTAGGTGGGGCTCACTACAGACTGTCGAATCAGGCCTGTTTCTTGCCACTGGTGGGCTACTGCTTTACATTCAGCCAGAGTTGCTGTGGGGTGCGAGATATGACTATAGAGATAGAATTAGGGACAACTGGCCACATGAACTTGCATTATATAAACACAGCTCAAGTTATGGTCGTACATTTGGAATTTAGAAATTTTAGCAATCCACAGATGAGCAGCATTTCTCCAAGTAGCTACGTAGCGGATAATGCAAAGTGAATGGGCAACATGTTCAGCTTTATAATCACTTCTTACAACTTCTGATTTGCACAACTTGCCTTCTCTACAAGCAACCAAACATGCAAGACTCCAGTCATCCATTATTCATTGGCCTGTTACCCTTTTCAGAGTCTACTATTGTCTGTGAGCCTCTTTGGGGAGCTGCCGTTATGCTCCCTTCCCAATAGAGCCAAACATCCCGGTTTCGGTTCTTGCTGTTGATGCCCCTACTTGCACCTAAAACTTATCTAAACTCCATGGTGCTCTACTGTGGCCTATAAGAAAAAGGGAATTCCCTAGCCTTGTTGCAGCTCAAAGGACTGATTGCCTTTTACATAGTGAGATGCCAATGTGGCATTTCTTCCTTTTTTTAAATGGCTTGGGCGGCGGGGGCGGGTGGGGGTGGGGGTGGCGGGTTGGTGTTAAAAAGAGATGCAAAAGAGACAAGTAGCCTTCACGGTTTCATATTGACCTCACCCACTCCATCCGCAGAAGTCAACAACTGACCATCAGTCAAGATTGTCTGTGAGTGACCATTGTCTGTTGGTAACAGAACATATCCTGGGCATTCCAGGCAGCTGCTCCTGACTTGGGCAGGGGGGTGGGGTGGGGATTAGGCTTACGTTCTAATGAAAATGCTAGAATGTAGCTTTGGACTCTGAACAGAGAAAAGCTTGTCTGTAAAGTAAGAGCTTCCAGAAATTCTTCTAGAAGTTTTCCTGACACTATCATGGGTCCTCTTTTCATAGGATCCTTTGTGCCTTACTTCCATTCCCCAGGGCCACCTGCAAATGAAGTATCTGGCCAGAAGCAATTTTCCTATGTTTGGTTTTTTTTGTTTTTGTTTTTTTTTTGCTGAATCATATTTGTAAGCTGAAAACATCATTTCATTCAGAACAAAGAGTTAATCTCAAGCCTGATTCTTGGCTGGAATAATAGAGAAGTGATGTAGTAACTTACCCATGAAGGGCAGACTCTGCTGTTGGAATTATTTTTTTAAAGATAGATGCCCTTTTCCAAAATAAAATGTTGCATATAAATTTTAAAAATTGGTTTTTTTCCTCTCCACAAATGTACGCTGCTCAGGTAGATATTGAGGTAGATCAATTGCTTGGTGGCCCACCTTGCCTAGCTTCAGGGAACAGCTGTTGAGCACAGAAAACAACTATTGAGTGGCAAAAAGTCTGGGGGATTCAGAACTAGATGAATTATCATGTTCTTTTCTACATCAAATGAATTTCCTAATAGTCCTGGACTGTCCAGTTTCAGATACCATCCAGGCCTATATTGCTTTGTGTGTTTCTTTGTAAATAGAAGGCTGGTCTTCTCAATACAGGCTAAGGCACAACTAAAAGAACATTCACTCCAAACCCACTGCCACTGCCTTGATTCCAAATCTGAGCCACTCAACAGGTCCGAATGGAAGTGGACCATAGGGTTTCCAGACTGCGAATCTGTATGGGAGTTCCACCTTTCTCCTGCAGAGTGGTTGGCAGGTGCGTATGGAGATTAGCAGCTGAATGCTTAACTCACAGCACAATCAAAATTCTTTAAAAGGATATTAATTAAGACCTATTATGAAATAAATCAAGATACAAATTAACTTCAAGGTACAATCATATCAGAAGTCATGCTTCCAGGTGTGGTGGGTCATCACACCCTACACTTTTTTCTCCTGAATCATGTTGCTTTTTCTTCTATTGTATCTCTGCTCTTTATCTTCTGCCTTTAGCTCCTTTCTTTCCATCTTTTCTTTAAGTCTTTCTTTTCACCGTCTCTCACCATCTGTGATTTGTTCACTTTCTTATTAATGTTGGCATTTTTTCAGCTTCTATTTTCTTCTTTCTCATTAAGTCTAGGCCAGGTAACACTGCAATAACTAACCTCCCCCAAAACAGATGCTGAAGTAGCACAGATTTATTTTCCAATCATCCGACATGTCCATCATAGATTGTCAGGGGATCTGCATAGTGTAATGATCTAGGGTCT
The DNA here is from genome assembly GCF_050624435.1 of Tenrec ecaudatus. NCBI lineage: Eukaryota > Metazoa > Chordata > Mammalia > Afrosoricida > Tenrecidae > Tenrec > Tenrec ecaudatus. The sequence continues at coordinate 108,122,899 of NC_134544.1, forward strand.
AAGTTGATGGAGCAGTTTCATACAACTCAGTATGCACAGCCATCACCTGTGATGGGCTGCCTATTCCTGGCTAGGAAAGAAAGATCAGGAATTTTATTTTTAATCATTTTATTGGGGGCTCGTACAATTCCTACCACAATCCATACATATATCCATTGTGTCGAGCACACATGTACATTTGTTTCCATCATCATTTCAAAACATTTGCCTTCTTCTTGAGCCCTTAATATCAGCTTCTCATTTCCCCCTCCTCCCTTCACTTCCCCCTCCCTCATGAACCCTTTATAATTCATGAATTTTTATTATTTTGTCATCTGTTAGTTACACTGTCCGACTTCTCCCCCTGCCCTCTTCTCTGCTGTCCCTCCCCCAGGGAGGAGGCCATACGTAGATTCTTGCAATCAGTTCCCCCTTTCTACCCCACATTCCCTCCACCCTCCAGGCATTGCCACTCTCACCACTGGTCCTGAAGGGTTCATCTACCCTGGATTCCCCGTGTTTCCAGTTCCTATCTGTACCAACGTACATCCTCTGGTCTAGCTAGTTTTGTAAGGTAGAATTGGGATGATGATAATGGGGGTGGGGGAGGAAGCATTTAAGAACTAGAGGAAAGTTATATGTTTCATCGTTGCTACCCTGAACCCTGACTGCCTCATCTCCCCACAATCCTTCAGTAAGGGGGTGTCCAGTTGCCACCAATGGGCTTTGAGTCTCCACTCTGCACTCACCCACATTTACAATGATATGATTTTTTTGTTTTTTGATGCTTGATACCTGATCCCTTTGTCATCTCGTATTCACACAGGCTGGTGTGTTTCTTCCATGTGGACTTTGGTGCTTGTGAGCTAGATGGCCGCGTGTTTATCTTCAAGCCTTTAAGACCCCAGATGCTATCTCTTTTGATAGCTGGGCACCATCAGCTTTCTTCACCACATTTACTTATGCACACGTCTGTCTTTAGACCCCAGATGCTATAAAAGATCCGGAATTTTATCTCCAAAAATAAGCCCCTGAAAATCCTGTGTATCTCAGTGGTTCAACTGTTACTGGGATGGTGTGGAACTGCACAGTGTTCCATTCCATAATGTATGGGGTTATCATGAGTTAGAGCAACTCAGTAGCCGCGAAAAGCAACACCACATTTCATTGCACAAAGCCAATCACACTTAAAGTTATTGGGGAAAGTGCACCTGTGGCATGTGTCTGCATATGTGGAGAATTGAAATAGAGAGTTACCCATCAATGAGTTCCAATGTTGTCATGTACATTTCACGGTCTTATTTTAAAATCCTTCCAAACAGTTTACATAAGGTTTTCTTCCCCCCTAGGATTCTTTTTAAAATAATTTTATTGGGGGCTCATACAAGTCTTATCACAATCCATACATCCATGCATTGTGTCAAGCACATTTGTGCATTTGTGGTCACCATCATTCTGAAAATATTTGCTTTCTGCTTGAGCCCTTGGTATCAGCTCCTTATTTCCCCCCTCCGTCCCCACTGACAGCTGCCTCATGAACCCTTGATAATTTATAAATTATTATTATTTTGTCATATCTTACACTGTCTGATGTCTCCCTTCACCCGCTTTTCTGTTATCCACCCCCCAGGGAGGAGGTTATATGTAGATCCTTGTAATCTGTTGCCCCTTTCTACCCCACCTTCCCTACATCGCCACTCTCACCACTAGTCCTGAAGGTTCATCTGTCCTGGATTCCCTGCGATTCCAGTTCCTATCTGTACCAGTGTACATCCTCTGGTCTAGACAGATTTGTAAGGTAGAATTGGGATAATAGTTTGGGGTGGTGGTGGAAGCATTTAGGAACTAGAGGAAAGTTGTATGTTTCATCATTGCTACACTGCACCCTGACTGGCTCATCTTCTCACCGAAACCCCTGCTGTAAGGGGATGTTCAGTTGCCTATAGATGGGTCTTGGGTCCCCAATCTGCACTCCCCCTCATTCAAAATGATTTGATTTTTTTGTTCTTTGATACGTGATCTTGTTGACACCTCGTGATCACACAGACTGGTGTGCTTCTTCCATGTGGGCATTGTTGCTTCTGAGCTAGATGGCTGCTTGTTTACCTTCAAGTCTTTAAGACCCTAGATGCTATATCTTTTGATAGCCGGGCTCCATTGGCTTTCTTCAGCACATTTGCTTAGGCACCTGATTTGACTTCGGTGATCATGTCGGGAAGGTGAGCATCATGGAATGCCAGCTTAATAGAACAAAGTATTCTTGCATTGAGGGAGTACTTCTGTGGAAGCCCAACGTCCATCTGCTATCTTAATATTAAGCCTATAAATATATGCACATAGATCTATTTCTCCATACATAGATATATTTCTCCATCCTCATATATAAATATATTTACATATGTACATGCCTTTATTTAGACCTCTATAAATGCCCATTTGCCTTCTAGTGCTTTCTTCTCTTGCCTTTTACTTTCCTCTTGTCCCAATATCATGCTCAGCCTTCATTTGGGTTTCAGTAATTCCTCTTGGTTACATTACCCTGATCATGTCCTCCCCGGCCTCCTACACCCTCCTCACCACCGATTTGTATCACTTGTTGTTCCCTTGTCCCTGGGTTTGTTAACACCACTTCCTTCCCCACCTCTATCCCTCTCCCATGTCCCCCGGGAACTGTCAGTCCCATTGTTGTCCCCTCCAGGTTGTTCATCCAGCCTATTTTATTTAGACAGACCTGCGGAGATAATAACATGCACAAAAACAAGACAGAGTGAAACAAAACAACAAAAGAAAACACCAACAATCTTCTCTGCCTTACCTGCCTGTTTTAGATCTGCTGCTTCTCCTCTGCTACCCAGTCCACCTTTTGCTGGCAACCACCAAATATAGTATTAGGAAGCATTCCTTGAACATTTCATGGTTTTTAATGCAGAATTTCTGATGTACCATGATAGTGACTTATGCAGGAGAGAAGTGTATGTCTAGACTCTAGAAACTGAAACCTCATTCAGATCCCACCCTCAGTAAGGACAACGTGCTATAGACAGTGCAGTTTCCAAGCTGTTGGTTCCAATGAGCATGCTCTCCCTCTTTCTATGCCATTACTAATAACCACTGAAGCGTTCTTCCTCCAAAATCATTGTCTGTTATTGTTAGGTACCATCGAGCTGGTCTTGACCCATGGCAACTCTATCCCAACAGAAGGAAACGCTGTCCGGTCCAGTGCCATCCTCACAATTGTTTCTATGCTTGAATCATTGTGTTTATCCATTTTGTTGAGGGCCTTCCTTTTTGTCACTGCCCCTACTTTATCAGGCATCGTGTCCTTTTCCATGGACTGGTCTCTCCCCACAATAAATCCAAAGTATGTAAGATGAAATCTCACCCTCCTTGCCTCTAAGAAGCACTCTGGCTCTACTTTTTCCAAGACAGATTTGGTGGACCTATTGGTAGTCCATAGTATTTTCAATATTCTTCACCACAATACAAACGCATCATTTAGCTGCGCCTAAATAAGTAAGAGTAAAGTCATCCTGCTATCCTTCATAAACAGATATTATCATTGCTGGGTACTGCAGAGTCAATTCTGATGCAAGACAACCTCACGTGACAGAGCGGTACTGCCCCAGAGGAGTCACTGAGCTGTAGTCTTCTTAGAAGCAGGTGTGCATCTCAGTGAAGTCAGTCACCAGTGGTTGAACCATATGGTACTTAACCATTCTACCACGGAAACTTAGTATTAATTATAATTAGAGTGAAACCTTGGCAATAACTACATGATAAGATCATATAGGTATCTGTAGGGTAAAGACACATCTTAACCATCAACAGAGTGGCATCTGAGTATTTACGTTAATCATTTTATCTGCTTGGTCAAACAGCAAAGAAGGACCAGGAAGACCAGAAGGCAATATATCAACAATTCCTGCTTCATATTCCCCAACTTGCTGAGATGTGAGCTGTAGAATTTCATTTTAGATTCGCATCCTAGGTAGTATTTACTGAAGCAAAGCCATTGAATGATCTATGAGATGTAGATGGTGGAAGAGCCCTTCGATAAATCCTGTTGTGCTACCTGGAGAAAAATGACTCAAGTTAGCCAATGGTTATGTGGTGTGAGAAGACAGGTTTGTCTGATGTTGAACTCGGTGGCTACACATGGGTGGTTTAGGCTAAACAGAGCCTTGACTGACGCATGTCACTCTTATCATGACATGCATGCTCTAATTCTCCTCTTCACATCCAGTGCCATGGGATCTCTTGCCTTCCTTAGAAACATTGGGTGATTGGATAATACAAGAGGGTTTAAAGTTCATTCTCAATAGCTCTGCCAATGTTGACTATGCTTGGCCCAACAGCACAATTAAAGAACTAAGCCTTTGGGCCTAAAAGGTTTTTTTCCATATATATATATATTTTTGAGAAATATGAATAAGGAAGAAAATACATCATGTTTGGTAGAGGGCCAGCTCAAATCAGCAATGAGATGGATTGACAATACAGTTACAACAGTAGACCCAAACATTCCAATAATTCTGAAGATGACATTTTGTTACGTAGACCAATCCATGAGTCAGGGCTGACACAAGGGAAAATAACAACAGCAACACTTAGATGAGGCACGGTGACTTTTAAGTCATCATTGATGAATACCATGAACAGGGTGAATTGACGATCTAAATCAGATGTAAGTGGTTAAGTGGAAATTGAAGACACAGTGGTTCTAACAAGAGTGACTCATTAGTGTTAGAAGGACCAACAATAAGACTTAGCACTTCTCATTCATGAGAAACAGTCCTGGTTTCCTCAAGGCAAACCAGAGAGCTTTGGATGTTACTAGAAACAAAACTAAGTTTGCTAAAGCTGTGTGGGGGCATTATTCTTGGAGAGGCACCAAGGATGTAAAGACAGATATAGGAGAAGTGTGTTGAGCAGGGGAGCATGTAGAAACGAAAACTGGAGTATGTGCAAGGGGGTCTAGTGGGGATAACTGTAGGTTCTGAGGAATTAACACAGGGACACTCTTGAGTTTTCTTCATAGTCCCAAACACTTTGTAATACATGACTGGAATAGGAACTGTTTTTAGGGAGCTAGAGGACATTTCTAGTTTGGTGATCCTATTTACAATGGATAAATCAGGGCTCAGTACATTCTTGCAATAAGAAAGCAAAGTTTCATTCTTCCCAGGAAATTGAAAAAAAAAAAACCAACAACCAGCTGATTAATGAGCAAACATCAGTGCAGAATTATTGCACCAAATCTTGACTAACTTTCTTGTAGTACAACTACTCTCTACTCTTTTGTAGACCATGAATAATGAATATGGTTATTATGTGCATCCATATCACCAAATGCGAGAGCTCCCTTCCCTTGAGCATTCCCCATTTTATCTCTTTTCCTGTTTTATTCTATCAATAATTTACCGAAAGGGTTTCTAATTAATTTTTCTCATTTCCCTTTTGCCTATTAACTGTCTTTCTTGATCAGTTCTTTAAGTCAATACTATTAACAATGCTATATTATATGGAAATTCAAGAACACTTCATTGTGTTCATGTCATACCTGTACACAGACTCAGAGGCAACTATTCAAACAGAACAAAAGAACACTGTGTGGTTTAAAATCAGGAAAAGCGTATGTCAGGGATGTATTTTTTCACCCTAATTATTCAATCTGTATGCTAAGTAAGTAATCCAAGAAGGTGAATTGTATGAAAATTTGGCATTATGATTGGTGGAAGACTCATAAACATGCTGTAATATGCATGTAACACAACCTTGCTTGCTGAAAGTGAAGACAATATCAACTAACTGAGAAAGATCAAATGCTACAGTCTTTAGTATGGAGTACACTTCAATATATTTTGTAAAAAGACCACTTCTTAAATGGACCAATAACAACATTATGATAAATGGAGAAAATATGAAAATCGTTCAGGGTTTTATTTCATTTGCATCCACAATCAATGACCATGGACGGAGTAGTCAAGAAATCAAATGCTGCATACTGCACTGGGTTGATCGGCCTTAAAAGACTTCCTTAAAATGTCCAAAAGCAAAGTCATTTTGAGAAGTAGGATGTGCCTGACCTATATTGTGATTTTTATTAATCACTTCATATTCATGCAAAACCCGGACAATGGATGTTAGAATAAAGAAAAATGGATGCCTTAGGATTATGGTGCTGGTGAAGAATATAGACTATACCCAGGGACTGCCAGAGGAACAAACAATTATTCGAAGAAGTCCTACGAGAATACTCCTTAGAAGAGAGGATAGAAAAATGACCTCTTAAATACTTTGAACATGGAGAAGGGCCAGTGAAAAGTGGGAACTTCACTAGATAAATAATTGGGGTCACAATAGACTAAGACACGGTGTCTAATTCTGTCGTACATGTAGTCATTATGAGTAAGAACTGACGTGATGGCAGGCGATAGAACAAAAACAATAACATATGACTCCTCAATCTCAATGACACAAGCAATGAATAGAAGGATTGCAATAAACACCTGCACAGCAGTGTTCTTTGCCGCACTATTCACAACAGCCAGGAAGTGGAAACAACATGCCCATGAAGAAACAGAAATTGGTACATAGCTACAATGGACTATTACTCACTCATAAAGAGAAAGTAAGACCTGATGCAATACACTTCATAATGGAGAAATAGAACCAGGACACTTATAATCACACACACACACATATGGACAGATATGTACAGCATGAAGCAATATAACAGCTAATTAGTCCACCTAGCAGTACAGAGGGCTCAGTTCAACTCACTTCCATGAAACCGTTAATATACTGGAAGTCCTTCAACTCCTGAAGGCTGCTGGGGGCAAGGACAAAGAAGCAGACAGTTGAGCTTTCCCAAGGGAAACGCAGGCAGTCAAACTACAGAGGCAGCCAAGAGCAGGGCAGGTCATCAACTGTCAGCAGCTCAGGAGCTTAGCAAAGCAGGCCAGGATGAGGTATCAAATGCAAGCAATGCAAGGCGAAAGGATCTGCCAGCCTCAAGCTCAAATGATGTACCCACCAGCAGCATGGCAAAGCAGGTCTCAAAGGAGCCTTAAGCCCCAGTGACACGATCCACGAAGGAACCTCAAGCTCTCGCAACAGGATCCACGGGATGATGTCCCACAGGTAGTGTAGCTCACAAGTTGAGGCAGAGAACTAAAGCACACGAATGCTGGTCCGATCAACAGAAAGCAAGAGAGAGGGGAGGAGGCCTTGCTGAGCCATTTCTCTCTTTGCCCTCCAATCAAACTGTGACCTTATTAAGCCCACATGTTCCTATTGGCCAGGTTTGCCCAATAACCCTACCTATCACAACAATGAATCTTGAAGACATCACAAAAGGACAAATACTCTATGTTCTCACTTAAAAGAAATCAATCATGTATAGAAATCAAAGATTGTTAGTGATTGTCAGAAATGGAAGGAAGGGATAAAAAAGGAATCTTTGTTAAGAAAACCAAACTTACTGCTGCTGAGTTGATTCAGACTCATAGTGACCCCATAAGCTGAACAGAATTGACCCTTGGGATGTCTGTGGCTGTATCTTTTTGTTGTTGTCATTGGTGTTGTTAGGGGCCATAGAGTTGGTTCCGACCCATAGCAATCCTATGCACAACAGAACAAATCCCTTTAGGGAGTACAAAGCCTGAAATTCCCTCCTTGGAGATGCTGGTGTTTTTGAACCTGTTGATATCTATCCACGAGCCCATCAGGCCTCTTTTCTTTGCTAAGAAGGCTGGTAAGATGACTGGGAGAAGCTCATTGAAAGTGGTTGCACAACTTAATGTAATCAATGTGGCTGAATGTACCTGTAGAAACTCTTGAGGTGGTATAAGCTTTTGTAGTGTATTCTCATCACAATATGTCCATCTATAATTAAATATGTATTAGCAGTGTTTTGTCTTAAGGATCAGAATACTCTGAGAGGCAATACCCATTGAGAAAAGGTGACCAAGCCCTGACTTGCCCTAATGGAGTAAATTCCCTGCAGCTTCTGGCTCACAGCTAGCTCTTCAGCCTTTGTCGATGCCTCTGTTTCCATCTGCCTTCTGAATAAACACGGGCACCTTGTAGCTAACAACTCCAGCTTCGCTGGGGAGTGACTCATGTCACAGAACATGTGAGTCACTCTGTACTTGAAGGGAGTTTACACTCATGTCTGTACAGTCATCTCTTTCCCCGAATCCTGTCCCCATCCTTGCAAGAGCTGTAGGAACCGCATAGGATGAAAGAGAGAAGTGACACGGTGTGTGTCAATTACAGTGGGCATAGATGCTCCAAACAAATTGTAACCGTAATATATTTACATTTCAAGAAAAGAGGGGGAAACGTGCACACTGCTTTCCAGGGAAGAATATTCAGCCTCCAGATCCAGCGAAACATTTGAACATTTATCACTTCCTGTAAATAAATGCCTCTTCCTCAAAAGGAACTGGCATGCTGAGGTAGGGAAACATTTCTCTATTATGAAGATGGTTTAAACTTGATTTGTATTTCAAAGTCTTTTTCTTTTTAATCATTTAGCACACATCATGTAGCCAGACACGTTTTTTATTAAATGTCACCCTTTGCTGCCAACCAGGGCCGGGAACAGCTCAGGGACTCTGGACTAACTGCTCCTGTTTAAATGTCAGGGGTATGACAGGTATAAAGGGCAATTCTGGTCTCAACTCTGGGTCAGGATGGTTAGATTTGGGTTCTTCTTCTATAATTGTCTACATATCAGTTGCTTCACATAAGACATATTAGTATTCCAAACAGAAAGGAATCCTATTTTTAAAGTATCATATTTATGATCTACAGATATTTAAAGACCAAACCTACTGCCACAAAGTCAATTCCTACTCACAGTAAACGATCCTTTATGGCAGAGCGGAACTGTTCCATAGGGGTTCCAATGCTATAAATATTTTTTTAAACTGTTATACTGGGGGCTCATACAACTCTTATCATAATCCATACATGCATCCAATTGTGTCAAGCACATTTGTACATTTGTTGCCATCATCATTCTCAAAACATTTTTTTCTACTTGAGCCCTTGGTATCAGCTCCTCATTTTCCACTCCCTTCCCACTCCCCCTCCATCATGAACCCTTGATCATTTATAAACTATGACTATTTTGTCATGTCTTACACTGTCCATTGTCTCCCTTCATCCACTTTTCTGTTGTCCATCCCCCAGGGAGAGGTTTATATGTAGATCCTTGTAATTGGTTCGCCTTTCCTCCCCCACCGTCCCTCCACCCTCCTCGTATCGCCACTCTCACCACTGGTCTAGAAGGGTTCATCTATCTTGGATTACCTGTGTTTTAAGTTCCTATCTGTACCAGTGTACATCCTCTGGTCTAGCCAGATTTGTAAGGTAGAATTGGGATCACGATAGTGAGGGGAGTAAGTATTTAAGAGCTAGAGAAAAGTTGTATGGTTCATCATTGCTACATCGCACCCTGACTGTCTCCTCCCTGTGACACTTCTGTAAGGGGGTTGTCTACAGATGAGTTTTGGGTACCCACTCCTCACTGCCTCTCATTCTCAATGATAGGATTATTTTTTTCTTTGATGTCTGATACCTGATCTCTTTGACACCTCATGATCACACAGGCTTGTGTGCTTCTTCCATGTGGGCTTGTTGCTACTGAACTAGATGGTCGCTTGTTTACTTTCAAGCTTTTAAGATCCCAGACACTATATCTTTTGATAGTGGGGCACCATCAGCTTTCTTCACTACATTTGCTTATGTACCCATTTGTTTACAGCGATCCTATCTGAGAAGTGAGCACACAATGATATGAATTTTTGTTTTCTGATGCCTGATAACTGATCCTTTTGGCACCTCGTGATCACACAGGCTGGTATGCTTTTCTATGTGGGTTTTGTTGCTTCTGAGCTATATGCCGCTTGTTTACCATCTAGCCTTTAATACTCCAGATGCTATATCTTTTGATAACTGGGCACCATCAGCCTTCTTCACCACATTTGCCATGTACCTGCTTTGTCTTCAGCGATTGTGTCGGGGAGGTGGGCATCATGGAATGCCAGGTTAATAGAACAGTGTTCTTGCATTGAGGGAGTACTTGAATGGAGACCCAATGTCCATCTGCAACCTTAATACTAAGCCTATAAATATATGTACATAGATCTATTTCCCCATCATCATATGTAAATATATTTACATGTGCACATGCCTATATTTAGACCTGCAACTGTAAATCTTTAAGAGGCAGACAGCCTCATATTTCTCCCCAGGAACTGCTGGTGTGTTAGAACTACTGACCTGATGATTAGCAATCCAATATTTAAAGACGAAACTAAGGAAAAGGAAACTCATGGCCGTTGAGTCAGTTCAGACTCTTCCTGGCTCCCCCATGTGCTACAACGCAGAATTGTTCGACATGTTTTTATTTTTGCTGCTGTGGTTGCTGTAATCTTTTTGAAAGCAGATCATAAGACCTTTCTTCCCTGGGACTCCTTGGTAGGTTTGAAATACCCACCTTTAGGTTAGTACCAATTGCAGAAACATCCAGGACACCCTCACAGTACATCCAGGGACCTAGTCATAAAAAGAGGACCCATATGTACTCTTAGAAGCTGAAATATTCCTTTTATACAAAAGACAATGCAGCAACCTCCCTAAACATCATTTTACCAGAATCTTCCAAAGAGAGAGGAGAGAGAAAAGATGGGCACATGACATAGTCTAGTCTTCAGACGCCAAATCAAAAAGAAAAATATTAAGGAAGATAAACCTTTTATCATGTTTCTGAAACTTCCTGATGATCCTTATAGTAGACCATCTGTTCCTGATGATGGAAGTCACTGGATGAGACCCTGAGGAAATAACTCTTTGTAAAAATTCTGAAAATTAAATTCACTCTCCAGTATTCCTACTTTGTAGCAAATCTGTTACCCAGATGTAAATTTGGAAGCATTAGTGCTCTTGGCTCCCTTAAGCATTTCAATTTAGAAAAGGCATTTTTGACGACAACAAGCGAAGAATGCTTTGAAACCTAAATTACCATAAACAAACCATGGCAGAAGGGAAGTAGATTGAGAAGATGTGAAAGGGGAAGGTGACTTTGAGCAGCTCTTACCTCTGTGACTGAGGATCCCTGGTGGCATAGTGATTGCACCTTGGGCTCCTAACCTCATGGTCAGCAGTTTGAAACCACCAGCCACTCCAAGAAAGAAAGATGAGACGTTCTACTCCTATGAAGAGTTCTACTTGTCCTATAGGGTTGTCTTGGATCAGAATCAACTTGGGGAAGTGAATTTTGGATTGACCTCGGCAGTGGGGAAGACTATAATGGTAAATAAAAAGTAAATTCACTGAAGTCATCCAATGTGCTAACTACATGGTCTAATGTTGAAGAACAATATACCTCTCCCAAGCATTTTTCTGTGCATCACTTAATACCTCTCCCACACATTTTTCCATGCATCACTTAATACAGGAACAATTTAAAATTTGACATTCATCAAAGGTACATGCATCTGTATGTATTTCACCAGATCTCTACAAAAAGGCAGATAGCATGTGGAATGGGTTGGGGCTGGTAGTTAACAATAACACCTTCATATTTTATAATACCTATTCTATTTGCAAATTCTCCCAAGTTGGAATTTTCTGTGTTAGCTTCCCAGTGTTCTTATAGTCCAAACACTACAAACAAATAGTTTCCAAGAACACTTTCCCCTCTCACACACACAAGTCTGGAAGCTAAAAGTCCAACTCAGGGTCTTCATTGTGTCCTCTTCTGTGGCAGGATGGTCCTGGCGCCTTGTTGGTGCTGTAAGCTAAGTGCTGGACTGTTGACTGCAAGGCTGATGTCGGAGTCCCTCTGGCAGAGAAAGATGAGGGTGTCTGCTTCGAGATTACAGCCTTAGAAGTCTTAGAGCGGGCTGCTACAAGCTGGATCCTGCTTGAAGAGAGGGGGAGTTAGTAAGTGGTCCTGGGCTTTGATCAGTGCTTTGGTGGTGATCCTCATTCAGCATCTACCTCCCCACTTCTGTGCTTGCTTGTGCCTCTTTTTTTTAATTTATTTGTCACTTTCTGACATAGACAGGTGAGGGAACCCTGGTGGTGCAGTGGTTAAGTGCTTGGCAGCTATCAGAAAGGTTGGGTTCAAATTCCCCATCCACTTTCTGCAAGAAGGATGTGCCAGTCTGCTTCTGTAAAGATTACTCTATGCGGTATGCTACTCTTTCATCTAGGGTTGCCTTAGGCCAGAATTGACTTATTAGAATTGACTTATTAGGGAGCCGACTTTTTATATTTTTATATAAAAGGAATTGACTTATTAGTTACTTATTAGTAACAGTTGTACTGTTTTGCTTTTGCTCTTTTGTTTGTGAAGAGAAGTCTAGGGAGGCAGTGGGTGGGGGGTCAGTGGTGGAATATTCACCTTTAGTGTGAGAGCGACCTGTGGGGGGAGGCTCACAGCCATCCTCCCAGTTGCCAGACTGCAGTGGGCCCCACTCCCTGTTGTAAAAGACAACAGACACCTGCAGACATCTATTTGGTTCCAGTAGGTGGGGTTTACACCCTACTGACAATGGTTCCTATGGAGATCTAGGGAATAGGTCAAACTTAGGATCTGCCCATCTTGTCACATGTATAACCCCAATCCCTCCCCTTCCTATTGCGTGTATGTCCCTAGACCACCCCCCTCTCATTACTGTATTACCTATAGGACATCCCCTTCCATTGACGTATGTCCTCACCTGTAATTAGGGGGCTTGCTTGTCCCCAGAGAAGATAAAAGGGGCCTGGGCTAGCATTAAACTCTCTCTCTCTCTCTCTCTCTCTCTCTCTCTCTCGCTCTCGCTCTCGCTCTCGCTCTCGCTCTCGCTCTTGCTCTCGCTCTCTCCACGTGGACCATCAAGCGGAGCTGAGGTGAGCATGCTACCATGAATCATTGTCTGACCCCATTTACTTCAATACTTCACCTCTATCTCTCATGCTCTCTATAACTTTGCTATGATCTTTACTTATCGCTGTACAATTGCGCCTACCGGACCCGTAATGATGTGTTAGGGCCTGGCTTCCCCTGACAGCGACCCAGGTTTACTTTCTGGCTCATGAACCTCAGGTTCAGTCACCCCCACCACCATCTGTCAGTGAGCCTCTGTGTAGTTCTGGGGCTGAACTGATTCCAGAAGAGATTGCAGAATAAGGCAGACTAGGAAGGCAGCTCTAGCAATCCACTTTCTAAGAATCAGCCAATGAAATCACCACGAACAATGGCCTCTCCACGACTGATTAGGGAGAGGAAATAGGACTGAGCAGCACTTGGTTCCAATGCGCATGGCGTGTCCAGGACCAGTGCAGTCACAGCTAACCACACAATGGCAGCAACGACAGATTGCGGCTGAGAAATCACCAAGCGGAATTTCTTCATCTGTAAAGGAAGGGACAAAGCAAAGTCCTCATAAGTATTTATCAAAACACACCCACAGTTTTTTAAAAAGGAGGCTGGAAAGTTTTTTGATTCTTCAAACAGAGGGCAGCGCGATTAAGACTACCACTGTAAATCAGAGCACCATCGAATGCCAAGGCGAAATGCCTGGGACATGTGATGGTGGATTAGACATGTGATGGGATGGAGTCTCTTTCCTTGGAAGCATTTGATTTTTCCTCTGGCCACTAGACTACCTGGCTCCGTGGAAGCCTTTCAACAAAGAAATCTCATGTTTCCTTGTGATTTTCATCATTTGGTATTTTATTTCAATAATCGAGGCACTTTGCATTCTATGGGAGGAAAAACCAATGAATTCTACCATTTGCAATTTTACTCTGGTAGGGATGAATGATAAAGGGTTCAGGTTTATGAAGCCACCATCAAAAAGGGGCAGAAAAAGCCCTTGATCTCCCTAAAGGCTTACAAGCAAGCATAAATATCACACGCGAACATTTATACCCTGACTTCAAGTCTGTTTTCCCAAGGCTCCTTTTTAAAAACAAAACAAAAAAACTGCTTAGTGCTGCAGAATCTTATCAGGATGACCAAAGGCCTCCAGGTGGAGAAGGTTTTTATAGGGGTTAGGGACCACCTACCAAGAGAAGAAGACACTCAACTCAGCTGTTTCCAGGAACTTCCTACATTATTCCTCGCCTTCGATTAGGGTCCGTGTGGTACTTTGGGTGGCGTTTGATTTGGGACCCATATGAGGAGTGCACATGGCACAGGGTGGGGTGAGGAGGGGAAGGACTTGGGGAAGAGATGGAGACATTGAAAGAGAAGCAATCCCTGTTTCCCTGCCACTCCCTGCCTCTGCCTCTGTGGATGGCCGAATGGAAAGGTATCCATACAGCCTGTCTTGAACTATTCATGCACACAGCACCATCTGCTCGCCTGTTCTTCAGAGGCAATGCCCAGGTCCACTGCCTGTCAACAGAGACCACGTAGAGCAGCAGAAAGGGAGTAGCAGCAGCCAGTTGCTGGGAACCCTACAGAACTCCCAGGAAACTTAACACACACAGTACAGACTGAAAACACTGGAACATTTTGTTTGTTTGTTTAAAAAGTTTAACATTTTAACTGACATATGATTCACATCTCATACAACTCAGTTATTTGAACATATTCAAAAGAGTTGTGTGATCATTGCCACACTCGATTTTAGAACGTTTTCTTTTTTTTGATTTGTTATCATTAGTTTCCCTTTTCCCACCATCCTATCCTGTTTTAGGACAGAAAACAATTAATCCAGTTACTTTTGCTACAGATTTACCCATCCTACATTTCCTATACTGAAAATTATAGAAAAAAACAAAACTCAAACCCCAAATTAGAACCAAATGACAACAAAAACCCAACAGCAACCACAAAATACAACATCGAAAATTCTTAGATGAAGAGACAACAGAAAATAATAAAAAGCTAGAACAAATTTAACATGGGTCAAAAGGGAGAACAAACCAGCCTGTCTGATCCAAGAATTGTAAGCATTAATACCCAAGAGTAATCCAATCCCAAGCAGGGAACAATATTGAGTGTAAATGCTAAGGCTTCAGTTTTCAGAAGGTAAACAATTTCATGCCAACTTAAAGATTATAAAAGTGTAGGGGTGGAATTTAACCTGTCAATCAGGTGCCTCCTGTGGGCATGGCCTTCTGATGGTGCCTCCTGTGGGAATGGCCTTCTTATAAGAAGAGATCTTGGAACCTCTCCTTCTCTTTCTCCACCTCACCTTCTTATTGGCTGACCCTGGTTGTTGAGAGCACTGGAGATGTGTCCAGGGCCATTGGATCCACAAGACTTTGTACCCACCAGCCAGTCATCTTCCTGTATTCTGCATCATTGCATGTGACTGTGTGAGTCTGACGAGGGACATATGGACTAGAATTGGACTTACAAACATGAGTTGGATGGGCTGGGACATTTATAATTACTTCTCGATGTAAAGCTCTCTCTTACACACATATCTGTATCACTGGATTTGTTTCTGTAGTCCACTCAGCCTAACACAATATGAGTCAGAATGGACTCAATGGCACCTAGCAACAACAACAGGGATGAGAATGAAACCTCAGATTCCATTTCAGGCTCCCCACTTGGAATATGAGTAAGCTTCTAGAGAATTCTCTGATCATTGGCCAGGGATGTGAAAGCCTTGCTATCAAATAGAGTGCTTTGGAAAGGGAACCAGTATAAATGCAGTTAGGTTGACATTTAAGGCTTATCCTTTGCTTTTTTTAAAATATTAACCTTTTTACTTTTTCATGTGTTTTCAATTCTTTTAAAAAATCACTTTATTGGGAACTCATACAATTCTTATCCATACATACATCCATTGTGTTAAGAACATATGTACATTTGTTGCCATCATCATTCTCAAAATATTTGTCTTCTTCTTCTATCTGCTGCTCATTTCCCCCCTCCCTCCCCACTCCCCCCTCCCTTTTAAATGAAATAGTTGCCTATATTAAAATCAGCAATGGCAACAACACTTGTCATCTCTTTGGGTATATTGTAGGGCATCTGGTATAAACTCTTCAAACCCCTTGGAGTCTCAGTAGCTACTATTGTTCATAAGAGAACACTCGATTTGCTTCTTAAAGTTTCTCCAACATCAATGCACAACACCAAGGTCAGGGGAGTCTCAATTCCTTTTTGCTGGGTAGAAAGAAATGATCATTTATCTGCAAGTTAGGGCCCGGTATCATCTTTAATGAATTAAGTGCTATGTGCCATATATATATATGCTACCTTCTTTACATATGAGGGGGTACTCCCTTCCCCCCACCCCTAAAAAATCTCCCGTGCATAGAGCTTTAGTAGTATGCATTTTTCCTGCTAGGTGAGCATCACGCTTTAAGTTAGTGCAACCAGTGCCGTCGCCTGGAAAGTTTCTCTCTCTGGTAACAGTGAATTTTTTCGTGAAAGCAATTTTGCCTAAATCTCATTTTTTGTGATGGCTGATTTAAGAGAATAGCGTGTGACTGTGAAATTTTGTTTCCTGCTCTGGAAAAATGCCACAGAAACTGTTGTGATGTTGAACACCACTTACACAGAGAACACCATGAGAAAAACTCAAGTGTGCACGTGTATGAGAGGTTTTCTTGTTTCAAAAATGGTGAAATGTTGATTAATGACAAGCCTAATTCTGGACATCTGTCAACTTCCTGAATAGATGAAAATGCCGACAAATCTGTACACTTGCTCAAAGACCAACAATAGACCACTGACGAGAAGGGGAAGTTATCTGGATTTTCTTGGAGCTTAGTTCAGTGAATTGCAATGGCGGTTTTGAGAATGAAAGGGGTCATTGCGAAATTTGTGCCTCAGGTTCTGACTGACCAGCAAAAGAAGGGTCCAGTGCAAAGGTGCTATGTTTTGAAAGAACAGCTCTGAAGTAACGCTGACTTTTTTAAAGCAAGGTCATTACTGGTAATGAGATATGGTGCTCAAAAGCAAGCATCAATCAAACCAGTGGAAGACGCCATCATCATTCGCCCAAAACAAGCTCATCAAAGATGAAGACACAGCTCCTTTGGGTTTTTGTTTTTGTTTTTGTTTTTTTATGTGAGGGGCATAGTGCATTTGGAGTTCATTCCACCAGGGGAATCAGACTTTCTATTTAGAAGTTCTGAAAAGATTGCGTAACGGTGTGCGACCAAAAGGGTCTGATTTGTGGTAGGGGCCTGGTTTTGCCACAATGGCAATGCACCTGCTCACGCAGTGATCTCCATGCTTGCCCTAAGATAGGATGGCAAAATACTGCATACTTCTCTTGTCCCATGCAACTTACTCACCTGACCTTGCTTTGTGCAGCTTCGTTTGGTTTCTGTGACCGAAGAGGGGAATTAATGGAAAGCGATTTGAGGATGTAGAGGAGATGAAGACAAAAGCTGGGGAGGTGCTGTCAGCCCTCCAAACAGATGAGTTTGAAATGGAGAGTCTTTTCAAAGTTGCTTTGTAAGAAAATTGAAATACATAGCTTTGAAAAAATATCCATTGGGGCAGGTACTCCCCTGTATATATATTTTTTCTGTCTTCTCACAACACTGTTGTTGTTGTTAGTTGCCATGGAGTTCATTCTGAGTCATGGCCACCCTATGTGTGCAGAGCAGAACCGCTCAATCAAGCTTTCAAGGCTCTGTAATTCTTTAGAAGCAGATTGTCAATCCTGTCTTTGGAGGCACTCCGGAGTGGGTTTGAACTCCCAACCTTTTGGCTAGTGGTCTAACATCTAATCATTTGACTCTTAGCAGCCATATAAAATAGTTTTAAATCCTCGTTTAAATATTAAAAAAAACAAGTATCACAGTAGATTCATCAAAGTATAAAATGGTGAACCTGTAATTAAAATATAGGTCTTCCTAGCTCCAAAGCCCAAAATTTTAACCACTGGGGGTGGGGTGGGGAATAAAAATGGGAAACTATGCAGTATACAGCTTATCTTTAAGAGATCAAAAATCTTCTAGAGAAATCAGGCATACCATGAAATAATCAAATAATAGTAATGCAACATAAAACAACAACAACAAAAAAATCAAAGTCACTCTTGAGTCAATTCGGACTCACAGTGTCCTATGGCAACCCTATTAGACAAAGTAGAAATGCCCTGTGGGTTCCTGAGACTGGAAATCTTTATGCGAGTTGAAAGCCTCATCTGTAACCTGTGGAGCAGCTGATGGTTTCACATTGCTGACCTTTTCTTTAGCAGCCCAACTTCTAACCCATGATGCCATCGGGGCTTCTGACAAGGCAATATAGAACCCGATAAATTGTCTGAAACAGATATCACTTTTCAATGAGCAAATGCTCCAAGCCCACTTTAATTAGGTCAATTCCAACGCATGGCAACCTATCATACAAAGAACTGCCTCTTTGGGTTTCTGAGGCTATAATTCATTGCAGGAGCAGAGAGCTTTGTTTTTCTTTTGCAGAGTGGCTGGTGGCTTTGAACTGCTGACCTTGTGGTTAGCAGCCTAATGTAGTACCGGTATGCCACTGGGGCTCCAGCATTTGCCACAAGAGGTCTAAATTGCAGCGGATAAGTTCTTGTGGGTTGTCAGTGGGATCTCAGATGGGCTTTGGGGGAGAGCATTATACTTCTATGGGGTACATGGAGGGAATTTTTTGTGGAGTGGTGCCTTAGTTAAATAATGTTGTCATAGCATGTATACCACAAATGGCTGCTTTCAGAAACAGATCTTAAGTTTGGGGTGGGCGGGGTAAAAGCAAACACATAGCAAATCTTTCTTTTCTCATAGTTCTGGAGGCCCAACTTTCAAACTGGATCTCAGACATTTCTTTTCCTTCGATGGGTCTCTCTCCCAGTTTCCAGAGAGTACGCCCAGGTGTTCCTTCTCATTCTTGGGTGTTTCTTGCTGAATGCCTTCCTTCTGTGTGAGTCTCTAGACCTACTGGGTTCTTGATATAATTCAAATGGTATTAGGATTAGAATCATTGTACACCATTGTGGTTTATTAGCATAACAAAAAAGCCCCCTACTTCAAAAAAGGGTCATGTTGACAGGTAAAGGGATGGGTTAGGATTTCAACCGCATCCTGTTTTCAAATGCAACTCAATCCACAATGGGCCGAGGGGCAGGGGAACCCCATGACAAGATTATGGCAGTGGACCTTGTTAGGGGCTAACATGTTTGAGTTACCTGGAGTCTGAAGGCTGAGCACGCCCACAGCAAATGGAAGTCTCCACCATTGAGTCGATTCTGAATTATAGCAACCCTGTATAGGCTTCCCAAGGCTGGTCATCTTTACCGGGGCAGGTGAAGTGTGCATGGTCTGGGGAAAGTCCAAGAAGACTTGTCAGCTGGCAGTGGCAGGAGACACCATCGGCAAAGAATGCGGCCTCTCTGCTTTCTCAGTTTCCATAGGATTTAAGCAGAATGCCTTCCTCTTTGTAGCCATCCCCAGTGGGCTTGGATAGCTCGATGGAGAAGACACGGGCATTTCCCAAGGCTGAGACTAGTCCTAGATATGGGCAAATATTTATTTTGCCTCAGGTGGAGAAGATGGATTTTTAAGAAAGAGGCAGCATGACTCCTGTCACAAAGTATTCCAACGGTTCAGGAGAAACCCACTTCAGAGAATGCAAGAATGGGTGGACAGCGTGTCTGGATATGCTCCAAGGACTACCTCCTCTTTCCCACATTCTCTCTCTCTCTCTCCCTTCTCCAAAACGATGTCCTTTGATATGACCATGAGACTGACAGCACTTCCCAAAGACATCTGTGTAAGGGTATAAGGTCCCACAGTCATTCCAGAGTCCTCCCAGAGCCACCTCTCCTGAAGGTGGGGTAGCTGGCTGGATGGGGCTTAGAGAAGGCAGAGAGCCGGACTGTGACCCTCTTCCAGTGCAAACCATCTTGGCCTCTGTCACAGTCAGAATTTTAAGGTGGCTGCTATGATGGGTCCGAGTGTGCGCTCCACACATGTGCATTGGAAACCTAATCCTGATACAGGTCGTTATAGTCCTGTTTGGAAATCATCTTATTTGTTATGCTCATTAGACCATGCCCAAATTGAATGGTTTCTAAACATGATCATTTATACACTTACACACCTACTCCTCCATGATAGGCTAATTGCTATCTGACATTAAGTATTTACAACCATCCTGGAAAACTGGCTGTTTTGCACATTAAGCTCACAGGTCTAGCAATAATGAACACTGAGCACTGGGTGTGATGGTTACAGTTATGTTTCAATTTGTCTGTCCCATGATCTCAGTGGCTTGTCATTTCTGCATAGATGAACTTTGGTGGTTACATAATGATGTAATTTTTCAGTAATGTATGGTATGACTTAGCAGCTCTAGAATAATAGAGTTATCATTCATTTTGTAATCTAATGTGGTCATCCGCTAATTTTGCATAATGATATTTTGCATAATAACCTGTTCTTTGGAACCTAACTGTATCAATAAGTAAAGAGTGGGTACAATTAATTATAAAAGACTAGATTGAAATACAAAGGCAAGCACAAACATAAAGTTCTCTCACTCACTACCATTGAGTTGACGCCAATTCATTGTGACTCTATAGGACAGGGTAGAACTGTCCCTGTGAGTTTCAGAGGCTGGAATTGTTAATGGGTACAGAAAGCCATGTCTTTCTTTCTCTTTTTTTCCTTTTTAAATCATTTTGTTGGGAGCTCATACAACTCTTATCACAATCCATATATACATACGTTGTGTCAAGCACATTTGTACATTTGTTGCCACCTTCATTCTCAAAACATTTGCTTTCTACTTGAGCCCTTGGTATCAGCTCCTCGTTTTGCCCCCTCCTTCCCCACTCCCCACTCCCTCATGAACCCTTGATAATTTATAAATTATTATTATTTTGTCATGTTTTACACATCTCTCTTAACCCCATTTTTTGTTGTCCATCCCCCAGGGAGGGGGTTATAAGTTCCCCTTTCCTACCCCTCCTGGTATTTTTGCTCTCATTATTGGTCCTGAGGGGTTTATCTGTTCTGGATTCCTTGTTTTACAGTTCCTATCTGTACCAGTGTACATCCTCTGGTCCAGCCGGATTTGTAAGGTAGAATTGGGGTCATAATAGTGGGAGTGGGGGGTGAGGAGGCATTAAAGAACTAGAGGAAAGTTGTATGTTTCATTGGAGCTATACTGCACCCTAGCCATGTCTTTGTCTGAACGAGTGGCTGGTGGTTTTGAACTGCTGGCTTTGCATACCCACTACAGCACCAGGGTTCCAGCATGAAAGCAGACTGACTTTATGTGAGGAGTACCAAGGAATGCCGGGGCAAAATGAGGAGCTGATGCCAGGGGCTTATGTAGAGAGCAAATGTTTTGAGAATGATGGGGGTAATGAATATACAAGTGTGCTTTATACGACTGATGTATGTATGAATTATGATAAGAGTTGTATGAGCCCCCAATAAAATGATTTTTTTAAAAGGATATCTACAAGGAAGGAAGCAACCAGACAAAGACCTTGATTTTGACTTTGCAACTCCAGAACTGTTAGAAAATAAATCTCTGTTCATCAAAAGTACTCATTTGTGGTATTTGTGTTACAGCAGCACCAGGTAGCTAAGATGGAGTTCATTATCTCCTTGGCCTGGTATGAGTCCCTGCCCTTGGGAGTGAGCATGTGTAAGTATGTTTGCTCAAGCACACATACATACAGGTGTATGTATGTGTAGGTAAACCATGTCATGCATATGTGTGTGTACAAAACAAACAACTAGTTAGCAAACAGGTAGAGCGACTCCATTGCTGGTGATGTAGAAATAAACTAGCCTATTGTGAGAAGACTTGCAAGAAAACCAGATGGCAAGAACCAAGTTGCCACTCATCACTATGAGCAACCTCCAAGCTGACAGCCAGCAAATGGTAACCCCAGTCCTACCACAAGGCAAAGAATCATGCCAGCAACCACAGTGAGCCTGGCAATTAATGTCCCCCAGACAAGTCACCAGATAAGGGTTGAGTCTGGTTGACCCCTTGAATGTAGTTGCTGGTGATGGTAACTAAGGAGTGCCTGGGCTTCTGCCTTACCAAGTCTGTGAGATAAGGATATCCATAGCTTTTAGCCATAAGATGATGATCATTTATTATGCAGCAATAAATAAATAACACGGCATTTATTTTCTATCTCCCCACAGAAGGACATGGTGATGAATGGGGACCTAGAAACTTCAAAAACCACAGAGAAGGAAGTAGCTGGACTCTCACTAACTAGCTATATAACCTGGCTTGTCATTTTTCATTCTCTGGGACCTGGTTTTCTCATCTTTACTTTGAGAAACTTAGCTGATAGCAACTTTATGTTGTCTTCCAACTTCCAGAGATTCTTCTGTACAAATTTGACAAATGAATAAATTTAATCTTTGTTGAACAGCTAAAAGCTAGTGATGAGCAATGCTAGATTATTACTACATGTTATATATGTTAAACTGCAAAAACGATATTACTCAGGTTTTTCTTGTTAGAGTTGCTTGTAAAAGTCAATAAACTGAGGTTCGGAAATGTTAAAGACTTTGTTCAAGATCATGTGGCTTGAAAATGGTAGCATGGGAAAGCCAAGTGAAGGTCTTTTCCCTGCATTACGGACCACAGCTTGGAAAAGTTCTCTAACCAGAAGCAATCAGCAAAGAGAACTGCAGAGGAATGCAAGGAAGGGGACGTGAGTTGTGATGATCCAGCAGAGGGTCGTGTGAGTGCAGTTCAATTTGTCACCTGGCTCTGAAGACCTTTCCAGGGATGGCTTTGAAAAAGTTGAGTCACCAGGAAAGTCCATCAGAGGTCAGTACAGAGAAAAGGATACTTTGCAGGAAAGGTAGGGGGCTTGCAGCAGAATGACAATATCTTTTATCTTCCCCTGGACACTGAGGGTTTCTAAGTTACGTTCTGTGAACGAGCTCTCTCTCCTCAGACTCAGCTTTCTCTCTCCTTGTTGGTCAGTTTTCTTGTTGGTCCTAGTTTTCAACTCTGCAGATCCAAAATCCAACTCATCGTGCGTGTATTCAAAGATATCCTTTATTGGAGTCCCTTATTCTAGTGATATTCATTACCATCCGCCCACACAGTGGTCGGCCTTAGCGATTCCTTTTCTTATCCCTGACACCTAAGTGGTCACTTAGACTGTGGATTTTATGGCTTGGATCAGTCCGCACCTCATGTTTATAGGTCCATATTTCACCATTGTCTATGGGAACATTTCAACAGCCTCATAACTTATATCTTTGTATGTTAGCCCACTACTCCACGCCTTCTCCCAATAAGTCCACCGTTCACGTTACCTCTGAAGTGAACTTTCAAAATGGAAACCTTATCATCTTTAAAGCTCGTTAAGGCTTCCCAGACTCTCAGTGCATGTGGTTCAAATTCACTGATATTTCCTCCAAGGCCTTTTCTGTCTCTTTTGACAAGCTCATCCCCTCCAACACTTCCTCTTCTTCATTAACTCTAGATTGACCTAGTGAGAGTTGGTATTTTTCACCACTTTAACTTGCACCCGGCTATGTCTTTCTATGCTGTGTCTAGCTACTCATTATTTCCAGGTTCAACTTGAGCACCTCCTCTCCCGTGAAGTATGTTTGCCCCCCCTCCCAGTGTAGCCATGGCGCACACCTCCGTGACACCAATCATACTGCACTCTGGGGGGTTATATTCACATTGAACATCTTACCCAAAGCTCCCCTGGAGGGGTGCATTAGACAGTATCATGAAGCATCTTAAGTGAATTTGATCGTTTCCCCAAATAAATATAAATTGGGGGCATATTTGTCTTCTCCTCTGGACATGAAGAAAGACTTCTTGAAAACAACGGCTATGTCTCATTCATCTTTAAATTCTTACATCCGTTATAAGAGCCCCCTAATGCAAGCTTTCAATAAATCTTTGCTAAACGATTGAGTAGGAAGAATTCTTCAAAAGTCAGCATTTGAAAGGACAAGAATCCAAACTATTTAGAATATAGAAGACAAGACTGGTTTTCTGGGTTAGGTAAACCAGTGTGCAACTGGTTCTCCACACCAGGAAACACTACCAGGTTATTGGATGTACTACTATCAGTTTGATGATCTTGGGACCAAAAATAGCCAGTTCTTTCCAACTGTTTTTGAAGTACATAAAGGCACTTTTGCTTTTAGTGAAAAATCACAAGGTTCCTTATTCCAGCCATGTGGAATATTTTTTGTTAATTTCTTTTTTACACATCTTAGGGGAAACTTAGCCACGTCAGCATAATTGAAAACGCGCCTGTAGAAGATAAATGGGTGTCTTTGTAGCTTTCTTGGGAAATGTAGGTAAGTACATTATAAGAGCTAAGCTATCTAAATTTAGCGATTTTATACATGAAGCATTTGGGTGCCCGCCCCACTCTATTTCTCCTAGCCAAATAGCTGAGAGCATAGATTTTAGACTGAGTGGAGTCTGAGACTCTGAGAAATCTTAGCTTAGCCACATCCCCACCAACACACACATCTACGTGTTGGGAGAATGATGCTAGAGTTTCTAGCCTTTTCCGGATGGTTATGGGCTGAGGTGTGCACACAATGCTCGCCCCAAGACCTTGGAGCTGCTTTGGGTTAGAAAGAAATTGTGCTTCTGTAGACGTGGAGCATTTTTATGGTAACTAAAGTGTTACTTCTATGTAAATACTCACTCGTGTCATCAAAAGGTCATTTTAATCTTACTCTACATTGTGCTACACTATCCTGCTTCTTTGTCACAATGTGTGATCTGTATACCTTTTTGTATGACAACTTGATGATCCAACCAAAGTGGAACTGACAGTTTTGTAGCTGGGAATTCAGTGAGATCTCATGGCTCTTCCAGCAAAGAACAGAGTGGGTATGTGCTGGAATGAATGACTGGCATTATGACTATTAATCAACCTCCCTGTAATCAATCATGCAAGATCCTGTATACATACTAGTAGCTAAAATTGAAAACTAAAAGATAAAAGTTTATTTATTTTATTTTTTAAACATTTTATTAGGGGCTCATACAACTCTTATCACAATCCATACATATACATACATCAATTGTATAAAGCACATCTGTACATTCTTTGCTCTAATCATTTTCAAAGCATTTGCTCTCCACTTAAGCCCTTTGCATCAGGTCTTCTTTTTTCCCCTCCCTCCCCATTCCCCCCTCCCTCATGAGCCCTTGATAATTTATAAATTATTATTTTGTCATATCTTGCCCTATCCGGAGTCTCCCTTCACCCTCTTTTCTGTTGCCCGTCCCCCAGGGAGGAGGTCACATGTAGATCCTTGTAATCAGTTCCTGCTTTCAAACCTACCCTCCCTCTACCCTCCCAGTATCATCCCTAAAACCCCTGGTCCTGAAGGTATCATCCACCCTGGATTTCCTGTGCCTCCAGCTCCTATCTGCACCAGTGTACAACCTCTGCTCTATCCAGACTTGCAAGGTAGAATTCAGATCATGATAGTTGGGGGGGAGGAAGCATTTAGGAACTGGGGGAAAGCTGTATTCTTCATCGGTGCTACGTCGCACCCTGACTGACTCATCTCATGCAAGATCCTTTATACGTACTAGTAGCTAAAATTGAAAACTAAAAGATAAAAGTTTATTTTTGAGGAATGTCTCAAGCTTGCTTTTTTAAAGTCACACTCATTAAGGAATTCATTGAAAAGAGTTTTTTTTTAATTGGAAATCAATGTCTAATGCTTATGCAATAAGTACAAATACTATATAAAAATGTAACCTATTTGAAAACATGACTTTGGAAGATAATTTTTACGTTCATTTCTATATCATGTATGACAGGGATTACAAAGAGTACACACACACACACACAATAGAGCACACAGATTGCTTGAAGGCAGTTGTCGGTGACTTAGTACTTTGCATACTCATATTGGGCTAAGCCAGGTCAAGCTAACGGTAGCATTCAATTTACGGCTGCATTAACTAAAGGTTGCTAGCATTCTATTTTGACTATTTAGATTAGAGGGTTGTTATTCAGCTTGAAAGGCACTTCTCATTTTCTAATAAGATCATGGGGAAATGGAGTGAAGAGTTAGCATGGTAGCTCTGTGGTTTATAAGTTGCCCCACCGACAGTGGGTGGTAAGCACTGTATATTTTAAGCTCATGGATAATTGTTTTATCTACAGATGAAGAGTTTGAGTCTTCAATCATTGGATTTTTACATTCGAATAGTCTTATTAACAATGAAACGAGGGCCTGTGGGTTGATGGAGCTCTGCTACATTATTAGATATATTTGGATTTGGACAGATTTGTTCTAGTTAAGCCATAAATGTCAATGTGTAAACGAGTTTTGATTAAAAATGCTTTTATTTTTTTAAAAAAAGAAAGTAATTGTGCATATTTTTTCTTTGGTTCGAAATAGACCTCCTGTCTGAGCAGAGTGGCTTCAGAAGTACAGGGCACACACAGCTTCTCTTTAGTGTCATATTCAGTGACTAAGTTTCAAAGTCAGACTCCTTGGCAATAGAAAAAAAAATCACACAGCAGGTGCAGTCTGGTCTACTTCCAGCGTTCTCCCACTTTATTCTGAAAGAGCTCTACTACTCCTACCTCTCTAGAATGAAGATTTGGAGTCCTTGGGGATCGTCTGAATTCCAGTCACACAGACCAGTGTCTATCGGAGACATGTAGACAGGGAGGGGATACTTTGTTTGAGAGTTTCTAGATTTGTAGTGTTCGTCTAAAGTATCTGCATTAGAGGGCACTTAATATTATCTTTAATTATGGGTAAATGAACTCTGATGGCACAGTTGGCAAACACTTGGCTGCTACCCAAAAGGTTAATAGTTCAAACCTATCAGCTGTTCCATGGGAGAAAGATGTCTCTCATGGCCTTGGGAATCTTGTGGGCAGTTCTACTTTGTCCTATAGGGTTGCTATTAGTTAGAATTGACCCCACAGCAGTGAGTATGCCAGATATGCCCCTTGCCCAGAGACTCACCAGTCAGAATTAATGTTCAGTCTCAGATATCCTCTGATCCTCCTAATATCTCTGGGTAAAAGTTAACAATGTCAATGTAACCAGAGCTGATGGATTGACTGACTTACCTGTTGGAGACTTGAGTCTTTGGAGAGAGATCATAATAATTATACCATTGAATAGAAGTGAATCTAATCTCCAGAATCTCTAATCACTAGTGGCTTGAGGTACATAGTAGAGAGCAATGTATGCTGAACTAAAACTTTCTTCAAAACTTCTTGGGACCCATCAGATAGCTAATGGGACAAATCAACCATGCAGGATACATAAGGTGAAGTTGGCAGTTTCCGGTCACCTGAGCTGAAATGTTCCTGAATGCAAGAATAATTCAAGGTGTATGCAAAGATAATACTCCAAAGAAGCATGCTAATTTCCCAGCAAAGCACTGATACCCTCATGTTCCATAGTTAAAATGTGAAATGCTTGCTAGATCCCCTGCACACAACAGTACATGGGAATCCTACTGATCATTAGTCCCAGATACCTGGACACATATTTCAAAAGGGATGAGCTCTCATAAATTCTTTAGTCTATAGCACTTCATCAGAAATATCCTGATATATTGGAACATGTTGGGTATGGAAGATGGAAACAGCTGAATTTCCACCAGATTCTGGCATTCATTATCTAGGAGAACTTGGCCAAATCGCTTAAGTTATCTGGGCCTCGTGTTCTTCATCAGTGAGTAAAGATTTTTGTATAGATTATCTCCAGCCAAGTTTCCTCCCAATTTTTAATTTGCCTATTGTTGCCCTTCCCCAACAGCACTCTGTATGCATCAATAAGATCAAGCCAAAAGGTTGCCTTATTGACCCAATGCAAGGAAGACCACCATACAAGATGATCAGTTTATCAATATTTAAGGTAAGCTCACTGATGTCAATGACCACATGTTAGTTATCTTTTATTCCTAATGCCTAGCACAAGACCCCCATACATGCTACATTCTACACAAATCGTGGCTGAGTAAAGACTTAGTGAAGGATTGAAAAAAGAAAACTACAAAAGTCAGTTTGAATTAGTTAGAATAGTGGCTAGAGAGAGACTTCATAGTCTCGACAAGGACGACATTTCCCAGCACCTCTGCATTTAGGTCGGGCCATGTGGCTAGTTATCACCAGTTGAATATAGCTCTAGTAGAAAGTGTTCATCCAAGCCAAATAGATAACTGCACGTAGATACACCTTCTCCGCCCTCTTTTAGTAAGGATACACCGAAGATGACAGAGTTCCTGAATCCCTGAATGTGGATATGGAGCAGATTAGCCATCGTCCCTACTTGCATTGCATTTTTCCAATGTACTATTTCATGAATAAGAAATACGCCTCTACTAAAGTAAGTCACCAATGTTTGGAAGTTGATGTGTTACAACAGCTATTGCTATTTTAATTAATATGCATTAATACACAGTAAACAATTTAAAAGCTTCTTGAAAGCAAAAGGGCATGAGATCTGCAAGACAATGAGACAATGAGAGAGAGGTAGAGGGTGCAAGAGGCCCAGTTTTGTTTGAAGAGGATTATCTGGAAGGCCAAATGGTCAAAAAACTTAGAGATACTCAGACTACCAAATCTTTGCAAGCCTGGGACAGAGAGAAATATCCAGGGTATTTATGATATCCAAATGCTATAAGCTTAGGACAATCATAAGATTCTTCCTATACCTAGAGTTTGGATCACACGAAATATTGGAAAGAAAGAAAATTAGAATTGAGCCAGTATCCCTGTGCCTCTTTAGTCTAGTCTTAATTGAAGGTCCAATTTTGTCAGAGAGAAGTTAGTAATGCTAAACAGGAAAGGAGGGAATATCCAGTGGAGTAGGAGTTGGAGTTGGTCCAGGTCCACTCTTGGTCTGAATGCCTGGAAGGGTGGGAACACCTGGCGGAAGCAACATGCCAGCATTGCATGTTTAGTCAAAGGTTCTGAAGGCACTCACTGGTTCTTGTCCATTGAATGTAGAGAGAACCAGTGAAGATGCTGAGGACCAGTAGGCTTTACGCAGAGGCGTGAAAGAACATATAGCAGGACTGTGGACATCATCAACAGGCATACGCTCAGGTCTTCACACAAAGCAAGAGAAGCCATTTGAATGGGAGAAGTAGAAGGTCCAACTGGACACAACTCTGGGGCCAACTGCATATGCAAGTCTTCATTTTCCAAGGGAGAAGGAAAAATAGACACCGAAGGCATGACCATCAGCTGACTGCAGTGAAACTGATTCCCCTGACATAGTGTCATTTTAAACTGAGCAATCTTCAAGAGGCAAGCATTTCCCTACCATTAGTAGAAATAAGAGTCCTTGTATAAATTTAATTATGTGATGGAAAAATAGATTCTACATATCTTATTCTCAATGCATACATTTGATGTTCATTAAACTTAATGGAGTGCTGGTCACAAAGCCAAGGTTATCACCTTATTCTGATGTATAAACAATGCAACATAGAGTTTGATCCATTTTTGATGGGGACAAATGCTCCCAAGAAATTTGAGTTTAAGGACCTTAATAAAGAACACTGGTGAAGACTTGATGCATTTAAATTATGGTGTTGACAAGGATATTAAACAGACCATGGACTGTGAGAAGAAGAAACCAGTGTGCCTTAGCAGCCAGAATTCCCCCTAAAAATGAGAATGGTGAGGCTTTGCCTCAGGCTAGACATGCGATTATGAGGGACCAGTCCTTTTGAGAGGGATATCCTTCTTGGTAAAGCAGAGGGTCGGTGAAAAAGAAGAAGCTCTTCAGTGAGATTTGCTGACACAGTCATTGTAACAATGGACTTAGGCTTAGCAACTGTTGTGAGGACATGGCAAAGCTTTGATCTGCTGTGGATGGGGTCACTGTGACTAATCCATCTAAGAACGACAACAAGGAAACTGAGGCTCATAGAGGCAAAGTAACTTGCCCTAGTGTGGGGTGAGGAGGGTCCGGTAGGCACAATTGGACAGTGATAATAAGTAAAGATTTTAGAAAAGTTATAGAGAGCATGAGAGATAGAGGAGAGATTGAATTAATGGAATCAGACACAATTCATGGTAGCGTGCTCACCTCCTGGATGACCATGATCTTACCGTGCATAGTGTGGGCCGAGGCGAGGTGGAGCATAGACCCAGGAGGAGGCTGGAACCCCCTGTTTCTTGCTAACCAAGTGTTATATCTCCTTTGGGGGGCATGATTCCAGGTAGCCACACGTCACAGGAAGGAATAGTGCAATAGGAATACACATCATAGAAAGGGGACATGACAGGAAGGGGATGAGCTAGGGGTGTGCCCATAGGAATGGGAAGGTCTAGGGGTAGAAACATGACAAGATGGGCGGACCCTAGATTCATGATGGCGGATTTTACCTCTCTGGGGTCTCCTACAAGGAAACAGACAACTACTATCCTTATCAGAAGGGAGTGGGCCCTACTTGTTGTGGGATAAACAGTGGTGTCTGATTGGTCTAGAGGGCTGATGGCTCTTAGGGAGAATGAGCCCTGATCTACTCCTGATGACCTCCAAGTGGATAGTCATTCGCAAGCAGCTAAGTTTGGCATATATTTGGGGCAGACAACTTGGGGGAAATCCTTCTGTTTCGCATACCCAGGCTAACAGGGAAGAGAACTTTGAATCCAGGCTTGGCTCCAAATCTTGTGACAATCCCCTCTATTACTCCGCCACCCTACCCCCAGCCTCTTCTGCAAAGTTCCTGTTTCAAATCTACTACAGTGCAATTGAATTAGAAACCTTTCACCCTGACAACTGTCCATAGTTCCTTGCAGAATGGAAAGCTGTCCTTTTCAACAGAGTAGAGGAGTAGATATTGTCTGGCCCCTAAAACTGCCTTTTGGAGCGGGGAGACCTGGCTGGAACCAAGAGGGGCTCAGCTCCATACAAGTGTCCACAGCCTCAGGATCTATAGCCAGAAGAGAGCAAGCAGTCAGGCTCAGTGGGATGGCGAACTGTTCTGCTTTGCTCAAACCAGGGAAGTTCCAGGACTAGAAGTTGCCATTTTTGTAATGGAGAACCCGTCCAGCCAACTGAGGTGAGCTGGTTACGCTACCCTGCTCCTCACAGGAAGGCCAGGCCAGGCGGAGAAACAAGCCGAGAGCTTTCTACAAGGTGAGCAGAGTTCCAGGGTGGCAGCTTCTCCCATGCGGGACTGACTGGGCAGGGAGCACTTCTGCTATGTGAAGAGTTACATAATAAAACGAAGGTGGATATGTTCATCATCACCACGTGTGGAAAAACAAACACACACCTAAATATAATTTACAAGTGGCTTCTTTTGATGGTATTGCACAGCCAAATTAGCTCCTTAAAAAAAAATTTTTTTTTAACCAAAACGCCCACTTTAGAGCACAGCAGATGATCAGCGCTACGGTCCCAAGCATAGAAGTTTGCTCTGGTGGCAGAAACAGCTGAAGCAAAACAGGGTAGCATTTGTATTTAGTTCAGAGAGACTTGTACTTGTTACTGCCTACCACCCCATGTCACTACTCTGCTTCCAAATCACTGTCCTGCTCCAGCCCCAACTGTCAGCTCCTGACCTTTTCCAGGACCACTCCCTCCCCTGCACACCAAGTACACCGAATCCCCCTCCCACAAAGGAGAGATTGATCTTGACTAACAGAAAGGGTAGTGCGTAGGGCCTAGGAACATTGGCATCAGAATGGTAGAAAACTCCACTGCATTTCAGAATGATGGGTGCCTCACAAGAGGATAGGTTCATAGAGGTGGATTGTTCATATTCAAGGGTACTGACGTTTCAAACACTCAGAAACACCGGGAATGGGGACCTGGCTCTCAAAGCCCTGGAATGCTGCCCAGCTGAGTTTATTTGGGGAGTCTGTTTTAAATTTACAGCGCCGCCTCTTTAGGAAGGTTTTTTTTAAGATGCTCTGCCAACCCACAAGGGCTTCAAGTCGTTTTGTTTCTGTACTTACACAGGAGGAGCTGAGCTAATTGAGAGAGTGACCCACATTTGGGAGTATCGCAGAGTGTCGCCACTGGCCTGGATTCCTGCGGCCTTTGCATGGCTCTCTATTCATGTGCATTTGCAAGTAGCTCTTGGAACGCCTGCAAAAGCATCCTTGTCTGCCCAACAGCAGTAAACAACACATCAGTTTCCACTCCTAGGCAGTGATGCAACAAGGTCCCTGAAGAAGACATTCAAGGGCTCTCTTCTTAAACAAAAGCTTTTGTCAAAACAGAATGTAGCAAAACATTGACACGTTCCCTGTTTTGCTTAGGAACATCACCCTGCCACTTGTCTCTCGACACCTCCCTGTAACGAAAATAGTTTGATCTGTCCTAGACTTGATCTGCCCAAAGGAGGAAGCAAAGATTTTACCGTATACTATCAAAGGGTATCATTCTGATTTCTCCAAGTATAGCTTTCAAGGCACAGCCCTATAGGGCTGTGGCTTCAGTATTCACTAAAGTAAATAAAAAGGGAAAGAGGAAATCCCTGTGCACCGCTCCATCCTCCACCCCCTGCACACACAGAACAGGGAGCAAGCATTGAAGGTAATGGACAGCAGTGCGGGTCCACCGAGGGGCCAGTCAGAGACTCTTCCTTTCAAAGGGGCATTTTCCATTTGGTTTATATGTCTCTCTCTCTCTCTCCCTTTCCTCGTTCCTAGCTTTCAATCTCCTTCATGATGAATAGATGTGCCAGAAAGCTTCTTATTCTCTCTTTGGGAATTCTACTTATAACAAAGAGCAATTTAGGCTGAAAAGCAAGTTGCTGAAAGAGGGCGGGAAAGCGAAGGCTGGCCATGAGTAAAGAAGAGCTTTGAGGACGGCCTAGCACAGCAGTTGGTAGGGGCAGTCACCGTCAGTGGGACCAGTCTGGGTTTGTGCTGCTGTCTGCACACTCACCTGCACTGTAGCAACAGTTACTTCTCTGAGATAGCTTTGCTCAGGGTCCCATTCCTACATTACGCAGCTTCCAATGATACCCAGAGTGTTTCAGCCCATCATTCCACGGTGGCTCGTTTCTAAAGGCACAGTTCTCATAAGGGTCTAAGTGTCTGGTGGTGGCATTCATTATATTACATCAGACGCAGGGAAAGGAAGACTGAATCACCCTTGAATGGAAGCTTGGGAAGAAATAAAGAAGAAGAAAATAAAACCCAAAGAAATAATCTGGAATGCTCTAGAGCAGTGGTTCTCAACCTGTGGGCCGCAACCCCTTTGGGGCTGGAATGACCCTTTCACATGGGTTGCCCAAGACCATTGGAAAACACAAACTTCCAATTGTCTCAGGAACCGAGAGACTGCTCCTCTATCCATCTCCAGGCAGGTCTGCTCACATGCACGTACACCTATATTTGAGTACCCGATGTGATGACATTGCTGCACCAACCTGATCACATACACCTCGTACGAATACAGGTGTATGTAACCGGGTTGGCGCCATGATGCACTTATGCGGACCAGTCACATGTGTGTAGAGAGCAGCTATTGTGGAGAAATCAGCTGATGTGTTGAAAGCAGCTACTCTGTTAAAAGCAGTTACTGTGTTGAAGCAGCAGTCCTGGAGGTAAAACAACACTTCATGAATTATAATTACTGGGTAAATGTAAAATCATTACTTCAAAAAATATATAGATAGATAGATCTGTACCATGGGAACTTCATCAGGATGCTGATTGATCTTTTTATATTCAGCAGTGGTTGATGTGAATACTGCCCCCTTGTGATAGTAACAGTTATGTAAAATAAACAACACAATAGGAAATCATAGAAAACTTTAATAAACTGTACTGAACTATGTCATGTATCATCTTTTGTATTATTAAAGCTATTGTTATATATTATTTTTATTAGCAACCCATCCCATGACAATGGATCATGTAGAGAAGAATGTTAAGAAAAGAAAATATAGGAAGGATTTTTTACAGTATGGTTTTACCTCAAAAATTACAGCAGGGATTGAGAAACTGCAATGTGTTCTCTGTTGTGGTTTTGTCAGCCAAATCTGTGAAGCCGAACAAACTAAAACCATCTTGATAATAAGCATCGAACTTTGTCAGCAAGGATACCAACTATTTTAGAAGCAAAGCTGATGGACTCAAAAAAACTAGACTTGACACTGGTGGCAAGTACTACAAACAAAACATAGCAACTGTTGAAGCTTCATATTTGGTGGCACTCAAAATCACCAGAGCTATGAAACCTCATACCATTGCTGAGGATTTACGGTTGCCAGTGGCCAAAGACATTGTTGAGTTATGATCAGAGATGAATTTGTTACAAAATTGAGTGGAATTTCTTTGTCTAACAACACTGTCTGCAAAAGACTAGATGACATGTCTTCTTATATTCTTGATCAGGTAATTTAGGAAATTAAATCTGTTCTACTTCCAATATTTAGCATAAGGCTTGATGAATCTACAGACATTGCCAAGTGTTCCCAGTTACTGGGTTAGATGCGATATCTTAATGATGGTGACTTTAAAGATGAGTTTCCTTTTTGCAAACTAGGGCATGTGATGTATTTGACACAGTTCATTTCTGAAAGAGCACAAGATCTCTTGGGAAAAGGTTTGTGTTGTTTGCACAGATGGTACTCCAGTTATGCTAGGATGTCGATCTGGATTTCAACATTTGGTACTGAATGAGTCACCAAAAGTCACAGGAACTCACTAACTCACTGTATGATTCATGGGCAAATATTAGCAACAAAGACACTGCCACAAGAGTTTCAAGAAGCAATGAAAAGCATAATAAGTTCTGTCCATTATGTAAAAGGCAAGCACTTAAACAGTTTTCACAACTGTGTAACGAGTTGGATGCGCAGAATAATGCTCTGCTATTTCACACTGAAGTGAAATGGTGGCCAAGAGGAAACGTTTTAAAACATGTTTTTGAGCTTTGTGTTGAACTCAAAACGTTGTTTTTAATCAGAAAGCAAGAATGCAGTTTGAAGCACTTTTCAGCGATAAAAGTGAACTGCAGAACAAGCTGGAAGAGTGAACAATGGGACAACAGTTCATGGAGGACATGGGAGAGGGGAAGGCTGGGTAAAGGAAATGAATGTTAACAAACCCAGGGACAAGGGAACAACAAGTGACTGAAAATTGATGGTGAAGAGGGTGTAAGAGTCTGGTAGGGCTTGATCAAGGGCAATGTAACCAAGAGGAATTGCTGAAACCCAAATGAAGGCTGAGCATGATAATGGGACAAGAGAAACGTAAAAGGAAATAGAGGAAAGAACTAGGAGGCAAGGGGAATTTATAGAGATCTAGATACAGCCATATGCATATGTAAATATATTTATATATGACGATGGGGAAATAAATCTAGGTACATATATTTATAGGTTTAGTATTAAGGAAATAGATTGACATTGGGCTTCTATTCAAGTACACACTCAACACAAAGACACTTTGTTCTAATAATCAGGTACTCTGAGATGCTCACCTTCCAGACATGATTGCTGAAGATAAAGCAGATGCATAAGCAAATGTGGTGAAGAAAGTTGATGGTGCCTGGCATAAAAAGATATAACATCTGGGTTCTTAAAGGACTGAAGATAAACAAGCAGCCATCTAGCTCAGAAGCAACAAAGGCCACATGTAGAAGCACACCAGTCCCTGCGATCATGAGGTGTCGATGGGATCAGGTATCAAGCATCAAAGACCCAGAGCAAAAAATCTTAATGTGAATGAGGGGAGGAGCATAGAGTGGAGGCCCAAAGCCAGTCTGTAAGTAATTGGATATCCTCTTACAATTAGGTCGTGGGGAGAAGACTGGCCAGTCAGGGTGCAGTGTAGCACCGATGAAACATACAGCTTTCCCCTGGTTCTTTAATGCTTCCTCCTTCCCACTATCATGACCCTCATTCTACCTTACAAATAGGACTAGACCAGAGCATGTACATGGGTACAGATAAGAGCTGGAAACACAGGGGATATAGGACAGATAACCTTCTTGGGACCAATATTGAGAGTGGCCATACCAAGAGGGGAAGGTGAAGTGCGGGTAGGAAGGGGGAACCGATCACAATGACCTCACTATAACCCCCTCCCAGGGGGATGGACAACAGACAAGGAGGTGGGGGGGATACATCACACAGTGCAAGACATGAAAAAAATAATAATAATTGCTAAATTATCAAGGGTTCATGAGGGAGGGAGGTGGAAGGAGGGAAAAATGAGGAGCTGATACTAACGGCCAAATAGAAAGAAAATCTTTGATAACACTGATGGCAACATTATGTACAAATATGAGATAATGGATCTATGTATGGATTGTGACAAGAGTTGTACAAGTCCCCAATAAAATGATTTTTTTAAGTGAACTGCAGAAAATAGTTTACTTGGTCGACATCTTTGCCATCTTGAATGTGTTAAATTTATCACTGCAAGGATCAAATGCAACATGCCTCAATTTGTCTGAAAAGATCCAATCATTCTAAATGGAACATCAGCTTTTCATTTTTTTATATTTGCATGAAAATATAATTTACATGTTGCCTACCTTATCTACTTGCCAATGAAATTTCATTGTACATTCCAAATCTACCTGACACCCCATTTGCACATGCCAGAAGGCCATTCACAGTCAAAGTTGAAGATGTTCCTGAGACAGCACAAGAGGAGTTCATTGAACTTACTAAGAGTGATGCAGCGAGAACTGATTTCTCTACAATGCCAGTTACAAAATTCTGGATCAAGTGTTTGCAGTCATATAGTGTTCTGTGTGAGACTGTGTTGTGCCCTTTTCTTCCATTTCCAATAACATATCTTTGTGAAGCAGGGTTTTTGCCAGCTTGTTGGTTATTAAGTCTAAATACAGAAGTAGAGTTGTTGTGGAAGATGATCTTCATTGTGCTCTTGCAAAGACTGCCCTGAGAATTTCTGATCTGCTGAAAGAGAAGCTATCTCAACCTTCACACTGACATTGTTTTTTTATGCGCACCGTTGCAAAATGTAGCAACATAGTTTACTGTTGTTTTATTAAGACTATTACCCATGTAACACCATGCTTTAAGACAAAATTTCATTTATTTGTAATTATAAATAAATATTTCACAATATATAACTATATATTGTTTTGTCATTAATCACTATGCTTTAATTATGTTCAGTTGCAACACTGAAAATACATCCTGCATATCAGTAGCAAATTACAGTTATGAAGTAGCAGCAAAAATAATTTTATGGCCGGCGGGGGGGGTGGGTGTCACCACAACATGAGGAACTGTATTAAATAGCCACGACATTACGAGGGTTGAGAACCACTGCTCTAGAGCTTTGTGACTCAATGTGTGGTCCACATTGAACTTGGAATAGGTTCAGTCTTGATCAAAGAAGTGAAATTGAAACAGACTCATATTTTCAAATATAAATAAAGCAGAGAATTTCAACCCACGTGGAAAAAATTACAGGCCTTACACAAGCCTGATGCAGATCATGGGTTTTTGCAAGAACAGTGGAGAGGAACATGCATTCAAAGCAGTGTGGTCAGGAGCCATATTTCAGGTATGCACGTGGCTTCCAACATTACCAGCTACAATATATCCATGGTACCCCTGTTTCTAAGAGGGAGATCGTTCCCATCAGTTTTCCTGTTTGAATATTGTTGCAGTTCTCCAACATCTTACAAATTAGAGCTTTTTCAGTTTTGTGTTGTTGGTTTTGACAGCACCAGACAGAACCAGTTCAGAGCCCTGAATCAATTTCTTACTAGCATTGACATCTGCTGAAAGTTTATTAGCAGTATAGAATCTCAGATCCCAGCCAGGTTCTAACAATAAGGAATCTCCTTTTTTTTTTTTTTTAAAATTATTTTTTATTTTTTAACAAATTATTGGGGCTGATACAATTCTTTTCACAGTTCATACATATACATACATCAATTGTATAAAGCACATCTGTACAGTCTTTGCCCTAATCATTTTTTTCTCCTCTTTTCTTCATTTACATTTTATTAGGGACTCCAACAACTCTTACCACAATCCATACATATACATACATCAGTTGTATAAAGCACACCCATACATTCCCTGTCCCAATCATTCTCAAGGCATTTGCTCTTCACTTAAGCCCCTTGCATCAGGTCCTCTTTTTTTTTCCCCCCCTCCCTCCCTTTTCCCCCCTCCCTCATATGCCCTTGGTAATTTATACCTCGTTATTTTGTCATATCTTGCCCTATTCGGGGTCTCCCTTCCCCCCTTCTCTGCTGTCCCTCTCCCAGAGAAGAGGTCACATGTGGCTCCTTGTAATCAGTTCCCCCTTTCCAACCCACTCACCCTCCACTCTCCCAGCATCGTCCCTCACGCCCTTGGTCCTGGAGGTATCATCCACCATGGATTCCCTGTATCTCCAACCCTCATATGTACCAGTGCACAGCCTCTGTCCTATCCAGCCCTGCAAGGTAGAATTCGGATCATGGTAGTTGGGGGGAGGAAGCATCCAGGATCTGGGGGAAAGCTGTGTTCTTCATCGATACTACCTCACACCCTAATTAACCTTTTAATGAGAGTCCCAGAGATGCAGATGCATAGGAAATTTGAGAAGTGCTGACCTAGAATATTACCTGGAAACGTAAAAAAAAAAATTTTTTTTCTCCTACCAGTGCTTCTAGGCCAGCAGCCCTACTTGATAAAATCATTAGCTGAGGATCAGCAGCTGAGGATCCTCAGCTGGTCAACTCTGATGGACAGCCAGATTTGAGACCACTGCTCAACAATGGAGAAGTCGTTCTCACAGTGTAGTCTCTAGGCCAACATCATCATTTTGACATCTGTTAGAAATGCAGATTATCAAACAAGAAACCAGCATTTTAGCAAGCTCTCCTAATAGTGCTCCAGGTTTGAGAACCATTGCCGTTGAGGGACCCCAATTAAAAATAGGAACTGCAGTTACAGTCAATTCTACTGTGGTAGTTACATAATCTGGTGTCAATTTGGGGCTTGAGAGGATTAAGAGTGAAGGGGTGGAGTCTAGTCTGTCAATTGGATCATAGTCAATAAGGTCTCTGTGTGGGCATGGCCTTCTCCAGAGGATTCTGGGAACTCTGGTATATCCTTTGTGGGTGAGAGATACTCTCTCTCTCCACTCAGTCTCTATGAGATATTTCTAAGAAGCCACATGAAGCTATCTTGAGGCAGTCAGAGTTTGGGAGTTGAAGGAACCACATGTATACCCCTCCCAGCGCCGAGCTATTTACAATGCCACTGAATCCGCAAGACTTCCAACCCACAAGCCTGTGATCTTCCTGTTTTGGGCATCATTGCATGTGTTTCATGAGTCTGAAATGGCCTTGATCTGGACTGGGCTGGGATGTTTTCTCAGTATTCAATTGCTCTTGTATATAAACCTCTTTCTTTTTTGGGGGGACAAATGTATTAAGTTTAATGTAGAGGATTTTGAAGGTGATAAGGGTGTTTTATTTTTTAAAAAATTAAATATATAGCTTTGGATGAGAAAACTCTGCTTTTTTTGGGGGGGGTGTTACCCCCTCATATATCTATATCTATATACCTATATATATAATTTCTTCTTTCTTCCTTCTCCTTCCTCTTTTTCTTTCCTCCTGCCCCACTATCATGTTTACCCATCATTCACCTATCAGTAATTGCTCTCATATACAATTCAATTGATCAAACATGACCAGAAAAATTATATCCTGCTCACCATAAATTTTAGGACCCTTATTATTCCCTGTCCCTGTCATTATTGGATCACCACTCAACTCCCCGTCCCATGCCCCCCTGGAACCGTCAGTTCCGTCGCTGTCTCCTTAGGATCACCTATCTTGTATAGATAAACACAGATGCACTCACAAAGTGGAAAGACCATGGGTCCTGACCCAGAGCAGATGATTACCTCTCTGCTAAATTGCAAGAAGGACATGTTATAGTCCATCAGTCCAGTCCCCTTTACTTTCAAGTTTCTGTATCCGGGCACCCACTTACCTAACATCACGTATACCGTTTAGTCTTCAGTGTTCGTGTCCGAAATGAGCACATACTAAAGGTCCCCATCGCTATACCTGCAGTCAGATCTGGCGTGGTCTAGAGACCCACTCTTTTCTACCGTTAGACTTTCTTTTTGGTTGTTTTTGGTTTTGTTTTTTTGAATCATTTTATTGAGGGCTCATACAACTATTATCATAATCCATCCATCCATCCACTGTATTTCAAGCACATTTGTAGCCACCATCATTCTCAAAATATTTGTTTTCTAATTTCTCAAAATTTCTCAAAATATGGTATCAGCTCCTTATTTTTCCCATCCCCCTTCCAGCTCCACCCTCCCTCATGAACCCTTGATAATCTATAAATTATTATTTTGTCATGTCTTACACTGACCAACATCTCCCTGTCTTCACACACTTTTCTGTTGTCTGTCACCCAGGGAGGAGGTTACATGTAGATACTAATAATCAGTTTCCCCTTTCTACCCCACCTCCCCTCCACCCTCCAGTATCACCACTCTCACCACTGGTCCTGAAGGGATCATCTGTCCTAGATTCCCTGTGTT
The DNA here is from genome assembly GCF_050624435.1 of Tenrec ecaudatus. Lineage (NCBI taxonomy): Eukaryota > Metazoa > Chordata > Mammalia > Afrosoricida > Tenrecidae > Tenrec > Tenrec ecaudatus. The sequence continues at coordinate 108,163,323 of NC_134544.1, forward strand.
TCCAGTTTCTATTTGTAGCAGGCCAGATTGGTTAGGTAGAATTTGGATCATGATAGTTGGGGGGTGGGGGGATGGAGAAGCATTTAAGAATTAGAGGAAACTTGTGTGTTTCATCATTGCTATACTGCACCCTGACTGTCTTGTCTCCTCCCTGCGACCCTTCTATAAGGGAATGTCCTGTTACCTACAGATGGGCTTTGTGTCCCCAATCTGCACTCCCCCTCATTTACAATGATATGATTTTTTGTTCCTTGATGCCTGATACCTGATCCCTTCAACACGTCGTGGTCACACAGGCTGGTGTGTTTCTTCCATGTAGGCTTTGTTGCTTCTGAGCAGATGGCCACTTGTTTACCTTCAAGCCTTTAAGACCTCAGATGCTATATCTTTTGATAGCTGGGTACCATCAGCTTTCTTCACCACATTTGCTTATGCACACACTTGTCTTCAACAATAGTGTCAGGAAGGTGTGCATCATGGGATGCCAATTTAATAGAACAAAGCGTTCTTGTATTGAGGAAGTACTTGAGTGGAGGTCCAATTAAACCTCTTTCTTATACACATAAGACAGTATCTATGGGTTTGTTTCTCTAGTCTACCCAGACTAACACATCTATTATGTAAAAGTTACCAGAATATAACCATTACCTGTGGTATGAAGTCCAGACTTCTCAAATGACATTTCATACTGTCCATGAATTGCTTCAGCATGCCTTCATAAATATATGTCCCTATATAAATATGTCCCCTTTAACATACATACACACGTGCACACACACATACACACTGTTGAAATGAGTGGCCTGGACTACAGTCTTCTGCTTCCAAAGCTATAACTTTAGCCAAAGGCATTGTTTTTCGAGATATGACAACCAAGATGCTTGACCTTCTCGATGGCTTTGCAGAAACAGGGGCCTTTTCTTCCTAACTTTCCAGGTCAGGACCTGCTCATTTTTCAAAGTTGCATTTAAATGTTAATTTGTTCACTCATTCTTCTTGAGTGAATGACCTCCAGAGTGACCTCCTCTCTTCACATCTCTCTATTCCTTGCTCACTGCTTTCACACCATTGCCTTCTATTAGTCACTTTCCTGGTGCTTTGGCTCTCGGCCATATTTGCTGCTTCTTGAAACAGAAGAGCGTGTCATTCTTCTTTAATCACTCCCTACCTCCCAGTGTCGAACATGGCCTTCTACACACAGGAAGCGGCACATAAATATCGATTGCACTGAAATGAAGGCGATTGAAGGCAATGAAGACAACTCGGACTACAAAATGAATCATGACTGTTTTTTCAAAGACAATAAGCAGGCACAGGTTTCTAAACCAGACAGCAAGAGCACACATATCATGAGTGTAATAAGGGTGTCTCAGTCCCAAGGACTTGCTATCCAAATAAATCTAAGGAACAGTCTCAAAGAGCATCTGTTAAAAACTGTAACAAAAATTATACTAGTTGGCACAGAGTATTGGATGAATGATGATAATTTTCTAGAACACTAAAACTGTTTTCATGTGTCCAGTTTATGTTAAAATAGGTAGATAGCTGCTACTGCCTTGGCTTTGCCTCATGGTGACCTTATGCACAATTGAACAAACTTTTATTTCATCTTATTGTTGTTTCATCTTATTGTATCAATCCATCCTCAGTCCATCAACCCAAGGTCTTCTTCATCCTGACTGGCCCTCTATTTCCCCAAACTCAATTCCCTCTTCCAGTGATGACTCGCGCTTCTGATGACATCTCCAAAAGAAGCCAGTCAGGGTTCTGTTGTGATCCATAATGTATTCATTGGTAAATGTTGGGTTCTATCTCATCAGGTATTTCTTCCTAGTCTTAGTCTGACAGCTCCACTGAAACCTGTGCACCATGGATGATCTCGTTTGTATTTTCAATGCCAGTGGCAAAGTTTCTAGATTCATCCCATGTCAGCCATCACAGAATAACCAACGAGTACATGTTAAAGATACATTTTGTTGAAATGTAATTTGGTTAGCCACTCTTGTAGATTATAGTACAGATCCTATCTTTGTAAACATATGAGGTAGCTAGTTTCACTCCCTTGTTACTGGGTAAACCCGAGTTCTATGTGGATAATAGCTTACTTAAGGTTGTTTACCTAGAGAAAGGGTAAGGTCCACACCTAGATCTCTCCAAGTTCAGAAACTTTACTCTTTTAAGTGTAACTCGATGCCTAGTAGTTCTGATAACATAAATATCTAGACTTCCCATATGGCCAAGTTGTCTCTGTTCTCATTTTCCCTCTGTTATGAAGTTGGGGATGGCTGTAAGTAAGCTCCTTTGGTGAAGAGATCAAAGAGAAGAAGAGAAAGACGGACCAGAATGAAGACAGAATGGAGTCCATATTGTAGACCAGAATGTGGTACATCTGTACTTTTGTGTTTGCTATTCCTCTAAGAGGCTGGAAATTGCATCTGGTGAGAGAGTCACAGACACAGGCATCAGCATTCTCCTGCTGAAGGTAGGAGGCTCTGCCGTAGTCAGTGGCTGAAGGTAGGAGGCTCTGCCATCGTCAGTGGCAGGTGCTGTCCCAGTGCACTGAGGAAATCTGCACAGTATGTGCATTCCCTCTCCTGCCTCCTTTTCTCCATAGACGGTCCCCTCACCTCACAGAAAGTGCTGTTTCATATCCACAGACTTCAGGATATTTATGTTTTTGGAAGGTCTCCCTAAATTATCGTCTTGCGTCTTCCTACTCAGTATTACACTTTTGAAAGTGAATCCATTGTCCTTAGTCTTTCACCTTTATTCATAGACTACCAATTTGTCTATAGTGGACAGAGCCATCTTACACCAACAGGTGAATGACAGAGATATTTCCAAAGGGATGCATCTAAAAAGAGACGTTTTAAAATATTACGTTTCATATTTAAAATATTAAATATGAAAATCCCAATTATGAATGGAAAAATACATAGAATTATTTTTAGATGATCATAGCGTGGACATATTTTTATCTGCATCTAGGTGGCATTTCCAAGTTTCTTGCTTACCTAATTTTTGTTCCCAGGGAACGAAAATGAATGCCCTTTGCTTCTAAAAGGCAAGATGCTCTTGATCTGAGCCAGGACACTGTGATGGCCTGGCCCAGGGCTTAGAACCGTGCCCGACTCTTCCTGGAGAAAACACAAACATGCAAACCAAACCCAAAGAGACTGGGATAAAACAAATGCTCAGTGTAACGACGATAAGCAACAATGTTTAGGTTTAACTCGTTGAGCTTAGTGCTACAAAGGAGAGAGGAAAGGGAGTGATGGAGTCAGTAACACCCCAAACAGAAGTTGCCGCGAAACCCGGGTGAGAAAGCAGGCGATTGGATTTGGGAAGCTGACAGAAGCAAGACTGGGTGGCCAGCAAGATGGGGCAAGAATGAGTTCCCAGGATGAAGTCACACACTGAACAAGAATGTAGTCATCATGCTGCCACTGTGCTTATGAGAGAACACATCATTGTACAAGCCTGAGCGTGGCAGCGCTTAAGGCCAACCTGTCCGGCCCGGAGGTCTATGAGCGAATGTGCTAGACGCCCCCTTGCGTGGCATTACAGTGCTCATGACTCATCCTGCAGAACAATGCGATAGGTGGGTGGCAATTGCTTGTGAAATATTTCAAAGAAGACTAGGTGGTGTGTTTATAATATATGTTGTAGCGGTAATCATTTCCACAGTCCAAAATTAGAGGTTAGGCCTATAAAATAACCGCCGCTTTGTTCTTTTTATCTTTGACCAACTATTTTCTTCTGAATCTGGACATGAGGATTATGAAGGCAAACCAAAGAATGATTTTCATGTTTTCCGGCTGAAACAAATCCTCAAATTATATGACTGCTACATGGATTTAAAACATTGGCACTTGTAATGCTCATGGATTGGTTTGCCATAAATTACCTCTTAAAGAAGAGTTTATGGAACGAAATGTACTCGGGCGGTTACCAAAATTTTCCAGAGAGGAAAAGCAGAGAGTGTTCCAGAAAAATAAGCAAGAACTCTTTTAGCATCACATAGAAACTACAGAGGGCCGATTCCAAAGCAGGGTAGAGTTGTATGTTCTGACCCCTGAAATATGAAAAAAGAGATTCTTCCAGACGGTGAGCAAATTCATGGAAATGTTGCATATAAGGAACAATTAAAACAGGCTACCATGATGTAATATGTAGGGAGAAAAGGGCAGATGACTGCAAGAATCTGAAGACTTTTCATGACCATTCTGATGTTGTTTGGTGTTCAACAATATAACCTCTATGATATCAGAAGTCCAATGACTTTCTTTGGTGTTTGTGTGTTATTACAAGTCATATTCTAACTTGTGTCTGGGGACCACCTGGGCCAGAAGTGGCTTGATAAGAATAGAAAAATGATTTGTTTTGAAATAGCTGAATAGTTTTTAGTCTAATGTTAAAGCGATGGTAAGCTCAACCGAGGAGCATCCTGGGATTTCCAGACTAGACCAGCAGTGAAAAGAAAAAGTCTCAGACAAAACAGGGATGAGCAGGTCCCAAGCCATAGGAACACAGTGTCCGTATGCTTTGCCACTTGGAGAGTTGGGACAAGAATTCAATGGTTCATCAGCATTGATTGGGGTCCAAAAAGCAAAGGAAGAATGAAAGCCCACATTTCTAGGTAGTGCTAAGTAGGAAAATCGGGTTCCAGACTGGATTTTCACTTTTCAGCACAACTTTAAGAGGTTGAGTGAGCAAGGGGATAGAGTTAAGTCCACTTATGTAGAAAGACCAGAAACATTTCCCAAAGGTGTCCAGATTTCAGCCAAGTGACTTGGGAGCCACCATATGGGTTTACTTCTTATGAAAGATACAACAGAATACAACAGAGAGACTAAAAGCAGAATCCTATAGATTTATGCAAAAACAGATAGGCCCCATTAGATTATACCTTCTTAATTGGGGAGCTGAGGTTTGGCTTAACCTAATTACCAGATCATCAGTTATCTGGCTTATGTTAACCCATGTTTGGGCGGAAAAATAGTGGCCATTCCAGATGTTTTTCCTAGAATTCTAGGGAGATAAAGGCTTACAAAACTTTTGGGAGGCTAAAGGAGCAAAGATCAGTAAGAGCTGCTTTTGGAAGCCAGAAAATCAGAAAATGCAAACAGTGCTAGAGAATTTAGTGATCCCAGATGCCACAGCAGCACCTGATGCGACTCACAAGACATCAGAGGCTACAGCTACACGCTCCCGTGAATGGTCTACTAAAGCCTTGGCCCCACCAGCTGCTCTGCAGGAGAAAGAGGAAGCTGCCTGCCCCCACAAATAAAGATTTATCACTTCAGAAACTCTGCAGGGTCCTTGCCATGAGGCAGAACCCATTCTGTCGCCATGGGGGCTCAGTGGGGGGCGTGGAGTGTGGGTGGGGAGATGCATGGGCCTGCTGCCGCCATAGGATCCATGTTAAAATAAGCTCTTTTTCTACCTTGGGAGTTTTCTTTGGCAGACGTGAGGCGGAAATTCTGCCGGGGAGTTTTGCAGCCTCTGAGATCCGGGGGAGAGCCCTCATGACACCATGGGTTAAGTCTTGGGCTTCTAACCAAAAAGATGGTGATTCCAACCCACTAGTGATTCCCTAGGAGAAAGATGAGCAAGTTTGCTCCTGTAAGATGACAGCCTTGGAATCTCCTGGCTATGCTATAGCTCAGTCTACTGTGATCGAGCTCAATTCCAGGTCATTCTGATTTAGAATCCACTCAATGGCAGTAGGTTTGGGTGGGAAACAGAAGATTAACGTAGAAGGAGAAAAGAGCGCATTGACACAAGGCCAGTTTTTTTTTAATACTGATAATATCTAATAATACAGTCAGAGAACAACAACCAAAAAGAAATGGTTAGCATGCCTTAAACTGAAAGAACACAAGAAAAAAAAAGATGTTATGGGCAAAATACGGGATGACGTAGGAAGGATCAGAAGAAGATGGAAAGAACACACAGAGTCACTGCACAAAGGAAGGGTCGCTAGTTGGCATGCAAGCATTTCAAGAGGTAGCATATGAGCCACAACCCGTGGTACTAGAGAAAGAAGGTCAATGTGCACCGAAGCATTAGGCAAAAACAAGACTGTAGGGAAATGAGGGGATACCGGCTGAAATGATTCCAAAAGCCGATGGCGCACTGGAAGCACTCACTCAGCTAGGCCAGGACATCAGGACCACAACACCTTGATCAACTGACTGGAAAAGATTCACATGTGCACCTACCCAAAGGAAGGTGACCCAGCAGAATGCTCGAAGTGTGCAATATCATTCATCTCACATTTTAGCTCAAGGGCGCTTCTCCAGCACACAATTGCGGCTGCTGTGTCTGCCCTGGGCTGCTCCTGGGCCGTGGGACTTCCTGTGAGCACACTTTGGCCTGGGCCTGGGCCCCACGGCCTGCTTTCCTTGGAGAGCCCAGTCCTGCGCTCTTGTGCCCTGCTGGCCTGACCACTCTGCGGGGGAGGTTGTCCCAGGTCTTGGTGCATCCTCAGGTCCTCAGATCTTGGTGCATCCTCAGGTCCCAGGCATTCCACACAGAGAATTCAGGTGGGTACCAAAGGCAGTCATCTTGCACACCCATGCAGTCAGAAGTACAAACTTCAAAAGCTCTGACTGGCATGTGGACTAAACGTCCACCTGCCTTCAGTCTGTCTGGTGGCCTTACTTCCGCTGTTATCCCTCCCACTTAGGTGACATCTGAGGTTTAGAAAGGACGTTCAATTGGGCATAAAGAAACCAGCCACAAAATGGGACCCAATCAAGACAGAGGCAAGCAGATTACTGAAAGAATTTGTCTGCAATGATCTAGTGATTGCAGAGACATGTTCAGACACATTTTCTTTCTAATGAGTGAAGAAGGATTCAGCGGTCTTTGAGGCTGTGGCCATAGACTTTATCCAGTAAGAGTTGCTGTCGCTGATTTTTTTTCTCAGAGGAAACTTTACAGGAACCTCGACCAAGTCTCTCAATGGGATAATAATGGACAAAAAATGTTCATTGAACATGTAATAATGCGATTCCTGGAGACCGACCACTGGCTGTTTATGTTCGGAGAAGTCTATACACCACCACAATAACCAGGAGGGGCCTTTGAGAAAACACACAGTAGAGAACTTCTGCTCAAGTAAGGAAGATGAAGTAAAATCCAAGACGATCAATGTGGAACACATTCCTACTGGCTTGCCGTCACATTTGCTAGAAATCTCTTTAAATGTCATGAGGGTGGTGATCATAAATTTATACACGAAGTCAAAGTCACACTGATATAAACAATATCTGTGTAATAAGTGTGGAGAAAACTGCAGTAGTTCCTGTTTCTTAAGGTTTCATTCCAAAAAAAAAAGGGAATCCCAAAACACTGCATTGAGTTCATGTGGGACATGAAGATGGAGCAAGAGGTAGCTGTGCTAAAAGAACAAGGGAAGACTGTATGGCTCAGGAAAGATGTGCATCATGGTTGTATCTATTCACCATACTTATTCAAACTGTATGCTGAGAAATTCATCGGAAAAGTCGGATCATAGGAAGAATGTGGCTTGGTAACAAACTGCAATATGCAGATGACATATTGCTTGGCCAATCTTGCTTGGCGAAAGTGAGGAAGATTTGAAGCCCTTGGCTGATGAAGATCAAGAAATGCAGTCTTCAGTATGGAGGACAACTCCCTGTCAGTAAAATACAAACCTCACAGCTGGGTCAATAGGTAAATATTCATGAGGAATGAAGTAAAGGTTGAAGTTGTCAAGGACTTTGTCTTGCTTGGATCCACAATCAGTGCTCATGGAAGCAGGTGTCAAGAGATCGAAGGATGTGTTGTGTTGGATAAACCTGCTGCACAGACCTCTTTAAACTATTGAAAAGCAAGACATTTTCAATACGATGAGCCCATTAACATTGAATTATGCATATCCAGTAGACTCTGATTTTTATTGTAAAACCGATTCACCAAAATAGAAGTTCTCTACCAACAGAGCAGCATTTGCGCAATAACAAAGCCCCAAAGTCAGAAAGTGGCAGGAAAGAAGGACTGGCTACTGGGAGGCCGGAGCTGAAGTGCAAAGCGTATGGCTGCACGGAGGGAAAAGCAAATACTCTAAAGTCAGATGTGTACGTAGGTCGATGGAAAATGCAGTGCTCTATGAACTTTCACCTAAACTACAATCATCATCACCGATTTCTCTCTTGAAAGGAAACCATACAGAGCAATATCTTAAGGCTCTCTGAATGACTACATCAGAAACACACACAGACTCCTGAAAAACAAAGAAGCAAAAAGAAAAACAAACAAATAAATAAGAGACAAGGAAAGGTATTGACTGAGGAGGAAAGCAGGTCTGAAAACCTGAATGCCAATTAAGTGGTGTGACTCACGGCTTTCAGTTTGGAGGAGGCAGTGAAACCCAGGAACATTCAGAGCTGCAGCCAAATACTTAAATTAGGCCCCTTGGTAAGCTTGAGCTCCGTCTGCAAAGGCGTGTCCTACGGTACCTATGACGTCCTTACTGGTATGCTAATTAGTAGAGCTCCTAAGAACTCCTGCTGGTCAAAAGCAATGGATTTTATGAGCTGCTCTAAATGAACCCAGAATATTGCTCATTTCAATCTATTCCAACGGTCTCAGGAAAAGAGTCATGCTTTGAGAATTATGCCATATCTTCCATATCCTTCTGCTTGTTTTGAGTCATAATGAATGCACAAATGTGCTTTATGCAATTAATGTATGCATGGATTGTGATAAGAGTTGCATGAGCCCCCAATAGAAGAATTTTTTTTTAAGTGGTAAAGACCTAAAAATGTAATTCCTAGGGTTTCCCATAACTTTAGGATACGATCAGGCCTAAAATCCTCCCCAGTCTCCCAATCACACTGGTGTTGCTTATATGTACACAACTGATGGATAGAAGCACAAAGGCCATTCATTGGCTTGAGGCCTTCAGCTGCCATGTAAACCATCCAGTATCCTGAGGCAGCCCTGTTGCAAGGAAGCTCAACTCAGCCAGTCTGGTAGACCAGCAGGAGGTGTTACGAGAGTACATGATCAGTCCTCCAATTCTTCCAACCCTTGTCCTTACAGTGTTGGAGCAACTTACAAGACAAACTCTGAACTAAACTACCTCGGGAAATCCTTCCTGAATTTCAGTCTCAGAACTGAACATAACAGGTGTTGGTTGCTTTTGGAAAGCATTGGTTTAAAAGATTGATGTAACTGCCAGAAAGAGTTGTTAAATGAAAACCGCACTCAGAAAATAACATTGAAAAACCTCAACCCATCATCCCTCCCTAGCACCTCCCAAAGACAGCTCGGTATTCATGACATTGTGCGGGTAGGTTGAAATTGGCCGTGGTGGGAGTATTAAGCCATACAAAAGGAAAATAACAAATTGGATCCATTGGAGTTGAGTCAGTTTTGACTCAGAAGGCAGAGAAGGAGGGCCCCATAGCATGCCTTGGGCTGTGCTCTGCACTGAAGCAGATTGTCACATCTTGCGCCCATGGAGTGACTGGTGGGTTGATCTCTGGATTTCCAGAGCTCCTATTTGAGGTCCCTTTGGGTCTGTCTGTTACTTTGAAGACTAAGGTCCATCTAACTACAGTCTTTTTCATTGCTTCATATATATGTGAAAATTGCCCATTGGGTAAGGAAGACTGAAGAATGGATGCATTTGAACTGTGCCGCTGGAGAAGAATATTAAAAGTAGCATGGACTGCTAAAAGAACAAACGGATCTGTCTTGGAAGAAGTATGACCAGCGTGCTTCTAAGAGGCAAAGATGACAAGACTTCACGTTACATACTTGGGCTATATTGTCATGACAGACTAATCCCCAATGAAGGTTTTCATGCTTCGCAAAATGGAGGGGAAGCGGAAAAGAGGAAGGCCTTCAATGAGATGGATTTACAGCGATGGGTTCAGGCATAGGGACAATTGAAAGCATGCTGCAGGACCCTGCAGTGCTTCATTCTATTGTGCATAGGGTTATTTGGGGTCAGAGCTGACTCAACGACACCCAACACCAACAATAACAACAACCTGAATCAGTATGGACTCAAAGGCAGTAAGTTTGGTTTGGGGGTTTTATTTGTACCACAGAAATTGAGAAATGCCATACACCAGAGTAATCTCTTTTTTAGAAGTCCAATTATAGAGCATTTACAGATCTACCACTGGTAGATCTGTAATCTAAAGACACTCTGGCTGGAAAACCACTGAAGCCCTCTGAAGCTCTGATTGATGGCTCCGAGTTCAGCCAAGTGTGGAGACTTGGTGGAAGTCAGTGTTGTGTAGTCACAGGGCCAGTCGCACCATTGTAGATAGAGCTCTAGACCTCTCTGATGAGAGACCTGAGAGTCAATATTGGAAGAGCTTGGACGAAAGGACCACGTGGCAGCTGCTATTCGAACATGGAGTGGGGAAGACGTCTCATTTGAGACCAGGGCCACGATTTAAAGGAAGACATCGGGAGAGCCAGGATAGCTGGGACTCAGAAGGACTTACGGATAGCATGCTGACAGCGAAACTCTGTTTTCACTAAAGGGTCACCAGAAGAAAAACAGGTTTCAGCAACACATTCCGGGGGCATCCCAGGCAGGTCTCTTAGAGCAAGGTCAGCCAGCCCTAGGCAAAGCAATTGAATGATGTGACAGAGTCCCTCTGACAGGTGCTGAGTGACTACCATCTGTCTAGGAAGTCTGAGCCTGAGGCTGGGCTGAAGTAAGATAGAACCATCTCTTCTGCTTCACTCCTGGGTTCTAAGACATCTCTGAGAATCAAGTCACTCACCCTGCAGTGGCTGCTGAGGAGATGGAGAAAGAGCAGAGGCTATGAAACCCAGAATCCCAAGTGGTAAAGAAACCACTGGAGGGAAGCTCAGTTCCACTCTGAGGCAAACATGGATTTGTTTTGAGGAGCCTGCCCTTTCCCAAAAAAGACCCCCTCCAAGTGCTGTTGAGCCATATGCGTCTGAAGATGCAGGATGTCAGCTGCAGGGATCAACAGCCAGCACTGTGGAGTTCTGCGATTGCACCTCTCTTTTAAGCAGCTGCTGAGCAAACACATGTATGTCCCTGTCATGGGGACAGTCAAGCAGAAATCTGGTGGGCACAGGCCTATGCTTTGGAAAGTCCATGGTCCTGAAGAAGGCTCTGTCCAGTAGAGAAGGACTTTAGTTTCCCAGGGGAATATGGCTTTCACTGTTAGGAAAAGCATTGGAGTATTGGGCATTGGCATTGTGAGAAGACATTCTAAATATTAAACAACATGCATGATATGGACAAGGAGCCCCGGTGGCTCACGAGTTGAGTGCTCCGTTGTTAACACAACCCTTCATTGGATTTGCAGGAGGGAGGCCGTGAGACCTGCTTCGGTGAAGATAACAGCAAAATGAACCAATGAACGAGAGCTACGCTGACACATGGGTTGTCATGAGTAGAAATTGATTCAATGACACCCAAGAAGAGTCATAAGGACATTGAGCAACCCCATGATGCAGATTCATGGAGGCGTCCTGTTGTGTTCACCTTCACCCCTCAGATTTCAGCTCCTTGGATGTGACTGGGACAGCAGCAGTGCTCTGAGAGATGGGTCACCAGCAGCTGGGAAAGAACTACTTCAAGGTTTGAGCCATCAGCCAATCTGAACCTGTGCCTACTGGCTGAGGAGACCTGACTGGCTAGGACTACATGGGCCCAAGAGACAAAGTCACTTCCGGCTCTTGACGTTCCATTGATATTGCTTCTGCTCACAAGTGCGCCTGACGTCATGAGCTTTGAGTTGAAGAAAGGCTTTCTTTTTCCTTAACTGCATGTTAGATTTCAATTGGGTTCAGTAGGTTCCTGTCCCTCTTGATAGTTTCCGTTTTTTAAGAGCCCCCTTTGCTCTCACTTGGATGACGTGCATTTACGATCTTCTACCAATCTGTTATGATTCTAGCACCTTTAGTCACAGTACCGATTCACGCTCCACGCTCTGTGTTTAGTAACTGCAAGGAGAATCTAAATCTGCATTGAGCCTTAAAGAGCTACAGATCAGGGAGTAGTAGCAGCAGCTCCTTAAAGAGCCTCGTTAGGAAAGGCTTTGGAAGAGGGGGTCTGCTACCCAAGGAGCAACAGGTGTGGAAACACCTAGAAGGAAATTGGAAAGCAAAGTAGTGACACGTTTAAGAATCCAAGTTGTATTATAGGGAGCCATTCCCCGCTTCTTTAAAATGGGTGGTAAGGCAACCTTTCAGCATGTTTATCTGCCTGCCCAACCCTAGTTAGCAAAAATGATTGCTCTTTGCTTCTTGTAACCATGTTCAGATGATGCTATGGCAACCAGGCTGCATGAAAAAGGAAGGGGTGGAGGCTGGATGCTGCTTAGCAACCTAACGATTTTTTTTTAAGGCAAATACTCCTTTTAACAGCAACAGTTCTTAAAATGCCAGTTTTGAGGAGAGAAAAAGAGAAGGACCTTAGAGAAAGCAAACAGAAATGAGACAGTAGAGGAATTAACAGCAACAAAAACAACAATGAAAAGAGAGGAAATGGCATGGCACCGGTTCAAGCTCTTCCATGTGCATTTTCGCGGGATTCCTGTGAGCCAGGCCAGGTCTTCTTTACAAGAGAAGAAACTGAGGCTCAGAGAAGCATCCTCTCTGACCAGCCAGCCAGCCAGAGGAAAAGCTAAAAGCAGAATGAAGACATATCGATCCTGAACACCACATGATTTTCAGCACACCATGGTCCAAAAGAAAACAAAAGAACCAGGAAATCTGATGGAGAAAAAAAATACATGAAATTTGACAAGGCAAAAAGATAAAGACATTGAGTTTTTTAAAAAGAAAGCACAATTTAAAAAGGATATATATATATATATATATATATATATATATATATATATATATTTGTTTGTATTAATTGAGTTCAAACTATGAGGGATCCTCTAGAAGACTGGCTGATTTGTCCAAACTGTGACAAGCAGACAGTATTGAAACCTTCACAGATGGCCTCTGGACATTGGGAAGAATTCCTAGGCACTGCAAGGATTCAGTGGAGGGAGAGAGAGAAAGAAAACTAAGACCAGAAGGAGGACTGAAAAGAAGGAAGAGCAAAGAAGAAGTGCAGAGAAAAGGAAAGGAAAAATAAGCGAACATTGCACCTTGTTTTCAGCAAAAAATAGTCTGAGTGGGAAAAACCTGTCTCAAAATGGACCACATTGTTTGGGCCAGAACTATGAGGGGGTCCACAAAAATCACTGGATTTCCCCCACCCCCACAAAACTATGTATTTAACTTTTTTTTCCTCCACAATTTAATGTGCCCTAGACATGAAACAGCTCTGGCCACGATCTAGGCATCAAGCTAGGGTGAACAAAGGACTGCCAGCCTGCTCTGCCCCTGACTGATGTAAGAGCACCACCACTAATCAGGTGACTCTTTGCCCATAGCCAGGGGATTGTATTTAACTTTTTTTTACAAAACGGTCTTATCACCTTTAAAGTACTCTCCATTACATTTAATATATTTGTCAGAACTGAGAGTGCATTCTTGGAAACACTTTTCAAACTCATCTGTTCAGATGGCTGGCAGCATCTCCTTATTTTTTCGTCACCTCTTCTAAGTCATCAAATCGCTGTCTTTTCATGCCCCTCCTCCTTCGAGGAGACAAAAAGAAGTCACACAGAAAGAGGTCAGATTAGTAAGGTGTATGGGGCAAGAGAGGCATGCTGGTTTTTTTGTCCCAAACTGGCACACTGAGATGGCTGAGTGAGCAAAGGTATTGTTGTGGTGGCTAAACCAGTTCCCTGTCTACCACAAATCAGGCCTTTATGTCGTACATTGTTACACTATCTTTTCAGAACCTCTAAATAGAAAGCTTAATTAACAATCTGACCTGATGGAATGACATCCATGAGCCAACATTTTCATACACTCAGGAAGTTGATGGATAATCAGAACGAGGTCTTTCATCAACCGGCATTTCACCTTTTTTGAGACAACGAAACCATTTGTACACGTGTTTTCCCCATAGCGCTGTCCTTGTAAGCTGTGTTCAATATCACAACAGTTCTGCAGCATTTTCCCACTCCCACGCCCCCACCTCGAGCAAAACCAAAATTTCACAGCCGAATGCTGTTCTCTTAAATTGGCCACAATAAAAAAAATGAGGTTTGAGTGAAACTTCTTTCATGAAAAAATTCTCTGTGGCTAGAAACAACTTTCCCAGGTGATACCTCTGGGTACACTAACTCGGAGCAAGTTGCTGGATGCTCACCTAATGGAAAAAATGTGTACTACCAAAGCTCTGCCCAGCGAAGCTTTTTCTGGATTTTTTGGGGGTGGGGGGTGGGGTGTCCCATCATATGTCAACTCAAGATAGCTCAGGTTCCTAACCCTATTCTTCGTTGAATACTATGACATTTCCCAAACCCTCTTCCACCCTATTCCTTTACCCTTGGAAACAAAATGCCAGATGGCTTAAAAAGCAAATAGAGCTCCAACATGGCAGGACTTTGGGTTTATTTTGAATACCTCTAACAGTAGCATTAAATAAAACACAGTATGGCTGGACAATGAGTGTTCTCTGAAGCAAGACTTGATAGAAGTGACGCCTGATGCCTGTGTACCATGCTTCACCTAACCCATTTTGAAACTGTCCAAAGTTAAGAGCTCAACTGCCAGCTGAAATGTTGCCTGTCCAAAGCACCCAGCAGCTCTTGGGAGAAGACAGGTGGGGCAAAACAAAAGTCACCCCACCTGGAAAACCCTGTGGAACAGTTCTACTCCATGAACAAGGTTGCCCTGGGTTTTACACCAAATGAGTGTAAGTGTTCTCTGTGTACTGGGAACTCAGAGTGTAAAATCTTCATGGAGTGCAGTTCTACTTTGAAACACATGGGGTTAACTGGATGGCACTATTGTGTGTGTGTGTGTGTGTGTGTGTGTGTGTGTGTGTGTGTGTGTGTGTGTGTAGAGGGGAAGATACTGTAGATGGAGGCACACACGGGCACAAACAAGCCAGATGGTTGAGTTTACTTTCCCTTATTCATTCTTTCACGCGTGTATTCAACAATCATTTACCGAGAACCTACCATGTGCCAGGCTCTGAGCACGCCCTATCCTGATGCCTCTTCGAACCTCAACTGCTGCCCTGCAAGCAGAAGCTGACTGGCATGAGTGCTTCATGCTCTCTGGGCCTGGTGCACACCTCCCAGGAGAGGCTGCCATTTCCCTCCTGGTTAATGACAGAGTGCCGACAGGACAAGTGCTACTTTGGGCTCTCCTGGTCACAGCCAAGTTAAGTGCATACTCTTCTCCTCATTGTTTTCCCTTCTCTTAATTGTGTGGCTGCAGAGGCAGGGAAAACGGTAAACAGATGGCCTGCCCCCGTGCTCATAAGGTCCCAAGGTGTTCATAAAGCTCTTAACTAACCAAACTCCAGCTAACAACAGTTCTAAAGAGACCGCGCGCGTGTGTGTGTGTGTGTGTGTGTGTGTGTGTGTGTGTGTGTGTGTGTGTGTGTGTGTAGGGGAAGGGGGAGATTCGTGTCTTCTGGTACAATGAACATGGAATCAGTTCACTTCTGGGTTCTGTTTTGAACCTGACCACTGGCTCCAGCCTGGTCATCCTCTTCATCCCCTTTCCCATCGAGTTCTCCAGTCATACTGAGTCCCTTTGCGTCAAAGCTTATGCCCAGTGGGGTGCCACCAGGTACTTATTGAAGGGGTGAAAGAGCTCGGTAACACTTGTCTGAGGAGAGCAGAAATCAGAGCAGTCAGAGATTTCAGGTGTTAAGGGACAGAGAGAAGTGTACCTGCAGATAAAACTGACAGGAGGCTGTTTTGATGGAAGACTTCATTGTAAACGATTACTTTCGTTCTCTAGAACAAACAGAACTGCTTCGTTGGGTTTTTAAAGCGGCGGTCTGCTCCCTATGGAATGTGTCTGGGGGGTTCAAAGTGCCAGCATTTCTTTCAATAGCTGCATGCTTAACCACTGAACCACTCAGTCTCTTCCTTGTGCCAGGGCTTCGGGAGTGGACATCTTGGGCTGGGCATAATTATGCCCACCACATCAATTTTTGAGAGGATTCAATGCGATGATACATTTCACACCAAATAAGTTAGAACGATTCTGGCATTTGAAGCACCATTGTACTTGTCTTTACAAGACTCAGTTTAGGGCTCATTTCCTTGTGGAAACTTTTTTTATTCTTCCCAGCTTCCTTCAAAAAAGTGGCCACTCTGATTCTCTTTTCACAATGCTGTGGTAGCTGCACTTTATGGCAGTTCTCTGCTCCATTCTGCTGGACCTTTGTGCATAATTGTAAGATTCCAGAATAAGTGCTTCATTCATGATCTCACTGGATAGAAAACAATCCGCGCTGTGCTAGATGCTAACATTCTCATTAAATGGTGTTCATTGTCTGGGAGTCAGATAGGACTCATGGCTGCCTCTCTGTGTGTAACAGAGCAAAATGTCTGTGTGTTCCAATGTATGGTGGAATCCGATGACCACAATGCACTCAAACCCCATTAGAAGAATCAGAGGAGAGTGGTTCAGCTAAGTTCCTCCAGCTTCACCTTGCAAACTACCATATATATTTGTGTATAAGCCGAGTTTTTTAGCACAAAAAATGTGCTGAAAAACTGGGGTCCGGCTTATACACGGGTTAGTAGTACCCCAGCGAGGACAGCGTCTATGATGACCTCACACCAGCTGAAGCTCTGCATGGGGATACAGATGATGATGAGGAATCCAGTTTTGAAGGATTTTAACTCTTTACATTTTAGCTTGGTTGCTGATTGAGCTCAGAGAATAGTACTCTTAAGGTATCATTGTTGATACCTTATTGTTTTTGTTGAACCTATTTTCCACTTACTGTGCTGGTTTACTAATGTTAAATGACTTCTTGTCCTTTTATTTATGTTTTTTATTTAAAATAAATATTTAACTACATTACCACACTGACATCTCAATTTTTAGTAATTTTATTTTCATTTGTTTTGATTATTGAAACTCACCAATAGCTTCTGCATTTTCTACCCTAGGCTTATACTCAGGTCAATCAGTTTTTCTGGTTTCCCAGGTAATAATTAGGTACTCCTGACTTATACTCGGGTCGGCTTATATTTGAGTATATACGGTAGGTGACTAGGGATGAACCAGTAAGCTTTGAAATGAGACCCAGTTCTAAGTCTTTCCCTCTTTACAGGCACTAGAAACTCTTCTCTTTTGACATTCATTAAGCCAAAATCTGTTTGCTGTTGTTTTAAGACAAAGCAAAACAAATATACTCACTCTCTCAAATGTTAGTCCTCCAAATATCTCCAGGGAAGTGCCCCTCAAGCTCCAGTGAGAAACCATCCCCGTGCTTGGGAGAATGCAGTTCCTGACTTGACAGCTTTGAGTAGATTTGACTCTGTGTGCTAACCAGCCCCCACCACAGCACTATGGGTAGCAGGGGTCACCCAGCCTCCACACACTCTTATATCATTCTCAGGGGAGAAAAAAATGTAAATATTCTTGTATTATTAATAAGAAAACACCTTACATTCCTTTTTGTTCCTTGATGCCTGCTTTTGTCAAAGTACTCAATTTAACATCGTGCAGCCCTGGCGGTCTAATTATGTCAGTAATTTTGTACCCAAAGCGGTACATTGTTTTGCATAAAATTTGTTGTTTCATATTGTAGGCCTATAATTCTTAAGAAATGACTCATTTTAATCTCTCTAGTAGACATTCCAGTTATGGCAAACTTTAATACACAATTCTGCGAGTAAATCTAAGTCACTGTCATTTATCTGGTCCAAAACACTTTTTGTGCTAAAGTGACACTTTTTGATGCCATGGGCAAAAATTTCCAGGCAAATTTTTTTCCAAATGACAGTAAAAGGGCAGGCAGGGCACTAGAGACTGATCTAGGGACACATCTGAAGTGATTTGCTTTGATACAATGTAATCCTCACAGGTTACACTGTATCACTGTTTGTGTGTGTGTGTATGTCTCTTTTAGACTTGCAGTTTTCAATTTCCTGCCCAGTTCCACCTCCGTGCAGCGACAGTACATGCAGGGAAAGGAACAGAGTGGAAGAGGAAGGGAGTTCGCTCTGTGATCACAGCGATGGACACCGCTGGACCGGGGAGGAGATAAGGGACTTCTCTGCAGTGTAATCCCGAGTGTGGCTCAGGGTTACCGTTTCTGACAGTTAACATTTACCCGGAGCCACACTCGCAATTACCGCCAAGGAGGTTAAAATGTTGACTAAGTTTGGCCAGAAGGAAAGCCGAAACTGTAAGCATGTGAGCACCTAACTTAAGGCTCCCAGCACGCTTAGGTCTGAGGCCAAGGCCCCTTATTGAATCAAAAGTAACTTCTGCATCAATAAACACAGCCTGCCACTTCTGTGCCTCTCTGCTGGACACTGTGAACATTACTTGGAAAATCATCATCAAGAAGAATGTTCTTTTGTGTCCTTCAGAGTTTTTCTTAACTAAGAAGTCTTGTCCTGGAGCCGGGTTCAAAACCGTTCTAGGAACAGATCCTTACCCAAGATACACATTAGAATCATGCATATCCTCCATCGGACGGACAGAGAGTCACGTCATTGTCTCAGGTTCAGAGGAGCTCGACATAATGACGACTTTGTCACTGAGAGGGGAAAAATTTAGAAACTTCTGTAACCTCCAACCTTCTACCCTTTTTTGTAACCATTACCTAAAAGTCAACCTATCAGCGATTTTTTTTCCCCTTGAAGTTCCTGGTATTTTCTTATAAAAGCTCCCTTAGCTGTCTTCTCCTGGGATCAATTTATGTAGTTCAAAGCACTCTGGTCCTTGAGATTATCAATGTGCAGCTCACTCTGCCTCTCAGGAAATGTTCCTCCCTTTCATTTATTCCTCACAGACTGCCATGTTTCTGCTCAGCAACACAGAAAATAAAATTACCTCTCCATGCTTCATCCCAATCCCTCTGAGCCTTCGGGGCTGACAACGTACTAACTTTATCTGAATAACATGATCATCGTTTCTAAATTGGTGACAAAACGAACCACTTTGGGGAGTGCTGAAAGAATAAACTAGGATAATGAGTATATAAGGTGTCTAGCGAGTTGCCTGCTGCACAGGACACAATAAAAAGGTCATTACGATCCCTTTGGACCAAGTCAAACAAATACTGCACAGTGTGTTTGGCCAAAGCACAGTGCCCTCACTTAGAGATGCCTGGGAAAATGCTTCTGGAAATCTCCAGATGCAGGCAGAGCGCATCAGACCTTCCCAAGGCAGGAGCACTTACTTGGCTCTGTCCAGATCAGGCGCTCTGGCGCCCCCTGCTGGCCGCAGCGCCCACGCCGTGCCCGCCTGTCTATTGAAGCCATAGAAGGCTCCAGGCGCCTGCCATGCAAACCAGACAGCAAGCCAAGCAGGGATGGGTTAGGGAGGAGTCAGGATGGCACGTGTCGCTGACCTCATGGTGCTTTGATTCAGCCTTGTAGAAACAAGAGGAGAGGACCAGAAAAGAATGCGTGCCTTCTCAACCTGCTAGTCAGTAGGCAATGTAAACACAATCCTAAACCAAAAGCCCAAGCGCCACAGAGCTGATTGATCGACTGTAAACGTTACAGGAGCAGACAGCCTCCTCTTTCTCTCCCAGAGCAGCTGGTGGGGTTGAACCATGCTGTTGTTGAGGTTACTGCTTATCCCACAGGACCACCAGAGCGCAAGCCTTTGGGACCATCTCTTCTTATTGTGTAGAAATGGACAATTAGACTATCTCCCTGGGGAGCTTTTCTCAGCCAACAATGCTACTGGGTAGGTAATTCCAACGCCCACCCAATAGCCCGTGCATGCCAGGCCATATATCCACAGGCGAGCTGGCTCCCCAGGAAGCATGGTGGTATCATAGATAAGTGCTTGGTTGCTAGTTGAAAGGTTGATGGATTGAAACCACACAGAGGCTCCGCAGAAGAAAGACCAGCTGACCTATTTCTGTAAAGACGGTGACTAAGAAAGCCCTACTTGGTCGGAGTGAAAACCAATTCAACAGCATCTGTGTGGTCGTCATCTCCTCGGCATTGGGGAAAAGGCATAGAGCTTGGATCTACATTCCATTTCACGGTTTATGAATCCCACGCTTGGTGAAATATACTAAAGGGATGGCCTTGGTCTTCCAAGACGTGACGTTTTGCTGCAGTTGCTGTTAGGTGCCACGGCAGGCGTTCTGACCCCTAGTGGCCTGATGCCTAACAGAGTGGAATATTGCCCGGTCCTCACCGCGCTCACGATTTTTACGCTTGAGTCCCTTTTTTAAGCCACTGTGCCGATCCATCTCAGCAAGGGCCTTCTTCTTTTTCTCTGCCCCTCTACTTTACCACGCCCGGTGGCCTCCCACAGCGAATAGCCTCTCCTGATAATATGCTGCAGAGAAAAGACGAACCGACACTTTGCATGCTCACCACATGCCCACCATCGTTCAGCAGGGATGCACATTTTTATATTCTCCAGGGGGAGTCCATAAGGAAACATTATGTGAGTTGCTGGGACCACTTCCTTTGGCTCTAAGCCAGAACCCCCTTGCCAATGAGCTGGCTCTACCTCCCCATGGCTCATGGGTGCCAGAGTAGATGAATGTTCCATGCTCAGTGACTGGGTTTTCAGCAGTAGCTCACCAGGTCTTTCTTCCTGCTTTCTCGTGGATTCTCTCTAGCCTTTCAGTTAGCAGCTGAGTCAGTAATTGTGCTAGTGATGTTCAAGGAAAAGCTGCATTACTCAGGAACTTCAGGAACAGTTTCCCTCAATTAAGATGAGCGCCACAGGGATTTTCACTTGATTCTTTGCAAGAAATGAGTGGATATGTCAGCATTGTCTAGTTTAGGTATCAGCCATATAGTTTAGGTATCAGCCATATGACATCACCTTATAAAGTCTGGGCAAATTGTCAGCACATAATATATTCTAAGGATTTTTTTTCATTTTCAGGAAACTGGGACTCATCGTTACCTCCCAGACAACATAGCAAAATTTCAAAATAGACAAACTGCAAGGCACCTTCGAATTTATGTGATCCCATCATGTGCTTTATGGAGGACCATCCGGGCTACTAAGACAGTTCTCTAGAAGCAATAAAATGGGATGCATCAAGCATCGCTTCCCAGACTTGCGATGGCACCTTTCACACCGGGTTCAAATACATTGGCAGAGAGCTATTGAGCAAGTGGTGTCAGGACAGAATTGGGGAAGCCTGCGGAAAATTAGCATTCAGCCTCATTAACATTCTAACTCTGCTAGAGTTAGAAAGAATATGGACCAGCCCCTTATCCAGAACCTTGCTTTGATGACCATGTCACCATGAAGGCTACTCTTGCATCATGAAAATACTGTCCAATACCTTAGTGACAAGAGCCCAAATTACATCTGCCACTGCACTCAGGAGAAGACTCTGATCTAATGCTTCAGTTTGAAATCTCCATCATCAGAAGCAGCCAGGTTGCTGCTTGTGACAGTATCTGGCTGGATTTCCAGGTTGATAGGCCAAGTCAAGCATCACTGAATTGTGAGTTTGCTAAACAATGCTGGACCACTGACAGGCAGCCATGCTGTCAGCACAAGGTCACCCAGCTGGTGGTGTCTCTGGCAGTTCTGTCATTACAGTGAGATACCAGGGAGGCCACTTGCAAGTCCCCAAAGACTGTCATCCCAGCTTAGGTGACACACGGATTTGTATTTCCTTTTTCTAATTAACCATTTCTTTCTCCTGCTGTTTCTTGCCCCATTTTTCCTCTTCTGGAAATTTTGTGTTTTTATTTTTCCACCTCACAATAGCCCTAACAGTAGTGGGATAAGGGAAGTGGTCTCCAGACTGCATTCTTTAGCAAGTCCTGGGAAGCCTCGGGCACATTGACACAGGCTGTGGGATTCATGAAGCCCAGGATGAATGCGACCCAGTTTCTGGGAGTATTTATTTTTAATTAAAAAAATTTTAAGGAGGAAAAGTGATGTCCTGGCGTTTTATCTCCATTGTATCTACACAAGTAAATTTAGCTTGCAATTTTAAGGCAAAGCACAGGACTCTAAGAGAATCCATTTACCTGCACCTGTTTGCTTCTAGCCATTGATTTCTGAACTCGAGCGGAATCATATATGAAAAACACCGGGGTCTGAACTTTAACCCTCTAGAGTTTTGCCTGGGGGACTTGATGGCAACCAATCCTGCTACATGTAATTACTTTGAATACGGCTACAACGAAAATACCCTCTGTCTTTCTTGTGTATTAAAAACCGGAGAACATTCGAGACGCTAAGGAGATTAGAATTCTTCTTCCAGGCCCAGCAAAGCCTGAAAATATGGCATTTCTTCTGATTTTTCACCTGAAGACTCATCTAATGAATAACTGAAAATGGATAGAATTCAAAAAATAACAACAGAGGTCAAATCTGCCAACAGGCCTGACAAAGTGGTTCAGGCCAACATTGATACATGCACACCAAGTTGCAAAGCACCTTGGGGTAAATGGAAGAGACTGCTGGGGATCAAAGGATTTGGGGGGTTGTTAGGGGTAGGGGTAGGGGTAAGGAGTATTCCTAGCTCTTTTAGGTCCCATACCCATTTCTTCCTATCACCATAGGGACTGAAGGGACCAATAGCACTCCTGTCATCCATCTGTAGCACATCAGTGGATCCTCTAATGTAGATTACTCATGGCAGTAAACAGTGTGTACAAATGTTCAGTGACAGCCACAGAAAATGCCTCTCTGGCCTGGTCCATGACATATGAGGGGTACCCACCCCCCAAAATGGAAAAAAAGTTCTGCTAGGCGGAGCTTACATACCATTCTTGCTACTAGGTGAGCACTGAGCGACGCTCTCTGAATTAGTGCACCCAGTGGGGTCTTCTCAGTGGTCACAGTGAAGTTTTTCATAAAAGAAGTTTCACTCAAGCCTCATTTTTTTTATCATGGCCTATTTAAGAGAACAGCATGCGACCATGAAATTTTGTTTCCTTCTTGGGAAAAATGTCACAGAAACTGTTGTGATGTTCAACACCGCTTGCAAGAAAAGTAATACGGGAAAAACGAGTGGTTTTCTCATTTCCAAAAAGGTGAAATATCAATTGATGACAAACCTCATCTGGACATCGTTAACTTCCTGAACATGTGAAAATGTAGATTTGGAGTACATTTGGAGTTCATTTTACAAGGTCAAATTGTTAATCAAGCTTTTTATTTAGAGGTTCTGAAAAGATTGTAACAGTGTGCATTAAAAGAGACCTGATTTATAGCAGACAGGAGACTATTTTTGCCACCACGACAATGCACCTGCTCACGCAACCATCTCAGTGTGACAGTTTTTGACAAAAACATCATACTACACACTTTAGTCACCTGACCTTGCTCTCTGTGACTTCTTTTTGTTTCTGAGAATGAAGAAGGCCACGAGAGGACAGTGATCTAACAATGTGGTAAAGAAAAAAACAAGAGAGTTGCTGTCAGTCATCCCAACAGATAAGTTTAAAACATTTTTCCAAGAATGAAATCACAGTTTTGACAAATGTATTACGTGTAATGGAGAGTACTTTGAAGATGGTATGATTGTTTTGTAAAAAAAAATGAAATACATAGCTGTAAAAATATATCGGGTTTTTTGGGGGGGCCTTACCCCTTCATATGTGGAGGAGACTGAGCGTATATGTTTTCTAGCATAGAAATCACATTTATCTGTAGAGAACTGAACACAACAGCAATCACGTGGAGGCCGGGTGTTGACTCCTCTGGGATCTGAGATGCCACGTGCTGGGGTTCCCAAGGGACTGGTGCTCACTCTGCTGTGAATGGAAAGGAACTCCTCCATCAGTTCCTTCCATGAAGGCTACACTTGATGGATGCTTTCCAATCTACACCTCTCCTGTGCACCAAGGGCACCCATGTGACCAGTCACCAGTCTGCTCCCAGCGAGCTCTCCCATGACAGAGGGAGGCAGTCGAGGAGAGCAAAACATGTAGCTCCATATGACAAATGGAACATGAGAAGCAGGTTCTAGGCTGGACTTTGGGAAGCAGAGAAGGCCACCAGAAGAAAGGGAAGTCTTTCCTAAGAACTGAAGGTACATCAGATGACAGGGATGGATGGACAGAAGGTCCTAGGCAGAAGACATAGGGACTGGACATCATTGAGTATTGGTGGCAAAGACAGTAGGGAAAAATAAGCCTGGAGTTTTGACCAACGTGTGCACTAAGGTCTACAATATAGATGACATCCCAGGCCAGTGGGACAGGCTCACCTCCACATCAGGGATTTTTCCAGTTGTTTCTTTGGCTGTGTTGTCCCCACAATCATTATGAGCTGTTTAATTGGAGGCTATTGTCTAGATCAGTGGTTCTCAACCTTCCTAATGCCACGACCCTTTAATACAGTTCCTCGTGTTGTGGTGACTCCCAACCATAAAACTATTTCATAACTGTAATTTTGCTATGGTTATGAATCGGGCGACCCCTGTAAAAGGGTTGTTCGAGCGCCCAAAGGGGTCGCGACCCACAGGTTGAGAAGCACTGGTCTGGATGAAGCCCGTGGGTACTGCCTACTGTTTATGTTCTCAGCTGATGGACAAGGGTTTACATCGGAGCTGTCTCAGAGGAAAGCCCTGGCGATCTGCTTTCTTCCAAACCAGACACAGTCCCAGGGGGCACAATTCTCCTCTGATTCAGGAGTGCTTGCTGGAATCAGAGTTGAGTTGATGGTAAGTGGTTCTTGTTTGCTTGTATCCTTATAACTGTATCTTAGGTCGCTGGGGTCATGAGGTTTTGTGTGACTAAACACAAGGTTGTTAGACCGAGGGAGAGGGAGAGAAGTCTGCTATCCGAGCTGGAGACATGCTGCAGGAGAAGCCCAAGGCCAAGGCTGCACTGCTCCCTCTTCTGCTGTCTGGAATGCGGTTCTTCACTTTTGTGAACTCGCAATGCTCTGACGCAATGTATATGCCCCCTCGTGTGTGTGTGTGTGTGTGTGTGTGTGTGTGTGTGTGTGTTTCCCGGTGGTGTGAAGTCTGGGAACAAGAGCCCTAAGAGGCCCGAACATTCCTGCTCACTGATATATCCAGTTTGTCTTCTAACAAACCAAGACAGAAAGCAGAAGGCTAGTTACCATGTAGCCAGATCACAGCAGGGCTGCAGGCCCAAGGACATCCAGGCATTGATGACAATGGCTGTAGTGATCTGGTCCCTACCTGACAGGGAAGGAGTCTCGGTTAGGTTTCTCTCTAGCCTCAACCTTTTCACAACCAGCACTCACTTAGGAATGTTTTGTCCCCACTGATGTTTCCTTCAACATTTAAAAAAATCACTTTTCATTGTGGCTTGAGGGAAAGTTTACAGAGCAGATCAGTTTTCTCTTTAACAATGTGCACACATTTGTTTCCTTTAATGTTTGCAATCTTCTAAGCGTAACAGCTCTCTTCCCACTTCCTCCTTGGTCCCCACTGCCATCTGTCCTTCTTCCATGTTCTTTCCTGCTTCCAGAGCTTTTGTTTGGGGTAAATGCTGCTGTGTAGATCTCATCGTGTTGACTGGCTGCGGAGTGTGCACCTCCCTGGTATTGCTACCATCACAGGGCTGTTGATGGCTTAGCTGAACGTTGATCTACGGAGATGAGTCCTTTTAAAATATATATATTTGAGAATATGTTATGTACCACATTATCTAAGAAGCATAAGAGCGGAGGTGAAGCTTGTACATTGCTGGCAGGAATATAAAATGGCACAGGTGCTGTGGGGAGTTTGGCTGATTCTCAGAGGGCTAAACATACAGTCTAGGAGCTCCCAGTGAATCTTGAGTATACCCTGAAGAGAAACAGAGAAATCTACCCACACAAATATTCATGGAAACATTGTTCATTGTAGCCCAAAGTGAAAGCAACTCAAACATCCCGAGTGGGTAAGCAAGAATGATGCATTATTCAGCAACAAAAAAGAATGAACCTTGTCCTCGGCCCAGGAACTGGATGATGTAAGCATTTTCCCCTATGCCTGTTCTGCTCATGGGTATATGCCAGGTAATGGAATTGCTGGGTTGTAAGTTTACTCAATTTCCATCTGTTCTAGGTCTAGCCACATCGCTTTGCACAGTGGCTGCATGTTGCTACAAGACCACCAGCAGTGAATGAGAGTTCCTATCTCACCAGACCCTCTCCAGCATTTGTTGGTTTCTGATTTTTTTTAATTGGGCTATCCTTGTGGGTGGTAGGTGGCATCTCATGGTTGTTTTGACTTGCATTTCCCAGGTGGCTACTAATCAGGAACATATTCTCATATGTTTAGTGGTCATTTGGGTTTCCTCCTTTGTCAATCTGTTGTTCAAGTCTTTTGTCCCCTCCTCAGTGGGCTATTCATTTGTTTCTTGTTGTAAGCGTTCAGGAGTCTGTAGATTTTAGTGATAAGAACTTTGTCTGATAAGTCATTACTAAATATCTTTCCCCGGTCTGTGGGCTCTCTTCTTACTCTTTTGATGAAGTCTTTCGACATGTCTATTTTCTCTTGCTCTGAGTGTGTGTTCTTCATTATTACTGATATCCCATGTATTCCCTGCACCAAGGTTCTTAACTTTGTCCCGATTTTTCCATTGATTATCTTGATAGTTTGGCGTTTTACCTGGAGGTCTATTATCTACCTTGCCTTTGTCCTGGTGTATGGGGTGAGGTAAGGATCTTGCTTCATTCTTCAGCAGGTTTATAACCAGTTTTTTTCCAGCAGCATTTGTTAAAAAGGGCATCTAATTCCAATTTGATGTTTGCGGGGGGGTCCCTTATCAAAGATCAGTTGTCTGTCTTCGGCTGTTCTTATTTCTTGATTTTCTGTTCTTATCCATTGGTCTGAGTATCAATCATTATACCAGTACCATGCTGTGTTGACAATCGTGGCAGTATAATAAGTTTTAAAGTCAGGTAGGGCAAGCCTGCCCACTTTATTCTTTTTCTTGAGCAGTTGTTTGCCAATTCTGCTCTTCTTCCCTTTCTGTATGAAGTTGATAGTCAATTTTTCCATTTCTTTGAAAAATGATGCTGGTATTTGTATCGGGATTGCATTGAACCTATAGTGTGCCTTGGGTAGGATTGGCATCTTTACAATATTGAGTCTACCAGTCCATGAGCATGGGATATTTTTCCATTTGGGAAGGTCCCTTTTATTCATTGTGATAATGTTCTGTGGCTTTCCTCATACAGACTTGGAGAGAGGAGGGTAGGTATATCCCTAGATATTTCAAATTGTGCTTGGCTATTTTGAAAGGTGATGTCTTTTACTGTAATCCCATCAGTTGTATATGGCCATCTAATCAACTTCTGCTTGTTGATCTTGCGTCTTGCCACTCTGCCATATTCCTCCATCACTTCTAACACTCCTACTGTGGAGACTTTGGGGTTCTCAATATATAAAATCATGTCATCTGCAAATAATGATAATTTCACTTCTTCTTTCCCCAGTCATATATCTTTGATAGCCTTCCTTGCCCAGGTGTAAGACCAGATACCTTATCTGAACTGGATGGGATATATTCCCAAGGGGGACACACTAAGATGTAAGGGGGTTGGGCACTAGACTGCTACACCCCTTACCGCGGGAAAAAGCAATGGGGTCTTGTGGAAGGTTTGCCCCTGGGTCACAAATTCTGAGCACTAAAAGGTTATAAGTGCTGGTAGGTAAGTGGCTGCTGGCATATGGAACCCAGAAAGAAAAGGAGGTTGGACGGATGGAATATAACAGGGCCTGCTTGCTATTTAACCAATATTCATCTACTCTGGGTCAGGACAAGTTACACTTGGAACTATTTGTATTCTCACTCTCTCTTTGGTGTCTATCGATATAAGATAGAAAGGATAAGCAATCCCATGAAGATGGTGATGGGATTAACAGCTCCAGGGTGGCATGAGAGAGGAGGAGAAGGCAGGGACGGGAGCAATGAGCCAATAACGACAAAGAAAGAGGCAAGGGATCTAAACTTGACAATAAGGAGAGTGTAGTGTTCCTGGTCATGTTTGATCAATTGAAAGAAATGTATCTGAGAGGAATTACTGAGAGGTGAACGATGGGTAAACATGATTGTGGGATGGGAATAAAGAAAAAAAGTAGAGGAAAAACAAAGAAAGTAAAAATTATATAGATATATAAATATAGATATGTATATATGTAAATATATAAATATATAAAGATAGGTATATTTGTATGCACACACAGGGGGATACACCCCCCATAACAGGATTTTTTTCCCAAAGCTATGCATTTAAATTTTTTAATCACTTTATTGGGGGCTCGTACAACTCTTACCACAATCCATACATGCATCCATTGTGTCAAGCACATTTGTACATTTGTTGCCATCATCATTCTAAAAACATTTGCTTTCTGCTTGAGCCCTTGTGGTATCAGATTCACATTATCCCCCCTCTGTCCCTGCTCCCCCCTCCCTCATGAACCCTTGATAATTTATAAATTATTATTATTATTTTGTCTTATCTTACACTGTCTTAGGTCCCCCTTCACTCACTTTTCTGTTGTCCATCTCCCAGGGAGGAGGTTATATGCAGATCCTTGTAATCAGTTCCCCCTTTCCACCCCACCTTCCCTGTATCACCACTCTCAGCACTGGTCCTGGTACTGTAGGGATCATCTGTCCTGGATGCTCTGTGTTTCCAGTTCCTATCTGTACCAGTGTACATCCTCTTGTCTAGGCAGATTTATAAGGTCGAATTGGGATCACGATAGTGTGTGTGTGGGGGGAGCGGGGAGGTAGCATTTAGGAACTAGAGGAAAGGTGTATGTTTCATCATTGCTACACTGCACCCAGACCGGCTTGTCTCCTCTCTGTGACCCTTATGTAAGGGGATGTTACGTTACCTACAGATGGGTCTTAGATTCCCAATCTGCACTCCCCCTCATTCACAATTATTTGATTTTTTTTGTTCTTTGATGCCTGATACCTGATCACTTCGACACCCTGGATCACACAGGCTGCTGTGCTTCTTCTATGTGGGCTTTGTTGCTTCTGAGCTAGATGGCCACTTGTTTACCTTCAAGCCTTTAAGACCCCAGATGCTATATCTTTTGATAACAGGGCATCATCAGCTTTCTTCACCACATCTGCGGCACCCACTTTGTCTTCAACGATCATGTCAGGAAGGTGAGCATCATGGAATGTCAGTTTAATAGAACAAAATGTTCTTGCATTGAGGGAGTACTACATCGTCAGATTGCTGTCCTTTCCTTTCCCTCTTCATTCACAGAAACAAAACAAAACAAAAAAGTCACACAGAGCGAGGTCAGGTGACTAAGTACTTGGACTGAGAGGCATTCTAGTTTTTGCCAAAAACTGGTACATTGATGGCTGCAGGAACAGGTGCATTGTCATAGTGGCAAAAGCCATCCCTTGTCTGCTGCAATCAGGCCATTTTTGTGCACACTTTTAATGCTATCTTTCCGAACTTCTAAATAGAAGGCTTGCTTAGCAGTCTGACCTGGTGGAATGAAATCCAAATACACTATCCCCCTCACATAAAAAACACACAAATGAGCACCATCTTTATCTTTGATTTGACTTGATGAGCATTTTTTGGGGGGCAACTTGATTAATGTTTGCTTTTGGGGCCACTAGAATATCACCATGTCTCATCACCACTAATGAGCTTGGGGGAGAGAGTCTGGGTCACTTCAGATACAAATTTTTTACTGGACACTCTTTTTGCTGGTCAGTCAGAACCCAAGACACGAATTTAACGGCAACCCTTCCATGCCCAAATCTTCCATTACAAATCCCTGAACTGAGCTCCAAGATAGTGCAGATAATTTCCCCATCTCTTCAATGGTCCATCATCGATCTTTGAGAACAGGTGCACAACTTTTTGTTGTTGACATTTTTGCCTGCTCAGAAAGTTGACAGACATGCAGAATGAGCTTACACATCAATCAACGTTTCACCTTTTTGAAACCAAAAAAACCACTGGTATACTTGAGTTTTTCCCATAGCTCTGCAATTGTAAGTTGTGTTCAACATCAGAACGGTTTATGCAGCATTTCTCCTGATCAGGAAAAAAAAAAATTCACAGCTGCATGCTGTTCTCTTAAATCACAAAAACACGTTTGAGAGAAGCTGCTTTTATGAAAAAAGTTCACTGTGGCCAGAGAGAACTTTCCCAGGTGATGCTACTAGGTGCACTAGTGCAGAGCGAGTTGCTAGGTGCTCGCCTAGCAGGGAAAATGCATGCTTTGAAAGATCTGCTCTGCCCAGCACAATTCTTTCTTTCTTTTTTTTTGGTGGGGTACCACCTTTTATGTAAATACAACAAAGAAGCATATGGACTTTTTTAGTCTACTTAAATCTTACCTAAAACCGTACTTAAATCTTACTTAAAACTGTACAAGAACGGTTTGTTCAAACAAAGTGGCACTGTACAATATACACCTTCCTGACACCATCACTAAAGAAAAAAATGGGTGCATAAGCAAATGTGGTGAAAAATGCTGATGGTGCTCAGCTATGAAAAGAGATAGTGTCTGAGGGTTTTAAAAGCTTGAAGTTTAAAAAATGGCCATCTGCCAGGGAAGCAACAAAACCACAATGAAGAAGCACACCAGCCTGTGGATCATGAGGTTTCTATGGGAATAGGTTTAAGATGTTCAAAAAAAGCAATCAAATTGACCCAGAGTGTAGACAAAGTGAAGATGCCAAACCCACCTGTAAGATAATTGCACAGTCCCTCTCAGAAGGGCCACATGGAAGGGATGATATATCCAGGGTACAGTATAACCTTAATGAAACTTATAATTATCCTCTAGCTCTTTAATATTTCCTCCCATGACTATTAAGATCTTAATTTTACCTCATTAATCTTGTTAGACCTGAGTAGGTTCATTTGTATAATTACGATTCAATGCATGAAACCCATGATAGATAAATCCTTCAGAAAATGTAATGGGGGTAATGATTCCCTGATGGTGTGGGAAGAGAAGTGGGGAAGAAAGGGGGAACTGATAGCAATGAAGACTGTATACCCCCACTTGCGGGGAATGAATAACAGAATTTTAGGTGAGTGGATACATTGGATATTGTAAGTTACAGCAATAATAATAATAATAATGTATAATATAACAATAAGGATTCCTAGGGGGCAGGGTGGGGAGGTATAAGATAAAGGAGAGCTAAAATCAAAGAGTTCAAGGAGAAAGAAAATATTTTGAAACTGATGGTGGCAGCAGTTGTAAAATTATGCTTGATTCAATCTGCAATAGCTCCCAATAAAATTATTAATAAAGGAAAAAAGAAAGCAAAAAGAAAAATGTATTTATGGGTTTGGTCTTCATGAATATGGCATTCAAACATTGTAACAATGATGCCAACTACTTTCTAGAGATAACATACAGACAATTGTCACCAAAACATTATAAAGTGCATCAAGCAGACTTTTTGTTTTGTATACAAATACAGTACAAACTTTGTTTTTATATTATATTTTTGCATTGTATAATTTTTATTGACCTTTTGGAAATACTTTTATAATAATAACTATGATAATGTACATATATTAAAATTTGAATAATTTTTAAAGGACAAACCTTGAAAAATTATGCTGAGAGGTTAATCACAAAGACCAAATATTGTAGAAATCCTTTTACACGTAATCTCCAGAATAAGAAAATCTAAAGAGACAGAAGTGGATCTGTGGTTACCAGAAACTGGAGCATACTGACAACTGGAGAGTGACTGCTAAGATTTATGAGGTTTCTTTTGAGGGTGATGAAAATATTCCAAATTTGGTTGTAATAAAGGCTGCACAGCTTTGCGATTATATGAGGAACCACCTACGTGTTAAACCAAAACAGAACAAAAGACTGGTGTTACAGCAGGAAAGAAGACTAGGGCATGGACCTCATATCAGAGGACGCGTTTTCTAGTAGTTCTCATCAGACTCCCTAGGGGAACTGTTAGAAACGGCGCTTCCAGAGTCCCACGTCCAATTAATGTGGTCAGAACACATAGATCAGAACAATAACGATCTACATATATTTCCACAAGTGACCCTGATGACCACAGTAAGGTTCACCTAGATGCCCTCATGAAAGAGCTGCCACATTTACAAGACTTGGAAGAAATTGGATTTTTCCTCTCTCCCCAAAATTATACCTTCTGCTTTTCATCCTTGCCCCTCACAGAACTTAAATATCTCTCCCCTTCTTGCTGCAAATTTCTTCTTCCCTATACCTTTCCTCCCAGCTTTTGATATCCCCAGGAGAAAGGATGGATGGAGAAATAACTTTAACCCTGGGATGTTATGAGTTAATTTGCAAAAGAATAGAAGCTGAAATTGCCAAAATATGTGCATGTGATTTGACTTGAGACTATTCAGTCTTGTAATAAAATTACCAAAATATCAGAGAGATCCAGTTGTCTTATGGTATGATAATCAATCTTAACTTAGTGCAGGATATGAATTCACTGTGGATTTTGATGAAATAGTTCTTCTTTAGGGGACTTTTAAAAAATAGACAGATGTGAAAAAAAATGACGGAGGATATAAAAAGAGAATATTTCAAGAAAGCTGTTGGTGCTCGGCTATCAAATGATATAGTGTCTGGGGTCTTAAAGGCTTGAAGGTAAACAAGCAGCCATCTAGCTGAGAAGAAACAAAGTCCACATGGAAGAAGGACACCAGCCTGTGTGATCACAAGGTGCCGAAGGGATCAGTTATCAGGCATCAAAGAACAAAAAATCATATTATTGTGTGCTCACCTCCCTGATATGATCACTGAAGACAAACGGGTGCATAAGTAAATGTGACAAAGAAAGCTGATAGTGCCCAGCTATCAAAAGATATAGCATCTGGAGTCTTAAGGGCTTGAAGGTAAACAAGCAGCCATCTAGCTCAGAAGCAACAAAAACCACATGGAGGAAGCACACCAGCCTGTGCAATCATGAGGTGTCAAAGGGATCAGGTATCAGGCATTATCAGAATACAAAAATCTTACCATAGTGAATGAGGGGGGGAGTGCAGAGTGGAGACCAAATGCCCATTTGCAGGCCACTGGACATCTCCTTACAGAAGAGTCTTGGGGAGGAGATGAGCCAGTCAGGATGTGATGTAGCAATGATGAAAAATACAACTTTCTTCTAGTTCCTAAATGCGTCCTCTCCCCTTCCTCCCTCCCCCCCACCCCACTATCATGATCCAAATTCTACCTTGCAAGTCTGGTTAGACCAAAATATGTGCACTAGTACAGATAGGAACTGGAAACACAGGGAATCCAGGATGGATGATCCCTTTAGGACCAGTGGTGTGAGTGGTGATAATGGGAGGGTAAATGGAGGGTGGGTTGGAAAGGGGGACCCGATTACAAGGATCTACATGTGACCTCCTCCCTGTGGGACAGACAACAGATGTGCTTTATAAAATTGATGTATGTATGGATTGTGATAAGAGTTGTATGAGCCCCTAATAAAATGATTAATTTTAAAAAGAGGGGAAAAAATGAATACTTCACGTCCAACTTCTTTCCCACGGATGAAACTCCAATGGGATGTCTTTGTGCACATTAGAAACAAAGTGACCTTTTCTGGCAGTCAAATTTAAAATGTACCAAATTTAGATGAGTTCTCTGGAAAACCGTAGCCTTTAGGGCTGGTCTTTTAGAATAAGATAATGATGTCTAAACTACTGAATGTTCTATTCTACTGGAGCTCATTTTCTGTTCCCCTTGAGCTGGTTGCACCCTTCCAGCTATATTAATTGGTGTATGTATCTATATATCAATAGTATATGATCATGATTATTTTAACTTTGTAATGATGCAATCTCATAGTCATCAAGCAAAGCCAACTCATAGCGACCCTATAGGACAGGGTAGAACTGTCTCTGTGAATTTCTGAGACTTTAACTGTTAAAGGGAGTAAGAATATGCCTTGGTATTTGAAAAGGCAATTTTCCGTGTTACCTGTCTTTCAGAGGCATCTTAGCTTCTTTTGATTCTATAATTTCCACTCAAATTTTTTAATGAGAAGATCCCATTGCATCAAAAAACCCTCTTTGGCTTTTGCCTAAAATGATATTGAGTTCATAAACAAAAATAAGGAGGATTGGATTTTCTTTTAATATTGAATTTTATTTCTTATGGATATAGATGCCTTTCCATTTTTAAAAAGAGTTTTATTATTTTCTTCCTTCATGTTCTTTCCTTTATCAGATTTGTTAAGGTCTTAGCATTTGTACTCCTTTAACTTTTAAAATAAAGATAAATATTTTAGTTGTAAAAACAAAAAAAATAAAAATAAAATTGAAAAAAAAAAGATAAATATTTTAAAATGTATTCCAATTTCATTTTCTAATTCTTTGTTGCTAATGCAAGGCATATGTTTTGCTTCTTATGGTAGTATGATATTTGGCAAATTTGTTAGTCTCTCTTATTCTAATCATTTGTCCACACATTTTGATGGAGTTTCTTTCTGAGTAATCTTTTTATTTTTTAGGGGCTCATACTACTCTTATCACAATCCATACATACATCAATTGTGTAAAGCATATTTGTACATTCATTGCCCTCATCATTCTCAAAACATTTGCTCTCCACTTAAGCCCCTGGCATCAGGTCCTCATTTTTTCCCCTCCCTCCCCACTACCCCTTCCTCGTGAACCCTTAATAATTTATAAATTATTATTTTTGTCATATTTTGCCCTGTACAATTCTCCCTTCACCCACTTTTCTGTTGTCCATCCCCCAGGGAGGAAGTCACATGTAGATCCTTGTAATCGGTTCCCCCTTTCCAAACCACCCTCCCTCTACCCTCCCAGTGTTGTCACTCAAACCAGTGGTCCTAAAGGGATCATCCACCCTGAATTCCCTGTGTTTCTAGTTCCCATCTGTACTAGTGTAAATCCTCTGGTCTAGTCAGACTTGCAATTTAGGATTCGGATCATGATAGTGGGAGGGGAGGAAGCACTTAAGAACTAGAGGAAAGTTGTATATTTCATCATTGCTACATCACACCCTGACTGGCTTGTCTGCTCCCTGAGATCCCTATGCCAGGGTATCTCCAATAGCCTACAAATGGGCTTTGGGTCTCCACTCCGCAATCCCCCCCCTCAGTCACTATGATAAGATTTTTTGTTCTGATGATGCCTGATCCCTAATCCCTTTGACACCTCGTAATCGTACAGGCTGGTGTGCTCCTTCCATGTGGGCTTTGTTGCTTCTGAGCTAGATGGCGCTTGTTTACCTTCAAACCTTTAAGACCCCAGATGCTGTATCTTTTGATAGCTGGGTACCATCAGTTTTCTTCACCACATTCACGTATGCACCCATTTGTCTTCAGCGATCGTATCAGGGAAGTGAGCACACAATGATATGATTTTTCTTTCTTTGATGCTTGATAACTGATCTCTTCAGCACCTCATGTTCACACAGGCTGGTGTGCTTCTTCCATGTGGGCTTTGTTGCTTCTCAGCTAGATGGCTGCTTGTTTACCTTCAAGCTTTTAAGACCTCAGATGCTATATCTTTTAATAGCCGGGCACCATCAGCTTTCTTCACCACATTTGCTTATTCACCCGCTTTGTCTTCAGCACTTGTGTCGGGAAGGTGAGCATCATAGAACACCAATTTAATAGAAAAAAGTATTCTTGCATTGAACGAGTGCTTGAGTAGAGGCCCAATGTCCTTCTGCTACATTAACACTAAGCCTATAAATATATTCACATAGATCTATTTCCCCATCCTCATACATACATATATTTGCATATGTGCATATCTTTATCTAGACCTCTATAAATGCCCTTTGCCTCCCAGCTCTTTCATCTATTCCCCTTGGTCTTCCTCCTGTCCCACTATCATTCTCAGTCCCCACCAGGGTTTCAGCAATTCTTCTTGGTTAAATTACCCTTGATCACACCCTACCAGGCCTCTCACACCTTCCTCACCACCAATTTTGATCACTTGTTGTTCCCTTGTCCCTGGGTTTAACACCACTTCCTTACCTCCTCTCCCCCTCTCCCATATCCCCCCAGAACTGTTGGTCCCGTTGTTTTGTCCTCCAGATTGTTTATCCAGCCTATCTTATTTAGAAAGACCTGTAGAGATAATAACATGCAAAAAATCAAGACAGAGAAAAACCAAGTAACAATATACAACAAAACAAAAACAAAACAATGACAAACAAAACACAACAAGAAAAGATTGTACTTAGTTCAGGGATCTTTTTTTGTTCTTTAGAAGTGTTTTCCAGTCTAGTTTGTGGGGGCACCACACCCTGGTCCCAAAGTACACCTTCAGCATTCCCTGTGGACCTTGCCACTCCATTGCCTTGCTGTTCTTTTTCACCCCCTTAGTGTTTTGCCTCGGTGTGGCGGGATCAGATCAGGCGCAATCCTCTCACTGTGTCTCTGGTGTTGTCCCCTGTAGGTCAGTGAGGGGCGTCATATCTTATAGTGGGCCTGGCCATGTGGTCCTCTCTGTGGACTGGCTGCTCTAATTGGGATCATCGTCCTCAAGGCCTGGTGGATCAGAATGTGCTCCACTCTCTCCTCTTCCCCCTTCATCTGCTCCCATCAGATATGTCCCTCCCACAGAGCTGCAGATTCAATGCCATCTTTTGAAATAAATTCTTCTGGGGGGAGGTGAAGATACCCACTTAGTAGTTGGGATTGAGGCTGGCCCCCCAAACCTCTCCACTGGTTCCCTACTCCATGTTGGCATGTTGCATCCACATCTTAGTTAGGTTGAAGTCTGGTCTCTGGGTAATCTTGTCTTCTACAAATGGTGACAGGTTTTTTTGTGTGTGTGTTTTAAATTCACTTCCTAATTCCTATGATTAATTTTTATTAGATACTCTACTGACTACATTATTGTCTTTTTTTTGTAGTTAGGATGGCCATAGGACTAAATTGTAGACAATGGAATATTAGCAGAAAGGAAACATACTACTTCTATATCTTTAAATGAAAACCTTCTCCTCATGATCCTACATGTTATTTTCCTTCCACTAGTTTGACCAATAAAAATATGACAACATTGAAGCTCTGAGTGTGTGTTGAAGTTGGCAACAACAACAAAAAAACCACAATAATGTAGAAAGAGCGCCAATCCTTAAAGCAACATAAAGGGTGCATCAGTAAAAAGCATCCCTATTGGTTTCTTTTCAAGACAGATATGCCCTTCTATCATATATTTGGGTGGTTGTATGGCAGAGCAATATCTTAGTCTGGGTTCTCTGGTGACCACAACTAGTAACAATAATATAAACTTACCAGCCTCTATAACTGGTATATACCACCTATATATGCCAGTTATAGAGGCTGGCAAGTTCCAAAGCTGTAAGTCATTCATTGGACCATTTCCTTTGTTTTTTAGTAGCTCAGTTGGTAAACCCACT
Organism: Tenrec ecaudatus; assembly: GCF_050624435.1. NCBI lineage: Eukaryota > Metazoa > Chordata > Mammalia > Afrosoricida > Tenrecidae > Tenrec > Tenrec ecaudatus. The sequence goes on from NC_134544.1 coordinate 108,200,692, forward strand.
CTGACACAAGGATCAATAACACCATGATAAATGGGGAAAGTGGAGAAACATGTACAAGTTGTCAAAGACTTCATTTTACTTGGACCCACTAATAAAGCTCATAGAAGGCTCAGTCAAAAGTCAAATGAGGTTGGGGGAAAATGAGGAGCTAAGAACTGTGAGTACAAGAATTAAGAAAATGTTCTAAAACTGAGGTGATAGCTGTACAAATCTTGATATAACTGAATTATTGAATCGTATGATATGCGACGTATATGCCAATCAAACTTTTTGGAAAATATGCATTGGGTAAATATGCTGTAAAAGACATCTTTAAAGTATTAAAGAGCAAAGCTGTCACTCTGATGACTAAGGTGTGCCTGGCCTATGTCCTAGTATTTTCAATTGCCTCATATGCATAAGGAAATTGTACAAGATTAAGGAAGACCAGAGAATAATTGATGTTTTGGACTATGGTGTTGGTGAATCAGTCTGACTATATCCAGGCTGTCAAAAGAACTGACAAATCTGTTTTGGAGGCAGTGCAGCTCAAATACTCCGTATAAGCAAAACAATGAGACTTTGTCTCTTGTACTGCGGACATGTTATCAGACAGGACTTCCTGTTTGGCAAAGTAGATGAGCAGTGAAAAAGAAGCCTCTCATCAAGATAAATTGACACAATGGGTGCAAAAATGGGCTCAAACATAAAAGTTATGAGGCTGGCCTGAGACTAGACAGAGTTCTGTTGTGTTGCTATGATTCAGAATGAACTGGATGGCTCCTGTGATAGTCAACTCACCTTAATGGCTGCTGCTTGGAAGTGGGACTTTCCTTCCAAGATCCCCCACTACCTGGCCCCTCACAGGCTGATGATCCTCCTTTAGGGCATGGCATACTTGATCTAGCTAGTAAAGGCCGTGAGGTTTCTTCTCTCTCTCTTCTTGTCAATGTGGAGTCCGCGTCAATCACCATTGGTTTACCTTGCTTGCTGCAGTTTGTACCTGCTTGGGACCCACCACAGCCTCCACAGGTCTGATCCTCCACTGCATCTGTCACCTGATGCTCCACAACAGCTGCCTTCACAGTTGCCACTTCCCCCTGGCCTTGCCCTTCTGCTTCTGCCCCTTGACTCTTTGGCCCAACAACCACATGAGTTGGGAAGGGTCTTTGGGCCAACACATATCTGATCAGCTGAAGTGAGCCAGACTGAGTAGGCCCTGGTTAGGGTCTGTGAGCCACAATCTATATAGAGATCCCTTTTCAGATCCACATTTCTCTCCTCACATACATATATAAGTTTTCCAGTCTACTACAATTGATACTAGGAGTGGTTGTAGAACAAAGTGATAAAGCTGAGCATTCTCAGTTGGTTCTCTAATTTGATTAGGCCCAAAGGTAATGAGAAAGCTACCTCTGTCAATAGATAATTCTTTCACTATTAATAAAGGGGGCATTGCTATTCCATGGTGTGAGGTGGCAGAGCAGTGACATCCAAAATGTCACCACCAATAATAGACTAAGTGTTAGTGAGAATTTGTGTAATCCTGGTTTTGATGTTTTCAGCCACTTCGTCAGGATGAAGAATGTAAGGAAACTGGTTAACTGATACTACTTAGAATGGACAATGGGGTCAAGGAAAGATAAGAGGATAGAACATTAGAAGCACATCTCACAACAAAAACAAAACCCTTCTCTTTTCTAATAACAAAGGTGATATTGCCAAAAAACAAATCCAAAGTCTTACAATAGGTGTAGCTAAATTATGAGGAAGTACTCCCCCCCCATCCTCACCCCCACAAACAGAAACAAGCTCCACTGGGCAGAGCTTTTGTAGCATGCATTTTTTTCCACTATGTGAGCACTGAACAACTTCCTATGAGTTAGTGCACCCAGTGACGTCGCCCGGGAAGGATCTCTCTGGTCACAGTGAATTTGTTCATAAAAGCAGTTTCTCTCAAACCTTGTTTTTTGTGATGGTCTATTTAAGAAAACAGTGTGTAGCTGTGAAATTTTGTTTCCTAATTGGGAAAAATGCTGCTGAAACAGTTGTGATGTTGAACACAACTTATTACAATCATCACTATGGGAAAATTGCAAGTGTATGAGTGGTGTTTTAATTGCAAAAGAGGTGAAATGTTGATTGATGATAAACCACATTCTGAACATCTGTCAACTTTCCAAAGAGATGAAAATATCAACCTGTAGTGCATTTGGAGATGGTTCCACCAGGTCAACCTGTTAATCAAGCTTTCTGTTTAGAGGTTCTGAAAAGATTATGCAACAGTGTGGGACCAAAAAATGGCCTGCTTTGTGGCAGATGGGACGAGTTTTGCCACCATGATAATGCACCTGCCCTTGCCAGTGTCAGGCCAGTGCACCAGGTTGGGGCAAAAATCAGCATGTTTTTCTTGCCCCATGCACCTGACTCATCTGACCTCACTCTCTGCAACTTCTTTTTGTTTCCATGAATGATTAGATACATGAAAGGACAGTAATTTGATGAGATAGAGAGATGAAGAAAAATGAGGGGGTTGCTGTCACTTATCCAAACAGATGAGTTTGAAAATATTTCCCAGAATGGAACTGCAGATTTGACAAATGTATCAAGTGTAATGGAGAATACCTTGAAGGTGATAAAGTTTTTTGTTTTACAAATAAATAGCTTTGAAAAAAATCTGGAGTTTTGGGGGTTCCTCCTTGTATGCCAGCTGAATTCTTAACCTAGGATTATGTCTGATGTTAAAGTGAGGGTCTTGATTGGAAAGAAATTGCATCCTGAAGGATGAGATGGAGACGTATGGACACATAATCAGGAAGATGGTGACATTGAACGCCTAGATTCCATTGAGCCACTCCAGGCAAACATTCCAACCCTCCCACCTGAAGATATTGATCCGCATCAGTACAGTAATCCATACTTGAGGATACTAGCCTAATTGTGTATACTAACATGAAAGTGGGGCAGAATCTGGAGCATTGACTGGGACAAATGCTTTACAAGATGTTGCTGAGAGACCTCAGGAAACACTCTCACCACCCACTGTTGATTCTAGACCAGAATAACGTCTCACAGACTTCCTAAAGGAGTACACATGGTGACCTGGGAAGAAGTATGTTTTACTCAGGAGGAACTGCTGGAATTTTCTCATATGAAACCTGAAGCATATGCATGGGAATAGGTATTAATGAGGGTGGGAGTTAATGGTGAAGGAACATAAGGTTGGGTCAGTATGTGTTTATTGTTATAGGTACATGAAGCACAGATTCTTCATTCCGTACTTCAGCTCAAGAAGTTAAGAGAGGATCTGGGGGTGGCCCACATTAAGTCAACTTGAAGTACCTGACCTTCCTTGCTATATTGTAAAAGATCATATCTTAGGAAATTGATATGTTAGAGTGGAATTATAAGAATAATCCAAAAAGGAGTGCCGCAAAGACACACCCTTTACAAAAACAACAAGAAACACATTTGTTACGGGAGCTCCAGCATCGGTGAAGACTCCTTTGACTGTCATTTCATGCACCAGGTTGGACAGTGGGAATTGCTATAATTGAATTAAGACACTTGCTTATAATGGGGCTACTTAGGTAGTAGGGTGAAAGTGGCAACACAAAGACGGGGTGGACATGGTTACTGTAATGAGCACCAGAGTCTTAGCGGTAATCATAATAACCTGACGTTTATGCACTTGTGGCATTGCGAATATTAGAAAATAAATAAGGAAGACTGGACAAGAATGTATTCCTTCGAATACATTGCTGTTATTGGCAAATGTGGAAGTTATATAATGCCGTGTCAACTTGAAGTGTCGGGGTGGAGTCTTGCTATTCAGGTCACAGCCTGAAGGTGCCTCCTAGTGGGAATGACTTTTTCATAAGGAGGGTCCTGGGAACCTCCCCACTCTTCTCCCTCTCTTATCCTTCCTGCTGGAGAGTCACACTGGAACCTGTCAAGTCACTGCCATTGGATCCACGAGATTTTGCACATACTGGCCTGTGATCTTTGTGCATTCTGCACCATTGCATGTTGCTGTGTGAGTCTCAAGAGGAATTGATGGACCAGTATTAGATTTATAGACTAGTATCAGACTTATAGACTTGATCTGGTCTGGGCTAGCATGTTTGCTTGATATATAATTACTTCTTGATAGTTCCTTCTTGAGTGTCTCTGGATTTGTTTCTCTAGTCTGCTTGATCTAACAGGAAAAAAAATACTTGTGTCATGAACTCCCAGAAGAACAAACAAGTCTTGGAATAAGTATAACCAGAGGGTTCCTTAAGATGAAGGATAATGAGATTTTGTTTCATGTTCTTTGGGAAAGTTATCAGGAGGTACCATTCCTTAGAGAAGCACATCATATTTGGTACAATAAAGAGTCAGCAAAAAAGAGGAAGATCCTCAATGAGATGAATTGTACAGTGGCTTCAATAATGGGCTCAACTATAGTAATGATTTTGAGGGTGGTGCAGAAGCATGAAGTATTTCATTCTGTTGCCCATAGTGTTCCTGTGAGTTGGAAGTGACTCTATAGCATTTAACAACAAAGTAGTTATTTGTATATGGAGTCTTAGATATCAGACCCCCTTTCTGTGGATACAGAATGCAACAGCTTTAAGATGACTTAAACCTGGGGAAGGGATTGGGCATAGCATGGAGTAAACTAAGATTTTCCTACCATTGAACATTGCCTTTTTTTCAATTGAGTCTTTAATTTCTAGTTGTAACCCTTTGAATGCTTTCTAAAATTCTGACAAAACTGGTTTTTGAGTTTCTGTTTTTCTTTGATTATAAAGCAGCATCATGACTTCTGCTTCAAGTGAAAATAACAGAAGTCTATTGAGGGTTAGAGACTATCTGGACCAGGAACTCTTACAAATTCATGGAATGAAAATGACCACTTCCCCAAACAATGAGGGAAAATACATTTAAGTTTTATGTAGTCAGAGCAGGAACTTTATGTTACAAAATCATAGCAGCTAAAAGACAACCAAGCAGTACATCTAAAAGGAATTGGGCCGAGATGTAGGTGGATAGCGCTTCAGTGGGAATACATACTGGTCAAAGGTCCATATCCTTCCGTTCACAGCAGTGTAAGTACCAGACAGTGTTTGATCAGGTTTTTCTCATAACCTGCTCTAAAAATTGTTTCCTGTATTATGTCTGTTTTCTGCGGTCTATTGTAAAGATTTATCAAAAATGCTATGCATAAAGATACTATGGGTAATGCCACTGCTGGCTTCCAAGCCCCTACCCTCTGCCTAAGGCAACTCCACCCACTCAGCACAGAAAGATACGAGATCAAGAAACAGAAGTGTATAGGGCTGTTATACACATCAGACAAGGTCACAGAAGAGACAATTAAAAAGGTAGTACCCTTTACAATAGCCAAACACAAATTGAAATATCTAGGGATTTACCTGACTAAAAAAATGAAAGGTTTGGTGTCCAGGTAGCCAAGTGGCAGGAGTCTGGTGAGTGAAATATCCCCCTGGGACAGCACCGCACCCCCATGCCACACATTTGTCCTGAGCAGGGGCCTTGGCAATACAGGACTCAATACGTGGGACATCTCTGGTCACTAGGCTGATGTCATCGTGGCCTCCACTAGATATAGCCTCAATCCATCCCCAGACTGGGACCCCGAGCCCAGAGTCGCTTGCCTGCCCTGTGGAGACACGTGCAGCTGTCGAAGTACCCCTACAGCAGCTGCCCATCGCGGGACACCACTAGGAGAGAAGCTTCCCTTTCCCACGGTTCCCCTCTCCTCACATGGCAGCGATCTGCCCTTGGGCTCGTGTCCCTCCTTCCATTCATTCAAGGCCCAGGTAACTGATCTGCAGGCCACCGGGGCCTGCCTGGCGACCCCCACAGGGGACCATCCACCCTTACTGCTGCCTGGGACCTCTCCACCAGGACCCCATCAGTTTTGCGCCTGCTCCACCCCCGCCGGAACCTGTGCTGAGCACTTCCCACCGGCACAAGCCAAACCAGAGCCCATCCCGCTTCTACCCCTGACACTGCAGTTTCCGCAGGAGCCACTTCAGGCTGGCCTGCGTCACCATGAAGACCTGTAGTCATGGCCCTGGGTGCTAAATCTGCCTGCTGAGACCACCCACCGTCAACAGCACAAAGCGCAACAGTGGGTGCCCCTGCCTACTGGGAGCATGAACGACAGGGTCCTGCTCTCCTGCGGGAGTAGCATTGCCCTTCCGGGTGCCCTGCGGGGATTCCAGCGGCTGGCGGCTCCCAGCCCTGAGCCTGGGCGGAGGACAAGCGCCATTGCCCTCATTTTCCTGCTAGAGCCACCACTGTCCAATCCAGCTAGGATGATGTTGCTGCAGAGCCTGCGCCACTCACAGGGCCGGTGGATTAAGCAATAACATCCCCGCCTGCCAGGGAGCCAAGGACACGGCTTTGCGTGTCCTCGCAGGAGCCGTCTGTGTGCTCCAACCAGCTCTCACCACCAAGGGTCCCTGTGGGGTCCCCAGTGCCTGATCCAACCCTTCCCAGCCAGCATAGGAGGTGGGCACTGCGGCCTATGCACTCTCAGCACCAGTAGCGGCCCCAGAATTTTCCAGCCAGTGCAGGGGTCCCGCCCTTGGGGGCTGCTCTTGCCTGTGAAGCCTCTGCACACAGGCTCAAATCTACAGCCCTTCGGAGACCTGGGAGGGCTTGTTGATCTGAAGAGCATTTTTTCCCACCCACATAGCCCGGCACCGGAACCCAGATCAGCACCACTTCCCATGAGAGTGAGGCCTCCCCCATCTCCACGTTCTATTAGGCATCACTAGAACCTAGAGGGAAAAGAAGGGGGGGAAATTTATATATACCTATATATACATACATCTTTTATCTCGCACTGGTTTTTCTCTTTTATTTCTTTTACTTTCTGTGTTGCCTTTTCTCTTCTTTCTTCCTCCTTTTTCATTTTGCTAGTACTTCTCTTCTGCCCCTTTTCTATAGGTTTTCCTTCTATCTATTTTTCTTCTCCTTCCACTTCTACTACTATCACTTCTTTTCTCTCCTCTTTTATAGCTTCTCCTTCTTCCTCTCTCTCCACTTTTTCTTTTTCTGCCAAAATTTTGTTTAAAATTATTTTTTAATTTTTCAACTTTTAAATTCTTTTTTATTACTAAAAAATGGCTGCTAAGGGTATTCTGACCAACCAGGCCAAAGCATCCTGAGGGCACTCACTGAGGCTACAGCCCCCACTCCAGTTGCTGAAACATCTCACCACTGCGAGTCTCTAAGCTGCTGGGGAACTGTGCCTACATAGCAGTCTGACGCATCCTTATAGTCGGTCATAGGCAGTCATCTGAAAGAATCCTTAACAGTAACACAGATAAGGTTACCCTGGCCTCCCAGAAGCATGGGGCCTATGAAAGGATCAAGGAAAAATCAACAGACCACATCACTCCCAACCAAAAAAAAAAAACAGAGAGGGGAAACATACTAGCAGAACTAATGTCTCTCATAGAAGAAACAGATATAGATCTGCCACAGAAGGAAATCTTCAGAAGTCTGCTTGCAGTAATACAAGAGATAAGGGAAGCAACTCAGAATAAGGATGCAATGATAGAGGAGATGAAATCCACAATAGAGGGGATGAAATCCATCCATAAAAGGGAACTGCAGGAGTTAACAGAGGAAGTAGCAGAAACCACACACAAGGTCACAGAATTTACAATTAGGCTTGAGGAGGCAGAGATTGTATCAGTGATCTCGAGGTCACTCAAACAGACCTAAGAAAGCAAGAAAAACAGTCAGATAGGAAAATTAAATAAACAGAAGATAGCCTGATATCAATGACAGATGCTATGAAGAGGAATAATATTCAAATAATTGGTCTACCAGAGCACAACACAACATACAAGTCAACAGCCAAAGTAGCAAAGGAATACCTGGAAGAAAATTCCCCCATCCTAACAAGGGAGAACCCGACACTCATACAGGAAGCAGAAAGGACATCAGGTAGACTAAATCCCAAGAACACGCCAAGATATATAATAGTAAAAATATGCAATTTAGAGGAAAAAGAGAAAATTTTATGAGCAGCAAAAGAAAGGAAGACAGTCATATACAAAAGAGCTCAGGTAAGAATATGCTTACACCTATCAGTAGATACCACAAAGAGAAGGAGAGAATGGAGCAACATCTTCCAAAAGCTGAAAGAAATAATGCCTCCTCCAGAATCCTGTACCCGGCCAGGTTATCCATTAAGATAAATAGTGAGATAAGGGTTTTCCAGGACAAGGAAAAACTCAAGGAATATGCTGCAAGTCACCTGACCCTGCGGAAGATATTGGCTGAATCACTATGGCCAGAGGATCAACCTCCACCAAGAACAAACAGGAGACCACCATTTAGCCCATCTCCATCTAGAAGCCAACATGCCAGCAACAATTACGAGGACAACAGGGTCTCAGATAGAAAAGAGGACAAGATAGAAACTCTCCACTCAAACACAGCACAGTGATATGAAGGGAGATAGGTAAAGACCCAAAACAGGGTATGATATCTATGAATTCACAGATAGTGGTAATAACTCTGAATTCCAATGGACTCAATTCCATTAAAAGAAAGTGGCTTGAGGACTGGCTCAGAAACCATAATCCATCAATCTGTTGCCTGCAAGAGACACATCTTAAGCACACAGAAAAGAATATGCTAAGAATAAAGTGTTGGCAGAAAGTTTTCCAATTGAATGGTAACTCCAAAAAGGCAGGGGGGAGCTATCTTAATCTCCGACAAAATGGACCTCAAGATCCAAACCTTAAAAAGAGACAAAGAGGGACACTACATAATGCTCAAAGGTTTAGTAAACCAGGAGGCACTTACCATATTTAATATTTACACTCCTAATAATGGTGCTGTGAACTTTGTCAAGCAAACTATTAAAAAGGAAATAGAAATCACGGAATCAACCATCATAGTAGGTGACTTTAACACTCCACTATCAGAGAAAGACAGATCACTGGGAAAGAAGCTCAGCAAAGAGGCCAGAGAGCTAAACAATGTAATTAGGCAACAGGGGCTGATAGACATCTATAGAGCTTTCCATCCAAAAGCAAAGGGTTTCACATTCTTTTCAAATTCACAAGGATCTCTTTCAAGAATAGATCACATGCTGGGACACAAGTCCAGCCTGAGTATATTCAAACACATAGATATTATCCACATATCTTTCTCAGATCAAGATGACATGAAGCTGAAGATTAATAAGAGGATGTCCAGAAAAGCAAGGACAACCAATTGGAGAATAAACAATGATCTCCTGCGACATGAGAGGGTACAGGCCCAGATCAGAGAGGATATTAGGAAGTTTCTAGAAACTAATGAGAACTAGAATACAATGTATCAAAACTTATACGACACTACAAAGGCAGTTATCGGAGGAAGCTTGATATCATTAAATGCATATATGAAAAAAGAAGAAAGACAAATGACAGATACATTAACACAAACCCTCCAACAACTAGAACAGAGTCAGAATAACCCCTCCAATAGCAAGAGAAAAGAAATAATAAAAATCAGGCTGAGTTAAACCAGTGGGAAGACAAGAGGACAATTCTAAAGATAAATGCAGCTAAAAGCTGGTACCACGAAAGAAAGAACAAAAATGACAGTCCTCTGGCAAACCGTACCAAAGATAAAAAGGAGTAAACATCAATAGCCAGGATGAGGGATGAATCAGGGGCAATAACAACAAACCTCAATGAGATTAAAAAGATAATCACAAAGTACTATGAAGGTCTGTATTCTAATGAATTCAGAAACCTGAAAGACATGGATAAATATTTGGGAAAACAGTCTCTCCCTAGATTATCTCAGACAGAGATCAAGAACCTCAACAAACCCATAGCGAAAGAAGAAATAGAGAGGGTCATCAAAAACCTAGCAACAAAAAAGGCTCCAGGCCAGATGGTTTCATAGCAGAATTCTACCAAGATTTCAGGGAAGAGTTGACACCAATCCTCCACAAAGTATTCCATAACATAGAAGAGGATGGCAAACTCCCAAACTCATTTTATGAAGCCAGTATTGCTTCTATACACAAACAGGGAAAGGACCCCACAGGTATAGAGAATTACAGACCAATATCGCTAATAAACATATGAACATAGATGCAAAAATCCTCAACAAAATATTTCGCCAATAGAATACAAAAGTATATAAAACATACCATCCACCAGGACGAGGTAGGATTCATCCCAGGGATGCAGGAATGGTTTAACATCCGAAAATTCATCAATATTATACATCACATCTAGAATAACAAGGATGAAAACCATATGATAATACCCATAGATGCAGAAAAAGCATTTGGCAACATCCAGCACCCATTCCTTATCATGACACTCATGAAGATAGGATTGGAAGGTAAATTCCTCAAGATTATACAAGCTATCTATGAAAGACCAATGGCCAACATCATAGTCAAAGGAGAAAAGACAAGAACAATCCCACTGAAAAAGGGTACAAGACAAGGATGCCCCCTGTCCCCACTTCTATTCAATATCATTTTGGAAATTCTGGCTAACAATATAAGACAGCGGAAGGACATCAAAGGGATCCAAATTTTAATGCCTATTAAATTTTACCCAATTTTAATGCCTATTACACAGCTACAGTGGTCAAAACAGTGTGGTACTGGCACAACGACAGACACTCAGACCAGTGGAAAAAAATAGAAAGCCCAAGAGTAAAATCATCATCATATAGATAACTGATTTTCGACAAGTTTCCCAAAACCATCAAGTGGGAAGCAGATGCCCTTTTTAACAAGTGGTGATGGAAACAATGGATATCCACATGTAAAAACATGAAACAAGACATTTGCCTCACCCCATGCACAGGAATAAACTCAAGGTGGATCACAGACCTAGAAGTTAAACCCCAAACCATCAGGACCATCAAGGAGGGAATTGGGACTAACCTCAGAGCACTGGCCCAGAGAAGTCATAGGCTCACTGCAATAGGGAAGGGTACACATACAGGTGAACTGGAAATCGACAAATGTGATCTAATAAGAATAAAGCACCTATGCACCTCGAAAGATTTCACCAAGAGGGTGACAATACAACCCACAGACTGAGAGAGGATTTTTAGTAATGACACATTGGACAAAGGGCTCATTACTAAAATCTACAACACCATCATGAACTGCAAAAAGAGGAAAACTGTTTACCCCTAAGAAAGTGGGCAAAAGAACTGAAAAGTACTTTCACTAGGGAGGAGACCCATATGGCCAATAAGCATATGAGAAAGTGTTCGAGGTCATTAGCTATAAGAGAAATGCAAATCAAAACAACCATGAGATACCACCTAACATCCCTGAGGCTAGCCCAAATCAGAGAGCAACAAGTGTTGGAGGGGCTGTGGTGAAGTAGGGACCCTCCTCCACTGCTGGTGGTCGTGTAGATTTGTACAGTCATTGTGGAAAGCAATCTGGCGATACTTAAAATTGTTCTACTTTATGACCCAGCCATCCCTCTACTGGGCATATACCTGGTAGAAGCAGCAAATAAAACACGGACCAGTCATATGTGCTCCAATGTTTATTGCAGCACAATTCACAATTGCAAAGACTTGGAAACAGCCTAAGTTTCCATCGATACATGAGTGGATTAGTAAACTTTGGCACATACACACAATGGAGTATTATGCAGCACTGAAAAGTATGGATGATCACATGAAACACATTGTTTCGTGGGAAGAGCTGGAAGGAATCATGTTAAATGAGGTAAGCCAAATTCAACAGGACAGGTGTAACATGAGTCCCCTTGAGGTAAGTACAATCAGCATGCCAGGAATAGAAGAATAAACATCTATCTCACAATAATCAGGTGGAACCATAGATAGCTGGAGTGAGGGTAGGCCACACCTAGGGAGGTACATGAGAGCCCAATATAAAGAAGGGGAAGTGGGGCAGGTGGAGGGAGCAGCAGGGTAGGGAGAAACCGAGTGGATGGCATGGGGGGAATAGGGCACTAACCCACCCGGGGGAGAGTTTTGGCTGTGTCCCCACAGAACTGGAACATGCATACCGACCCTACCATGACATACCAAACCAGGAGGGCAACGTAACATGCAGAGGAATACACAGAGACTGGATCACATGCCGGCCCCAGCCAGAATTAGCCCAACACCCACCATCTAAGGGAGTACCACAGAAAATGACAATAGATCGTCTGATGTGGGAAAGGAACTGACCGATCACACCACACCCAGAAGGAAGCTGAAGCAAAGGAAGGAGGAAGAATGGAGTGAAGCACACCTGGGCCCACCAAGCTCAGAGGACAATAGCCTGGCTCGAAGGGCCCAATGTACAGAGAGGACCATATAGCTGGCCCCACGGTGAGATGCGACATCCTGCACTGACACATAGCCCTACACGGAACAGCACCTGAAACACAGTGGGGGATATGCGAATGAGCTTACCCCACCACACTGAGGCAAAACGCTGGCGGCGTGTAATGGAGTGGCGGGGGAAGAAGAGAAAGGAGGTCCCGAGGGAGTATAAAGGATGGACTTTGGGGCCAGGACATGGCACCCCATCAGACTCATCCAGAAAACACTTCTAAAGGTCAATAAACAGATCTCGAACTACTAGCAGGATTTTGTTTTTTGCTGTGTTTTTGTGTTTTTTCCTCTTCGTTTAAATTTTGTATGTCAGTGGCTTTTTTGTTTGTTAGCATGTCGGTGTTGCTGCCATCGACACCATGTTCTTATGTGCCACTTTGGTGCTGTTAAAGCCATCCGCATTTTTATGCACATATTACTCTATCTGCAGGTCCACCTAGACAAGATAGGCTGGACAAACAATGTGAGAAGAAAATAACAGGACCAATGGTCCCGGAGGGACATGAGAGTGTGGGAGGTGGGGGAAGGGAGAGGTGTTGGCCAACCTAGGGACAAGGGAACAACGAGTGGTTCAAAACCAGTGAAGGGAGGGGATGGGAGGACTGGTAGGGAGTGACCAAGGGCAAGGTAACTGAGAGGAATTACTGAAACTAGAATGAAGGCTGAACATGGTAGTGGGACAGGAGGAAAGCGTAAGGAAATAGAGGAAAGGAGTAGGAGGCAAAGGGCATTCATAGAAGCCAAAATACAGAAATGTACATCTGTAAATATATTTATGATTATGGTGGAAATAGACCTATGTGCATATATTTATAGATTCAGTAGTAGGGTAGCAGGTGGACATTGTGCCTCCTCGCACGCACTTCCTCAATACAATAGCACCTCGCTCAGCTAAACGGTTATTCCATGATACCCATTTTCCTGACATGATCGCTGAAGACAGACGTGTGCATAAGCAAACGTGGTGAAGAAAGCTGATGGTGCTCGGCTATCAAAAAGATATAGGTCTGGGGTCTTAAGGGCTTGAAGGCAAACAAGCAGCCATCTAGCTTGGAAGCAACAAAGCCCACAGAGTAGAAGCACACAGCCTGTGTGAACACGAGGTGTTGGAGGGATCAGGTAGCCGACACCAAAGAACAAAAGCCATCATTGTGTGATAACCTTCCCCATATAAATGCTGACGACGAATGTATGCATAAGTAAGCGTGGTGAAGAAGGCTGATGGTGCCCGGCTATTGAGAGATATAACATCATAGGACTTAAAGGCTTGAAAGTAAACAAGCGGCCATCTAGCTCAGAAGCAACAAAGCCCACATGGAAGCAGCACACCAACATGTGTGATCATGAAGGGCTGAGGGGACCAGGTTTCAAGGAACAAAGGCAGGGAAAACATGATATCATCATGAATGAGGGGAATGCATGATGGGCACCCAATACCCACCTGTAGACAACTGGACATCTCTTGCAGAGGAGTAGTGGGGAGGAGATGAGTCACTCAGGGTTCAGTGTAGCAATAATGAAACTCACAACCTTCCTCTCCTTCTTAAACGCTTCCTCCCCGCCAACTATCAGGATCCCAATTCTACCTTGCAAACCTGGTTAGACCAGATAATGTACATTGGTACAGTTGTGATCTGGAAACACATGGAATCTAGGATAGATGAACTCCTCAGGACCAACGGTGAGAGTGGCAATACCGGGAGGGAAATGGGTGTAGAAAGGGGGAACCAATCTCGGGGATCTACATATAACCTCCTCTCTGGGGGATAGGCAACAGGAAAGTGGGTGAAGGGAGACGCTGGGCAGTGTAAGATAAAATAATAATTTATAAATTATTAAGGGTTCATGAGAGAGTGGGGAGAGGGGAGGAAGGGAGAGGGAAAAGGGAAAATGAGCTGATTCCAGGAGCCCAAGTGGAAGACAAATTTTGAGAATGATGAGGGCAACAAATGTATAAAGGTTCTTTACTCAATTGATGTATGTATGAATTGTCATAAGAGTTGTATGAGTGCCAATAAAATGATTTTTTTTAATGAAAGATTTGTATGAGGAAAATTATAAAACAATACTACAAGAAACCAAGAGTGAACTCAACAAATTGAAGAACATCCTATGCTCGTGGATTGGAATACTCAATATAGTAAAGATGTCAGTTTGCCCAAGGAAAAGTTCAGTGCTATCCCTATACGAATACCAACATAATTTTTCAAAGAATTGGAAAACTGATTATCAACTTCATATGGAAGGGGGAAAAGTAAAACATTGGCAGATAAGTCCTCAAGATGAAGGACATAGTGGGAGGGCTTGGTCTACCTGACTTTAGCATGTATTATATGGCCACAGTAGTCAAAAGAGTGTGGTACTGGTCTAAAAAATGACAGATATTCAGACCAATGGAAAAGAGCTGAAGACCCAGAAATAAAAACATCAGGATACAGGCAACTGATCTTTGATAAGGGCCCCAAAAATATTAAATGGGAAGCAGATGCCCTCTTCAATAAATGGTGCTAGGAAAAAATGGAGATCTACCTGCAGACAAATGAAGCAAGACCTTTACCTCACTCCATGCACAAGAATAAACTCAAGGTGAACCACAAACCTTGAGATAAAACCCCAAACAATTAGGGGCATTAATGAGGGAATTGGGTAAAACCTGAGAACTTTGGCACAGGAAATACATAGCCTGTCAGATATAGGGAAGGATACAAATACAGAGGAGTCACAAATAGACAAGTGGGATATACTGAAGATAAGTCATCTGTGTGCATCGAAAGAATTCACCAAGAGAGTACTAAGATAGACCACTGACTGAGAAAACATCTTTAGCAATGACATATCAGACAAAGACCCTATTACTAAAATCTACAATACTTTGCAAGCTTACAATAAGAGAAAAACTAACTACCCACTGAGGATGTGGGAAAATGACCTGAATAGAAGTTTCACAGGGGCAGAAATTGAAATGGTCAATAAACATATGAGAAAATGATCCAGATCATTAGCCATAAGAGAAAAGCAAATCAAAACAACTATGAGATACAACCTAACACCGTCAAAGATAGCCCCTTTCAAAAAGTCAGAAAACAATAATAAGTGTTGGAGGGCCTTTGGTGAGATAGGAACTCTCATCCACTTCTGGGGGACCTGTAGGTATATACAGTCAGTATGGAAATCCATTTGGTGACATTTAAAACAAATGGAAATTGAGATACCATATGATCCAGCAGTCCCCCTACTGGGCATATACCCAGAAGAGGCAAGAAACAAACCACAGCTAGACATCTGTGCTCCAATGTTCATTGCAGCACAATTCACAATTGCAAGGAGATGGAAACAACCCAAATATCCATCAACAGATGAAACGATTAAAGAACTGTGGTACATACATACAATGGAGTACTATGCATCGATAAAAAGCAGTGATACATGCATGAAGCATATCACTGCATGGGAAAAACTGGAGAAAATTATGCTAAGTGAAGTAAGCCAAGTGCAAAAGGACAGGCACAACATAAGTCAGTCCGCTGAGAGGTGTGTGTGTGTGTGTGTGTGTGTGTGTGTGTGTGTGTGTGTGTGTGTGAAAGAAATGCAAAAGGGGCACTGGGAAAAAACTATGTATACAAACATTCCATTCCAGGGGTGAGGTCCAGGTAGTATGGCTGGGCCCAGGCCAAATCCAGTGGTACATATGGTAGCCAAATAGAAAGGAGGGGTGTGGAGGAATAGAAATCTGTAGCGGGGTAATAGGGCACTAACCCACCCAAGCGGAGGGTAATGTTTATTTCTCTACAGGGAAAGAGGGACCAAACTTTAATCCAGTGTTCTGGGATGCGAATGCAGCAGGTCGGCATGGAGAGGGGAGCCAGTGGAGAGGGCCTGAGGTCATGGTCCCAATCCCAGCTACATGGACAACTGTGTCTCCCCCAGAAGAATTTACTTTAGAGGATGGCCCTGAAGCTGTAGCTCTGGGAGAAGGACAAATTTGATCAGAGCACATGGGAGCAAATGAATGGGGAGAATGAGAGTGGAGCACATCTTGGCCCACCAAGCCTGGAGGACGCTATCCCCACTCCAAACAGCCAATGCACAGAGTGGATCAAATGGCGGATACATTATGAGACAAGAGGTACCTTGCTGACCCGTGGCTCTATGGGGACAACAATGGAGACTCAGTGTCTGGTTGGCCCCATCTGACCCCACCACACCAAGGCATAACACAAAAGGTGTGTGGCAGAGCAATGGGGGGAGCAGAGCAGGAAGCTCCTGAGGGAGTGCAAAGGATAGACTTTGGGGCCAGAGTGTGTCACCTCATCAGGCCATTCTTTCTTCCTTCCTTTCTTAATTAATTAATTTTTTTCCTGGTCGTTGGTTTACTTTGTTGTTGTCAATGTGTACTTTTTTGTCGCTTTGTCTTACTATGCCTTGTTTTTTGGTGCATATTATTTTCTCTGTCGATCTATCTAGATAAGATAGGCTGGATGAACAGTCTGGAGGAGAAATCCATGCGACTGATGGTTCCTGGGGGACATGTAAGAGGGGGAGTTGGGGAAAGAAGATGGTGTTGACCAACCCAGTGACAAGGGAACAACAAGTGATCCAAAATTAGTGGCAAGGAGGGTGTTAGAGGCCTGGTAGGGATTCAGCAAGGGCAATGTAACCAAGAGAAACTACTGAAACCCAAATGTAGGCTGAGCATGATAGTGGGACTAGAGGAAAGTAAAAGGAAATAGAGGAAAGAACTACCCTGTTTCCCCGAAAATAAGGCAGTGTCTTATACACATTTTTGCTCCCTAAGATACACTAGGTCTTATTTTCAGGGGATGTATTATTTTTCCATGAAGAATATGGTACACATTGATTGTTTATTGTTTTATTAAAAGAGACCTCACAGTTCCTATCTGCTCCAGCTGCATTGTGGCAAACTGTGTGATGCATAGCGGCGCCCCCCACTAGCGTCCAGAGTGCAGAGTTACGGTAGCTTCGGGGTGCCTTATTTTCAGGGAGGTCTGATTTTCGAGGGCATGCCTTATATTTCAGTGAGAGGCAAAACTGAAATTAGGTCTTATTTTCAGGGATGTCTTACTTTTGGGGAAACAGAGTAGGAGGAAATGGGCATTTATAGAGCTCTAAATACAGGCATGCACATATGTAAATATATTTATACAGGATGATGAGGAAATAGAAATATGTGCATATATTTATAGGTTTTGTATTAAGGCAGCAGATGGACATTTTGTTCTATTAAATTTGCATTCCATGATCCACACCTTCCTGACACAACCACTGAAGACAAATGTGTGCATAAACAAATGTGGTGGAAAAAGTTCATGGTGTCTGGCTATCAAAAGATATAGCATCTGGGGTCTTAAAGGCTTGCAGATAAACAAGTGGCCATCAAGCTCAGAAGCAACAAAGCCCACATGGATGAAGCACACCAGCCTGTGTGATCACAAGGTGTTGAAGAAATCAGGTATCAGGCATCAAAGAACAAAAAAATCATATAATTGTAAATAAGGGGTAGTGCAGATTGGGGAGCCAAAGCCCATCTGTAGGCAACTGGCCATCCCCTTACAGAAGGGTCTCGGGGAGGAGATGAGCCAGTCAGGGTGCAGGGTAGCAACGATGAAATATACAACTTTCCTCTAGTTCTTAAATGCTTCCTCTCCACTACTATCATGATCCCAATTGTATCTTACAAATCCGGCTAGACCAGGGGATGTACACTGGTACAGACAGGAACTGGAAACACAGGGAGTCCAGGACAGATGATCCCTTCAGGACCAGTGGTGAGAGTGGCGATACCGGGAGAGTGGAGGGTTGTGTAGAATGGGGGAACAGCTTACAAGGATCTCCATATAACCCCCTCTGTGGGAGACAGACAATAGTAAATGGGGGTGAAGGGAAATGTCGGACAATATAAGATATGACAAAATAATAATAATTCGTAAATTAATAAGGGTTCATGAGGGAGCAGGAAGGGAGGGGAACATGAGGAGCTGATATCAAGGGCTCAAGCATAAAGCAAATGTTTTGAGAATGATCCTGGTAACAATTGTACAAATGTGCTTGACACAGTGGATGTATGTCTGGATTGGGATAAGAGCTGTACAAGTCCCTAACAAAATGATTTTTAAAAAACAAAAGTGAAGTGGGATAAACACAGCAATAGAGAGACGGATTGAGTCTGGCCACTGACACCTGTGGACCTGGTTCACAGGGACTAGAGGAGAAGATGAGATCAGGTAGGCTAGTCTGAAGTTCATGACCTCAAGGGAGCTGGAATTGTTGAGAATTTGTGATGGGGCTAATGGTCTAAAGGCAAGGCAGTCAATGGGCACTCTGGTGAGGTCAAGTGAGATGGCCCACATTGAGTTGACCAGAACCTGACCAGATAAATAAAAGATTCTTGAGCCTCTGTGTTGGTACATATTGCTGCTGACTCTATGGGTGGCCTATATTGATTTTACTTTGCTTATGAATTATGACTAACAAGGTTCCAACTGGAATGAAGATCCTTCACATGAAATAAAATGCTTGTCTTCTCAGAGCACTAGGTTGATATAAGTTGGCAGTATAGAAATTGAATATCCAAAATTGGGGGGGGGGGACAAAGAATGAAGTGATTGGCTTACAAATTTTCATGGATCAGGGGCTATATTGTTAGGGTTATAGGATTATGGTGTAAGTGTTCACATAATTGCAATTGTTAAGTATAGAATGTTTTTGTTTTATTTGCTTCTAGACTATAATGTTTAAATGAGACCGGCACATTTTGAGTTGTATGCATTTTAGTTTTATCCTGTTAGGCAAAGATATGATTTTATTATGGTTTTCTTTTCTAATTATGAATTGTGTAAAGTTGACAAGGGGTGGTCTATGGTAGTTACATTATTTCATGTCAACTTGATAACTAAGTATAGGAATAGAGTCTAGCCTGTGAATCAGGTCACAGCTTGGTGATGCCTCCTTGTGGGCAAGGACTTCTCATGAAGATTTTGGGGACTTGCCTTTTCTCTGCTTCACCTTCCTCTTGACAAGCCATGTGAAGCCATGCTGAGAACTGAGAGAGCCATGAAGAGCTGACCTGTTCAAGTTCTGTGATGCTTCCACCCTCGTTGGATCCATCTTCCAGCTTTCTTCATCATTGCATGTAGCTACATGAGTCTGAAGAGGGATTTATGGACTAATATTGGACTTATGAACCTTACCTAGACTGAGCTGGGATGCTTTCTTGATATACAATTACTCATTGATATAAAGCTCTTTCTTATACATGTATGAGTGTCCCTGGATTTGTTTCTCTAGTCAACCAAGACTGACACGGTAATTATTGGCGAGTGGAATGCAAAAATTGGAAACAAAGAGGAAGGAATGTGGTAGTTGAAAAACACAATCTTAGTGATAGAGACAAAGCCCGAGATTGCATGACTGAATTTTGCAAGATCAACAACTTCTTAATTGAAAATATGTTTTTCCTCCTTAACAACATAAAAAGCAAATATAGACTTCTTCAGATGGAATATACAGAAATCAAATGGGCTAGATCTGTGGGAATAGAAGAGTTCACTATCGGTGCCCAAAATGAGGCCAGGGGCTGACCATCAATTGTTCATATGTGAGTTCAGGTTGAAGTAGAAGAAAATTAAAACAAGTCCATGAGAGGCAAAGTATGACCTTGAATGCACAGTTACTGTACTGTATGACCTCTGATGCACAGTTACTGTACTGAACATATTTGGTTGACATGGACTACCAGAACAATCTATCCTTGCAAAAGTACAGCCAAAATCGTTCATTATATTCAAGGATGGTGAGATTTCTCGTCAAGTACTTTGGACATGCCAGGAGAGACCAGTACCCAGAAAAGGACATCGTGGTTGGTAAAATAGAGGGTCAAGGAGGAGGAGGAAGACACTGATTGAGATAGATAGCTGCAGTAGTCACAGCATTGTGTTTAAACAATTATGTGTATGGTGCATGATTGACCATGTTTAGTTCTGTTAAATATAGGATCACTATGGTCAGAGTTTCCTGGATGACACCACAAACAATTTCATGAGGTCTCCTTTTCTTACCCAGGAATCTGAATAATATTTTCGCCTCTCCAATATTATTTCTCTTTTTCCTGAAAACCGTTGTTGTTATTTTGGTCACTTCTTGTGGCTTTGGGTATATTAGTTTACACAATATCTAAAAGAAGGCGATGCAGAGTGACATGGAATGAAAGTTACTTATTTCACTAATTCGTGGGAAGAGCAATGAGGCACACTCTAGGTAACGTCAAAGTTTAGATGCAAGATGACACAAAATGCTGTCTCAGTTTCATACATTTGAAAGACAAAAGAAATCATTTGAAACGAGAGAATGCATGTTTTTCAATTGCCATTTCAATTTTCCCACTATATCATGGAATACTTTGCATATCAGGAGCTCTGGTGGTGGCGAAATTACGATTCAGGCTACTAACCACAAAGTCAGCAGTTCAAAACCACTGGTCACTCCTTTGGTGAAACCTGGGTTTTCTACTTCTGTAAAAAGTTACCGTTTCAGAAATCACAGGGTAGTTCGACCCTGTCTTAGAGGATCACTATTTGCTGGCATTGACTGCATGGCAGTGAGTTTGGTGTGTTTTGAGTTATTCTATGTATCAGGAAGTCTGATGGCTTAGTGGTTTTCCATAATTCTTTCCAGGCAGAAGCTCTATGATACTTATGCTCATCTCATTTTTAATCCTAACAGTTTGAGCCTTCAGTTACCACTGATAAAAGTATCTATATCACCTCATTATGTGGGCTTCGTTCCATTATACCAAAAAGATTCAGAAAATTCATGGAGAAATAGGATTAAAATGATGGGAATTTTCCCATGAACTTTTTGAAGCCCATCTTATACTATATTGGAATCTGTTTCACTCCTTCCTCTACTTCTTTGAAGGTAGCGTGATTGTTTTTGAGTGTTTTTTTTAAAATAATTAAATAAAGCTACTATTAGTTCTTTAAGCATGGTTTCAGAAGTTCCTTTAATTTATAAATGTTTTTGTAAATGCACAAACTAAAAGTAAAGATATAGATATAAAGGTGTAGAGCGGTGGTTATCAAAGCAGGTGATTTTTGTCCCTCAGGACACCTATGGCAATACACTACCGTTTTTCATTATCAATACTGGAATAAAGGTGGTGCTGGCATCTGGTGGGCAGAGGCCAGGAATTCTATAAACATCCAACAGTGTACAAGAATGTCCCCACAACAAAAAATCATTTGACTCTAAAGGTCACCAGTGCAGAGGTGAGGACCCTTGTGTAGAGTTAAACTGAAGAGATTGGTATGTGTGCCATATTTACTCAGGTTTTATGTTTTGAATCTTAAAATCTTAGACTGCAGTACACACAAATGCATTGCTCCCTCTGAAACAACAGCTTGTTTGTCATTGTTAGCCAAATGGATCAAGGCTATTTACGTTTCTCGGCAGTCATAATATCATTTTCCCTAGTACAATGCCTCGTTGAGAACTCAAGTTTGTCCTGCACGAACTATCTCATCTGTTGGCTTCCCTTGCAAACAAATTTAGCTGCGTAACTCCCCAGGAGTCCAAGACCTTAATAGACCTCACTTTAGCGCGAATGCAAAGGTAGCGTGTATGTCAATGCCACAGTGACTAAGGGTTTCATATTTTTTCCTAGAGATTCTAAAATTTTTCACTTTTCTGAAGGACTTGGGTTATAAGCATCCGCTTTGAATAGAAAAATTAAGCAAAAATATGTCAGTGTTGCTTCTCAGCCTTTCAGCGAACTAAACTGATTGAGTGACTTCAGAAGGCAGTTACACTTGTCTTAAAATGGGATCTTTTAAATATATAATAAAAACCTCTTTCAGGGAAACCGGCTGAAAACTGAGCTCAATTTCTGTGAGTTGAATATGGCAGATAATTGAATAGGAGAGCCAGAAAGACAATGCATAATCGTCTTACTCTTACGACTCTCCAACTTCTGACCTCTGGCTAGATGATCACAATCAGAAGATTATTGTGCAAAAGATTCACCAAAATAAAACCCACTACCTTGGAGTTGATTCCTAATCCCAGTGACCATACAGGGCAGATTAGAACTGCTCTTTTGGATTTCCGTGGCTGTAAATATGTACAGGAGCAGACAGCCTCATCTCTCTCTCCGGGAGCACTGGTAGATGCCAAGCACAGACATTGCAGTGA
The DNA here is from genome assembly GCF_050624435.1 of Tenrec ecaudatus. Classification (NCBI taxonomy): domain Eukaryota; kingdom Metazoa; phylum Chordata; class Mammalia; order Afrosoricida; family Tenrecidae; genus Tenrec; species Tenrec ecaudatus. The sequence goes on from NC_134544.1 coordinate 108,223,243, forward strand.
GCAAGTGTATCCCACTCTACAACCCCCCTCCCTGCCATTGCCCCGCTTACACACACACACACACACACACACACACACACACACACACACACACACACACACATACACACACACACACACACGATTCCAAAGGAAAAAAGATGCACGGGGAAGCTTTTTATGAAACAATGAAGATCCTTGGCTGTTGCTTTGGAAACTCAGATGTGTAGATTCTTTTTTTAAATAAATAATTCTATTGGAGGCTCGTACATTTCTTATCGCAATCCATACGTACATCCATTGTGTCAAGAACATATGTACATTTGTTGCCATCATTATTCTTAAAACATGGCCCTGAAGGAGTCACCTGTCCTGGATTCCCTGTGTTTCCAGTTGCTAATATGTACCAATGTACATCCTCTGGTCTAGCCAGATTTATAAGGTAGAATTGGGATCTGGATAGTGGGGACAGAGGGGGGGAATTATTTAAGAACTAGAGGAAATATATGTTTCATTGTTGCTACCCTGCACCCTGACTGGCTCATCTCCCCACAACCCTCAGTAAGGGGGCATCCGGTTGGCTACCGATGGGCTTTGAGTCTCCACTCTGCTCTCACCCACATTTACAACAACATGATTTTTTTTTGTTTGTTTCTTGATGCTTGATACCTGATCCCTTTGACAGTTCATGGTCACACAGGCTGGTGGGTTCCTTCTATGTGGGCTTTGTTGCTTCTGAACTAGATGGCCACTTGTTTATCTTTGAGCCTTTAAGACCCCAGATGCTATATCTTTTGATAGCTGGGCACCATCAGCTTTCTTCGCTACATTTGCTTATGCACACATTTGTCTTCATTGATCATATCACTGACATGGTTTTTAGTTCTTTGATGTTTGATAACTGCACCCTTCTACACTTCCTGGTCAGACAGGGTGGTGTCCTTCTTCCATGTGGGCTTTGATACTTCTCAGCTAGATGGCTGCTTGTTTATCTTCAAGCCTTTAAGACCCCAGATGCTATATCTTTTGATAGCCGGGCACCATCAGCTTTCTTCACCACGTTTGCTTATGCACACATTTTTCTTCAGCAATCGTGATGGGAAGGTGTGCATCCTGGAATGCCAATTTAATGGAACAACTTGTTCTTGCATTGAGTAAGTGCTTGAGTGGAAGCCCAATGTCTATCTGCTGCCTTAATACTAAATCTATAAATATATGCACATAGATCTATTTTCCCATCATCCTATATAAATATATTTACATATGTACATTCCAGTCTTTAGACCTCTATATATACCCTCTGTCACCTAGTTCTTTCCTCCACTTCCTTTTACTTTCCTCTTGTCCAAATGTCATGCTCAGCCTTCATTTGGGTTTCAGTAATTTCTCTCGGTTACATTGCCCTGGCTAAATCCATACCAGGCCCCTCACATCCTCCTTGCCACTGATTTTGTATCACTTGTTGCTCCCCTGTCCCTGGGTTGGTCAGCACCACCTCCTTACCCCTTCCTCCCCCTCTCCCGTGTCCCCCCGGAACCATTGGTCCCATTGTTTTCTCATCCAGACTATTCATCTAGTTTAGCTTATCTAGGTAGATCTGTAGAGATAATAGTATGCACCAAAAATAAAGCCATAGCAAGATAGGCAATGAATGAGAACACAGCAATGACAACAAAATAGGAAAACAATTAATTACCCATAGAAGAATAAATTAATTAAAAGAAAAAAATTTTTAAACGAAAGAAAAACTTGTAAATAGATCAAGTTCTGATTTTTGATCTCTAGGCATGTCCTTCAGTCAGATCTAATGGGATACCATGCTTTGGCCCCAGAGTCTGTCCTTTGTACTCCCTCCAGGGCTCCCTGCTCTGCTCCCACGGGTGCTCTGCCGCACGCTTTTAGTGGTTTGCCTCGGTGTCACAGGGTCAGTCTGGGCCAGTCCCAACACTGAGTTTCCAGTGTTGTCCCCCTTAGGGCCCTGGTCCATCAAGGGATGGCGAGTCGGCCTTATTGGGATCAGCCTAATTGGGATCAGTCTTTTTGGGGTCAGCCTTATTGTCCACTCTGTGCATCGGCTGTTCAGAGTGGGGATATCGTCCTCCAGGCCTGATGGGCCAGGATGTGCTCTGCTCTCTCTTCCTCCCCCTTCTTTTGCTCCCATTTGCTCTGATCAGACATGCCCCTCTCCCCTAGCTGAAGCTTCAGTGCAGTCCTCTCAAATAAATTCTATTGGGGTGAAGGGAAGTTGTCCACATAGCTGGTATGGGGGCCGAGCCCTCAGACCCTTCCACTGGCTCCCCGCTCCTTGCCGGCACACTGCATTCGTCTGGTAGTGGCTTTATATATGGTCCCTCTTTCCCTGTGGAGGCACAAACAATACCCTCCCCTTGGTGGGCCAGTGCCCTATTCCCCCATCACACATTTTGTTTTTTCTTTCCCCTTTCCTCCCTCCATGGCCTTTTTAGTTTGCTACCATATGTACCCCTGGATTTAGTCTGGCCCCTGCCATCCTACCTGGACCTCACCCCTGGAGTGTTTGTATACAGTAGCTTTTCCCTGTGCCCCTTTTGCACTTACCTTTCTGTTCTCTCTTTTTAAGATATATATATACATAAACTTACCTCAGCAGACTTATGCTATACTTGTCCTTTTGTGCTTGGCTTACTTCACTTAGCATAATTTCCTCTAGTCCCATGCGGCGATATGCTTCATGCGTTCATCACTGCTTTTTAGCGATGCATAGTACTCCATTGTATGTATGTGCCACAGCTTTTTAATCCATTCATCTGTTGATGGAAATTTGGGTTTTTTCCAACTCCTGGCGATTGTGAACTGTGCCGCAATGAACATTGGAGCACAGATGTCTGACCATGGTTTGTTTCTTACCTCTTATGCGTATATGCCCAGTAGGGGGATTGCTGGGTCGTATGGTAACTCAATTTCCATCCATTTGATGAATCGCCAAATCGATTTCCATAGTAGCTGTACATACCTACAGGTCCACCAGCAGTGGATGAGAGTTCCTGTCTCATCAAAGCCCCTCCAACACTTGTTGATTTCTGATTTTTTGAATTGGGCTATATTTGAGTGTGTTAGGTGGTATCTCATTGTTTTTTTACTAGCCTTTCTCTTATGGCTAATCATCGGGAACATTTTCTCAAATGCTTATTGGCCTTTCGGATTTCAGATTCTGTGAAACTTCTGTTCAGGTCCTTTGCCCACCTCCTCAGTGGACAATTCGTTTTTCTCTTATTGTAAGCTTGCAAAGTATTATAGATTTTAGTAATAAGTCGTTTGTCTGATGTGTCATTGCTAAAGATGTTTTCCCAGTCCGTGGGCTACCTTATTGCTCTCTTTCTTGGTGAATTTTTTTGAAGTACACAGGTGTCTTATCTTCAGTATATCCCACTTGTCTATTTGTGACTCCTCTGTATCTATATCTTTCCCTATTTCTGACAGCCTGTGAATTCCCTGTGCCCAGGGTCTCACTTTTGTCCCAATTCCCTAATTAGTGGCCCTAAATGTTTGGGGTTTTATCTCAAGGTCTGTGATCCACCTTGAGTTTATTCTTATGCATGGAGTGAGGTAAGGGTCTTGCTTCATTTTTCTGCAGGTAGATATCCAATTTTTACAGTACCATTTGTTGAAGATGGCATCTGCTTCCCATTTGATATTTTTGGGGCCCTTATCAAAAGGATAATTGCACAGTATTATGAAGGCCTATATTCTAATGAATTCAACAATTTGGAAGACATGGACAAATATTTGGAAACACAATCACTCCCAAGACTATCCCAGATGGATGTCTACAACCTCAACAGATCCATAGCAATGGAATAAATAGACAATGTAATCAAGGGATTGCCAACAAAAAATCCCTCGGGCCAGATGGCTTCATATAGAATTCTACCAAATATTCAAGGATGAACTGACACCAATCCTATACAAACTCTTCCAGAAAATAGAAAAAGACGGAAAACTCCCAAACTCTCTATGAAGCTAGAATAACTTTGATACTTAAAGCGGGCAAAGATGCCACAAGAATAGAAAATTACAGATCAATATCCCTAATGAACATCAACGCAAAATCCTTAACAAAAGACAATGGAATACAAAAGCATATTAAAAAAATATAATTCACCATGACCAAGTGGGATTCATACCAGGGATGCAGGGAGGTTTCAACATACAAAAGACCATCAGCATTACTCACCACATTGTCAGAAAAATGATAAGAATCACATAATAATATCTATAGACGTGGAAAAAGCATTCAACAACATCCAACACATATTCCTGTTTAAGACACTCAAGAAGATAGGAATAGAAGGAAAATTCCTCAATATTATACAAGCCATATATGAAAAACCAAAAGCTAATGTGGTAGTTAACGGAGAAAAGATGAAAACAATTCAACTGAAAGAAGGGACCAGACAAGGATGTCCCTCGTCGTCACTTCTATTTAACATCATACTGGAGGTCCTAACTAACAACATAAATTAAAGGAAATTATTAAAGGTATTTAGCTGGGGAAGGAGGAGGCGAAATTATCATTAGTCGCTTGCGGTATGATTCTATATATTGAAGATCCCTTAAACTCCACGAGCAGATTCAGTCTGCCTGGTATTCTTTCAGCCTTTTGAATGGTTGCCTGGTTTTCATTTATTAAGCTGGGGAAGATTTCCTCTAAGAATTCTCTTGCTATATTCGCTGTCGACTTCTTTATTGTGTCTTGTTCCAGTAGTCCAATTATTCTAATATTGTTGCTTTTCATAGCGCCAGACAGGGTTGTCAAGTTTTCTTCAGCTTCTTTGATTGTCTTATTTGACTGCTTTTCCCGTTTGCTGAGGTCTGCTTGGTTATCCTCTAGGTCACTGTTGCGATTCTCTCCCTCCTGAAGTCTATCGGCAAGGTCTGTCAATTTGTCACTTGGTTCGTTATTTCATCCCTTAACTCTTGTATTTCCCTTTGGTGTGTTGCCTTTATCTCCTCTATCATTTCATCTTTTGTTCTGCATTGCTTCCCTCATATCCTTTATGACTTCAAGCATCATTTTGAAATTTCTTTTTGTGGAAGGCCAATATCTGCTTCTTTAATGCCTGTCGTTAAGTTCATGACGTCTTCCTGCATTGTCTTCTATTTCTCCTGCTTTTTTATTGAAGCTTTTAGAACTGGTTGCTGTTTACGTGTTGTTTTACAGGAGCCTGGAGCCATCTTCCCGAGTCAAAGAGTCTTGGGCTCTCTCTTGGGGATTCGTATGAGTACTTCTATGAACTACCTGCTGGTAACTGTACTGAGTGGTCAGGCTATGGCTATATCTTCCTATGGTTTCACTCTTATCCTATCCGTCAAGTATTCTTTTACTTGGTATGTGTGTTGGATATTCCTCTCATGTGACCCTGGTTGGGTTGTTGTGGGCCCATGAGGGCATCGCTTCCCTGGCCAATCTCTAAATAAGCTTTACAGTTCTTGGAGCACCTTGGCTGGCCTGTGGTGTTTTTCTCTGTAGTGCTGAGGAGGGTGTGTGCGGGTATACCCTCCTTTGTGTAGATCTCTGCAGCTGGCAGGGGAATTACCGTAGACAGAGAGATCACCATGGAGGTTGGGCGAATGTTTCCACAGTAGCGTGGAGCCCCACAAGTGGTGGTCAGGTGTTTCCCCCAGTCACTTGTAGGGCCTCAGGATTTAGGCTGGGGATGCCCCTCTCCACTTTTAGGGGAGAACCCTCTGCTGCTTGGTGTGTGGAAGAGGACTGGCATGAATTCTCCAGATGCTTGCCGAGCCAATATGCGGGTGGGAGCTCCTCCAGTTGGGCCTTTGGGGTTTCCCTAGACAGAGGGGAGTGGCCTGGAGGCCACTAGTAGCTTGTGACAGGAAATAGAGTGAAATGGGAGCAAAAGAGATAAAGAAGAAGAAATAGACTGGGACAATAATGCCAAGAAAACTGACATCCATCCACTCACACACACACACACACAACTAAAATGCACAGGGTAATCAAAGTGAAAACAGTGAAAAGAAAAGAAAGCAAGCAACTAAAAAGGAGAACTAAATCTTCTGAGGCTGCAGTAGTAAATAGAGGAGAGCTAAAAGAAGGGGAGAAAAGAAGAAAACATGTAAGAAGAACACAAAGAAAGAAAAAAGAGAAAAGGAAGGAGAAGGAGAGAGAATTTTAAAACTAGTTAAAGAAATAGCTGACCCCGTGCTGTGCTGTGTGCAGCACTGTCTTAGGGGTCAGGCTGCCCACTGGGAGGACAGGGTTGCCCTAGGCTGAGGGTAGGGGGCTGGGAACCAGCAGTGGCATGTGCAAGGAATGAGAGGGAGCAGAGAGAATCATACACGCAGAGAGAGACATGAAGAGAACAAAGACAGAAAGAGGAAAGAAAGAAAAAGAGAATAAAGAGCAAGAAGGGGGAAGAAACCCAACTGAGTTCACTAAGATTGGCTGTGATGGTAAAGAGGGAGGGGAGAGAGAAGGGGAAATAAAGGATGAAGAGATAGCTGATCCCTGATTGCTTGAATGTGGGGCCAGAGGGGTTTAGACCCTGCCCCACAATGGCAGGTTGTTGTGCCCTTTTAATGCCGGGACCCAGTGGTGCTGGGCAGAATTGCCCTAGTTGACGAGATCGCCTTAGAGGTCTGACGGAGGTTTCCTCAGCAGTGCAATAGAACAGTAGGTAAGAAGATAACAGACGTGATCGCCTGTCCCTGAGGCTGGAGGAGTTCCTACTCTTCCTCAAGGTAGCGCGGTTGTGTACCCATTTGATGTAGGGTTCCACAGATGCTGTGTGGAATTTCTTCAAAGGCAAGATCACACCCGTGGCCAGGCGTCAGCTGAGTGCTGGAGTTTGCTGGTGTGCCTGCCTTGTGCCGTATGTAGCACTGCAGCAGGGGAGGAGGGGAGGGGGTGCTTCTGGGGGGTTCCCACAGCCTGGTCTAGGGCCCGGGGTCAGGCTGGGCCTCCCCAGCTACGTGTAGAATCACTGAGAGGGAAGCTGGGCTTACTGTCCTATCTAGTCTGCTGGTGCTTACTAGATCAGAGGATTTTATTTTTTTTATCTCCCTAGCCAGCTAGAAAAAAATCAAATTAAATTGGGTCCCACAGTGTCTGGGCTGTAGTTTCGTGCTGTTTGAAGCTGACACTTGCTACAGCGGGTCTTTGTTATTTAAAAATATGTCTGGTCCTGTAGCTGAGTTCTGGCATTCCTTAGCTAGATTACTTCTTATGCTGATTTATGCTAAGGACCTCCTACCTAGGTACTCCTTGGAGCTGAGCAACCAGACTTGGGTTTGAGATTTAAACCAATAATATATATATTTCACCCTTTTTAAGTTTATGCTTGTGTTGTGCTCTGATTTGGGGGCTGCCAGGGTGACCCCCAGAGGGGGAGATCCAGCTTATTAGGGGGGTTGTTTCCTGCTCGGCCAATTGGAACTAAATTCGCTCCCTGGACTCGCGACTTTCCGCCTATTTTCTCCGATACCGCGATCTACCTTAGGTAAAGATCTACTTTTTTTTCTACTCCAAATTTTGGCTACCCGCCACCACCACTCCCCATGCTGTGAGTTCAAGGCAGCCAACCGTGTGGAGAGCTCCAGCGTGGGGTTCCCTCATGTCTGGGATTCTGTCCCCTCTCGTGCGTCGCCTGCAGAAACCGCTGCTCCCGGCAAGGGCGCAGTTGGCATCCGCAGGCTCGCCAAAGCTAGAGTGCTTTAGAGCGTTCTTGGTTTGCTTTGTGAGTGGAAATCTCACGCAAAAAATGGGGTTCAGGAGAGACCCTGGTACCCTAGTTCTAATTTCAGGACTCCACCTCCCCGTTTCCTTCGCCTTACCTCCCAATTTTCTGGTCTGGCAGCAGGACCTCCAGACGGGTGAGTCCTATTGGGTCGCCACGCCCCTCCCCCCTCCATATTCTTTTTATTCTAAGTTACATGAACTTTTTGAAGTTCTCTCTTACTTCTTTATGTGCCTTACAGTAAGTGACTAAAGGATTTTATTTTTCTTTTATAGTTGTCCTTTAATGGAGAGAGAATTAACAATGACTTAAAAGAAGTAACCTTTACTAACCACTGCTAGGGGGGATGTTTGGCCTGTGAGAGCCATCTCTTTTGTGAAATCAAAATAAAATGAAATGTTTCATATATAAATTATAAAACAGAAAATAAAAGCCCATTTTCCTGCTTTCAGCAAATATCATAGCCATTGCCTCTCACACAGCACTCTACTGATTGGCCTTTCTATGCAGAGTAAAGCTGCAGTACATCAGAATGTGATGTTTCATTATGTGTACTCACTTACAGCTTAAAGAATGAGGAAGGAGCCATAAATATATACTGTGGTGTGAAACAGAATGAAAGGGCCCATAATTTTATGTTTTAGGGTTCTGACACTACATCAAAGCAGAAGATAGAGAAGCATTCTGATAACCCTGCCAAGAGAGCATCAACTGCATTTCAGGAAGACCCTTAAGTTTAGATTTAGAATCAGAACACTATCTGCCTCACCTTAATCAAGACACTTCACATTTCCGAGCATCCACCCCACCCATTTGTGGAAATGAGAATGACGGTATTAACAGCAGTCACTGTGAGGACTAAAATCAATCATACGCATAAAAGAAATATCTACACAATGAAGCCCCTTCTTTCTTCTGCTTGAATCTTATATGACAAAATCAGGCAATTCCCAGAAAAGCTAGGAGTGGCACATAGTACCTAAAATTCAACTGATTACACGAATATAGCCAACTGTGTGGTTGTTTCACAAATGGGTATTGAAAATTTGTAGTGATCTAAGTGTAAATGTTGGTATTTGAATTTGTATTCGATCTGTCCAGCTCATCTCTGTGAGACCTCTGGTTCCATACACACACACACACACACACACACACACAGAAGTGGATGTGGAGAGAGAGATGCAAATGTGAAGGTAGATGGGTTCATGCTACCTCTAAAGTCTGGATTTCCATTCTACAGTTTGCCAGTAAAATAACAGTAACTTCAGTCAACTCCTATCCACTTGATATTGTTAGGAGCTGTCAAGTCTATGACTCATATTGCTCCATTGTAAAACAGTGCTCATCATGCGCCATACCCATATGAATGTCAAAAATCAATTGGCCATATATGTTTGTATTTCTTTCTGGATTTTTATGCTATTGCATTGATCTATGTGCATATTATTATGCCAACACCAATCCCTCTCAATTACTATAGCTTTATAATACATTTTGAAATCAGATAGTATGAGTTTTCTAACCATTTTTGGGGGTGTATTCTAGGTCCTTTGATTTTCCACATACATTCTAGAATAAGCTTATCAATTTTACAAATGTCTGCTGGGATTTTGACTAATATGTGTTGAGTCTACAGATCATTTTGGAATAAGTTGCAACATTGTTCTTACAATTTTACAAGTTGAAAAACAATTTTAAATAACACTATTTCGTAGCATGTACAAATTATATGATATTCCAGATTCAGTGCTCAAAAGAATGTTTTCCTGCAACATACACTTATATATTGCTTAGTACACTATAATGGCAGTGTTGATTAGCTGTAACATAGTCTGTTTGGCACACAAAACTCCTAATATTTCCCATCTAAATAACTATTTTTTAAAAATCTTTGCTGACACTAATACATGATTGATTTGAGTTCCTCCTAGTTTTCCAATGTAAGCATTAAATCAAGTAGGTTTGCCTCGTACATGTGTAAGAAAGAGCTTCATATCAAAGAGTAATTGTACATTAAGAAAACATCCCAACACAGTCCAGATACAGTCCATACACTCTATATCAACCCATATGTCAATATTAGTCCATAAATTCCTCTTTAGACTAAATACAGACATGCTATGATGCTGAATTCAGGAAGATCATAGGCCAGTGGGTGGAAAATCTTGTGAAACCAGTCGTGGTGGAAGCTTCTCAGTGCTGGCATGAGTCTCCATGTGGCTCCTCCACCTCCAGGGCTCTGGCTGCTTCATGGTAGTTCCACGTGACTTGTCAACAGAAATGTCTTTCAGGGGGAGTGTGTGTATCCCGCCTCCGGTGCGTTGTTTATCTCTTCAGCACCTCCAAATGAGGTCATCAAGTTGTGACCTGATTGACAGCCTTAACATCAGCCCTTCACCCTCGAGCCTCAAGTTGACACCAGATTATGTAACTACCACATAAAGTCTCCCATCCTGACATCTAATAAACATTCTGGTTGCACATCCTCTGAGGCAGATTGTGTGTTCTTTTGGAAGTCCATGGTACTTTCCAATTATATTCTTTGCCAATAATATTATTCAAATGCATCAATATTGCAACTTTCCTTATTCATTGTTCAGTTTTCAGCTGCATATGAGGTTGTAAATGCATCAGGTTCATCTGAGTCTTCAAAGAGATATCTTCTAGCTAGCTATGTCCCATGAATTTCAATATGTGATGTTTTCATTCTCACATAATTTAACACATTTTATAATTTTCTTTGATTTTATCCCGACCCTTGAGTTATTTAAAATTATATTGTTTAATTTTAAATTATTTGGGGGTTTAGTTTTCCATTATTGATTCTGAATTTAATTTATTTACTTGTCTGGGTCATTGCTGACATATATTTTAAGTTATATGTTATGTACCCCACAAAATATTGTTCCTATTTTTGCTTTTATACCTTTTAAAGCAATTAAAACATTTTAAAGTCTTTTGTATAGTTACATTCATGTTCACTATTCCTGGAATTTTTCATTTCACTATAACATGCATTACTTTACCACTTGCACCGTTTCTCATGACAAATATGCAGTAATCAAATGTTCTCCTGTCAATTTAAATTCATGGAAACACCATGTATGTCACAGTAGAACTGGGAGCCCCAGAGTTTTTAATGGCTAAACTTTTGGAAGTAAATAAACAGAACCTCCTTCCCAGGCATCTCTGGGTGGACTCAACCCTGCAACCTTTTAGTTAGCCACTGACTGTGTTGACTGTTTGCATCACCCCATCTCAGTTGTTCCTGAAGACATGTGTCGTTGAGAAGGACTCATTCCATCTCTCGAGAGTTTTGCGGAGGCACATGTCAGAAGATGTTTTATGTGTGTATATTCTTGTAGCTTGACCTTCCAGCTCTATATACTGTTATTCCAATATACCTGCAATCCTTAAGAACTTCTGAAAACCTTAGCTTTTTTCTTTCTAGCCACTTGAATGGAAGCTGCTACTTTCTCCCACACTCTGCCAATAGTGAAAGAGTTCACATGTGCCATCTCAACTTGGAGGGGCTTTTCCCTCATTAACATTTAATTTATGTGGCTGTCTTGCCACACCAACTATGATTTAACTTTATAAATCAATTGTTAAGTGAAAAAGATGATTTTATATATACGTTTTCAACTTTCATCTAACTATAAGTCTTAGAGTGATGTTTCTTGTAGGTTTGAAAACCCAGTGAAATCAGAGCTCTACCATTATAAACAAAAGAATCTAACATCAGAGTTAGTTTTAAATCAATAGGAAAGTGAGTTTCTTGATCCCATTTGATTCCCTTAAAAAAATCAAATAAAAGTATCACCCAGTCTCATCTATCTCAATCTTGTAATTTGTCTTTAAATGCCAACTTTAAAACCCGTTTGCCCTTGCAGAATTAAAATTTATGATCCCTGAAGCTATTCAAAGAAATGTGTCACAGACTCTCAAAACATATTCTGAAACAGGAGTCTGAAGAAAATAAACTATCTGGCCTGTCCTCAGATTGCTTTGAAGAGAAACCTTAGATAGAAGTTTTCAGTAAGCTTGTACAGGGAATTAAAGACAGAGCTAATGATTGGGAAACAGTCACAGTAGATTTTGTTCTCCCTTTAAAAATATCAACAATTATTTCTTTGACCAGCAAATAGGAATCGGGTATTTTCTACAGGTGGTGTTGGATTAATTAAGGTATTTAAGGGCTGTTGAGAAAAGATTTCTTCCTTTACAGAGGATAGAAACATGCTTGTGGTAGTCACATAGTCTGGTGTCAACTTGTGAAGGTAGAGTCTAGCCTGTCAATCAGGTCACAGCTTGATGACCTCATTGGGAGGCAACACGGAGATAAATAGCTCACTGGAGGCCAGATGCACTCACTCTCTGTGAGACGTTATTGACAACGAGCCTAATGGAGCTACACTGGTGCTGTTAGGGCCCTGGAGCTGGAGGAGCCATGTGGAGACCCATGCCAGTGCTGAGATGCTTCTACCACCACTGGATCCACAAGACTTTCAACCTGCTGGTCTGTGATCTTTCTGCATTCAACATCATTGCATGTGTTTCGTGAGTCTGAAGAGGAACTTACAGATTGGTATTGGATATCTGGGCTAATATCTGAGTTACAGATTTGATCTGGTCTGGGCTGAATGTTTCCTCAATATTCAATTGCTCTTGTATCTGAAGCTCTTTCTTATACAGATATGAGTGCCTATGGATTGGTTTGTCTAGTCAATGTAGACTAGCACAATGCTGTATAAGATAATGCTGCTGATGAATATGAAGAAAGTTTAAGAGGGGAAAGAATATACCCTGGAGTAGAGGGGAAAGTTTCAAGAGGAATGGATGATTGAATTGTTCTCAAGAAAAGAAAAAAACGAGGAGGAAAGTCTGGAAAAAACATGGAACAGGACTGAGCAACCAGGGACGTTTGGATAAGGCTGCCTGGGTGGTGTGGCATTTCCAAACTGGGTGAAAAACGAAGAAAGGGTTGTCACAGACAGTGAGAAACGAAAAAGGTTTGGCTTAAATTGTTGAATGCCTTCATGTGTAGAAAGAGAAGTTCAAATAGTTAACATTTTAGAGCAGAAGTCAGTGTAGATTTTGGAGCAGGAGTGCTATCATTCATATGTATGTATTAGAAGCGCTATAATGAAGGTAATGTTTTAGAAAAATTGGAAAAATGACACCGAGGCTCTGAGGGTAGGAAGGATGGGAGTCTATCTTTGTAATGCAGTTATGACAAATGCTGAGCAAAATAATATGAAAACTATCTCAACTAGAGAATTTAAAATTTTTATATTGATATCATCCCCACGCCCCCTTATACTCTCTTTAACATTTGTCCTTGTCACTAAGGTGGCTATTTCCCGCATGTTTGCAACGTGTGTGACGATCATCATTTCTTCAGTGTGTCATTTGACTATTAGATTATACATGTTTATTTATTTTTCATCAATAAACTTTCTTTATAGAGAACATTTAGTTTTCTAGGTCAAATGAATGAAAGTAAAAGAATTCCCAATCCCCTTCCCAGCAAACAGATTTCCTTAGGACTAATATTAGAATAGTTACAGTTTTAGAAATTTTTTTCATGTGACTTTAAAAATTGCCTGTCCATAACTTACAACTAAGAAATGTAAGGGGGAAAATTATACTAGTTAGGTCACACAAGAAACCCCACTCTCATGCCATAGAGCCAATGTCGACTCACGTGACTGGGTATAACTTCCCCTGTGAGTTTCTGAGATTGTAACTGTTGACGAGAAAGCCCCATCTTGCTTACGCTGAGCAGCTGGTGGTTCCCATCTGTCAACCTTGTGGTTGGCAGCCAACTCATAAGCACTATGCCACCGGCTCCTTCAAAAAAACCTAAAACCACTTCTATCAGGTGGCTTCCAACTCATAACTACTCTATCGTTCTCAATAGAACTGCTTGTTAGGGTTTCTGAGACTAAACTCCTTCCAGGAACAGCCTCACTTTTCTCCTTTAGAGCAGCTAGTGGGCTCAAACTGCTGTCCTTGCCGTTTAGCAGCCTGATGTGTGTCCAATTGAGCCGCCACAATTCTTTATTAACTAGACTGAAGAATTAAAAGAAAAAAGAAACTTGGTAGGAAGTGCAAGAGATGGAAACGGTGGTCAAAACCTTCTACTTTAGGAGATTAGCATAATAATGATATATTTAGAACATGGTTTACTACAAATGTTAGGCCAAAATGATGTCAGGGTTGACCTGTGTTGAGTGTGGGATATCCAAGGAGAAATAGAAAAGAATACAGTCAAGAAATCATGGATACTTACATTGATCAATGATACTGTCTCTTATGCTAAGCAAGAGTTTGCTCTGAACCACAACCACCTGGAGGATGGGGGCGGTGAATCTGGGTCTGAATCCATCAGCTATATAGAATTCATTTTTATAATGAATAGCCCCACTCAATGGGATTGAACAAGGGAATTGTATGTGAATGGATATAATGTATTGTGTATGATATGTATATATATATATATACATATATAAACACACAAATAAATAAAAGACAAGGGATCCAGGGGTTATGTGGTGGGGCAGGGGATAGCAGGGAGTGCACATCAAAGAGTTCAAGAATACAGAAAATGTTTTGAAAGTGATCGTGGTAGCAAATGTACAACCCTGCTTGAAGTGATTGCACTATGGAATGCTAGATCTGTAAGAGCTCCCAACAAAATTATTTTACCAAAGGGAATTAATTTTCAGAAACAAAGCTAATACATAGCACAGTGAGTTGTATGAACAAACACAGGAAAGAGTGGGTAAAATATGTTCATCATTTGTTCTCAGCAGGAACATTTGACATTTTGAGCTAGGTAATTCTTTTGTTGTGAGGACAATTCTGAGCACTGTAGGATGTTTCTCAGAACTCCTGGCTTCTATCTTTGAGAGGTAATAGCACCCTTACCCAGACCGGGTAACTATGAAGACCCCAAACCCCTCCAGACACTGCCAGTTGCCCTTGGGAGCAAAATTACCCCTGGTCTAGATAGATGCAGAACGGGGGATATCACTTTATTTTGATTATTCGATTAAAGGTTATAATTGGATTCTCAGTTCCAATGAGATAAGCAACAAAGAAAAGAAAGAGTGTAGCTCAGCTTTGCTTGTGTTGTCGGTAATGAGGATGAAATTAGGAGAGGGCAGGGAGGTGGGTGGGAAAGGATCAAGCAAGCGAGTTTCCAAACTAGTTGGTGATTCATAATGTTCTTGTTCCTTGTACACTGTATCAGACAACATTGGCCAGCAGAAAAATGTGAGTCACGATATCATTTAAAATATTCTGATCACTGTGTTATAAGTGAAAAAAATAACATTAACTTTATAAGATACCGTACTCATCCTTAACTATCCAAAACAGTATCACTTTCACATTTATTCGTAAGATATTTTACCTCCCATGTTGTTCTAGGTCTTTGAAATTCAGTGAGTATTTTATACCCAAAGCACACCTCAATTTGAATTAAACCAAAACCCAAACCAGCCCAAGCCAAAAAAAAAACAAACTCAAACACACTGCCATAAAATTGATAATGACTCAGAGTAGACTTACATAGGGTTTCCAAGGCGTCAAATATTTACAGAAGCAGACAGCCTCACTTTTCTTCCTGCAGCGACTGGTGGATTTGAACTGCAGTTCTTGTGGCTCACAGTCCAGTGCTTATGAGACAGAAGCCAGCTTTTAAGTGCTCAGTGGCCACATATAGTTTATTGTTCGGTGTCTTCAAGTCAGCTCTCAACTCAGTGACCCCACGTGATGGAGTAGAACTACCTTGTAGGCTTTGCAGTCTGTACAGAAGAAGCACACTAGGTCTTTCTCTCATGGAAGGGCTGAGTGGATTCCAACAGTCGACTGTTTCATGAACAGCTAAGTGCCCAGCCATTACACACTAGGTCTCCCTAATTTTTGTTTTAAAATAAACTAAAATAAACAAAGTTTCTTTTTTAAAAACATTTTATTAGGGGCTCATACAACTCTTATCATAATCCATACATCCATCCATTGTGTAAAGAACATCTATACAAAGTTTCTTACCTCACCACCATCAAGTATGACCATGTACAACAACCATGTACACCACCATCAGAATGACCATGTACAACTATCCCTGAGAGTTGCTTTTCTGAGACTGTAACTTTTCACAGAAGTACAAAGCCACATCTTTCTCCAGGGGAGCAGCTGGTGTTTTTGAACTGCTGGCCTTGCAGTTTGTAGCCCAACATATAACCACTAAACCACGAAGGCTAGAAGTTACCATATTGGATCAAACAGGAACATTCAGAAAACTTTTTGCTGTCCTTTTATTTCATAAGATTAACTCCTCGACAATATAATAATAATTTATGAATTATGAAGGGTTCGTGAAGAGGAGGGAGAGGGAGGGAGGGGGAAAATGAGGAGCCGATATTAAGGGCTCAAGTAGAAGACAAATGTTTTGAGAATGATGATGTCAACAAATGTTCAAATGTGCTTGACACAATGGGTGGATGGATGGATTGTGATAAGAATTGTATGAACCCCCAATAAAATGAGAAAAAAGATGAACTCCTCCTAAAAGGAACAAAAGCTGGGAGCATATTTTGAAACTTGAGTAAATTTATTTTTTGCATATATGTAGTAAAATTAACTTCATTTGTGGTTCTGTGCATTATCATTACTGTATGGACACAGGTGGCTACCCCCAGAGCTATGATACAGTCTTCTCTATCCCTCACCCTAAAATTCCTCTGTGCTACCCTTTTTGCAGTCAACTCTTCCCCAACCCCTCATCACAAACCAGCCCCCCCCCCACACACTCACAAACACACACGCTCTACAGGAGTGGCATCCCCCCTGACCTCCAGAAATAAATGTAAGAAAAAGGAATAGACAGTCGAAAACTAGTTGAGGATATTTGGAAGCATATTCCTTTCCAAGTCTGCTTTATGTGGAGCCACACAAAACAAGACCACTCAGAGAAGAGGGGATATGCGTCTTCCCCTCCCCCACCGTCATCTGTCATTGCTCCACAGGTTACAGGAATAGGAAGGCCTCTCCCAGCATACCCCGTATGACAGATGGCAAAATTATACCAGGAGGAACCCAGAAGAGGAACACAGGCAAGGACGCCCCATAGGTAGGCACTTTTCTGCTTCTGGAAACAGAAGTCCCTGTTGTGTGCTAGAGGTTTCTTATGCTCTGGCTTCTCAATAGTCAAATTTCTCTATCGTTTCATGGCCTCTTGGCTTTAGGGAGGTGAGGACACTAGGGATCCGAGTCCCTTAATGCATGCGCATCTCCTGTGGCAGACAGACCGGACTGCTGCTCTCATCACAGGGTGGATGACCTAGGTTGTGCCAACACCAGGAGGGCAGTGTCCTTGGGCCAACTGACAGCAGTGGCTCTGGCTTTGTTATTATTCTCAGTGTTTCCATTCTGTTCAGAAAGCCTAAGAAGCAGATGGGCAGAGGCATGTGGAAACACCTCCCTCACATATATGTCACTATTGGCACGCTGGATGGTAGGGGAAGGTCGCCTGTTGGCTTGATCTTGTTCCAGGAATCCATTGCTACTCTGCTGTCCTTAGAATCATGTTCCCAAATTAGAGTTCTGAAAATCACTCACACACCCACAAATGCACACACATAGACACACGCCTACACAAACACAAGCATGGCCTTCAGGGATGTCTATTATTGGACACATCTTTATATTTTCTATAATTTATACTCTGATCTAATTCCTCTTTTTCTCCCTCCTCACATACATATAAAGTTCTGGGGGCAGAGATCAAGAGTTTATAATAACATCTAGGAAGGGACTAGCCTTTTGTAGATATATGTATTCACTGGCCAATTACTTTGGGTAACTAATTATATTATAAAATTAAAGAAGAAAAGCTGTCATATAAGAACCAAAAAAATCATTTTTTTAATCAAATATTTTGTTTCTCTCACAATCACATACAAAAATACTTCCATTGGAAAACATGGAGACGATCTAAAATCTAGCATGTCCATAATAGACCAGGATTAATCAATTGCTCCATGTCATTTCAAATTCACAGCATAGTCCAACTAAACCAAATGTCCTCATTGGCTTTTACTTTAAAATAGAAGATGACTTACGTATTGAGTAGACCATACTATGGATCCTAAGTGATTGCTGTTGGGTAATCTTTGAGCTGCTAACCACAAAGTGATTGGTTCAAATGCATAGCCTCATAAACCTTATATAGATTCACTGTGAATTGTAATGGATGATAATAAATATTACACAAAGAACAAGGAGGAAAGGGAATTTATAATTCTATGTGTTCACAAATTTCTATTTGATTTTCCTCCTGAGCACGTGCAAAGATTAGCCTTTTCCAGTCTTTCCTATCAAATCAATTCTGGGTAATTAAAGGTAGACTGAAGTGTTCAGCGCCCCTTCCAATTCTAGTCTCTGAACCCCCTCCATCCATGATTCATTCCTCTTGTGGGATGGTCTGTTCCAGGGGATCAGATCCTTTGGATGATGGAACCATTAGCTAGAAAGAGCCATGGTCTGAGTGACCGTGGAGCAGAACTTCCAGCCTTCAGTCCATCAACTGTATTTGGAGGAGAGCAAGAAATGAGACTGAGTCACCGAGTCACGGGGGTGGTTTAGAACAGCATTCTGTATCCCCTAAACAACACCAGCACCAACCACATGACTCACACCTTTGCCACCTGTAGTCTCACAGCAGAATAATTGGACCAGATGTTCCTTCAGTCTGGATGTCGCTGGGGCCAGCACTAGTCTATTGCTGGTCTTCAACTCATTTTTCTCATTTGGTCTATAGGGAAAATCTTTAGGGGTCAGTTGGTGTCATAACATCAGTAGGTTCTGATAAATGTTAAACAATTGGATTTTGTGTTTAGGAGAAAAATACATTTTTCTGTTGGCCATAAAATCAGTTCTGACTCTGCATGACTATAAGAGCACTTTTCCTTAATATTGTGCCATCTTCTTGGCTGGTAGTAAATTGAAGTCCATTGTTGAGACTGTTATGTCAGCCATCTACCTCACAGAACGTTCCCCTTTTTGCCAACCCTCTACCAAACTTAATGCCTTTTACTAACAACAAACTTTCCCTGATGGTGCATCCAGAATAAGGGAGATAAAGTTTATCATACTGCTAAGGAGCATTCTTTTCTCTTTTTTGAAAATCATTTTATTGGGGGCTCCTACAACTCTTCTCACAATCTATACATCCATCCATTGTGTCAAGTACATTTGTACATTTGTTGCCATCCTCATTCTCAAAACATTTGCTTTCTACTTGAGTCCTTGGTATCAGCCCCTCATTTCCCCCTCTATCTCCCTGCTCCCCTCACTCATGAATGCTTGAAAAGTTAGAAATTATTATTATTTTGTCGTGTCTTACACTGTCCAATGTCTGCCTTCACCCACTTTTATGTTGTCTGGCCTCCAGGGAGAGAGCTATATGTAGATCCTTGTAATCAGTCCCTCCTTTCTACCCCACCCTCCCTCTACCCTCCTGGTATAGCCACTCTCACCAATGGTCCTAAAGGGATCATTTGTCCTGGATTCCCTATGTTTCCAGTTCCTATCTGTACCAGTGTACATCTGGTGTAGCCAGACTTGTAAGGTAGAATTGGGATTGTGATAGTGAGGAAGAGGAAGCATTCAAGAACTAGAGGGAAGTTATATGTTTCATCCTTACTACACTGCACCCTGACTGGTTGGTCTCCTCCCTGTGATCCTTCTGTAAGGGGATGTCCAGTTGCCTACAGATGGGCTTTGGGTCACCACTCCCCCTCATTCACAATGATATGATTTTTTGTTCTTTGATGCCTGATACTTGATCCCATTGACACCTCGTGATCACCCAGGCTGGTTTGCTTCTTCCATGTGGGCTTTGTTGCTTCTCAACTAGATGGCTGCTTGTTTATCTTCAAGCCTTTAAGACCCCAGATGCTATATCTTTTGATAGCCGTGCACCATCAGCTTTCTTCACCACATTTGCTTATGTACCCACTTTGTCTTCAGCGATTGTGTCGGGTAGGTGAGCATCATGGAATGCCAGTTTAGTAGGATAAAGTGTTCTGGCATTGAGTAAGTACTTGAGTGGAGGCCCAATGTCCATCTGCGACCTTAATACTAAACCTATAAATATATACACATAGATCTAGTTCCCCATCATTATATATAAATATATTTACATATGTACATGCCTGTATTTAGACCTCTATAAATACCCTTTCCTCCTCATTCTTTCCTCTATTTCCTTTTACTTTCCTCTTATTCAACTATCATGCTCAGACTTCATTTGGGTTTCAGTAATTCCTCTCAGTTACATTGCCTTTGATCAAGCCCTACCAGGCCTCTTACACCCTCCTCGCCACTGATTTTGGGTCACTTGTTGTTCTCTTTTCCCTGGGTTTGTTAATACCACATCCTTTCCCTTCATCTACCCCTCTCCTATGTATCACCAGAACCATCAGTCCCGTTGTTTTGTCCTCCAGATTGTTTATCCCTTCTATCTTTTCTAGATAGATTTGCAGAGCAGAGA
Organism: Tenrec ecaudatus; assembly: GCF_050624435.1. Taxonomy (NCBI): domain Eukaryota; kingdom Metazoa; phylum Chordata; class Mammalia; order Afrosoricida; family Tenrecidae; genus Tenrec; species Tenrec ecaudatus. The sequence continues at coordinate 108,243,523 of NC_134544.1, forward strand.
TAATAATATGCACAAAAACAAGACAGTGCAAATCAATACAACAAAAGAAAACAAAACAACTACATAAAAACAATGACAAAAATAAAAGAGAAAAGCCTATAAATAGTTCAAGATCTGTTTGTTGACCTTTAGGAGTGTTTTCCATTTGAATCTGATGGGGTGCTACACCCTGGCCTCAAAGTCTATTTTTGGTATTCCCTCTGAACTTCCTTGCTCTGCTCCCCTTGCTGTTCTGTTGCACACCCTTAGTGTTTTACCTCGGTGTGGTGGGGTCAAATGGGGTGCAATTCCCACACTGTGTCTCCAGTGTGCTGTAGTGCTATGGGTCATTGAGGGATGTTGTGTCTCATAGTGGGGCAGCCATATGGTCCTCTCTGTGCAGTGGCTGCTCTGAGCTGGGATATCATTCTCAAGGCTTGTTGGACTAGGATGTGCTCCACTCTTTCTTCCTCTCCCTTCATTTTCTCCCATGTGCTCTGATCAGACATGTCTCTCTCCCTGACCTGCAGCTTCAGTGCTTTCTTCTGAAGTAAATTCTTCCAGGGTGAGGGGCGGCTGTCCACATAGTTGATACCGAGGCCAGCCCTTCAGACCTCTCTCCTGGTTCCCTGCATCATGCCAGTATGTTCCATTCATATCTGGGAACACCAAGTTGAAGTCTGGTCCCTCTTTCCCTGTGGAGATATTAACAATACTCTCTCCTTGGGTGGGTTGGTGCCCTGTTCCCCTGCTACCCATTTATTTTTTCTTGTTTCTTTGAAGACTAATTGCTTCATTCTTCTGGATTGGAAGATCTTGTTATAAGCAACATTCTTTACTAGGACCACAGGTTAAGTGCATAAATTCTTCTCCTGTCTTCCCTTTTCACTGTTCAGCTTTTGCATACCTATTGATAACAGTCTCTCTGTATGGCCATCTGCTATGGAATTGATTCCAGTCTATGAAGTAAGAACACCCTTGCAAAGCAGGAGGCTCACTGGTGGAATAGAGTATGTTCAGGCACTTCATCAAAGGAGCTAAGGGTGCCGACCATGGAAATAGAGCTGAGCATGTGGAGCTGATGCCTGTGGTGAAGTGGAGTGTCTTTGGCATGTATCAGAGTGCCAAAGGAACTTTGTAATATTGCCCAAACAGGGAAGGGGCTAAGAGACCAAGTGACCGAGGACTAGAGAGAAGCCTGCCTGTGGTCATGGATGAGAAGAGATGCTCCTGAGTGGAAGAACTGTGCCATGAACCTTTCTTAACTTGACTGGCACCCTGATAACGTCCTCAATAAACCCCATGATGATGAGTATTGTCTGAGTCCTGTGTGGGCATTGCAATGGATTATCAAACCCAGCAGAGAGAGAGAGAGAATGCTTTGGCGGGTAGCGGGGGAAGTGGGCAGCAGGGATGGCTGGTGTCAGAGTTGGGGAAGAAGGTCTGAGGTCTGACCTCCACCTCATAGGAATCCGCCTTGGATTGATGCTGAGGTTTTATCTCTATACCCGCATCCCAGTAAAACCAGGGGAGATCATAGCCATGTCGTACTCTTTTGCACAAGTATATTTTGAGTCTTATCAAATTCAAAGAGAAGTGATTAAAAATATGGAGAGATAATGCCTCACTTTTTTTTCCCTTTAAAAAAAACATTTTATTAGGAGCTCATACAACTCTTACTACAATCCATACATATACGTACATCAATTGTATAAAGCACATTTGTACATTCTTTGCCCTAATCATTTTCAAAGCATTTGCTCTGCACTTAAGCCCTTTGCATCAGGTCTTTTTTTCCCCCCTCACTCTCCGCTGCCCCCTCCCTCATGAGTCCTTGATAATTTATAGATTATTATTTTGTCATATCTTGCCCTATCCGGTGTCTCCCTTCACCCCCTTTTCTGTTGTCCATTCCCCAGGGAGGAGGTCACATGTAGATCCTTGTAATCGGTTTCCCCTTTCCAAACCACTCACCCTCTACTCTCCCAGTATCGTCCCTCACCCCCTGGTTCTGAAGGTATCATCCACCCTGGACTCCCTGTGCCTCCAGCTCCTATCTGCACCAGTGTACAACCTCTGCTCTATCCAGACTTGCAAGGTAGAATTCGGATCATGGTAGTTGTGGGGGAGGAAGCATCCAGGATCTAGGGGAAAGCTGTATTCTTCATCGGTGCTACATCACACCCTGACTGACTCATTTCCTCCCCTAGACCCCTCTGTAAGGGGCTCCAGTGGCTGACAAATGGGCTTTGGGTCTCCACTTTGCACTTCCCCCTTCATTCACTATGGTAAGATTTTTTTTTCTGATGATGCCTTATCCCTGATCCCTTTGGCACCTCGTGATCACATTTGCTTATGCACCCATTTGTCCTCGGTGATTGTATCATGGAGGTGTGCAGCCAATTATATGATTTTTTGTTTTTGATGCCTGATAACTTATCCCTTCGGGACAATGTGATCACACAGGCTGGTGTGTTCTTCCATGTGGGCTTTGTTGCTTCTGAGCTAGATGGCCGCTTGTTTATCTTCAAGCCTTTAAGACCCCAGACACTATCTCTTTTGATAGCCGGGCACCACCAGCTTTCTTCATCACATTTACTTGTTCACCTGCTTTGGCTTCAGCAGTTGTGTCAGGAGGGTGAACATCATAGAATGCCAATTTAATAGAAGAAAGTATTCATGCATTGAGAGAGTGCTTGAGTAGAGGCCCAAGGTCCTTCCGCCACCTTAATACTAAACCTATAAATGTAGACACATAGATCTATTTCCCCATCCTCATATATATATTTGCATGTAAATGTCTTTGTCTAGACCTCTATAAATGCCCTTTGCCTCCTAGCTCTTTCCTCTATTTCCCTTGACTTTCCTCCTGCCCCACTATCATGCTCTGTCCCCACCTGGGTTACAGCTATACCTCTTCCTCACTCTTAATGCAATCATCTACTTTTATCAACATTTTATTCTAACTTAGTGAGAAAACTCATGTTCTTGATGGCCTAATTGTTTCAGTGCTGATATGTAATACATTTGATAAAAGTATTGTTCCTTTTTACGTGCAGTGGTAAGCTTCTGAGACATTAACAGACACTTTCCGTTAAAGTAAAAGATAAGTCTGGAAGCTTTGTGAGAGGGACTGGTCTTCATAACGCTGGAGAGTCAGAGGCTGGAGCAAGTGTTCATGGAGATTCAGAGACTCCTAAGAAGGATAGCACACAAGTAAATCCAGAGAAGAATCTCCTCCATAGGCGGTAAAGTCTCCTGTTGAGCAACTTCCTATCTGAGAATGTAGATGAACCTTTATTCAGGACCCACATGCACTATTTTATCTTCCTCTAGAGTTGAAAATATTTGAACTCTAATTCTCATGTAAGCATGTAAGAGGAAAAGAAGAGAAAATAATTGCATAGATACACTATAAATACATATGTAGATGAGTCCAAAAGTTCACAAAGAAGTAGAAATAAAACCTAACTAATTTTTCATTATATTTTAAGTTCTCTCATATGAATAACTAACTATACATGTATCTTTCACCCATATATTATACAGATATATTTGTTTTCATATGTATATGTGAAAAGAAGCCCTACTTTCTGCTGACTCGTCACACTTGCTTACCATGCCTACCTACCAGACTTACTGCTAAGTGTGGTCAAGAAAAAGACTTTTTTCCAATATATCAAATATATATATATACATATGAAAACATATATATATATTTGTTGTTGTTATTATTAGGTGCCATTGAGTCAGCTATGACCCATAATGACCCTATGTACAACAGAACAAAATACTGCATGGTCTTGGCCAACCTCACAATTGTTCCCGTGCCTCAGTCCATTGATACAGCCATTGTGTCAATTTATCTCATTGAGGGCCTTCCTGTTTTGTCATTGTCATTGCACTTTAACAGGCATGATGGCCTTTTCCAGGGACTGACCTCTCTTGACAATACGTCCAAAGTATGAAAGACGAAGTCTTGCCATCCTTGCCACTAAAGAGTATTCCTGACTTATCACACTTGCTTGCCAGGCCTACCTACCACACTTACTGCTATGTGTGGTAAAGAAAAAGACTTTTTCTGATATAGCAAGCATATACATATATGTAGAATATAAATGAAAACATAAATATATATGTATATATATACCTTCTTTTGTCGTTATTGTTAAGTGCCATTGAGTCAGCTATGACCTATAATGACCCTTACTTCTTCTAAAACAGATTGGTTTGTCTTTGTAGCAGTCTGTGGCACTTTCAATATTCTTCTCCAGCACCATAATTGAAATACATTGATTCTCTTTCTCGTTTCCTTAATCAATGTCAAATTTTCACATGTATATGATGCATAGGAGAATACCTGAGTCAGGAACACCTTAGTCTTCATTTTCTAGATGAAGTGTCTAAATATTAAAACTATTCTAAATAGAATATCCCAAGTATTTTGAAAAATTTCAATATTCTAAATATTTGAACCATAGGAGTCTTCATTTAAAAAATAATCACTATTACATATACTCCCAGGGAAATTCAGATGTGAGAGGGCGTTTGAAAGAGTGAAAGTAGGAACTATTGGCAACATTTTAATTAGTGCATCCAGTGCGAACAGCCCTCTCAGTAACTCCTGAGACTCTCAGGTGAAAATGACTGCCATTAACAAAATAAGTCATGTTGTTCACTGAAGTGTTAGTGGTTGGAACCCACTCATTAACTCTGTAGAGAAAGATTGGAGATCTGCTTTCATGAAGATTAAAGCTAAGAAAACCACAATTTGCTGAGTCAAAATAGACTCAACAGCTTCTAACATCAACTATTACTCTTGTTGCTGGGTAGAATTGCCCAAAGGAGAAAACAATCAATTCTATGCCTTGTCTCCGCCACTCAAGACTTTTATCTTAGTGGATACCCCGCTGTTGGCTATAATCATGGCATATCTAAATACCCCGACCTGATCAACAGCCCTTTATCACTTTTTTCTTGTCCTCAGTTTCAGTAGTTTGGGAAAGAGAGCAAGTATCGATCTCTCTGGGGTGTGTCCCTTCTCCCAAACCCTTTCAAACAAAATTTTAAATGTTTCTTGGCATATATTTTAGATTAGATCACCTATTGTTCTCTTCAAATTCTCAAAAATTTGAATATCAAGTAGAAAAAAGTTATAGAGATTATTTTGCATTGAACAGGCTTTTCCAGTAAACATTAAAAAAAAACTCTAAGGAAACATTCCATATTGATATATTTGGTAATATCTGTGTGATAAAATTAGTTTTTTAAATTTTAATTGTGTGACCATTAATTTCTAAATTTCATGGAATTAAGGTTATATCAGTAGTGTAAAATTGAGAATCAAGATTTGGAAGAAAAAATACACCTGATATTTCCACAGATATCTTCACATTTGGTAAGCATAATTTTTAAAGACTACATATTTTAATTACATAAGATTACATATGTAACTATTGCATAGTTACATATATGCACACCATACACAAATGTGCTGTATTTGATTGCATGTGTGTATATGAGTTTTAATGTTTATTTACATGTATGTGTATGTATATATGCATACACATATATACAAACTCTCAGAATGGACCTTAAGAATCATATTGCCTTCTTCATAAAATGCAAAAATATCTTTTGTGGCCTGTAGCCATTATAAATCTTTTTATTTAAAAAATTTTATATTGATCTGCTGATTTTCCTGGAATAGCAGAAAAGCAGGGAGTCTGTGAATAATAGAGCCAGAAGGAAAATTAAAGACTCAGTTCAGGCCCTGCCAGGAAAATGATGAATCTGTAATCATAATAAGAGGAGACTAGGGAAATCAAGCCCACCTTTTGCTAATGGGCATATCTTGGGAGGAATTGTGTCAGGGCCAAAACCCAGTTTCAGGTCACTTTCTTATTCTAGGAAGAGTTTCATATTCAGTGCCTTGACTGTGTTTACACAATGCCAAAGCCAATCCAGCAGCCAAAGCGCTTCAGTCAAATATCAAAATATCATTCATGTGGTTGGTCAACATCATACTAAACCATCAATTTTAGAGATTCAACATTCAAATTTGAGCAGATGTTTGGGTATATTTTGGGCCTAGCTTTCCTACATGTGGTGATTAGAGCTTTCGCCTTTCGATACCTTATAACCCCAAATGGTTCCTAACACAATCAAAATTTTGTGCATACCATATACATATAGTTGAATTTGACAAAATCAGTAAGTCAATTTCAACAAGACCAAAACTTCATTTTTAAAGTTAAACCAGTAAAGCTTTTTGAAGATAACATGGGAAAATATTTTCATGGCCATAAAATAGGCAAAGATTTGTACTAGCAAACAACAAAAAAAGCAGTAATCATAAATGGGGAAACACAGTCAATTAAATATTTCTGTACCTTAAAGACAGCATTAAGAGGGTAAAAAGGCAAGCCCTGATGAGACAATATCTGTAATAAAGAACTCATACCCCCCCAAAGAGAACAATTTCTACATATCAATAAGAAAACACAGAAAATCAAACAAACATTAGCACAAGATGATATCTAAAAGGGTGATAATTCTAAGAAAATTACTTCAACATTACGAATCATCATGGAGATGCATGTTAAAACTAAAGTGAGATAGCATTATATACTAACGGAAGAATTATAACCCCAAATCCCAAAGTACCAAATGTTGGTAGGAAAGTAGAACCATAGATTTTCTTGTACTTTATTTTAGGGGGTGAGTTTGTAAACTGATAGAGTGTCTTTTAGTAGTGCCTAGTGAAACTGAATAAAGACATACCATATGACCCAGCAATTTTACTTCTATAGATGATTACATGGTCACCAAAAATATTTTCAAAATTTAGCATACCACTAATATTCATGATAAGTCCATCCTAGAACAAATAAAAATCCATAGGTAGATAAAAATACAAACCCACTGACCTCAACTTGATTGATTCTGATTTGTAGTGACACTATAGGGTTTCCTAGTTTGTAATTGTCAAATAAGCCAGATTTTTTCTCCCCCAGAGGCACTGTGTGGAGTCCAACTACTGACTTTGTCAGCAACCATGTCCTCTTTGTAACACTATAGTTAGTGTTAGATACCATTGATTTGGCTCCTACTCACCATGACCCTAATGTACAGCAGATTAAAACAATGTCTGTCTGCTCCTGCACCATCCTCTTCAAGTTTGATAACTGTGAGTCCATTGTTTAGGCATTACCTTCATCATTCTCATTGAATGTCTTCCTCTTGTATCCTGATCCACATCTTTACCTAGTATGATGTCTTTTCTCATGGACTGGTCCTCCTGATCATATGTGTAAGCATGTGAGATGATGTCTCCCCATCCTCCCTTCAAGGGAGAATTACGGCTGTACTTTCTCTGAAACAGAGGGGCTTGTTCTTCTGGTGTCCCCATAGTACTTTGAATATTCTTTGCCAGCACCATAATGCAAATGCATCAAATCGTTTCCTATGCTCCTCATTCAATATCCAGCATTCACATGCTTACAATATGCATAAAAATACCATAGCTCCCTGAAGTAGTGGGATGATTTTTATATCAACGAGACACTTTTGGCTAGGAGTGGAGTCAAACCTGTCAATCAACTGGTATCACGATGGTCGCATGCAACTGCTTCTCTCTCCGCCACATTACCTTCCTTCTCATGGGACTTCACCAGGATTCTGTTTGCCGCCAGGGCTCGCCTCAGGTGGGCCTCTCGACTCCTACAGTAGTCGACCTCCTGCCACAGTTCCACTGACCTTGGATGCACCCGTCTCTGCATCCACAGGTCTGTGATCTTCCTGCTTCCTGATTCACTTTGCTATGTTCCTGGGCTGCAGCGAAGTGAGTTTGAGGGCCCTGGTTAGCATCAGACTTAAGGACTTGAGTTGGACTGGACTGGGTTGACTTCTTGGTAAAAAGCTCCTTCTTCTGCATACATGAGTGCACTGGGTTTACTTCCCTAGACAACCCAGCCTAACACACTCCCCTTAAGTCTTCAGAGCGGCATCCTTGTTCTCCAACATTAAATACAGAAAGGTCTCGTGCAGTAGATTTGCCCCATGCAACTTGCCATTTGATTTCTTTCACTGCTGCTTCCCTGAACATTGACTGTGGGTATAAGTAAAATGCAATCATTGACAACGACACATCCTGACCCTGTTATCTACTGTCCGTGGGTCCAGTTATAAGGCCTTTTGTTTTCTTTACCTTGAGCTGCAATTCAAATTGAAGGGTGTAATTGCTGATATTTTCAATAAGTGCTTCAAGTGTTCCTAACTTTCAGCAAGATTGTTTCATTTGTATGTTGCAGGTTGTTAGTAAGCCTCCCTCCAATATCCATGCCACATTATCCTTCAACTATACATCATCTCTGATGATTTGCTCAGCTAACAGACTGAATAAGTATGGTGAGAGGACACAACCCTGAACACACCTTTCCTGATTTTAAACCATGCCACATTTCCTTGTTCTGTTGGAACAACTGCCTCATGGTCTATGTACAGAATGCACAACTAAATGTTCTGAAATTTACTTTCTTCAAAATATCCAGTCAGTGAAACACATTTAACCCCTTTGTGTTCTCTCTTATCAGTGAACAGTCATCCGACAAAAGCCATTGCATCCCTTACCCCATGACCACTTTTGAATTCAGCTTAACTTTCTGGCAGTTGCTTGTTGATGTATACTGCCACAACTATTTAAAAGTGATTTTCAGCCAATCATTTTACTTGTGCATAATATTTGTGGGATTGCTGGCTAATTTCTTTCTTTTTTCTTTTTTTAAATCTTTTTATTGGGGCTCATAAGGCTCTTATCACAGTCTGTACATGTATCAATTGAGCAAAGCACCCTTATACATTCGTTGCACTCATCATTCTCATAATTCACTTTCCACTTGGGTTCCTGGAATCATCTCGGTTTCCCTTTTTTCCCCTCGTCCCCCTCCCTCCCTGATCCCACCCTTGGTCCTTGATAGTTTATAAATAATTATTATATCTTATCTTATAACATTCCCCGGCGTTTCCCCTCACCCACCTCCCCATTGCCCATCTCCCATAGAGGAGGTTACACATAGATCTCCAAGATCGGTTCTCCCTTTCCACACCCACTTCCCTCCTGGGGTCGCCACTCCCACCGCTGGTGTTGAGAGGTTCGTCTGTCCTAGATTCCCTGTGCCTCCAGATCCCCACTGCACCACTGTACATCCTCTGGAATAACCAGGTCTGCAAAGTAGAATTGGGGTCATGATAATTGGGAGGGGAGGAAGCATTCAGGAACTAGAGGAAGGTTTTTAGTTTCATTGTTGCTACACTGAACCCTGAGTGACGCATCTCCTCCCCACTACCCCTCTGGAAGGGATGTCCAGCTGTCTACAGATGGGCATTGGGTCCCCATCATGTACTCCCCCTCTTTCACGGTGATGTGATTCTCGCCACCACCCCACCTTTGTTGTTGGAGACCTGGTCTCCTCTGCCCTTCACGATCACCTATGTTGCTGTGCTGCTTCCATGTGGGCTTGGTTGCTTCTGGACTAGATGGCCGCTTGCTGGCTAATTTCTATGTTCTCTTGGGTCACCTTCCCTAGGGATGGGCACAAATATGGAGCTCATGGCCAGACAGCTGTCGTCCAGATTTTTTGGCATAGATTAATGAATGCTTTTAGGACTGAGTCAGTTTGTTGAAATATTTCATCTGGCAGCCCATCATTTTTTGAGCTTGTTTTCTATGATGATCCCTTCAGTGCATCTCAGATTGTTGAGATCCACGTGTACAGTTCTTTTATAGGTTATTGGAAAGGTATTTACAAGGCGGAAGTGTTAGTCATATAATTCAGTTATGGGATCTCCAGCTTTGCTTCTGTTATCAAGGCCATATTTTACAGGTACTGGTCTTTTCTGTTTCCAACTTTCATGTTTCAAATGTGAGGAATTATCATGCATCTTTTATATTTTTAAAATTTTAATTTTCTTCCACTTCCCTTTATTTGCCTCCCCATCCTCCCTGCTTAGCTTTAACTGTCAAAGTCTGTTCTTTTGGTGTGAAAACCATTTTTCTTGATCTTCATTTTTTAAAATAATAATGGTCTCATACAGTACTTGACTTTATGGTATGGGATTGACTCAATTTCAAAATATAACCATGTCATGAGGTGTCCTATCAATGCATCTCTATTACATGCTTGGTTAATTTCAGACTGAAAAAGTTGGCAGAGATGTTAAATTTCTTCATCGCTTGTTTTAATGGTTAGTACATAAATTTCAGCAGTAGTCGCAATTACTAATCTTCCTCATGGGCGTATAGATATTATTCTAGATACATAGCATTGTATTTCAAGCTGGATCTTGAAATGTCCCTTTTGATGATGAGTGTGATACCTTTCCTCTTGAATTTGTTATTCCTGTCATATGTACCTCTCAAAATGACCAATATCAGTCCATTTCAGCTCATTAATGCCTAGGATATCAAACTTAGTGCCTTCCAATTCATTACTGACTACGTCTGATTTTTTTAGATTCGTTCTTTATACGTCCCACATTCCAATTATTACTGAGTGTTTGCAGCTGTATCTTCTCATTTTAAGTTGTTTTCCCCAGAGAAAATAACAGTGCAGAAAGCTCTGTGCTATTCATGGCTTGGGGGTCAAATTAACCTCCCACTGCTCCTCAACCTAATCGCCAAAAGGCAGAGATTAGCTATGCCTCCACCTTTCACCCCTGGTTATCCTGTTCGGATACCAACCACCACTCCTCCGACACTCTACTTCTGTGTCTGGGCTCCGTAAAGCATGACGAGGGCCACACAAAACACACAGATGACGATGGCTAAGAAATGTATTAGGGAAGTTAGTAACTTACAGCTCATTTGAGAAATGCTCAGGATACTGCTTTGGTGGTTGTTTTTCAGTTAAGACAATTTCTTCACTGCCATGCTCACAGGCAATTTATCTCTGGCCCTCAGTCTCTTAGTCTGGCATCTGCCTTGCTGGAGCCAACCACTTTTAGAGCTGTCAACAACTTCCAAAGGCCATGCCATACCACTCCAAGCCTCAACTGGAAGGCACTCAACTCTAGCTCCATCAGCCAGCAAAACCAGCTTCCCCAAATAGGTACCCAGAGGCACCCCCACTCAACAAGTCAGCCAGCCTCCTTCCCCAGAGCACTTAGATCTCCTATGTTTCTGGGCTGGGAAGTTGACCACTCTGCTTCATTCTCTGGTTCCTGGTTTTGCTGTTGTGTTTCCCCTGCCAATCCTCTAGTGTCAAAGCTGTCTCCTAGGTCACAGAAGTTCAATGCACAGAGCTCTCAGGGCTCAAAGGATGCACTCTGCTGGTAGTGAAACTCTGCTTCTGAGGGGGCTCATTTTATACCCAGCAAGGTGGCTCATTTTCTGAGGTGTCATTTTATGACAGTCGCAAGTAACTCTGTTGACAATCACTTAAAGCTGAATAATCTAATCCACTCAGTATCCTTACCCTACCTTCTTATCCAAACCCATCAGAAAAATGAAGGCCATTTAGTGGGACTGAAAAGGCTATGGCTGGAGGGGCTCTATTAAATACTTCACATTGCACAAAACAATTAACCTTGACCTTATGTTGAGGAGACAGCCCTTTTTTCAGTCATATTTTCAGTGCCTTCCAACATGAAGGGCTATTCTGCTACCACTATATATGACAATGTGCTACTGCTACTCATAAGATTTTCCGTGGATGATTTTTCAGAAGGAAATCGCCTATTCCTTCTTCTTAGTCTGTAAGCTCCACAGAAACAAGTTCAAGGTGGGTAACCCTGGTGGGATCTGTAATATTGGTGTCATAGCTTGCTTCCAGCATCATAGCAACATGCAAGCCACCATGGCAAAACAAACTGGTAGAGCAATAGGACTCCATATATAGGTAAGTCACTAGCACTGTGTGTGTGCATATGCATTTATGTGTATATATATGTATTGCTATAACACCATTGATGTATTTATTAAATAAAATGTCAAAACTGTGAAGCTATTGGTTCTTGATATATCTTTCTTCTAGGTCTATGTACTTCTGAAGGCAGGGTCCCCATCTTTCCAACAGCTCTTGGAAGAATTCTGTACTCTTTGATTGGAATGGCAAGACTAATGTATTTGAGGAAGTCAAATTATGGTCCTTTGAATTTTGGAAACTAGAGGAAGTCTGAGGGTCAAGATTAGGTCTGTAGAGTGGGTGTGGTAAAGCTTCTCAAGTGAAACTCTTACAGGACAGCCCTTGCTATGCTTGAAGAATGAGATGCTGTATTAACATTTTGGAAGAGAAAACAATCCAAAGCATAATTTTATTGGCCTTTTTTTCTCAGCAGAGTAGTTTTTAATTTTCTTAAAACTCATCATAGGAAGCTCCGGTGATCACTCTATTGGCCCAGCAGAGCTCCCTGTAAGACATTATTTGGATCAGACCTTTGTCTTGAGGACACCCATATGAGACTAAGATCAGTGTGTTACTAAGAGAACTTGTGTGTAGGCATCCATGGATTGCAGAAATATGTTTGAACATGTTTTATTTGGAATAAACCCATGCATGCATAAACTGGTATTCTAGAAGCAATATTTTCTGCTTGTTTTAACACCAACTGGTATTCTACAAGGGATATTTTACCCTTGTTTTAACACCAATATTATGTTTGTGTGTGTGTGTGTACTACCAAATCTATTGGGTATATGCACCATTATATAAATAATTTCTGAAGTTGCTGTGTCTGACAATATTACTACTATGAATGACTTAGATACGCATCAGAGTGAAAATGTAATGTAATTCAAGGTTTTTCTTCTAGAGCATTTTTACTTGGAATCAATTTATTTATTATGCTTTCATCCTTTTTGATCTCTTTAGTTCTCCCTTCTTGTTATCCCCTCTAAAATCTATAGGCAGGATTTATTCATGGAAAATAACAAAGTTTTAATGTTCCCTGTTGGTCAACTTAATAATGATGAGGTTATGTCATTCACTATATTTTGGATAAAGCAGTTACTGGTTCAAAGAATCCTTATACTAAACACCAAAACAAGACAGAGCAAACAAAGCACAAAAGAAAGCAAAACAACAACAACAACAACAACAAAAACCAATGACGAAAAAAAGGAAAAACCTACAAATAGTTCTAGGTCTGTTTGTTGACCTTTATGAGTGTTTTCTAGTCGAGTCTTATGAGGTGCCACACCCTGGCCACAAAGTCTATTTTTGGTATTCCTCAGGGGACTTCATTGCTCTGCTCCCCTTGAAGTTCTGTTGCACGCCCTTAGCATTTCACCTCAGTTTAGTGGGGTCAGATTGGGTACAATTCCCACACTGTATCTCCAGTGCTGTCCCCATAGCACTATGGGTCAATGAGAGATGTCATGTCTTGTGATGGGGCCAGCCATATGGTATTCTTGTGATTGGCTGTTCTGAGGAGGAATATCATCCTTAGGGCTTGTTGGGTCAGTATGTGCTCCACTCTCCCTCACTTTCCCTCCCCCTTTGATATGGGGTGCTGTGATCTGACATGTCTGCACATCTATATAGTTAAGATAAGCAGGATAAGCAACCCCTGGAGGAGAAAACAACAGGACCAATGGTTCTGGGAGGACATGGGAGAGTGGGAGGCTGGGAAAAGGAAGTGGGTGTTAACAAACCCAGGGACAAGGGAACAATGTGACCTAAAATCAATGGTGAGGAGAGTGTTGAAGGCTGGGTAAGGCTTTATCATGGGTAATATAACCGAGAGGAATTACTGAAACCCAAATGAAGGCTGAACAAGATGGTGGGACAAGAGAAAAATAAAAGGAAATAAAGCAAAGAACTAGGAGGAAAAGGACATTTATAGAGGCCTAAATACAGGCATGTACATATGTCAATATATTTATATATGACTATGGGGAAATATATCTATGTACATATATTTAATAGGTTTAGTATTAAGATAGCAGATGGACATTGGGTCTCAATACTTTTTCAATGCAAGAACACTTTGTTCTATTAAAGTGGCATTCCATGATGCTCACTTACCTGACACGATCACTGAAGACAAAGTGGGTGTATAAGCAAATGTGGTGAAGAAAGCTGATGGTGCCTGGCTATTAAAAGATATAGTGTTTGGGGTCTTAAAGGCTTGAAGATTAACAAGCGGCCATCCATCTCAGAAGCAACAAAGCCTACATGGAAGAAGCACACCAGCCTGTGTGAACATGAGGTGTCAATGGGATCAGGTATCAAGCATCAAAGACCCAGAACAAAAAATCATATCACTTTGAATGAGAGGAGTGCAGGGTGGAGACACAAAGCCAATCTGTAGGCAATTGGACATTGCCTCACAGAAGGGTTTCAGGGAGGAGACGAGCCAGTTAGTAAGAAGTATAGCACTGAGGAAACATGCAATTTTCCTCTAGTTCTTTAATGTTTCCTCCCTCCCACAAATCTGGCTAGACCAGAGCATGTACACAGGTACATATAAGAGATGTAAGCACAGGGAATCCAGGATAGATAAACCCTTCAGTATCAATAATGAGAGTAGCCATAGCAGCAGGGTAAGGGGAAGATGGGGGGAGGAAGGGAAAACCAATCACAATGATCTATCTATAACCCCATCCCAGCGGATGGACAACACAAAAGTGAGTAAAGGGAGACATCGGTCGGTGTAAGACATGAAAAAATAAAAATAATTTATGAATTATCAAGGGCTCATAAGTAATGCCAGGGGGGTGGGAATGAGAAACTGATACCAAGGGGTCAAGTAGAAAGAAAATATTTTGAAAATGATGATGGCAACAAGTGTACAAATATGCTTGATACAATGGATGGGTGTATGGATTGTGATACAAGTTGTACAAGCCCCAATAAAATGATTTTTTAAAAGAATCCTTATAAAGTTATACCACATTATATCACATTGTTTCTAAACACAGAAAATTCAATATCATGGGAGACCTAGTGACCAGCGTAGAACTGATATTCTGCGCACACACACACCCCTCCAGATTTCTAAGCGTATGATATTTATGGAAGCAGAGGGCCTTATCTTCCTCCTGCAGAGTGGCTGGTGAGTTCCAACCACTAACCTTGTAGTTAATAGCCAACAACTTAACCACTATACCATCAAGTCTTCTTTCCCTTAAAAGACTTATAGCCTTATATCTTTACAAGAATTGCTTTCTTGCCTAGGAAATTTTTCTTTAGAGTCTATCTAACAAATCTTAATAATTTTTGGAACTTGCCTTAGTCCTGAACTTGTCTAACATTCCATATTGTCGCAATATTCTACTCTTCAAGTCTGCATTAGCCAACTAAGATATTATCTTCAGCACACCCCACTGGCTTCTCTATAGGGCATTCGACTTTCCTCTCCTACCACCTGGAAATAATCTTACTGGTAACAGAACCCGACCAAAAAAAAATGTTCTTTGTGCCTTGGTTTTTAGTCCTGTTCCTGGGGTTATTTGTGGTCTTGATTTAGAAAATTGCATTAGATAGACCACAGCAGCACTAGTTTCCTAGATAAGATGTCCCACTATATTTTTAGCTATTACAATTCAGGAATTTATCATCACAATATTATTAAATACAAGAAACATGCAGACCCATAAATTATAGGATAAGATAAAAATGTGAGCAATATTTGAAAAATAATTAAATATTAAGGGGCTTCCAAAGGAAATTGTAGACAGAGCCATGGTGATTGGTTAATTACCCACTGAGGAGCCAATCATAAGGGCATGTGGTTTAAGCCACTCCGCAGACTTGAAAAGATTTAAAGGTTTGGAAATACAAACCAGACTCATTGCTATCCAATCTACTCTTTATACACGTAATTATATATAAATAATTTCTGAAGTTGCTCTATTTTTGAATGTTACCTTAATGTACAATAAGGTCACTATAAGTTAGATTAGATGACAGTGAGTTTTTCTATTTAGTATGGAAGTGTGCAAAATATACCCCAAAACTACAATTAGATAGTCAACCTCCTCTACTGTACCCCTAAGATAGCATTAGTTCAGTTACTATCTCCGTAGATACTCTAATCTTGGATTTTGCATGCTAAAAGATATATTAAAATGAAAAATTGTTCTAAAAGTTGTAAGGGCCACCAATAAAATGATTTATTTTTAAGAAAAGCAGACAACAATCACAAAATAAAATAAACACCCTGTTATTCCACCACCATTAACATAGCTCAATGCACCCTAAGCAAAACTCTTCCACATTCATCCATGGTTACAATTGCTCAAGTTTTGTTTTGCTTTGTTTAGTAGTTTTCTTAACATAATATTCACATATCATACACTTGCATGGTTAACTCATTTTTAAATGCATTGCATGTATATCATCACAATAAGTTCTAATGATCCTGCATTCATTATTTGCTCCTCAAATTATCTTGCTCGTCCTCCCCCATGCCCTGATAAAATATTGCTTCAGCTATTGTCTATATGCATCCACTCCTGTGGATGCTTCACAAAATGAGAAACCAAATGGAAAAAAAAAAGCGAAACAGTAAGATGAAAATAATAATAACATGAAAGTAAACATAAAGAGGAAGAAAGAAAAGATCATGTGGTAGTTACACAATTTCATATCAACTTAATAAATAGAATGAGTGGGTGGAGTCTAGCCTGTCAATCAGGTCACAGCCTCTCTTCTTCCCTGGAGTCAGGACACACACACTCTGTCTGCCTTCCCTTTTCTGCTAGTAAAACACTCAGAGAGCTGGAGGAGCCACACGGAGCCACACAGATGGCAGCCAAAGCCCTGCAGATGTATCTACTGCCTTTGGCTACACAGGACTTTCCATCCACTGACTTGTGATCACCCTGTATTCAACATTATTGCATGTTCTGTGTGAGTCTGAATAGGAATGCATGAGCTAATATAAGACATACGAGCTAATGCTGAACTTATGGACTTGATCTGGATTGGGCTGGGATGTTTGATTGATGCATAATTACTTCTTGATATAAATTCCTCTATTACACACTGTGTTAGGCTGGGTTCTCTGGAGAAGCAAAACCAGACACTTATGAATATTATATATCTATATATTTCTACAGTGAAAAGGAATATAAAAGTTAATTAGTCAACACAACAGTTCAGAGGGCTCAATTCAACTCTCTTGTGGTACAGTTAATATACTGGAAATCCTTCAACTCACATTGGCTGTCAGGTTCAAGGTCAAGGAAGCAAACAACAAAACCAAATCCTCCCTTGGGCACAGCAGGAAGAGTATGCCCACAGGGAGCAAACAGCAGAGTGGGTCAGCAATAATCAGTAGCTCAGGAGCAGAGCGAACAGGCCCCAATAGGATCTCAAACTCAACCAATGCATCGCAACAGGGTCCAACAAACTCAAGCTCATGCAATGTGTGTACCAGCAGCATGGCAAAGCAGGTCTATAAGGAACCTCAAGCTCTAGTGACATGATCCACAGGTTGGCCCAGCCCACAGGTAGTGTAGCACACAGATTAAGGCAGAATACTAGCTAAAGCAGCAGCATGCTAGTCTGATCATTAGAGAGCAAGAGAGACAGGGGCAGGCCTTGAAAAGCCATTTATCTGTTTGCCCTCCAATTAAACTGTGACCTGATATTTGTTCCTATTGGCCACACACACACAGACACATGCTCACACGAATGTCAATGAATTCATTCCTCTAGTCAACGCAGACTAACACAGACCACCACCAAAATTTTAAAAGTCAGAGAAGAAATTACTGTCTTGGAACAAGTGAGAAATATTTGAATCTAGAAGAAATCCCGGTTGTGTCAAGAGGGAGGTTAATTGACCAAATATCATATTACTTCGAGGTTCAATCCATCATAGTCAAGTTTACAATAATATCTGTCTAATAGTAAAGCTGTTTGAGTACCTTGCCTGTGACAGAGGCTTAATCTGCAGGAAGATTTTGTGTTCCCATTGAACTCCGTATCCTTCTACATATTGAGTGTTCACAATTTAAGCTCCGATACTTTTCACTTCGTCATATTTGGATCTTATTATAATCATCCTTGGATCACTCAGGCTGGTGTGCTTCTTGATGTGGACTTACTTGACACCTCCTTTAGATGACAGTTTTTTTTAATGCAAACCTTTAAGATGCCAGACGCTATTCCAATTGATAGCC
This sequence comes from Tenrec ecaudatus, assembly GCF_050624435.1. NCBI lineage: Eukaryota > Metazoa > Chordata > Mammalia > Afrosoricida > Tenrecidae > Tenrec > Tenrec ecaudatus. Next base: position 108,261,632 of record NC_134544.1, read on the forward strand.
AGACACCATCTGCTTTCTTTATCACACAGGGCCATGTATTAAGAACTAATTGTTCTTGGTTTAGGGTTAGAATTATATGGGAGCCTAGAATTCATCTGCCTGTCCATGGGTTATGAAAGACTGTGGTTTACTTTGATGGTTATATTATGACAAAAGCAACAACAAAAACAAGCAAAAGGCAGAAAAACAAAAGAGAAAAACATCATTACTTAGCCCCATGTGGTATAAGGCAAGTTCATTGATGACATCAATAATTTATCCAATGACATAGATCTTATGATACTGTTGGTATGAGGAGTTTATTCAAGTATCGTTCAACTTCGAGTTGTAATTCATGAGTTGTTGCTTGGTACAGTCTGATTCCTTAATTGATTGAACTGTGTTTAAACTGAGCATGGGGGTTGATGCTACGGGAAATTTTCCTATATATTTTCTTACAAGTGCAGATCCTTGCTTATCAGATTAAAACCTGCCAAATTAATGCGAGGGGAGCATTGGGGTACTAAATATATGGTGGTTCTGCTTGGCCTTTTATTGGATACCCATTAAGCCTGAAATCCCACCCAAGGTCCAAGCCAGCCTGTGCTGAATTTGCTTGACCTGCCCAGCACTACCTATGCTGCGTACAATCACTCCACCAACCGTGTCTAAGAAAGCCACCCACATCACCCTCCAAAGAAGTAGTTCTGACTGTCTATGGTCAGGGTCAACCCCAGTGAGATAAAGACTCAGCTAGAATTCAAAGCTCAGTTGGCTCCAGGTAGTCATCCCTACTCACCTCTAAGAAAGACATCACAGGGCTACTGGACTTCCAGGAAAATAGAGCCTAGATTCACCAAAATGCCACACTGACAACAATTCCCATTGACAGCCACTACAAGAAATCAAGACAAACAAACACAACGTCTGAGGAGGACCTGAGCCTAGGGATGTACATAGGAGAGGCAGACTTTGAACTACCACAGAAATAAATCTTCAGTATGCTGCTTAGAGTAATACACGATATGAGGGAATCAATACAGAAAAGGGATGAAAAATTAGAGAGGATAGGGGATGCTCACTGAAGGGAAATGCAAGGGTTAAGGGAAAATGCAGCAGAAGCAGAGCAAATGGTAAAAGAGCTTACCACCAAGCTGGAAAGGGTGTAGAATCGTATCAGTGACCTTGAAGATAGACCAGAAGAATTCAACAAACCTGAAAGTCAATCAAACAAGATAATCAAGGAAACAGAAGAACACCTGTGAACAATGAGCTAATGATATGAAGAGAAACAATATTTGAATAATTGGGTTAGCAGAGCAAGACACAAATGAAAAAAATCAACAGCCAAGATAGCAAGGGAATTTCTGCCAGAAAACTTCCCCATTTAATGAAGGAAAATCAGACAATCATCCAGAATCAGAGAAGACACCAATTAGACGGAGCCCCAAGAAGAACACAGCATGGCATAGATTAGTCAAATTATCCAACTTTGAGGAAAAGGAGAAAATCATAAAAGCAGCTAGAGAAAAAAAACGCAGTCACCTAGACAGGTAATTAAATAAGAATATGCTCAGACTCATCAGCAGAAACCATGACGAAAAAGAAAGAATGGAATAGCAGCTTCCAGAAGTTGAAGGAGAATAACAGTAACCCAAGAATTCTCTATCCTGCCAAATTCTTCATCCAAATAGATGGACAGGTAAGGGTTTTCTGAGATCAGGAAACATTTTTGAGAATAAGTAAAAAAACTAAAACCCCAGCACTACAAACATTACTTTCCAACTCACTTTGGTCAGAAGACCAGCATCTATAGACCAAAAACATGAGACTACCACATAGTGCAACACTGTCTAGAAGTCAGTGTTGAACTATGAAACCAAGCCCAAGACATCTTTGGCCCAATGGTGAAAAGAAGGTAAGAATGAATCCCCCCACACATACATAACACAATGCTAAGGAGAGAGGGAGGAAAATGCCAATCATAAAGGTATTACATGACAGCAAAGAATCCACCAATAGATGTAATAAATCTGAATGTCAACGATCTAAATTCCCCCCAACAAAAGAAAAAGACTAGCATACTGGATTAGGGAAAAAAAACCCAGCAATGTTTTCTGAAAGAAACACACCTCAAGCTCACTGACAAAAACAGGTTGAAGATCAAAGGTTGGTGGAAGGTATATCAAGTTAATAGCAATCTAAAAAAAAAGGAGGAATCACAATTCTAATCTCTGTTAAAATCTATTTCAAGGTGCAAGACAGAACAAGAGATAAGTATGGCTATTAAATAATGCTTGGTCTAATCAGTAGACCAAGAGCCAGCATGCATAACAAACATACACGCCCAATGAGAGACCTGCAAAATATGTCAAACAAATCCTTCAAAAGATGGAAAAAGAAAGCACGAGGTCAGTAATTATACTAGGAGACTTCAATACACCACTGTCCAAAAATGATAAATCAGCAGTAAAGAAGCTCACAAGGAGGCTAAAGAATAAACCCTATAAGACAACTCAACCTGATAGATATATTCAGAGATCTCAACCCTGCTGCAAAAAAAATTCACATTCTTTAAATTCACATGGCACAAAATTGAAAGTAAACCACATGCAGGGGCACAAGTCAAATTTGAAAAAATTCAAACATATAGAGGTCACTCAGACTTCCTTTTCTGACCACTATGCCATAAAGTTGGAAATCAACAAAAGAAAGAATAAATTAAATGGGCAAAAATGTAGAGGATGAATAATTTACTTCTTCAAGAAGAGTGGGTATTGGCCCCAGATGAAATTCTAGAAACCAATAAGAAAGAGAAAACAACCTGAAAAAAAAAAAAAGAGGACCTGATGCAAAGGGCTTAAGTGGAGAGCAAATGCTTTGAGAATGATTGGGGCAGGGAATGTATGGATGTGCTTTATACAATTGATGTATGTATATGTATGGATTGTGATAAGAGTTGTATGAGTCCCTAATAAAATGTAAAAAAAGGAAAGAGGAGGGAAAAAATGATTAGGGCAAAGAATGTACAGATGTGCTTTATACAATTGATGTATGTATATGTATGAACTCTGATAAGAGTTGTATGAGCCCCTAATAAATTGTTAAAAAAAGACACCAAATGCATATTGTACAACCTCTTATATGAAATTCCAAAACAGCTGAATCTAGAGACAGGAAGTAGATTACCGTATTTTTACACAAACAGCATGTGTGTCATAATACTTTTTTTTGGCAAACCAAGCAATGCTTTGTTCATTACTTTCCTACAGTAACGATGAGCACTGGATGAATGTGCACATTATATATGTGTGTTCGCTAGATGAAGAAATATACGGTAGTGGTGCCCGGGGGCTAGAAGTGGAACCGACTGCAAATGATCACAAGTGGTTGTGGGTGTGATGGAAATATCCTAAAATTAGACTGTGGTTGTGGTAGCACAGCTTTGTAAATGTATTAGAAATTACTGACTTGGATGTTTGGACGGATTGGATTCTATGTTAAATAAATCATAACCTCAATAAAGCTATTACAAAAATCTATTGGATACAGCAAAGGGAGAATCAGAGGATGCTTGATAGTGATACAAGCGTGTATGAAGAAGGAAAGGAGACTCATGGTGGATACCCTCACACAAAACCTTCAGCAATTGGAACAGACTCAACAGAGTAACCCTTCTAACAGCAAAAGAAACAAAATTTTATAAATCACAGTGGATGTAAATAAGTGGAAAAACAAACAAAAAGCCATGGAGAAAATTAACTCAGCCATGTCAATTTGGTTGCTTCTTTTCCTGGTATTTGTCCAGGTCTTCCAGATTGTGGTGTTCCTTGAAGTACAATCCTTCATAGTACTAGGTAACGTCTTTTCGTTTCGGTGGGATCTGCTGTTATTTCCCGTTTGATCCCTCAAGCTGGATATTGACATCTGCTCTTTCCTATCTTTTGTGGTTATGAAAGCTGATGGCCCCCAATTATTAAAATCTATAGCATCTGGGGTCTTAAAGGCTTGAAATTAAACAAGTGGCCATCTAGCGAGGAAGGAACGAAGTCCACATGGAAGAAGCACACCAGCTTGTGTGATTATGAGGTGTCATTAGGAATAGGTATGAGAAATTCAAAAACAAGCAACCAAATTGACATGAAGGAGCATATAAAAAGTGGAGACTCAAAACGCACCTGTAAGATTATTGGACAGTCCCACGTGGAAGGGATGAAATATCTAGGCTGCAGTATAGCACTGATAAAAAATACAAAAATCCTCTCGTTCTTTATTATTTCCTCCTTTTACTATTATGGTTTTAGTTTCACCTCTTTAATCTTGTGAGACCTGTGTGTGTTCATTTGCATAATCAAGGTCGTTCAATGCATGAAATCCAAGATAGATAAACCCTTCAGAAATAGTAATGTGAGTAATGACTCCCTGAGGGTATGGGAAAGGGGTAGGGGAAGGGGGAATTAATAGCAATGGTGACTATGTAACTGCACTCAAAGGAACGAATAGCAGAATTGTAGGTGAATGGATACATTGAATAGTGTAACACACATACTTGGGGCAGGGAGGGATAAAGGGGATCTGATATCAAAGTGTTCGTGAAGGAAGAAAATGTTTTCAAAATGATGGTGGCAGCAATTGTACAACTGTGCTTGATCTAATTGAATTATGGATTGTTCTAAGATCTGTACGAGCTTCCAATTGAAAATAAATACATAACAGTGAAGTGATACTGGGGGAAAATTCCAAATTATATAATTTGCACTGTGTTTGTTTATCTTTGGATCAAAGGACACCATGTGAGCTATAACTTGAGCTAACTATTTAGGACAACGCAAACTACCTTCAATAAAGCCGGCATGCACTTCCCCTATCTCAGGTTAGCTAATACTACACTTAAATATCCTGAATTTTCATGGGTGAGAAAAATGAGTGGTAAATGACATACGTGCTACAGTTTGAAAAAATGACTGTTGATGGGGAGAAATTGGTGCCATTTTTAAACATATTGAGAAACAACTCTAATGTTTGAGGCACCAATGTATGTTGGCCAATGTAATCATTACAGACCACATGTGCCAGCACCCATTGCCATCACAAAGACCTTTTACGACAGAATTAAAGTGCCCATAAGACTTTTGAAGTTGTAAATCTTTAGGGAAACAGACGGTCTCATCTTTACACCTAGAAATGATTGGTGTGTTTGAATCATCAACCTTCAGTAAGCATACCTATTGGGTGAATAAAGTGTGGCATATTCACACAGTAGATTAATACATAGCATGAAGATTGATAATCTGTGGGTGTATATGACTCCCAGATAAATTTCATAAAAGTAAATGCTGAGAACAGAAATTAGACATGAAACCAAATACAATTCCATTTATATAAAGTTCAAATATAGGCAAAATTAATCTATGACGATTTGGTGTCAAGACTACTAGGGAAGCCTACTAGAGAAGTTATTCATATGGGGAGCTAATAATATTCTTTGGGGTTTGGGTTGCTGGTCATAAGTTTCAATTTATTGGAAAAAAAATCTCTGACATTTACATTCATTAAATGTATATATTTTTCCCTACATTATGCTTCAATAAATTAGCCTATTACATTATATGTTTGGGCACAGTACAAATCACTTAGCAATGTGAACATGCTCAGTGTGGCCCTCCTGCTTCTGACAATTACGTTGCTGTTGGAAAGGCTGCCCGAAGGACTCTGGTTCCAGACTTTTAAAGTCTTTTCTGTTGGGTGCTAGTTTTAGCTTTTTAAAACACCAGTGTCCCTTGAGGTCCTCTTTATTTATTCACATACTTCTTAATGAATGACGGGAGACCTGGCCCAGCTAACTTCAAGGGTATTTCTTACTACTCAGATTTCCCCCAAATTTACCATCTGACCTTTCTCTTCTTCCTGTCTCTCCACAGACCTTGCCACATTTATTCATCATTATTTTCTTTTCAGTCTGAGCTCTGGAAATTTCACCAGAAAGAATTACAATAAAATTCTGAAATTTTAATGGTACAAATTAAAAAAAAGGCAAACTCCAAAGTATTTATTAAAATTGGGCTACACGGCTATCAAAAGAGATAGTGTCTGGGGTCTTAAAGGCTTGAAGGTGAACAAGCGGCCATCTAGCTCAGAAGCAAAAAAGCCCACATGGAAGAAGCATACCGGCCAGTGCGATCACGAGGTGCCCAAGGGACCAGGTATAAGGCATCATGCAAAAAAAAAAAAGATATAAGTGTGTATATGTATGTGTATATGTGTGTATATATGTATATATATACCATATTAAATGAAGGGGGAAGTGCAGAGTGGAGACCCAAGGCCCAAGTGTCGGCCAATGGAGATCCCCTCATAGAGGGGTTTAGGAGAGGAGATGGGTTAATTAGGGTGTGAGGTAGTACTGATGAAGAACACAGCTTTCCCCCAGATCCTGGATGCTTCCTCCCCCCAACTACCATGATCCGAATTCTACCTTGCAGGGCTTGATAGGACAGAGGCTGTACACTGGTACATATGAGGGCTGGAGGTACAGGGAATCCAGGGTGGATGATACCTTCAGGACCAAGGGTGTGAGGGACGATGCTGGGAGAGTGGAGGGTGAGTGGGTTGGAAAGGGGGAACTGACTACAAGGATCCACATGTGACCTCTTCCCTGGGAGAGGGACAGTAGAGAAGCGGGGAAGGGAGACTCCGGATAGGGCAAGATATGACAAAATAATGATGTATAAATTACCAAGGGCACATGAGGGAGGGGGGAAAGGGGAGGGAGGGGAAAAAAAGAGGACCTGATGCAAGGGGCTTAAGTGGAGAGCAAATGCCTTGAGAATGATTGGGGCAGGGAATGTATGGATGTGCTTTATACAATTGATGTATGTATATGTATGGATTGTGATAAGAGTTGTATGAGTCCCTAATAAAATGTAAAAAAAGAAAAGAGGAGAAAAAAATGATTAGGGCAAAGACTGTACAGATGTGCTTTATACAATTGATGTATGTATATGTATGAACTGTGATAAGAATTGTATGAGCCCCAATAAATTGTTTAAAAAAAGATATGACAAAATAATAATAATTTATAAATTATCAATGGTTCAAGGGCGAGGGGGAGTGAGAAGCAGAGGGAAAATGAGGAGCTGAAACCAATGGCTCAAGTAGAAAGATGATGCCAACTATGTACAAATGTGCTTGACACAATGGATGGAGGGATGGAATGTGATAAGAGTTGTATGATGCCCCAATAAAATGATTGGGGAAAAAATTGGGCTACAATTGCACTTCTTGAATTTCTTTCTCACCTATCTTTTGGGTCCCTTGGGCCATTGATTCATCATTTCTCATGATATGCAAACGGGCAATTCTGAAATTCTCTTTTCTTTTCAATTTTATTATTCAGAGCAAAGAGTAGCCGTGACAGAGTGAAAGCAAGCCTTAGTACGTGTTTGCCTCAAAATGAACATGTGATTTTGAGTCAATAGGACCGTGGTTATGTTCCAAATCTAACCCTCACTAACATTGGGATCTTTGGTGAGTCACTTAAATCACCTCCAAAGGGCACTGCTTATTCATATCACTTACCTAACAATTATTTTTCTCCTCCGACCCTTTCCATTTCATTGAGAGCCCTAGAGCTTTTTTTTAGGGCTATTGTATACGCAGCTTACATCATAAATGATCCAAGCTGGGCTGGTTAATGTTGTGTCAGTCTGGTTACAGCTAACATAGTACATAGTACATAGTAGTTGGTTAGACCTTGGGTGGTGCAGTGGGTTGGGCATTAGGCTGCTAACTGAAAGGTTGGTCTCTCAAACCCAACAGCTGCTCTATGGGAGAACCATAAGCAGCAGTTCTTAACCTGTGGGTCGCAACCCCTTTGAGGGTTGAGCGACCCTTTCACAGGGGTCACCTAAGACCATCGGAGAACATACATATTTCATACTATATAATTACATATTGTTTTGTGAATAATCACTATGCTTCAATTATGTTTAATTGTGTTCAATTTGTAACAATGAAAATACATCCCGCAGAGCAGATATTTACATTACAATTCATGACAGTAGCAAAATTACAGTTATGAAGTAGCAACAAAAATAATTTGATGGCTGGGGTCACCACAACATGAGGAACTGTATTAAAGGGTCGCAGTCTTAGGAAGGTTGAGAAGCACTGCTTTAAAGATTTATATCTTCCGAAATCTTATAGATCTGCTCTATTCTGTCTGTAGGATCACTGTGAGTCAGAATCAACTCGAAGGCAATGATTATTTATTCCCTTCGCACTTTGTGACCCACGTATTCTGCACTGGTTTGGGTCCTCTAGAGAACCCAGCTGGAGAAACAAATCAACCACGAAAATCCAACCCCTTCATCCAGATATCTCATTTTTCAGTCTTCCATGAAGCTAGGAAGCCATATCTCCCAAGTTTGGTGAGTAAAATATAAAGGTTAGTTTGCTGGGCAGTGATTAGAGAAGACTTCTGAGAAAGTTTTGCTCTTCTAATAAACGAGAAAAGCAGACTTACACCATCCTTTATCTTCTCTGGTTTGAACATACACCTGATTCACGAAGTTGCAGTATCTACCTTGTGACTTTGAGATCAAAAATGAAAAATGCAAAGCATTGAGGATGTTGTTGAATATGGGGATCTTGGAAGGTATTGTCAAAATGCAGAATCAGTAACGGACATATTAATTGTTTTGGGTTTAAAAAAATTTTTAATCGTTTTATTAGGGGCTCATACAACTCTTATCACAATCCATACAAACATCAATTGTGTAAAGCACATTTGTACATTCATTGCCCTCATCATTCTCAAAACATTTGCTTTCCACGTAAGCCCCTGGCATCAGGACCTCATTTTTCCCCTCCCTCCCAGTGCCCCTCTCCCTCATGAGCCCTTGATAATTTATAAATTATTATTTTGTCCTACCTTGCCCTGTCCGACATCTCCCTTCACCCACTTTTATGTTGTCCGTCCCTCAGGGAGGAGGTCACGTGTAGATCCTTGCAATCGGTTCTCTCTTTGCAACCCACTCTCCCTCTCCCCTCCCAGTATCACCCCTCACAGCCCTGGTCCTGAAGGGATCATCTGCTCTGGATTCCCTGTGTTTCCAGTTCCTATCTGTACCAACGTACATCCTCTTGTCTAGTCAAGACTTGCAAGGTAGAATTGGTATCATGATAGTGGTGGGGGGTGGGGGTAAGGGTAGGGGGTGGGGAGGAGGGTTGGAGGAAGAATTTAGGAACTAGAGGAAAGCTGTATTTTTAATCATTGCTACATTGCACCTTGACTGGCTGGTCTTCTCCCCTAGACCCCTCTGCAAGGGGATCTCCAGTGGTCAACAGATGGGTTTTGGGTCTCTACTCTGCACCCATTAATTGTTAAAGTCAGTGTCAGAATTTATGTGTTATTAAAGCTGAAAATATTACAAACTGATATACTTCATTTTAAAAGTAAGAGATTTGAATATTATGACTTATAACTGCCATTTCTACTGTAATTTTGTTGATTAATATAAGGTAAACTTGAAGCATTGACAACCACTTCTAACAAAGGTCATCATGTAGCATGTCAGGATTATAGCATGCAAGTGCCACAATCAAAACAATTAATATGTTAAAAATGTGACTTTCATGTAAACATAGAACAAACATGTAATAGTTTCTACAACTCCACAATGGAGGAAGGACCACCTGATGCCAAAGCTAGTTACAGGCTGTGCTGCTAACTGCAGATTAGCAATTTGAAGCCAGATGGTATAGCAGATTTACCCAAAGCAACTCATCCTTTGATCTCTTGACTGCTGCTTCCATGAACATGATTGTGGATCCAAGCAAGACAAAATCCTTGACAACTTCAATCTTATCTCCATTTATCATGATGTTACCTATTGGTTCAGTTGTGCAGATTTTGGTCTCTTCACATTGAGTTGTAATCCATAATGAAGGTTGAAATCCTTGATTTTCATGAGCAAGTGCTTCAAGTCCTCCTCACTTCCAACAAGCAGGGTTGTATCATATGCATATTGAGCTTTGTTAATAAACTCTCCTCCAGTGTTAACACCACATCCTTCTTATAATCCAGCTTCTCTAATTATTTGCTCTGAATGCAGATGGAATGAGTATGGTGAGAGGATGCACACCTGGTGCGGTAGTTACATAATCAATTTGAAAGGATTAAGAACAAAGGGGTGGAGCTTAGCCTATCAATTAGGTCACAGTTTGATGACCTCATTTGAAGGTGCTAAAGAGATAAATAGCTTGCTGAAGGCAGGACACATACTAACTCCCTGGGAGATATCCCAGCTGAGAAGACATACAGAGCTACACTAGAGCCAGAGAACTGAAGGAGCCACCTGGAGAACCCTGCCAGTGTTGAGAAGCTTCCTCTGCCACTGAATCCACAAGAATTTCCACTCTGTGATCTTCCTGTATTCAGCATCATTGCCTGTGTTTTTTGCGAGTCTAAAGAAGAAATTATAGATTGGTATCAGACATATGGGCTAATATCAGACTTATGGACTTTATCTGGACTTGGCTGGGATGTTTTCTCAATATTCAATTGCTCTTGTATATAAAGCTCTTTCTTCTACACATATGAGTGTCTAGAAATTTGTTTCTCTAGTCTACCCACACTAACATACCTGGCACACACCTTTCGTGATTAAATCGTGCAGTATCCCCTTTTTCTGTTTGCACAGCTTCCTCTTGATCCAGGTACACATTCCACATGGGCACAATGAAGTGTTCTGGGAATCCTATTCTTCTCAAAACTATCCATAGTTAGTAATGGTCCACAAAGTCAAATGCCTTTACGTACTGAATAAAACACAAGTAAACATCTTTCTGGTGTTTTCTGCTTTCAGCCAAGATCCATCTGACATCAGCAATGCTATTCCTTCCACATCCTCTTCTGAACCTAGCCTGCGTTTCTTGAACCTCCATGCCACTATTACCGCTGCAACTGTTGTCGGGTGCATGTGATATTAATGATACAGTTCTAAAATGTGAGCATTCTATGAAGTCACCATTCTTTGTAATGTGTACAAATATGGATCTCATCCAGTTAGTTGGCCAAGTAGCTGTCTTCCAAATGTTTTGGAATACATGGCTGAGTGCTTCCAGTGCTTGTTGAAACACTTCATTTGGTATTCCATCAATTCCTGCAGCCTTTGTTTGTGGCTAATGCTTTCAGTGAAGGTTGAATTTCTTCCTCTAATACCATTGGGTTTTGCTCTTATGGTTGCTCTTGAAATGGTTAAATTTTGACAAGAGAGTAGAAATGTTTCCTAGAGTTTTCTTGGCTATAATCTGAATAGCAGCAGATTGCCAGCCCTGTCTTCTGCACTACCACTACCACTGGGAAAACTATAACACCAACCCTTATATGAGCAGTTGAGTGTAAATAATTGGCACCATGTAGGGTCCTTTAAATTACTCTAGGTAATAAAAAATAGAAAGAAAGCAAGTTGAAATTCTCTAAGTCTGACTTTTCATAAAATTTTAACTCAGTCTTCTGTCAATAAATCTGAATAAATAGCCTTCTTTTAGTTAATGATGCGTCACTGTCCAGTTGACAATTTCAAATTAATATTTGAAATTTCAGCTCTTCAGAAGAAAATCTGAGGGTTTCTATGTGAAACCAATTTTATTTTTAGCAGGTAATAAGGTTAATGTGGATAGATTACTGTAAAATTAACCCATCATTCAGTACTCTTTCCTCTGAATCCTCAGTAATGTTCATGAAAGGTCTGAAAATGCTGCAGCGATTAGGTTTTATTATAATCGATACTATTCCAGTTCATATCAAGGCACATTCTTTCATTTCAGTAGTCATTTCATTCAGTCATTGAATGCTTGAAATGAGACAAGTACTTTTCCAAGTATGGATAGCAAGACTCAGCATGTGAAACGTGAGTAGACATATTTTGGATACCTATGGACAGCTGTGGTTTGGTGTCTCCAGTTGGCTTGATTCTGATTCGGAGTAGTTCTATGTGTAACAGGATGAAACACACAGTCCTTCATCTTGATATTGTTAGGTGCCGTCAAGTCGGCTTTAGCTATTAGTGACCTTATATACGAGGGACCACCCCACCCTAAAAAAATCAGATAAAAAACTCTGCTGGACATAGCTTCCGTAGCAAGCATTTTCCCAGCTGGTTGAGCATCGTGCAACTAACTATGAGTTAGTGCACCCAGTGGCGTCACCTACAAAGGTTCTCTCTAGTCACAGTGAATTTTTTTCATAAAAGCACTTTCACTCGAACCTCATTTTTGGTGATGGCTGATGTAGGAGAACAGCATGCAGCTATGAAATTTTGTTTCCGGCTCTGGAAAAATGTTACAGAAACAGTTGTGACTGTGAGCACAGCTTACAAGGACAGCACTATGGAAAAAACTCAAGCATATGAGAGATTTTCCTGTTTCAGAAAAGGTGAAATGTCGATTGATGACAAACATCATTCGGACATCCGCCAACTTCCCGAACAGATGAAAATGTCAATGAAATATGTGGACTTCTCAGTTATCAGACATCAAAGAACAAAAATAATATCATTGGCTGCACACCTCCATGATACGATTGCCGAGGACAAACGGGTGCATAAGCAAATGTGGCAAAGAAAGCTGATGGTGCCCGGCTATCAAAAGAGATAGTGTCTGGGGTCTTAAAGGCTTGAAGGTGAACAAGCGGCCATCTAGCTCAGAAGCAACAAATCCCACATAGAAGAAGCACACCAACCTGTGCGATCACGAGGTGCCAAAGGGATCAGGTATAAGCTATCATCATAAAAAAAAATCTTACCATAGTGAATGAAGGGGGGAGTGCAGAGTGGAGATCCAAAGCCCATTTGTCGGCCACTGGAGATCGCCTCCCAGAGGAGTCTAGGGGAGGAGATGAGTCAGTCAGGGTGCAATGTAGCACTGATGAAGAATACAGCTTTCCCCCAGATCCTGGATGCTTCCTCCCCCCCAAACTGCCATGATCCGAATTCTGGATAGAGCAGAGGTTGTACACTGGTGCATATAGGAGCTTGAGGCACAGCGAATCCAGGGTGGATGATACCTTCAGGACTAGGGGTGTGAGGGGCGATACTGGGAGAGTAGAGGGTGAGTGGGTTGGAAAGGGGGGACCGATTACAAGGATCTACATGTGACCTCCTCCTTGGGGGATGGACAACAGAAAAGGGGGTGAAGGGAGATGCTGGATAGGGCAAGATATGACAAAATAATAACTTATAAATTATCAAGGGCTCATGAGGGAGGGGGGATTGGAGGGAGGGGTAAAAAAGAGGACCTGATGCAAAGGGCTTAAGTGGAGAGCAAATGCTTTGAAAATTATTAGGGCAAAGAATGTACAGATGTGCTTTATACAATTGATGTATGTATATGTATGGATTGTGATAAGAGTTGTATGAGCCCCTGATAAAATGTTTTTAAAAATATGTGCACTTCTACTCAAAGACCAATGATGAACCATTAAAGAGATGAGGAAGTTATCTGGAATATCTTCAAGCTCCATCCAGCTAATTGTAAAGGAAGATTTAGGTATGAGATGGCTCACTGAGAAATTTGTGCCTCAGGTTCTAACTTATCAGCAAAATGAACATTGAGTGAAAATATGTCGTGCTTTGAAAGAACAGCTCCAAAGTGACCCAAACTTTTTCCTGAAGGTCATTACTGGTGAAGAGATGTGGCGCTATTCTTATGATCCCAAAAGAAAACACCAATCAAGCCAGTGAAGATGCCATCATCACCTCAACCAATAAAAGCTCATCAAGTGAGAAAAAAATCAACACTATACACATTATATATATATATATATATATATATATATATATATATATATATATATATATATATATATATATATATATATATATATATATATATATATATATACTATCATACACATATAGGATAGTGCCTTTGGAGTTCATTCCAGCAGGTCTGACTGTTAATCTAGTCATCCATTTAGAAGTTCTGGAAAGATAGCGTAACAGTGTGTGACTAAAAAAGACCTGATTTGTGGCAGAAGGGGGACTGTTTTGCCATCACTTCAATGCACCTGCTCATGCAGTCATCTCAGTGTGAGAGTTTTGGGCAAAAAAACACAAACAAACAGCATGCTTATTTTGCCATCCACACTTGGCTCACCTAACCTCACTCTGTGTGACTTCTTTGGTTTGTGAGAAGTAAGAGGGACAGCGACTTGACAGCATTGAAGAGGTGAAGAACAAACGAGGGAGGTGCTATCAGCCATCCAAACAGGCGAGTTTCAAAAATGTTTCCAAGAATGAATTTGCAGGAGACTACTTTGAAGGTAATAAAGTTGTTTTGTAAAAAAAAATTTAAATACATAGCTCTGAAATTTTTTTTTCAGTTTTTAGAGTACCCCGTTGAATAGCACAATTAAACATTTCTGGGTCCTGTGCCAACCTTACAAGTGTTGTTCCGTTTGAGCCCATGATTACATCCCCTGTGTCAATACATCTTACCAAGGATCTGCCCCCCTGTGTTTGGCTGCCATTTCACATTACCTAGCCTGAAGTTTATCACTATAATAGAGGGTAGTTTTACTGATGAATTGAAAATGGCTAGATGGAAAGAGAGACCATTCAGTTAACAATTGAGTACAAGATGAACCTGGTTTGCCCCTAAGAAGCTAGGATGCTGTTACCTGGGCAGACCAAATCAAGAAATATCCTCCCAAGGGGACCAATAATCAACATTGAGATAAACAGCAAAGACCGAAATTATCAAGGATTTCATTTTGCTCGAACCCACAATTAATGCCCATGGACATAGCCGTCAGAAAAATTGGGGAAATATGCTGCAAAGTATCGCTCTAAAGTCTAACAAGCCAAGATGTCACTTTCAAGACTAAGGTTTGACTTGCTCAAGCCATGTTATTTTCAACTGCTGTGCAAGCATTTGAACATTAGGTAACAGCTAAGGAAGACCAAAGAATTATGATGTGATGAAGAATGTTGAATACATTCTACATCTCCAAAAGAAAAAGCCAAATATGTTTTGGAAGAATTACAGCCAGTATACTCTTTTGAAAGTAGAATGGTGAGACATAGCCTCAATAACTTGGGGACATCATTAGGAAGGACCACTACCTGAACAAGGGCATCAGGCTTGGTAAGGTCAAGAGTCAGTGAAAAAGACGTAGACCTCGATGAAAGAGATTGACACGGTGACTACATCAAAGAGCTCAAACATAACAATGGTTCTGCGGATGGTGCAGAAATCTGACTGGATCAGAACATAACAACAACAATAACAACTGAGCATATATCTTGGAGCTGTGATTGCTGAATCATAAGGTATGCCTCTGATATCAGTTATCTTGTAACAATAACAATAAAGACAATAAATGGATGGATTTCATAAACACATGAATTCTCTTACAGTTTAAGAGGGTAGAAGTCCAGATGGGCAGGCTTCCTTTCTTGGCTACCTCTGGGATTGGTGTTGGCATCATTTTAACATGTGTGGGTTTTGTATCCTTTAAAAATATCCATGTGTCTTGGCATCAGTATTTTCCTGGGTCTACTAGGTTCTCTATGCAGAAAAAAAATTGACATGACTGGTGCCTAGATTTCCTTTCTTAGTGGTAGTCACACCACTTTATGTTTACTTCTCTGTCCAGTTAGCTCTTATAAGATAAAAGTTGATACAGGCCACACCCCAGGGAAACTCTCCATACATTCAACCAGGTAAGGGTGTTGGTCAAATAAGGGTGTTATATGCCACTCTAGTCCTCTTAGCTGATTGGCTGATCACATCAAGTCACATCATGGTGGAAAGTTACATCCGTGCACAATTGCCCATTTATATCATTATGCAATTACCAAACCACTGAGGATCATTGACCAGTTAAATCAACACATTCTTGGGAGAGACACAATTCCATCCATGACGGACTGAATCTATTTCGAGCCTTTTGAGGAAGTACTATACTGTTTTCCATAGTAGCTGCACCATTTTTACAGTTCTGACAGCAAGGAGTAGTGGTTCCAATTGTCGCACATGGTTTTATTTCTTCTTCCTCTTTTGTCTTATTTAACAGTGCTTTTAGCTGGGTAAGAGGGTTTCTCGTGATAGTTTTTATCTGCATCTCTCTAATGACTAATGGGGAGTAAACAGACTGGGCTGCTAACTGAAACTTGGCAGTTCAACTCCACCAGCTAGATCACTAAAGAGAGAGGTGGCAGTCTGCTTTGGCGATGGTTACCACCTCAGAAACCCTCTAGGGTTTCTCTAGTGTGCCCTGTATTGTCCCAATGAGTCAACATAGACGGAATAGCGATGGGCTTGGTTTTGGTTTGTTTTGCTTGGTAATGGGTAATGGGTAATAATTGTGAACTTCGTTTCATAACTTTGTTGGCTGCTTGGGGTCTTCTATGGTAAATACTTTATAATACTTTTTGTCATCCATTTTGTGATTGGTCTGCCTGTATCTTTATGGTTGAGTTTTTGCAATTTGAAACAAAGGAGTAGATCCTTATGGGATAAGTTATTTCCACAGGTTGTATATAGTCTTTAACATGTATATTTATTCTTATAATCAAGACTTAAATGAACATTTGTCTTAATTTTTATGATGTCTCATTGATTTATTTTGTCCTCTCTTAGTCACGCATTTGTTTTGATTTTTGTTATCCTCTTTTTACAAAGGATTGTGTTCCATAGTATTCTTCTTATCTTATAAAAATTTCATGGCTTTAGGTTTTACATTCAGATCTTTATCCATTATGAGTTCATTTGTATGTAATACACAAAGCTTCAGTCCTGTTTCATTTTTCTGCAGGTGGATATCCAGTTTGCCAGAACCATAACCTAGTCAAGCCAACACGCAGCATTAATCATCACAATGTTAAGTGTCTATGGCAGCAGAGGGAATCGTGGTCATTATATACTAAAATTGTATGCAAGAGGAGAAATTGGTCAAAAACGCTGATGCTAATGCTTTTAAGTTGAAAAATTGGGAAGGAAACGGTTTGAACGCAACAAGAAGAAGCTCAGTTCCGTACTACAAGGTCTGAGCCTGGGGAGGCATTATTCCTGGGGATTCCACATCTCTATTGGAAGCAAAGTTGAGGAAACAGTACAGTAAGCTGCTGAGTGACCTATTCCATCGAGGGCAGGTTTTTGGTAGGGTTAGACTAGACTGGGGAGCCTCTTGGTGATGCAAGTCCAGTTGATAAAAAAGGATATGAGAGTCTTTGGGCTTCATGAGCAGCTTTACATAAATATAAGAAATTAGCATCATGCCATTGGTCCTGAGATGCTCCTGTTGCTTTAGTGAAGCCGAGTGTTGAGGATTAGGGAGTGAAAGACTTTGTAGGCACACAGGAAGTAGCAGGCTTACAAAAAAATTTAAAGACAAATGAATAAGAAAAAGAAGGATAGTTGTCAGACCAGTTGATTTTGATTCATGGAAACCCCACACATAACATGCCGCCTATGATTTTCGTTCTTTAAAAAAATGGCGGGGGCGGGGGGAGATTCTTTTGGTGTATTTGGTGACTGTTCACAAGCAAAGTCAGTAAATACTTCGCGGTTTCTCCATAAATTGTTGCGTGACTTTAGTTACATTGTTCACAATTGCCTTTTGGTTATTCCAGTTCTAATAATCTAGATTTCTTGCTTCTACTCATGATCTTTCATTCTCACTTTATTGTGATTACTGACCTTTAGGCTCATTTAGACTCATTTTTTTAAAAACAGAAGTGTTGTACTCATGAGTACTATCCTTGAATTTGTCTGTCGATTGGTATTTCCTCTAAAAGTGATCTTCAGCATAGTTTCTGTTGAAGGTCAACTAGCCTAGGAGGATAGTCTCCAGAAGTCATCTCATCTGAACTGGTCCATTAAGTCAGGACTTTTTGACAGTTCTGGCCCTGATCAGAACAGTCAGTAATAGAGCCAGGCACCATTTAGTTCTTCTGTTCTCAGGAAAAGGAGGTCATGGCTTGTGTAAGTAATTAACCCTGTAGATTAATTTCTTCTCAAGACTTTGCTTTCCTTCTTTTTCATTTGCTCCAGCTAAATAGAGACCAAATAGAGTGTCTTAGATACTTTAAATATGAAATATTCTAAATAGAGTACCTTATTTAGCTGCTCACAAGCTTTCAAGAACCCAGACACTATTTACCTCCCTGGATGCCAAATATGGATTTTATTGTGTCATTTGATTGAGTTGTCTCATCAGATTAACGGCATATGCTTTCATTCTTATCGTGTTTCCCCCAAAATAATACATACCCCTAAAATAAGCTGTAGCAGAATTTCTAAGCATTTGTGCAATATAAGGCATACCCCGACAATAAGACACAGTGATAGGCGTGGCTCTGCAGCATAGGGGTGCGGAGCGGAAAAGAAGATGGGCAGCCCTTCTCATCTGCCCTGTCGTGACAGCTGCTTTCTCGAAAGGGACCTGAGAGGTGCGGGTAGCCCCATCCACAAGGTCGGCTCCACTGTCAGGTCCCGGTTGTTCGTGGATGCTGCAAGCTGAGGCTTAGAGGGAGACATAGAAAGTGAACCTAAACGTCTCCTCAGTGAAGTGAGGAGCAGGACGCTCTGCTTCAGGTATTGCGTGTCCTCAGGGGGACGGAGTAAAGCTATGTCTGCCATTTGACTCAGCACTGTGGGTCGATGTTCCGGAAGAAGACGACTTAACTATATTTGAATCAATGTAGATTGTGTATCATACTTAATAAAAATAAGACATCTCCTGAACATAAGCCATAGTGTATCTTCTTGAGGAAAAATAAATACATGACAGTGTCTTATTTTCGGGGAAACATGGTAGTTAACCATTCTTGCAAGGTGCTTGATTATGTCTGAAAAAAAAATCTGTGTTTTTCTGTTTACAGGTGTGTGCATATATATATGTGTGCATACATATATGAAGGGCGAACTTCAAAATCATCATGGAAGTGTTCAGGAACTGTGTGAAGCCCTCTTGCAACTGTACATACACATACACATAGATACTTTTATCTCTGCAGGCATAATAATTCACCTCTACCTATATATATATAATAATTCACCTCCACCAATATATATGTATCCATATGCTATTTTTGTTATTATTGGTGCTATTGTCAAATTGTATATGCCATATATTTTTAGCAAAAATGTCCGTTTCTTCTGTGCTTCCTAGTGGCATCATTTATTTTGGTCAAGCAGTGCTTATTACCCACACATTTTGTATGACTTTTCTCAACACCAAAAATGAGTATCTATGGGAATTGACTACATCACCATGAGTTTGGAGTTTCTGAGTGTATGCTTGCTCTGGAGAGTAATCATCTTCCCTCCACAAGTCCTTGGCAATCACCAATGAACATTGGTCTTTCTGGACATAGCTTTCTTGTCTTATTATGAAAGTGGGATCTTATAATGTCTGTCCATATATGATTGACATACTTCAGTCAGCATCATGTGACTATACATTTTGTTTTGCAGACTTATCATTGTCATCCCTGGCTTCTATAATTCCTGCTGTATGCCTGTACCTCATCTTGCTTATCTGTCATCTTTTGATGGGCATTTAGGCTGTTTGCCCTTTCTGCTAGTGTAAACAATGCTGCAGTTAACATCAATCTGCATGGGCTCATTCATGTCTCTTCTAGCAGTTCTCTTGAGCATACAGTGTGAAGTGAGATTACTAGGTTTATTTGTTCTTATTTTCAAAGATCATTTTATTGGGGGATCTTAGAGCTCTTATAACAATCCATACATCAGTTGCATCAAGCACATTTGTACATATGTTTCCATCATAATTATGTAAACATTTACTTCTATTTGAGCCCTTGGTATCGGCTACTCTTTTTTCCTTTCTTCCCCCACCCTCCCAACCATGTGATCCCTTGATAAATTATAAATTATTATTTTCATATCTTACACCAACCTCTGTCTCCCTGCACCCACGTTTCTACTGTTTGTCCCCCTCAGGGGCAGGGTGGGGAGTGTTAGGTTCCGATCGCTGTTAATAGTTCCCCTTCCTCCCGCCCCCCCCCCCCCCGACTTTCTCCCAGGTCTCCTGGTATAGCTACTTCCATTTCTATTCCTAAGGGGTTTATCTGAAAAGGATTCCGTGTGTTATGAGTTCTTCTCTGTACTAGTGTATATGCTCCGGTCTAGCCAGGACTGAAAGGCAGAAACTAGGGTCATGATAGGAGGGGTGAGGAAGCCTCAAATAACCGGAGGAACAATGTGTGTTTCATCAGTGTTATCCCTGTGACCCTCTGTGAGGGGATGTCCTATTGTCTAGAGGTGGGTTTTGGATCTCTGCTCCAACCCCCCCGGCCTTGTTCTCAACAATATCTATTTTTTTGTTTTGGGTCCTCTGATGCCTGTTACCTGATCCCATTGACACCTCATCATCACATTGACTGGCGTGGTTCTTCCACATGGGCTCATTGCTTCTCTGCTAGATGGCCCTTGTTTAACCTGAAGTCTTCAAGCTATTGTTTTTTTGTCTACCTATATAATATATGCATGGGAAGCAAGCCTGATGAGAAAACAATGGGACCCTTGGTTCTGGAGGGACTTGTGGGAGGAAGAGGCAGGGGAAGGAAGCAATGAGCAAACAAGACTGTAGACAGGGGAACAACTAGGCAATTAAAATCAACAAAGAGGAGGATGCAGAGATCCTGTGGGTGTTGGAATAACAGCAATCTAGCTGAGAGGAATTACTAAGAGGCAGAAGAAAGGCGAGGGTGATGGTGGGGCAGGAGGAAAGTAAAAGGAAACAGAGCAAAGATCAAGGAAGCAAAGCTACAGACAGAGGTATTGGCATAGGTACATATATTTATATGGCAACACATTGCGGAAGTGGACGGGCTTTGCTCAAGCCCTCTCTCAATGCAAGAACACTTTGTTCTAACAACCTGGCATTGTGTAATGCTCACCCTCCCATCACAGTCACAGAAGACCAAATAGGTGCAGAAGCAAATGTGGTGAAGAAAGCTGATGGTGCTCAGCTACCAAAAGATACAGCATCTGGGGTCTTAATGGCATGAAGTTATACTAGTTTATAAGATAGTCTTAGTTTTTTGAGGAGCACTATGATGCATCCTATAGTGACCATTTTACATTCCCACCAGTAGGTGCTATAGGTCCCATTCTACCTGCACCTCACTGATATTTGTTGTATTTTTTTTAACCAATGCTGTTTTACTCGGGTTAAATGCCTTCACCATGTAGTTTTGATTCACATCTCTCTAATGGATAGTTACCATAAATTTCTCATATACAAGTTCAGGTTGAAGCTAAAGAAAATTAAGCAAGCCAATAAGAGCCAAAAACACATCC
Source organism: Tenrec ecaudatus (assembly GCF_050624435.1). Taxonomy (NCBI): domain Eukaryota; kingdom Metazoa; phylum Chordata; class Mammalia; order Afrosoricida; family Tenrecidae; genus Tenrec; species Tenrec ecaudatus. The sequence goes on from NC_134544.1 coordinate 108,282,947, forward strand.
TTGAACATGTCCCACTTGAATTTAGAAATCATCTTAAGAGTAGATTTGGCACATGAAACATTAATGTCTAAAGAGTAGATGAGTTGTGTAAGGGCATCAAGTACATCATACAGGAAGGGAGGGAAAAAAATCAATAAAAGGGAAAAAATAATAAAGAAAGTGCCTAAGTGGAAGTCAGAAGAGTCTTTAAAATGTGGACTTGGACATATCACAGACAAAGTTAATGGAAGAAATAATGAAGTAATAGAGCAGAACAGAAATGTTCAAAAGGCAGCCCCAGAAGACAAAATAAAGCATTATAATTAGATGTGCAAAAAATATGGACATTGGAAATTCAAAGGACAAAACACATCCAGCAGATATCAAGCTGAAAGAACTGAAGAAAGAAAGTGAAGACTTAAGTTGTAATTTTGAACTCTGGCAGCATAGCGAGTTATATATAAGGCTGGTAACCACAAGGTTGGCAGATCAATACCTTCAACTGCCCTGAAATAGAAAGAGGAGATTTCCTGTAAAGATTCAAAGCCTCAAACACACCAGAGACAGGTCTACTCTGTCCTATGGGGTAGCTGTGAGGTGGAATTGACTTGATGACATTGAGGTGAACAAAATATTGAATGATGAACAAAATATCCAGAGAAGGTTGAAAGAATACACAGAGTCACTCTGCAGAAAAAGAATTTGATGGCACTCAATCATTCCAAGAGCTAGTGCATAGTCATGACGAATCATACTGGAGGAAGAATCCCAAGCAGCATGGAAGACAATGGTCAAAATTAAGGCAGCAGGAACTTGGGAATACCCACTGAAATGTTCCAACTAGCTAATGCAATGTTGGAAGCACTTATTAGTCTATGCCAGTACATTTGAGAAACAGCTACCTGAAATAGATGTACAAGCAACTGAAATAGATCCATACTTGTGCCTATTCCAAAGAAAAGTGATCCAACAGGATGAAGAAATTAGCAAGCAATATCATCAATATCACATGCAAGTAAAATTTTGCTGAAGATAATTCACAGTCTACAGAAATTCAAGCCAGATTCAGAAGAGCGCATGGAACAATGGATATCACTGCGGACATCACAAGAATCTAAATGCAGAGGATACTAGACAGCTGTTTAGTTGAGTTTTATTGACTATGGAAAAGGTATTCAATTGGATCACAACAAACTATCGACAATATTTTGAAGAATGGGAACTTCCGTATACTTAACTGCGTGCTTTCATAATCAGTTCATAAAGTAAGAAGCAGTCTTTCAAAGAAAGGAAGGGGATAGTGCATGGTTTAAAACCTGGAGAGTTGCGACTCAGCATTTTAGCCTTTCACCATACTTCCTCAATCTACGTGCTGAATAAATAATCCAGCAAGCTGGTGAATAGGAAGGAAGTGACATCAGGCTTGGTGGAAGGATAGTTCCTGTCATCTGCATCTCACCAACTTGCTTCCTGAAAGCAAAGAGGACTTGAAGCACTTACAGATACAGATCAAAGGCTTCAACCTTTAGGGTGGATTGCAACTCAATGTTCTTTACATTTGGCTTTCTTTAAGCCAAAATCCTCACAACTGAACCAATAAGCTGAGAAAAGATCGAGATTGTCTATGATTTAATTTTACTTGGATCCATAATCAGTGCTCTCAGAGGCAGCAGCCAAGATATCAATGTACCAAATTGGGCAAGTTTCCTGCAAAAGATTTCTTTAATTTATTGACGAGCCTGGGTGCATGCTGACCTATAGTATTTTCCACCATCTCACATGTCTTTGAAATCTGAACAATGATATGGAAGACTGCAGACGACTTGATGCATTTGAATAAGGACGTAGAAGAATAGTTAACGTACGATGGATTTCCACAAAAACAAAACATCTCTTTTGGAAGAGCACAGCGAGAGGGCTCCGTGGAAGCCAGGGTGGTGAGGCTTCATCTGACATACCTTGATCATGTTATCAGGAGATACCAGTCCCCGGTAAAGGCCATCAGGCTTGGTAAAACAGAGTGTCAGCTAAAAGGCTGCCTCAAAATGAAGTGAATGGCACAGTGGCTGGAATAATGGATGCAAACAAAAAAATTGAAGAGGGTTGAGGCCTGGGGAATATTTTGTTCAGCTGTTCATAGGGTCACTATGAGTCAAACTGACTTGGCCGCACTTAATAACAAAGACTAATGAGCTGAAGCATCTTTTCAGGCACGTGTAGGCCTCTTGGAAACCTTCCGTGGTAGTCGGTTCACGTCCTTTGTTGTGTTTTAAATTTGGTTGTTTGTCTTTTTGTTTGTGCGTTTTCCATAGCTTATTTTTCAGATGTAGATTGATAGACTTTTCTTCCAAGATACCTGTGGGTAACCTTGAACTGTCAACGGTTTGGTTAACAACTGAGCGTGTTACCAGGAACTCCCACAGATTTTGTCATATCTTTCCCTGTCCGACGTCTCCCTTCACCCCCTTTTCTGTTGTCCGTCCCCCAGGGAGGAGGTCACATGTAGATCCTTATAATCGGTTCCCTCTTTCCAATCCCCTCTCCCTCTACCCTCCCAGTATCACCACTCACACCCCTGGTTCTGAAGGGATGCATGTCTCAGAAAGGTCAAGCACTGTTCTTACTGCCCGTACAGAGAAAATAAATAGATCCCTGTACGGCTTTGGAAAAGTATTAGGAGCTAGGAGGAAAGAAGTGCCTTCAAAAACAAACAATACATTTATCATTTTACCATGACCACTCTTATATCTCAATCAGGGGTGATTTTGACCCACTCATAACAAAACAAGCCCAGTTATTGATTCGGGCGGCATCTAAAAGCAAGAGACATGAGTCATCATTTTCTGCTTAGGGCTGGGAATTGAGTGGAGAATTTAAAACTTCTTTTCCTAGTTGTTTTAAGTATTAAAGTTACTGGCAAATAGATTGGGAAGTTCACTGACCAATGACTGTTACCTATTGTGTTTCTAATTGGTCAGAAGCCATGTGGAGAATTCATTTCCTGCTTATCCAGAAGCAACAGCGTTATTACGGATGGCAAACAAGAGAGGCAGCCGAGTTCAGAAGCTCCCGTGGCTGCTGCCGCCGAGAAGTGGAATGGAAAAGTCGGGATCAGGTGTGGGGAGTACAGAGGGAGAGGGAGGCAACGGAAACTCTGCCAAGAATAGAAAATGACACTTTAAGTGGATAATGGAGAACACCACTGTCCCAAGATGCTCTCCGTCAAAAAAGGAGTGATTTGATTTCACTACTATACTGTTTGCCCAGTAGATAAGTGTTCAATTAAGGAAGGTGGGGAGGAAGGCTATTCGAAGAGACTAGTTTTCTAAGCTTTTAGATCCCGTGCAAGAGAAAAACCAAACAAAACAAAGCATCAGAAGCCCACTACTCTTTTTTTTTTACCAGAGGGATGCTTATCCTACCCAAGCTAATTGCTGCTGGGCGAATCCTGTGTTGAATTCCTATCTAGCCAAGGGCCACTCTCTCTCTCTCTTTTTAAAAAAAAGTTTTTATTAGGGCTCATACAGCTCTTATCACAATCCACACATACATCAATTTGTGTAAAGCACACCTGTACATTCTTTGCCCTCATCATTTTCAAAGCATTTGCTCTCCACTTAAGCCCTTTGCATCAGGTCCTCTTTTTTCCCCTCCCTCCCCGCTCCCTCCTCCCTCATGAGCCCTTGATAATTCATAAATTATTATTTTGTCATATCTTTCCCTGTCCGACATCTCCCTTCACCCCCTTTTCTGTTGTCCGTCCCCCAGGGAGGAGGTCACATGTAGATCCTTATAATCGGTTCCCTCTTTCCAATCCCCTCTCCCTCTACCCTCCCAGTATCACCACTCACACCCCTGGTTCTGAAGGGATCATCTGGCCTGGATTCCCTGTAAAGGGCCACTCTCTTTAGAACAGATTACCTGTAGGCCTGAATTTGGGGAATTACGCCAATGGAAAGATTCCATGTGTTTGGAGATGACATACTTTGACCTAGAAATATCAAAGGGAAATATGCTTATGGTACCTTTAGACTTTTCTGGAAAGGTTTATTTGGCTTGAAAAGCTGAGGGCAGGTTCTTCAAGGTCCTGCAAACTCATCTTGGTCAGCTTTACTGGTGGGAATTAGTCGAAAGGAGAGAGTTAAGATTCAAGTGACAGGGAAAGAGCCGTTTAAAACACTCACCGAATTTAAATTCTTCTGATGGCTACCGAGTCATTCTTGCTTATTCTGGGAAGTAGGCTGGACAGGGTCCCACTTTTGTGGGTGGGGTGGGCGTGGGGAGAACATGAGAATCAGAAAGGGCTTGTGCAAACCGAAGCGCGGACATTAAATTCCACTTAAGCACTGAATGCACTAGTCTGCACATTGTTCTGGCACAGAGCTCCCTTGCCTCTCTGCCTAGGGAACCCAATACATGGGAGGCCCCCAAGTAGCCGCTAATTATAGTGGCTTGCCTCTGCACTTCCCTTGTCAAGCTGAACGACCAAGAGCAAACCGAGCATCAGTGGCGCTGTGCACTGCGCATTGGGTTTCTATGGCACCAGAGGAGGGTGAGTCGGGTACGATGGCCACATATTCTGAGAACTGTGGAGACACGGAGTGAACAAATTGATTTATCGCTGTGGAAACCTAATAAGAAATCACTAAAAGGAGCAGAACACTGGAGATCACTTACTAAACGATCCCCTAATGGCCTGAAAGCGTCCCAGCGCCTTCCTTTGGACATAATTGAAGAGCAGAGTGTGCCTTTTGGACTGGGAAACAACATGAACTCTAGCTTGATTTTGAGATAAGAGGAAAGCTTTGAGTCTAAGAGGAAATGCAGAAATTTGGGAAATGCTTTCTTACTAAAAGGGGTGCATCATAATACTATATTTATGGGTTTTAGGGTAATTACATAATAAAAAAATCCAAACTTAGTACCTTTCATAGGGTACTAAGTCACTTCATAGGGTTCCTAAGGCTGTATATCTTTTTTTAAAAAACATTTTATTAGGGGCTCATACAACTCTTATCACAATCCACGCATATACATACATCAATTGTATAAAGCATATCTGTACATTCTTTGCCCTAATCATTTTCTTTTATTTTACTTTCTTTTTGTACATTTTATTAGGGGCTCATACAACGCTTTTCACAATCCACACATATACATACATCAATTGTAAAAAGCACATCCGTACATTCTTTGCCCTAATCACTCTCAAAGCATTTGCTCTCCACTTAAACCCTCTGCATCAGGTCCTCTTTTTTTCCCCCCTCCCTCCCCGCTCCCCGCTCCCTCAGGAGCCCTTGATAATCCACAGATTGTTATTTTGTCATATCTTGCCCTATCCGGAGTCTCCCTTTACCCCCCTTCTCTACCGTCCATCTCCCAGGGAGGAGGTCACATGTGGATCCTTTTAATCAGTCCCCCCTTTCCAACCCACTCACCCTCCACCCTCCCAGCCTCGCCCCCCACATCCCTGGTCCTGAAGGTATCGTCCACCCTGGATTCCCTGTGCCTCCAGCTCCCACATGCACCAGTGTACAATCTCTGCCCTATCCAGTCCTGCAAGGTAGAATTCAGATCATGGTAGTTGGGGGAGGAAGCATCCAGGATCTGGGGGAAAGCTGTGTTCTTCATCAGTACTTCATCGCACCCTGACTGAGCCGTCTCCTCTCCTAAACCCCTCTGTGAGGGGATCTCCAGTGGTCGACACTTGGAACTCGGGTGTCCACTCTGCACTTCCCCCTTCATTCACTATGGTATACACACACACACACACACACACACACACACACACACATATATATATTTTCTTTTTTTTTTTTTTTTTTGCCTGATGCCTTATACCTGGTCCCTTTGGCACCTCGTGATCGCACCGGCTGGTGTGCTTCTTCCATGTGGGCTTTATTGCTTCTGAGCTAGATGGCCACTTGTTCACCTTCAAGCCTTTAAGACCCCAGACACTATCTCTTTCGATAGCTGGGCACCATCAACTTTCTTCACCACATTTGTTTATGCACCCATTTGTCTTCAGCGATCCTGTCATGGAGGTGTGCAATCAATGATATGATTTTTTTGTTCTTTGATGCCTGGTAACTGATCTCTTTGGGACCACTCGATCACACAGGCTGGTGTGTTCTTCCATGTGGACTTTGTTGCTTCTGAGCTAGATGGCCGCTTGTTTATCTTCAAGCCTTTAAGACCCCAGTCACTATCTCTTTTGATAGCCGGGCACCATCAGCTTTCTTCACCACATTTACTTGTTCACCCACTTTGGCTCCAGCCGTTGTGTCGGGAGAGTGAGCATCATAGAGTTCCAATTTAATAAAAGAAGGTATTCATGCATTGAGGGAGTGCTTGAGTAGAGGCCCAAGTTCCTTCTGTCACCTTAATGCTTAACCTATAAATATAGACACAAAGATCTATTTCCCCATCCTCATATATATATTTGCATGTACATGTCTTTGTCTAGACCTCCATAAATTCCCCTTGACTCCCAGCTCCTTCCTCCATCTCCCTTGACTTTCCTCCTGCCCCACTACCATGCTCCGTCCCCACCTGGGCTACAGCTATACCTCTTCTCTACGCAACCTTACCCATGATCATTCCCCACCATGCCTGCCACTCCCCCTTCTCTACCCTTTGGGGTCCCATGTTTTTCCCTTGTCCCTGGGTTTGTTAACACCACTTCCTTACCCCTCTACCCCTCCCCCACCCCAAGTCCCCCCGGAACTGTTGGTCCCGTTGTTATTCCTCCAGATAGTTCATCCAGCCTGTCCTATTCAGACAGACCTGTGGAGACACTAACATGCATGAAAACAAGACAGAGGAAAACAAAGCAACAGTATACAACCAGATAACGAAACAATAAAAACAAACCACTGACAAAGAACAAAACACTTCACAAAAGAAAAGCTTGTAGTTCGTTCAAGGATCATTTGCTGGCCCTTAGGAGCGTTTTCCAGTCCAGTCTGTTGGGGCACCAAGCCCTGGCCCCAAAGTCCACTTTCAGCATTCCCTGGGGACCTTGCCACTCCATTCCCTTGCTGTTCCGCTGCACTCCCCCAGTGCTTTGCCTCAGTGTGGTGGGATCAGGTCACGTGCAATTCCCACACTGTGTCTCCGGTGCTGTCCCCTGTATCGCCCTTAGTCACTGAGGGACATCATTTCTCATAGTGGGGCAAGCCATGTTGTTCTCTCTGTGGACTGGCTGCTCTACTCAGGAACATCATCCTCACGGCCTGGTGGGCCAGGCTGTGCTCCACTCTCTCCTTCTACACCTTCACCTGCTCCCGTGTGCTCTGATCAGATATGTCCATCTCCTGGAGCTGCAGAATCAATGTCGTCCTTTGAAACAATTCTTTTTGGGGGAGGGGCAGGAATCCACTTAATCTTTGGTGCTGGGGCCAGCCTCCCAGACCTCTGCACTGGTTCCCTCCTCCACGCCGGGATATTGCATTCACACCTTGCGGCACTAGGTTGTAGTCTGGTCCCACTTTCCCTGTGGAGATATAAACAATACCCTCCCCTTGGGTGGATTAGTGCCCCATGCCCCCACTCCCCTTTTCTTCCTTATATTCATCCTTTTATTTTCCTTTCCCCACCTCCTCCACCATTGTCTACCATGTGCATCCCTCATTTTGGTCTGGTCTCTCCCATACTACACAGTCTTCACCCCAAAAATGTTTGTATATGGTAGCTTTTTCCCCTATGCCACTTTTGCATTTACAAAAAAAATTTTTTTAATACTTACCTCAGCGGGCTCATGTTGTACTTGTCCTTTTGTGCCTGACTTACCTCGCTTAGCACGGTTTCCTCCAGTTCTTCCCATGCCGCTGTGTGCCTCATACATTCATCACTGCTTTTTAGTGATGCGTAGTTCTCCATTGTATGTATGTACCACAGTTTTTTAATCCAATTGTCAGTTGATGGAAATTTGGGTTGCTTCCAACTCCTTGCAATTGTGAACTGTGCCGCAATGAACATTGGAGCACAGATGTCTGGTCTTGGTTTGTTCCTTGCCTCTTCTGGGTATATGCCCAGTAGGGGGATTGCTGGGTCATATGGTAACTCTATTTCTATCTGTTTTAGGTATCGCCAGATTGATTTCCATAGTGGCTGTACGTACTTACAGGCCCACCAGCAGTGGATGAGAGTTCCTGTCTCCCCACAGCCCCTCCAACACTTGTTGTTTCTGATTTTTTGAATTGGGCTACCTTTGAGGGTGTCAGGTGGTACCTCATTGTTGTTTTAATTTGCATTTCTCTTATGGCTAAAGATCGGGAACATTTTCTCATATGTTTGTTGGCCATTCGGATTTCTGTCCCTGTGAAATTTCTGTTCAAGTCCTTTGCCCACCTTTCAAGTGGGCTATTGGTTTTTTTCTTTTTGGAAGCTAGCAGAGTATTGTAGATTTTAGTAATAAGACCTTTGTCTGATGTGTCATTGCTAAAGATGTTTTCCCAGTCTGTGGACTCTCTTATTACTCTCTTGGTGAATTCTTTAGATGTACACAGGTGTTTTTTCTTCAGTATATCCCATTTGTCAATTTATGCCTCCTCTGTGTTTGTGTCATTCCCTATTTCTGATAGCCTGTGTATTCCCTGCGCCAAAGTTCTCAAGTTGGTCCCAATTCCCTCATTGATGGCCCTATTAGTTTGGGGTTTAACTTCAAGGTCTGTGATCCACCTTGAGTTTATTCTTGTGCATGGAGTGAGATGAGGGTCTTGCTTCATTTTTCTGCATGTTGATATCCATTTTTTCCAAAGGCTGTATATCTTAATGAGAGCAGATGGCCTTGTATATCTCCTTCAGAGTGCCTGATGGGTTTGAACCACCAACCTGGTGGTTACCAAGGCAACCCTTACTCCACAGAACTACCAGGATTCCTGAGTCATGGAATATTTCTTTAAAATGTATAAAGCTGTAGAATTATCCATCTTCCAGGACACACACCCATGTGTGTGTGTTTGTACATGCATGTGTACAAAAATGCATGAGATTTTACATACAGTTTTCAGAAAGTGTATGTATTATTAAATCTTATCCATAAAACTCAGTTGAGGAATCCCTCTGCTTTCTATAGATTAAGCAGGAATTATTTAATCCAATAACAACTTTCCTTTTCAAAAAACTTGAAACTTGTTTTATTAATGCATGCAAGGATTCCTCATGTAAGCAAATAAAAATACATGGTTTATTTTTACCTCCCTGTCACCATCCCACATTGAAGTTAAGGAGCTCTGGTGTCCTGGTGGCCTATGCATTGAGATGCTAATCACAAGGTACCTTACTCAAACCTGTCAAATGATCCTCAGGAGAAAGATGAGGCTTTCTGCTCCCTTGAAGATTTACAGCTTTAAAAAGAGGGGCAGTGCTACCGGGTCAATACTGGAGACACAGTGCGGGAATTGTGCCCAAGCTGACCCCACCACCCTGGAATGAAACACCGAGGGCATGTAACAGAGCAGCAAGCGGAGCAAAGCGATGGAATCCCGAGGGAATACCAAAAATAGAGTCTGGAGACAGAGTGAGGCACCCCATCAGACTGGACTGGAAAACACTCCTAAAGGTCCAAAAACAGACCTGGAACTATTTATAGGCTTTTCCCTTTTTGTCCTTGGTTTTCTTTTTGTTGCTGTTATTTTGTTTTTCTTTGCTGTTGTTATGGTTTTTTCCTCCTTTGTTGTTTTGTTTGACTTTGCCTGCTTCTTGTGCTTATTAATGTCTCTTCATGTCTATCTAGATAAGATAGGTGGAATAAACACTTGGGGAGCAAAAACAACAGAACGAATGGTTCTGGGGAGATACAGCAGATGGGGAGGTGGGAGAAAGGAAGAGGTGAGGGAGACAACCAACCCAGGGACAAGGAAACAGCAAGTGAACTAAAATCAATGGAGAGAAGGGTGTAGGATGCCTAATGGAGTTTAATCAAGGGCAATGTAACCGAGAAAAATTACTAAACCCGAATGAAGGCCGAGCATAGTGGTGGGAAAACAGGAAAGTCAAAGGAAATAGAGGAAAGAACCAGGAAGCAAAGGACATTTATAGAAGTCTAAATATAGGCATCTACATATGTAAATATATTTATAGATACGGAGAGGGAAATAGATCACTGTACTTGTATCTATATGTTAAGAATTAAGGTTGTAGATGGACATTGGGCCTCAATTCAAGTATTCCTTCAGCACAAGAACACTTTGTCCTAATAATCCAGCTTTCTGTGATGCCCACCTTCCTGACATGATCAATGAAGACAAAGCGGGTGCATAAGCAAATGTGGTGAAGAAAGCTGATGGTGCCCGGGTATCCAAAGATATAGCGTCTGGGGTCTTAAAGGCTTGCAGGTAAACAAGCGGCCATCTAGCTCAGAAGCAACAAAGCCCACATGAAAGTATGACACCAGCCGGTGTGATCACAAGGTGTCAATGGTTTAAGGTATCAGGCATCCAAATCAAAGACTAAGAACAAAATCATACTAATGTGAATGGAGGGGTGGGGGAGGAGTGGAAACTCAAAGCCCATCTGTAGACAATTGGACATCCCCTCGCAGTAGGGTCACAAGGAAGAGATGAGCTAGTTAGGGAGCAGTATAGCACCAATGAAACACACAACTTTCCTCTAGCTCTTTAATGCTTCCTCCCCCCTACTATCGTGACTTCAATTCTACCTTAAAAATCGGATTAGACTAGAACATACACACTGCTACAGCTAAGACTCTGCAACACAGGGGATTCAAGATAGATAACCCCCTCAGGGCCAACAATGAGAACGGAGATATCAGGAGGCTAAGATAAGGGGAAGATGGGGGATAAAAGGGGAATTGATCACAAGGATCAATATATAACCCCCTCACAGGAGGACAGAAAAGTGGGTGAAGGGTGACAGAGGATGATGAAAGATATGAAAATAATAATCTATAACTTATCAAGGGTTCATGAGGGAGGCAGGGTAGGGGAGGGAGGGAGGAAAATGAGGAACTGATATCAAGAGCTCAAGTAGAAAGAAAATGCTTTGAAAATGATGATGATAACATATGTACATATGTGCTTGACACAATGGATGAATGTATGGATTGTGATAAGAGATGTAAGAGCCACCCATAAAAGTATTTAATAAAAAAGAGGGCGGTTCAACCTGGTCTTATGGGGTTGCTGTGAGTGGGAATGAACATGATTCCAGCTTCGAGTTTGAGTCTGATCCAAGTTAACTATTTGGACAGTTGCCTTTAACTAATCTTCCAGGTTTCCCTTGCCAATCCCTCCACCTCCAGGATTAAATATGGTTAAATTTTAGTCATCATTTTACCAAATATGTATTTAGCATTTATGATATGCAAACAAAACTTATTCAGAGGTAGACATGATGTGATCTAGATGTTCAAGAACATACTGCAAAACTGAAATAGTTATGAAACTCTCATATTCCATAGACTGTGGATTCAAAAACAAAAGAGTTCAAAAGAAGAGACTTCATTTACTGTGGAAGTGATCTGGGAAGTCTCATTAGTGACATGAAATTTACATCGCTGTGAAAGTAGTGTTTTCAAGCTTTTTTGTTCTGAATCCTCATTAAGAAATACTTTTAACATTGCATTGCAGTATGTATAGCATATATACATCTGAAATGAAAATTTCACAAAGCAATTCTGTATCTCTCTTATGGACCTATATGAGCCGAGTATGTCACAATCGACTTATTTTCTTGGATCAAAAATTCTGGAGAAAGTCCATAATTACAGCCCAGTGGGTTACTGTCTACAACTTGATTAAAACAAACAAACAAAACTATCTTATGGCACTTGGGGAGGGGAGAGCTTTGCATGGTTGATCTCTCTTCATCTTTTTAGAAATTCTGTTATGTGTGCCATTAGCATCGTCAATTTTAGATAAAGACACTGATATTTGTAGAGGCTGAGAAATATGTCCAAGATTAGAACTTTATTAACTTTGTAACTTCATTAAGTTATGGAGGCTTGAACAAACCCCATGTGACTATGCAAAGGGAAAAAAACAGTGGTTGGGGAAGGCATGGTTTGGCTATTGAGTCTAACTAGTGGCGCCTTGGAAGAAAGGACTGGCAAATTGTTTTTTTAAAAAAATCAGTCAGTTTTTTGATTCAAGTAGGATAGCTAGGCACTAAGCTTGATGTGATGACAACTTGGTGACTGGCTGGCGTGAAGGGTGTAAGTGGGAAAGTAAGAAGAGGTTACTATAAAAGAAATAACATGGTTATAAAACTTTTTAACAATTTTGCATAATCTTTCAAGCGAATTTTTTTACTGTATGTAAAACAAAATCTATATCTTTAGCACAAACCTTAAATAAAAGCTTTCCTTGTTCTTTTTCTTAAATCGTTTTATTAGGGACCCACACAACTCTTATCACAACCCAGACATACATCAGTTGTGTAAAGCACATTTGTACATTCATTGCCCTCATCATTCTCAAAACATTTGCTCTCTCCTTAAGCCCCGGGCATCAGCTCCTCACTTTTTCCCTCCCTCCCCGCTCCCCGCCTTCCTTGTTCTTCATCTCTGTCTCATTCTCAACATTTTATTGGGAATTTTCTCTGCACCTTATTCCTAATTCTTCCATACTTGATTTGTTGCTATATCCATTAACATCGATACAATTCAACTCACAAAACATTTTGTAGTATATGCACATTTTAATGGAAAACAAGAGAAAATATGACAAGAAACCTGTCCTACAATATTGTACTACAGCCAAAAAAGAAGCAAAATAGCAAACTCACTGCCATCAAGTCAATGCTGATCCACAGCAACTCTATAGGACAGAGTAGAGCTGCCGTTGTGGGTTTCTGAGACTATAGCTCTTTATAGGAGTAGAAAGCCCTGTCTTTCTCCCTCAGATCTGCTGGTGGTTTCGAACCGCTGACATTGCAGTTAGCAGTTCAACACAAAGTCACTACAGCACCAGCATTCCTCACTGTATTGTACTAGGGAGAGAGATATTACATGAAATAACTCTGGGTTTATTACATGAACATGTGCACACACACAATCTTAGGTAAAGTTCAGCACGAGTTTATTTATTCAAAAATATGTAGGGCAGATAATAGGTGCAATTTGATAGTCAGAAAATAGATACTTTAAGAAGTAGCTCTGATGAAGACGGTAATGGAGAAAGAAAGCCTCAAGCCAGGTAAGACAAAGGACGAGAGGGTAGCATAAGGAATTGTGGTAGGAAGCAGAGAGTTATAAAGGAGAGAAGTAAAAACAATTGGAGGAGATTGGAATGATAGCAAAGGGATTCAAGGCTGGTACTAAATTATGGAGAGGCATAAAAGCAGTGTTAATTAAAGTCTTACTTCTATAGTTAATAGTACGCTGGTGAGGGCTGCACAGCATGACTGATAGAATGGGTGTGACTGAATTTTATTCATGATTAATGTTGAGCTGGTAAAGTTGAATCACTTAAATTTCCAACAACAATAGCATAGGAACAGTGTTCCATACATTTGAGATATCTAAACTGAGAATTACATTCTTATAAAAGCAGAGAAGAAACAGCTAAGAATAAACACACACCACAACCTAACCTGCAATTATAGCTTGAAAAGTAATCTATTATGTCTTTTACGTTGTTATTAGCAGGCTGCGCTGTTCTGTTGTACACTCCCTAAGAGTCAGAACCAATTCCATCATACCTAACAACAATACAACATATGCACCCTCTGATATTGGATATCGTTTGAACTGACTTGGCCACACCTTAAAGTTCACACACAACCATTTCTGTATTACATTGTGAAGAAACAATGAGACCTTTTCATTTTTTTCTTAGTATTTCATGAAATGTTTCGCAAAGAAATGGAAGGCATCACCTCCAAAAAGGCCAGCACAGTACTTACGTTTGCCGGGAGCAGGTTCTTAATACTGGCTCTCATTGCCATTGGCATGATACAAAGTTAGCGATCCTCGTCCTACTCTGAAGGTGATCATGACAATGCTATGTTGACCAATGGAAATATTGGCTGGGGTTTTAAAAATAAGTTTGTTGTGTGCAGTCCAATCAATGCTGACTCATAGGACAGAGTCCTACCCTGCCTGACAGGATTTCCTAGGGTGGAATAGTCAACGATAGGACCCCTGCTGGGGCAGCGATTAAGCACTCCACTGCTAACCCCAAGGTTGATTGTTCAAATCTATAAACTTCTGCATGGGAGGAAGATGTGGAAATAGATTCCTGTGAAGATTATAGTGTTGGAATCACTAAGGTATAGTTCTACTCTGCCTAACAGCAATGCTCTGCATTGGTGTCAACTCGACAACACCCATCAACTCCTTCTAAGAATGAACCAATCAGGAGACAATGATAATGCTTATCTAATATTAAAGAAGAACCAACTTTATTACCAGTTAAGAGGTGTGTGTGTGTGTGTGTGAGAGAGAGAGAGAGAGAGAGAGAGATAAAGAGAGAGAGAGAGAGAGAGAGAGAGAGAGAGAGAGAGAGATATTTTGTGACAAAAGTTAACTAGTTGAGGCTTACTTTCTTTTGTGTGAAAACAACTAAAAATGGTTTGAGTGCCAACCATACATTCTCAAAATCTGCACTTCTCTGCAAAATCCTATGTCTACCCTTAACCTATGTGCACATATGTGGAATCAAAGATGACAAGGTGCTGTCTTGCACACTTTGGACTTATTATCAGCTGAGACCAATCCCTAGAAAAGGACATCACGCTTGTTAAACTAGCGGGTCAAGAAACAGGAGGAAATTCCTCAGCCAGATGGATTGACATCGTGGCTGTAAATATGGGCTGAAACAAGAGAACAAGTGTGGGGATGGTGCAGGACCAGGCAATCTTTCCTTCGGTTGTACACAGGGTCGTCTTGAACTGCAGCTGACACAAAGGCACCTAACAACAACAACACCACCAACAACAACAACACTGTGGTTAAATTGTATTGTGACTCGTGTGCTGTAGCTCCATTCACAGTTTGAACAAAAAGGATGATTTTATATCTTCAAATTTGACTTACAAAAATAGGCCAGAATTTAGGAATAGCCTCTGTTTCACTGGTTGTGATCAGGGTGCATGTTTTTCTGGGCATCAACCAAGTTTGTCAAGAAAATTATAATTATGGATCAGGACAACACAACAGAACTGCACAGAAGCACAAACTCAAGAGGTACTTTGGGGAAAATGAAAAAAAAAAAGAGTCTAATATTAATTTTCTGTGGATTTAAAAGAGCTTCAGTACCAAAAGATTAAAAAGTGTACAAGACCTAGAAAATTATTTGACATAGAGAAACGGTTTCTATTTTTTTCCCTCGGTGGTAGACCAGGTTGACTAGAGAAACAAGTCCAGAGACATTCATATGTGTCTAAGAGAGAGCTTTATATCAAAGAGTAATTAAATATGGATAAAACATCCTTGCCCAGTCCACATGTACATAAATCCGATATTGGCCCCTCTGTCCAATACTAATCCATAAATTCCTCTTCAGACTCACATAGCCACTCGCAATGGTGCCAAATGCAGGAAGGTCATGGGCCGGAGGGTGAAAAGTCTTGTGGATCCACTGGCAGTGGAAGCATCTCAGCACTGGTGTGGGTCTCCATGTGGCTCCACAAGTGTCCCAATAGCAGGAAAGTGAAGCAGAGCGAGAGTGTGGCCCACTTCCATGGAGAAAGAGAGGAATTTCCCAGAATCCTCATTAGAAGGCCATGCTCACAGAGACATCATCAGGCTGTGACCTGATTGACCAGCTTGACTTCACCCCTATACTTATTTATCAAGTGGACATGAACTTATATAGCTACCACACCCTCCATGTTACTATAAGTATTCCTGGTGGAATAATGTGTTGGGTGTTGGGCCTGATAATTTCAAGGTCAGCAGTTCAAAACACCAGCCACTGCGAGAGGGAAAGGAGAGATTTTCTACTCCCAGAAAGCGTTACAATCGTGGAAACCCATGGGGTGGGTGGCAGTTCTACCCTGTACAATTGGTTCACTATAAATCAGAATGGCCTCTACTGCAATGTTTGGGGGTTAGTTTACAATTTGGGAGGGGGGGTTATTTGGTATTGTTACTTTAGATTAGAAATGTGGGATTTTACTAAATTTGAACATTTTATCCCTAATGATACCTACAAGAGTTATGAAAACGCGTTACTCTCTTACTCTATCATAGATAGGAGGTCAAAGTTTTTGCCAAAGTAAATTGTGTGGGAATATTAATCAGTTTTCCTGCTTAGCCCACACTATCTTTGGAATCATCTGTATGGTACCTCCATCTCTTGCCAGGGTGGATTGGACCAGAAGCAGACAATGAATCCAAGTTGGACTAGTCATAATTGTTACTCAAGGGTCATTAAAATGAGAACAAAGAGTTTCATAAATTAGAAGATCCAGGTATAGATCCAGCAATCTATGCAGACTTGATATATGAAAAGGATGCATTTCAGGTGTATGGAATTCTGAACTATATTGACGTAATTAGCTCCCCGCCTAAAAGAAAAGAAACTAGGCCCTTGATCATGTCACCTTTTGACAATATCCACAGATGTTTATTATTTTAATCTAAAAATAAAATAAATGTGGAACCTAAAAAAACCATAAAGGACAAACCATATGTGAATATAAACATTCTTCTGATTATTGCGAAATGAATTCTAAAGAAAGTCAGAAGGTGAACATCAAACTGTTGTTATTGTTTTTACTTGCTGTTAAGTCAGACCCTGATTCATGGTGACACCATGTACAACAGACAAAAGGTTGCCTCACCCAGTACCATCTCCATGATAAGCTGCTGATCAGAACATTGTAATCCACAAGCTTTTGATTTTGGGGAAATATACTAGCAGACATTGCTTCCTAATTCATTTAGCCTGGAAGTTCTGCTGAAACCTGTTCAGCGTCATAATGGCACACAAACCCCCACTGAGAGACAGGTGATCACAACGGTTAAGGTGTGTTCATTCAGCTTTGTACCTGGATTTTAGCCATGGGATGTGATAGTTCTGCTGAACTAACGGCTCCTCCAAGCTAAACAAAGGAACATGTTGACCAGAAAAATATATTTTGAGCAGATATTACATTTGATAGCATTGACCACATTCCACGTGGTGGAATACTTTCTTCACTTGGATTTTATGTCTACTTTTCCAGGTTTCCTTCTGCCTCGCAGATTATAGGATTCATGTTAAAGGTCAGCAGTTCAAAACCACTGACTACTCCATAGAAAAAAATGAGACTTTTACTCCTGTAAAGAGTTACAGTCCAGAAAACCCAAGGGATAGTTCTACTCCATCTTATCAGGTTGCTTTGAGCCGAAATTGTCTCCATGGCCGTGAGTTTGGTTTTCAAGTGACTTCCACTAAATCTTGACCTGCTCTGAGGTCAGTTCTCAGCTCTCTTACATGCAGGCACCGATCTGATCCCATGGCACTAACAACAACAAAAATAAAAATAAATTTTAAAAAAAAATAAATAAGTCCGATTCTAATGCATAGGCAGTCTTTAAAACAGATTGAATTGTGCAATAGGGTTTATAAGGTTATATATATATATATATATATATATATATATATATATATATATATATATATATATATATATATATATATATATATATATATATATATATATATATATAAAATCTTTAAGGAAGCAGACTGCCAAATCGATCTCCCATAAAGGCACTGGAGAATTTGAAGCACATATCTTTTGGATAGCGGTCAAGTTCTTAACCACTGCACTACCAGAGTTCACAAAATGCCACCAACACTTGGTTTAGCCAAATTTCGCATTGTCCCCGTAACTCCACCCCTGAGAGTTAAATCCATCTCACCAGCTATCAGCTATCACCTCCCCATGGTTTCCTCGCAGTCACCTCAGTTTCCACTTGTCCCAGGGCAGACTCTTGATTTTCATCTTCAAAGTCACTTCCTTCCAGGGAGGTCCATGTTTGAAAATATCTCCCAAGTGTTCGTCAGATGAAACACCAGGCATCCTGGAGGGAAACCTCACGTCTCACATCCAAGCTACCAAAGAGCTGGTCTACTGTCTTTAAATGTATTCCTGATACAAACTGCTTGCCCTATTTGTCTTCACTGTTAATGTCTCTAAACTGCCACAATGTTACCTTTAGATTACTACAATACCCTTTTAACTAAGCTTCTCTGATACATTCGGTTTTAAAACCAATGCTTTCTTGTGCTTTCGGGGAAAATGTCCAAAGCAAGTTGGTTTGGCATTAAACGATTTGTACATATATTTTTTTGAGAGGACATTGACTGCAGTTTCACTATTGTGCCAGCTTCATACCTGAGGTGCCTGTTTCCATTTGTCCCTATTTTTTTAACTTTGCTTCTGAGCAATGGTGCCTTTTGAACTTGTCTAGTTTGTTCTTAGGTTCACATTCCTCTCAAGCACTGTTACTCACTGTACAGATCTATCTCTGTTTAGCTATACCGTGATCTCTAGAGTAGCCTTACATTCAATTTTGAAAGGTGTCTAATAACCATAGTCTTGGGGGCTGCCTCAGGCTCTGTCAGACTGATAAGTGAGGGCTTATTTATTCATTTGAATTGCGTTCTCCAGTTTTTTCTATTCTGACCGTTACCTCCTATTGCAATCCCGGTCCCACGCTGGTGGAGATGCTGCTCGTGTGCTCCATGAAGCCTTTGCACTGAACGCTTTCTTGAGTTTTCTTATTTGTTTGTTTTTTTCACTCTTATTTGCTGTGAATAGGAAGAGACCAAGCTTTGTAGATCCCAGTTGTTACCCACCAAGGGGGAAGGTAGAACGTTGCCTTTATAAATTCTGCCAGTTGTCCTCAGCGATCCCCAAGGCATGATCCTCAATCATCTAATCCAGTGTTTCGATTCCAGAAGGTATTTGGTTAGAGCTAAGACATTTTCATGACTGTGTGCTCTGTGTTATATATGTGCATGTAATAGTACATATAGATATGTATGTTGGAATATCTACTGCTAAACGTATCTAGGTTCATGGGTATAATTATACTACCCCACAGTTACTCAGCTACATATAAACCTATGGATCCATTCATAATTATTATTTATTTTCTTGTGCCAAGATTGCATATGTAATATTCCTAAGATTGACCATTATTCTTACCAATCTCTCAGTGTCTTCCTTGCCTTGCCATTTTGTACTGACTTTTCACATAAAGTTAATATCTGCTCACTATTTAGATAGTGGGGTTTTTTCACTCTTGGTGCCTCCCATTGATAGTATCCATCAAAAAATCTTCCCTGTTTGCATGTACACAATTTCTGGCTACTTTCACAAGAGTGGCACCACGCAATGTTTGTCATTTTGTAACTGATTCACTTCCCTAAAGGTCACGTTCCCCAAGTTTGTCCCTGTTGGGAGATGTTTTGCAGATTCACGTTGTTCTTGAGTGCTGTTTGGTATTCCATTGTACTCATCCTGATTGCTTTATCCATTCATCCACTTTTGGGAACTTAGGTGGTTTCCATCTTTTTCTATAAATGAACATTCAGTTTTGATAGAATCATTAGTTAAAGATACCTTCTTTCCCTCATTTAATACATGTTGATTATTATTTTTTTCATAAATGGATAGCTTTATCTCTGGGTTCTCAGTTCTGTTCCATTGTTCTAGGTGTATATTCACCAAGTTCTCTGAGCTACATATACAGGCTGATTAAAAAACAACAAGATAAATCAGACCCTGTTATTCCTTAAAGTAACTATTCCAATCATGTAAATGTTAATCTCTTCCCCAGGCTTATAAGACCGATATTCCCATTGCCATGCATGCTCACAAATGCCCCTCTACATCTGTCCCCAACACTGTGCATCAACATACGGGCATTCTTGCTGCTCTTCAAGTATGTCAAGCTAATTTCCTAGTATAGTTCCTTTCCTTTTCATGGAAAATACTGTCCCAGATCTTAGCATGACCGTCTCCTTTTCATCATTTGGGATTCCGGGTTGTCCTTTCCTCAAAGAAACTGTCTTTGATCACTGTGTCTTATATCCCCTAAGCTTCCACTTTACTTTAAAAACATTTTCTACATAGCAATTAACGTTTGCTAGTGTTGTTGGATGCCCTCAGTCCCAGTTCGTTACGGTCATAAGCACAAGGGAAGAAACTGCAGCTTGGCCCTTGAGTGGTTGCAGATCTGACCGTTGCGGTGCACAGCCTTTTCACGGACTGAGTATCAGAACTACGCTACCAAGCCTTTATTCCTAGCCTGTCTTACTCTGGGAGCTGTGATGAGCCCATTCAACATCACAGCAGAAGGCTAACCTTCAATGACAGGTATGCGGTTGCTGTCGGTTAGGTGCACTGACTGGAACCGTGATACTTAGACCATTTTTATTTTAGCTTCCACTTTTTTAATGATTTTGTAGGGGTGAGGTCCCAGTTGTCAATCAGGTCACAGCCTGGTAATGCCTCTTTGGGGATGTGATCTTCTTATAATGAGGGGAGATGGGGAAGCTCCCTCTTTCTCTGCTCCTTCACCTTGCTGGGGTTCTGTCACTGACTCTGAGAGCTACCTGTGTTCTGGATCCACACAACTCTACACCCACCAGGCTGTGATCTTCCTGCAGTCTGTGTCATCACACAGGGCTACATGAGTCTAGAGAGGGAATTATGCACTTGAGTTGGACTGGGCTGCAATGTCTTCTTGATATTTAATTGCTTCTTGATATAAAACTCTTCTACATAGGTGAATGTCACTGGATTTGTGTCTCTAGTCAATCTAACCTAATACAGGGTCTCAAAACCAGGTCTCCTTTATGTACCATTGAACCATATTACCTGAAATTATAGAACTTATTGAGGTTGATTTACTTCTTACCTCTACCAGGATAATGTAAGGCCCATGAGAACCTGAGAGCTTTTTTTGTTTACTACATCACTCTAATACTTCCAAAAGTTCCTGATAAGTCTCTCAATGACTATATGTCAGGTGACACAATGGGTTCTAGCTCATATATGTAAAGAGTGTCCACAAAATACTAATAAATCTAAGGAATAAATGGATGGGACCAGCTATTAATAAATGTCAATATCATTAGCAATCATAAAAAATATATATTGAAATGAGATAAAATTTCCACTCACAAATAGCACTGACTTAAAAATAATTATATTCACTACTGATAGAGATGTGAGGAAATGAGCATTATTTTATATTACTGGTGAAACTTAACTTGCTACTTTCTTCTTTAAAAATTAGCTAGCAGTAATAGTAATTTGAGAAATAAAATTCCTAACATTCTTATTTGGGAGAATCTGTAGTGTAAGCTAAGATCTATATTAATATTTATTATATATAGTGGTCCAAATGGAAATCTGAATATCTCTCAGTAGTAGAAAGAGTAATGCTTTATGACATTTATACAAAATAATGATATAACCAAATAATCCAAACCCACTGCCATTGGATCAATTCCAACCCCATAACAACTCTATAGGACATAGTGGAGCTCTTCCAGGCGGTTTCTGAAGCTATTAACATATGTAGGAGCTCAAATCCTCATCTTTTCCCCATGGAGTGGTTAATGTCTTTGAGCCGCGATCAACATTGCTGCTAGCACTCCAGCATTTGATACACTGTGCCATCAGGGTTCCTAAGAGAATGCCGTGCCTCTGTTACAAAAATCATAGTATATCTATTCATGCTCATTAAAAGGATGCACAATATACTTAAGTACAGAAAATTGGAAGTTGAACAGTGATATGTGAATCAAGCAGGCAACAAAATAAAGAAGGTTGTTTATATGTGTTTAGGAGACCTGGCAGCATAGTGGGTGACATGATGGGCTACAAACTGCAAGATCAACAGTCTAAAACCACCAGCTGGATGGAGCCTGGCTATCAAAAGATATAGCATCTGGTATCTTAAAGGCTACAGATAAACAAAAGACCATCTAGCTGAGAAGCAACAAAGCCCACATGGAAGAAGCACACCAACCTGTCTGACCACGAGGTGTAGAAGAGAGCAGTTATCAAACATCAAAGAACAAAAAAATCATATCAGTGGGTGCCCACCTTCCTGATATGACCACTGAAGACAAACGTGCATGAGAAAATGTGGTGAAGAAAGCTGATGGTGCACAGCTATCAAAAGATATAGTGTCTGGGGTCTTAAAGACTTGAAGATAAACAAGCGGCCATCTAGCTCAGAAGCAACAAAGCCAACATGGAAGAAACACACCAGCCTGTGTGACCACGAGCTGTCGAAGGGATCAGTTATCAAGCATCAAAGAACAAAAACTCATATCACTGTAAATGTGGATGAGTGCAGAGTGGAGACTCAAAGCCCATCAGTAGGCAACTGGACATCCCCTTACTGAAGGATTGTGGGGAGGAGATGAGCCAGTCAGGGTGCAGGGTAGCAATGATGAAACATATAACTTGCCTCTAGTTCTTAAATGCTTCCTCCCCTCCACCCCACTATCCTTATCCCAATTCTACCTTACAAATCTGGCTAGACCAGAGGATGTACATTGGTACAGATAGCACCTGGAAACAAATGACCCTTCAGGACCAGTGGGAGAGTGGCAATGCCTGGAGGGTGGAGGGAAGTGGGGTAGAAAGGGGGAGCCAATTACAAGAATCTACGTATAACCTCCTCCCTGGGGGATGGACAGCAGAGAAGAAGATGGGGGCAGACGTCGGACAGTGTAAGATATGACAAAATAACAATAATTTATGAACTATGAAGGGTTCATGAGGGAAGGAGAATGGGGAGAGAGGGGGAAAACAAGGAGCCGATATTAAGGGCTCAAGTAGAAGGCAAATGTTTTGAGAATTATGATGGCAACAAATGTACATATGTGCTTGACACAATGGATGTATGGATGGATTGTAAAAAGAATTGTTTGATCACTCAATAAAATGATGTTCAAACAAACCACCAGCTGCACTGCGTACCACAGGAGAAAGACCCAGGCTTCCACCCCAGATCTCAGAAACCCACAGACGCCGTTCTACTCTGTCTGCTATGAGTAGGAAGTTACTCGATGACAGTGAGTTTGCTTTTTGTTTTCTATGTATTTTTGTATGTGTAAGCATGGAGAACAGGGTGGAAACCTAAAGTAACACAGGCTATTAGCATTATCTCAAAGCAGAAGGGTGGGGTGGAGAGAGCGTTTTCTTTTTCTTTTAATGCATCTTGTATTTATTCAGATGAAATAGAACATAGGAATATTTTGCTAAAGTTCTTTGCATAAGGAAAACTTAAAAACTCTAATTTCAAATTATTTGTTTATAAGAGGATAAAACTGCTTGCTCTCTTTAGCCAGACAAAAGAAAATCCAAAGAATAGAAACAAAGGAGTTATAACTGTAACTGATAAGGAAAATATTTTAAACTTTTCATGGAATTAAAATCAAATAATGCTTATAGCTTTGAAAATTGTGACAAAGCGTCATCATAAAATATAAATGATCAAACCTGTTTTATTTGAGGAAAAATAGGAAGTCTCCGAAATAATAGAAACATGAAAAGTTATTTAAGAATTAATTCTCCAAATGTTTCACCCCTAATTTTCTTAGCAGTTAATGCTTCTAGGAAGTTAATTTTAATACCATAAAAACTGTCAAGAAAAGGAAAAACTATAGCGCTACCTTATTAAGTATTGAAATGGAAATCTCTGTGTGTGTGTGTGTGTGTGTGTGTGTGTGTGTGTTCTGTACATCACACACACAGTATGGGGAAACAAAGAGGGTAGCTATTCTCTTGTTGTGAAAAAAATTGAATCCACAGAAACAAAATACTGAGAAATTTTGGGGGCAAAGAGTAGCTTAGATCAGAAGGATTATTAAAGCAGAGAAACAAAAACATACATATGGAAAATAAATGAGCAGCCTTACTACAGTTTCCTTCATGGGAGCCGTAGGGCAACTTAAACTTGAAAATTCTCAGGAACTATTCAAACTTTGAACTGGAAGAAAAGGAATAATATTAATCTTGTATACATTTAATGACATTTTAAATAAAATTTGAAAATGAGGCATAAAATACAGGAGCAAAAAATAATCTACAGAGTAGTGAACAACTCCCTGTACAATGGTTGACTTTTAAATTCTTGAATAATTGATAGTTAGGCAGGCAGAAAATTAATCAGTGAAGCTATCAAAGATGAAAAGAATGCAATATGTAGTGTAATAGATATGATGAAAATATTCAACCACACATATTTCAATCAGTTAGGAGCCAACTAAGAAAACAAAAACTACTTTTAAGTATTGCAAACAGGGTGAATTTAGTATCGGGAATTGGCAGCAACATCTGGTGGGAGAGCTGAGTTGAGCATGTGGAGGTTGGGCCTGCCCTTTTGCCTTATAAACATACCAAGATACAGTATACAAGAGTAATTCTTTGAAACAGAGAAACCACAGTATCTGCAGATTGATGAAGTATCATACTGTGGTACTAAAAACAAAGCAAAAATTTAAAAAAAACTTTAATGTAGAAAGGTAACACAGAGAAATTGTCTGGTTGTGTTGTTGAACTTCAAAGTTAAAGAAATGCTTCTTTAGGCATCAAGGAAACAATATCCAATAACCTAAATGGGGGAAAGTGTCAGGCTGGCCTCCCGCTACTCTACAGTCTAGTTGAGTGGCAAGAGACATCACTGGTATGACTGAGCACTACTACTATGTCTAAAGAGCATTTCTTTCAAATTCGACCAACAACATAGGTGATGAGGCCAAGTGCAAAATGGAAGTGAATGATCCCTTTCTTAAAAGAAGAAGAATTCTAACAGAACTTTAACCCAAGCACTGGGCCAGTGTGAGTGTGGGGATCTGGGCTATGCTCAGGTTGTTCATTCGAGGTCCTGGCCTGGTTTTCAAGTACACAGGAAATACTCAGATATCGATGCTGGTAAAACTGCAATATGAGCCCTGCTTCAAAACACTGCTTGACCACAAAAATGAAGATATGAAGTAAATAAAGAATTACAAAATGGAGAAATTGCATTGGTAGTGAGCAATTAATTGATTTAACAGAAAAAAGAAATGCTAAACATATTTGAAATTATGGTTACAGAAGATAAATATTTGACAAAATAAGGATATTACTAACATACTTACCTATTCTATTAGATCATCAATGATACTGTATAACTTACATTGTGAATTCAATGAAATATGACTCTAAATTATCATTATTTTATTTGGTATCTATTCTTAGTCTTAGAGAGGATTTTTTGTTAGGAAGTATATTATGGATTAAAAATATTTATATGAAGTTAAGTCATTTTGCTGGGTTACTTCAGTTTATTTTTCTTCTAATAAATTAAGAAAAATTATATTTGACTTAAAATATGATTTTGCTTCTATAAGTACCTAATATTAATGACCCCTCATTAGTGATAGGATTTGAGTATTCTACTTTCATCTTTAGGAAGTTGTGTTCTTTTTAAGTCACATGTGCAATTTGTATAAAAGCTAAAATTATTTCTATTTTATTAAAATATTTTAGTTAAATACTATTCCAGGTACCAAGCCAGATGATATCATTGATGAATTCTAATAAACTTCCAAAGAATAGGGTTTCTTTACTGTTTAAGTTGTTTTGGAGAACAGAGAATTAGAAAATTCCTAACTCATCCTACAACATATCACTGATACTGCAACATGATAATCAGTATAAGAAAGGATATGTCATATCATTTTCAAAAATATCTAATGATGCTAAATAAAATATTTCCAAAAGGCCCAAACCCTCCTGATACAGGTGTGTGTGTGTGTGTGTGTGTGTGTGTGTGTGTGTAACTGAAGGAGCCACAAAATTAAGAAGTTGGATGTTGGGAACCTAGCCTTCTTCAGCATGGAGGTAATGGAGATGTTCTCTCTCCCAGTTCTGTCATCCTAAAGAACCTCTGCTGTTCTGAGGGATGTGGAGGGCCATGAGCGCCAAAGAATTCATAAGAATGCACAGGGTAGAGATTCGAACTGCTTAGGGTCAAGCTGTGGTGCTTTGCTTATCAAGGTGCTTCTTCAAAGAAAAGACATTGGACTGGTCTGCTCGGCACATGAAGCGTGGGCCCTGGAGGCAGTACTCGTGACGCAGGAATAGCAATGCATTATCAGTTTGCAGTTTAAACACGAAGATCCGGTGACTAAACATTGGTCTGCTTTATATTATCACCATGTATCAGTGATTTTAAACAATATCAGTGATAAAATGCCTCTTTGGAAAAAAAGTAGTGCATTTGGAATTTCATGATTTATATAAATATGTATAATTATGCATAACCAAACAGTCAACATTCATTGTCACTGAGTCCATTCTGACTCATAGTGACCCTATAGGACAGGGTAGAGCTCACGCTGTGAGATCCCAAGACTATAGCTCTTAATGGAAGTAGAACGCCTTGTCTTTTCTATCATAGTGGCTGGTGGTTTTGAAATGTTAACCTTGCAGTTAGCAGCCCAATGTTGCGACAAAGCAACTTAAATGAAAAGAATAGTTATAGGTTATATGAAGAATTGTCCTCAAACAAATTTGAAAACCTAGAAGGAATGGTACATTTTTCTAGAAGTTCACTACATCCCTAAATTAACATGCACTAAAGTAGAAATTTTGAACATATACATGGACCAAGAGGAAGACATTTAGGTAGTATATAGAATACTACAAGGGCTAAAATCACAAAAGGTTTGTGTGAGGATTGTACCCTCTTGTCATGCTTTTCCATCTGTATGCTGAGCAAATACTCAAAGAAGCTAGACGATATGAAGAATATGACATCAGGATTGGAAGTTTATTAGCAACCCATGATATGCAGATGCTACAAACTTGCTTACTGAAAATAAGGAAGATTTGAAGTACAAACTGACACAGATCAAGGACTTCAGCCTTCTACATGGATTACAACTAGATGCAAACAGCATCAAAATCCTCAGAACTGGACCAATAGATAACATCATGATAAATGGAGAAAAGATTGAAGTTGCCAAGGATTTCAGTTTGCTTGGATCCACAGTCAGTACGTGTGGAAGCAGCAGCCAATAAATCAAATAATGAATCGAGCAATTCTACTGCAGAAGATCTCTTTGGAGTGCGTAGGAGCAAGGATGCCACTTGGAGGACTCACGTGTGCCTGAGCCAAGCCATGGGATTTTGAACTGTCTTATATGCACGTGGGGGTTGTAAAATGAATAAGGATGACCTCAGATGAATCGATGCCTTTGACTTATGATATTGCTGAAGAATAGTGAAACTACCATGGGGTGTCAGAAGAACAAACAGATTAGTCTTGGTAGCAGAGCCAGATGTTCTTTAGAAGAGAGGCTGGTGAGACTCCATCTCAAGTGTTTGAACATGTCATCTGGGAGAACAGTCCCTGGAAAAGGTCAGCATGCTCGATAAAGTTAAGGGTCAAAGAAAAAGAGGAAGTCCCTAGGCCAAATGGATCAACACAGTGACTGCATCCAACAGGACAAATACAAACATAGCAGTGGGGTCAAACATAACAATTTTGAGGATGGCCCAGGACCAGGCGGTGCTTCATTCTGTTGTGAATAGGATCATTATGAATCAAATCAACTGAAGGTACCTAACAAAACCCAAAAATGAGTAATAGTATGAATAGACATGAAGGAAAATTGGGAATATGCCCATGAATATATACACTAAAGGATGTTTGTACATATGTATTTATTTACCTTTGATTAAAATATATTCATGAATGTGGTGGCAAAATTATGAAAACTTTTTAGCTATAACCAAGGAACCTGAACCTAGAGCAACGCGATCCATGGGTTGGGTGTCCCACAGGTAGTGTAATTGAAAAGTTGAAGCAGAGAACTAGCTAAGCAGCCGCACACCGGTGGGATCATCAGCAAGCAAGAGACAGAAAGGCGAGGCTGGTCAAGCCATTTATCTTTTTGCCCTTCAATTAAACTGCAACCTTATTAACCCCACATGTGGTTATCGGCCAGGTTGGCACAATAAACTTACCTATCACAACTACCTACAGTTCATTTTTGTTCTTGAGATTGGTCCCTGCATTTTTCAGTTCGAACTCAGAGTGACAGAAACAACTGTCTAGTTCTGTGCCATCCACACAAGGATGATTATATTTTAGCCCTGTGTTCTAGCCACTGGGTCAATCCATTTCATCAAGATCTCCCTCTTTTTCATCGACTCTCAACTTTACCTGGCTTGATGTCCTTCCCTAGGGATTGATCTCTCCTGATAACATGCCCAAAGCATTAGAGACAAAGTCTCACCTTTGTCTCATCATCCTTGCATCTAAGAAACATCCTGGCTGTACTTCTCCCAAGACAGATTTGTTTGTTCTTCTTTTTTGTTGTTGTTTGCTCTTTTGTTGTCCATGACACTTGCAATTCCCCCACCTCCACCCTGACACCTTAATTCAAATGCATCAATTCTTCTCTGGGCCTCTTGTTCCTCCTCTAACTTGCCATTGTGAATAAGGGTATTGGAAATACTATGGCTCAGGTCTAGACACCTCAGGCCTCAAATTGACATTTTTGCTTTTTATCAAAAGAGAAACTATTCAGCAGATTCATCTAATGCAATATGTTCTATTTCTAATTGCTGCTTTCATGAGTGTTGGATGCGGATCCAAATGAAATAAAATCCTTGACAGCTTCCATCTTTCCCCCATATATTATATTGCTGGTTGTTGGTTCACTTCTGAGGATTTTGCGGGGTTTTTTTGCATTGAGTTGTTATCCAAAATTAATGCTATATGTTTTCATTTTGCTCAGTGTTTTTAGTCACCTCCCTACAGTCCAGAAATCCCACTTTATAGTACTTGGCCATCCAACATAAGACTATTGCACTGGAATATAAACTAATACATAGATTCCTTCCTCAAGAAGCCTTGCTATGGCACATCAGCTAATCAAAAAGTATTTAGTCAGTTTGCCTTCTATACAACTTCCTTATCTCACTCAGGACTCTAACAGTTTGCCGATAGGCAGCCAGTGAGTGGCAAGAATCTTGCCCAGGTGAACAAAAGAGAAATATAAATGGTGAAAAAATAGAATCTAATGACCCACGAATAGATGGATGAATAAACTGTGGAATTTTTTATATCATGCTACATAGTGACTTTAAGGAATGGTACATATAATATGGATAAAAATTTTCAAAACTCCTTGTACTGGAATTGATTCTGCTTCCTAGCAGCTCTGTAGGACACAGTGGCATTGCCCCATAAAGTTTCCAAAGCTGTAAATATGTATGGAACCAGATTGTTACATCTTTCTCTGCCCATTAGCTGGTGGGCTCAAACCACCAACTTTTTAGCAGTAGTCAAGTTCTATAACCACAGCATTAACATATAGCCCCCTTCCCTATATATGGATAAGTCTCAAAATGTGTGATTTGAATACGGTAAGAAAGATGTTATGTGACAAGATTTCATTGCCATTTATGAAAGAAACACACAAAGCAATAATATATTATGTTACTTTAGGTAAGGCATGAGTATTTCAAATAAACAAACATGTATTAAAAAACAATGAGGATGTCTTCCTTAGGAGAAGGGAGAGGAATCATACTCAGAATAGAGGGAAGACAAACCTTTATTTTCTCCCAAATGCTTTATAAGATTAAGTTTAAAAAATAGACTCGAATCAAGTGTGTCTAAATGTTAACAACGTTCAATAGTGGGAGAAAAGTTCAGGGATATTGATATATATTGTTTGTACTTTCCTGTAGTTTTAAATGTCTGAAGAAACATAACACAATAAGGTGGTGGCGCCCTTAGTAAGGGATGGCTGCAGGTTACCCAGATGTCTGCTGCAGTTATATTGAGAGACTGGAAGTGTGGAACTCCTCCATCTGCTAAGGAGAGACTGACAGGCATGGCTTGCACAGAAATATCAGACTGACGGTGAGACCGTGTGACAGAGTGATGAACTTGTGGACACTTGCATGATTTAATTGCTCCAGCAACGAAGCCTGGAAACAAAACCCAGATTCCACCCCAGAGTCTGAGAGGACCATCCAGATTGTCAAAGTGAAATCACACTTCACACTGGTGTTTTTTTTCCCTCTTGCTGAGTGGGAAAAAAAGACATTTTTTCATCCAATGAAACTTGTTAAAAGCTCAAGCTGTTCTGATGAGTCCTTATGCATATTGCAGTCTGTTATTATAGGATTAAAGTGTTAAGTTTAATCATGGAATATTCGAAGAAATAGCAGCTTCCAAGGCCTTCCCTCAGGAGAATGAGTTGCTACTCTGACTCATCTTTTGAGCAGACTAAATGCCTTAAAAAGCGCTTAAGGTGACGAAGAAGTGATTTCCCGGTTGAGCTTTTGGTCTAGAAGCCTGCTGTGGACGGACTATGGTGAACATTTCCCAAAAGTAGATGCTTGCTGTGTAAGGACTTCCCTCGGTAAATAGTGCCCTCAATTAATAAATAATTGTACAGTTGTATATCCATTTTATTTGGTCAGTTTCTATTTTTTTTATTATTGATGTACTTACACTCCAATTCAAGCCATTGGTTTACAGACACATCTCTGAATGATACATTCTAATATTGATCTATATGAAGTCTTACATGTTAAAGCTTTTAAAGAAAATAAAATTTGGGGGCTTTTTAAATTTTGTTCAGCCAACTTCTATTTAGCTTTTCCTAAGTTGCAACAAGCAATCCTGGTGCACAGTGACTGAGCATTGGAGATCACCAGTCTTTCTTGGGGAGAAAGACTTGGCTCCCTACTCCACTAAAGACTTCCAATCTTTAAAACTCACAGGGATAGTTCCATAGGGTAACAATGAGTTAGCATCAACTCCATGGGAGTGACTATGGGTAAGAGCCCAAGCCAGAAACTTTCTTTGCATGGCATTGAAAACACAAAAGTCATAATTACATTTCCTACCTTTTCAATGGTTACTAAGTATTGTGGAAAACAGATAGATAAAACTTTTTCTTAGTTTTTTTTTTGAGATAGTAGAAGGAAATAGTACCATTACGAGTGGGTACCCAAAAAAATCCAGAAAAAAACTCTGCTGGGCAGAGCTTACATAGTAAGCATTTTTGCCACTAGGTGAGCATCAAGCAACCCGCTCTGAGCTAGTGCACCCAGTGGCATCACCCAGGAAGGTTCTCTCTGGTCAGAGTGAAATTTTTCATGAAAGCATTTTTGCTTAAAGCTTGTTTTCTGTGATGGCCGATTTAAGAGAACAGTGTGCAGCTGAGAAATTTTGTCTCCTGCTTGGAAAAATTGCTGCAGAAGCTGTTGTGACATTGAATACAGTTTATAAGGACAGCACTATAGGAAAACCTCAAGTGTATGAGTATTTTTCTCCTTTCAAAAAAGGTGAAATGTCGATTGATGACAATCCTCTTTCTGGGTGTCTGTTGTCTTCCTTAACCAATGAAAATGTCAACTCATGGTGCACTTGCAGTTTGTTCCACCAGGCTGGACTGTTAATCAAGCTTTCTATTTAGAAGTTCTAAAAAGATTGCATAACAGTGTGCGACAAAAAAGGCCTGATTTGTGGCAGACAGGGGACTGTTTTTGCCATCATGACAATGCATCTGTTCACGCAGCCATCTCAGCGCACCAGATTTTGGTACCAAACAGCATGCCTCTCTTGCTCCGCGCACCTTACTCGCCTGACCTTGCTCTGCGGGACTTCTTTTTATTTCCACAAACGAAGAGGGACATGAAAGGAGAGCGATTTGACAAGATAGAAGCGGTGAAGAAAAATATGTTAGAGAAACTGTTATGCTAGAAATCCTTTTCTATGCA
Source organism: Tenrec ecaudatus (assembly GCF_050624435.1). NCBI lineage: Eukaryota > Metazoa > Chordata > Mammalia > Afrosoricida > Tenrecidae > Tenrec > Tenrec ecaudatus. The sequence continues at coordinate 108,314,654 of NC_134544.1, forward strand.
TATTTTCAGGACAGGTGACCAATGAAAAATTTGCTTGAAAATGATAGCAAAGAAAATAATACACAACCCTTAAGCATTTTAATTTAATTTAGACCCCTCTGAGAAAAACGCTAATCCTTTTGCGGTCTTAATCCCCAGACTGGAAAATTGCGGGGTTTCCACAATATTTTGTTATGTAAACCACATTTATAGGATGTATTGTATGCTTTGAAGTTGTGATCTGCTGGCCAATTAGGGAATCATAAGCCTAACAACAGCAGTAAGACATACCCCTGCCTGGAGTTCATCATCCCTTTGGATTTTGCATTCTTTTCCCCAGATTTTATTGCTTAAGCTTTCTTTTGTTATTTTCATCCTTGAATACTGTCAAAGCACTCAAAATCATTTGCAGAGCAAAATGTCCCATCTATGCACATTTTACTGATTGAATTAAAATGGTATGATTTTGATGAATTAAGTTAATTAAATTATACGATTATGGCCACACAAACAACTGGCAGGTGTGATTTGTCATGACTCTCACTGGACTCTATCCACGTGTTAAGAGAAGCCAGCACATAGCCCTGCAGAAGGCTGTTAAGAGATTATCGCTTGTAGATGACTTGAGGACTAAGGCAAGTTTTTAAAAGAATTAAAAGATTCAAATGTACTTAATTGATGATAAAGAAAACGTTCCCTGGCAGGGAAAGCATTCTTGTATAGCGAAGAGGTTTTTGAGTGGGACTTTGTTTAGGGAAGAAGCCCTCAGGGTGTGATGAATTAGAAGTCGGCCTGCTAACTGCAAGGTCAGTTGTTCAAAAGCACCAGCCACTCAGTGGAGAAAGAATGGACTTTCCACTCGAGGAAAGTTATAGACTCATAAACCCACAGGGACAGTTCTACCCTGACCTACATATTGTGACCGTGAGTTGAAATCTACGCAACGGTAATGAGTTTGGGATTTGGATTATCCTTTAGGAAAGAAGTCCTGGTTTTGCGTGATTAAGCTATTAGGTGCTAATGAACAGACAATCATGCTGCAGGAGATAAAGATAGCAACCATAAAGATCGCATATCTTCCATAAAGATAGCAACCCTGGAGGTCCTCGCAGGCAGTGCTCCTCTGTTCGGTAGGGTTCCCAAGTGCGGGAATTAACTCAACGGGCATGGATTGTAGGTGTGCAGGGACAATGTGGTGCATTTTGGTGTATCTTTAGAAGAGTTCTTTGGAATGAGTAAGTGCCTTCTCCAAGACACAACATAACCAAGTCATTATTAAGATGATTAACAGGAAAAAATATTGCTTTGTTATATGCATGAGTAGTGCTCATGGAAGCAGGAGTCAAGAAATCAAATAGCATATTGCGTTAGGTAAATGTGCTGCGCAAGCCAAATTTAGAGTATTGAAACGCAAGGGTGTTTGAAGACTAAGGCGTGCCTGACCTAAGCCATGGATTTTCAATTGCCTCATATGCATGTGAAAGTTGGACATTGAAAAGGAAGACCCTAGAAGAATTGATGCATTTGGATTTTGGTGCCAGAGAAGACTATTGAAAATATCATGGACTGCTAAAAAGACAAACTGATCTGTCTTAGAAGTATTTACAGACTCCTTCTTAGAGACAAGGGTGTAAGACTTCATCTTCACCTTACATAACTTGGACATGCTTTCAGGAAAGATCAGTCCCTTGAGAAGGGCATCATACACGGCAAGGCAAAGGGGCAGCAATAAAAGGTCCTTAAGGAGATGGATTGACACAGTGGTTGCGACAATGGGCTGATATCAGAACAATTAGGGAGCTGGCCTGGAAGCAGGCAATGTTTTGTTCTGTTGTGCATAGGGCTGCTATGGGTAGGAACCAACTAAAAAGCATTCACTTATTATTAAACAACTAAGTAATTTATATATATTAATAAAAGAAATTATCTAAATTTAATAATTTAAGCTTTACCAATATAATCATTTTATCTTTTATTTAATAGTGTATCACAAGAATTATCCATGAAATGAGCACACAATAAATACTTGTTGAACAAATGGCCACTGTAAACAGACATATGACATACGTGACCAGAGCCAAATTATTTCCAGTCCATTATATTTCTTTTGTTAGATGCTACTGAGTCAGTTCTGACTGAAAGCAACCCTATGCATAACCAAACAAAACATTGCCCAGTGCTCTGCCATCCTCAAAAGTATTGCTGTCTTTGAGCCCTTTGTTTCAGCCACTATGTGAATCCAACACATTGAAGGTATTCCTACACTTTGCTGGCTTTCCGCATTAGCAAGCATGATGTCCATTTCCGAGGATCTCCTAACATGTCCAAAGTCTAGTCATTGCTTGTCAGGCAAATTCTGGCTGTACTTTCAAGACAGATCTCCAAAGTTTGTTCTTCTGAGAGTTCAATGTGCTTCCAGCATTTTTTGGCAATTCAAATGCATTAATTCAAATGCATTGATTCATTTGAAGTCTACTTTATTGTTTGTTTGTTATTATCAACTTAATAGGGGCTCATACAACTCTTATCAAAATTCATACATACATGAATTTTGTCAAGCACACCAGTACACATGTTGCCATCATCATTCTCAAAACACCTGCTTTCTACTTGATCCCTTGATATCAGCTCATTTTCCTCCTCCTTCCATGCTCCCCCACCCCCCATGAACCCTTGATAATTTATAAATCATTATTTTGTCATATCTTACACCATCCAACATCTCCCCTCACCCACTTCTTCGCTGTCAGTCCCCCAGGGAGGAGGTTATATGTAGACCTTGTAATCGGTTCCCCCTTTCTCCCTCACCTTCCCTCCACCCTCCTGGTATCGCCACTCTCACCACTGGTCCTGAAGGGTTCATCTGTCCTGGATTCCCTGGATTCCAGCTTTCACATAAATTTCACATGTCCAAATAAAATGAAAGAATTTCTGAACAAATTCAATCTTTTCTCTATCGTGATAGTGATAATTAGTTCTATGAATTAGTTCAGCTGTGAGGATTTTGTTTTCTTCGTATTGAACTTCTTGTCTGGTGCTCTTCCAGTTTACTAACATGATGTCTTTTTCCACGGACTGGTCTCTCCTGATAACACGTCCAACATGTATGAGATTGTCTTTCCATCCTTGCTTCGAAGAAGCATTCTGGCTGTACTTTTTTTTAAATAAATCTTTTTATTGGTGATCATACAACTCTTATCACAATCCATACCTACATCAATTGAGCAAAACACCCTTATACATTCGTTGCACTCATCATTCTCAAAATTCACCTTCCACTTGGGTTCCTGGAATCAGCTCGGTTTCCTTTTATTTTCCCCCTCCCCCTCCCTTCCTGCTCCCCCCTTCCCACTGCTCCCTTAATAGTTTATAAATAATTATTTTATCTTATCTTACACTGCCCGGCGTCTCCCCTCACCCACCTTCCCATTGCCCATCTCCCAGACAGGAGGTTACACATAGATCCCCGATATTGGTTCTCCCTTTCTACACCTCCTTCCCTCCCGGTGTCGCTACTCCCACTGCTGGTGTTGAGGGGTTCGTCCCTCTTAGATTCCCTGTGTTTCCAGATCCCTACTGCACCGCTGTACATCCTCTGGTCTAACCAGGTCCGCAAGGTAGAATTGGGGTCATGATAATTGGGAGGGGAGGAAGCGTTCAAGAACCAGAGGAAGGTTTTGAGTTTCATTGTTGCTACACTGAACCCTGATTGACACATCTCCTCCCCACTAACCCTCTGCAAGGGATGTCCAGCTGTCCACAGATGGGCATTGGGTCCCCATCACGCACTCCCCCTCATTCACGGTGATGTGATTCCCCTGCCTTTGTTGTTTGAGACCTGGTCTCCTCTGCCCTTCATGATCACCCATGTTGGTGTGCTGCTTCCGTGTGGGCTTGGTTGCTTCTGGGCTAGATGGCCGCTTGTTTGCTTTCAAGCCTTTAAGTCCCCAGACGCTATATCTCTCAGTATTGGCTGTACTTCTTTCAAAACAGATTGGTTAATTCTTCTGGCAGTCTGTGGCACTCTCAATAAACTAAAGACTTACAAATCTCTTCAATACATAGCTTTACATATATATGTATTTGAATATGCATTTTATATTATATGCCTATCTAATATAGTATTTATCAATAATAATTGCTTATTTGCCCTTCTATGGGAACTTATTTCTCATTTACCCTTAGATGACATCTCAGGAGAGACGGCTTTCGACTCCTGTACAGGATGATCACAACATCAGCTGGTGTAAGACATGAAAAAAAAAGAGAATAATTGATAATTTATCAAGGGAACATGGGGAAGGAAGATGGGAGACAGAAGGGGGCGGGGGGTTGAGGAGCTGATGCCAGGGGCTTAAGTAGAAAGAAAATGCTTTGGAAAAGATGATGAGAACAAATGTACAGATGTGTTTGACAAAATGGATATATGTACGGATGCTGTTGTTGAGCCAACCCTGACACAGACATCCTAAGGGACCGTGCAGAACTGTCCTATAGTATTTCTGAGGCTGTAATCTTAAGGAAAACCAACACCTGGTGGGTTCAAAGTGCTGATCTTACGGTTAACAGCCAAAGTCGTAACCACTGCGCTTCAAGGCTCCTCTGCAACGATTCCTCAAACCAGACCCAGTGCCATCCTGTCAATTTGCAGTCATTCCACTCTGCCCTGGAGGGGCTCCCAGCATTGCAAGCCACAGAAAAGGCAAGATTGTGTTATACCTCCACCTGGTGGTAATCAGTCATATTAGACATCAAAATGAAAACGCTTAGTGGAAATTGCTTTTTAAAATGGCCTTGCCCTCAAATTCCTGATCTCCCTTCAAGAAACTTTTGACCTGACTATACTTCACAATCGCCGATGGCCCCCACCCCCCCACACATTAACAGCCTGAATAATTACTTGTTGATAGCGTCTTATCTATGTCTTTTCTAATGATCTATGGGCTAAAACTTATGCATTACTCAGACTACAATGCAAATATATAATGTGTTAAGTAACACCTCTTTTCCATAAAGTTTTGTTCTTATTTCTCCACCTTCAACAGGGATATTTCCCTTTGTGAAATGCTTCCGACTTGGTCTGAAGGAGCTCTGTGGGGCAGAGTTCAACACTGGATTGGTAACAGAGATGCTGCTTTGAACCCACCTCGCTGTCATGGAAAAAGACCCAGTGATTTGCTTCTGTAAAAATTACAGTGTAGGAAAAGCCACGTGGCAGTTCTACTCTGTGACATAGAGTCACAAGGTGGACTCTTCTGGATGGCACACAAGAGCGGCCCCTGAACTGCCAAATTGTTAAGTATCTGAAATTGTAATCGTCTCAAAATCCCTGATCTTCATCAGGGATTCATGAACGGGTAGCCAATGATATAACTTAAAAAAAATCAAACTCTGAGGTCTTTAAGTATACACACCTGAAACCACTGCTGACAAATCATTTCTGGTACATAGTATTCCTATAGGGTGAAGTAGAAATGCTCTATACATTTTCTGAGGCTGAACATTTTTATGGAAGCAGATGGCCCATGGAGCGGTTGGTAGGTTTGAACCAGCAACGTTTCAGTTAGAGGCCCATTTCTTAACTCCTTGCACCACCAACTTGCTGCTATGGAATCCACTCAGCCATTCTACTAGAGTTTCTGAGACTAAATCTCCATGGGAGCACACAGCTTCATCTTTGTCCTACAAAGTGACCTTGAGGCTTGAAGCCCAATGCCTAACCACTAGTGCCGCTAGACAGCAAACAACAATGCGAAACAACTCTTTGCTGCCGAGTTCCTTCTAACTCATAGTGACCCCATAAGACAGGATCGAACTGGCCCTGTCCGTTTCGAAGACTTTACTTTCTACTCTCTACGGAAGTAGAAAGCCCGTCTTTCTCCCAAGGAGCAGCTGGTGGTTTTGAAGAGCTGCCCTCCCTCGTAGTTAGCACCCCTACTTGTCACCACGACTGCAGCAGGGCCCGTGTACAACTCTATGCAGAGCAAGCCATCCTGATCCTCCACCCTGAGCCTTATTATTGACCCCTCGTCGTATAGGAAATGGAGATCACACGAGGGGCAGGAATCAGCTGGCAGAGAACTCCTAAAGGTGGGTGGTTATCTATCTGCGATACCCATGGAGCAATATATTACATTTAAAATATAGGATGAATGCTGTTATCTTGAGAGAGATATCAGAGATTTTGAGATTTGAGATGCAGGCCATTAAAGATACCCGAGAAGGTATCTTTACACCAGGTTTTTACCTAGTATAAAAACTCCTGTGAACGAGTATGTATTAGAAGATGTGCTGTTGCCTATTTGGACCTTGAAAGTGATCCCTTATTTATACTGAAAGTCTACAAAAGGCAGAAAGATGGAAACGTGATTAGAAGCTCCCATGTACTCTCCCAGCATCCAACCCAGTGAACCATGGAGAAAAATAAGTATAGATCTCAGAATTTCTGACAGTAACTGTGGTGGTCCAGAGTCAGAGAAAATACAGAGTTGGATAGAAGAGAAGTAGAAATGGTGCAAAAGTTCGGGGTACCTGACCACTACTGCCAGGAATACTCATTTGGGACCATCTAAGTAGCAAACACAGAAAGGAAGTCAACCCGAGAAAGCCATGGCCAGTTTTATAAAGGCTGAACAAATCGACATGGGAGTTCCCAGCTGTGCGTGTAGAAAGGGCTGAAGGGAGACTTTGGTGCTGCAACAGGCTTCTCTTGATCTTGCTGAGCCTGGAGATAGATGGTCACTAGGTGAGGGCAGCAAGGCTTGGGAATACATCAAGCAGACACAGAGGGAAATAGCCCACAGTGACATACCATGGGTCCACCCAGGCAGGAGCATCCGTGAAAGATAGAGAAAGCCTCACCTTTAGGAACGTCTGGCTCCACAGCTCATGTCTGCATCTGGGAGTAGCTTATCTCACCCCTTTCCACGCATGATGGTTGAATGCCCGAGAATTCCTGAATTGCCACGGAGGAAAAAAAGCAAACAAATAGCTAGAAAGTTAGTATTGCCTGCTGGTGACTCTCAGAAAAATATTCCAAATTTGCTGCTGCTGGAGTGCTTCTGACTGACGCCTAGTCCGGCTCTCTCAGACTGAGTGCAGCTGCCCCCTGCAGCTGCCAGGACGGTGAACAGGTGCAACGGTGGTTGCTAGCTACAGTTTTGTCTTGCACGGTGACCGCTGGTTGCAGGCCATGGGACAGCAGGGCATTCAATCAGAAAATTCTACTACAGAAAATAATGTCAACAACAACAACAAACAATGATTGCAAAATGGCCCAGTTTCAACCACAACAATGAAAGATAGTAAAGCACACAAAATCATAAAAAAAAGACTGGTCAAAAGCAAAGCAGAAAGTAGAGGAAGTCCCTCCCCCCCCCTTTATGGAGGCCAGAAAAGTGCAAATAATTGATCATTTTCAAAGTCTTGTGCTGAGTATGCTTTTGGGAAAGAGGGGAAAATCTTGAGAAAATAAAAATGGAGCTCAAGGAAAAAGTGAAGGAATGGAATGAGAGACTCAACAAAAGCTACAAAAAGCAAAACAAAGAGAATTATTGGGTGTGAAGAACAACAGATCTGAATTTGTAAAAGACAAATACACAGGCAGCAATAGAGTTGAATAGGCTAACAGGAGAACTCATGAACCAGAAAGGTAAAGTAACGAAACTTAAGAAATGTTCAGAGAAAAAAGACACAAGAACAACAAAACCGTGAACAGACCCAAAAGGAAATCTAGATTTAATGAAGAAATGTAACATTTAAAATTAGTGGAATCTCAGAGCAACATGACAATAATAAAGGCATGGAAACCATTTTGTGAAGCAACCAAAAGAATTTCCCAGATTGGCACAGAGAAGCAAGCCAACCAATAGAGGAAGCAACATGAGACCCAATTAAAAGAGGCACAAGAAGAACACCACCGGCCGGATCTGATAAAGCTCTGGAAAACCAAAGGCAGGGAGAGCATCCTGAAGGCAGCAGGGAAAACAGCAACATAACATAACAAGGAGCTTTCTTGAGAATGAACGTGGGTTTCTCTTAGAGAGTTGTAGAGGTCAGATGACAATGGAATGACATATATAAAATACTGGAGGAAAACAGTTCCTAACAAAGAAAGTTTTACTCGGCAAATTCTCGATCAAAGTTGAGTGGGAAATCCAGGCATTCGCAAAGAGAAACTCTGAAAATTTGTCACCAACAGACTGGTATTGCTCAAAGGATTACTTTGGATGCAAAATTAAGAGTATTAAATAAATACTTCTATATACAGGAAACAAACAAAAATAAGAGTGAGAGATAGCTATTAAAAAACACAACATGGACAATCAGAAGGACTAAGTATGATGATATTTTCAGGTAATAAAATCAAAGTTAAATCCTACAAACTACACAGCACCAAGTTTGCAAGAAATAAGTACAAAGCAAACTTATTGAATATAGCTGGTGTATTGACATTAATGGAAACACACTAATAGAAATTGGGGAGGGAGGAGGGTATCATGACCATCATGATACGAAGACAGAAATCAACTACAGGGAAAAATAAATAAACCCATAGAAATGAAATAATCAACTACTGAAAAATTAGTGAGTATATAGGAGAACAAAAGTGAAATTAAAAATTGCCAGCATTTAGGGTTAGGGTTAGAAAAAGAAATAAATTGCCAGCATCTAATGAAAATGAGAACACCACATATCCAAACATTTGGGACACATCCAAAGCAGCGCTAAAAGGAAAATTTATAGTAATGGATGTCAATATTTTAAAAGTAGCAAGTTCCTAAACCATTCATGTAGTTTAACAACTTGAAAAAATAGTAAAGAACAACAAAACAAGGCAAAGACTACCTGAAAGAAAATACTAAGGGTGCGGGCAGAAATAAATGAAATAGAAAAACAATAGAAATGATGTTTCTTTGAAAGGGCCAGGAAAATAGACAGACCCCTGGCTAGAACCGCAAAAGGGTCAAATAGCCAAATTAAGAAAAGAAATTGATGGTGTTACAACTGATCCAACAGTGATAAAGACTATAATTGACTATTTTTTAAATTTTTATTTATTTATTTATAACAATTTATTGGGGCTCATACAATTCTTATCACAGTTCATACATATACATACATCAATTGTATAAAGCACTTCTGTACAGTCTTTGCCCTAATTATTTTTTTTCTCTTTTCTTTTTTTACATTTTATTAGGGACTCATACAACTCTGATCATCATCCATACATATACATACATCAATTGTATAAAGCACATCCATACATTCCCTGCCCCAATCATTCTCAAGGCATTTACTCTCCACTTAAGCCCCTCACATCAGGTCCTCTTTTTTTTCCCCCTCCCTGCCCTCTCCCCCCTCCCTCATGTGCCCTTGGTAATTTATACATCGTTATTTTGTCATATCTTGCCCTATCCGGAGTCTCCCCCCCCCCTTCTCTGCTGTCCCTCTCCCAGGGAGGAGGTCACATGTGGATCCTTGTAATCAGTTCCCCCTTTCCAACCCACTCACCCTCCACTCTCCCAGCATCGTCTGTCACACCCTTGGTCCTGAAGGTATCATCCACCCTGGATTCCCTGTGCCTCCAGACCTCATATGTACCAGTGTACAACCTCTGCCCTATCCAGCTATAATTGACTATTTTGGAACATTTTATTCCAGCAGATTAAAAGGTCTAAATGAAATGGAAAAAATCCTAGAAACACATTACTTACTTAAACGAACACAGAGATAGAAAAATTAAGAAGAGCTATAGGATATCATTACATTTTAAAAAATGCCAGCAACAAAAAAAGACCAGGGCCAGATGGGTGCATTCGGGAATTCTATCAAACATTTAGAAAGAAGTTCTTAAAAACAGAATTAGAATGAAAGCTAATATTCATTCTATTATGTCAGCATAATCCCTTACACCCAAACCAGGCAGGAGTGTTACACACACAAAAGAAAATTACAGACCCAATATTTGTGAGAAATCTAGATGTAAAAAAATTTTCAGCAAAATTCTAGCCAACAGACTTCAACATCGAAAAAGAGGCATACACTGTGATGAAGTGGGATTCACACCAACATTAGAAAATCAGTCAAAGCAATCCATCTCATCAATGAAACTAGGAAAAAAAACATATGAATAAATTACTAAGTGCTCCTGCATTGGAGAGAAAATATGAGTTCTCCCTGATGTGATCTATAGAGGCCTGCTGGCATGGATTTACTGCAGCGTTTGGTGGTGCAGGGCAAAAATGAAGACAGAGAGACATGGGAAATTGACACCAGCGAAGGGATGACACCTCTGTGCTGGGTGAATCCCAGAGGCTTGCCCTGTATGGTCTTTGTTTTCTCAGCTAGCTAAGGGACAGATTAGTAAGCACTAGTAGGCACTTTCTCAGAGTACACAAGGAATGAGGGAGCAGCCTAAGCACTAGGTTCGAATAACAAACTGCCTTCTTAGGAGACTCAAGGTTTTTGTCCTTGGGAAGGAGCAGAGCGCCCTCAACTGGTCCTGCTCCCAGAACTGCCTCCAAGCCATTTGTAGCCCAGACACCCAGACACCCCTTGTTTAGAGGGGCATCTGGTGTCCATAGAAACAATCCACCGCTCTCAGTCTCTGTTAACTCCTTCAGGGCCAACAATTTACAGATTGAATGTAATCCTGGTGCAAATCCTAACGACATTCTTCACTGAAATATAAAAGCTAAGACCAACTTTATATGGGAAAGAAAGACTGTAGGAAGCATCCGGCTGATCAAGGTGTTTACTAATGGGTGACTATTTAGTCCCCTGCGTCTCTGCAGACAAAAGCATTGCAAAATGACTGTTGTTTGTGACTTTGCTGCTAAAAGCATTGAGGGATAATTCAGTTATTTATGATCTCTTCCAGGCTCTCTTAAATCTTGCATATCCGTGTGATTGTCTTTGAACCTAGTGCTTTTATTATTCTAAGGTTAAGAAACTGTGACTAGTTAAGTAACATTTGCATAGGTAAGAGTTTAGGAATGTTCAAGTTCTTTGACGTTTGTTTTGTAACCAATTCCCCTGTGTAAGAAAAGTATATAAACCAAGCTTCAAATACACTTGGGACTTCAGTCCATGAGATTGGAGTCCTCCCGATCCCATGCTTTGTACATAGCTCTTTATTTCCTTTCATCTGCACACCTCAGTTCGAGCCCAGCTTAATGTGGGATAGCTGGTCTGATCCCCGCAGAAGAAGCCCTGAATAACTAAAGGCAAAAGTGAAGAAAAAGAAAAAAATGCAGGAGATCTCACACTGACCAATATCAAGATGCATTATATAGCCACTTCAATAAAAATGTAACATTCCTGAAAGACAATTTGAGAAGAAAACTATAGACTTCATCTTTTATAAAGGAACAGCAAACATTACAAGAAGTGCATGGGTAGAACACTACAAAATAAATAGGAACTTATAAAATTGTAAAGTTATGCCCATCAAAAAACTGCAACAACTCAACAGCCAAGAGACAAACAACCAATCAGAAAGTGAGTGGTGAACAGAATTTTTACCAAAGAGAACATCCAAGCAGCCAACACGCATGTGAAAAGAATGTCATAATCATTAGTCATTCAAGAGATGCAAATCTGAACTACAATAAGGTAGCATCTTACCCCAATGATTAAAAAAGAGAAAGCAAACACACAGCAATCGATAACAGCAAGTGTTGGTGAGTCCATGAGGAAATCAGAACATTTATCCACGGCTGGGGGCACTACCACCATTGTGGTATTTATATAATTGTCAATTTGAGAGGATTATGAGTGAAGGGGTGGAGTCTAGTCTGTCAATCAGATCAGAGTCAAAGAGGCTTCTGTGTGGGCATGGCCTTCTCCTGAGAATTCTGGGAAATCTGGTATTTTCTCCTTGGAGGTGAGAGACTCTGGCCCCACCCTGGGAGAAAGAGCAGCTGACAAGACACAGGGACCCACCCTGATGCAGCCCTAGGTGCTGGAAAAGCCCTGCAGAGACCCATGCCAGAACTGAGATGTTTCCAAAGCTACTGGATCCAAAGACTGTCTACCCACTGGCCTGTGATCTTCTACATTCAGTATCATTGCATGTGTTTTGTGAGTCTGAGGAGGACTTTATGGTTTGGTGTCGGACATATGGGCTAATATCGGACTTATGGACTTGATCTGGACTGGGCTGGGATGTTTTCTCAATGTTTAATTGTTCTTGTATATAAATCTCTTTCTTATACACGTATGTGTGTCCATGGATTTGTTTCTCTAATCTACCCAGACTCACACAACCACTGTGGAAAATGTATAATGTTTTCTCAAAGCCATTAGAAATAGAACTACTCTATGATCTAGCAAACTCCTTCCTTTGTATGCACCTAAGAGATTTACATATAATCACACAAACAGACATGGGATTATGCACAACTATTTTCATTATTGCTTTATTCACAATAACAAATCAAGGGAAGCAATCAAGTGTTCATCAATGGGCAAATGAAGAAGCAAAATTTGATGTATGCATATAATAAAACATTATAGAAAGTACATAAGTACAATTATGAATCTGCAAAACAGCACGGATGGATTTGAAGTGCACAATGCTAAGTGACATGAGTCAAGCACTAATATACAACATAATACTGTAAGAGTTTTCTTTTATGAGAAAGAACATAAGAATAAAGTAATACAGAGAGATATATGTTATCGGTGGCTACTAGGGTAGGGGTGATGAATGAGGAAAACACATTTCATACAAAAGAGACAAGCTATTTTTTCTTTTGATGGAAAAAGTGGTAGCAAATATAGATGCAGTGAGCACAGCAAGCCAACATGAAAAGGAGAGTTTAAATACATGTGAACGAGTGCAGACAAAATTGATATGCAGGAAGGTATATACAGAAGAATTTACAATTCATTTCTACCAAGTCAGTTTCAACTCATATTGACCCTACTTAGGTTTCCACGACTTTACATCTTCACAGGAGTAGCCAGATTCATTTTTTCCCCAAGAAGTGGCTGGTGGGTTTGAATCACTGACTTTGCAGTTAGAAGCCCAATACTGTCATCCCACAGTGCCATCAGAGCTCCTTAAAGTATCCATCGTACCAAGCCCACATACCATTGGGTTGATTCTATGTCATAGAGACCCAATATAGGGTTTCTGAGGCTGTGAAGCTTCACAGAAATATCAATAGGTAAGTGTAATGACAATGGATGGATGCATGTACATATAGTCATTGAAGATGCATGCACAGATACTCTTCAGACATAACCAAATGCCTTCCAAGGCTGGCTTTCTGGATTTGAAGGCATTGAATCATTATCTCGTGAGAAAATGTAGGCAATTGGCTTAAAATAGTTCACAGAAACCATAAATAGCATCCTACTGACATGAGTCTCACCTGGAGTCTTGAAAGCTTGAGTGCAGTCATCTAAGACACCACTATAGGTCTCTAATTCCCTGAACATTGAGAAGTAAACCACAGGGTCAAAAATGAAAATAAATCTCCCCAAGCCACAATTTTACCTAGCTTGACACTAGTAGAACTCGAACCCTACCACCGATGATACCAGTGGCTACCACCACTGACCAGTATGACCCAGGGCATAATCGTTGGTCCTGGATAGAATGTGTGTCAGACAGGGTTCTCTAGAGAAACAAAACCAGAATGCTAATAATTATATATATATTATTATTAGATGTTTAACATAAGAAACAAACAAGTAATTAAATCACAAAGCAGTACAAATGGCTCAGTGCAACTCACTCCCATGAGACACTTGTGAGACACTGGCAGTCCTTCAAGTCTTGAGGGATGCCGGGCAGTCCTCTGTAGAGAAATTCAGGTTATCCGGGCACAGGCAGCACACAGCAAGGCAGGACACCAACAGCCAGCTAGATTACATGGTCCAACAATCCCCAGCTCAAGAAGATGCAAATTCCAATGGTGTGGCAAAGCAGGTCTTGAAGGAACCTCAAATTACAGCGACACAGTCTATGGATTAGGTGTCCCACAGGTAGTGTAGCTTGCAAATTGAGGCACAGAATAAGCAGGGCAGCTGCACGCTGGTCCGGTAATCAAAGAGCAAGAGACAAAAAAGGCAAGGCTCGGCCGAGCCATTTATCTCTCCACCCTTCAATTAATCCCACATGTGTTTATCAGCTTAGTTATCAGCATGATAAGCTAAGTGCCTCAGAATGTGAGGAAAATATGGAGCAGAACTCAAATTCTTATTTAAAAGACCAGCCCGACAACCTGAGACAATAGAAAACAGAGTCTCCTGAGACTGTCACCCCGAAACACTCTTGAAACCTAGAACTGAGAATATCCTGAGATCACCTTTTAGTGATTTAGCTGAGAGGCACCCACAAAAGATCAGTGCCTTACTGAAAACCATCAGTGTAAGACAAAAATCCAGCAAAAGCAGAGATGAGACGAAAAGGAGACTGGGGGACTTGAGTCCTGGAAATGGAACAAACAGCACAGTTAAAGTGTTGACCCAACCCCTGGCTATAGGCAAAGAGACACCTGATTGGTGGTGGTGCTCTTATATCAATCAGGGGCAGAGCAGACTGGCAGCCCTTTGTTCATCCTAGCTTGATGCCTAGATCGTGGCCAGAGCTGTTTCATGCCTAGGGCACATTAAAAAAAAGTGTTGACCCATTGTGATCAATGTCTGTAATGTCACTGAGCAAGGTCTGGGGGACTTGGCAAATGGCAATCTCACATGCTGCTCACACTTTCACCAAAATTGAAAAAATAAAAAGAACTACAAAAATGCATCTCATAGCTTATATTGTCACATGTGTTTCAACATGTTTTTATTTGCAATGATGTTAGACTAAAAAGAAATCTCCTCAAAGACAAGACTATTATAAAATATGTACGTATAGACATGTATACGTTTTAAGCAAATATATGTAGTATAAGAAAATACATTTTAAACTAAGTTTAAATTTCCCTTTAATGTAAAATGAAGATGAGCGATGGAATAAAGATTGTGCACTGATGATTAAAACAATCAAGAGCCATCTATAGCCATTTGATCAAAAGTTTCCGTGTCAACAAAATATTGTGCTTCTGAGGGAATCCCCAGGCATGTCACTAGAGGGCAGACCAGCCTAGCTTTGTGAATTCAGGAAATGTGATGAAGCAATTTACAGATCAGACAGAAAAGAGTTTCATGTTTTTCAACTTCTGATACCTATTCCCTTAGACACCTCGTGATCACACACTGGTGTGCTTCTTTCATGTGGTTCTTGTTGCTTCCTTTCTAGATGGCCGCTTCTTTAATTTCAAATACTTTAATAGCTGGGCACCATCAGCTTTATTCACCCCATTGGCTTATGCACTCCTTTGGTCTTTAGCAGTCATGTCAGGACCGTGAGTATCATACATTTCCATATTACTAGAACAAGCCATTCTTGCTCTGAGGTATGATTTAAGTAGAGGCCTAAAGTTCATCTGCTTCCTTTTTGTATTTTCACTCACACACACACACCTATTTTATATGTTTACATATGTACATATTTATTTTATACTTATATATAATTTTTCTTACATGTACTTTCCTCTCTTTTTTCCTTCTTCCCCACTATCATGTTTACTGATCATTCACCTCTCAGTAATTCCTTTCAAATACCTTTCAACTGATCAAACAAGAAATCAAATTGATGCAGAGCATGGACAAGGTGGAGACTCAAGACCTACCTGTAAGATAATTAGACAATCTGTCACAGAAGGGCCATAAGGAAGGGAGGTTATATACGGGGTGCAGAATAGCATTGCAGAGACACAACTATCCTCTAATCCTTTAATATTTCCTCTTTTTACTATTATGGTCTTAGTTACCTTATTAAACTTGTTAGACCTGCGTAAGCTCATTTGTATAATTAAGAGCATCCGATGCATGGAATCCAAGATAGATAAACCCTTCAGAAATAGTAATGGGAGAATTACTTCCCTTAAGGTACTGAGAGAGAGGTGGGCTGGGGGGACTGATAGCAATGATGACTGTATAATGCCCCCCCATAAGTGATGGACAGATACATTGGGTGGGGTAAGATATGGATAGATTGATAGATAAATAAATAGAAGAGGTAGGGTGGGGGTGGAAGGGATAAAGGGGAAATAATATCAAAGAAGAAAGAAAATGTTTTAAAAACGATGGTGGCAGCAATTGTACAATTACATTTCAGCTATTGAATTAGGGATATTATAACATCTGTATGAACTCCCAATAAAAATGACTTTAAAAGGAGTGCGGAGCAGGGGCACAGGAAGAAAGGTAATTTGTTAAATTAGAAAATAAAGAAAGCAAGGCACACTGGGCTCCATAGGTTTGGCTCTGTTTCATTAAAACATGGGACAGCTAGACATGTCTGTGTGTATGCACGTGTGGAAACCACGTGAGTGCGTAATTGCCGTAGGTGGAAATCAGAATAGAAAGAGAAAGAGTTGACGAAGCTTTCAGGGATCACCCAGAGGCCAAATCATCAAGAAGTTAGTTATCCAGTCAAGGAAAGTTATGCCTGTCTCCTGCCCTTAAATAATCTGGCGAGGCTTCCAAGGACTGGGATGTTTCCCAAAAGTTAGCAGTTTGATGAATCCACCTCGGTGCCTTCTTAGTAACAGACTTATCTCTGTTGTTTTCAACTATGCCTTTTAGAAAAAGTTCCCTTAATAACAGTGACTTCTGAGCCAGTTAAATTCAAAGCCAAGAGGCCAGCTCAGAAATTTGGTGATTTAATTCCTCTGTCTTGTTTTCGTGCATGTTAGTGTCTCCACAAGTCTGTCTGAATAGGACAGGCTGGATGAACTATCTGGAGGAAAAGCAACAGGACCGACAGTTCCGGGGGGACTTGGGGTGGTGGGGTAGGGGGGGTAAGGAAGTGGTGTTAACAAACACAGGGACAAGGGTACAACATGGGACCCAAAATGGTAGTGAGGGGGGAGTGGTAGGCCTGGTGGGGAATGATCAAGGGTAAGGTTGCTTAGAGAAGAGGTATAGCTGTAGCCCAGGTGGGGATGGAGCATGGTAGTGGGGCAAGAGGAAAGTCAAAGGAGATGGAGGAAGGAGCTGGGAGTCAAGGGGCATTTATGGAGATCTAGACAAAGACAAAGACATATACATGTATATATATATATACATATATATATATGGATGGAGAAATAGATCTATGTGTCTATATTTATAGGTTTAGTATTAAGGTGTCAGAAGGACCTTGGGCCTCTACTCAAGCACTCCCTCAATGCATGAATACTTTCTTTTATTAAATTTGCACTCTATGATGCTCACTCTCCCGACACAACTGCTGAAGCCAAAGCGGGTGAACAAGTAAATGTGGTGAAGAAAGCTGATGGTTCCTGGCTATCAAAAGAGATAGTGACTTGGGTCTTAAAGGCTTGAAGATAAACAAATGGCCATCTATCTCAGAAGCAACAACAAAGCCCAAATGGAAGAACACACCAGCCTGTGTGATCGCGTGGTCCCAAAGGGATCAGTTATCAGGCATCAAAGAACAAAAAATCATATCATTGGCTGCACACCTCCATGATGCGATTGCCGAAGACAAACGGGTGCATAAGCAAATGTGGTGAAGAAAGCTGATGGTGCCCGGCTATCGAAAGAGATAGTGTCTGGGGTCTTAAAGGCTTGAAGGTGAACAAGCGGCCATCTAGCTCAGAAGCAATAAAGCCCACATGGAAGAAGCACACCAGCCGGTCCGATCACGAGGTGCCAAAGGGACCAGGAATAAGGCATCATGCAAAAAAAAAAGAATATATATATATGTGTGTGTGTGTGTGTGTGTGTGTGTGTATATGTATAAAGGTGTGTGTATATATATATATATATATATACCATAGTGAATGAAGGGGGCAGTGCAGAGTGGAGATCCGAGGCCCAAGTGTCGACCACTGGAGATCCCCTCACAGAGGGGTTTAGGAGAGGAGACGGGTCAGTCAGGGTGCGATGTAGTACCGATGAAGAACACAGTTTTCCCCCAGATCCTGGATACTTCCTGCCCCGAACTACCATGATTCGAATTCTACCTTGCAGGACTGGATAGGGCAGAGATTGTACACTGGTGCATATGGGAGCTGGAGGCACAGGGAATCCAGGGTGGACAATACCTTCAGGACCAGGGGTGTGAGGGGCGATGCTGGGAGAGTGGAGGGTGAGTGGGTTGGAAAGGGGGAACTGATTAAAAGGATCCACATGTGACCTCCTCCCTGGGAGATGGACGGTAGAGAAGGGGGTGAAGGGAGACTCCGGATAGGGCAAGATATGACAAAATAACAATCTGTGGATTATCAAGGGCTCATGAGGGAGGGGGGAGCGGGGAGGGAGGGGGGGGGAAGAGGACCTGATGCAGAGTGCTTAAGTGGAGAGCAAATGCTTTGAGAGTGATTCGGGCAAAGAATGTAGGGATGTGCTTTATACAATTGATGTATGTATATGCGTGGATTGTGATAAGAGTTGTATGAGCCCCTAATAAAATGCTTTAAAATTATTTCAAAAGAGTAATTTTCATATGTTTTCTCAAAATGCACAGAGTGGTCACGAGAGTTAACAAGAAACCATAAGAATTTTGAACGTGTATTGGCGAGAAAATGGCCAGAAGTGTCACAGTGAGGATCTTTTAAAACATGTTTGCCCTGCACAACAATGTTCCAGCATATCACTTCTATGGGAAACCACCCCATCCACCTGAGACCTTTGATCTTGTCTCTCCATCTTCTTTTTTGTGCCTAAAACTCAAAGAGCATTTACATGGAATATCAGCTGAGTCCCTCAAAAAGGTCAGAATCAGCATTTTGACTTGGTGTCAGCCAAAGGGTACAGAATTCTTTGGACAAAGTTCAATTAGAGATGGCTTATAGACCTCGATTAATCAGAGATGGATGCATTGATCTCGATGGGAGACATGGTGGGAAACAATAGCTTCAAATTTGGATATTTTTTGTTTACTAGAAATGTCTATTATTTTGGAACAGTACTCTTTTACTTACCCTTCTTTGTATATATATATTTATTTATATAAACCTATATGTGTAGGCTTATATTTATGAATATATAGAAACATATATACAAGTAAGGATCTGTGTTGTAAAGGAAATGAACAAGACCCAGTTGTGAAAACATCGGAGGGAAGAGTACCAGTGCCCCAGTGTTGGGCTGCTCACCGTAAGGTCACCTGCTCAAGCCCCCCAGCCGCTCCCTGGGAGAAAGGTGAGACTTTCTACACCAATGAAACAAACATACAGTCTCTGAAACTCACTTACGGGGTTTCTGTGAGTTGGAATGGTTAGCATTTTGGTTTTTGTTTGCAGTGCGCGTGTTTTATATTGGGTGGTCAGAAAAGCACTCTTTGTTGATATAATATTGATGTGTAATCTCGAGGAGAGGACACACATTATGTGACGAGCACGTCAGCCAGGAGGCACTGTGTCATGTGTGAAGGCCCTTAGGTCTAGAAATGAGTGTGTCTGTAGACAGTAGCTCGGGGTAGAGTGACCACATTTAGCTAGGCAGATACCCTGTTTTCCCGAAAGTAAGCCATGCCCCGAAAATAAGACCTACCTACAGTTTTACCTCTCGATGAAATATAAGGCATCACACTGAAAATAAGACCTCCCCGAAAATAAGGGTTTGGATTGTTATGATGATGTTTCAGAAGATGATGACATGATTGTCATGGACTAAATGAGTAAATGTACCATAGATTGTTTTACATGGAAATAATGGTAGTAACAAGAAATTCTTGATACTGTAGGATTCAGTTTGTCTGGTTATGCTGGTTTGTGATGACAACTACTACCATACCATATACAGGTAATAAATTTTCTTTTTATGTTGTTCAACAATAAATGTGTACCGTATTCTTCTTCTTGGAAAAATAAGACATCCCCTGAAAATAAGACCTAGCGCATATTTGGGAGCAAACATTAGTATAAAACACTGTCTTATTTTCGGGGAAACAGGGAAGGTAGAGTTCTGATCTTACCAAACCTTGTAGGCCAGTGGTACCATCTGGATTTTATTTAAAGTTCAATGACGAGCCATTAAACAGCAGGGGAAGACATGATGGTGTGCATGCTTTTAAAAATAACAGTCTACTTTTAAAGTAATATTGTTAAATCATATCAATCAATGTACAATCATCAGGACAATCAATTTCAGAGCATTTTCTTTGCTCGCACTCATAGTTGTTAGGTCCTCCTCTCCCTCCATACTCTCCTGCCATGCTCCCTAAGGACACATTTTCATCTGAGGATTTTGTGTTTCTGTGGTACAGTGAGTTACATATTGGACTGCTAACCACAAAGTTGATGGTTCATCAGACATCTGACTGCATTTTCATTTTGGTCTTGGATATGTCTTCATGAATGTCGCTTTGATGTCTTGTGTTTTAAACCCACAACCATTGTAAAAAAACCTCCTGGAACAAGGATGGGAGGAGGGGTGGATCTTGGTTTAAAGTCTCTATGTAACATAGTATCATAAGCTGTGTTTCCATTTGGAAATATCAGCCTTATACAAGATTTGTCTTCTTTGGCATTTTTCTCCCTCCTCTAATAAAGACATACCTACAATATTATTGCATGATAAGGCCACGTGATGTTACATGGAAAGTACATTGAATAGTATGTTCCTTATCCTTGCGAAAATTCCTAAGGCTTCAGGGGTCTAGCTATGGGGTCAGCAAATGGTGGCTCTTGAGACATATGTCACATATGTGGTTCTTTTGGTATGCCCATGTGGCTCTAAAGTAACATTGAAAATTTGTAAGGGCTATTAGGTAATGGTGCTTTCATTTGTTTATGAAAGTATGTTTATAGCTCTCGAATCATTTTTAAAGTGTTGTGAAGGACAGGATTGGCTCTTCTATCTCAAAAGTTTGCCGACCATTCATTGACCTAATGTGAGCCAGCATGTTGTCTCGTGACCTCAAGTATCCTGCATCCTAGGATACAGTTCTAATGTGCTCCTATAAGAGCAGTCTTTTCTGTTTGCCTTGGTGAACTGTCCAAATGGGGTTGGTTAGACTTGGAACGTTCATCTCTTCAGAGAAGAGCAAACCTTATTCTCTGAGACCCTCGTAGCAGTGTGTTCAAGGAAATCTCAGATTTTTCTATCATACTTTTCAAATTTCTTCCAGTCTTTGCCTATTACTCAATATTAAAGGCACTTAATATTTTAAGTACTTATTATAGCAATGTTCTATGTCCAGGTACCAAAGTCTATATCAACTTCTTTCGGTGACAAACTAAAATATCACAAATTTATTGGCTTATAGTAACACAAATTTATTCCTTTGCAGTTTGGGAAGTCAGACGTCCAAAAGTTGTTTCACTGAGCTAAACTGAAGGGGTTTTCAAGACTACGTTCCTTTAGGATGCTCCAGTAAGTAATTCCTTTCTTTATCGTTTTCCCCCTGCTTTTAGAGGCTGACCATATTCCTTGGTTCCTGGCATTGTGCCCTCTGTTACCACCATCCAGCACATCGACTTCTCTGACCTTGTATTCTCCCTCTCACACATTCACTTGTGATTACATTGGGTCCATCCAGATAAATCAGGATACTTTCTCCATCTTTATGTCTTTAATTTAATTAAATTTGTAAGTCCTCTTTTACCCGATAAGTACGCATAGCCATAGGTTTCTATGATTAGGCTGAAGATGTCTTTGGAAGACCATTATTATACTTACCACAAGTGTTTTTCTCAAGAATTACAGTTTGCCTCCCATACATATTTCTACGTTGGCTAACTTTTATTATTTTCTAGCATATCCTTTTTATTCATTTATTTTCAACATTTCTATGCCATGTTTATTTCTCTGAATGGAAAAGTTTCATCAATTTTTAAAGATGTATTGACTTTATTAAGTTCATCATATATATATCTATGTATCTATATATCAATATAGATACTTTTTCTTTATATAAAGTGTTTCCATTATAATTTGGGTTCTCCTGAGCTGTCGTCTTCTATTATTGAGATCATGAAAAGTTCCAAGTAGAGACATTTATGGTTTGTAAAGAATCTTTCCATCTTTGCAAAGAAGACGAAGTGAGTGACAGTTACTTGGCTGGTCTTTCAGCCATCTGACTGTGCATTCAATTTGCTATGGGATATGTCTTCTTGAATCTAGCTTTAATGTCTTGCAATTTAAACCCACAGAGATTTAACAAACCAAGGACTAAGTGGAACAAGGATGGGTGGATCTTAGTTTAAAGTCACTGTACTATTACATCACTAGCTGTGTTTAAGTAGGAGAATGCAAGATGATTTGTTTTCTTTGGAAATTTCCCTCCTTTCTCCCCCAAGGAAAGACATATGAACAGTTGAATCCTTAAATGGCGTATTGCCAGCATTCTTTTAAAATTGTATAGTGAGAGAGAAAAAAGGAATTACCAAAATATAAAACCCCCAAAGATTTATTCTTGCTTTTTATTTACAGATTTAATTACTTTTGTTCACATTCTTTATTTGCATAGATTAAAATTATTGTTTTATTTAGCCTGAAACACTACCTTTAGCATGTCCCTTAGAACAGCTCTGATAGAAACAAGTTCTATTTTTCATCATCGGGGAAGGGTTTAACGGATTCTTCATGTATCAAGGATAGTCAGATAAAGGATTCTAATGAATATTTTTTTCCCTTCAGCACTCCAAATATGTCATCCCTTGGTCTTCTGATTAAGTTGTAGATGAGAGATCTGCAGGTAACTTTATGTGATGGCTCACTTCTTTTGTGTCACTTTTGAGATTCTTTGTCTTTGCATAGTTTGATTATAAAATATCTTAACGTGCTTCCTTTTTAGTTTATCACACTTAGAATATCTTGGATGTGTAGATTCATGTTTTTCATTAGAGAAATGCCTTTATTTTCAATCCTTATTTTCCGTGTTCTGACACCAGCCACTCCTCCCATAGCACTCGGTGTCTATGCTGCTTCAAGAATTCATTTCGCAGAATTTACAGACAATCTTCAAAATTACTAGGGGGCATTCGGAAAGTGAATAGGTCAGGATCTGTAAACAGTAAGGATACCATCATTGGTCCACAGCAATACCTGTGCTTCATCAGCAGCCACCTTTCTCCCAGGTTCTCAGCCTTCCAGCCACAGGGCTTTGACCTCTGCTGCCGTAGACCAGTAAACAGGCCTATTGCTCAACCACACAGTCCCACAGTCTTGGCTCTGCTCCTCTGTTCTGTGGTTTCCTTGTCTGACCTCTAGGCTGCCTGGCTCCTTCCCTTTGTCCCATAGTCCCTGTGTCCCAGGACCTCTGGTCCTGTCCTCTGCCACTTCAGGCAGAGATCTCTAACGCGCTCTGCCAATGGCCCTGGGGGTTCTCTGTGCTTCTGGGTTTTCTCTGCTTTGTCTTTAAGAGGGCGATCACCCCCAGAAAACAAAGGATCTGATTTGGTTCACAGGTTCTACTGAAGTTCAGACATAATCCCACCTTAATCCTGCTCATTTGCACATCAGAGAACTGCCTCCGAATTGGGACTATAGCTACAGCCATAGACTCCAGATTTACAATACATCATATGCAGAATTATGGCTAGAAGGGCCATCTTAATGGACTACATCTCAACTTGTCATTCAGTGCTTTCTTACACAGGACTTCAAGCTCAGTCAGATGGACAGTTGCAGGCTTCCTAGGTCTTTCCTGAACACGTGCTTAGTTCTGCACAGGCACGTGCCTCTATAGAGTACCAGGAATACCTCGCGGTTTCTCAGTGGTCCCATGGACATAATCCACCATCTACTTTATAAGAGAAGATGTGGCCCTCTCTTTCTGTAAAGATTCATAGCCACGGGAACCCTAGGGGCGAGTTCTAACCTGTTCAATAGAGTGGCGATGAGTCCGAAAGGCCGCGGGTATGGAAAGCTCATCCCCCAGCTTTTCATTGTACTATTTGTTTTGCTCAGACTGTCGTTTGCCTGGATTCTTATTTATCATGTGAGGCAGCCTAAAGCCAAAGGCCATACTGAAATTGTTGACAGCCCTCCATTACCCAGACAGAAAGCATTCACAGTAGGTGAGTTTCAAGTAAAATCTTCCAGAAAACCAGGAGCCATGCCAAATAGTAATGATTCTTCGGAATGAA
Organism: Tenrec ecaudatus; assembly: GCF_050624435.1. Classification (NCBI taxonomy): domain Eukaryota; kingdom Metazoa; phylum Chordata; class Mammalia; order Afrosoricida; family Tenrecidae; genus Tenrec; species Tenrec ecaudatus. Next base: position 108,338,740 of record NC_134544.1, read on the forward strand.
TCTTGGAAAGACCTCCTGCTTCTTATCCTCCCTCTCCTGGCTGCCCATCGAGACTAGCCATGCAGAATGTGAGTTTTCCAGGTTATCCCTGAACTGAAGATGGAAAGCAGGCTGTTATCCATAGGAGCTAGCAGGTCAGTTCTGACGCAGAGTGACCTTATGTACGACAGAATGAAAGACTTCCATGTCCTGAATCGTCCTCCTAATAAGTATGTTGGGGCCCATTGCTGCAGCCACTGTAGCAACACATCTCATTGAGTGTCTTCCTCCTTGTTGCTGGCCATCTACATTACCAACAATGATGCCCTTTTTGGATAGGTCTCTCCTGATAACACGTGAAACCAAGCTTATCATCTTCACGTCTAAGGAACATTCTGGGTGTATTTCTTTTGAGATGTATTTGTTTGTTCTTCAGGAAGTCCATATTGCCTTCATTAGTCTTTACCGCAAGAATAAGACAAGTTAAAACACAACAACACTTTGTATCTATATTTCATTATCTTTCTTAGATAAATGTTCCCCAGGCTGATACAGTCTTTGGCTTACCTTCCAGAATTCTGAAAATTTTAAAAAATAATTTTGACTTAAAAACATTTTTAAAAACCATTTTATTGGGAGCTGAAACAGCTCCTATCATAATCCATACATACATCAATTGTGTCAGCACATTTGTATATTCGCTGCCCTCATCATCCTCAAAACACCCGCTCTCTGCTTAAGCCCCTGGCATCAGCTCCTCATTTTTCCCCCTCCCTCCTTGCTTCCCCTTCCCTCATGAACCCCTGATAATTTATAAATTATTATTTAGTCATATCTTACACTGTCCAATGTCTCCCCTCACCCACCTTTGTGCTGTCTGTCCCCCAGGAAGGAGGTTACATGTAGATCCCTGTAATCGGTTCCCCCCTTTCCATTCCACCCTCCCTCCACCCTCCACTCTCACCATTGGTCCTGAAGGGATCATCTGCCCTGGATTCCATCTGTTCCCAGTTCCCATCTGTGCCAGTGTATGTCCTGTGGTCTAGCCACACTTGCAAGGTAGAATTGGGATCATGATCGTGTGGGGGGGTGGGGGTAGCATTTAGGAACTAGAGGAGAGTTATATGCTTCATTGTTGCTACACTGCAGATAATTTTGACTTTTTATTACTTTTATGATTCTTAGTCAACCATTTTTAGTCCTGTCACTCTAACCTGCTTTAGTTAATTAATTTAATCTCTTCATTTATTTCAGTCATCTTTTACTGTACTTTCCAGATACCCATTTTGTCCTCTCAACTTCTAATTTTTCTTACTATTCAATTGAGTAGATTTAATTTGTAAAATTTCCTCCATCCTCTTGCTTGACTGTCACATATGCACATGTTAGATTAATAGTTATATATTTTATTTCTTAAAAATGTTGAATATTAATACTTCAATATTTCTCCTAAATAAGAAAAGTAACTTTGTACAAGTTTAGTTCCTTTTACTTTCTATCATCCCCCATCTGCCCAAAATGACCATATTGGTATTAATAGGAATATAAATTCTGGATTAATTTTGACTTTTAAAAATTAAGCTTAAATTATTCTTCATTTGCTAACCACTGTTCCTTACATGACATTCATTCTCCTTGGTCTCATTTTTCATTGGTTGAAGTCATTCTTTGCTGTAATTGTTCTTTGAGAATGTTTCCATGGGTGGAACATGCATATCTGAAAATGTACTTTGCATATCTGAAAATGTTCTTATTTCATCTTTAACGTTTAATGATAGTTTTGCCAGATTTAAAAAATTAGGTCTATAGTTCTTATTATCAAACATTTTGATGATATGTTTCATTTTCTTTTTGTTCCCAGTGTGGCTAATGAAAATAAAACTGCAGTTCACTTTTCATTACTTTAAAGTTATACCTTCTCTCTCTCTCTTTTTTTTCTTATTTCATAGCCTTTAGGATTTCCTTTTTAGACTTGAAATGTGATATTTTACTACTTCATATCTTGGTGAGGACATTTTATTACATTTATTCTCTTTAGAACTCAGTTGATCTTTTTATTCTGATGCCTCAAGCTGTTTTTAAGAATTTTGAAAATGCATTCTATTGTTATCCTTCATTATTTATATTTTCTTTCTGCAACTCCTCTCTTATAGCTTATGGTGACTTTAGGTCATTTTGTATCTTATTTGTTGACATCTTATTTTATATTCTAGGAGAATTCCTTAGTTCTGTATTTCAGCCCATCAATTTGCTTTTCACCAGTGTCCATTTTGCCATTCAATTCAGCTGGTTAATCTTCAAATCCAGGCTTGTACTCCCCGTTTCTCCTAAGTATTGAGAACACTGCTCCCCGTCTGGAGTACTTTTCCTACCAAGGGACATGCTGCATCTGCTCTTAACTAGGGACGGTCAGAAGGTAGAGCAAAGGGAGCCCAAGAAGCTGATGTATGCTAATGTGACACCCAATTTAGTTGCCTGTCCAATTTACTTGCCATCTGTTATGCTTTCACTTCTGAATATGGAAAATCTGTTGCTTCTTATTCATATGGATAGTCCCGGATTGATTTCCTTTTTATCTAATTCCAACTGATGTTTGGTTCTTACATATCTTCATTCTGTGTTGAGAATTTCAAGATCATGCATTCGTCTCTTTGCTCCCAATATCAACACTTAGAATAAGCTTTCTCTAACCCAATGCATAGACTTCTATGCTAAGCCTCCAACTGTCTTGCTTCTCATTCTCTTGGCAGATTCCTGTAATGTACTCTCATGACTTTTGTACTAATGGGAGATGAAGAGGAACTGCACTTTTCATTTCCTCACTGACACCGAGTGAAGGCTGATTCATAGCTACCCTACAGTACTGGGTGAAACTGCCCTGTGAGTCTCAGAGGCTGTATTTAGAGGAGTAGAGAGCCTCATCTTTCTCCTTTGGAGCTGCTGGTGATTTCAGATTGCTGACCCCTTGGGTCACAGGCCAAAGTGTAACCACTGTGCTACCACAGCTCCCTTTGAGTTTCCTGATGGAGGGTATAACAGAGGCAAAGAAGGTACACATCTCCCTATGTGCGTGATTGTATGTGTTTTTGTATGTTTGTGTACTTTTAAACATCAAGTTAAACACACCGATAAATACCACTACCAAGTAGTTGATTACTTTCTGAAAACTCAAGTCTCAACCAGAGAGAGCTGTTGTGATGCTTGTACCTCTGGGAGATGTGTTCTGGGATTCAGTACAGAGATCACTTAACCCGGGCATGCTAGGCCGTCCAGTGTAATGGAAAAACCATGGACTTTGGAATCAGGTATTTGGATTTGTTCCTAGGTTCAATTTTTATTCATGTGACTTAGTGTAAGGTAATTAATTATATTTCTTATCTATCAAGTGAGCAAAATATAGTATTTTCTCAATTATTTTTAAAATTAAATGAGTTAATATATGGAAGAATTTATCAGATCCATTGCCTACGGTCTGGGATCTGACGGGGGACCTTGAGAAAGCACTTTCTACTGAGCGTAATTATGTCCCCAAGTGAACACTGGCAATGTTTGGAGATATTTTGGATTGTCATGAATGGATGGTGCTATCGGCATCTAGTTTATAGAAATGAGGACTACTGCTAAACAACCCACGGTGAACAGAACAGTTACCCCAGCTCACCTCCAAAAGGAATTGTTTAATCTTAATGTTGATAAAAGAGAGCAAGCATATAATTAAGAATGCTTGATAAATACTGGTGGTTGGGGTGTGAAAGTTGGACGCAAAGAAGAAGAGTTAGTAGTTGGAAAATAGGACTTTGGACTTATAAATGAGTACACAGATTGCCCGATGAGATTTTCCAAGACTGGTGACATATATTGGATATATCTTTTATAAGCAACCTAATTGGCTATTATATATATGTGCATCTTACCAGATGGAATATGCAAGAATGAAATCAACTATATGCGTGTAAAGAGCTAATGGAGAATCCCTGTGTCATCTATCAGAACAAGGCCAGAGGTCAACTGTATAACAGAACATCCATTGTTCATATGCAAGGTCAAGTTGACATTGAAGAAAATTTAAATAAGTACCCAAGAGCCAAAATTCAATCTTGAATATATTGCACCTGAATTTGTAGATCATCTCAAGACTATATATGATGTATTGACCACTAATGACTGTAGACCAGACCAATTGTAGAAAAACACCAAGAATATCACACATGAAGACACCAAATGGTCATGAACAATATGGAAAAGAAAGAAAATTCTAAAATGATGCCAGAAAAGACCCTGAAACTTGCTGTTAAGCATAAATTAACTAAAGCAAATAAATGCACTTAAGTAAAAGAGCTGAACACAAGATTCCGCGGGGAACTTAAGGAGACAAAAATATGATAATGAAATATGCCAAGACTGAGCCAGAACACCAAACTGAAAATGCACACTCAGAATTTTTCAAGCCGAAAGAAGTGAAGATAAAAAAGAAATCAAATCTCCAGTTACAATATGGGATAAGTGTTGAGCTGCTGACTACAAGATCAGCAGTTAAAACCCACCAGCCTCGTGCTCCTCAGAATAAAGATGGGGCTGTCTGTTTCCATCGACATTTCACTGTAGAAACCAATGAGTAGATCTGTTCTGTCCTGTAGGGTCATTAGAAGTAGGAGTTGACTTGAGGGCAATGGCTTTAGCTTTGCTTTAGCAATGGGTAGTGGTCAAATGCTGAACAAGCACAGAGCATGGAAGGAAAAATGGAAGGTAAAAAGAACCGGTGGCATTCAACCATTTTAAGATGTAGCAGGTGATCAAGAACTTATTGATTTAGAAGAAGAAATCTCAATTGCACTAAAGTCACTAGCAAAAACCAAGTCTCCAGGAATTGACAGAGTAAGACTTGAGCTGCTTAAAAACTTGGATGCAACACTGGTAATTCTCCCTCGTCTGTACAAAGTCACTAGGAAGACAACTGACTGATTGGAAGACATCAATTTTTGAGCTTATTTCAAAGAAAGATAGCCCAATAAAATGTGAAGATTAGTGAACAAGAGTATCAATGTCACATGACAGTACAACTTTTGCTGAAGAAAATGTTTTAAATGTTTTAGAAATACATTGATAGGGAGCTGCTAGAAATTCAAGCTGAACCCAGAAGAGGACAAGGCACAAGACATATCACTGCTGTTTCAAATGAACCTTGTCTGAGGGCAGAGATACCAATCAGATATGTTTATCTGTGTTTCACTGACAATGCAAATACATTAGACTGTGTGGATCATAACAAAGTATGGACAATGTTGTGAAGAATTGGGAATTCCAGAACACTTCCTTGTGCTCAGGTGCAGCCTGGAGATAGATAAAGAGACAGCCACTCAACCAGATCAAAGGAATTAAAATCAGGAAAGGTGTTTGTCAGGGTTGCATCATTTCAACATATTTATACAATACGTATGCTGAATAAAAAATCGGAGAAGCTGGACTACATGAAAAAGAATATGGCATCAAGATGGGAGGAAGAATCACCACCAACCTGCCATATGCAGATGACACCATCTTGTTTTCCTGAAAGTGAAGAGGACTTGTAAGACTTACTGATGAATATCAAATGTTGTTGTTGTTAGGTGCCATTCATTGCCTGCTCTGACCCACTGTGACTCTCTAGAGAGTAAGACACTGCCCCATCCTGCTCCATCCTTACAGGGCCTTTGCCTGGTTTCTCCTGATGATATGTTCAAAGTATGTCAAAGACTTGTAAATCCTTACTTTTTTTTAAATTGAGATTCTTTTTCTTTTTAGGAAGATTTTATTTTCAAAATACCCAAATTTTATTTCAACTGTTGTAATAAGAAACAAAGTGTTTTAATTCTAGGAAAATTATAAATATTTCAAGTGAATAATAAACTGTTTTCACATTTTCTCTCTACAGCCTTTACATTAAATGACTTTCTTTCTTTCTTTCTTTTTACTTTTAAGGAGCACTCTTGTCATATGTCTTCCAAGACAGATAAGATTATCCTTTCAGTAGTTCATGGTACTTACAATATACTTCTTGAGAACTACAATTCAAGGCACAGGTGGATTCATTTTTGGTCTTCCTTCTTCAATGTCCAACTTTCAGTTGCATATGAAGCAATGGAAAATATCATGGTTTAGGTGAAGCCACCTTAGTCCTCAAAGTAACGTCCATGCTTGTCAATATTCTAAAGAGGTCTTGTGTAGCAAATTTACTTAATGCAATGCATCTTTTGATTTCTTGACGATTGCTTCCATGAGCATTGATTGTGGAACCAAGCAAGACAAAAATCCTTGAAAACTTCAACATTGTCTCCATTTAGCATGGCATTACCTATTGGTCCAGTTGTGAGGATGTTAGTCTTCTTTACATTGAGTCACACAATCCATCCTGAAGGCTGTAATCCTTGGTCGTTATCAACAAGTACTTCAAGTCCTCAACTTCAGCAAGCAAGGTTGTATCATCTGCGTATTTCAGGTTGTATAAGTCTTCCTCCAACCCATCTTCTTCATATAATCCTGATTCTCTGATGATTTGCTCAGTGTATAGGTTGAATAAATATGGTGAGAGGATACAATCCTGACATACTATCCTGATTTTAAACCATGCAGTATTCCCTTGTTCTGTTCTCACGACTGACTCTTGATCCATGTGCAGGTTCTATACAAGCACAATGAAATGTTCTGGAATTCCCATTCCTCTCAAGTTATCCTTAGTTTTTTATGATCCACACAGTCAAATGCCTTTACATAGTCAATAAAACACAAGTAAGCACTTGTGTTATTCTGGGTAGACTAGAGAAATAAGTTCATAGACACTCATATGTATATGAGGGTTTTATATAAAGGGTAATTGTACATTAAGAAAGCATCCCAACCCAAGCCCACAAGTCTGATATTAGCCGATATGTCCGATACCAATCTATAAAGTCTTCTTCAGACTCATGAAACACATACAATGATGCCACATGCAGGATAATCACAGGCCAGTGGGTAGAAAGTGTTTGGATCCAGTGGTATTTAAGTATCTCAGTGCTGGCAGGGGTCTCCATATGGTTTCTGCAGTTCCCAGGGCATGGGGTCTATCAGTGCAGTGCCATGTGTCAGCAGAGAGTCTTCAAGGGAGTGAGCCAAAAGAAAAAGTGTCTCCTGCCTCCAAGGAGGAAAATACAGGAGCTCCCAGAATTCTCAGAAAGTCATGCCCACACAGAGGCCTCACTGGTTATATCCCGATTAACAAACTAGATTCCACCCCTTCACTTGTAATCCTTTCAAAATGACACCAGATTAAGTAACTACCACAACATTTTTTAGTATTCTCTTCTTTGAGCCATGATCCATCTGACATCAACAACAGGGGGCACCTTGTTCCATGTCCTCTTCTGAATCCTGCCTGAACCTCTGGAAGCTTTCTCGCAATATATGGCTACAAACCTTGTTGGATGATCTTCAGCAACATTTTACTTGCATGTGATAGCAATTGCATATTGTTTTTGAACGTTCTGTTATGTCACCTTTCTTTGGAATGGGTACAAATATGGATCTCTTCCAGTCAGTTGGCCAAGGACTTGTCTTCCAAATTTTCTTGCATAGATGAGTAAGTGTTTTGAGGGCTTCATCAGCTTTTTGAAATATTCCACTTAATATTCAATCAAATTCCACAGCTTTGTTTTTGTTTAATGCTTTCAGTGCAGCTTGAATTTCTTCCTTCAGCACCATTGACTCTTGTTCATATGCTACCTCCTGAAATGGTGGGATGTTGACTAGTTCTTTGGCTTACAGTGACTCTGTGTATTCTTTCCATTTCCTTTTGATGTTTCCCCATCATTCAATATTTTGCCAGGGAATCTTTCAATTTTTCAACTTAAGCCTTGATTTTTTCCTTGAGTTAGTTCAGTTTAAGCTTTGCAGTGTGTTCTTTTTTGTTTTCTAACTCCATGTTTTTCACATTTCATCAAAAGTGTTGACTTTGTGTTCTTGGGCTGCACTCTGAAATGTTCTATTCAGCCCTTTGACATCATCATTTCTCTCATTTCCTTTAGCAATACTGTGATGAAGGGCAAGTTGCAGAGTCTCTTCTGACACTCACTTTGATCTTTTCTTTCTTGACTTTTTCATAACATTTTGCTTTCTTCAAGAATGATTTTCTTGATGTCCTCCCACAGCTCATCTTGCCTTCGGTCATTAATGTTCAATGCAGCAAACTGTTTCATGAGATGTTCTTAAAATTCAGGTGGGATCATCTCAAGGAGGTATTTTGGCTCTTGTAGACTTGTTTTAATTTTCTTTAGCATTCACCTGAACTTGATGGTCTGTTCCACAATCTGCCTCTGGCCTGGTTTAACTGCTGATATTGAGTGTCTCCATAATCCCTTATCACAGATGTAAGCAATTTGATTTCAAGGTATTCCATCTAGAGACGTCCGTGTGTATAGTTACTTTTTGTGTCGCTGGAAAGGGTATTTGCTGTAAACAAGTTGTTGGTCTTGCAACATTCTCCAGCATCATTTCTATCACTAAGTCCATATATTCCAACTACTGTTCCTCCCTGTTTCCAACTTTTGCATTCCAATCACCAATAATTATGCATGCATCTTGATTGCATAATCGATCAATTTCTGACTGAAGTTATTGGAAGAATTCTTCATTTTCCTCCCGTTTATAGCTTTTGTGGTTGGTGCATACATTTAAATTATAGTTGTATTGATTGGATTCCCTTGAAGTCAGATGGATATAATCCCATCACAGGAAGCATTGTACTTTAGGATGGATTTTGCAATGTCCTTTTTGACAATGAATTCCATGCCATTATTCTTGATTGTGTTATTCCCACCATAGTAAATCACGTGATTTTCTGATTTAATATGGCCCATACCATTCCATTTCTGCTTTGTAAGGCCTAGGATATCTATGTTTATGGGTTTCATTTCATTTTAGAAGACTTCAAAATTTCCTGGATTTATACTTTGCGCATTCCACGTTCTGATCATTAGCAGATTTTTGCAGCTGTTTTTCCTCACCTTGAGTTGCACCCCATCAGCAAACGAAGATTCCTAATTCTCCACTCCCACAGGCTTTACCCAATTTATGTCACCGTGGTTGACGTCACTCAGAGAAACCAGCTCTTCCTCAGTCAATTGTGCCCATTCTCTGGCACTTTCTAGGACAATGTTCTGCTTCCATTAATTAGTCCTGTAATATTTGTGAAGATTTCAGAGCCATGCACAAGGCTTTCTGTGGCTTCTTTCTTTGAAGTGGGAAGCTAAGTCCTGGTCGGCTGTCTGTACTTTATCTGTACGCCATTGACACCTGCTCACTTTTAGTGGCCCTGCTCTTATGTGACATACCAGTGACATATCTTCAAGCATCACAACAACACACAGGCCTCCACAATGTGACAAACTGAGACATAAGTTGTGGCATTATGCATTGCACCTTAATATAAAAAAGAAAAAATTCAAGCATCCTTACAACTAGATGGATAAGCAACATCATGATAAACTCAGAAAAGATTAAAGTTGCCAATCTTGAAGTCTGGATCCACAATCAGAGTCACTGCTTATAGAAGCAATGAGAAGCAATTAAATGGCACATCAAATCAGGAAAATCTACTACAAAAGACCCCTTAAGAAGAGTGAAAAGCAAAGATATCAGTTTGAGGAATAAGGTATCTCTGACCCAATTCACGGTATATTTGTGACCCCCAAATGCATGAAAATCTAGACAATCAATAAGGAAGAACAAAGAAAATGAATACCTTTGAATTATAGTTGTGGCAGAAAAGATGGAATATATCACGGACTTCTAGAAGAACAAAGAAAATTGCCTTGGATCAAGCACAGCCAGAATACTCCGTGGAAGTGGGGATGGTGAGGCGGTTTCAGTAGGGACCAATGTCTGGGGAAGGTCTCGGTAAACAGAGCTTTAGGGAAAGATGAAGACCCTCAGCAGGGCTAAACAATAGACTCAAACATAATAACTTTTGTGAGCATTTTTCAAAACTGGGCTATCTTTTTTTCTGTTGTACATAGGATTGGTATGATTCAGAACCAACTTAATGTCACTTAACAACATCCATGTCAATGGTATCCAAGTTGAAAGTTATGATCCAAATTTCTTCTGAATGCAACCTAAGTCCCTGATTTTATATGATCATATTTACACACAATAATTAATCACCACAAGTAATATTGGGCCTGGCAGTAGAATTGTGTAGGTATTATGGATCATAAACCTGGGATGAGCTTCTAGCCAAGAAAGATTGTTTCCAAATGCCTCTCTTTCACATGATGTAAAATGATTCTACTTTGATCCAGCTACACATTTTCTCCAATTGAAGGCTGTGGAGTTCAAATCAAATTAAATACTTTCCACAGCTTTCCCCTGCACACACCTCTTGGGCCTTCTCTAAGCTGTTGTACTTTTTATCAAAGATTCCAGCCCACCAGGACAACTAACTTTGATTTTAGAGTCCAGTTTATGTTTATAAGTGTGAAAAGTATTCTGTCAGTCTCAATATAGCCATAAGAAAAGGCTGACACATGTTCTTTGTGCCCACTGTGATTTCCAGAGAGTACATGTAGAGCTGAATTATGAGGGAGCTATTGTATCACTGGAAACTTATGGTTGGGAAGATGTCTGAGGACTTTAAAAGCAAAAAGTTAACATTGCAATAAAACACAGAAGAAAAATAGTGCTTATCACACCAGCTTGTGCGATCATTAGATGTCGAAGGGATCAGATATCAGCCATCAAAGACCAACAACAAAAAAATCATATCATTGTGTGCTCACTATCCCAATACAATCACTGAAGACAAATGTGTGCATAAGCAAAAGTGGTGAAGAACGCTGATGGTGCCTGGCTATCAATAGATATAGTGTCTGGGGTCTTAAAAGTTTTAAGGTAAACAAGCGGCCCTCTAGCTCAGAAGCAGAATCCAGGACAGATGATCTCTTCAGGACCAGTGGTGAAAGTGGCAATGCTGGGAGGGTGGAGGGAGGGTGGGGTGGAAAGGGGGAACCGATTAAAAGGATCTATATAAAACCTCCTCCCTGGGGAATGGACAACAGAAAAGTGGGTGAAGAGAGACCTCGAACAGTGTAAGAGATGACAAAATAATAATAAATTTACAAATTATCAATGGTTCCCGAGGGAGGGGGGAGGTAGGGGAAAATATGAGGCCTGATATCAAGGGTTCAACTAGAAAACAAATGTTTTGAGAATGATGATGGCAACAAATGTACAAATGTGCTTCATGCAATGGATGGATGGATGGCTTGTGATAAGAGTTGTATGAGTCCCCAAGAAAATTATTTTTTAAAGTGCTTATATTAAGGAATTATTTATCTCTTGAATTAAGTAGTACTTAGAAAATCACTAGAAATGTTGATTTAAAGAGTCCATTTGAAAACATGGTTCAGTCTGATTCCATGAGTGTTGAATAGCTAATTTTATTTCTACTTGAATCAGAATAAGAGACTTGCTAAACCGGAGGGATGGGATAGATGCTTGGTTTCACTCCATGAATGTTTTACACTGTTCCATACGAATTCATTGAAAATAAAGGAAGGTACTGTATCAGACTCATTAACTGCCTCATGCTACAACGTTTATTGAGCAGTGGGAATGATATTCATTGCAATGAATAAGTCACAACTTATGCTGCCTGGGAAATTATCTCTGAGTGGAAAGAATGGACAGGGAATCAATAAATATAGGAGGGGTGGTGGAGCTTTTGTAGTCAGATTTTTCCTGCTAGGTGAGCATGCAGCAATTTCTGAGTTAGTGCACTCAGCGGCAGCACCTGGGAAGGTTCTCTCTGGTCGCAGTGAATTTTTTCATACAGTTTTCACTTAAACCTCATTTTTTGTGATGGCTGATTTGAGAGAACAGTGTGCAGCTGTGAAATTTTGTTTATCACTCAGGAAAACTGCCGCAGAAGCTGTTGTGATGTAGAACACAGCTTACGAGGACAGCACTATGGGACAAACTCAAGTGTATGAGTGGTTTTCTCATTTCAAAAAAGGTGAAATGTCAATTGATGACAAATATCGTTCTGGATGTCTGTCAACTTCCCTACTGAATTAAATGTTGACTTGTTCATTTGGAGCTTATTCCACCAGGTCAGGCTGTTAATCAAGGCGTCTATTTAGAGGTTCTGAAAAGATTGCATAATAGTGCACGACAAAAAGGCATGATTTCAACAGAGGACTGGTTTTGCCACCATGATAATGTACCTGCTCATGCAGCCATCTCAGTGTGTCAGTTTGGGGCCAAAACCAGCATGCCTCTCTTGCCCCACACACCTGACTCACCTGACTTTGCTCAGTGCGGCTTCTTTTTGTTTCCACAAATGTGGAGGGACATGAAAAGACTGCGATTTGACAAGGAAGAAGAGGTGAAGGAAAAAATGAGGGAGGTGCTGTCAGCCATCCAAACCGATGAGTTTGAAAAATGCTTCCAAGAATGGGATTACAGGCTTGACCAATGTATTTAAGTGTAGTGGAGAGTACTTTGAAGATGATAAGATTGTTTTGTAAAAACAACAAAACCTTAAATACATAGCTTTAAAAAAAATCTGGGTTTTTTTTGGGGGGGAGGGGAGTATCCCCTTGTAAGTGCAGTATTACAGTATATACTATGCACCATTTGCATATACAAATAAGACCCTCAATCAGACTTGTGTGATAGAGGAAAGTTTTCTTCGAGAGAAGCCAGGGAAAGAAGGAAAGCATGACGAGATAGAGGTAACAGGCTGAACAACAATCTTAGAAAGATCACATTGACGACAATACGGGCGCTTGTCTGTACAGAGGTGAGAGTAGAGGGGATGGAGAGCTAGCAGAGAATGTTACCTATAAGAAGTGATGCGAGCTGGCTGGGAAAGCGAGGACAGGGCCGCCGAGCAAGCAAACTGTGGAAACACAGAGTCGTGAGAAGTGACCGAGCTGCTGATGGTTAGGAGACAGTGGAATCGAGTGTGTGTGTGTGGGGGGGGGGCGGGGGACGGGGGGGGGCACACAAAGCCTCCCAGAAGTCTATATTGGGCAGGGCAGGAGAAGTCACTGTCCTCCTTGAAAGAGAGGCTACGCAAGGAGGAGCAAGTTGAAGACTTGAGAGCTAGGAGGTGCAGGTGTTTGTAGTGTGATTGAATGCGCCTTTTAAAACGCACTGCTCTTTAGTCCATTTCAGCTCATCGGTAGCCCGTCTGTGGTTTCTGAGACTGTAAGTCACTATCAGAGGAGACGGCCTCATCTTTGTCCTGGTGGGTTTTCACCCCGCCGTTAGCAGCCCCATGTTTAACTCACAGTGTCGCTAGGGCTCCCTTAGAGGGTTAGCATCTGTGGGATCTCCCGATAAAGCTGTCCAGCAAACTTTCAAAAACGTGCGTATTGATTCATCTCCATGTTCCTGACAGACTGCTTGCTCTGGGCCAATGGAATCATGATTCTGTTCCGTGTAGAACCAAATGGAAAGGCATCAATGATTCAACAAACTACAAAGAAACAATTGTGAAGAACTATAAGTGAAATCATTGGGTGCTCATGGGAGATATTGTACAGTCAACGGAGTTTTCAGGGCAGGCTTTCAGGGGGGAGCAATGTCTAAATTCAAACCTGAGTAAATATGGCAGATTACCTGGTGGGGTAGCAGAAAAACAGGGATGTAATGGGGTGAGGCAGATGAGGAGTAGCTTTCAGGCTGAGAAAATAGCAAATGCAAAAGCCTGAAAACACAACAACCTTTTTTTTTTTTTTAAATAGAAAGATAGTGTGACTGAAACACTGAGTTTCAAAATGTCACTGGGGTCAGGATAGGCCTGAGGGTCTTGCAAAACAGTCTGCAGTTTGCTCTTTATTTGCCTGGGACGGAGTGCCTTCCAAGGGCACGGTCTTTTGTGCTAAAATGGAAAACCCTGAGCAAACATGGATTTTAGAGGATGCTAGAGGGCCATTAGAGGGCTTTCATTCGGGGAGCTAAGAGATGAAGTTTGCAAACTGGAATCATCATCACTCAGGCTACAATGTGGGGAAAGAGGGGGGCAATGCAATAACGAGGGTAACGTTGGACACACAAAACTGGGGGCAGGAATGGCACGGCAGTGAAGGGGAACTGTTGGGATTTTAAAATTTTTAATAGCTATATTAATGATGTTTAACAAAAATTTTTTCATTTAAAAAGTGCTTTAATACTGGCAATACAATATCCTACAAGAAGAGGTGGGAAAAATCAGAGTACTATGATCAAAACGGTAAAGAGAACACATGGGTAAATGGTGGGGCCCTGTCCTGGTGCCTGAGGTAGAACAAGGGCAGCTTTGTGCAGATAAAAGAGAGAAGTCTGTTCCAAGCATAATGTCTGCTAAACCTCAATTTCATATAATTAACCATCTCTTGGTTTCTTTTACTCTTAAATATAAGCGTGCTCCAAATGTGAATGCCTCTGAAATGGCTCAGAAACCCTAAAGTGGCAGTTCTGCCCTGTCCTATGGGCTCAACTCAAAGATTGTGAGTTGGTTGGTTGGAAAATTCAAATTACACTTGCTACCTCTGATAACCAAATGGTAGTGTCTTTTAACCCATCACCGTGGAATAAATTCCAACTCATAGTGACTCTCTAGGACTGATGCACGTGGGCCTTGGAGAACTGTGATTGGAATGCATACATGTGAACCCCCACTGAAAGATTGGGCCTCAAGGATAGGAATGCAAAGATGGTGTATTTCGTTCCGTTGTGTGTAGGGTCCCTCTGGATCAGAACTCACTCCGTGGCACTTAAAAACAACACACAGGAGGGACGGGGACCTAGCCTACCCAGGTTATCTACAAAGGAAAACCGCACCCCCCCACCAAGATCACATTCATCGGCATGGGGGATAGGATTCCATTATAATAATAAATACAATTCAGTACTTAACAAGACTCACAGAAAACAGGGTTGGGGGTGGATGCCATTGCATTAGAACGGATGTGCTTATTTTGCTAGGAAACTTTCCCAGCCTGTAGGACCACCACTCAGTTTCAAACCACTCCCAATCTTTAAAAAGTAGTGTTTCTCGGGAGATAAAATGTTGAGCTTTAGTTTAGATCAAAGAGTAACTTCTAGTTGCTTTTGTTCTGCCAACCACTTTGACCAAAACATAGCAGAGACCCAGAAGCAAGAGCCAATGTCTTGCCCCCATGCCAAAAGAACATCCCAAACCGCAAACCCAAGTTAGAGAAGTACCCTGATGATCTTTTTTTTTTGAAACAATTTATTAGGGGCTCATACAACTCTTATCACAGTCCATACATATACATACATCAAATGTATAAAGCACATCTGTACATTCTTTGCCCTAATCATTTTTTCTCCTCTTTTCCTTTTTTACATTTTATTAGGGACTCATAGAACTCTTATCACAATCCATACATATACATACATCAATTGTATAAAGCACATCCATACATTCCCTGCCCCAATCATTCTCAAAGCATTTGCTCTCCACTTAAGCCCTTTGCATCAGGTCCTCTTTTTTTTCCCCTCCCTCCTCTCTCCCCCCTCCCTCATGTGCCCTTGGTAATTTATACATCGTTATTTTGTCATATCTTGCCCTATCCGGAGTCTCCCCTCCCCCCCTTCTCTGCTGGTACCCTGATGATCTTAGAAAAGATTTTCATTATGAAGATTGAAACAAGATCTTGATATTAAAGTATAAGATCATATATGCTGACATTCCAAAGCAATCTCATTTACTAGAAAATAAAGAAATGCTCAAGAGGAGCAGGTACCATTAAAGCCACAAATAATTGATAGACAGGTGGGAAAGGTAACTAAACAGATGTCCTATTATTATATAAGGCACAATTCATGGAATTGATTATTGAAACTAATGTTATTGAAAGCAATGATGACTACAATTTTCCAAAAGCCTGCTATTTTTAGCTTGGACTTATTTTCAGAGAGGTATAATATCTTGATTTGAAAAGACATACCAAGACCAGGATAAAGGCCCCTTTCCCCTTTGCCTAAAGGGCTTGCATATACTTGCTGCCCTTTCCAGGAAGGCTCAGTTTGGGGGTCTGGAATTCCATGGAGGAACTTGAGATGCCTGTGTGTGAACCTCATTTCCAGAGCTCTTGTTCCACCTGCTGGTTCCAGACCTTCTTCAGCCTCTCCAGAGTCTCTCCCAAATATCTTTAGAAATGACCTGAAAGTGTTTGGCATGTGTTCACAGCCAAGCTCTGTTCGTTTCTACTCTTGGCCACAGTTTCTGTTTTCCTCTGCTGCTGTCTGACTGGCTATGTGGATTGACAAAGAAGCTATGCAGATCAAGGACAAGCTCATTTAACCACATACTTCAGCTCCCAAGCACTGCTACTTCTGAAGTAATATCATGCTAATGGGGTTTCTGAAACCCACTGTGCTCTGTGTGGAAGTGCAGAGGCAGATTCTCACCCACCCATTTGTGTGATCCTTCACACCCCTATCATAGCAAAGCTGTTTCTACCCAATGCTGTGCTGAGTTTAGTGAAATCCTCTCCTGCTCTCAGTTGGTTTCTAATCAATCAGCACTAAGCATCCAGTACTATGAGGCTGCGGTGACATCTGCTGGTCAAAGGAAAATTGTCATCCTCAATATTTTGGGGGGGTTGTTTTGTTTTTCTGTGCCCAGTTCATGAAACTTGTTAGGTTCTGGAGACCTTGAGGAAGGAAAACCAACAGCCACACATTCACCTAGGAAGTGGAATGTTGGCAGTTCAAACCCACTCATAGGTTTCTCAGGAGTGAGACATGGAGGTCTGCTTCTGAAGGATCACTGTGAAGCACTGTGAAAACGCTGTGAAGCACAGCTCTAGTCCCGTGAAGCTGACCACTTAGAAGCTACTTGCCAGCGACTGGTTTGTGTTTCAGTTTATTTTCTGGTTTTAATTAGAATCCGGGGTGCTGCAATACATTAGAACAATTGATTGCTAACCAAAAGGTTGAAGGTTGGATCCACCCAGAGGTGCCGTCAAAACAACGTCAGAAAATTCTACTTTCAGAAGATCAGCCATTGAAAAACGATGGGGAGAAAGTCTGCTCTGTGCACGTGAGGTTGTCACAGACTACAGTGACTCTACAGCATCCTTCTTTTAAAAAAGAAATCCGGGGAGGGAGGGGAAAAAAAAAGAGGACCTGATGCAAAGGGCTTAAGTGGAGAGCAAATGCTTTGAGAATGATTGGGGCAGGGAATGTGCGGATGTGCTTTATACAATTGATGTATGTATATGTATGGACTGTGATAAGAGTTGGATGAGCCCCTAATAAAATGTTTAAAAATAAATAAAAAAGAAATCCATTTTACTGGGGCTCTTACAGCTCTTGTCGCCATCCATCCATCCATTGTGTCAAGCACATTTGTACATATGTCACCATCATCAATTTCAAAACATTTTCTTTCTACTTGGGCCCTTGGTATCAGCTCATTTTCTCCCTTCCCCCACTCTCTTCCTCATGATCCCTCAATAATTTATAAATTATTATTTTTTTCATGTCTTACACCAATTACTGTCTACCTTCACTCACTTTTCTGTTGTCCATCTCCTTGGGGAGGGGGTTATATGTCGATCATTGTGATTGGTTCTCCCTTTCGCCCTCCACCTTCTCCTTACCCTCCTGGTATCACTACTCTCATTATTGGTCCTGACGAGTTTATCTGTCCTGGATTCCCTATGTTGTGAGCGCTTGTCTGCACCAGTGTACATACTCTGATCTAGCCAGATTTGTAAGTAGAATTGGGGTCATGACAGTGGTGGTAGGGCGGGAGCATCCTTAAAGAACTAAAAGAAAATTGGGTGTTTCATTAGTGGTAGACTGCACCCGGACTGGCTCATCTCTCCCTTGTGGCCCTTCTGTAAGGGAATGTCCAATTGCCTGCAGATGGGCTTTAAGTCTTCACTATGCCTTCCCTTCATTCACGTCTATATGATTTTTTGTTTGGGGCCTTTGATGCGTGCTTCCTGATCCTATCGACACCTCTTGATCACACAGGTTGGTGCGCTTCTTCCATGTGAACTTTGCTGTCTCTCAGCTAGATGGCCACTTGTTTTTCTTCGAGTCTAGATACTATATCTTTTCATAGCCACGCACCATTAGCTTTCTTCACCACATTTGCTTATGCACTCGCTTTGTCTTCAGCAATCATGTGGGGAAGGTCAGCATCATGGAATTCCAGTTTAATAGAACAATGTGTTCTTGCATTGAGGGAGGACTTGAGTAGATGCCCAATGTCTGTCTTCTGCCTTAATACTTAACAAACAAATATATGTACATAGATCCATTTCCCTATCATTATATATAAATGTATTTACATATGTACATGCCTGTAAATAGGCCTCTTTAAATGTCCTTTGCCTCCTAGTTCTGTCCTCTATTCCCTTGTACTTTCCTCTTGTCCTACTATCAGGTTCGACCTTCATATGGGTTTTGGTAATTCCTTTTAGCTATATTGCCCTTTATCAAGCTCCACCAGGCATCCTATGCCCTCCTTGCTATTGATTTTAGATCACTTGTTGTTCACTTGTCCCTGGGCTTGTAGGTACTCACTTCCTTTCCCCCACTTCCCCCTTTCTCATGTACCTCTGGAACAGTCAGTCCCATTATTTTCTCCTCCGGATTGTTTATCCCACCTATCTTGTCTAGATAGACATGCAGTGACAATAATGTCTACAGCATTATTCTATATTTATATATATATATTCTCTCTGTATATTCTCTCTGCTGAGGAAACAGCATTTA